>NC_136063.1:1810617876-1813407876 GCF_964261635.1 Lissotriton helveticus
TCACAGTTAGTCTAGTGTATAAAGAGAGGACATTTACTTCTTACGTGCTGTCCTGTGAACAGCAGCTCACAGGCAAAGAACTCATTATAATACAAAATTTGCAACACAGTCTAAAAGCAACTTTCCTTCCCTCAGGGCACAATTTAAGTAACCACAGTAAGGCTCAGAGCTGAATGCAGTAAATAAACAAGCCTGGCGTGTTCACATTTAAAAGCGAGAGGCTTTCTCGGTGAATGTTACCACTGCTGAGGAGAGCATTGGAGCACGGTGGGGATCACAGGAACTGGACATTTAGAGGCATTTTTAAATGCCCCTGTGGCGCTTTTCATGCCCTGGAGGCACAGTGTGCCCGCCCATATTTACAAGGCCAAGCAAAGCCACCCCACGCGGCTTTTCATGTCCTTGTAAATATGGAGTAAGGCAATGCCTTTCACTGTGTCGAAGGGGCACTCTTTGGGTGTTCCTATGGGTGTTTCCATGCAACACCCATGGCTTTTGACATTGCCCCAGAGTTATAACATAGCGTATGGGTCACCACCAAAACTAACACTCTCCCAAAGCAGACATAATGAGGAGCAATGTTTATGTTTATCTTCTTTTTTTCCTCTTTCTGTGTGTGCTGCTTTCTGCTTTCTGCAGCACACAGAGAAAAAGGTAATTTCCTCCTCTGGCCAGGAAGCTGTTTCTTAGTGCACAAAAACAATCAAGCCAACAACGCATGGGTGCCTGCGTTGGTACTCGGCTGCGGTTTGTGTACAGACGCTGACATTAAGGGCAGACATGCGCTGTATCTTGTAGATACGGCAAATTCTTGCTATTTTCTTTTGACGTGGGGCAGCACAGCTAGAAGGCTTGTGGTGCTGCCCTACACCAAATTGCAAGTATGCCCCCGAGAGGTGCATTGTTGCTGGAAGCCTCTGAAATACGACATGCCGAGAAGCCAGCACTTTTCACTGCTTACTCATGTTATATTTATTCATACAACTTTCTGGCAGTGTTCATTGAAAAACCTTCACAGTGCTAAAATGTAAAAATAACAATGGATATGGAGTGAATCATGAGCTGCAGCCTAACAAAGGGCCTGATGCTTGCACTATCGGTTTGAGAACAAGAGTCGGATCCTTTGGTCATGAGACACAGGGACTTTCTACAGTGATGTGTCATCCTACAGTCATGTATCTCTGCTCATGAAAGACTAGCCAGACAACACTGATACACCATGGGCTCACTGGAATCCATGCTGGCTGTATTCTATGCCCATTTATAAATAGAAAAATACTGAAAATACTGACCGTGAACAGGGCGATAGGTTAATAAATCTCATTTGGTGGATCTCAAACTATTTTCGCCATTAAAATCCAAAAGAAAGATTTAGCAACACACACTGAGTGCAATACTTTTGCAGAATAATTTGCAGCAAGGTTTTTCCATATGTGTATTTATTTTCTTCATTCCTACTGACACATTCCGTTTTTTTGGGAGTGTGGGTTTTCATCGCATTTTCACATTTTTTCCTATTATATCCAGTTTTCACCTAAATGTTGTTCTCTGGTTTTAGACCATCTCTACCTTGTGACTGAGCCAATGTGGTGACTGGATGCATTTTTCAGTACAGCTTCCTATAGGATAGCAGAAACTATGGGAAAGGTGTGGGGGTATTTGTGGACATCGCCCTGGGGCTCTGGCTCATTAAAGGCTTGGCCAGGGTGCAGCTCAAGCTCCCTAGAGGGGGTGGTTCAATGTCTGCCTATGGGGTGCGTGTGATGAGGTTGTTAGACCCCAGGGCTTGTGCTGACTCACAACAGCACTGTAGTTGACAGTCCGTGCTCTGGGGTTTCTTTTGTTTCTGAAAATAAGTGCATCTCCTTATTGGCAATACTATATCAGATATTGAAACTGTTTATAAGTTTCTGCCCTGTCAATCCTTCAATCAACCAGTGACTTATTAAGCGTGACAAATCACCCATGAGGGCCTCAATGCGCTGGAGTCCAGCCACCCGTGAAAGAACGCCCACCTCATGCCCTGCTCTGACCACCTCTGCACTCAGGTGATTTTTTTTTTTTGCAGAGTTTTATATAGCACGAACTAGACCCGAACCGAATCAGGTATCAGAGCGCTTTACATAGCACCAGTTACGTTACATGAGGACACACTTTCATTTTAGGCACGGAGAGATTAAGTGATTTGCCCAGAATCACAGGAGGTTTTTGGCGTCGTTACCGAGACTCGAACCCAGATCCCCAGGTCCGAGGTCGAGCGCCTTAGCCGTTAGGCCAACCCCTCTCTTGGGTGTGCTATTTTGTTTGATACAGGCAGTTTCCAGGGGATATTCCAGTGAGCCGCGGGAGATGAGCACAGGAAGTGATAAATACCTGGGTTAATCAGAACATTTGTTCTGGGTGACTACTGACACTCTAAGTTCTATGTCTGTGAACCCACCTAGGTCACACCGCCCATAATTGATGGCTGCAGCCGTACCGTTTCCTTTCCCCCAAATCACAGCTTATGCTTCTAGCCCACCTCAACTCCATCTGATGCAGAGGCAGGACATCCAAAAGGGTGCTTGTAGAAAGAAAGCTGACTGTTGGGTCTGGTGGCTTAGTGGATTAAGCGTCCACAGCAGGGGCCTATGTTTGACCTCATGTTCACAGGTTCAAACCCCGACAGGCCACTCAGCCTTTCATCCTTCTGAACTTGGTAAAATGAGTACCATTGAGTTTGGTAAAAATGAACATCTGTTATTCAGCGCCAAGATACCCTTCTGGGAGAAGGTGTGCATTACAAATGCACATGCTATGTTATAGTATGACATAGGTTAACTAAACAATGCAGATGAAAATGTAGGGGATTGATAGTCTTCAATAGGGGGTATTAAAAGTTGATTTATGCACTTTTTTTGCCCAGCTGCATAGATTTCCCCAGTTGTGGTACATATATCGTATTCAATGTATGCCACCATTTTTAAAACAAAGGAATTGAAAAAATAAAAATGTGCGCTACTGAATAAATTAAAGGAGAGAGAAATCGGGGGGGGGCAAGACAGGTTGGATTGTATTACTCTGCGCATACTTATTAAGACATAATAATGGGATTTGGCATAGGGCACTCTAAGTTATAAAGAGACAGAGTGAATGTAAGGGCATCTGTTGGGGATTGGAACGTAGGGTTCAAGCACATGCGCATTGTTCAAGGATGAGAGTCAGTTCAGTCTCTCCCAAGGCTTTTAAAGCCAGCACAGACGAGCTTCTAAAGTTGAAGATTATTGCTGGATTCTTATTTTTCCTTAGCATAAGAGTGTTAAGAGTGTTGCTTGAGTGGCAAAGGATCCACCAACGGTTTCCTTAACTTTGGATATTCAGTTGTACCTTAAAAAAGACAATCAGAACAGTTTATTTTTTTCAACCTTATATATAACGCCTGTGATCTTGAAGGACTGAGCTATGCTTAAGTCGATATTAGTAAATGATTTAAATAAGCCAAAACTATTCCATGAAAAATGGCAAACCTGGCCTAGCTACTGATACGCCTTAAAATATACTGCTGACATTCTATCAATATTTGTTAGCATGATAAGGGCATCAAAGGATTAAACGTTCTTTGATATGATTAGTTGCTTTACTAAGAATGATTTTTAAGGTGCAGAATGGAACCTCAGTCTCTTACTTCTTGAAGCACAACAGAACACCTGCTCATTGTACAAGAAAGGGCCAGTGATTTTAAAATGCCTTCTTGTACTTTTTCTTTTTATTGATCAATATCAGTCAATATTGCTCGGTTTGGCCAGCCTTTTTGTTAGCTGAGCCTCAAAGAAACGACGCTGCCCTCCCAAGAGGCGGAGTGAATCTGTGCTCAGTGAATCTAAAAAAAAGAGTAGAATATAAACCTTGTCCAAGAATAAACAGGTGGGCAATAATCCATTCATGGATTCCTGGGTGGTCAGCCAAAAACATGTGAATTTAATTAAGAGGCAGAAAAAAACTTTCTCAAGTCTTGTCCGAGGGATTGGAGGTTTTGTTTCTCTCTCAGCTACTCAGCCAGATAAGAAGCTTACTGTCAAGCTTACGAAATACTTAGACAGAGCATGATCCCCCTCTGTCTGGTGCACTGCCTACAACCGAGCCCCTTTGTGTCCTGAGCCATCTCCATCAGCTCCTGTTTGCCTACTTAGTGTGCATGGAGTTGTATTCTTGCTGGTGCTGTCCATGAGGCCATAAAGCTGGCCCTCGCCAACCCCATTAGCCTGGGAGGGTTAAACATTGAATCTGCTGTTTGTATTATAGGGCACAATAAATAAACAATCCCACATCTTAACAACTCCACTATTAATCACCATGTAGACGTGGTTAGCACGAGTAAATAAAACCTGGATGGAAAGATGTTTCGCACAGTTTACACGCATAGAAAAGACAGACCAACTAAAGCTGACCACTTGTGATGACAGTATTGGCAATGGTATAGCCCGTATGTATAAGACAGCAAACAGGAGCTGTAGGAATTTAGAGCACCATTATACTTTCTTATTTGATATTATTTTTAAATTATTGCAGTATTATGTTAGATTTTTAGAACATGTTTTTGCTCGCCTGCTCAAGTTACTGTAGTTCCATTTGCTTGTTCTATTAATTTCGCAGACTGAAATGCAACTTGTGTTTGAAAAACCTCAGGGGACTTTGATGGCAGCCAGTGTTAGAGCTATGCAGATTTCATACCAAGTCTGACCAGCACCATGAAGCGGTGGGCCCAAAAATAACTGTAAACCGGGGAGAAACCTGAAAAATCCTTATGAAGAGATGACTCTCGTACACAGCAATTGAGGTTACAGCACAGCGTGTGTCAATGAAGCACATAGTATGCCTCCCTCTCAAGCCTAAATCTAATAAGGGTAATGTATAATTCATCTTCTCACTGTGTTAATGAAGGCAGTGGGTGTGTTGTTATTTGTTTAATAGAGAAACGGATGTAGCTCGGGAAGAACTACAAATCATTAGCACAGACGGATCCAGTAACTCTAATTCCAATGAAATCTTCGAAGTGAAAGGAGAATGCCAAATTAGCTGCTCGTTTAAATTGTATCAGAAAGAGGCAGAATCAAAAAGTCTTCATTCAAGAAGCTTGAAGATGTTGTGATCTTATGGTGCTGACCCTGACCTTGAAATGAAGTGGGTCCATGTTGCCAATTGGGCCAGAAGAAGGACAAAAGGGCAGATCCTGAATGAAGCCAGAGCAGTAATATGTGCTTTGTGTTTCCCGTCTCCGCCGGCACACGTCAATGCTACAATGCAGGACTATGGACGGCCTCGTGCCCACAGTGTCATGCCAACCATTCATAGGAAGTGGGGCCGAGGCAGTTTGTTTGCAGTTGCACCCCTACATGGAAACAAGGACGGTTGCATTGTTGTAGGAAGGTTGTGTTGAATGCGGAAGGTCACTGATAGAAAGCAGAGAAAGACTAGAGTTACTCATAAAGATCTGGCTATCTATCTTTCTTTTAACCATGTGACAGAAAGGACGGCGCGTCCTTCATAGTTCAAATATTGTTGTATCTCATGGTATTAAAAAACGATAGCAACAATTGTGATTTTATGAATGAATTGAACATCTGCGGCAACAGTTTCCAAAAGGACCTTTGTCCGCCCGCAACCCGTTGCTAAGCTTGTGAGAGTAAAGAGAATGCCATTGTCTCGCGCACGACCCCTGCTCCCCCCAGGCCTGGAGATACCATTGCAGAGTCCACAATCCAGAGCAGACAAGCCCCACCTGCTCCCTGTGAGATTAAAGCCATTAATATGGTGGCATTAGGGGATGTGCCTGTGACGAATGAGTGGAAGACGCTAGCGCTAAGCAAGAGACGTCAAGTGATGGCTTGGGAGAGTAAAGGGAGCGAGACCAGGTGCTGGCATGGTATTGTCCAGTGTTGCTCAGTCTGTGCAGCTGGACTAACCTTATATTGTTCATCTAGCAAATCCACGTGTCTCATTTTTGCACCGGTCCTTTTGTTCACTGTTGAACTGTTTCCTTTATAAGTACCTGATGCCCTTGTCTCCTTTCACTAATCTGTCGCAGATGAATGTCCTATAGTACATGAACTGGCACAAGGCTGCCTTGCTTAAGAAAGACTATTTTTCATCGAAATCCGTGTCATAGGTACATTCCCCTCAAACATTTGCATTTTAGCTCCCCTTTCAGTAAATGGTAATGTATACACACGATATACGATGTATGTACCAGACACATTCTTTAGTTTGTATTTTTCTCACTTTTAATGGTTGTGCCATAGGTTTAAATTTTATTTTGCATTTTTGTTTTATTATATCGTCCTTGAGACAAATAGTGTTGCCACATTGTGAGAGGGAAATCTAGCTGGGACAATATTGAACCAATCGAGTAATCAAAATTCCAAAGACCAGAGGTTATGGTCTAGCCCAATATTGAACCAAAGGCACTGGCTTGAGATTGGCATAATGTCCCCCTTAAAATCAGCAACAGAGCATTGCTTTAAGGAAGTGCTTGTGTGGTTTATTGCCCCACAACAAATGTGGCCAACATCTTGGGAAATCCGTCATATTTTTGAAGGACTAAGCCATTTTTCGGACTCTAAGTCAGGCCCAGAGTTTGCTTCCCAGAGTACCATAAAACTCAAGGAATGGCACGCATGCGTCTGTCAAGAGCCGTCACACTTGGGATGCCCTACAGATACACACTAAAAATATTGTCAACACTTTCCAGATCAGGACACCCTACAAATCCAAACTGAAAATCACTTTTACGCCAACAGTTTTCAGTTCATCATAAACAGGTGGCACTTAAAAAAAAAATCTTGGAATCATAACATGGCTATGTCACTTGACACAGTGTGGGCAACCAGATAGCAGGACAGAAACAAGTGCCAAACTGCAATCTCTATATGGAAAAGAAGTCAACCTACCCAGGCTCATCTCCTCCATACCAGCTCAGTAAGTGACGGTGGGCATGTCTTAAAGATCGACAGACCAAATTCACTCTCTTTTCACTTAAAACCAAACCAGAGTGATTTTCAGTGAAACAAAACCCCCAAACTACGTTTATAACAGAGATTGTGCTGAGTAAGTTTCATGACAGGGATGGCGACAGGTCAACAGATGCCTCAGGCATGACTCAGCAGTTGCTAAATTGCCTCTTTGTGTAGCAAACTGAATATTTCATAAAGTAAATATGATACCACTTGCATCTAAGTATTCAAATGCGGTGCCATTATCCAGTGAAATCAGAGCCCCTTTTATAAGAATAAGACATGCTATTGGGTTGACTCTTTGATACTTAGCACTGTTACACATAGATTCTGATGTTTTCATTTTCCTTCATCAGACCATTAAACCGGTCAAACAGGATATATCCTTGTCTGCTTAATCCTGGCATCTCTGGTCATTCATGATGACTTCCACTAATTGTTCCAGACCTCGGGTTTGATCATCTGTGTGTTGAATCCACAGTGAAGCTGAACTCATCTAAAGGTAGGGAGGGTGATGGTCGGTGTCTGTCATAGGTTGCTGGTCCTCAGTGCTGTGTCACGATCCAAAATATGATTGTGGAGCATACATGGGCCACTGGTGACACGCAATGGGGAAACCAAAGACATGTCCAAAGCTAATAGCTTGTGCAAATCTGACACCAACAGGAAGGAAGCACTACTGACAAGTGGAATTAGTAAATATTTTCACAGATATGATTGTTGTGAAGCACAGATTTGTCTAGCAATCCTTTTCAAAAGGACTGAAAGTGAAATGTTCACCAAGACAGATGTTTCAAAGATTGATAACATATCTGTGATTATGGAAGCTCCTCCACAAACAGGTATTGGACTATTACTGTCATGTTTGCTGCGACCGGTTATGTAGCAAGCAGTAACTATGTTATTTTTCTCTTTTTTATCCAAAATAATAGTCTGATGCGGGGGTCTCCTGAACCCTACGCGCACACAATTGCACTCAAACGGTACATTTGAAGGTGGAGTCGAAGGGTGTGGCCCCTCCTCTTCATGTCATCATATTACCGCACATACGCCAGGTTAGAACACCTACACGTGAGAAGGCTAGCCCAAGCTTGGGAGGGGGCAGTGGGGGCTGGGGTGGCAAACGCAACTCCTGTGGTTACATTCAGGCCAAAGGATGCAACCCTTGTGTTCTCAGGCTTTACAATCAGTTTAAACACACACACCTAAATCACAACAGCCCCAGGCTCCTTTTATGTTATTCTTTAATTGGGTAGTGTAATAAAATGTAAAAATGTAAATTGATACTTGTATAGCGCACTACTCACCCGCAAGGGTCTTAAGGCGCTTGTACGAATAACGCTGTGGAACCCATCCTGGCTTTCCCAGTGAGGTGTCCACTCCTGGGCACCCCCAAGGTGGAGGCCAGGCATCCTTAGCGTTGTGGGGGCCATTGTGGAGATTAGGCAAGTTATTGCCCAGAGTTGCTGAGTGGGACTCCATGATTGGAATAGGCACCGAGGCGAGAATTATCAGGTCCGTGGAATTTTTGAGCCCAAGACCTGCCGAGGCGGGAAATTGAACCCTGGTCCAGGGCAAGACCTCTGCATCAGGGTCTGCCGCTCTAACCATTGAGCCACACTTCTCCACACACAATAAAGGAGCTGTCTCTAATTTTTGATACTTCAGTGCGCTAATGTGTATATGACAAAGCAGAATACTTCAGGCGGCCGGGTGAGGGGGGGTGGAAACTGATCAGTTATGGGCGAAATCTATTGCAGTGCAATGAGTGTTTTTAAGAAGAGAGTATCTTTGCAGTCTGAGCATTGTCTCCCCTTACACCCTCTCTGCAGTGAATGGCTAAGAGCTTGGGGGGAGGTGGGCATGGGCAGTGTCTCCTTTCAGTTCACTCGGTGCACACCACAGAGAATCCTGCTGTTTGTAAATAAGCAGCAGTTTTAAAATTAGACCAGGGAAATGCATCAGCGAGAACAGCCATTCACGAGCGCATCTCCTCCCCGGGGACCCTCTTTTAAAGATTCACAACTGTTAAACTAAAAGCTTTCTTCATTAAAGACGAGCTGCATATCAAAACAATCTCGGTACGTCTTGAGAGACAGACAGCCAATTCAGAGAGGTTCCCGTATAGAGCCCCAGAGCTAGGCACGCTGTCGACGCCACCCACCTACCACAGAAAGTAACAGCATCCACAAACTTCTACCTGCCTAATTGAGCTTTAGATGTGAGAAAAAGTGTTTCCAGCATCAAAGGGATTTTGAAAAACCTATAACTAAATCAGTGACTAATAAATAAAAATAAAAAATAAAAGATTTACTCTAAAGCTAGGCAAAGTGGGCCTGTGTTGGTTGCTTGTACTTGTGAGTCAGGAATACATCTCAGCCGTAGCGTAGTATTTGTATCATTCTATATGTAGATTATATCTGAGAGGGACCAGCTGAGAACAGATATTCAGAAGACGCTATATGCCTATCAAAATTGATGGGAACCTGTTTCAGTTGCAATAGGAAGTGATGCGCTTCGAGGAAGAAGAACGTGCCTGAAACATTATTGGTCCAAATGTGGGATTTCTCCTGGTCCATGCTGGGTGGGGCTCGGAGAGAGAAACGCTCCAGTGGACAAACCCTGACTTGCTATGACTGTTTGGTCACTGCAAAGGTCACAGTGAGTGGGGAGTATTGTGTTATATTCCTTTTCTGGATTACAGTATCACCACTATTTCTAATTATTTATCAAAGTTCAACTGTCTCACGTTTATTGGGTTAAATCATACCTGTTTTTACAGGCTCTTAATGTAAATTATTTTGTTGGACTCGCTTCCAAGAACTCATCAGAGTAGTGCCCTTAAAATCCTCTTAGCATCTAAATCTTACTTTATTTTCAGCAAAGAAAACAAAATGAAAAATAAGATACAAGGATCCAATGTGTGCATCCCTTTGTTGTCTGCTCACACCCGGTTCGGATACCCAGCCACTTCGACCCTCCCACCCTACCAGATTGATCTCAGTTCCCACACGTCATTGTGCACGTGTTTTGAATACATGTTGACCTCTGTGTCACTGCGAGTAGTTCAGCTGCATGTTTTCAGGTCTCCCTCACAGTGAAAAATGTATCACCTCGAATACAAATGCACCAGGGACTGGGAGGTAATGGTTGAGGAAGTTAAGAGAGGGCTGGACCAAGTTTAACCGGTAGTCAAGGAGAAGGCAGGAGAATGGGCAGTTTGGATGTTCCTGGTCTACCCTCAATATTTATTTATCTTCTGTCCTGGTGGACAGGGTCTTCTTCTCACCACTGTAAGATGGCAGCTGGCTGCACAAGCTCTAGACTAGGATGATGATGAATGAGATAGGTGCAAACCCTTAAAGTCTATGAACAATGATAGGAAAACCAGAAATTGCTATTGAAATCCAAGCCTTCACTATCAAACGATGTATTTCCCACGTGTGCCCTTGAAAATATTGAAACAAAACCCACTCTCAGTGCAGTGTTGCACAAATATGATAATTACCTCACTTGCCATCGTTCAGGTGCAATTTTACAATACAGAATCAGAAACATCAGATGTGTATGCTTGACTAGTAAGTGCATCCTAGGGGGTATAGAGGAACACCGATGTTTCTAATGGATAACTCGCCCGTGCTGTTTGCATGTAATGTAAGTACCCATGCAAGTATGTGGTGAAAGAAGTGTGATTCACCCCAGTGCATAGACTTGTGACAATAGTGTTGCCGCGGTATAACAGGGTGTCTTTACCTGAGCCTCAGCTCTGTTCTCTGTTGTCTAGTTCAGATGTAGGCTCCATGCTGTATCTGGTCTCGGTCAGACATAAGACACCTGACTCATGTCATTAATCTCAAATCTTGGCAGTCAGTGCCGTTCTCCCTAGACCGACCTTGAGTAAAGGACTTCTCCCGGCTTAGAACCAGGTTCCGTGTTTATTTCTCCATGCTCAAGCCTCAGCCCTGACTATACTTCCTAGTGATGGGATCTAGAACAGTTGATCCAACCTTACATCCAGGACCTTTAGCTGTTGCCGCTCAGTACTACATCCCTAGCATTATTTGCCTCTTCTCAGACCTGGAGTCATTTATTTACTTACCACCAGCCAGGCCTAGCTACCTTGGGACCCTTGCACTCCTTTTTTACTGATTAGACCTGCCTATCTTACTTTATCTCTCAGTGCTCAGACCTAGCAGCCTTGCATTACTTTTCCGGACTCTGACCTAGGCCCTTGGTGCAATTATCCCTGGTTGGCCTGGTGCCTTTACATTACGTCTTCATGCCTAGGCCTAGAGCCCGTGCTCTAATTGTCATGATTAAGACCTATGGTCCATCCATGCATTATTTGTCACTAGTAAGACAAGGACTCTTCTTAAGTTATCCCTGCCCTGACCTCGGACCTTCACATCAGATCTAGAACCGTTGCTGTGTTTGCGCGGCTCCCATACAGGGCTCTTTTTTTTTATATTATTTGTTGCTGGTAAGACCAGGTCCCTGCTTTAATCCTTCTCGGTAAACACCAGTGTCTCAGACCAGGGCCTCTGCTTCCTCCCCCCGCAGCCACTTTCTTCTCAGGATGATTTTAAGCATCTGCCTGGCATCCTTGTGCGCCTGGTATGAAGAGGCTTAATCTGGGATCTTAAAGCAGGGACTGAAAGAGGCAGTTGTGCGTCTGACCTGCTGAATATGCAGAAGCAGAGAGGAGATTTGATGCACGTGAGGTATGGGGATGAAAGGGACCCCCACGTATCTTCCCTGCCCGTGTCTACCGAGGAGAACCGCCGCCATGACTTTAATCGCGCGTTCGACATCTGAATGCTAATACCCCACCGTGCCCGGCGTGCGCTCACCCCTCAGCCGCTGCCCGCTAACCACAGACAGAAATCAGACCGGGCCCCCTATACGAGAAATATCTGAATCCTAATACATTTCTGACCGGGTTCATCGAATGTTTCCGAGCTCTGTCGATGGAAAGACCACCGGCGCCATAATTATATTTGTGTTAAAGATAAATACATGTAGCAGCAGCGGCCTGAAGCCAAGGTTGAGACATAAGAATCTGTCCCCTTTCATTACATGCTAATTCGGCGTAGCCCCTGATTTCAGCGTTTCTTAAAAGCTGGTGTAAACACTGCGCTGTAATTATATGATAGGGCTGACTCGGGCATTTAATTATTTGATGTACGCAAGCAGCACGGGGGACTCTGTTGCACGTACACGATTCATAAAACGACTTCAAATCCCTGTCATAGGCAATTACCATATTCACGATACCCCTGAAAGGAGGTGCTGAAAACACGCTGTTTTAAGGTGTCACAAGATTCCTGAGCCCCACTGCAACTTATTCAGAGCGCTTAATAAACACGCATCCGCCGTTTTGCTCTGAAATTCTTGCACTCGCCCTCCCACATCGTGCTTAATTCCTGCATCTCGTCGACATATTCATCAAACGGAACAATATGACACGTTTACTGCGCGGGGCTTCCTGTCGATGAAAGGGCGCTTTGCCGCAGCTGAGGGCTACAGGTGTTAATATCTCTCAGAGCAATGGGTATCAGTCGTGAAGGCCTCAGAAAGATGAAAGGACGAGTCAGCCCTGCTGGGACTCGAGTCGGAGGCATCGAGTTCACACGCAGCTTTCATTGGCAACTGCTTAGCATGCTGGCTGTTTTCAGCCGTGTCACACCAAATCATGTTCATTGTGTGTGTATTTTAGGGGGGTGCATGGGGCAGGGAGGGTGCGCTTGAGGGCATCTTTCTCTCTCAGATTATGTCCCTAGTCCTTTGTGCTGCATTCCATGCCATCGGGGGAAGGGGGGCACAAAGGTTTTATCTACTGCTGCACACGCACCCGGGCAGACCGTTCTCCGCACCCCAACACCTCCCCCAGGCAGGGGACAGCTCCCCACTGAATGGTGAGCTGTTGCCGCGTTAGTGTGGCGAACGCGGCTCCACAGCTCAAGCTGCGCCGGATGCAGGGTGTTTGCGCGGTGCCAGCGGTCCCTGTCACAATTGCAAAGTGGTTTATAATGCGCGGTCTTCCGCAGCTTGGGCTTGGCAAAGATGGAGGGGGGAGAGGGGGTTAGAAAAAAAGGGAGCGTGTGCGCGTCTACCTGTGCGTGGGTGTGCGCGTGCACGCAAGGCAGAAGATGTGTCACTGCCAGAGATAACACCGGGGATTTCATAAGCAGTGGCCTGTGTGCTAAACGCATCCCTGGAAAATACGGCTTTTCCAGCTCCAGACTGTGCCGGGCACAGCGAGCACGTACGACCGCAGGCAGGAGGCTTGGTGGGCAATGTGCCCGCGAGGCCACTGCGTCCTCTCCCTCGGGCTGATGACCCCTCTTTTCATCCATCCCAAAAAGGGCCCCGAGTCTCCAGCCTGCCTGTGCCCTTCCCTGATCCCCCCATGGCTAGTCCAGCCCTGGTGATAAGCACTGCACTACTCTGGTGTGTGTGTGTATGTGGGCGCCTTTAGTACTTGTGCAGACCTGTTGCTATGCCACAAAGGAAAGAGGGGCGGGACAGTGTGAAGAAAACTCGGCTGCCATTTTTCACATTAGACAAAATTCCAATTCTGCACTTAATACCTTTCTGATGCACATAATAGAGCCGTGATATCCCAACAATGGCAGAGGGTAACCACAGTGCAGCCCTCAAGCGCGGACATAAAACACAAAACACACGAAGGTAGGTCAAGCATCTTTCCTTATGCGGTTAGTACACAATTCCACATTTTCAAAGCAGGCCCTTATTCTATAAATGTACACGAGTTCCACAAGAACTGGGATTTACCCACACTGCACATGTATCTTAAATACACCGTAGATAATACAGAACCATAGTCGACATTCACAGCACAAAAATGAGCACCATTGAGTTGCGTAACAATAAACATCTGATAGCGCACAGACACCCATCTGGGTGAACATGCGCTTTACAAATAAACGTGCCATGTCCTATTTATTTCACTCAGTGAGGAATTCTCAGACAGCCTATTTCAATTCTATGTGAGAAACAATCCTTCCATCCACGTTACTGACGTCAACGTTTGTAGGTACATTATTACATTGGCATTATTTGAGATATCATAGAAGACATATACTAGCTTTACAAAAAATACTGTTTCCTTGGTTTGGATTACATTACACACACATACACATGAAACGCAAACATAGGAGGATAATTAATGGAAGCATGTGGTATGAGACACCTGTATCTGTCTCAGCCACACACTCCTATTCACCACCACTCGCTGTGATTAGCTTATATGCCAGAAAACTTATTGTAAATATTTTTTCCCACAAAACATTGAATATTGTAGTGCCAACGAATGAATTATATTTCTCTTTTTGTTCATTCATGGTTGTGGTCATCAGGTGCACACACATTAGGGTCCCAGGGTTGTCTAAGCTGCGTTCCTTTAAGGGGTGCGGAAATGTCAATCGCTCACAGCTCTCACAAGAGAGACAGTAACCCACAGACAGATAACATTGGATGCAGCCGGGGGTTCCTCACAGCTACTCAGGTAAGAGCAGAGCCCCGGCAAAGGACTGGCCTCTCCACAGAGGAGCAGAGCCACAACACCGCGCATCCCTGGACCTGCTAGTGCAAAGAACATCAGTAAACAGTGCTGCACTGAAGTGGGGAGAAGAAGTTATTCAGCATTTAAGGTCACAAATAGGTGCATCAACACACCGCTCATTGCTGGCTAGCCAGTATCTATTGGGCGATGAAAGCACATGCCAAACAACGGATCCTTGTGTGCGGATACCACATATCTGTGCCCCAACTCCATGATCCCAATAGGCCAAATGCCTCTGTAGAATTTAAAAGGATCATCATATCAGCAGAATTTATACAAAATCTTTCCCCTCCACTGACTTTCAATGGATGATTCTACTATCAGATGTGTATCATTCTCGTAAACATTGTTCATCACCACTTGCTTCTATAACTTCACCCAGCAAACCCACACCACAAAGATAAAAACATATTACTTGAGTGGGAGAAACCCTAGTACATGCCCATTAAAGTAAAACATGATCCAGTTCTATTGACTTTTTTAAACATTGTTCACCGCCATTTGCTTCAATACATGGTCAGAGCCAACCTGAATCTCATTACCTAAACACCTCTGCCTCCATTGACTCAGTGATATCACCTTATCACACATATACATCAAACTCAAATAACTTCAATGGAATTGTCTACTAAAAATCGCCTGCATCAGACGGCTAGGAGATGGCCCAATGCCAGTGACTTTAATGCAACCACACACACAGAAAACCTCTGTCTGTTCACAATAATGATTTGACTCTATTGATTCTAGTGCTATCATCTGACCAACAATTGTGCAAAGCTCCCAAAGATGGCTCATATATGTTGACTTAAATTCGTATCACAGTACAAAACATATTACTAAGGTTTTCTTGAAGGTCAGGGGGTTCTGATGCAATGCGTATTAATACCAAAACACTGGATGCAAAAGGAAGAGTAGCACAATTTTAGCTAAAATCAATGTAGTGGGAAAAATGAAATACACTGGGGCAATGGACATGACAAGAAGAGGATAGCGACGGCGACACCAAGCGTAGATGCTAGAGGAATGGCTAGGACACTGAACTATGCATGACATGCTTTGAAAGACCAAGGGCAGGGTGAGTGATGCAAATCATTCAGACAGAACACTTGAGCAGCTCACTCACCTCGGGCAGGGGCATGCCGTTGATGATGAGGTCCGGCTGGGGTGGGCTCTGGTTGGTGAAGGTGTGGTGGTAGGTGTGGTTGGTGCCCGTGTTCCGGTTGTTCTGGCTCTCCACATTCAGAAAGGTGCTCTCGGAGCGGCGGCACCCCAGCGGAAGGGTCTGCTGGTGGTAATCGAAGTAGTTGAGGGAGGAGGTGAGTGAGGAGCAGCTCACAACGTTCATCTTGTCTGTCTCCTCCACATCTCGCGGCACCAGGCGGATGTCGTTCTTGCTGAGCTTCTTCTTTTTGTTGGCTTTCTTCTGGTGTCCATAGGAGTACTCTGCAATTCTAGATGGGGGCATGAGAGGGGAGAAGCAAAAACACAAGTGTAATATCATAAACAGCCAAAAAAGCATCAGCACATTAGAGGTAGTGTTCCTGGGTGGTTAGGCATGGTGTGAGTTCCTGATTTGTGCTGAGGAGTGATTGCTCGCCATCACTAGCATCCAGTGTCTTGGACATAAAAGCATTTGCTTTATTTGCAGATCTCATTATAGAGCTGTCTCTCTGGATTTGTACATGCCCCTGGCGTCATATGTGTCTCACTCTCTGGCCTTCCACTAATGAGGTCAGCAGTACAAAGGTTTCATATTTTACAATAGGTGTTTTGCTTATATCTTTTGTTGCCAATTTAAATGTGTGGAAAGTTGTCTGTCTTCCAGTGCATGTACAAGCAACTGTTGTGCTGCTTTCAAGTGCTGTGTATGTGTGTCTATCTGCTTAGGAGTGTTTTTGTGTCAGCCTGGGCATGTGCGTGTGTGCGATCATCTAAGTATGTGAGGTTGTTTGTACTTTTATTTCAGTCTGCATTTGTGTGTCAGTGGGTTGATGTGCGTGTGTTTGCCTTTGTGTTGGTGGGAGTTATGGGTTAGTATCTCTTACATCATTTCAAACCTTGCAGATGCAAGCACTTTAGATACACACCTTTGATTACATCTTCTAAAAATGATGCGCCTGTAAGGGGAGAGGAAGGGAGCACTGAAACGCGTTTCAGGAGCCAGAAAATAACAATAGTCACGCGGACAAATACTCATAAAAAAGGACAACGGAAACAGTTTTCACATAGACGTTTTCTGTTACTTTCCCCGCCCCTCACCCCCAACATGTTTCCGCAATAGACATTAAATTCTACCACACTGCTAGAGGTCACACCATGAATGGTTCATGCTCCAAATATTTCTAAACATGTAAGATGTTCTTTCATGATGGATTCCCTTTGGAGCATGTCGAATTATTTGGGTGCTGGTGGGCTTAAGATCCCACACTTCACTCATTCAGTGGCTGCTCCAAACTAACATGCCAGTTGCTATTTCCAGCATTACTATTATTTGCACAAGAATATCAAAAAAGTGAGTTTACTGTGTGGAGACAAAATACCTATTGGAGAAATGTCTAATTTCTTCACAGCCTATTTAGAACAGGGTCCCTTAAGCAATATCCAATTATTTTTGTTCTAACATGATTGTTTTTTATTTGGGGCGGTGCAGAGAATGCTTTGTGGGTCTGAAGGCGATAACACAAACTCAGAATTCCATATTATATTGGGTCTAGTGTGTGTCACACATGGCATCTTTCAATGATGCCTCAAACATTACAGGCAGCTGACAAACTTTCCCTGATGAGTGTCCACGGGACCCCGCAGCAATTATAACACGATATTTGATTTGAGTATCACTGCATTGTATTCATTGCATACTGCCCCATCTCACAAATACTACTGCACATGTCAATTGCAACATATATGACTTCTGGTCAGAGCCCAACTACATACATGGAATTTTAATAAAAACAGAAAGTGACCCTCCATCAAAAATACCATACAGATTGTGCAAGACACTCGAGGCAGACACATCATGCAGCAATGTTATGCAGTACTTCATACATGATTTCTGAGAAATTAACAAACAAGATGCAAGGAACATAATCGATTTGAACATGAAATGAGAGATGGGGTGTATCTGTTTTTTACATTACCCTCAAGATCTGACGTTTGCTATGGTAATAGATATACATCACAGTTCCTGGGAATTAATAATGACAGCTGGGGAAGAGTTTCTTTTCAGTGTGTGGGCGCTGAGTGATACAAGTGCATGTTTAGCGAGTACTGATTCATGGATTATTATACGACGAGTGGTAAATCTATTTCAGGTTGCGTAGTTAATGGAGGAGCCCAGCTCTGCATGGAAGATGTACACACCTCAAAGTGTAGCCCGCATGACAGGCTTTACTCATTTTGACGATGACCTGACATACCTAATGGAAGACCCTAAACCTGCACGGAAGATACACACTCCTCACAGTGCAACCTTTAATGCTGGGTTTAGTGTCACTCAGGGACCTGACATGCCCAATGGAGGTGTCCACTCCTGCACTGAAGATGCCCACTCCTCACAGTACAGCATTTGATGCTAGGTTTCAGTGTCAATCAGGGACCTGACAAGCCTAATGGAGTAGCCCACCATCTCTGCACGGAAGATGCACACTACTCGCAGTGCAGCCTTTGATGCTGTGTTTCACTATTGCTCGGTGACCTGACATGCCTGATGGAGTTTCCACCCCAGCACGGAAGATGCCTACTCCTCACAGTACAGCATTCGATACTAGATTTCACTGTAACTCGGTGACCTGACTTGCCTAATGGAGGAGCCCACCCCTGCACGGAAGATGTCCACTCCTCACAGTACAGCCTTTGTGCCATGATCTACTCGCTTCTGCACACACTTTGCATTGCATGAAAAGAGTAAGGCGGCATTCTCAACCACTGCTGCGCAACATAAGTAGCCCAAGATCACACTAGAAAATCTCCTCTCGTGTTTTTTTTTCTCCAAAGGCACCGCTTAACTGCCACCTCTTCCCTCTGTTTGAAATTCACGTGTGTCTGTCTGTCTGTCGATGGACTATTAAAGTTCAGAGACATTAAACATTGTGTCATTTTTTTAACAGCGGGAAATAGTATTTGGAAAATGCCTAATACATACAGGAGGGCTACTTTTTCTCACCTTGTGTTACATTTACGGCGATAACTGCCGCTGCGTTATTAAGGTACGCGAATTCAAGATAAATATTAAAAAAATCAAATGTAATGCTAACCCATCTAAATTTACTCACAAATCAGGAAACAAAAAATATTAAATATTAAATAACTCTAAAGGCAATGTACATGCGTTCAAATCGAAATGAAAAGCTCCATAGATATATGTACAGAAATATGACTGCAAAAAATTATATTTGCACTTTATCTTGCGGTCGGTTGGGTACCAGCTCGCATTGTCTGCCTGAGCTTATCGTCCTCCCACGCTGGTGCACTGTCTGATTTAAGGACCAACACTGCCCTCTAGTGGGCAACATGTAACACAGCACGAGCTCATATTAGACTCAGAGGAAGTTTTTTTGCTGGCGCTGTGGCTAATGCTAACGGTATGTGAGCACTGGGAATCCTGCAACAAGGTGAGCATCCCCCCGTGTACAAAACGAATCCCAAAACCCCCCAAAAACGCTTTTAAAATGTTCTGCAACTGTACTATTGAAACAGTTAACAAACCAGCTTTCAAGGCAGAGAGTTAAACCAAGAAGGCTTTACGTTTCCAGTTAATTCTGCATGCACACTTAGAGTTTTGCACGCCCTTGAATTTTTAATGAGTTGTGTGTTTACTGCCGAAATGATAATAATTTATCGAGATTGGTAATATCTGCTGAACAGCAAAAGTCACTTTTATTATGAATACTTTAACGTGAAAATGGTAAACAAAACGGTCTAATAGTGTTCACCCTCCGCACGTCAGATTAATTTTGTTAGGGGCGTGTTTTTTAGAGCTTTTCATTTGACAGCAGGGATAATCGGGTAAGTTTTATGAAAAACAGTTTTTGCATGTTTCAACAGATGTAGCCATAATGAAACATTCCGAAATCAAAACAACCCTGTAAAGCATGCCAACAATGCGTAAAAGGGCGGGGGATGAACCGGTGTTACCTGCAGTTGTAGGTTCGGATCTCCTTGTTGTCCCGCTTGCACTTGACTGCCACGAAGATCATAGTCACGAAAAGGATGGCGGCGATAGATCCCAGGGCGATGATGAAGATGAGGGACAGGTTCACGGAGCCCAGCGCCTCCTGCGCGTCCAGGGCCGGGGACAGGTAGATGAGGATGAGGGCAGAGGCTGACAGGGACGTCTTGCCGTGGTCGTGCGCCGCCACGATCAGCTCGTAGGTGGTCTTAGCGTTCTCGCCAAAAACCCTGGTGGTCCTGATCTCGCCGTTCACCTGGTCGATCTCAAAGTAGCCCCTGTCGCCCTCCGAGAACTCGTAGGAGATGCGCCCGTTCTCGCCCTCGTCGTAGTCGTCGGCTTTGACCACGGTCACCAGGTAGCCGGCGCCGGCGTTGCGCGGGATGTAGACCTCCGAGGTGCCGTTGATGAGCGGCGGGGCGCTGATCACCGGGGTGTTGTCGTTCACGTCCACCACGATCACGCGCACCGTGGCATTGCTCTGCAGCGAGGGGTTGCCCCCGTCCTTGGCCATGACTTTAAACTCGAAGGCTTTGGTCTGCTCGTGGTTGAAGGAGCGCAGGGCGTAGATGTCCCCGGAGTTGGGGCTGATGGACACGTAGGTGAACACCGGCATGTCCCGCACCTCGGAGGGCACGATCTGGTAGGACACGCTGCCGTTCAGGCCCAGGTCCGGGTCCCGGGCGGAGACGGAGAGCAGGTGCACCCCGGGGGTGTTGTTCTCCTGCACGATGACCTGGTAGTAGGGCTTCAGGAAGTGCGGGTGGTTGTCGTTCTCGTCTGTGATGCGCACCGTGAAGGACTTGGTGGAGAGCAGCGCCGGGTTGCCGCTGTCCTTGGCCTGGATGGTCAGGTTGTACTGGTCCCGCTGCTCCCTGTCCAGCCGGCCGTCCACCAGGATGGTGGAGAAGCTCTCGTACTCCTGCAGCCGGAAGGGCACGCTGCCCAGAAGTTTGCAGAGCACCCTGCCGTTGGCGCCCGAGTCCCGGTCGGAGACGCGTACCAGGGCGATCACGTAGCCCGGGGACGCGTTCTCGCTCACCTCCACCAGCTCGCTGTTGACGGACAGCAGGTTGATGACGGGCGTGTTGTCGTTGGCGTCCGCCAGGTTGACGGTGACTTTGCAGTGCGCGGGGATGGAGTTGGGCCCCAGGTCCTTGGCCTGCACGTCGATCTCGTAGACGTGGCCCTCCTCGTAGTCCAGGGCCCCGCTGACCGAGATGGCCCCGCTCCTGGGGTCGATGCGGAAGAGTTCGCGCGTCTTGTCGGACACGTAGCTGTTGAAGGAGTACACGATCTCCCCGTTGCTGCCCTCGTCCGGGTCCGTGGCGTTCAGGTCGATGACCGGGGTGCCCAGCGGGGAGTTCTCCGGGATGCTGACGCTGTAGGCCGGCTCCTCGAACACCGGGTTGTTGTCGTTGGAGTCGATGATCTTGATGTTGAGCTCCACGGTGCCGAAGTTGGGGGGGTCCCCGCCGTCCAGGGCGGTGATCATGTAGCTGTAGTGGGACTGCGTCTCCCGGTCCAGGCTCTTCTCCACCACCAGCTCGGCGAAGCGCGAGCCGTCCCCGCGGGTCTTGATCTCCAGGCCGAAGAGGTCGTTGGGGGTGATCTCGTAGCCCTGCACCCCGAAGCTGGCCGAGTCCGGGTCGTAGGCGCTCTCCAGCGGGATGCGCGTGCCCGGGCTGGCCGTCTCCGAGATCTCCAGCTCGATCTGGTCGGTGGGGAAGCTGGGCGCGTTGTCGTTCAGGTCCTTGATGTCCACCTTGATGACACAGATCTCCATGGAGCTGGACATCACCTCCAGCGAGATCACGCACTTGGCGCTCTGGCGGCACAGCAGGTCGCGGTCGATCTTCTGCTTGGTGACCAGCAGCCCCGAGGGGTTGATGTCCACCAGGTGCGGGGCCGAGTTGGAGACCACCCGGAAGGTGGCCGAGGGCTGCCGGGGGTCCAGCACGAAGCCCGCCTCTTTGGCATCCTTGGCAACGTTGGCGATCACGGTGCCAGCTCGCTGTTCCTCCTCCACCGAGTACTTCAGGTTGATCAGAGCTCGGGTTCGAGTCCATGACAGAGCCACAAAGAGCAGAAACTGCAGGACATCCATGGCTGCGGGGGCACGTAGGCTGAGCCCTGGGGGTGAGGGAGTGGGTCAGCGCCGCTCATGCACCCCGGGTGCGAGGCACGGAGACTGCTCTCGGGAGTGTGGGGGTGGCCAGCCAGGCTCATGCACCCTGGGTGGCAGGAGAGTGGGCAGCGAGGCTCTGTGCGCAGAGGTAGGCACCTCGGGTGCAAGGAAATGGGGTGGGGCACGGTGTTAGGATGGAGGGTGGCAGGGACTCTCAGATGGTGGTGTCAAGTGCATGAAAGGCAGCTCGTGAAAGATGCTGGCTGGGTGGTACTCTGAGCCAGGCGATGGGGTCTGGGAGGCACGCTGGATGCCAAGACTCTTGGTGTGAGGGTGAAGAGGTGGGTGGCGGGATGGGGAGGCTGGCTAGCTGGTACTGTATGGAGAAAGAGGCAAATTGGGTACCAGGGAAGGCGAGGGAAGATGGCACTGAGCGTGCCAGGCGCAGGGCTCGGCCAGCAGCGCCTAGCAGTCTACCTCCTTTAAAGTTAATAGGAGGGAAGAAATCGACCCTCACTGCATCTAACGTTTCAAAGTGAGGGAAGAGGGGGGAATCGATGACACAAAAAATAAAACTAGAGCGGGCGCTGTCCGCGCTGTTCTTGGCACCTGCACGCCATGCGCAATCTAACTGTAAAAGAGCGGCACAAATGACTGCGGAAGGGCTGCGCGCCTCCAGCGCGTCCTCATGGCGAGGGCTGCATCTCCGGCTCAGGTCCAGGACAGGGAGGGCGCGCCAGGTGCAGGGGGGAAGCTGGGGGGTCCGACCATGACAGTCCGGCCGGTGGGGGACAGCAGCCTGGGGGCATGTGAGGGAGCAGGCAGCTCACAGGGAGGGAGGGAAGAAGGCAGCCCGTTGGGACGGGGGTGCAGTCCAGGCAGACGTGGGCTCAGCCTAGACAAGGGGGGGTTCAATCCATACAGGTGGGGGTTCAGTCCAAACAGGTGGAGGTTCAGTCCAACCAGGTGGGGGTTCAGTCCAAACAGGTGGGGGATCAGTCCAAACAGGTAGTTCAGTCCAAGGAGATGCACTCTCAGTCCAGCTCGAGGGGCGTTCAATCCAGAAGGGCCACACTCAGTCCCGAGGGATGGGCGGCCGGCCCCTTCATCCTGAAGGCCGGTCCTGGCAGGTGGGCGCTCAGCCCCGGGTCGCGGCAGCCGTGCCTCCCGTCTCTGGCGCGCACAGCGCTCCCCTTCCAGGCACACAAGACGCCGCTGTCCTCTGAGAGTCATTAAAATGCAACTGAGAAAGTCCTCGCAGCCTGCGAGGGGCGCCGGCTCCTGGGCACGGGCGGCAGCATCCTCCACAAGTTACCACCAGCTCCGCACCTGCCGCCAAGAGACGGGCGGACGCAGCCAAGAGCTTCCGAAGTGCGGGGCTGTGCGGGCAGTGGGCACAGGTCTCGGCAGACCAGGCAGATGGACCCCTCTCCCGGCGCGCCAGACCCCACGGATTATCTGGAAATCACTACAAACGGAAGAGTTCAGCCAGGAAAGGAGGGGCACTGCTGCGCCAATACCCCCAGATGCCAAGCCTTGTCTTTCACCAAAGAAATCCGTTCCAAGTGGTGCGCGCTTCCTTCTGCGCCTAAGTTAGTCCAGTGGGATTGTTTCCAGAGCGGGCCCCTTCCCCGTGAGGTGCGGGGCTGTGCGCGGTGCAGGTGCGGGGCTGTGCAGGTGCAGCGCTGCGCCTCAGTCCCGGCGCACACTGTGTCTGGCCAGCTCTCACGCTCTCTCTGCTGCCTCTGCAGCTGCTGCAGAGCACTGACCGAGCGCAGCCGGCGAGGGCGGGCTCTGGGCGGGACCAGACCCGGGACACGCCAGCCGCTGGCCAATGGCATGGCCCGGAGGACCCACACTGGCAGAGGGCTGAGGGAGCCGAGCAGGGGGCGGGCCGGGCTGAGTGGGGTCCAGGGAGCCTGGAGTGAGTGAGTGAGAGACAGAAAGTTACCGAGCGGCGAGGAGGCGGCGGCTGCGCAGCGCCCCAGCTCTGCTTCCCATGGCAGGCTCTATTCACGGCGCTCAATGGAGTCTGCGCCCCCCTCCCGCGCGCATTTCCATATCTATCTGTACCTGTCACTTACCCTTTGAGTCATCGCCACGGGTTAAGCCGAGGCCCTCCGAGGGGCCGGAGCAGCGCCTTTTCTACCAGAGGCTCAATGCGGCCGGACTACTTTTGGAAACCCAGCGGACCGGCGAGGCGCGCACTGCCGAGCCCCTCACGGTCCTCACAGCAGACGCACACACTGATGCACGGGGAGTCATTCAGCAACTGCTCAAGGGATGTCACCGCAGGACTGCCCTCCACTCTGTCCACTCACCCCTATGGGTGTTTCCCACAGTTAGATGGCATTGGGTGCATGGCGTTCATCTGTGATGGCATCCAGATGTGAGGGTGATGTGAGCCCAAAGGTCCAGGTGTGATGGCACTGAGGGGCTGAAGGTTCGGGTGTGAGGGTGCTGTGAGCCTAAATGTCCAGGTGTGATGGCACTGAGGGGCTGAAGGTTTGGGTGTGAGGGTGCTGTGAGCCTGAAGGCCCAGGTGTGATGGCACTGAGGGGCTTAAGGTCGAGTGTGAGGGTGCTGTGAGCCTGAAGGTCCGGGTGTGATGGCACTGAGGGGCTGAAGGTTCGGGTGTGAGGGTGATGTGAGCCTGAACGTTAATTCCTTGCAAGTAATTGATTTTTTACTTTCCTTGTTTTCTTACCTTTCCTTCCTACCCATTTACTGTTTTAGTTCTAGTTTTTAACAGTCTCGAATGCCTATACTACCGTTTTTTGTATTCTTGCATATTGCAATGATTTTAAATAATTGTGCAATAAAAACAAACTTTGAACTTTGAACGTCCAGGTGTGATGGCACCGAAGGGCTGAAGGTTCGGTGTGAGAGTAAAGGGAGTTCAAGTGTTACAGGAGACATAGGGCCAAGAGTGAGTCACTGGAGGTCTTGGGCTGGCGGCTTCTGGGTCTAGGTTGGGACTGCACTTGTCAGGCTGGGGTCCACGCTGGATGGCACTTCAGTTCAAAGGTCATGTCAGTGGCGTCTGGAGGTTAATCTGTGAAGGTAAGGGGTATTCTAGGTTAAGGGCAGTGAGTGCTCAAGCACATTAGCACTGGGACCTATGGTTTCAGAGATAAAACACCAGAGGTCATGGTGTTAAAATGTGATGGCACTAAGGGTCAAGAGTGATGGCAGTAGGGATCTAGGGTCCAAGCGTGAGGGCACATTGGCTCGGAGTGCATGCGTCAGGGCTCTGGGAGACTGGTGTCCATGTGCAATGGCACGGAGGATCATGGGGTTCAATTTTCATGGCAGTGGGGGGACAGTAGTCTACATTGTGGAGTCCTGCTGGACACTATACTGTGTTCAGCCCCTCCCTCAGTGCTAGTCATGCACCCCACACCCATCCAAAACAGGCGTCATCAGTCAGGTACCATGTCAATAAAAGAGTCTGGGCCCATGTGCTCTTGGTCGGTTTACTACCTCACTTAATAGTGTCTTCATGGTCCTTCTGCGCCATGCAGGCCTAGGCCCCACCGACTTTTCATTGGCGACAAGCAGGTGCACATGTGCGATGATGGGAGCATAGGCTCATTTTGTGGGGGAGGCCTAAACGGACCAGAGCACCTCAACCCAATTTTGTCCGTGCCTGTCACAAAGACACAGACATCGTGGCACGTCGGGATTATGCGAGGGGAAGCATACTGCACCAGCCGTCTGCTGCGAACACGGTACAGGGCAGCCAGGCCAAGCAAAAAGGAGGCGTAAGTCCAGACTGCGAGTTTTCAGACAGAAGTAATTGTGAATGAGGGGAGGAGTGGAACCAGGCCGAGCAACTGAAAGGGTAGAGAAGAGGACCAGCCGCAATGCGGCGGTGTGGCCCCCCGAATGTTTATGAATGAACTCACTGTTAACGTGCTGAGGCAGGCTTAGTCTGCTGTGCATCAGGAGAAGTCCTGGAATGGAGACAGCACTGCAAAAGGTCCAGAGGGCAGCCACCAGCCCAAAAAGAAGCAAAAGCTGCAAGTTAACCCTGCTGCCCCTGAGCAGGGCTGGAGAACCAGCTTTAATGGAGCCTGCCACTTCCTCACAGTGCCCGGGCCAGGCTCACAAACCCATTCCATGTACTGAGAGCGCTGCACACTCCCTAGAGGCAATCTGCCACCGCTACAGAAGAGAAGACTGTTTTGGCCTCCCACAACAATCCTGTAGCACCAGCGATGCCCCCTCCCCCCAAAAGTCTAGGGCACCCTCTCACACAAAACCAAGCACTCTGCCTCCAGGATTGTTAAGGCCTGCCATAGGAGTGACTTACAGGTTACAATGTGTCTATATATAAATTAGATATAGGTATACTATATCTAAGCAAATGGTGATTAAGCCACCTTGCCCCAGCTGAGTGATCATCCAGTTGTGTCAATTTAGGAAGGCCAGCCAGGGGTGGCATAATATATGCAGCAGCCCCTGGTAGGCCTTGGGTGCACCTATGCCCTGGGTACCTAGGGTACACTGTACAGGGACTGACAAGGGTGACGCAATATCCAATGTGGCATGTACCTAAAGTACATGGTATCAATTAAGAGAGAGCACAGCTGGGCTGTGGGTCTGATTAGCAGGCCCACAGCCACACTAAAGTCGAAAACCAGTGGAGCAAAAAGTGGGGGTGACCATAGGAAGCAGACCCTACTCTCCTACAATAGAGATAGAGATAGAGAGAGGGGAGAAAGGGAGGAGAGGGAGAGAGAGCGGGTGAGAAATACAGGGACAGAAAAGAGAGGGAGGGATAGAAAGAGAGGGATGGAGAGAGAAAAGGATAGAGAGAAAGGGATAGGGAGTGAGAGAGGAACCAAGAGAGATATGGGGATAGAGAGGGAGATAGGGGGATAGAGGGAGGGAGAGAGAGGGGGAGAGAATGAGAGAGGGATAGGTATAGAGAGAGTGAGAGGGATAAATAGACAGCGCGTGAGGGAGCGAGAGAGAGGGATAGAGAAATAGAGAGAGAGGGTGGGAGCAAGAAAGTGAGAGAGAGGGGGCGAGAGAAAGAAAGAGTGGGAGGGAGGGAGAGAGACAGGAGAGAATAGAGATAGAGAGGGGAGGGAGGGGAGAGAGAGGGGGGAGAAATGCAGGGATAGAAAAGAGAGAGAAAAGGATAGAGAGAAAGGGATAGAGAGTGAGAGAGGAACTGACAGATATGGGGATAGAGGGAGAGAGGGGGGATAGAGGAGGGATTGAGGGAGGGAGAGAGAGGGGAGAGAGACTGAGAGGGGATTAGGAATAGAGAGATTGAGAGGGATTAAAAGAGCGTGTGAGGGAGTGAGAGCGAGGAATAGAGAGGGAGGGAGAGAGAGAGAGGGAGGGAGAGAAAGGGAGATAGAGGGGGCGAGTGTGACCAGAGAACATGGGCCGTTCTGGCAGGTTGCTTGCAGTTTAGTTGCATCTCAGTACTGGTGGATTAGACATAGATACAGGCCAAGTTTTGCAAGCAGTTAAATACATTTCCGTTCCAGTTGTTTTGAGAGGGGAGGTAGGAGCTGGATTACACTGCACTTCCATAGCTGGGAGTGCCAGTTGAGACAGAACATGGGCAGTTAATGACATTTCAGTTCTAGAGGACTTTTAAAATGGTTGTGATAGACAGTGACTGTGGGTGCAAAATAATCTCTGATAAATCAACAAACACCATAAGGCAGTATTACAGAAAATCTAGGAAGTTGCACAAAGAAGAAAAAACACGGGTCAAATAAATTTGCACACATTTTGATGCTGGTCCAAATAGAATATAAACAAAATTGTCTCCGGTATACAACACAGAAAAACACTGTTCAAGCAAAACCATCAAAGAAACCGATTCTGAAACACAATTACCACATCCAGAGAGTTTAAGTGCCAGGATACCCCACTGGTGATAACTATGTTCTATTGGAATCCTAGGTAACATAATATGGCATAATTTTAACACATTTCAACAAATGGAGTTAATATTTCCAAACTCACTGTTAGTCAGTTGACTTCATACAGATGAAAGGCGGACTCACTACTTAAATGCTTCAACTTTAAAGGGACCCGCTAAATGCTGAACTATATTACCCAGTGGGATAAAAATGAAGTCAGTTAGGCTAGTTCCTCTGACTATCAGGCTTGTTGTGGTAGAGGCTGGACTTTGAAAAGGCTGGCAGGGACTTGAAAAAGTAAGTCACAGGCCCGTGCAGTTGAAACGCCAGAAGGCTCTGGGTGGAGTCAGTTAGATTAGTCAATAATGTGAATTCCTCCAAGTTGAGCCCGGTATAGAGTTAGTCACATAACTGGCACCTTTTTTTCTGTAAACCCAGGAGGACAGTACGGTGTCTGTCGCATCTGGCGCATCTGAAAGAACAGCGGGGCTTTGAAATTGCAGAGCTCCCACGTTTTCCAGTTCCAAGCGTGATTAGCTCATCCTGTCAGGTATTCTGGGACCTGTAGTTCTGGTTCTATAATTGATTAAAGAGCACTGCAAATCACAGGCAGTAATAAGAAAACAGAGCTTCACACCCACAAAACTAGAGATCTTAAAAGCTCTGAAAGAGTCATTCACATGTCAAGTTTACTTATGATAACCTTGAAGGTCTGGGGGTTTTGTCAGAAACTCAGAGGCCTCCAGTTTTTCATCACTCCTCATTTACTTTTTATTATCAACGTCCAGTCATGCATGTACTTTGAAAAGCAAATGTACGCATTTCACAAGGCAAATAATGTCATAAAATAGGACTGGGTAAGCTATGTGGACGCCTGATGTGTACAATGATTTGAGAATTTGAGCAATAAGGACCAGGAGCAGAGTGGCTAAACTGTTATAAGCGAAAACTAGGGGTGGAAGGAGGGCTGCTATTAACCTAGGGTGTGTTAATGAAGGACTGGTGTGTCAGTGAGGTAAGGCGACCTCTCTAGACTGATAACAGGAATAGGTAGGTAGGCAGGCAGTGCTAGGATGAAGGTGGGCGTGAAGTGCTAGGTTTAATGTGCCAGGTTACTGCCCATTCCAGCTGTGCTCCATAAATCCCTAGTGGCTCCCCACTAAATGCACCTCAAGACCCACGCCCAGGGCACGCCCCAGCACCCCAACACCTCTTGCCCATGAGCAGTCTGGTACTTTGAACAATAGAGGTAACCCTTCGCCGTGGGTGCCAGGCTGCTGGCGAACGAGAACCAGGATGAGCATGTCCAGTCCAAACCATAGCAGTCAGTCATGCAATGAAATGGGAGCTATAGGTGGAAGAGGGGAAAAAAAACAGAAGACGAGGGCTTTAAAATAAAATATTTTTGCCAAACAAGCAGGATAGCTCAGAAGGTTAAGCATTTGCGACTGAGACATGCACTAACATTTGAGCCACTGGCTCGAATGAAGGAAGAGCTAGTTCAGCCTTTCATTCTTCAAAAGTTGAATGTCGATCAATAACACTGCAGAAAAAACAGTGGAGCAGTAAAATGTCCACCCCTCTACTCCGACTTTACGCCAGATTTACAACTGGTGCCTGTGCAAATATCAAACAAGAAGATGCCCTGTTGTTACGACTACGGACGGACCGGACAGTACTCCTTTCATCTACCTCAGAAAGGAGCCAGCTTGGGGGCAGAGGAGAGGCTGTGCCATTGAATACACAGCAGCTGAGTGATACACCAGTGGGTACAGTTCCTGATGAAAAGCTTTGCTATGGGATGTGCAGAACCTGGGCTCGAATAGACTGTGGTGACAAATAAGTATCAGCGGGCAGGCACGGCTTGTATCTCACGTATCAGGGTGGTAGTAGAACTTGTGAAAATCAGCCACATCCCATGAGGGTGCCTCCTAGCACTAGCAGGAGGGCAGAGACACACACAGTCACGTACTTCAATAGACAGGTTCCTGATATCACATGACGCAGGCCAAGGGAGAAATGTGGCCCCCGCCCCACAAAAGCCTCCGACATGCCTGCTGCCTGCGGGGTGTCGTGACTCGAGTCGTGAGACGTACAGATAATTATTGTCTCTCGGGACGACTCGGAAGCCTTTGAAGTACCCAAGGCTCTGCTCTGCACAGGTGCTCAGGCCCTCTCGGGGGCCGGCCGGGCCAGAAAAACGGACTCACCTCAGGCCTGCTGACTGCTGCTGTTGTGGTGGTGGCACTGCAGACAGACACAGGGGGTTCGTCGGGCTAGGCGCGGCGGCGCTAGCCAGTAGAATAAAAGTAAGGCCGCTTCAAGTACCGTGCGCACCTCTGCTCCTCTCGTCACTCCTGTAGACAGTCACGTGCAGTTATTGCCCAATGCGCATGCGGGCCGCACCCTACAGCGCGCAGACGCCGCAGAGGAGGAGACAGGGCATAATTCTGCGCGCACAGGGACTTCCTCTTCCTGAAACTTTTGTCTAGGGTTAGGTTGCACAGTTGAAGGTCAATCAGGCTTGCTGGCGGGGCGCTAGCGTATTAGAGTCTCAGACTCAGACGCTGAATAGTGACATCAATGACATCATCATGACTACGAGTACACAACACCTAGACCTGGTGCCGGCGGTGGTGACTTCTTCTTCTCCCTGAACTAACTAATGTGAGTGACGCTGTAGTGTTGTTGTGCCTGGGTGCCGATTTTCAGTCCGACCGTCACAGGCTGTGACGGTCGGACTGAAAATCGGCCCCCAGCCACAAAACCGGCCCCCTTCTTGAAAACCGGCCCCCACCCCCTCCAGCCTACCGGGGGATTGCCCGGTGCCTGGACTCACCAGTCCGGCCCTGGGCACACCCTGCTAAGGAAAAGAGACTGAGAGCACAAACTCAGGGAGAAACAACAAGGGAACAGAAAACAAAGACTCAGGGCAGTGCACAACAGTGGTGTACGAGGAATACCATACCCCCACTCCCAGCATGCCCTAGGGGTCTTGCACAAACACAGAATAGAACTGATCATCACAAGGTGCACTAGAGCCCACACAGAAGAGGCAGCTTTACTTAAACAAGGCAAGCCATATCAGTAGCCTGAAGATGATGTAGATATGCTACCCATAGACCGTCACTCCTGCAGATGGGTCCCACAGCCAATGTATGGCTGTATAAAAGAGGCTATACTAACCAGCTGCCCCAGCACTGGATGGCCACCATTGACCCGTCCATGAGAACGTCACACCTAGTGACTAACCCTGCCAGGCACACACAACCCTAGGCAGAACCAAGGGCAGCAAAAGCAGAACTGCGAGGCGCAGGCACTGTGTCCGTAGGAGAAGGCAAGGATAAAAGCACATTGCACCTAAGGCACCCTTGGCTAGACACCAGAGCCCCACCGTCCTGCACCCTCAAGGTACACAGTGCTCACATCCACTCACAATGCCTGACAATGGTGAAATGCCAAGGTGCAAGCACTGTGCCTTAGAGCGATGAAGAGGTGGAAGGAAGGTTATCCCCTATCCTTGGAATGAAGTCCCATGAAGATCGCTGAGGTGGGGACATGCAAAGTGTGGGAAGATGCCACCTCAGCCTTGAGAGAAGACTCACATTACTTCAGACTCAATGGGGACATGGAAAGGTTCCTGAAGAGAAAAGGTACAGTCCTAAAGACAGGACAGGACCTGCAAGAGGTCCATGATGGGTGAAAACTCACAGTCCTATGGACGGAACCGGCAAGAGGTCCATGAGAAGAAAAATGTTGACCATGGCCTGGCACCAGAAGAAGAGGAGGGAACACATGACGGCTGGCTGGATGCCAATTCACAAGGGGGAACTGGGAAGAGGTGAGACAGGTGTGTGACCAGACCTGTCACACTGAAGAACCTGCTGACCACAGGTGCACGGGAGAGATCCTCAAAGGTGAAAAGACAGAGGTCTTGTACAACTACATGCGAGTACACCTACCCGTTGCAAAGTCATCCTGTGCCCTGGGCCCCCGCCAACATTTTGCTGACTAATGCTGGTGGTAACTGATTTTGACTGACCCTGGCTCTGCCTAACCAGAGCCAGTGCTGAGCTGACAGGAACACATTAGAGTACAGTTAAAACACCCAACATACACTAGGGTACACTATGGTATGGCATGACATACCCCATAGGCTCCTAGTTTATAAGATTGAAACTACCTAGAAGTCCCTAGCACCCTGAGGCATGGCAGTCTACAGGCCAGTAGCTTTTTGCTGAAGCCTGAGGTCAGTTTAAAAGCAGCACTGGGTGCCAGGACTGCTTTTAAACAGTAAATTGTGCCCAAATTTGACTTTGGTGGTAGGGGTACTTAAAAATGGAAAACCTACAATATTTTGGCATATTAGGGACCCTCAGGGCCTCCCCTAGCTATCCATGGGGTGGGGGGTCAGTTATCTTTAAGGTACGCCCTTATAAAATGAGTTTTTATGTGCCTGGGTAAAGTGAAATTTACCATATCACTCCCCACATTGCTGCTCAAATTCGACTTTGATTCTAGGAGCACTGGGTAAAGAGGATCTGCAATATTTCTGCAGATTCAGAACCCCTAACGTTTCCCCATGTTGCACAGGGGGTGGTGGTCCTTTAGAAATTAGTGGCATACTTATAACATTTGTTTTTATAAGCCCTGGTGCTAGAAAACTGGCCCAAGTCATTGACCCCATTGCAAACCCCATGGCCCATAGGTTAACATGGTAGGAAGTTATTGATTAATAAATATTGATAGGAGAGGACTAGCCGGACCATTCAAAGACTTCCCAGAATGGTAGTAGTAAATCCAACAATATTGTATTGCTGAATTTCTCCTAACGTGTACATACAAGACGTTATAAGACTTTCTTGTTTGTAAGTCCAAATTTAGCCTTCCAGTGGTCTGCCCTGATTGGTCAGAGTTAAGTGGATTGCCCAGGCTGCTTTGAAGAGGTGATACGGAACCCCTGGGGTTAACCACTCTGTTGGGAGGGCAGTGTGCTGGTCTATAGGAATGCCAGAGGGTGAAGTCGTAAACCATGCTCTTCAAAGGCAGAGGGGAAGCCTGGGTTTCAGTTTCACTCTGACACTCTTGACCCAGGCTTAAGGAAGGTATGTGCAGATGGTAGGGGGAGAGTCCATGGAGATAAGCCATCCTAGGGGGTGTGTTTAGCCAGCTTTTACCTTCTTGCTGCAAAATCAGCCATTATGGATTTGGAAGATTGGTGCTCTCAATGGTGAGAAGTGACCTGGTGCTTGACCCAGAGAATTTTGAATAAGTACTCGAGAGGGGCAGAGCACTTCAGATCTGCTGTTTGAACCTTACTGAAGTAAGAAGTGCCCTACTGTGAAGTTTTGCTGTGCAAAAATTTCTAAGGCCTGACCTCTGAAGACTGCACAAACTGAAACTGCAGCCCTGTGGATTACCTTGCTGCAAAATGACTAAAGAATGGACTCCCTGTAAGCTACAGGTCAACAGAGCGGGGGGTGACCGTTGACCCTGGGTGCAGGCAGGTTGGCCCCGCACTACCTAAAGGCTGTTGCCCCTCCTCAGCTGGTTTGTATAGTTCTCTGACCGCTTACTTGTGTGCCCAACTCCTTCTCTGTTCTTGTTTCCTTTTTTCCAGGCTCCAGACTTCCAGGTTCACCGCCGCTTTTCCTGCCGTTTTTTTCTCCTGATTCTCGCTGCTGCGTCCCTGCGGCCCCGCCCCCCGCATCCCCATTGACCACCCTGGTCCCGCCTTCCAGCAGCTCCTCCCTCCCTCTACCCCTCTTAAGGCAGCCGCGCAGTGGTGCAGGAGCGACAGATGACCCTGCGTGCAGGCAGGTCGCCCCCCGCACCACCTAACGGCTGTTGCCCCTCCTCAGCTGGTTTGTACAGTTCTCTGACCGCTTACTTGTGTGCCCAACTCCTTCTCTGTTCCTGTTTCCTTTTTTCCAGGCTCCAGGCTTCAGGTTCACCGCTGCTTTTCCCGCCGTTTTTTCTCCTGATTCCCGGATTCCCGCCGATGTGTCCCTGCGACCCCGCCACCCCCGCATCCCCATTGGCCACCCCGCTCCTGGCTCCCAGCAGCTCCTCCCTCCCTCTACCCCTCTTATGAAGGCCACGCAGCGACCGCGCAGCAGACGTGCACAGCAGGCGCGCCACTGGCGCACAGAAGGCACGCCAAAGGCAAGCCCGTGTGCGCTCGTCTGTGCCTGGACCGCACCCAGCGCCAGAATCCCTGGCCCACGTACCAGCCACGTACCCCCCACAACGCCAGACTCTGATACAACGCCAACACCCTCCTCGCACTCAACACAGGCTGAGACCACCGCTGCTTCCAGGCCGCCCCAAAATGCACACACGGACCTTTCTCGTGCCGCACTTGCAATTTCACCTGTGACAGATCCACCAAACCTCCAAGGACCAAACCCAACCACCTCCGTTGCATACTTCTGAACACCCGCTCTGCACGCAAACACGCCGTCGAGCTCTGGGACCTGCTCGACACCTCTGTGCCAGATGTTGCCTTCCTGACCGAGACCTGGTGGAACAACTCTTCGGCACCTGACATCACCATCGCCATCCCGGACGGCTACAAGATCACCCGCAGAGACCGTGACAACGGAATCGGAGGAGGCTTAGCCATCGTCCACAAGTCCACCCTCAAGGTGAGGTCAGAGGGTGGGTTCTGGGCGAGGGTGGAGGTCAGCTGATCTTCGGTGACTTTGCCCCACGCAGACAACACCCTCAACACCGCGGAACACCTGCACTTCCGGATCCAAACCGACTCCAACACCACGCTCAGAGGAACACTTGTCTACAGACCCCCGGACCCCGGGCGCAGTTCAGCGACTCCATCGCCTACCTCGCCAGCACCCACACACTCGCCTCCACAGACTACATCCTCCTCGGGGACCTGAACTTCCACCTCGAGAACAACAACAACGCCAACTCCTCCACCCTGATCGACAATCTCGCCAACCTCGGCTTCAGACAACTGGTCAACAGACCCACCCACACCGGCCGCCACACGCTCGACCCCATCTTCTCAACAAGCACCCACGTCGCCTTCAACCACACCAACCAACTTCACTGGACTGACCACCGCTGCATCCACTTCCCCTTCAAAAAACCAACCACCCACCACTACACCCAACAGCTGCCCCGCCGCTGCTGGGGCAAAGTCACCGAAGATCAGCTGACCCCCACCCTCGCCCAGAACCCACCCTCTGACCTCACCGACCCGGACACTGCCGCCCACAACCTCACAACCTCAGACAGTGGATCTACTACTGCACCAATACCTTTGCCCCGCTCAAGAAACCCTCCAACAGCCGCACCAGCAAGAAAGCCTCCTGGTTCACCGAAGAGCTCCAGACTTCCAAACGTACTTGCCGGAAGCTGGAGAAGACATGGCTCCTCGATCGTACACCAGACAGCCACGCAGTCCACAAGAACGCCACCTGCAGACATCAGCAACTCATCAGAGCAGCCAAAAGATCCTCCTTCAAAACCCACCGGGACAACAACGCACACAACAGCAAAGAGCTCTTTAGCATAGTGAAGGAACTCTCCAACCCCAGCACCAACACCAACGACATCCCACCCTCACAAGAGCTGTGCAACTCACTGGCCACCTTCTTCCACCACAAGATCGCTGACATCCACAACAGCTTCAACACCACGACCTCCCCGACTACGACCGTCTCCACCCCCCCGCGAACACCACCGGCACCAACACAGCCTGACCTCCTGGTCCTACGTCAACAATGACGAAACACGCAAGATCATGAACTCTATCCACTCAGGATCTCCATCAGACCCCTGCCCACACCATGTATGCAACAAAGCTGACACAACCACCGCACCCCAACTACGAAAGGTCATCAACATCTCACGCTGAAAACAACGCCCTCCTCAAGAAACCAAAGGCAGACCCCAAAGACCTCAAGAACTTCTGGCCCATCTCCCTGCTCCCTTTTCTGGCAAAGGTCATCAAGAAAATCGTCAACATGCAACTGACCTGCCACCTCGAGGACAACAACACCCTAGACCCATCCTAGTCTGGATTCAGATGGAACCACAGCACCGAGACAGCCCTCATCGCTGCCACAGACGACATTAGGTGCCAACTAGACAACGGCGAAACATCAGCCCTCATCATCCTGGACCTGTCAGCCGTCTTTGACACAGTCTGCCACCGCACACTAAGAACACGCCTCCAAGATGTCGGAATCCATAAGAAGGCCCTGGACTGGACCAGGTCCTTTCTCTCCGGCAGAACCCAGAGAGTCCGCCTCCCTTCCGATCCTAAGCCACTGACCTCATCTGCGGCGTTCCCCAGGGATCATCCCCCAGCACGACCCTGTTCATCATCTACATGGCCCTCCTCGCACAAGTAGCCCGCCAGCACAACATGAACATCATCTCCTACGCCGAAGACACCCAGCTCATCCTCTCCCTCACCAAGGACCCGCACACCGCCAAGATCAACCTCCATGAGGGAATGAAGGCCGTCGCTGAATGGATGAGGAGCAGCCTTCTGAAATTGAACTCGGACAAGACGGAGGTCCTCATTCTCGGCCCCACCCCATCGGTCTGGGACGACTCCTGGTGGCCGGCCTCACTGGGAAAAGCACCGACACCCACGGACCATGCACGCAACCTAGGATTTATCCTCGACCCCTCCCTCTCCATGTCAAAACAGATCAATGCCATCTCCTCCTCCTGCTACAACACGCTCCTCATGCTGCACAGAATCTACAAGTGGATCCCGACTGAGACTAGAAAAAACGGTGACCCAAGCCCTCGTCAGCAGCAGGCTGGACTACGGCAACGCACTCTACGCAGGGATCCCAGCAAAACACCTACGACGACTACAACGCATCCAAAACGCCTCCGCCCGACTGATCCTCAACATCCCTCTCCGCAGCCACATCACCCCCCCACCTGAAAGACATACATTGGCTCCCCTTCAACAAAAAGATCACTTTCAAGCTCCTTACCCATGCACACAAAGCACTCCACAACACCAGACCAGCCTACCTGAACAGTGGACTCAGCTTCTACACCCCCACGTGCCAGCGCTGCTCCGCCAGCCTCGCCCTCGCTGCCGTCCCCCGCATTCAACGAGCGACCTCCAGTGGCAGGTCCTTCCTCGCCGCAAAGACATGGAACACCCTCCCTACCCACCTGCGTCTGACCCAAGTCCTGCTCACCTTCAGGAATCTCATCAAGACCTGGATCTTCAAACAATAGCAGCTTCCCCTCCCCTCAGTGCCTTGAGACCCAATGGATGAGTAGTGCGCTTTACAAATTGTTTGATTGATTGATTGACAGAGCTCACCTGGACATCCCCACAAAGAATTCCCAGCCTGGAGTACCAGTGGATTTGTAAGGGTTGTGTTCAAGTGGATTGCGGGATTGAAGTTTCACACTTTCAAGGACCCTCTTGGAGATTCCAGAACCTTGTATTGTGTGTTGGATACTTTGGGACCCGCAAGCAGATCTTCAGGAAGGAGTTCTAACTGGATCCGCCTGCTGGAGAAGGCGCAACACATTTGGTGAGATTCTCCAGAACAATGTTTGAAAGTGTCCCAGTCATCGAAAACAAAATGACTAAATGAGGCACTCTTGGTTTCTAAGCACTAGAAAGTGACTAATCTTAAAAAAATCATATCTCTGGTTGCCTACAGTGGATTTTTTTTCGTTTTGGTGTCATTTAAAAGAAAACATATTACCTATTTTCATAAATTGGTGTTGGATTTTTATTTTGTGTTGTGTCTTAATTATTTACTGAAATTGTGTTTTTAAATGCTTTACATAACTGTCTTTGAAGTTACGCCTGTCTGCTCGCAGCCACGTTACCAAGGGTTGAGCATAGGAATAATAAGACCTATGCTGGGTCCTACCGTGTGTTAGTGGCCTTTTTGCCAGTGGCAGACCTACATTTTCCCCTACCAATAACCCACTTTCCAACACTACCAACACAAACAAGCCACTGGTGTGGAGCAACATCATTGGTGACAGCCCAGCGTAAGAACCGAAAGTAACCCGCATGTATGCGCAAACTGCATATCTGCCCCATGCTTCCTAGTTCAACCATCTAGCCACATTCACCGACTAAATGATGGTATTCCCTGCTAAGAACCACACATGCCGAAGGAGCAGAACAGCATTAGCAACAGACCAAGCTACAGGGCTGCAAAGTCCCTCCAGTTATTCTAACTCCCTGCAAGTCCTCGCTACCTGTCATACAGGTTGTCTAATGGTAACCAAGAATCATGCCACATGCATCATGACACTACCGAAGGAGCGTCTCACCACCAGAGTGGAGCCATACACCACATGTTATGGCACACAATCCACACTCACACACTTGGAACAACTCCAGTAGGGATACAGCATATCATATTAAAAAATCAGAATATAAAAAAATCCCAATATCAAATCATCACATGTGAATACATAGTAAATCAAGGGTACCGAAGTTCCCTACAGCATTTAAAAAACACAATTAAAATACATTGTGCCTACCAATAATACCTTCATTATTACTACAGCAAGCAAACACCACCTGGAAGGAGCATGAATAAGGCAAACAAAGTATGCCTTTACAGGGTTAATTTGGAAAGACTGTGAACAAGGCAAGGAACCATAACTTTTGGCCTCTATGCTTCTTGTCCCGATTCAAATTTAACAATATTTACTGCGTCAACGCGTTTCGATGGAACTTAATGGGTACAACCACCTTCTTCAGGACTTACAAAGATATTCCTTCCACTTTTGATTCCAAACCATGTATCTTTATTCAACTTGTCTAGTTTGATTTCTTCAATACTTCTAATTTCCAATAGCGGAATATCTGCCTATTGGCACAAGCCTTAATATGTATCAAACAATTCGCCTTAGGTCATATCACTGCATCCACAGTTAAGATCAAGCATCTGTAGTCTCCAGATTTGCTGGAAAAATTATAGGGTATAGGGCTGATTTCAGCTCAAATGTATAGAAAGCGATTCCTTGACAATTATAAAGGACAAGGGACGTTTCATCCCATTTCCTGTATTTTATAAAAGGGCTCTATAGCTCCTGAACCTAGGATACGGGAGCTGTGTGCAACGTCTCTACTATCAGCAAGGCAAAAACGGGTGATGTATGAAGGAATATGTAGCATTTTAGTTCAACGGTAAATTTTTCATAACTTCATTGTTCCTGGTGCTCTGTCTCTTTTGGACTTTATGAGCACCTCTCCTTGTGCTCAAGGTATAAATCTTCTCCACCAATGGGTCCCGGGAGGCCCCGAGCCTCAAAGGAAGATGCCCAAACATCGCTGAAGCCATCCTTACAAGGTTATCCTTCACAGAATCAAGACCCCCAAGAGAAAGCTCTTCAGCGGACTCCACTGATGCTCCCGATGCACCCCTGTTTGAATTGTTGACACCAACCACACAACTGCGAGAGCAGGCTGGAGGATCAACATTGTATTGGTGGACTTCAACCCAGCAGTCATGCTGTTGAAAGGCCCGGACTTTTTCCACACCTGCGTTTGTATTCAGAATCATCTGGTTAAATCATGGATGAAAGCAGTGATGTTTGGGTGCAACCAGTACACCCGTCCACTTGTCCCTTGCTGTCCTGCTTATTGCCATTAGAGACTGAGAGACTCAGTGGTGTCTAGTTTAGTTTTGTTTTCCCCTCAGATTGGACCTGTTGTCTCTACGTTTGGATTTTGGGAGGAAGGTACTGTCCTGCTGGACACATAACTATTTCACCTCCTCTCAGACTTACACCTACCCCACACCAATCCAACACAGGTGTTAGAAATAGGGGTCTCTAGTTGGCAATTGTTTGCACCGTTGTCCAAGTAAGGACCCTTCTTCCTAGTCAGTGTAAGGGGGATACACTTCTAAAGTAACCCCTGCTCACCCCCTTGGTAGCTTGACACAAGCAGACAGGCTTATCTTAGAGGCAGTGTGTAAAGCATTTGTGCATACATACGGTAAAACAGTGAAAACTACAAATGGACACCACACCAGTTTAGAAAAATAAGTAATCTTTATCTAAACCAAACAAGCGCAAAATGACAAATATCCACAATACAATAATCAACATATGACTTTTAAAAGGTAGAAACAGTTCTGTCTATAGCTAACTATAGATGCAATACTTTCAACACAACGATCCTTAGAAGCATCCAAATCATAAACAAGAACAGTCACAGGCAAGGTGATGCGTCCGTTCCTTACGTGCAGGGAAAGTGATGCGTCAGTTCCTTACTCCATGGCAGGTGATGCATCGGGTCCTTACTGCCATGCAGGGGAGGTGATGCGTCGGTTTCTTACTGCTTGGGGAGGTGATGCGTTGGTTTCTTACCGTGGTTCCAGTGTCCTAGTAGACTTTGCACCCAGATGCGATGCGTAGGGATAGCGGATGCATTAGTTGTCGATACAGTGATGGCAACGGCGCAGCCTTGGTCTCTCCAACCATGATTCCATGATGCTTTGGGTCTTTATAGGAAAGTGGCTCTATATACACTGCACCAAAGTAAGGTACAGTGTGTATAGAGTCCCTAGTCCCAAGAGGTTTGGCAGAGGCTAAAGGTAGATATAACCTTACTCTCTAAAGTGGTAGCTTGGTCGAGCAGTAAGGCAGTATCAGAGGACAGTGCAAAGCATTTGTTGTACCCACTCAGTCAGCAAATGGTCTCACACACTCAAGAACTGAACTCTAGGCCAATTGTTTTGTTTCAAAAGACATAGTTGTTTTATTTTAGAACCAACAAGGTATCAAAATGTACTTTCTCAGAATAGATTACTTTAGTTAAATACCATTCAAATAGGGAATAGACTTTTTGAATGCAATAGTTACAGTTTGTTGCAATAGGCAACACAATTTCAAACACAATGTAACATTGAGCTCAATGGGAATTTTTAGTTAAATGCAATTAGTTACTTTGTAGATTACTTTCCTAACAACAGGACTGGATCCTAGATTCAGTCCCGGGACATGTACTATAAACCATCGAGTAAAAGCGTTTTGATTACAGTAGTGATTTTTAAGGAATATTGTTGTATTTTAAAAGTTGACACTGGAGGAAAATTCACTTTGCAGGTAAAGTATGTTCATGTTACTTTTGTAATCCAGTACTGGACTCCTAGGTTCTGCGCTGGGACCTCTATCTAAAATAGGTAAGTAATTTCGTTTTGGTAGTTGGTACGGTTTTTAAAGAAAAATTGAAGTTTGCAAAAACCGACACTTAGAAGAAATTTCGCAGAAAAAAAACAGTCAATGGTTTCCTATGGAAGAAAATGCAGGTTACTGCTAAGCATGGTTAAAATTACTTTTCAGAGTTTGTGCTGGGCTAAAAGATGCAGCACTGAGGTCTCTCCAGATAACAGGTAAGTAAATCGGAATTCGTTGTTTGGCTGATTTTAGGTAAATATTTTTAAGTTCCAAAACTCCACACTTAGAAGAATTTCCAAGTGAAACCAGTCAATGTTAGCCTAAGGAAGAAAAGTGAGTTATCGGCTTTTAGGTAAGTATTCGAGTGGCAGAGTTAAGGTTCTGGGCAGAGACTCACAGGTCTCCCAGGGTCAGGCAGGTACAGTTGGTACACCCTCAGTGGCACAGGGGCAGTCGGGTGCAGAGGTAGTTAGGCCCAATGTTATCCAATGGGAGGCAGGGGGCCTTTGGTTGGTGGCTGCTGGCTAGCAGGCCACGCGGATGTGGGAGCTGGGCTCCTGGTCACTTGCTCAGGGCAAATGGGGAAGTAGGATAGGACAAAGGCTGCACTGCCAGGGGCACTCAGGCGGCTGACTGCAGGGTGCTTTTGAGCCATCGGGCGCTCAATGTTATTCAATGGAGATCTTGAAAAGGGAACACAGGCTGTAGGCTCGGGGACGGAGGAGCTTCTGGAGCAACCAACACTTTGAGGGGTAAGTTGGGATCGTGGAGGGTAGGTAGGCAGCCTGGAGTTGGGCACAGGAGGCCGGGGGGTGCCGGGTGCAGGGGTGTCTTTTGATGTCGGGAAATCTTACCCTCTGCTAGTCGCGGTTGGGGGGTCCCTGGTTCTGAGGCTGCAGGTGTCGTCTGGGTCATTGAGGGGGTCCTTGGGCACTGGATTCCAGGTCAGAATTGCCGGCGAGATGTCCTCAGGGTCCTTGTCCACTCGGGCTCGGCGGGTGCAGAGTGGGCTGGATTCGCGGTTCCTGGCTGGCACCAGGGGTATTGCTGTTGGAGCAGAACCACTGCTCATGGGAGTCCCAGTCTCTAAAAGGGTCAAGGCAGGCAGGTCCTTCGGGGTTCTCAAGGTTGCTGTCCGCAGGAGATGCCAGGATTTAGCAGGATCAAGGATCAACAGGCCAGTAGGGCTGGGGCCAAGTCAGTTGGTGTCATCCTCTTGTTAGCAGATGCACGGCAGGTCTTCTTCTTCTTGGTCTTCTTTCTTGTTTTGAAATCGGGATCTGAGGAAGGAAGGTTCAGGGTGCCCCTAAATACTCATTTTAGGGGTGTTACAGGTAGGGGAAGGGCAGGGACCAATAGGTCCCTCTCCTGGGATGAGTACACCACCTATCCTGCTCCTCTCCTGTGGGAGGGGGACAGGAGCCTATCTCTGATTGGGCAGGGCTCCCCTTCTTCAAGATAACCGGGGCCTGGAGTTGTGCTTCACCTCGTCTCTCCCACCTGAGGGGTAGGGTTGTCAGAGGGTGGCACAAACCCCTTCCTGACGTAGTATTTCCGGCCAGTCTTCCTGCCAGAGTGGGGGTCAGAACAGGTGAGGGCCGGTAACTGAGTACAGCAAGTGGCCTGGAGAAGCTCACAAAGGCGGCATGTCTTTGAAGCTTCCCCCTGCCCATCCTGGGGGAGGAGACCTAGCACCTCGCCCAGGATGTGCATTGTTGCAGGCCAAGGAGAGCGGGGAGCTCTCCACCCAGTGGTCCAGCAACATGTCTGCTGTGTGGTAGCCTAGGCAGCCTCTCAGACCAGACATGGATTGTTGGTTAGGTTTCAGGGGACATCTCTAAGATGCCCTCTGTAGTGCATTTTTCATTAAATCCCACACTGGCATCAGTGTGGGTTTAATGTGCTGAGCAGTTTGATATCAAACTTGTCAGTCTTCAGTGTAGCCATTATGGTGCTGTGGAGTTTGTAATGACAACCTCCCAGCACCATATACTCTTAATGGCATCACTGCACTTACAGTGCCCAGGAATGGTCCTGGGTACTGTAGGGGCACAGGGCTCATGCACCTGTGCCCACATCCCAGGCATAAGGCACCCAACTAGAGGGGTGACTGATGTATGCCAGGGCAGTGGGTTTGTGGGCATGGCACACAGGGATGTGTGCCATGTTGACTCTTTGTTTAGTTCTGCACCAGGACACTCAATCTGCAAGGGCAGTGTGTGGGTGTCAGGGTGCAAGGCCCCTAAGGGTGGCACAATAAGTGCTGCAGCCCTTAGGGGTCTTCTCTGGTCACAATGCCCTGGGTACCTAGGGTACCATTTACCAGGGGCTGGCATGTAGCCAGAGATGCCAATTGGGTTTGAGCTTCAATGCAGTTTTAGGGAAGGAACACAGGCCCTGGGAACCTGATTAGCAGGAGCCCAGGGCACACTCAGTCAAAGCACATCAGCAATTTAGCAAAAAGTGGGGGCATACCATGCAAGAAAGATTACACTTTCTCACAGTCTTGCAGCCACACAGAAGGGCCTGCGTCAAAATTGGTGTGGTGACCTCGGACTTCGTAGATCTGTGCACTCAATGTGATGTGTAGCAGTTTCTCCTGCTGTGGGCAGGCGCTGCGTAGGATGTGTCATACTTCTCATAGTTGTGTGTCTTTTCCAGCTCCCAATAGCAGGAACAACCTCCAGAGGCCCAGAACAGCAACAGGCACCTATTGGCAGGTCAGATCTCCCAGGAAGGAAGTTCAGGGGAGCTGGGGATGAAGTCTTTGTATCCCTGAGACTTCAAAACAGGAGGCAAGCTCTACTTCAAGCCCTTGGAGATCTTCCTCAAGCAAGAGACAATGCACACAGCAAAGTCCTTGTCCTTTTCTTGGCAGAAACAGCCACTGCAGGCAAACCCCAGACAGTACATAGTAAAGGGGCAGTACTTCTCTTTCAGTTTCTCCAGCTCTTTCTCCCAGAAGTAATCTAAAATTCTGGGGTCTGGGCCCCGATATTTATACAGCAATTCTCTTTGTTCTCTGGTGGCAGGAAGCCCTGTGCTCAGTCAAAACCATTTCTGTCCTCTCTAGTCCAGCTTCCCAGCAGGAGGTGAAGACAGCATTGTGTAAGTCAGATCATGCCCATTCAGGTGAAAGGAAATCTCCTCCACCCTTCTCTAAATTCAACCCAGGCCTATTCATCCTAGTCCGAACATCCAGGAAAGGCAGGACTCACATCAACCCCTCCCCAGTGGTGCTCTGAGAGAATGCACATGCCCAGCCCTTGTCACTCCAAAGTCAGATAGTCAATCCACAAACCAGCAGAGGCACACAGGATGGCTAAGCAAGAAAATATCCACTTTCTAAAAGTGGTATTTATAAACTCAAAATACAAAAATCATCTTTACTAAAAGATGCATTTTTATAGTCTGATTTCAGGCATACTAAAATCTATCTTCATATCTTGTCCCAATGGAAAGTTATATTTATAAGATGTTATAAACAAACTCTCATGCTATCCTATTGGACAGAAAACCTTTCAATAATGAAAATATAATTTCACTGCAGTTTACTATCACAACAGGTTTCACATCACAACATGTCCAACCTTTCACAGACACGACACCCTGCCCACAGGGGTACCATGGGCCTACCTTAGGGGTGACTCACATGTAAGACTAATTTACTAGCTCACTCCCCTGAGGCGGAAAGCCGGGGGACAGCGTGTTACGATTTTAATTGTTTTTATACTGTGTATTACTGTGTATTTTATCACTTTGTGCGGCATATTTTTATTTTTTTGGTGCTCTGTGGTAGACCAGTCTTACCCTTGTGTTTTCTCCGCTCCCAGCGCAGCACAGCAGACTATGTGCTGACACTGCGGGAGAGACTCGCTAGACCCGCCATACTGGAGGGAGGAAAGGGTTGCGGTCCAGTTGCTGGCCGCATCCCGCCCTCCCTGAGTACTTAAGCCGCATTTCAGCGCGAGCGCGCTTACTAATTTACTAGCTCACTACCCTGAGGCGGAAAGCCGGGGGGCAGCGTGTTACGATTTTAATTGTTTTTATACTGTGTATTACTGTGTATTTTATCACTTTGTGCGGCATATTTTTATTTTTTTGGTGCTCTGTGGTAGACCAGCCTTACCCTTGTGTTTTTTCCGCTCCCAGCGCAGCGCAGCAGACTACGTGCTGACGCTGCGGGAGAGACTCGCTAGACCCGCCATACTGGAGGGAGGAAAGGGTTGCGGTCCAGTTGCTGGCCGCATCCCACCCTCCTCCAAACTGGATAAAAGGACACAGTCATTCCGTCCGCGCAGCGGGCGGGCGCAGCGGATGCGCCGGCTGCGCGCCAAAGGCAAGCCCGTCTGTGCCCGTCCGGGGCCGAACGGGGCCCAAAACTCTGCTCAAATCACTGCAGATGCCCTGAAACTGGTCAGTTACTCCAAAGACCAGTTAATGCACCTCCGCCCACCCTTTCAGAGAGCCTGTAGTCATACTCTGAATGCAGAGAGCTTACCCTTGATTTGTAAGACCTGCCTGTACATTCCAGTTAATAACACCACTGCAGAGTGTAAGACAGAGTCTCTGAACAGGCTGCTGATTAACTGTCGTTCTCTTAGGAAGCATAAGTTGGATATCTATGACCTCTTAGTGGAAAAACAACCAGATGCACTCTTCCTGACCGAGACTTGGTTGGATGCAGAGTCCAATCCAGATATCCTGGAAGCACTCTCGCAGGATTATGGGCTATTAAGATTAGATCAGGCCAAACAGAGGGGAGGCGGTATCGCCATTATTTATAAACTGGTTTTCTCATGCACTCTAGAGACAGTGTTAATTAAAGAATGTGAAGCTGCTCTTTTTACTATAAAATACCTTCCGAACAGGGCTATTAACGGTTACCTGATTTATCGTCCGCCAGGTAAAACGTCGCTTTCTTTGGACAGCCTGATGAAAGTAATTGCCCATCCTGCACTACGGTACAATAAGTTTTTGATTTTGGGTGACCTTAACTTTCATATTGAGGATGAGAATGACAGGGAAGCTTTAGGATTACTAGCATCTTTAAAAACGTTTAACCTTAATATTCAATCCCTGACTCCTACCCATAAAGCAGGCCATCTTTTGGACCCGATCTTTGCCAACTGGGAGGGAGTGGTGGTTCTACCCCCCAGTAAGGTATTATCGTCGGACCATTTTCTGGTGGAGTTTACCATCCGTGGGGAGTCTAAACTACCGTCTAGCACTAAACTGATGGCATGTAAACGTAGGCAATGGGGGAAAATTAAGCAGGACGAGTTAGAGCTGGCTTTAAAAAGAGGCAGTCCCCCACTTAAAGATAGTGTAGACGAAGCCTGGACAGACTATGAAAAATGGCTGTCAGGAGCCTTAGATGAAACCGCCCCGTGGACTACCAAGGCACCAGCGAGGTGCTCGAAAACAGCTCAGTGGTTCAATGCTGACTTAAAAGCTAGTAAAACGGAATGCAAAAAGTTGGAGCGCATCTGGCGCAGTAAATATGATGACTCGGCTAAACTCAATTATAAAAAGAGTATAAAGAGCTATCATAAACTGATCAGATCTACCAAACGTAACTTTTTAAAGAACAGAATTGAATTGGCTATTCTACTAAAGAACTCTTTGTTATATACAAAGAGCTCACTTCATTGGAGAGAACCATTGCCCCTGACCTGCACTTGACAGCTATGTGTGAAGCCATTGCTGATTTTTTTGTGCAGAAAGTGGACAATATCTATAAAACCTTTCCAGAGGTACTGGAAGAACCTCTCAGGGATACCACTACCAGCAGTGAGATGATTAACAGTGGCCGCCTTAATCAGTTTGCGGTGCCTAACACCACTGAGTTGCTGCATATCATTTGCAGCATCAAATCAGGCTCCCCTAAGGATGTGGCTCGTCCCAACGTCCTTAGGAATCAAGCCGAGCTTTTGGTGACTCATATAGCCCACATGGCGAAATTGTCTTTTCTAACAAGTTACATACCTCAAGACTGGAAAATAGCGCAGGTCATACCCTTAAAGAAAAAAACCAATCTTAGTGCTGCTCAGTTGGATAACTATCGTCCTATATCGCTGCTGCCCTTCTGTGCTAAGGTGGTGGAAAAGATAGTTAACAAGCAGCTCTCTGAATATTTGGATAGGGGATTACATCTGCATCCCTCGCAGTCAGGATTTAGAGCGCACCACTCAACTGAATCGGCCCGCCTTTTTCCCACCGAGCTATTAAGGAGTAGAGTTGACGAGGGAAAAACGGCCGCGCTCCTCTTACTAGATCTAAGCGCGGCATTTGACACCGTCTCCCATCCCCTGCTGCTGTCTCGTCTTAGCGAGGTTGGCATTGAGGGTCTGGCTCACGAGTGGATGCGTGCATTCTTGGCGAATAGGCAATTCCAAGTATACTGTCCACCTTTTAAATCCGAGGTGCGATTGCTCAGACATCGGGTGCCTCAGGGCTCAATTCTGAGCCCGACTTTGTTTAATCTTTATATGGCGCCCCTGGTCAAGCTGGTTGCGGCGTACGGGGTTGAGATAGTGTCATATGCTGATGACACCCAACTGGTAGTGACACTATCTCAGCCTCCGGAAGAGGCCTCAGCCAACTTTACTGCCTGTCTGAGCGGACTAGCGGGATGGATGAACACAAACTGTTTACGCCTCAACGCCAATAAAACTGAACTTTTGGTGTTGGGGAAATCTCCATCCATATGGTCGTCGGCATGGTGGCCTAAAGAACTTGGCACCGTCCCTAAACCATTGGAGCAGGTTAAGAACTTAGGGGTTAAACTGGACGAGACTCTATCCTTTGAACATCACTCCAGAGGGATAGCAGGTAAATGCTATGGGATCCTTAAGACCTTACGCAAAACCCTGGACTCGCTCCCTGCTAATAGCAGGAAAACGTTAATTCATACTCTGGTGACGCCCCACCTCGACTACAGTAACGTTCTATACTTAGGCCTGAGTGGGAAAGGCCTTCATAGGCTTTAATGTGTTCAAAACGCAGCCGCTAGATTGGCTCTTAACCTATCTAATAGATCTTCAGGGAAACAAGCCTTAGTGCGCCTCCACTGGCTCCCTATACGGGAGCGCATCATATTTAAAAGCATGTGTATGACCCATCGCATTGCTTATGAGAGAGGCCCTGTCTATCTGCAAAAATTACTTACTAAGTACTACCCTAATCGTTATTTACGATCTCAGGGCCGTATGCTCTTTCAGGTGCCCAGAATTCTGCGGGCAGGGATGGGTGGCCGGTCATTCAAATATTTGGCCAGCAAACAGTGGAATGACCTCCCCATTGAGCTCCGGATGGAGCCATCTGAAGGAAACTTTAGGTGTAAATTGAAAACCTACCTTTTTCCGAAACTCTGAGATCTTTTCGCCCTTTCCTTCAGCGGCCTTTTCTCATGGGTTCTGTTCTAGTAATTAGTTTTAAAGCGCGGGGACACACTGTTGCCTAGTGTAACCAGGCGCACTACAAAAGGTGTTATTATTATTATTATTATTATTATTATTAAGAAAAGGGAAGGTTTGGGCCTGGCTAGTGGGTGCACTGGCCATGTTGACATGGCATTAGAGACTGCATGCAGACACTGCAGTTGGAGGTCTGAGACCCCTTTGAAAGGATGTGTGTGTGGGTGGCACAATCAGTGCTGCAGGCCACTAGCAGCGTTTTACTTACAGGCCCTGAGCACACACAGTGCACTGTACTAGGGACTTAGTTGTAAGTCAAACAAGCCAATCATGGAAACACCAATCCATATATACAATTTACAGAGGGAGCACATGCACTTTGGCACTGATCAGCAGTGGCAGAGTGCCCAAAGAATCTAGACCAGCAGAAACGAAATTCAGCACACAGCAAAAATACAGGAGGCAAAAGGCAAAAATACAGGAGAAACCCATGCCAAGGATGCCAGGTCTAACAACGGGTGTCACAAGTCAGGTGACCCTGTCAGTAAAAGGGCTCTGCGCTTTTGATTGTGGCGAGTTGACTACCCCACTTACTAGGGTCTGCATTGTCCTTCTGCGCCATGCAGACCTAGGGCCCCCCAACTTTACACACATGTTATGGCACCAAGGATCATAGTGTTAAAGTGTGATGACATTGAGGGACCAGTAGTTCCCGAGTTATGACACTGAGGTTCATTGGGTTCAAGTGTGATGGCACTTGGGGCTGGTGGCGCATGTGTAATGCCATCAAGGATCATTGAGTCCACATATTAATCTACTGAGGATCATGGCGTCCATCTGTCATGGCCCTGGGGGAAGGGTGGTCCATGTGTTATGGCACAGGGGATCATTGGGGTCTGGGTGCCGATATAGGATGGCACTAGGGGTGCAAGTGAAATGGCGCTAATGGTTTGGGGGTCCCGGTGTGGCAGTGCAGGGTTGTGGGGTTCAAGTGTGATGACAGTTGGTGCACAGGATCCAAGGGTGGTGGCACTGGGGTATCTGAGGGTTCACGTCTATCGGGACTGAGGGACTGGAGGACCAGTTGCAATGGCACTAGGGGGATTGCAAACCATGCATCAGTGGCTATTTTGTAAAAGAACGAGTGCCAGTGTTCGAAGCTCTGCTCAGTAGCCAGTGCCAGTACAATTAAACGTTGGCCCTCCTAATGCTAATGCTAGTAGTTTTTAATCTTTAATGACTACCAGACACTTCCTGCCCCTTTTTCTCACTCTTGCAGATTCCTGCTTTCTCCCTTTGAGAGAATTTTAACATTGTGATCTTCAGCTGTCTTTCTGATCTGTATACTTTCTCTCTTTTGCTCTCAGCAAATAATCTAATGCAGAATAATAAGTACTGGACCCCAAACATAACTGGCAATGGCCTCTACCGGCAATCCCAAGCTCAAATTTAACACTGCCAATGGCACTGCGAGTTTGGCATTCATTCACGATGTCACTTGGGGTCTGTGGGCACGAGTGTGATGACGCTGGTGCCCTCGGGCTGACGTGTATTGAGCTTGGGGTATACATACCAGCATTATGCATTGAAAGGAGTTGCCTCAGTGCCTTCACAAGAAGAAGCACCACTTCATGAACACTTAATTTCAACTCAGTGTGCTTCTATAAAGTAGTTTTAATACTTTGCTAAGATGTGTTTACACCACCTCTGTTAGACCTGGCATCATTGGTGTGGTTTCCCCTGAATTTTTACCTTCTGACTTCCTGTCTTTGATTGTTGTGCTGACTTTATTTTTGCTGGTTTTAAGAATCTTGACACTTTACCACTGCTAAAGTGCACATGCTCTTTACTGAAAGACAGGGTAACATTGGTTTATCCACAGTTGGCATATTTGATTCACTTGTAAGTCCCTAGCAAAGTGCACTACATGTGCCCGGGGCCAGTAAATCAAATGTTACCAGTGGGCCTGCAGCATTGATTGTGTCACCCACTTAAGTAGCCCTTTAAACATGTCTCAGGCCTGCCACTGCAGCACCTGTGTGTGCAGTTTTAAACTGCCAAATGCGATGCAGCACGCGCAACGAAATTCGTTTTATTTATTTATATGTTTACTTACCTCTAATCGGCCGTAATCCATAGTTTACTACCCCCCACCCTGCCCCTCCCCTGCCCCTCCTCTGCCCCACGTCAGCTTAATTTAAGGTGTGTTACTGACTGGGTGCATGATTCTGCCAATCTGAAACCCAATTTCTAATACCTATGGTCAGGATTACTGGCTTCCTGTTTATGTGTTCCTTTGTATATTTAAACTAATGTGTAAGGCTACAAATAGTATGAAACAACACCTTACAATGTATTCATTATTATTTTACAATGATAAAAATACTAAGTAGACCGGGTCGATCCAGTCCAGGTTTCCCGGCGCACCAGAGCAGTAGTGGCAGCTGCGGCAGCAGGACGCGAGTAGCAGCAGTGGCAGTAGGTGGGGGTACCGCAGTGCACCATACCACCCAGAGTAAGCTGTGAGTGCGAGTCGGAACTGGAGAGGCGGATGGTAGCTGAAGAGCTAACGTGGGGGTCTGCCCGGTCCTCGTTGCAGTCCCACAGCTCCAAGGGCCCCGGCGGTTCTCTGAAGTGCGCATCCAGTGGTCAGTGGACGATTAGTAGCCGTGACCAAGGCAGCAACAAGGCTGGAGCACTGCCACCATAGCCTTCCCCGTCCCCCTCTCCCCCATCATGCCCAGGCTGCCATAACCCGTTGCTCTTCCTGCAATTTATAAACAGCGGCCGGAATCAATCCCTGGTCTCATTGTAGCCCCTGCTGCAGAACAAACCAGGTCCACTTAGACACCGGTGAGGGGTGGCGTGGCCCGTGGCCCCCCGCAAACGAACTTTCAGTGGCCACCTTGGTTGTAGCCACCAAGGTGGGGGTGCTGCAGTGGCACCTGCGGCCAGGAGCAGAGCCTTTCGGGTCCATTATCCGCCATCCTCGTCACCATGGCGGAGAAGTGCAGCACTTCGATGGTGACCGGCAGAGAGGTATGCTTAAGGTAAATGAGTGCTGCACATTGTGGGAAGCAGGTCTGACTCTCTCTGAATCGTCGTGCCCTCCCGGGGCCTCGCAGAGCCCCCCTTGAGGTAAATCCCTGAGCTATTGACAATTGACCTTGGCCCGCCCGGGGAGAAGTTGCCTGTTTCGACTCACGCCCGGAGGGCTATCATTCTGGGTGTGCTGAAGGCGGCCAGTGGTCGCAGGAAAATCGAGGGTCAAGCACTGGACCCCGGTGCTGGAAGCCAAGTGAACAGTTGGCATCCAAGTTCTTCGGCGGTGGTGTGGCTCATGGGGGTAGTAACCAGGTGAAGACAACTGCCCAAAGATCATTCAGGCACCCCGCTAGGATCCAGGGCACAAACACCTGCCTTGCTCAAACTCCAAACCCCAAGGACAAAGTTTAAGTCCACTGCGGCACTATATAGCCAACTGGGCACACCTATTAAAGGATGACAAAGAAAGAAAGAAAAAGCTTCTCAGCGCCAAGAACCACCCTCGTAAAGTCAATACCCCCGACTCTAGTATCACCCAGAATGCTAAGGAGTGCACGGAATGCAGTCCCTGACAAAAAGTCTGTTGGACTTGGCCCTTTTCCTGGAAATGTTTCGCTTTTTGTTTCCCCTAATTCTGGAAGTCCCCCCTTTGTAATGTAGTTGTATAGGCCCTGTGAGGTTAAAATGCCCTGGGTAATGTTAAAACCCATGCTAGTTGCAGGTGCCCTCTACCCTCAACATGGCTGCCATAGGCCCCTGCTACTGCAGCGTGGTCTTGTTAAGGCGCATTCTAGCTGCCAGGAGCTGGCAGGGACCCCATACATTGTTGCCATTCCAGCCTGCCTTGCCTGCCCACAGTTAGAGTAGGGAAGCTCCTGGCACCTTCTAGAATAGGGGCGGAGCCTAGTTTTGCCGCCTTAGAGGGTGGTCACCTGACCTGGGCCTATAAAAGGAAAGGGAGGGAAACTTTCCAGTCAGTTGGGGCATCACTGACCTGGGGAACCCACGCAGGAGATTTAGGCGGTAGGGCCTAGTCAGGGACTTATGCCACTGAGAGTGACAGGGCTTAGGTGCTGCCTCTTAAGTTGAATGAGGTGCCCTGAACTAACCCACTGATCTGGCCCGGCGGGAGGGGAACCAAGGGATCATCTACAGTGACCTGCAGAGGAATCCTGCCTGCAGCCCCCAACTCAACCCCCCTTCAAGAACCAAGAAACCAGAAACTGCTATTTACAAGGGCGCAGGAACCATCAAGCGCCAAGAAGAAGAAGTTTAACTGTGCTGACCAGGTACTAGGCTGTGCTGCATCTACGCCCCTTAATCCTGTCCAGGACCCCCTTAGCTATCCTGCCACTGTCGTGTGGCCCGCCCTGCTGACTGAACTGCCTGAATTGGGAACCTGCCTGCTAAGCGCTCCCATTTCTCTGTGCCAGTATCCTGGACTACCTCACTACTGGTGTGAATGCCCTACCTACCCAGCGCTCTACTGCTGTGCCCCTGAGTAGCGCTGGAGACTACCAAATTGCTGAGCGCTACTGCCAATAGAGCGCGGTCATAATTGCCCCTTCGGCAGCGCTGTATCTGCCGACCTGCTGCCTGCCTGAGGTGCTACCTCTGCCCCATGAGAAGCGCTGACAGCAATATCCCCGAAGCGCTACACAGCTCAGAAGCGCGGGGCCTGGAAGCGTGTGTTTCTCAGAACTGCTGTTGCCTCCGCAAAGCGCTGTATTTCCCGAGCGCCGGACTGGCCAGAAGTGCTGGAGCGGCCCTGAGAGTCGAGCCCTGGAAGTAGCGACCGCCCTCCTGAGGCGCCGCTCGACTTACCACACCACGCAGGAACTGCTGGATCTCCCGGTCCCGTCGGGGCTCCGCGCCCCCGGAAGCACCAACCCTGCGGCCATCTGCCCCCCCCGGCGGCCCCCGGAGCCTTGGGGAGGCCGCCGTGAGCTGCGAGTAGGCCGCACAGGGCCTGAAGTCACCTCCTCTCTGACCACGTGACGGGGGCGCCCAGCCGCACCATTGGCCGCGCCCCCGCTTTGTCTGCCGGCGCTGTGATTGGCGGCCGCGGGCATGCCCCCACTGAAGCCCCGCCTATTGGTCCCCGGCCTGGGACCACGAAGGAGACCTGCCCAGGGGCTTCGGAGGAGCCCGGGAGCCCCCTTCTGTCAGCGCAGGCCCCCAGAGGGCCTGAAATCCACCGGTGGGCCGTGTGGGGCCTGCCAGAGGGCCGGAGCCCTCCCTACCAGCCGGAGTTCGCCGCAGGGGCCCGGGTGGCCGAAGAAACAAGGTAACCCCCGGGGAGGAGGGCTGAGGGCCCTGAGTTCGCCCCTCCCCTGGGGAAGACTGTAACTGGGCCCCGTTGGCCCTAGTTGTGTGCAAGAGACCTCTGAGCTGGGCCAGAACATTGTTGAGGTCCCATAGTGATAACTCCACCGGCTCAAGGAAGTGTCTTTGAGTTCCCCGTTAATGAAGTTGCATACCTGTGCTTTGTTAGGAGGTGTTACCCGGGCCCACATGTCATGGTTATTCATGCCGGATGAAGTGGTCATTCTGACCAAATGAGTTAGCTATCTTTGCCTAATGAGATGTTGCCTGATTCCTAATGACGTGCTCAACTACTCTAAGGAAATGTTTCTTCTTGCTAAATGAAATTCCCCTATCTGCCCCCGGAGTGGGTTGTTCCTATGTAATGAAATGTTTTTCCGATGTAATGAAATGTTGATGACTGCGCAATGCAGCATTTGATTTCCTTGAATGCAATGGTTGCAAACAGGAGGAAATGTTTGCTCTTCAATAGGGAGATAGGCTGTGCTGAGTAGGGAATCCAATCCTTTACTCCTGAATAAGGAAATGTTTGTACCTGCCTTATGAGAAGGTTCACGCGGACCCAAGGAGAGGTTGCCTGGGTTTTGATGAAATCTGACCCCGGCCTGTTGAACGGTTCATTACTACTAAATGAAATGCTCACCTTTGCTTGAGGGAAGGTTGGTTATACCTAATGAAATGGTTATTCTTCCCTAGTAAAATGGTGATTAATTATCTACCAGTAGATGATTAAATCTTTATTCTCACCTGAGGAGGTATATATTCTTGCCAGATGAAAAGTTATTCTTGCCTAGTGAATGTATTAATTTTACCTAACGAAATGCTCCTTCTCACCTTAGGCATGGTTTATTCCAGATTAATGAGATGCTAAAGGAAGCCTACAGTTACCTACTGACATGTTTACTGTTGTGTCAAGAAACGTTATTTCTTCCCTGACAGGGTTGTTGCAGTATGCGGAGTTGATTAAGGAATTACACCCTTTACTCCTGCAGGGAAAGGATTATTGAGAGGTGCTGCATTGATGTTGAAATGGTCATGGTTACCTTATGAGGTGTTCCCTCTGAGTGAGGATATGTTTTACCTTCGATCACCTGTTTTTCTCCTGATACAGGGAAAGAGTTAGTCCAATCTAAGGCTGCGGCTAAGGAAATGTTTTACATCTAACGAAATGTTTTATCTTCGTTTGATGCCCTGCTTATTTCTGCTGAAGGATATGTTTTAATCCTGCCAAGGAGTTTTAGGTAATGTTCAGCCTTGCTTGGTGAGAGGTTAATTGCGTTACCTACTGAACAGGTTACTTACCTGAAAACCTGTGGACACTTGCTATAGGATTGCTCATCCTTGCCTGATGAGCTGGTTGACCAAGCTAAGTCTTTCATGAAATGTTCACTGTTAACTGATGAAATGCTAATTCTTTCATGAAATGTTACTGCAACATGTTAAATTGGATATTGAACTGCTCCCTTTTCTCCCCTGCTACGAAATGCTGTGATGAGTAATTGATACTGTGATTTTCCACTCCTGAACCTTAATCTTATATAAAAGTTCTTTGATTTTTAATCAAACTCACTGGAGTGGCGTCAGTCATTGCGTGCCTTTTATTGTCTCAGTGGTTGCGTGTGCTGTGTAGTCACTTAACACCTAAGCTTTCGGGTGCCTACCTGCTCGTGCCAGGCTACCCCCGGGGAACTGGTGACCCCAGTTCCTACAAAGTCCTTCTTAAAGTCCCCAGTAGCAGGTCTCATAACTCAATTTTATATAAACGTCCTCCTAATGATGACAGCTGCCCCGACAGACCGATCAAGAAGGGTCAAGGCCAGTAACGGAATGAACCACCTTCCAGGGAGCCCTGCCAACAACAAGTTCCCTGCAATACAAGTACAAAGTACAATAATCAAAAGCATAAATATTGAAAGACACCGGTCTTAATCTTGCTCTGGGCCGTGTCGCCCCCCCCAGGAATTAAACATAAACACGCAAGTGATCTACCCGTTGACACCACTGCACTAACCTCAGGGAACCACGAGCAGGTCGCGACAGCCCAAATACACCGCCAGGAACAACTCACCCTGCCGTCTCCTGTTCAGCCACCTCTCCTAGTACCCACAGGACTTGGACCAACTAAGACTGAAGAGTCAGAGCGTCTACAAAATCTTGGGTACCTATCACCGATATTTCTTCAAAACTTGGAATCAAAGATACAAAGTACACTGGAGCTCACCCCATAGCTCTTCTGACCGGCCAATGTAACCCTGCTCGCCCCCTCCCCTACACAAAGCTCTCAAAGCCATAGTCCTTACGATAGCAGTCTTATTAACGACCCAGTAGCAACCTCACCCGATGAAATAGTCCACACCATGGCCAAGGAATTACCCTGGCAATCAAACAAAATGGATTTGCAAATCAACCTCCTATCCATCATTGCACAACGGCTAGTGGAAATGAGCAACACTGTGGACTTCATAGAGAACAAGCTTAGTGACAATCAGAATAACCGGCTTTGCACCTGTTTGTGTGCAGATTTCATGGATAAATGGGCAACACTTCCAAAAATCCTAACAGACCTGGCAGTCTCATTAAAAGCTCAAACAGGAGGGACCACCAGCCCGACGAACAACAGTAGTACTGAACCAACTTCAAACCTCGCCGACCCTCACAGTAACTCAGTCATAAACAACTCGGGCAACTCCTTAACAAAGCCTGACACTTAAGGACTTCTCATATCCACTAAACTCTCCATCAGTCACCCAGTCTTAATTCTAGCTCGCGAATTTTAAATCCAGGGAAGAACCTCGAAGGCAACGCCTCCATTCAGATAAGGAAACAAGAACCTCTTTCAAGGCGGGCCAATAAAAAATTAAAGAAACAAGAGATAAAGGCCAAGGCATCATAAAAGTCGCCCTCCTATTACCAACCCATACTCCAATTTCACAAACTGACAAAGACTAAATACGGTTCTATTCAATGTTCAATAAAAAGCATGTCCCAAGCAACTCAACATCTACAGCACCAACCCCTTTGGATGCCAAACAAGAGACTGACAGGCCTTTACAGCCAATTCCCCGAACGGGGGACTCACACAGCCCATCAAGCCCGCAACAATAACTCAACTACCTCATTCAGCAAACATCACAAAGTTAGAGCACAGAAGTCTACAATGCTCAACCAAGAAACAAGGTCCCGATATCGGGGCCAATATATCTCAGGGTCTCTTACCCCCAGACTCTCAGAGGCCTTGCGATCAATCAGCTCAGCCATTCCAAAGCCCTATCTACCATCCTGAACGGGACCCGGCCCAAGCCCTAATTTAAGTATTGTACAGACGGGTCTACGTATTCAGCCTAAAGCAAACCAAGTCAGTAAAACTACTCACAAGGTAATCCTTACCCCCAAATACTTCATTAAAGGCCAACATGACATCCTAAACAGGAGCAACGTACTTCGACTATTTAAGCTTATCCCAACACTTACAGAAATACACTCCGACGACCTAGCCTGAGTTAAGTTCCTGAGTCTCTCCAGTGACTCTCATGGGAATCAACCTTAATAGGGCTGAGTCGCCACTCCCAGGTGGGGCTAACACCAGAAGAAATAGCTCTAATGGCTGATTGGGGTATTGACATCGCTTTCCCCATACCCGAGAAATACCCACACGTACTAGCAGCATCACCGCCAACGAAGGAAGTTCATTCGGTCCTAAGGGGGACAGTGAGCCATTAACCAGGGAAAAGCTCAGCTGCAGAGCCAAGACTTTACAACGCCTACAGGATAACATGTAAGCTTTACCACAGCACAGTCCACATCAGTGGGCCAAAGCATATCTTCACGCATGGCACTCAAACTGTTCCAGAAGGCCAGCCACCATGACGGTACTTCTAACACAGTAAATGCTGCTCGTCATCAGATCATAAACAGAAAACCGGGAAACAACACACAGCTGTCCATCATATCCTGGAACATTGCAGGGCTAAAAAGATTGCTTGGGTGCAATTCAGTAAGCAATTACTTTTGAGAAAATGACATCCTGTGCCTACAAGAGACATGGGCCACCGAACCTCTAATTCTCCCTGTTTTTATCGAATTTCACTCTGCAGCTATAAAACATAACATCTTCCGGAGAGCATCTGGTGGGCTCTCAATCTTTATTAACCAAGCACGCAAAAATAGAGTCAACCTTATTAACAACGAACACCGCCAATTTGCAAGCGGTACTGATCTGCGGAATAAAAAGCAACAACATCTCAATTCGTCTTTTGTTAATTGTTATGTCAACGCCTCCTAACAAAAAAGGCAAGTACTAAAAATATTGACAACAAAAATGGACCACATCATAAATAAATATGTCTCACACTTTCCAATTATTGTCGCGGACATGAACTCCCGGGAGTTGGGGCACTCAAAAAGGGACTCCCCAGACCATACCGAATCAGCCCCTCTGCTGCAGCTCCTTTTCACTCAAAACATGATTTCTGCTTACACCATCAAAAAAGCTGTGGATCCCCTCTGGCCTCCTCTCCCCACCTACAGGGACAAGTCCAAAATCGACTACATCTTTATTTCGGATAGTCTGGTAACATACTTTAACAACTTTGAAGTGGAAAATAGGGACAAGAGCGATCACAGACCACTGAGGGTATCTCTTCAGCTAAACAGTAAACCCACAAAAGAACTGGAAACATTCGGGGTTTCAACTGGAGAAGAGCACCCAAAGTTTTGAGCAGAATAAAATGGTACACAAATCTAGGTCCAAAGCTCCTGGAGTGGATTATACATAAAGAGTCGAGCTCCACAGACATAAGTACTGTATCCCCCTTGGAGCTCTGGAAAGCACTGCTTGTTGAATTAAAAACTGTTCTAGGAGGAAGAACTGGAATCTCTAAAGCACATGACTCCTATCCCCAATGCCTACCATCACAAACAAAACTAAGGGCCCTAGCTCAAACCAAGCATAGTCTCTCAAAGGCCTTGAAGGCAATAAGAAAAGGAGCCACAAATCCTCAAACACCGGCAATAACAGTGCTTCGTACGGAACACAGAAAGAAAGTATGGGAAACACAGCTTAAGAAAATCAAGGCTGAGTGGCTGAAAATATTCAACCTTCTCAAAGAAAAGGGACACATCCAACTTTGGAGACACATCAAGCAACATAGCCACATCGGTCACATCAAGGAAAACAGGGTGGCAGCCTCTGAGTGGGTTAAATATGCAAAGTAACTGTATACAATACATCAGAATATGACTTACACCCAAACGCAACAAACTCGCCCAGCAATACATATAGGGGTCAAAACCCCTGTTATCACTAAGGTCGAGATAACCAAACTGTTTAAAAAAATGGGGACAGATGGTGCCCCAGGTCCCAACGGAGTCCCAGCAACAGTGTTTAAAGCCTCTCACGGATTCTGGGAAGAACAGCTAACACCACTTTTCAAGCACGCATTTGCCACTTCTACCGTCCCATCGTCGTGGAATGACTCAATACTTTTTCCCATTCATAAAAGAGAGGACTGTACAAAACCTGAAAATTACCGGCTCGTCACTCTATTAGACATAGAAGTGAAAGCATATGCCAGAATACTGTTGAAAGAACTAGAAACCTGGGAAAAAGATCATAATATCCTTCCCTTCCTTCAATCCGGTTTCAGGCCCCACACCTCCACCATAGACAACATCTTGGTACTGGAACACCTGTCACTCCGTACGACCCAGCCATCGCAACTACCCCTGTTGTGCTGCTTTGTTGATTACAGTGCAGCCTTTGCTCGAGTTAACCGTGGGAAGCTGAGGGAAAAACTGGACTCCTGGGGCTTTCCTCAAAAGCTGTTAAAGGCAATAATTCCCCTTCACGAGGGGACCTCGGTTCACATCAAAACCAGCCAAATGATTGTAACAACAAAGGTTCCAACCAATAACAGCCTCAAACAAGGGTGCATTTTTGCCCCTTTACTTTTTAATCTCTATACAGCCGACCTGGGAAAAGCCCAGGAGGGGCAAATCTACTAACACCAACTTTGGGGAATGTGCAGCTCAATATTCTCCAATTCCCCCGATGACATAGTTATAATGGATCACACTAGGACAGGCCTACAGAAAGCCTTAAAAGCTCTGCACAGGTTCAACCAAAAGAACAATCTCTTGGTGAACCAGGAGAAGACCAGGATAGTTATCTTTGAGAAGTACCACCGAAACAAGACAGCACAATGGTGCTTAGGTGACCTGCAAATCAGAACATGCACAAGTTATAACTATCTGGGTCTCATGTTGTCGGTAGGAGCCAACCCCATACCATCTGAAACATCTAAAAAGCAAGGGGGCCGGCATCATCTACAATTTGAGATATCTCAATCGACAACTACACAGTGCAACTGCAGAACCTATCCTGAAAGTCCTAAAAGCAAAACTAATTCCCTCTCTTAACTATGGTCACCTAGTCGTCCCTGGAGACTTCACCAAGTTCCTCATGAACCACCAAATTTCCGCCTACAAGAAGGTTCTAGGAATCCCATGACAGGCCAGGAAAGCAAGAGTAAGGTTGGAGCTGGGACTCACCCAGCCGGACATTACCTGTTCAGGGGACATTTTAAAATGCTATATTAGCACCCTGCGTGCTTAAGCAACCTATCTGAAAATGCAAATTAAAACAATCTTTGAAGAAGGTGGATCTCCATGGCAGGTTCAGCTGGCAGCAGCCACAAAACTGTAGAAATAGACGTTCAAAACTTGCACAACTTAAACATTCCTGTAACAGCACGGAAAAGATCAGTGAATACACAGGTCAAGAAAATATCATATGAAAGAGACCTGGAAAGCTTACACCATCAACCCAATCTTTCATCACTGGACACCTCCTACATAGTTGGAAAAACACAGCCTTACTTTGAGCAAGCACTGACAGTCCCGGCCTGGAAAAAAATCACCTACATGAGACTTATTGCATTGCCCATCGCGGACTTTAACCAAGCCTGGGCTAGGCAGGACAATTCAGCCGCATGTCGTCTGCAGGTCTCATGGTCTTATACGATGCAGAGAAGCCTCAGACCTGTGTTCCTCTGCTAAAACAGTTCAAACAGTTGCGCGGCAAGGGAAATTTACAGAATCAATCCGGACCGCACTGACCCAGAAAATTGAGTTACAAAAAGAAACCAGACGGCTAGTAAGCAAGAGAGACTTTGACAAAACTTCCCTCCAAGTTGTATGCACCTGCACTTTAGTGCCAGTTTGGATATCAGTTTTTAATGTTTTAACTCCCTTCTAGTTTGTAGCAATTTGTGTGGGATTTTAACTCTTTTTCCTTTTTTTAATATTGTAATGATAGTATATTGTAATGATTTTAAGTAATTGAAGAATAAATCCTAATACACTTACTAAGTAGCATAGTCTGAGCTGTTTGTTACTTATGTACATTTACATGGCTTCAGGGGGGTCCTTTTAGTCCAGTGCTTGGGGTTATAACTGGGGCATTCTGCAAGGAAAGACTGGCTGATACAAAGATTAGCACTGCCATTTGTAATTGTTGATAAAGGTAGGGGGAAGACCCTTCAAGTCCCAGATCACTTTTTCCTTGACATTAAATGGCTGGGGGAGGTTTGTGGTGCGCCTTGGTGCTTAGGGAGTTCAGTGAAGGTAACTAATTTAGTCATGCAGCCTAAGGGATGACACTGTCTCCTAATCTTGTGGCACAGACTACCTACATCCCATTCACCAATTCAAAGCATGTTTGAGCTCTTTTGCCCTCCACATTCCAGACCTAGGCCCTTGTACTGATATGAGCCATATTTTATTTTCTCTGGGAAGTTTTGTTTAAAAAAAATGGCCTGTGTGTGTCTGGGGGCCTCCGGGCATGCACAGCCTGCAGGTAGCCTTACCACTTGTTTCAATGTGCCTTGTTCATGGTGCTGGAAGTTGGAATTTAATGCTACATTTCACTAGCAGTCTGTGAAGCCCTAGCACAGATTTAATATGTTTGTAGCTTTCTGTTTTCAGTGAAAACCTATCCCCATAACTTTGAGCCTGAGTCTGCTGTATAATACTTTGCTGTAGTGCAGATCCTGTTAGTTCTTCCTACGCTTAGTTGAACAGGTGACCTGAACTTATACATCGCCTTTTTATCCATGTACTTGTTGCCCTGATGCTGATATTAGTTGAACTTGGTCTTAAATAGTGTAGATAGCTGCTAATTGGTGCCATTTGCAAGATTCTTAACTGATGGAGTATGTGTTGATTTTGAGGCCAAGATTACACTTATACATTTACTTTTTTTCTGCTATGTCTATTTTCCCAAGGACCTAGCGTTTCAATCATGATTCAAGCGATTGTGATGTTGAAATAAGTTCCCTTTCACTTTCCTTTATGGTATTGTGAGTGTGCATGCAAAGTTGTCCAAGGTGCATGACTAGATGCATACATCAGGAAAGGATGGGAGACTCAAATCATCTTTGCACATGAACCAATGTACTTGGTGACTTCAGTAATCCAGGTTCTGATTTTTTGGTTCTTTTGGTGAAGAATAATTAGATCCACTCTGTGCCAGTGCTGGGTACTTATCCACTCTCCCAGAGTTACCAGAACAATGCTGTCAACAGTGTAATAAGGGTCAGCAGCAAGCCCATCAATGCCCCAGAGGCTAACTGCATGCAGAGGTGCTTGCACTCAGAGGACTGAGATGCAAGCAGGGTCTCTTTGCTGATGCAGTTAGTGACCCAATGACCCATAAGTTACCCCGTTTACACAGGTGCAGCACATGTTGTTTCCTAGGGCATGGAAGGTTCTCATGTACTTAGGGGAGAAGGAATATTAATGCTGCAAGGTGTTCTCCACCATGGGTGGTAATGAGATCTACCCCTTTCCTTCACTAGTGTGGGTTCTGTCTTTCTTGGAGTTCGAGGTTGGGCTCACAGATATGGAATGGTATGTAGGGCCACCACCGTCTTCCTGGAAGTGTTTTGTTACACAACGGAATATACTAGATTGGGGGTTGTTTGATGTAGGGCACACACATAGAACAGAAGTAGAAACTTGTGGTAGTTCAAGCACATAAAAGGTGATGTGATGAATGCTTGCAAATAGTCTAAGCACTGGTAATGCCTTGGGGGAGCATTCTAATCCAACATTGTTTTGCTCACCATGCTACCTCAGATTAGACCCAGCCATATGCATATCAGCCTTGATCATGCTCGAATAGGTACAGTCCAACCTGATATTCCAAGCTAGGTGTACTCTGAATTGGAACACAAGCAACCCTAGACCAGTTTCAACACATTTGTGAAATTTCAGTACTGATTTGGATATGGTGGCCCTCTATCTGGAGTGGCACAGAGGGTGAAAAATAATAGGTTGGAATATTATGAACCCTGAATACCGACCCCTGAATACTGAGGGGACAGAATATCAAGGACAGAATATGGAGAGAAAAAAATTGACAGGTAAGTAAGTCTAGATTGTCTATACATAACTCTGCATATATGTACCTAGGCTGTACATATATCTTCAAGGTACGTAGATGTGGAATTTGGAATAGTAAATCTATACTTCCCTTTGTGCACTTCCCTTTCAATATTTTGTCCCTCAGCATTCTGTCCTCAATAATCTTATATAACAAAATTCTGGGGGTCAATATTGAGTACAATTGGTTGTAATGCTAGCCCAAGTGATTGCCCATCAAAAAAGCAGGAAATTTTGGCTCGTCCCCCTCCTTAAAAACCTGGGATTTAGAACATTTCTACCTGCATTCAGAGTTCTAAAGACAGATTTATCACCGCCAACTGTGTTTGCCTTAGCTAAATTCCTAACTGCAATGTGGCATGCCCGAATCCGATATATTAAGATGGCAAGAGACCTTTGAAACTCCTTGCCCTTGTCTTACTATTACCCCTGTTTTATTACTTCCTTTTAAACTTACGTACTAATACCAATGATACATTGATACTTTGGAATTTTAATGATGTGATATTTTGTATATCTTTTATGATCACCAGATCGAAATAAAGATTTGAAATTTGAATTTGATTGCCCATGGTTAGACTGTTGGGAAAAAATCCTCTCATCACTTTTTCTGTTTTATCAAGGTCACCGTACCACATCTGTCTTCACTTTAATTCCTCCTTACACTCAAGGCAATAACTAAAGCAAGACAAACCTTTTGAAAGGCTGAGGAACAGGTCTGGGTAGCACTAAGGGTCGATTTCCCATGGAAAGTAACATACTTTACATGACTGTCCCATGGATTTTTATCATCATTCATATGACTTCCCCAGGACTTTTAAAATCACTCGTTCGACCACTGGCTGGACTTTTGACATTATTCACATGACCATCGCCTGGACTTTTACATTCACTTGACCATAGGCTTGATGTTTAACGTCATTCACATCAACATCATTCACAAGACAAACACCTGGAACTTTAAAATCATTCACAGCACCATTACCTGGACTTTTAACATCATTCACATCACCTAGACTTTAACATCATTCACATGGCCATTACCTGGACTTTTAACATCATTCACTTGATCATCGCCTGTACTTTAACATCATTCAGAGTAGCAATATTCCCAGGACCATCACCTGGACATTTACCATCTTTCACGTGGCCAGCCCCTGGACTTTTAACATCATCCGATGACCCTGTGCTCAAAGGAGTGAAACAATTAGAGTCCAGGGTAGGTGTGCAAGTTATAGCACAACGGAGAGGCGTGAGTTTAGCTCCATTTTCTGAGATACATTTAGTTTTCCAAATTTCAGCAGAGACTGGCGTGGGCAGATACAAAGGGCTGGCAGGCATTGTTCCTGAACACCACGGCATGCCCTGCGTGCCGCGGGCAGGCCCCCGACGCAAACAATGGAGGGGTCTCTGCCCGCGGCTCCATGGAGGTCACTGGAGCTGGGATAACGGTTCCCTGAGCCCCATCCCGCCCCTCCCCAATCTCCCAAAGTGTGCTTTCTGTGGGGAGACAGACAGGCAGCTGCACTCTGCTTGCATAGCTGGGAACCGGCAGAGCGCGCGCCTCAGCCCCATTGTGGGCGCTGGGGGAGGGGCCGGAGGAAGCAAGTTACAGCGCACTAATGACTGAGGCTATTTTCATCAGTCAGTAAGAATGTCTCGCGACATCAGCGCACATTCAGCTGACAGCATGACGGCTTGCCGTCGTCTCCAACCCTCGATGGAGCCTTTGATCGACATACACATTTAAATAAAACAAGACCAAACCCCCCACTGTGTATAAAAACAAAAAGGAGGTGCTTGCGCTCATGAAATTCCAGTGGACCAGTTACAGTTAGTTTCAATTATATTCGGTCGGTTGCTAATGAGTTTTGGACATATATTGAGCTATGATATGACGCTTGCTGTTGATTGTGCTTGCAGGTCTGATGATTGTTTATTGTGCTGTTGGGTTGAGGTTTTCTTTTTTTGGTTTCATCGTATTCATTATAAATGTCCGTTTTTTTTTTATCTAGTCTAGTTTTCAAACTGAGTTCCGAAGAACGCAGACAGCACCTAATTCAGTAGAAACAGTTTTTGCCACTGGTTCCCCGGTCTGTCCATCAGACCTCGGAGAAGGGTACCGAGGACAGCATGGTTGACATGATCGCGCCAAGGGGCGCAGAGAGTAAAGCTCCGCGGTGCTGTATCCGCCACCCGACGGACACCAAGCCACTCCAGTGGAAGCTGCCACGCTTGAATTTTTGAAAAATGCACCGCCTGGCATGGGACCGCGGGGCAGGTGGCACTGTGCCTGCTTGGGAAATAAATGAGGGCGGCAACAAAGATATGCTTGACTAAACACGGGCACCATGTTGATGTTGAATTGAGATTTGCCAGTTGTGTCAGGTTGCACGTAATTCTATTTAAACGCTTTCAAGTGAACCTTGGTTTGAACATACAGTACACCTATCAGGTCTGATAACTTCACTGCAGCCGTTTCTCGCCCCCTACGAGCAATAACCGAGTCAACAAGAACTTACCTTTCAAGGTAATCTTCACGAGCTGTCACTGTGATAGCGGGTCACCAGGTGTGCGCTTCCAAGGGTCGCCACTAGGGGGCGGCTCTAGAATGTTGTATGGCGTGGGACATTGGCGCAACCGCAGAAACACAGCATGGGCGAATACAATGGGCTACTCATCTGAGGGCTGTGTTCATAAGATAACACAATCAACCCACCAATCGCCATGAGCTACACCTCGGAGCAAAGGAGACAAGAGAGGGACGGGCGTCCCAAAGAAACCCGAAGGGTGTGCGTTTGTTGTCTGTCTGCAAACGAAACGCTCAAAAATCTGCCAAAAACACGTTATCTACCCCAGTTTTACTCCCTGTGCGTGCCACAAGCAAAAGCACGGACACAAAAATATATAAAAAGACACACAAACATGAACACCTGTAAGTGCGCTATCACACAATGAGACAGACAGGCTCACGTGCATGTGAAAAGAAACACACGCAGAAACACAGATAACAAAGCACAAACTCAGAAACATTCATCCATAAAGGTGCATGCACACTGCCACATTTGAAGGGACGCACGCATAAAAACAAAGACACGCATGGCTACAGCCACACAAACGCGCGTCCAAACAGGCACGCAAACACGTTGCGGCAATCCAAACATAATAATGGACAGGCAAAACATATTGTATGCACTTTCTGTGCATGAGATCTTCTGACCTTTTTTCAGCTTCAAACCCGGTGACACATTCACCCTCCCAGTCTACAGCTACCGTGCCGGGCACCTGGAGTGAGTGCCATTGCCTCACAAGGCCCTCTGCATCAAAGGGGGTCCCTACCACCAGGTACAACTGAAACAACATCCGTCCAACTGCACTATTCTCTATTCTGTCCTGTTTCTCCTCCACCATACACACAAACACAGACATACAGACAGCGATACACACACAGAGGCATGCACACACACACAAGCGCGTGGAGGGTAAGAGACTGATGGATGGACAGACAGACAGACGGAGGTACAAAATATAAAAGAACGAATTGATTGATGGAGAGAAGGAAGGACAGACATACATACAGACAGACAAACAGAATAGATAGAAGATAGATAGAAGAGAGATAGATAGATAGATGGATAGATAGATAGATAGATAGATAGATATATAGATAGATAGATAGATAGATAGATAGATAGATAGATAGATAGATAGATAGATAGATAGATAGATAGATAGATAGATAGATAGCACTGAGTGCAATATAAAAGCCGTCAGAACAGAAGTGACTGTTCCAAACGGAAGCATTTTTACAAGATATTCTGTGCCCACGGAACACCCACAGCAGACACTGCAGAATGCATCGTAATAGTTAATCGCTGCTATCTGAGGCATTGCAGTGTTTACTCTTCATTCGGAGTGGGCGACAACACATTATCGTTCTCCTGGGCATAGAGCGAAACCAGGCACACGGGGATTGAAAGCGTTTGCAAGGGCAGCTTTTGGAAGGGGGCTGGGCGGGCAGAAGGGCACTGCCCTCGGAAGCCCGGCTCCCCTCCCGGCGCGCGGCCGCTGAAGCTTTTAACTATCAGCAGCGCTGCTCTGGGCTGAGCAGCGGACGGAGGCTCCTTCCTTGTGGCGAAGCCTGTCAGGAACCCGCGGATCAATAAAAGTGAACTGGCGCCTCCGAGATTTGATTGAGCGGGAGAAGAGCGTCTGAACGCGATTCTCAGCCATTAACAATCCCCCAGGTAACTAGAAATGGAAGAATTACTCAGGTGAAATTATTAACTTTACAATGGCATTAAAAGGAAAATGGGAAAAAAATCCCGGCTGCGCACAACAAGATACAACACTCAGGCATCAGGGGGCCTCCAGGGAGCGCTAATAGAATGTCTATCTGCTGCTGTCTTTTAACGCTAAAGAGCAGAATTCAATTCATACAGAATGTCATTAGCCACGTAATTACAATCACACTGAAAAGACATGCTCCGCATTGACAAGAATGGGATAGGCTTTCATTTGTGGGCTGGGAGCCAACCGTCCCCAACCCACGTCCGCGGCTCTATGGCAGCGCCCCTGTTACTGTGCCCGGCAGCGGGGCGTGCCAAGCGGGCACTCGCGCTAAATGCCTGCAAGCCGGGAAAGCAGCATGGTGCCTGGAGCCTCCGCAGTCATTAGAGCAGCCTCTGGGGGAAGCGAGCGAGTGCAGCTAAGCGCCCACCATGCACCACCACCCTCCCGCTTTCACGGTGCCTCGGCTGTTCTCTATGCACTGAGGGGCGATCAGTCACGAACCGAGTCCCAAACACGTCCCCCCAGGGGGCAGGGGATCTATATTCGTCGCGGGTCTAATGATTTCAGAGTGCTGAGATCCAGGAGCCGCATGGATCGGACACGAAAGGAAACACGATCCGATGCCATTACCCAAGGAACGAAATATGTCCAAAGCAATTCGTCTGCAAGACAAGCCGGCATGGGGTGCGCGCGTGGAGGGCGCGGGGTTTACTGTAAAGAGAGCGCAAAGGGTCACATTTCCGGTTTGCGGCCAGAGAAACCTGCACTGATGGGAAATCTCCTTGGTGATTAGGCGATAAAAACGAAAAAAATATACATATACACACACATATATATATATATATATATATGTATATATATATATATATATATATATATATATATATATATATATATATATATATATATATATATATATTGTGCATGGCGCTATGCATACATATATGAGGATAGAATCTACATATTTCACTATTTCACTGCTCTGCCCAACAGGAAGTAAGCTCACTGTAGTTCTGCTTGGTGCTAGCAATTCTTTCCACAGCATTACCCAGTTGTGACTGTACAGACACAATTTACAAATAATGACGTCCTCAGTCACCTCGTACATTTTCTTTGGCTCAAGTCTCAAAACAGCAACTGTGTTCATTCTGAGACACAAGAGCGCCATCTAGCGGCATTTGCCTCGGTTCTTCAGAAAAATATATTTTCTCTAAATTGAAAATGCCTTAACCGCGAGAGTAGGACCGGGGACCCAATAGCAGCGCTGACAAATTTTGTAAACCAGCCTACATTCTGGACATCGCGAGCGAGAGCATTGAGTGAACACTGCAAGGGGAGTTTGGAGGGTTCTGCTTCCAAGACATTTTTGAGAAACAATTGCAAAATGGCCTGTTTTCAACACTTTCCATTACAGAGATTTGTCCAATAATTGAAAAGATAGATGGAGATAGGGTGACCAACTGGCATAGGTGCAAATTCAGGACGGTGAGTGTAAAAAGTCAGGACAAAGGTACTAAATTCAGGACAAAAATTCAGGACAAAAGGTCAAAATTCAGGACAAAACTTCGGGACAAAGGGTATGTTTTACAGACACGTCAGAGGTGGTCGTGCAATAGTATAAAAGTAAGTAAATAAACAACTACCTAAGTACAAGTCTAAATAAGTTTATATTAGAATGAGACAATCATGCACTTCATGTTTTTTCAGTATGGCCGCAGCTTGCTACCTTGGACGATTCAAAATTCGCATCTCGCTCCAGCAGGTACATTAGTCACCAGACAATGGTGAACCACACCTGAATATAAGTGAGGACACTTTTATTGTTGATTGAAAACTACTGGATATACAAGGAACTTTGTAGTGCCAGCCCCCAGTAACAAAACCACCCCCCCAGCCTCCCAGGGAAACATCCGATGCCTGGTCCGACCAGTCCGGCCTTGCTACCACCCTCCTATGGTGCCCCTCATCTTCACTTAGACGGTCTATCATGTGTATTTAATTTCTTTTATAGTGTTGCTCATCCCAAATATGTAAGGCAGGATGTCGGAGTGCGTTACATCACACACATTATATAGACAATACTCATATTAACATGAAAGTCAATGTATAGGAAATGTTACTTAAGATAATGGGTGCTACAAGGTGCAATCATTCTTTCATCCATCATTCAGTCTTTCACCATTCATTCTGTCCTGCCATCTGTGTGCCCATCTATATCAAAACATATTCAACTATTTGCAAACCTATCCACCATATATCCTTCCATCCATCATTTCACTCATCCATCCCTCCATCCACCCTTTCACTCATCCATCCATTATTCATCTACCCACACATTATTATCTACCCATCTATCCGTACCGTCATACATCCACTCTTCCACCCATCCATCTATTCACTCACTCATCCAGCCATTTACCCTTTTACCCATACAGCCATCCATTCACTTACTCATCCATCCACCCATTCACTTACTCATACAGCCACCCAGCCACTTATCCTTCCACTCATTCACCCTTTCAGTCATTCATCCTCCCTTTCTCTCTCCATCCCCCTTTCACTTATCCATCCATCCACCCACCCATCTACTCATCCATTCATGAATCCATCCATTGATCCTATTACTCATCCGTCCTTTCACTCATCCAGCCATCCGTTCTCTCATCCATCCACCCTTTCACTTCACTCATCTATCCATCCTTTTGTCCATCTACCCCCTTTCACTCAGTGGAGAAGTGTGGCTCAATGGTTAGAGCGGCAGACCCTGATGCAGAGGTCTGGCCCGGGACCAGGGTTCAATTACTGCCTAGGCTGGCCTCGGCTGGTCTCAGCGGATCTTGGGCTCATAATTCCCCCGGACCTGATTTCTCGCCTCGGTGCCTACTCTAAGCATGAGTCCCACACTGCAACTCTGGGCAGTAGCTTGCTTAGTCTCCACAACGGCCCCCTACAGCGCTTGGGATGCCTGGCTGCACCCTGGGGATGCCCAGGAGTGGACATTTCATGGGGAAAAGCCAGGAAGGGTTCCCTAGCGGTATGAGTACAGCGCCAGGACACTTAGTAGTATCAGTGCGCTTTACAAATACGTCTATTTCATTTCATTTCATTTCACTCACTCATCAACCCTTACATCCACCCTTTCACTCATCCATCCATTCACCCTTTCACTTATCAATTCATTCATCCACCCATTCACACGCCCATCATCTACCCTTTCACTCATCCATCCATCCATCCATTTACACACCCATCTACCCTTTTACCCATCCATCTACCCATCCATCTATTTACCTTTTCTCTCATCCATACTTCCACTCATTCATACATCCATCCATCCTTTCTTTATCTATCTATTCTCCCTTTCATTCATCCTTTCAGGAATCCATCCAGCCATTCACACATTCCTTCACTTGTTTACCTATCCACCTTTTCACATTATGAGCTGAGCCTTTGTCTGCAAAGTTGCAGACAGAAGAGGCCCATCAAGAACTTCACCTTGCTGTAGTTCCTAAAGCAAGGGGTGAGGTGCGGTGGGGAAGAGTTCACTATGCCCCTGCACATAGGCAGACTGAAAACGTAGAAGTCACAAGTCATGCATGATGCACAGTGCCAGGATGTGAGGTGACAGTGACATGGTGTTGTTTCCAGGGCTTTAAGTGGTGTAAAAAAACTGGGGGGCTCTTCAAAGGGGGTGTTTGATGTAATTAAGAGCGTGGTTTAAAACATCTAGGCTAAAAATCTGCGCTTAGCATAGTGTTGCGCCCGACTGGTACTATGTAATTTCTGTCATTGCATCCAGATATATAATACAGCAAGTATCATTACACCAACAGCAAGCCAGGACTATTGGATTTGTCAATGGTTGCTAGTTCCTTAAAAGAAAAAAGCAGCAACCATGGCTATGTTGAATATAATATTGAAAATACTTCAGTTGAAAAATGACGAGACAGAGAAAGAAAGATAACCCGTTCTTTTTAACTTGTTTCACAGGCTTATTTTAATGCACTGTTCTCTAACGATGCAGAATGGGCGTTTTACCTTTTATCTAACTGAATGCCCTGCTGTAAGCTGAGGCAGGTGGAGGCCGCCACATGCTTTTAACACCCCAGACTGCCCCATTGTCATTCTGTATGTGCCAATTACCCTGCGTACAGAATGACAATGGGCGGGTGGGGCTGTTCTTGTGCTCAAGGAGGAGTGCGAGGTGGCACATCAGGGGGATGGGGCCTCTCACTGGGGAGCAGCGCTGCTCCCTGTGATGGCCAAAATTACGGAACAAAAGGCGTCCGTAAAAGGGATCCCCACGGACAACGGACGTGAGGTCCCAATTACGGATGGTCCGTGAAATTTACGGACAGTTGGTCACCCTAGATGGAGATTTGGAGACATGACTGCATTGCTCAATGATTGAATACATAGATCAGTGTGAGAGGAATGAGTGGGTTAAATAATTCAAGAATGCATGGCAATGAATTAAGAATTTAAGCTATATTGAGCACATTGATTCGCTGCACTGACCAAGGGTGGGAGCTCTGGATTTCAATTTATTTTCTGCATTAAACATCACCCTTTCCAAACACTGCCACCACCAGTCATTGTGAAGTATACATATCCCGGATGTATTTAACAGAGCACGCTGATTTTATGCCTCAAAGAATTAAAGACAAAATCATTAACTTTGAACCAAAATGGAAGAGAGAGAGATAACCACCAAGTGGCCATATTGTACAATGGAAACAAAGAAACCTTTCACCAATCCTGGCACCTCTTGACCACATTGTCATTAATATATTCACAGTGTTTCCTTTTCCTTCATCTTCACACGAGAGCACCTATAAATACATCACTTCTGTGAACAAAAGCATGAGACTGTAATGTTGAGCCTTCTATAGTAACATCCTAGGCCACTGTTAGAAATTGGGTTTCTGGTTGGCAGAGGTATGCACCCTGTCCAAGCAGCAACCAAAATCCTATTCAGGGTAAGTTGCAACACACCCTAAATTATCCTGTGCTCACCCACTTATCGCTGGACACAGAGCCGTCAGGATTAACGTAAGGGGCAATGAGTAGAGTATTTGTGCAACACTTGAACAGTAACACAATGAAACCCCCACAAAAAGAAAAATAGAGCTTCTTTTTATAAATAAAACAAGACCACAGCAACAAAATTACAATTCGAAGTTCAAATATGAATGATCAAAGAATAAATGTTAAATAGCTCTTAGAAGCAATAAGTGCTTAAACTGTTTATCTGGTTTTCATGGACTAGGGCAAAGTCAAAAGTTCAGGCCAACCATGATGGAGCGGAAGCCGTATATAGGGACCCACTTGGGCCATCTGAACCAAAGTACCTTGTTCCAGGATGCACCGTTGTTGATGAAGACACGAGTTGCAGCCAAAGCGATGCATCTGTGTTGAGCAGTGGAGTGGATAAGATGTGTCGAGTTTTCTCCACGCAACTGTGGTGATGCAAAAACAATTCACAAAAATTGACAGTAGGGGATGAATGAGCAAAATAGTGTACAGTTTCTCTTGATATTTCAGGCAAGCAAATGCTCAAAGGTAAGAATACAACCACTGCCAGCAGTTGTAAAGACAGATAGACAAAAGCATACCCTAAAGCACAAACACAATTTCAAAACCTGAGCAACGCTAGCATAAATAGATATACATATCAATAACAAACTCTCTTCAGAAGAGTAAAGTTTCTTTTCTTCTCTTTTATTGTTCCAATTTCATGATTTCTTCATATTAAATCAGTTCTCAAAACCAAAATAGAAATTCTTGCCACAGTCCGTAAATTGGAAATTTCTCAGCCAATGGAAAGCCAAAAGATCTTGCCAACACGTGTTTCGTCAGGCTTTTATGCCAACAGACTTCATCAGGGCAAGGATACGTGTATTATTTAGGAGTAACAGAACAATACAGTGAGTAGTCCAAGGGCCATACGCCCAGACCAGTTCAAATTCCTCAGTATGAAAAACTTTCTTCTCTCATCATACTGGAGGGCGAGTAAACATGTCCGAGATCCCGGTAAGTGCACCGATTTCAGACCGAAATATCAGGTAGAGCAGCAATCCACAGCGCATGTCTAGAAACGGCGTCTTACTGTGGTGATGCATTGGTTCTGAATGCGAGATGCTCGTTCAGAATGCTATGTGTCGCTACTGGTTCTGTAACTGACGATGCGTCGATTCCAAAGGCAATGTACCAGGCTCTCTCCAAAAAACATCAAGGATGCGCTGGTTCCGACTCATACAAAGGCAAAAATTTACAGGTTCCGATAAGGATGCATGGGTTCTGGTTGTAGCAGCAATTTATATCCACTTCCAAGGGCAGAGGACTGGGTAAGCAACATGTGGCAGGGCAAGACTTGCAGCAAGCAAAGTCGATATGCTTTAGCAGGATGAGTTGTAGTCTTTGATGTCCCTGAGTCTTTGAAAGGGAGGAAAGCCAGCGTGCACTTGGAGTCACTCTGGGTTCAAGTGATGCAGGTCCAGTCCTTCTCACCCAGGGAGGAGAACAGTCGCCAGAAGGGCAGCTCAGCGAGGCAAGAGTCCAGCAAAGCAGCCATCCAGCAGAGTGGCAGTCCTTTCAGCAGCACAGCAGTTCTTTCTGGTAGAGGCTTCACAGGTCTAGAAGTGTACTAAAATCATGATGTCAGAGGTCCAGCACTTATACCCAGTAGTGTCTTTGAAGAGGGGGAGACTTCAAAGAAAGCTTTGAAGAGCACATAGGTCCTCCCTTCCTGCCCTGGCACCAGACTCACTACAGGGATGGTATGCAGCCCTTTGTGTGTGGAAAGTTGTTGGAAAATGAGGCATTATTTGTGAGGCCTGCACAAGCAATATGTTTACATTTGTCCTTCACTGGGAACCAAACACCCTATTGTAGCGCTTGACTCTCAGAGGGTAGCATTGCAGAGCAGTCTAAGGCTTACTCAAGGGAGGTTGTGTGGGCTTTTAATTGTCATTTACAGGTACGCAGAAATAACACTCCATAATTGATTGTCCAGTCTGTACTTTGCTTTATTAAAAAGGAAGAGTACATTTATTACACACACACTACTCAATACTATGCATCAATTTACAAATATACATAAGCTGTTGAAAATACTTCTTGACATTGCATAACATCCCCACCCCTCCCCCGGGGGGGTCTAGTACCACCACACACATGTATGCACATCATCTTGCCCCACAGGCAGTGGGTTGCCCATAACCTGGAGCGAGGGCCGTTCCCACTGGCACCATCCCAGTGGTGGTCCACCCCATTATCTCAAGAAGCATTTATAATGGGAACACCGGCAATAGTGACACATAACCCTAACTGAGCATCTCATACTGACCTTACAGTATACCCACTTAACTCACAGTGGCTGACAGTTGAGTTGTTCAACTAATGCAGAAGCAATAATACATGTCTAGGCATTACTTAGAATGGCAGTACTTATCATATCTGATAACAGGTATAATGCAGATCAATCATAGCCCCTAAAAGGTATCACATTTATAATCACAGAATTATGCAATTACAACCAGCAACCCTGGTGCAATCCCAAATACCTGCACACAAGTGCAGAGCCAAAGTTCCAGCCCACAGTCATTTTTAAAGCCGGGCTGAACCCTTGAGGGGTTGTTTCCTGTAAGTCCCCAGAAACTTAGGGAGAGACTTTCCTCTTTTGTGCTGGGGGAGTTTACGTTGCTCCTGCAGCTCCCCTGAACCTTTTCATGTAAGTGCCGGTGACCCCCTCCTCCTAGGGCCACCACGCTCCAAAACAAGCAGGTTTTCCTACATGCTTTCCCATGGCTTGCAAGGCATTATGGGGCACCTCTATTCCCTTTGTACATATTATAGCAGCAGCTCTCCCGCTGCTCCGGGGAGAGACGTGCTGCCTCTGTGGCGGCCGCACACTGTGTTCTCACTCCTGGGGGGCCCAGTCCCATTCGGGCCCCCCCTCCTTCAGGAAAGTGATGGAGCCGGCTCCCCGACTGGCCAGCACCCTCACGTGGTGCCATGGGAGCTGACTCTCCATTCTGGTCTGTCCAAACCAGCGGGCAAACATGGACAATGCAGCCAGTTGGGGGGGCTTTGGGGAGTGCGCTGGAACTCTCCGTCGTCTCGTCTCACACCGGGGCCCGGAGTTGGGGATCTCAGGCCTTCGGGAATTCTTCACGGGGCACGACGGCGCTCCCCGGCTTCTGTTTCGGTGGGGCTCATAGTTGGGGTCTCGGACTCCCCAGGAGTGTCTTTGCGGGTAGTGCAACAGAGCTCTCCGACTTCCTTCTTCAATGGGGACATGACGGCGCTCCCTGACTTCTGCACTGCCCGGAGTTGGGGGGGTCCCAGGCCCCTTGCACCACTTCATGGGGGCGCGACAGTGCTCCCCAACTTTACTTCTCGGAGGCCCAGGATGGAGAGCCTGGGCCCCACAGGCACGTTTCCATGGGCATGATTACACCCGACTTAACTTCTCGGGGCCCAGGATGGAGAGCCTGGGCCCCGTAGGCACATTTCCGGGGTTGTGGCGGCGCTCTCCGACACCTCCTTCTTCTAGGGGCAACCCACCTTGGGGGAACATCCAAGACCGGTGGCGGAGCTCCACCACATTCGTCGTCGTTCTGCTCAAATGTCAAAGGTCGCCTACCTTCTGGAGGGCATATCTGGTCCCCCATGAGGCCGATTTCCACAATCCTGACCTCTTCTCGCTCCTGGTGGTCATCTGGAACACTTTTCACCAACCTACTTGCCTCCAAGAGTGTGACTCTGCCAGGAGCTGTCTTCACTGGCTCCCTGCGCCAGTCTTTCACTTGGCCCTCCTCCTGGACCTCTCTTCTCCTTGCACAGAGGCATGGATTCTCCTCACTGGCCCTGGACTACCACAAAGGTGCAGTCCAGAGTCGTGGGACAGTCAGGGTGTTCCTACTTCCACCTGCCCATGGCGCCAGGTTCCAGCACAAGTCTTCCTCAGCAAGACGACACCCCAGAGAGAGCTCCTCTTCCTGTCCATGACCTTTTAAAATAAATTGGAGTGGGCTAGCAGGAAGGTACTTCTTCCCTATCCTGCAGCAACACATCACCTCTCTGTCCCTGCTCCCTCCTTCCTGCACAGGCCTCTGGGATACTTCAAAATGGCATTGTAAAGGGGTCTCATGCCACATGGTCTCTGATAAGCCCCTTTCCCCTCTTGCTGACTTCAAGGCCCGAGCCCAGACCAGGCCTGGTGCCTGGCACTGGGTTACAGCTGCTGATGGATATCCTGTAGCTTTACCCCCATCTCTCCCTCCTGGAGAGAAGACCTTCTCCCTTGGAAATGCTTGCAGTAAAGGGCTTGGCCTCTGGTGCTTCAGCTTGGGTAGGAAGGCAATTAATTCAGCCTGGCAGGGTCACACCCGACCAGGCTGTGGTTATGAGCTGAGTCAGAGGAATATGACATTTCTGGATCACCCATAAGCAGTACATATATGGCTTTGGACTCAGCAGAGTACATCATTTTTCACAATTGCAGTGTACTTTGGTGCATGTCTGGAATTTGCAGGCCCTAGGGAACTGAAACTACCCCTTGTGGTCTTGGTGTCCATAGGAGAGTAATGGAGTGTTCCTACAGTGAAATAGTAAAGCACACTGACTTTTCCTTACATGTGTCTCCCCACATTATAAACCCTATTCCATATCACCACCCAATTCTGCATAATTCCTGAAAAACTCTTCTATCTGTACCTGCTCCTGTGGTGCGCATGACAGGAATCTTCCTGCGCAGCCCTTGCACGGGTGCACACACTTGTGAACACTTGTCCACATGTAACCAGTCTGGTGCACTTTTACCCTGGCTGCAGCGTAGCGGCCTTATCTCACAAGGCAGACACAGGTAAAATACACATGCAGTCCATTTCATCATGAGTTCACTGTGGGTGAGTCCCGGCTTATGAGGTTCTCCCACAGTAAAAGCTCAAAAATCTGGTGTTCAAAAAGCGAAAAACCTGTGCGGCTCAGATGGTCAGAACCACCTTCTGACAACAGGACAAAGCCTATTCAGGTATAAGTTTGAGGCTGTGTCTAGCGCTTCCCTCCATCTCCCAGGAAGACCCATCAAGACACAACTCCCCAATCTCCCCACGGTCCCGCCGGCTCCCCGCCTCCTGCGGGAGCCGGCATTGCTTTTCCACATGAGGAGAAGCAAAGATGCAGCTCCCTGTGTGGAAAAGCAATCTGCTTTGGTATTTGAAAGAGAGAGCAGGTTTCCCTGCTCTCTCTTCCAAATACCAAAGCAGAGTTTGCTATGGCAGGGCGGGAGATGACATAGAAAACAGCAGTGTCCTGGGTGTGGGCGCACTGGGACACTGCAGGAACCGGCCTTGGGGGCTGGTGGTCCCCAGGGCCATGACAGGGGCCCAGGAGGGGGGCTGTGTAGCCCCCTCCCATCATCTTCAAAGCCTCGGAGAGGTGTTGGTCACCAGGGCTTTACCCCCATATTTTAATATTTAGAGCCCCAGGGAGGGGGTGGTCCCTGGGGCTGCGGGGGAGCCCTGAGCCCCCGCCAATATTTTAGATAAGCCCCGAGGGTGGCGGTCCCTGGGGCTTTGGGGGGCTGTGAGCCCCCCAAATATGTAATAAAACCCAGGCGGGCTGTCCCTGGGGCTGTGGGGGGCTGTGAGCCCCCAGCTAATATGGAATGAAAGCCCCGGGGGTGGTGGTCCCCAGGGCTGGGGGCCCCTTTGTGCCCCCCATTATAATAAAAACATTGCCCCCAGAATTTGTCCCACCTGGGGGCTAATTAATAACGAAGCGCTGGAGCCTGTGCTTTTTTTTTTCTTGGCCAGATCCATGCACCCTGTGTGGATTATGCGGATTTAAAAAAAAGTATAATTTTTTGGGGCCCTGGGGGTCCTTGTTGGACCTTCTAAGCAGGCCTAGGGGTCAGGGTGTTTCTACCCTGCCCCCTTTTTGCATTTTGCGCACTTGTTTGACTGATTTCTTGTACCTCGGTTCTACCGAGGCACAAAATGGCTGCCAACACTTCCTGGTTTGGAGTGTTGACAGCCAATTAGCATGAAGCTCGTTTTCTATACAGCATTGTTGGGCTCAGTATATCATGATCTTATCATTTTCATCATGTGCTAAATTTAGCTATATGTCGTATGTAAACAATACCTCATATGTGCGGATTTCGTTATAGTTACAGTATGAATACAGTAACAATGATATTTGACATTTTCGTCATGTGCATAATTCCGCAATATGTAGTTTGTAAACAATATAACTCCTCACAGGTGCAAACTTTGCAATAATTACAGTATAAATGAAGCAATCTCAAAGTCAAATTACCAACACTGTGCATCATTCTCGTTGGTATGTGCAAACTTACCCAATATATTATTTGTAAACATTGACCCGTAATAGATCACCTCTGCCTGTGCAAATAGCGCAATGTGTTACATGTGAATATTGACACACGATCCATTTTTTCTTCAAGTGCAAATTTCACAATTGTCAAAGTATCAATACCTATATTAAACTAGTTAATACTCAATGATGCATATATTAAATCTAAATGCATACAACCAACTGCAAATACTGAGGATGATGCCTGTTGTAAATACATTGTTCCAATAACATTATGTGCTCTGAAAGTGCAAATATTTAAAAAGTGTTTTTAAAGCTAGATCCCTGTGAATGGAGTGCCCTGTGCTGTTAAAATTGATTCTGCCTACCGTGGGGGCCTGGAACAGGACTCCCAGGTAGTTGGACAGTGATGGGGATACCCGAAAAGTAGGGAGATGGCAGCATGGAGGAGATTGCTAGAAAAGCCTGCTTCTAAAATAATTTCATATTGGCATTCTATTGGGAACATAGGTTAGTAATCAAATCTTTGTTGTACACAGTTTTACATTGGAGATTGAGAGGAATAGGATGTTCCGGCCATCATAGCCAAGCATATAGATCCTCAGTTGTGTTTAAGCCATACAGGCTTTTACAATCCAACTCTCAGATGTATTTTGTCTCTAGACATTTTAGCATTGCCTTCCTATTGCCTCAATGTCTCAGTGGTGGCACTGCATCAACCACAAAATACTTAAGTTTTTCCAGGTCATTGTCATGTACCTCTTTGAAGTGGAGTGCCACAGGGTAATTCGGATCTGAGTTGGTAATGGCCCTCAGATGCTGGAGCACTCTCTTGTGGACTTGCAGTTTCGTACTGCCTATGTATTGCAGTCCACAAGAGCACTCCAGCATGGACACAGCACACTCCAATTTACAAATTAGACATTTATCTATTAAGCAGGGCTTCTCTTTAAAAGGTGAAATGAAAGATTTTTTGTTCATTCCATATTTACAGGCTCTGCAATTAGAACATTTCAAGAATCCTTGGCGGCTAGTTAGCCAATTACTAGCTGGTTTAAACTCAGGGCTGTTACTCACCACTAAATCTCTAGTACTAGGGGCCCTTCTGTATGTGATCGTGAGGGTTTGAGCTAACTTGTCACTCAATATCGGGTCACTCAAGATTAAATGCCAATTCTTTTTGAGTAGTTTGGCCAAACTATCCTTCTGTTTATTGCATGTGAGGATTAGTCTGAGATTAGTACTGATCTGACTTGTGGTCTAGTTTTTATCTTTGTATTGCAGTGGTTTGGAAAGTAGTTCACTGCGGGAAAGTGACCTTGTACGTCTGATTGCATCATCAATTACACAATTAGAATAACCCATTTCTAGGAATCTATGTCTGCATTTGTCTTGTGCTATTACCAAATCCTCCTCCCTGCTGCATGTCCTGCAGATTCTAAGCATTTCGCCATACGGAATGCTGGAGATGGTATGTTTGGCCTGGAAGCTGGTAGAATGGAGTATGTGTTGATGCTGTATGTTTATGGTGGAGCCTAGTTTCCAACTTTTTATCGTAATTAATACCTCAACATCAAGAAAGGTGATGGAACTGTTGCTAATGTTGTGGGTGAAGTGCAGGTTTTACTGATTGATGTTATGTTTTGCTATGAACTCTTCTGCACTGTCTCTATCCCCATGCCAAATCACAAAAAGGTCATCTATGTACGGGACCCATTTTACAACATTGTCAGTCATGATGTCCGCATACTCAGTTGTCAAAACCATTCTCTGCCACCAGCCCAAATGCAAGCCGGCGTAGCTAGAGGAAAAACTCACCCCCATAGCTATGCCTCTTACCTGATGGTACACCTGCTGATTAAATAGAAAGTAGTGATTCTCCAAGCAAAATCTTGTAAGATCCAATAACATTTTGTTGTGTGCATAGTACTCTATAGGTCTAGTACCCAAATAAAATTCTAAGGCTCTCATACCATCATCATGCTGAATGGATGTATACAAATTTGACACATCTAGCGCAATGAGTAAATAGTCCGCATGCAATTCAAAGTCACATATTTCTAGTAAAAAATCAGTGGTATCTCGGATAAAAGATGGGAGAGTCTTGACACGTTCTTGAAGAAATGAGTCAATGTACACAGAAACGTTCTCTAAGAGACCCTAATTGGCTGATATTATTGGTCTTCCAGGTGGACGGGAAGGGTCTTTGCGTACTTTTGGTATGAGGTACACGATAAACATAATGGGGTAGTCATTTAAAAAAAAAACTTGACTTCATTCTGATTGATTAAACTCATACTCTTCCAGGCCAGAAGTTTTGAATGGAGCTGGTTTGCATAGCCTTTGTCGTTTGTCTATTGCTTAGTTTGTAACGCTCTCGATCAGATAGTTGTTGTGATGCTTCCTCCTGGTGTTGTTTGAGTGGCCAGATGACCACATTACCACCTTTGTCAGAACTACGTACTGCTATTGAATTGTTGTTCCGCAATTTTATAACGAATTGATATTACCTTTGTTGTTGACTGGTCTGATTCTTAGGCTCCCTTTGAGTTTTGTGATACAGTTTTTTCACTTCCGATGTGACCATGTCATGAAAGGTATCAACCGAATCCCTTGGCATTATGGGCACAAAAGTAGATCTGAGTTTAAATCCCATTTGCGGTGAATCGCTGATGCTGATGGATTGTATTTCCATAATTCCCTGGGTAGATGTTTCCTCTAGAATCAGGGTTCTGATATAAAGCGTATAAATCACCCAGGATATTCACATTAGAGGCTGCTAGCGTATTACCATCTTTGCTAGAGTTTGTTGGTGCCCTCCAATCTGTCCCTTACTTAGTTCGTTGGTGATGATACTTTTGTAGTTTGAGCTTTCTTATGAACATATATATGTCCGCTCTCGTTCGTGGGTAATCAAGGTTGTTTACGGGGCAATATGTAAGTCCTGATGACAGGAGTTGTTGTTCTGCTTTGTCCAACACCATTTCCGATAGATTGATGATGGTGTTGGACATTTGAATTATTTGCGCAGCCACCCTCTGTTGTTTGTTTTTTTCTTGTTTTTTTTTTTTTTGGTACCTTCTTCGCCTCCTTTTGCGTCGCTTGCTGTTTCTCCTCTTTTGGTTCTCAGATTTGGATTTATCAGGCCTAATGTTTGTCACCTCTCTTCTCTTAAAATACCCAATTCCTCAACCAATGTGTGCTTGCGTCATCGAGGTTGATTACCAGCTGTGACTCCTCAATTGCCCTCTGATTCTGACTCAATATCCAACTATGAGCTAAAATCCGAGATGGATGACGCCGTTTGCAATGCCCTTCTTGGGCCCACCATCGCTCCCCCTTCCCTTTGGATGTTATTGCCTTTATATGTGGCTTTGGCTGCATCGCATTTGCGGGCAAAAGTAAAAATATGACCTTGGTCATAATCATTTTTGTCCCGCTGTAACTTAAATGTTTTCCGTTTTTTGATTACATCCTCTTCTTTCCTCAATTGTATGGTCATTTCCTCTCTGAGTTTTGAATTAGCTTCATCACCCTCAATGGATTGGATTACCATATTTAATTGATCAATTTGTAGTTGAAAATCAGTCCTGTCTATGTCGGCATACTTTACTAGTATTTCCATCAATCTCCATGAGGAATCAAGATTACATTCCCCCCAATCCCTGAGCATGTTGGGATTGGGGTTATCATAGCTCGGAGTGAGGTTCCGTGAATTCTGAACCCGTTTCATATAGGTCATGGTTTCGTTACGAATTTGATATTAGCAAACCGTAACTAGTTAGTGCGGCAAGTATGAGTGCTTTCATCACGTTAGACAGATGGATTCACTACGTATTTAGGGATTTCGTTTTGAACCCTTGGGTTCCATTTTGTGTATGGCAGCCATTTTGTGGTTGCCCTCACATAGGCCGATGACTGTGGCTGAACTAGTCTTTTTAAGGACATGTACACCTTAGCTCCAGTTCGTGCTGACTTCTGTTTGACCTGAGTGAACTGACCCTGTTGCCTGAAGCTGACCTTGTTGAACCAGTTCCTGCCCTTTAGCTGATCAAGATTAAGGATCAGAGCACAGGACATCATAAAGTTTTACTGCACACAAATATGCCTTATCCTACTCTCACCTGTTTCTGCTCCTTTCTTTATGGTCTATTTATGATTGGGTTGTGGCCTTTTTTATTATGGGTTCGTTCGACCTGTCTAAAGAAGAATGTTGGGTTTGACCGATGATTGATAATGGGCTGGGCAACTGAAAAATGGGTTTGTCGTCATGCAATACTTTTGTTGTAGAAACATGTGATTGGTTAAACTGTAAATAAGGAATGTTTGCCTGAAGCATAATGTTTGGCAAAAAAAGGGATGACTTGCTTTGTAAAATTGAGCAGTCTCCTGAGAACTCATACTGTGATGATTTCTAGGACTTCTGTTACTGGCTGCAGCCAATAAATTCGATGTTTGACGCCACTCAGAAGTATCCCGTGTCACTGTATTCTAAGACAGGTGAACCCGAAGACTTTGGGCGTGCCCCTGACGCCGCTGGGTTCTAAAACCCAGTTCTTCAGTTGGCGCCCAACATGGGGCGACTTCAGCGGTACCGGTCCAAGCCTGAAGATCGTGAGGAGCTTCGTGAGGAAATTCTGGAGGACGGCCACCACTTCATCGACCCCAGCATGTCGAATGTGGACTGAAGGTCTTTGCTGCGAGGCTTCCCGCTTTCCTGACGGATACTTAGGACTGCTGCCCTGACTGTCGCCCTGTCTTGGACCCATTTGTGATGCTTTGTACGGCGAGACGATAGCCGGGTCTTCTGGTGACGTGACTGATACCTCAGTTAAGTATAAGTGGGTCGCTCCCAGTCCTTAGTTTTTGGTTCTTTGGTTCTTAGTTTGTTTGGTCCTTAGTTTTGATTTAAAAATTGCAATTTCCAAAGCCGAGGGTCTTGTATATTTACGAGTGTATCGGTAGAGATAATCCCTTGAAGTTTGAAGCCCGATTAGTGAGCGAAGATGCCTAATCGTAGCAAATTTGGTACTTGGTTTGGTTGTGGTTGCAACAGGGATTGGAGGATTCGTGTCCGATACCTCCTGTTGGAACTCCGACTTATGAGCTCTATTCTAAACACGGCGTGGGCCCCATTACGTTCAATGAAGTATGGGTCCACTACACTAGAAAAGAGGGTGTCTTACAATGGCCCCAACATGGTAGCTTTAAATCAGAGATTTTAGACAATTTGGAAACTAAATTATTTAGGAAGAAAGCCCGGCCGGCAATGTTTGACTCCTTTCACCTTTGGCGTAAAGAAGCCAGACAACAAGAAATTAAACAAGCTAAAAGAGATAAAAGAGAAAAGGATGTATCAATAATGCAAGCTGCTAGGCAGTTTAAAGAAAACGAAGAAGATAAAGCAATTGAGGTGTCAGATAGGCAACGTTGCATGGCCATAGATAAATGTTATCTGGCCTTGCCGTCTTCTCCTCCGAAAGCGATTGAAGATCTTGAAAAAGATTCTTTGATCTCTCATTTACTGAGATTGCCACCTCCTTATGTGCAGGGTGCTACTGCGCCTCCATTACCACTGGTTGTTCCACCCTTTGTTGTTTAACCTTCTGCTGTTGTTCAGCCACCTGGTGCTCCACAGATGGTTTTACCTTCTCCTGTGCAACCCGCTCTAGGGTCGCCATCTTTGCTACTAGCTTTGCCTCAAGCTCCTTTGCCTTCTACTTCTGTTTCTTCGCCTCCTACTGTTCTTATGCCTGCACCTTCTTTGCCTCAGAATACTTGTTCTCCTGTTCTTATGTCTGCTTCTGCTCCTTCTGCTCGAAAACGAATGACCGAGACTGTTGCTAGTCTGCTGTCTCCATTGTTTGGGTCATTGAATATGACCCCTGTTTCGGAACGTAAGCAGAGTCGTAGTCAGCTTCCTAGTTCCGAGGAACGGACAGTGTTGGATTTGTTGGCTCGCAGATGGATTTTGAATGCTTCAAGGTATAATTTGCCAGCGGTTATGGATGTTTTCTTTCAGTGGGAACCGCCTAAGCAAAGGTATGTTTTCGATGTGATGTGTACTTTCCTGCGTCAGGAATGGGAAGATAATGAGTTGGGTCCGATCCCGCAGGATGTGCTTGATGTTCAGTCAGATTTTGCTAAAGGGATGATAGTGGACACTGATGTTACAGATGCTGTAGAGACGATATTGGCTTTTAGATCTAGACTTCCGTCTCAGACGTTGTATGAACCTTATCCCTCTGTTAGTAGGAAAGTGAGAGAGTATCCAATGAGAGAGGTTCCTCCACTTTGGAAAGAAGGAGACGCAACTGCTAATCCGCCTGTTTTGCCTAATTTTCAGCGAATATGGGTACATGTCCCTTGGAAGAGAGCAGAGGTCTTGGCTCTTAAGCAGGCCTTACCTGATCCTCGTAAGAATCCTGCTGGTTACTACAAAGAGTTGTCTCAGACAGTAGATGCATGTATAATGAATTTAGCCGACGTTGACATGTTGATGGGTAATGTAGTTCCGCAACCTTTGTGGGTGAAGATTCGTCATGAGAATCATGCGGCAGAGTAAGGTGATACTTGGGCGAATATTGTTGCTGCAGATGGTAGACAAGTAGGAGGTGCTAAACCTGAACCCTTAGTTGCAGAATTACCTGGTAGAATTATTACTTTGATGAAGACGATGATGCCTGCTTTACGAGTGAATTGGGATAAGTTAGCAGCATGCAAGCAGAAGAAAGATGAGAGTGTGTCTGACTTCTTCACTAGGTTTGAAGAGACGTTTATTGATCACAGTGGTCAGGATATGAGTACGGAAGGCGGTCAAAGGTTGTTCGTGGATAAATTTGTCTTTAATTTGCTTCCCGAACTTTCTAATAAGTTGAAGGACTCTGAGAGTTCATGGGCCATTTCTTCGTCGGCCCAGATATTGGCTACTGCTCAATATTACGAGAATAGGGATAAAGATGAGAAGGATAAAGTAGAGAAGAAAACGAAGGATTTAAAGACGAAAGTTCTTTTGCAGCAAGCTTATCCGCCTCGTCAGAACCAGCCTCAGTTTCAGCAACCTCCACAATTTTAGAGATTGTTACAGAAGCCTGAGCCTTATGTTCAGCGATTCTTTCCTGGCCCGAATCAGTGTGCTTACTGTAGAGAGGAAGAATAATTGTCCGACTTTGTTACTGCATGCGAATGGTGCACCTGGTCAGAGAGGTCGTGGTGGTCTTCAGCAAGTGCCTAGAGGAAGAGGTTGTGATGTGATCCCCCAGAATGAGCGTTCCTCTTCCCTACATAATTCTGCGCATTATTTTGATAGACAGAGTGTTCCGAGTGGTCAGTCGCCTCAGTACTATGTTGAGGATTACTATGTTGAAGGTGAGAGTGTTGGTTATAATGATAACTAGGACAGCCATGGACAAAGTAAGGGAGTAGTGTCAGTTCCAGTAGATCAGAGTAGACCGTATGTTGAAGTGATTACATCAGGTGTAGTAGAACCTTTTCTTTTGGATACTGGTGCGACAAAGAGTTCTATTATGCATTAAAAACTCCCTGGCACACCTTTGTCTGGCTTGATCAATGTTTCCGTAGGATTTTCAGGCGCCCCAGTTCGCAATCCGGTTTCTAATCCTTTGTCCCTTTCTATTGGCCCTTGTGAATTGGAAGCTCCACTTATTCTAACGACTGGTTGTGGTGAGAATTTGTTGGGATTGGACTTGCTCAAAAGATTGTATGCGACATTGCATTGTTCTCCTTCGGGAGTACAACTTACTCTTGGTAAGAAAGTGATTTCTCCAATGTATTTGTCTAAACATTGTTTGCCACTGGAATTGCGTTCACTTCCTGAAACGCTTTGGGCTACAGGTCCAATTGATGTTGGCCTTTTGCAGATTCCACCTTATGTTGTTACGCTGAAGTCGAATGTTAAGTTGCCTCATATACCACAATACAAGATCTCGAGTGATGGTGAGAGAGCTCTTTTAGCGATTGTCTTTGATCTGGTTGAGAAGGGTGTGGTTGAGGAAACGAGAGGTAACGTGTACAATAGCCCGGTTTTGCCTGTTCTTAAGCATACAGATGCTTCTCAGCCACCTGTGTACTGGTTTGTGATCGACCTTCGAGAGGTCAACAAGATTGTCGTGCCACAGTTTCCCGTGGTACCTGATATTACTGCATTATTGACTCTGATTCCTGCTTCGGCAGTTTGGTTTTCTGTCATCGACTTGAAGAATGCTTTCTTCAGTATTCCTATTGCTGAGGAGAGTAGGGATATTTTTGGCTTCTCATTAGGAGGACGAAGCTTCCGATTTAAGAGAGCTCCCCAAGGTTATTGTGAAAGTCCCTCAATTTATAGTCAAGCGTTGAAAACTCAGCTTGACGGGTTTGTGTTACCAGTTGGTTCTACTCTTATTCAGTATGTCGATGATTTGTTGATTACTGCTGATGACGAAGAGATTTGTAAAGAGGCTACTCTTTCGTTGTTGCGATATTTGTCTGACCTTCATCATAAAGTGTCGCCTTCGAAGTTCCAATATTGCCGCCAAGAGGTAACCTACTTAGGTCATCTCTTGTCGAAGGAGGGAAGGAAATTGACCCCAGAAAGAATTCAAGCGATTGCGCAAATGAGTGTGCCATCGACACAGGGAGAAGTTCGTGCCTTTTTGGGTATTACAAAAAACACAGTTGATGGACAGAATGTAGAACAATGTCATACATTCATCCCAGTACAAGGATCTGGGCCTAAATCCATCGTTTTTTTGCACTCCACACCACCCTGGGTTAGACACTGGCTATATGCAAATCAGCTCTGACCCTGTGCCTCATGGGATCAGTCCAGTCCGAACTACCAAGCCATGTTTTTCCCAGACCGGAATCAAGCATCCAAGGACCGGTTTCTGGCTATCAGCCTTCATCAGCCTGGATATCTTGACTCCAGTGGTGGGGAGAGCATGGGACTCACGTCTGAGCATACCCAGCCCACTCGGGTTGAAAATTGCAAAAAACACAGTTGATGGACAGAATGTAGAACAATGTCATACATTCATCCCAGTACAAGGATCTGGGCCTAAATCCATCGTTTTTTTGCACTCCACACCACCCTGGGTTAGACACTGGCTATATGCAAAACAGCTCTGACCCTGTGCCTCATGGGAACAGTCCAGTCCGAACTACCAAGCCATGTCTTTCCCAGACCGGAATCAAGCATCCAAGGACCGGTTTCTGGCTATCAGCCTTAATCAGCCTGGATATCTTGACTCCAGTGGTGGGGAGAGCATGGGACTCACGTCTGAGCATACCCAGCCCACTCGGGTTGAAAATTGCAAAAACACACAGTTGTTGGACAGAATGTAGAACAATGTCATACATTCATCCCAGTACAAGGATCTGAGCCTAAATCCATCGTTTCTTTGTACTCCACACCACCCTGGGTTAGACACTGGCTATATGCAAATCAGCTCTGACCCTGTGCCTCATGGAAACAGTCCAGTACGAACTACCAAGCCATGTCTTTCCCAGACCGGAATCAAGCATCCAATGACCGGTTTCTGGCTATCAGCCTTCATCAGCCTGGATATCTTGACTCCAGTGGTGGGGAGAGCCTGGGACTCACGTCTGAGCATACCCAGCCCACTCGGGTTGAAAATTGCAAAAAACACAGTTGATGGACAGAATGTAGAACAATGTCATACATTCATCCCAGTACAAGGATCTGGGCCTAAATCCATCGTTTTTTTGCACTCCACACCACCCTGGGTTAGACACTGGCTATATGCAAATCAGCTCTGACCCTGTGCCTCATGGGAACAGTCCAGTCCGAACTACCAAGCCATGTCTTTCCCAGACCGGAATCAAGCATCCAAGGACCGGTTTCTGGCTATCAGCCTTAATCAGCCTGGATATCTTGACTCCAGTGGTGGGGAGAGCATGGGACTCACGTCTGAGCATACCCAGCCCACTCGGGTTGAAAATTGCAAAAACACACAGTTGATGGACAGAATGTAGAACAATGTCATACATTCATCCCAGTACAAGGATCTGGGCCTAAATCCATCGTTTTTTTGCACTCCACACCACCCTGGGTTAGACACTGGCTATATGCAAATCAGCTCTGACCCTGTGCCTCATGGGAACAGTCCAGTCCGAACTACCAAGCCATGTCTTTCCCAGACCTGAATCAAGCATCCAAGGACCGGTTTCTGGCTATCAGCCTTCATCAGCCTGGATATCTTGACTCCAGTGGTGGGGAGAGCATGGTACTCACGTCTGAGCATACCCAGCCCACTCGGGTTGAAAATTGCAAAAAACACAGTTGATGGACAGAATGTAGAACAATGTCATACATTCATCCCAGTACAAGGATCTGGGCCTAAATACATCGTTTTTTTGCACTCCACACCACCCTGGGTTAGACACTGGCTATATGCAAATCAGCTCTGACCCTGTGCCTCATGGGAACAGTCCAGTCCGAACTACCAAGCCATGTCTTTCCCAGACCGGAATCAAGCATCCAAGGACCGGTTTCTGGCTATCAGCCTTCATCAGCCTGGATATCTTGACTCCAGTGGTGGGGAGAGCATGGGACTCACGTCTGAGCATACCCAGCCCACTCGGGTTGAAAATTGCAAAAAACACAGTTGATGGATAGAATGTAGAACATGTCATACATTCATCCCAGTACAAGGATCTGGGCGTAAATCCATCGTTTTTTTGCACTCCACACCACCCTGGGTTAGACACTGGCTATATGCAAATCAGCTCTGACCCTGTGCCTCATGGGAACAGTCCAGTCCGAACTACCAAGCCATGTCTTTCCCAGACCGGAATCAAGCATCCAAGGACCGGTTTCTGGCTATCAGCCTTCATCAGCCTGGATATCTTGACTCCAGTGGTGGGGAGAGCATGGGACTCACGTCTGAGCATACCCAGCCCACTCGGGTTGAAAATTGCAAAAACACAGTTGATGGACAGAATGTAGAACAATGTCATACATTCATCCCAGTATAAGAATCTGGGCCTAAATCCATCGTTTTTTTGCGCTCCACACCACCCTGGGTTAGACACTGGCTATATGCAAATCAGCTCTGACCCTGTGCCTCATGGGAACAGTCCAGTCCGAACTACCAAGCCATGTCTTTCCCAGACCGGAATCAAGCATCCAAGGACCGGTTTCTGGCTATCAGCCTTCATCAGCCTGGATATCTTGACTCCAGTGGTGGGGAGAGCATGGGACTCACGTCTGAGCATACCCAGCCCACTCGGGTTGAAAATTGCAAATAACACAGTTGATGGACAGAATGTAGAACAATGTCATACATTCATCCCAGTACAAGGATCTGGGCCTAAATCCATCGTTTTTATGTACTCCACACCACCCTGGGTTAGACACTGGCTATATGCAAATCAGCTCTGACCCTGTGCCTCATGGGAACAGTCCAGTCCGAACTACCAAGCCATGTCTTTCCCAGACCGGAATCAAGAATATGTACCCACTGCAAACCTTGACAAGTTCAGGCTGCACTGCGAACTGTCATCTTTCTTTCGCAAACTACGATTGAAAGCTTTTTTTAAAAAAAAGAACTAGCAAAGAAGAAAACCTGGATACTAATGAAACAGGACTTAGGAGTAAGTCCACATTCATGCCACCACCACACCTGATCCCAGTGGAAATTTCCACGTTTGAGCAGGCTGTCTTTAACGAGATTGAGACTACTAATCCCAAGAAAGCCTTCATGAATCTGACCAAAGAAGAAAGAAGTGCCCTTGACAACTTGCGAGATTGTGATACCATTGTTATCAAACCTGCAGATAAGGGCGGAGGCATTGTTGTACAAGATCGCACAGCTTACCAAAAAGAATGTCTCCGACTTCTAGCAGATCGAAATAGTTACCGCAGACTACCAGTGGATCCAACAGAAGACCTAGAAAGCGAGATAAAATCGCTAGTGGAACATGGCGAATCAGAGGGTTTCATATCCAAACAAGAGGCAGATTTCCTCTGTAGTAGTGAAAGAAAAATCCCTTACTTCTATACCCTGCCTAAAATACATAAGAACAAGACACCACCGCCTGGTAGACCTATTGTCTCTGGCATAGGGTCGGTTTTGGAACCACTCTCGCAATTTTGCGATGTATTCTTCAAAAAAATGGTACAAAAAACGAGTACATATCTTCAAGATACCAAAAGTCTATTACAGATCTTGGATCAACTCACCGTGGAGAATGATACCATATTGGTGAGCTTTGACATTGAGAGCCTGTACACCAGTATCCCTCAGGATGCCACACTGGATGTATTAAGACGAGCTCTAGAAAAGGAAGAGTGGTCGTCCAGAACCCCCAGAGAGTTCATTTTGGAATGTGCCAGACTGGCTCTCAAAAGAAATTACTTTGAGTTTGAAGACCAGATCTTCTTACAGACAGGTGGGACATCTATGGGCAGTTCTTTTGCGCCGAGCATAGCGGGATTGTATATATATGACTTTGAAGAAAAATACATCCTCAGTCAAACAAACCCCTATAGCCCTAACATCCTAATATGGCGCAGATACATTGATGATGTGCTGACCATATGGAAAGGTACGGAGGAATCTCTAATCTCCTTTTTTTAACTGGATCAACACCTGTGATGAGCCCCTACGGTTTACCTATGAAAAAACCCCAGAGACACTAGTTTTCCTTGATGTAACAATCACGAAAAAAGAAGGAAAACTGACAACTGTCACCCACCACAAGCCAACTGCCAAAAATAATCTGCTACGATTCGAAAGCTTTCACCCAAGACCTCTATGTGAGAACTTACCGTATGGACAATACCTGAGGATCCGTAGGAACTGCAGTGAGCTGGCAGATTATAAAAATCAAGCCCAGGACCTCACCCAAAAATTGCGTAATCGGGGATATCCGAACAAGATTCTCCAAAAAAGTCAAAAACGTGTGCGGAACCAACCGCGTTCAGGTCTATTGGAACAGACGAACAAAACAGTGGAAGAAATACCCCTGACATGTGTCACCACTTACAACACTATTTCCAACGACGTCTCCCGAATAATAAAAAAACACTGGAGTATTTTGAACACAGGCAATTTGAGGTGGGAGAAACCCTTGTTCTCTTTCAGAAGAGCACAGAGCATAAAAGACAGAGTAGTCAATACAAGACCAAAAAAGATAACCCCAGAAAGAGAAACACAAACAACTCTATGGGATTTACCAAAAGTGACAGGCCACTATAAATGTGGTACTTGCAGTGTCTGCCCTTACACGAAGAACACCAAAACATTACAGTTAGAACCTAACAAAACCTGGACGATTAGAGGTCAAACGAACTGCAACAGTGAAAATGTTGTCTACATGCTCACATGCCCGTGTGACCTACGTTACGTAGGGATGACGAGCCGAAATATCAAACTACGGATAGGTGAGCATAGAAGCACTATTAGGTGCAAAAAGTCCAATACCAGACTCACGGAACATTTTCTCTCAAAAGGTCATACACCAGATGACCTTGAATGGACGATTATCGAACAAGTTAAGTCAGGAGCGAACCTGACCCAACGACTATTTGAAAAAGAGCAAAGATGGGTCTATAGACTGTCCTCCCATAAGTCAGGCCTGAACGATAATATCCCATGGAACAGTGTAATGACATGAAAACTTGTCCTCAAATTACAAGTAAGACCAAGATGTATCCTTAAACATCGTAAAAATCAGCAAGGAATTGCACAACCTACACGGCTGATTATGAATCCTGATTCTGCCCTCTGTTCTTTTAAAATGTCCCAATTCTTTTAAATTCCAAATTCCGTTTGTAATGTTTCATTGTTTACATCCTGTGTGAACCTAATTACTCTCCATAGGAATACAAACAAAACATTTTCCTTCGTTTTTTATAAACTGTGACACTGTCCGGGGGCTCCACCTCCTGTGAGAACCCGATTGGTCAATTACGACCCACGTGACCACACCACGTGATGAGGCCACGCCCAACCAGGAAACGCTCCGAGCGTTACTTTACCGGCAGCCATCGAGATCACCGGTTACTCCTCGGGGCACCGCCAGCCGGAACCAAGTAGGTTTACCGTCTGATGATCAGAAGCTGCAAGTAAGTAGTATGTGGCCTGATGGGAATGAGGAAACAATCTTTGCCTCCCGTTTTTCGAACGTGAGCCCGCTGGCGATACTAAATGCTAAATACAGCCAGAAAACTAAAACCGGGCATATCTCTCTTTTTGTTGTCTATCGACTTTCAGGAGACGGACTCTTGCCGTCTTGGAAGCGCTGGTGCCCATGAAGCGGCAACACCGCAAGGAAGTGTAAGCAAAAAGCTATATATCAGTCGCAATTCACAATAGCGACGTCACGACTGCTCACAATTCTCGGCAGCCGTCCACTTCGCGAACACCAGTATGATCACTCACTCATAATTACGCCGCCCTTCTTTTTCACTAGCTATTCTCAGATGCCAAAACTAGGTCGACACCACTTCTTTGGCACCGTTCGAGTAGCTATCAGTCACAGTCCGGTAAAAGCACTGTAGTACTGTTGCACAACTAGATGGATTCCTCTATTCTACAACTTGGGCATGACCCCATCTATTGCCTCAAAAGGGGAAAGAATGGCTATATACGTTAAATGTAGTACATGTGTGTTGTCAACCCCTGTATGTGACCCCTCCCTGTTTTTTGTTTTCCTGTTTCTTTACAGGTTTTTCTTTGAATAAAGAAAACGCACTATTTTTACACGAGTTCACAATTTGTGCACTCCAACTTGGACTAGGGTAGGACGCACCTTAGCGTGTGTGGACCACCCAGTTCAATATCACGGTCCTGACGAAAACCAATGAATAAATACAATGGTTGAAACATGTAGACCTTTTTAATCAATAGCATTTATCACACTTCACATAGCACACTTAGCTATTTTTATCAAACACTGCTTTTAACACCAATGTCTACCTAATTAGGCATAGGTGTTACACATTTTTTAACTAGGGTTCAAGCACTCAAGAATAAATACTTGCAGTGAGTAGTGTTGGCCCTTTTTAAATTCACTTGTTTGATCGCCCTGAACACATAAAAGAAAAATTAACCAGCTCCACTGTAGTCAGGTGTCGCAGTACACCCTATAGGCACTCGGCTTATGGGGTGGGACCCCGATGATGAAGCATGTCACCAACTAGGTTGGTGAGTGAGGGGTCTTCTACAAGGATATGCATTATCCTTAAACAGGTTGGGGCACATTGTGCTGAATTGAGTACATAAGCCCATGTCCAGAGAAACCCTTTTTTTCTCTGTTTCTGAGTGGACACTCCTCCATTGTTTTTGTAACTAATTCCGGGGACCAGGAGTTCCCAACTCACATAGATAAGTGTAAATTTTCCCTCACTCTCTCTTTTGTTATTGAAGATTTAGGTAGCGCACAGCTGCGAGAGTAACAAACACAATAGATATCAGTTCACAACACTGACAATATCCATTGTAAACATGGCCGAAAACCAGGGCCTTTCCTACACCTCGGCTGAAATTGATGAAATAATGAGTGATTTATCGCGTTCGCGGATGTGAACATAGCACAAAGCATCTCTACAACAAAAGATTGGGAAAACCTAACGGAACTCAAGAGGAACAGAATCAGAACCATCCTACAGGGGACAATACTCAAACAATACTTGAACAATAACATGGCACCTAAGGGGCTATTAGTTTCCAATGCACCTCGTATCTTCCTTGAGGACGAAGCATTCCGAAAAGACTGGGCAGCCATAGCATGGCACTGCACGCATGACTGGATAGTCTTAATCTTAAAAACAGCCATAAGACTCTCTGAAAAAATCCAGGTGGAAATCCAGCTAGCGGAGGGAAATATGAAAGCTACCATCACAGGCTTCAAGAAGAAGCTTGATGAATTAAATAAGGAGATGACGGATTATAAAGACAATCTGTCACAACAGAAAGTGCAGAAATTTCAAAAAGACCTAAAAAGATTCTCAATGAATAAAGCATACCCATACTCAGATCCAGAGTATGTACCACCATCGAAAGGAGAGGACAACTCAGACGCCTCCAGCAATGCATCCAGTAATGCCTCTAACACCAGTGTAAACTCTAGTGGAGGAAGCACAAAACAACAAAGGGGGCGAGGACGCAGCAGAGGGCACGGCAACTGGCCACCCTTTAACCCAATACCAATGCAAGGGTTTGTTGATCCTTACTACAATCCACAGAACATTAGGATGTACGGTTGGCAACCACCGTTCCAACAACCATTTTTCCAACCAAATGCCTACAGACCGCCTTTTTTATACCGGGGCGGAAAAGGACGGGGAAGGAGAAAAACCCAAAATCAAGGGGGCCAAGTACATTGGGCAACGGAAGATCCGAATGCGAACATGAACAGGAACAACCCCCAGCAAGCAGGACCAAGCAATCGGAAAATCTAGTTACAAACCTTTCAAGCAGACCCTTGAGCATAGCTGAGGATTCAGTTTTGAACAAGGGCTTAGGTTATGTACCCACTGCAAACCTTGACAAGTTCAGGCTGCACTGCGAACTGTCATCTTTCTTTCGCAAACTACGATTGAAAGCTTTTTTTGAAAAAAGAACTAGCACAGAAGAAAACCTGGATACTAATGAAACAGGACTTAGGAGTAAGTCCACATTCATGCCACCACCACACCTGATCCCAGTGGAAATTTCCACGTTTGAGCAGGCTGTCTTTAACGAGATTGAGACTACTAATCCCAAGAAAGCCTTCATGAATCTGACCAAAGAAGAAAGAAGTGCCCTTGACAACTTGCGAGATTGTGATACCATTGTTATCAAACCTGCAGATAAGGGCGGAGGCATTGTTGTACAAGATCGCACAGCTTACCAAAAAGAATGTCTCCGACTTCTAGCAGATCAAAATAGTTACCGCAGACTACCAGTGGATCCAACAGAAGACCTAGAAAGCAAGATAAAATCGCTAGTGGAACATGGCGAATCAGAGGGTTTCATATCCAAACAAGAGGCAGATTTCCTCTGTAGTAGTGAAAGAAAAATCCCTTACTTCTATACCCTGCCTAAAATACATAAGAACAAGATACCACCGCCTGGTAGACCTATTGTCTCTGGCATAGGGTCGGTTTTGGAACCACTCTCGCAATTTTGCGATGTATTCTTCAAAAAAATGGTACAAAAAACGAGCACATATCTTCAAGATACCAAAAGTCTATTACAGATTTTGGATCAACTCACCGTGGAAAATTATGATACCATATTGGTGAGCTTTGACATTGAGAGCCTGTACACCAGTATCCCTCAGGATGCCACACTGGATGTATTAAGACGAGCTCTAGAAAAGGAAGAGTGGTCGTCCAGAACCCCCAGAGAGTTCATTTTGGAATGTGCCAGACTGGCTCTCAAAAGAAATTACTTTGAGTTTGAAGACCAGATCTTCTTACAGACAGGTGGGACATCTATGGGCAGTTCTTTTGCGCCGAGCATAGCGGGATTGTATGTATATGACTTTGAAGAAAAAGACATCCTCAGTCAAACAAACCCCTATAGCCCTAACATCCTAATATGGCGCAGATACATTGATGATGTGCTGACCATATGGAAAGGTACGGAGGAATCTCTAATCTCCTTTTTTAACTGGATCAACACCTGTGATGAGCACCTACGGTTTACCTATGAAAAAAACCCAGAGACACTAGTTTTCCTTGATGTAACAATCACGAAAAAAGAAGGAAAACTGACAACTGTCACCTACCACAAGCCAACTGCCAAAAATAATCTGCTACGATTCGAAAGCTTTCACCCAAGACCTCTACGTGAGAACTTACCGTATGGACAATACCTGAGGATCCGTAGGAACTGCAGTGAGCTGGCAGATTATAAAAATCAAGCCCAGGACCTCACCCAAAAATTGCGTAATCGGGGATATCCGAACAAGATTCTCCAAAAAAGTCAAAAACGTGCGCGGAACCAACCGCGTTCAGGTCTATTGGAACAGACGAACAAAACAGTGGAAGAAATACCCCTGACATGTGTCACCACTTACAACACTATTTCCAACGACGTCTCCCGAATAATAAAAAAACACTGGAGTATTTTGAACACAGGCAATTTGAGGTGGGAGAAACCCTTGTTCTCTTTCAGAAGAGCACAGAGCATAAAAGACAGAGTAGTCAATACAAGACCAAAAAAGATAACCCCAGAAAGAGAAACACAAACAACTCTATGGGATTTACCAAAAGTGACAGGCCACTATAAATGTGGTACTTGCAGTGTCTGCCCTTACACGAAGAACACCAAAACATTACAGTTAGAACCTAACAAAACCTGGACGATTAGAGGTCAAACGAACTGCAACAGTGAAAATGTTGTCTACATGCTCACATGCCCGTGTGACCTACGTTACGTAGGGATGACGAGCCGAAAGATCAAACTACGGATAGGTGAGCATAGAAGCACTATTAGGTGCAAAAAGTCCAATACCAGACTCACGGAACATTTTCTCTCAAAAGGTCATACACCAGATGACCTTGAATGGACGATTATCGAACAAGTTAAGTCAGGAGCGAACCTGACCCAACGACTATTTGAAAAAGAGCAAAGATGGGTCTATAGACTGTCCTCCCATAAGTCAGGCCTGAACGATAATATCCCATGGAACAGTGTAATGACATGAAAACTTGTCCTCAAATTACAAGTAAGACCAAGATGTATCCTTAAACATCGTAAAAATCAGCAAGGAATTGCACAACCTACACGGCTGATTATGAATCCTGATTCTGCCCTCTGTTCTTTTAAAATGTCCCAATTCTTTTAAATTCCAAATTCCGTTTGTAATGTTTCATTGTTTACATCCTGTGTGAACCTAATTACTCTCCATAGGAATACAAACAAAACATTTTCCTTCGTTTTTTATAAACTGTGACACTGTCCGGGGGCTCCACCTCCTGTGAGAACCCGATTGGTCAATTACGACCCACGTCACCACACCACGTGATGAGGCCACGCCCAACCAGGAAACGCTCCGAGCGTTACTTTACCGGCAGCCATCGAGATCACCGGTTACTCCTCGGGGCACCGCCAGCCGGAACCAAGTAGGTTTACCGTCTGATGATCAGAAGCTGCAAGTAAGTAGTATGTGGCCTGATGGGAATGAGGAAACAATCTTTGCCTCCCGTTTTTCGAACGTGAGCCCGCTGGCGATACTAAATGCTAATTACAGCCAGAAAACTAAAACCGGGCATATCTCTCTTTTTGTTGTCTATCGACTTTCAGGAGACGGACTCTTGCCGTCTTGGAAGCACTGGTGCCCATGAAGCGGCAACACCGCAAATAAGTGTAAGCAAAAAGCTATATATCAGTCGCAATTCACAATAGCGACGTCACGACTGCTCACAATTCTCGGCAGCCGTCCACTTCGCGAACACCAGTATGATCACTCACTCATAATTACGCCGCCCTTATTTTTCACTAGCTATTCTCAGATGCCAAAACTAGGTCGACACCACTTCTTTGGCACCGTTCGAGTAGCTATCAGTCACAGTCCGGTAAAAGCACTGTAGTACTGTTGCACAACTAGATGGATTCCTCTATTCTACAACTTGGGCATGACCCCATCTATTGCCTCAAAAGGGGAAAGAATGGCTATATACGTTAAATGTAGTACATGTGTGTTGTCAACCCCTGTATGTGACCCCTCCCTGTTTTTTGTTTTCCTGTTTCTTTACAGGTTTTTCTTTGAATAAAGAAAACGCACTATTTTTACACGAGTTCACAATTTGTGCACTCCAACTTGGACTAGGGTAGGACGCACCTTAGCGTGTGTGGACCACCCAGTTCAATATCACGGTCCTGACGAAAACCAATGAATAAATACAATGGTTGAAACATGTAGACCTTTTTAATCAATAGCATTTATCACACTTCACATAGCACACTTAGCTATTTTTATCAAACACTGCTTTTAACACCAAAGTCTACCTAATTAGGCATAGGTGTTACACATTTTTTAACTAGGGTTCAAGCACTCAAGAATAAATACTTGCAGTAAGAAGTGTTGGCCCTTTTTAAATTCACTTGTTTGATCACCCTGAACACATAAAAGAAAAATTAACCAGCTCCACTGTAGTCAGGTGTCGCAGCACACCCTATAGGCACTCGGCTTATGGGGTGGGACCCCGATGATGAAGCATGTCACCAACTAGGTTGGTGAGTGAGGGGTCTTCTACAAGGATATGCATTATCCTTAAACAGGTTGAGGCACATTGTGCTGAATTGAGTACATAAGCCCATGTCCAGAGAAACCCTTTTTTTCTCTGTTTCTGAGTGGACACTCCTCCATTGTTTTTGTAACTGATTTGCATATAGCCAGTGTCTAACCCAGGGTGGTGTGGAGTGCAAAAAAACTATGGATTTAGGCCCAGATCCTTGTACTGGGGTGAATGTATGACATTGTTCTACATTCTGTCCATCAACTGTGTTTTTTGCAATTTTGACCCCGAGTGGCTGGGTCTGCTCAGACGTGAGCCCAGGCTCTCCACACCACTGGAGTCAAGCTATCCAGGCTGATGAAGGCTGATAGCCAGAAACCGGTCCTTGGATGCTTGATTCCGGTCTGGGAAAGACATTGCTTGGTAGTTCGGACTGGACTGTTCCCATGAGGCACAGGGTCAGAGCTGATTTGCATATAGCCAGTGTCTAACCCAGGGTGGTGTGGAGTGCAAAAAAACGATGGATTTAGGCCCAGATCCTTGTACTGGGGTGAATGTATGACATTGTTCTACATTCTGTCCATCAACTGTGTTTTTTGCTATTTTGACCCCGAGTGGCTGGGTATGCTCAGACGTGAGTCCCAGGCTCTCCACACCACTGGAGTCAAGCTATCCAGGCTGATGAAGGCTGATAGCCAGAAACCGGTCCTTGGATGCTTGATTCCGGTCTAGGAAAGACATGGCTTGGTAGTTCGGACTGGACTGTTCCCATGAGGCACAGGGTCAGAGCTGGTTTGCATATAGCCAGTGTCTAACCCAGGGTGGTGTGGAGTGCAAAAAAACGATGGATTTAGGCCCAGATCCTTGTACTGGGGTGAATGTATGACATTGTTCTACATTCTGTCCATCAACTGTGTTTTTTGCAATTTTGACCCCGAGTGGCTGGGTATGCTCAGACGTGAGTCCCAGGCTCTCCACACCACTGGAGTCAAGCTATCCAGGCTGATGAAGGCTGATAGCCAGAAACCGGTCCTTGGATGCTTGATTCCGGTCTGGGAAAGACATGGCTTGGTAGTTCGGACTGGACTGTTCCCATGAGGCACAGGGTCAGAGCTGGTTTGCATATAGCCAGTGTCTAACCCAGGGTGGTGTGGAGTGCAAAAAAACGATGGATTTAGGCCCAGATCCTTGTACTGGGGTGAATGTATGACATGGTTCTACATTCTGTCCATCAACAGTGTTTTTTGCAATTTTGACCCAGAGTGGCTGGTTATGCTCAGACGTGAGTCCCAGGCTCTCCACACCACTGAAGTCAAGCTATCCAGGCTGATGAAGGCTGATAGCCAGAAACCGGTCCTTGGATGCTTGATTCCGGTCTGGGAAAGACATGGCTTGGTAGTTCGGACTGGACTGTTCCCATGAGGCACAGGGTCAGAGCTGATTTGCATATAGCCAGTGTCTAACCCAGGGTGGTGTGGAATGCAAAAAAACGATGGATTTAGGCCCAGATCCTTGTACTGGGGTGAATGTATGACATTGTTCTACATTCTGTCCATCAACTGTGTTTTTTGCAATTTTGACCCCGAGTGGCTGGGTATGCTCAGACGTGAGTCCCAGGCTCTCCACACCACTGGAGTCAAGCTATCCAGGCTGATGAAGGCTGATAGCCAGAACCCGGTCCTTGGATGCTTGATTCCGGTCTGGGAAAGACATGGCTTGGTAGTTCGGACTGGACTGTTCCCATGGGGCACAGGGTCAGAGCTGATTTGCATATAGCCAGTGTCTAACCCAGGGTGGTGTGGAGTGCAAAAAAACGATGGATTTAGGCCCAGATCCTTGTACTGGGGTGAATGTATGACATTGTTCTACATTCTGTCCATCAACTGTGTTTTTTGCAATTTTGACCCCGAGTGGCTGGGTATGCTCAGACGTGAGTCCCAGGCTCTCCACACCACTGGAGTCAAGCTATCCAGGCTGATGAAGGCTGATAGCCAGAAACCGGTCCTTGGATGCTTGATTCCGGTCTGGGAAAGACATGGCTTGGTAGTTCGGACTAGACTGTTCCCATGAGGCACAGGGTCAGAGCTGATTTGCATATAGCCAGTGTCTAACCCAGGGTGGTGTGGAGTGCAAAAAAACGATGGATTTAGGCCCAGATCCTTGTACTGGGGTGAATGTATGACATTGTTCTACATTCTGTCCATCAACTGTGTTTTTTTGCAATTTTGACCCCGAGTGGCTGGGTATGCTCAGACGTGAGTCCCAGGCTCTCCACACCACTGGAGTCAAGCTATCCAGGCTGATGAAGGCTGATAGCCAGAAACCGGTCCTTGGATGCTTGATTCCGGTCTGGGAAAGACATGGCTTGGTAGTTCGGACTGGACTGTTCCCATGAGGCACAGGGTCAGAGCTGATTTGCATATAGCCAGTGTCTAACCCAGGGTGGTGTGGAGTGCAAAAAAACGATGGATTTAGGCCCAGATCCTTGTACTGGGATGAATGTATGACATTGTTCTACATTCTGTCCATCAACTGTGTTTTTTGCAATTTTGACCCCAAGTGGCTGGGTATGCTCAGACGTGAGTCCCAGGCTCTCCACATCACTGGAGTCAAGCTATCCAGGCTGATGAAGGCTGATAGCCAGAAACCGGTCCTTGGATGCTTGATTCCGGTCTGGGAAAGACATGGCTTGGTAGTTCGGACTGGACTGTTCCCATGAGGCACAGGGTCAGAGCTGATTTGCATATAGCCAGTGTCTAACCCAGGGTGGTGTGGAGTGCAAAAAAACGATGGATTTAGGCCCGGATCCTTGTACTGGGGTGAATGTATGACATTCTTCTACATTCTGTCCATCAACTGTGTTTTTTGCAATTTTGACCCCGAGTGGCTGGGTATGCTCAGACGTGAGTCCCAGGCTCTCCACACCACTGGAGTCAAGCTATCCAGGCTGATGAAGGCTGATAGCCAGAAACCGGTCCTTGGATGCTTGATTCCGGTCTGGGAAAGACATGGCTTGGTAGTTCGGACTGGACTGTTCCCATGAGGCACAGGGTCAGAGCTGATTTGCATATAGCCAGTGTCTAACCCAGGGTGGTGTGGAGTGCAAAAAAACGATGGATTTAGGCCCAGATCCTTGTACTGGGGTGAATGTATGACATTGTTCTACAGTCTGTCCATCAACTGTGTTTTTTGTATTTTTGGGTATTACGTCATATTGTAGACAGTGGATCCCCAATTTTTCACTGTTGGCGAAACCTCTGTTAGCATTGACTCTGAAAGATACTCCGTATCCTCTTCCTTGGTCTGATATATGCCAGAAAAGTTTTTCTGAATCACGTGATGCATTGTGTTCGGCTCCTGTGTTGGGTACTCCAGATTATAGCAAGCCTTTTACGTTGTATGTGCACGAGAGAGAAGGATGTGCGTTGTCAGTGTTGACACAATCTTTTGGGGACAAGCAGCGTCCATGTGCGTATTTCTCAGCAACATTAGACCCAGTTGCTAAAGCATTGCCAAGTTGTTTGAGAGCTACAGCCGCAGCTGCCGTTTCTATTCGACAGTCTGCTAGTTTGGTATTGGATAATACGCTGATTGTGATGGTTCCTCATGCAGTGGATACCTTGTTAAACAGGACTAAGACACAGTACCTTACTAGTGCACGTTTTTCAGGCTACGAGTTGACACTGTTGGCTAGCCATGTTCACATTAAAAGATGTAATGTGTTGAATCCAGCTACGTTGTTGCCGATCTCTACAGAGACGGATGCTCAAGAACAGCATGATTGTTTTCTTCGTACAGAGAAAGAAACAAAGGCTAGAGTGGATCTTAAGGACACTCCTTTTGAAAATGTTGATGGTACGCTGTGGGTTGATGGTTCGTGTTTTAAGCTTCCGAATGGTGAAATGACTGCAGCATATGCTATCACAACTTTAAATACAGTTGTTGAGACAGCACGCATACCACAGAATTCTGCGCAAGCAGCAGAGTTGATTGCACTGACCAGAGCGTGTGTGTTGTCGGAAGGAAAGCGAGTGAATGTTTATACCGATAGTCAGTATGCGTTTGGTGTTGCGCACAGTTTTGGACGTTTGTGGAGAGAGCGTAGGTTCCTTACTTCTCATGGAACTAAAATTCAGCATGGGCAGTTAGTGAATGAACTTTTGGAATCTTTCACTCTCCCAAAGCAGATTGCAATTGTGAAATGTAGTGCGCATAAGAAAGTTGTGGATGATGTTGGTCGATGGAATGCGTTTGCAGATGAAGTAGCGAAGGAAACAGCGAAAGACCTGATGAGCCGTATGTATGTTGCAGGACCAGCAAGATGGGTTATGGCTGGTGGAATGTGTGAAGACACGATAGAAAGTGTGAAGATGATTCAGGCTGAAGCTACAGAAAAGGAAATGAATGTTTGGAGAGAGAGTATGGGTATGTTGGATTCTACAGGTTGTTGGACTGAGTTGTCGGAACACCAGCGATGGTTGTTGCCAGATGCGTATGTGCTCCCAGTGTTTACAATGGCTCATGGATTGGCTCATATAAATTCGAAAGGGATATGTAAGTTGTTGGCTCCAGTTTGGCAGAATGCTGGAATACCGAAATGTGCAGAGAACGTGGTGAAACATTGTATGATTTATCTGCAATATAATCCTGGTAAGGGAACTCCAACTCCAGCTGGTCATTTTGCTCCTCCGACGTATCCGTTTGAGGTGATACAGTTAGACTATATTCACATGGAGAGATGCAACAATCTGAAATATGTTCTTGTGGTTGTTTGCGCCTTTTCTAGATGGATAGAGGCTTACCCCCTAAAAGATAATACTGCCTTGTCTACAGCCAAGGTTTTGTTGAGAGAGTATTTCCCTAGGTATGGATTGCCGAGAATTGTATGTTCAGACAATGGGAGTGAATTTGTGGGTCAAATCATGAAGAAAGTATGCTCTGGATTGGGAATCAGTCAGAAGTTCCACACAGCGAATCACCCCCAGTCTGCTAGACTTGTTGAATGTTACAATGGTACGCTTAAACTGAAACTAGCTAAGGTACAAGCGAGCACTGGTCTTACATGGCCAGATGCCTTGCCGTTGGCTCTTTTGTCAACAAGGACGACTGTGCATTCTCGAGTGGGACTTACTCCGTATGAGATTGTGTTTGGTAGTCCAGCGAATGTTTTGGGAGTGCCTCGTCCGAAAGAATACAACAGTATTGAATACCCTATGTTGGTGGATTACTTACATGACTTGACTGCTAAATTACGTGTTCTCCACCAACAGGTCTATGACAGTTTGCCGACAGCTACTACAGATCCAGGCCACGTACTTGAACCTGGACAGTACGTTCTTGTGAAGAATTTTCAGCGTACCAAGAACTTGCAACCTAGATGGACCGGCCCCTATCTGATTTTGTTGGTTACTAGAACCGCTGTTAGAGTAGCAGGCAAAAAGAACTGGGTGCATGCCACCCACTGTAAAAAAGTTCATTTGCCTTTACCATATGATCAGTGGGTAAGGGATGGTATCGCCGATTCTGATTGTGAGAAGGTCCCTAGATTCGTTCCATTTAGTGATGCTCATTTGACATGGACATGGTCTGAACGTGAGGATGATGATGTTCTACAAGCTGCTGTGCCTCCTCATCTGAAGATTGACACCACCAATCCGGATCTTCTATTCAAAGATCAGACTGTGCCTGACAAAGAACGCTACGATTTGAGACCAAGAAAGATTGTACATATGGACAAATAAATATTTTCTTTTTTATGTAGTGAATTTACACTTTGGCAGATCAAGAAACTTTTTTTGTCATTTTTCTTTTTCGAACCACCATCCGGGTTCAGCTGTAGGGTCGCGGTATAAAGACTTGGGATTGCAAGCCGTGGAGACACAAGGTCGACGGTTCTGGTTGGTCCAAGGGCGTTCCCTAGACTGACAGGCGCATTCCTTAGCGGAAGAGAACTAACTGCCACGAACAGTACGGTTAGAGGATGGAGTTTTTTTGATGCTGCCCAGAATGTTAGGAAAATGGACTCTAAAGTCCGAATATGTATATTGGTTCGTAGCAAATGTTTTTTAATAATGTGTTTTTTAATGCTTTTATATATTGCATTAGCTTGTGTGGGTTTGGTTTTCTATGCCACACAAGAGCCGTTTGCACCTACTTCCCAACCTATGTCTTTTGCTACTACTGTTTCTTTACATTCTTTTCATATTTTACCTGAACACGAGCAAATTAGAAGGTCAGAATTTGTGAATAATTCCTTTGTGCAACTTCTCCATCAACACCAGTTAGTAGTGAACACCACTAATTGTTGGGTGTGTGGTCTTATGCCACATACTATGGATAGAGGTATTCCTTATCTGGTTCTGCCATTCAGTTACAATGGGTCCGTATGGGCATATCTGACGATGTTTATTTATGCCATCGAAGTCTATCCCCCTGCGTTCCATGAGAAATAACTCAAGTAATAAAGCCTTGGTGAAGGGAATTACAGATATGAGTAGAGATATCGAAACGTATAAGACTATTCCCAAGGATGAGTTACTAGCATATGTTGGTTTGAATGCAACCGGATATAGTATTAGTCTGGGTGAGAAGCAGAGACGAAAAAGGTCACCTCCGATTTGGATTGTACCCCATCGTGGTCATTTTTGTCTGCAAGGGAAAGGCAAGAATCCGAGAGCTCAGTAAGGGAAGAGTGTTTGTACTCAGACGTATGTTTTTGCGTCCCAAACTTCCCCACCGTTTTTAGCAGGTAAGGGCACGTATTTTGTCTGCTATGATAGAGCATATACATTGTTGCCCCCTGATTTTTCGGGAACATGTTATGTTGCATATTTGTTGCCTCCTACGTATACTGCTGCTGAGATTACCACAGAACTAGGGTAGTTAGAGGTGTCTTCAGTAAGGAAGATACTACGGGACAAGAAGTGGGAGACTTTTTCAAGGGTTTCCTACCGTTTTGGGGACCTATGGCAAACAGTAGAAACCTACGGCAATTAACGAGAGTGGTTGAATCCACCATAAATGAAACTGCTGGGGCCCTTAGTAATCTGACCACTGAGCTTCAAGCGGATCACCTTATGACATTACAGAATCGAATGGTTTTGGATGTCATACTTGCAGATCGAGGTGGAGTATGTAAAGTGATCCAATCAAGTTACTGCGTTTTCATTCCAGATAATGCTCCTACAGTATACGAGGCTATTTCCAGACTGCATAAGATCTCCGAGTCTATACATGTGGACAAAGGAGATTGGTCATTGACTGTATGGTTTTGGGGACTGTTATCCACTTGGGGATGGAAGATTCTGATGATCATTGGGATGGCTTTAGCAATTCTTTTCCTGTTCTATCTTTGTGTGCAGTGCGCTCCTGCTATATGTGGCCTGTGTGCTACTACGTGTGCAAGGAGACCTGTCCCAAGAGAGGTACTAAGTAATAGGATTATGCTCCAGCAACATCTTGATGATCTGATGAATATAGAACTGGACTCAGATTGACATGAGTTTAGGTTATTGCCTATGTAAGGGCAAAAGGAGGGACTGAGGTTCCCTGAATTCTGAACCCGTTTCATAAAGGTCATGGTTTTGTTACGAATTTGATATTAGCGAACCGTAACTAGTTAGTGCGGCAAGTATGAGTGCTTTCATCACGTTAGACCAATGGATTCACTACGTATTTAGGGATTTTGTTTTGAACCCTTGGGTTCCATTTTGTGTATGGCAGCCATTTTGTGGTTGCCCTCACATAGGCCGATGACTGTGGCTGAACTAGTCTTTTTAAGGACATGTACACCTTAGCTCCAGTTCGTGCTGACTTCTGTTTGACCTGAGTGAACTGACCCTGTTGCTTGAAGCTGACCTTGTTGAACCAGTTCCTGCCCTTTAGCTGATCAAGAGTAAGGATCAGAGCACAGGACATCATAAAGTTTTACTGCACACAAATATGCCTTATCCTACTCTCACCTGTTTCTGCTCCTTTCTTTATGGTCTATTTATGATTGGGTTGTGGCCTTTTTAGGTCGAGCGACCTATCTCAATGCGCATGCGCATTGAGAGCGGGAGCTCGATCTATTGCGGCTTAAACAGAGCTTACCGAGATCAGGCGATTCCCAGGCGATTTCTTCCAGTGCACGTGAAAGCGCGTGCACAATGCCACCAGCCGCTTGCCTCGCATTACCACATCAAAGGCAAGGCGGCCTCGTCTCAGGCCCCTGCTGCTTCACACCCTCATGCCGCTCTCCCCGCTCCGCCCCCTCCCCTGCCCGCCGTGTCGCATTTCTCCTCGTACTCCTCGTACCGCCGGCCGTGTCTCCTTTTATGCTAACTCCCTCTGTACCTCTCCTGGCATCCCCCTCTTTACTTCGATTCCTGCCGTTTTCTCTCTTCTCCGGCTGTTTGCTTTGCTTCCTTGTTGTTGCTTGTTTTAAATAGTATATGCTCCGAAAAAGCAGAAGACATACATCGCACTTTATCAATTTAAGATTATGGGAATTTGCTAATTTCTTCGCAATAAGTCTTAGCAACTCTGACTCACAGTCAGTATGCTGCTTAGGCGTTCAATGTCTTTTTTCTGCTGTGACCCCCTGTATGTGGCTGTAGAGCTGGTTTGGTAAATACCCGTTTGTATTCTGATTACTACATCAGGCCAAATCTCTCTGCGTCACTTGAGCACGTGTATTTGAATACATTTAATCCTATGCTTGGTTCCGTCTTTACTGTGGTAGGATTCTACACATCACTGCTAGCAGTTAAAAGAAAGCGGTTTGGTTTGTGGGTCTCCTTGTGTGGTCGTGTGTTTGCACCTGTGTGACAACCAGGCAAAAAGTTATTTTATCTGTTGTGGGTGGCCTGCGCGTTTTGTCCGAATGGTGGTAACCTCCCGTGTGCGGATTCGAACTACGGGAGGGGGGGCGTCAGAGTTTAGCAGTTGTTCCTAGAGTCGGCTGCCAACAAAGGAATGTTAGTTGACTGCAAAGTAGGCCAGTAAAAGGAGGCAATCCTAATTCCACATTAAGTAATATAAAAAAATGACAAGGATTCTAAATGCGCACTCCAAACTGTTTTATTGTGTTTTAGCGTAAAACTAATACAGACAATATGCAGACAACGCGTAATTAAATATAATTTGCAATGTGGGTCTTTGCTGTGAGGAAGCGTTTTATTTTAATGATGCAAACATTGCTCCTTGATATTCACGCATTTAAACGTGTCATCAATGTAAAGATTACGCCAGGACCAGTGCTCACGATGTAACACTTGCCTCGTAAAGCAGCCATTGTAGGCTAAGCCTGGCTGGTATGTAGCCAAGGATCCCGGACTATGAACTGTGTGCGCGCAGTAACACCCTTCCACTTCCCCCACACCTCCTGCGATCCTTAACTTATCATTATCCCCTCCTCCTTCCTGAGTGCTTACTGTCCCAGGCCTCCCTCCCTCTTCACACCTCGTCGCCTCAGGCGCGCTTTTTTTCATTAACTTTCTCGCTATTGTGTTTAGATTTCTTGTTCTTTTCCTTTCCTGTTCGAAGATCCAGCGTACTCTGTGCTACCATTGTGTTCAGCAGGAGAGATCTCGGTTTCCTCGAGTTAGACTTTGACTCAAAGTACCATATAGAGTTTATTTTGGGGTGCGTGACTCTGAAAAATAAACACCTCGGTCTACAAAGCAGTGTCTTCGTGTAGGAAAAAACAGCAATTAAGGGACGTCATTTTCGGCACGGCCCATTACATTGCAACAGAGTAAATAACATTTGGTGCACATGCAGTCGTTCCAGTACCACTCACCATACAGCAAGCGTAATTTATCTACAATTCCAATAGGACAATGGATTTTGCAGACCTGACAGATCCTTTCCAAGCAAAGTCACCCATGCTAAATTAGTGTTGAAATCCCTGGGCGCCATGTCACGCTGCTAAAATCCATGCCCCAATGTGATGTATTTAACAATGGAAGTGGAGTATTTTATTTTGCATAGTATTCAGCGTTTTTATTGCGCTTGAAACAATTAAAAGATGCTGGATAAATAATGTGATTCATTGGCTATATATATATATATATATTTTTTGACATTGGTATGTACAGACCAAATTGAGCTATAAGCCTCAGACAAAATATTACAAATTCAAAGTTGTGCTAGTACCATACATAGATTTTGCTCTACGTTACAGTTCGGCAAATGTTGCTGGCATGCCTTTTATTTTTTATGGAAAATAGTTTTGTATAGTGTTTCCGATTAATCTTGGCACTAGAAATTTAGTTTTTGAGTACTTTTTTGTATTTGTCAATGTTTTCGCAGTTGCATATTTATCAGTCCGTAAATTTCCAACACCGAGGAATGATGCTTGTATTTCATTCAGCTTTCTCTAAACGCAGGGGCTAATTCACAAAGGAAACCAGCATTGGCATAGACAATAGGTCTCGCTTTTGGGACCTTATAAGTATTTAGTTATGCAGCACAATATCCTTGGTGCTACAACATCAACTGTTGCATGGCTAAACACTTATAAGGTCCCAAAGGCGAGACCTATTGGCTATGCCAATGCTTGTTTATTATGGGTTCGTTCGACCTGTCTAAAGAAGAATGTTGGGTTTGACCGATGATTGATCATGGGCTGGGCAACTGAAAAATGTGTTTGTCATCATGCAATACTTTTGTTGTAGAAACATGTGATTGGTTAAACTGTAAATAAGGAATGTTTGCCTGAAGCATAATGTTTGGCATAAAAAGGGATTACTTGCTTTGTAAAATTGAGCAGTCTCCTGAGAACTCATACTGTGATGATTTCTGGGTCTTCTGTTACTGGCTGCAGCCAATAAATTTGATCTTTGACGCCACTCAGAAGTATCCCGTGTCTCTGTATTCTAAGACAGGTGAACCCGAAGACTTTGGGCATGCCCCTGGCGCCGCTGGGTTCTAAAACCCGGTTCTTCAGGAGCAAGCATAATTCTGAGTCCCCAGGGAACCCGGCACACCTCCAAATACTGAAAGAGGGACTGGTGCTCCCCCCATTTGGCTTGCTCCGATCGCATCAACTTTTCCAGTTTCCTGTAAAGTTCCCTTATATTAGTGGTGCCGCTACTCTTGCTCTGTATTTGCGTTACAATTTGAGCACCAGAAATCTCCACAAACATCTCCTCTGCTGCCTCTTCTCTACCTTGTAGTATGTCGGTGGCCATGATTATGCACTTAATTTTCTTAGTGGCGGGGAACTCAAACACCTCCTTTGTCCCTCGCCGTGCACACCTCTTCCCAGACACTGATGGCAACTCCTACCTTTTGTGCTCCCGCCTTGGAATCCCCCGTCCTCCGACCCAGGTCCCAATGTCTCACTACAATCCGTAGTCGTTTTTCCACCATCTGGGGGTTGCGCCACTTTCTCCTCCAGAAGAACTATCAGTTCTGGGTCGGCACTGGATTCTGTTTTTTGCCACGCAGTCCTGTTTGAGAGGGGGCCAGTTTCATCCGAGAAAGCCGCATGGACCAACATCCGCAAAACCATTTCTTCACGATCCCCTGCCACCGGAATCAGAAAGGGAATGGACACCTCTTTATGCGTGCATATAATTAGTTTATTTTCAAACGTGCTCAGCGCCATGATGCGTTTCAGCCCCTAGAGGCCTTGATCACATGACGTACCCACAATGCCAAGTGCTAAAGGGAACTGAAAACAGACTATCTGTTCGTTTTCTATACAGCATTGTTGGGCTCAGTATATCATGATCTTATCATTTTCATCATATGCTAAATTTCGCTATATGTCGTTTGTAAACAATACCTCACATGTGCAAAATTCGTAATAGTTACAGTATGAATACAGTAACAATGATATTTGACATTTTCATCATGTGCAAAATTCCGCAATATGTAGTTTGCAAACGATATCACTCTTCACATGTGCAAAATTCGCAGTAATTACAGTATGAATACAGCAACAAAGATGCTTAATATTTTCATCATGTGCATAATTCCGCAATATGTAGTTTGTAAACAATATAACTCTTCATATGTGCAAACTTTGCAATAACTACAGTATAAATGTAGCAATCTCAAAGTCAAATTACCAGTGCTGTGCATCATTCTCCTTGGTATGTGCAAACGTACCCAATATGTTATTTGTAAACATTGACCCGTAATAGATCACCTCTGCCTGTGTAAAATAGCGCAATGTGTTATATGTGAACATTGACACATGATCCATTTTTTCCTCAATTGCAAATTTAAAATATATATATATATATATATATATATATATATACATATATATATTTTTTTTTTTTACCCCAATTACCTCTTCTTTTCAGAAGTAAGCCAGGACACCCGGAGTTTGTTTGCAGAATTTATTCAGCAGAGTGAAAAAGTGCGACGCGTTTCGCCGATAAGGCTTGCTCACGCTCGTCTTGATTACATTGACGGCCATTTTTAAAGTGCTCAAAACACACCCCCAAGTGTATACATATCACCACCATGGTAATGCGGGCTGCCATATTGTAAGGATACTTGTACAATACATTTCACTGCTTCATTATATGTACATTATGCTGATATCATAGTTAATCACTGTGCCATGAGTTATATCGTTAGTATAACATAATCATATTGAACGAATCAAAATAAAACACAATGTACTAATTGTAGGATATGTTCGTAAATGTCACTACTATTTAAACCAAGCAACATTCAAGCCTGTAAGTTGGTTAAATAGACCCATGTTATGCCATATGCAACCAGAGTTGTCACAACACCCGACAAATACTGTATTTCGTAAGTCGCGATCACGTGTTATGCATCTATACGTAACCCAGGTTCTCATTGGGTATTCAGCAACAGGCTTGTGTTAAGCCTGATGCGATTGGTTCATGCTGCTTTTGTTATCGCATGTAGTGCAAACTTGCAAAGTCCTTGCCCCAGTGGGCTAAAGTTGTACGTTTGTATTGCCAGGTTTCGTAGGTACATAGTTCAATAGGAGAGCCATTATCGGTTGCTGATACTTCCAAAATCATGGAACAAGTTCTCGCCCCAGTGGGCAAATCATGCACATTACACTTAGTATACATATGGTGTCAATGGTAGTATTCAACAGATTCATTGTATCCAGCAGTTCCCCACATTACCTGTGAATAAAATTAAAATATTTAAAATACAGACAGCAAATTTTCTAATTAATGACATAAATTATACATAATTATTCCTCATACAGATGTACTGACAGTTCCTCACTTGTATTAAGCCCCGAAGGGGTTAGACATTGAAAGTCAATTATGTATTTAGACTCTAGCTTTGTAATGGAAAGTTCGTAATTGCCACCTCGTATTCCCAGATCAACACAGTCAATAACCACCATGCGTAGTTTGGTCTCACCTTGCATGTGGTCCTCAAAAAAATGTCTTGCGACCGGATATTGTCTGTTGAGATTCCGTATCACTCTCAGATGTTCCAACACCCTCTTTTTAGCCTCATGCTTAGTGCTGCCCACATACCATTTGTTACATGGGCATATCAATAAATAAACACTATATGGGGTGTTGCATGTTAGTCTCTTTTTGATTGTAAATTCTCTAGATGTTCCTGGTATCGTTAAGTTCTTACAGTCTCTGCTAAATTTGCAAGCTTTACATTTTTTGCAGCATATAAACCCCACATTTGTAGCATGACCTGATTGACTTATATCTGTTACATAATTTTGACTGAGCTCATCCCGTAAGGATTTACCCTTCCGGAACGTGATCTGGGGGTTGTCGCTTAAATACTTCTTGAGATGTTCATCGGTGTTTAAAACATGCCAGTGTTTTTAAACACCTTTCTCACATCTTGAGATTGCCCCGAGAAAGTAGTAATTAATCTGATTGTTTCAGATTCTGTCTGGGGAAATTTTGGAGCTAATAGTTCGTCCCTGGTTTTGATGTTACTGCGTTCTACTGCTTTGGCAATTACTTTGTTATCATATCCTCTCTCTCTAAACCTCTGACACATCACAACTTCTTCTCTTTTATACCCATCTTGTGTACTACAGTTGCGCCTAGCGCGCAGCAGTTCTCCATAGGGGATACTGTAAACAAGATTCTTAGGATGGCAACTTGAAGCTCTCAAAAGGCTATTTCCTGATGTGTTCTTTCTAAAGAGTTTAGTGGTCAGGGTGTTATTGACCACTTCCACTTCTACATCCAGGAATTCCATCTTTGTCTCACTAATGTGTTCAGTTAAGACCAGGTTCAAAGTGTTGACATTCAGTTTGTCAATGAACTGTTTTGCAGAGTTCATGTCACCATTCCAAATGAAAAAAATATCGTCAATGTATCGCAGCCACAGGGACACATTGTTGAATTCAACCATTTCTTGGACAACCTGCTCCTCCCACCAGCCCATGAATAAATTCGCGTAGCTGGGGGCGAAGCAGGTTCCCATGGCTGTGCCCTGTGGCTGACGATACATGACATCCTTAAAATAAAAAAAATGTTAGTGAGACAGAAGTCTATCATAGACAAGAGCATTTGGGAATGTAGTAACAGTGAGATCGACCTGGTATTTAAATAATGTTTAACTGCTTTCAAACCATGTTCGTGTTGAATGCTTGTATAAAGACTGCTAACATCCAGGGTGACCAGAGTAAAGTTTGTCTCCCAATGAATCCCATTGATGATACTCAGGAATTGGGTGGTATCTTTAACATACGATGGTAATGCCACCACAAAGGTTCTTAAATAATGATCGATGTATTTGGAAGTGTGTTCAAGAAGGGAACCAATGGAAGAAACAATGGGGCGACCCGGTGGATTGCATCGATCTTTATGGAGTTTTGGGAGGAGATACAATATTGGGATCTTCGGGTGGGCACAGTATAGATATTGATATTCCTCGGTTTCTATCAACCCCTTATCCTTCCACTCCCGAAGTAGATCTCTAAAGTTGCTGTTGGATTTTAAAACAGCATCTCTATCACTTCTGCAGTAACATGCTGTATCCTGTAATTGTCTCAAGCCCTCCTGGAGGTACTTCTGCTTGTCAAGGACCACAACATTCCCTCCCTTGTCGGACTGTCGTATCACTATATCCTTGTCTGCTCTGAGGGATTCAATAGACAATTGTTGAGTCTGAGATAGATTCTTGTTACTCTGGGGTATCTTCTTACATCTTAGTTTCAAGAGATCTTTTAATACACCCCTTTCGAACACATCTATCGCGTCACATTGAACTGCAGGTAAGAACACACTTTTAGGTTTGAATTTCGACCCTGGGTTGTTATCTAGGTCAAAACCCCAACTCTCCCAATCAGGTTCTTCTCTCATATTCACACCATCCCCATGAATGTCCTCTAATAATGCAATATCCTCTACATCAAGATTACTCAGCATATTGCTAGCAGGCACCGTTAGTCTGTCCTTAGGTTTGGTGCAGTACCAGTTTTTTTAATTTTAACTTTCTTGCAAACAAAAACAAGTCTATACGGGTCTGTGCAAAGTACATGTTTTGTGAAGGACAGAAGGAAAGGCCAAGTGCCAAGATCTCTCTCTCACCTTCAGTTAGCACATGACGAGAAAGGTTCACCACAGTCATATTCATTTCGAATTCTTGCTCCTTGTTGCCATTCCCATTGGAGCTTGTGTGGCGTTTGATCCTCCTCTTTTTTGCTTGTTTGTTCCTCCTGTTCCTCCTCTGCTTCCACGCCCTCGACCTCTTTGTTTCCCCCCTTCCCCCTGAAAGGTGTCTGTCCGATTCTGGCTCATCATCTGGAACTGTGTTAAAAAATTCACCTTCTTGTTGACATTCATGGAGGGCTCTTGAGTGATGCCAGATGTAGAGGCGTCCGATAAGTTTCCATCCGATACATCGCTTTCAACTGCCTCGGCGCTTGGTCCTGACTTCGGTTGACCGGCCAACGCCATCCCTGTTTTCTTGTCAAAGAGATGGTCGTACTTTTTCTGAAATGTTAAAGTACGTCCAGAGTGATAGTCTTTGAAATCCCTAATGAATTTCCGTTGTTTTTTGGCCGTAATTTCTTCTTCCAATTTCTCCATTTTAACATTCAGTTTCTTTAGATGTTCTTCTAATGCTTCCTTTGCCATCAGCGGTTCAATTTCCGCTAAAAGATCCTCTATGTCTTTCAGAAGCTTGGCCCGGTCTTTCAGGGCATATTTCACAAGGATTTTCATCATTATCATAGAACATGATGAGGTGTTGTCTGACCATTCATTGATCATATCTGGATCAGGATCTTCATATGTTGGAATTGTAAAGATCCGGAGGCCTCTTGGAACTCGTTTGACCTCAATGTATCTGGATAGTGACTCCGCCTCCCACCACTTGGAGAGTTCTTTTTTGTATAGTTTTTCTAGCATACCTATTTTTGTTTGCAGGGTTATTTCTTGGCCGATCTAGCTGAAGTCTGGGCTGGCTCTGTGTTTACACTTACAATATTGAAGAATAATTTGTCCGCTGTCTGTTTTCGACGAGAGTCCAATTCACCTGCCATGGTGATGTTAATTTGGGCAAACAGTTTCTGTGCGTGTCTAGAAGATTATGATCGCCTATCAGCTTCTGCACGCTCTCCTACTTTCGTGTATTGGCGTTGGTTGGCAGAGATCCCGTTCCGTGCACGCCTACGTAATAGCTTCAAGGTGCTCCCACCTTGTTGCTCTCCGCCAGCGTGCCTCCACAGGTCCTCCGCTTCTCCTCCGTGTCGATCTTTCAAAGCTCACCGTCGGGGCATCCAAGATTAACCTGTGATGCAATTCCAGGATAATCCTCCACGCTGACGATCATTCAGCTGGGTCCGAACGGCGTCGTTACACCAAAGGTCAGCCCGTGTACTTCTTATGCAATTCTCTCCTCCAATGCCGGTTTGCGCATCTTGGGCTGTCGCGGAACGGTCCCGGATAGGCCACCGACAGGCCTTGAATTTTTTACCCCAATTACCTCTTCTTTTCAGAAGTAAGCCAGGACACCCGGAGTTTGTTTGCAGAATTTATTCATCAGAGTGAAAAAGTGCGACGCGTTTCGCCGATAAGGCTTGCTCACGCTCGTCTTGATTACATTGACGGCCATTTTTAAAGTGCTCAAAACACCCCCCCAAGTGTATACATATCACCACCATGGTAATGCGGGCTGCCATATTGTAAGGATACTTGTACAATACATTTCACTACTTCATTATATGTACATTATGCTGATATCATAGTTAATCACTGTGCCATGAGTTATATCGTTAGTATAACATAATCATATTGAACGAATCAAAATAAAACACAATGTACTAATTGTAGGATATGTTCGTAAATGTCACTACTATTTAAACCAAGCAACATTCAAGCCTGTAAGTTGGTTAAATAGACCCATGTTATGCCATATGCAACCAGAGTTGTCACAACACCCGACAAATACTGTATTTTGTAAGTCGCGATCACGTGTTATGCATCTATACGTAACCCAGGTTCTCATTGGGTATTCAGCAACAGGCTCGTGTTAAGCCTGATGCGATTGGTTCATGCTGCTTTTGTTATCGCATGTGATGCAAACTTGCAAAGTCCTTGCCCCAGTGGGCTAAAGTTGTACGTTTGTATTGCCAGGTTTCGTAGGTACATAGTTCAATAGGAGCCATTATCGGCTGCTGATACTTCCAAAATCATGGATTTTGGAAGTATCAGCAACCGATAACACGAGCCTGTTGCTGAATACCCAATAAGAACCTGGGTTACGTATAGATGCATAACACGTGATCACGACTTACGAAATACAGTATTTGTCGGGTGTTGTGACAACTCTGGTTGCATATGGCATAACATGGGTCTATTTAACCAACTTACAGGCTTGAATGTTGCTTGGTTTAAATAGTAGTGACATTTACGAACATATCCTACAATTAGTACATTGTGTTTTATTTTGATTCGTTCAATATGATTATGTTATACTACCGATATAACTCATGGCACAGTGATTAACTATGATATCAGCATAATGTACATATAATGAAGTAGTGAAATGTATTGTACAAGTATCCTTACAATATGGCAGCCCGCATTACCATGGTGGTGATATGTATACACTTCGGGGTGTGTTTTGAGCACTTTAAAAATGGCCGTCAATGTAATCAAGATGAGCGTGAGCAAGCCTTATCGGCGAAACGCGTCGCACTTTTTCACTCTGCTGAATAAATTCTGCAAACAAACTCCGGGTGTCCTGGCTTACTTCTGAAAAGAAGAGGTAATTGGGGTAAAAAATTCAAGGCCTGTCGGTGGCCTATCCGTGACCGTTCCGCGACAGCCCAAGGTGCGCAAACCGGCATTGGAGGAGAGAATTGCATAAGAAGTGCACGGGCTGACCTTTGGTGTAACGACGCCGTTCGGACCCAGCTGAATGATCGTCAGCGTGGAGGATTATCCTGGAATTGCATCACAGGTTAATCTTGGATGCCCCGATGGTGAGCTTTGAAAGATCGACACGGAGGAGAAGCGGAGGACCTGTGGAGGCACGCTGGCGGAGAGCAACAAGGTGGGAGCACCTTGAAGCTATTACGTAGGCGTGCACGGAACGGGATCTCTGCCAACCAACGCCAATACACGAAAGTAGGAGAGCGTGCAGAAGCTGATAGGCGATCATAATCTTCTAGACACGCACAGAAACTGTTTGCCCAAATTAACATCACCATGGCAGGTGAATTGGACTCTCGTCGAAAACAGACAGCGGACAAATTATTCTTCAATATTGCAAGTGTAAACACAGAGCCAGCCCACACTTCAGCTAGTATCGGCCAAGAAATAACCCTGCAAACAAAATTAGGTATGCTAGAAAAACTATACAAAAAAGAACTCTCCAAGTGGTGGGAGGCGGAGTCACTATCCAGATACATTGAGGTCAAACGAGTTCCAAGAGGCCTCCGGATCTTTACAATTCCAACATATGAAGATCCTGATCCAGATATGATCAATGAATGGTCAGACAACACCTCATCATGTTCTACGATAATGATGAAAATCCTTGTGAAATATGCCCTGAAAGACCGGGCCAAGCTTCTGAAAGACATAGAGGATCTTTTAGCTGAAATTAAACCGCTGATGGCAAAGGAAGCATTAGAAGAACATCTAAAGAAACTGAATGTTAAAATGGAGAAATTGGAAGAAGAAATTACGGCCAAAAAACAACGGAAATTCATTAGGGATTTCAAAGACTATCACTCTGGACGTACTTTAACATTTCAGAAAAAGTACGACCATCTCTTTGACAAGAAAACAGGGATGGCGATGGCCGGTCAACCGAAGTCAGGACCAAGCGCCGAGGCAGTTGAAAGCGATGTATCGGATGGAAACTTATCGGACGCCTCTACATCTGGCATCACTCAAGAGCCCTCCATGAATGTCAATAAGAAGGTGAATTTTTTAACACAGTTCCAGATGATGAGCCAGAATCGGACAGACACCTTTCAGGGGGAAGGGGGGAAACAAAGAGGTCGAGGACGTGGAAGCAGAGGAGGAACAGGAGGAACAAACAAGCAAAAAAGAGGAGGATCAAACGCCACACAAGCTCCAATGGGAATGGCAACAAGGAGCAAGAATTCGAAATGAATATGACTGTGGTGAACCTTTCTCGTCATGTGCTAACTGAAGGTGAGAGAGAGATCTTGGCACTTGGCCTTTCCTTCTGTCCTTCACAAAACATGAACTTTGCACAGACCCGTATAGACTTGTTTTTGTTTGCAAGAAAGTTAAAATTAAAAAAATGGTACTGCACCAAACCTAAGGACAGACTAACGGTGCCTGCTAGCAATATGCTGAGTAATCTTGATGTAGAGGATATTGCATTATTAGAGGACATTCATGGGGATGGTGTGAATATGAGAGAAGAACCTGATTGGGAGAGTTGGGGTTTTGACCTAGATAACAACCCAGGGTTGAAATTCAAACCTAAAAGTGTGTTCTTACCTGCAGTTCAATGTGACGCGATAGATGTGTTCGAAAGGGGTGTATTAAAAGATCTCTTGAAACTAAGATGTAAGAAGATACCCCAGAGTAACAAGAATCTATCTCAGACTCAACAATTGTCTATTGAATCCCTCAGAGCAGACAAGGATATAGTGATACGACAGTCCGACAAGGGAGGGAATGTTGTGGTCCTTGACAAGCAGAAGTACCTCCAGGAGGGCTTGAGACAATTACAGGATACAGCATGTTACTGCAGAAGTGATAGAGATGCTGTTTTAAAATCCAACAGCAACTTTAGAGATCTACTTCGGGAGTGGAAGGATAAGGGGTTGATAGAAACCGAGGAATATCAATATCTATACTGTGCCCACCCGAAGATCCCAATATTGTATCTCCTCCCAAAACTCCATAAAGATCGATGCAATCCACCGGGTCGCCCCATTGTTTCTTCCATTGGTTCCCTTCTTGAACAAACTTCCAGATACATCGATCATTATTTGAGAACCTTTGTGGTGGCATTACCATCGTATGTTAAAGATACCACCCAATTCCTGAGTATCATCAATGGGATTCATTGGGAGACAAACTTTACTCTGGTCACCCTGGATGTTAGCAGTCTTTATACAAGCATTCAACACGAACATGGTTTGAAAGCAGTTAAACATTATTTAAATACCAGGTTGATCTCACTGTTAGTACATTCCCAAATGCTCTTGTCTATGATAGACTTCTGTCTCACTAACATTTTGTTTTATTTTAATGATGTCATGTATCGTCAGTCACAGGGCACAGCCATGGGAACCTGCTTCGCCCCCAGCTACGAGAATTTATTCATGGGCTGGTGGGAGGAGCAGGTTGTCCAAGAAACGGTTCAATTCAACAATGTGTCCCTGTGGCTGCGATACATTGACGATATTTTTTTCATTTGGAATGGTGACATGAACTCTGCAAACCAGTTCATTGACAAACTGAATGTCAACACTTTGAACCTGGTCTTAACTGAACACATTAGTGAGACAAAGATGGAATTCCTGGATGTAGAAGTGGAAGTGGTCAATAACACCCTGACCACTAAACTCTACAGAAAGAACACATCAGGAAATAGCCTTTTGAGAGCTTCAAGTTGCCATCCTTAGAATCTTGTGTACAGTATCCCCTATGGAGAACTGCTGCGTGCTAGGCGCAACTGTAGTACACAAGATGGGTATAAAAGAGAAGAAGTTGTGATGTGTCAGAGGTTTAGAGAGAGAGGATATGGTAACAAAGTAATTGCCAAAGCAGTAGAACGCAGTAACATCAAAACCAGGGATGAACTATTAGCTCCAAAATTGCCTCAGACAGAATCTGAAACAATCAGATTCATTACTACTTTCTCGGGGCAATCTCAAAATGTGAGAAAGGTGTTTAAAAAACACTGGCAAGTTTTAAACACCGATGAACATCTCAAGAAGTATTTCAGCGACAACCCCCAGATCACGTTCCGGAAGGGTAAATCCTTACGGGATGAGCTCAGTCAAAATTATGTAACAGAGATAAGTCAATCAGGTCATGCTACAAATGTGGGGTTTATATGCTGCAAAAAATGTAAAGCTTGCAAATTTAGCGGAGACTGTAAGAACTTAACGATACCAGGAACATCTAGAGAATTTACAATCAAAAAGAGACTAACATGCAACACCCCATATAGTGTTTATTTATTGATATGCCCATGTAACAAATGGTATGTGGGCAGCACTAAGCATGAGGCTAAAAAGAGGGTGTTGGAACATCTGAGAGCGATACGGAATCTCAACAGACAATATACGGTCGCAAGACATTTTTTTGAGTAGTAGTGCATCAAGTATTCCAAATTAACTTTTGAAGTAGGTTAGTATATATGTTTAACAATCATAAACTCAATGAAAATACATACACTCACTAGATGATGTCATCGGTGATGTCATTAGTGAAATCATTTAAGATGTCATCAGTGATTAGATAACTTATTTTTCTAACCTGGTGTGCTGTCCATTTGTAATGTTTTCACTGTATTACTGTATGTGTTCACAAATGTCTTACACTGCCTCTGAGATAGGCCTGTTTCCTCATGCCAAGCTTCCAAGGGGGTGAGCAGCGGTTATTTTAGAAGTGTATCCCCTTTACCCTGACTAGAAGCAAGGGTCCCTATTTGGACAAAGGTACCTAACTTTGCCAACTAGAGACCCCCATTTATAATGGATCGGACTTTTAGAGTGTCTACTCCTCCGTTTGTCTCGGCCTCGCACCCCATTCATCAGGGTGTCCCGCAGGGATCGGCCCTTAGTCCTACCCTCTTTAATTTATACGTTCAGCCCCTGGCGGAGGTAGCCCATAGTTTTGGTCTCACCTTGGTGTCGTACGCCGACGACACACAGTTGGCGTTGGCACTTAATGGTGACTCCAACATGGATGCCCCTACCTTTCAGTCTGCCCTCAAAGCGGTGGCTGGCTGGATGGCGAACAATCGATTGCAACTTAATGCCTCTAAGACCGAGGTTATCATCTTTGGTAGGGAGGGTGGACTTTGGGGCGATCAATGGTGGCCATCTGAACTGGGCCCTGTTCCCACCCCTGTAGTCGAAGTCAGAAATCTCGGAGTGTGGTTTGATGACAAGCTCTCTTTCTCCGCCCACACTAAACGTGTAGCTGGTACTTGTTTTGGTGCGCTGCATTGTCTACGACCCATCTTTAAGTTTTTCTATGCCGACACCAGGCAGATTATAGTCCAAGCTCTGGTACTTACCAGACTGGACTATGCCAGCTCTCTGTTTCTGGGCGTGAACCAAGCTGAACTGGCCCGCCTTCAGAGGGTACAAAATGCGGCGGCCAGGATGCTTGTTGGTCTTCCGAAGTTTGTCTCTGCCCGCAGTACTATTCGAGATTTACACTGGCTGCCAGTAAGGCAAAGAATTCAGTTTAAAGCACTGTGTCTAACTTTCAAAATTCTTAAAACTGCTTCTCCTCCTATTTTATCACAGACTATCCAACACTATACCCCGTCCAGAACCCTTCGATCCTCTGGCTCTAATCTTGCTTCTGTGCCCCGTTTTAAAAGAGCCAGAATGGGCGGTCGTTCATTTTCAGTGTTGGCAGCGGCTCTCTGGAACTCTTTACCCCCCACGCTGCGCGACATTCCTGACTTGCTTCCTTTCAGGAAGACATTAAAAACCTTCCTGTTTTCCTCTGTTTAATTTTCTCTGGTCCCATTCACCTTTGCTGTGTTGTGTTTACCATCTCTGGAAAGCGCCGGGACGCCTCTTGGCTGCGACATCTGAGCGCTATATAAATTAAAATAACATAACATAACATAACATAACACTGTTTATATGGCGGCCACTCAACGTTTCATCTACAAAACGCACTCTAATCCCTTGGATCATTGACGCTTGCTGTGAGATTGAAATATTGTTGGTGTGTGTCATGTTTACAACGTGCAATGCCTTTGCGTCACATTGCCCTAGTCATGCTAATGTGCATTGTTTTTTTGTCAACATTAGTATATGTTGCTTCATAGCAGTTTATCCCTAAAGATGTGTCCATGTAAAATACACAGAGGTGTAAATCTCAAAGACATCAACTGGCAGTGAATAGCAGTGAGCATCATGTTAGAGTGCATTTAGATACTTGTGTTGTGCACTTCCATGTCATTGATGCACCTACAAATCGGTTATCAATGTTCAGCAGTAGTTGTGCTCCAGTATCAGCATAGTAGGATGGAAAGATGGAAGGTCACTTTCATGTCATGTCATGTTTCAGTTTGTATTTGTGTTGTTTTGGGAACTCATTGAGATACTTGTGTTGTGCACTTCCATGTCATTGATGCACCTACAAATCAGTTATCAATGTTCAGCAGTAGTTGTGCTGCAGTATCAACATAGTAGGATGGAAAGATGGAATGTCACTTTCATGTCAAGTCATGTTATAGTTTGTATTTGTATTATTTTGGGAACTCATACTTCAAGTGGGAGAAACACAACAGGATTGGGTTGTGTAGTTCTCTTGACTAAAGTCATGTAGGTGTGTTTTTACACAATAGGATGTGATTTTGAAATGTTGACACAGGCACAGCAATTTGGCAGTGTCAACGCATCATGGAGCATGAACGCCCAAAAACCGTGTCAACACATCATGTGATCAAGCAAAAGATTGGGCTTATGCAGCCAGTACATGCACAACATAAGTCAAATAAATTCTGTTTGTATTTCATATTATCTTTGTGAGGAGGCCATTTTACTGAACCTATGTCTCTGTCTCTTACAGCATCTATCAAGGGCAGGGAAGGAGAGAGGCCCGACATCACTGGGGAAGCAGCTGGCATTAGTGGCCCCTGGAAGTACAAGGACACTGAGGGGACCAGCACTTCAGAGGGGGACAGGAGAGCCCTGGAGGAGTCCAGACCTGAAACACCTAGCTCAACATCTTTGCACTTCAGCGGTGACTCCCAGGTGTTGGCAGCCACAGGAAGTTTGAGATCTGCTGCTCAGTACCCCAGATCAAATCCTGTGTCTACCTTCCCTGCTGCTCCCCAAACTGGCATCCGGGCCTGCAACCCTAAGAAGGGCAGAGTCTCCTTTACCCCAGGTACCGCTGCCTCTGCCCCTGTCTCCCCCGCTGCCCTCAGTGTGGAGGCCATAAACATCTTACCGCAGCTGTCTGTGGGTCACACTGCTCTCCTGAATGCCCTCCAGGATCATGGCAACAAGTTGCCACACGTTGTCGCATTTCTGAAGGGCATTCATTTGGATGTGAGTGGCCTGCACAGAACTGTCCAGTCATTGATCTCCACAGTGACAGCAGCCATTCAGCAGTACCAACCTCCCAGTCCAGCTCCTGTCCCTTCCACTACCGCCCTCCCAGTGCCCCATCAGACCAGAGCACACACACACCAGAGCACTCAAGAACCCAGTCATCCACACACAGCACTGTTTTGGGGGTGGTGTGTTGTGTCTGTGTTGCTTTGAGTGGTATTGTTACTAAAAGCGACAGACACCACAGACCATACCAAAGCACACATGACACCACAACAACAAGACCATCACAGGATACTCAGAAACATAAAAGCAAAAAGAATGCATTCACATTGCGTTCCTCAGATTACTCACCCTTCAAGAGCCCTCCCACACCTCATCCCAAAGCATCCCAAACACTTACCCTGGCTGCCCTGGACCTGGTGCCTGCCACAACAACTCCCTGTCCGAGTTAAGAGGGCTGGGTTGCCAAAGCTTTCACTCCCCCCCCGCGAGTAGCATGGCCACAAGACCAAAGAGGCTAAAGTACATCCGCAACAGGAGAGGCAGGGGAAAAGGCCACCCCTCCCAGAGCATACCACCAGATCTAGGAAATCTCCCCAGAAACAAGCACTACCACCTGCACCCCTGTCTGGGAGGAAGGAGGCTGTTGTGGCCACCTCACCTCTTCCTTGGCCCAAGACACTTAGTGGATATTGGTTACCCAAACAAGTGAAACAACCCTCCACATGCAACATCATCCACTGAGCCTCCCCCCAGCATTTCTCCACTGCCACAACTCCACTTGGTGCAGTCAGCCCTCAGCCTCCCACATCTAGTGATCCCACTGCGTCAGCCAGTTCTCCTGCTCCCAGGTCCAGTACTCCCTCTTCCGCAGTCAGTCATCCCCCTCGTAGTTCCAGTTCTCAACAATTTTAAACCAGACTCCCCTTTCCCAACCCAATCTTCCTGAGCTGGGCCAGAACTGCCCATTTAATGCCCCTATCCGGGGGAGATTTCCATGGCAGTGGACTGTGTTGCAAGTTTGTAGTGCAAGTTTTCATGCACACAAGTGAAAACTCTATTTTGGACTGGCCATTGGCCTTTATGTTTGGCACTTTTATTACAGATACAGAGTTCATGTATTAAAGTTATATTTTTGTGCAGAGCTTTGTCGCTGGCTTTGCTAATGATGCAGAACAGTGTATGTGTATATGACCATCTGCTCCATGCTCTGAATGCAACATTCAAGGTGGCATGTACTTGATTTGCTGTTGCAGGTGTTCCCAGAGGTTGCCGAAACCAATGTGCTTATTGAGTCAGAGGGTTAATGGGGCCATGATGCTTATCTGTGATGGTCTACTCTTGTCCTCTACATTAATTTGTTAGGACTCTACTTTTGTACACACGTCATATTTGGATCCTCTACATCAACAACAGCTATTTAGATTTACATAATGACTTGAGTGGTGGACTGCGTGCATCATATGTGTGGGATCTATCTTGATGTGTACACACCAGAGTAGGTGTGAAGTTATCTTGGATAGGTATAGGTTCATAGTCACATGGGTACATTTACTTGTGTGCACTTGACTACTCATGCAGTGTGACTGGCATGCCAAAACCTGATGTATTATTGTCTATGTGTCCTTGAGCATGACCCTTTCACACATGTACGATCCAGTTTATGAGTGCCTGTTTGTCTACATGCTCAGACACATGCAGGAGGTTTTGTGTACACATTTTGAAGTTGTTTCCGGAGCAAAGTGCAGTGTTTCAGTGTGACCAGGCAGTCCTAGGGTACACCTACTTGTGGGTCACATCATTTGTGAGTATGCAGAGTGTGTCATTCCAATGAGTGAGGTGGGAGTTTTGGATCAGACATAGATCTTACTTACCTTTGTTCTCACTGTGCTGACTGACTCTAGCAAACATACCTAATATATGACTTCACTATGTGGTATTCAAATACATACCAGCCCTGCACACACATCCATTCTCCGTATTTCCAGTGTACCTGTGACCACTGTATGACACTACAGTCACAAGAACATTTGAGGCCTACACTATGTGACATAATCTACTAAGTCCTATTGGTCTGTACACTCCTTACCTGTGCAATACTCCTGTATACACCACTCCACTCAACAATATTCCACTCCATGCCATGCCAGTGTTTGGCCCTCTTCATCGCTCCATAGTGTGACACTATAGTGTGTGAGAATGATTTGTGTCCAAAACCATTGTGCCACCCAGCACTGTTTCCCATTTTGAGTGGTGCTATTTCAATCTACTTAGTTGCAGTAATGGGTAATTCTGTATTGTACAGATGATGTTACGGCCCAGTCCTCTAGTCTTTCCCCATGCATATGGGGTTGCCTGAGTTGTGGAGCAGTAGGTGATAGCAAAAGTATCTAGGTGTTTGCTGAGGCACTGCCACCCATCCTGAGTGGGAAGTGACTATGTGATGTGATGATTTGTGATGTTCTTGTTCATGATGATGAATTCAGATATGTCTGTCCCTGGTTGTAGTGGTGTTCACACACTTCTTACTGTGCCTGTTCTGCTATCAGTGGCTGATGCATTGTCCTTGAAAAGTGTGAGGCCCCCTGATATCCAGCTTACATTGTTGTGGGATGTATTAGGATATGCATATGTTGGGGAGGTATGCAGACTTTGGCCTGTATTGGCTCTTTCTTCAGACAAGTCCATGTGTGTGTTATGTTGCTTTTGCAGGACATTGTGTGTAAGGAGTGTGTGTATCTAAATGCATTCAGATGGGTGTCACTTGTCAGGATTGTACCTGGGAATGCTTGGGCGGCACACTGACACTATGGTCCCTTTGTGTAACTGGTGGATTGTCTATGGCTACGTTGGCAGATTTGTCTGGATGCACACACTTTGGGGTTATTTGTGTCATTTGTTTATTTAGAATTTGCTTTTCATGGATTATGCAGTGTGTGCAGTTGGCCACAAGAGAAATATCAGTTCCAGGGAGGACTAGGAGCAGATTCGGCTAGCCGCTCTTGTGCTACACATATAACAATTCCGTTGAGTTCTGCATTACATCAGACATCCTAGACCTGAGCTCAGAGATTTGGAGATACACTCCAGGGTGTAGCATTGTGTAGCAGGGAGCTCATAGGAGTACATTTGCACCTTTATTAGAGATTGTCCCAGGTATAGAGCAGGGAAGGTGGTAGATGGGTAGGTGCGGGGTAAGTGTGAAGGTTATTTTTAAGTTTGACTGTCAGGGAAGGTCACATTGAGGCATGAGTAGTGTGCCAGTGGCATACACATGACAAATGAGTTAATACGAATAAGGTTCTGGTCACTGTATGCTTAATGGCAGGTCATCTCATTCTGGTCCATTGGCTTACTTGCATTGCTGGATCACAGTGATACTGCACTGATGATATCTTTCATATAATTTGAATTTCTGTGGCACACATCGATTAATTGATGTCCTAAGTGTAGTGCCATATGTGAGACCTCTTACATTCCTTGATCATATGCTAGCACTAATTTCTCCATACATATCCTGCACTGGACCATCCACTTTTGAATAGTTTACTTGTTCTCATACAGTGTTGGCGACTTATAGTTTTTGGAGGAGGCAGTGTAAGGGTTTGTGAGCTGTATCAAGGAGGTGGCATGCAGACTGACCAGTTCCAAGGACTGTAATCTGTATAATGACTCTTTATTTATTTAATTACTCACATTTATTCACATGAGTGGAAGGCAGGTGTGAGCAAGAAGAGGTTAGTCATGGGTCTTAGGTCAGAGTTCACTGCTATCAAGATGGCCTCTTCATGACACTGTGGCATTTATTCGTTGGTGCTACATTTGGAGAAGTGGAGTGATGGTTTGGAGGAGTTCAGTGGAGTGGCAGGGTTAACAGTGTTATTGATGAATAGGACATACTCACATGGGGTCATTTAGTGTAGCAGTACACGTATGAGACACATTCGCAGTGGTGTTTACTTTAAGTTTGCATTTTAAGTCAGAAATATTCACCAGTGTTACATGGTATGGCATATAATTATGTGGTATGGTCTGCCATTGTATGTGATGAGCCTGGCAATGTCTGCTTAGGTTGTGGGCTGAACTGTGATTATGTGGCAGTGGTAGCTCCATTAATATGTCATCTGCCTTTGCTCTCTAACTCATCTACCACCCTATTGTACTACTGTGAACTCCTCAAACACATCCTGTTTGCTCTTGCCTTCTCTATCCCTCCTTGGATCTGGTCTAACACTGATTCGACTGTAATGATAACCATTGTCCCTTTCCTCCATCACTTCAGTTGGTATCCATTTTATAATGAGCCTACAGAGATGTCACTATAAACACTGTGCCTGCACATCACTCCTTGCAGCAGATATGTTGTGCTAATTGGAGGGTGGGTATGGGCTGGTGGATGATATAAGGATCTTGCTAGCCTGGAATCATGTTTTGAACTTCTACATTCATATGGGCAAGTTTGGCCACCGTTTCACCGCTGCTGTGACGTGTGCGCCACGGCCATGCTAGGTGGTATCATTTTTATCAAGGAGGGTTTCACCAATGCTATATTACAATGTACCTTTGTGCGAGGAATGGATACTTTAACTGTGGTATATGTTCTCGTGTCCATCAGGGTGTCCAATGTTGACAGAATAGTTATACCCTGGGCGATTGCTGTGTGTTGTTGTTGTCAAGGGGTTGCATATGGGTAGATGTTTTGGACTTACCTCTGAAGTTGTCCACAACGGCGTCATGTTTGTGTTTGTGGATCAGGTAGAGCAGCGGTAGGGCTTGTAGAGCAGGATCCATGATGTGCATGAACGTGGGCAGGTGTCTCTGACTTGAGTTTCTCGCTCCGTAGTTGTGCTTCCGCCATCTCCAATTAACTGGTTTTACTGCGGTGTTCCGATGGCCTGATTAATGCATCGTGAGGTGGTGGGCATTCAGAACATCCTTCCGGATGGTTGCCTTACTCTATTGGCCCCTCTGGCACCATTGCAGAACAAAATTTCTGGCGGATCCGGAAACACCGTGATGGACGGAAAATTGACTACCTTTGCCCATTGTATTATGGCGGTCGTGATGACCGCTTCTGGAGTAACTAAGTCAAAGTTTTCCACCACAGCCAGCACTACGGAGGTGCCTACGACCGCCATCATAATCAGCCCCTATATCATTACTTTAACCCTTGTTTTATTTCAGTGAATTATTGTTTTTATTTTATGTAAGGGAAGATAATATTACCATACCTAACTAAAATGTTTAATTAACTTTTCTTTTCTTTTCCACAAATTTCAGTTTTTTAAATAATTTTCAGTCAACACCCTGTCTGCAAATGGCCTTCGGCCATGCATAGCTTGGATTAGCTCAGGCCTACTCCCAAGTATGGCTAACCCACTGCAGCTAGCCCTCAGTGGTCATTTTGCTATGCCTGTCCTTGCCCCACCTGCCCTCTGCTCTCCAGCTGTATACCCATGCCCCCTCCCACCTGCACACCCATCTCTGTGTGCGACTCTCAGCCCTCTCACTGGTCCAATATGCTGCAGCTGCCTCTGTCCTGCAACTGCTCTCCATTGCTGCCTCTGCCCAACATTCTTCAAGAGTATGCCCCCAAACCCGCCCCCGGGATATTTTGCCGCCATTAACCCCGTGCCTCTGTTGCTGCCCCTGCCCCCGTTCTCCATTTGCATGCCCCTGCCCTCTCCCTCTCTGGTCTATTGTGCTGCCACTGCCCTCCATTGTTGCTCCTGGCCCTTCTGTTCAATTTATTTTTCCGTAGGGCTGTGTAGCTAAGCTAAGTGTGTTCTCTCTACTTGGTTTTGTCTTGGCCAAATCCAATGATTTCTGATTGTTTAGACATTTACAACAGTGATGCTTCAGCTGGGGCACCTACTATGTTCCTAATTATGAGTGCTTTCCATTGCTGTTTAATTTTGTGAATTGAGTTTCTGTGACAAAATGGAAACTTCCCAGTATACCAGTCTAAGAAGAGTCCTCAGTTTAGCATTGTATTTCCACCCATCTAGATCTCCTTCCACTGGTTGGCTACTAAGTGATATTTTGTTGGGTGAACATGTAGTGCATATTCTATCCTACATCTATGTGAAAGACCATGAGGTAATGTCTCCAGTGACAGTGCATATTTATTTTCAACCATTTGTTTGGTCCTCAGGTTCCTTTACACATGAATCTGTGACAAAATTAACGTTCACATGAAGAAGAAGATGAGACAACAGGCAAGAATTGCATCTCCACCAAACAAGGGTACTTCCCCTTAATTAAATAATGTATGTGTTTCTTTGATTTTCTTCTAGTATTCTATATCATGTATGTGCCACCAACATCGGTAGGTAAATGTAATAAAGGCTCTTTGGTGATTTTCTTCCTTAAACTCTCTAAAATAAGAAAAAGGTACACTCATCTGCTCTTCTCTCAGAGTTGGAGGATACACTCACTGTGGAACACAGGTCAATAGCTCAAGCCATTCTTTTCTAATTAAACCTTGAAGAAGTTTCAATCATTTAGGAATTTAGATGAGGTAGAAATTGAGCTGTCCATCAATGCTGTGATACCATAGAATTACCACCATACCTCAACAAAGAATAAAACAACAAGAAAAATATGCAGTGGAGGTCTGTTAGCAGTTAGCCTTCTTTTGGTGGTTGACTGCCTATTGAGGGGGCTACCTCATGATGTGCTTGGTCTGAAGCTACGCTCAGTGAGGGATTTGGTTGAATATGATTTTAAAAAACAGGACATTAACTGAAAAAAACTAAGGTTAAAGTAACATTATAATTGGGTGTTAGGAACCGAGGTTCTAGTTGGCAGAGGTATGCACCCTGTACAAATAGGGACCATAATGTTAGTAAGCATAATCTAGATACACACTAAAAGATAATGTGTGCTTATCCTCTAGGTAGCTTGGCACACAGCAATCAGGTTTAACTAAAGAGGCAACACAATGGAAACACCACAAAAAGGTACACACAGAGTTAGAAAACTAGATAATAATTTTAAGATTAAAACAAGACAAAAATAACAAAAATCAAATAAATAGATCTGGAGTAATGAATTTTAAAAGAATAAATAAAAAAGTAGTGCTTAGACATCAATAGTGCTTAGGGGTTAGTTGAGGAAGTGCTGAACAGGGGCAAATCCAAAGTTCAGGCCGACTGTGATGGAGGGTGGGCTAGCTACAGGACTCACACCGGTCCCTCTGAGAGGGTACCTTGGATGGAGCAAGCATCGATATCAAAGACTTGACGCGAGGAGCCGAGGAGACACTGCTCTGTTGCCTATTCCATGGATTGAGACAAAGCATTTGTGCCAATCTGCAGATTAGGCTTCAGTGTCGAATCCCTTTATGATGTGAGTACTGCTTCATCATCGAGCCACGCTGTCCATGGTCATCAAGCCACGCCGTCCATCGAGGTGATGTCATCAATTGGCTCCTGTGTCGGCTTCTAAGGGCAATGCATCAGTTCTGATTGCGCATAGTACTCACTACAATAATGTTGATAGTTCTGGACAGCAGAAATCACCTTACAAGGGCTCAGGAATGAATTGGCACCACTTGGCAGGCAGCACTCACAGATGGCAGAGTCCAGGTGCTGTTGCAGAGTTGAAGGAAGCCTTTGGTGGCCCTGAGGCTTCAGAAAAGGGGGCAGACTGCAAGCCCTTGAAGTCACTCTGGGTTCAAGTGAGTTGGATCCAGTCCTTGTCCTCAGCAGGACAGAGATTAGCAGGCAACAGGGCAGATCAGAAAAGCAGAAAGCAGTTCCTTCAGAGCAGCAGTCAAGCAAAGTGATAATCCTTGTGGCACAGCAGTCTTTACTCCTGACAGAGTTCTTCAGATGTCTAGTTGGGTACTGTTTTGGTAGGGTCAGAGTCCCAGTACCTTTGAAGTGGTGGTGACTTCAAAGCAGGCCCTTGAAGTGCATATGTCCACTGTCTGCCAGGCTATCGGTAGGGGGTATTCAGCCCTCTGTGTGGGACACAGGAAACTGCCTATTAAGTTGTTTCAGCTACCCTCCCTCTTCTTGACCAGGAAGATCTGTAAGAATGTAGATGAATGCAGATGAGTTCTCTGTCACACCCACCCTTCCTGCATTAGTGGCTGTCTAGAGTGAATGCACAAAGTGTGGTTGTCAGTGATCCCAGACATATGTTAGAGACAGGCTGCAAGGGGCACAGAGCAGTAAGAGCAGAGGAATGTTCACTTTCTAAAAATGGAAGTTCTAAAGCAGTAATGGTAAATTCAACTTTACCAGTAAGGAGGATTTATCATTACCATTCTAAAGATATGAAACATGATGCAGCTAGGAGGAAAACCCAATGCTAGCCTATGAGAGGAGTAGACCTCAAAGTAGTGAAAAATGAATGTAGCTGTTTGTCACCACCAGAACATGTAAAACCTAAAGGTACATGTCGTACATGTCATACCTTTTGGCTACACAGCACCTTGCCCTTAGGGCTACCTAAGGGCTACCTTTGGGGCGACGTATGTGTAATAAAAGGAAAATGTATGGCTAGGGAAGTGCTTTTAAATGCCAAGTCAAAGTGGCAGTTAACTGCGGACACAGGCCTTTCAATAGTATGCCTCAGACAGGTTTGAAAGGTTACTTGTGTGGGTAGCACAACCTGTGCTGCAGGCTCACTAGTAGCATTTAGATTACGTGCCCTGGATATATGTTATACCACATTACAAGGGACTGATCAGTAAACTATATATGGCAATCATGTATACACCAGTGTCATGTTTAGGGCAGACATTACTGGTAAGGGGTATCCCGTTACGAGTTTGTGGACCTGGGTAGCAATCAATAGAGAAGAACAATGGTCCTCAAAGTAAACATTTCAACATATCCTGAATTAATCAACAAATCTGAAATTTTTGCGCACCAATCAATTTGTGATACTCATGAGTAAAATTACTGAAGTATGATCTTTTCTTATAATATTGCTCCAGAGGGGGATTGTGCAAAGAAAGTGGTGCTCGAATATAAGTGAGTGGGGGAACTTATTCCCAAGGCAAGAAGAATAGAAGAGAGCGGTTGAAGTTTAAGTGTAGGATTGATCATGCGTATCAATCTTGCTCTCCTGTCCCAATTACTATTTTACAAGGTCTATTTACAATGGTTAGTACAATCACAGATTGTAATCATCTGTGGCACGAAGCAGTGGTAAGGAGAATGGGTCCAGGTACATAAAGGGTTGTCGAAGTTTCGACTCGACTTGTGGCATGCGGGATGTTTGAACCTTGCCTGCGAGTCTTCCTCAGGACGGGATGAGCGGTGGACGCGTGGGAAGGGGGGCAACCAACCCCTGGTTCGATGTACCTTATCCGCTCCAATCCGTGTGCGGATAGTGCCGTGTTTTGCTTGACTCAAAAGCATATAGCTCGAAGCCCATCCAGGGTCAGTCCGCTAGTGCAACTCAATAGGATATTTTCTGGTCACCGGCGTGCCAAGTAAAAGTGGCAGTTAACTGCGCACACAGGCCTTTCAATGGTATGCCTCAGACAGGTTTGAAAGGTTACTTGTGTGAGTAGCACAACTCGTGTTGCAGGCTCACTAGTAGCATTTAGATTACAGGCCCTGGATATATGTTATACCACATTACAAGGGACTGATCAGTAAACTAAATATAGCAATCATGTATACACCGTGTCATGTTTAGGGCAGCTTTATTTGATCCATAAAAACGAGTAATAAAAGCACCACGATAAACTACATTAATACATTTAACATTTCATCTTCACAATTGATAAAAAAATCCTTAGATGAATTGAAAAAGAAAACCCATGAATTCATTTTCAACTGTCAGCTAAAAAAGCAATTTGTAATCTAGTTTTCCTCTAGTTATTTAATCATTTTCCCCTATCATTCATGGAATCTTTCAGGTGATTTACAGAAGAGAGACACATAGCTACCTTAAACTGCATGTTTCCATCTTTCATATCATACTAATGCTTAAAGCCTGCCGATAATAAAAAGATTCTTTTAGATAAGTCAAGGGGTTTGAGATAAAAATTTCTGGGGTTGAATAAAATTATCAAAAAGCAGAATGTGGTGCATGGGCTGGACCGACCGTTTATCACATGGACATTGGTGACTAATAGTGCCCCATCCCTCTTTCCACTGAAATGCAATTTTGAGATGAAAGATTAGAAGACAAAAATGTGTCAAAAGGTATCTATGATGAGCATGTGTAATTGCCGTAAGATACAACTAGCATCTAGTCACCTCATTTAGATTTTTTTTTACCATTCTACTGAGACCTTGTTCTTCTGTGTTTTGAACCTTTCGACTCCACATGCATTAAAAACAAACCACCTTAGATCTTTCTTAGAGTAAGTGGAAATACCCTCTGGATGTTCCTATAGATCCCTACCTTCCACTTCCAAATACTGTGGGGTTTTTGAATGAAGGAGAGTAAGCATGGGCGGATTTTGCGAATTGGAATCCGCGAAATTGCGTATTTACGGATTCGCAATCCGCAAAATCCGCGAACTCTCGGGAATTTTGCGGATTCCTTTTTTTGTGTGTTTGCAAGTGTTTCTGCCATTTCGCAAGGGTTTTTTACCAGTTCGCAAACGTGAACTTACTTGTCGGGTAGCAACAGTCGCGAACATGTTGTTTCTACGTCTGGTTCATCACAGCACCCTCTGTTTCACCACTGCCACCCTCTATTTCACCACTTCCACCCTCTGGCTCGCCCATTCCACCCTCTGGCTCACCCATGCCACCCTCTAGTTCATCACTGTAGATTATGGGGGGAAAAGAACACTTGCCCTGCCTCAACTGACATGAATGAATTAGGGGCTGATTAATGTGTCACTGAATTAGAACTTCCAGGCTGGCACCTGCTTCCTTATCTGTAATTGCTTTCTGTTGCAGTGTAATTTTTTTAACAGGACCTTTGTTGTATACTTGTAGCTATTCTCTGAGCCTGCTGTGAGGGTCAGAGCAGGGTCATAGAAAAGTTGCAAGTAGGCAACTGAACTCTGAAGGGGCCCCTCAGGAAGCACTACAGGGAAAGGTTACTAATGATAAGATTGAACTTTTGCACCTGCTGAGTGCTTTCAGTTTTGCAAAAATCCAAATATCCAGCAGCATCCACAAAAAGTAATGCTTCCAGGCACTACAGGGAATGGTTACTAATGATAAGATTGAACTTTTGCACCTGCTGAGTGCTTTCAGTTTTGCAAAAATCCAAATATCCAGCAGCATCCACAAAAAGTAATCCTTCCAGGTCAAGATCCAAATCAAAGTGACCAGCACATGAAGAAAGCACTGGGAGGAGCCTGCTGGACAGGAACAGGAAGTTGGAGACTGTGGGGCACTTCCTTCCTCCCACCCCCCCCCCCAAAAATGGACTCCTTGCAAAAAGAAAGTGCAGGCAAATGTCAACCTGAGGAGTTATTCTGATAAAAATCATAATTTTCAAGGTTTATGCTGCCTGCTGGTGGATTTCTTGTGCGAAATTGCAAATTTTGCAATCTAGCAATTGCGAGATTGTTGCTGCACGCCGCATCTACGTGTTCGCAAGTGTTTACTCCCGCAAAATTGTATAGTATTCTAGTTGGCAAATGCGACCAAGCAAAAAATCCGCTTCGCACGGATTTACGAATTTTCGGCAAGTTCGCGAGAGTTCTGGATTGCGAATTTGCTCAAAATCCGCAAAATCCGCGAGCGGAACGGATTTTAGGCCCATGCTTAAAGGAGAGCCATGAAATTATACTCACCTAATGTAGTCTTACACAATCTCTAATAATATCTCTAGTAAATTGGGTTTCCAGTTTACATCATATAGAGTGCCACAACTGCAATGTTTTACTTTCTATAACCACTGAAATGTACTCAATACCTAAATCATAATTAGGGCTCCCGGTTTTATGGTATTTATTTTTTTAACATTTCCATCTGTATTTATCCATATTTATTTTTGGGCCATCTTATTGGTATTTACCCATATTTATTTTGTGTTTTGGGAATAAATGATATTGCAAAATGGTATATTTCCACATGTATTTAACTCTTACATATACCCTCACACATGGATGCCTGTCACGTTTTAGCAACTGAAGAAGCCACATATAAGATAAAGATACACCAACAGGTACATATTAGCATTATACTACAATTATATGTCACCATATGCCTGTATTCAAGGAAATCAAACCCTGTTTTTTTTAGGTCCCTATGCTGTCTACTTGTTCATCTTTTGCCTGGAATTCATGAAAGACAGCATGGAGAGTCTCTCAAAAGAAGCACAACTTTCAGTATTTTTCTGCTTTTAAAAATAAATAGACAGGAAACACATGGATTCTGTTTGTATTGTAAAAATCACTCAAAACGGAAAACTGGGAACCTTACTCATTAATTATGAACAATGGAATCTGTAGTTGAGAAGGGAACCACCAACAGATTTTTTAAAAAACTTATTTTCCTATTTTGCAAAGAGCTGTTTTCCCCTGTTCCAAAGACCCACTGCACCATAGATTGCTGCAGGGAAGCTTTTTGCATTATGCAGTCTTCGCATCTGCGCAAATTGGTTTGATACCCAACTAAGGGGCCGATTACAATGTAGGTCGGAAAGGCTCGGTATCATATTCTGGTCTGTCAAATCCGATTCGGAACCCATCTTTCCGACTGATTCAGAAAGCTTTCCGAAAAACCCATTATGATAGTCGGAAAGCGTTCAGACTTTTTGAGTCGGTTCCGAGTAGGTGCCAAATCAATCAATCAATCAATCAATCAATCAGGGATTTGTAGAGCACACTGCTCACCCGTGAGGTTCTCAAGGTGCTGAGGGGGAGGGATGCGAGTTACTCCGTGGTCATCCAAAGAGCCAGGTTTTGAGGTCCTTTCTGAAACAGTGCAGTGTCGGGCTTCGTCTGATGCTGAGAGGGAGTTTGTTCCAGGTCTTGGCCGAAATATAGGAGTAGGATCAACCACCGATTCTGGCCCTGTGGATGAGGGGGACCATGGCTAGGGCTAGGTCTGCGGAGCGGAGGTTTCTCTTGGGGGGCATGGAAGGAGAGTCTTTTGTAAAGGTATTGGGGTCCGGTGTTATGGATGGCTTTGTAGACGTGTGTGAACAGTTTGAAAGTAATTCTTTTTATGATGGGGAGCCAGTGGAGGTTGCAGAGGTGCTGGGTGATGTGGTCATCTCATGGGATGCTGAAGGTGAGTCTGGCTGCAGTGTTCTGGACAGTCTGGAGTTTTGGTAGGAGAGTTTTGTTGATTCTGGCATAGAGCGTATTTCTGTAGTCCAGTCTGCTGGTGACGAGTTCGAAGGTGATGGTCTTCCTGGAGTCGGGGGGATCCATTTGAAGGTTTTGCGGAGTATGCAGAGGTGTTCAAGCAAGTGGAGGAAACAGTGTTGGTCTGGTTGTTCATGTTGAGTAAGGAGATGAGTATGACGCAGAGGTTGCCGGCATGGTGAATAGGGGTGGGTGGGTTGCTGAGGGCGGGGGCCACCAGATGTTGTTCCATGTGGAGCGGGTTGACCCGAGTGAGAATTTCCTTTTTCCCCGAGTTGAGCTTCACACAGCTGCTACTCATCCAGGATGAGACATCCTTCATTTCTTCTTGGAAACTGTGCCTGTTGATGTCAGATTCCTTGGTGATGGCATTCCGAGGAATGGAGTCGGTCAGAGCTGACTCGTACAGGTCTACGGACTGTGTTTCTGATTGAGCGATTATGATGTTGGATTCGGACAGCCTTTCCAAATAAATTTTTCTGCAGTCAGAATCTGACTTTGGGGGCACGTAGCAGGCCCCCCTGTACCCGGAGCCTTCTGAATGGGGGTCGTGGGGATACCCAAGGGAACCACCTTTCCAACCATGCACAGTATCCCAGTCACCAAGGGGTGCCCACCACATGGTGCATGATTTTCCCAGCCACCCCGTTCTTCAGTGGGAGCCTGTGTATTTGGTCAGAACATAGGCTCCCATTGAAGTCAATGGGAGTCCGACCGAATCGTGTTCTGAGGCAACATAGTCAGTTGGACTCCCTGAATCTGATTTGGTCAGAATGCTTTCCGACCAACATCATAATCGGCCCCTATGAGGCAAATCTGCCCAGCGCTAAGTCATTTCTGGACATATCGAGGCGCTAATTATTTTATGGCGTTTCCAGTCTAGGTCGTAGGAACACTGGATCCCCAAATAATTAAAAACAATGTCATTCTGTAGCCCCTTACCCTTAATATAAAAGGGACTAGTTTTTGCCTTGGCTCTATCATAGGTCATAGTGAACATTTTGGCAACGTTAATCTACATGTCCTTTCCCTCCATGTAATCTGTAAGGGAGTTTATAAGGGCCTGAATATTGTTAGGAGTAAGTGCCAATACAGCCGCATCATCAGCATATAACAGGATTGGGATTTGACATCTCCCAATCCTTGGAGTGTCCGCCCCTATGGCCTGCAATGATTTCTACACACAGTTGATGTAGAGGGACAAGAGGAAGGGTGGAAACACACACGCCTGCCTCACCCCCTTCCTAATATCAATAGGTGACGTGAGCTCTCCTTTCGCCCCATAATGCACCTTGGCTGTTAGTTTTCCATATAAATGAACCAACAGTACAATAATCTCCTTCGGTGCCCCTAGCTTATCCATGCCCTCCCACAACCCCCTATGGTTCACTAGATCAAATGCACAACTAATATCTAGGAAACATATATATATATATATATTCACTGAAAAAACCATAGGTTTTAGGGGTGTTATATTTAGTTGGACATTTCACTCGTACAAAACCATTGAAATTCCCCCGTTATAGTTAGTTGTACTAACTATAACTCGTGCGCCCACAATCCACTGCTAATGATGTCATATATCATATCATTCTTGACATGGTCAGTGACATCACTGATGACATCACTGACGACATCTCAAATGACATCACTGATGGCATCACTGATGAAATCATCCAGTGAATGTGGTTTGGTTCGATATTTAAATAGGTATTATATATATATATATATATATATATATATATATATATATGTACGCTCGCGTGTAGAAACACAGCCACACTCGCGGGGAGAAACTTGAACTCGCCTTTCTTGCCACAGCGTGCTTGAATAGCTGAGGAGCTCAAGAGAAAGTGATTCAATCCCATTTCGCCGTGGAATTCCTGACGCGTTTCGAAGGCTCCCGCCTTCTCTTCAGAGGATTTGGCGAACTGATGATGGGAATGCAGGTACCAGCCCTCATAATGACCATGGCACGCCCCTGGTGGGCAGTCCAAATGTCCCAGTGCCTGATGGGACTGGTAGTCCTGTTTAGTCTTGGCGCCCCATGTGTGGGTCAAGGCGGACGAGTGGTCTCCCCTCGCCAACCAGGCGACCTCACGATAGCGGAGTAGCAGACGGATATATGCCCGTCAAACTAGCAAGCTGGATGCTTGCCCTGGTCGGCTCCTACCCTGAGGCTGCTTGGCGGTGCTCAGCGTGTATGCAGGGTCACTGCTAGCTCATTTCCATCATGGCGCTGCTGCACTCTTCTGGCGGGAGCGGTAAAAGGATGGTGATGGTTCCATCCTAATATGTACGCTCGCGTGTAGAAACACAGCCACACTCGCGGGGAGAAACTTGAACTCGCCTTTCTTGCCACAGCGTGCTTGAATAGCTGAGGAGCTCAAGAGAAAGTGATTCAATCCCATTTCGCCGTGGAATTCCTGACGCGTTTCGAAGGCTCCCGCCTTCTCTTCAGAGGATTTGGCGAACTGATGATGGGAATGCAGGTACCAGCCCTAATAATGACCATGGCACGCCCCTGGTGGGCAGTCCAAATGTCCCAGTGCCTGATGGGACTGGTAGTCCTGTTTAGTCTTGGCGCCCCATGTGTGGGTCAAAGCGGACGAGTGGTCTCCCCTCGCCAACCAGGCGACCTCACGATAGCGGAGTAGCAGACGGATATATGCCCGTCAAACTAGCAAGCTGGATGCTTGCCCTGGTCGGCTCCTACCCTGAGGCTGCTTGGCGGTGCTCAGCGTGTATGCAGGGTCACTGCTAGCTCGTTTCCATCATGGCGCTGCTGCACTCTTCTGGCGGGTGCGGTAAAAGGATGGTGATGGTTCCATCCTAATATGTACGCTCGCGTGTAGAAACACAGCCACACTCGCAGAGGGAAACTTGAACTCGCCTTTCTTGCCACAGCGTGCTTGAATAGCTGAGGAGCTCAAGAGAAAGTGATTCAATCCCATTTCGCCGTGGAATTCCTGACGCGTTTCGAAGGCTCCCGCCTTCTCTTCAGAGGATTTGGCGAACTGATGATGGGAATGCAGGTACCAGCCCTAATAATGACCATGGCACGCCCCTGGTGGGCAGTCCAAATGTCCCAGTGCCTGATGGGACTGGTAGTCCTGTTTAGTCTTGGCGCCCCATGTGTGGGTCAAGGCGGACGAGTGGTCTCCCCTCGCCAACCAGGCGACCTCACGATAGCGGAGTAGCAGACGGATATATGCCCGTCAAACTAGCAAGCTGGATGCTTGCCCTGGTCGGCTCCTACCCTGAGGCTGCTTGGCGGTGCTCAGCGTGTATGCAGGGTCACTGCTAGCTCGTTTCCATCATGGCGCTGCTGCACTCTTCTGGCGGGTGCGGTAAAAGGATGGTGATGGTTCCATCCTAATATGTACGCTCGCGTGTAGAAACACAGCCACACTCGCGGGGAGAAACTTGAACTCGCCTTTCTTGCCACAGCGTGCTTGAATAGCTGAGGAGCTCAAGAGAAAGTGATTCAATCCCATTTCGCCGTGGAATTCCTGACGCGTTTCGAAGGCTCCCGCCTTCTCTTCAGAGGATTTGGCGAACTGATGATGGGAATGCAGGTACCAGCCCTAATAATGACCATGGCATGCCCCTGGTGGGCAGTCCAAATGTCCCAGTGCCTGATGGGACTGGTAGTCCTGTTTAGTCTTGGCGCCCCATGTGTGGGTCAAGGCGGACGAGTGGTCTCCCCTCGCCAACCAGGCGACCTCACGATAGCGGAGTAGCAGACGGATATATAGCAATCAGCCTTGAAGACTGAATGCATGTATAAATGTTTGAATGGAGGATTTAGTAGCAATGTGATTGACTGTCTAAGTGACAAATTTAAAGTGTCTCACTAAATATATGGGATAGTGATTAAACGTTGTGAATAATTGTATCACTCTATCTCTTGTTGTGTAAAATACTACATAAGTTGGTTACTAGCTATGTGAAAGTCTATATTAGTTATTAATTAGTTAATTGAGTATTTGTATGGGATAGTGAATGAATGTGTGTGGTTGGGTGGGAGGTGTGTGACTGTCCAAAGAAGTGCAAATAGTTGGTTTAGTAGGTATATAAGGTTAAGACTGTATGTGGAAACAGTTGTTTGGGTGAGTGAATTTCTTTATGGGTGTGGTGATGAGTACATATATTTCTCAATGATACATGTCCAAGAAACTAGAAATATAAAAAGCAGTGTATGTGACAGTTGTTGTATATAAAGAACTTTACATAAGACTCAGTGATTGTGTGAGTGACGTATGGATAACCATATACTTGTAATAGTGATTTTATAACATACTAAGTATGAGTTACTATCTATATCAATAAATAAAGTGGTGTTTGTGTAAGTGTGTAGTTTAGTAAATATAAGTATGATCAACTATTTGCATAAGTGAGTAGAATGACTGCATAAGTGAATAGGATGTGTGCTGGTGTGTAATGTTGATGTATGTGTATAAGTATATTTAATAGTATTCTATTGATCTTTGTTAGCATGTATGAGTGAATCTATAGGTAAATGTTTAGATGTGTGTGTAGATGTAGGAATCACTGAGTGGGTTTTCAGAACCTTGTATTTGTGTGTCAATGGTTTCAAATATGGTACTCCATATTTTATAATGAGTGTTGAAAGGTTATACTAGTGTATGATAAGATGTATCAGATTGTCACGTGGATGATGTCAACAGTGATGTCATCAGTGATGTCATTTGAGATGTCATCAGTGATGTCACTGACCATGTCATGAATGATGTAATATGTGACATCAACAGCAGTGGATTGCAGGCGCGTGAGTTATAGTTAGTACAACTAACTATAACGGGGGAATTTCAAGGGTTTTGAACGAGTGAAATTGTGGAATTTTAGTTCGTGTACTGAACATCATCTACGCCATCTTGCAGACTCACGTATGAGCATACACGACAGCCATTTTAGGTACCATGGTCTCCCTGTTCACGATCGCCCGTCAGCACACTTCCCTGAACCTTGCAGGCCTTCCCCGCGCACCCTCGCTACCCCCGCACTCACATGCACAAGTCATGAACCCTCCCCTCCCATGACTCTGTCTCAGGGAATCACACCCCGCGCCTGACCAACACCTCCTTTCCGTCCATGAATACCCCTCCTTTGATGACCCCTTCCTCTGAGCCCAACTGCCTGTACGAACCGCTGGTCATCCTTTAGCCCGAGGATATAGTTTATTGCCCACTACTGTATGCACTCGCTTTTCCTGAAAGGAGCCACTATTGATCATGACCTCCCCACCCCCTGAGATTCGATCAGGCGCACACATTCCAAAGGAATCGGCAGAACACTCAGCTGCGTGATAGCCCCCTCCCAATCATATGAGGGGAAAGGGCCTCCACTGTTGTCATGTGTTGGAAGGGGCCGGAACTGGGGGGTGCCGGGGATGTCGTTCTCATACTTCACAATGTCCTTGTTGTAATAAAGCAGCAGACCACAGATAATTGGACCAAATAGAACAGGGAATAGGCAAACACTCACGAATAAACATTAATAAAAAATAATCATGATTTTAATTAACACATTAAAAATCATATAAAGAACAGGGTGTTCAAATTATATGACAAGCAATAACAGAAATTAGTACAATATACACTATTTGCAAGATAAAAAGACACCGACAAGATTATACAGTGTCTACAATAAAAAATGCAACCAAATTACTCGACGCGCGTTTCGGCGAGAACGCCTTCTTCAGGAGCCGCAAGTTACGATCTGTAATCACATATGAAACATAACAGGTTATTGTGGCCAAGACCCTTATAAAATCAAATACAATTTAGACATAATCATCACTTTTTACAATAACAATACAAAACAATATTTGCAAACAGACAAAGCCTATGACCTAGAAACTAGGAGGTCCAACTGAATTATCTTGTGTCTAGCTTGTCATATGATGGACATATACTGGACAAACCAATTGTGAGCTACTCACTATTCTGTATAAAGAAACAGAGAGAACAAATTGATAGGCCTCCCTGTATAACACAATTATTATCATTGATATCGTTGTTCCTAGAATTCCGCAAGATAAAGAGAACACATATATTGGGCCTCTCTAAGGAAACAAAGTGATAACTATTACATAACTCCCCTTGCTGATACATCAAGGAAATCCCATTTATCTACACGCCCCATTTGTTCATGACACTTCATAAACAGGAATTCTTTCTTGACACAGGTATTATAGACAGTCCGAATTGGGCACCTTTTTTATCTTAAACATGTATTTACATTGTTGTTCCCATCCATGCTCCTCTATCTTACATCGCAGTATCTTCCATCAGACGAGACGATGTATGACGACAGTTTGCATTTGCATGGAACCATTGTGTTCATTGGTTTATTGATCTGCTTGCCTTGATGTAAATCTGGTCAGATGTAATGTATATACTTATTCTACATCATATATCCATGTTTTAGATATATTGCTACCGTGTCACCTGTTTGAAGATAACATCTTTCATCTACCTACATGTAGTAAGTCACCATTATGTCATGTTAATGTTTTATATATTCAAGTTGAATGGGTATCTAAGCTACAGATTGTTATTGTACTATCTATCGGGGGGCAACACGGTTGAGGATTCTTCCCAGCAAATTACTGTCAACTTTAGGATATATGAGCATACATCGAAATCTATAGTATAAATAATAGAGTTATGTAATAGTTATCACTTTGTTTCCTTAGAGAGGCCCAATATATGTGTTCTCTTTATCTTGCGGAATTCTAGGAACAACGATATCAATGATAATAATTGTGTTATACAGGGAGGCCTATCAATTTGTTCTCTCTGTTTCTTTATACAGAATAGTGAGTAGCTCACAATTGGTTTGTCCAGTATATGTCCATCATATGACAAGCTAGACACAAGATAATTCAGTTGGACCTCCTAGTTTCTAGGTCATAGGCTTTGTCTGTTTGCAAATATTGTTTTGTATTGTTATTGTAAAAAGTGATGATTATGTCTAAATTGTATTTGATTTTATAAGGGTCTTGGCCACAATAACCTGTTATGTTTCATATGTGATTACAGATCGTAACTTGCGGCTCCTGAAGAAGGCGTTCTCGCCGAAACGCGCGTCGAGTAATTTGGTTGCATTTTTTATTGTAGACACTGTATAATCTTGTCGGTGTCTTTTTATCTTGCAAATAGTGTATATTGTACTAATTTCTGTTATTGCTTGTCATATAATTTGAACACCCTGTTCTTTATATGATTTTTAATGTGTTAATTAAAATCATGATTATTTTTTATTAATGTTTATTCGTGAGTGTTTGCCTATTCCCTGTTCTATTTGGTCCAATTATCTGTGGTCTGCTGCTTTGATTGCCTAGGAAGTTTTTGTACACATATTTTATTTACCCTGCCCTAGGAGTCTCTAGCTATCACTACCCAGGGGGTCCTTGTTTGTTCACACCTTGTTGTAATAAAGAACGGTCACATGTCTTAAACCAGTGTATAAAAGAGCAGGTCTCAAAGAGGCTGGGAGAGCACCTCGAGACGATACCTTGTTGTCCGATCTGATGTGTTCTACTCCGTCGGAATAAAACTTGTTTCCTGTCTTCCTGTCTCCAGCGCCTGCCTCTTTATTGAATAACTTCGTATGGTATTAGAGGCGTTTTTACGCCGGGCAAATTTAACTTAGGAAACATCTACTGAAATCGCCTGACCATTTTGAATTGATCTTTATCAATTGGCGTCCCAAACGCGGGGCCCATCAGCGACACGTGGATCCAGTGGGAGAGGTCCCGACGACAGAGTGAATGACTGCAACGATCGGGAGAGCTCCTGTCCGATAGACCCTCGTCTGACAGCCGATCATCTGAACTTCACTGATTCCGAGCAGACCTCTCCCGAGTGATCTACGGTCCTGACTGGGAACCACCAGGAGTGCCGCGACAGCAACAGAGAGTAGAGGACGATCGGGCGCTGGAAGCGGAAGACGAGAAACTGTCCATGCGGTCCGGGTAAGGTCGTGACACACGACAAATTGCGAAATTGATTGATTGATTGTTTGAAAATACTAGTATTACTTATTGATTGTCTCTGAGAGATTCTCTATTTGCAAACAAGCACAGAGTCGCCATACTCTGTTTAGTCTTTGCAGATAGTGAAGGATAGGTAACGCGGACTTTTGTCCCCCATTGTAATCTGCCGTGCCTATTTTTCTCCCCATTGATTGATTGATTGAATCGAGCATTGAATTGTTCGAAGTTGGTTCTCTTAAGGATCTTCTCTGCCTGCAAACGGGGAAGAATAGGAATATTCTCTCTCCCTTTGCAGATAGTGAAGGGTAGGTAACGCAAACCTTTAACACGTCGTGCCTATTTCGTTCCTCATTGATTGATTGTTTGTCCAAACATTGACTGTTTGGAATTGGTTCTTTCTGGAGGTATTCTCTATTTGCAAATAGCGTAGAATAGAATATTCTGTCCAGTCTTTGCAAGTAGTGAAAAGATAGGTAGTGCAGGCTTTTGCCCCCCATTGTAATCCGTCATGCCTATCTTCTCCCCATTGGTTAGTAGTTGGGTCAACCCGGAACGCTTATTAGAGATGAACCATCCAGCTCCACTGGAAGGCACCCCTAATAAGGACATGTTTACTAAGCAAGGACTAGTCGCCATAGCTTATAGTAAGTTATGGCATAAATATACAAAAAAGGATCCTGAAAGTCAGTGGCCACTGATAGGTTCTTTTGATGAAAATAAAATAAAAACACTAGAAGCAGCTGTAAAAATAAATAAGGCAACGCCCACTATGCTCGATAGTATTGGCATGTGGCGCAAAGAAGCAGAACAGCGAAGGAAAAGAGAAGAAGCAAAAATAGTGAAAGAATTACGAAAAACAGCCCATCTGGCCGCAAAAGAACTAGATGAAGAAATAAGAAGAAGAGAGGAAGTTAAACAAACACAAGAATCAGGACTGGCAGGCCAATGCCCTGTCAGGACCACCCCTACGCTCTACCCGGAGATGCCCTCCAAACAGCGGGCAAATGACGAGTTACTGCTCGATCCTCCAATTATCTACATGCCTCCTCCTTATGCTCCCTGCCAACCTCTAGCACAACACTCACCAGTTCAAAGTGCAGGCGTGGGTGACTCTAGCGCTAGTGCCCCGGCTCTTACGGCCTTCGCACCAGCCGCATTGGTAACAACACCAGATGAACTCGAGACTGGCAAACAGCTAACAGCCAGACCAAATAGGTTGAGCAAAGATGAGCGGGATGGAATCGACCAGATAGCAAAGACCCTGGTAGAACGGAAGGAGAGCGAAGAATATACGATGAATATGCATAATTCACATGCCGGTAGTCACAGACGGTATTTCATTTTACGGTTCAGCTACCACACCCTGAACGCATATGAGGATAGGTACCAGAATAAGGGTCCTGCAAAACTGACGACTCTATATAGAAGGGTCGATGTTGGAGATGGGACTGAGAGCGATGTGACGGACCTCTTCATGCAAACGCTTGAGGTTTTCCGCCACCTCGCGGAACAGAAACCCGAGGTCAAGATCACAGTCCCTGAGACGAGTGAGCCCTCATTAGAAGCAGCCAACACTATGATGCCTATCAGAGAAGCCGCCCCCTACTGGGTTCCCCCAAGAGGTCAGGGAACAAACGATGATATCAACCACGCAGATGCAAAAGGGAGGGTTGTGTACAACTGGGTTTACCAACCATGGGATCGGCAAGATATTTTAACTTTTAGGCAAACCCTGCCCGATTTAAGAAAGAACCCTACAGCATTTTATACCGAACTAGGCACAGCCTTGGGCTCAACCATAATGACTCTATCGGACATTGATTTGTTTTTCGGGTTGTGTCTACCGGCTGATGTGTGGAAGCAAATCCGGAAAGCCGACCACACAGATCTGTTCGGACACACCTGGAAACAACTCGATGAACTAGATAGGCAACGAGAGCCCGGAAAGAAACCTGTAAAAGACATACTGGAACTCCCCGACAAAATAGTGCAGAAGCTAAAGACGTTGATCCCAGAAAAGAAGGTAGACTGGTTGGTAGTCACGGCTTGCCGCCAGAAACCTCAGGAGGACGTATCCGAATACTTCTCCCGATTTGAGACGGTTTTCTCCGACTACAGTGGCCAAGACATGACCACCGCAACCGGACAACACCTATTCGTGCAAAACTACGTAAAAGGGCTATCGCAAGAGGTCTCCCAAAAGTTACAGACGAGTGAGAGTAGTTGGGGAGCCTCCAAACCTGCAGCTATCCTTCAGATGGCTCAGTATTACGAACACCAAAAGAATGAGAACGAGAGGGCGAATGAGAAAAAGAAAAAGGACTTAAAGGAACGAGTGATGATTGCTCAATTACAAGAAGTGACTACAGGAAGGGAACGGTATAGGGGAAACTACCAGTCGAATGCCCCTAGGAATTCGCCCCCTAGAGGCCGCAACCCCACACCTGGTGCTCCACGAACCGACCTCGATGAGAACCAGTGTGCATTTTGCAAAGAATTTGGACATTGGAAGTCCCAATGCCCGGCCCTTTGGGAAATGATTAAAAATAAAGAGACAAGGGACATGACAAATGGCCCAAAAACTGGAGGGCAGGGGCGAGGGCAGACCTACGACACCACCAATGACCGACCTGGCAGACCAAACACATTTGACCGCCCCCAACAGAATCAGTGCCAACAGTCCGACTGTAACAATGCTCACGACTCTGCATAGGACTGCCAGGGGCAAGGGAGGGATCCAGTCGAGCTCTGTGTTGACCAGCAAGGTCCTTACGTCACTGCTAAGGTCCTGGGTACAAAGTCTCCATTTTTGGTAGACACTGGAGCGACACGTAGTGTATTATCAAAACGACTGATTCCAAGGGCACCCTTGTCTGGCTCACACATTACCTCGATAGGTTTCGATGGAACGCCCTCCACTAATCCCCTGTCTGTACCTATCTCCTTTGACCTAGGAAACAATCCCACTGACACCACGTTTCTGCTCTCCTCCAACTCCCCTGACGCCATTATGGGTATTGATTTACTGAAACATTTCCGAGCTACTATTAGGTGTTCCCCGGATGGAGTCCGAGTCATCCTGTACGACAACCCGAGCATGTCCAGACCCTACCCCGCACGACATATGTACGCCATAACAGATGCTGACCTATCCTTGCTCGATACCCTACCCCTGTACCTATGGGCCAGAAACGACTCGGATGTAGGACGAATGATGATCGATCCTGTACACATAACTGTTGGACCAGATGCAATACTCCCGAAACTCCCACAGTACCGGATATCGCCCGAAGGCGAGAAGGCATTGGTAGCGATTATTCAGTCCTTGGTAGATGCAGGAGTGGTAGAGGAAGTGGTTAGTAATGTCTGCAATAGCCCTATCCTACCCATTGTTAAGAAGCAAGGTGAGGGAGCTGAGAAAGCGTACCGCTTCATCATCGACCTGCGAGAAGTCAACAAAGTGGTGGTGCCACAGTACCCCGTAGTCTCAGACATCGCCACCATTCTGACTCTCATCCCGTCCACTGCCACCACCTTCACCGTTATTGATCTTAAAAATGCATTTTTCTCTATCCCCATCCATCCAGACAGCGTTATCTCTTCGGCTTCACTTCAAAAAACCGTTCATACCGATTTTGTAGAGCTCCCCAGGGCTACACTGAAAGTCCCAGCATTTACAGCCAGGCCCTCAAAAGACAGCTGGACGCCGTCCAGCTACCAGATGGAGTAGTGTTGATCCAATATGTCGATGATATCCTTTTGGCGGCCGACACCACTCCACTTGCAATCACAGCCACTATCCAACTCTTGCCCTTTCTTGCGGAGAATGGCCACAAAGTCTCCAAAAAGAAACTGCAGTTCTGCCAGCCCCAAGTGACATACCTAGGCCATCTCCTGTCCAAAGAAGGGAGGAAACTTACGCCTGACCGAATCCAAACCATCCTAGACACCCTCATTCCAAAAACACAGAAGCAAGTCCGTTCATTAGTGGGCCTTACTTCTTTCTGCCGACAATGGTTACCAAATTTCAGTCTCATTATAAAACCCCTACTTTCCCTGTTGGTCAAAGATGTTCCGTTCCCACTCCCTTGGACTCCCGAATGCCAAGCATCCGTTAAGGAGTTGCGGGATGCCCTTTGCTCGGCACCCGTTCTAGGAACACCAGATTACTCCAAGCCCTTCTCCCTCTTCACTCACGAAAGGGAGGGATGCGCATTGTCTGTTCTAACTCAGCCCATCGGCGCCAAGCAACGCCCTTGTGCCTACTTCTCTGCCACTCTTGATCCAGTCGCCAGAGCTCTACCTGCCTGCCTTCGAGCAGTAGCCGCTGCTGCTGTCTCTATCCGCCAGAGTGAGGGAATTGTGCTTTCGAACTCTCTCACGGTATTAGTGCCCCATGCAGTTGACACCCTTTTGAACCAGACCAAGACTCAACACCTGACTAGTGCACGACTGACAGGGTACGAATTGACTCTACTTGCACCCCACATCACCCTGAAGAGATGCACGACATTGAATCCTGCTACACTGTTACCCTTGCCCAAAAATGACCCCGATGTGCCCCCTATACATGACTGTGTGACCCTCACGGACGAACAGACTAGGAGTAGAATTGACCTCCGAGACATTGCTTTTACAGATCCTGATGGAGAACTATGGGTAGATGGCTCCTGTATCAAACTCCCAGACGGCACCACTTCTGCTGCCTATGTGGTGACGACAGCTCGAACTGTAGTTGAAACAGCCCGCATCACACAACGATCCGCACAGGCAGCAGAACTAATTGCCCTCACACGAGCATGTATCATAGCAGCAGGAACCACGGCAAACATTTACACGGACAGCCAGTACGCCTTCGGGGTGGTGCATCATTTTGGGCTCCTGTGGAGGGAAAGGGGATTCCTGACCTCCCACGGTACGCCCATCCTTCACGGAGATTTAGTCTCAATTAGCAGTGATCAAATGCCAGGCACACAAGAAGGTGACAGATTTAGTTGGACAGGGAAACGCACTAGCCGACATCACTGCCCGAACCACAGCTGAGAATAGGACAACGACACGCATGTATGTGACCAGGTCACAAGCAGAAAAATGGACCGACGCTAGGGAAACGATCAGGGACATCCAATCGGCCAGCACACCTCTCGAATTGACTGAATGGGCACGGGTGGGTCTAAGGGACGATGAAGGCTGCTGGCGGACAAAGGACACAAACAAATGGTTGCTGCCTGATGCATATTTGATCCCCATACTGACAATGGCACACTCCCCTGCACATATAGGCTCTGCCCCCATGATTGAACTCATTTCCAAAGTCTGGCACAATAACAAGATCCCCGACTCGGCCAAACGCCTAGTCCAGCAGTGCCTTATCTGCCTACAACACAACCCCGGGAAAGGAACTGTGGTACCCCGGGGAGGGTTTGGGATCCCCGGCCACCCCTTTGAGGTCCTCCAGATGGATTACATCCAATTAGAGAGGTGCCAAGGCTTGAAGTACGTATTAGTCATTGTATGTGCCTTCAGCAAATGGGTGGAAGCCTATCCGACCCGTGATAACACTGCCATGACTACTGCCAAAGTACTACTGAAAGAGTTTTTCCCTCGCTACGGCCTTTGTCGAATTTTATGGAGGGACAATGGCCCCCACTTCATAGCTGAAGTTATCCAACTAATCCTGAAGGGGTTGGGGGTAAAACAGAGGTTCCATGCAGTCTTCCACCCCCAATCCGCTGGCCTGGTTGAACGACACAACGCTACACTGAAACTGAAACTGTCAAAAATAGTGGCCACCACAGGACTTAAGTGGCCAGATGCCCTTCCACTGGCATTACTATCGATGCGCTCCACTCCCACTAAGCACCACTTGACCCCCTACGAAGTTGTGTTTGGGCGGCCTATGAACCTCTGGACTGCCCCCAAACCGACCTCCATTCACGACGTCCCCGACGTCCTGCTGTCAGATTATTTATACAAATTAACTAAAACGTTGTCTGTCATTCATCAACAGGTGCAGCAGGCCATCCCCGATGCTTCCAGGGGTCCCGGTCATGATATCCAACCGGGGGACTACATCCTAGTCCGGAACTTTCAACGAGCGAAGAGTCTGGAACCCCGGTGGACGGGCCCCAGGCAAGTACTGATCACCACTCGGACGGCTCTTCGAGTGGAGGGGAAGAAGAACTGGCTGCACGCACACCACTGCAAGAAGGTTTCCTCGACCCTGGCCACGACAGACAACGTCAGCACCCAAGAAGAGCTCCTGAACAAAGACCGACCATCACTGAACTGCTATCCTGATACCGAGGCACTTGAACTTGCAAAACACTCTGATCCCACTGTGCCTTCCCGAGAAGGGTATTTCCTGCGTCGAAAGGAGGGAGCTTCGGCTAAGTAGGCCACTGACTAAGTTAAAAATCTCAGAACGGTGACCCAAAGCAACCAAGGGTTACCCGGAGAGAAGCTAAACAAAGTCTGTGGTTCTGCCCACTACCGAGCACCTTGAAGATGAAGATGATGGAAGCGCCAGATAAGAAGATGATGGAAGCGCCAGATAAGAAGACGTCGGAAGCAACAGGAAATACCCGCTACAGGAACCCAAAGACTGATAATTTGCACAAATCAAAGACAATCGCTTTCTTCATTGTCTTCCTCTTTTGCCTTCTCCTCATGACTTCCTTCTGGATCTTGGAGGAAAGCACACCCGCTCACCAGATGTTGCCAACCACTGTCCAGCCAACCACCATGAAAGAGCACCACCTGATCACCCTTTCACCTCAGCTACGAGAAAGGCGTAAGGAGTTCTGGAACAATTCCTTCGTACAACTGTTGCACCAGCACAACCTTGCTGCAAATGCCACGAACTGCTGGATCTGTGGGTTGCTCCCACATGCTACCGGACACTCCATCCCCTTCATCCCTTCTCCTTTCTCAGTTCACAGCTCCTGCCTCGCCTGGTTGATCCTCATGCAGGAAAGCCACAAGGACAACGCCGCTTCTGGTCAAACAGTGTCACACTTCTACTATGGGTTCTGGCTGAACAAAACAGGAAAGACGTCTGCTCCCTTTTGTCCTGCAATTTCAGGTTCAACCTTCCTTACGAACATCCCTGCCAAAGAAAGGGTCGAAATGCAAGTGCTCCACAATCCAGCCAGACCCACCTTCTCCCACCTGCGGAAACAAACGGCTGCCACCCTGACCGTGGCCCTGTCTGTCATCAATGTCACAGGACTCGTATGCCTCGAAGGACAAGGAACGCAGCTGGTGGGTCACAGTTCTTGTCGCATCACCAAAACATTGGTCTCAGCTGACCCCCCCCTCCTTTGTTGCTTCCCCGAATATGTACTTTGTTTGTGGCACCAAAGCTTACACTTGGCTCCCAAAAGGCTGGAGGGGTACGTGCTACATCGCCTTCATTCTTCCTCCCACGTATGTGGCTTCAGCCTACCACCACCGGCAAAAGCGCGCCGGAGATGTTGAACAAGCCGACTCCACCGGAGCACAGTTCCTGGATGCAGCAAAGGGACTTGTTCCTCTGTGGGGACCAATGGCAAATAGCCGCGCTATCCGACACCTGACTCAGGCAGTAGAAATAACCATTAACATCACCGCTGGCATCCTTGCTAACAACACGGCTGAGCTCAGGCAGTCCGCCTGGTGGCTCTTCAAAACCGTCTTGTTCTAGATGTGGTTCTGGTTGACCGTGAAGGTGCATGCCGCATCATCGGCTCCAGCTGTTGCACCTACGTGCCAGATAACTCACCTTCAGTCTACAAAGCAATCGAACACCTCCACAGACTGTCCTCGGAGGTTCACCAGGAGCAGGAAGGATGGTCGCTTGGAGGCTGGTTCTGGGACACTTTGAAGAACTGGGGATGGAGATTGTTCACGTTTTTATTGATACCAATCATGATACTATGTGGGTGTTGTTTAGGTATTCAATGTTTACCACCTTTATGTGCACTCATTTCCAACTGTATGTGCCCAAAGACTTTGAACTTTAAAACTGAGCACATGAGTCCCCTATATGAGATAGAGGTGCGTGGTCTCATGGGGATCGATCCGAACTGACAAGCTGGCGAGACATGTTAAAGGGAGGACTGTGGAATTTTAGTTCGTGTACTGAACATCATCTACGCCATCTTGCAGACTCACGTATGAGCATACACGACAGCCATTTTAGGTACCATGGTCTCCCTGTTCACGATCGCCCGTCAGCACACTTCCCTGAACCTTGCAGGCCTTCCCCGCGCACCCTGGCTACCCCCGCACTCACATGCACAAGTCATGAACCCTCCCCTCCCATGACTCTGTCTCAGGGAATCACACCCCGCGCCTGACCAACACCTCCTTTCCGTCCATGAATACCCCTCCTTTGATGAGCCCTTCCTCTGAGCCCGACTGCCTGTACGAACCGCTGGTCATCCTTTAGCCCGAGGATATAGTTTATTGCCCACTACTGTATGCACTCACTTTTCCTGAAAGGAGCCACTATTGATCATGACCTCCCCACCCCCTGAGATTCGATCAGGCGCACACATTCCAAAGGAATCGGCAGAACACTCAGCTGCGTGATAGCCCCCTCCCAATCATATGAGGGGAAAGGGCCTCCACTGTTGTCATGTGTTGGAAGGGGCCGGAACTGGGGGGTGCCGGGGATGTCGTTCTCATACTTCACAATGTCCTTGTTGTAATAAAGAACGGTCACATGTCTTAACCAGTGTATAAAAGAGCAGGTCTCAAAGAGGCTGGGAGAGCACCTCGAGACGATACCTTGTTGTCCGATCTGATGTGTTCTACTCCGTCGGAATAAAACTTGTTTCCTGTCTTCCTGTCTCCAGCGCCTGCCTCTTTATTGAATAACTTCGTATGGTATTAGAGGCGTTTTTACGCCGGGCAAATTTAACTTAGGAAACATCTACTGAAATCGCCTGACCATTTTGAATTGATCTTTATCAAAATGTCCAACTAACTATAACACCCCGAAAACCTATGTTTTTTTCAGTGAGTTTCTAAGTTTTTTTTAAATGTTAATTCCTAACTATACCAGGTCTGAAACCTATGGTTTTTCAGTGAATTTCAAAGGTATTTTTAAATGCTAATTCCTAACTATAACATGTCTGAAACCTATGGTTTTTTCAGTGAATTTCAAAGGTTCTATAAATGACAATTTTTAAATGTATTAATTCTTATATTTATTTTTTTGATACTGATTTACTACATTTTTTTAAACTATTTAGTTTTAGATATGTTATTTTTTACATTACATTATAATTACATTATACATTACATTACAAAATATACTTTCTCAGAATGAACTACTTTAGTTTAAATACTTTACAAATAGGCAATAGACTTTTAAGAACAGTAGTTACAGTTGTTTTAATGCGTAACACAATTTCAGACACAATGAAACATTGAGCTGAATGTGAATTTCTAGTTAAATGCAATAGATTACTTTTTGGATTACTTTTCTAACCACAAGACTAGATCCTAGATTCAATCCTTGGATATCTCCTGTAAACAGTTGAGTAAAAAGGTTTTGGTTACAGTAGTGATTTTTAAGGAATATTATTGTATTTAAAAAGTTGACACTTAGAAACTTTTTCACATAGAATCACCAATGTTATCCTATGGGAGGAAATTCACTTATCAGGTAAGTAGTGTTAAAGTTACTTTTTCCTACTCCGTGGTGGATTTAGGATCTAGCACAGGTGCATCTCCTGTAAGCAGTCGAAATAATGCGTTTAAGTCATACAGGCAATTTTTAAGGAATATTTTTAGTTTGTGAAAATAGACACAGAAACTTTTCTGGTGAAAACCACACCATGGATTCCTATGGAAGGAAATAGAAGTTACTGGTAAGTACGGTTAGAACTACTTTTCAGGATCAGTACTGGGCTCAAAGAAGCAGCACTGAGGTCACTCCTGATAAAAGGTGAGTAAATTGGAATTCGTACTTCTGCTGATTTTATAGGAATTTTTGTACGTTTCAAAAATCGACACTTAGAAACTTTTCTTCTGAAAACCACACAATGGATTCCCATGGAAGGAAATACAAGTTACTGGTAAGTACGCTTACAATTACTTTTCAGGGTCAGTGCTGGGCTAAAAGATGCAGCACTGGGTTCTCTCTTGATAACAGGTGAGTAAATAGGAATTCGTAGTTCGGCAGATTTTAGAGGAATATTTGTACGTTTCAAAAATCGACACTTAGAAACTTTTCTGCTGAAAACCACACAATGGATTCCTATGGAAGGAAATGCAAGTTACTGGTAAGTACGCTTAGAATTACTTTTCAGGGTCAGTGCTGGGCTAAAAGATGCAGCACTGAGTTCTCTCTTGATAACAGGTGAGTAAATCGGAATTCGTATTGCGACTAATTTTAGAGGAATATTTGTACAATGGAGAAGGAAGGGGGCGGGGTCTGCGGTGACATGTGTGCAAACACGCCCTGTGGCACGTTTTAAGTTGGGGAATTAATTTCTCTTAAATGCTGCGGTCCCCTGGGGACCAACTAGCCCACCAGGTACCTCCAGTATGCGCGAGGGAGCTGCGTTGCAGAGAGGTATTCAGAGGCCACGCCCCATTTTACAACACTCTGCAACACAGCTCCATGACGCTTACTGGAGGTACCTGGTGGGCTAGTTGACTCCTAGGGGACCTCTGGATTGAAGAGGAATTACTTTCCCAACTTAAAACATGCCACAGGGCTTGTTTGCACACATGTCAACTTAGGCACCGCCCCCTACCTTCACCACTGTGCAAACGCGCCCCGTGGCGTGTTTTAAGTTGGGGGATTAAGTCCCTTTGAATCCTGCGGTCCCCTGGCAGCTAACTAGCCCACCAGGTACCTCCATTATGCACGAGGGAGCTGCGTTGCAGAGAGGTGTTCTGAGGCCACACCCTTTTTACACCTCTCTGCAAAGCAGCTCTGTGGCGCTTACTGGAGGTACCTGGTGGACTAGTTGGCCACCAGAGGGCCTCAGGATTCAAGGGGACTTAATCCCCCAATTTAAAACGCGCCACGGGGCGTGTTTGCACAGTGGTGAAGGTAGGGGGCAGGGCATGTGATATGTGTGAAAACACTCTTTTGATATGTGTGCAAACACTCTTTTTAAATATAGGGATAATTTATTAAATTAACCAGGCAGGGGGAACAAATCCTTCTCTCACAGCATTAAACACCTTAGTTAAAAGCGAGGCCATAAATATGGAAAACGCATATATATATATATATATATCCATTGGAACTCCGTCCAGACCAGGGGCCTTACTATTTGGGCTGTTCAAAATGACCTTCAGCACTTCCTCATAGCAAAATTGCAAAGTTGATATTAGCTGTCCTGGCTCCCATTACGAGGAATAGTCCTCTTGGGTATATTTTGAGAAAATGGCGCCTAAGTGATTGGCCCATTGGGTTGGAGTAATTGAGGGCTCTAAATCTGGTGCTATATCCTTGGAGAAAATTGGAGCATTCACAGTTTTCCAGAAAAGGAGGCTATCATTAGTCTCTGCTCCTTTTAGCAGATTTTCCCATGCTTCCTTCTGTAACTCTTGCTTTCTGTATCATCACTTTATCACTGGTGCTCTGATTTATTAGACTGACCAGGTGGCTCCGAGCTTTTGTGCATTAATGATCAAATCATTTTTTGGTTGTTTATTTTTTTGTTTCGTCTTAGAATTTAGAATTAATAGAGTTAGAAATATGAATAGGGGATTATCGAGATTCCGCATGGTTAAGATATGGTGCTAAGACTTTCATAAATTGCTCAGACTTATTTAAAATTATATTTTTTAGTAAACCTGCTGTGTCAAAACCTGTCCATTTAATTCTTATATGGTTATTGTCAACGTGGATAATGTTTTTAATTTTCCCTTCTTCTGGATTATTTAATACACTTAGCCTTATGGTCAGGAGGACTGGATTGTGCTAGCTGCATCTCCAATGACCTGTATGTCCAATGTCCGGGCCCTATCATAGTCTGAGATCACAAAATGATCTATCGTACTACTGGAGCCTCTACCTATAAAAGGTGGAAACAGAGGGTGCCTGCCAAAGGTGCCCTGTTCCACTATACTCAATCTATACTTGACTATAATGTTATTAAGGGCTAAATTGTATGTAGTATGTTTAAAATGAGGCAAGCTCAACCCGAGTGTCCTTATATCCACAAAGTTACTTTGCCAATATAAAACATGCTGTAATATTACAATCCCCACCCCAGATTACATAAGGATTTAACCTTGACCTGCCCATGAACCTATCCAGTCTGCATCTAATGAGTCCACAACATCCACCCTGGTATTATCAGAAACATTGTTATAAAAACTTATTATGAACAATACTTCCTTCCTTCCCAGGTTGAGTAGGATAAACTGATAATAATTAGATGTGAGATGACACCTCTTTATTTGAGGGGCCAAGCCAGTAGATATAAAGATTATAAGCACACCCTTGGCTCTATCCTTATTAGAAGGTATCTCACTGGTATGAAATGATACGAAATCAATCTTAGCTGTCCTCCAAGTTTCCTGAATATAAACAATGTCAGAATATCACTCAATAAACCAATGGTTAAAGTGAAATTATGGTTCGGTAAGGTAAAGGGATTTTAAAAGGATTTTAGTTCATGTTAAAAAAAAAACTAGAAATACATTTGAAGAAAACATAAGTTAAAGTTTTAGTTATAGTTAGGTCTTGTAATAATGTAAAAACTAAGTTATACTTTGCTTACTTAACTGTAAATTGTGCCTCTATAACTTACATGATTAAAGACAACACTGATCATGTCATGCAACTGATATGTCAATTTGCTATAAGCTTTGCACAGTGGAAGGTATTTAGCAAGGCACACGTAGACCCAATAGTTTATAACCTCTGTAGTACTAAAAGGCGTATCTTTTCAAAACAAGGAGAACACAAAGAAGATGAAGAGTATGTTTGAAATCACCAACATTAAATAGATATTATCCTTTTCTTACTGTTATTGTTGTCTGTAAGAAATATAATGGCTCGGTAGCCATTAATGACATCAGCACCTTATTAAACCTTATTAAATAACATTCAAAACAGAGTTCTGTTATTATTTGCCGACAAGATGTGTCTGTTAAATATCTGACCTGATATACAAATATTATGTCACTGGCTATTTTAGTGAATGAGTGGAGGTGTGATCTAGTCTATAAGTGAAATATTATATATATATCAGTGCCTCTATTTCTAAGTGACTGCTTCTATGACATACTGTATAGTTAAGTGATTGGATGTGTATGTGCCTCAAGTGTCTGAATAATTGAATGTGTTGTTGCATGACTACCTAGAAATGTGCTATATTGCACTGACATTTTTAATTAGGAAATTGAGAAAAATACTAATTGGAAAGTATGGTAGTACCATTTAATGTTTAAAACACTCTCATTGGATATCAGTAAGCAATATGGGTGTGAAAGAAGAACGTTTTGAGACATCCAACGACATTCAACTGCAGCTACTATTGAAAAAGAAAAAGAAGATAAAGATATGTTAGTATTTAATCTCCACAATTATACAACCGTAACAATACACATTGTTTATACTGTAAGACTATATTACTATGAGCACAAATATAAAGTTCTCTTTTTTACTGTTCTCAGCTTTAATACAATTTCACCCCAAATGATGGTTTGTGTGAAGCATCATCCTCAAACAGTGGGGGGAAAAAATCATTGGATTGTAAAAAAAACCCTCAAAGCTGCACAGTAGTTCATGACAAATAAGTGCTACTATGCATTTCACTCATTACAAGTCATTAATTAGTGACTTTTCTACACTTACTACAGTAATCTGAGAAAACGTATATTGTTGAAAATGTTTCTCATAGTATTATATCAGGTACAATATCATAAATAGATGTGAAGTAGTCTTCAATTGTGGAGATCCTTTTGAAATTATCACACCTGGTAAACCAAATGATGTGTAAACTACTGATGAACCATGTAGACAAAATTACATACAGTACTTTTTTTTCCAGAGATAGGACGTACAAGTGTTGTTGGATAAACAAGAGAGGATCATTTTTAACTTTTGAAGGCAGTGTTTGGTTTCATCTTAAGGCTGCAGTAATAGGAGTATGTCCATCCACTTTCAAACTTCAATGTGGGTGTTAATTTTAGGTGTTATATTAACTCCTTTCTCCAATATAAAAGTACTCTTGATTTTCAAAGATCTTCTTGAAAATATTACCCTCAGTAGGCCAAATAATCCCACAAATAAAAGTAAAAGTTGTTGTTAAGAAACATAATTGGTCAATTATTTTTGTTTTGAAGACAGTTTTTATTTCCAACTTAAGGCTGCTGTACTTGGAATATATCCCTTCAGATGATTCAGATTGTAACTGGTGTGTTTAGATGTTATATAAACTCTTTATCCAGACATTGTCTTCAGAAGTTTGGTTGAAGAAAGAAGAGATATGAGTTTGGTAATTTCCTAGTTAATCTAGGTTTGGATTTTAGATATATTTCATTGCATTCTGTCCATCCAGACTGGTATCTTGAATAGACAATGTAGTGTACAGAGGTTGTCTTTACTCATTATTGAAATATGATAGCCAAATGAATAGAAGTCCTTCCTGAAATGGATATTTGACCAGCTACAATGTTGGTAATTTCAGTTTCCAATTTTTACCATCTGCTTTGCATAATTTTAGCATCACTATAACTTATTTCCGACTTGTTTCTAGATACAACATAGATATGACATCTGACCTGCAATTTGAGCAGGTCATATTTTGGTTTGCCTTTTTCAACAGTTTCCCAGAAGGCACAGTTCTAGTATCTGGTAATATCAAGTAGAAGAATCGTTCAGAATTAGTTACAATGCTGAAGGTGAATCCCCAATCTTCACACTCATGGTTCTATTTGTGACTCAATCCAAAGAGCTCATTACTATTTACTTCATCTTGCTGTAATACTCCTAGCATTACCATATTAAATTATTGTGTGTCTTGTTGAATATTTAAAGAAAACACTACTGATCCAGTAGATATAGCTATACGATCTCAGATTCCTGAAACAGAATGTATTACACTTCTGTCACTCAGTACACCTTGGTGCAAACTATATAGTGCAGAACTATGGGTCATATTTACCTTGAAATGGCGCAGCGTGATGCTTCAAGCAAATTAGCGGTGCCGCGCCATTTAAAAATTCAGGGATGCCCAGTATTTGCAAGAATCTTGCGCACCCTGTGTTTTCCCTTGCACCAGCGCAATAAAAGCTGCAAAGCACTAGCACAGGTACCCTTTTGCCATGGTACAAAGGTGCCTGCATTTCAGGGATGATTGTGTTTGTGCCGGAAGGAAGACCAGACTGAACTAAAACAATCATTAATGGCGTTTTGCTCCTTCTATGTATGCTGCAGAATGAAGCACACATAGAAAGAGCAAAAAACTAGGAGAAATAAAAGTATTTCTCCTCGTTGCGCCACTCTAATGCCTCCTTGGTTTTCTACATGTGGCAAATGGAACAGTACATTCAGAACAACTTTCACTTGATGTTGACTCCCAAACTGTTTTCGAATTGGGAACCTGCAACTTCTCCATCATTTGCAAGTTTTCTCGTCTTTGATTCTTTGGGGATACTACGTCTGTCCTTCCTTTTCTGGAGCATCCATACACTGTTTTGTAACCTTTTCAGAGGCGTTAGTTTTTGGCGTTGCCTCATATTTACAGATCCTTGTAAATCTGGAGGAGTGTAAAAAAGCAATGGGTGTTGCATGTCAAAGGGAAATGTATGTCCCTCAGGGAGAAAAGTAAACTCTGATTCACACAAGCAACACTTCAGTCGCATACAAAAGACCCCAAACAGTGGGGAATGTACATATACTCAGAACACTCAATTGAAATACCACCAAGCCCAAAAATGTAGTGGCAGAGTCTTTATTTATAAAACCTTAAAAACCAATTCCTATTATAGGTCCCGCAATGTTCCTTTAAAAACCTGAATTGACTCACAATTCTAACAAAAGAATGACTCTAATATACAACAAAAATGTTTCATATTATACACAATATGTCCAAGTACATTTAAGACCTGTTTGTTCCTTATGTTGTGGCACATGTACATTTCATAAGAGCAAAATTGTCAGTTAAAGTAAAACATTTGAAACAAGGATATACAATAATAAAAAAATACTTTTCATAGAAAAAATTATAACAACCTAGAAGGGAACCCCTATTGTACAGTGAAAAGAGATACTGTTACAAGGACTGATCCAACTTATTGTGTAGAACTCATATTTTTGTTGCTGTCCATCATTGTTTTTGCAACATCCCTTCTCGTGGTTGGATTCAGAAATTTACACAGCGTTGACGCGTTTTGGTGGTCTTGGCACTAGGAGTCCCATCTTCCTCAGGACCAAAAAGATTTATAAGGGTTAAAGACTATAAATGGATAAAGCAATAATTGGTGATGTGCTATTTCTTGGAATTAAATAATCTGTGCGGTAAGAAGTTTTATAATATAGTACTTCTCCTTATTTGATATTTATTGATATTTGATATTTATTTATTTATATAGCGCTGAATCACCCATGAGGGTATCTGGGCGCTTCGGACGAACAAACAACCTAATTCAGGAAGAGGATATTATTTTATTAGTTTTAGAAAAGGTGAGTTTTTAACATTTTTCTAAATTGAGACAAATTTTGTCCCAGACGTAGCGCAGAAGGCAAACCATTCCAAAATCTTGGAGCCAGGTAGGAAAAAGATTTGCCACCACTACGCGCTTTTTTATTCTAGGAACAGCTAGCAAATGCTCCTTGCTGGACCTGAGATTGCGTGTGACTGAATAGGGAGAACGTTTGTTAGAGAGATACTTGGGGCCCTTGCCATTGCAGGCCTTATAAATGATGCAGCCTATTTTAAAGTTTACCCTTTTCTTTATGGGAAGCCAATGAAGCTTGTTTAAGAAGAGGCCCAGAGGATGTTCTAGATGGGACATTGCTTATAAGTCGAGCAGCGGTATTCTGCACCACTTGAAGTTTATTAATGGCACTCTCATTGGCCGAAAACAATAGAGCATTGCAATAAACCAATCTGCTCAATATCAGGGCCTGAATTAGGGTTTTTTTGGTAGAAGAGGGCAGGAGAGGAAAAATCCTCCTCAAAAGGCCCAGGATAAAGTAGCAGGAACCTGCAATGACGTTAGCGTGAGTATTATGTGTAAGCGTATGGTCAATCCTGACACCCAGATTTTTAACCACCTCTTTAGGAGTGGGGGCATTCCCCAACTCTTCCGGCCACCAGGTAGGTGACCAAAGGGTGGTAGCTCCTCCAAACAACATGATCTCCGATTTATCTCCATTAAGTTGTAAATAGTTATTACGCATCCAGGCAGTGATAGTTTTCATGCCCTCAGCGAAAAGTCGATCAATATCAGGGGTATTTTTATCAAATGTAAGCAGGAGCTGAGTATCATCAGCGTATGAGATAGGTATGAATCCCAAAGATCGCATAAGCCTAGCCAAGGGGGTGACATATACATTAAAAAGGGTGGGACTTAAGCAAGATCCCTGCGGAACACCCTTACTTACTTTGGTCGTCTCTGATTTAAAAGATCCCATAGTGACTGTTTGAGTTCTGTCAGTGAGGAAGTTGGTAATCCAACTCAACGCTTGTCCCTGAAGACCTATATCCTGAAGTCTTTCTAAGAGAATGTGATGTGAAATGGTATCGAACGCTGCTGACAGGTCAAGTAGCACCAGAAGTGCCGCTTGTCCCTTGTCAGCAGCCATACGTATATTGTCAGTGACTTCTATGAGAGCGGCCTCTGTATTATGATTGGCCCTAAATCCTCATTGAGAAATGTCCAACAATTGATGAGATTCCAGATAATTAGAAAGATGTGTATTGATATGTTTTTCTATAAGTTTTGATTGTAAAGGTAACAGAGAAATGGGTCGATAATTTTTAATTTCCGAGGTCGGGATCTTGGTGTCTTTACGTATTGGTCTAATTTGCGCATCCTTCCATGCCGCAGGAAGATGACCCTCTGTAAGGGAACAGTTTATAATAGAGCAGATCGAAGGAGCTAATTGCTCCGCAAATTTAGCAGAAATCCTGGCAGGAATAATGTCCGTGGGAGAGCCTGATTTCATAGATTCTATGAGAGGAATAGCTTCCTTCATCTGAAGCTGAGGGAATGTATGAAGTTGAGTAGATGTGACATAAGTGTCCAAAGGACAGACTGTGGAAGATAGCGCTGAGTTACTAGCTGCAATGATTTTTTGATAGATGGAGTCAATTTCGAGAGTAAAATGTTCTGCCACCTCATTGCATAAGGACTGGGTAGGGGATTCCGCAGTGTCACATGCCATTGGGCTAGAGTAGGCCTTTACGATTTTAAATAGTTCCCTGGAATTAGACCCGGCCTTATCTAGTTTTAAGGTAATATGTGTTTTTCGTGCTATTTTGATATTGTTGTGATATATTGCTAGGGCGCATTTATATCTACTTCTATCCTGCTCTGAATGAGTACGACGCCAGATTCGTTCCAGGTTTTTACATCCGCTCTTTTCCTTACGTAGGTCCGGAGAGTACCAATCAGTAGAGTCATTAGAACTTTTTGGTGGATGAGTCGTAGGTTTAAGTGGTACCACTTTATCCAAAACACTTGAGATAGTGTTGTTAAAATGTTGTAGTTGTTGATTAACATTGAAATTCTCAGTATCAGTGTCCCATGTCAAAAGTGAGGAGGCAAGATGTTGTGCTTCCAATTTATGCCAGGGTCTATACCATCTATCAATATCGGGTGTGGGAGAGGGTAAGATGATAGGACTCCTCAGATGGAAATTAACTACTGAATGGTCAGACCAAGTAAGTGGTCTAGTGTCTATATAATCAATATGCTGCGAATTAGAGAGGATGAGGTCTAGGGTATGGCCCGCTAAGTGAGTAGGATCATTATTGAGCTTGAGAAGCCCATGTGAAGCCAAATCCTCTAAACACGTTTTGGCATCAAGATTGTTTAAATCCTCACTATGAATATTAAAATCTCCTAGAAGCAAAACGTTGCATGTAGCCACAATATGGGGGAGATAAATTCCATCAAATGACTATTAAAGTCTTTTATAGGGCCTGGAGGCCTATACACCAATGCTCCTTTCCACCACTGTTGGGGATGTAACTCAATTTTAAAGATTAAACATTCAAATATTTCTGAACTGTACTGGTCTAAAATAGTAACCAATGTCTGTTCTTTATGGATTATGGCTATGCCACCACCCACACGTTCAGGCCTATCCAGTCTTTGAATCCTGAAGCTAGGGGGAAGGGCCAAAGCGATTGCAGGAACCGCCGTGGGTTTGATCCATGTTTCCGTAAAAAAGACCAAATCAGGATTAGTATCAGTCAAAAGATCCCAAATAGCAGTAGCATGTCGGGGAAGAGATCTCACATTAGCTAAAAGCCCTTTCCATATGGTGTTGGTCTGGGGTTTGATACCTGATCCTACCCCTGGGATAGGTGGTCGTTTAAGATCAATAACGTGCACAGCATTATTACAGTTCTGCCCGAGGCTATACTACTGGGTATGATAAATTCTATCCTTGGTTCTGAGGGATAGATATCTTATAGCACTGCTGGAAGACGTAGGGTATGTGATCCCCAATCAGTCGTCTTATAAGAAGAGCCGTCAATCCCGGAATTAGAGTAACCGGGAGAATTTGATGTGCATATGTTCTTTACGATGTAGATTGGGCTAATAATGCCAGCAGCGGGCCCACCTACTATGAGTCTGGGTAACCAAGTTGGGTGTTTATCCACAACCAGTATATGCTTTTCATGTCGAATCAGTCCTGGTGATCCTTCTCCTTCAAACTTGCCTTCAAAATGCCCACATCAACAACTATTGCACTTATCTGTGCCGCAGAACGCTGCAGTGAGGAGGGCCATATTTACAAGGCTGATATCATGGGAGAACCCAATATACCCTTGAGGGCTTGGGCAATTCAAAAAGTATTGAGCCAAAGGTGCCAATAAGGGATTTTGTTTAGAGAATACATTTTCTGATTGATTAGGTTGCAATAATTCAATGGTTCAGTATAAACAGATCTTCAACCAACAATTGAAATAAATTATTTACACAGTTAATGCACAAAGAAACAAAAGTAACAAAGCAAACACAGGAATATCTTGTAGTAAATATCTAGATGTATTTTCATGTATAAATCACATAAATAAGGGTACAATTAGAATGAAAATATATTCAATGCAAATCATGAACAAAGGTATATTGCAAATTGACCTATAATTCATGAATAAAAACATCCATTCCCAATTGGTCAAGACAGTAACGTAGCTCCTTATATACAAAACAGTCACTTGAAATACATTAGTTATTGAGGAAGTGGATGGTACAGTCGACGTTTTGGTCTTCTGTGAGAGCTGGCTTACACTTACCCCACACACATCCAGCACAGGTGTCACTGTACATGTGACCCTGCCTATAAAGGGGCCGGGCGCACATGTCCGTATCCAGTTCCACATACCATCTGCATGTGTCCGTGTGGTCATAATGTATGCATGAGGTCCCCGGGCCCTACGACATTACTATGTGCGGTGTACAGCTGACACAACTATGTCACCGCAGTCAGTTAGAGCTTGGACATCTAGCTTTGTCGTCACCCAGGCAATATGTATGAGTAGTGGGCTGGGCCATTGTGCGCAGGTCCAGTGCGGGTGTGCGACTGATGATTGTGGGGCTCTGGGCGTGGTTCAGTACAGGAAATGTGCAAATACATCTGTATCTGTGTAAGTGTGGGTCTCCTTTGTGGAGTGTTGGTGGTCCAAGAAGGCAATTAGACAACCACATAAGTGATCTAGTTTGTCATCCATGGGTTTGGACCCCACCTGTACCTGTTCGGCCACCTCCTTTTGGCATTCTGACACTGTTGTGGTCGATTTAGATACCCGTATATAGTTTTCCCGATGTATGCCCTTATATATGCACAACTCTCATTGCCCCTATTTAGGTATAGAAATCTGACCTTTATTTAGGCATCAGCCATGCAAACCAAATACAGGCATGGTCACCTACATCCATCCATCCCACGTCACAATGAGTTCTTGGAAAACCAGACTCTTAAGCGCTTTAGGACTTCCCCTGCTTGGATTATTGATGTCTCCAATAACTCCTTTATTATGCATAAACAGCTATTCTTTAGGGGTTCATTCATGATGCTCCCCTGCCTGACTTTTACGTCAATACTGACATTCCTAAACACCTTCAAGGTATAAATATACCTTCACTTACCATGGTAAACCACCGCACGGCTACACAGCTCGATACGGCTTTCCACGGCAAGTTCGGAAGGAATTCGAGTCCCCACCTGACGCACTGACCAGACGCTGTCATCCTCTTCGCAGAGAATCCAGCTCCAGTGTTTCTGACTGCCTTTGCCGGGTGTTAGAGATCGAGACCTGGAAAGAGATTCCAACCTCTCTCATTATAAGGTATGGAGCAGACTAGAACCTAGAGAGGCTTCTGGCAAACACTAACTAAAGCTAAACTATACTATAGAAAACAGCACCTACTTCTTACCTCGTACTACACTTAGGTTAGGTACACCTGGGTAGAACTATTTAGAAGCACCAGATGAGTATACACATTATAGCCTGTGTTATTTATGAATGTATTTTATGAATATATGTCATAGCTACAAACCATGTAATTGCAATATTATTTTATCTGACTGCTAACGCTGAACGTATTATACTTCGCATTCTGTCTTACGATTGTAGCAGTTCATATCTCTTGCACAAGAAATAAGACAGTTCAATAAACCCTTTTTATGGAAACGCCCGTCTATCTATTTCTGTGTAACTCTGGAGAAGCGAAGCATGCACGATTGACTGAGTGAAACTGTTATCTATTGTTTCCACGATTCTGAGAGAACTGTTCCGATTCTAAGGGATACAAAGTTGTCATGTTTATGCGGTTGTCAGAGAATCCCTTCTTGTTCATTTGAGAAGTTTCTAGTGACCTCTGAGCTAGCTGGTACACACAAGTAATTAAGTTTAATGTACTCGATAGAGACATACTGATTCAGTCTGATGTCAAAACTATAGTGTATATTATTCCAATACAGAGAGCCTATAAGGGGTATATTAACTACACTACATGGCACCCAACGATTTGGTAAGGCACTAATTTAATGCTAGATACTGAAGTAACTCAGTCGTGTTTTTCTCAGAGACCCCTACTCATAATACTCCATAAGACGTCTGGAGAGGGTAGGGGTAATATCCGCCATAGCTGAGTAAGACAAAAATCCTATGTATTAGCTGTTTGGTTTGTTCAACTATGAAGGGTACAGTGTTCCAAAATATTGTGCACCTTATCTTTGTTCCCTTGAAACTTGCTCTGCATTTTTCACTAAAGAATATCCGTTAATGGGGACACAAACACCGGAGCCGGTGGAGCTGTAATCGAGCAAGTCGCAGCATCTTTTAATTTTACAGGTTTTGATGAAACCGATGAGAATGCTATAATCATTCCTCCAAATTTAAGGAAAGCAATCACTCTAAAATTTATAAAACATGGCCTAAAACCAAGAGGTGGTAGAGCAGTTTTTGTGATAGAGGCACATGAATCTTATCAGAAAGAGGTATTCTACTCATGGATAGTATTCCCAGAATCACATCCAGTAACACAGATGTTTCACTCTACAAAGAAGATGATCCACCTGAGGAATATATTCCCTACGAGGATGTTGAAATTCCTCTCACATACCAGGAGCATGCTCTCTGGTTTAAAGGCGCCCTAAAACATTTTAATCACATTACCAGGATCGGTCCACTAGGTAGACCATGAGCAACATGGCCGATTTTAACCAGTTACACACCTCATCCTGAAATTGAAGAAATGTCAAATGATGAATTACTTACTCAGCTCAAAGAGTTAATAGAAATCTGCAGACAATTGGTTCAATATGTCATGCGGACTTTCACAGTCCAACCACCATTAGCTATTCTTAAACAAGCCTCTCAGCAGGGGAATACACACAAAAAATGACTCCACAGACTTTATACACAGTCATGGGTAAAATGCCCACAAAACGTGAACAAATTCCATTCAGGATAGCTCAAAAAATTACTCAAATCAAGCAGTATTTCCTAATACTAGCCCTTCTGAGAAGCACAGAATTCTAACAATCTATTTACCAATGGGGATCACACCACATCTGGAAGACTGCACCACTTGGGGCACAGTCTTTGCTGCTATCTATACAAAAATACATGGTGTTCCGTCTATGGCGGTAATACCTGATGTCCTGAAACAGATTCAAAATGAATACGGGACAGAGCCTGCTCTGAATTTAGGTATGAAGTTACTGAAAAATTTCGACTAGGTCTCAACAATAATATTATCTAATATTAAAGGAGCAGCAGCATCAGTGTGATCCGCAATAAAGTAAGGGAATTTGATGTAACAGAACAACAACAAGAACTATCCCGAATAATTGAAAAATTCTATGAAGAATTAGACAGAGACATTTTGGGTGGGAAACCAGTTAAACCACAACTGTCTGAAGGTCCTGAAAAGGAATCTAACAAACACAATCCTACATCTTCTAAAATGAAGTGGGAAAATAGCAAATAACATTCAAAAGAGAAACGTTCTCAATCCCGAGGTAGGTCTCCTCAAAAGGAGCCCTCTGAAAGGAGGTATAACTTCAGGAATAGGGATAATTTGAGATAGGTATCAAGATACTGATACACGTTGATCTCGTACCTCCTTTCAGATTTTGTCACAGACATCTGAAAGAAGAGGACGGTCAGATCAAAAAGAAGAACGCGTGAAGTCCAAAGACGATCAACACGTTCAGAAAAACAAACCAAAACCTCAATTTACCAAGAAGAAGGTAGCAGGTCTAAAGATCAGACATGCTGAACATTCTGAGAACACAACTCAAGAACGGAGAATGGGCTCAGACAATGCTGGACAGTGCATCAGAAGTAACAATAGCTCACCAGAATCTGAAGGAACTTCTGGAGACAGTAGACTTGAATGAAGACATTCAAGTTGAGAATGTAGACACTAGGGTTAGTTTTCCACATAATTCATATGAAATAACATTCCGCATGGAGGGAGACATACGAAGAAAAGTGAAAGAACTCTTTTGGGAGCGACTTTCAAAGGGTTATGATATACTTCTAGCAGGAAATGACTGGCCACCAGAATTTGTCAGGGAGTGCCCACACGGCGAAGACATCATTATGCCAGCCTTCTCCAACCATGTTCCAGTACATTTAAAATATACGTATGCAAGAAAATGGGCAGTTGCCCAAGCCCCACCATTATATAAAAATCATGTAGGATGGGATGAGGGCTCACCTCACCACAAGATCCAATTGAAAAATCAACCAACTGCACAAAGACAGTACCCAATTAACCAGGAAGCTAAAAAAACAGGTAAGAGAGATCTTAGATCAACTTGAAAACCAAGGGGTGATTGAAACATGCACCTCATCAATGAACAATCCTTTGTTTCCTGTTTCCAAACCAGACAATACATATTGTCTAGTTTTGGATTACAGACACCTGAACTTGTTCTAAAACATTTGCAGTGAAAAATGCACATAGTACAGCATTAATGAATAACATTGTGCGTAAAAAATATAAAACCACATTAGGCATTTCAAACAGTTTCTTTTGTCAAAACATAGCACCTGAAAGTAGGTTTTTGACAGCTTTCTCAATAATGGGGACCCAGGGTCACTTTTGTCGACTCCCACAAACGTTCAAGAACAGCCGGGGGTTATTTTTAGCAAGAGTTACAACAGATTTTTGATGTTGAGGCATTGTCATATGTCGATGATATCTATCTGACAGACGTTGACCTGGATAGTCACTTGAGCAGGGTGAATACCATTATACTGGGCTTTGCCCCTGAGGGCTACAAATTAAATTTCAATAAATCAAGAATTGCCCATCTCAATGTCCTGTTCTTAGGATATGAGCTTTCAAGTGAAGGCAAAAGCCTGGCAGCCAACTTTTTAGAAAAATGTGTGCTGCTCCAACCTCCAAAAACAATGAAAAACTTACAGTCGATTCTAGGTTTCCTGAATTTTGAAAGAACTTAGGGGCATATTATCAAGAACAGGCGATAAAATTATCGCCGCTTTATCGTCAGGAAACTGCCGCTAAAGCGGCGATAATGGGCTTGATAATAGACCCTTGTGAATTCCCATAGAAGCCCAGGTTAACACCAGAACCTGGGCTGCTATGGGAATTCACAAGGGCCTATTATCAATCCCATTATCGCCGCTTTAGCGGCAGTTTCCTGACGATAAAGCGGCGATAATTTTATCGCCTGTTCTTGATAATATGGCCCTTACTTTCTAAATTACTCAGAAAGGGTTAAACCTCTATATGAATTAATCAAACTTGATTTCAAAATCACAAATAGATACAAGAACACACTGATATCCTGTGGTCACTTCAAGCTGACATGTTAGCAACAAATCATTTACAAACACACGTAAACGTACACAACTTAGTGATCCGAATCATTACGGGTCAATGCGGATTCACCTACTTAACTTCTAACAAAGGTAAAAAAGTACCAATCGCATACAAACCACATTTGTGCACACAAGCAGAAATGAAATTGACATCAACAGAAAAAAATCTGACAGCAGTTCAAACCGCTGTAGCAAAAGAAAGAGCCCTAGCACACGGGAAACGCAATATGGCTGTAACCCTGTACCAGACTTTGAGGCAGTTACAAAAGCAAGCATTCCGAATGCAAAAGCTTTAAATCCAAGATGGATACAATGGGTTAATTCTCTTGCTGCAACTGATGTTGAATATGTTTTTGATCCTGTTTTAAAAACACAAGCATTCCTGCAATACGAACACAAATGTCCTCTGCCTACTGAGATTCTTCCTCTTGACCAGTATGAATTTAAAATTTATAATAACAGATCTGCACAACCTGCTACGACGAGTAAACAAGCTTATAGTTCAGCATGCGCGATCGTTAAAGGTTGTATGCGGGATGGCAAATTCAGACCAATGGTCACAAAAATACAATCCCTAGGAGATTGTACAGCTCAGCGAGCTGAACTACAAGCATTCAAAATGGCACTTGAAGATACAGATCACGAATTCCTCACACTTATATTGTGCGATTCTTTTTACTGTGTTCAATCTTACGATGAATATTTACAGAATTGGCTTCAAAAAGGTTTCAAAGATGCAAAAGGTGGCACAATCAAGCGTAAAATGCTTTGGGAACAAGTAGTTCAGTTGCGAGATGGACTACAAAACCCTCACGTGATACACATGCTGAGTCATCAACGTGATGGCATTCACGTTGAATGGAATTCATTGGCTGATGAAGCCGCGAAGGGGGCTGTGCCACACGGCTTCCGTAGCTGCAATCACTCATTCAAAAACGAAAATAGACAGTGAAATAATACTGGCTGTCAATGCTTCAAGTAAAGGCAGCGGTGCAGCTTTATCTAAAAAGATTCCACTCAAATACTCGTATATAATTGATGTGAAAAACGTTATGTGTGCTCGAATCCCTGGAGTGGGGGATAGGGTAATCCCAAAAATGGAACACAGATTAGAACTAATCCTAGCAGCACATGAAGGGATTGCCTTTGCTCATGTAGGTGTTTCCGCCACAGTATCGTTAATAAAACAGAGATACTGGTGGCCCAGCATTAGGAAACAGACCAGGAACTATGTTTTGGACTGTGAAGTATGCCAGAAGATGAAAGTCTCTGCAGTGAAACGTCCTGCACAGACGCCCATTTCAGATAAACCATTAGCTTGTGTTTACCTGGACCACAGAGGTCCCTTGCAAAGGGATGGTAACTATAAATATATCATGGTTGCAGTGGATTCGTGTTCAAGATTCCTATGGATGTGGCCTCAGCACTCGACTGACGGTCAAACTGTTATAAAAGATTTGCGAGTCTTTATTGGCACATACGCAATTGGCACTCTACACTCTGACCAGGGCCCTGCGTTTAGCTCTCGAGCTTACAAATAAGCCATGGCCTGTTTGGGTGTAGCATTGCGGTATTCTTCTCCATTCCATCCTGAGGAAAATTCTGTTGTGGAAAAAAAAAGGGACATAAAGCAGTCTATAACAGCTAGGGTATTAGGTTTGGGTGATGGGTGGGTCAAACATCTTCTTGGGGTCCAGCGCTCATTACATAATTTGCCAAGAAGTTCTCTAGGGGGTGTCACTCCATATGAGGTCCTATTTGGGATTAGAATATTGGTACTGGACCTTGACATGAAAGGCACAGTGGTGGAAAATAAACAATTTGATATCAAAGATCTTTTGGCTGTTTTACTTGTCCTAAATGAACTAAGATCAAAACAAAGCAACCTGTTCCTGAAGCCAACCACCACTGGGGAAAAACCAGCCGTCCCAGCAAGGCTTGTCTAGATCCCAAATATTGGTGATCTAGTCAGAGAAAAGATCGCAGACAAGAAGGAATTTGGGCCTTATTACAGACAACCAGTATCTGTCCTAGCAATCTACGGATCAAGAACAGTACTTCAGCCGCCCCTTGCTGGTAAAAAGGAGAAAAGATTTGTGTCCATTGACCTCATCAAACCACACTATGTGGCCGATACTAAGCAGTAGGCCAAGTGGACTCTGAAAATGTAGCAGACGCACTCCTCTAGCTACTATCCAAGAGGTTCAAACTGAGGGACTCACCACCTTTGAAGATTCTACAGTAAGAAAAGAAGGACTAAGCAACAATGCTATGGAACTTATTCCTCTTGAGATCCAAATAACAGTTCGTCCTGATACACCTGTCTACAACGAAGTAACAAGTGATCAACTGGTTCCAGCGATTTCAACGAATCCTGATGCAATTCCAACCATTGACAGAATGCCTCCGGCCATTTCATTAACTTTGATACATTTTCTGGGGATCCCAGCGAAACTGAAACGACACCAGCACAAAAAAGTTTCAAAGAACAAGCAACAGATTTTTTTAATCTCCTGAAAAACACTTATCTGGTTTCACCATGGATTGAACTGTGAATTGTTTTGGGAACATTTTTCTTTCTACTTTGGCTAGCTCTGGTAACGACTATGTGTTGGCTGATAAATTGAAAATATATTCTAATGGACACAGCAAGTAAAAGAGTCAACTTACTTCTCCAGCCACACAAATCATCCCATCGTGAAGCAAGAGACTTGTTATCCATGAACATCACAGTCGTTCCTATACCAGATGGTATAGTTTGGGACAAAACTGAATATGACATTTTGGGCCCGATGGAACTTTTGGAGATACAACACTTATTTACATTTTCAATAAGTGACTTTATTACCTCTAGTACCTTTTCTGATGATTGGGACTTTGAGACTGTTAATAACATGATGTCTGATCTAGAAATGTCTGCAGCATTCTCAAATCATGAATTTTTAGAGGGTTCATCAGACTATGAACAGCTTTATTGTTACAACCACTATGGTCATCATTTCTAGCATAAAACTACATCACCTAGAAATGTATTTATGTATAACCAATGGGAACATTGTCCTACACCTCCAAAGGGTAGCTCAAAAACTTTTGCAAAGAAGTTTCCATATTTTTCAGGGTTCAACATATCCAATCCAGAATCGTTTTACTTTAAAAATGTGAACAAAACACGAATGCAAAGTATGTTAACAAATACAATACAGATTTATTCTGCAGCCTTTATTGCCCAAATGTCTAGACAGGGTTTTGACTTTTGGAAAGACAACATTGACATAAAATCTGTCTGGGGTACAAAAGATTGGCAAGTGCAGGGGATAGAAGCTTTGTTTAGAGCCTGTATCACCCCTGAGCAAATAATTTCTTTGAATGACACTGTCCAACAAACGTCTTGTCTTGGGATAGCCTAGATAAAAAACATGTATAATCTGTCCAAACCTGCACCTGCAAGTAATAGCACTACACAGGGGGTGGTCGATGTACATACTATTTTGCATCACAACAGTTCAGATCCTGAATGGGAAAAATGGTTGCTCTGGCCCACAGACACAAACAACTGTCAAGATCGATTGCTGAACAAAACACAGGGTTTCACTATCAATAGGCCAGACCCACGATATGTTCAAAGACAGCATCCAGGGGTAATAACAACATACAGTATAGGGAAACTATGCCTTGATTGGCTACAGAAAGCTACACTAGAGGATGTTAAACAACACTTATCTTTACTTAAAGAAGGCAGAGACCTGAGGGAATTCTAGCTAGGACCAAGAAAACCGCGTCAAAAACGTTTCATGTATGCTGCTTATAATGAAATATGGAAGGTTACCCGAGCAGAAACTGCAGAAAGAACACAAAGGGGATCAGTGTATACGGTGCTGAGCATTGAAAAACTGGAAAAATGACCATTCACAGTGGCAGAAAAAACAGCTACTGAGTGGCTCATACATGGTAAAATTACTCTGCCTGTTACAACTTTCCATTTTCAGTATTGCCTAAAACATATACCAGTAGGCAGATATGAAAGGTTGAGTAAAGAATACATCAAGACATCCTGGTATTTACCTTACACACACAGATGTTGGAGTGGGGGCGTGAAGTGTTTCTTAGTGGTACTAACTGTAAAAATGCACTAAGCGGTTCTCTCCTATATCAGGGTATTAAGTTACACGGTACCTGCACCGGTTCCACTGCAAAGTTATCCTGCCACCTGCAAGGTTCACCAGCTGCAGTGATTAATTCAACTTTTGGACAACTTTCAAATGGAAGTTATAATCTGTTGAATGATCACAGCTGCTGTGGCAGGTTGCCAGGCATCCCATATCTAGTAATGGTTACATCTAGGGTCACTTGCTGTATGCAAGTCTTGTTACCCCAAATAGAGACAGCCAGGGGGTCACCTCTATGGCCTTCACTGAACATCTCTTCTATACGAATTGATACTCTAAGCAGAATAAAAGCCATTATTTTGCAACAAACCGTGCCTCTGACCTCGGCCAAAGAAACATATGATCTACGAGTCGCAAAGACTTCAGCTGATATATATGCCCTTTTGAATACAAACTGCCCTATACATTTCTCAGAAATGTTGGGACGTATCTCAAATATGTCTGATGTGAGCGATATTGTACATGTATTTAAGAACATGTGTTTAGGACTGTTAGCACCTTTTCAAGCAGTCCTCAGAATAATTCCCAACTTTGTGCACTTTGTGTTTGGCGGACTGCCACTACTTTTAGCACTCGTTGCAGGGATCCTGTTTTTATTACTATTGCTCCAATATGGCAAGCCAAAACACCAATGTCACTCCAAGCACCATAGAGAAAGCTCAACTGGAGATGAAGTGTTGTGAGCGCATCGCCTAAATTCAGGGTTTACCTAGTCTACGAGAAATAAATACCACATGGTTTCTGCCATTCAGACCAATCTGGCAAGATTGCATCTTACCTGTTCTACGCTGCCTGCTTTGCGGTGAAGAATGCGTGCTAGACATCTGTCTTACACTACCATCAGTCATGCCTATGAATATCGATAGTCTGCTGGAGCGAGTAATGGCCCATGCTGGTGTTGTCCCCAGCGGCTACCAATCCTGATGATGGCATTCATTGAGATCTGAAACAAACAGATCTCACAGACGCAAATTGCTAATGCTGAGGTACGAGAGGAAACAACTGGCACGGAGGTAGCATCGGAAAGAAACATTGCTGATGCTTCAGACGCTAAAGGCAATGGTTCACATTTATGTGCGGTTAATCTTCTAAACGAGGTATTCCAGCTTTGACCTACTACGGTAAGCGACTTTTTGTCTACAGAAATAGAAGATTTCATGTTTTCTCCAAGCCCAAACACTGACTTTTGATTCATCACACAGTGTACCGAGAAACTCTGGATTTGGCCTTAATTTTTTCAAACCAGAGACTAACTTTGGAACTTTTTTCCTATAATTAAATTTTGTTCTCCAAATTTGTATTTTTCATATTTGGCGCAGAAATCTGCTTGCAGTAGAACTATTCTTAGAGAACAGAATTCTTTGAACACTTCCAGAGACAATATGTCACCTTGTCAACAACAAATTGATTTATGTAATCTGACATGAAATGGTTTCAGCATTTGTTCTTCTATATTTACGAGCCATTTCATCATGTGTATATAAATTTATGATTCATTCGTTTAGCATTTACTGTGAATATATACTTAGATTGAAACATTGCTTGAAACATTGCTTTAATATGTACAGCACCATTGCATTTTATGCATCACCACAGTTTTAAATGAATTTTTAGAAATAGGTTTTAGCCATGTTTTTAGCAAATCATGTGTAACTATATTTTAGATATGTTTAGACATGTTTAGCTTTTAGTAATGTCGTTCATATGAAACTGGAGTGGGTGTTGTTTGTCGATTTAGATACACGGATGCAACTATGTCACCGCAGTCAGTTGGAGCTTGGACATGTAGCTTTGTCGTCACCCAGGCAATACGTATGCGAAGTGGGCTGGGCCATCGTACTCAGGTCCAGTGTGGTGTGTGACTGATAATTGTGGGGTACTGAGCGTGGTTCAGTACAGGAAATGTGCAAATGCATGTGTCTATGTCGCAGTGTGGGTCTCCTTTGTGGTGTGTTGGTAGTCCATGACACCCACGTATGTGATCTAGTTTGTCTTCCATGTGTTCAGACCCCACCTGCACCTGTTCGGCTACCTCCTTTCATTATTCTGACACTGTTATGTGTCGATTTAGATACCCGTATATAGGTTTCCAGATTTATGCCCCTATATGGGTACAACTCTCATTGCCTTTATTTAGGTATAGAAATCCAACCCTTATTTAGGCATCAGCCATGCAAACTAAATACAGGCATGGTCACCTACATCCATCCATCCCACGTCACAACGAGTTCTTGGAAAACCAGACTTTTACTTTAGGACTTCCCCTGCTTGGATTGTTGATTTCTCCAAGAACTAATTTATTATGCATGAACATCTATTCCTTAGGGGTTCATTCATGGCGTTCCTCTGCCCGACTTTTACGTCAATACTGGCATTCCTAAACACCTTCAAGGTATAAATATACCTTCACTTACCATGGCAAAGCGCGGTTCGGCTACACAGCTCGATACGGCTCGCCATGGCAAGTTTGGAAGTAATTCAAGTCCCCGCCTGACGCACTGACCAGACGCTGTCATCCTCCTCGCAGAGAATCCACCTCCAGTGTTTCGGACTCCCTTTGCGGGGTGTTAGAGATCAAGACCCGCAAAGAGATTCCAACTTCTCTCATTCTAAGTTATAGAGCAGACTAGAACCTAGAGGGACTTCTGGCAAGACTAATTATAGCTAAACTATACTATAAAAACAGCACCTACTTTTTACCTCGTACTACACTTTGGCTAGGTACACTGGGGTAGGACTATTTAGAAGCACCAGATGAGTATACACATTTTAGCATGTTATTTATGTATGTATTTTATGAATATATGTCATAGCTACAAACCATGCTATTGCAGTATTATTTATCTTACTGGTAATGCTGTACGTATCATACCTCGCATTCTGTTTTACGATTGTAGCAGTTCATATCTCTTGCACGAGAAATAAGACTGTTCAATAAACCCTTTTTATTGAAACGCCCGTCTACCTATTTCTGTGTAACTCAGTGGAAACGAAGCATGCACGATTGACTGAGCGAAACTGTTATCTAATGTTTCCACGATTCTGAGAGAACTGTTCCGATTCTAAGGGAAACAAAGTTGTCATGTTTATGCGATTGTCAGAGACTAATCCCTTCTTGTTCATTCAAGAAGTTTCTAGTGACCTCTGAGCTAGCTGGCACACACAAGTAATTAAGTTTAATGTACTTGATAGAGACATACTGACCTCAGTCCTATGTCAAAACTATATCGTCTATCATTTCAATGCTCACAGCCTATAAGGGGTATAGGAACTACACTACAACACCTGGTATTGGAATGCCATGTGGGGCTTGGTGAAGTGTTGGGAGCCAGCCGTGTTGGTGGGTGCTTCCTTCTGTGTGGTCTGTTGCAGGGGCTGGGATTTCCTCTATGTAGCTTGGCTGCCCTGGCCCTGGTGATGGGTTTCCTGGGATCTCCATGAGCTGTTGTGGGGCGTCGGTGTCGAAGGTGTGGTGGTCCTCTCCAGCATCACTGCTGAGTTGTCTGCTCTGCTGGAGGTGTTGTTGGTCCCTCTGCAATGTGAAGGAGAGATGCATGTTGACATTGTGTTGACATGTGTGTTTGTGCATTGTTCTTGTTTACATGCAGACTATATAACAATGTACATTGTGACTGGTTGGGAGGTGCTGGACTTTGGTGCGGGACAGTGGACATTTGGACTACATGACGGATGTGAGGTTGTACGCATACATTTCCAGCTCACAGTTCCAGCTCTGTCAGATGTAGTTGGCCTGTTTCTGCGCATGTGCAGAGCCAGATGTGTCCTCTTGTCTGCAGCGTCGGGGTTGCACATTGTACCACGTTGTCTTCAATGTGGATGTGCTGTTATTGGTAAGTGTGTGTGCCTGGTCTTTACTAACCCTGTTTATGTTATGTCAGGTCCCCTCGAGCTGTGTCCGGACTCCCGACTCATTGCACCGTCTCTGCACTGATGACTGTGGCCTCCTTTACCTCCAGCTCCTCCTGTGACACTGAACTCCCACCTCCTGTCGCTGTCGCTGCTTTCCTGTTGGCAGCTGCTTTGTGCTTGGTTAGATTTTCACATCATGCCAGCGCCTCTTGGCCTCCTCCATTGATCTCCTTGACACTCTGACTGTATTCACGGTAGTCTAATTGGAGTTCAGTTGATAGTAGTGTTCTGTCACCTCCGTGACGCTGATCTGGTTTGCCAGCAGACTGCACCCGTCTTCCTCTCCCTCTTCTTCTTGGCCTTCCCTGACCCTGTTGTTTCTTGCTAGTGGTCTGTGGGGCATGTGGGGTTCGCGTTGTCCTCTGCATGCGGTCCGGGTGCATCCATGTTGCTACGCACTTTGGAATGTTTTTGGTGTGTTCTTTTTGTTGGTTTTATAGTGCATTTTCTCGCCAGACGTGTGGGATTTGCAGGCCTGTTGCTGGTTTTTGTATCCCGATTGCCTCATCTCAAGTTTTTTTGCATTTGTGTTTTGCATTTTTGTGGCGTCGCGTTGACTTTATCGTGGACATTTGACGCGTTGTCATGGGCCTATCGTATGGTGCCTCCATGTTGTGAATACTTAGTTAACATTGCGTTATTGCCCAGCGATAGACTGCGATGTGAAGAGTTGTGTGAAGCTGATTTTACAGTTCTTATCACAAGTTCTTGAGAATATCCCCCAAAGCATTTCTCCTCATTTCTTCTTGTTAAGGTCTAGTTTTTCCTGGTCTTAATTTTGGCACTTCCCCATATTTAGCCACATTTGTAAGTATGGGGCAGCATCAAAATCAGTGAGTGTAGGCCGCTTTTCCGTTTGTGGGAAAGCGAGGACTGCCCGTCTTGCTTTATGCGGACGACGCAGTCCTCTTGGCACGAACCCCCAAAGGGCTCCAAACCCTACCAGATGCTTTTCACGGTTTTATGGACAAGATGTGACCTGTCCATAAATAACACTAAACACTAAATCTTACGTGATGCACGTAGGGCCGCGTCCTAAAAGAGAGCACCCCTTTGTGGTGAACGGATTGAGGGTGCCGAACTGCACAACATTCTCCTATCTGGGTGTCCTGCTAGATCATCGGCTTAACTGGGCTGCACTTTTTAAAAAAAAAAAGGGTCAGGTAACCAGGGCAAATACGGCACTTTTTAGCTTTGCTGCCAAAATGGGTAACCGACCAGTGGCAGCGATGCCAACAATTTACCGGGCAAAGTGTATATCCATAGCAACCTATGGTAGCGATTTATTGGGATATTGTGGCCTCGAGGGCCTTCAGGTGACAGAAAACAACTTTCTAAAACAACTATTGAGCGTCCCAAAGGGGACCGCAAATCTGTCTGTCCATGAAGAAACCGGCATGCCCTATTTAAGTGATATTTTGGCTTTACGTCCGCTTACTTTTTGGTTGCAATGCTGGCTCAACAAGCACTTAAACCTTACCCATAATATCCTTCGAGAGGCCCTGAGTCTTGAACATATGATAAATATTCCCTGGTTCAAATATCTAAAAACCCATTTTTATGAGTTGGGACGCTTGGACTTGTTTTTAAATCCTGAAGGTATTAATAGATTAGACGTCACACTCGTAAAGCATTCCTTCACACAAATTAGGAAAATGGAAAGAGAAGAGAAAGAACTGTTGAAACCTAGTGTGAGGACACATTTGATACTCAAAACCACCCTAGATATAGAGCCGTATCTATTGTGGCCGTTGCCTGCATATGAGCGATTAGGATTAGATTTAACCTTTTTCACTTCTTATTGGCAGTTCCAAGGGGCAGTCATAAAGGGAGTGTGTTGGTATCCTGTGGCTGCGACTCTAAGTCTCCACAGGACTTGCTTCACTTTATGTTTTTCTGTAAATATTATGAAATGCCCAGGACTATCTATCTGAAATCTCTTTTAAAAAAGTTACATTTTGTGCAAGTACGTCCCGCCCTGTTTTATTTGCAACTGCTTGAACCTGACTGTATCCCGTTTGTGGCCGGTTTCCTTAAATGTGCAATGAACTACAGAAAATTTATGAACTTTTAAAATTATTGTGTTTTAACGGTTTTTAATAATGGTCATTTTAGCTTCCTCCCCTTTTCGTATTAATGCCGCCTCTAAATTGCTTTTACCACTGTTAAACACTGTATTTAATTCAATGTCTTCTTAAGTCATTGAATGTGCTGTGTTTTAAAGTGTTACTTTTATGGTTTCTATGAAGGAATGCTGAATAAAGTATTTGAACAGTGAGTGTAGTGGCCGACCGCCCACCGCAACACCGATTGCCCACGCCCTTTCATGCTAAGTATACAGTGAAAGGGTGCCTTATTTACAAGGCATGTTAAGCCACATTAAGTGGTTAATGCCGCCTTGTAAATAAAGAAAAGCAGCTATCACCACAGGAACGTTGATAAAAGTGACGCTACTGTGGTGATAGGGGCTTGTAAATATGGCCCATAGATTGTTTTCAATATCTGCTTCATTCTTAAATGTTGAAGGCAAGCTTTAGGTTTGAAGCCATACTCACTTGATCAATATTTAGAACCTTCAGTTTTTCAATACTCTTGCTACCTCATGACAAGCGTCATCAGATAATTTCTAGTATTCTACTTTGTTGTCATGTTGCACAGGTAGAATTAATAGTCAATGAAGAGTAGATGAGGAGTAATTCCTTTTAACATTATGTGCAGCTAATCCTGTTGGTGCAGTAACTGCAAATTACAAATTTGAATCTACATTCTTCTGTAGATAACTGGTGAGTACTTTAATTAAGAAGCTTTTTTTGTAGTGTCGGCTTGACCACTTATGTGTAATAAAACTAGTCTAAATTAAGAACATTCACACCATCTCTTCTCATGCATGATTCCATGCTCTATTTTATATTTCACTTTGTTAGTAATTTCTTTCTGTTCATTATTCAGTTGTTCCGCTAGCTGTTCAAAACCTACAGTCTCCTGTCTTGCTTGCTGCATTGTATTCTCCACCTCATTCATAACTATTGCTGACTCATTTTGAATTATTGGCTGTCCAAGAGGATCTTAACTTGCTGGTGCAGAACCATGGCTATATCTAATTTTTTTTTTAACTTGTTTTTTTCATTGAACATTGGCAGTTATTACAGTATTACAGATGCTCAGTTATCAACATGTCTGCAATTTCCATTAATCAGTGCTCTTACAGGTCCTTGTCACTTTAATCTAGCGAGGCTTATGCATTCAGCTCCCACAGTAGTTCCCCCTTGCCATGCACAGTTTTTATCAAACATCGATCCAGTATGGGTTCACCAATGACCAATACCCATGATGTGTCTGTGACATTTAAACCAAGTAATATAACAAGCAATAAGCCAACCCATTCCCGCCTCGCTCCTAGCCCTCCCACTTCCACCGGTGTGTCCTAGTATGCTCCTGAGTTCCAGAGCATAAAATCACTCTACATTAGCCAACATGAGTACGTAAATACTATGCATGCTAGTCTCCAATCACACCGCTACAATGGATTTTTAGTAGTGTTTCAAGGGTTTTCTTCCTTCTCACATGGTCCAGGGCTACCCATCTGCATGTTCAAAGCCAAACTGGTATCCGAGCCTGCCTCTTGTGCTTGCAGCAGAACAACTAAGACCTCCCATGCAATTGCTGTCTCCAGTGCCATGTCATTATTAGTTCGCTTAGCATGCTGAAGCCGGACTGTGCTTTCGCTTGTGCCCATTTTAGCAATTCTGTTTTTCACCTCTGAAAGATGGGCCCTCATACGGTTTTCCAATGTACTGTGATTTCCCTTTTGGCCAGCAACAGTCCTAAATCTTAGGACTTGCTCGTTACTTTCATTTTGGGCATGAGTGGAAACCAGTGAAGTAAGCAAGTATCCATGTCAAGCTCTACTCGTCGCTCTGTAATCTCGCAAAGCAATTCAACCAACTCCTGCCAGTACGTTCCCAGTTGTGGACATACCCACATATACTTTTCCACGCTCTCCTAACTAGTTGTGCCCATGTCTTCTCAGGAATCTCCTTGCCTAGATCCTCCCATTTCTGCTGCAGGTCCCTTAGCTGTCCCATCCCCTCACATATCATTCGCCTGTATAAGCATGAGATCGCAAGGTCCCAGCTGCCATCACTACATACAGGCACGCCTTTGCCGTCCTTGGTTCCGTTAGGCCCTCCCTCCAGTGACACTGTATTTCCGAAACCAGGGCCGAATGTAGCAAGAAGTCCCCACGAGGGAGGCCATCTTTATCCTGCAAAGCCTGGTAGGGCAACAGGGTGCCATCTTCATACAGATCCTCAAGTACTTGTATCCCTAGTGACTCCCATTCGGTCAGCACAGCCCAGTCCCCCCCATGTTACGTTACGTTAAAAATATTTATACCGCGCACGTTCACCAACGGTTTCATGGCGCTCCCATGTGGGAAGGCAGTGCACATGCCCCGCGGACTCTCCGGGGCAAATGGACAGGTAATGCCAGCTCCGCATTGGCTCCCGTTCCAACACAGCCACAACGTCCACACTTCGCTAGGAAGCTGCTGTTGGAGAACGATAGAGGACAATACATGTCGTGGGATCCAGCGTTCATCAAGGCCGCCTGGGCCTCAGAACTCCTGTGCTACTGCTTAAGTAAGCTACTGCAATTGAGCTGCCAGGTAATAGAGCTCAAAGTCTGGTATGGCCAATTCCCCATCTGCCCTCGGGCACATCATGGTATCATCATGGTATCATGGTATCCAGTGCCACCCGCCATCTACCATTCGCCCATAGAAATGCCCCGACCATTGAACGAAGTTGTCGAAAAACTACTCCCTCGACCCAGATTGGCAGTGTCCTAAAATAATACAGCAACCGGGGTAGCGCTACCACCTTTAATAGCGCAACTCGTCCAGCAACCAAGAGTGGCAGGGTACTCCAAAACACAAAGCTACCTCAAAGCCCTCTCACAGCTCTGCCTATTTTACCTTCTAACAGATCAGCGGGTGCACGATAGATGTTGGTTCCAAGATAAGTCAAGCATCAAGGCTCCCACCGAACGCCATTAGCATGAGAGGGGCCATCATCCGACGGTGTTACCGGAAACAGGCACGTCTTCACCCAATTCACCCCCAGCCCCGATACAATACCAAATTCACGAAGGAGGGTCATCACCCCATCCGGAGCCTCCAATGTATTAGCCAGAAACATGAGTAAATCATCGGTATAGAGTGAAATATATTGCTCAACCCCACCTAAGGCTAGCCCAGTGTAATGTAGTCCCAATCTAGCATGTGCCGCTAACAGTTCAATGGCCATTGCGAATAACAAAGGAGAAAGCAGGCCCCCTTGCCGTATTCCCCCATCCCATCAAACAAGAGGAAGAAACCAAGGTCCCAGTCCGAACCCGAGCCGTTGCCAATTTATATAGGATTTCTGTCAACCTCAAAAAGGCGTCCTCAAGAACAAGTATAGACATTCCAGGTTATCGAATGCAATTCCTGACTAGCCTCAAGGATTTTTGATGCCTTTTTCATGTACTCGGCCATCCTGGAGTGGAGACCAAGTACATAATGTCTTGTTTGGGAGGTTTGAGAGGTAACTCCCATCCCTCCTTCACCAGACAAAGGGGTCCTCTTACAGGATGCCCAAACAGAAGTTCAAAAATGCCATTGCGCATTGGACCAGAGACGCACACCGTTGCAATCTCTCCACGGGACTCCATAGAGCTCCTACAGCAAGAAACTGCCAATCAGCGCGGACACGCTGAACCTCCCACTACTTCATACCACCACGGGCCATGGAAGAACTTCCAGGGACCGCCTTCAGTGAAGTCAAGGACTGACACCCTGTTCCTTACCCTCCAAACCCACGGAATCTGGAACACTTCTTGTGTACCATGGCTTCAATTATACACACCAGGCAATTGTATTAATATTAGTCCTGATGATGATCCCCCGTATCTAGGAGCTAGGGATCCAAACGTCGACTTTTCTAAACAGTGCCACAAACTGACCATTGTGTGAAATTATTGTGGATATTGTTTGGTAGAGCTTGCCTTATTATACATTTTAAGTGCAAGCCACCGTGGCTCCAAAGTTATTGCCTGAAAATGTGTTTGTTTTGCACTACTAATTTGTTTTCCTCCCACATTTCCTTCCTATTGTTGGGTACAGGATTGTGCCCTGCTGTAATTGTCTGTGCTTCTATTCTTGCTTCTATTCAAAGATTGACTTAAATAAAGTTCCTTGCCCGGATGGGCATTGGAAATATATATAGTACTCATTCAAGTCTATATGAATTTTTCCTTAAATTCCTTGTTTGCTCAGGGCCATTGTTTTCTGAAATAATTATGTCCCCATCACAGATCAAAACAGCTTGAGTTGGTATCCTGACTAGGCCAGAATCCATCTCAGTTCCCAGGGTTAACCCTACTACACCCTTCTGTTGAGAACCACCACTTGGACCTGAACTAGGGGGAACAGTTGCCTTAGGGGCAACGGTGGCTGGAGCTGCTTCCTTCTTGGTGCAATCATTGGTCCAGTGAGTATTTACAAAACTTGCACAATGGTTTCTTTGGGCCTTCTTTCTTAGATTGTTGGGAACTCCCACCACTAGAAGCTTTTTGGGGACCTTGAGAAGACTTCTGGTCTTTTGCTTTCTCTCCAACCTTTTGGTCTTGCTTCTTTTGGTCACCACCTTGGTTCTGTACCTTCTGCTTTACCCTGGTTCTGACGCATTTGTCTGCCTTCTTTCCCAATCCTTGGGGAGAGGTCAGATCAGAGTCAACCAAGTGCTGATGTAATAACTGGTTTTGACAGTTGTTAAGAATTTGTTCTCTCATAATAAGGTTATACAATCCTGTATAGTCCCTTACTTTACTGCCCAGCAATTAGCCTTCCAGAGCCTTAGTAGCACAATCTACAAAATCAGTCCAGTCCTGAGTCTGTGTCTTTTGGGTATCTCTGAACAACAGCCTGTACTGCTCAGTGGTTAGGCCACACCCATCTATCAGAGCACTCTTCAGGATATAGTAGTTGTCAGCATCCTCTTCTCTAAAAGTGAGGAGCTTGTCTCTTCCTTTGTCTGCAAAGGAGAGCCACAAGATTGCTGCCCACTGACTTTGGGGTACCTGCTGTACTTTGCAAGCCCTCTCCAAAGCAGTTATCCATTTGTGGATGTCATCCCCAATCTGATAAGGAGGGACAATCTTGTTCAGGTTTCTATGGTCATGAGACCTTTCCCTACCACTAGGGTTGTTGCTGCCACCAGTGGGCTCTAGCCCACACTATTTTTTCTCTCTTTCAAGAGCTAGGGTCTCTTTTGCAAGGGCAAATTCTTGCCTCTTGATCCTCAGCTTGACCTTCTCATTCTAGCTTTATGCTCTCTTCTCTGAGGGGAAGTCATTCTCCTTTGAGCAGAGGCATTGGACCCTACGGATGAGTCAGAATTCTCAGAACCACTGGAAAGTGATCTGTGCCTTCTGTTCCCACCATTAGGCCTATTTGGCAGGTTAGAGGGGGCCTACCTTGGCCCTCTCTACCTCCAGATAGTCCTGAGTTGCCCAGGTCAGGTTCATCAACCTCATCCTGGTCAACATCCACATAATCATCAGAGACCACTGGATCCCTTCTGTTGAGGGATGGCCCCCTCTCTACTACCTTGGCTACCTGGGTCTGATGCATTCTCTACATCATGAGCCACTAAGATATCTATCAGGTGGTTAAAGGTTGGGCTCTGTCCTTGTCTTAACTTTCTGACCACACACAAGCTTCTCAGTTCCTGAAAAGAGAATGTGTCATACTTAGAAGGCAACCTTGGGTTGTCTTCTGGCAGGGGTCCACTAGGACCTGCTTCCAAGGACATGGCTAGTGTGGTGTGGTGTGTGCACCTACCTACACTACTTGTTTTCCTACTAGAACCTCTCTAGGAGTTGTAGTCAGGGTGTGCTATGTATGCCCTTACCACCTACAACTGCTAAGTTCAGTAGAACTTATGTATATAAGACTTGATTTATATCTACCTACAGGTACCTTGATATGATCTTTCAGATGATATCTTGAGATTATTTGGTAAAACAATGCAAGCTCTTATCCCATCCGCTGCACACCAATGTGAGAAGTTAGCCTGGCATATGATGTCCACTAGTTCTAGTGGGCACCTTGCACCAGTCTAATCGACCCTATTGATGGTGGTTGTAAAGTCAACCTTATAGAAAGCTATCCTAGGGGTAGCAGTGTCCAGCAGTCAATTTCAATTTCACTTTCAAAACACTTTATTCGGTTTTAAGTTTTAAAACCATAAAAGATACATAATTAAAACATATAACAACAGATCGACAGGAGTATCCCAAGCATGTAGATCCTCCCAGCAAGACACAGCATAAATTATACAAATTGATATAATGGACAAGATTCTTCAGGGAACACACAGCAAATACAATTTTAAAAAAAAACAAATGCGTCATACATATTCAATTTAATCGGGCAGACTATTTCTAATCCTAACAACGGCTTTTAAAAATCCTACCACAAATAAAATACATTCTGGGTGAAGCAGCTGTAGATAAAGGAGAGCGGGCAGACTTGGGAAAATTTCAGTTTTTTTAAAAGAGAAAATAAAAAATATCGACGAGGTCCCACATAAAAATTACAGAAAAACACAAAGTGAAGCAAATCCTGCGGAGACTTAAAGTTGCAGCCGCAGGGTGCTAACACTTGGCCTCTGTGACTACCTTTTGGTACTGCTAATAACAAATGTAAGTACTCTAAACGGAATCTTGTCAATAGAAAACATTCGTGAGTAGAAATGGGGTACGTAAGATATGGCTCAATGCCCATGACAGTTTTTAACAGTAAATGACTACGGACACTCTGTTTGCCTAATTCTTGGTCTTCTCTACTCGTAGACCTTAGTAGCAAAAAAGAATTCTTTATAAAGGCAACATCTTGTTTAGTAATCCGGTCAGGTTTATGAAAGAGATCCTGCCGCCCCAGCTCCTCACAGCAATTTTTTATAAACCATACCCATGGGATGTATAATCTATGATCTAGATTCATTGTTTCAGAAAGGATCTGGTGCGTAAGAACCAACTCCTTGTTTTTTTTGTTTTGTTTGAATATTTTTATTGAGAGTTTACATCGCAATACATCAAGTATCCTGGCAAGCGTACACAGTTTTTACGGTATCATACAAAATACAGTTATTCATGACTAGTAGCTATACATCGGACAGTGGTAGGTTGCCAATTCGACAGTTGGGGTTAGCATCCCAGACTTAGTTCCCTTACGTATCTGTAACTATCACTCATTGTGGATAACTCCCAAGTCCACCCTCCCGTGTATTACCTTGTGGGGCACAGGTCATGCAGTCGATATTGTTTGGGGTGTCTGGGGACTCTGTGCATTACCTCTACATGTCCCTATAGTGCTTCTTACCATGCCTTTGGTGCATGCATTCCTGAGAACTGTGTATCGGAATCGGAACTTCCGAAATTTGAGGAGAACTATTAACTTTTGGGGGGAATGAACTGGGGAGGGTGCTGCGGACATCTCATTATGGGTAAAAAAGGGAAAAATGATAATTCTGAATCTGGGTAAGTGGCGTGGGCTGTGGTCGGTGCTTCATGGGTGGTGGGTGCCGCGGGTGGTAGCTGTGTATCTCATGCGGGGGTGCGGCTAGTGGCAGGCTATCCTACGGCCTAGGGACCAGTATTTACTCGTGAGACCTCTCCTATCTGTCCCTGTGAGGAGCCCAGTGCGGATTGAGTCTGGGAAGTGGGAAGGGAGGGTGGCTGCTTTGTAACCTGGGTGAATAGGTGCATCAGTTGCGCCCATTCAAGGGAAATTGGGTGTTTTCATATGCCTTTCACCTCCTCGTCTCGCAACACTGCCTCTTCCGCTGCCCCCCATTTCTTCACTGCCCCTGTCCATGCTGGCTCCGGGGGCCCAGCCGGGGCCCGCCAGTGCATGGCTACCCCCCTTTTTGCTAGGAGGATGGCCAACGAGGTGAATCGGTTTGGCACTTTCTCGGTTTTCCTTTTGCGGAACAACCCCAGGGCGCTTGCCTCCCATGTGGACATGGTTGTGTTACCAGTTACTTCCTGAAGTATATGATGCACCCGTTTCCAGTATTGTTGAATGATGGGGCAATCCCAAAACATGTATTTAAATTCAGCTTCGGGGACCTGTCATCGAGGGCAGACGAAAAGTGTGTTAGGATAGAACCGGTGGAGTCGTTGCGGGGTGAGGTACGCTCTATGGAGTATATTGAATTGGATGTTTCGAAAGCAGGCGTTTCTAGAGACTTTTTTGGGATACTCCAGGACTTTTTCCCATTTGTTATCATTAAATACCGACCAACTTCTTCCTCACACGTCTGCCTTAGTGAGTCTAGGGGCCGTAGAAGCAGCTCTCTGATTGCCTTGTATAACCATGTGACTAGGTGTCTAACCGCTCCCATGTGTATGATGGTGTGTATTACCGGGTATGTCGGGGGTTCACCCTCCCGCGCGTTCCAGAACGGGCGGTAACTGTCTATGAGCTGTCGGTGTAGGAGGAATTGACCAGGTGGGAGGTCATAGAGATCAGCCAATTGGGCGTACGTCATTAACTGTCCGTCGTCAAAAAGGGACGCCATGTCTGTGATGGAGTGGTCCGTCCAGACCTGGAGAGCGCGGGTGGTATAATAGATATCATTACGGGGAGGCCTACCAATGGGAGTAATGGCGAGTATGGGGGTTTCCCTTTGGGCAGTCGGTGGATCCTTAGCATGCATTTGCGCGCCACTGTTACCTGCAAGGGGTATGTGCGTAGGGGTTTTGTGCCTGGGAGCAATAGTCTGTGAATATCCGGTAGGGGGATCCGTCCGTGCTCTGTAAGTGTTTCCCCAATATGGCACTCTACTGTCCAGTACGACAGCCACTGGAGTTGCCCCGCCAAGAAGTATGACTCGAAGGATGGGGCTCCGAGCCCTCCCTGGGTAGTAGGAAGATAAAGCGTGGACAGGGCTACTCTGTGTCTCCCTCCTCCCCAAATCAGGGTCGTGAGTAGTGTGTTTAGTTCTGTAAAAAAGGAGCGTGGTGGTATCACAGGAAGATTGGCATTGGAAGTGGTAACGTTTTCCAGAATCGTACTGACGTTTGTAGTCCCGCTAAGACCCTATGGTGATTTCCTTAGAATAAATTTGTGGGGGTGTGAAACAGTTGCACACCTAAATATCGAGGTGCTGCTGTACTCCAGGTGAGCGTATGGGGGCCCACCAGAAGTTCGTGTGGAGCCAGATGTGGGCTCAAAGGGAATATTATGGACTTTGTCCAGTTGACTTTGAGACCTGAGGCCGCCTCAAAGTCCTGTAGCGTCGACCAGACCGTAGATAAGTCACTCGTGATGTCTCTGACATAAATCAAGAGATCATCCGCGTAAAGTGACACGCAGTGAGTCACGTCTGCTATCGGTATACCCCATGTCTGCCCCTCCTGGCGTAATTTAATTGCAAGTGGTTCGAGAGCTAGGGCGAACAGGGGGGGGACAGGGGACACCCTTGCCTTGTCCCTCTGTCCACCTGAAATGGGGCAGATATGTATTTGCCTATCCGTACCCGAGATGTGAGGCCCTGGTAGAGTAGTTTGGTGTATTTTAACAGAACAGGCCCGACCCGGGCTCTGCGCAGTATCGTGAATAAATATGGCCAGAGTAAGGTACCGAATGCCTTTTTAAGATCTAGGATCAGGCAGGCTGCGTTGGGGAATCGCGTTCTCGCACTATCTTGGATGTGAAATAGCCGACGTATGTTCTGTGAAGTGTTTCGCCCTGGGATGACACCGTTCTGGTCTGGGGGCACCAAGGGCGGGAGGATCTGGATGTATCTGTTTGCTAAGACCTTCCCTAATAATTTACAGTCTGTATTTAGGAGTGTTATCGGTCTATATGAGGCAGGGAGGACAGGGTCTCTATGTGGTTTGAGAAAGGTTACAATAATGGACTCTCGGAGTGATTTCGGGAGTTCTCCCCGGTCCAGCGCCTCGTCAAGTATGGTCGCTATTTTGGGAACAAGGTGCATTGAGAATGTGCTGTAGTATTCGCGCGGGAATCCGTCCATACCCGGGGCCTTACGTCGTGCTAGTTGTCTAAGGGCTTGGGTGATCTCCGGGGCTTTGATCTTTGAGTCCAGGTCTTTCCTGACGGCTCTGGGGATGCGGGGGATGTGTAGGGGCCGGAGGAAGTGCACTATTTCTCGTTGGTTTGTTTGCGTTGGGGCTTGGTAAATTGTCCGTAGTAATCTCGGAATATTTGTAAAATATCTATTTGTGAGTGTCTGAGGGTACCTGTGAGGTCTAGTATCTCTGTGATGGGGCTCGTGGCCACCTCCTGTCTGGTTTGCCATGCCAATAACGCGCCCGCTCTTTTGCCCTCCCTGTGGGTCCTGGCAGCATAGGCTCTAAAGTTATATTTGCGCAGGTCTTGTAGCGCCTGCATATGTGGTTCTAGCTTCCGCTATCTGCTCAGTAGTGGCGTCAGTGGTATCTGTTTGTTTTGTGAGTTTCGCCAGTGTCTGTTCTGCTGCTTGTAGGGTATTGTCGAGTGTTTTGCGAACCCAGAGTATTTGTTGTATGCAGTGGACCCTGGCTGCTACTTTAAATGCATCCCATTCTATTAGGCTAGACCCTGCTATGCCTGTGTTGATCGCGAAGTGTTCACGGATGTAGGAGCCATGTGTCTGTTGGAATACCTGGTCGGAAAGACAGTCTCCCTGTAGTTTCCAGGTGGGCACAGGGGGGGTGTGGGGGTCTCCATCTAAGTGTCAGGACATGTGCATCATGATCCGAGAGGACTCTTCCAAGATAGTTGGAGTGCTGTTCATGTGAGAGCACTGTCCCGGGACAGAGGAACCTATCGAGACGGACGCACAGGTTATGAGGTATGGAGTGAAAGGAGTATAGTTGCGTGTCCGGGTTGTGCTCTCGCCATGGGTCTAGCAAGTTCCAGTGGTGTACCCACGCTTGATATTGGGCAGTCTGCTTTTGTGCTGGTGAGTGTAGCGGTGGAGGGTGGGATCTATCAAGCCGAAGATTCAGGGCGCAGTTATAATCCCCACCTAGTAGCCATGGAACTGAGATGTAGTGTGGAAGTACTCCTGTGAGGCGTACCCAGTAGCGGTCTTGGTCCACGTTAGGGGCATATATACTTCCCAGCAAGAGAGCCTGGCCTTCTAGCAAGCCCTCCAAGAGGGCATATCGGCCTTCTTTATCTGTGACTCGGGTGTACTCTTTAAATGGTACTCCTGGCCTGATCCAGATGAGGGCACCTCTGGCATATGCCGAGTAGGTAGTGGCACATACTATACCCCGCCATTTCCTATGTAACCGGGTCACTTCTTGTGCGGACAAGTGGGTCTCTTATAAGAGCCCTATCTGTGCCTGTTGTCTTTTGATGTATGCGTAAACTGCATAACGTTTTCTAGCCGTATGCATACCCCTGACATTTATGGTAATGATCTTTATATCTGTGTTAGGGGTTCTGTGTGTCATGGTTTGTCAAGAACTCTGGGGTATCTCTCACGTGTATCACCCCTGCCCTTCCCTCCTGCACCCCACTCCTTCATCCGCCCACAGTCCATTGATTGCATATCTTCCCATTAGGTTGATCCGCCGGGGGATATAGGGTAAGTCTTTGGGATAGGGAAACATAACTTGGATGTCCGGGAAACTTCCCAACTAGAGGGACATAGCGTCCGAAACGGGATGTCCAAACTGTACTGCATGTACTGTCTTTAAGACGTTTTGTGGAGGGGTGGTTGCTTGGTTGCGGGTATCTCTAGCCGTCCGGCTGCCCACAGCATAAACACCAGTTCATGTTGCTGGGGAGACGGTGTTTAAGCAGCAGTTTAGCCAGAAAAGTATGGGACGTAGGACCAATACATCGCTTAAAACTTGCACTCCCAGTTCCTCATGTACCACCGCATTTGAAGTACTGTTAGGCACCCCAAGTAAACGTTTTAGAAAAGCATTCTCCACTGTTTGGAGTGCACCCAGGGCAACATGACCCCAAATTTCACTGCCGTAGCTGGCTATTGCTACACTTTTGGCCTAGTACAATTTCAGTAATCCCGCCACTGGCCTTTTACCCATTTTAGAGGCAAAATTAAATATGGCAGTATTTGCCCTGGTAACCTCCCCCCTTTTTCTCTCTAGGAGAGGGCCCCATTTAAGGGTGTCATCGAACAACACCCCCAAGTAACAGAAGGATCGAGTTATTGGGACCTTTGCATTAGCCACTCTAAAAGGATACTGGGTCTTAGGACGGGTACCCACCTGCATAATAAAAGATTTTGCATTGTTGATGTTCAGGTCCCGCTCTGACATAAAACGCTGAAAAGCATCTAGAAGGATCTGTAAACCCCTAGCTGTTCTTGCAATAAGAACAGCATCGTCGGCGTAAAGCAAAATGGGCAAACCCCGTTTCCCTACGCAGGGGAAATCAGTCCCAGTGTTAACAAGATAATTCTCCAGGTCATTTATATACAAATTAAAGAGAAAGGGGGCCAGGATACATCCCTGGCACACCCCTCTCTTGATGTTAAATTTGCTGGATACCTGGAGATCCTGGGCATATCTGATGTTTGCCATAGTATTACAGTGTAGATCTTCCAGAAAATTAACCAGGTTATCTTCTACCCCCATGGCCCTCATGGCACTCCACAGCTTCCCCCGATTAACACAATCGAAGGCTGAGGAGAGGTCCATGAAGGCCATGTAGTTTGTACCCTGACGCGCCATCGTGTACTTTCCTGTGATTAGATAAAGGTTTAAACACTGGGCTAGAGTGGAGTGGCCAGGGCGGAAGCCATACTGTATGTCTGCCATGATCTTGTTTTTTTTGGCCCACACTGAAAGTCTTTCCAAAATTACCCCACCTACCACTTTCACCACTGAATCCAGGAGGGAGATCGGTCTATAGCATGTAGTGCTATTACGATCTCCCTTCTTGAAAACTGGGACGATCATAGATACTCCCCAGGATTCTGGGCAACCTGTCCTGGCCGCTGCATCGATTACAGCTTGCAGAACCGGGCCCTACAGGCTGGGATTAGATTTGTATAGGTCCGGGGGGATGCCATTTATTTCATGTAAGGCCTGCAATAACATTTTCCACCTCTGCTAGCTCAAATATTAATGGCACATTACCGATAGTTGTGGGCTGTAACAGGTCCATGTCCTGTGAGATACTGAAAATATCCTTAAAATGGGAAACCCATTGATCTTCCGTTATGTTGGTTGTTACTTCGCCACCTCGAGAATTCTCAAACAATGGTTGGTTAATTATACCCTAGAATTTAGCACTATTCCCCAAGGTGCTTGCCTCCAACATGTCTCTCCACACCCCGTCTTTAATTACCCTTTTACGGGCGGCCAGAGCTTTTTTATACTCGTGGCGGCAAGAACCAATTAAGTCTTTATTTCCCTGGACCATTTTTAAAGCTTCCTTTAATTTCCTCCCTACCCTAGAACAGTTTGAATCAAACCATCTTGGGACTGTGAGTTTAGGATTCGTAACCGGGGCACTCAAAATGTCTCCTATCTTAGAGGTAATGGAGGCAAACAAATTAAGAATAATGTTCGATTCAGTACCTGGTGTCACACAAGAAATTAGCTCTACAGAGCATGACTCCTGCACCTTGCTTTGGAATAAATCTGGAGCAACCTGGCGCCATCTCAGGCGACGGCGCCCATCCATCAGACTTACTTGAGCTGGCATGGGCACCCTTGTTTGTGTGGCCAATGGCCTACCACCAATTGACACACACACCGGATTGTGGTCGCTGAATGCGCTCTCCATTATTTCATACCCCTGAAATCGATCAAGGATACCAGAGGAGATCAAAATATAATCCACAAAGGAGCCACTCCTTCCGCCTTTAAAAGAGGGAATAATATGTGTGCTCAAAGGGGACACGAGAGAAATAGATGGAACCAAATCAAAGTCGTCTGAAAGATTATTTAACTCGTCCCCCTGGTATGTATGTTCAAAATGAAAGCCCCTCATTCTTGCACAACCCAATTCTGATGTAACAGTTGTTAAAGGGTTACCACAAGGGTGGACATTAAAATCTCCCATAACCATTAATTTCTGTAATGGCAAGCCTCTTGCTTCCTTCAAAGTAAAACCCAACAGGGCAATCAAGCTTCTATATCGGGTTGTATCTGGGGAGTTATAAAAGTTAACAATTCCAAGGCTTTTAGTTCCCTTCCCAGGACAATTACTTGGGAATTTGGCCTGGATGATGATATGAGATGAATCCTGCTAGGCACTGCTAAAGAGATGAAAATAGCCAACCGGCCCTTGACTCTACCACTCAGAGATGGGGATGCAGGAACATAAAAGACCTTATAGCCCTCCAGATATAAATTATTGGCCACCAGCCATGTTTCTTGAAGACAAATCACAGAGAATTGTCTAACAAATTGTAGGAACAGGGGTTCCCTAACTTTACTGGATAAACCAGCAACATTCCACGATAGAATGTTGTAAATACCATTATGATATAGTCTCAGTATAATCTCCAATTGGCCCAGACTGGGTCCCACCTGTCAGCATGGTAGTTTGTACGAGGGATACAGGAGAAACCCCGTTCTGTAATCCATTTCCTCACCACCATGTTGGCAGGAAGTCAATCACAGTCGTCCAATCTGGATAAGGCTGTGAATCTATTTGAAAGTTCCAGCCCTGTGGTATTCGGGCACAATTGACCCCTTGTTGGATGTAAAATTTCCCCTCTCCCGTTGGATGATAATCTATGTGATCTATGGGCCCGTCCCCCGCTAACTATAGGCCTGTCCGGGGGATCTTTATAGAAATAACCAAGGGGAAGCACCCAAATGCCTGTGTCGCCAAGAGGTACTTCCGACTAGGTGTCCCTAATGATGCATTCCACAATAGATGGGCTGTTAAAATTCACAACAACACAATCTCCCACCCCCTGTTTCCTGGACTTCCCTATCCAGTCAACATGACGGGCCATGATTATATTTCGTTCTATGTTAGGTGTCATGGAAGTGTTATTGGATAACCACTGAGTTGCCTTGTTTTTTAGCTGCGTAAAGTTCTCTCTAGATTCCGCAGGTAGGGGTGGGACATTACACAAGACTATCACCAAGGGGGTCGATTGTGGAGGTAAGTGAATAACTTCATAGTTACTATGTCTGCTTTTGCTCGGCACGGGCTGATCCCGCTTTAACTGAGAAAAATCAGACTGTAACGGGATGGGAGCATGAACCTCTGTGACATAATTTGGCCCCTGCTTGTTTGTAACTACTCTTAATGGGCCATTAGAAGTCATATCCCTGCTAGCTATACTATCGAGTTGGTCTCTATTTGTAGGGCAGTATTGGTACACTGGTCCCTTCGTGTGTGGGAGACTGGGATTTACTGGGTCCCTTGTAGGCATAATGGGTGGTTTGCTCTGTTCCAGTAATAGTTTCTCCATATCTTTCAACTTTTCCCATACTGGGGACAGCTTGTCTTCCATTAAACTGCCCAGGGCTTTTATTAAAGCATCCTGAAGCTGCTGCAATGCAGAATTCCCCAGTAAGAGAGATGCTTGGGGGTTTTTCGAACCAGAATTGGAGGGTATGTTTAATTTGGCTTTTTTTGCGGGACCTCCAGTGGACTTTGATTTCCTTTTAACCCCCCCCTGTTTTGTTGCTTGTTGTGTTACTAAGATCTCTGCACTCCTCGGATCTGTCCTTGCAACCTATTGTTTCTGATGATATATCAGGAGATTGCCGGGCTGCAGGTTCCACCGTCAATAACGCATTGCTTGCCTTGGATACAATGGTTACAACCGGGGAAAGCACAGGGGGATTTACTTTCGGGAGGGATATGTCTTGAGAGTTCTCAGACTCCGACCCAGCACAAGGTAACTGGGACCCATCAAGTACCTCTATAGCGGCCTCATTTACTTTGTTTTTATCACCAGGTAGAATAGAGACACCCATAGAGGGTGATCTAGAAAATCGTCTGTTTACCAGTTCTATTTCTTTATCAAGTGCAGAGGCCGCTCTCAACAGATAGGTGTCCATCGTGGAAACATTTGCCCGTGTAACACATTTAAGGCTATCCGCCTTCTGGGTGATCTTCCGCCTCCCTATATCGTACTCCCTGACCTTAACAAACCAATATATTGAAAAAGGAAGAGCACGAAGACTTTCACCCTGATTGCACAAGATCAATAGACTTTGTTTAGGTAACGAACAGGGTAAGGGATCAACAAGACAAAGCCCCTAGTCACCCTCTGAGTGAGCCATGATCTTAAAATACCACTAATTCACCTTGTAGGCACAACCATTTAAATGCAAATGGAATACACACAACCAATATAGCAAAGCAAATACAGAGAGAAGAAAATCAAAATCAGTGACCAAAGCGGACTGAATTAGAAAATAAGTCTCGGTGAATTAATGACCTGCAAAGAGAGTGGGCCTGGCCTGGCCTCTTCTGGCCCCTGATGGCCACAGACGGCCCGCCCTTGTCCTGCGCTTCGCCCGGGCGCTGCCTGCGCGCGTCCTGTGTTGCGTGGGGCGGGAGCGCTATAATGCAGGCAAGGCGTCACTGGTGTGGCGTCAGAACGCCTGCGCCGGCAGGGTAGTCTGGGGGCTGAAGTCCTGGGAGCCGTTTCCCTCACTGCGGCGCTGCTGCCAAGAAATGCCAAGCTCGTGTGTCCGTGGACCTGGTGTTGCCCCAATCACTACTGGAAAGCCGTTTCCCTCATGGCAAGAAGAGATGCTCGAAAGCCTCAGGTAAGCGTGTCCCGCGTTGCGTGGGGTGGGAGTGCTTTAATGCAGGCAAGGCGTCGCCGGTGTGGCATCAGAACGTCTGCGCCGGCAGAGTAGTCTGGGTGCTGTAGTCCTGGGAGCCGTTTCCTTCACGGCGGCGCTGCCTCCAAGAAGTGCCCCGCTCGTGTGTCCGTGGACCTGGTGCTGCCCCAATCACTACTGCAAAGCCCTTCCCCTCACAGCAAGAAGGGATGCTCGAAAGCCTCAGGTAAGCGCGTCCCGCGTTGCGTGGGGCGGGAGCGCTTTAATGCAGGCAAGGCGTCGCTGGTGTGGCTTCAGGATGCCTGCGCCGGCAGGGTAGTCTGAGGGCTGTAGTCCTGGGAGCCGTTTTCCTCACGGCGGCGCTGCTGCCAAGAAATGCCCCGCTCGTGTGTCCGTGGACCTGGTGCTGCCCCAATCACTACTGGTAAGCCGTTCCCCTCACTGCAAGAAGAGATGCTTGAAAGCCTCAGGTAAGCGCCTCATCAGGCTAAGACTTCAGTAGGCGAGTTAAGCAAGTTGTTTTACCAATCATAATCCCTTCAGCACCAAATGAAAGGACACCACACAAGGTATATATCATATATATATTTATTTAATCTAAACACAACCCCTCTGCACTCTTTATGAGGTCAGAGGTAAAAATACAATACAACAATTAATATACGATAAGTTTCACAGTATACGTTATGCCCTAGGGGCTTCAAAAACCAAATACTAAGAAAGTGGTATAAGAACCACGAGAGAATTAGAAAGCAGACCTGGGGCCTGTGGAATCGCTGGGGCTACTCTAATCAACCAAAAGTTAGGAAGTAGGAGGCCCACGGGAGCCGCGTGCAGTATCTAAACACAGGCGCGGGTTACCCTTGACTTTCTATGGAGATCGTAAAAGTTACAAATATACAATTTAAGGACACTTCCGGATGGACTAGGATGGAACCCTTTTAAACTAGGACACTTCGAGAGTCAAGACCCACGGGAGCACTGCAGTACTCGTGTTACCTCACCCAGGGAAGCCGGGTGCATATGTGTCTTTTCGTGTCGGGTTTTGTTGTCATTTTCTGTGGAGAGCTGCAAAGAAGTGCTGCAGGCGACCAGAGGAAAAGTGTCCGGGTAGATCCAAGGGTGAATCGAAGATCTGAAGACCCTGAAAGCAGAAGGGACAGAGTGTGCGTCACTAGCCAGTGACAGGAAGGAACCAGGAAGGAATCAGGCGAGGTCGGGTGATTTCAGATGAAGTAGTCAAACTTGTCTCTTTAGCCATGAGGTCCAGGAGGAATCGACGATAACCAGGCGCTGGACTCGAGCTCTCCCACAATGGATCTAGTTGAACTGCGGTGTATCCGGATTGGACCCAACAAGCCTTGGCAACCGCAACCCACGCAGGATGTTAAGATTGGCTCTGTTGCAGACCAGCAAGATCTGTGGTACTTCTCCTTTGCAGGGAAGCTGGAGCAAGCCTGGAGAAACCAGGAAAATGAGTCTTTAGGGGGCTCACAAGCCAATAGACTAGGAACCAGGAAGACGCGTCAAGCTCAAATGCAAAAGCGGGGCCCATGGAACACTCGCGGAGTGTGGGGGCCTGTGCAAATGCTACTCGGGGCTGGGGCTTTACGCACTCTAAAGCACAACTTCAAGATACCTCGTTGAAGGAGTGCAGCTTGCAAAATGCTGGATGTCCAGGAGTTCCGGTCCCACATCTCTCGTGTCCGCCACCGATCTCAACTTTGCTGTGGATGTGGGTCGGGGTCAGAGATGTCTGGTAGTCTAGGTCATGTGTTGCAGGTTCTTGGGGATCCGGTGGGAGCCTCAAAAATGCAAACAGGCAAAGTTGCTGTTGGTGCCTGTTTGAACAGGGTGGTCACTCCTTGACCACAAGGGAGATATCTTCCATCTTTCAGTCAGAATGGAACATCGAAGGTCCAGTATATGTCTTTCAAAGATTCGTCCAGGGTAATCTAAACTCATAGGGACACAGCTCCTATACTTATACTAAGGATGGGGGCTGGACTACCTGGCTAGGTCCCTACTATGGGTGGACCTGAGAAGGGGGTGGTTACACCCCTTTCCCTTTGTCAAGTTTCGTGCCAGAGTGGGAGCTGAGTGCCCCAGCAATTGGTTTGAACCGGGCTATTCATGGACCACCTTGTGTGCCCCAGGCAGTGCCTGGAAAAGCATCTGCTGATGCAGCCCTCCCTGCCCCAATACACAAAACCCTGTCTGGGGAGGTGCTGGCACCTCCCTGGACAGGAAACCTATTGTCCAGGCCTCCCCTGCCGGAGTTTCGGCCAGCAGCAGGAGATCAGACTCATGTCTGTGGCAACAGCATCCATTTTGTGATGCTGAGGCTCTGTTTAACTTTAAAAGGGTAAAGCAGTAACTACATGTCTTCTCCCTCTAGAAGGGTGGAATGCTACCCCCGCCGCCAGGACTGGCGGGGGGGGGGGGGGTGGGGTAGTATTCCAAAGTGTTTGACACCTTACACAACATGTGTTGATAAAGCAAACCAAAGTTAGCATTGACTGCGAGGATTATAATACACTTAAGAGTATATGGTATGGCTATATCATAGAACAGCTATAAGGAGATTGTTCAGGAAGCTGCAGTGGGGCTCAGCTCATGCTAGGGCACCCTCTCACATAAAACCAAGCACTCTGCCTCCAGGATTGTCAAGGCCTGCCATAGGAGTGACTTATAGGTGTATATGTGTCTATATGTATATATAGATATAAGTATACTATATCTAAGTATGGGGTGATTACACCACCTTACCCAGGCTGTGTGAACAGACCTGTGGTGTCAGTTTGGAAGGCAAACCAAGGGTGGCACAATACATCCTGCAGTCCCTGGTAGGCCTAAGGTGCACCTATGCCCTGGGTACCTATGGTACACTATATAGGGGCTCACAAGGGTAAACCGGTAACCAATCTGGTATGTACCTAAAGTACATGGTATCAATTCAGAGAGAGAACAGCTGGGCTGTGGGTCTGATTGGCAGGCCCACAGCCACACTAAAGTCGAAAAACCATAGAATCACAGCAAAAAGTGGGGGTGACCATAGGAAGCAGACCCTACTCTCCTACAGTCAGGCCCAAACGAATTCCAGCAAAGTCCGAAGTGCCCAGACTGTACAAGTGCAGTGATTTCAGTTCTGAATCTTATCCCATGATGAGTCTTAAGACCTATACCCAGGTAAGCCTTTAAGTACCCTAGGGGAAGGGTTGGGAATATACAGGGGTCCCTCCCAGGGGAGAGTCCAGGCAGGGGGGAGGTTACTTCCATGTCTTTTTTCCAGTTTTGAATCAGGGTGGGAGCCAATGACTCCCAGGACTTATTTGAACTGGACTATGCACAGGGACACCAAATGTGCCCTGCATGCAGACTTTCTGGCACTGGCAAGCGCACCCACCCAACCCTCATACACTAAATCCCATCTGGGAGGTGGTCACTCCTCCCTGTGATAGGATTCCTATTGTTTCACCTTCCTCTGCTTGAGCTTGGCTCAGCAGCAGGCGGACAGAAATGTGTCTCTGGTCGGCAGCAACCAATTTGTCCTGCCCGGGTCAAGAAGGATGGTACCAGGAACACTGAGAACCTAATGGAGGGCTCTTCCAGTGCTTGGAATCATACGACCCAAACCGTTTATGGTGTGGGAGTGTGATTCCAACATGTATGATACCAAACATGATAGGATTAGCTGCAGCCATTTTTGAGGCATCGCGCGATTACACAGTGCCCCTCTATATAGTATATGGCTGCTTCACTGACAACCCAGGAGGATGGACTCCGTAGGATGCAGGGGCGTCCTGCACATGCAGGGACACCCTCTCACTTAGAACCAAGCACCCTGCCTTGAGTATTGTAAAGGCCTGCTATAGGGTTGACTTATAGGTTTTAGGTGCAGTGACACTTAGATATAGTAAACCTATATCTTTAGTAAGTGGTGTATTCACCAACTTACACATGCTGCAATGCCAGACCTGTAGTTCCATTTTGAATGGCCTCTCATGGGAGGCATAATAAATTGTGCAGCCCATGGGCGACCTCTGGGGTACCTATACCCTGGGTACATGGGTACCATATACTAGGAACTGACAAGGGTACCCCTGTATCCAATCAAGGATGTACCTAAGTACTGAACACAACAATTTAGTGAGAAAGCAGATAGACTGGGGCCCTGATTAGCAGGCTCCCAGTCAGACTAGTTAAAACAGCATCACATCAAGCAAAATGTGGCAGTAACCATACGAAGCAGATCCGACTTTCCTACAACTCGGTTCAACGGAGTCACAAATGTAAATGTAAATGTAAATGTAGTTGAGCTTATATAGCGCACAGCTACCCGCAGTGGGTTTCCCGGCGCTTGCTTAGGGAACCCTTCCTGGTATTCCCCTGTGAGATAGCAGGGTATCCACAAGGTGAAAGTCAGGCATCAGGCAAGCGAGGGGCCGTTGTGGAGATTAAGCAAGCTATTGCCCAGAGTCGCAGAGTGTGAACCCATGAGTCGAGGAGGCACCGGGGCGAGAATTATCGAGTCCGTGGAATTTTTAGCCCAAGACCCCGCCGAGGCAGGGAATTGAACCCTGGTCCAGGACCGATCTCAGCTTCCGGGTCTGCTGCCTCTAACCCCTGAGCCACACTTCTCCACAAGATGGCTGCCAACACTTCTGATGTGAAGTGTTGGCAGCCAATCAGATCTCAGGCATGAGATTGGGAGGGTTTGCGAATCCACCGCGGCAATAGGTGTATATTTGAGAAATGTACACATTTCTCATAAACTACTACTTAGATTTACACCATTTAACAAAAAGAGTGCTTTCTGGACCAAGAGCTACCTTTTTGCCAAATTTGATGTAATTCCGTTCAGTAGTTCGGGCTGTAGGCGTGTCTAAAGTCTCCTATGGACATTAACATGGAGAAAACATGTTTGGGACCCCCTTTTTCTTGGACCCCGCTTGACGGCTCATGTCACCAGTAAAACCCACAGAAAAGCTCAAACTAGGAAGCGTAAATCTATGTATCACCATCATAAGCCACCAGACAAAGGAAAAAAGTTATAGTATCAACTCAAACCACTGCTGCTAGAGGGAACACCACAAAAAAAGGGAAGAAAATCCACTGTTTCAAAAAACATCAAACTGAAACTGAACAATAGCCACACATGCCTGGGCCTAGAAACATGTAAACTCTTTCACAGAATGAGCAAATTCTAGTAACCCCATGCATGAAGAACGGCAGTGCAAAGCAGGCAGAAAAGGGCAACAGGATCAAAAAGCCAAACACACAGAAAAGGGCAACAGAATCAAACAATCAAATAGAGCCAGGGAGAGGATGTGGTCTGACGGCTGGATTGCCAACTTTGGTGCTGGAATCTAAGGTTTGAGTCTCTGGGTCGCGTCCACATCCTATGATTCTGGGCTAATGACTTAATCTTCCCATGTCTGAATGTGTCCCTGTGAAATGTAACCGGTGCTCATGTAGAGCGCTCCAATACTTTCGGGTCGAGTTAGCGCTATATAAATCTGCATACAAAAAAACGAACAAAAACAAACAATGGAACAGAAGACAAGGAACAGAACCTTAATGCAACAAGTAACCTAGAAATAGAAAGACACAATTCAAAATAAGGCGGCCCAGTCACATGGGAGGCTTAGGTAGCCACACCCATTGACCTAAATGCTTTAAAACAAATCCGAGGATTCAACACATTGGTATCAAAGGAAAGGATACTGAGCCAATAATGTGGAAAAAGCCCTAAATAAAACATTGCAGGAACTCCAAATGTCAAACTTACCTTATACAAGAGGTAGGCAAAATATTCTAGTGAAACTAAGAATTGGGGAAACGCACCTTTTTTTACTTTCACCCATTGAACCAAATCTGGGTTGTGATAATCATTCATTCATTTTGTAGGCAGACTCCAGGAAAGGAGGATGTGGATTTATGTTTCATACATAAAGCATCATTCAAGAAACTTAGGTGCTAATTACACCCTAATCCGCCCAACATCGTTTCGGTTATGGGACTAACTGACACCCAGTTGGCAGTCTCGACCGGCCCATTAGGATATGACCTAACACTGTTTGGTCGCATTCCTACATTTTAAAAAGGAAGCATGCATTTCAGCCATAAACCGGCCGGAATGCATTCTCCCATTGTAAAATGGGAGGTGTAGTTCATCCATGAACTCTGCGACAGTCACCTCAAGGTGCCTGCCATGGGGTGCAGGCATAAACAGAGGGGCAAGTAGGTGCCCCTCCACCTCCAACTGAAGGTCGTGCACCCAAGGGGCCCTTCTGGGGGCCCCCAAATGCGAGTTCCGACAGCCTTTCTTTGTTGGGAACGCCAGCACGGAAAGGCTGCCGAAACCCTCCATCATAACCCCAAGGGCGTAAAGAGTTGCCCTTGGGATTACAACTGCATTCTGACTGTCCGACTGGCTCTCTGAGCTTGTCAGAAGCCCGCTAAAATGACCAGGCAGATTCCTTTCTGACAGCCTCCATCCTAAGAGGTGGTCCGAAAGGAATTCGACCGGTATATTACGATGCGACTGGAAAGGCTCCAACTGAGGGTCAGGGTTTTTTATGACTGGATCATAATCTACCCCTCTACAATTGTCTGTTTTTGAGAATCTCACTCGAGCTAACTAATTTGCAAACTCTACAAAGAGTTGATTGGAGCATTCACACGTTCAAGAGCCCGGTCTGTTCCGCAATCGAGTTTTTGAAGCGTGTTACAGCCACGGTTTATTACTTAGTATACGAATAGAAGCCCTAGCAGTAATAATTTGCAAAACCCCTGCTCCAGGACATCCTCTGGAGACACTGTGAGGGGCTGTGCAATGACAGTGAAAAGCTCCCAAGAGCTGCAGCTGTGTTATTTCACTGGCAGGTCTCAGTTTGTCGTTAGTGATAATTAGTTGCAGATCCTGCAAAAAGGTGGATTTGCTCCACAATTTGCATTCACTTACAGCAAAATTTAAAAAAGGTTTCACTCATTCCTACCGATGAGATGAGTGGTATATGGGAAACATGAAGATAGTGAACGTAGAAAAACTTACCATGGAATCAACTGCCCAGTAGGCATGTAAATACAACAGGAAAACAGCCAAAAGTGTGCAGTCACACATAACCCAAAACAGGAAAAATGCAACAAAATAGACCATCCAAATAAATCAGACCACAATAAATCATCCAGCAGACTCTCAGGGATCCTAAGAGGGAGAAAATCAGACAAGAAAAAAACCCATCAGAAATATACAGCGGAGAGGAGCAATTCAGGAGTCGTGAAAAGCAAAAATGTGTGACTGCAAAAACAGGAGACAACCATCAAACAAGAGTTCCTGTTAGCAAGTCCACACCAGTTGAATACACAGAGCACCAGTGCTGGTTCCCCAAAGAACACAAGGTCGCCTTTCAGGTTGTTAAATCTGCCAGAGACAGGTGCCACAGTGATCGAGGAGAAGGCAAAAGCATGAGAGAAAGCCCACCTGAAACAGGAGAAAAGGATGGAATGACATCCAGTTTCTCTTGAAGACAACAAACAGCATGCATTTGTGCTTGCCACACTGGAACCCACAAACCAGCCTAACGATACATTGTCAGAAATGCCCCACAGATAAATGACTCAATTACCTCGTACCCGAAAAGAGAAGCTTAAGAGCCAGTCACACAGACAGGTTGAAAAACACAAGAAGCGTCCCAGCATCAGGCGGCACTGGACTCTACCACATCCCAAGTACACCTGTACCCACCAACAGCAAGTCAGCAAGTCAGAAAAGCAAACAGGAAACCATGCTGAATGTACATTGTGGTTCGGGAGTCAATTACAACAGTAGAAATCAGTGGGGATATTCAATTGAATCAATGATGAGCCTAGTGAGGTAGGAAGACAAAGACAATTCCCTCATGATGCACCATTGTAAAATCCCAAAGACGAGCAGAGCTACAGCAGGGTAATACTGTGGTCTAAAAACAGTCCCGAAGGAGAGATAAAGGCACACATCCCAAGGTCTCAAGCAGCAGGCCACATATACAGCAACATATGTCAAAGAAGTAAATGGCACAAAATATGTAAATGTGAAACGGATAAAAGTTGAAGAGGCCCAGATGGGGTATGAATCTTGCATCTGTCGATCACTGTATGTATCAGAGGTGAACCATGAAAACACTGAGCTCAGCTCTAAGCAATCAGTGCTCTCACTTACTCTTGTATCATACGAGAAGGACAGAAGCCTCTACAGGACCTACTGCAATGGAGGAGGCCATGAAACAAAGGGTTCAATCTACCAACCCCAGCCAGAGTTCCCAAGCTGCTACACAGTAATGAAGACAATGGGCCTGATTCATAAGAGTAAACTTACACTTTTGTATCTGTTTACGATTGTTTGCTATTCACAAAGGTATTTTACCAGTAGTATTTTCACAACTGCACAGCCACTGCACATAAAAAGATAGGGCAGAGCTATCTTTTTACGTATGAAGATTCCACAGTCGCAAAGACACTACTAGTGAAATACCTTTGTGAATACTAAACAATCATTAACTTACACAAAAGTATATGTATACTTTTGTGAATTTGGCCTCAATTATCCACACCCGCGCCTAACATTATCAGTACATTCACCCACTTTGCTGCACGGCATGAACTGCACAGTCCATGTCATGCAGGAACGACCTTAGGCACAATTAGGGTGCACAATTAGCCAAAATATCGTCAGAGTTGACTATCCGCAAATTTCGAAAATGCGATCAGAGTGCACCAACCAGGCTGTTTCCATGTGAAGTCAGGTTCAAGCAAGGTAAATCTGATAACTTACCGACAATTCAAAGTCCTTTGCATATAAAATGAATTATTACCAGTTGAATACATTAGTTATGCTATCATGTAAAATCAAATCGACACCTTCAAAACAAAAGAACATGTTTCTTACATCTGAAGCTGCAGCACTCAATAATGATCTACTCCACATAACGATTACACTAAAGAGCCACCACATTTACTGTAACTCCAGCTTGTCTCCGTCTTGCTCCTTTTTCAAAACGAAAATTTAAATAAATCATTGTTTAATGTTTCCTTCTGGAGCAATGCTTTCGAAATCTCATTTAAACTGGAGGTGTGATTACAGATTACATATCTGCCTCTGAATAATGGAAATTAAGCTAGTTGAGATTCTTTTTGCTGGGAGAGAGTAAAAAAAAAGCTCTGGTGTCCTATCAGCTCAGGGCTGTGGGGAAAAAGTGACACATTTATCTCGCCTTTCTCAATTATTATCTTTCATTCTTTTTCTTTCTGCTTAACATTTGATCTCCTAAATGTGATGTAAATGCCAAGTGGCAGATTGACAGCACTGGAAGCTGAAGTCAACAGTTTTTCTTTATGATGTTCTTGCTTGCAAGAAAACTCTGATTTAAAGTTTAGAACACCTTGTATCGTTAAATCTATTATTTTATTTTCCTGCAACTCATAAAAAAAACTGAAACTGTCGGGCTGAGAAGCGCAAAACTGCCCAATGGGCTTTGTCCATGGGACTTTTTTGAACTTTCTTTTCGAATAAATGTGATTGAAATAGTCAATAAAACAATTGTTTGATAAATTACTGTTATGATTTTTATCATACATAGTTTAAAAAAAATCAACACTCATTTATTCAAATAGGCCGAATAGCCAAATTTGAAGGTTATCTTGGTAAAAGTGCATTAATGTCCCTTAAATATTTGCCAAATTTATTGTAACTTTTTATACTTGGCCTCTTTTATTGTTTTGTGTGTTTTGATTCCAGCATATGCTATTTAGGGGTGGGTGGAACACGCAGAGTTTCACTCCTTGGGATTACACATAATTACATTAAAACCCAGTGAGATTACGCAGAGCTCTACCAAAGGCCAGAAATAGGCATGTAACGATGCTCACGCTGCAATTTAGTGCCATTAACGGGAGCAGGACTGAAAAATCCATGTGAATGGCACCATGTGGTATGCAAGAGCCTGTCACCATTCAAGTTGACTTTGCTGCAGCTCGAGTAGATTATCTACTCAAGCAGCAGCAAATCTACCCGAGGAGCGGCGCTCTCACCACGACTGCCCACTTTATAAAATGACACTAGGTGATGTCAAACCTCGCTCGCAGAAAAAACTTCCGCCGTGTGCCGATTGGTGGATTTTGGCCAGAATTCTTTTTTACAAGAGTAAAGCTGAGTCGCCAGATTCCATTGGTTCCCTGCCTATCCGTGACGGTATCCCAATGCTGTGACGCTATAACCGAGACACCACCCGTAGGACTTTAAACAGGGGTGTCTTATCATCCCCTCTTGTGAAATAATTATAGCAAAAGCCGCCTCAAAACCGGTCTAGACCCAAGGAGGTCGCCCCACTTCTGTGAATCAGTATCAGATTGCTTTCATTTATTGATACAGGGACTTCAGTTTACATATGAACATTTTAGTCCTGAAGATGGTCTTTTAGATGATAGCATGAAACAAGACTGAAACGTTGACAATTTCACCCATTGCCATATACAAAAAAACTCTTTCGAAATGTTCATTGTTTAACCAATGATGTTCTCCTTATTGAGAAACTTTTCAAACGGGTGACTACAAGAGTGTTGATGAGAAATTAGCGCTGTATAAGCAATCTATCTCAATCACTTGTGTATTTAAGTGATTTGCATTTTGAACCCTTATTTATTACGTTTTTTTTTTTACAAAAATGTATATTTAAAAAATAGTTAACACCTGTTCCGTTTTTGTTTTTCTTGGTAGATACACTTGTTTTGAATGAATATCATTGACCTTGTAAATTAGTTTTTTTGGAGTCACTAATTAGGGTTCCACAGATTATGGGGCATATTATCAAAAACAGCGTTAAAAATTATCGCTGGGTTAGCGGCAGAAAACTGCCGCTTAAGCGGTGATAATGGGCGTGATAATATGCCCTGGAGAATTCCAATAGAAGCCCATTTTGGCATATTATCAAGCCCATTATCGCGGCTTTAGCAGCAGTTTTCTGCCGCTAAACCGGCGATAATTTTAACTCCGTTCTTGATAATATGCCCCATAGTTCTTTAAATCGACAAAACTTGTTTGAAAAAAATGTCTTGTAGGTATGTTTACTTTATTCTGATCTAGATTTACCCAAGCCTCCATTGGGTTGCCCAATTTGTTGTCAGCACTTTATAAAATGGCACTAGGGGATATCAAATCTCACTCACAGAAAAGAATTCTGCCGTGTGCCGATTGGGGGATTTTGGCCTGAATTCAATTTTATAAGAGTAAAGCAGAGTTGCCAGATTCCACCAGTTCTGCATCAGATGAAAACATTCTGGACAGCCCTAATGTTAATATATAAATAAGGAGGATTGGGAATGACCTGGAATTTTTCAAGCGCCATGAACACAGTGTGAGTAAATTTTAAAAGAACACATTTAGGAAAATAACATGTTTCAGAAACACAGGTGCACCATACATCCATAACTAAATTTCGTAGGCTGTATAAAGTCTTGGAAATAACACATTGTAGGAAAGTGGGCATGCAACTGTTTTGGAAAGAGGAAATAAACTCTTTTATGTGATTCACAGGTCCCATATCTGAGTTTAGCCTTTACTGATCTATTGGGTACAGGGTAACAGCTTTATATCGAGACTCTAGCCATGGGCCAAAAGGCAGTGGCATTTTTAGTTTGCCATCTTGCATAGTATTGTCAGCCAGAAGGAAATTAACTCAGTTGAAACAGCATGGCTGTGGAATTCAACAACCTCACCTCATGATTTTAAGAAAAGCTAGAAAAAGACATGGCTTTATCCTCACTATGGGGCAGATGTATCAAAATACCTATTTGCGATTCTCAAATAGCGATTTTTTGAGAATCGCTATTTGAGAATTGCAAAATGATATGTATCTACAAATTCGCAATTTTTTAGCGATTTACTGAAATTCCTTATTTGCGAATAGAAAATTGCAAATTCGCAAATAAGGAATAATTTCCCATTCATTTCTATGGGCCAGGAGGCCCATAGGAATGAATATGAAGTTATTCTCAATTTGCGATTCGTAATTTGCTAATCGCAAATTGAGAAGTATTTCAAGGGTTCAAGGGTGTCTTAAGGACACCCTGCTGCACCCCTGAAAATTACATGTGTGCGCATATGGCGCACATACATGCCCTAAGGGCATGTATGAGCGCCACATGGCACCTTTACAAATGCCAAAAAGTACATTTGTAAAAGAAATCGCAAATTACCACCAACTACAAGTTGGTGGTAATTTGCGATTTCTTACTGTAAATCCGCAAAACCTGAATGCATCATACATAGCATTTAAGGAATCGTAATGTGCGATTCCTTAAATGCTAACGCAAAATTAAGGAATCGCAAAATTTGCGATTTCTTAAGTTTGCGATGCGATTTCAATGATACATCGCATTTTCCGTTTTTTTTCTCGCAAACGCTGCTATTTTGCGAATCGCAGCGTTTGCGACAAAAAACCACGTTTGATACGTCTGCCTCTATGTCTGTCTCGTTCGGAACGTGTATCGATTACCTCTAGTGCCACGAAACCTGCAAGTGTACACTGTGCTTTAAAACATCAATAAAGACACAAATGCAAAAGAAAGAATTTTATAGTTCTTTTCCCCATGCAAAACAGGTCCAATTAGACTGAACTCCGAATTGTGGCTTGCAATCGTCTTCTGCCAAGATATTCATATGAAACTTTTGAGGAGGAGCCCGTCCCGACAGTAAGAGAAGCTTTGTCTATGGCTGGAACATGGTAAAGTCCACCTCTTTAAACATCCAATAAAAACCTGTCTCACATTTCTTTTCAAATGTCAACTATTCTGGCCTTGTGGAATGGATCTAAACTGAAAGGATCATTTAGACCCTGGGGGACGGTCGCTATTCCACCAAGGCAACAGACCTCAAGAACTCCAGAGCTCCATGCACCATATTTAGAGATTTTCATCTGTCTGATGGTGATCTTGGTGCTGTGGGGGGGGGGGGGGGGTGCTGTCACTGTAACAACCCCCTTGCAGTATTGCGGGATTGCTGAGCAAGGGCTACGTTTGAAGCACTAATTCAGCGAATTTTTTGTGCAGAGAGAAAAAACTCCCAAAACAAAAGACAAATGGCCTCAACGTACATGTAACAACAAGCAGAGAGTTTTTCCATACACGTGAGGGCCATTCTGCCTTTTACCTGCCCATACCCGCTGTGTGAATCATGGCTGAAATAGGCAGGGAAAATCAGGACCAGTTGTCACGCCCTCAGTAGGTCAGCATGACTATCACTGTGACCTGATAACACTGTGTCCTGATGACCTTTTGCCAGATATATCTCAAGAGATTTACACTGAAGGAACCAGTGCAGACTCTGCCGGTGTAAACAAGATACTTCCCTTGATTCTTAAGAGAGGTGAGTAGCTGCACTTTTGGTGGGTGGGAGACTGATAAAAGCTCACAATTCAGGTTTAGTAGAAAGAGCTGGTTTATTGATCCAACCATCAACAGTAATCCTCAGCAACTGACACAGTATAGGAAAGTCAACACTCCATCAATGATGTAGAACAGGCAGTGTTCCATTAAAGAGACAGTAACCATAACACATCCCCTTACCAATATAAAAGAAAAGAAGAATAAAATCAAGAACAACAACAGCTTCATAAACAACTTAAAAGAAATTACAACAAAAAGAAAATAGCTAAAACGGACGAATGAAAACTACAGACAAGAGATTGTACCAGGAAACTAATACAGTACATAATCCTTAAATTTCCTGGGAACTTGTCTTGTCCTAGGAGTCACTCTTGAATTATTCAGAGTACTATCTAGACCTTGGCTAGGAGAAGTGCAGGAATGGTTGGAATTATCAATAGGCACAGAACCACCATTAGAGTGACTATTAAACTTGGAAAACTTGGTTAATCTAGACATGTTCCAAGTGCAACCATTGTCTAAAGTCACAACATTTTTTCTAATAGTAGTAATGATGAAAGGACCACTGAAATTGGAAGTACCCTTGTGCCCAAACTTCGGTTTCTTCACAAGGACACAGTCACCAACATTCCATTTCCTATATTTGACAGCCATCCTTTCATCATAACGTTGTTTATATTTCAGTTGATACTCAACCAACGCTTTTCTCCTTCTTAATTCACTCTCAACACTATCATCACAAACTTTCTCCGGAAGCCAAGCCGGATTGAGTTTGGAATTAGTTAATCTCCCCCTCAATGCTTCAAAAGGAGACTTTTGCATGATAGCATTGGGAACAGTGCGATGCGCCCACCAGGTCTCCCTCAACACACTACTGAAAGAAACTTTAGATTGTAAAGCCCTCTGCGCACAACTTTTGACAACCCTATTCTTTCGCTCAGTAATTCCATTCGCCTGAGGCGAATAAAGAGCTGTTTTCTGGTGAACAATACCAAGATCTTTAAGAAAACAGTCCATTTCATTGGAGGTAAATTGTACCCCATTGTCAGTAAGAAGATATTTAGGCACACCCTCTGAGACAAACACATCCTTAAGAAACTCAATGATAGTCCTGGAATTCACCATTCCCAAACATTTCGAGATCACCCATTTTGAAGTGTAGTCTACCAGAAGTACTACAAACCTCTCGTGTGAAGGCATGAGCTCAAAAGGACCGGCTATATCCAATCCCACCTTTGTCCAAACTGTGGTAGGAACATCTCCTGGAAAAAGAGGAGCATGACTAGTAGTGTGTGATTTGTCATTGGCAGCACACAAATGGCAATCTTTCACAACAGCTTCTACCATACGATCCATACTGGGCCACCAGTATCTCTCTCTGATGCGAGCCTTGGTAAGGTTCCTCCCAAGATGGCCTTCATGAGCCAGATGGACAACATTGTCACGTAAATCATTTGGAGGCACAAGTCTTTCACCTCTTAACAAATTACCCTGACAAAATGTCAAGTCATTTCTGACAGTCCAATAGGGCTTCAACTCATTGTCCAGTTGATCATATCTAGGCCACCCTACTCTAATGATATCTCTCAAAGACCTAAAAACAATGTCATTATTAATACTACTTGACCACTCATCTCTGGACAAGGACGATTCTAGCAACCAATTTATGCATTCAATATTACAAGAAAGGCAATCCCTATCAATCGGCAACCTTGATAAACAGTCTGCAGGCTTGTTGCTCTGACCAGGAATATACTGTACCGAAAAATTCCTGTAGTCCTTCGCGCCACCTCTTCAGTCTAGGTGTCATTTGATCACTTTGATGACAAGAAAATATCTGGACAAGAGGCCGATGGTCTGATCTCACAATAAACGGAATGCCCCATAAAAAGAACTTAGAATGGTGTATTGACCAAAATACAGCCAATGCCTCTCTTTCAATGCAAGAGTAATTCAATTCTGCATCCTTCAAAGCTCTCGAAGCAAAAGCTACCACAACCTCTTCTCCATTCACGATTTGAGAAAGAACAGCTCCAAGCCCTTTAAGACTGGCATCAGTAGTGACAATGGTTTTCAATTTGGCATCAAAATGACCCAATGTGGGCATTTTGCCAATTTCACTCTTTATCAATTGAAATGCATGTTCACAATCACTAGACCAAGTGAAACGTACCCCTTTTTTAAAAAGGAATCTTACTGGCTCGGCAAAGCTAGCAAAACCTTTGACAAATTTAGAATAAAATTCCGCCATGCCCAAGAAAGACTTGGCCTGATCCTTATCCTCAGGAGCTGGCGCTTTAACAATACTCTCAGCCAATTCCAGTTTGGGTTGTATTCCTTTTCCAGAGATTACATGTCCAAGGTAAGTAACGGAGTCTAAACCAATTCTGCATTTCTCTTTCTTAACAGTGAGTCCCTTGTCAGGAAGCCTACTTAACACAGATCTCAAAACAGTATCATGTTCCCTGGCATCCACTCCATACATCAAAATATCATCTTGAAAGAACATTACATTACGTAGATCTCCAAGAATCATCTTCATAACCCTTTGAAAGCAGGCAGCAGCCGAAGCTAAACCAAAAGGCATTCTCAAGAAATGATAAGCACCAAGGGGTGTGACAAAGGATGTTAAATGCCTAGATTCTTGGTGTACAACAATTTGGTGGTACGCAGAAGAGAGATCAAGAACACTAAATATGTTTGCATCCTTCAAAATACTAATAGATTCAGAAATGTTTGGTAAGGGTTGTCGATCAACCCAAATGTTCTCATTTAATCCACGTAAATCCACACACATTCTTACAGCTTTTCCACCATCCTTAGGTGCCAAAACTATAGGACTTAACCATTCTGAAGACTCAATTTCTTCAATCACACCTAATTTTAGCAGTTTCGCAATCTCCAATCTCAAAGGCTCAACCATCATATTCGGGACTTTCCGAATCTTGTGTACACACGGTTTAGCAGATTTCTTAAGGATGATTTTGTGTTCAAATCCCTTTAAACATCCCAATGTGTCAGAAAAAACTTTAGGGAATTCAGAAAAAAATGCTATTAGAATCAGACACAGTGTTGATCTCATGGGAAAGAGAAGAAGGAACTAAGTCTTCCATAAAAATGACTTGATTATGAGGATCTTTGGCACAGGGATTAAGAATGATACCAAAATCATGTTGATGTCTCCATCCAAGAAGATTGTCTCCTCTCACAGCCACATAAACTTTCCCAGTGATCACTTTACCTCTAAATGAGATCCTAGCAACTGTGTATCCCAATATATCAATCCTTGAACGACCATAACTCAAAGGAGCAATATCTGGAGGCAACAGTGGAATATTTTCTAAGCCAACCACTTCGTCCCAAATTTTGTTACCAATTAACGTGTAAGGAGAACCTGAATCAGCCATCAGTTTAAACATATACTTATCAATACCTATATCACAAAAAGGCATTATAATTTTTTCAGAATCCACATTTTCTTCAATAACATTTGAAACCACTACAGTGCGAACAATGTCAGAAACATTTTCATTAGCCTCTTTCTTCTTATTAGATTTGCAAACACGGGCATAGTGCCCTTTACTCCCACAATTGTTACAGAAACTATCCCTTGCAAAACAGTTTGGATAATTAGAAGTGTGAGAAAAACTACCACATCTGAAACAACGTAACCTTTGATTAGGGAATGAGCGTTGTTGGCGAAAATCACGTTCTTTGGACACAGAAGTCTCTCTATTGAACACAGGGCGAGTATCTTGAGAACTTTTCTGAGATGAGTTCTTTTGAGGCAATTTGTTTCTCGTATTAGCTGAAATTTTCGCAATAGAATCATGAGATTCTTCAAGAAATTCATCATCTTGTAGTCTAAGCACAATATCTTCACTTTTCTTTTTAACTTCGGTAGAAGTGTGGTTAGTCTCTTCTTTATTTTTTCTAATTTCTTTAACCCAAGTAGAAGTATTCTCCATACCTTCTACAATAGCCATAGCCTCTTTCAGAGTAGGATTCTTGGATAAAAAAAATTCTTGAACTCTAGTACTATTGGTACATCTTACAAGCTGATCTCTCACTAGCGATTCAGCTAAATCCCCAAAATCACACGTGCGTGCAAGAGTTTTTAAAACCAATTGCTACAAGATAAGAATCAAAAAGATTCCGCCATCTCTTCCATGGAAGAATAGGTTCTCCCTCTTCAGAAAGGAAAGGGGGAGGTTACGACATACTGGAAGTAGTGGCCATCTTGTGGTTAAATATTCAATACTAAAAAAAAAAATAAAGAGTTGATGTTACTGACTAATAGAACATATTTCTTCAACTCAAGAAAAATAATAAAGCAAATCTGCTAAGAATGTGTAATCTACTCTCATGTCTTAAATTTTCAGGTGATACGATTATTGACTAATAAGTCCAATCACACGACTTTACTTTTAAGTCAATGTGCTGTCGTGCACATGATGTTAAAGTAAATTGACCAACAAAATAACTTACTATCAAAGGATCATAAAGAATATATGTGCTGTCGTGCACATCAACGATGAAACCAAGAAAATTAATGTGAAGAAACTATCGTTGCTGTGCGCATCAGCGTGGTTGCCAAGGTTACTGAAATGTGCTACCGTGCGCATCGGTGTGAGGAAATATACGGAAGAAAAAAATGGCCGCTGCGTGGTGACGCTATACGTTTAAGGCATCAAGGTTAAAGTTGAGTAGTACGTTTGTTCGTGCGTACGTTCTGCCGTCACGACCTGGAGTCGAAGTTGGAGTTCTGAAACTGACGAGAGAGAAGGTGAGCGCGCAGACACATGCGATGTCGGAACTGGTTCTAAATCCGACGAAAGAGAAGGTGAGCGTGCAGATACACGCGATGTCACCCGCTGCCGTTGTCGCTGATGTATCTCTGTTTAAGCATAAACAAATCTTGATTGTAACTGCCCAGAGATAAATAAGCCAAGAGATAGAAAATTAGTTCATGGAAGTCCGTTCAAGGCTATTGGCACCGCAGACAATACAGCAGCATAATCCATAAACACAGTAAAAGATGATAAAAAGTCAATTTAAACAATTTAAACGATCCAATTCAGGTGAAAAATTTTAGAAAATCCAAATAAAGTAGAAATGAGACCGGATTTCGATGTTTGAGTAGAACAAAATGAGATCCAGGGTTTGAAGCTAATATCAGTCCAATGACAGAGTTATTCAATATGTAGGTTTCTTTAAACCTAGTCCAAAGTCCAAATCAAAGTCTTAGTCCAAATCCAATTGATGTTCCAATTGTAGGGGAGTTGATGGTTGTAGGTGCTTGTCCCCAATCAAGCCTTCACCTCGTCGCCAGTGATAAAAGCTCATAATTCAGGTTTAGTAGAAAGAGCAGGTTTATTGATCCAACCATCAACAGTAATCCTCAGCAACTGACACAGTATAGGAAAGTCAACACTCCATCAATGATGTAGAACAGGCAGTGTTCCATTAAAGAGGCAGTAACCATAACAGAGACTCACCAATTTACTGTGGTACTCCGACTCTGTCAAATTGTAAATAAGACGGTGAGTCACTTTACATTTTTCGTAGTGCCTTTGAGTAACTTACTCCAAACTGCTTCCAAAAATATGAATCCCTCCTAGGAATCCAGTGCACCAGAACCAAGGGCCAAATGTATCAAGCAAAATTGCATTCGCAAACGCCTAAATTCGTAGAATTTCGGCGTTTGCGAATGCAATTTTGCCAAATGGTATGTATTAAGGCAAAATAAGGATTCACAAAATTTGCGATTCCTTATTTTGCGATTGCATTTAAGGAATCGCAAATTTTGTGATTCCTTAAATGCAATGTAAGAGGCACCAAAAAAGTGCAATTTGGCCTTAAGGAATCGCAAATGACCACCAACTTCAGGTTGGGGGTAATTTGCGATTTCTTTGAAAAATGCACTTTTTTGCATTTTTCAAAGTGCAATGTGAAGCACATACATGCCCTTAGGGCATGTATTTGCGCCACATGTTCACCCATGCCTATTTCAGGGGTGCATCAGGGTGTCCTTTTGACACCCCTGCACCCTTGAAATTATTCTCAATCTGCGATTCTCAAATTGCGAATCGCAAATTGAGAATAACTTCCCATTCATTCCTATGGGCCTCCTGGCCCATAGAAATGACTGGGAAAGTATTCCTTAATTGCGATTCGCAATTTGCTAATCGCAATTAAGGAATATTAAGAAATCGCTAAAAGATTGCGATTGTTTACATATATCCCTATTTGCAATTCTCAAATCAGGATGTTGATACATATGGCCCCAAGTTCTTATGTAATTTACAAAACATGAGGAAGACTAGAAGGGGTGGCTACAACATTTCCTTCTGAGCTAAAGACTTGGAGTCCGTACACTTTCTTGAAGGCTGTTTATAATCTCCATCTCTTCAAACACAGATTGAAAACACATATATTTGAGTCTGATTATTCTAACTCTCTGAATGCCACTACATCCTCCAAATCACTTACTTTCCTGACGTGCTAGCTTCTCAGTGTCATGAAACTTTGTGGTGTAGGTGCACTCTACAACTGGAGTTACATGACATAACACAATTGCTTCAGAGCACCAAGCAGAAAAATATTACCAAAAAGCAGTGAATTAAGGGCCAGATGTACTAAATGTTGTAATGATTGCAAACCCTCCATTCCACATACTCAGAGGCTTTTCAACCACCTAATAGTTATTTTGTAGGCAAAAAAAAAATTAAAACGATGATAAAGATTTCCTAACTCCTAAAATGGGTTGGAAATAGTTACTGAACCGCAATTTTTAAAGGGTTTGTGGTAAGTGTCCGTTCAAAATTGTTTTGCTACATTCTGAATCAATGGCCACAAACCATTGATATTGCCAACTCCCAAGTTGGGGTGGTAACTGAATGGTAGAGGGGAAAGGGCTCCCATTTCGACTCCTTCCCCTTTAGGACATGAGGTAGCAGTTTCAAGCATAGTTAGTAGTGGTGCAGTGATCACCGGCAACTCTTAACTAAGTTTCTCAAAATATAAACTTTAAAAAAAAGCCAATTTTCCTTTAAATGAATCGTAATGCTCGAAGAACGTTTTCAGTTCTGAAATGATATCACTGCAATTGTGGCCTCAAGGTGTCTGCTGACTTTTACAGACCACCATCCCTGTGAATGTAGTCAATGAAAGTGAGTTGCAGTTTGCGATCTGACTAGCAGGTCGCCTGTGAGCCCTTCCAAATCAGTATCTTACATACTGACATGTTAGTATATAGCTCGGTTCACATAATAAGATACTGGTTACAAATAGTAGAGTCGCAATTTGCAACCCTTTTCAACAAAGAGTATATTAGTGGATATAGACAATATTTGAATTCCTACATGCTAGTTGTTGGTTAACACAATAGGGTAGTTTTATGATTATTGATAAGCTGAAAGTCGAGCAGGGGTTGTTCATATGCTCTGGCTATGAGTAATTAATAGTGAGACTGAGTAAGAGTGATGGGAAGAGCAATTGAGCACAAACACTAGCAATCATTCATAGCCAACTTCCTGCTGTCAAACATTCATCAATTCAATTCCTGGAGATCTACATTCTCTGTTTCTATCTAATTGCATAAATACTTACCTGAAAAGAAGATAGTTTGGCTGAGCTCTTAAGGCCAGGTGTAGTTTTAGGCCACAAGGCCAGGGAGATGTGTCCCCATAGTTTCCTTTTTAGAAATTTGGTTCAAAGATGAACAAGGGCTTGTATGGGTAAACGTTCCTTGTTTTTATAAATGTGTTTGTTGAGTGGCATATTTAATGACAGACATTCTCTAAGCACATCTTAAGCAAGCAAATTATTGCGATTCAGCGGAATATGTTTGTGGCTGTCCACAAGTGAGCCATCTCGCCTGTTTATTCCAGATGAGAACATTGGGAAAAGAAGGTAAGAGGGATAAAGAGGAAGGAAATCACTCAGCAAGTTCCAATACCTAGTAACATTTACATTTAATACATGGTGCATTTGAATCCGAAGTTGTCACTCAAATATAAGTGCCTAGTCGGCCAGATGGGTTGGTGCGAGACGTGCAGGAGCATCCACCTCATGAGCAAGCACTTCAACCTGTGCTCGCAGGCACGCTGGTAAGGGGGCAGATGTCGTTGGGTCAACAGTGCACCGGCATCAGGTTCAAATTCGCAGACAGCTGCTCCTGGCAGTAAGCAACATCTCATGCAGCTGGGGATTTTAAACCTATAACACATTTCAAAACACTGTTTTCGTGGTATGTTGGAATGGTGGGTAACAATATTAAGGCGCTGCTGCCAAACCGCCCTCCAGTAACTAAACTGGCTCCAGTACACAAACAGGCCCCTCACTCTCCCAGTCTCACAGGGAAATGCCCAGTGTCCGGTACATCCAGACTGGACTTGTCAGGGAGGCGATTACTGCAGACAGTGTGGGGACCAGGGGATTGGATGATTCTTCTGTGCTGTTTGTTATGATTACTGAATGGTTCTTTGCTTCGAATTCAAAGACTGTTTGGATGCTTTCACATTATGACTACTTTTGGGATACCTATGAAGTTTTCTAAAGACTTTTGAGTCAGTGACAGAAGGCACTCTCTCTTATTTGATTCTAGGCCTTGGTAATATGCTTAGTATTACAAATCGGGGTTGTCCTCTTCATTGGTCTATAGTAACCTCTCTTATCGATCTTCTTGCTCTTCTTGATCCAGCATGTATAGTGCTGTTTTAATTTGCGGCATGATGTCTTAGAAGAGTATGTGGAGGGGGCGTGGCTTGTTGCCCGACGTGGATGGCGGCGTCTGGGTGAAGCTCCTCGGTGTGCCCGGATTACGGCATCCTTCCTGAGCCGTTCAGCGCCAATTTTTGAGATGTAAGGACGTCGGAACATCTACTCCTTCCTCTTCGACCTTCGTGGTTCCGTTTGGCTGCAGCATTTTCGAATTACGAACTATGTAAGTCCCTCAGCTGCGTCGCTGCCTTGCGACCGCCATTTTGTTTTTCCCCGGCTGCGCTGTGACATCGTATCAATGATTTTCCTGGAAGGCTGTGGCGATTTTTCTATCAAATACACCATTCTTTCTGCTTTGGTGGTCTATGCCCACTCTACGCTCATTTTTTGAACATTTTTTGTGCCTATTCTGACTAACTTTATCTCGGCGGCCATTTTGTCTTTCTCTAATTTTTTCGACAATTTGCTGACCTCTATCTCCTCGCCGCTATTTATAGGTAGATCTAAAGGCACTTCGTCTACAACTCCTACTACCAAGCGTATTTACATCAAAAACTCGAAGTTATTTTCCGAGTTCTCCCGGACTCATACTGCTCCATCCCCTCCTCCTGAGGACATCATGGCGGCGTCTGAGTCATCGTCAGCGACTAATGCTAAATCTCTCACTAAACGCCTCAGACAAAATCCCCCCTCTCCTCCAAAAACGTCTTCTCCTGTCTCGATGGAACTATTGTTGGAGGAAATTAGAGCTCTGCGTCCATTCATGGAGGACACTAATGCGAAACTTCAAGTTCCCACTGACTCTTGGTCGCAACTCGACGGCAGAGTTACTACTGTGGAGCAATCACTTTCTTCACTGGCGGTTGATTGTGCAAAGATTTCTCCTCTTCATTCTCAAGTTTCTACCCTTCAACGCCAAGTGGAGGAACTTGAAAACCGCAACAGGCGCAATAACCTCCGTATCTACGGCCTTGAGGAAGGACAGGAGGGGTCTGACCCTATTACTTTCTTCAAGTCCTTCATACCCAAGGTCCTCCGTATGCCAGAAGGCACCCTGCTTAATATTCAAAGAGCACACAGGTTAGGTCGTCCTCCCTCCTCGACCTCCCCCTCACAGAAGCCTAGAGGGGTAATCCTGTACTTCCTGGAGTACACGGACCTGTTAAAAGTTCTCTCAGCAGCAAAATCGTCTCAGCGAGTTACTTGGTCCGGCTCCACTCTATTCTTTGCTCAGGATTACGCCAAGGCCACCGCCAACAGGAGGAAGGCTTTTTTGGACTTACGACCTGCTCTTCGGGACATGGGTGCTCGCTATGGTCTTTTCCATCCGTGACTGTTCAAGGTTTCCTTTAATAATAAGACTACAACGTTTGAAGACCCTCTCCGCCTTCGCAGCTTCATTAACGCTCATCATTCTGCTCCCATGGATGCCTCCTCCTCAAACGCTAGCTGAATATGTGCTTTTCTCTTAATTGTTTGACCTTTTCGCCTTGTTGCGTTCGCTAGTTTTATTGTTGCCACATGTTTTCTCTGTTGTTCTTTTGTGAACATTGCTTCCTTATTTTCTCCACAGTTTGTCCCTTCCCTTCACGTGATGCCTCCCGGTTCTCCGTCCTGCTTGATCCTGGTTACGCCGTCATTCCGTTTGGTTCCTCCCTTCCCCTTGTTCTGTTGAATCCTTCCCTTGTAGGTATGTCTCGATTCCATGTTATTATCTGGTTGTTCTCCTCTATTGCCCTCTCTTTCTCTCTCTGTTTTCTCTTGCTCCCTCCCTCTTTTCTGTCTCTTTATCCGCTGCTGCCCTTTCCAGTTTATCTCTTTTCTTTACCTCTCTCCCCCAGGATGTTTCTCTCCCCTTTTCTTTCTTTCCTTCCTCCTATTCCCCTGTCCTTTCCTTCCTCCTTCTTGATCTCTTTTTCTTTCTTTCTCTTTCTCATTTCTTGTTTTCATGAATTGTATTTTCTTTCAGCTCAAGTTCTTCTTTTTGCACTTATTATTGCATTGTTTGCGTTATTTTTGCATTTAATATTTTTACTGTATATCATTCAGAGTTACCTCGTGGAATGTTAAAGGTTTGAATAGTCCAATCAAAAGACAACGAGTATTAGCTCATTTGGCTAAATTAAAATCTGACATCGCCATGCTACAAGAGACCCACCTTAACGACATTGAATCTTCTAAACTGAAGAGACTTTGGGTCGGTCATGTTTTCTCCTCCCCTTCTTTGGGGAAAAAGAATGGCGTAGTCATATTGGTTCATAAAAAGTTTGCTGTTACTGACACTCAACTTGAAATTGATTCTGATGGTCGTTTTATGATCTTAAAACTGAATATAGATAATGTACCTCTTGTTATTTTCAATGTTTATGCCCCAGTTACTGTTGATCACTCCTTTTGGCCCCTTATCTCAGATAAATTAATTTCCCTCAGTGAACATTACACTATTTTTGGTGGCGACTGCAATCAGATACATGACCCCTTCCTTGACAGGCACTCCCCAGTTACCTTTATTCGGTCCAAAATGCATAATCAATTTACCTCTGCTATTCGACGTGCATCCTTAACAGATATTTGGAGACTCTGTCACCCTACCCTCCAAGAATACAGTTATTTTTCCCCTCCACACAAAACTCAGTCCCGCATCGATTACCTCTTTCTTAGCAAATCCCTTACCCAATGTGTCCTTGCATCCGACATTGGTTCCATCCTCATATCCGATCATGCCCCTGTCCTAGTAGACTTTGAACTGCTACCCTTCTTTCGCTCACCTGGCAGATGGCGTTTTAACAACTCCCTCTTGGCTGATTCCAAGTTTACCGACCAGTTCAGTGCTTTCATTTCTGACTTTTTCAATCCTAACTCCAGCCCTGATTCCTCTCCTGTCATGATTTGGGACTCCTTCAAGGCAACAGCTAGAGGATTTATAATTAATTATGTTTCTAAAAAACGGAAAGGTTTTGAACGCCAATCTTCCCTTCTTCTTGCAAAAATTAAACAATTGGAGTATTCCTACTATCGATCCCCCTCCGATTCCTCTCTTAAAGATCTTATCTCAGCAAAAGATGCTTTTAATAAATCCTCTACTGATGCCGCAGCCTCTTACCTACTGAAATGCAGTGCCCGCTATTACAGGGGTCAAAACAAAATGGGTAAACTTTTAGCCAACTACCTAAAAACACGTCAAGATAGGACTCGGATTGAATCCATAACTGACTTGAATGGAGATTCCCATTTTAAAGATGAGGATATTCTACAGAATTTTGTATCCTTTTATAAACAACTCTATACTCCCGAGTCCCCTCCTCTTCCTGATGACTTGACCTCTTACTTCCATTCTTTCACTCCCCCTTCTTCTTCCCATGTTGACTTTTTCCCACTCGAAGCGGACATTACTTTAGCACAAATCTCCCACGCGGTCTCAGTGCTTTAACGAGGCAAAGCCCCTGGTCCTGATGGATTTACTACTGAATTCTATAACCACTTCTCCAGACAACTCCAACCCCAATTACTTCTTCTTTTCAATTCTTTTATCATTGCTGGTTCCTCCCAGGAAGCAATGATCTGCCTCATCCCCAAAGACAATAAAGACCCTACACTCTGTAAAAATTATCGACCCATTTCCCTTGTGAATACCGATTACAAAATTTTTGCCAAATTACTTGCCCTGCGTATAGATCCCATCTTACCTGAAATTATTGGCCCAGAACAATCCGGTTTTGTCAAATGTCGCTTATCATCTGATAACTGGAGAGTTTTCTTTAATGTCCTCAGCAAGGCTTCTACCATTCAATATCCTTTGGCAGCTATTGCACTAGATGCCGAAAAGGCATTTGACCGGATCAGCTGGGAGTTTATGTTTCGCGCTCTTTCCTGGATTGGCTTTCCTCCAAAATTGATTTCCCTCATTGCCCTCCTGTACTCTGGCCCCAGAGCGTCTATCTTTGCCAATGGCAAAGTTTCAAACTATTTCTCTCTTTCTAGAGGAGTCCGCCACGGTTGCCCTTTATCACCCTTATTGTTCATTGTTGCACTAGAGCCCTTTTTAACTAAGATCAGACAGGACAGTCTTATTACTGGTTACAATCCTGGTCCCAATCAAGTCAAACTCTCAGTTTACGCAGACGAAATCCTTTTTTATTGTTCCAACCCTGAATCCCCTATCCCCTCCTTTCTCCGTCAAGTCGAAGCTTTCTCCTTGGTTTCTGGTTATCGCCTTAATCGTGATAAGTGCGAGATCTTACCCCATAATGTCTCCTGCCTTCGTCACTATTTTGTTCACACTGGTTTCTCCTGGCACCCTTCCAAAATTAAATATTTGGGCCTCTGGTTTTCCCCTTCCATTTCGTATACTCTCAAATTTAATTTTGATTATATCTCCAAGAAACTTTCTGATTCTATCGCTAAATGGAATCCTCTGTTCCTTTCTTGGTGGGGGAGATTAGACTCAATTAAGATGATGTTGGCTCCTATCATCTTATACTCCCTCTCCATGATTCCTGTCCGCATTCCTCACTATTATTTTAAAAGATTGGACTCTCTCTTGTCTATATTTCTTTGGCAAAATAAACCTCCTCGGATTGCACTACCCTTTCTTAAAAAAGACAAATCTCACGGAGGACTAAAATTTCCGGACTTCAAATCTTACCATTACTCCTTTTCTCTGAAGCAAACGGCTCGTTGGTTATCTACAGATCCTATCACTTATCCACCGGTATGGCTATCTATGGAGAAGTCTCTCATTTCCCCCTTTGCTTTTTCGGAAGTCCTGGCCTTTTCAGCTCACACTTCCTTTTTACGATCTCCTATTATTGCACATTCGTGCCACATCCTCGCTCCTCTTATTCCCTCTACCTACCCATCTTTTGCTTCTCTATCTCACCAATCCATTTGGCACAACAAACTACTTCGCATCAAAAATCGCTCCTTCTGCTGGAAATCCTGGAATTCCAAAGGCTTACACTGGATTTCGCAATTGCTTCCCGACAGAGTGCCCCTTTCCTTTCCTGAACTTCAGTCTCAATTTCTTCTCCCTAATTCCTTTCGGAAACAGTATGACCTTTTAATCCCTGCACTCCTTTCCATCCTTCAATCCCTTCCACTCTCTTCTGACTTCCCTTCTCTTTACCCTCTTTTATCTCCTCTTTTACACTCCTCACTTTCAGCTTCGCGCATTTACTCCTGTCTGCTAACGCCCTCTGAACGCACTAAATCACGCACTGAACTGACCTGGGAACAGGATTTGTCAATCACATGGCCCGTCTCCTTATGGGATAAACTTTGGATTAAAATTCACAAAACCTCTCGCGCTGCCAACACCACACAAACCCTTTATTTTGTTTATCAAAGACTATTATTTTCTCCGTCAAAATTGTCCTCCTTCTCCTCTGGTCTCTCCCCAGCCTGTTGGTCCTGTCCCTTTCCCTCTGCTGACCTATCTCATATGTTATTTAATTGCCCTAAGGTTGCTTCCTTTTGGCGTGCAATTTGGTCGCGTATTTCCACTATCTTCCACTTTCAACTCCCCTTTTCCCCTTCCACCGTTCTCCTAGGCTCCCTCTCCCCAGACTTGCCTCAATCCCCGTCTCATTATACGTTATTAGATCTTTTTATTGCAATTGCCTTTCATTTGATTACCTCCAACTGGAAAGATTTTTCAAAACTTACATACTCCGCCTGGCGGAACGCTATTTGTTTTAATCACAGACTTGACACTAATTATGTTTCCCCAGTTTCCCTTGCCATCAAACGTGACCTGCTCTGGATTCCACTCACCGACTACCTCTCCTCATATTCCTCTCCCTCTCCCCCCTCTGTTCCCACTGTCCCCATTAACTCATCTGATGACGTTCGTAAACCCCCTTGAAGGTTTAACGTTGTCTTTTTGCCTGTCATTTTGCCGTTTTCCTCCTCCAACTGTATTATATGCTCACATGCTTTTTTGCACTCAATGCAATTTGTGCACACACTAATCTTGTCCATTTTATTCTTATTGTCTCATTTTTATTTTTTATATTTTTTCTCCCTCCTTCTTTTTTCATGAACGAGAGTGAATTGTTTATTGACTCCGCTTTCTTATTCTTTGGCATTGTTTCATTCCATTATTTCTTGCATATCATTATTTCTTAATGCATTTTCACTTTGTACTTTCTGTTTGGTTTCAATAAACTTGAACTTAAAAAAAAAGAAGAGTATGTGGGTTCCAGATTGTTGTGGGGACATTAGATGTACATAACGTTTAACAGGTCAAATTAATTGGCAATTGCCCTGATCAGATTTGTGATTATATTTTAAAATGATCTGCTTCGATCTTATATATGAAAAAGTGATGCAGATTATGCTTAGCCACCCTTCATATGTAGGATGTGTCTCTTGCTTTCCGTTTCTTTAGCAAGCCAAAACCCTTATTGTTCCTAGGAATTTCCAACCATGTATTATAATCCTCTTATTATTATTTTCTGAGTGAACGCATGCAGGTGTAATGTAAATGTAAGATCTTGTCCAAAAAGGGCTTGTCATGGACAGTTTTATAGTTTGATTTTGCCACAAGAAAGAGGTGTTTACATATTTCGAGCAGTTTGCAATCACATGTTCAAAGACTGATACAGCATAATCTGTATCTCTGTACATGACAGTGCCTCATTGAATGATACCACTACCTCCTGCTCTACATGTATTCATATTTTTAGTGATGATTTTACACCCATGAGAAGGTATGCTCATTGATAACGGTGAATGGGATGTCCCTAAACTAAGTTTCATTGAGGATCAGAAACTAGGGCATTGGAAAAAAGGCAATTCAGTGGACAGAATTTTTCCTGCATAAATGGGAAAGTGCTGTGCTTCGATATTTTATGTATTTTGTATAGTATTGCAATATAGTATTTTTAGAGCACTTACTTAGCCATGTTAGGTGCAGAAGCAGTAGGGTGTGTGGTTGGAAGGATGTTATTCTAAGCATGGGAAGTGCTTTCCAGTCAAGTGTGATGACTATCAAGAAGTGGTTATCGTAATGTAGGATGCAGTTCTTAGTAGTGTGATGGATGAAAAGGTGTGATATATAGATGTGCCGTTTATGGTTACTAGAATCCGGACAACTTTGATAGGCTTTGCAGGTTCCTTTATGGTGTTCTTGTATGCTTCCATCTTCTACCTTGATGGCTACTGCATAAGGTCATCCGTCTGAGTTCTATGTACCTGGTCAGATGTGAGCAATGGGAAGAGGGTCGGAGAACTGCCAGGATAGACAGCATAATGCATTATAATAATCATTTCTGTGAATGTCATAACTTAATGTGGGAGAACAGTCATAGTATGAGGTTAGCTGGGACATTCAGAGGTGGGCTATGTCCTTTGGTGGCCAACAGTGACCAGCAGATCACTTTAGAGAGCCATTTCCACGGCTATCCAAATGGTGGAGTACAGTGGTTAGAGTCTGAGATCTGAAAAGGGAAATTGATTTTAGGTGAGGTGTATAACAGAGCTGCTGATATTTGGTATTAGAAAGTCATGGAAAAGTATATTAATATGCATCCTGTATTGTTTTACACTCGCCGCAGGACCACAGATTGTTTAGTGTTAATCTGGGATAGAGTGGGTAGGAATCTGGGTGCGACTGATTTCACCTCTAAATGGTCAACACAATGTTTTCTAGAGTACTGATGTTTCCATGAGCAGAACATCTTTATCTCACCTGGTGGGGAGTGACATGGTTTGTAATGTGGTGCATTCCCATTACTGTAAGCCAGGTTTGTGTTTATTAGATGATGTTGTTCCCATATAGCTAGTCTGGGTTTGTGATAATAGGTAGGTAATTAAGCCAGTTGACCCAGAGTTTGCAATTGAGGTAGCTGTCTCGGGAATAGCCAGGGGCACCTCTCCTTTTAATTTGAGATGAATGCATTTTAGTTTGACTGGTAAGCAATTCCAGAGTTTGACCACTTGCACATACAAGGCGAATCCTTCTACTGATTTCTTATTGTACAGCGCCATGACAATCCAAGGTGCAGGCCTGGAACGCAGTGTTATATTTTCTATGTGTTGCTTGAATTTATTTGCAATTTATGGTGGTCCTTGAATATTGTCTGTCCATCTACCGGAGGTCAGTAAAGTACTAACAGGATTGGTGTTATGTGTTCCTTGGGGTGAAAGTGTAGTAGCAGTTTTGCTTCTGTGATCTGAATTCTTTGTAGTGTACATTTGAAGAAACAGGGTGCTCTGAGGTACAGGTCATTGGCATCTTTGTCTTTTGAGTTTATCAGTGTGGTAGCAAAGGTATGGGGAGATGCTTTGGATCATTTTCATTGTATAGAAGGGGCTTTAGGTAGCTTGTTTGACAAGTGTGGTTAGGGATAGATCTGTGTCCAAAATCAACCCTATGTTCCTCACTTACCTTGACAAACTTGTAGGAGCAGAAAGTTCCTCGGTCCACATGGCTAGAAGTTGGTGTTTGTGCCACTGTCCACAGGTCACGTTATTGGTATTAGCTGAACTGCACAAGTAGTTGTTCATCAGTCAAACATCTAAGTTTAGTTTTGTAGCGTTCTTATGTTCCATCCTATTTAAGGATGACTTGTGTATTATCCACATATCTATATCATATACAGTTATATGTTCTGATTAGGTCTGGGACAGGGGTTAGATAGCTGTGAAATAGTAGCAGAGAGATTATAGATCCCTGGGGAACATTGAAGGAAGTGACCCGATTAGGGCCACCCGGGTCACTCACAACCATCTCTCAGTTGTCCATACAAATGAAGAGTTGGTCAGACAGTAGAGAATACAAACCAAGTATATTTTATTCAGGTACACTCGAGCGGAGTCCAGTCTGACCAGCCTCCTAGGATAGCTGAAGAGGGACTGACTTCAGCCAACCTAGAGATACATTATGTACATTTCTAAGCCAAGGAAACCCCGCCCATAAGGGAATTCTACAAGCAAATGCAGCTGGAACAAATAAGTACAGTAGGATGAGTTTTGATTCTCAGGCCAGGCACACATTATCTCAGTGCAAAGGTTGTTCTGTGGGTGCCTAAAGCTAGACTGGTGGGAGAGGGCCTCTATCTAGTGGCAAAGGAATGCGTTAATAAGAACAGTGTATTAATTAACAGAGCAAGGCCTGACCTTAGAGAAATGGACATGTCCACAGCCTGCTTCTCGAGTCAGAGAATATGTAGCTAACAACATGATTCGAAATGGCGGCTGAACATAAAATGGTCCCGCGAATGCTAACTTAACACGAGAACAAAGCACAAACAAAATAGAAAAACATTTAAATGTCATCAACATCACAGTGTTGACGGTGGGGGTGAGTTTCAAATGTGGTAGGAAACCAAGCTTTGTTGTTGTTAATGCAAGAGGTAATCCCCTTTCGGGCATTTTCTTGTATGATGAGAGGAAAGAGCCTGATAACAATCTTGTGACTCAGAACTATCCTATCTCAATCTGCATAGACTAGACATTTGGATTCCCATCCTTGAGTCCTTGTCATTTAGAACACTGTTCTAGTTGGGCATGTTTATCACCCAGGCATATATGAATGTGTGTACTCTTCTGTCCTTTGGAAATTGCTGATCAGATCTTTTAGATGGTTATGATTTTATTTTGCCAATTTATAAATCAGAATACAAAGTATGGATCATGTCACTAATACAGAAATAGTGCCATAGGTATTTTGAACAGATTTTAACCTGATTTGTCCTATTTCATACCCAAGCTGTGTTTAAAAGTTGATTAAACAGACTGTTCACGTCGTATATTAATGATATATTAAAAAATAAACTAAGGGGCTGATATAAATCCTGGCGGATGACAAGTTGTTTCACCAGGGTGAAGGAGTAAATAACTCTGTTTTCCTGGTGAAGTGACTGCCTGCGAAATTTAAGAATGACCTTCAAGCAGGCATACTGGTTCTTGTGATTGCATTTCGCTCTTTGGTGTTATGCTATGTTAGGAGATTTGTAAAGCGCAACTGTTACCCCAAGGTGTCCTGGCGCTAGCTACAGTCCTCCAAAGAAGCACAGATTAAAAATGAGGGTGAGCTATCAGTCAAAAAGCCACGTCTTGGATGCCCTCCTGAATTCAAGTAAATCCAAGCTATTCCTCAGGTGGGAAGGAAGGTCATTCCAAGCCTTTGCCGCACAGACGCCAAAGCTTTTACCTCCCCACCTGACTATTTTTGTAGGAGGTAGGATCACCCATTTTGCGCCAAGAAAGCACAGTGGTCTTTTGGGCACATACCACTGAAACTGCCACTTCAAACAGTCTGGTCCTATGCCTTGTAGAGCCTTAAAAACCATGCAGAGTGATTTAAACTGCACTTGTTTCTTGACAGGTAGCCAACGAAGTCTACGGATTTCACCGGAGACAGAGGCAAATTTGGGTATATCTGAAAGCAATCTAGCCACCGCATTCTGCAAGAATTGGAATTTATGCACAAAACACTCCTGAATGTTCAGATATAGACTGTTTCAAAAGTCTAGCCTTGACGTAATCAGTGAGGTGATCACCAAGCGCTGGCTGTCCTTTGGCAGGAAAGGCAATATTTTCTTGCATGTCCTTGGGACATAAGACGTGGCAGAGGGCACTGCATTGACTTGAGCCCCAACATTAAGTCTGTCATCTATTAACACTCCCAAGTTTTTAACTTTCCCAGTGGGAGTTGGGAGAGAACCCATAGCACCCGGCCACCAGCCTGGGTTCCAGAAACTATGATCATACCCAAACAGGACAACCTCTGCCTTGCTTGAGTTAAGCTTAAGACAGTTTTGGGACATCCAGCTCCCCACCGCTTCAAAGCAAACTTGGAACAGTTTACTTGTTCAAAGCTCCCGGCCGGGCAGAACTGACACCACGATTTGTGTTTCGTCAGCATAAGAGGTGAGGCAGAAGCCGAAGGAGTTGATAAAAGGGGCCAGGGACGACACATTCACGTTGAAGAGTGTGGGACTCAAGGATGACCCCTGTGGAACACCGCAAGGCAGACTGAACGGAGTGGCGTGGAGTTCACCCAATGATACAATTTGCAATCTTTCGGAGAGGAAGGAATTCAATAGTTTCCAGGCTTTTCCCACAACTCCGCATTCCCGCAAACGGTTCATCAACAAATGGTGATGAACCGTATCGAAGGCCGCAGAGAGGTCCAGCATAATCAAGGCGGCCTTACCACCCCGGTCAAGGGCTGCCCTGATCTCATCCGTAGATTTTATAAGGGCAGACTCCATGCTGTGACCCTCTCTGAAGCCATATTGAGTGGGATCCAAAGCTTGCATGTCTTACAAAAAAGTACTCAATTGGGCCTTCATTCTTTTCTCCACCATTTTTGCCAGAACAGGGAGACGTGAGATGGGGTGGAAATTATTTGAATCCTTAGGATCCAGACTAGCCTTAAGGAGTGGAAGTATTGAGGTTTTTTTCCAAGCTCTAGGAAAATGCCCCTCTGAGAACAATGCATTGAACAGGGAGGAAAGTGTCAGCACAATAGGTTCATGGCTGATTTTTAACACTGTGAACAGACACAGGTCATAAGTGGATCCTGATTTAGTGGTCATCAGGAGATTATAGGTGTCGAAAGTAGATAGTGGAGCAAACTCATCAATAGTAGGCTGTAAGTCGGACAGAGGCTTATGACCCTTTATTTGGTCCATAGTAACCTATGTGGTTGGTCCTTTGAATATAGAGAAAATGGACTCGACTTTTAAAGAAAAACCTGGAAATGTCATCATAAAGGCCTTGGCTCATTGAGATCTTTGTTGGGCGAGGGTGGGCTAAACTAGTTCCTGTTTTAAAAAGCTCTTTCGTCAAATTTTTTGTCAGATTAATTTGGTACACAAAGAACTCCTGTGTAGTCTTAAAAAGAAGTTGTTTGTAAATCCTGTGGCTTTGATTGTAAATACTTTTTTTCTGATTTTTTCTACTCTCTCCTCCAATTTCTCTCCAGCCGTTTACAACACATTTTCTGGTCTATAAGTTCCTGTGTGTACCAAAAGGCAGAGGGTTGTGCCCTATTAAGTGTAAGTATTTTCTTAGGGGGAGTTTATTACATGCTGCTACATGCCTTTTGGAATATACTGGGACTAATGCTGCACATTAATGATCATAGGAGTGTGAGCTCTGCCAGTTCTGGACTGGACCATATCATGGTGTGTACACTGCATAATTCATTGGAGATTATATAATTGAGCAGTAGAGACTAGACCCCAACGAGTATTGAGTTGGGAGGAAGTACGGACGGACGGACGGAGCACAGAGAGCACGAACGCTGAATACGAACGCCGAATACGGAGCAGCGGGGGAGGCAGACCAACGGCTGACGGGTGAACCGGGGCAACTTGGCCGAGGTGGAGAGGCACCGAGAGTGCTGAGACCTGAGCCCGCCTCCTGACACCTTGACCTCGAGACCCCGCAATTCACACGGTAAGCAGCTCCGGCAACCGGCAAGCCGGCAACCGGCTCCGGTAAGCAGCTCCGGCTGGCTTCCGGCCGACTATCACCGGTGCCGAGGCAGAAAGGCACTGAGGCATCACAGCAGAGAGAGGCAGAGGGCAGAGAGAGGTAAAGAGTGCTGAGCAACTCCTGACGACCTGATGCCCTGACCCCAGAGACATTAATGACAGACAGCTCCGATACCAGCAGATAGCTGAAAGCAAGGAGCCTGGAAAAAGTAAGCGGCCAGAAAGGATCGGAGCGGAGCTTTCGGGAGTGGTAGAGGAACACCGAGAGGAAACGCTGAGAGGAGCGCCTGCCGTTTTGCCGGTCTACAGCCGCTCTACTATAGCCACCCGCAGCTCACCTTACAAACCCTTGCAAACCCTTCACGATCCAGCAGCGGGCAGGGAGCCGGGAGCTGGGAGCCGAGAGAAGCGAGGTGAGCGAAACCTAACCATCTACGACCGGCTGAGCCCCCTACCCCCTCCCCCTCCCTCCCCAAGCGACCTGCTTGGACCTGGTGCTGTGGGACGGGTTGCGGGGACGGAGGTAGGAGGCAGGCGGCTTCAGGCACAGGTACAGGCCCAGGTGCCTCCCTCACCTGACCCTGGATATTGGACATTGGACCTTGAACAGCAACGGCCACACAAGCACTAAACATTAAAACATTTAATATTAAAGTCTCGTGTGCGCACTCTCGGCGCAAAAGAGACAGAGGACTGGCAGCAGCTGAAGTGCCGGAACAGCTGACCTTAAACAGACGTACATCACAAGAAGACGCAAGAAATCATTCCCTGCTGAAGAACCCAGCACTTAGCACCAGGCCCCCGCTTAACAGAAGGGCCAGGCTAGGCTCCAAGGGTTAAGAGATCAAGAGGTTCACAGAGAGGTTTGAGCATTGACTGGATTCCTTCCTTCCTCCTGACCCACATTTCCCGGCCCGGGGGGTGCATTGCTGGTGGAGCGGGGGCAGGCTCGGCGTTGGATACCGCAGCTTAAACCAAGCTTAAACCGAGCTGCATCTAAAAGCTATTTTGCAATCCGGTTAAGTGAGAAGGGCCCTAGGAGAAAAAACCAATGCCCCAAAGAGGACTGTAAAGCGAAGGAGGATCGATAAAATAAATGATAACAAGGCAAACAACCCCCCGAAAAATTAATTAATCTCGCCAATTGCTTCCTTATTTGAAAAATCTGCCTTAAGAAAAGACACAGCAATGAGCTTGCGATTTCAATTTCTGAAGGATCCGGGATCAGCCATGTTCTCATCAACAGGCGTTGAAGGACTATCATCCCCTTTAGCCCCTGTTAGAATATTAGCAGCGAAAGATCAGAGTGAGGCAGACGCTAGAGATGCACCCTTTGCAGGGAAACTACACCTCCATCATAGCGACACGTCAGTCACCACAAACGGTCCGGATCAACAAGTCAACACAGACTATAAAAAAAACTCACCTGATGCCAAAAGAACAGTTACTACATCAGCAATGGTTCATTCAGCCACCAGGGATCTCAACATCATTACTACACAAACAACACCTTTCATAAAAGCAATGGATCCAAGAGTAAGCCAGGATCACATGCAAGTTACGCATTCGAGCCTCGACGAGCTCTCTCACCTATGGCCTGAACTTAGCCAGATAGATTTCAATGGCAAAGAGAATGATCGCACGGCTAAAATAAAGCGTACTCAGGTGGAGGAAGACACCCCAGCTGAAATCAAAAGCACCCAGCTTGTGTAGTATAGAGAATCAACCGAGGCAACAGGGACACAGCGAAAACCACGCGTCAACATCAAATGAGAGAAATTCTAAATTAGCAAATACAGAGGCCAACAAACAGCTTAACAATGATAATGGACCTTTGGCCTTCGCTGCGCCTCTATTACAAGCACTTCAAACATCCACAACAACACTAATTATGCAATCTGAACATTCAAATAGATCTAATGAACGTAATAGCTTCCTACATAGCTGGAATCAATACAAAATTGGATAACTTAAATAATCTAATTATTAGAACACAAGCTAATGCCTTCCAACCCGAATCGTCATGTACCTGCGGCCCAGTACTTGATAAGCTAAGTACATTACCTACAGTCTTAGACCAGATACTTACATTAAACAAACGCTTTATTCATCCGGCCATAGAGCCTGACCAGTCCGGCAAAGTTAACATAGATAGCTGCGAATTTAACGAGGACAACTCCTCCTTAGGGAACGCCAGTGAAGAGGAACCCCTCAAGCCCGGAAAAATTCCAATTAATGAAGAAATCCACAAAGCAATTATAACTGATGCAACCAATTTAGCTCCAACTAAGTCAACACTAACAAAGAGACAAAGGAAAAAAGAACGGAAAGCTAGGAACAAAAAAAGTGAAGCTGGCTCACAGTCAAGCCTCAGAATATATCCTATTTTTGCAAACTCCAACATAAAGGCATTAACAGAGGACAGCATCAGGGAATCCCGCACAGACACGAGGGACAATGTTGACATGTCCAGCAACAGAACACAGATGATGACAAAGGCTCTCAAGGGCCAAAAGCCAGCTGACAGGCTGACCAGCTCAGAACAACACACAACAGATAAACACCACAATATACTGCAAACAGCAAACAACCGGCCAACCTCAGGAATTGATAAAATCTTTGAAAAATCATCTCACTGTGAAAAAGACAACAAATTCCATTCAGAACAGAACCCACACCAAGAAACTAACAAAGATACCACTACATCGCAAGTCACCCCCTCAGTTGGGGCAAATAGCAACACGTACGGCCATTTACAAGCTCCAGGATCAAAAGGAAACTTCAATCTTCCACACCAGCATGATGTAAACCTCCCAGCTGGAGACAATGGGGCAGTAAACGATGTAACCAATCGAGTACAAACTGTTGCCCGAACAAAACCAGAGGAAAAGGGCTTATTAGCTTCTACATTCCAAGCAACCTCAGAAACCGGAACACATAGCTTAGCAGCTAAAGTTTGCCATGATTCTCAAAGATTAATACTCGAAACCCCGGTTGCCTTAAACCAAGGCAATCTAAGCATAAGTATAACGAATAAGGACATTAAACAATCAAATGGAGAAATGAGCAAGGACATAAGGAAAGACCTAAACGAGCCTGTTGAAGTTCACCTTCAAATAATGTTTACTCCAGAGTATAAGACACAGGGCAGGCATGATACACTAAACAGGAGTAATATCTTGAAACTCATGGCTGAAATTAAAAGAACTAAGCGAGATAAAATCCACAGACTTGAAACTGGTTCAATTTCAGAGAGAGTCTAAGGACATAAGTAATGAGCAAACATTGACCACTTGGAAAACCCCAGGGATTGTCCAATTAATACTAGGAAGCTCAGACCGGTTTCAATCATGGGGCGTACAATTATCACAGCCCACTGCCCCGCGTTATCCGTTGCCATTAAAGAAACAATATGGAACACGGTCTACCAGGAAATTTACTGACCTCGCTCTCCAGAAACCAGTCTACTCAATCTTACACAACGCAAAAGGCAGAAGCGACCTAACTCTTACTCAGGGAGAAATGGAAGAGGAAACAATCGAGGAATCCCAACACTCTATGGATCACTGGAAGTGGCTTCCCAGTATGCTAAATGACAAGCAGAGGTATTGACCAAATAAAGACATGGTGAATCAAGATGCATACGGGGGAATACACGTAATATCATGGAACATCGCCAGTGCAAAAAGACTGTTGGAGGAAGGACACGCATTAGACGAATGGGCAAATGGTGACATCATCGCCTTGCAAGAAACTTGGTTGCAAGAAGAAATCGCATTGGCCGGTTTCACTCACTACACCGTAGCTGCTGAAAAATCCAAACCCCATGGACGAGCCATCGGAGGCCTGGCAGTTTACGTGTCAACCGCCCTAAACATTAATTCTGAGCAGCTCAACTCCTCCGACCCAAGCCTTCAATTAATTAAATTATCAGGACAAAAGGCAACTGATAACAAGACAACAATCCTGATTAATTACTACACGCAACCGAACTCAGAAGTCAAAAAGAAAAAAAATGCGGCGTTGTGCAATGCAATAAGGGGACTTCGCTCCACTGAGCCTTCATGGAACATAATACTAACTGGCGATTTTAATTCTAACTTGATACACTCCCTTGAGGAAGACAACATGCACTGGAGCGTCCCACAGCAGACACACAGTGTGACGAGAGCTCGTAAGGATCCGCTTGGCTTACTCCTTGTGACAGAACTAGAGTATTTAGGCATGCGCGTCCTGAATGGCAGGACTGACCAAGATCGTCCTCCGAAAAAACTTACTACGGTCCGCATTCTCAATCAATGCTGGATTACACAATTGTAAGCCTACCATTAATTCTTTTAGTAGATGCCTTCTACATTGAATACACGCCCTTGAGTGACCATGCGATGCAACACACTAAATTTAACCTCCGCACGGAAAGATTCCAACCATCACACATACAGGAGGGTCACCTAAGCACAATCAACCAAAAGCGCATTAACTGGTCTGAAGCAAACAAAACGGTCTGGTTTTCAATAATAGAGGCCACGCTGAATGATGTGGGTAACGAGCCAATGAATAATTATCAAGGCATGGAATCGTTTCCTGGAGAAATTGATGTCAAAAATGAAATTACCGGGAAAACAGGATAAAACATTCACGCCCAACAGCAAACTACCGAAATCACTCCTAGAACTAAAGAGCAACTTGCGAAGAATTCAAAAGAAGTTACAGACGCATGGCAAAGATGTGCAGCAATTGGACACTTTTAATACGCTAAGACGTTTATACAAAAAGATGGTCTGGGAACATAAAAGGAGGTCAAATGAGAATTTTTGGACTAAATTGCTGTTTAGCTCAAAGCTTCCGAACTCAAATATATTCTGGAAAACTGGAAATGAACTAACAAGACCTCGAAATGTATTGAGCTCACACGTGCAGGAATCTGAATGGGTCACCTTTCTCTCCTCTAAATTTAAAGTACACCGAGCAATAGCTACCGGGAACACACAGCTTTCATCGCATCAACAAATAAGGACAATGGAAGAAGACCGCAGTATCCAGTCACCAATTACTAGCCAGTCCAAATATCCAATTCCTGTTGCATCACACGGAAAAAACACCGCTGAGGAGATAATGAAAATAATTAAAAAGGGCAAAAGTAACAGGGACCCAGGGCCAAACGGCATCCCGCAAGCTGCTTTCAAACACGCTCCGGAATATTGGAGGCCACTGCTTGAGAAACTCTTTGATGACGTCCAAACTCACAACCTAGTGCCGGAAAGCTGGCACGGTTCCATCATAACGCCCATATACAAGGGCGGTGAGAGATCCAACCCTTCTAACTACAGATTAATTGCACTGCAGGAAGTCGAAGCCAAATACTTTGCATCTTTATTACTAATTGACCTAGTAAAGTGGTCAGGAGAGAGGGATTTGATCCCAATTAACCAAACAGGGTTCAGAGAAGGGATCGGAACTATATCAAACATTTTATCCATCTCAATGATTGCGGAAAAATGCAAGCGCATCAAACAGGACCTGAACTTGAGCTTTATTGACCTCCAAGCAGCATTCGACAGCGTGGACCGGAACCTATTATGGGCTAAATTGAGAGCTTGGTTGATTCCAGAGAGCATATTAAGGGGTCTGCTGCTATTTTACTTTGACACTTGGACGCAAGTAAAGCTAGGGGACGGGTCGCGATTATCGAGAAAAGTGCGCACAACATCTGGCTTAAAACAGGGATGCCTCTGTTTAATCTATTCATTTCGGACCTCTCAGGAAAGTTAAACGGATGTAACGCCCACCCGCCAAAATTAGGCGACTTACAATTGACACACCTAGCATATGCTGACGATATCGTCCTCATGAGTAAGACAAAGGTTGGGTTGGCAAGATTGCTATCGGTTCTATCAGTTTTTTTGTCGGCAAATAATTTGGTTCTTAACTTCTCAAAATCTAAAACAATGTTAATTACCAATCGGCACATAACATCACACAATGTCTGGCTAGAAGGACAACAGCTGGAAAGGATGACAAGTTATAAAGATTTGGGATACCACATCGATGACAAGCTCACCTTAAAGGCCCAGAAAACCTATTTAACTCACAGATCAAGAGCATTAACATTTGCACTTAGCACCCTATCGAAAAAGCTGGAAGGTCCTTCTTTAAAACCTCTACTTACGGTGATGGCCAACAAAGCTCTTCCAACCTTAGCCTATGCCAGTGTAGCAATGAATGGCAAGGACTCCGTTCTCCTAAACAGTTTAATCACCAAAATTTATAAAAAGGTATTACAACTGCCGAACTCTGCTTCGCCAGCGCAAATTCGCCTAGAATTTGGACTAAAGAATGAAAGCTTGGGACGGCTTTACTCATGCCTAAAGGAGTGGTATCGGATCAAAAAGAGAGCCGCAGATAACATTCTGAACAAATACTTATGGCAGGAACTAGAAACTCAAAAAAATCAGAAGCAAATAAATACCTGTCTAGTGCATTGGAGATAACATGCACCGCTAATCTTTGGGACAAAAACTTGTCATTTTCATCATTCAAACTGGTACTAAACAAGGCCGCCAAATTTCATTCTCTGATCATGGACAAAGACCTCTTCTCACACCGCTCACATTCCTGGGCCCTGATCAATAGTTATAGATCTCTAGCTCCAGCGGCTTACCTGGACGCAACATACTCTGTCTTCATTAAAAGAAAGCTGATGGCACTGAGGTTCGGTAACTTTCCAACCATGGCCGACGAGCCAGCCTGGAAACATACAGAATCCGTTTCTTGCCGCCTCTGTGGGTATGCAAAAGAAGATCTCATTCACATAATATGTCACTGCAAACAGCTGACAACAGAGCGAAGGCTCTTTCTAAGGAACATATTCCTGGTAAGGAAACTACGCACTTGCAGGACTGCAGTAATTGGATGCCTGGACGCAACATCATCACAAACAAACTGCAAGATTGTAAAGCTCTTGCTGACTTTCGAAACACTTGTGAACGCAATGTAAATATTTAGTTTTTGTTTTACTCTTTTATTAATTTCAGTCACTTGTTCAACTATAATTATCAGGTTTTTAAATAGATGACTACATTCAATCATCAAATTTTAATTTAAGGTTGAGAAGATAATGGAAATTTTGTTGCGGTTTGACCTCACTCAATGATCACATTTTTAATTTATGTCTGTGATCGATAAAATAAATTTTGTTATGGTTTTAATTAACTGAACAATAAAATTTAAATTCAAAAATTCAAATAATCTCCTCATAAATTGTTGTGAATTATTGCTTGTTACAAGTGCATTTTGCAGTTAGACAGTACCTGTAATAGAAAAAGACATCACTAGTCATAACTTATTACAAATGACTAATGACATAGCAGCACCTGCACTATCATGCTGTCAAATTTCAAAATTCACCTTTTGACTTAAGAGGAGTTCTCACTCATTCAGCCAAGGGTCCAAGATCTGGGGGGGCACCTCTTAGGATCAGGAATCACTCCAGCAGCGGCCAGCAGCAGGGCTCAGGCAGGCCCACTTGCAGCTACAGGCAATTCCAGCTGCAGCAGGTCAGCTGAGAACCTGCAGAGAGGCCATTGTAGCTTGCTGTGTCCTTGTAGCTTACACAGGAGGTCACACAACTTACCCTTGGAGTCACTCTGAGTAGCTCGGGATATAGGCAAGCAGGTCAAATCTACCTTATTACACAGCAAGACAGTCCTTCAAGCAGCAGAACAGTTTTAGTTTCCAACTGGTGTACGAATGATCTGATGAGTAGCCTGTAGGTTCAATAGTTATATTTGGTGTCAGCCTTTGTGTGGGGGACTCCCGGTCCTACCACCCAAAACTGCTTCTAGACAGTTCTTCCCCTTTCCCAGGTCAAGGCTCCAAACTGTCTGTGGTGACCAAAGTCGGACAGGCCTGGTTCCAGGTTCAGAGGTGGGTGTGTGCTGTAGGCAAAGCCATTTGAAGTATAAGACTGGCTGGGCACAGCTACGCCCTAGTAGCTCTGTAAGGATGGCTCATCCTGTCCACACCTCCCAACTTAAAACTAGAACTAATTAAATGTGGTAAGTTAACCCAGTGTTAATCAATGAAAGAGATAGGGCTTACAACAGAGAAAAAGAACTTTAGGAGTTTGTTTACTGCCAGGTCATGTAAAATGTAAGTACACATGTCCTACTTTTTGAATACACAGCATTCTGCCCTCAGAGCCTCTAGGGCCTGCCTTAGGGGTAACGTATAAGCATTATAAAAGAAAGTTTTAGCCTGGCCAAAGGTTTATTTTGCCAGGTCAAAATGGCAGTTGAAAACAGCATTACAGGCCTCAGTGACAGGCATGAGTCATGTTGTAAAAGGCTATTATGCTGGATGGCCAATGTGTGCTGCTGCCCACTAGCAGCATTTAAATTACAGGGCGTAGGTACACGTTGAACTATATACTTGAGAATTACAAGTGCATTATTACAAGTACATTAAATGTATCAATCAGGTAGATGCCAATTGATCCATGTTTTAAGGAGCGAACACATTTGATCACTGGTTAACAGGGACAAAATGCAGAGTATTAATGGTAATAAAGCTGGATCAGCAATAGAAGTTCGAAAGCTGGATTGAACTAGCAAAAAGGGTCAGGTCCAACACAATTATTCCCAAATCTATACTTTCTTCAGAAAAGCTGCAATCATTCTACAGATGCTATTCAGACCATATCACTGTATAGAGCTCAAGCCAAGCCAAGCCACATCTCCTCTTTAGAGTGCATAGCACAAAAAGTCAATATTCTAAAACAGAATAGTACAAGGAAGTAATATTTTTTTAGTATTTTAAAGAAGTAAGGTGCTGGAAATCAAAGCGTCCCAAACATTTTCAGTCCCACATGTTGTTAATATAATAAGCTGTCTGCATAAATAGCCAACTACTTGCCAACAAACATTGCCCCATTTATTACAAAATATCAAATCACACCTGCAATTGGGTTTATTACCTTCAAACTTTAAAAAAAACATGTTTTGCTCAATTGATCAAGAAAACCTATTTACACCTTTGTATTTGGATATTTTACAAAACTACTATCCAAAAATATTTTTGTCATGGCTATCAAAAAGTATTGCACAGGCTGTTGATTCACAGTATCTACTACTGAAAAGAATGCATAGGTGGCCCAATAACAAAGCTAAAATGATCCATAACAAAAGTTAGGGACAGATTTAGTAAGGATTTGTATTGGCTCAAATGCTCCATTGGGCCTTTTCTAAAGCAAAAATGGGTTTTCAAATGTATTAATCCCATTTTAGGAGTAACAAAACGTTTTCTACTTCCTAAAATTAGATTGCGAATGAATACTGATTTGGTATCTGGAAGAGTAATGTTGATGGCGTCCCTTCCAAAAACGAAATTAGTATGGTATGTTTCAATGTTTCCCAACCAAAATTTGGATGCAGGACATGCAAAAGTGACCAAGACATCAAAGGAATCCATAACCCATACGCCAAAGTGAAGGAGTTCTGCTGCACCCCTAGTCCCCTTTGTGAATACAAAAAAAAGTATGTTTAGGGATAGGTAGTGGTCCACAAGCCAACCAGCCATCTCTTAAACAAACTAAAAAAAGTTTATCTTTTTTAGAAAACAACCTGTTCCATTAAGAAAAAAGGCTACATTAAAAAAAAGTTTGCTTTATTCAAAAGTAATTACAGACATGGTGGTATGCTGACTCCATCAGGACACCATCACTATTAGGACCTCCAAACGTAGTGAGTCACAGTTAACAACCTACCTCTTTAATGTTAATGAGGTACGTCACATTGCCACCCACGACGATTTGGTTTTAGTACATAGGTCAGTTTGTAAAGTTCTTTACTGGTTGCAAAAATACTGGTCACAATGCCCTGGCAGTAATTTGTGACAAGTTGTTTATACATCTGGACCCTAACTCCTCTATGCAAGTCTGATTTACAATTATGTCCATATTCTACCAACTTTGATAAGGGATAGGTTTGCATCTGTTTTAATTGTCCATAGGTACAAGCACAGACATGGAGGTGGCAATTTGGGAACAGCACATTGCTGTTGTACGAGTGGCCAGGAACCAGTACCATCTATTTAAAGCGAGGAAGTGACTCACACCAAAATATAGCGAAACTGCACCATGGTTCCTACTAGAGAACTCAAAATTTCACAAACTTACAAAACCAAGCTAGATGTAGTAAATGTCCTCTCCACTGTTCTTCTCTGGATAGACTGTACTATGATATCTGTGACATCATAGAATGCCTGGGTGTCCCTTTGGCTCACAGTGCCTCTCTTCAACTTACTGTGGCAGTTGGTCATCTCAGGCTGAGCTGCCAACAGCTGGCTCCTGGTGGGGTTTTACTTCTGATCTTGACCTGTCTACCTGACTTGGAAGGAACTTGCAAAAAAGGATTTTAACTTACACAGTGGACTGTGCATCATTCATTTACCACAAATTGGCGACGTTTTGAAGAGGATGAACCTACTTGTGATCTGAGGAAGCTACTACAAGAAAATGAACTAAATACATTTGGAAATTATACTTAAGCTTAAAAGTAACGCCCAGCTGACCTCACCAGTGTCCTGTTCCGCCCGGACAGCCTGTACCCTGGGTGTGTGTCTTTATTTGATTTCTGCTTCTGTATGGACAACCTAGAACCTGACGTTTGTCGTCTTGGCTGTCTCTGCTGTCATCTGGAAACTCTGTCTGCTTTGTGTTGAGGAGCGTGTGTTTCGGTATCACTGTTGTGCCCTACACATCGGGGAAAGGCATCGGTCTTGTGAGAGACGTCACATCTACTTCACTGGCTTTGCAGCGCTCACAGGGAGTCTCGCTGCGGTGCCTTACGCTTTGGAGGAAAGCATCTGAGGCATCTGGAGGAAAGTATCTGAGGTATTAATCAGTGCTTATTGGCAGCGCAGAGCATTCAGGGTCTGGCACTGTTCTCTGTTCTTGGCCAGCGGATTCAAGCGGGCGCTGCACTATTGTGGGTGAGTGCATTCAAGGTTGTTTCTGGTGTTGTGCAACGAGTCGGAACAACCTGAACACTTGTGGTCGAGCAACAGACACTGTGGCTGTGTCTGCGTAACCTGGAAAGTGACATCAAGGTAACTTTAATGTTGTGCATTGCGCATTTAGAAATTCTAAATGCGGCGTAGCGGTTTGGAACTTTACATTCAGCGTGAGCTGTACTTTTCAAACATCCTCATAGCGCGCGCACTTACCTCTGTCATGCTCTGTTCGTGACATCGACAGTGACACGTCGTCGTTCTTCACGCTCTGCTGTCCGAACCCCTACTGCTCTAACGTGCCGTGAGCCTCTCGGCACGGCGTGGGGCAGCGTGCTGCCATTTTGGAATTGGTGGTATACGTTTGTTTATCGGACTTTCTTCATTTTGGCAAACAAGATGTATCGTTTAAAGAGAGTGCGCAGCAATGGAGCAAAAGGGACTTTAATCATAGACTGGGTGACATACTGTTCTGGCGAAATTAAACGGCGATTGCAGGGAGCTCAGTGGTTTCTGCGGGGAGAACCCGGGTGAGAAGTCGCTCACCGGAGCACAAGTTATTTATGTATCTTGGTTATACTGTACATTTGTGTGGCTTGCTCAATTAATTCATTTATATTTGTAGATATTTGCATCCTATTTTATGGTCGAGTGTGTGGAAACTGTTTTGTCAGCTCCTTGGGCCATTCTCTTGTGGTTTGGTTTCCTTGATAACACATAATTACCCTTCTTTGGGGTGGTTCTGCGGCCAGTCAATGCCCATTTATGTTCTCAGTGTTGGTATTCTGTTGTGTACTCTATATAGGAGTGGTGGTGTGTATTTGGGTAGTCCATGCCCCATTTTGGTTCGTCCATGCCCCTTTGTTGTGTGCATGTTTGTAGTCTTTACAGGTTGTCTGTTTGCGGGTAGTCCATGCCCCATTTTTCTTCCCAGGGTTATTGTCTTTATCCTGCGGTGTACCCTTTTCAGGGGAAGTTGAGTGTTTGCGGGTAGTCCATGCCCCATTTTTATTCCCGGGTTTACTGCCCTGCGGTGTACCCTTTTTTAGGGAAGGTTGGGTGTTTGCGGGTAGTCCAGGCCCATCTTTTGTCCCAGGGTTATTGTCCTTACCCTGCGGTGTACCCTTTTCAGGGGAGGTTGATTATTTGCGGGTAGTCCATGCCCCACTTTTCTTCCCAGGATTACTGTCCTGCGGTGTACCCTTTTTGTCCCAGGGTTATTGTCCTTACCATGCGGTGTACCCTTTTCATGGCAGGTTGATTATTTGTGGGTAGTCCATGCCCCACTTTTGTTCCCAAGATTTCTGTCCTGCGGTGTACCCTTTCTAGGAGAGGTTGGGTGTTTGCGGGTAATCCATGCCCATCTTTCGTCCCAGGGTTATTTTCCTTACCCTGCGGTGTACCCTTTTCAGGGGAGGTTGAGTCTTTCCGGGTAGTCAACGACCATTTTTATTCCCAGGATTACTGTCCTGCGGTGTACCCTTTTCAGGGGAGGTTGAGTATTTGCGAGTAGTCCATTCTCCATATTCTGCGCTGTTCCCTACTTTTGGTTGAGATTGTTTGTGCACTATGTTTTGGTCACTTCGCCAAAGACTTGATCCCGTCATGGAAGGTCACACACCAGGATCAAAGATGTAGACTATGTGATTATCACAGTGAGACCTTGTGCCACCTCCTGTGCACATGCAAGTCTTCTAAAGAAAAGAGGAAAACTTTACTGAAACCAATTTTTAATATGCTACAGATTCATACCTGCAGGCAAGCTGTGACCAGCTGGATGGGAGCTGGTTCAAACATTCTAATATGCCGCGGGGTAAAATTCATGAACTCAGTAGAGACCCTGCTTCAAAAAGCAGAAATAGACCACAGATAATGTCTGGGTTAAATTATTTAATTAAAGAATGAGAAAACATATTTTTAACTAAAGGAACTTTTAAGTGTTGCTATCTTAAATTGCTTTTTTTGTACATGTATGCTTTATGGTTGTGATAAACCAAATAAAGTAAATTTCTGACTGACTGACTGACTATGTTTTGGTCGAAGTCTACCTTCTTGCAACTCCTGTCCAGGGTTTCTTATTGGTAAGATTTTGAGCTGTGAATTTGTCATAAGTTTAGTGTCAGCATATCTTTATCAGGGGTAGGTTTTTTTTTGGTGAATTCTTGTGAAAGGGGTTTGCTTTCTTGGATTATCTTAAGTGAATCTTACCCCTATTGTGTCTCTCCCAGACTACACTCATTTTTGTTTCTAGGGTGTTTACCCTGTGGTGTACCCATGTGTGAGGAGGTTATGAGTGTTGTCAGCTAACTTAGCTGTTTGTCTTGTTTTTTCGAAACAATTCTGTTTCGTTAAGGGAGGGGGATGAGGCATATAGTGACATAATGTAGTTTTCTTTGTTCATTTCTCTGCTAATGATACCTCATGCTAACACCATCTCATGTCGTACATTATTAATTTTGGTTCATCTCAATTTTGTCCTTTCCTGCTGATGTTGCATTTGAGGTATTTTGCCGATCGTTTCTTTATTCTGTTCTTATTCCATAAGGGAAGAGGATGTGTAGTAAATGTCCTCTCCACTGTTCTTCTCTGGATAGACTGTACTATGATATCTGTGACATCATAGAATGCCTGGGTGTCCCTCTGGCTCACAGTGCCTCTCTCTAACTTACTGTGGCAGTTGGTCATCTCAGGCTGAGCTGCTAACAGCTGGCTCCTGGTGGGGTTTTACTTCTGATCTTGACCTGTCTACCTGACTTGGAAGGAACTTGCAATAAAGGATCTTAACTTACACAGTGGACTGTGCATTATTCATTTACCACACTAGACATATGTAATTAACTTTAATTAGTTACAAAATTAATCAGATATAATCCCTCTTTTTCTGGTCTAGTTGTTAGAGTGACTCATACTGTACTTCACAAGGTAGTAGTGATGATATCCTGTCACATGTACCCACCCTGGTTGCCTACATGGCTAGCACAAAAGCTTCACCCTCTAACCCTCCCAGAAAACTGCCCATCATCCTCGACACCTACCTCACCCTGGCTCTTCACAGTTACCATATTCACATCCACCTGCTTTCACATATGTTATATAGTCAGGGTTTCCTCCTTATGGTTCCATCCTGACACCTGCAACACCGTCACCCAGGCCCTCAGGACACATAAATTGTGGTACACCAATGCCCTCTAAAACAGCATCCTGCACTGCTGCAGCACAATTGGCAAATTATCCTACACAGCAGTGGCTGACTAACACACAGCCTGCCTTACAGCACATCACACCTCCCCTCCTTGAGATACACTGCCAGTACAATATGCTTAGCAACACCTACAAAGCACTACACTACCAGGGGGCCAACTGGCTTACACCCCATCTACGCCTCCAAAACACAAACATGGACCTCTGCTGTCCATCACTTGCATTCGCCCCAATATAATCTTGAGAAAGACAGGAGATAGGGTGGTCTCTTACATGGCAGGCAACACTAGTAAAATATTCATATCCAGACCATTAGAACAGCTGCATGCAATATGACTTAGTGTTAGTGACAGGACACCTGACTCTCCACATGATCCTACTTGGAGAGTCTTTCCCTTCTGATCACCTGGATCACCTCTCGGTGAGGAGTTTACACTTTACACCACGCCCAATTACATTTCATTGTTGGCTGCCCGGCACCTGGACAAGCACACTTGCTTTATGGTGCAAGGGGGCCTGAATTGTCACTGACATATTTGCATGTTGTGCTTCTCCAGTCCAAGATTTTTTCTTAGTATTGCGGGATTTGTAGTCCTAGTCAGTCTCGTACATTACACTACATATTCCAGGATTCAAAGGACAACCGGGACTGGGCCAGCACATCACACATGGCCCTGAGACACTTGGCGGGGGCTAGACTGGGCTGAATGAACTATCACTGTCCAGGTAAGTTGACATGTGAGACACTCCTGCTCCTTCCCTTGCACACAGCACAGTGCAGCACAGCAAAGTGTGATGCTGTGCTGCGTGACAGTTTTGACCATGGTCCATTGTTTTGACTTACCCTGTTGTTCTTCCTGATGTCAACCACAGCACTGTCCCTCCACTCCTGCCACCAACTCTGTTGGGATGAGTGACTGCTCCCCCAATGTGTTTACCTCCTCCAGTATGGACTGCCAAATGGCTTCCTTCTTCCCTAATGGCAATTTGGAGGTGATAAAGAAAAGGTGTTCATTCTTTGTCACCTCAGCTATTAATACATGGTTCTCTAACTGACTGAAATTGGTCTTCCTCTTCCCCTGGGCTGCTGTTTGGTCATCTTGGCTGGAGTTAGTATTGTTAGCCTCCTTATCAGTCTTAGTGGACTTGAAGTGCAGAGGATTCCAATGTGTCATTTTTTTCCTTGCAAATGCATTGATTTTTTAAACTTCCCGACATGAAACACACACCAATGTGATGCAAAGCTGATTTGCGGCACTTTAAAACAGCTTTGTGTCATGTAGGTCGCAGTTGCATTAAGGCTCTTGCACCATTCTACTCTCCGATGCATCATAATTTCTGACACACCTTCAGTGCTTGCACTGTGGTGCGCCATACCATTAATATGGTGCAACCATGTTGCACTGAAGTAAGCAATACAGTGCAACATTTTGTGACACAATGCTGCCGAAACACAGCGTTGTGCCAGTTCTCACAAATATGCCCCTAAATGTATGCACTGTATTATCCTTAGACTTCACCAGTCTGCCACTGTTCTTTTGTGAGCTACTTGAAAAAGGGGTTCCACCTTGTAAACTTGGGGACAGATTTACAAGCCCCATGCGCCATTTTTGCGTCACTTTTCCCATGTTAAAATAGACGCAAAAATGGCTCAAGGGGCTTGTAAATCTGCCCCTAGGTTTGTAGTCTAATGTGATGGGACTTGCAAGGAATATAGACCATGGCTGCAATGATAGTCCTGGCGTTTACCGCACTAGTTTATCAAACAAAACCCAAAGTCTGGGAGCAAAGTCCATGTTGTTTGAAGATGTACACCAAATGACGGACCGCAGAAGCAAGTAGCGTTTTTTGTTGGTCGACCTTTGTAATGAAAAAAGACTGCCCTCCAAAGTAAGTGGGAGATTATTAATCCAATTTACACCCTCTCATTTTTGATGTAGGTAATAATCCACTTATGCTATCTGATATCGGCAGTTTTGTAGCTGCCCTAGAGGCCTTTTAGTACAATAAATATCACCAAGCTTTGTAACCATACTCAGATGCAAGTGGCATATATGGTGGCAGACAAAGTAGAAACTGACAAACTTATTTCTTTGTTAATTTATGAGGGAACAGGTTGCACAGTTTTTGAACCGGCGTGAAAATCTAAATAACTTCTTTAAATTGTTTTACTTTGACGATTCATTTTAAAGAGCTCTATTCCGAATGTTAAAAAGAACCAGACAAACAGATGGATACAGAGGGGGTAAATAGAATCTTTAGATGGTTTGATACTTTGGCATTTTGGGTTTCAGGAATCAACACTACTTGTGTGTGAACTGTGAATCTGTTGCAAATTTTAGCAAGCCTGTCATTAAAGAGGAGCTGACAACATGCAAAATGTGTTACCCGTGCTTGTTTGTTTTTGAAGAAGCGATGACAGGAACTTGTGACAGCAGAAGCCAAAACTGCAGCGCAACAGGGCAAACAGAAAAAGAAAAAGATGCAATATTTATTATTCCTCTGCTTTTGGTTGTGACGAGCTCTGCCTCATACATCTTTCTAGCTACGTATTATTTGTATTGGACTACTATCCCCGATTGGCACAAATATAGTTACAAACAAAGAAAGCAGTTTATTCAAGGATAGTGAGCTGCTAGTTTGTTTCATAAACACAAGTGAATATTTTTTCTTCTTCTTTGGTATGTGTGTCGCTACTTTTTATTTTTGTGGACAGACTGTTCTTTTGCATCTGCTACTTGATCATTTTTCTCACCAACAGACAGCTTTATCTGGCAGGCGAGAGTTATTGCCTTCGCACAACACACACATATGCACATCACAAACCATAAAATATAAATACAGCAATGCATACAAAAACAGAAAGGGGCTTTTGGACGGCCCTTTTGATATTAAATGGAACGATGGCTTTTGGCAATGGCTAAGAGGACTGTCCATGAGTATTTGTGCTAGCCCATTGCATTTCAAGGATGTGAATTTAGAGCCTTTCATTCTCTCACACACACATTCCACCTGGCTGCCCCAATCCTTCTCCCACTCATCCGTGTCTCTCCAATACTTTAACGCCCATTCTCGCCCCATTCTCTTTCCATTCCAGTGCTTCCTGCCCCATACCCATCCTGCTGCTTACCTCCAAATGCATAACCCTGTTAATCTCTGTGTGCAGATTTAGTAAAGTGCAAGCCGCCCTGCAAACTTGATGCCGGTGTACACCCCTCACTCTCTGACAGGCTGTGCTGATCTCTTGTCTTCGCAAGGTATCACCCATAGGGGTAAAGGAAAAGATTGCATCCCAACTACTGCAAATGGGTGCACCTGCTTACCCAGGGCTCGCCAATCAAGGAGGGCACAACCTGGGAAGATGTCAGAAGGAGCACTTTGGGAGCTCTTGAGCCAGCCAGAATGTAACACTTCCTGTGTGCACTTTAGGACTAGGGCGGTCTCTAGTTCAGAGATCACTAGGCTAAACCTCTCAGTCAGGTCAAGTTTGTACTACGAAAACTCAAGCCTGGGAATATTGAAATACAATAATATCATGAAGAGAAGATCTAGGGGTAAAATATCAGAAAATGCATATCGAAGACATATAGATTTACTATTCTTACATCCACATCTATGCACCTTGAAGATATATATCATCAAGGTACAGAGATGTGAAGTTAGGTGATGAAAATCTATACTTACCTTTAGATATTTTGTTGTTGGATACTGTATCCACTATATTGGGTACCATCTACATTCCTACCTCGATATTCCGGGGCACATCCTCATAGGAGATCCAGGGCAGCTGCTCTGACTTGGTTCCTAGTTAGTATTATGATTGGAGACGGACACCAAAGCAAGAAGACTCCCTTCACCAAAGGGATATTTGTACTGTACTAGATGAGCAGCCATGTTAAATTTAATTTAAAAAAAAGGCCAAATCCAAATGAACAACTTTTCACGTTCTTCATGAATGCTTTGAATATCCCTGGGGATAATCATAGGTGGTAAAATAATTGGAACCTTGGCACTGTTCCTGGTGTCAGCTGTCAGGCACCAAACCAGAGTGTTTAAAGTCAAAGAGGAAAACGGTTGAATTTCTGCTCAAACACGTTTGACTCTTTCCTGTTGCAACTGTCTTCTTAGATTCACTTCCCGGTGAGAACCTCAGAGTTACACTTGCCACTGGAGAATTTGGGAATCCCTATGAGGCCGCGCACCTCTGTAGTATCCCAGGTCTTCAGCTGCATTCTGGATTCAAATACCTTTGCAAATATTTGTTTGCAAGTGGCAGGTCATAGATGTGAACTTTAGAGCCAAATGACTATGGGCCAGATTTTGAAGTTTGGTCCCACAGTCAAAACGGTGTCGGAGTTCCTGCCTGCCTACTTGGCAGTCAGCCCGCCCTATTGTGAAGCATGTGGGTGCATAGATGAAAGACTGCTGCTGTCCCACCATCGCCCCCAAAAAATCTCAACTGCTTCGACAGCACAATGGGGTAAAGCAGGTGTCAGAGGTAGGACCTCCTGTTTACCCGGCGGCCCAATGAGGATGTGACTTCCCGCTGATGTGACTGTGACGGTCCATCCTCCATACCTGAGCTGGCTGAAAGGAAGGGACATAAGGCACAAACTCATCTATACCCACTCTCACACTTCCTGTACCACTGTGGAGTCGATCCTATAAGTCCTGCCACTGCTGCTTGATGACGTCCAAAACCAACCTCATGATTAACGCAACAGACGGTAAGCCCCACGCTTACCCGTTTCCATTGACATGTCAGTTAACAGATACACAGTACCCTTGGTTTTACAAATATTTCGGACAACCAATAGCATAACCAAGTACAATGCATCTGTGGTTAATGTTGAAGTACAAGATATTAAAATAAACACACCTGTAACAGCACTTGATTCACGTGTAGAAAGTTGGTGAGAGATAGTCTAAACAAGCATTTGCAATGCAATCGGTCTCACCTTTGGGACCTTATATGTATTTAGCTGTGCAGCTCATTAACCTGGGTGCTGAAACATCTACTGTTCTTTAACATGGAGGGAAAGTAGGCACCAAACTGCATGACACACCAGGAATGGAAACACATGGAGAGAAATATTGCCTTTCAGCTGGAAATTGGGTAGTCCAAAGCTCTGTTTTTAATATAGAAATCAGGGCCTTCGGTGGTCATATCACTGTACATACAAGATTTGAAAAAATATTATTGTCTACGGATGCTCATGGAATATAATTTCTATGGACTTTAATCTAGCCAATGCCAAAGTAATTTTGGTATTTTACAGACGTCTGCTGGTCGTTTTCTGTCAAGAAAGTTAAATAGAAGCAGTTGTCTAAAAAACAAAAAAAATAAAGTCCCTCAGCAGAAAGCAATTTTGGTATTTTACTGACCTCTGCTGGTAGTTTTCTATCAAGACAGGTAAATAGAGGCAGTGGAACAGAAAAAAAATCCCTAAGTGCAAGCAGACAAGTCCTAGAGCTGATCTCCAGAGCCCACAAAGTAAATACACATATAAGTATATAATAAGTATATACTAAAGTATATACAAGAGGTCTCGAATGCTCAACCTAAAAAGGGACACATGCACAAAAGCGAATCGGAAAATGTATGACAAATCATCACCCTCCAGGTGTAGATAAACAAATATCTAACTTCCATGCATTAAACATATATGCAACACACATCATAGGGGGAAGTGCAATAAAATATGATGTTGACATTGCTCTAAACAAGCTGTAACCATTACCATTTGAAATACCACCCAAATTAATGTCAGTACCAATTTGTATTCCTGCCACATATCCATCCGTGGAACATATCATCACCCTCCAGGTGTAGATAAACAAATATCTAACTTCCACGCATTAAACATATATGCAACACACATCATAGGGGGAAGTGCAATAAAATATGATGTTGACATTGCTCTAAACAAGCTGTAACCGTTACCATTTGAAATACCACCGAAATTAATGTGAGTACCAATTTGTATTCCTACCACATATCCATCCGTGGAACATTTCCCCTTTCCTGTGTAACTCCTGCACTGGATCCGAAGACAATAGATACAAACCGCTTCATGTTGATCAGCAATCAAGGTGAAACAAACACACCTATATTCACACATCACAATTAATCATCTCACATTAATTAGGTGGTGCAAATTGTCATTTCTTTGATGAATATATGACCATAAAATCTAATGACCATCGCATAGCATATCAACCTGTGTATGTACAGAACAAACTACACTGTAAATGTAAATGTTGTTTAACATGCCATAATGTGCAAACTAAAAATATTTTACACAATCTAAGCTCTGCAACATTGCTAGGGACACAACAATAGCAATGGAAAAGTAATGCCAGGACTAATGTGGTCAAAAATTAACAGAATATTTATTTTCAAAACAAGAGAATAACTCAAGGGTAATGGCCAGTCCAGTATTCAACAGTGCAACCGTGAAAAGTGCAGTGCCACCAATCTTTTCTCAAAGACACTGCCAGGGGAACCTCCTCAGGAAGGGGCGTCCATGGGGTAGGACAGGGACCTCATAGATCTTACTTGGGAGAGGAATGTTTGGGTTTGAGAGGGGTGTTCTTCTGTTGGGAAGGGGTGGTTTGGGAAGAGGAAGAGGTGGATTTTTGTTTAGGAGAGGTGGGTTGGGAGGAGGGAGAGGTTGATTTTAGTCGAGGAGCGGGCTTGGGAAGAGGAGGGGGACTTTTGTTTAAGTGAGGAGCTTGAGAAGAGGAAGAGGTGCTCTTTTATTTAGGAGGCGGGGCTTGGGAGGAGGAAGATATGGAATTTTGTTCAGGAGTATTGGGTTTGGAAGTGGAAGTGGTGAATTGTCACTTGGAAGGGATGCTTTGGGATGAGGAAGGGGTGGATGCATCTGTAATGGGGTGAATTTGGATTTGGAAGGTGTTATCTTGGGCATCTGAATCGTAGGATCATGTTTGGAAGGGGTGGTTGAGGTTTTTGAGGGATATTTACAACAAGGGGTGGTGAGGGACAGAGTCTCTGAATTAAGCAGAATACTCTCACCCAGTCAAGAGATCAGGGCTAGATCCAACACCGTTTTTTAGCTCAATGCACCATCCCAGTTTCAGAACCTGGCTGTATGCAAATTAGTCTGTTCCTGTCCCAGTGCATGATGGGAACAGGGCAAACCAAACTACAAAAGCCAATTCTTACACTGTGAAGGAAACAAGCTTCCGGGGACCGGTTTCTGGCATTACAGCCGTCTTCGGCCCGGCTTGCTTGAATCCTGATGGTGCAATGAACAAGGGACTCATGTCTGAGTATACCCTTCCACGCTTAGGGTGGACAAAAATATTTACAACAAGGGGTGGTGAGGGACAGAGTCTCTGAATTAAGCAGAATACTCTCACCCAGTCAAGAGATCAGGGCTAGATCCAACACCGTTTTTTAGCTCAATGCACCATCCCAGTTTCAGAACCTGGCTGTATGCAAATTAGTCTGTTCCTGTCCCAGTGCATGATGGGAACAGGGCAAACCAAACTACAAAAGCCAATTCTTACACTGTGAAGGAAACAAGCTTCCGGGGACCGGTTTCTGGCATTACAGCCGTCTTCGGCCCGGCTTGCTTGAATCCTGATGGTGCAATGAACAAGGGACTCATGTCTGAGTATACCCTTCCACGCTTAGGGTGGACAAAAATATTTACAACAAGGGGTGGTGAGGGACAGAGTCTCTGAATTAAGCAGAATACTCTCACCCAGTCAAGAGATCAGGGCTAGATCCAACACCGTTTTTTAGCTCAATGCACCATCCCAGTTTCAGAACCTGGCTGTATGCAAATTAGTCTGTTCCTGTCCCAGTGCATGATGGGAACAGGGCAAACCAAACTACAAAAGCCAATTCTTACACTGTGAAGGAAACAAGCTTCCGGGGACCGGTTTCTGGCATTACAGCCGTCTTCGGCCCGGCTTGCTTGAATCCTGATGGTGCAATGAACAAGGGACTCATGTCTGAGTATACCCTTCCACGCTTAGGGTGGACAAAAATATTTACAACAAGGGGTGGTGAGGGACAGAGTCTCTGAATTAAGCAGAATACTCTCACCCAGTCAAGAGATCAGGGCTAGATCCAACACCGTTTTTTAGCTCAATGCACCATCCCAGTTTCAGAACCTGGCTGTATGCAAATTAGTCTGTTCCTGTCCCAGTGCATGATGGGAACAGGGCAAACCAAACTACAAAAGCCAATTCTTACACTGTGAAGGAAACAAGCTTCCGGGGACCGGTTTCTGGCATTACAGCCGTCTTCGGCCCGGCTTGCTTGAATCCTGATGGTGCAATGAACAAGGGACTCATGTCTGAGTATACCCTTCCACGCTTCCTTTCACAAATGGATGTGAGTCCCTTGCTCATTGCACCATCAGGATTCAAGCAAGCCGGGCCGAAGACGCCTGAAATGGCAGAAACCGGTCCCCGGAAGCTTGTTTCCTTCCCAGTGTAAGAATTGGCTTTTGTAGTCTGGTCTGCCCTGTTCCCATGATGCACTGGGCCAGGGACAGACTAATTTGCATACAGCCAGGTTCTGAAACTGGGATGGTGCAATGAGCTAAAAAACGGTGTTGGATCTAGCCCTGATCTCTTGACTGGGTGAGAGTACTCTGCTTAATTCAGAGACTCTGTCCATCACCACCCCTTGTTGTAAATAATTTTGTCCACCCTAAGCGTGGAAGGGTATACTCAGATGTGAGTCCCTTGCTCATTGCACCATCAGGATTCAAGCAAGCCGGGCCGAAGACGCCTGAAATGGCAGAAACCGGTCCCCGGAAGCTTGTTTCCTTCCCAGTGTAAGAATTGGCTTTTGTAGTCTGGTCTGCCCTGTTCCCATGATGCACTGGGCCAGGGACAGACTAATTTGCATACAGCCAGGTTCTGAAACTGGGATGGTGCAATGAGCTAAAAAACGGTGTTGGATCTAGCCCTGATCTCTTGACTGGGTGAGAGTACTCTGCTTAATTCAGAGACTCTGTCCATCACCACCCCTTGTTGTAAATAATTTTGTCCACCCTAAGCGTGGAAGGGTATACTCAGATGTGAGTCCCTTGCTCATTGCACCATCAGGATTCAAGCAAGCCGGGCCGAAGACGCCTGAAATGGCAGAAACCGGTCCCCGGAAGCTTGTTTCCTTCCCAGTGTAAGAATTGGCTTTTGTAGTCTGGTCTGCCCTGTTCCCATGATGCACTGGGCCAGGGACAGACTAATTTGCATACAGCCAGGTTCTGAAACTGGGATGGTGCAATGAGCTAAAAAACGGTGTTGGATCTAGCCCTGATCTCTTGACTGGGTGAGAGTACTCTGCTTAATTCAGAGACTCTGTCCATCACCACCCCTTGCTGTAAATAATTTTGTCCACCCTAAGCGTGGAAGGGTATACTCAGATGTGAGTCCCTTGCTCATTGCACCATCAGGATTCAAGCAAGCCGGGCCGAAGACGCCTGAAATGGCAGAAACCGGTCCCCGGAAGCTTGTTTCCTTCCCAGTGTAAGAATTGGCTTTTGTAGTCTGGTCTGCCCTGTTCCCATGATGCACTGGGCCAGGGACAGACTAATTTGCATACAGCCAGGTTCTGAAACTGGGATGGTGCAATGAGCTAAAAAACGGTGTTGGATCTAGCCCTGATCTCTTGACTGGGTGAGAGTACTCTGCTTAATTCAGAGACTCTGTCCATCACCACCCCTTGTTGTAAATAATTTTGTCCACCCTAAGCGTGGAAGGGTATACTCAGATGTGAGTCCCTTGCTCATTGCACCATCAGGATTCAAGCAAGCCGGGCCGAAGACGCCTGAAATGGCAGAAACCGGTCCCCGGAAGCTTGTTTCCTTCCCAGTGTAAGAATTGGCTTTTGTAGTCTGGTCTGCCCTGTTCCCATGATGCACTGGGCCAGGGACAGACTAATTTGCATACAGCCAGGTTCTGAAACTGGGATGGTGCAATGAGCTAAAAAACGGTGTTGGATCTAGCCCTGATCTCTTGACTGGGTGAGAGTACTCTGCTTAATTCAGAGACTCTGTCCATCACCACCCCTTGTTGTAAATAATTTTGTCCACCCTAAGCGTGGAAGGGTATACTCAGATGTGAGTCCCTTGCTCATTGCACCATCAGGATTCAAGCAAGCCGGGCCGAAGACGCCTGAAATGGCAGAAACCGGTCCCCGGAAGCTTGTTTCCTTCCCAGTGTAAGAATTGGCTTTTGTAGTCTGGTCTGCCCTGTTCCCATGATGCACTGGGCCAGGGACAGACTAATTTGCATACAGCCAGGTTCTGAAACTGGGATGGTGCAATGAGCTAAAAAACGGTGTTGGATCTAGCCCTGATCTCTTGACTGGGTGAGAGTACTCTGCTTAATTCAGAGACTCTGTCCATCACCACCCCTTGTTGTAAATAATTTTGTCCACCCTAAGCGTGGAAGGGTATACTCAGATGTGAGTCCCTTGCTCATTGCACCATCAGGATTCAAGCAAGCCGGGCCGAAGACGCCTGAAATGGCAGAAACCGGTCCCCGGAAGCTTGTTTCCTTCCCAGTGTAAGAATTGGCTTTTGTAGTCTGGTCTGCCCTGTTCCCATGATGCACTGGGCCAGGGACAGACTAATTTGCATACAGCCAGGTTCTGAAACTGGGATGGTGCAATGAGCTAAAAAACGGTGTTGGATCTAGCCCTGATCTCTTGACTGGGTGAGAGTACTCTGCTTAATTCAGAGACTCTGTCCATCACCACCCCTTGTTGTAAATAATTTTGTCCACCCTAAGCGTGGAAGGGTATACTCAGATGTGAGTCCCTTGCTCATTGCACCATCAGGATTCAAGCAAGCCGGGCCGAAGACGCCTGAAATGGCAGAAACCGGTCCCCGGAAGCTTGTTTCCTTCCCAGTGTAAGAATTGGCTTTTGTAGTCTGGTCTGCCCTGTTCCCATGATGCACTGGGCCAGGGACAGACTAATTTGCATACAGCCAGGTTCTGAAACTGGGATGGTGCAATGAGCTAAAAAACGGTGTTGGATCTAGCCCTGATCTCTTGACTGGGTGAGAGTACTCTGCTTAATTCAGAGACTCTGTCCATCACCACCCCTTGTTGTAAATAATTTTGTCCACCCTAAGCGTGGAAGGGTATACTCAGATGTGAGTCCCTTGCTCATTGCACCATCAGGATTCAAGCAAGCCGGGCCGAAGACGCCTGAAATGGCAGAAACCGGTCCCCGGAAGCTTGTTTCCTTCCCAGTGTAAGAATTGGCTTTTGTAGTCTGGTCTGCCCTGTTCCCATGATGCACTGGGCCAGGGACAGACTAATTTGCATACAGCCAGGTTCTGAAACTGGGATGGTGCAATGAGCTAAAAAACGGTGTTGGATCTAGCCCTGATCTCTTGACTGGGTGAGAGTACTCTGCTTAATTCAGAGACTCTGTCCATCACCACCCCTTGTTGTAAATAATTTTGTCCACCCTAAGCGTGGAAGGGTATACTCAGATGTGAGTCCCTTGCTCATTGCACCATCAGGATTCAAGCAAGCCGGGCCGAAGACGCCTGAAATGGCAGAAACCGGTCCCCGGAAGCTTGTTTCCTTCCCAGTGTAAGAATTGGCTTTTGTAGTCTGGTCTGCCCTGTTCCCATGATGCACTGGGCCAGGGACAGACTAATTTGCATACAGCCAGGTTCTGAAACTGGGATGGTGCAATGAGCTAAAAAACGGTGTTGGATCTAGCCCTGATCTCTTGACTGGGTGAGAGTACTCTGCTTAATTCAGAGACTCTGTCCATCACCACCCCTTGTTGTAAATAATTTTGTCCACCCTAAGCGTGGAAGGGTATACTCAGATGTGAGTCCCTTGCTCATTGCACCATCAGGATTCAAGCAAGCCGGGCCGAAGACGCCTGAAATGGCAGAAACCGGTCCCCGGAAGCTTGTTTCCTTCCCAGTGTAAGAATTGGCTTTTGTAGTCTGGTCTGCCCTGTTCCCATGATGCACTGGGCCAGGGACAGACTAATTTGCATACAGCCAGGTTCTGAAACTGGGATGGTGCAATGAGCTAAAAAACGGTGTTGGATCTAGCCCTGATCTCTTGACTGGGTGAGAGTACTCTGCTTAATTCAGAGACTCTGTCCATCACCACCCCTTGTTGTAAATAATTTTGTCCACCCTAAGCGTGGAAGGGTATACTCAGATGTGAGTCCCTTGCTCATTGCACCATCAGGATTCAAGCAAGCCGGGCGAAGACGCCTGAAATGGCAGAAACCGGTCCCCGGAAGCTTGTTTCCTTCCCAGTGTAAGAATTGGCTTTTGTAGTCTGGTCTGCCCTGTTCCCATGATGCACTGGGCCAGGGACAGACTAATTTGCATACAGCCAGGTTCTGAAACTGGGATGGTGCAATGAGCTAAAAAACGGTGTTGGATCTAGCCCTGATCTCTTGACTGGGTGAGAGTACTCTGCTTAATTCAGAGACTCTGTCCATCACCACCCCTTGTTGTAAATAATTTTGTCCACCCTAAGCGTGGAAGGGTATACTCAGATGTGAGTCCCTTGCTCATTGCACCATCAGGATTCAAGCAAGCCGGGCCGAAGACGCCTGAAATGGCAGAAACCGGTCCCCGGAAGCTTGTTTCCTTCCCAGTGTAAGAATTGGCTTTTGTAGTCTGGTCTGCCCTGTTCCCATGATGCACTGGGCCAGGGACAGACTAATTTGCATACAGCCAGGTTCTGAAACTGGGATGGTGCAATGAGCTAAAAAACGGTGTTGGATCTAGCCCTGATCTCTTGACTGGGTGAGAGTACTCTTCTTAATTCAGAGACTCTGTCCATCACCACCCCTTGTTGTAAATAATTTTGTCCACCCTAAGCGTGGAAGGGTATACTCAGATGTGAGTCCCTTGCTCATTGCACCATCAGGATTCAAGCAAGCCGGGCCGAAGATGCCTGAAATGGCAGAAACCGGTCCCCGGAAGCTTGTTTCCTTCCCAGTGTAAGAATTGGCTTTTGTAGTCTGGTCTGCCCTGTTCCCATGATGCACTGGGCCAGGGACAGACTAATTTGCATACAGCCAGGTTCTGAAACTGGGATGGTGCAATGAGCTAAAAAACGGTGTTGGATCTAGCCCTGATCTCTTGACTGGGTGAGAGTACTCTGCTTAATTCAGAGACTCTGTCCATCACCACCCCTTGTTGTAAATAATTTTGTCCACCCTAAGCGTGGAAGGGTATACTCAGATGTGAGTCCCTTGCTCATTGCACCATCAGGATTCAAGCAAGCCGGGCCGAAGACGCCTGAAATGGCAGAAACCGGTCCCCGGAAGCTTGTTTCCTTCCCAGTGTAAGAATTGGCTTTTGTAGTCTGGTCTGCCCTGTTCCCATGATGCACTGGGCCAGGGACAGACTAATTTGCATACAGCCAGGTTCTGAAACTGGGATGGTGCAATGAGCTAAAAAACGGTGTTGGATCTAGCCCTGATCTCTTGACTGGGTGAGAGTACTCTGCTTAATTCAGAGACTCTGTCCATCACCACCCCTTGTTGTAAATAATTTTGTCCACCCTAAGCGTGGAAGGGTATACTCAGATGTGAGTCCCTTGCTCATTGCACCATCAGGATTCAAGCAAGCCGGGCCGAAGACGCCTGAAATGGCAGAAACCGGTCCCCGGAAGCTTGTTTCCTTCCCAGTGTAAGAATTGGCTTTTGTAGTCTGGTCTGCCCTGTTCCCATGATGCACTGGGCCAGGGACAGACTAATTTGCATACAGCCAGGTTCTGAAACTGGGATGGTGCAATGAGCTAAAAAACGGTGTTGGATCTAGCCCTGATCTCTTGACTGGGTGAGAGTACTCTGCTTAATTCAGAGACTCTGTCCATCACCACCCCTTGTTGTAAATAATTTTGTCCACCCTAAGCGTGGAAGGGTATACTCAGATGTGAGTCCCTTGCTCATTGCACCATCAGGATTCAAGCAAGCCGGGCCGAAGACGCCTGAAATGGCAGAAACCGGTCCCCGGAAGCTTGTTTCCTTCCCAGTGTAAGAATTGGCTTTTGTAGTCTGGTCTGCCCTGTTCCCATGATGCACTGGGCCAGGGACAGACTAATTTGCATACAGCCAGGTTCTGAAACTGGGATGGTGCAATGAGCTAAAAAACGGTGTTGGATCTAGCCCTGATCTCTTGACTGGGTGAGAGTACTCTGCTTAATTCAGAGACTCTGTCCATCACCACCCCTTGTTGTAAATAATTTTGTCCACCCTAAGCGTGGAAGGGTATACTCAGATGTGAGTCCCTTGCTCATTGCACCATCAGGATTCAAGCAAGCCGGGCCGAAGACGCCTGAAATGGCAGAAACCGGTCCCCGGAAGCTTGTTTCCTTCCCAGTGTAAGAATTGGCTTTTGTAGTCTGGTCTGCCCTGTTCCCATGATGCACTGGGCCAGGGACAGACTAATTTGCATACAGCCAGGTTCTGAAACTGGGATGGTGCAATGAGCTAAAAAACGGTGTTGGATCTAGCCCTGATCTCTTGACTGGGTGAGAGTACTCTGCTTAATTCAGAGACTCTGTCCATCACCACCCCTTGTTGTAAATAATTTTGTCCACCCTAAGCGTGGAAGGGTATACTCAGATGTGAGTCCCTTGCTCATTGCACCATCAGGATTCAAGCAAGCCGGGCCGAAGACGCCTGAAATGGCAGAAACCGGTCCCCGGAAGCTTGTTTCCTTCCCAGTGTAAGAATTGGCTTTTGTAGTCTGGTCTGCCCTGTTCCCATGATGCACTGGGCCAGGGACAGACTAATTTGCATACAGCCAGGTTCTGAAACTGGGATGGTGCAATGAGCTAAAAAACGGTGTTGGATCTAGCCCTGATCTCTTGACTGGGTGAGAGTACTCTGCTTAATTCAGAGACTCTGTCCATCACCACCCCTTGTTGTAAATAATTTTGTCCACCCTAAGCGTGGAAGGGTATACTCAGATGTGAGTCCCTTGCTCATTGCACCATCAGGATTCAAGCAAGCCGGGCCGAAGACGCCTGAAATGGCAGAAACCGGTCCCCGGAAGCTTGTTTCCTTCCCAGTGTAAGAATTGGCTTTTGTAGTCTGGTCTGCCCTGTTCCCATGATGCACTGGGCCAGGGACAGACTAATTTGCATACAGCCAGGTTCTGAAACTGGGATGGTGCAATGAGCTAAAAAACGGTGTTGGATCTAGCCCTGATCTCTTGACTGGGTGAGAGTACTCTGCTTAATTCAGAGACTCTGTCCATCACCACCCCTTGTTGTAAATAATTTTGTCCACCCTAAGCGTGGAAGGGTATACTCAGATGTGAGTCCCTTGCTCATTGCACCATCAGGATTCAAGCAAGCCGGGCCGAAGACGCCTGAAATGGCAGAAACCGGTCCCCGGAAGCTTGTTTCCTTCCCAGTGTAAGAATTGGCTTTTGTAGTCTGGTCTGCCCTGTTCCCATGATGCACTGGGCCAGGGACAGACTAATTTGCATACAGCCAGGTTCTGAAACTGGGATGGTGCAATGAGCTAAAAAACGGTGTTGGATCTAGCCCTGATCTCTTGACTGGGTGAGAGTACTCTGCTTAATTCAGAGACTCTGTCCATCACCACCCCTTGTTGTAAATAATTTTGTCCACCCTAAGCGTGGAAGGGTATACTCAGATGTGAGTCCCTTGCTCATTGCACCATCAGGATTCAAGCAAGCCGGGCCGAAGACGCCTGAAATGGCAGAAACCGGTCCCCGGAAGCTTGTTTCCTTCCCAGTGTAAGAATTGGCTTTTGTAGTCTGGTCTGCCCTGTTCCCATGATGCACTGGGCCAGGGACAGACTAATTTGCATACAGCCAGGTTCTGAAACTGGGATGGTGCAATGAGCTAAAAAACGGTGTTGGATCTAGCCCTGATCTCTTGACTGGGTGAGAGTACTCTGCTTAATTCAGAGACTCTGTCCATCACCACCCCTTGTTGTAAATAATTTTGTCCACCCTAAGCGTGGAAGGGTATACTCAGATGTGAGTCCCTTGCTCATTGCACCATCAGGATTCAAGCAAGCCGGGCCGAAGACGCCTGAAATGGCAGAAACCGGTCCCCGGAAGCTTGTTTCCTTCCCAGTGTAAGAATTGGCTTTTGTAGTCTGGTCTGCCCTGTTCCCATGATGCACTGGGCCAGGGACAGACTAATTTGCATACAGCCAGGTTCTGAAACTGGGATGGTGCAATGAGCTAAAAAACGGTGTTGGATCTAGCCCTGATCTCTTGACTGGGTGAGAGTACTCTGCTTAATTCAGAGACTCTGTCCATCACCACCCCTTGTTGTAAATAATGAGGTTTTTGAGGGGTCAGGGCAAGGTTAAGGTAGGATCTTCAGTGGGGAACTTAGTAGGCTGTTTGGGAAGGAGAGGGGCCTTGTAGGTAGAGGGAGTGACAGTGTGTGATGTGCCTGTGTCTGTTCAGGGTGCATTTGCTTGTGGGTCTGGTGTATATTTTGTAAGTATGGGTGTATCTTGTGTCTCATGTGTCTGTTGGGTGTGTGATTGTGAGCATCTCTGTTTCTTGGGTGTATACTATGGAATTAGTGTATTTGTGGAGGGTGTAGCTGTGGATGTGCAGGTTGTGTGTGCTGTGTATGTTGATGTGTTGGATTTTGTGGGTGTGATGGTGTGTGTGCTGGGTGTGGATGTGATAGTAGGGTGTGATGTGTGCATGAGTGTGTGGGGTCATCTGTGCTGGGTGTAGATGTGATGGGATGGTGTGTGTGTATGCGGGTGTGGTGTTGTCTGTGGTGGGTGTGGATGGAATGTGGGTGATGGGTTTATGGATTTCTATGGCTTTGGTGGTGTGTGATGCCTGTCTGTTTGGAAGTGCATAAGTATTTATTGGGTGGTTTGTGTTCATATGTGGATGTGCTGCTTGGGTCTATATGAGTGGGTGCGTGCAAATGTGTGTGTGTGTGTGTGTTGTTAGGACAAGTTTTGGAAGAGGGTATTGGATGGGGAAGGGGTGGATCACAAGAATGGGAGAGATGAGCGGCTGCTGTGAGGGAGGAGGCCAGAGCCTAAAAAGATCACTGTAGGATGGACATTGAACTGTGAATGCCTTCCAAGTAGACTACCATTTGTTGCAGATGGCTGCCTTGCCTCTGGATAGTATTCAGTAGTGCCGTTTGACCTACAGAGATGCTTCTCAGGAGGTCAATAGTCTCCTCACTCAGTGCAGAGGGGGTGACAGTGGCAGGGGTTGAGGTGCCTGGAGCAAAGGAGATGGCACCCCTCTTAGGGGTGCGGACCAGGCCAACTGTGTGAAGAGCAACAGGGAGGGTGGAAATGGTATGAGGGGTGGCATACAAGTATGATGGTTCCTGTGGGGTCCGCCGCCACTGGGGAGTGTCCACTGGTGGATGACTCAGATGATGAAATTCCATCTTCCATAGCATTCCTATCACCTTCTGGGCCACTGTGTCCCTCGATCTATGTTGTCTTAGGACTGGCACCAATATGACTAGCTGTTCCCCGAATATGTTGACCCTTTCTCCTTCGCTGGCCCATGATTTTGCTGAAATGACATATACAATTAGTTAATTGAATATGCAGAAACACAACTGATCATAGCCTTTGAACACAAACATTTCCACTAACACCTGCATCAAGCCTATCAAAATTGGCTTATCCATTAGAATGAGCAAATGCATGCTTGCTACCTTATCTGAAAAATTTGCTCATAGAGATGTCATCACCCCAGATATTTCCAATACCAGGATTTTACTTGTGCACTCTCCATCCTTATGTATCTACTAGGACAGTTTAACACCTTGCATGATTTGGTCCTTGTAGTAGTGTTGCATAGTGAATTGATGTTACCAAAAAGTATGTCTTCAAAAAATACTTTTGCACAGTGTTGACACAAGGCCCTGAAATCAGCATTGTGTCATTTCTCCTAAACTACATTATGATGAAATGAGAGTCGGGAAATACTGCTATGTTGCTCAAATATGTCCAGAAACAGAAATCAGGTCACCAGCAAATGGGCATTTCACAATGATGACATTTTTTAGTAAACACCTCCTCATATGTTGTCATGTATTCCTATAGGTTCTGAATCGATCCCCCTATTCCTGACCCTCTTCTGGTTAAACTAACTATCAAGTTAACTAACAGTCAGCCCATGAGGCAAGAAAGCCCCCATGATGCAGATACCGTTATCTGACGCAGTCACACTACGGCACAGGAACGTGTTATCTGATTAGGTCATAACGCTTGAGATCTAATTAGACAAGCGACATTCCTCCAGCCCCTGATAAGGCATACGACGTTCTCATAACAAATCAAACCTATGACAACCTGGAAAATCCGTGCGGCCATTGTTTTGATTTCACAGAGAACTTCAGTAAAAGAATGTGCTAACGAGCAAGTCGTATGACATCTTTATTGACGTATCTATGTCCATCCTTACGTCAATCCCGGCACCTTTAAGGTATAAATATTGCCGATCTTGCCCTATGCAAACACACGCGTGGTGACGAGACGGAGCAGCCATACTTGCCGAAGCCCAGAAGCAGAGCAGACCCCGCTGGCAGCAGCCCCGCCTTCCTGACGCGCTGAGAGACGCGCTGCTACCTCCTACCGAGAGACCCAGCACCGGCGCTTTCGGGCAGCCCTCGCAGGCAGCCTGGAATATCGAGAGCAGAGAAAGAGATACCATTCCTCATTCATCCTAACTTCCAGGTACAGAACTGAATAACCCCTCACAGAGAATTCTTTAGTTATTCACTTGGCAAAAACAAACTTAACTTAAACTGTAACTTTCTATTACCGCCCACGCATTAGACTTAGGTCAGGTACACGGGGTAGGCGTATTTAGAAACACCAGTTGAGTACGTTTAGTCAAATGTATATGTGTATGTAAATATATTTTAATCATTTTAAACATCATATGGCTCAGAAACCATATCAATGTTTTTACAGTATTATTTTATACTATTGCTTTTAATGTATGCACTTTACTTAACTATAAGTATTGCAATAATATCGATCCATTTCTCTTGTACGAGAAAAGAGACTGATCAATAAATAACACCTTTTTATTGAACACGCCCGTCTCTTCCTTTTCTCTACAATCTGATGAGACTAAGAATGCACGTACTGACTGAGTAAAATAATTGCCTTGTGCTCACACGACTCTGGAGATACACTCTTGATTAGGGGAGAGCAAAGTTGTCATGTTCTATGGTTGTCAGAAACTAAATCCCTTCTTGTCTAATCAGGGGAGTTAATTCTTTCCTGAACATTCGAGAAAGTTTCTAGCGAACTCTGAGCTACGCTGGCAAACCCAAAACTTAAGTCTAGTATCGACAGTAGTAGACCTAGTTAACGTCTGGCCTAGGCCTTTACTGCTGTAGGTATTATTCCAATGCGCAGCGCCTATTGGGAAGATAGGAACTACACTACAATGTCTACTCTCAAAATGGTCCATTGAAAGCTGTACTGAAGTAGCTTTTCTATGTATCACGTTTAGCATAGATAATTGGCCTGGAGTCATTCAGGGATAAAGGTCTGGGGTATTTGTCAAACAATTCCTGCAGCATAGGTGAACGCATAGCCCTAAACCTTCCCAGTACAACTCCGTACTGGCCAAAACACCATTCTTACACAGCATTCCTAAAAGCCAATAGACCATTGAAGTTTCTTGTGACTCAGGGAATGTCTATGACAAAAAGAGGTGAATTCACTTTTGTGCCAATGGAATGCCATATCACAGTGCCATATTTTCCTCTAACACCAAATGCCATTTAATATTGAATCGAAACACTCACATATGATTCCAACATTTCTACATGTCCCTCATTGATGCATGTCAATGGTCAGGTAATGGTTCTGGACATTTCAAGATGTCAGATTCACATTAGTGAATGGTCCCACATAAATGAGATGCAGCTTTCAATTTTGACAAATCACTACAAGTCTACCAGTCATGCCCTTATGACAAAGGACATATCGTAATGCCTTAGGGTATGTGTTACACACTCACCAATGTGTACACAGACCTCTCTGTGGTTTCACATTACCTGTAAACCTATTACAATTATTTGTGAAAATACAGACTGCCCTACACACATATTTGTGAAGGGGTCAAACAACCTATAATGATACGTCAATCATGTATTAACAGTATTGCAGATAAAACAACAATAGGCAAATGTTTATGTACCAACATGTAGGCACTAATACTGATGGCACCAGTGATGTATGCACCCTCATGTTTGTGTAGAATTCCAACTTACCAATGTGAAATGTTGTCCAGTCTCTGCATCAAAAGTGCAATGTATGCTATGGCACATGTTAAAGGGCTACCATTACACAAGACATAGTAGTGAAGGAGCATAACACCAGACACAATAAAGACCAGTGGCCTGTTTGATACAACTGTCACCGATAACTCAAACTACATGAGGTGATTAAGGACTTTAGTCAGGCATGTGGCTGCTCAGGACAGTACATTGGTAATGGATTGGACCCTGCTGTGTTCCTGGTCAAAATACAATAGGCAAAGATCATCATCATGCACAGTCTACCAGACTTACACATATGAGAACTCTTCTTGTGCTTTGGGCATGGGTCACCCTCAATGTTGATTGGAAATGCCTGCCTGTAACCAAAAATAGGCTCATGTAACATTCTAAATTCAAGTCAGGACTTACCCCCATGCTGCTGCTGTTGGGCCCTCAACTGCTCATCAAGCTCAGGATAGGCCACTGCGAATATGTGGGCCATATGGGGGTCAGGATGCGGTACACACCCTACACATGTAGGGAGGACTTCCCAAGCTGGACCTCAGTGATCTTCCGGGTCTAGCACCTTAGGTACTTTCAACTTTCCCAGCAATATACACTGCATCACCTGTAGACCCTCAGGGTCCACACCTTCCTATATCCAGCTTCTGATGGAAGTTAACGTGTATGGATACAAGCGAGGCAAGAAACAGATTGATACTATCACTTTTTGTATATCTGTATTGATGTCACACAATTTGACTACATCTAGCACTAGTATTGCTCATAAGTTACCATACAACATGTGTAGTATTCACATGCTGGCACAACAAATGCATTACTACGCATTTCTGCTGCAAGCTGCTGACTATCCTCACCCCTTGTCAGGTCCTAAATTGATTATGCCAGCCCAGTACCATCTTCTAGTCCATTGTCCTCCTACATTTTCTGTGATGTGAGCTGCAATGAAACAGGCCAAAATATTGTGACCTACTGAAACCTAAGCAACTTGTACATTTTTACCAGACACCTTTACGGCCAGCCTCATTAACCTGATGCCTGCGGTCCATAGAATCAGGTACCATAGAATAGACTACATTCTATGACTAAGGAAACTATAAAAGGTCTCTTATGTGTGTCAGTGAGAGCTTGCTCTCAGGGGGTGTGAGGACATGTGCACGTATTAATGGGATATCATTCTATGGCTTACTGGGTGTGTGTGGTATGTATTAGCAGCACAGGACACACCTTTGGCCATATGTGGGACTGTTATAGAGACGACATTAACATACCATTGTATGTCCTTGTGGATTGGGGGAATATAAAACTGCAGAGGAATCTCCTATTCAACAGCTCATACATGTGTGGAGAAACAAATACCTATGTTGTACACATTTAACACATACCCACTCTAAATCCCAAGTACTACAGCAAGCCGAAAGATGTGAACGTTGGCCAAGTCAAGCTGCAAAACTTACCATAGCAGATCTCACCCAATGCAATGTTAGCCCCAATTGGAATTCATCCCACAAATACATCCATTCAACATTTACGCTCGTCCTCTGTAGGACCACTACTTGTCCCAAGGTCTCATCATTATTATCACTGCAAATGGACCAGCTATTATTGTCAAACAAAGACAACTGTAGTCACACATCCCAAATTAGACAAGAACAAAAGGTAGCATCAGTAGCAATGGTTGGACAAATAGTTCAAAAAACAACAATGGGAGAGGTAGGGAGAGTCAAGAAGGCTTCTCTCAATCCCCGGTTCAATGTAGATAAACAAAAAGAGAGAGGCCAAATCAGTCTCAAACATGCCACTAGATTGGAGCGAGATAACTAAGGATCACACACTCACTTAGGGTGAAAAGGAAAGCCCTCACACACCGACCTAGTCAGTGTCATGCTTCATCATCGGGCCCCACCAAAGAGGCCGAGTGCCTCTTTGGTGTGCTACAACGCCAGAAAGACTGCGGAGCTGGTTGTGTGAAGGAGGACGGGTTGTGAGGGTGAGTTAAATTAAAAGTGTCTAAACGAGTATCAAAAAAATTTTTTATTAAATGATCCCTAAGACACGATTTAACAGGTATTATGTGTCTGAATTTAGTTGCCAAGGATTAGGAATGGTAAAATTCAGATAAATACAGTAGATAGATTAGTCAGTCAACATGTTTCTGCCATTTTGGAGGCTTAAATTTACCAAGGCATTCATCAGGACTATACCCCGGCGGTATGGACTCTCTAATCGTCCACCCTAACCAAGGGACGTGAAAGTGAAAAGAGGTAGGTGAAAAAGTGCATAAAAAAGGGAGAGCAAATGCTCAATCCCCCAAAAAAAACTCCAAATTCGGGAGTGTTTCTGCACCTGTAAAGTGAAAGTACACATACAAACACAAACACAAACACACAATAATTAATAAATGCCCTTGCGTTTGGTTGTCGTGCTCCTTATGGTGTGGCAAAATTCGTGTGCCCAAAGTAACATGTAGGTTTAACACCATCCACATAACCCTGAAGGGATGATATCGGTAACTCTGGGACGTGGGGTGATAAGGGTGTTTTAAAATACACTTAATTAGGAAGAAAATGGGTTAAAAACACACTCTATTTACTCCTTCTGAAGGGATCAATGGACCAAAAGGTCGGTGACCCCCTAGTTTGGTAATAACATACATAAATCTCACTTTAAAATTTGGCGCTACTTGCACCATGGGTCTCGGGAGGGGGGTTGGAGCGAAATTGGCACATCCTATAAATGAAAAAGAGGTATTAGCCATTCGGTCCCGATATACGGGCAGTACTTAGCTCTGTTTCCAAACCGATCAGCGTTGTGGTTCAGGAACACTCACGCCCTTGATGCTCACAGCCCGCTTAGACACCTAGGATCTCCCTCGTAACCGGACCCCGTCGATGGAGAGCGGGGCCGGTGAGTGAGTATAAGAGCAAGGGATCAGGGCGTTGCGTTCTTCCTGGTGGGCGTGTCCGGCCAGGAAGAGGCTAGGAGCGCGCCCGCCCCCCGCCGCAAGGAAGCCTGACACGCACCGGTCCCGAGCAGGGCGTCGCGTCCTTCCTGGTGGGCGTGTCAGGCCAAAGAGAGGCCAGGAACGCGCCCGCCCCCCGCCTGCAGAGGAGGCTTGACACGCACCGGCCCGGGTCAGTGGGGCGATTGATTACACCGTGTAGTTATGGGGCAGTACTCTTTGGAATATAGGCGCTAGATGTTCAATATCGCTAAATAATGAGCAGTACAGTATTTAGCCAGTATTAAGAAATTGGGAAAGAGGGCGACTAATGAGGTCAGTAGATAGCGCCCTAGTTGTGCACTACAATAACAGTGAATACTGTGCTGTAGAATTAGTGTGATAAGATTCTATGCACATCAAAGGCACATGGCAAAAACAATAACTCCCAGGATGGGGGGAGGAGGAGAGAGAGACACACAGCAAAAAGACAAATAGCACAGAACAGGCAATTGGCTTAGAGTTGTCCTTGTCAAGAAAAATGCAAAAAATGCAGAGTGATGGAACAGATTATCATATTGACACTCAGGATAATACAGTGTTCCATGGGATATCATCGTTAAGGCCGGTGGTATTAGTCCCCAGGCGATACACCCAGCGTTGTTCTTTTTCAAAGAGTCTGCTTGTGATATTGGTGGTCCCTTGGAGTGCTTCAATTACAGTCCACCTCATATCATTGGGTGTGTGATTGCTGTCTAGGAAATGGCGGCTCAGCTTGGTGGTTAGTTTCTTACACCTTATATTGCTTCGGTGTTCGCATATACGCTGTTTCACCCTGCGAGTAGTCATGCCAATGTAACGAAGCTGGCAAGTGCAGGTGATCATATACACGACATTCGTTGTGTTACAGTTAGTGTGTTCTCTCTGTACCCAGACCTTCCCTGGTTCCAATGCTAAGGTTTTAGTTGCGTCTGTCAAGTGGCAGACCGCGCAGTCCGAACAAGGGTAGTGCCCAATAATTTTTGGTAGGCCCCACGCTGCGGTTATCGATGGCGCATTGATGGTAAGTTTCTCTTTTGGCCTGGTGTGGACTAGAGCATCTTTTAAGCTTCGACCTTTTTTGAAAGAAAAAAGTGGTTTCTCCCAGTTTTCTTTACAGGATGTGATGATATTCCAATGTTTGTTAATTGTCTTTTTCATCACATTGGACAGACTATTTTATGTTGTTACACACGTCAGTGGGATTGAATCCGGGTTCTTTTCTTTTTCAGCCAAGAGTGCCTCTCTAGGTTGGTTTCTCGCTCTTTTTAGACCCTTATTCAGAATTGGAGCTGGGTAACCCCTGTTTTTGAATTTCTCTGTAAGAATGGTTGACTGTTCCTTGAAATCAGAAAGGGCACTACAGTTTCTTCTAAGTCTCAGATATTGCCCATAAGGGAGATTCTCTTTGAGAGGGCGAGGATGAAAACTTCTAAAATCAAGAAGATTGTTTTTGGCTGTAGGCTTATGGTGGGTCTTAGTCGTGAGCCCAGTACCAACAGCAGAGATGACCACATCAAGGAAGACAATGTCTGTTTTGCTAGTGTTGTTTGTGAATCTCAGGTTATGATCTAGCGTGTTGATCCAGATCAGGAATGTGTCCAGTTCGCCATCACTCCCTGTCCAGAGAAGCAGAATGTCATCAATATAACGCTTCCAAAGAAGCATGTGAGTGGAAAACGCTGCAGTGGGGGGTAATATGAATTTGGCCTCAAAATCCGCAACGTATAATCCTGCCACGCTGGGAGCAAAGACACTACCCATCGAGGTCCCTGAGCATTGAAGGTACAGCCTGTCTTTGAAAGAGAAAAAATTCTCTTTGAGGGCTATGGTGGCACATTCAATGATGAAGGTTTTTGGTGTCTGATAGTTCCATTCGATGGAATCTAGAGATTTCCTCAGGACATTGATGGTATTGTCCTGTGGAATACTTGTGTAAAGGCTTTCTACATCGAGGGTCACTAGGGTAACTGAATTCTCAGTGAACGTGATTTCTGATAAAAGTTTTAAGAGGCTCTTGGTGTCTTTGAGGTACGTGGGAGTGGATTGTACTAGAGGTTTCAAAAAGTAGTCACAGAATTGTGACAAGGGCTCCAGAAGCGAACCGATCCCTGACACGATGGGGCGTCCTGGTGGCGGCAAACGATTCTTGTGCATCTTGGGCAAGGTGTAAAAGTATGGAATCACCTTGCTTGGATTGTTTAGGAAGTCTGCTTCGTTTTTAGACAGATGTTCGCATTCCTCAGCATGGCGGACCAGGTTTGTGATCCTTTTGGTGAGATCTGATGTAGGATCAATAGTAAGTAGGGTGTAGTTTCTGGTGTCCCCCAGCAGGTCATTACAGGTTTTTTCGTAGTCACTGGTGTTCTGGATAACTATCCCTCCGCCCTTGTCTGCCGGTTTTATGGTTATAGAGGTATCATTCTGTAACGTCCGTAACGCTTGATGTTCGGCTGTGCTAAAGTTACCAAAGGTCTTAGGAGTTTGATGTGTCTCCAGATCCTTAGATACGGCCTGCTCAAAGGCGGTGATAGCCGCCGGGACAGTGTGGTTAGGAGGGGTGAAAGTGGAACTTAGTCTGAGTCCCGTGTCTCCTTTCCTGACAGCCTCATTAGGGTCTGTCTTACCTTCAAAGAATGCCTTGAGTTTTAATTTTCGAAAAAAGCTTGACAAAAAGTACTACATAAAGCAAGTTCTTTATTATGGAGTATAATTTGTGATCCAAAAACAAAGACCACTGGCCACTACATAATCCAGGATGTCCTCCAACTCACTGCTGCGCCACCTAACTTGCCGACTGGAACGCTACCGGGGAAAATTCTCCAGGAATGGGTATCTAGTGGGCAGTCCAGGCATCTGAATTATGTCATTTGGGTGGGCTGGGGTTGGAATTGGGAGGGCTTGTTTGATCCTTGGGAGGGCTGAACTCAGGATTGGGAGGGTTGGCCTGGTCTGTGGGAAGGCGGGCTCAGATTTTGGAGGGCTGAATTTGACCATGAGTATGAGCATTGTTTTACTAGAGTACACTGCCACTCCCAGAGAAGCATCTTGGCGGCAGGCGGTGATGAGTGTGGTTGCATACACTTAGTCAGTCTTGATTAATCTTGAGGGGGAATCTATAAGGGGTATAAAGTAAGCATAAAGGGTAGTAATGGGTATAGGGAGGGTAGGAGCAGTTTTTTAAAATGTTAAGTTGGCCTTGGAAGATCTGTGGTAGGGTGGGGAAGAGGTATTTGGGGTTTTGGGAGAGGGTGAGTGGAATTCTCAACTGGTGGTCTTCCTTTCTACAGCCTTGTGTGAGAGAGAGGGGTTTACGGGTGGGGCAGGCAGGTGTTTTTTGGGTGGACTTGGAAGTGGAAGGGAAGGGAAGGTGTGGGAAAGAACACCTTTTGGGTTTGGGAGGGGGCAGCAGTGGTAGGGAAGAGGTCAAAGACAAACAAGGTAAGCACTTTGGGAGACTGGAGAGGAGGTAAGGCAAGGGGGTTGGTGTTGGAGGTAGAGGTATGTGAAGTATGAAGTGTGGGTATGGTATCAGAGTGTGTGATGTTGGTAGTGGCTGTGTTTGATGGTGTGGGTGTGGTGTTTGGGTGTGTGATGTTGGTAGTGGCGCTGTCTGGTGGTGTGAGTGTGGTGTCTGTGAGTGTGTTGTTGGTAGTGGCTGTGCATGGTGGTGTGGTGTCTGGCTGTACGTTTGTAGTGGATGTATGTGGTGCCATGGCTCTTATGTCTGGGTATATGTAACTCGATGCTGTGTTTGAGTGCCTGGGGAGTGGTTGTGTGCCTGTCTTTTTTCCTCTATTTCTGTTGTCGTGTGCTGCATATGGATATTGAGGTGGATGCATGCTGATGTGTGTGTGTGCTTTGGGCAGGTATGGGAATAGGGATTTTGGATAGGGAAGAGACAGGAGGTGGGGTGGAAAGGTGGCATTGGTGGAAGGCTGCCGTGAGTGTGGAAGCCAGAGACTGACATGTCAACATGAATGCCTTCCAGGTACGACACCATCTGCGTTAACTGGTGGCTTTGCATCTGAATGGCTTTCAGTACTGCAGTCTGACTCACAGAGATCTGCCTCAGGGTATCAATTGCGTCCACACGCAGGGCAGCAGGGGAGACAGGGCAGGGGGTGAGGTGCTGGGTACAAAGTAGACTCCCCTGTCTTAGGGTAGCAGACCAGGACAACTGACTGGGGAGCAACCGAGAGGGTGGAGATGGAATGGAGGTGGCGTAAATGGATTTTGCAGCCACAGGTCCAGGGAAGTCCACCACCACCAGGGAGTGGCTGATGATGAAGATGACGATAAGTTGTATGGCTCCTCCATGGCATACCCACCACCCTCTAGGCCACTGGTTCCCTCCATGTCACTGGCGCAATGGGAAGCACTGTGGCCAGCTGCTTCCCCAATAGTCTTGGCTCTGTCTCCTTTGATGCCCCTGGGTTGATTCTGAAAGAATAGAAGAAATAGGGTCATTACAATTGTGAGAACACCTGGGCAAACATAGCCTAACACAGCACATTACATGTACGAGGATGACTACATTGGCTACAAAATCGACATGAGCATGTGCATTTATGCTACATGACTTGTGCACAGTCACACATAATGGTTTCATAACTACAGTCTGCTCCAACTGCATGTGTGACCTTGTCCAAATCTACCCTCATTTGTGTAGCAGGAGATATCATCACCCTGTCAACCTAGGGCCTTATAGCATACCATTGTTACCTGATATCATCAAATGGGATGTCCATATGGAATGCATTACTACCTATCCGCACAAGGCCCTGCAATCAGCAAACGGCCAGGTCTCCCTAACTTACAACATGTAGAACTGCTGGGCACCTGCTATAGCTATGTTGCACCAATATTTGACTGCCAAGAAGAAGGTGCCATGGAAGGGCCCATTCCACACTGTACACACATCTCAAGTAACACTTTCACATCTGTCCTCTGCCAGATAATGCAGTTGTAAGCTGCACATGAGTAGCTTAGCTAGGTGTCACATGTAGTACAGAAGAGTAGAATTGAGACATTGTGGCTCCAACCGGTGTCAGATTTCAGCACAAATAACCATTGAACATGAGTCTGCTTAGGAACATCCCCAGTCAAGATTGGTTCATGTGAGCACACCTTCTCCATATTGTACTTCTCAATGCAATTAGAACATTGAAAGTACATGAGGATTAGGAGATATCCAGTCCATAAAGAGTTCTTGATTGTGTCTACAAGGGAAGGGAATTCACTGTACCTTCCCTGTTTTCTCAAACACAAATACCAATGTAGTACTGAGTGCTGACAGACGCATATGAGCCCAAAATGTCAGTATCTCACTCCCTGATGCATATCACCAGCATATCAACAGCCACAGAATGACCCTCCACAAATGCACATGTGCATCTCACCTGACTGAATACATTCTTCTCAATGGCTAGCAAAGTGGCATTGCCTGAAAGTACTAGAAGTGTTCCAACCATGTGCGAATCACCCATCCATGTCTATGCCCATCCATGTTTTTGGTCCCACCTACTCTGTATACCCATCACTGAATTATATTGTCATGTACACATTGACCAACACAGACAAATATGATGATTCTGATTGAAAACCTTGTGGATCCTCAGATCATTTATGGAACAGTTGTACAACACATAAAGGTGCATATGCGACATGTAGGCATCAAAACAGTTGACAGCAGTGGTGTTAGCCACCTCATGATACTGTATATTTCCCACTTACCTAGGGGAAGAATTAGACTATGTCTATATCCAAAGTGTATAGTATTCGACACCAAAGTAAGTGAACCATCATCAAATGAGATACAGTAGTGAGGGAGCATCACTCCAGACACTAGGATGACAAGAGACCTGTTGGGACCACTGCCATATATTAAATCAAAAGCTAATGTAGTTTATCCGAGACATTAGGCAGCCATGTCGCTGTTCAACTATGGAAACTCAAATCTGACTGTAGCCTGCTTAGATCCTGGTCACATGGACAGTAGTCTACGGTTAACACCATGCACCTATTGCCAGACCTACACATGCAACAATGCTCCCATTGCGTGGGGCATGAGTCACCTTCAATCTTGAAGGGGAAATAGCTGCCTGTAACAAAAGATACGTGGTCATGCATACTGTTTTACTCTGGCCAATTTTCACCCCCTCCTTGCTGCTGTTGGGCTCTTAACTGCCCATCAAGGGACGGTTATGCCACCACCAGTATGTGAGCCATTAGTGAGAATAGGTTCCGCATGTGTCGCTTCTGCCTCAGGAGGACACCCCCGGCTGGACCTCCAAGATCTTATGGGTCCAGCGACTCAGGTCTTCCGACCTTTTTCTGCAGTGAACACTGTACCGATGAGTGATCCACAGGGTCTATATCTTCTGGGTGATGAATTTCCTTATGGACATTGACCTGTAGGGGTGCAATTGATAAAGAGACTGAATGGACATGCAAGATGTAGGTTATCTGCTAGGGTGGCACAGAGATTGTACACAGCTAGCATTGCCATCTAACAAAATTGCACACATTACTTGCTTGAAGCACACATTCTGAGCACTAGAAAAACCCTAACTGCACACTGTTAAAGTCCTCTGTGTACTACCCTCCATCCTGATCATGCCTATACTGACTACGCCGGACCACTGACATCATGTAGCCCTGTCCCACACCACACGTGCTCTGAAAGGTGTTACCATGTAACACAGCACACAATTGTGTCCCCCTGTAGGCTACAGTAGTAGTGCAGCACTGGACAGACACATGAGCCGTGTGGACAAAGTACTTGCTTCAAACTATCCAAGACATCACTGCTATCATTGCATTGACTACATTCAAAGTTTGGGGTCAGAATCAAAGGGTTGCTATGTGTGTAACTGAGAAGTCCCACTCTGAGGATGAGTGGACATGTGATTTCCTAATTTGGACATCATACTATGTCTGCATGTGTTTCTGTGAGAAGTCCTGGCATCACAGGACACACGTATGCAGTATGTTGCAGTGTGTATGGGACAACATCAACATTGTACATACTGCATGATTGTGCATTATTACACAGCAGGTGATGTACTTTGGAACTGCACTGCAGTTGTAACCAACTATCTGCAATGAACATGTTTCACATGAGCAATGTTCCTGTACAATGGTAGTATCACTCATATGACAGAAAATTCCCAGACATCTGGGAGTAAGGGGCCTCTCCTAAGGCAATGAAACACAATGTCAATATGGGTCTATGGACAGAAGTCTCTGGCTCTCATCATGCACACTACCGAATGTAGTCTTACTAGGTGCATTTAGGCAAACTCATGGCCCAGTTACACTGGTTCAGGCCATGTTTGTGGATCAGCATATCTACAGGGAGAGTACTATGTACATAAGTTCCATTGTCAAATAAACTCTGCTACAACCTGGACCATGAACCACACAGGGCACACAGCATTGTCAGTGTTTGCTCTCTGCATGCTGAGCATACAGTTCCGAAATGACTATCATATGCCCACATATTCCATACCCAACAGTACATCACATTTTTCAACTTTAGCCTATTTCTGAGATCGCCGTGGTTGAATCCGCTTACCACACAGTTCAAATCAGCCAGCGATCGGCGAATGAGCATCTCCCATTAGCAAGGTCAGGCATCCACATAGGCGGTCTTCTCTGTCAGCAGACACATCCCTTAAACTGCAACTTTCACAAAAACCACTTTCAGCCTATGGCTGTGACCGTCATTGATGAAGTTGCCTACGGCCGGGTTTGAATCCTCCAGTGGTTGGCGATCCTGCATGTCCCATTAGTGAGGTCAGGCATCCTCTATGTCAATGTTGCAAACCACATTGTAAAACGATTGTCTAAGAGTGTCTCCGCCACTACATATATGTTTGAACATATCACCTAATGTATGACACAATTCCTCTGCTTATACCATTACTCACACTTCAGGGTGAAGTGTGAGTAATGGTATAGGCAGTGCATGAACACACGATTACTGCAGTGCAGTGTACACCAGTGCTGACGGTAGAAATGTGTGCAGGCTCCACAACATGACGGTGTCCATCATGCAAATTAAGTTACAGACGCATTTGGAGGCCAGATTGGGAATGATAGGTGGAACTTGTGCTGATGTGAATAGATTAGATTCACCTGGGTGACTTGTGTACATATCTGTAAAGTCAATGTTAGGCTGTCTTTTGCCAGGAATGTGCTCTCTCAATTCTCAATTTAATCTTTATTTCGACTGATACAGCCATAAAAGATACATATAAAACACACAGCATGTCATATAACACATATGTTACTTAACACAAATAAAAATATATCCATAATTTACAATATACGTTAAAACCATCTACAATACAATATAGATATACATATATACACGAGGACTAAATATTGTCACCATTTACATTTAGTAGCGAGGGAGGGAATCATGCACCATTTAGTTTGGAAGAATATATACATGGTTTGACTACTCAGAATGGTTGGCCGATCTTCCTTCTAGCAAAATAAACTGAGAGAAGAAATCTGCTAATACTAAATACAACAATTTGTAGGGTATTAGTCCTGGCAATCCTATATGCCTGGAGACAAGTTCTTATTCCTAGGGTATTACACAGGGGTTTAATCCACTTTTTTCTTGCTTTATCGTACGCTTGGCAGAAAAAAAGAATATGGCTTTCGTCCTCCATACAGGAGTCTGAACACATTGTACAATTCCCCTGTGTAAGGTCAGCCCCGTCCCGATTTCTCCTAGACCAGCGTTCAACATTACAGTTTGTCATAAGATTCCCATACCTAAACTTCAAAAATAGAGACTTCGCAAGTGGAGGCTCTATCTCATCCAAAAATGCCTCGAAAAAAGGTTCTTCCTTGAAGCTTAAAAAGTTTTGAGTAAGGGAACCGATACTATTACCATTTGTTAAACGATTGGTGATGAGGGACCAAAATGCTTGTTTCACCATAGATTTTGCATTAAACGGCAGCCCTTCAGGACGTTCCCAAAACTGTGGTAAACCCAGGATAAAAAAACATTTTTTAATATGCTTGAGCCATACAACAGAATGTAGAGAATCAAGACCCAATATCTCCTGAAGTCCATTCCTATAGTCAATCAATTCAGGGGTAGACCATAGTCTTACCCAAAACATTAGTGGTCGTAAGATTGTATAATTATCAGTTCTTCTGAGATTCAAATCCATTTGGAGTGGAATCAAAGGTGTACTTATGGAGACCCTTACGATTGATCTCATGAATCTATTATCCAATCCATAAAAACTATCCTTTGACCATGGCCCCCATATCTCAGCCCCATAAAGGGCAGCAGACTGGGTTTTAAATTTGAAGAGCTCAAGCGCAGGAGTAACGCTTTTGCTTGAGCAAGTATTTAATTTGCTGATAATTGGTCTAACATTATGAGCATAGGACATCTTACTTTTCTCGATTTGATCTTTCCAAGTTAGGTTTGAGTCTAACACTACCCCCAGATAGGAAAAATTATCCACTGTTTCCAGTACCTGGCCGTCCAGACTTAAGGTCCCCTTATCTAGCTTAGGGGGATTTAGAGCCATACATTTGGTTTTATTAACGTTTATCTCTAGACCTTTCTTCACACAGTATGTGCTAAAGGAGTTCAAGAGTGCCTGGAGACCCTTCTTGGTTTGTGATATCAAAATGGTATCATCCGCGAAGAGTAACGCAGGCACCCTCTCCCCATTGAGTTTTGGTGAATCACTAGCGCAACTGTTCAAATGGTCTGGGATATCGTTAACAAAAAGTGAAAATAAGGTGGGAGCCAAAACACATCCTTGGCGTACACCACGCTCTATGGGGATATCACGTGTCAATTCCCCGTTCGGTCCCCACCTAATGTTGGCATGATTCCCATCATGTAGCTGAACTATTTGGGCCAGGAGACAACCGGGTAGGCCAGCTTCACTGAGTGACCTCCAGAGCAGGTTACGAGGGACAAGGTCGAATGCCGCCCTCAGATCTACGAAGGCGACATACAGGCGACCCTTCCTAATGAGCACATACTTCCAGTATATACAACAGAATCTAAAAACCTGGTCTGTGGTGCTGATCTTACCCCTAAAACCGGCTTGTAATTTAGTAAGTATAGCATTTTCCTCGAGCCAGTCATTCATCCGAAACAATAGGTGTTTAGAGTAAAGTTTTTGCAGAATGTCCATCAAACGAATCGGTCTGTAGTTCGATGGAACAAACCTGCTGCCCTTTTTAAATATTAGGACAACCTCCGCAGCTCGCCAACTATCTGGGAATCGACATTTGCTAGACAAAGCATTAAATAAATGGTTTATGTACGGGGCCCAAACTTCGACCTCGTGTTTGTACAGGTCACCTGGTATTTTGTCGGGGCCAGGGGCTTTGCTACTTTTCAATTCGGCAATTGCCCTTTCTGTCTCATCAATTGTAAAATTCATGCACTCAATTGGTGGAGGGGACCAAGGAGTGACATCAGACCCGTTGTCATATTGTTTGTAAAGAGATGTGAAGTGCGTCACCCAAGTCAACTTGTCTAAAAAAACATCCTTCACAACCCTACCTGCATGAGAGCCATTGGCCACTAGCCTCCAAAACCCAACATTGTCCTTCACTTTAGCCGCGGCCAGCATCTCTGCCCAGATCGACTCCTCCCATGTCCTTTTCGATGTATTTTGAATAGACTTATAGGTTTCCCTGGCTACTTTAACATCATCCTTCATTTTGTTTTTTATTGCATACAGTAACTCCCTCTTGGCTGATCTACACAAGTGATCATACCATAATTTACCATGGCACCCCATCCTCACATTTTGATGTATTTTCCTTGGCATTTTTGTCAAACATATTTTTAACTTTTAAAAAAATGTATGGTGTAATGCAATGAATTTATCATAACAGTTGGATGAAAGAGAATAATCATCTAAGGACCCAAAAATAGAATCAAAGAGTGAATATACATTTGCCAGTGTATCCCCATGTTCAAGTACATATGACCATTTCAGTACACGTCTGTTGTTGCTAACATGGTGCACATCACATGAGATGGGATTAGGAACCTCAATTGCCGGTGGAAAAGGGGGTTCACTGAACAAAATACCATCAACCAACAATTCTAATGGGTAGTGGTCACTTTCACCCCTATTGGACACCACAAAGTCCATCATATAATGCCAGATACTCAATGAAACAAATATGAAATCCAAATTGCTTGTGATATCAGACCTTACAAAGGTGGGGCATTTTGAAAGGTCGGAGGGTAAACGACCATTACATGCCCTGAGGTTATGATCGACCGTTAGTCTTACCAGTTGTATGACTAATGCCGAACAATTGACAAAGTTTATACTCTCAAGCTGAGGAATGTTGTTTGCATGGTCTTCCTCCTCAAGGATATCAACAAGCCCCAGGACGGGTTCAAAGTTACAGTTGATATCACCTCCCATGATAACTGCAGCATCACCAACCTCCCTTCTAATAAAATTATCCAGAAATTCAATCGTGGGGGAATTTTTAGAGTGTACGGAGGGTCTGTTGTAGACATTAATTAAATAACATTCTTCCCCTTTTGTATTTGTGATTTTCAGAGCCAAGATGTCTAGTGAGCCTGTTTCAATAAGTTTGATCTTAATCTTCAACGTGACTTTGACCCATATGATGACTTCCCCTATTTGACTGAACAGCCCCGATACCAAAGGTTTTGTATCCTATCCTATGGGGTATGTCTATTGCCCAGGTTTCTTGTAGAAGGCAAAAATCGCACGAATCTATATATTCCGCCCATTCTGGGTCCCTCAGATTTTTATTTACCCCCGCTATATTCCAAGAGGTTAAAAGCAAAGATGGTTTTACCCCTTTACCTGTACAGGTTGGATTTGCAGTGGACACTGGTCCTGTCATTGTGCCTTGTAATGGGGCATCTGCAGAGTGCGGGTCTAAGCCAGATAGCAGACCCACTACACCATTGATATCTTCATTAGCCGAACCACCTGATTTTTGCCCAGAATTCCTCGTACTTGCTACAGTTATACATTGCTTGTCTAAGGCATGCGTTTTATTTTGACGGTCTTTACCTCCCTCTCCAACTGGGGTCATTACCTTAAAATTAGCAGATTTAAAGAAAGTACCTTCATCACCAGCTAGATGGTCGATGTCTTGAGAATTAATAGGACAATTCATCAGGATTGGGAGTCAATCAACTCCATCCAGAGAGCTAAACCTATTATAGGTAGAAATTCCATTCCACGCATTATTGATGCCCTGTCTACCCAATTTGGTGCCAAGCATAGAATGATGGTTAATCGTGGTCCAATTTCCTCCATTGTTAGTATGCCTCAAAGGAGGATAAAAAAATGTTAGAGGCCTTGATTCAATGGAGGATGTACCTGCATAGGTGATTCGTGTGCATATATGTTGGGCAGTATGAGAGCCCTCAAATGAAACAACAATACAATCACCCATAATGGTTTTGTTTATAGGACCAATCCAGGGCACCCTTCTTACCATGAGGATTCTACTTTTTATATGGTTCGAAATAGGCTTGTTTTCGTTTAGCCAGTATATTACCTTGTTTTTCAAGAACAAAAATGTTTCCTCATGTTGGTTGTCTAGTTCAGGGACCCCAGTTAATACAATTACAAAAGGACTTGCGTCTGGTGGAAGATCTATATATCCTCCCCTTGTGATTTTACTAGCATGGGATGTGCGGTAATTATATGCGTTCTTTTTCAGGTTTTTATTTGACGAGGGCACATTAAGGGTAGGGACAATATGTGCAGGAGGATGAGCATTTTCAGTACTCGGTGTTCCATTATTCGTGGCTGGTATAAGACCTTTACAGATCGAATTATTAACAGTTTTACCTTTTGGTGGAACCAAAGGGGTAGCAGAGAAAGTATAAACTGAGTTCACAGTGTGGTCAACTACTTTTAAAGCACTCTTCATAGTGGTTTGTTTGGCGTCCGATTTTATCTCCGAAGATACAGAGGGGATGGGGGCATGTAAGCTACTAGTAGCTGCATCAGAACACTGTGGCTTATTGCCACATGAGTTTAGACTTAAGCTAGTCAAAGTAATAATACTTTTCTCTACCTCAAGGAGTTGGTTTTCAATACAGGATAACCTAACTTCAAGAGGTCTTAATAGTTTCTTTAGTGTCTCCCATACAGTTTTCACAAAATCCTCCTTTCCACCCTCCATTCCACCCTCCAAGTCCACCAGGGGTGTACCTGTCTTCTCATTCAGTGGAGCAGGATGCACATCAACATTGACTATATTCAACGCTTCGATCTTATTACCATTTTTAGGCAACTCCTTAGTGGAGAAGGTCTGGTGAAACATACTATTTGGGCCCCCCCGGGGATTAGACCATGCTGTTAAACACTGACTTTTTGCCACTTTGGCCTTTTTCCTAACGTACGCTAACTTTGACTGACGTTTTCTTTTTTGTGATAACGTTGCCTTAGTGGCGCACATAATATTATTAGGTTCATTATTGTCTTTATTTTCATTATCCTCTAAAGGTGTATCCACCTTAGGAGATATTTCAGGTGGATTTCTTTTAGGTGTTTCTTGGGTGAGGTCGAGTGTAACATCAATTGGAGGTAATGTTTCTTCAGGGACAGAATGTTCGTCAGCTGGTATAATAATGGGTTTGATAGCAACAGGGCGCTCAGGAGTTTTAACTAAGGCAATACTGCCTAGAGAAGATTTTTTGCCCACGCCTAGATCTATAGATAGTCTTCTAGCTGCCTCCAGCTCCAAGGACACTCTATGCTGGAGTTTGTTAATCTCAATGTCAATGCTTGTATTGGTCCTTGTTATAAAATCATCCAAAGTTCCAGTGCCTTTTTTGGCATTTTTTGCCCTGTATCTTGTTTCGCACGCAGACATCGTTCATGAAAAGACCCTAGTCAGAAGCAAGCAAAAAAAATACTATTACCTAACACCAGGTAGTGGTACCGCACGGCCAAAGGGGGTGGCCCGGTCCGGTCTTGCTCGGTCTGTAACGGGCTAGAACGGGCCCGCCCTTGTCCCGGGCTTCTCCCGGTCGCTCCCGCGCGCTCCCGCGCAGCGGGACTTGTCGTTTGTTTATGATTCGTGCTTGTGAGAGGGGGCGGAGCGTGCAGGGAGAGTGGCCCAGGTGCTTCCAATTGGGTCTGGCGGGCGCTCCTGGGACTTGGATTCCTGCGCCCGCACACGCTCGCGGCCCTGCACGCGTTCCCACAGTCCCTACCTCCGAGGGAGGTCGCTGTCCTTCGGGTGCTGTTTTCGCCCAGGTAAGCCCCCAAACGAAGTGGGACCCGCGAAGCGGGTTCCGCAAGCAGTGGCAGTGAGGTCCGGTTACAAAATCCGGTTGCAGGGGTCAGAAGCGCTGTGCCTCGGAGCAAGTAGCAGAAAAAGTGCTCTCTCACAACAGTGGTCATTGAGGGATATGTATCATATATACTTTTTTCAGGCATCTCTTCTACTTTCCTTATACAAGAAGTTGCTATGTATGCTTATGTCTTTCTTAAAATTATGATGTGAAATGCTGTGTACTGCTCACGTATATATTAGTGTTTGTTCACATAACTTCTCACTGTGTCGTGGTATATGTTAGTGTGGTCACTGTGATCAATATCCATAGGTGTGTACACTCAACATATTGGTAGCCTGACAGGGTGAGGAGACAAAAGCCTAGAGTATTTCACCCATATCCAGGATCTACAAACTATGGAAGAAAGAGATGTCATCAAGATGTTTCACCTCAATAGGCAGACTATACAAATCTGTGTGACTAGTTGGAGACTCATTTACACCCATATAGGGCCTATCCCACTTCTCTGACACTAGTGGTGAAACTCATATCAGCACTGCATTTCCTGGCTACAGGTTCATTTCACTGCACTGTGGCTATATCTGGTGGAATGTCACAACCTTTGTTCAGTGGGGTGCTAAGGGATGTGCTTTTAGCACCAATAGGACACATGGACAGCTGCATTCAGTTCCCAGATGTGAAGATTTGGCCAATGTGAAGAGTGACTTTTATGGATTAGATCACATCCGACATGTGGCTAAAGATATTATTGGCACATATATTGCCTTAATACCACTGAAAGCCAGAGAATAGGTATATAGGAACAGAATCACTTCCATTCTATCAACGTGCAAGTAGTATGTTTATCAGATTTATACATCTCACACATTTGTGCCATATTCCCAGTATCTGTCATGACTCCTTCGTACTGCGGAACAGCGCCATGCCCCAGTTGATGTAACAACAACTACCGAAGAGACCTGGCTTGTTGGTGAGTATGATGTGTCCATCCTTTGCATGCGTGATGCCTGCTCGCATCTGATACAAATGTGTCACTCAATATTGCACATATGTGTGTCTTCCATCTAGGAGATTCAGTGTATCCCAACCGGGCATAGTTGTTGACATCACTGAGGAATCAAACAGCGCCACTTTAATGAGGCTCATAGTAAAAAATGGCAACCAGTGGAGCAGGCAGCTTTAGGGCTTCTTAAGTCCAGATTCAAGTGTCTGGACAAGACTGGGGGAGTCCTCCTCTACTCACCAGGAAAGGTGTGTCAGATCGCCATAGCCCTTTGCATGGTTCACATCCTTGCACTGCAACTGAACATCCCTCTCAATCGCAGAAGATGGAAACCAGCAGGAGCCACCAGGTGAGGATCCTGAAATCCCAAATGATGAAGATAGTGGTGAAGAGGAAGGAGCTGACATGGGTCAAGAGCTCATCAACAACTTCTTCTCGTGAATCTAAGTATGCTGTGAGATGTAATGACTTCGACTGCTACAGTGAGTGCTGTTGTGAAGCTGTGAGGAGGACGTTCATGGATACTGGTATGTACAGCTGTGCAAAACTGTGCACAGCTGTTTCTGGTAAAAAGGTTCTTGACACATGCACACTTTGTTGATGTTGTCTGGTGTAGGTGACATTTACCCATGCACTGTATACTCCAGAATAGGCCTGGGTGGTGAACTTCACTCCGTTCGCAGAGTTTGCAGAGTTTTCTGCACTCTGCGGAACTCGCGGAGTGCAGAAAACTCCACTTCGCGATGTGCAGTAGAGTTTTTACCCCACTCCTGATCGCAAGCAGTAAGTTCACGAACACGAACAGTAAGATTCTTTGCTTACTGTAACATTTGGACCCCTCTTGAGGCAAAATAGCCGAGAGGTAGCTAGACTGCACATCTACTGTGATTGTTTGCTGAAAACAAGCATTTTTTAAAACGGCGTATTTTAATTCACTTAATTCACTTTCCCACTTGCACTAGCTTAACCTTGGCATAAAACATAGAGTTAACCTGCATTTAGTCGGTGACAGCCGATTTTCGGGCTGAATACCGAGCTCACTTGCAAGCTCTTAAAAGTACGGCGGACATCTTGGATAGGGGCATGAGCCTAACAGTGCTCTAGCCACCACTATTTAAGGAGCCCCAAGGTAAAGAACGCGAGATTCTTTGCTTACTGTAACATTTGGACCCCTCTTGAGGCAAAATAGCCGAGAGGTAGCTAGACTGCACATCTACTGTGATTGTTTGCTGAAAACGAGCATTTTTTAAAACGGCGTATTTTAATTCACTTAATTCACTTTCCCACTTGCACTAGCTTAACCTTGGCATAAAACATAGAGTTAACCTGCATTTAGTCGGTGACAGCCGATTTTCGGGCTGAATACCGAGCTCACTTGCAAGCTCTTAAAAGTACGGCGGACATCTTGGATAGGGGCATGAGCCTAACAGTGCTCTAGCCACCACTATTTAAGGAGCCCCAAGGTAAAGAACGCGAGATTCTTTGCTTACTGTAACATTTGGACCCCTCTTGAGGCAAAATAGCCGAGAGGTAGCTAGACTGCACATCTACTGTGATTGTTTGCTGAAAACGAGCATTTTTTAAAACGGCGTATTTTAATTCACTTAATTCACTTTCCCACTTGCACTAGCTTAACCTTGGCATAAAACATAGAGTTAACCTGCATTTAGTCGGTGACAGCCGATTTTCGGGCTGAATACCGAGCTCACTTGCAAGCTCTTAAAAGTACGGCGGACATCTTGGATAGGGGCATGAGCCTAACAGTGCTCTAGCCCCCACTATTTAAGGAAACGTATACTCCCCGCGATAGCGGACGCGATTTGTGGACGCGCCTGCATCAGCGCCGGAGTCACGCCTGAGTCAGCCCGTCTGCGCCCGTCCGCGTCTAGGACGCGCCCAGCGGCTATGACACCTACTTCCCAACCAATGTTATCGGTATGTGTTAGTAGCCAGTCAGTTAGCGATACCATTGCATCCCCTTATTTAAAATATAGTGCTAAACAGCTTTTAGCGTTAAGAACGCCTAGACAACCAGACTGCTGTCTTCTCGACTTAAATAGACACCATAACATCTGTTATGGCTGTTCACTAACTACGAATGCCACTAAAGTCAAAAGGCCTGAGACCCAAACCAATACTACATGTGCTACATCTAACTCTAAAGTATTTACCTTCTTCAGTCTGAACTGTCGCTCCCTGCCAAGACATAAAACAGAAATTTGTAATTTTCTACTGGATGAAGCCCCTGATGCACTGTTCATCACTGAAACTTGGCTTCATGCAAGCTCCGGACCAGATGTGGCTATAGCCCTCCCGGACTCATATGCGATTATACGCCTTGACAGAATTAATAAAACCGGAGGAGGCATAGCGGTTATCTTTAAAAAAGTATATACTTGTGAGTTTATCAACCTTCCATGTCCAGGATGTGAAGGCGCCACTTTCAAAATCATACTCTCATCCAATTTTACCTTTTCCGGTGCGCTTATCTACCGTCCACCTGGTGCTGCTTCAAATTGGCTAAATAATATTTCGGATCTTTTAGGCCCGTTCATTATGAATACCACCAATTTTACAGTCATCGGTTATCTAGATCTTCATTTGGATAATGAACATTGCTCTAAGGCCACGGAACTCATTGATGACTTCCTATCCCTCAATCTAAGTCTTAAGAATACTGGCCCAACCCACACTGCAGGTCACTTATTGGACCCAATCTTTTCGAATATTCAAAATTTAAACACCTTCCCAGCATTACCTATTCCTTGGTCCGATCACTTTCCCATTAAATTTTCCTTTCAAACACCAACATCTAATATCCCACATATGGCACTGCCCGCCATGGTGAGGAAATGGAAAAAAATAGATATTAATATTCTTAACACCTTGTTAGAAAATACGATACCATATACTACTTCAGGAGTTCAAACTTTATCCATCTCTATTCAATCATGGCTCTTAACAGCCATTGACTCCTGTCTTCCTCTGACTAAGCTAAAAGGCATTAACCAACGTCCACCTGCTCCGTGGTTTAATGACTCTTTAAAGCAGGAAAAAACTAAATGTAAGAATGCTGAGCGTCAATGGAGAAAGTCCTACTCCGTTGAAGCTAAGAATGAATACAAAAATCAACTAAATCAATACCAAAAGCTGTGCAGTAGAGCAAAAACCGACTTTGTCTGCTCTAAAATTACTGCTGCTTTAAACCAAGCTAAAACACTTTTCCAAACAGTTAAAGAGCTAGCTGGCTCTAACACCTCACCAACCCCACCTGATTTAAATAAAACCCAATGCAATCAACTTGCCGCATTTTTTGTCGACAAAGTTGATAACATTTATCAGACCATCCAACTTAATCAGAACAATCATGAGGAAAGTCATTTTGACGGTAGTGATGCTAATAGATCAGATAGTGAAGAGACCAATTCTGCCACTCTTTTGGATATAATCACTACCCCTTCTCTGAGTGTTTGGCCTACACTCAACGTTGACACTGTCACCGAACTTCTAAGCACGATCAAATCAGGTTCGCCAAAAGACCCGCTACCATGCTCCATCTTAAAACTACTTAGCAGAAAAGCCCTATCCACTGTCACAGAGCTTCTAAATAAATCCTTGCAAGAAGAATGTGTTCCATCAGAGTGGAAACATGCCATGATCCATCCCCTCCTAAAAAAAGCTAATGCTGACCCGAAGGTACCCGCAAACTTTCGACCAATTTCTCTCCTACCTATATTTGCAAAAATTCTAGAGAAACATGTCCACCGCTGTCTCTCAAATTATATAACAACACATGACTTGTTACCTCCCTTTCAATCTGGCTTCCGAGCAGGTTTTTCAACCGAAACCACTCTCTTAGGTGTAACCGAAAATATTCGTCAAATGATAGACAGGGGTGAAACAGTGGCACTGGTGCTTTTAAACCTCAGTGCCGCTTTTGACACTGTCTCACATGCGGTACTAATAAAAACCCTTCGCTCAATGGGCATTTGTGGCCCTGCTTTAAATTGGATCACATCCCTACTTGAAAACAGAACATTCCAATTTTTTTCAAACTCCACGTACTCAGATACCTATATCTTGAAACATGGCGTCCCCCAGGGTTCAATTTTAAGCCCATTACTTTTTAATTTATACATGAGCCCTCTTGCTAAAATAGCTAAGGATACTGGACTGATAATGTTCTCCTATGCTGATGACTCTCAGCTTCTCTTTTCCCTTCCGCCTACAGACAATAATGATCCCTCTATCTTGAGAACTGGGCTTACAAAAATTGCTGGATGGATGAAAAATAATTTTTTAAAACTAAACAGTGAAAAAACCGAACTCATAATCCTAGGAAAAAATAAAGAACTCTGGGGACCCCAACACTGGCCCCCAGAAATGGGCTCTCCTCCTATACCAACTAACCAGGCCCGTAATCTTGGCTTTGTGGTAGATGACACTCTTAGTATGCACCAGCAGGCCATCAAAACATCAGCCACCTGCTTTGTCATTCTGAAGTGGCTAAAGAAAATCTGCTGGATGCAACCAGATCACACCAAAAGAACTGTCATTAACGCCCTCATAACATCCAGATTGGATTATGCCAATATACTATATTTGGGAGCCAAAAAAGCCACTGTCCGCAAACTACAAACCGTACAAAATGCTGCGGCTAGATTGCTAGGTAAAATTCCCATCCATGCACCTACTACTAAACTCATACGAGAATTACACTGGTTGAAAATTGAGAGCAGAATCAAATTTAAATCACTATGCTTTATGCATAAAATCTCAGCAAATAAAGCCCCTAAATACCTGTTAAATCTGGTACAACTCTACCGTCCATCCAGGACGCTGAGATCCGCAACAGCAAACAAATTTGCTGTGCCTAAAATAAGACTATCACGCATGGGAGGTAGATCCTTTGCCTACCTTGGCCCCTCCTTGTGGAACTCTATGCCACAGGCTTTGCGCTCAGAGGTTAATCATATCAGTTTCAGAAAAGCCATTAAAACTTGGCTGTTTAACATCTAGTCAGTTGTCCAAACTTCCTCCTCTGAATCACAAGCGCCGGAAAACCCTTTGTTGGGTAGCTGTTTGCGCTATACAAACTAAACAAACTAAACTAAACTAAGTTCGTGCGAGCTTCAGCTCACCGAGTGGCAGAAATACCAGCACAAACTGCAGTTCGCACTGCACTCCGCCATTCGCGGAACTTCACAGAGTTTTTTTGTAACTTCGCGGAGCTCCACAAAGCAAAACTCTATGGCCTACGCCCAGGCCTACGCCAGAAGTGGACTGTAATTGTTTTCATATGTATGATTTCCTAGCTCAGTTTGTCTGTTTAGGTTCCTTCACCGTGTAATCTTCATTTGGACATTTCAGATTTGTTTCATATGATGCTGTTTTGAAGTATGAGGTGGACATGGAATTTTCCTGGGAATGTCTGACACAAACTTGGGTGTACTACCCCAGTACCAAGCCAGATTGCACAGTGATGGAAGCTGATGATACTCCATTGGACTTGTTCCCTATCATGTGATGGTCCATTAGCAAAATGTCTGCCATCATGTTCTCCAACACACTGTTGTTGTTGGGCCAAAGTATGTTAGTCTCTCTTCATATTGGCTAAGTCATCAATGTGTATGAACTGAATGTAGCTGTTGATGTGTGTCATCATTGTATGTCACAGCGGTTGTGGCACACCACTGACAAATGTTTGTGACATTCCACCAGATGCAGCAACACTGGATTGGAGTGAGCCTGTGCTCCAAAACATTTGTACTGCCATGCTCTGGTTCCTTGCTTTCAATGAAGGGGGATTCCTTTTGTGAAGTTGTCGATATGGCTCCATCGGATTCCATGAGCCAATTGGCATTTGCCTACTATACTTGGCACTAACAGATGTATCCCCTTCCACCATGTTGTTGAGGTCTGCACATTACATTTGTGGTCACTGACACAGATCATGTCAGTGACTTATTATTTAACCGTGTTCTTGACATTATGCCAGCCTCAGGTTGGAACTATGGAAAAAATATGTCATGAAACTGAACACTTGTATGTCTGTGTTGAGGTGTGATACTCAGTTACACATTGTTGACATTCCACATGTCCATGCTCATACAGGTAGCTTCTACTTACATTTGGTAATCATCAAAAGGATAACTTCATTATTTCCTAGATGTGAATGATACTACATGAGCTAATGATTTTGTGACAAGTGAATTTATTGCAGTGCACATTGTGAAAATATAAATAATTTTCACCACGATTTGCCAGGAAGAAAACTTATAACTAGGCCTTCTCGGGGATGGCACCCAGGATTTGGAATGCACTGCCCACAGAAACCAGACTTAATTGGTCTATTGTCTTTTTCAAAAAGGAAGTACAAATATTTTCTTAGATAAATTCACATGAACTCAGTATATAACTTGTATTACAATTGTGTACTTTCACTTAACTGTTTGTTTCCTACATATGCCTGTAAAGCGCTCTGATACACACAATTGTCTTGTTCGGGCTATATAAAACCTTCACAATAAATATATAAATGAAATAAACTAAATTTACAGTGATATAGTGACAACACAGGAGTGTAGTTGTCAGTGTTGGTGGATGAAACCATTGTTGTACGAGCTACTTTGTCTAAAGTCCAAAGTCCAACATACTCCTCCAATAAGAAGACGTAAAGTGTACATTAATAGTCAACAAAGTGAACATGTTGCACACACAGAAAGGAGGACATCAGGTGCAACATTTCCTACTGACCGTGAAATTTGCCTTGGCAACCAAATCTATTGTTGTTTTTCTTGAGCGCCCCGTGCACGACGGTGGATCTACTGCTCCAGGCTCAGTGAGGTATCTGAGGAGTCTTCCCCTGACATGGTATCCCTTCCTGTGGCTGACACAGATGCTGAAGGGCCAGATGTAGTTGGATCACAGGAAGGGGTAGGTGGTGGGGGAAGCCATGCAGAGTGTGGTGTTACTCTTTTTCAGTACCCCAATGAGGTGGCTCATGTTGTTGTTGTGGGTGTTCAGCCTCTGATCAATTGACCTCTGCAGCTGCTGCATCTTGTGGAGTTCCTCAAGTATCTGGCCCATCAATCTTTGGGAGTCCTCATAGGCTCACATGGCTCAGGCAATGGTGGCCTGGGGGTCAGTGGCAACAGGGGCCTCACTTAGCAGGCCCACTGTTACCCTCCTACTACCCCTGCCCCCATGGGCCAAAGGTTTTAGGCCAGCCTGCCCCCTCCTACTGACTCCTCCATCCTCAGTGACTGTGTTGTCAATCTTCACCTCCAGAAGTGGGACTGAGGTGCAGGAGATGTTGCTGCTGGGTGATAGGTATACAGGTTGTTGGGGCAGAGGTCAGTTCAGATGTTGCAGCTGGGTTGAGAAGTGTAGTTGTGGGAACAGTGAGACTCACTGTTTCCATCTGCCCAGGCTGTCCAGATGGCCCAGGTTGGTTCTCCGCATCCATAGGTCCAATAGATTCTTTATCATTGGTGGCTTGATCCAGGGGGTTAGGTGGAGTGTAGGCAGTGTCCTGAGTGTGGCCAGATGCAGTGCTGGATTGACCTGTTCAGACATATAGTCAAATTTTATTGTTGTGGGTGTGGTATATACATCCACATCATTTGGTACCCAGTGGGTTCAGGCCTGGGAGGGACAAAAGCATTGGTTGTTGACATAGTGAACTATCCCTGTTGTGTTTGACTCATTTGCAAGACTTTGGGAGACATCCATTGCATGACGTGTTAGTGGCCTAATCATTTGTTGTACTGATATGCGTCATGCTGCTATGAGGGATGGACATAGCATCTTCCAATAACTTGAAGCCAACACAGTGTAGAAGTTACATGTGTATTAGTAAATTCCAAGTCCTAGGTGTGTGCAATACAGGCATGCAAGCTACTTGGTAGTAGATTTAGCACTGGTAATCATGTGTGCTGTGCATTGTCAATGGGTCCATAGCTGGGTTACCTTCATGTGTTACTGATTTTTCAGTTACGCACTTGATATGGTGTTACTTATTTCCACTTTCTTTTCATTTATGGGGACCCGGGGAAGTTCCGGCTTAGCTGGCAGGCATGTGCCTGAGCAAAGCATTGTGTGTAAGGTGCTCAATCCATTTCAGCTGGGCATCAGTGGTGACATGACTGACAAGTGAGTAAGGACAAACACCACTGGGGTCTCCTGTTCAAAGTTAGAGGTAGCAGGCCTCATGGTAGTTGTAGTCATCTCAATCACTCCTACCCCACACTCGACCAATGGTTAAGTGCCTGTGAGGTGAACCTCAGTAGTGACATTGCTGACAAGTGAGTAAGTAGAAACAACACCTAGCCTCCTGTTCAGTGTTCAAGAAACAGGGCCTCATGGTGATTGTGGTTGTTTCAATTGTAACTTGCCAACACTAGCAAAACTGGTTTGTGTTACATACCTGTTTGCAAAATGCAGTCGTGGTGGACCATACTATTAGACATGTGTACATATGATGTGTCCTGGGGTGATGATTTGATGATATTATATTATTATTAATATTTGTATTATTATTATTAATGTACTTACTGACAGCATTTCCACATGTGAATTGTAATAGATGTTGATACATGTAAACTCATGTGCAGGGCTACTGATTGTAACTCCAATCACACACCTCTGATATTTAAGCTTCTGCATATAAGAAAAGAAGATGAGGAACACAATGGCAAGAGCTGAGATGTGAGCAAGCAGAACAGTGATATGTTGTGACAGTTGGTGTGGTGTTACTTACCAGTCTCCACAGGTATTCCTGTCAACCCCTCAGAATGCAGGATGACGTGTACCTTCTCCTCCCAGGGTGTGTGTGAGTTCTAATGGTGGGCTGTGAGGACCACACCAGTCTTCTGCGCTGTAAGGTGGTGCCTGGAGACCAGGTTCTTCACCCTCGCCCTAAGGTCATGCCACCTCTTTCTGCTGTACTTCTTTGTTCTCAGGGTGCTACCCACAGAATTCACTTTGTTGACTAACCTATCCCATATTTAAATATTTCTAGGGAGAAGAGTTTGTTGGACTTGTGCTCCAAAAATGTGTGGCTCTACTCTAATGATTTCATCCACAATCACTTACAGGTTGGTGTCAGAAAAATGTGGATTTTTTGCCTGTGGCATATCCATTCTAATATTATAAAGAGAGAGCCCAAACCTTTGAGGCGGGTAATCTCAGTAACCACAGCACCAATCACAACACCCAATACAGCGTTGGAAAGAGCAGTTGCATCAGAAGGACATAGGCTATGCAGACGGCCACCATATTATTTTTTTTTTTTGCAGAGTTTTTTATAGCGCGAACTTGATCCAAACTGAATCAGGTATCAGAGCGCTTTACATAGCACCAGTTACGTTACATGAGGACACACATTCATTTTTGTTAGGCACGGGGAGATTAAGTGATTTGCCCAGAATCACAGGATGTTTGGCGTCGTTACCAAGACTCAAACCCAGATCCCCAGGTCCGAGGTCGAGCGCCATAGCCATTAGGCCAACTCCTCTATACATTTAAAAGGTAAAAGAACCGTGCCAGCAAAGTAGTCCCTTGTGGGCGTGTCTGCGTTGTGCTGTGGGCGTGACTAACGCTGGGGGCTTGTGGTACGGCCATCACATCGTAGGCTGTGGGCGTGTGCTGGGGGCGTGACAAACGCTGGGGGCGTGTGTCCGCCCTTCATGCCATGTGAGTCGTACATACAAGCGCCAATTACGTTGCTGCGCAGCATCAAGGGGCACGCTGGGGTTGTGACATGCTGGGGGCGTGTGTCCGGCCTTCATGCCATGTGAACGCAATTGCGCCGCATCAAGGGGCATGCTGGGGGCGTGAGAAACGCTGAGGGCGTGTGCTATGTTCCGCCCTTCATGCCATGTGGATCGTACATTAATCAGAAGATCGTCGGTTGTGGCCGTGTGCTGGGGGCGTGACAAACGCGTTCACCTGGAGGCCTGGTAAGTAACGTTACTGCAGCCTCTCCTGCGTGCTGTTACTGAACTCTCTCATTCAACGAAATTACACGCGCCTGCTGCCATCAACCAGGGCTCTAGCCAGGCTCAGGCGGCGGATCAGTACACTAATTACACGCACCTGATAACATCAACCAGGGCTGCAGCTGGGCCTCAGGCGGGGGAACACGCGCCTACTAACATCAAACAGGCCTGCATCTGTACCTCTAGCAGGGGAACACCCAAATGAGTATGTCTGCAGGGACAATTACTGCAGCCTCTCCTACTCGCTGTCACTCAACTCTCTCATTAAACGGATTTACCCGCGGCTGATAACTCTCTCATTCAACGACATTACACACGCTTGCTAACATCAACCAGGGCTGTAGCCGGGCTCAGGCGGCGGATCACTACACCAATTACACGCGCCTGCTGACATCAACCAGGGCTGCAGCTGGGCCTTCTCCGTCCCTATTCTAATGAAACAAAAAATGTTGTCTACCGCAAGATTTTAAAATAAAATGCCCTTGCCAAATACACACATTACACACATTCTATTTCATACCCGGACAACGTCGGGTCGGGCTGCTAGTAAATTAAATAAAGTGAGAGTGACAAACACAAACATGCCTTTTTACCAAGGAAATTTATAGAAAAAAGTGAAAAAAATGTGTGTGATTGTATTGTGTGAAAAGGGCTAACTTGTGTGACTGCTAATGCTGCTCTGAGTTGCTGTGCTTCTGTGTAGAGGCAAAGGATCATGGTCAGGGATGGGGTGTGTTTTATAGTATTATTTGTAGGTATGTACACTTTGGCAATGGCCATCAGCAATGTTGTTTTTCTCTGCTTTCAATATACACGGTTGGGGTGATTCGTGGCAGCAGTAGCGTGGCAGTCTAGCACCCTCTTCAAACCACAGACAAGGGACGCCAGTACAGTGATTCCATAGTAATCTGCTCGACAGTAGTAGTACAGCCCTGATGGCGTTATAGTCATCCAGCACCATTTCCGACTGCTGCAGCCATGCAAATGCTACTCCGACTGATGTGTCCCATACCCAGCACACTCCGACCACCACGGTAAGAGCGGTTTGGCCAGCATACATCTTAAAATGAGAGTGGTAACTTCGCTGCCTCGGCAGTTGGAATTGGACCGGAGCCTAGGCGGCTGAATGGTCAGTCTAACCATCATTGCAATCAGCCCCTCAGTTACCAGCCCATATTTTAAACATTTAAACATTCATTACTTTCCATAGAAAAAAACGTGATAAAACAACACAATATAAAATTGTATTAAAACTTCTATAAAATACAATAAAAACTTCTCTATAACAACACACATTAAACTTTAGACAACTATACTACATTACATTAGAAACATTTAAAAAAAACACTAAAAAGTACAGGAACTTCTAACAGCAACTTCTTGCCCCAAAAAGGCCGAAAATACCACCAATCAAGTACAAAATATAGATACAGCTTAAAAGAAATTCTCCTTAGGAATGAATGGGAAAAATAGTAACAATGTTATAAAAATGTGTAAAGAAATGTTAGAAATATTATTAAGTTTTATACATGAGTAATAATGTAAAAAATATCACTAAAACTGTAAAGTATATATTAAATAATCCCATCAATTATAGAAAATTATTTACATATAATAATAATATTTATGTTAAACAGCACTTAGAAAATGCAGATAAGAGTTTAAAAAAAATACAAAAAATATTTACAATATTTCAAAAAATATAAAAATGTTTTTTATACAAAAAGCAATCAAAACAAATGCTTTCTTTATTTTAAAACAGAAAAAAAACTTAAGTTATGTATTTACATGGAAAATTACTACTGTTTTCATTTTTTGGATGTATTAAACAACAAATACAATCTTGCACTTTAAGTTAATTCTATCAAAATAAAATAAAAAAAATTATATATGTTGGATTTTTTTATTATACTTAATAATTTATCAATAATAATAGTACGGATATATATTCCCATACCAATACAAACAAACTGAGGGAAGATGTTGTACTCTAAAGGGGGGGCATTTACTATTCCCACTCCAATTCAAACAAAAGGTGTTGATTACAATGCAGGTCAAATTGGCCGTCTGAAAACCATATCCACAGGCCATTTCCCATGGTAGAGGCCAAAAATAATCTCTCCCCTCTTACGATGCATGCCGTGCAAACCTCCAACCCCAACAGTTGGAAAGCTCTCCGCATGGGCTACGGCTGTTGAAATGCTTGCCGATGGGGATTCCGACAGCACTACGGTACAACTGCAGAGCAGATTACGATGAAGCTGCTGTACTTGAGGTCTGGCTTTTGCGGTCCCTCTAAAGTGATCAACCACTGAACTACTGTACATCCCAAATATCACAACTGTGTTAATTGGAATTTAAAAAAAAAGGACACAGCTGATGGTCATTGCCTACGTTGACACACCTACATTTCAAAGTATAAACCAAACTTCATCGCAGACCATGATCCTTTGCCACAACACTGCAGTGCAGCCTCACACACTACTTTGTTGCAGAGAAAGAGAGAAGGCAGCCATCACTACACAATCACAAACAAGAGGGACAGGGGCTTGGTAGATCCAGCATACAGTTATGGCTAGCTGTGAAGGGTTTTTTAGACTTTCAGAGGATGTGGGGCGCTCTGCCTAGAGTAAACGTTATAAGGTTATTTAAATACAAGTAAGGGTGCGGTGCGTAAAGAGCGAACGGAGAAGCCCTTAACCGTTCGAATTGAAAATCAAAAGACTCTCCCAAACCTAAATAAGCAAAGCTCTCGCAACCACAAATTAGTATAATCAAAGACAGAAAATCATCTCAACAAAGTAAGTGACAGTTCCGTAATAAACAACAGCAGATCTTTGTGTCTTTTTGTCTTTATCCTTTAGGAAGGTTGTTTATTTGATCCACATTCAGCCGACACGTGTTTCGTCGTGTTAGAGTTGAGTCAACACGACTCTTCAGGGCTGATAAAACAGAAAACAACGTAGATATAGCATATCTCACATGTGTAACATGTTAAAATTTTGTGCGGTACGTGACGAAGATAGGTCTTGAAGTGCATGAATGTGAAGCCTTTATTTGCCCACGAATTGTTTTAGTGTCTAGCGTCAATTCTCCGGAAAGTTGAAACATGCTTCTTCAAAACTCTTATTAAAACAAATACGGCACATAGTGGATTGGTGAGAACGCATTCAAGGATGTGAATACAATCTATTGTGCTCTCTAAAATGCCGTGCTCACAACGATCCTACATTCGTAAAGACTCAGGAAGGACAAGTGTCACTATTGATTGATGGACGGTGTGAGTGAGTCCGTGACGATCAATAGTTCAAGGTGCATTGATTACTAGTGAAAAATCGTGCTTAAAATTGCTATGCCTGTCAAAATCAGAAAATTGCATACCTAGTGGTGTGACCCACTGGTCAGTAGGTCGGACTTAATGGACACTTTAGCTTCGGGTGGATGGTACTGTGTGTTGAAAAAGGGGGGAGGCATAAGAGTGAGGCAAGCAATTGCATATGGTGGGTTGCTTAGAGAATTGTCGGAAGTCCTGCTTACCAGTATATGAAGTTAATAAACATCGGAATATAAGCAATGATTCTCCGCTCTGAGTTTAGAGCAATTGGTTTTTCATCTGTGTATACGATCTCCAAACCAAGTATGGTGGATGAACGCAAAGGTATACTGTGTAATAAAGAAGATTGTAATAGATATTAAAATATATCGTGTAAGGCTTGTTGGACTCAGTTGTGATGTTGTCACATATAAACAAAAAAGACGCGTACCTGGATACGTGTGTGTACCAAGCCGTACCGGGAGGGGATCCAATTAAAGGTTTCCAGAAAGTAGTTAAGGTTCGATCCCTCTGTGGATTGCGAACTGTTAGGACAATGAGAAGATATGAGACGGTAAGCGATAAGAGCGAATGGAATATCGCTAGTTAGGTCTTGAGTCAGCCCGTGTATGGGCCGATCAAAATGTATCCTGACTCACCAAGGTTGTGGTATCCCTCCTCTGTGTGTTCCCGGTCGCCGTGTTTCGAAAGACGGACATGTGACCGGAAACAGGAAGTGCCTTTATGCGATATTTTCCTGAAAGACTAGAGCGTGTATGACGACTCCTAGTCCTCCATGTTTGGGAGAAATAGTCTCATTGGGATAATACGGAAAACCCGGTCGGTTATAAGGTAGTAAAGTGGCGAGTGCACACCAAGAGTGAAAAAGGTGCCTCATAAGTGTTCCTATTGGTGACATAACACTTATAAATATAATACAAACTGTTAATGCAATACATAAAAAGCCACATAATGATATCTGTTTAACAAAGGATAGTATAAACATTATTGATTCATATGGTGAATGCATCTCATGGGTAATAAATGTTAATCCGGTGTTAAAAAAGGCATTGTCCAAAAAGTTCTACACCCCAGTTAGAAAAGGTTTATGTATAACCCATTGGGTATAGTCATGCAGAACATTCATGATTACTATACTGTTTCAGAACTCATAACATATCGGGTGTTCAGTTACCCAGAAAGAATTGAAGTTCTTGGTCATAGTTAAGTCCGTGTTCCACGCATTGCAAACGCATGATCCACGTGGCTTCCCTACGCCTCAGTATGAGTTCTCGATTACCCCCTCTAATATTTAAAGGGATTATGTCTATTCCGAAGAAACGCACATTGACTTCATCCTCCAGTGGTTGACATTCTGCAATGTGTAAGGCCACTGGGTATTTCGGATCTCTTTTCTGAATGGCTCTCATGTGTTCAGCTATTCTCTCTTTCAGGGGCCTGATGGTACTGCCTACATAGATTTTACCACATTGACATTCAATGATGTAGACCACGAATCTGTTTAGACATGTAATGTTGTGCTTGATGTTGTATTTAGTTCCATCGAAGCCCTTGAAAATTTTCGTCCCATGTTTGCCCCATCTACACATGGAACAAAAACCACATTTATAAAAGCCAATGCCTCTTGTGGTGAGCCAGTCAAGCGAAGCGGTGTTGTGCGGAACAGTGGGACTGAGTTTGTTTTTAAGTGTGAAACACTTTCTGTATGTGATGGCTGGTCTCTCAGAAATCCATTCTTTGAGAGCAGTATCACTTGTTAGTAAGTTCCAATGTTTGTTGAAACTTTTTTTGATAACATTATTCAAAGCATTGAATTCAGTGATTAGTCTAATCTTCTGGGCGGAGGAATCAGGCTCTGTGCGTTTCTTCAAGCAATCTGTTCTTGAGGTGCGTCTAGCCCTTTTTTCTGCAGTTTTCAGTGATTTCAGGGAATAACCTCTCTTAAGGAATCTATCCCTCATGTTAGTTATACAGTTTTCGAACTCGATTGGTTCACTACAGTTGCGTCTCGCCCTGAGATATTCCCCATAAGGAATCGCCTGTATCTGGTGTATAGGGTGAGAGCTGCAATCATGGAGGATGGAATTACACGAGGTAGGTTTCCTGTAGAGTTTGCTTTGTAAAACATTGTCTTTAACATAAAATTCAAGATCTAAGAATTCCATCTTATCTTGGCTGTGTTGCATGGTAAATTTGATATCCCATGTGTTGTTATTTAGATAATCAAAAAAGGATAAAAGTAGGTCCTTGGTACCCGACCACAAAAGAAAACAGTCATCGATATAACGACCCCAGAATACAATGGAGTCGATATACCTGGCTCCTTTGGTTCCCCAAATTAGATCTGTTTCAAGTGCTCCCATAAACAAATTAGCAAAGGAGGGCGAAAACTTGGAGCCCATGGCTACCCCCCTCTTTTGGCGAAACCATTTTCGGTCAAAGATGAAGTAATTGTTCTCTAGGATCAGTTCCATCATTTGTAACAGCATTTTCGTGTGCGCCCACAACGAAGCTGGTCTGTTCGAAAGTATTTTATCCATAGCTTGCATCCCTAGTTTAGGATTGATACTGGTGTAAAGAGACACCACATCCATCGTCACTAGTAACGTGCCTGGTTGCCACTCAATATCAGCCATTATGCTCAATATGTGTTTGGAGTCCTGGATGTGTGACGGTAAGTTCTTGACTAAAGGTCCTAAAAAAAAGTCCACATATTCAGATAATTTTTCAGTGGGACCCCCTATTCCCGAGACTATTGGTCTGCCAGGAGGAAAGGGAAGGTTTTTATGTATTTTAGGTAGTGTATACAACCATGGAAAGGTGGGTTTAGAAACTTTTAGATAAAGGTACTCGTCGTAATCCAAAAGACCAGATTACTTCCAATTGAGTAGTGATTTGTTTACTCGAATCGTCAACGGACCCATAGGATTATGGGTCAGTTGTTCATAGCATGAGTTGTCATTGAGTTGATTCAAAATCTCGTTGTTGTAGTCGACGAGATCCATAACAACAACATTGCCCCCTTTGTCAGCCTCCCTGATGATGATATCAGGGTTGTTACTGAGGGTGGAAAGTGCTAAGCGTTCCCCCTTTGTCAGATTGTCTTTATATTTGAATTTCATGTTCAAATTCTTAGTATTGACTTTATCTAGATCTTCAAGGACATGTCTGTAAAAATTATCTATGGCATTTCCCCCTGATAGTGTTGGGGTCCATCTGGATTTGCATTTAAGACCACTAGCCATCCCATAGTCAGTCTCAACATCCAGCACTTCTAACAGCTTTTCCATGTCATATGGACTTTCTTCTCTATCCATTAAAGAAAGAAGCAGATGGGTTGTTTGAACATCTTTAATAGTCATTAATTCATTATCAAATACATTTGGAGTATTCCTGGACTGTCTTGAGGTGTTAGGTTGGTCAGCAAAGTGTTTCATCAGTTTTAGATTGCGCACAAATTTGAAAATGTCAATTTTAATTTGGCGAATGTCTCCAGTAGCGTAAGGATTGAAGCTTAAACCCTTACCAAGTAAAGAGATCATGTCTGCAGTCAAGGAGAGAGAGGAAAGGTTGACTACTTGAACCGTATTGCCCGGATCTGTTAGTTCCTCTGTGTTCCTGATCTGAGTTTCCTCCGATAATCTTCGTTTGCTGCCACGTTTGCCTCTGTGGGTTTTGGGTCTGTTACGCCCCTGGGAGGTTGTGTTCTGTTGCCCTTTCTGATACGCTCCATTTCTAATAAAAAAGGCATGCGTGTGGGGTCTGTGCTATCTAACACCTCATTATCAGGTTCACTAAGTCCAGTAGAACTCAGTGAGGTGGTGCTGGAATTAATCGAGCTGGCGGTTGTCGATCTGCCTGTCTGAGACACTTGTTTTTTCCTAGGAATCATTGAGTCATATTTGTGATCATAGGTGTAAACCCTTCCATTTCTATAATCTGCCTCGTCTCTTTTAATTTGACGGGCTTTCCTAGTTTTGATGTCTGCCTGGTGTTTGAGTAGGATTTCATCAAGTAGGGTGTAATTCTTGATGGTTGACTCTGGTTTATTAAGGTCTTTGATCTCCTGTTCTATGACGGAGATCTCTAGTTGGAGTTTGGTGGTCTTACGCTCAGCACTCTCTATGAGAATATCCATCAAATTAATAGAGTTTAGGTTAAGAGATTCCTCCCATTTCACTATCAGGTCTATGTCTAGATCATCATATGTAGGAAAAGTGTAGGAGCGAAGACCTCTTGGTATTTGTTTATTCCGTCTATAATATTTGAGCGTGGTTCCATCCCACCACCGTGAGTTTTCCTGTTTCTTCAGTCTCTCTAATCTGATAAACTTGTCCCTGAGACCTTCAACAGGCGCAGGACCTGTGGAGGCTGAAGCCTGGTGTGTAGGCATCCCTTTGGCTAAATTGTCAAATAGATCAGCTGCCGCTTTGTCTCTGTCCATGTCAGGACAAAGATAGTTATGGAGTAGAGTGAGAATCTATTTATTAATAACGTGGAGGCACCCAATCTGAAAAAACAGTTATGGCTAGCTGTGAAGGGTTTTTTAGACTTTCAGAGGATGTGGGGCGCTCTGCCTAGAGTAAACGTTATAAGGTTATTTAAATACAAGTAAGGGTGCGGTGCGTAAAGAGCGAACGGAGAAGCCCTTAACCGTTCAAATAGAAAATCAAAAGACTTAATAAACCAGAGTCAACCATCAAGAATTACAACCTACTTGATGAAATCCTACTCAAACACCAGGCAGACATCAAAACTAGGAAAGCCCGTCAAATTAAAAGAGACGAGGCAGATTATAGAAATGGAAGGGTTTACACCTATGATCACAAATATGACTCAATGATTCCTAGGAAAAAACAAGTGTCTCAGACAGGCAGATCGACAACCGCCAGCTCGATTAATTCCAGCACCACCTCACTGAGTTCTACTGGACTTAGTGAACCTGATAATGAGGTGTTAGATAGCACAGACCCCACACGCATGCCTTTTTTATTAGAAATGGAGCGTATCAGAAAGGGCAACAGAACACAACCTCCCAGGGGCGTAACAGACCCAAAACCCACAGAGGCAAAAGTGGCAGCAAACGAAGATTATCGGAGGAAACTCAGATCAGGAACACAGAGGAACTAACAGATCCGGGCAATACGGTTCAAGTAGTCAACATTTCCTCTCTCTCCTTGACTGCAGACATGATTTCTTTACTTGGTAAGGGTTTAAGCTTCAATCCTTACGCTACTGGAGACATTTGCCAAATTAAAATTGACATTTTCAAATTTGTGCGCAATCTAAAACTGAAGAAACACTTTGCTGACCAACCTAACACCTCAAGACAGTCCAGGAATACTCCAAATGTATTTGATAATGAATTAATGACTATTAAAGATGTTCAAACAACCCATCTGCTTCTTTCTTTAATGGATAGAGAAGAAAGTCCATATGACATGGAAAAGCTGTTAGAAGAGCTGGATGTTGAGACTGACTATGGGATGGCTAGTGGTCTTAAATGCAAATCCAGATGAACCCCAACACTATCAGGGGGAAATGCCATAGATAATTTTTACAGACATGTCCTTGAAGATCTAGATAAAGTCAATACTAAGAATTTGAACATGAAATTCAAATATAAAGACAATCTGACAAAGGGGGAACGCTTAGCACTTTCCACCCTCAGTAACAACCCTGATATCATCATCAGGGAGGCAGACAAAGGGGCAATGTTGTTGTTATGGATCTCGTCGACTACAACAACGAGATTTTGAATCAACTCAATGACAACTCATGCTATGAACAACTGATCCATAATCCTATGGGTCCGTTGACGATTCGAGTAAACAAATCAATTCTCAATTGGAAGCAATCTGGTCTTTTGGATGACGACGAGTACCTTTATCTAAAAGTTTCTAAACCCACCTTTCCATGGTTGTATACACTACCTAAAATACATAAAAACCTTCCCTTTCCTCCTGGCAGACCAATAGTCTCGGGAATAGGGGGTCCCACTGAAAAATTATCTGCATATGTGGACCTTTTTTTAGGACCTTTAGTCAAGAACTTACCGTCACACATCCAGGACTCCAAACACAGATTGAGCATAATGGCTGATATTGAGTGGCAACCAGGCACGTTACTAGTGACGATGGATGTGGTGTCTCTTTACACCAGTATCAATCCTAAACTAGGGATGCAAGCTATGGATAAAATACTTTCGAACAGACCAGCTTCGTTGTGGGCGCACACGAAAATGCTGTTACAAATGATGGCACTGATCCTAGAGAACAATTACTTCATCTTTGACCGAAAATGGTTTCGCCAAAAGAGGGGGGTAGCCATGGGCTCCAAGTTTTCGCCCTCCTTTGCTAATTTGTTTATGGGAGCACTTGAAACAGATCTAATTTGGGGAACCAAAGGAGCCAGGTATATCGACTCCATTGTATTCTGGGGTCGTTATATCGATGACTGTTTTCTTTTGTGGTCGGGTACCAAGGACCTACTTTTATCCTTTTTTGATTATCTAAATAACAACACATGGGATATCAAATTTACCATGCAACACAGCCAAGATAAGATGGAATTCTTAGATCTTGAATTTTATGTTAAAGACAATGTTTTACAAAGCAAACTCTACAGGAAACCGACCTCGTGTAATTCCATCCTCCATGCTTGCAGCTCTCACCCTATACACCAGATACAGGCGATTCCTTATGGGGAATATCTCAGGGCGAGACGCAACTGTAGTGAACCAATCGAGTTCGAAAACTGTATAACTAACATGAGGGATAGATTCCTTAAAAGAGGTTATTCCCTGAAATCACTGAAAACTGCAGAAAAAAGGGCTAGACGCACCTCAAGAACAGATTGCTTGAAGAAACGCACTGAGCCTGATTCCTCCGCCCAGAAGATTAGACTAATCACTGAATTCAATGCTTTGAATAATGTTATCAAAAAAAGTTTCAACAAACATTGGAACTTACTAACAAGTGATACTGCTCTCAAAGAATGGATTTCTGAGAGACCAGCCATCACATACAGAAAGGGTTTCACACTTAAAAACAAACTCAGTCCCACTGTTCCGCACAACACCGCTTCGCTTGACTGGCTCACCACAAGAGGCATTGGCTTTTATAAATGTGGTTTTTGTTCCATGTGTAGATGGGGCAAACATGGGACGAAAATTTTCAAGAGCTTCGATGGAACTAAATACAACATCAAGCACAACATTACATGTCTAACCAGATTCGTGGTCTACATCATTGAATGTCAATGTGGTAAAATCTATGTAGGCAGTACCATCAGGCCCCTGAAAGAGAGAATAGCTGAACACATGAGAGCCATTCAGAAAAGAGATCCGAAATACCCAGTGGCCTTACACATTGCAGAATGTCAACCACTGGAGGATGAAGTCAATGTGCGTTTCTTCGGAATAGACATAATCCCTCTAAATATTAGAGGGGGTAATCGAGAACTCATACTGAGGCGTAGGGAAGCCACGTGGATCATGCGTTTGCAATGCGTGGAACACGGACTTAACTATGACCAAGAACTTCAATTCTTTCTGGGTAACTGAACACCCGATATGTTATGAGTTCTGAAACAGTATAGTAATCATGAATGTTCTGCATGACTATACCCAATGGGTTATACATAAACCTTTTCTAACTGGGGTGTAGAACTTTTTGGACAATGCCTTTTTTAACGCCGGATTAACATTTATTACCCATGAGATGCATTCACCGTATGAATCAATAATGTTTATACTATCCTTTGTTAAACAGATATCATTATGTGGCTTTTTATGTACTGCATTAACAGTTTGTATTATATTTATAAGTGTTATGTCACCAATAGGAACACTTATGAGGCACCTTTTTCACTCTTGGTGTGCACTCGCTACTTTACTACCTTATAACCGACCGGATTTTCCGTATTATCCCAATGAGACTATTTCTCCCAAACATGGAGGACTAGGAGTCGTCATACACGCTCTAGTCTTTCAGGAAAATATCGCATAAAGGCACTTCCTGTTTCCGGTCACATGTCCGTCTTTCAAAACACGGCGACCGGGAACACACAGAGGAGGGATACCACAACCTTGGTGAGTCAGGATACATTTTGATCGGCCCATACACGGGCTGACTCAAGACCTAACTAGCGATATTCCATTCGCTCTTATCGCTTACCGTCTCATATCTTCTCATTGTCCTTACAGTTCGCAATCCACAGAGGGATCGAACCTTAACTACTTTCTGGAAACCTTTAATTGGATCCCCTCCCGGTACGGCTTGGTACACACACGTATCCAGGTACGCGTCCTTTTTGTTTATATGTGACAACATCACAACTGAGTCCAACAAGCCTTACACGATATATTTTAATATCTATTACAATCTTCTTTATTACACAGTATACCTTTGCGTTCATCCACCATACTTGGTTTGGAGATCGTATACAGAGATGAAAAACCAGTTGCTCTAAACTCAGAGCGGAGAATCATTGCTTATATTCCGATGTTTATTAACTTCATATACTGGTAAGCAGGACTTCCGACAATTCTCTAAGCAACCCACCATATGCAATTGCTTGCCTCACTCTTATGCCTCCCCCCTTTTTCAACACACAGTACCATCCACCCGAAGCTAAAGTGTCCATTAAGTCCGACCTACTGACCAGTGGGTCACACCACTAGGTATGCAATTTTCTGATTTTGACAGGCATAGCAATTTTAAGCACAATTTTTCACTAGTAATCAATGCACCTTGAACTATTGATCGTCACGGACTCACTCACACCGTCCATCAATCAATAGTGACACTTGTCCTTCCTGAGTCTTTACGAATGTAGGATCGTTGTGAGCACGGCATTTTAGAGAGCACAATAGATTGTATTCACATCCTTGAATGCGTTCTCACCAATCCACTATGTGCCGTATTTGTTTTAATAAGAGTTTTGAAGAAGCATGTTTCAACTTTCCGGAGAATTGACGCTAGACACTAAAACAATTCGTGGGCAAATAAAGGCTTCACATTCATGCACTTCAAGACCTATCTTCGTCACGTACCGCACAAAATGTTAACATGTTACACATGTGAGATATGCTATATCTACGTTGTTTTCTGTTTTATCAGCCCTGAAGAGTCGTGTTGACTCAACTCTAACACGACGAAACACGTGTCGGCTGAATGTGGATCAAATAAACAACCTTCCTAAAGGATAAAGACAAAAAGACACAAAGATCTGCTGTTGTTTATTACGGAACTGTCACTTACTTTGTTGAGATGATTTTCTGTCTTTGATTATACTAATTTGTGGTTGCGAGAGCTTTGCTTATTTAGATCCAGCATACAGGATGTGGAAGGATAGAGGGGGTGGTGGAAAAGAAGTGGGGGAATGGGGTGTCAGGTGTTCAAAATCTAGAATGTGGGCTGCGAAAGGAGTAGCTCCAATAAGGAGCAAGGGCTCTTACACACCCCAGAGAGTGTCATGCTTTATCATAGGGCAGCTCCTCATTGGGCCAGCGCTGAAATGCCCAAACGGGCCTCATGGGAGTCTCTTTGACGGAGGTCTTCTCCGGTTGCCGACGTGAAGCTTGAGAGTGGAGTGGAGGCGTATGTGTATAGAGTAGAGATATGGAACAAAAGTGCAAGTAAAATAGCTAGGGGATTCTAAAACAAATTTTATTCACTGGATTCCTCTGCTACTATTAAAAACAACCGACTGTCAAAGTCGTGGCTGGAGAGGGAAATTATACCTGCATCAGATCAGAACAGTGTGTGTAGGGTGGAGTAGGTCGACATGTTTCATTCCCTGTTCCGTCCAATAGGATCGGTGGTATTTCTTCAGGACTGAGAGATCCTCATCTAATCTAGCAGGAACGGTCAAGTATGTGAAGAGTAAGATCACGTCCTCTGTGTACTGGACCTGAATCATAGTCCTATGTGCAAGTGCAAGTGTAAAAAACAAAAACAAAAAGTCCACTTTCTGGTAAACATCTGGAGGGGGAGAAAACACAAGTAAAATGACTTGGGCAAAGAATCACAGGCACTTGTGGTAAAAAGAAGAAGAAGGGAATAGCCCGGGAAAGGGCATCAAGACAAGAGAGTTAGAAACATGGATGCAAATGTTGACAACTGTAATTGCTCATAAAAAGACATGAAACCACACACTGTATGCAATAGTGAAATGCGTTCCGTAATAGAGTATTTGGTCCTCTTGTAGTTCAGCAGGGCGTTCGGGGGGAGGGAAAAGGGAAGGGGAGAGCGGAAGGAGAGCTAAAGGAAGGGTTGTCGGCAAGGAGGGCGGTCACAAGTGAAAACAGGTTCAAGTGGGTGCCCGGCGTGACAAGCACACGGGTGCCCATAATGACAAGGATGGTCCTGGGCCGGTAGGCAGCCATACCTTTGACAGCATAAAGAACAGAATCGTTACTTACTCTACACAAAGTTTTCCATGGCATGGGATCAACCCACAGCCGAATATCAGCTGGGATGCCTGCTCAGATGTCGGAGCAGTCTCCTTTACGTAGTGGGAGCGTAGAAAGACAAGACCGTTTCCTGATATGTGATGGAAGCGGCTTGCGTGGTGGCCATATTGGAGTGGGGAATAAAAGCGTACGTGGGCACCAACTTGTAACAGCATTGACGGATGAAAGGTTTGGTGTGCTAATGTAATGCAGTCACAATACCGATAGTGTAGGGATAATAGGTGGGAGCAACTCCTTTTGCAGTCCACATTCTAGATATTGAACACCTGACACCCCATTCCCCCTCTTCTTTTCTACCTACCCGACCCTTACACGTCCCTTAGAAACTGCATACCTTTGTATTAGCCATCACTACACAACACTATCATACACACACACCCTGTCTTTGTTTGTTCACAAACAATTCCTTGTCACTCCTACTTATAACCCATTTTGCATCACTTTCAAAAGCCCACTCACGTTTCCCAATTAATTTCTTAACATGTTACCAGCAAAAATCTGTTTTATTCTGACACTGAGTTGGTGGATGAAATCATTAGAGTAGAGCCACATTTGTTTGGAGTCCAGTCCAACAAACCTCTATTGCTAGGAAGAATGAAATGTGGGACATGGTCGTCATCAAGATCAATAGTGTCGGTACCATCCAACCATCTCAGGAAGAGCAGGCATGACCTTACGATCAGGGTCAATCGCCAGACACCACCTAGCAGCTCAGAAGACTGGTGGTGGGCCTCCAGCGACACCATTAGACTTTGTAGCCTAGGAGGAGAATGTGCTTGCCATCCTGCACACTGAGGGCATTACAAAAATACCTCGGGGACTGGAGATTGGTAAGTTACACCTCATGGACTGCCACAACATATCAATGTAATGTATGCACACATCTCACCTCTTGCTATCATCACATTAAATATTCCCATATGCAGTACCTAAAGTATCAGAGATGTGTCATTAGCAGTTACAATCAGTAGTCCTGCACATAATTCCTAATGTATCATCCTCCATCACATCTCACCCATGGGAATGTTGTTTGAAGGTATTCCCATCAAATCATCATCAAAGTGCACATATATTATGCCAATGTACAACAGTATGTACTAACACAACAGCATGTTGTCAGCAGGTATGTTACACAGTTTTGCCAAATTGTAACTGACAAAACTACAGCTCCCATCAGGCCCTGTTGCCTGAGCGCCTAATACTATGTACTACTCTCCTTTCCCCATAGCCACATGGCAGCCATGTCCGTAGTCAGGTTCACCTCAAAGGTAGGTGGCCATTGTTCAAGCGTGGGCTGGGAGAAGATGACAGGACTGCAACTCACATCAGGCACTGTTACCTGAGCACCTAACAACATGTACTACTCCCCTTTCCCGTTAGCCACTTGTCAGCAATGCCAGTTGTCAGGTTCACCTCAAAGGTAGCCAGCCATTGCTCAAGTGTGGGCTGGGAGAGGCTGACAAGACTGCAGCTTCCATCAGGACGTGTTGCCTGAGCACGAAACAACAAGTACTACTCTCCTTTTCCCATAGACACTTGTCAGCGATGTCAGTAGTCAGGTTCACCTAACAGGTAGGTAGCCATTGCTCACTCAAGTGTGGGCTGGGAGAGGCTGACAGGACTGCAGCTCACATCAGGCCGTGTTTCCTGAGCACTTGACAAGATGTACCATTTCCCCATAGCCATGTGGCAGTAGTCAGGTTCCCCTCACAGGTAGCTAGCCTTTTTCTAAAGTGTGGGCAGGTAGAGGATGACAGGACTGGATCTCCCATCAGGTCCTGGTGTCTAAGCACCTAACAACATGTACTACTCCTCTCTCCTCTCAGCCACTTGGCAGCCATATCAGTAGTCAGATTCACAGCACTGATATGTAGTCATTGCTCAAGTGTGGGCTGGGAGAGGCTGACAGGACTGCAACTACCATCATGCCCTGTTGCGTGGGCACCCAGCAATATGTACTACTCTCCTTTCACCATAGCCACTTGGCAGCCATGTCAGTAGTCTGGTTCAACTCATAGGTAGCTAGCCATTGCTCAAGTGGGGAATGGGAGAAGATGACAAGAATGCAACTCCCATCATGACCCTGCTGCATGAGTATCTAACAACATCTACTATTCTTTCCCATAGCCAAATGTCAGCCATGTCACCAGTGATCTCCATGTCTAATTGACTGCACACAAGCACATTTCCACCAACTCATCCAGAAATCCACCAGGTCTCCGTAAATGAAAAGTAAGACTACCTGACAGACACCCAATGAACTGTATAACAGAAATGTCAGTAATGCATCAAGGTAACACAACCTATATGACATGGCTAGTGAGGCATTGGCACTACACATGCACACGTGATAACCAGTGCAAAATGATAAATACATTTGTCATTAGGCCTGCCTTGGACACACCTATGAGTTTGATGTTACCAATACCCATGTAACGTCTAAACTGGTCTTGCATCAAGTCATTGTGTGATGCCATGTACATCCCTATTGCCAACAGGAAGAGGAGTAGTTCACCTAAGCCTCATACCAATAAACCTACATTTAACGGATGTAGCATGTAGCATAAAATATTGCTAAACTGTCAAACACAACGGCTATAGTCTTGAATGTCTACCTCCACCACTTTTGTCCCTTCCATGCCTCTACTACTGTATACCAAATGCTGTGGAATGTACATACCATACCTCCTACAATGACACTCTACTCTGTCTCAAGAGGGGGATCCACTACCACATCCAGCGAGACACAAGATACAGAACAGAGTCCAGCTCCACCCCAGGATTAAGCCAACAGCAATGCTGAATCTCCTGCACATACGGATGTGGAGGAGCTATTAGGCCCTTCTGGACAGCCTGGGGCAGACCGAAACAGTGAGTTTTACTGTGCCCATGACCACACTTTTCATCCCAGCAGCAACACCTCTGCTGACTCTGCCCCAACAACATGTGGACTTATCTTCAGCAGCAACTTCACCTGCACCCCAATCTCAGCTCCAAAGGTGAGCACTGAAACCATGCTCCCAGAGGATGAAGTTGCCAGTGGAAGGGTGCAGCCTGGGACAAGGCCTCAGGTCCATTGGGGCAGGAGTGGAGGGTGGTTCTCTGTGGACCATCTTTGCCAATGTCTTACTGAAGCCCAGACCAATACTTCCAGATCAATAGGTGAATATGAGGACAACCAAGGGCAGATGGATCGGGTACTCTGAGAACTCCAGGAAATGAAGCACCTGCAGCAGTCCATAGACCACCGTTTGGATACACATAATGATAATATGGGCCAACTCATTCAGGTGCTGAGGGACATCCACACCATCTTCTGCAGGGCTTTTCCCCACAATCTGCCCATTCATGTGTCCAACCTATATCTGGGCCATCTAGATCAGTGGCTGGCTGTCACAATAATTGAGACCTGGGCAGAGGAGGACTCCTCAGACACCTGTGAGCTTACAGCAGCAGATCCCCCTGCAAATGTAAGCAGGAACATCCAAAAACAAATGCAGGAGATTCGGGTGACAGTGCACCCCCCCAACCCAGGAATAGGAGCTGCCCCTGATGTCATCCTTGTGCACTGCACATTGAGTTTGTTGACTATCCCTGTACACATTTAATTTATGATGACAGGACTTTGTTGGACCTTGGATTCCAGACAATGTGGCTACAACTCTAACGCTTTCCTCCACCACCATTGACAACTACACCCCTGTGTGTTCACCATTGCTCTGTATATGTACTGTAAAATAGTCACAAAATGCACTGCAATAAATGCACTTTTAACACATTCAAAATGTCATGTTGTATCATTCACATCTAGAAAAAATTAAGTCAACACCTTTTGTACCACCAAATATAAGTAGCAGCAACTTCCGTATGCATGGACTTGTGACACTTTAAAATATGCACATGAGTATACCATACATGTCACCCAAAACAGACATAGAAGTGTACAGTATCAAAACATCTTAGGTGGTCATAATGTTGTCCACAGAGTGAAATGGCACATCAGTGAAATGATCAGTGTCAGTGACCACACATGTTATGTTCATACCTCAAGAACATGTTTGGAGACAATACACTTGACAAAGAAAACATCAGTAGTAATATTGCAAATGTGTCAGGGAATTCAGCTGGAGCCTTAACGATTTCCCTTTAATAGGAGTCCAACATCATATATTACTAGGAACCAAAACAAGGGATGACTACAGTAACTGAGTGCAGGTCCAGTCCAAACAAGTGGAGCACAATGCAAAAGGTGGTCCCACTAGACAGTTATTCAATATCAAAGATACAATAACAGGGAAAACTAGTAACAAAGCAGAACAAAAACATTGTGTACTTGAAGATACAGTGTTATTTAATCACGCTGAATGTACATAAATTTGTAACATTATTTAAATCAAACAAAACCAAAAACGAGTACCCCTAGGAGTGGAGAAGAGAGGGGTGTTGGTAATAAGAAAGGTATCGTGATTTGAGTGAGGATAAGAGGGTACACAGAGAAGATAGCGTGCAGATCACATAATTTTCGCATAAAAAACACGGCTCATGTTTTATGCCATAACAGTCGAAATAGTGTCCAAAAGATAAACAGCCATGGTTGAAAATATTATCACAGTGAAAAATCACTATTGATCAAGCTGGCAAATGGTAAAATGTTGTAGTTTCGACCCCTAAAGAAAATGTAGGTTTCTGATTTCCTTACAGAGGGGTCTTCCTCGGGACTGAAGTGAAATGGAATGGGGCACCATAAACAGCCCCTCACTGAGGGCTGATTCGAAATTGTGGGCGCAAAGGCTCCAAGCAACTGCGAGCAAAGGACAGGTACTTTAGTTTAATAGATATCTAGTTTGTCCCTTCCAATAGGCAGACAATACAGGGTGTATGTGACCAGTTGGTGCCTCACGTATGTCCTTGTTGGACCTACCCCACAGGTCTGACACCGAGAGTGATAGTGATGGTCAGATTGCACTTCCTGGACATTGGTTCATTTAAGTAACAGTGGCTATACTAGGAGGAATGACCCCAACCAATGTTTAATATGGTGCTAAGTGATGTGCTATCAGCACTGATGAGATACATGTATAGCTACATTCTGTTCCGCAAACATCAAGAGTTGGTCACAGTGAAGGGAGACTTTTATGCCATAGGTCAAATCCCACATGTGGTTGGAGCTATTATTGACAAACATATTCCCCTAGTACTTCTGTAAGCCTGTGAGCAGGTGTATAGGAACAGAAAGAACTTCCATTCCATCAATTTACAAGTGGCATGTATAGTGGATTTATACATCTCATGTCTGTGCAAAATTCCCAGGATCTGCCCATGACTCCTGCGTAATTAGCGTAAATAGCACTATATCCCAGTTGATGTGACGACTACAACTGGAGAGGATCTGGTTTGCTGGTGAGTGAGATCTGTCAAACCTTTGTGTTTGTGTATGATGTCTGGTGGCATCTTCTTTGGATGTCTGAATCATAAATGCACATCTGTGTGTCTCCGATCTAGGTGACTCTGCACATCCCAAATAGCCATGGTTGTCGGCCCTGCTGAGGAATCCAATATCACCTGTGGAAATTCACTTCAATGAGGCCCATGGTCATATAGTGATGTGTGTCAAATCACCGCTGCCTGCTGCATGCTCCACAACCTCGCATTGTGCAGGAGCATCCCTCTGATCGTAGAGGATAGAGATACGCAGGATCCCCCCTCCTGGGGAGAGGACCCTGAAATGAGCAGTGATGATGATACTGGCAAAAAGGGAGGAGTTGACATGTGTCAAAAGCTCATCAAGAACGTCTTCCCTTGAGTGTGATTATGCTGAGAGATGTAATTGCTGTGATCGTTCCTGTTACTAAGGTTGTGCAGCTGTGAGGATGTCGTTGATGGTTGACAGTTTGGTGTGTGTACAGATGTGGGTGACACTGTGCAGGTCTGTTAGTGGAGGAGATATTGACACATCCACATTGTTGATGTTGCTTTGACTATTGGTCTGTAGTACGTACCTTTGCCCTGCCATCTTCATCTGTACATTTTAGAGTAGTAACATCAGCAGGTATAAGATGCAGTTCTGCAGTGCAAATTGGATATGGTGTGTTCCTAGGAATAATAAATATAACAAAAAGGGGAGAGGAGAGATTCAATGGGGTGAATTCGGTCTCCCCAAGCATAATTTTATAAATGGAAAGAATCCACACCTAGTGTGCCTAGAGTAGTCCCCACGGTGGTGGAGAGCCAGTATTCTTTTGATACCCCTCACACGCCAAAAGGACCCTTGGTGCCATGCTTCATCATCGGTGTCTTCGCACCCCTCTACGGGGTGCGGCGTGCTACTAACCAACGGAATACGTTGGAGCACTTAAATGATGACTATGTGTGGTGTGCGAAGGGCTTATGTTATTCAGTGAGTGGTGGATTTGGAGTGAAAATGGTGGGAAAAAATTAAAAAGGGCCTGGCGCGTGAAGTCTATTTAATTTTAATATGCTTCCGTGCTCGCACTGTTAAAAAGTTTGTGTCGAGGTGTATGTATATATTAAGGTACAACACCTCCTTGGTGCGTCAACATGTTTCGAAGCAAAGCATCTTCTTCAGGACGGGGGTGCACAATCCCCACCTTACTCACAACTATATGTCAAAGGACATCAATATATTAAACATAATCAATTTAATTCGGCTTTCTGAGGCTATAGTGTGCCTACTTTTTAATGTTTACAAAGATATCATCAATGTATACTTGCTGCCAAACGAATTGTTTGCCCCATGAGCCTGTTTAACGGAAGGGGTGATGTGCTAGATAGCCAAAAAATGTAGGAGAATCCCCATTCGTGTCTACCCCCGCCCGCGGCTCCGTAGATACTTATCTACGCAGCCGCGGGCAGGGGTAGACACGAATGGGGATGATATCTTTGTAAACATTAAAAAGAAGGCACACTATAGCCTCGGAAAGCTGAATTAAACTGATTATGTTTAATATATTGATGTCCTTTGACATATAGTTATGAGTAAGGTGGGGATTGTGCACCCCCGTCCTGAAGAAGATGCTTTGCATCAAAACATGTTGATGCACCAAGGAGGTGTTGTACCTTAATATACACATACACCTCGACACAAACTTTCTAACAGTGCCAGCACGGAAGCATATTAAAATTAATTAGACTTCACGCACCAGGACCTTTTTAATTTTCTCTCACCATTTTCACTCCAAACCCACCACTCACTGAATAACATAACCCCTTCGCACACCACACATAGTCATCATTTAAGTGCTCCCACGTATTCTGTGGTTAGTAGCACGCCACACCCCGATGATGAAGCATGACACCAAGGGTCCTTTTGGTGTGTGAGGGGTATCAAAAGAACACTGACTGTGTTCCTAGGAATGTCTGGCACAGACTTTTGGTGTATGACTCTGGTACCAAGGCAGCTTGAACAGCGATAGGATAGAAGATGCTGATACACTATTGGATTCCTTCCCTGTTGTGTGGTGCTCCTTAGGCAATATGTGTGCCATCATGTTTAACTACACAATGTGGTAGTTTAGTCAAAACATTCTTGTCTCTCTTCACATTGGGTTAGTCCTCAATATGTATGAGCTGGATGTAGGTGTTCATGTGTCTCATCAATGGATCCCAGAGAGCTTGTGAGACTCCACAATCAAATGTTTGTGACATTCCACCAGATGGTGCTACACTTGTTTATTACAAAAAGGGTAAACCCTGAATACATCGCTGGGACCTGGGTATAGGACAGTACAATGCAAAAGGCGGACCCAGTAGACAGTTATTCAACATCAAAGATACAATAACAGGGAAAATAAGTAACACAGTAGAACAAACACATGTTGTACTTGAGTATACAGTGTTATTTAATCACACTGAACATACATAAATCTGTAACAGTATTTAAATCAAACATTACCAAAAACGAGTGCCCCTAGGAGGGGAGGAGTGAGGGGAGTTGGTGATAATGACAGTATCGTGATTTGAGTGAGGATAAAAGGGAAAACAGAGAAGATATTGTGCAGATCACATAATTTTGCCATAAATGTCAAAATAGTATTCAACAGATAAACGGACAAGGTTGAGAACATTATTGCAGTGAAGAATCGCTGTTGATTAAGCGGGCAAATGGAAAAATGTTGATGTTCCGACCCCTAAAGAAAATGTAGGTTTCTGATTTCCTTACGGAGGGGTCTCCCTCAAGACTGAAGGGAAAGGGAAAGGGGGCATCATAAACAGCCCCTCACTGAGGGCGGATTCGAAATGTTGGGTGCGTAGGCTTCAAGCAACTGAGAGCGAAGGACAGGCACTTTATTTAAATAGATATCTAGTTTGTCCCTTCCAAAACTGCAACGGACCAAGCCATACTACTCAGCTGGACCTTAGAATTATATTAGCTCTGGAGGATTCCTCGGGACAAACAGCCGGCCCGCACGGTGCACAATCGCTACTCACAGAAAATGTCTCTGTTCACCTGAACCTTGACCAGGCTGCACCCTCGGACTGCCCCTCCATCCTCAATGAGAATAGTGTCAATGCTCACCTCTGGAGATGGGACTGGAGTGCAGGTGATGTGGCTGCTGCTGGGGCTAGGTCCACATGTTTTGGGACAGTGGTCAGCTGAGGTGTTGCTGCTAGGATGGGTAGTGTGTTTCTGTGCACAGTGAGAGACTCACTGGTTCTGTCTGCCCAGAAGGGCTGGTAGGTCCTCCACTTCCGTATGTGCAGGAGATTCAGCATCACTGTTGGCTTGATCCTGGGGTGGAGGTGGACTCTGGTCAATATCTTGTGTCTCCCCAAATGTAGTGTGGGATACACCTGTTGAGACAGAGTAGAGTTTCACTGTAGTAGGTATAATATGTATATTCCACATGCTTTGATACACAGTGAATATAGGTCTGGAAGGGGCAAAAGGGATGGAGGTAAACACTCTGGACTACAGCCATTGTGTTTGACAGTTTAGCATGATTTTGTGTGACATCCTTAGATGAAGGATTATTGGCATGAGCATGTGGTGTACTGTTCCACTTCCTTTTGACAATAGGGATGGATATGACTTGATGCAAGACCAATGTAGATGTTACATTGTTATGTATTTGTGATGCCAAACTCCTAGGTGTGCCCAAAACAGGCCTATTGACAAATGTGTTTCCAATTTTGCACTGGTTATCATGTGTGCATGTGCAATGTTAATGTCTTACCAGCCATGTAATGTAGGCTGTGTTACCTTCACACATTACTGACATTTCTGTTACACACTTCACTGCGTGTCTGTCATTTTTTCTTTCATTTAATTTATAGAAACCTGGCAAATTTCTGGATGGACATGTGCCTGAGCAGAGCTTTGTGTGCAGTGCATTAGACATGGAGATCACTATTGACATGGCTGTCAAGTGGCTATGGGGAAATGAGAGTACTACATGTTAGGTGCCCAGGCAACAGGGCCTTTTGGGAGTTGCAGTTCTGTCAGCCTCTACCAGGCCACACGTGAGCAATGGCTACCTATCTGTGAGGTGAACCTGACTACCAACATTGGCTGCCAAGTAGCTATGGAGAGAGGAGAGTAGTATATGTTGATAGTTGCTCAGGCAACATGTTGTGGTGGTTGAAGTCCTGTCAGCCTTTCCCAATACCTGTGAGGTGAACCTGAGTACTGACATGGCTGCCACGTGGCTATGGGGAAAGGGCATAGTACATGTTGTTAGATGCTCAGGCAACAGGGCATGATGGGAGTTGGAGTTCTGTCAGACTTTCCAAGCCCACACTTGAGCAATGGCTAGCTACCTGTGAGGTGAGCCTGACTACTGACATAGCTGCCAAGTGGGGATGGGGAAAGGAGAATAGTACATGTTGTTAGTTTGTTCCAGCAACAGGGCCTGATGATAATAGCAGTTCAGTTAGCCTCTACCAGCCCTCACTTGAGCATGGGCTACCTACCTGTGAGGTGAACCAGACAACTGGCATCACTGCCATCTGGCTATGGGGAAAGGAGAGTAGTGCTGGTTGTTAGGTGCTCAGGCAACAGCGCCTATTGGTAGTTGCAGTCTTGTCAACCTCTCCCAGCCCCATCTTGAGCAATCGCTTCCTACCTGTGAGGTGAACCTGACTTCTGACATGGCTGCCATGTGGCTTTGGAGAAATTAGAGTAGTACTTGTTGTTAGGTACTCAGGCAACAGGTTCTGATGGGAGTTGTAGTCTTTCGAGTAACAATTTGGCAACACTAGCAAACCTGCATTATGTAACATACCTGTTTGCAAGATGCTGTTGTGTTGGAAGATATTGATGTACAATGGCGCAATATATTAGTATCGTTATGATGATTTGATGGGTAAAACACTTGCAAAAAACATTCCCACGGGATGGAGGCTGATACATTAGGAATCATGTGCAGGGCTACTGATTGTAACTACCAATGACACATCTCTGATACTTTAGGTACTGCATATGGGAAAATTGGATGAGTTAGACAATAGCAAGAGGTAAGATGTATGCAGTCAGTACATTGATATGTTATGCCAGTCTGTGCGGTGTTACTTACCAGTTTACAGTTCCTCAGGGGTTCCAGTCAAGTGCTCAGTGCCCGAGGGCAAGCACCTTCTCCTCCCAGGCTGTGAGATCTAATGGTGACCAGGGACGCCCACTGCCAATCTTCTGAGCCGCCAGGTGGTGCCTTTTGATGAGGCGCTTGACCCTGATCTTCAGGTCGTGCCACCTTTCTCTGAAGTCCTCTTTTGTGTGCAGGATGGTACCAACACTATTGACCTTGGTGACGACCTTGTCCCACATTTCATTCCTTCTAGCAACAGAGGTTTGTGTGACTTGGGCTCCAAACCAGGGCCGGCTCTAGGCTCATGGCGGCCCTGGGAAGGGAGCGTAGGTAGGGGGCCCCGGAAGAGGGCCCTGGAAGAGGAGGCCCTGGAAGAGGCGCAGAGGCCAGTGAAGAGGGGGGCGGGTCAGGGGGTTTGGAAGAGGGACAGAGCCGGAGGCCGCCAAATCCCTGCCACTGGGGCCACCACGTCAATATGTATCCATCCTCAGAGGATTATCATATTAAGGATATATATTGGCGTGGCGGCCCCTGGGGTTTGGCGGACCTGTACAGGTGCACAGCTTGCACATGCCTAAGGCCGGCCCTGTCCAAACTAATGTGGATCTCCTCTAATGATTTCATTCACCAAAACGGACAACCCAGTTTCAGAAAAACGTTGTTTTTTTGCCAGTGACATGTGAAGAAAAAAATTGGAATTTGAGTGTGCTAGTGAAGGTGATGCAATTGGGTATTAAGTAGGAGTGATAAGCAACAGTGTGTGAACAAACGTGGGTGGGGTGTGGGTATAGTGATGGCTGCTGTCTCTCTTTCACTGCAACAAAGTGATGTGTGGGGCTGCACTGCTGTGTTGTGGCAGACTATCATGGTCTGGAATGGGGTGTGTTTTATACTTTGAAATGTAGGTGTGTCCATCTAGGCAATAACCATAAGCTGTGTCCTTTTTTTATACTTTCTATTGACACAGATGTGCTGTTTGGCTGGGTCAGTAGCGCAGCAGTAAATTGCTGTGGTTTGACTGCATAATTCAGACTGACAGACAGTACAGCGGTTTTATTGTAATCTGCTCTGCAGTTGTATCGCAGTACTGTCAGCTTCGGAATCCCTATCGGCAAGCTTTCCGACCGCCGCAACCCATGCAAAGAGCTTTCTAACTGCAGCAGTTGGAGGTTTACAAAACATGCATTGTAATAAGGCAGATATTAGATTGCGGACTTGGCCGTCAGAATTATCCTGCGGACAGAGCAATCGGATGGCTGGTCTGACCGGCATCATAATTAGCCCATAAATAGGTGACATTTACTATTCCCACTCCACTACAAACAAACTCAGGGAAACTGTTGGACCTTAATGGGGTGACATTTACAATTCCCACTACAATACAAAAAAACTCAGGGAAGGTGCTGGACACTAAATGGGTGGCATTTTCTATTTCCACTCCACTACAAACTGAGGGCCAGATTACGAGTTTGGCAGTTTTACCACCGTAGCGCCACGACCGAGGCCCCAAGCAACTGCTGCCACATTACGATGTCACTGCAGGGCCTGCTGTAGTCTTTCCGACAGCGGTGAATATTTTTTCATATGTGTCAAGGCAGGTGTGTATAATTTGACTACACAAGTATTAAATGTACACATGAAAAAATACCCACTTCGAGTACTTTCCCATTGCCGGAGTCTGGATCATATGTGCCAGTCCAGGGAATACGTATATATTGCAAAATGGATATACCTGATTTCGATGCCAACAGGGTTGTTTTCTTCGGTGTCAAGATGCTGCTGTGAAGGGGAACCTAGAGGAAAGATTCCTCGTGGGGGACTTAAGATAAGAAAGGAAAAGGGTGAGTTTGCACCCAAATTCCTTTGATTCTGCTGACTCAAAGAAGTTGTTCTCACCGACATGGTAGGCTTGACAGAAAGCTAACTCATTATTCGGATTGCTGTGAACTTGCATGTACCACTCGCTGCCAACTGCCCTTCTCCTACAACTGGCGCTGCAGTTTGCGAAAGGCTAGCAGTGATGGCGGTGCTCTGGCAGTCTTTTGTTCAGCAAAATGACAACATCGTAATACGGCTTGCAGACCGCCAACTAGGCGGTGGGGTTTCCGACACTCTTTTGACAGTGGTTCCAGTGCAACCAAACTCGTAATTGGGTCCGAAGTCAGGGATGGTGTTGACATCAGAAGGGGTAACATTTACTATTACCACTCCAATTACAAACAAAGAAAGGGAAACTGTTGGACACTAAAGGGGTGACATTTACTATTCCCACTCCAATACAAACAAACTCAAGGAAGGTGTTGGACACTAAAGGAGTACAATTTACTTTTCCCAATGCAATGTAAAAAAAAGTTAAGAAACATATGATACAATTAAAAAACATATTTAATAATACCAAATCAAAATAAAAGTCCTTACAAAAGTCCTTATGTACAATAATCTTTTTACCAATACATAAAGAATATTTTACACTACACAGTATCATTTTTTTTTTCAATTGTACTACATTTTATACCATAACACACTATTTGGAAAAATATACAAATGTTAAATATGTTATTAAAAAAAGATTAGAAATTTCAATTTGTTTCCAAAGGTTTGTAACAATCTTTTCTACACTAATATTCTGAAAATAGTACCATAATTAGTCAAAAATATTATTTTTTATAAAACTATGTTTAAATTTGTTTAAACTTTTCAAATTATTATTTATTTATTCTCCATTTTTACAAATATGAACATATATTTTGTTGTAAATTAAATGTTTACATTTTAAAAAAAAATCATATTTAAAGATAAAAATATCAATATGCAACAATTGTAAAAGTTATTTTTTTAATAAAAATAAAAATGTATTAAATACATTATTATAGTTTTACCAATACATTTCTTGTTATCAATTTTATTTTGTATTTATTAATGTTGGTTAAAATTATTTAAAACATAATTTTGTTATTTTTAATAAAGCAATATTCTTATTATAAGGGTAAATATGAATATGTAATGGCAGTCACCATGCTGTGCCAGACACGTGGTGTAGGAATGTTCAGGGAGGCAACATAGGTGTTCCCCAGAACTCATAGCGGAGGATCAAGAGGGAAGGAGGCCCTACTAGTGGTCCCCAAAGTCACTTTCCGACAGCCTTTCATGTCAGAAAAGTCAACATGGAAAGGCTGTGGCAAATGGACATCATAATCCAGATGGCCATTTGGGGATTATCTGTCCTTCTGATACTACGAGGGGCTTAAGCGGGACGGGCTTCCGCTGACCACTAGTATCGTAAAACGGCAGTCAGACCGAAACCTATCACAAGGTGTCGGGTGACTTTCCACCTGACTGACTGACTGAATTATTTTTAAAGCGCATTGATGCCGAGGTGTCTTGGCGCTGTAGAATGGAAGAAGAACCAGATAGCTATTAGGGCATAGAAAAGAGCCAGGTTTTTAGCGCCTTCCTAAATCTGGTTCTATTCGTGTCGGAGCGTAGTGTGATGGGCATGGTGTTCCACAGTTTCGCTGCCTGATGAGAAAAGGATTTACCGCCCCATCGAGCTCTTCTTATTCTAGGCAAACGGATTAGATCTTGACTACTAGATCTTAATGTGCTAGAAGGTACATAACAAGGGAATAGATTGGTTAAATCCTCTGACCCTCTTCCATTGAGAGATTTGTGGACCAGACAGAGAGCTTTGAATTGGATTCTACGCCTGACAGGAAGCCAATGAAGTTGCCGTATGGCATGGGATGTCGGATGGCGCTTAGGGAGGTCCAGTAAGACTCTGGCTGCCGCATTTTGAATTGACTGAAGCTTTGCGAGCTGTTTTTCCTCTGTACCTAAATACAGTGCATTGTAGTAGTCTACACGAGGCATTACCAAAGCTCCCATCACTGTTTTCCTTAAAGTGAAGGGAATGTATGGCAGGATTTTCCAGAGAACCTTGATTGTATAGAAACAGGTCGATGTAACCTGACTGATTTGCGCTGTACAGGTTAGTTCCATGTCAATCATTAAACCGAGGTTCCTGACCTTTTTAGCTGGGACTGGACATGTACCAGCTTCTGGAGGCCACCAGAGGTGACTCCAGATGGAAGGTTTTTGACCAAACTCAATCACTTCCGTTTTTTCAGTATTGAGTTTTAAAAAGTTCTCACTCATCCAGCTCTTCACGTCTAGAAGACAGTTTCGAAAGCGCTCTACTGTGGTTCCACCGTCTGAGAAAGTGACACTACTAATTGTGTGTCATCGGCATAAGACACTAAACGCAGAGCATGCGATTTTATTAGTACTGCGAGGGGGGTCAGATACATATTGAATAATGTAGGGGAGAGCGCTGACCCCTGGGGGACACCACATGGGAGAGAAAACTCTTCAGATTGGAAACCTCCCCAGTGAATTTTCTGTAATCGGGCATCTAGGAGGGACCTGAGTAGAGTTAAGGCAGTGTCTGTAATGCCTAGTGTTCCAAGTCTATTCAGTGGGACCCCGTGATTGACAGTATCAAATGCCGCCGTTAAGTCTAACAGAATCAGGGCGGCTCTTCCTCCGTCATCCATAGTCCTCCGGATATCCTCGGTTGCCATAATTAAAGCAGATTCCATGGAATGACCTGACCTGAAGCCATGTTGAGTGGTATCTAGTAGGTTATTTTGGTCTATGAATTCCATGAGCTCTTGATTTATAGCTTTTTCAAGAATCTTGGCCGGTAAAGGAAGGCACGATATCTGACGATAGTGCTTGAGTTCCATAGGGTCCAGGGCTTCTTTTTTAAGAATGGGCCTTATAAACGCTTTTTTCCATCTGTGAGGAAAGATACCAGAGCCTATAACTTCATTAGGCAGAGGAGTTAGAATAGAACTGATTGTCTCGGGTATCAAATGTTATATTTAGGGGGGGCAAGGGTCCAGAGTTGAGCCTGATTTTATCTGGGTTAGCAGGCTCGCCACCTGTTTTTCTTCAAGATAAGAAAATTGCGGGAGTTGGTTAGTACCTGGTACTATGTCGTCCCTGTGGCTCGTTGCTGTTGGAGTGGATGAATTGTGGAGTTCATCATAGACCACTTGGACTTTTTGCTGGAAGAAGAGAGCCAGATTTTCTACAAAATTCTGATCCGGGATAAAGATAGTGTCACGGGGACTCTTAGCTAGGTGTAAGACAGTTTTAAATAGTTCCTTAGAGGAATTAGAGGCTTCTTGGATTTTTTTGGTGAAAAAGGCCGATTTGGCCTGTTCTATCTTTATCTTATATTCAAGTAGGACTCTGGTATATTCTTTCCTATTTTGGGAGCTATAGTCGGATCTCCAGATCCGCTCATAGTGACGGCATTTAAGTTTAATTTGTTTGATGTCAGGAGTGTACCATGGTGAGGTAACTGAGCGTCTTCTAGGTTTCTTGGTTTCCTCTGGGGCCAGCTCATCTATCACTTGGCTAATCCATGCATTGAAGTTGTTGGCCCCCGCTATTGCTGTCATAGGTTTCTAAAGGGGGTTTTATAGATAGAACATTGGCAAGTTGACTAGCTTGAATCTTCTTCCAAGAGCGCACTTTGACTGGAAGAGAGTGATCCCTTTGGCGAATGATAGAAAGGTTAGTTTGTAGGTTGAAAAGGATGGCTGCATGGTCAGATCATGGGACAGGCATAACAGATGTTATCCTAATGTGGTCATTATTTGTGAAAATGCCATCAAGCGTATGGCCAGCTATATGCGTTGGTTTTGGAACTATCTGTTCCATCCCAAAGCTTTGGAAATTTTCGATTAGGGGGCCACTTCAGTATCATTATTCTCCTCTAGATGGAAATTGAAATCACCTAGGACCATAAAAGTGGCTGTATCAAGAGTGGATTCCAGAAAAGTGTGGAGCGCTTTGATAAACGAGGCTCTTGGTCCCGGGGGTCTGTAGACCAATAAGCCTGATAATATTATTTGATTTCTGTCCTTGACACTGAAAGTCATGGTTTCTGCTTCCAGACCTAATTGTGGAAGGACATTTACTTTAAGATAGGAGCGGTGGATTATGGCAATTTTGCCATCCATAGAACCTATTCTATCAGCATGTGCCACAGAGTAACCAGTAGGGACAGCTATATTCCAATCTGGCCCTGACGAGTCAGACGCCCATGTTTCCGTAAGAAAGATAAGATCAATCAATCATCAGAATTTGTATAGCGCACTACTCACCCGTAGGGTCTCAAGGCACTGGGGGGGGTCGCTACTGCTCGAACAGCCATGTCTTGAGTTGTTTCCTGAAGGAGAGATGGTCCCGGGTCAGCCGTAGGTGAGTGGAGAGGGAGTTCCAAGTATTGGCTGCCAGGTAGGAGAAGGATCTTCCTCCGACGGTGGATCTGCGGATTCGCGGGACGGAGGCGAGGGCGAGGCCGGCGGATCGGAGCTGGCGGGTGGGTGTGTAGAATGTGAGGCGGCTGTTGAGGTACTTCGGACCCGTGTCGTGGAGAGCCTTGTGTGCGTGGGTGAGGAGTCTGAACATGATCCTCTTGTTGACGGGGAGCCAGTGCAGGCCTTTCAGGTGGGCAGAGATGTGGCTGTGGCGAGGGATGTCCAGGACGAGTCTGAATGCGCTGGAGTCTTTTCTGGAGTTTGGCTGTGGTTCCAGTGTAGAGGGTGTTCCCGTAGTCCAGACGGCTGGTGACGAGGGCCTGAGTGACCGTCTTCCTGGTTTCGGTGGGGATCCATCGGAAGATCTTGCGGAGCGTGCGTAGGGTGTTGAAGCAGGATGATGTGATGGCATTGACTTGCTTGGTCATCGTGAGGGAGGAGTCCAGGATGAAGCCCAGGTTGCGTGCGTGGTCCGTTGGCTTGGTTGCGGTGCCCAGGGCAGGGGGCCACCAGGAGTCGTCCCAGGCGGAGGGGGATGGTCCGAGGATGAGGACTTCCGTCTTGTCTGAGTTCAGTTTCAGATGGCTGATCTTCATCCATTCTGCGACGTCTTTCATTCCTTCCTGGAGGTTGGCTTTGGCGGTGGCGGGGTCGTTGGTGAGGGAGAGGATCAGCTGGGTGTCGACGGCGTAGGAGATGATGTTGAGGTTGTGTTGGCGTGCGATGGCTGCGAGAGGGCTCATGTAGACGTTAAAGAGGGTGGGGCTGAGTGAGGATCCTTGCGGAACGCTGCAGATGACTTCGGTGGCCGCGGATAGGAATGGGGGAGGCGGACTCTCTGGGTTCTTCCGTCGAGGAACGAGATGATCCACTCCAGGGTCGCTCCTTGGATTCCGGTGTCGCTGAGGCGCTGTATCAGGGTGCGGTGGCATACGGTGTCGAAGGCTGCTGAGAGGTCCAGGAGGATGAGGGCAGCAGTTTCCCCGTTGTCGAGCAGGGACCTGATGTCATCGGTGGCTGCGATGAGGGCGGTCTCGGTGTTGTGGTGTGCTCGGAAACCGGACTGAGAGGGGTCGAGGGATCCGTTGATCTCGAGGAAGACGGAGAGATGTCTGTTGACGCTCTTCTCGATGACTTTGGCTGGAAAGGGGAGGAGCGAGATGGGGCAGAAGTTCTTCAGGTCCTTGGGGTCCGCGGTGGGTTTCTTCAGGAGGGCGCTCAGCTCGGCATGTTTCCAGCTCTCCGGGAAGGTGGCGGATGTGAAGGAGCTGTTGATGATGTTCCGGAGTTGGGGTGCGATGATGGAGTCGGCTTTGTTGAAGATGTGGTGTTGGCAGGGGTCGGTAGGGGAGCCGGAGTGGATGGTGTTCATCAGGCGGGTGGTGTCTTCGGGGCTGACAGGGGTCCAGGTGCATAGGGTGGTGGTGGGGTGTGCTGGTTCGGTGGTTGGGTGCGTGGTCAGCGCGCCAAAGCTGTTGTGTATGTCGGCGATCTTGCGGTGGAAGAACGAGGCGAGTGAGTCGCAGAGGTCTTGCGAGGGTGTGATGTCGTTGTTGCAGGCGCTGGGGTTGGAGAGCTCTTTAACGATGCTGAAGAGTTCCTTGCTGTTGTGGGTGTTGTTGTCCAGTCATTCTTTGAATGTTGTCTTTTTGGAGGTGCGGATCAGCTGGTGGTGTTTGCGGGTGGCATTCTTGAGGACAGTCATGTGTTCTGCAGTCTGGTCGTGGCGCCAGGCTTTCTCGAGGGTGCGGCAGGTTTTCTTGGAGTTTTTGAGGTCGTTGGTAAACCACAAGGCTTTCCTGCTGCCGGGTCTGCTGGGAGGATTTTTCAGAGGTGCGAGTTTGTCGGCGCAGTTGGTGAGCCACTGTGTGAGGTTGGGGGCTGCTTCGTTGGGGTCCGTTGTGTTGATGGGAGGGTTCTGGCTGAGGACGGTGGTGAGCTGGTCGGCGGTGATCTTGCTCCAGCTTCTGCGGGGAGCCTGTTGTGGGTGGTGGTGGGTCGTGGTTCTCCTGAAGTTGAAGTGGATGCAGCTGTGGTCTGTCCAGTGTAATCCGGTTGAGTGGCTGAAGGAGATGTGCTTGCTGGAGGAGAAGATGGGGTCGAGCGTGTGGCCGGCGTTGTGGGTGGGGGTGTTCACCAGTTGCTTGAGTCCGAGGTTGGCGAGGTTGTCCAGCAGGGCGGCGGTGTTGCAGTCCTTGTTGTTCTCCAGGTGGAAGTTGAGGTCCCCTAGGAGGATGTAGTCTGTGGAGGTGAGGGCGTACGGACTGACGAAGTCTGCGATGGCTTCGCTGAATTGTGTGCGTGGTCTCGGGGGTCTGTAGATGAGCGTGTCTCTGAGGGTGGTCTTGGGGTCGGTGTGAATCTGGAAGTGAAGGTGCTCGGCGGCGGTGAGGGTGTCGTCGGTGTTGGTCGTGATGCGGATGGTGTTTCTGTGGACAATGGTGATGCCTCCTCCGGTTCTGGTTGACGCGGTCCTTCGGGGTGATCATGTAGCCCTCCGGGATGGCTATGGCGATGTCGGGGGCTGAGGAGGCGTTCATCCATGTTTCTGTGAGGAAGGCGACGTCTGGTGATGTTGTGTCGAGGAGGTTCCAGAGTTTGACGGCATGCCTGTGGACAGAGAGGGTGTTGAGCAGGATGCCTGGTTGTTGCTGGAGCTCTGCTTGGCTTGGCAGGTGAATGGTCCGTGAGTGCGTTTTGGGTTGGCTCGGTAGCAGGCGGTGTTCCGGCTGGCGTTGAGTGCGTGGAGGGTGGCGGCGTCGTAGGTTCCTCAGGTGCGTTGGAATCGTTGAGGGCCAGGGGTCCTGGTTCTGGGCGCGGACGGGCGTGGACGGGCGCAGACGGGCTTGCCTTTGGCATGCCTTCGGCGCACAATCGGCGCACCCGCTTCGTGCGTCCGCTGCGCGGTCGCTTGTGGACTCCATAAGTAAGGAGCCGGGAGGGAGGAGCAGCTGGGTGGCGGGAGCGGGGCGGCGAATGGGCTGGAGGGGGGCAGGGCCGCAGGGAGGCAGCGGTGGGAAAATCAGGCGGTGTGCGGCTCAGCGGCGGCTGGGTCGTCCAAGGCGGCAGCGGCGGCGGGATTAGCTGGGCGAGGAGGCAGACTGGGAGACAGCAGCGCGTGGGGGCGACCTAGCCTAGAGGCAGGGTCAACGGTCGCTCCCTATGCCTGCACGCAGCCCCCTTAAGTAAGGAGCCGGGAGGGAGGAGCAGCTGGGTGGCGGGAGCGGGGCGGCGAATGGGCTGGAGGGGGGCGGGGCGGCAGGGAGGCAGCAGCGGGAAAATCAGGCGGTGGGTGGCTCAGAGGCGGCTGGGTGGTCCAAGGCGGCAGCGGTGGCGGGATCAGCTGGGCGAGGAGGCAGGCTGGGAGACAGCAGCGCGTGGGGGTGACCTAGCCTAGAGGCAGGGTCAACGGTCGCTTCCTATGCCTGCACGCAGCCCCCTTAAGTAAGGAGCCGGGAGGGAGGAGCAGCTGGGTGGCGGGAGTGGGGTGGCAAATGGGCTGGAGGGGGGCGGAGCCGCAGGGAGGCAGCGGCGGGAAAATCAGGCGGTGGGCGGCTCAGCGGCGGCTGGGTCGTCCAAGACAGCAGCGGAGGCAGGATCAGCTGGGCGTGGGGGCGACCTAGCCTAGAGGCAGGGTCAACGGTCGGCCGAGTTGTCAGTTATTAGCGCCCCTAACTTGTGTTTATGTTTTGACATAGATCTTACATTTATTAAGATATTTTTTATTATTTTATGGTTGTTATCAATAGGCCTATCCGTAATGTTGGAGGGTCATATTGTTAGATTTGTTCTCGAAGGTACTCTTAACTTGATAACCATCTATAGAAGGTGTTGGTGCATTCTTAAGCAGAAAGCCACAAGAAGAGCAGTTGGTGGTATCTAAGATGCCATGGTCGAGCAAGGTAGTTGGGTGATCACAATTTCTGGAATTTAATTTGAGCAAATCATTCCGGGAGAAGCTGATTTTAGAGAAACATGCAGGTGTTGGGGCGCTGGGCGCGGGTCCGGCGCGGACGGGCACAGACGGGCTTGCCTTTGGCGTGCCTTTGGGACGCCGCCGGCGCGCCCGCAGCGCGCGTCCGGACGAGCATTGGGCTAAGTAGGCTCTCCCTGGAAGTCGTGGCAGCTAGAGCGCGTCCCCACCTGTCCAAGATGGCAGCTGTGCTCACTCCGAAAACCCGGATTTACCCTGCTCTCCCTCGACAACAAACGGGACTTCCCGCGGCGGAACAGGGATACCGTCACTAAGGTAAGTAACAGTAACAATTTTCAATTGTGCAAGTGCTGTGGCAATTTTAAAAGCATAACAATTTTAAAACGTAGTAATCACGTGTTAAAACAGATCAGAGCGACTTTGCTTAGCAGCAGTAATTATTGTGGTCCAAGACCTGAGGGCAAGGTAGTGATTAATTGCGCTAGCAGCTTCTGTGAGTTCTTCCTTCTAATTCTGCGCGTCCGGCTGAGCCTTGCCTAAGTAGGCTCTCCCCGGAAGTCGTGGCAGCTAGAGCGCGTCCCCACCTGTCCAAGATGGCGGCTGTGCTCACTCCGAAAACCCAGGGTTACCCTGCTCTCCCTCGGCAACAAACGGGACTTCCCGCGGCGGAACAGGGATACCGGCACTAAGGTAAGTAACAGTAACAATTTTCAATTGTGCAAGTGCTGTGGCAATTTTAAAAGCATCACAATTTTAAAACGTAGTAATCACGCGTTAAAACAGATCAAAGCGACTTTGCTTAGCAGCAGTAATTATTGTGGTCTAAGACCTGAGGGCAAGGTAGTGATTAATTGCGCTAGCAGCTTCTGTGAGTTCTTCCTGACATCATAATCAGGCCCTTAGTGTGTGTGTGTGTGTGTGTGTGTGTGAGTAAATATAGATATATAGAAAAATGTGTGTGGGTGTATGTATATATGAGTGCATGCTTGTATATATATACAAAGACACATATATACAAATATATATGTATATATTGAAATTATACATATTTTAATGCATTGAAATTGCGAGCAATATACATAAATTGGAACTGCATAATTTGGGCCTATATAGCAACAAAGGGTTTTTTGTAACATGCCATTGGGCCAAAAATGGTGCTTAAGTATGGTGTTTGAATATATGCTTAAAAATGGTGTTTGACTATTTTTTGGGATGTTTTGTACTGGAGTATTAAATAATAATCATAAAACTATTGATTTTTTTAGTAAAATATGCTGATTAGTAAAGCTGGGCGATAACTTTGGGTCCCCTAGCATGATTGTTGGGAGTTAAAGTGGCACCCAAGGAGATTTTCTAAATGTAGACTGTCGGAGGAAGTTACAACTATTCTCAGTGAGAAAACTGCCACTGGAGTAGAAAATCCACTCCAGTGACAGCAAAAAAGCAGCACCTCATTGGCATGCCACATGGTGCTGTTCGCACTGATTTTGCAATGCAGAGCAAGCTTGCAGTGCTAAAAATCAGCACAAGCAGCAAAGCGTATTGATTTCCTACTTTCGTGGAACTCCACTAAATCGAACAGAGTTTTTATGTAACTCTGCTTAGTTTGGCGGAGTGAAACTTTTTTAGGTGCAGGGTTTAAGGGTTATGGGGGATAAGAGTGGGGAATGTATTATCATTGGGGCTATATGTTAAAAAATTGATTATAGTAGTACTCAAGTATTCATTCTAAATATTAATAAAAGATATCATTAATGCTTAGATTTAACTTGAGTATTCTAAATATCTATAATATAGTTTAATAAAGAATGAAATAAAAAATTATTTCTTAAAAAACACTTAGGAACAGGATGTTACTGGGGATGTTGGTGAGCAGTCTATTATTTTGTTGGGTTATTTTAGGTATTTTATGGGTTATTTTAGGAAGTAATAGACAACATTTAAATTAAATATGCTTTTTAACCATTAAGGGTCTGATTACGAGTTTGGCAGGCCAACCACCCGAGAACCACATCCACGTCGTCCATGCCACCGCTGTGCTGGAGAGCTACCACCTGCCATATTACAACTTGTGCTGTCTGAAACGACCACTGTAGCCAAGGTGGGCTGTTTGGCAGGATTGCAGCAGTCTTTTATGAGCGGTGTGTGTCCTACGATGCCACAAGGTCTGCGGTCTACCCACCAAACTTTTTATGACTACACAGTTGTACCCGCCACCTCACATTGTTGCTCAACAAAAGGCGGTTACCCAAAGCGGTTGACCACCGCGATACGCGGCAAATAAATAGTGACCATTGGATGGATTAAAAACTGCATACTTGATAATGTTTGGCAAGTGGATATGCCTGCAAATAACACTATAAAACACCCCATCCCTGACCAGCACCCTTTGCTCCACAACTACAGCACAGCAAGACAACAAGTCAGCCATTCCTCTGCCACATATTTTCATCATCCCATTTAGCACTCTCCACCGCCTGTAAGGTTTTATGTTTTGGGCACCTTTTTACTTCTATCACTTGTTTGTTCTACATTCACATACTCCCTCACATTTTGTTATTGTTCCCCTTGCCTGTTAAAAAAAAAAGCTTCACTGAGTAAGAGTTGACTGTCCTGGTGGATGAAATTTTAGATAGAGCCACACATTTTTGGGTCCCACGTCCAGCAAAGTTTTCTCATTAGAAAAAAAGAAACATGAGAAAGGATAGCCAACTGAGTGAATGCTGTTGATAATACCCTGTACATACAGGGAGACATTAGGAAGAGGTGAAACGGCTTCAGGCTGAAGGTACGGGCCAAGTTCAACAACCACCAACTGCAGGCTTAGAGGACTGGTGGAGGCCCTCCCAGCGCACCACTACAACTCTTATCCTGGGACGAGGTCTTGGCCAACGTGCATACTGAGGGCTTGTCAGGAATTGAGTGGGAAGTGGACTCTGGTAAGTTAAACTTCATTAACTGCCACAATATCTCAGTGTCCTCTTTGATCTTGAATCTGCTTTTCCTATTCTGCGCTCTATCTATTTTCCTAACATGCAATACTCAAAGTGTCTGAGATTTGTCTGTGGCAATGTGAATTTATTGCATAGAAGAGCAGCTGTATCCAAATCCATAACATGCCACATGTTACAATGCTGTTTGTAACTGTGTTGCCATCAAAATATCTATCCAGTACATATAAAATGTGTGGAAATATAAATTAATGGTCCATCCCAAATGCATGTTGCCAAAAGCTATGGTTTACTGATTGTTTGTCAAGTGTGGCTAAAGTGAGATTGAAGTGGCTGCAACTACCATGATGCCTTGACACTCCAACTCTAACCAATTTGGCACACTTCTTTTGCCCTTCTTGTCTGCTCTGTCACAACTGAAATTCACTTATCATGCAGGTTACCAATACTCATGTGTTGGTAAAGTGACCTTGAACTGACTACAACTACCATGAGGCGTTGTCACTCCAACTCTAACCAAGCTGATACACTCCTTTTGCCCTTCTAACTTGTCTGCCATGTTACTACCGATATTCACTTATCATGCAGGTTACCAAAATGTAAGTGATAGTAAAGTGAGATAGAAGTTATTGCAACTACCATGATGCCTTGTCACTCCAACTCTAACCAAGCGGATACACTCCTTTTGCCTTTCTCACTTGTCTGCTATGTCACAACTGAAGCTAACTTATGCAGGTTACCAATACTCAAGTGTTGGTAAAGTGACCTTGAACTGACTACAACTACCATGAGGCCCTGTCACTTGAACTCTAACCAAGCTAATACACTCCTTTTGCCCTTCTCACTAGTCTGCCATGTCACTACTGAAGTTCACTTCTCATACAGGTTACCAATACTCAAGTATTGGTAAAGTGACCTTGAACTGACTACAACTACCATGAGGCCCTGTAATTCCAACTCTAACCAAACTGATACACTTCCTTTGCCCTTCTCACTTGTCTGCCATGTCACTACTGAAGTTCACTTATTATGGAGGTTACCAATACTTAAGTGTTGGTAAAGAGAGATAGAAGTTACTGCAGCTACCAAGAGGCCCTGTCACTCCAACTCTAACCAAGCTGATACACTCCTTTTGCTCTTTTTCACTTGTCTGCCTTGTCACTACTGATGTCCACTCATCATGGACTGTGCAATGTACAGACAATGCTCCACTCATATATACTTCTGAATACTTTGCCTGAAGGTGTCCTGAACCCATTAACTCATACTAATGATGGTATCAGTGACACCATAACAATGGTGTACCCAGTGGCGGCTGGTGACATTTGAAATGGGTGGGTGTAAACGTGCGTGATGAGTGCCCTGTGGCAAGTGAGCGAGGCCAATTTTGATAAGGAGGGTCTGGGGTGGTTCTCCTCCTGATAGATTTTGAAAAAAGAGTGGGCAAATGATGCATTTTTAAACAAACTTGAGAACGCAAGTAGGTTAATGAAGCAATTGTGAAAGTGTAGTTATGGCATCAATAAAGAGATTTCATATGATAATGACATAGGTAGCTATATATCCAATATAACCGTAGAACTTCACAACTCCCAAACACACAACTCTCCAACTCACCAGTAAGCACTGTATTTTTATTTACTTTTGCCTTCTCAATATTTTGGGATCTGTGTACCTCATTCACACACAGTTGGACAGAATCACAATTGCAACTCGAATAGGGAACCATTGCTCTGTTTGTTCAGCAGAGAGGCCAAGAATTGGATGACCAAGTATTCTGAACACCACCCACTGACTGGCACTGTGAGAAATGTGCGCTGCCCTCAGCCTCTACAGCTCTCATTAGTGGCTTGTTCTAAATGCCTGACGGTGACTCAGTTCAAAGTATGCACTGTTCAAGAGAAAAATACTACACAACAAAATACACAAATGCGACATCCTGGAATTGGATGCTCATTTTATAAAAATTCAGTTGTCAGTTCCTGTTTTATTTAGACTCTTTCTGATCAGGGCTGCTTTTCTTTCGAAAGAGCCGACTTCGATCCTGGAAAGTGGATTGCTCTGGAGGATATAGCATTTAAAACATAGCTTTACCGTGAGTATCTCATTACACACCGAGCCCTGCTTATTACAGCTCACAGTAGCTTCAAATGGTTGGTGATGTTGGACAGTTACAGAGAAAGCTTTTGACTCTACACACCTCTCCTATATCATCTAACCACCAATGCAATCATTACTGTATCCAGCTGTGCTGTGTAGCCCTCAGTTGTCAGCACTGCAAAGGCTTGTGCGATCTTGTACAATTTTATTACCATTATTAGGCAGTTTCACTTCAGTAAACACTTCGCATACTTGCAACCAAAGGGTATTTTCAGAAACACATGCAGAACTTCAGGGTCAGCCTCAGACTGTCTGGAACATAAAATAATCTCTAGCATGGGCACCAATATAAAAGCGGACCCAAGCTAGCTAAAAACCTGCCCACATGATGACATTTGCAAATCGGGACAAATTTTAACTTGTAAAGGTGAATGGTGTATAGTTTTCTTATGTTACGGTAGATTGCATGAATTTGTGCTTTAGCTGTAGTTAATGTTTGCGGTAATATGATCAGGTAAAACAATAGTAAACCTAAACCCAGGCAGCACCAGAACACAAAATAGACCAACATACAGCCACAAAAAAGGCCCACACAATCACCTGTTGGACCAACCTAAAGGGCACTGCCAGCCGGATTCCTCTTAGCTTTAGGTCAGTCCGACCCTGCAGAAGGAACACACAGCAGACCCAATCTGCCCCACAAATCTAATTCGCACACATCATCTAAGACAGTTAAGCAATTCGATGCCCCTTTAGAGGTAGTAAGTGCTATATAGATAAATTATAATTACAATCTAAAATGTTGCTCTGTATCACATCCGTGTCTTTAAAACAGTTTGGCGAGCAGCTTCTAACACGACACATTTCCTGCTGCAGGGAAGCACTTCATTGTTCACAGAGCAAAACTGAAAGAAAGGCACCTGTTTTCAGAACAGGACAAAGGTTAATATCAAAGCAATTTTTTGTTATGCCTGTGGAATTGGTCTGCAAGATTGGTTCTGAAGTCACAGCTAAAATGTGAGGTGGAAGCCTAAACACACTTCTCTGAGAATAAAAACACGAGGCCATGGGGGCTGGTAATCCCGATTTTGATGGAAATGGAAACTTGCACCCAATCGGGTGGTTACAGACTGTGAGGGATATTCTCAAGAACGTGTGCGCATGTCCACAAGCCTGACTACGACATAGTAATGATGTGTGCTGAAGGTGGCTGACCACGTGTGTGCAGTCCCATTGTAAGGACAGGGCTGACACAGATGTAGAGCACCTGCCTGGCTGAACTCGCCATGCGGTTGAGGGTTGACATTTGGCGCATGCTACGCTAATGGCGACAAACACAACAGTTGGTATGTGTGATCCCTGACCCCAAGCGGGCATGCCCTCACTCATGTACCCCTTCGGCCGAGCCCGCACTTCGGCGGAATGCTACATAGCAACATCCTCCATTGCGGAACAGGTGGCGCAGACACTACAACATAGACAAACGCATTAGTCACTTCCTAGGCAAGGCCTAAACTTAACCACACCCAGATTCACGTGTGGAATAGCCACACCCCTATGCCATACTCTCATATGCATGTCACCTCCACTGACGCTCACAGGGAGGTACGACACAGCTACATTGCCGAGGTCTACCCCACTGCCTGCGGTGACATGGTTGTGCCCGCTGTACACAGTACAATGTAATGTGGTATGGCCTGGGGCCCTCCTGCATACACACTGACCACACGGACACACTGAGTGAGTTTGTGGAACTGGCTACGGGCACGTGCACCCGGTCCCTTTTATTGCCAGGGTCAAATGTCCAGTGACGCCTGTGCAGGATGGGTGTTGTGTAGTGTAAGACGCCCCTCAGGGGTTGGTTGGTGCTGGCAAAAACCACAACAGTGATCAATCAGCAGTACAATGTTCAAACAGCAAGGGTCCATGACTTGAGCTGCACATAGTTATTGGCCCCAGATGCACTGCATCCGCACAGGCACACCGCCATGGGAAAATGACTTACGTTGCACTGAGGTAGGACCACACGAGCTGAGCGAGTGGGTCTTCATCGATGGCCAAGGTGAATGTCGGAGAGGGTTGCGGGGGACAGTGGAAGGCATGATGCAGAGGGCAGAAGCAAGCAGAAACAGGCAAATGGCGGAGTTGAATGCTACAGACTCCTCTTTACCACCATGTTAGTATCAGCTACATGATGACGGAGAAAACCCCCAGCCCATGGACTCAGATGCCACCAAAGTTCAACCAGAGAGTGCCCATGAATTTTGGGGCATATACTTAGTGGCACCAGAGCTGAGAGGGGATGCAGCCTGCGATGAGGCCTGTACAATGACATGAACTCTGCCATTAAGGAGCAGGACTCAGTTCCAATTGTGTAACCTACTCCACCGTAGTGTGTGCCGGAGGCAGCGGTCAGCAGTGGCCTCCAGCCACGTGTCGTAGGCCTGCGATGCACAGAGTTAGTGGCACCAGTGCAGTTGTTGGTAGTGTCCCATCACCTCCGTAACAGAGACCCTTTTCTCCGCCGGACTGAAGCTCGTCTTCCTCTTACTCCTCTCCTTGCCTACTGTGACATGCACACTGCCATGACGAAATCGAGACTCACTTCCAAATGTGTGACCTAGATGACATCAGTGTAGGCCAGAGGCAGCAGTCACCACGGGTCAACCGCTATCCAGCCATCTCCTCCTGATTCTCTAACACACGATGTTGAAATGGCATGTGGAGGAGATTTGTGGCTGACGGAGGTAGTGGCACTGGAGCTGAGCGGGTGTGCAGCCTGCGACGATGCCATGTCCTGCCTGGTATGGACTGCATTGCATTGGTCTGAGGCCTGCAGGACCGCAGTGTAGGCCGGAGGCCGAAGTCAGCAAGGGCCCACAGACATGAGTGGTTGGAATGCGATGCATGGTGTTGGTGGAACCACATCGAAGGGAGTATAGTGATACAAACTCAGCCATACTTAAATGTCCCCGGCCATAGTGTAATCAAGACTCAGTTCCATATGTGTCATCTACTGGTCTGCTGTGTCAGCCGGTGGAGTACGTCAACAAGAAAGGAGTTCTGCGGGCCTGTGTTGCGGAGGCCGTGATGGTGTGAGGGGGCTGCCAAGGTCGGGGGCCTCGGAGCTTGCAGCGGCATGTGGTGGGCCATCCGTGACACACGCCAGTGTCGGCAGGTGAGCAGTGATACCTGGATATGCATGGGCAGGCAAGACGGCTTCGGGGACCAGCGACCCGGGGTGTAGCAGTCTCACATGATCGCAGGCACCACCGCTTACAGCCTCGGCCTCATGGCAGGGTGAGAGGTGCCGCTCTGGCAGGAACGTTTGCCATTCCGGAAGAGGACCAAGCCCAGGGCTACGTACTTTTAATTCATACCCCTTCGCTAGCCTGGGGTACGCCGGGCCAGCCCACTCCACACATGCTTACAGGGGGGATGTAACAAGCTACATTTCTGTGATCTCCCCCACAGGCTGGTGTGACATGGTTGCGTCCACTGTCCACTACACTCCATACACCAGCGGTGTATTTAGACATGGATGTGTCTGTGATCTGCATACTGCAGCCTGTCCAGCACATCCAGGCCACACATGGCATTGTGTACATTCTCATTCATCGGTCACTTGCCTCCTTCGCACATGCCTGGTTCCCACATCTCCCCACATTCTTCTATTGTGTGGCTGAGGTGCCATGCCGTTGATGGCTTATGTACATGGCTAGACCAGGTTCACATAGTAAGTTGTGCTGTCATGTCTGGTGGGTGGGCATGTTGTTTGGCATGTTGTATGTGACTTTCTGACATGTGCATTCCCAGAGTTATGATTTGCATGATTGTGGAGTTAGGGTGTGTTCATTTGGTTCTTACCAACAAGAAGTGCATTTCCGTAGATGCCAGCCTGGAAGCAATGGTTAATGATGGACTGTTGGAAGATATAGGAATCATGCACACTGCCTGGGTAGTTGGTGATGACATTGGTGAAGAGTCCCCGGTGGTCCACTATTGCCTGCACATTGATGGACTGCGTGTGCTATCTGTTGCGGTAATTGTGTGCAGTGTCGGCAGGGGGCACAAGTAGGACATGTGTGCAGTCAATTGCCCCAACACGTGCGGAAAGCCAGCTATGGCATAGAAGCCTTGCTTGGCCTCCAGCTATTCCTGCACAGTGTGGGTGTAGCATAGGTATTGGGGTACCAAGCTGATGAAGGCATCCAGGACAGGTTTTAAAAACTTTGATAGGCCTGGCTGTGAAACTCCTCCAACTCTGGCGGTTGTTGGTTGGAAGGTACCAGAGGCCAACAGGTGCAGCACAGCCAGCAACTTTGCCTGAGGTGGGATGTTGGTTGTCCGCTGTGTTGGTATCGTCAGCCTGTGGGCAATGATGTCCAGGATGGGGAGGACGGTTGTCCTTCTGAGCCTGTAGTGGGCAATGACGTACTCTGGTGGTTAGTCTGTGAGGCTGGTGCATTTTCTGACGGTCTGCTGTGTGTGGCTGCCTCTGTGGTGGTCCGGGGGGGCGGTGAGGGTCCAGGGGGGTGGCGGGCCTGGGGGTGGTGGCAGTGGGTGTTGTGGCCCTGTGGGGCTCCGAGCTGCATGATCAGTAGCTCCATGGCTTCTGCATGTTTTCAGGTGTTGCTCTGGGCTGGGCTCCCTTTTCTGGTGCAGGCTGTCGTCCGACTGTACACTAGGTCAGAGCAGGTGTTAATTTCCTGCTTCTAACGCGCCTTATTGCCTGTTTTGGGATCTTATCGCCGATTTGGCTGGTCGTTGAGAATGTTACGGAGTGGTGTTGTTGCAGCTTTTGGCACGGGTAAGCCTACTCTGCATCTCATTAGCTACAGTTGTCGGGCTCAGCTGTGGCGATGTTTTTTGCGGCTCCTATCACAGGTAAACTGGTGCTATGAGCTGTTAGCACAAGCTTGTAAATGGGGCAATAGTTTTATCGCCACTTTGGCTGCGATAAAGTGTCGATAACTTGGCGATAGCTCCTTGAGAATATGCCCCTGTGTGTTTAAAAAAATAACTTTGTTCTCACACATTTCTGGAAGAATTTGTGCAGGGAAAATATGTCACATTTTACGTTTCGAAGCTCAGAACAGAGGACAGCATGGTATTACGTCATCAGCAGCCATTCCAAGTTGAGAATGGTGAGGCAGCAACTCACACATTTAAATCCTCACCATCAGTTGTCTCAGTATTGCTTTTTTGTGCTGCACTGGAAACATTAACCCAACATTGTGCAAAAAGGACATGAGCAAATATTGCAGAAACAACCCCTCTGATTCATAAACATGCTTTCTGTAAATCCTTGACAAAGGATCCCAATGCAGTGACGGAGACCAACGAGGGACATAGGTATTCATCCTGGCAATCAAATCTACAGAATATCGTGATCGCAGACACTAACTCTTTAAGGGGCTCTTTAAGGCTGCACTGGAAACATTAACCCAACATTGTGCAAAAAGGACATTAGCAAATATTGCAGAAACAACCCCTCTGATTCATAAACATGCTTTCTGTAAACCCTTGACAATGGCTCCCAATGCAGTGACGGAGACCAACGAGGGACATAGGTATTCATCCTGGCAATCAAATCTACAGAATATCATGATCGCAGACATCAACTCTTTAAGGGGCAGTGATTGTAATGCAAAAAAGTGGTATTTTCGGCAGAGCATGTAGCTAATTAATTTACCAGTGTCTGCTTCCTCAAAAGCCTACGGCTGACATTCACGTAGAGGGATGCCATCCGAGTGCAGCACTTTACACGCAACCCTGCCCTTAAACATCATCTGAGATGAGGCCCTGGTTCCATTTTGACTCGATACATAATGGTTTAAATGAACACGATAGTTCCTTTTCACAACTAGCCATCTTGAGGTAAGGGACTAGCCCTTTCTACTGTGTGACAGTTTCATTTACACCATGTATGTTATTTTTCTCTTGAATCCAACATAGACTAGACGTATATGTAACAATTTTCAATGCAGAAATCGTTTTGGAATTGCTCCTGTGCTTTTAACTGTATTGCGTTTCCATTACTGCTTTTGGATATACATTTGTTAATATTGTCCATCGATACCTTGAACACTCATGATTCTGGGGTTATGTGATTCTTTTGCGGAATATTTATAAATCTCAATAATGCTCAATCGAGTCTCCATTACCTAATAGGGTGCACTGGTTACTATAGCTACAGTGCACACTTCCAGCATAGACGGACAGGTCAATGGTCCTATCTTTATGTTCCCGGCGCATACGTCGACTCTGGTGACGTTCTCCTGAAACCGGGGCTATTTGCAAATATGTACTCGGATAATGAGGATGTGCACTTATGAATTATCCACCTTGGCATACCCTCCAAACCTAGTATTGCCATCATAATTTATTTACTCATCACGTACTTTAGTAATACCTCTTAATTTTTTCCGATTTTTATGCCAATAGTCCTATTTTTGTGTCTCCGGACCACACGTAGACCATGATCACGTGCTCCGGTAACCATGGCTATATCCTAACCAGGAAGAAGCCTGTTTCCATTGCGGACCTCGCTACAGATCGAGCCGGATTAACTCCATTCTAGGTAAGCGATTTTAATTCGCACAGGAGTTCTTCCCGCCCGGTGACTTTAGCAGCCACCTAACTCCCTCCCGCCTCTTTACAGACGGCATTCCTGATGATCGTCATGATGACTCGGTTATGGGCGGATTGTTTATCGCCTTTCATCACTGAACCCCATATTGAGGATTCACTCATCCGTGTACCTGAGTAAGAGCCGCCATTTATTTATTTCTGGTGGCTATTGTTTTTTAAGCACCTGTCCCACAAGCAGTTTGGTCATTCTTACTCCATTCAACCCTGTAGGATCCTGAGGACTGATCATCGCCCTCCAGTAAATGAACTCCAATACGAGGATTTACTCCTTCTTTGGCTGAGTAAGTGCTGCGATTTACTCACCCCTATTTACCACTGGTACTTGTTGCACATTAAGACCTTGATCTGTAAACAGAATGGTCACTTTAATTTTATTCAATTTTGTAGGATTCTATGTCTTCGTACATCGAGACTACTTTCCACCCATCCCTCTCAGATACACAACAGATCGGGTATGTCGTGTGTTATAATGTGTGTTTTTAATCACAGTGTAAACAATTTGATTGTTACTATACATTAAAATATGCCCTTATTTATTGATCAGGTGCCTTACCCCATCCCCCGTCCTGATGAAGACCCCGCCGCAAGGGACTAACTAGTACCTGCCTTTCCCTACAGGGGGTCGAAACGTCGACAGCTTTGTTTATGTTTTCAGCTCCACCCCCCAAAATTTAACAATTATAGTATCAAGTGGAGTATGATAATATTTGGAATCAATTTCGGAATTATTATTCGTTTTGTATGTGTTTGATTACAATTACGCAAAAATTGCAAGATTGTTCAGCTATACTTTATGTCACTAATTTCCTACCCACACTTCCATCACACACTCACTTCCCTTCCTCCCCAGGGGCACTTGTAAATGTAAATATAAAGTGTTGTGAACCATAAGCAGATACTATTTAAAGACATACTCACATTGTGATTAAATAACAATGCTTGAGAAGTAACTGTGTTATTAGAATTTTTGATTATTGTCTAATTACTGTTTTTTGTTTGCTGGGACCCCCTCTCTCAGTACCTGGTTTAAACTAACACAAAAAATCATTTTTACAAGTGAGTGACTTATAGTGACAGAGAAGATCCCTCATTGTTCCTTGATGCCTCTGGCTCAAGGCATGAACAGAGTTGTGAGTTGACCACTAGCGTGGCACTCCACCCACAAAAGCATTTGCTGAACCAATACTTATGCTGCTCCCTTACTGTTTATGCTAGTAAACAGCAAGGGTGCAGTTCAAGTATTGGCTTGACCAGACGCTGTCACCGCTCCTGAGGAGACTTGGGGCCTGTGGCTGTAAACTCCCAGGCTCCTAACATTATGCAGCCTGACGAGGGTAAAGGGCATATGCCAGGTTTAGCAGAGCAAGGCACCTGTCCAACCCAACATGCACACCCCCAGGCCCAGCTGCACCACCTGTCAATTATTATTCATGCTAAACCCCCTGCCCCTCACTCACTCTCAAAGGCAAACTGCGGGCCATGCCGATGCTCTAAATTGAATCAAGTAACAATTTATGTGGCTGCCTAGAGTCAACAAAACAAACAGGGTGGCGATTGAGGTTCTAAAAATCTGGATTCGTGCAATTATTCTGGACTTGAGAATTAAAACTTAGTCGAAACATGACAAGTTTGGTATCAAAAGACCGAGAATGACGAGTACATCATGTACATGTATTTTCAGCATATTCGGGTGACGATTTCACCTCGAAATCGTCACTTACATTCTGAACCCTTGGCTTCCATTTATGTGTTGCCCTTTACTTAGGCCTTAATCCAGCTGAATTCGATTCCACAAGGACACATACTCCTTAATCGACTTTTCCATGACCTGTACAAGTTGGAACCATTGCCCCAGGCCGAACTCGTTAAGTCAGTTCCCCTCCCAGTGGCCGAGCAAGATAGCATCTAGGCTCATCAAACCATAAAACCATTTCAGCGCGCACACCTGCCATATCTCGCTCACATCTATCTCCACTCTTTTGCTTCACTTACTTTATGGTGGGGAGGTGCCCATTTTTATTAGGGGTCCAGTGATATCTGATGAAATGTTGGGCCTTGCCAAATGATTTGTTGTAGGCAGCACGAAGTGAAATATGGACATGTCATCATGACTCTGCTTTCTCTTTGTACTAGAAATATGTTAACGATTTACTTTACAACCAAGAATGTTTTGCCTGAAGCCCAAAATTGTGTATAAGAAGAGAAGCCTGACTTTGTAAGAGCGAGCAGTCTCCTGAGAATATACTTCCATATGTCCTACTTCTAGGACACTTGTTACCTTGGTTGCAGCCAATAAACTAATCTTTGACTTCACCTAGAAGACTCTGAGTTTCTGTGGTCTGGATCAGGAAGAACCCGAGGTCTCTGGGTGTGTATTCCCTGACAACGCTGGGTTACCGGTGTCTGTGCCGGTTCTTAAAAACCCAGTACCTCAGCTGGCGCCCAACGTGGGGCGATTCCAGTGGTACCAGTCAGCCAGAAGATCGTGAGGAGCTTCGTGTGGAAATTCCGGAGGACGGCCAACCACCTCATCGACCCCTGCATGTCGACGTGGTCCGAAGGTCTTTGCTGCGAGGTTCCCTGCTTCCCGACGGCTACAAGGACTGCTGCCCTGGCTATCGCCCTGATTTGGACCCTTGAAGTTTGGTAGAGCGAAACACTAAGACGAGTCTTCTGGTGACGTCATCGATATTTCAGTTAAGTATAAGTGGAGCGTCTCCCAGTCATTAGTTGGTCTTAGTTTTGGTATACAAAGTTTTGTATTGGTACTTGCAAGCACCAAAACCGAAGGACTCGTGTATTCACGAGAAATATCGTAATCGATAATCCTTTGAAGTTTGGAACTAGACTAGAGAGCGAAGATGCCTAGTCTTAGACTTGGAAATTTGTTTTGTCTTGGTGGTAATAATAGGGACTCCCGATTGGAGGACTCATGTCCGGTTCCTCCAGTTGGAACTCCGACTTACGAGCTATATGTGAAACATGGGGTAGGCCCCATCACCTACAACGAAGTATGGATTAAATACACCAGGAAAGATGGTGTTCTAAAATGGCCCCAATATGGTAGCTTTGATTCTGAAATTTTAGACAACCTCGAAGTTAAACTCTTTAAAAAGAAAGCCCGGCCGGCGATGTTTGACTCTTTCCGCTTATGGCGTAAAGAAGCCAAACAAAAAGAAATTAAATTAGCTAAGAAAAATAAGAGAGAAGGGGGATTTTCAGTAATACAAGCTGCTGTGCAGTTTAAAGATAATGAAGAAGAGCAGATGAATGAGCAGTTGCACAGGCAACGTAAAATGGCAATAGATGTGTTATCCAGTTTTGCCGTCTCTTCAGCAAGAGGCAGCAAAAGAGCATGAAAAAGACCCATTAATGTCGCATTTACTAAATTCACCACCCCCCTATGCGCAGAATGCCACAGCACCCCCGCAACCTTTAGTTGCGCAAACTACGCCTCCTGCTCCTCCACAGCACCCACCAGCTGTTCTTCAGCTGGCTCCCACTTCTTTGGTGCAGCCTCCTTCAGGCCCACCGACCACCTCTGTTTCACCTGTGTTTTCTACGATTTTGCCTACTGTATTTTTCACGTCGCCTAATGCTCCCTCTACGATTTTGCCTAGTGCCCCCTCTATTTCCCCTGATACCTATTCTGCTATCTCTACCCCTGCCTTATCTCACCCCATTTTTCCATCTGTTTGTCCTTCAGTTTCACCTTCCATTCGGCAGAAAATGGCCAGCACTGTTACTAACCTTCTTTTACCTCTTTTCGGGTCGCCTACCACGACCCCTAACATGGGAAGAAGACAGTTGCGAAATCAACTACCTGATTATCAAGAGAGAGATTCACTGAATAGTTTAGCACGGAAATGGGTCATGGACACTGCAAAATATGATGTACAGTCTGTCATGGAAGTCTTCCATCAATGGGAAGCAGCGACACAGAGATATGTTTTCGAACAGATGTGTGTTTTCCTTTGCGAGGATTTAGAAGACAATGATCAGGAATGCATCCCACGAGAGATGTGTCGTGTACGGTTTAAGTTCGGAGAAGGTATGATTGTAGGTCCAGATGTGGAGAAAGCAGTTGAAATGTTGTTATCATATCGGAGTAAGGGGAGCAGTTCTGAGTCACAATCTGAGCATAATACATCCAGTAGGAAACAGGCGCGACAATACCCTATGAGAGAAGTTCCCCCACAATGGAGAGAGGGTGACACGACTGCTGTCCCACCTATTCTGCCACACTTTCAGCGTGTATGGGTACATGTCCCATGGAAGCGAGCTGAAGTTTTAGCACTCAAACAAACATTACCCGATCCGCGTAAATATCCTGCAGGGTACTATAAAGAGTTGTCGCAAACTGCTGGGTCATGTATAATGAATTTAGCTGACATCGATATGTTATTTGGAAATGTTGTTCCACAGCCTTTATGGGGTAAAATTCGTCATATAGATCATGACCAGGAATTAGGTGACACATGGGCTAATATTACTGCTGCAGATGCCCGACAAGTTGGTGGTGCCAAGCCTGAGCCTTTGATAGCAGAACTCCCTGGTAAAATAGTAGATTACATGAAAACGATAATGCCTGCAATACGCGTAAATTGGGATAAGTTGTCTGCATGCAAGCAGAAGAAAGAAGAAACAGTCTCAGACTTCTTCACCAGATTTGAAGAAACATTCGTTGACCACAGCGGTCAAGATATGACCACAGAAGGTGGTCAGAGATTGTTTGTCGATAAATTCGTGCACAATCTGCTTCCAGAATTGTGTAAAAAATTTAAAGATTCAGAAAGTTCTTGGGCAGTCTCATCTTCAGCCCAGATATTGGCTACTGCACAATATTACGAGAATAGAGACAAAGATGAGAAAGATAGAGTAGAAAAGAAAACTAGAGAACTAAAAATGAAGGTTTTGCTACAGCAAGCCTATCCGCCACGTGGTGGTGGTAATCAAAATATTAATGGTCAGAATCACTACCAAAATACTTTTCAGCAGCCTCAACAGTATCAGAGAAACTCGCAAAGATTCAAGTATACTCAACCCCGTGTACCTGTAGGCCCCAACCAGTGTTTATATTGCAAACAAGAGGGTCATTTCAAGTATAATTGCCCTATTCTATTACATCGTGCGAATGGAGTTTCTGGTGTGAAGGGTCGTGGCAGTCAGCAAGCACCTAGAGGTAGAGGGCGTGGAAACGCCCCTCAGAACACACGTCCCCTTCCACCACAAAACTCTATGAACAGGTTTGATCAGCAAAATAACGTATCTGACAGGGCAGCTCAATACTACGTCGATGATTATTACACAGAGGATGAGCATTGGGAAGGTAATGATTGCTAGGACAGCCATAGACAAAGAGAGGGAGTTGTTTCAGTTCCAGTAGATCAGAGTGGACCTTACGTTGAGGTGATTACATCAGGTGTGTCAGAACCTTTTCTGTTGGATACTGGTGCTACAAAGAGTTCTATTATGCACTCCAAACTCCCTGGCGCACCTTTGTCTGGCGAAATGAACGTTTCTGTAGGTTTTTCTGGCGCCCCAGTTAGAAATCCGATTTCTGACCCTTTATCTCTTTCTGTTGGTCCTTGTGAATTCGAAGCACCCCTTATTCTGACAACAGGTTGTGGTGAAAATTTGCTAGGATTGGATTTGTTAAAAAGATTGTATGCGACTTTGTACTGTTCTCCCTCAGGAGTACAACTTACTTTAGGTAAGAAAGTAGTTTCTCTCATGTATTTGTCGAGAGATGCACTTCCAGCAGAATTGTCGGTTCTCCCAGATATTCTTTGGGCCACTGGTCCTAATGATGTAGGCCTTTTAGAAATTCCACCATATGTTGTAACATTGAAGTCCAATGTCAAAATGCCACGAATTCCCCAATACAAAATATCTAATGAGGGTGAAAAAGCTTTGCTAGCGATTGTTTACGAATTGATTGAAAAGGATGTGATTGAAGAAACACGTTTGCAATAGTCCTGTTCTGCCTGTTTTAAAACGAACTGACCCTTCTCAGCCACCTGTGTACAGATTCGTAATTGATCTTCGAGAAGTGAATAAGATAGTTGTGCCACAATTCCCAGTTGTCCCCGACATTACCACATTATTGACTATGATTCCAGCTTCTGCTTCATGGTTTTCGGTGATTGACCTAAAGAATGCTTTCTTCAGCATCCCAATTGCTGAGGAGAGCAGGGATATTTTTTCCTTCAGTTTAGGAGGTCGAAATCTTCCGCTTTAAACGCGCTCCTCATGGCTACTGTGAAAGCCCCTCAATATACAGTCAAGCTTTGAAAACACAGCTTGACACGATTGTTTTACCTAAAGGTGCTACTCTTGTACAATATGTGGATGATTTGCTCATTGCTGCAGATACTAAGAAAATTTGTAAAAAGACCACGTTGACATTATTACGTCATCTGTGTGATCTGCATCACAAGGTGTCACTTTCCAAGCTTCAATATTGCCGACAAGAAGTGACCTACTTAGGTCACCTCTTATCGAAGGAGGGAAGGAAACTGACCCCAGAAAGAATTCAGGCAATAGCGAAATTGAGTGTGCCAAGAACACAGAGAGAAGTGCGTGCTTTCTTGGGCATTACATCGTACTGTAGACAGTGGATTCCAAATTTTTCGTTATTGGCCAAACCCTTGGTGGCATTAACGTGTAAAAATACACCCAATCCCATTCCTTGGTCTGAAGAGTGTCAGAAAAGTTTTCTCGAATTACGCACAGCATTAAGTTCGGCTCCTGTGTTAGGTACCCCCAACTACAGTAAGCCTTTCACATTGTATGTCCACGAGAAGGAGGGCTGTGCATTGTCTGTGTTGACTCAGTTATTTGGAGGTAGACAGCGGCCATGGCCCTATTTTTCGTCAACTTTGGATCTAGTAGCTAAAGCATTGCCAAGTTGTTTAAGGGCCACAGCAGCAGCAGCTGTTTCTATTCGACAGTCTGCTGGTCTAGTAATGAATAATATACTAATCGTGATGGTCCCGCATGCAGTAGACACATTGTTAAATAGGACCAAGACACAGCACTTAACTAGTGCTCGACTGTCCAGTTACGAATTGACGCTGCTAGCGAGCCATGTGCACATAACAAGGTGCAGTACCTTAAATCTAGCCACGTTGTTACCAATTGCAGAGGAATCAGATGCTTTAGAACAGCACAATTGTTTCCTCACAACAGAGGAAGAGACAAAAGGGAGAGTGGATTTATTTGACACTCCTCTTGCTGAATGTGATGGTACATTATGGGTGGATGGTTCATGCTTTAAGCTCCCAAATGGGAACGTGACTGCAGCACATGCTGTCACGACTTTGCACACAGTTGTTGAAACTGCACGAATACCACATGGTTCAGCTCAAGCCGCAGAATTAGTTGCACTAATGAGAGCATGTGTATTGTCTAAAGGAATGAGAGTGACTGTCTACACTGATAGTCAGTATGCGTTTGGAGTGGCTCACAGTTTCGGACGATTATGGACAGAACGTGGGTTCCTGACTTCGCATGGAGCTAAGAATCAGCATGGTCAGTTGGTGAATGAGCTTCTTGAATCACTGACCTTGCCTCTGCAAATGGCGATTGTGAAATGTAGTGCTCACAAGAAGGTGACTGATGATGTTGGTCGTGGGAATGCATTTGCTGATGAGATCGCTAAAGAAACGGCAAAGAATGTGATGAGCCGAATGTATGTTGCAGGCCCTGAAATATGGAATGGTGATGTTGGAATATGTGAGGACACGATAGAGAGTGTGAAATCCATCCAAGCTGAGGCCACAGAGGAAGAGTTGAGCACGTGGAGAGAGAGTACAGGTAGAATGGATGCAAATGGTTGTTGGATTGAATTGACAGAGCATCAGAGATGGTTGTTACCCGATGCATATGTGCTTGCAGTGGTTACAATGGCTCATGGAATGGCTCATATCAGCGTGAAAGGGATTTGCGAGTTGTTGGCCCCAGTATGGAAGAATTCAGGGATTCCCAAGTGTGCAGAGAATGTTGTCAAGAATTGCATGGTATGTCTGAAACACAATCCTGGTAGGGGAACCCCAACTCCAGCTGGTCATTTTGCACCTCCTACGTATCCGTTCGAGGTTTTGCAGCTAGATTTCATACACATGGAGAGGTGCAACAACTTAAAATACGTGCTTGTTGTTGTTTGTGCCTTCTCAAGATGGGTAGAAGCCTATCCCCTAAAAGACAATACTGCCTTGTCCACAGCAAAAGCCCTTGTAAAAGAGTACTTCCCCAGGTTTGGAATGCCTAGAATGGTCTGGTCTGACAACGGAAGTGAATTTGTGGGTCGTGTGATGAAAAGAGTGTGTGAAGGGCTAGGCATTAGGCAGAAGTTCCACGCTGCAAATCACCCCCAATCAGCTGGATTAGTAGAATGTTACAATGGCACTTTAAAACTTAAATTGGCCAAAATCCAAGCGAGCACAGGTCTTAAATGGCCTGACGCTCTACCCTTAGCACTCCTATCCACCAGAATGACTGTGCATTCGCGAGTGAAACTCAGCCCTTATGAAACTGTCTTTGGCCGGCCAGCCAACATATGGGGAGTGCCTAGACCCACGAAGTTCAGCGAGCTAGAACACCCTATTTTGCTTGATTACTTGTATGAACTGACGGCTAAATTGCGTGTTTTGCATCAACAGTCCACATCACCCTGCCTCCGGTCTCTGAGACTCCAGGTCACTCCATTGTCCCTGGTTCTTGGATCCTCGTGAAAAACTTCCAGAGAACAAAGAACGACCAGCCCAGGTGGACCGGGCCACACCTCGTCCTTCTTTTCACGAGGTCAGCCGTTCGAGTGGAGGGGAAGGCCAACTGGATCCACGAGGTCCACTGCAAGAGAATCCCTTCACCCCCGCCACATGACCAGTGGGTCCAGAAGGGTGTCACTGACTCAGAGCTTACAACTGTGCCACGTGTCATACCTTTCAGCGATGACCGTGTAAAAGGAACTAACCCTGAATGTGAAAGCGAGAACATTTTTCAAGAGACTGTGCCACCATCAGAACAATTGAACTTTTTGGAGCCTGAACTCCTGTTTCAGGACCAGACAGTACCAGGAAAAAGACGCTACAATTTGCGACCGAGAAAAACGAACTAACACAAGTGATTCCTTTTTATGATTTGAGACCAAGACCTATGGACAAATAAATATATCTTTTTTCCTCCCAAATACTCTTTTTGAAAGTGCAGCTCTCCCATTTAGGAAACTTGCTTATTTTTGTTTTTCGAACCGCCATCCGGGTTCCGCTGCTAGGGCCGCGGTTGATTAAAGTCTTTTGGGTGCAGCTGACGACGTTAGGTCGGTAGTTCTGGTTGGTCCAAGGGAATTGCCCTAGACTGACGGAAGCATCCTTTAGCAGAGTCAACCTCCCACTGCGGGCAGCACCTTAGAGAGGATGGAGTTTCCTGATGAGGAGAGACCTGCCAAACAAATGAACTTTAAGCAGAGACTGTGTAACACGATGACAAAGAAAAGTTTTATAATATTGTGTATTTTTATGCTATCCAGCGTAATGATCTTTTTGATAAGTTATGTTTTATTCTCTTTCCATGTAACCTTTGCGCCCACTGCATCACCCATACCTCCTCCTACTGTTTCCTCTCATTCTTTCCACCCTCTGCCTGACCACGAATCAAATAGGAGATTAGAGTTCGTTAATAACTCCTTTGTTCAGTTATTACACCAACACCAACTTGTAATGAACACAACTAACTGTTGGGTGTGCGGTCTCATGCCTCACACAACGGATAAAGGTATCCCCTATGTGGTCCTGCCATTTAGTCACAATGGGTCAGTATGGGCATATAGGACAATGTTCATATATGCACGAGAAATCCAACCCCTACGTTCGGTAAAAGACAACCTCAAGACTAGCGCCCTAGTCAAAGGTATAGTTGACATGATCAAGGAAGTAACTTCTTATGAAGATACTCCGGATGATGAGATACTTGCATATGTAGGTTGGAACGTGACCGGATATGGCACTACTTTAAGTGAGAAACAGCAAGCCAAAAGATCCTCCCCTATCTGGATCGTACCCCATCAGGGTCACCTGTGTCTGCAAGGTGTTGGCAAGAATCCCAGAGCTCAGCTAGGGAAGAGTACCTGTACAGAAACGTATGTTTTTGGATCTCAGACTTCCCCTGCGTTTTTAGCCGCTAAGGGTACTTATTTCATCTGCCATGATAGAGCCTACACATGGTTGCCCCCTGACTTCTCGGGCTCATGTTTTGTTTCATTCCTGTTGCCTCCCACCTACACAGCAGCGGCGGATTACCACCGGACAAGGGTAGTTAGAGGTGTTTTGAGTAAAGAAGACACTGCAGGTCAAGAATTTGGGGACTTTGCAAAGGGTTTTCTGCCGTTCTGGGGATCCATGGCCAACAGCAGAAACATAAGGCAATTAACAAGGGTAGTTGAATCCACCGTGACTGAAACTGCTGGTGCCCTTAGTAACTTGACTGCTGAGCTCCAGTCGGATCGACTTATGACCCTTCAGAACCGGGTCGCTTTGGATGTTATACTTGCAGACCGAGGTGGAGTATGCAAATTGATCCAGTCTAGTTGTTGCATTTTCATCCCAGATAATGCTCCAACAGTGTACAGGGCCATCTCCAAACTGCATAAGATTTCCGAATCTATTCATGTGGATAAAGGAGATTGGTCGTTAATGGGATGGTTCTGGGAACTGATATCTGCCTGGGGATGGAAAATTCTAATGGTCATTGGGATGGTCTTAGCCATTCTTTTCATGTTCTGTCTGTGCATACAGTGTGCTCCTGCAATATGTGGCCTCTGTGTTACATCATGTGTAAGGAAGCCTGTGTCAAAAGATGAACTAAGTACTAGAATGATGTTACAGCAACATCTCAGTGACTTTAGGAATATAGACCTGGACTCAGACTAACATGAGGATAGATTAATTGCCTATGTAAGGGCAAAAGGAGGGATTGAGGTTCTAAAAATCTGGATTTGTGCAATTATTCTGGACTCGAGAATTAAAACTTTGTCGAAACATGACGAATTTGGTATCAAAAGACCGAGAATGACGAGTACATCATGTACATGTATTTTCAGCATTTTCGATTGACGATTTCACCTCGAAATCGTCACTTACATTCTGAACCCTTGGCTTCCATTTATGTGTTGCCCTTTACATAGGCCTTAATCCAGCTGAATTCAATTCCACAAGGACACATACTCCTTAATCGACTTTTCCATGACCTGTACAAGTTGGAACCATTGCCGCAGGCCGAACTCGTTAAGTCAGTTCCCCTCCCAGTGGCCGAGCAAGATAGCATCTAGGCTCAACAAACCATAAAACCATTTCAGCGCGCACACCTGCCATATCTCGCTCACATCTATCTCCACTCTTTTGCTTCACTTACTTTATGGTGGGGAGGTGCCCGTTTTTATTAGGGGTCCAGTGATATCTGATGAAATGTTGGGCCTTGCCAAATGATTTGTTGTAGGCAGCACGAAGTGAAATATGGACATGTCATCATGACTCTGCTTTCTCTTTGTACTAGAAATATGTTAACGATTTACTTTACAACCAAGAATGTTTTGCCTGAAGCCCAAAATTGTGTATAAGAAGAGAAGCCTGACTTTGTAAGAGCGAGCAGTCTCCTCAGAATATACTTCCATATGTCGTACTTCTAGGACACTTGTTACCTTGGTTGCAGCCAATAAACTAATCTTTGACTTCACCTAGAAGACTCTGAGTTTCTGTGTTCTGGATCAGGAAGAACCCGAGGTCTCTGGGTGTGTATTCCCTGACACCGCTGGGTTACCGGTGTCTGTGCCGGTTCTTAAAAACCCAGTACCTCACGATGCCCACTGCTGGGTGTGCCCCTAAGAATTGTCAGCCATGAAGGAATCTCAGCTGTTTAGCAGTGGCAGTTGACCCCTGACTCTGCACTTTTCACATGGGGAACAATGTTGAATATATATAACCAAGCTGGTTGTTTGCCAATTGAATTAGAAAAAACTAGGCCTTGGAATGGACAAATACACGTTAGACCAAATTGTGTTGGTAGCAGAGTTTTAGAGATGTCCTGTCTATCCCTAAAGACAAAATGCCACATATCTGCACAGCTAACGAGCTGAGGAAATCTACTACATCTAATGAATGTCTGCAATTGTCTACTAACCAACTTCAACTCCATGCAAATAGATGACAATATTAATCTCTATCTATTTTGTTCCATTCTTGGTCCCCATTTACCTTGACACAAACAATGTTCCAACATTAACAATGTTCCCTATCTCTCAAGAGGTCGATCCACCACTCCCCCTGCACAGAGGTTGGAAATCGAACACACAGGACAAAACCCTCTGTGATGACAATGCTCCTGATGAGGAGGACGTGGTTGACGCTCCTGGCCCATCTGGTCAACCTGGGCAGATGCCTACAGTGGGCACACTTTGCTACCTACAACACCTCCCACCATAGCTGAAAAACTCACAGCCAACCATGGTACCCCCAACCTGTGAACCCAGCACATTTGGTACCATCCTGTGAACCCATGTCCTGCATTCTTAGATGGCGAACACCAGCCCAGTCGTGGAGAAAGCAGTATTCAGTAGGAGGGTGCAGTCTGCCACAAGGGCACAGAGCCATAGGCAGAGACGTAGTGGGAGGGTAAATGTGGGCCCACAGTGTGAGCTCACTGAGGTCCTGGTCAACGAAGTTGCCCTCAACCAAGTACTGAGCGTCTACCAGGACTGTCAAAGTTTCATGGGCCAGGTACAGACTAAGATTTTGGGGATGAAGGAGCTACATAAGGACACATACTGGGAGGTTGTTGACATCCACACTGAAGTGAATGGCTTACACACAAGGGCCTATGGTTATAACAAGCATCAAGGCTTGACTTAGTTGCGCACACTTCACCTGGTGTACTAACACCTCAATATATGAACCAATTTTTAACAGTATATAACAGTGTTTATTTCTGTATTTTCAAAAATATTTTTTAACACAAAGTCAATTTTTTAACATTGTACTTTACTTTCCCAATGTATCAATGAATTGATCATGCAATCGTTGTCAACTTTCAAATGTATGTACCAAAAACAAAACTAATATTAGGAAACATTTTCGCAATTTTATTTGCTGTTCAATGTTGGCGCCCAATGCATTTCGGAACTGAGTACAGTTCCTTCTTCAGGGGATATTCTGAGAATGAAACATATGATAAATACTATCAATGACCATGTTTGGCTCAAAAACACTTCACATAGCCATATATATAACCCAAAAATAACCATTATGTGGATTAATTAGCATGCTGTTACCCAATGCGTATATAATGTGTACCCTACCTTCCTCTATTGTAAGTGAGCCTCAACATCTAGTGTGCCTGTATAAAAAGACTGAAACCAACCAAAGACACCAATATTTAATGCCACTCCGCTATTAATGACTGCTCATTTCATGATGACTGAAACACTGTTTTGATTTCTTACCTTAACCTCTTCTTTCAAACACCATAAGCTGCAAATTAATGCCAACAGCTAGCGTTAGTGCCCACTCTGTAAATCATTATTGGATGCCACTTTGACCAAGAAAAACACATCAACGCGAACTTCTTACCTCCAACTTTGTGCCCTTAGCGATATCTAAAAAAACAGACCGACAGGATGGCCATAAGTAAAACTACATAGTATCACGTTAACCACTAGCGATTGACTACTTGTAACCTCCTTATTTTCACTGCACCATTAACATACCTTTAATACTGTTCAAACCGAACGCGTCAACCCGACTTCCGTATTTTCCCGTGTGTACTCCAAAGGTATCGCGGGAATAATAAAAGGCTGTAGTCAAGATACTGAGAATGGACTTCAGTGAGAGTGAGGATGATCTCCTCACTAAAGGTGGCCGCCATATTAAGATGAACAATAGGCACTCGATTTTGTTGAAAATGCGAGTTCTCTACAGAATATGGTTACGCTCATATCATTGGTGATAATATATCGTGCCTCTTGTATTAATACATGTGGTGAGACAATCTGAAAACCGCGTGTGATACCTATTGTAAGGCCGATTCAAAAGTAAAGAGTAGCCAAATTCAAAAGAACTATTCTACTTCCTATGTGCCGCACGAGTGTGCTGTAAAAGGAGAACTAAATAACTGTCTCATCCTCAGGGTCAGTGCCTAAAGAATCATGACAATATCTTGTGCAACATTTAAAGATCTGAAAAACATGGCTCTCTATTAATGTTTAACAAAGCAAGAGTCTGCTGGTATTCCAACTCCTAAATATATAATGACCTAAAAGTAGGCTGTGCGAAAGAATGTAGTGTAGGAGAGAACCTGCATAATTGTGTTTATTTAAAACCTGCTAGTTAGACAGCCCTGGATCATATAATGTACCAATTTGTGAGTGAACTTGTTTAGACCCTATTATTGGTCCTAAATGAAGCATGACATATCCATTCTATCACTTAATCCTTTATGGATCATGGAATCTAGGGTCTTTATCCAATATACCTCACGTTGAAGTAGTTTCTTGTGGTTATCTACACCTGACCTAAGTTGTACTTGTTCAATAACCTGAAACTGTAACTGTGAAATCGAGTGGTTCTCCTCTGACCAATGTACTGCTAGTGCTGAGGTAACGTTCTTTGTGCAAATTTAACTTTTGTGTTCAGTCAACCGCGTACTGATTTTGCGTTCAGTCTTTCCGACGTATGTCTTTCCACATGGACATTTTATACAATAGATCACATTTTGCGTGTTGCAATCACTTGTGTGCCTTAATGGTATTTGAATTCCTGTTGTGGGACGCGTCAACACGTTGCCAGGGAGGACATTGTTACAATGAGTACAGTTGTAACATTTTAAAGTTCCTTTCCAGTCATTTTGTTGATTATGCTTTGTGGGTTTAGATAGTAACTGCAGAAAATGTCTTCCTCTCGCGTACGCATGAATCGGTAAGTCTTTGTAAATGTTATTAAAGTCCGGTTCATTAGCCATGTTGGCATTAATTTCCAGCTTATGGTGTTTGGAAGAAGAGGTTGAGGTAAGAAATCGAAATACAAGTGTTTCAGTCATCATTAAATGAGCAGTCATTAATAGCGGAGTGGCATTAAATATTGGTGTCTTTGGTTGTTTTCTGTCTTTTTATACAGGCACACTGAATGTTGAGGCACACTTACAATAGAGGAAGGTAGGGTACACATTATAAACACATTGGGTAACAGCATGCTAATTAATCCACAGAATGGTTATTTTTGGGTTATATATATGGTATGTGAAGTGTTTTTGAGCCAAACATGGTCATTGATAGTATTTATCATATGTTTCATTCACAGATTATCCCCTGAAGAAGCAACTGCATTAGGCGCCAACATTGAACAGCAAATGAAATTGCGAAAATGTTTACTATTATTAGTTTTGTTTTTTGTACATACATTTGAAAGTTGACAACGATTGTGTGATCAATCAATTGATGCATTGGGAACGTAAAGTACAATGTTAAAAAATGTTCTTTGTGTTAAAAAATAATTTTGAAAATACAGAAATAAACAATGTTATATACTGTTAAACATTGGTTCATATATTGAGGTGTTAGTACACCCGGTGAAGTGTGCCCAACTAAGTCAAGCCTTGATGCTTGTTATAACCAGGTATTACTAGTAACAAGAGTTGACAGCTCTTGTATGTTGCAGCAGCCCATATGCATTTTGTGAGATTAAGTAGGAGTACAACAGGTGTGCACCCCTATAAATAAATATATTACACATAAGGGGGCCATCATCCACGCTAAGGTGTCCGGCATCCACACCAAGGTGGCTTTCATATGCACCAAGGTGGCCTCCCTGGTTGTGGTGTTGTGAGACATCAACACCACCCTCTGCAGGGCTTTTCCACCTGCATATATCCCTTCCTGTGGTCAAAGTACATTCCCGCCATCAACATCTTCCACTGCTACAGGAAGGGAGGCCCTCCCCATGGAGCACATGCCTGCAAGCCCCCCTGTCTCGGCAGCTCCAAAGAGGGTACGTCCACACAAAAATCAAGGAGCTCAGGATGGCAAGACACACACCACAGTCAGGAAGAAACCTTGCCCCTAATGCCCTCCTGTGTGTGCTACTCATTCACTTTGTTGGCCTATTCTCACCCACTTTTCCAAATCAGAAGTGAGGAGTATGTTGGGCTTAGGACTCATTACCATTTAGACTCTACTACAATGTTTTCATCCACCATGACTGAAGACTTAACTTTATTTTGTAACTATTGATTTTTTCTGTTTATTCTTTGGCCTTGGTCACTTCATTAAAACATACATAATCAAAACAATGTCTCCTGCTTTAATTCTCATAGGTAACAATGAGAATGTACTACCAGGTGAACTTTGCAATGTTAAAACTAGGGACTTCTTGTAGCATGGATATGTTGTATGCAAACAATGTTCAACTCAGAATCATTATCATGTCATGACAGCACATAAATTCAAGTGTCTGTACTGAGAACATCCGTATTCCATTGTTCAATTTATAGTCTGATATGATTTCTGAAACATAACAAATAAGAACTGACTCAGTTATTCCGGGTCAGTGATCACATCAAAACTTGCAGACTTTCACAACAGGGAAGGAGGAGAGGAGATACATCTGACAATATCCCACACAATAGGTAAAAATCACTTAGATCTACATCATCTGATGGAGCCATATTGCCTAACTCACACAAGGAATCCTACATCAAATAAAGTTAAACCAGACACATCAGTACAACATTTTCTGACCACAGATTCAATTCAATCCAGTGTTGCTTGCATCTGGTGAAATGTCACAAATAAATGTCAGTGATGTGCTACAAGCACTTCAGCCAACAATGAGGAGACAGATCAACAACTACATACGGTTCATAGATGATGAGGAATTAGCCAAGGTGAAGGCAGGATAGCATGAATTGGGCACAACACAACATTGTGTTGAATCACATGATGGCTTACATAAACCATTAGGACCAACACACCACAAGGAACAGGTCCAATGGAAGCCAGGTAACTTCTACCATATTGCTGTGCAAGCTGTCTTGGTACCGGCTGTGTACAACCAAACTCTGAGATAGACATTCCCAGGACAAATACATGTCCAGTTTGTATATCTGAACAGAATCATACACTGGCTAATTTCACAACTCTGAAATGTCCAAATGAAGATAACAGAGTGACAGGACCTAAAACAGACCAACACATTTAGATAAGCTAAGGAAACAGACATATGACACACATCACATTGTCAAATTCTAGCAAACACTGTCCAAAATAACATTTAGAGCTGAAAAAAGCTACACTTACACAACAAACACCTTTCCCCAGATATAATCTGAGCCATATATTCCTAGTATGTAGCATTACCATCCTCCTCACAACATCACTACAAGAGTTGCAAGAATAGTCAAAGTCATCACATCTTATATCATACTTACAGGAGAAGTAGTTCTGGAGGTCAGTTCCGTCCCCTTCCCCACTATCATCATCAGCATGAGGTATTCCGGGGTCCCCACCCGGTGGGTCTTCATGGCCTGCATCCTCTGCGATGCAAGGTGTGTTCCATCGCAGGGAAATGTTGTAGAGTATGCAGCAGGCCACTGTGATCTTACATACCTTCCCAGGTGAGTAGAGGAGGGCTCCCCCAGTCTCGTCCAGACATCTAAATCTGGCTTTCAGGAGGCCAAAAGCCCGCTCCACTGGCTGCCATGTTCTTCCATGGTCCTTATTGAAGCAAACTTCCCCTGGCATTATAGGACTCCTCAGCAGTGCCAACAACCAAGGCTGGTTGGGATACGCTGAGTCTGCTAGATGGAAGACAGACAGAAGGGTAACATTTAGTTATACAGTTTCAGCTTCTACTACCTGACATTTCCGTTACAAAGTTAGGAAAGATCACACTTACCTCCAAGCCAGGCCATCTCCTGTAGTAGTTGTGACTTCTGCTTGGGTATGGTGGTATTCCACATTATGTAGGCATCATTGGCAGATCCTGGGAACCGGGTATAGATGTTTGAGTTGTACAACTTTGCTAGACAGACAACTTTCACATTGATGGAATGGTAATGCTTCCTATTCCGGTAGACTTGCTCCCTGTTGTGTGGCAGTGCTAATCCAATATCGGTGCGATTAATAGATCTAATCACTTGTGGAATGTGTCCTAATCCATAGAAATACGCCTTCACAATGGCTAGATCCTCACGTCTGAGGAACTGAATTTAGCTGCTCAAGGGTCTAAACATTACTGTAAGCACCTCTGTGAGGACCCCACTGAACGTTCGTTGTGACATTCCACCAGAAATATCAACAGTGAATTGAAATGACCATGTGGCCAAAAAATGTCAAACTGACTTGAGTTTCACTAGTGGGGGTGTTCATGTAGGATTATTTAGGTGAGGTAGGAGGTCAGGCTCTAACTGATGACGTAGACCAACAATTGTTTGCTTATTTAAAAGGAATGTTTTGCAGATGTGACATTCTTCCATGGTGTGTAGGTCTGGAAATGGGTGGTATACAACATTTATTTTGGTCACATTTTACAGAATAACATATGTGAAAAATAAGTCAATAATCATTTGTTTGAACATCAATGCTTCTTAAAGCAGCACACCTTTTGAATTGTCATTGTTAATCTTGTTCATCTACCTATCATCCCAAAGTGCCTTTCACATGTCAGTAATAGACCTGTGCACATCATCAATTCAGAATATTGTGAATTTCCACTATAGTTAGGGTACCAGACCATGTAATGTGAAAATTCAGCCAACTGCGGTGTACAGTGTGCAGCACACATTTGGCCTACGTACAGTTTTCCTAACCGCTACCAGCTGCATGACCTTGCTAATAGGACATGTTAATAGGACATGTCGGGTTTTGCCTGCCGGCAGAAGTCGCAGCGCAGTGGGCAGTCGCATACATCATGTTCCCAGCCATTGGGTAACATTGGGGATGGTGACAGTCGCAGGCCAATGGCTGTGTACAGCCACGATGATGACTGCTTACGTGATGTAAACGTACGCAGTGGTTGGAAAATAGGTCACTTGCCTCCTGACACTACTGCTATCAACACCGCCTCGATTATAGCTGTTGTTTTTAACCTCTAAGAGTAATATTGTCATACACTACAGGGGAGATGGCACACCCATTCCCTTCAGAGGAGCTGGAGACCTTAATTGATGACATCCTTCCCCTGTATTTGTAGCTCAATGGCTTACCAGAGGAACAGGTAACTATTTCAAATACAGTTATTTACTCTCTTCAACTTATTTCTCCTAGGCTACAATGTGGCTCTGATTACAGTAGCTACAATGATTCCTGAAGTAATATCATGGTATATGTTAATGTGTACTGTGTGGGTTCACATCATGAGCCATGTCTGCATACTGTTAGATTTGGGTCTGTTGGGTAAGTACCATGGGGTACTTGTTCAGAACCTGATTCTTTTTTTTCAAAATCAATAGTGATTTTGTACTAGACTTTTATAAATGTACTACACCTCTGTAAGTTTTTATCAAAAATAATATATTTATTAAATTATTTGTTTCTCTATTTTTCTCGCTATTGTGTAAACAATTTTATATAAAACGATAAAACCAAATGGGGGCTGTCTGCCAAAGAAAACACAATAACAAATACACAGACAATTAAATGGGTGACGTTGGTGACATATAGTGCAAATGGCTGACCTTTCACATTCAGACAATAAACAAGAAAATAACATACATTTTCCATCCTTTTCAGGCTTTTCACTTTAGCTAGTCCTATTTTTTAAAATAATTGCTATAGTGATCCAGGACATGAGGTGGTTGTACGTTAATGTTTTGACCATGTAATACATGTATTTGTAGACATATCAAGTAGGGTCTTCTTTAGGACAAAAGAAGGAAGTGCGACAGCCTATTCAAAGGAAAACAAAATTCCTTAATGGTTTGGAATAAAAAATGTACAATGTGTGAGCTGCTGATTCATGGATGTTTCCAGAAAGAGTGATCTGTCCCCCTAGTAGGCCTAATAGCTGTTACATGGATACTATGAGGTATGGGGAATGAGGTCATTCCCTGACCCGATACCTCTCTCCATTGAACAACAGTGTCAATGTGTGTCTGTCAACAATGACTGTCCATTTACTAACACAGATACATTAACACCTTTATAATGGTGTTGCTTCAACTGTAAGGCCTATTGCACATCTGAGACATGAACAGTATAGATAGTGGGTTACTGTTGAAAATATTTAGAAATGTTAATCATCTGTTTGACGATAATCTTCCCAATCACATAACACATACAATGATATATTTATTGTCATCCCTGTTACAGTAAAAAAAAAAAGAACTATAAGGTGGGGGAGGGCCTAAGGGAGTTTAAAGACCATGCTGGGACACATTCCCTTAATGACATATAGCAAACAAAAGTGTCACAGGGTCTAAATAGAAGCCTAGCTGTGGTACAATTACCTGGAGACGTGAGTGTTAAACCGTACATGAAAGAAAAAGATAAAGAAAGGTGCTCTGTTGTTACTCACAAGATACCCATCAGTCACCACTCGGAACCGCCCTTCATCATTTGGGATTCCTGTTAGCCATATCAAGGGTACACCTCTGGTATCAGATGGAAGGTCAGATGTAGTTAACCTTTGTCTACCTAGAGGCGACCTATATGGTTTAGAGTGTCACAGGCCACTCATTGGTTAAAGCAAGGAGCGTGACTGATATGCAGTGCATGTGAAGAAAAAGTGTGCAGTGAATCTAAAATTGGGTGAGAGAGCAGGAAAAATTATTTATTCGGGTTTATGCTCGCTCCTCCAATATTAAAAAGCAGCATTGGTAAATTAAACAAATATTTACCAGGATGTAGGAATGGTCAACATGTTTCAGCAAATTCGTGGACTAACGAGTCCATTGCTTTCATCAGGACCGTGATATAAAATAATGCTACTGCAAAATTATAATGTGAAGAGTGAAAAAATAATAATAAAAAGTGACTACATATACAAACAATCTGCAATACTGATAAGCATCACCTGAGTCTCTAGGTGTCGTCTTTCTTTGCAGTTGATGTATGTCACTAGTGGAGAAAGAACACAGACACACAACAGGAACAGTGATCACAGAGAGAAGAATAAAGTTAATGTGTAATAAATCCACATTTGACTCCAACACATTTCAGACCATTAATATTGGTCACATTTGTTGACATACGCACACCTAGCTGTAATTTTAACATGAGGTGTTTCTATACTTCATCTTACCCTTATGAATGAAGTAGAGGGCTCCACCCCACCTGGCAACGGCTCAGGTCATGAGGGAAGCACCGCTCTGTTGGAAAGGAAGCAAAAACACGAGAATCTCATCGCCTCCTTTAGTTAAAGCAGAGACACACAAGAGGCACCTATAAGAATATAAAGGAAACATGTTCTTTGAATTTCGACAAGTAATAAAGCTCGCATTTTTGGATATGGCAGACATTTTGAGATAGGGTCAAGAAAACTATAGGACTGTATACTCCCAAGCATTTTTCAATGACATGCACAACTCCGAGATATTCGGTTATTTCTTCTCGTTCGTGTGTTGTCTTTTGCGATATAAAGCAAGGTATGGGTCAGGAATAGAAACTGGCTTGTTAGTATTCGCACATGGCTGAGAGGCGAATACTAGTTGTGACTACCGAGTGCTTCGAAAAAACTAAGGCCGAAATTGTTAGCACAACAAAGTGGGGGCTTAAGAAAAAAGCCCTATGGTTAAAAAACTCCTGCAAAGAGATCGTTTAACGCTAAACTCAAGAGTGACTGCGTCAAGTATTGAGTACCCTCACCTCTCCGTCGGTACTCCGTTGCCTCCTTCTGAGCCGGTTGGGGAGGTATCTGAATGGTGTAAGGTCTGTGTTTAAAAGCCTGTCACTGATTGGTCCACGTCCGTTCACGTGATCGGGTGGGCCAATAGGCTTACTGGACACAATTCGGCTCTTGGTGAGGTATAAGGCGAGCGGTGAATGGTTCCGCATGGTCATGTGTGCAGAACCTACAGTGTAACCCACATGTTTATTGGTCAAAGGATGGTTGCCTAGAGACGTTTGTTTATATTGGAAAAGATGGAATGTCCATCGAGTGACATAAGACCCCGATTCGGAGCAAATATCGATTAACAGCAAACAGTGAGCTATATAAGATTTTTAAACCGTAAATGTCAGAAATCACATCCAGACCGGGGTGAGAGAGCATTATGATAGTATATCGATAAAAAACCATTATGATAGTACAACGATAAAAAACAAGGTTTATTGTACCACTCTATCAGAACGATCAAAATGTTGATCTCTTCATTTATAGCTAGAATACTGTTAGAAATGAATCTACAGATGTATATAGGGTCTAAATAGGGATCCCCAGCTATATAATGGTGGCTGTCTACAGATAGCTAGCACTGCAAAAAAAACCTGTGGCTATAGGTATTATTCTGAAGCAGTGAGCTCATCAGAGCACGGACCACGGTATATCATCATTAAGTCCGACTTTGTTGGTGCCCAGCTTAAACACCCATTTCTGTTCTTTTCTCATCAGAAAATTTGCATGATCTGTAACGTGTGGTGGGATGTATGGTTGTTCTAGTACTGTCCACACGAACGCAGTTGGATCATGTTGTTTCTCCAGAAAATAGTTTGTGAGTTTGGTGGCTTGTCTTTTGCAACGAATCGTGCTTTTATGTTCTGAGATGCGGATTTTTATCTTACGAGTGGTAATCCCGACATATTTCAAGCCACAAGGGCAAGTTATGAGATATATTAGTTTCTCACTGTTGCAGTTGGTGAACTTTGTTTGTTTCCACTGCCTATTTGTACCAATGTCAATTTCAAGTGATTTTGTGGTTTGGGGGCAGGCTTGGCATGATCCGCATGGATGATGTCCTATCACAGGTGGAAGGTTCCAGATGGTGCTTAGGGCCCTTGGTGTTTTATTGTAAGGTCTGGTATGGACAATTCGGTCTTTCAAATTCGAGCCCCTTTTGAAAGAGAACAGGGGTGTTTCCACAGTGTCTCTTCCGGAGTTCAGAATTGACCAATGCTTTCTTATTATCTTTTGGATATCATTGGACAGAGTACCAAAAGTGGTGACGCATGTTAATCTGTTAGATGTTACTATTGGTATTGAGGGTTCCAAAAGAGCCAATCTGTTGTTGTTTTTGGCTCGCTTCATGGATTTGCGTACCAATTTAGGTGGATACTTTCTACACACTAGCTGTTGTTGTAAAGCTGCAGAATGTGTTGTGTAGCCTTCCTTGGTTGATCAATTTCTCTGAACTCTCAAAAATTGCCCATAGGGCAAGTTTTCTTTGAGAGATTTAGGGTGGTGGCTGTCGAAGCAAAGTAAAGAGTTTCTCGCCATCGGTTTTTTGTAAAGCTCAGATTGTAGACCCTCTGAGGTGGAGAAGATTCTTAGGTCCAAGAAGGGGATGTTAGTTCTGCTTGCTTCGACAGTGAAGCAAAGGAAGTTGTTCCTGCTGTTTAGCCAGTCTTTAAATGCCACAAGGTCTTCATGTATCCCTCGCCATATTACTAGTATATCATCGACATACCTCTTCCACATTTTTATGGAGGTGATGTATGGGTTGGTGTTTATGAGGACATATGTTTGCTCGAAGTGATGTACGTACAGGTTTGCCAAGCTGGGGGCAAAAATGCTCCCCATGCTGGTACCTGACGTTTGCAAATATACTGTGTCCTCAAACTTGAAAAAGTTTCTTTTAATGGCTAGAGTGGTACAGTCCATGATGAAACTGACTGGTGTAATACTATTTAGGTCACGTGCCATCAAGAGAGACGAGATCACTTCTAAAGTCTCATCTTGAGGTATAGATGTGTAGAGTGACTCTACGTCAAATGAGACGAGGTGGTCAGTTTCTACATCAAATTCAATATCCGGAAGGAGGCGGAGTACGTCTGTGGTGTCTTTGAGATATGTGGGCATTTCTCGCACCATGGGGCGCAAGAAATGGTCAACGAAGGTGGAAAGTGGTTCCAGGATGGACCCGATCCCTGAAATTATTGGCCGACCTGGTTGTGGTCTTTGTTCTTTGTGCACCTTCGGGAGACAGTAGAAGTAGGGCATTACTGGGTGTGCTGTGCACAGGAAGGCCGCTTCTTTTTGAGTGACCCACTCTTCTGTTAAGGCTTCCTCAACCATGTCATGTATGGTCTTCATCATGTCCCACGGTTGACATGATGAAGACCATACATGACATGGTTGAGGAAGCCTTAACAGAAGGGTGGGTCACTCAAAAAGAAGCGGCCTTCCTGTGCACAGCACACCCAGTAATGCCCTACTTCTACTGTCTCCCCAAGGTGCACAAAGAACAAAGACCACCACCAGGTCGGCCAATAATTTCAGGGATCGGGTCCATCCTGGAACCACTTTCCACCTTCGTTGACCATTTCTTGCGCCCCATGGTGCGAGAAATGCCCACATATCTCAAAGACACCACAGACGTACTCCGCCTCCTTCCGGATATTGAATTTGATGTAGAAACTGACCACCTCGTCTCATTTGACGTAGAGTCACTCTACACATCCATACCTCAAGATGAGACTTTAGAAGTGATCTCGTCTCTCTTGATGGCACGTGACCTAAATGGTATTACACCAGTCAGTTTCATCATGGACTGTGCCACTCTAGCCATGAAAAGAAACTTTTTCAAGTTTGAGGACACAGTATATTTGCAAACGTCAGGTACCAGCATGGGGAGCATTTTTGCCCCCAGCTTGGCAAACCTGTACGTACATCACTTCGAGCAAACATATGTCCTCATAAACACCAACCCATACATCACCTCCATAAAAATGTGGAAGAGGTATATCGATGATATACTAGTAATATGGCGAGGGACACATGAAGACCTTGTGGCATTTAAAGACTGGCTAAACAGCAGGAACAACTTCCTTCGCTTCACTGTCGAAGCAAGCAGAACTAACATCCCCTTCTTGGACCTAAGAATCTTCTCCACCTCAGAGGGACTACAATCTGAGCTTTACAAAAAACCGATGGCGAGAAACTCTTTACTTTGCTTCGACAGCCACCACCCTAAATCTCTCAAAGAAAACTTGCCCTATGGGCAATTTTTGAGAGTTCAGAGAAATTGCTCAACCAAGGAAGGCTACACAACACATTCTGCAGCTTTACAACAACAGCTAGTGTGTAGAAAGTATCCACCTAAATTGGTACGCAAATCCATGAAGGGAGCCAAAAACAACAACAGATTGGCTCTTTTGGAACCCTCAATACCAAAAGCAACATCTAACAGATTAACATGCGTCACCACTTTTGGTACTCTGTCCAATGATATCCAAAAGATAATAAGAAAGCATTGGTCAATTCTGAACTCCGGAAGAGACACTGTGGAAACACCCCTGTTCTCTTTCAAAAGGGGCTCGAATTTGAAAGACCGAATTGTCCATACCAGACCTTACAATAAAACACCAAGGGCCCTAGGCACCATCTGGAACCTTCCACCTGTGATAGGACATCATCCATGCGGATCATGCCAAGCCTGCCTCCAAACCACAAAATCACTTGAAATTGACATTGGTACAAATAGGCCGTGGAAACAAACAAAGTTCACCAACTGCAACAGTGAGAAACTAATATATCTCATAACTTGCCCTTGTGGCTTGAAATATGTTGGGATGACCACTCGTAAGATAAAAATCCGCATCTCAGAACATAAAAGCACGATTCATTGCAAAAGACAAGCCACCAAACTCACAAACCATTTTCTGGAGAAACAACATGATCCAACTGCGTTCGTGTGGACAGTACTCGAACAACCATACATCCCACCACACGTTACAGATCATGCAAATTTTCTGATGAGAAAAGAACAGAAATGGGTGTTTAAGCTGGGCACCAACAAAGTCGGACTTAATGATGATATACCGTGGTCCGTGCTCTAATGAGCTCACTGCTTCAGAATAATACCTATAGCCACAGGTTTTTTTTGCAGTGCTAGCTATCTGTAGACAGCCACCATTACATAGCGGGGGATCCCAATTTAGACCCTATATACATCTGTAGATTCATTTCTAACAGTATTCTAGCTATAAATGAAGAGATCAACATTTTGATCGTTCTGATAGAGTGGTACAATAAAGCTTGTTTTTTATCGATATACTATCATAATGGTTTTTTATCGATATACTATCATAATGCTCTCTCACCCCGGTCTGGATGTGATTTCTGACATTTACGGTTTAAAAATCTTATATAGCTCACTGTTTGCTGTTTATCGATATTTGCTCCGAATCGGGGTCTTATGTCACTCGATGGACATTCCATCTTTTCCAATATAAACAAACGTCTCTAGGCAACCATCCTTTGACCAATAAACATGTGGGTTACACTGTATGTTCTGCACACATGACCATGCTGAACCATTCACCGCTCGCCTTATACCTCACCAAGAGCCGAATTGTGTCCAGTAAGCCTATTGGCCCACCCGATCACGTGACCGGACGTGGACCAATCAGTGACAGGCTTTTAAACACAGACCTTACACCATTCAGATACCTCCCCAACCGGCTCAGAAGGAGGCAACGGAGTACCGACGGAGAGGTGAGGGTACTCAATACTTGACGCAGTCACTCTTGAGTTTAGCGTTAAACGATCTCTTTGCAGGATCTTTTAACCATAGGGCTTTTTTCTTAAGCCCCCACTTTGTTGTGCTAACAATTTCGGCCTTAGTTTTTTCGTAGCACTCGGTAGTCACAACTAGTATTCGCCTCTCAGCCATGTGCGAATACTAACAAGCCACTTTCTATTCCTGACCCATACCTTGCTTTATATCGCAAAAGACAGCACACGAACGAGAAGAAATAACTGAATATCTCGGAGTTGTGCATGTCGTTGAAAAATGCTTGGGAGTATACAGTCCTATAATTTTCTTGACCCTATCTCGAAATGTCTGCCATATCCAAAAATGCGAGCTTCATTTCTTGTCGAAATTCAAAGAACATGTTTCCTTTATCTTCTTATAGGTGCCTCTTGTGTGTCTCTGCTTTAACTAAAGGAGGTGATGACATTCTCGTGTTTTTGCTTCCTTTCCAACAGAGCGGTGCTTCCCTCATGACCTGAGCCGTTGGCAGGTGGGGTGGAGCCCTCTACTTCATTCATAAGGGTAAGATGAAGTATAGAAACACCTCATGTTAAAATTACAGCTAGGTGTGCGTATGTCGACAAATGTGACCAATATTAATGGTCCAAAATGCGTTGGAGTCAAATGTGGATTTATTACACATTAACTTTATTCTTGTCTCTGTGGTCACTGTTCCTGTTGTGTGTCTGTGTTCTTTCTCCACTAGTGACATACATCAACTGCAAAGAAAGACGACACCTAGAGACTCAGGTGATGCTTATCAGTATTGCAGATTGTTTGTATATGTAGTCACTTTTTATTATTATTTTTTCACTCTTCACATTATAATTTTGCAGTAGCATTATTTTATATCACGGTCCTGATGAAAGCAATGGACTCGTTAGTCCACGAATTTGCTCAAACATGTTGACCATTCCTACATCCTGGTAAATATTTGTTTAATTTACCAATGCTGCTTTTTAATATTGGAGGAGCGAGCATAAACCCGAATAAATAATTTTTCCTGCTCTCTCACCCAATTTTAGATTCACTGCACACTTTTTCTTCACATGCACTGCATATCAGTCACGCTCCTTGCTTTAACCAATGAGTGGCCTGTGACACTCTAAACCATATAGGTCACCTCTAGGTAGACAAAGGTTAACTACATCTGACCTTTCATCTGATACCAGAGGTGGACCCTTGATATGGCTAACAGGAATCCCAAATGATGAAGGGCGGTTCCGAGTGGTGACTGATGGGTATCTTGTGAGTAACCACAGAGCACCTTTCTTTATCTTTTTCTTTCATGTAGGGTTTAACACTCACGTCTCCAGGTAATTGTACCACAGCTAGGCTTCTATTTAAACCCTGTGACACTTTTGTTTGCTATATCCCTGTTACAGTGCCTCATGTGGCCAATGAGGTGTCCTGTTATGGCAGTACATATCACACAAACGTATGTGGACTTACTAAGATCCTCAAATAAGTAGTCCACATGTCCACACAGACCTCAGAGAGTTAGCTCTCAGTGTCACACATGCCAGCCCTTACCATGTGCCCTTAATGTTAGGATATTATGAAAACGATGGCACTAGCCTCTATGGATCATGTGCATTAATGCAATGGGCCGGGCAGGAATAGTGACTCGCCAGTCATGCACAGTTCTCTTTTATCTCTTAGCGCCAGGATGCCTGCAATGGTGACAGTTGCGCTTTATAAATGCTTAAAATAAATAAGGTAGTTTACCCTTCAGAAGGTCCAAATGGTGTGCTGTGTGTCATGGTACATCACATCACATTCCATGTAGGATGGGCCTGGCATGCATGCTGTTAGTGGGCTACCACAGACAGTGTAGGTCATGGCAAGGGTTGAAGTTAGTCATCATATGACCACTAAAGTGTGTACCCATGCTCAATTTGTGCCATGGACACATGCAAAATATTGACTCTTGATGAAGGCTTGTACTAGATGTCAATGTGATGTGTATCAACCCTACAGTTCTACTCAAAGTTCCAGTTTCAATCTGTTCCTACATCTATTGCATCCATGCAGGTCAATGCCCATCAGAAGAAGGCCTTTTAGAAAGCCATCACCTGTAAGGTGAAGACCCTGAGGGTCTTCAACTGGTGTAGTGTTTACTGCAGGAAGAGGTGAGAGGACCTGCAGCGTGGGACCCAGAATATCACAGAAGTACAGTTGGGGAAGTACTCCCAACATTGAAGGGGCTCACGCAGGCCCTGACATCCCTGATGGCCCCATACTAGCGGTGGCTTACCTGGACCTTGATGGGTAGTTTTCTGCCCAACTGCACCAAAAAGGGGGTGAGTCCTGGCCACAGTCATGCTTGTTACTATGCCATCTTTGTGTGTCACAGACAGGCATGTCCAAACCAAGATTAGTGGTGGCCTAAGTGCCACACACAAGCTGAGTCATTGTTGGTATAAGTGTGGTAATAGGTGCATGCTGCTGTCGTAGATGTACAGAGATGCAGGGTAGGCCCATGTGCAGATAAATGAATAATTAAAATGCAAGAGCAATGGACATTTTAGGATGGTGGGATGATGGGTTCAAGTGCATTACTTTGACAAATATTTGATGTTTGAAGGAAAACATGCACCACTATTTTCTTCTTGTTTTGCTTTTTTTCATTTTGTGTTTTTTTATGAGTGAAGGGGCAATTGACATTTAGGATGGTATGGGCATTGGGTTCTATTGCCTACTTTTCCTTGTGTTCTTGTTTGTGGATTTGGGATTGTACGGTGGTATTTTACTGTTTGAAATCCCATTTTTGTAGGCCACTGAAGTATTTTGTTTTTTTAGATCTCCCTTCTAACCAGCAATCTCAGTCCCCCTCCTCGAGTAAATACATTTTTAATACTGCCAAAAGGGCCCTCTTGAAAAGTGATAGAATACTGGAGACTCTAAAGTGCAAATTTAATATGCCTTCCCTATGGAACAATCCTAAAATTAGAATCCAAGGCGCTCCAGCCTGTTGAACCTACTGGGCCTCTAGGGGTATTCTCTTCTTGAAGGACCTGGGGCCCCCACAGTCTCCACTGTCTTTTAGGTAATTACAAAGTCACTTTAACTCACAAAAATTAGACTACTGCGAATTACTGACACTCAAAGTTGGTCTATCTAAAACTCCCAACTAACAAACCTTCCCTTATCAAAGCCGTCCTAACCTTTAATAAATCCACCACCATGCCTCCAAGCTCTACTGCCTCTTAAAACCAAAGTCCTCTAGCCTGTGCTCAAGTCCTCAAACAAAATGCAACGCTTCAGAGTCTGTCACAATAGAGTCTTGGCACCTAATATGGAAGTCAGTGGTCTCAGATGAAATATCTCCTTCCCTTTCTCAGAAGAAATTACAGCTATTACACAGGTCTTTCTGGACTCCGGGCCATCACCACAAACTGTCCCTCAGGGATAATCCATTTTGCTGGAACTGCAAGGATCCAACTGGGGATATCTCCCTCATCCTCTTTTACTGTAGCGCTGTTTCTCCATTCTGGGACTCTATTCAACTTTATTCACTACTTAAGTGGTGTCCAAAAAGGCCTGAAGTTCACATCCTCAACCAAAGGTTTCCTTGACCCACATATCAGATCCCTTAATGATAGCCCCTTGATTGACATCCTCCTTACCGCTGCCTGTAAAACAGTACTAGCTAAATGGAAAAACACAGGGCTATCTCTTTCCTCTACTGGCTAAACTGGGTCACTTCCTGATTGGCACAGACAATGCCTCATACAAAACTCCCCTTGGATAGTGTGTAGCACCTCTATTTTGACATCCCTCGACAACTACTTTGGTACCACTAACCCCCGTGAAGGCCTACCAGGTGACCCTCATCTTCTCTGATCTGTAATCGTCCTGAATACACAAATGAAGTCTGAGCAATAATGGATGTCACTGCCTTCTAAATCCTAGTGCTTGTCTCCTGGGTTGCAGAGAATACACATTCCAAAATACTCCTCCATCTAAGTACTCTACACTCTCACTAGGTTCGGCCTACCTATGCAACTCATTTCAAGCAACAGCTGCTAGCTCTTCCTTGTTTTTTCTTCTTTACGCCATTCTCACTAATTCATAATGCCTTATTCTGTAATTCTCATGATTGCTTAAGTAGGCCATATGCTTTCCTGCCCTCACTTTGTATGTTTAACCTGGGCTTTGTTCTTTCTACTTGATGATCCTGTCCCAGCTAAACATCCAGGCCTTTATTTTTCAGGCATTGGCTTTTCAAATTGTAACCTATGTATCATTTATTGTTCCTTTCTCCCTTGTTCATTTGTTTTGGAAAATGCTCAATAAATGTTTTCTGAACAAAAAACTGATGTCATTTTTATAGATTGTTTCATGTTCTTACTTCATCTACACTCAAGATTTAAGGACTTGTGAATAGCCTTGAATCAATGTCCAATTTAGTTTAATATTTTGTCTGCATGTCTCAGTGGGTGGTTGGGTGGTGGGTGACTACAAGAGTCCAGGCCCTAAGGGCTACGGATTTGACCCTGCTTTCAGCAACCTTCTTTTCAGGCAAATATCAACCATTTTGTGTGCATATATGTGAGGGGAGGGGGTTAATTAACAAGCATTTTCTGCAACTTTTAAAGTGTTTGGCTGGTATATTTGTTGCCTAAGAATGTTTGTCCTTGGGGCTTTTTAAAATGTATTTTAAAAATTGTCATAATTTTACATGTTGCAGGGTTTCTTCATCTTGGTTGGTATTTTACATTCTCATTGCTGTTTACTGGAGGTGTCTAGACTCCAGGGTGGGTTTAAACACATTCTGGGAATACAGTTGTGTATTGCTGTACATGTTTGTTGATTAAAAGGGAGGAAAGGGTTTCAGGAGCATGCAGCCATTTTCATTTTGTCCATACTACTGAAACCATCAAGTGGTCATATATGCAATGGACAACTGGCCAAAATGTTAGTGCTTTATTTACTGATTTTACTAGGTTGAAGGAGTGGGCTTTTTGGAATTTGTGGAGGCACTTTGTCCAAAACTGGAGGTTCCAAGGTAGACTACTTTTTCAATTGTTGCTGTGCCCTGGCTTTACCATTAAGTGTTGGAACTGGTTGCTGATGCAATTTTCAGTCCATCAATCTCACTACAGACATGTGGACAAGTTGTCAAGCTAGAAACTACATGTGGATCACTACATGTGCATCACTGCACACTTCATCTCCTTCAAGGGTGTCTCCTTCAAGGGGACTAAGCATTGGCTAGCTTCTAGCACCACCATTGTGGATGCTTTTCAAGGCTTTCATCATCATGCAACAGTTGCTGTATTCTCCAAGGACAGACAACACTGACAAGGATATTATCAAGGTCATTGCAGATGGAGGGTACTAAAGAGAGCTGTGTTTAGCTCATTGCATCAACTTAAATGTGCAGAAAAAAAGGTGGTAGCCCACAACATACCGGTCGCCTGCAGCAGGATTTGCACTCATGTCAGTCATTCCTTCAAAGCCCGCAAGCAACTGAGGATCATTCAGAGTGCAAATATAGTCCCCATAAATGTTTTAATACTGGTGCTCCCAAAATGTAAAACTCCACCTTCACATTTATAAACCTGTATTGCTCAAACAGGCAATGCAGCAGCAAAGCCTGTTTGATCATTATAGGTACATAAATTATTATGTGCTACAAACAAGAGCAGATGTAATGCAAAAACCATGACCATGGAAGTTGACAAAGGGAGCTAAGATAGTACATGATCCAAATGCTAGTGCCTTTTACAGAACGGGACGCCTGAAGTCACAAGGAGGATTGTCCAACGAGCCAAGTCATCCCATTATTGCATTTACAGGTAGGTTCGTTTGTGTGAGGTGAAAGAAACATATATCAATGGCAATGAAGAAGCAGCTGGTTTGGACAACAGCATAACCCTTCATCTGGATACAAATCTTGTGCTGCAAAAAAAGATTGTGCCTACCAAAAGTTACATCTGTGCCACATTACTGGATCAATGGTAGAAACTTTAATTCCTTTTTCAGAAGTAGATGGCTCAGTATAGAAGAGCTAGATTGTCAAGTTACCAATTTAACTGGAAAATGAAAGACTGGAAATTCAAAAGCAAGAAGAACAAAATTCTGTATTAACCGAACTTTGGAGAGAATGATGATGGCTCCAAATCCAGAAGGATTTTGCAACTACAGCACGCATTACTGATTAAGCAATTACTATTCCAAGACACACCTGCCACTAAATCACAACACCAACAGCTTTACTTCAACCAGTATCTGCACTGGGTTGGTTTTTGGCAGTTTCAGCACTTAAATCAAGAATGTGTGTGCAGGAAATGCAGAAGCAGCAACTTTCAACATAAAAGAACTTCGACAAGCAACCTCGTCCCTCGACCCCTCTACTATCAACTGTACTCACCGGAAGAACACCTACACTCTCCAAATAAAACCCCCATCACCACAAATGTAACCATTGCCTTGATGGCATTTATCCACTCAGGGGCCCCCACTCACCTGCTCCTCCATCATATCTTCAACCTCGGTTGACCTACGATAAGCACACAACTCCAAACAATCATCAACACTTCCATCAACACAGCAACCTTCCGCGATCCCTGGAAGCACACAGAAGTCTCTGTGCTCCTCAAGAAATTATCCACTGACCCAGAAATCCTCAGCAACTCCAGTCCAATCTTGCTGCTGCCTTTCCCAGTGAAAATCGTCTAGAAAGCAATCAACACCCAGCTCTCCCAATGCATCGAATAACTTGACATCCTGGACTACTCACAATCAAGTTTCTGCAACAACTATAGCACTGAGACGGCCCTCATTGCCGGTGGGGGCCCACCCAGACACACCCAAGCTCTCTTTTGTGTGTGTCTGATTACGAGGAATACACAAAGTCTAACTGTCAATGACACCCAGTCATGTGTCCCAGTGACAGGATGCAGGCATGAAAAGGCTAAGGTAGGAAAATGACAAATTTCCAAAAGTGCCATTTTCAAAAGTGTCATTAAAACTACAACTTTACTGGAAGAGATAATTTTACATTACTATACAAAAGATAAAAATCATGAGCTAGTCATCTGTTATCATTTGGAAGTTACAGTTTATTAAATGTAATAAGCAACTCCAATGTTATCCTATGGGAGAAGCAGGCCTTGCAGGAGGTGAAAAACAAATGTATCAGTTTTTCACCTACAGGACATGTAAAACTCAAAATGATATGTTCTATTTTTTTCCGACATCACATCCTACCCTGTGGGCTTTTTAGGGCCTACCGTAGGGGTGCTTTATATGTATTAAAGAGGAAGGTTCTGCCTGACAAAAGGTCTGTTTTGCGAGGTCTAAACAACAGTTAAAACAATGTACACAAGCGGCAATGGCAGGACTGAGGTATGTTTAAAGGGCTAATTAAGTGTGTAGTAATTAACCCTGGGCGAAGCACTACGCTACGCTCGCGGAGTTTGCGAAGTTTTCGCAACTTCGCACTACGCGAGCTGCACGTAGCACAGTGCGAGCATGCGTAGTGCAGCGTAGCGTAGTGCAGCGGTCATTTTTTGCTTGTTCGCGGTCCTGAACGTCATGTTCGCGACCGCGAGCAAGCAAAATGACATCCCGGCGAGATTCTCAACGCGAGGAGGTCAGGTTTCTCATTGTGAGTGGTTGCGCATGCTCGCGACCGCTCTCAATGAGAAACTACCTGTTCGCGTTAAGAAAGCTGCCGCTCGAGTAATAATCTACTCGAGCAGCAGAAAACTACAGCTCGCACTGTGCAAGATGCCGTTTTCAATGCTTGCACAGTGCCGGATGCTTGTCTGCACTGTGCAATCATTGTAAGCGCATCTTGCACAGTGCGAACATGCTATTACGCAGCTCGCGTAGTGCTACGTGAAGTTCGCGTAGTGCAAAGTGCACTTCGCGTAGCTTCGCGTAGCGCTACTTCGCGAACTACGCCCACCCTTAGTAGTAACCAAAGAAGGGACAGTGGGCTTTTGGACAGGTCCAGCATAAAGGCACAAGTACAGTAATTTCAACAAAAAAGATGATGCTGTTCCTCTGAAATGAGAGACAAAACACTGGGAATTATGAATCTAAATAAGTGGGTGCAACAATGAGTGCAGTAGACCCACTAGTATCATTTAATTTACAGGCCCTGGGTACATGTAGTACGACTTTACTAAAGACTTATACGTAAATTAGTCATGCCTAAGTGGGATAAGGCAATGCTTCCATGTTTTAAGGAGTGAGCACGTGCACTACTAGCCCTGTTCAGCAGTGATAAACAGCACAGAGTCTTGAGGCCAGCAAAAAGGAGATCAGCAAAAATGGAAAAGAAAGGTAAAACATTTTGGTGAGAACCACCCTAAGGGTGACAGGTCTAACAGACTTTCTTGCATAAATATGTCTTCGCCTCCATGACCTAAATATTACGGTTTTGTGCAGAATTATCTAAATCCATCACACCACAACAAAAACATGATTTCCAAACATTTGTCGTTATGTGCTTTATTTACCAATTCCAAGCACTAAAGGTTGGAGAGCTGTTTTCTCTTGAAAGGAAGGCAAAATGCATTTTTATAGCTCTTGGAATTTGCAGGATATGGCCATATTGAGATTTGCCAATCTGTTACCCTGCCTGGGTATGGCTGGTCTTGTTCTTTACCCTTCTCACTCCTACCTACTGCCGCGATGCTGCAGAATTTGTGATGTACTGCATTATAACACAATACATCTTTGGTGCTTCAGCATTCTTAAGAGCTATGCTATGTATGAGATGAAAATCATGTGTGCTTCTATTAGGCTAGCTCCTTCAAAATGAGGTTTCAGTGAATGGCAAGCCAACAGGGCAGTGCCACCATATACAAGTAGACATTCTCCATTGTACCATGTCTGCAGTGTAACATTTCTAGGATGTGCAAAGTACTTATTAGTGATCATATTGTAATGTAGATTCTGATTGCTGCCCTTTTTGGGGTGTCTCTCACTGTACCTATAGTTCCACACTATTGTAGTTTTTCTCTGCAAACTAGCAATATTTCTTCGCAAAGGCCAATATATTTTTAAAAGTGCTAGTTGGGACTGGAATTTCAGGAGCCACTTTCTTGTGAGTTAACCTTATTACCATTTCCTTCTCGTTCTTGGATACTAAGCGGCTTACACTTATTTTGATGTAGAGCTGATATGAATTTCTGTGTAGGTACTCTTTGTGTGGGTATTCTGGTGGTACAGATTCCAGATTGAGCTGTTCTTCAGTTGGACTGGGGAATGCGAGGGTGGTTTAGATATAGTTATGTACAAAAAAGTGTGGATCCCACCTCTAGGATCCTTGGACCTAGCTCAGCTTTAGGTGAATGATTGCATTGAACCAATGTACCAATCAAGAAAGAGAAATTTCTTTCTAGTGTCCCCTCACTCACCGAGGTTTCCCCACGGTGACATGCTTCATCATTGGGGCCATCCCAGTTCTCTACGAAAAGGGGCGTGCTGCGACTCACGAACTACGCAGGAGCACTTGAGGGTGAATGACTATGTGTGCTGCAGAAAAAGTGGTGGAGTGGGTGTGTGTGAGTATTTAAAAATACCGTGCTTAGTGGGCCTAACTGTTTTATTGAGCTCCTATGCAGGTATATTAAAAGTGGGGTTAATGTCACTGTAGGGCAACCTATAATGTGATTGACTCAGTGATCGATATGGTCGACATGTTTCATGCTACCCCTAGCATTTCTTCGGGACCATACAGGGACCAGCCCTGTATATGCCACTCCTATATCCCAAACTCTGGGAACAGTGAATTTACAACAATAAAATAATAATTTTAGCATGCATTCATATTAGAAATACATACGTTCCTCTTAAATAGATGGTGTTATTAAAGTGAAAAATGACACTTCATGCTCTCGCTGGGGTTCGATTTCACTTATGGGACACACTGTTCCTAGCTTGTGAAATCGCACCAAAGCACCTACTTGGAACCTCCCCGGGACCGCATGAAACATGTCGACCATATCGATCACTGAGTCAATCACATTATAGGTTGCCCTACAGTGACATTAACCCCACTTTTAATATACCTGCATAGGAGCTCAATAAAACAGTTAGGCCCACTAAGCACGGTATTTTTAAATACTCACACACACCCACTCCACCACTTTTTCTGCACCACACATAGTCATTCACCCTCAAGTGCTCCTGCGTAGTTCGTGAGTCGCAGCACGCCCCTTTTCGTAGAGAACTGGGATGGCCCCAATGATGAAGCATGTCACCGTGGGGAAACCCCGGTGAGTGAGGGGACACTAGAAAGAAATTTCTCTTTCTTGATTGGTACATTGATTCAATGCAATCATTCACCTAAAGCTGAGCTAGGTCCAAGGATCCTAGAGGTGGGATCCACACTTTTTTGTACTGAACTCAAGGAGGCCGACCTAGTCTCATTAATCCTCCTTCTCCCCCTGTTTCTCATAGTTAGATATAGTTATAACAGCAATGAGAATATGGGAGATATTTGCTGCTAAATGAGTAGGAGACAACATTTTGGGGACAGGGTGTGTGCCTAGCTTGTAGCACTTAATGGCTTATCTACTGAAGTTAGTCTGGCACAATTCATCCACATTTAGGCTGATCATTTATTTAGAGTGGAAACTCAAGTAATAGGCTTAAGTACTGATCAGCTTTCATTTGCTCAAATGTACTCATGATAGATCTGCTAAACATATGTGCGATGTCTTAAGATCTGTTTTCCCTTCTTATGATGTCACTTCCTGCGAGACCGTGGGTAGTGATGCTACTTCTTGTAATGTCATGTGCGCCATGATTTGACTTACCTATTGCTATACTTGGTTAGTCTCCCTACTTCTGTTTTTTTGGACTTGTGACCTGTAGCTACTTAACATGCCCTAAAGTGGTTCATTCTTTAGTATTATTTTCCATTACCCTTCAAATGCATTGCACTGTTTTATTACAAGCTGCTAATAGAACAATTCATTATGAAAAGTAGACAAGAGCCGATAAGAAAATGTAAACAATAAACAGCCTCTATTGAATGAGGCTTTCTCAGAAGACGTGTGAATGATGTTTACACTCAAGAAGAAAAAAATGACGTTTTCCATCCAAAAACATCTCTTTTTCAAAAAGAAAAATCTATGATGATGTTTCAAAAGGTTCAGTCTGCAGGTACTTCTAAAACAAAGTGGTAAACTTGAAGAAATCATGGATTTAAGCTATGCAAATCGTGCACGAGCAAGAGGCAATCGTACAGTGCTCAGAAGTGACGTAGCTGAGTAAGATCTTTTAGCAGCGTGAGATTATAAGTGCCACTCTCTTCCTATGCAGTATTGATGAGCAGTGAATTGCATGACCTATGTATTTTTTAAATTGATCTTGCCCAGATGATGTGACATTTACTTAGCATGAATGTATATAATTGTTTGCCTTGCTTGCGTATTTTTGCAAATATTATTCGCGATTGAGACCTTTAAATTAGTCAAAAGGTTTCTGTGAGAAGGCACTTGACGTCACAAAATATCTCCATATTGAAGACATTCTGTAAACACTTACTAATAGCATTCAATGTGTACATTCAAATATTGATAACTATGAATTGTTAATGATGTGTTTCCTTTATCGATGTCTGTAGCACTGTTTCCATAATAAACCCTAAGGACTAACTCTTTTCTTGTATACCATTGTAAGATTTTAATGTAATGATAAACACCCTAACAAATAAATATCTAGAGTGCTCAACACTTATTTCAGGGTTTATTTCACTCAAGTGTTTCTTGACCCTTTACGTATTAGTGCCAGTAATCATGTCTCAAAGCAGCCTGTTGCCACATAATTCTGGAAACAACGCATGAAAATAGGCTATTTCATCAATTATTATTTTGATATTCATTTATTTTATACCAGTTCCGGGGGAAGCATTTCCGGCACTGTTATTCATACGGTTAGAAGAAATATAGACGAAAATACATTTATGACTGAAACACACAGTCGGCTGGTGCTAGTTAATGCAGTAATATACACGCCAGACATCATACAGTGAGCCACACATGAGACAAAGGGGTGGAGTTTACAACACAATGTTCCAAGCACGTTTAACAAACATAGGTTTACATGCAGATTTGAAGTCAGATGAAATGTCATAATTATTTAAAGTCAGTGTTAATAGTCAAGATCATACCTCACCACTGCAGCAAAACATGTGCTTTTTATAAGATAGTCCAGGTGGAAAGACTGGATTTAAAGCAGACAAATAATTGTGAAACATCAGCAAATGACAGTACTTTACCAGAAGAAACACAGCAATGCTAAATTCTATTGCACAGAAATTGCAACAGTCTCAAATAAAATGGCAAACTTTATTGACCGTGACTAGCTTAAATATGACCAATATTGTTAGGACTCTGATTAGATTTGTCATGGGCACCTCGATGGTGAGTTCATGAAGCCCTCACCCACCAACCTGGTTGGTGGCATGCTTCATCATCGGGCCCACCCAGTGACACCTAATGTGTCCCGGGTGTGCTGCGACGCCTGATTACAGCGGAGCTGGTATTTTACTGAGAGTGCAGTGTGAGGTGTAAAATGAAGTGCGAGTTAAAACGGCTTGGCGAGGGTCCCAGTACCCGAGGGTAAATTACATTTTAATAACTGGGCCCCCGTCACCGGTTAAAATAAGGCTTGGGGATGTTTAAGGGAGGCGAGTTACTACCTCCTACATCCATCAGTTGGTCGACATGTTTCAGCCAGTGCCTTAAACTAAATCTGGCTTTCCTCAGGACCTTTTTAAAATAGAGTGTAGTGCAGGTTAAAAAGGAGTGTAATCCAGGCTATGTGTTACACTCACTAAGGTGTTTCTCTAAGTGTGAGAGGGGGGATTCCCTTATCATATATGCCTGTACCGACAACATTGAAGACATAGACAAAACATGTAAGAAGAGGAGAGTCAAATAGGCGTCTTTGCCACATAGTCATATACATAGAGTGCCGAATCTACAGTGCTCAGTGGGTAGACTACAGTCGGCAAAAGTGTAATGGCACTGGTGGTACCATTATTGTGATTATCGCAAATAATTGGGGGTGGTGTCGCTAAAACACGGGTATCACACATATGCATGAGATACAAAGTGTGATGGGGCGTAAGTAAACACTCTTACGCTTAGATTTTACAGCCAATGCTTCCAGGAGTGAAGCGGTAAGGGGTTGACCCTGTAGGGAAATAATGTTGGCCACTGGGAGTTATAGACGTGTAAGGAGGGAAAAGCGCTTACCCAGAGATTGTTGCTTGGAGGTTGTCATACTCACAGCTTTTCTGGTCAGAGCCTGCCTTGTACCTGTTGCACCGTCCTCGTACTCCGGTAGAAAGAGCTGGAGTTTCTTGTTCGTTTTTATATGCTTGCTAATTGGTTAACTATCTGCACCTGTAGCTGGGAGTAAGAGTAGAAAGACTACCCCGGGTGTGTTCCTAGCTGTCTGCTCATGGGCGGTGGAAAGACACTAGTCTCTTGCACATGAGCGGTGCTGCTTGTGTCTATTGAGCATGAGCGGGGGTGAGACACTAGTTGGTGGAAAGACACTAGTCTCTAGCACATGCGCGGTGCTGCTTGTGTCTATTGCGCATGAGCAGGGGTGAGACACTAGTTATTAGTGCTGTTGCGTGGTAGAGTATGTGTTGTGTTAAAGTCTGCAATCTGCCACTATCAATAGTGCGGGCCTGGAATTAAAGGAGGTGCATTTAGCATGTGACTGAGTTCCAAGGGATCTTCAGCTCTTTCTACCGGAGTACGAGGACGGTGCAACAGGTACAAGGCAGGCTCTGACCAGAAAAGCTGTGATTATGACAACCTCCAAGCAACAATCTCTGGGCCCATAGATCACGTGAATGGAGAACAGCCGCTTGGCGACCACTGTGTGTTACATTGGGAAAGTAGTGGAAGTGGTGGGATTGCTTTTGCTATTGTCTATTGCTACCATATAATCATGGGAAAGCCACGGGGTCACCAGGCTGGGGCCTCCCAGGACCCGGAGGATAGCACCCCTGAGCAACCGCAGTCCACTTTAGAGGACCATGTACAGCAGCAGCTTCATAAAATATTGGAGGCCATAGCTGACACGAAGGCTACTCTCTACCAGGACATTGGCACTTGAGCGGTCGGACTTGGCCTATTGAGGAAAGAACACAAGAAACTCTCAGAGAGGGTAAAGACTACTGGAACCAGCATAGCAGAACTGACTCCGGCGCAGAAAGCTATCGAACAACAAATGGGAACCCTCAAAGAGAGAGTAAGTATATTGGAGCGTAGGGCTGCGGACGTGGAAGGACGTACCCGCAGAAATAATGTCAGGGTCGTGGGTCTTCCGGAAGGGTCGGAAGGAGATGACATGGTGACTTCCAGGAAACTTGGTTTCAAAACGTGGCGGCTCCTTAGGGCCTGTCAGCCTTCTACACTCTGGGGTGCGCCCAGCAGGCCTCCTATATGGAGGTCAAAAAGCATTATGGGACGAAGGCCTCTAGTACTCTCTGATGTTCCCGGCCCGGTTGCGTATCATCCAGGAGGGGAAAACTCATTACTTTGACTCTCCTAGAGATGCCTGGGACTGGCTAGAGGTGTACGAGGGTAGAAAATCTCAATAGGGGGCATTTGCCCACCCCAGACCGAGGCCTAACAACCCTGTAAACCGATTGAATCATCGATCCCGCAGGAGAACCCCGAGGAAGCCATCATTATCTCAAACGGAGAAGAAACGAGCGGAGCCTTTATACACAGTGGTAGCATTGGAGCAGGCTCGAGACCCACCCCAACAGTGGAAGCCAAATCTTCAAGTGTAATCCGCCGACAACGAAATGGACACGTCCCATAGTGATAGCGTGAAGATGCCAGCAGTAACGCCTAATACAGAAGATGATAATATTTGAATGAGTATGGTAATCTAGAATGGTTTATATACCTGAAGAGATGCCGGACTCAGAATGACTGTCATTGTTCTGGGACTAACTTTTCATATAGATGGCTGATGCCCTATGATTGGTGTAGGTCTCTTAGATCAGCAACGCTCCCTATACCCCTGTAACTCACAGAGTATTTTGTGTATATTGTTTGAGTTTGGATGGAAGCTAGTTTGATAGTAGCTGCCCTGGGAGGGGGAATTGGAAGGTTTTGTTAGGTCAGGTGAATTTTGGGACAGATATGTCACTGGAGAAGATCGTAATGGAGCGCTGTTTATCTAATTGCAATGGGTACTGCTAATGTTTTAAAATGTCTTTCATGGAATGTGAGGGGAATGCCCTCAATGTGGAGGCGTCATAACATACATGCTTACTGAGTCCGTAGAGGGGTCCAGGTTGCACTACTACAGGAGACTCACTTGCACTCACAGGAGTGTAAGGCTTTACAGTGGTGATGGTGTGGCCAAGTGTTTTATACTGCTTATTCGGCATTCGCCCGGGGGGTACTGATTTGGGTGCGGGCGGGAGTGCCCTTTTATTGCACGAACCAACTCATAGACACTAAAGGCTGCTATGTAGTGGTAACAGGGTGACTGGATGGGAGGGACATCGTCCTGGGTAGCATTTATGTTCCTAATATGGAGCAATCTGCTTTCTTTTCTAATCTGTCTGGGAGGTTGGCGCCCTTTCTCACAGGCTCAATGTTGATCGGGGGAGATTTTAATTGCGTTACCGATGTGGTCCTAGATCATTCGCATCCCCGCTTCCTAACACATGTGGAAAAGTAAATTTTGCCATGTTCTGTGTCCCTACGTGTCATCCATCATATGTTATGTGTGCATGATTAAATATGCATATGCATTCCCTATGTTCGATTAATGACGCAATTACAGTTGTGTCCACCTCTAGTATGCCAGTTTCCAGTTCTCGTGAATACTACGAATATCAGGCCTATGTAAAGTTACGTTGCCACGTTTCTCAGTGTGCACGTTATTCCATTGTAAAGTCCCCGTTTCTAGGCCTCAAAAGGGCCTGGACACCAGATTCAGCTCCTGTCTCCTGAAGCCTCGCTGAGGAGCGATACAGCCCCCACCTGTATCCTCGACCTTTCACTTACTTCCTGCCTCGCAGTGCCCGGCTCACCCTGGCTCTGCCTCTGAGTCTGCCAAGAATATGTTATGATTCCAGTTATCAGTTCAGTCCTCCTTCTCTGCATTCCTAAAGCTACTGAATCGCATCGATAGTTCCCGTCATTGTCTAGCCTTCACGTCTCCACGTTAGAGAAATACTGCATTTAATGGTCATTTAATATTCTTCATCACGCACTACATGTAGAATAATGCATGGTCCAGTCTTAGAATCAAGTTAGCCTTTCCCCTCCTGACTTCTAGTTTATATCAACATGTTCTCTAAAACATCAGATACTAGATACTGTTTAGGTACATGTCGCCCTGACTCTCCAGACTTCAGTCTCTGCTCCTAGCACAGAGTTCGAAGCCCCCAGCTTCTCCTAGTAACACGTCATTGCTAGTTTGCGCGCACCATCAGGTTAGAGGTCCCGGCTCCTCAGGTAGCCCCCTCCATGGTTTCCGCCCCATTCATGACATATTCTGTTACGTTTGCATCACATGTCTATGTATACGCCCTGTTACACCTCTTTTCACCCTTATCTTTCGCGACTGCTACGCGTCACGCCTATTGCTCCACCCACTGCTACGCCTATTGCAATGTAATGCTATGTGTTTGCGTTATGTATATATGCTCATGCACTGTTATTAAAAAGTTATTCCCTTGTCCCGATCCTGACCCCGGCAGCAGCTGCTGGGCCTTGCCATCCTATTCCTGTATTTGCTGTATTAAACCTGCAAAACTCCTACTACCTCGAATCTTGACTCTTATTTATTGAGCTATCTGTTATTCATTTATTCATTCAAAAATAGGGTATTATTTATTTATTTACCACATAATGGCGCCCGAATAGGGACTTGCCCTTTCCCCACGCGTCGGTGAAGCCACGCCGACCCCCTGACCCTCTGCAGTCGTGACGGAACTCTTCTGCGCACCGGCAGATATTTCTGCTTCAAGTATCCCTCAGGCCCACGGAGGAGACGGAGGAGGCGGTCCAGCATCCAGACGAGACGGTGGAGGAACGCGGCGAGTCCCGACCAGAGCCCAAGCCGAGAGTCCAAGGTCCGAGGTATCCGGAGGCCCACCTGTAACAGAAGTCCGAAGTTCGTCCGTCCGGCGTCCAAGCAGTCCCGTCCAGTCTGAGGCCTTCCGTTCTTGCTGCCCGGTGAGTACCGTTACTGGGGTAGTATCTAGACAGGGTCAATTTAATTGACTCTGGTCCGTGGGTTGGTGGTACACAGACCCACAAACGAAGTGTCCACTTCGGTGGATACGGGTCCTGACGTGTCTCTTTATGAGACCGGTAAGTTTCGTACTGTTTCAGCAGTGCATCTAGTTTCTGTTCCAGTCAGTTCTGTTCTCGAGAAAATTCATGTATTCTGTGTTCCGTATTCCAGGTAGTATTCTGTTCGAACTGTTATTTTTAAATGTTCTTCATGTATTTTAATGTCGTGGTATGAATGGGGAATAAGTATCGTGTTCATTGTGTATTGTATTGTGTCTAGATTACAGTCCAGTCATGCCCTTGTTTTCTAAGTTACGTCAGTTAAAAACTAGAAAGGGTCTGCTGGAAGCAGCAGTTCCAGTTCCGCCTAGGGACAGTCCAGGTCATTTTATGTATCAGAAGCATGGCATAAGTGCCATACTATATCTAGATTTATGGGTAGAGTATACCAAACAGTTAGAGGAAAAGTATAGATGGCCCGTATCGGGTACATGGGATGCCGAGTGCATCATGCGAGTAGAAGAGGCATTATGGAAAAAGAAAGCCAGACAGTCACAGAAAGATGCCATCGAGTTATGGCGCAAAGAAGAACTGAAAAAGAAATCAGAAAGTCAGAATTAAGTAGAGAATCCTTAGAACGAGCACAAGAAAAAGAACTAATCGAGATAGGTGAACAAGTCAAAGCCGAACAGTCAGACAGACAGAGGCATGCCCTTATTAGGGGTATGTATCCTCTCCTTGCCGAGGGCTTGCCAAAAGCGACCCCAGAGGCATCCAGTAATTTCCCGCCACCATTAGTTCCGACCAAGCTACGTCACAAACCGACCGCAGCTGATATTTTTATTTCGTCCTATTTGGACGACACAGTCCCAGAATATGCAAATCCTGTTCGCGCTCCGCCAGTCCCTGTAAATCAGGCACTTCCCGGTCCTCCAGACACTGGGGTACCCCTTGCAGTACCTGTTACGGTACCCCCGGTCCAGCCCGCCATACAAGTCCAGCCTACATTTCCATTTCCCACTCTGCCAGGACGAAGAGCCTCAGTAGACGACTCTAGTTTAGGGGCCGCAGGGGGAGGTACTCCTCAAACCCCGCCGCCACACAAGCGTTTAACGACAGCCGAATTACATATGCAAGCGTCACAGCGTACGCCCAGACATCAGACTGTAGCAGAAATAAGAAAATCCCTTGCCGAATGCGGCTATGATCCAGTCCCAGGCGAGGATAATATGGTTCTATATTCATTCCGCGTAAGAAAGGTGACTGAGTATCTAGTCACCTTACCGAATATGAAAGAAGATCTAGACAGAATATATCGTTTCATCCGTACAGGGGATGATCCAGAAAGCATTGGCGAGGCCATGTCTCAAAGGAAAGCTGAGACCCAGCTCATGATATTAAAGTTTCTGATCAATTGTCTAATAAGAGAACAAGATTATCCGTCTAAAGATCCGGCTGAAATGAAAACCCTGACAAGGTGGAGTGATAATATAGCCGAGGGTAAGCACAAGACCGTCGGTGCTATGGAGAGTATGTACAAGAAAATCCGTAAAGAAATAATAAAGTTACACGAACAGCGTAAAGCAGCACAAGTAAGCGAGAAAGAAAGTAACTCTGATCCTGAAGAGTTAGACGACGAGAATCCCGACAGAATAGCGTATGTAGGAAAATCTAGATTTCCAGATCGCCATTTACGCCTAGAACACAAGTCTATTTTTCATCATCCAGCACCAGAACAAGGTTCTCTAGAACAAGTGTTTCAAGCTACCGATCACATTCTGAAATCACGAATCGGTTACAGTGAGTTGAGTACCATGCATGAACAAGAACTAGCCCGATCAGCAGTCCGATGGATTACTGATTCTACCACTTTTCCAGACGAAATAGTGGCACAAATGTTTCTGAAAATGCCCCCAGCCGAACAACGACTGGCGGGTATGTATATGATTCAGCACCTCATTACATTGTATGAGGGTCAACACTCTGATCCAGGTCCGTTACACGATATCCTGAACGAGTTACTCCAGTATAGATGGAAAGGTTTAGGTACCGATTTAATTAGTGTCATTCTAGAACAGCGTCACAAATATAGAACGTTTCTGAATCCGCATTTTGTTCATGTCTCACCCCCAGAAAGTAAACCATTTTACGTGGAGAGACAGAATCCGTTACGAGAAGTCCACCCAGTTAGAGGAACGGGTGGCGAACTAGAACGAGTGTTTGTTTACACTCCGATTACAAAGATGGAACTCCTAGAGATGAAGAAATTAATTCCCTGTCATGATAAAGATCCAGCAGGGTTCCACCGAGAATTAAAAGACATGCTCCGTATGGGAGAATACACGTATCCAGATATAATTAAAATGTTAAAGGTTCTGCTGCCCGCAGGGGTGTATGAAAAGCTCAAGGAAAAAGAATGGGAGGTGGGAGAGAAAAAGATCGATTGGGCAGTTCTAGAAGCCGAAGACAAGGCACGAGTACCAGGTACCGGTCTTGGAGCGAAATGTAAAGAATTACCGGAATTATTAATACAAGTTTTACCCAGATTATTGACAACTAGAAAAGAAGACTGGGATGCAATCTCAGCCTGTAAACAGAAACAAGACGAAGATATTAGTGATTTTTATTCCAGATTTGAGAAATGTTTTAGCATCAACAGTGGCCTCAAGACAAGTAGTGAGTCATACCCTCACCTTTTTGTTACTAAATTAGTCGAGAATTCAAGTCCACAAATTAAAAATCGAGTTTTGAAAGTCGAAAGTACCTGGCAAGCTAATACCCCGTCCCAGATGTTGCAGATGCTCCAATACCACCAGAATAGGATCAGGGAAGAACAAGAACACGAGAGAAAACGTATGAAAGACACGAAAATGAAAGTACTAGTTGCACAATCTGTTCCTCAAGACAGTCAGAAGAGGGGTCCGAATCAAGCCAGTCATCCTGCAGCTCCCGTTAAAGGGAACTGCAATTATTGTAAACAGCCAGGTCATTTTATAAACGAGTGTGCAGTTCTGAAACACAACATAGCTACTGGTAAGACTAAAGAAAGACCACGTCCGCCTAGACAAGAACAAGTTTCACAGACTCCTCAGCCACAGAATGCACCACAGACAGTTACAGCACCGCAGCCTATCGCTGCAACACAGCATGTTACACAGCAGATGTACCAGTATGCACAGTCTGAGTATCCAGAGTACCAGCAGTATTCATGAAACAGCCTAGAGAGGGAGGTAGGCTTGCCTCTCATCGAGATACCTGTAGATCAAGAAGGTCCCTATGTTCACAGTCAAGTATTAGGGAAAGACAGAAAGTTTTTGATTGATACAGGGGCAAGTAGGACCACCATTAGTCACGCCGAAGTTCCAGGGGCTCCGCTCTCAGGCTCAAGAAATGTTTCCCTTGGATTTTCAGGAAAACCCATTGTAAATGAAATATCAAAGCCAGTTACTCTAGAAGTAGGTCCATTGTCCTGTACTACTGATCTGTTACTTACTAAGTCATGTCCAGAAAACCTATTAGGCATTAAAACACTGAAAGAGTTAGGTGCAGTTATATGCTGTTCCCCAGAGGGAATACGATTGTTCCTACGTGACTTCAAGGGTCACTATGTATTACGAGATTTTGATCCCAGATTGTCTAATGTCCCGCAGCATCTATGGGCGCAAGGTCCAACTGATGTTGGTTATATGCAAATCACACCCTATCGTGTGACTCTCAAGCCAGGTGTAGTGTTACCACGAATCAGACAGTACAGATTGCCACCTGAGGCTGTAGCAGCCTTATCCAAAATTATTGACGAGCTCATGGCTCAAGGAGTGGTTGTAGAAACTGACTCCAATGTATGCAATTCCCCGATCATTCCAGTCATGAAACGTACTGATCCAAATGCACCCCCAGTATATCGATTAGTGATTGACCTACGAGAACTTAATAAATGTATTATTCCTCAGTACCCAGTCGTTCCAGATATCTCTTCCCTATTGACAGCCATTGATTCCAAAGCCACGTTCTTTACTGTAATCGACCTCAAGAACGCGTTTTTCAGTGTCCCTATTCATCCAGACAGCCAGTTTCTTTTCGGATTTTGTTTAAATGGAAGGAGCTATATGTTCACACGCGCTCCTCAAGGTTTCACAGAAAGTCCAAGCATTTATAGTCAAGCACTTAAGAGACAACTAGACAACATTCACATGCCAACTGACACTGCCCTGCTCCAGTATGTCGATGATCTCCTGATCACAGCCCGTTCTGAACGTGCTTGCGAGCGAGCATCCCTTACAGTCTTGTATTTCCTAGCCGAGATGGGGCACAAGGTGTCCCCTTCGAAGCTTCAATTCTGTGTCCAGCAAGTGGTATACTTAGGACACTTACTGTCCAAGAGGGGTAGGCAGTTGACACCAGACCGTATCCAGTTAATAGCGAGTCTTCCTCAGCCCAAGACCCAGAAGGAGGTACGTGCTTTTATCGGCCTTACTTCTTACTGCAGACAATGGATTCCTCAGTATGCATTTCTAGCCAAGCCACTGATACAGTTAACGACACCGGAGGCAGCCGTATCGACTGTCCTCCCTTGGACATCTGAACATACACTTAGTTTCAATGAGTTAAAGAAAGCCCTATGCCAAGCTCCAGTTCTAGCGACACCGAACTACAGTAAGCCTTTTACACTTTTCGTCACTGAACGCGAAGGTACAGCATTATCTGTTCTCACACAAGATCAAGCAGGACAATACAAGCCCTGTGCTTATTTTTCGAGCACATTAGATCCTGTAGCCCAGGCTCTGCCTGCGTGCCTCAAGTCAGTTGCAGCCACAGCACTAGCTATCAGACAAAGTGATTCCATAGTCTTAGGACACTCCTTGTCAGTACAAGTTCCACATTCCGTGGAAGTTCTTTTAAACCGAACACAAACTCAGCACTTGACAATTGCACGTTTAACAGGTTATGAATTGACACTGTTCCAGCCACACATAGAAATTAGACGCTGCAACGTTCTCAATCCTGCTACACTGTTACCATCAGTTACTCCGAATTCTGCCACACATGACTGCGTGGAAGTAGTTAATATTATGACCAAGCCAAGACAAGATCTGACAGATATTCCGTTACCAGACCCCGACCTGACACTTTATGTGGATGGTTCATGTATGAGAACAAGTACAGGAGAACTAGTCGCCGCGTATGCAGTGACTACCGACACCGAAGTTATTGAGACACACCGTATTGACACCCTGTCCGCTCAAGCAGCAGAGCTAGTTGCTCTGAGACAAGCCTGCATACACGCCAAGAACTTGAAAGTTAATGTCTACACAGATTCACGCTACGCATTTGGAGTTGTACACGACTTCGGAGTGCTCTGGCAGGAGAGAGGTTTCATGACTTCTCATGGAACCAAGATTCAGCATGGTCTCCTTATTCAAGCTCTGTTAGATGCCATACATTTACCGACATCTATCGCTATCATGAAGTGCAAAGCACATACGAAAGTTACTGACATTATTTCTCAAGGTAACGATTTAGCAGATCGCACAGCCAAGCTTACAGCACAGACTCCAGACATTCCAGTTAATCCGACACAGACACACACTCCAGATCCGATTACATGTATGACAGTTAAAGACCCTACACAAGATGTCATAGACATACAGTTACATGCTACTCCTGAAGAAATCAAGAAATGGTCCGAACAAGGAGGGGTCCAGACAGATCAAGGATGGTTAACGAAGGGTAGAGCCACATGGTTTCTCCCCGACTCTATGGTTCAAGTCATTATTAATACCGCACATAGTCCAGCACATTTAGGAGAAAAAGCTATGTTAGACAGTATCCAGAACATTTGGTTCAACAAGCATTTACGAGCTGCAGCCAAGCAGAAAGTCCGTACCTGTATGATATGTTGTCAGTTTAATCCAGGTAAAAGTGTCCCGGTGGAACAAGGTGGATTCCAGCCCCCTGACCACCCTTTTGAAGTCCTCCAGATGGATTATATTCAGATGGAACGATGTCGAGGTTTCAAGTATGTCCTTGTAGTTGTATGCGCTTTGTCCAGGTGGACAGAAGCATATCCAGTCCCAGATTACACAGCCGCGACCACTGCCAAGCAGTTGGTTCGTGAGTTCTTCCCCCGTTATGGACTCCCTAGAGTCGTATATTCTGACAACGGCCAGCCATTCTCATCTGAGTTGATGAAGCACGTTTCCCTTTTGTTAGGATACCAGTGGAAGTTCCATTGTGTACGCCACCCTGAAGCAGCAGGTCTCGTAGAGAGACATAATCATACCCTGAAAATCCGAATCGCCAAAGTATGTAAAGAGAAAGGTGTGGACTGGCTAGTAGCTCTGCCAGTCGCTTTATTTTATATGCGCATGGTCGCACATTCCAGATCAGGTCTGTCCCCGTATGAGGTCGTTTTCGGCCGCCCCCCTAACATGTGGGGTACTCCTAGACCCCGAAGTATTACCGATGTTTCAAGTAATATGCTGACAGATTACCTAGCTTCCTTGATGTCTGCCCTCAACTCTTGTCGTTCACAGGTTGCCGCCGCATTTCCAGACAATACCGAGGTGGCACCGCATGAAATCGTTCCAGGATCCATGGTCTTGGTCCGCAATTTTGACCGCTCAAGTCCGCTGGAGCCACGCTGGAAGGAGCCCCGACAGGTCCTCCTCGCCACCCGTACAGCCGTGAAGTTGGAGGGTCGCAAAGGCTGGGTGCACCTTTCACATATAAAGAAGTTTTATGGACTGAAACCCGTCTCAAAGAACATTTCCCAGGATTTAAAGGATTGCCAAAATATTGTTCTCAAGGACTGTCCCGCAAAAGACATTGCTACAAACCCTCCCCTGTTAGAGAAAACTCCGCAACAGGAGTATAAGTTGAAACTCCGGTCTAGTAAAATAAGTCAGCCAGTTTGATTGTCTAAGTCCTCCCCTAGGTGAAACGGTTAGACTGTTTCTGACATGTATAAAATAGACCCCCATAGTGAGAGAGTCAGTCAAAACTCAATTCGATGTATCGTTTTTCTATGTTTCATATTGTTTCTCAGCATTATGATTTCCTGCACCAGTTATGCATTTTACCTGTGTTTCCCAGTTCTTCATGTAAATAAGTCTGCTAATGCTACAGTAGAACACACGTTTAGTGATCTGCCTCCTCATGAACTCTCTTACCGCCTCGCTATGAAAAATAATTCTTTTATCCGCATGTTACATTATTCACACCAGACCAGCAATGCCACAAATTGTTGGGTGTGTGGTCGACTCCCCCCTTTCCAGATACCGAAGGGAGTTCTGCCACTTTTTCCTTATCCTTTTTCACATAATGGTTCGTGTGGAGCATGGTCCACGTTAACGTCATCCTCAACAGATATGTCTTTTCTTAACAGTACATGTTTCCCAGACAAGCAAGGTCTTCCCCACAGAACCGGGTTAGATCTAGAAAATGAAGTTTATAATTTAGGTAACTATTCTTCGAATTTCATGGTCCTGAATGTTCAGTCTGATACTACTCCAGACTTACCTGCTATTTCAGTACTACCAGTTAAAGGCGAATTATGTGTCCGAAATAATGGTTCCGTACATGTAGGACATAGTGATTGTACTACTATTGTCAAGTATAGTGACAGTGGGAAATCCATTTTCAAAGCTTCACGTCATTCTTATTTTATTTGTGGTCAAACTGCATATGTTCGTCTGCCCCTCGATTGGGAGGGAACCTGTTACATTGCCTTCCTACTGCCACCAGTTTTCCTAGCCCCACCTGATTATCATAGAAACACACATCTAGTACACATTAGACATAGAAGGGAGTCCCCCATTGTCGATTATACTGAAACTGCTCTAGAACAGTATACAGATTTCAACAGAGGTTTCTTTTTCTTTATAGGACCTATCCAGAATAGTAAGCTAATCCGTAGGTTAACCAGAACCCTCGAAGCTGTAGTAAATGAGACTGCCTCTGCTCTAGGTAACTTAACTGAAGAGCAATCTGCTATGAGATTTGTCGTTTTACAGAATCGTCTCGTCCTTGACGTCATACTGGCCGATAGGGGCGGGGCCTGTAGAGTCATCGGATCTAGTTGCTGCATTTTCATTCCAAATAACGCGCCGTCTGTTTATTCAGCTATAACCAGACTCCATAAAATTGCCCATCTGTTACACCAAGATCCAGGCACCTGGACATGGTCCGGTTGGTTCTGGAATATAATTTCTGCCTGGGGATGGAAAGTCTTGTCCTTTCTAGGTATTGCAGTAGCGATCATATTCAGCTGCTGCCTCTGTATACAATGTGGCCCTGCGATTTGCGGCATCTGTGCTACCTCTTGTATTCCTAGTCCCAAGCCCCGTTCTAAATCCCGTTCCAGGATAATTCGAGACGAGCAAATGATACTGTATGAAATGATAGATGGTATCATGAATATTGATGTTTCCTGATGGAAACGTAGTGACAAGGAGGGAATGTGGAAAAGTACATTTTGCCATGTTCTGTGTCCCTACGTGTCATCCATCATATGTTATGTGTGCATGATTAAATATGCATATGCATTCCCTATGCTCGATTAATGACGCAATTACAGTTGTGTCCACCTCTAGTATGCCAGTTTCCAGTTCTCGTGAATACTACGAATATCAGGCCTATGTAAAGTTACGTTGCCACGTTTCTCAGTGTGCACGTTATTCCATTGTAAAGTCCCCGTTTCTAGGCCTCAAAAGGGCCTGGACACCAGATTCAGCTCCTGTCTCCTGAAGCCTCGCTGAGGAGCGATACAGCCCCCACCTGTATCCTCGACCTTTCACTTACTTCCTGCCTCGCAGTGCCCGGCTCACCCTGGCTCTGCCTCTGAGTCTGCCAAGAATATGTTATGATTCCAGTTATCAGTTCAGTCCTCCTTCTCTGCATTCCTAAAGCTACTGAATCGCATCGATAGTTCCCGTCATTGTCTAGCCTTCACGTCTCCACGTTAGAGAAATACTGCATTTAATGGTCATTTAATATTCTTCATCACGCACTACATGTAGAATAATACATGGTCCAGTCTTAGAATCAAGTTAGCCTTTCCCCTCCTGACTTCTAGTTTATATCAACATGTTCTCTAAAACATCAGATACTAGATACTGTTTAGGTACATGTCGCCCTGACTCTCCAGACTTCAGTCTCTGCTCCTAGCACAGAGTTCGAAGCCCCCAGCTTCTCCTAGTAACACGTCATTGCTAGTTTGCGCGCACCATCAGGTTAGAGGTCCCGGCTCCTCAGGTAGCCCCCTCCATGGTTTCCGCCCCATTCATGACATATTCTGTTACGTTTGCATCACATGTCTATGTATACGCCCTGTTACACCTCTTTTCACCCTTATCTTTCGCGACTGCTACGCGTCACGCCTATTGCTCCACCCACTGCTACGCCTATTGCAATGTAATGCTATGTGTTTGCGTTATGTATATATGCTCATGCACTGTTATTAAAAAGTTATTCCCTTGTCCCGATCCTGACCCCGGCAGCAGCTGCTGGGCCTTGCCATCCTATTCCTGTATTTGCTGTATTAAACCTGCAAAACTCCTACTACCTCGAATATTGACTCTTATTTATTGAGCTATCTGTTATTCATTTATTCATTCAAAAATAGGGTATTATTTATTTATTTACCACACACACCCACTCACAAAACAGCGGAATCAAGACGCAATTGGCAGATTAGATGGGGTTTGGTGTATACCTGAGGGCCCAGCACCCAGAGGACCAGGACTATTCCTTTTTCTCTGCTTTGCATGATCTTAACGTCCACCTTGATGCAATTTGTGCTCTCCGGATGTACATGCCATAGTAAAGAGTAGCATATACCTCACAAGGACACTGTTAGATCATAACTCCATCTTGATCTGTATACAGTGGACACGCACGTGAGCTAAGATACAAACTTGGCGCCTGCGCCCTGAAACCTTAGATGATCCAGTATTTTGCAGCCCAGTGAGTATGGACATAACTCTATACTTCCTAGATAATGAGGGCCCAGCGATATCTGCTTTAGTGGAGTCGGATGCCTTTAAAATGGTTATTAGAGGTCGTGGCAACCTGGGGATAGGGGGGTGCGCAAAGTGCTTTAAGGGAAGTGCAGGAAGCTGATCAACGCATGCGGGAGGCAGAATGAGATCGCCAGAAAGACCAGATAGACAGGGGTTGCTCATGGAGGTAAGGAAGCAGTGGCGGCACAAGTGGAACGATTGCGCTGCTTCGACTATAAAACGTACATTATACACACCTATACCGAAAGAGATAAATCAGGGGTGTTTTTGGCATGGTTGGCCAGACCAAATAGGAGAGGTTCAATGATTCTTGAGCTCAGGGGACAGCGAGGGGCGGCTTGCAATACTCAACAGCGTATAAATGAGGCTTTTCTTGAATATTATACAGACGTATACAAAAGTAAATCGGCCCTGTCGGAGAACGTATTGGCAGGATTTACACAAGCAGTTCGGCTGCCGCGTTTGGACAGGGAACAAGCGGACATACTGGGGTGAGACATTGAGCTGAATGAGGCGAGGGGGCAATTAAGCATATGGCGAGGAATAAGACGCCAGGTACCGACGGACTCCCGATAGAATTCTACCTCACCTACATTGATCAATTGGTGCAGAAATTAGTAACGCTTTATAATGAAGCAAAGGTTGCCTTGCCAAGGCTAGACTATGCAGGGCTACCCTCTGTGGCCTTCCCAAATATGCCCTGGATACACTAAGGGCCACACTGAACACTGTGGCTAGACTGGTTAGAGGCACCAAATGAAATGAGCACATAACCCCAGTCCTAACATTTCTCAAATGGCTACCCTGCGAAGCACAAATTCAGCTAAAGATTGCCGGTCTGGCACACAAAGTCCCTTACTTCAAGTACCTGGCACAAAAAACGTTAACTATCCTGTGGAGAGAGGACATCAAGAAGTGCCACTACTTTCCTCTTGAAACCAACCATCTGTAGCAAAAAGAGAACTTGTCACCGAGCCTTCTCCGGTGCTGCCCCAAAGATATGGAACTTTCTCCGCCGGAAGTTCGTAGATTCTCCTCGACGACGGCGTTCAAATTCTTACCTTAAGAGGGCTAGGCCCACTTGATCGATGTCATTGTTTCTGCTACCATGGGACCTCCATTTGATATGGCTCCTCTTTACCGTTTATTATTACCCCACTTCTTAGCCCGCTTACACCTGTTTATTTTATTACTTTGCTTTTCCCACTCGATGTTTGATATTGCATTTATGTCCTCCCTTCCATCCTATTGTAAAGCGCTCTTATATCTTTCAGGATCATGTTTGCGCTATATAAAACTTTCTAAATAAAATAAATAAATAAAACAAATAAATAAAGCGACTGGGCCATCTCCCTGCAACGACCCGAGAGGCAGTAACCGTCCCACTTCTGAAACCCGGGAAACCACCTTGAGATAGGTCTGCATTCTGTCCATTGTCCATGCTCAACACGGATTACAAGATCCTGAGCCGTATTTTTGCCACCCGCCTACTCCCCTATATGTTGACTGTAGTACATAAGGATCAGTCCGGATTCATCCCGACCAGGAATACAGCTATGAATGTTCGGCGCCTATTGCAGATCCTCGAAGCTGATTCTTACATGAAGAACAAAGCCACTATTTTTGCAGTGGACATTGAAAAGTCATTTGATAGTCTTGAATGGCCCTATTTGTTCCAAGTAATGTGTAAGTTCGGACTGGGAGAAAAATTTGTAAAATGGACGGCCTTGTTATATAAGCACTCCACTGCACGAGTTAAAATGGGCGGCTTGATATCTGATACTTGTGAGATCACCCGGGGCACGAGACAATTCTGCCCGCTGTCCCCCCTCCTGTTTGCCTTAGCGGTGAAACCCCTTGCGGCCAGAGCCCGAACAGGACTGCATTACCAGGGTTTAAGCATGCGAGGGCAAATTCATCATATTGCACTGTATGCAGATTATCTACTGATGTTCCTGGCAAATACAGGAGAAGGGCTGCAAGGGGCAAAATAACTGCTCCATGACCTTAGCATGGTGGCTGGCCTTCGGTGAATTGGACAAAATCCTGCTTATTTCCAATGGTAGGGGACAGAGTAGGCCCGCAAAGCACAGCTGGGGTGACATGGGAATATAGATGCCTGACGTATTTAGGAACATAGATTTATCACGCACAGAGCGACTTGCTGGAGGGGAACATCAGCAGAGCGATCAGAGGACTGAAGGGTAGTTTTGATTTTTGGGGAACACTTCCATTATCAGTAGCTAGGTGAGTGGCCTTACTTAAAATGGTGGCTGAAATGCCAGAAACCGGTCCTAGGAAGCTTTTTTCCGGTCCAGGGAAGGCATGGCTTGGCAGTTCGGGCTGGACTGTTCCCTTGAGGTACAGGGTCAGACTGATTTGCATATGGCCATGTCTGAACTGGGGTGGCAGAGTGGGCAAAAAAACGGTGATGGATTAAACCCAGATCTGTTGACCGGGTGTGTTTGATTGGTTCAGATGCTCCGTCCATCACCATCCCCTTTTGTACCACTTTGTTCGCCATAAGTTGGCAGGGTATGCTCAGACGTGAGTCCCTTGCTCACTTTGCCACTGGATTGAAGCAAGCCTGACTGAAGACGGCTGAAATGCCAGAAACCGGTCCTAGGAAGCTTGTTTCCGGTCAAGGGAAGGCATGGCTTGGCAGTTCGGGCTGGACTGTTCCCATGAGGCACTGGGTCAGACGGATTTGTATATGGCCATGTCTGAGCTGGGGTGGCAGAGTGGGCTAAAGAACAGTGATGGATTAAACCCAGATCTGTTGATTGGGTGTGAGTGTTTGATTGGTTCAGATGCTCCGTCCATCACCACCCCCTTTTGTACCCCTTTCTTAAAATGGTGGCCCTCCCAAGACTTTTGTATTATTTCGGGACCCTACCGCTTTGGATCCTGGCGTGATTTTTTAAACACCCCAAGGCCATGGTTACAGGTTTCCTGTGGGGGGTAGGTAGATGGCGTGTAGCCTTGACTGCTCTGATGCATCCACGATCAGCATGGGGATGGGCAGTGCCTGATTTCGAAACATATTACATAGCAGTCAATTACAATGGTTTACGCAGAACATGGTGGGTCGGTTGCGGGGCACTGTGTAACAGAGGGATAGAGCCCCTGGGCTTCGAATACTTTCTCAAATTGTGCTGAACCTCCCCATCCCGGCTGGCGGCCTCCCGGAGCACCACAAAACAGCACAGCAGTGTTCGAAAAGGAGCTTGAAAAGGGCAAAGATTGATGTCCCGTATGCACCTGACATCCCATTATCCATGTGTGAGGTGTTACTTCGTAGCGGGACTGGGAGGGGACTGGCTGGTTGGCAGGAGAAGGGCCTAACTACTATCAATCAATCAATCAATCATAGACATTTATAGAGCGCTCTACTTACCCGGAGGGTCTCAAGGCGCTAGGGGGGGGTGCTGCTACTGCCCGAACAGCCAGGTCTTGAGCTTCTTCCTGAAGGCGAGGTGGTCTTGGGTCAGGCGCAGGTCGGTCGGGAGGGAGTTCCAGGTCTTGGCAGCCAGGTAGGAGAAGGACCTTCCTCCTGTTGTCGTTCTTCGGATGCGGGGGACGGCGGCGAGGGCGTGACTGGCTGATCGGAGGTGTCGTTTGGGAGCGTAGAAGTTGATGCGGTTGTTGAGGTAGCTCGGGCCTTGATCGTGTAGGGCTTTGTGTGCGTGGGTGAGGAGACGGAAGGTGATTCTCTTGTTGACCGGGAGCCAGTGCAGGTCTCTTAGGTGTCCGGAGATGTGGCTGTGTCGTGGGATGTCGAGGATGAGTCTGGCTGAGGCGTTCTGGATCCGTTGGAGTCTCTTCTGGAGCTTGGCGGTGGTTCCGGCGTAGAGGGCGTTGCCGTAGTCCAGTCGGCTGGTGACGAGGGCCTGGGTGACAGTCTTCCTGGTCTCGGTGGGGATCCACCGGAAGATTTTCCGTAGCATGCGCAGGATGTTGAAGCACGACGAGGAGACTGCGTTGACTTGCTTGGTCATGGAGAGGGAGGAGTCCAGGATGAAGCCCAGGTTGCGTGCGTGGTCTGTCGGTTTGGGTGCAGTTCCCAGGGCGGGGGGCCACCAGGAGTCGTCCCAGGCGGAGGGCGAGGATCCCAGGATGAGGACTTCCGTCTATTGGAGATTTGTATGAGGATGGCGTGCTCCTGCTCTTTGCTGACCTACAGGAGTGATCTGGTCTATTAGGAGGCGACTTTTTGTTACACACAGCACTCACTATGGCTATTTGTACACACTGGAAGGAGGGCCTCATAGAACCAAAAATGGCCCTGGGATGTCAATACATAGTAACGGCGGCAGGAACTTTTAAGGCGGTTACTTGCCTTTACCGCCGCATGACGCAAGAGATGCTGGTGCCGCTGATAGAACTGCGGCATAAATGGAAACTAGATGTGTGGGGAGGAGATCCCAGACAGGACATGGGATGATGTTGTAGATCTGGCATGGAAGAGCACTAGAAATGCACCCTTTCAGTTAGTGCACTTTTACATCTGACATAGAGCTTACCTCACCCCAGCAAAACTTAACAAATATTTTCCTACCAGCTCAGATGTGTGCCCACATTGCCGGGGGGAGGAAGTGGACTTCCGTCACATGTTCTGGCGCAGCCCACAATAGACTAACTATTGGAGTGCAGTAGTAACTTTATTGAACAAACTTACTGACAGAGACTTGACGCGGGCTATGGAACCTTGTATTCTACATTGGTTTCCACACACGGCTAAGAATAATATCACTAGTAAATGTATAGATATGGGACTCCTGTTAACTAAGCGCAAAATCACTTGACATTGGAAATCACAAAGGGACCCCACCACAGGGGCGGAGTGTGATGGAATGGTTAGGATGCAATTGGCGAAGAGTGCGGGAACTGAGAAGGAACTAGATGCGGCTAAATCATGGAACACATTAGTGGTGCTCCTGAAGATCCCAGACAGTGATAGCGACAAGGTTCCTATAGGTAATGCTACAAGTGGGGAAGACTAGGCACAATCTCCCGGAAATTGCTCTAGTGCGAAGAACTTAAGACCTATAAGCAGCATGTCAACACATCCAATGTGAATTACCCATTGCATTGTTCTCAATACCCTACACTGGAAGCTTCAGCACTACAAACTCACACTGCAACACTTTAGAAGAGTTTAGAGTGACATACCTGGGGGAGGGAAGGGATGGTGGTAGTTGTAGGGGATTAGTTTGAATTAAGTTTCACAGTATAGTATAGTTGGAACGAATGCTTGTCTCTCTGATTTGTTCTTTTTATCTTTGCTATTCGTTTTAGAGGGTGAAAGGAAGGGATAGGGCGAGAGAAGGAGGCTTACCACACAATGTAATTCATGTGCTTCCCACTGTTCCTTCTTTTATATGTTGATAAAAAAGCAATTTTACACAACTCTGCTTGTATCTACTTGTCAAATTCAATTAAAAAAATAAAAAAAAAATAACTATGGTGAATCTAGTCAACAGGCAGCGATCAAGGGAATTGAGGGTTTTGAGGTTGTTGAGGAGGTTCATGCTGGTGTGCTTGCATCTCAATGTGATGTTCAGGGTAAAGCATGTACCGTGGGCCAGCAATGATATAACTGATTCCTTTTCTCGTACGCAGTGGTAGCATTTCTGCTGGCTGTTGCCAGGAGCAGGAGAGTTCAAGGCACAAGTTCTGGCAGCCATCTGTGCCTGGGGGGAGTGACAGTTGTTGGACGGTTCTAGACGTCACCAGCAGAGTCTACCCGTAGGTGTTACAGACCAGCATGGAGTGAATTTGGGGATTTTTTGGGCTGCCCGGTGTAGATGATGCAGCTGGAGCGACAGGACACTGATCAGGGGGTTTTGAGTTTTATTCTATCTTCTTTTGACAAAGTGTTGACACCTACGATTGGCTGGAATCTCTTTCTATGACAAGCTGTATTCAGGTTTTGACCCTGCCAAGGTTCATATTCTGGGCTGTGTTCTGAAGGGGGAGCAGGAAGAGGAGTGCAGGGAGGGTGGTGTTGCAGGAAGCTATTGCGTTCAAGCTGTTGCAGGAGTTGTTTGGTGTTTTGCTTCATTGTTGCTATGACTATTTTGAGGTTGCGATTTTTCGGAAATGTAAGATCTGGACATTTGTTGGGGCGTTCAGTGTTTTGGAGCTTTTGGGTACCATCAGCATGGTGGGGGTGTTGTGTGAAGAGGTGTGTTAGGAGCAGGGGAGGTTGGGTATTTGGCTGCACCAGTCTAAGACAGATCAGATGGGCAGGGGTAAATGGGTGTGGCTGTGTGAGGGCAGAAACAGGGAGGTCTGCCCTGAGCTGGAATGGCATTGTTTCCGATGTTGGCCTGCAAGGTATTTATCTGTGATATTTTGTCATGCTGATGGCGGCAGGGTTACGGTTATTGAGTTATTGGCAGTGTTGCGCATAGCGTTGTGCAGAGTTGGTAGAGATCCGACTAGGCTCAGTACGTATTCCTGGCAGATTGGGGCAGCGATGGCTTCTGCACACTTTGAGTGATCTTGGGGTCAGGCTCGGCAGATTGGCAGGTGGAGGTCAAGGTGCTGCAAGCGCTACATGTGAAAGTAGAGGGGTTCTTTCTCAGTGGAACGAGGACGGAGATGAGGTGCCTGAGCTAAATGTCTCTTTCTTCTGACACAAGGTGTGTGTGGGGTCCTGGGAACCTAGACGATTACCTGAATTATCGGACATTTCTTTGTGCACTGGTCAGTGAAATATGCGGACCAACAAGTCTATGGAGGGAACCTGAGCTTGCAGATCAGCCATCATGAGGTGCTTTGGAGGGGAAAAGGGGGAATGCTACGGGGTGCGTTGTTGCCCTGGCTGACAAAGTTGGTGCCGCAGAGGGGATGCCCTGACATGCTCGTGATTTATCTGGGGGAAAATGACATAGTTCATTTGTTAGGCCTGACTTTGCCCCAATGTATGGAAGGGGGATTTGGAGGCAATCTAGAGGAATTTTAGAGGAGCATGTGCAGTTTGGACTGAGCTTGTACTGTGCATGGTTTGGAGGGGTGCTTTGAAACATGCTGCAATTGAAAAGGTCCAGAGGAACCTGAACAGGGCGATGAGGGTTTGTTGTCTGGCTCATGACATCAAGGTGATTTTACATGGGGTCTTAAGGAATAGGGGCGGGTCTTTTCAGAAATGATGGAGTTCACCTTTTGCAATTAGGAAATGCATATTACGTGATGGAATTGTGGGATGTGGTGAGTGTTTTAGGAATGAGTTGATTTGGTGCACAAGGTCTTTTTGCTAAATGGCGAAAGGTGCACATTTTTTTGGGGGGGGGACCATCCTACGGGGTTTTCATGGATGGCAGTATTTTGGGGGTGGCAAATCACATATTCACCCTTGGGGATGAGGACGGGGGCACATGTGACTGAAGGTGGTATGCTGGATGTGACAAGCAAGGGAAGGATCTTCAAGGGAGACTGTTCGTAGGGCGTGTGAAGGAGTGACTGGGAATATGGAATGAGGTCAGTGAGTCAAAGGGGGAAAAATGAAGCATAGAAGATGGACTTACTGTGCAATTGGAAGAGGGTGAGTTGTGAATGATGCAGGAGAATGGATCTGTCTAGTTATATGTCAAGATTCATAATGTTGATATTTTGTTAATGTTAATAAAGTTCAAATAGATTTTTTTTAAAGTAAATAATATATTTATTGTACAGTTAATAAAAACCAACTCTTAATAAAATTGAGAGAGAGAAAAAACAGACTTCAATTTAATGGGCTGATAGCCACTGTTAAAAACACTGTAGAAATAGCAAGAAGAAATGAGGAGAGGCAAGAGAGGGAGCCCCCACAAAGAAGACAGCTTACTGGCTTCGGGGGGCGTAGCCACGGCAGCAAATGATGTACAGATGGCAATAGACCCAGCCAAAATCTCAGAAACTTTTCTGTTGAGGTTTTAGAGAAGTTGTTTTGGAGGTATACCTGCGGGGTTGCTTTGCTGTATTACTGTATAGTAAGCCAGCCATGGGCACGTTCAGACAGGACGGCTTTGTATTGAAGGATGGATTCTTTTTTGACTATCTTATTTATTATTTCATTGAAACCTGTTAGAGCCCCTGATGATTCCCAATGTTGCCCTAACCCAGCTGATCCAGTGTAGTGTCTGGCTGGACAGGACTCTGAGGCTTGTAGTTCCTCCCACAAGTAGGTGTTTAGTGTATCGGGCTGCCTGATTTTGATTTTGTACCAATTTTTAACGAAAGCTCCTTTACAGGCCAGCTCTTGTCTCTGTAGCCCGAATCCGAGCCTCATTTGTGCTGGAGATGTATATCCTGGCAATCCGCAGATCATACTCAAAGCTCTTGCATGACGTTCAACGTTTCAGCTTCTCTCCCTGTCATGACTTCACTTCCATAGGTGATTGATGGAATTCATTTTGACTGTATCACCCTGATTAGAGGGAGAAAGCTTGATCCAGAGGTCTTGTTTTTTATGTTTCTTAATGCCACAGCTGTCGTTTATCCTCTCTTTTGTATGGCCTCGTATTGAGCTGTGTAAATACCTCTGTTGTCGATGATTCCCAGGTGTTTATAGTCTTGTACTGCTTCCAGCATGTGTTTAGCCAGGAACCAGTTATGCTTTGTTTTGGTCTTCCAGAAGTTTACACACATGACTTTTGTTTTTTCTAGAATAATACTTAGTCTGTTGGTCTCTGAATACTGGAATGTGATGTCGAGCAGGCTTGTAAACCTATGGGTGTCCGGGTGATAAGCACCAAGTCATCTGCGTATAGAAGGTTGGATAACTGGCGACCTCCCAGCTTGGGGGCATGTGAATTACAGTCATTGAGAAGGACTGAAAGATCGGCCATGAAAACATTAAAGAGTGTTGGGGCGAGCACACAGCCTTGTTTTAATCCTGAAGTTGTATGAATCTTTTTCGTTAAATAGTCTCCTGCACCCAGCTTTACTTGCACCCAGGTGTTGCTATGCAGGAGAGTTATTTGTTTTAATAGCAGTGGTGGAATACTCAGGTTTTTTTAGTTTTTGACACAGAATATTTCTACTTATATGGTCAAATGCAGAGCTGTGGGAGTTCAACAGTGCAGGGTGAGAGGCAAGATGGCGGTCAACTGAGGATGTAGCTCGTATCACACTGAGAGCCTGATGGAGGATTAGGCGTATGCTGTGATAATTGTTTGGGAATGTGCTGATCTGAGCGATGAAGGTGGCATAAGGAGGGAAAGTATGCAACCAATACTTACCACTTGTACATCAACCCACAGACTCTGCAGCCCTCGCAGAGGCAGTATGTGCAGCTGGTGGCGGCTTGTATCGGGCTGACTCTGCTTAGGCATTCTCGGAGTCTGCGGAGGGTATGCCTGCCGTTCCCATTGCGCTTGGCAACTTTTGCTTCAGCGCCCCCGGATCTGAGTGTCGGCGGTCTCGGAGGGGGACGTGAGCCGGCTGCCCGCTCTGTAGCGTCAGTACTGGCGGTGCACTGTGAGCCAAGAGTAGGGGCGGCTACCTGTTTGGCAGCGGACTTGGAGGTGCTTGCGGAGAATACAGGGAGAGCGGGAAGAGCGGAGCTCGCAAGGTTCGAATCGGATTGAGAGCTGAGAGGAGAGGCGGCGATCTCTGCTTCAGTGCTCCCGCCCCTGGATCAGAGTGTCGGCAGCTGCAGAGGAGGACTTGGTGAGACAGCTACCCGATCAGCAGTGTTGGTAGCGGCTAAGCTCACGGCAGACTGTGAGACAAAAGGAGATGAGGTCACCTGCTTGACAGCGGAATCTGGAGTGTTTTTGGAGATTACGGGGAAGGTGGGCAGAGTGGAAATGGCTCCAAAGACAGCAGCAGCACTGGCGAAAGCAAAAGCAAGACTTGCCCTGAAATCCCCTGCTGCTACAAGTACGAGCGCGGCAGAAACAGACCATTTGGCGGCTACACCAATACGGGCACATATAGGTGAAGGCGCCAGCATGGCTACCCAGCCCCACAGTAGTGGAACTCATGAGAGGCAATAGCAGCAAGGCGGTAGGGGCGTCAGCATCAGAGACCAGAGAGGCGAAGATCGTAAAGGAGGGGCTTCACACACAGGTAGGCAGAAGGGTTTCGGAGACTGATGTGCAAAGTGAGCATGCAACCATAGCAAAAGGAGGGGGGGCAGAGATTAAGGAAAATTGAGTGATGAGGAGATAAGAGCTCACCCCTTTGACACTGAGGCCACTGAAAATAGCATCAGTGAGAGAATGTATAATGCTGACAAAGCTGCCAGTACTGCTATTGAAGCTTCAACTCAGCTGATACTGCAAGTAGAGGCAGAGATAGAGAAGGAGGAGTGCCTAGGTGGAGGAAAAAAACCCGAGAAGGACTCTGAGAAGGAGTTGGATTTTTTTTCTGTCTCAGATGAGGGGGGGGGGGTCAAATGAAGTTACAGATAGAAGTAATCCAGATGTAAGTAACAGTGATCTAGAAGTCGAGCTCTCAGAGGGTGAAAAGCCTGGGACTATCCAGAGGAGAAGGAAAACACAGGAGAAATAGCTTACATGGGATTACACCCCCTCACTCCAACTTAGAGGCACCCCAGTAAATGCAGAAATTGGGGAGAAGGGAGGCGAGAACACTATGCCAACATTAGAAACTATCATGCAGGCGATTTCCGCTCACCGCGAGGAAACTCAACAGGATGGGCGCAAAGCTCAGGTGGCAATGAGGAAGCTACAGGGGGTGGTGCGAAAGTCGTCCAAAACATGTTGTACATTCGGGGAGCGGATGATGGATCTGGAATCATGGATTTGTACCACAGAGACAGATCTGGCAAGTACCCAGGAATTGGCTAAATCGCAGGAGGCACAGTTAAAGGATATCCAGAGGAAACTGGAAGAACAAACAATTTACGCGTCCTGGGAGTTCCTGAGGGGGTTGAGTGGGAGGATGCCCGCAGATATGTCATCGATTTGCTTAGAGACTCACTCCCTGAACTGACAGACTGGAACTGGTCATTAGAGGTTCAGTGGGCACATTTTTGCACCATTTGTGCAAAAACAACCAGTAAGAACAGAGTCATTGCCATGAGCTATATTGGTGTATTTTGGCAGCTTCTTGCTGCGTCAAGCAGTGTACGAAAAGGGGGTCTCATATTTTATTCGCCCTTATTTCTGCCACACCACAGTTGAAAGACGGTGGAGGCTGAGGCAGATGGTTAAACCATTCCAGGATAAAGGGGCTCAGGTCTTTTTGAATAACCCTGCTAAGCTAAAGGTTATTTGGAATGGGTAAACACGCTTCTTCTCGTCTGAGATAAAAGCCAAGGAATACCTGGGCACCTAAAAGTATGAAAAGGGTTGGATGAGATATAGAATAGAAAATGGTTGCCTTACGTAACCCTCTGTCTTTTGGGGTTTTCTTCCCGCAGTTCTGTCTTTATTTTAATTTTTTAATTTATTTTTTGATGCCAGCACATTCAACACACTGAAGGGAGGGTGGTTACTGGAGTAGCACAGCATCATTAGATAAAATTATTGTTTATGGGCACTTGGGTAGGTGCAATGCACTCATCACACACAGACATATATCTGAGTGTCTCCCAAAGGGGTTGGGGGGTATGAAGGGGTGGGGATCAGGGGGAGTGGAGGGGTGTGGGGGTAAAATGTGGAAAAAAAAACCTCAGAGAAAAGGTTGAAAAATGTAGACAATTAAAAGATATATGTATGACACAGAAAATCATTTGTTTAAGGAGGAAAATGCTGCAGAAAATGATTGACCATTCCCTGTTTGGACTCGTACCTGCACTGTGTTGCCGCCCAATCTGTGAGTAAAAACGCCGTCTTCACTCGCAGCCTCCCTGTGTCCCAGGAGGGATTGACCGCCCCGCCGCTTTCCTACATCTTGCAGCACCCGCTTCGCGGGTGCCGCTGCGCGGCGTGTGGCGTGGGGTCGAGGCTGCTGGAGTGCTCGTGAGACGAAGTAGGGAGGAGAGAGCACCGGGATCCAACTGAGGGCGCGTGCCGCAGGGACTCTCAAGACCAGAAGTCCCTGCGCCGCACAGGTGTGCACGGCCGCGCCCCCAGTAAGACACGCCCCCCGGCTGACCAGAACTCTTAAGCAGGAAGACACCCTGTTTGACGTGTGACCATTCCATGTTTGGACTCGTACCTGCACTGTGTTGCCGCCCAATCTGTGAGTAAAAACGCCGTCTTCACTCGCAGCCTCCCTGTGTCCCAGGAGGGATTGACCGCCCCGCCGCTTTCCTACATCTTGCAGCACCCGCTTCGCGGGTGCCGCTGCGCGGCGTGTGGCGTGGGGTCGAGGCTGCTGGAGTGCTCGTGAGACGGAGTAGGGAAGAGAGAGCACCGGGATCCAACTGAGGGCGCGTGCTGCAGGGACTCTCAAGACCAGGAGTCCCTGCCCCGCACAGGTGTGCACGGCCGCGCCCCCAGTAAGACACGCCCCCCGGCTGCAACGCCTTCCTATTAAGAACAGCGCCCTATCGCGTAGCGGGACGCGAGCGGGACGCCGAGTGAAGCCCGGGCAAAGGGCGGGCCCTCTGTGGCCCTCAGAGGCCAGAAGAGGCCAGGGCTGGGCCACCCCTCTAAAGTCGCACCCCGCATTTTGTATATCAGGCTATCATCTGGACTTACTGGTACTAGTCAAACTCATTTACGCACTTGTGGCTACAGATTATGAGGAAGACCGCCAAGAAGCCCAAGATGCCCATTCTTAGAGCAAGCACAAAAACGAACACGGTCCCGCCCCCGCCCCCGCCTTTACCAACTCTAACCGCCATCGACATAATGCTTAAACAAACCATAGGAGCGGTATCTAATGCCAACGCAAATACAGAAAGAAGAATGTCCCTACCACCTGTGACAATCATCCAGGAAACCCAGGAATCCCTCATCAATTTATCTGAGACCTCCCGAGAGCTGGCAGAGGAATTTGATACTAGCCTGCCCCACTCGCCTTCTTCTTTCGTTGATCTACCTTGTGCCCAGGCGCCTGCCGAAATCAGTAGTGAGAGATCTGGCGCACAAACAAACAACCATAATAATAACGCTTATAGTACAGAGAAAATCTCGCACAAGGAAGGCTCTAAACGCGGTGGCAAAAAAGGATCATCAAAAACGAGAAACCATAATCTGGTAACGCCCATAAACCCATCTACACCGGGAATACCCTGTTGGATTACCAACATGGTGGCTGACCTCAAATCGGACCTTGAGCATTCCATCACTGTGCTGCTAAAACCCCTTATAGCCAAAATAGACAGATTAACATCACTCGTAAATAACAGGGGGAACGGCCTAAAAACCCATTTAGCGCAAGAAGGTGGTCCAACAAAACAGAATGATGCCATATCTAAAAGCTTAACCAAAGATAAGGCCTCCACAATTCCTGACGTGGTAGCAAAGATCTCCAATAGAGGCACCCAAAAAATTATCAAAGACACCCAAAAGGCTGCTACCACACCGAACACAGGTAAAAGCAATAAACAAATAACCACGGAAAACAACAAATTACCCCCGGGACCCTCCCATACATTGGAAGGAAATAAAGCTCAAACCCCCGAAGTGATCCCAAAGATCAATCCGACTCCATCCACAACAACTACCAAAGATAATAAAACAGCTACTCGCTTCAGGACAATTAACCTCCCGCCCGAAGCATTGCCCTTTGTAGTTGTCCTAACCGGAGTTCCATCTTTAAGGGAGGGCCAACGGAATCACAAGTAGAACTGAAAAACAAATGTGCACAGTGGTTACAAACACACAGACCCCTGCCCCCAAATATCCATGGGGAAATCCTATCTGTAAGAAGGGGGGAGTGGATTGGCAAAGGCATCAAGTCCATAGCAGGGGACATAATCACGGTAAATTTTAGAGATATGGCAGCAGTCAATTTTATCTGTAACGCCCCCCCGAGCTATACCCGCTCACAAATTCATCCGGTTCATCTATCTTACTTTTACCCCTTCGCATTCCCAAGTTCCAGGCAGAGCAACAGACCACCACTGACCAACATACCTCACATGGGCCCCCAATATGGACCTCCTCAATGGCAAAGACCAAACTTTGTCATGCCAAATTACGATTCCTCCCTAATGCAGTATGCACACTGGAATAGGTTCAGCACACTTGAACAGGTGGACTGACAGGGATGGGATAATCAATCCCCTAAGAGCTTAAAGTGGAAGGAGGCAAGCCCACCATCAACAGGAAGGAGAAAGGGGGTAGACAACGGACCAGAACTGGTGTCCGGTAAAGGAAGCAGTATCAAACCGCCGAACACAAGTCGGGGAGACTAACGAAAAGGCATAACCTAATTCAAACTCTAGAACTTGTGGCACTGGGCGAAAAAGGAGAACTCACCCCAACGTACAAAGGAAGAGGTTGCCACTCCTACATTGATTTTATTCTAGTCTCCCCCATTCTAAAAAGAAACATCAGCAACATTATAATCGAGGCCAGCAGCTTTAGTGATCATAACCCGGTCATTATAACAATTGAAGGTTTTGATTTTAACCCGTGTCCAAAGAGATCTGACATCATGGAAAAAGCAGTGGACCAGGGAAGAAGAATTAAATGGGCCAAATTTGATGGGGACAGATTTTACAAAACATTATTAACAGAGGCCTCAGCTGCAATAGATAAATGTCTAGACCCAAGTGTGCGTGGTGCTCAGGTGGTCAGGGCATTCGAAGAAATTGCACAACACGTAAATAATTTCCTAAAGGCTACTGGGTCTAACAAAATGCCCTCAAATCCTCGCTGGTTCGATTCGATTTGCACCAAGGCGCTCAAAAAACTGAAGGTTAGCCTCCACTCTAAACCAAGGGACAAGATCATGGTGGCACAGAACAGAGCTGAATATAAAAAAGCTCTGAAGAAACGTAAGCAAAGCCTACAAAATCAGGCCTGGGAGGACTTAAGGGATGCTGCCGAAAGGAAAGACTCTGTAAGCTTCTGGAAAGTGATTAACTCCCCATGTTTCCTGGATCAAGGGGCACCAAAAATCATGAACATCATCTTGCCGGAGCAATGGCAGACCCACTTTCAGAGTCTATATAATCAATCAAGTCACCTAACCCTGGAGGATGTACCGAGGGATCATCAGCCGGCCAAGTTAGACTTCTCTCTGAAAGAAGTCGAAATGGGAATAACTGGGCTCAGTAAAAATAAGGCGCCGGGTCCGGACGGAATTCCACCAGACCTATACTTAAGCAGACCCGATCTGTGGGCGCCGTTGCTCACTAGGGTACTAAATGAGGCAGTGGTGGCAGGACTGCCTCAGTCCTGGTCAACGGCGACCATAGTACCAATCTACAAGAAAGGGAACCGAGATGACCCGCAATGCTACCGACCCATTTCGCTCATAGATGTGACAGTAAAGGTTCTAGGGCGTGTCATCTTACAGCGACTGCAAGTCTGGGCCGAGGAGCATCAAGTCCTTTCGGAAATGCAATATGGCTTCAGGAAAGGCAGATCTACCACCGATCAATGCCTAAACTTATATCTCCTGACAGCCAAATATACCATCGCCGGGAAGGGGTCCATTCACATGGGATTTATGGACCTTTCAGCGGCTTTCGACCGTGTAAATAGGAGAAAGCTCTGGTCCATGCTATCAGAATTAGGAGTGGATCAACCGCTAGTTGACACCCTGCAAAACCTCCACCGGAACACCACCGCAAGTGTGAGGTACAACCAAGAGGGTAAAAAGACCGATCCCTTCACTTGCACGAGTGGAGTAAGGCAGGGATGTATCCTCGCGCCCTTTCTTTTTTCCATCTATATCAATTCGCTGGAAAAAGATCTCCTTAAACTCAAGGTGGACTCACCCCAAATTGGTCATCGTGCTGTACCTGTACTACTCTACGCCGATGACGCGGTTTTGCTTGCCAGAACTCCCCTAGGACTGTAGAAACTGATTGATGGGTTCGTCATGTTCATGAATAAACTGGACCTGGCAACTAACCTGGAAAAATCTTACATCATGTCATCAGGGCAACCCACAAAAGGGTCTTTTACCTATCATATCGGGTCGCACAAAATAGACCAGGTTAAGACCTTTTCATACCTGGGGGTACTATTTGACCACCATCTCACTTTTAAACCTCTGGTAGAAAAGCATTCCATGAAACTGGCAGCCTCAGTAGGAGCCATTATGGGGTACGGGCAAAGATTAGGAAAATGGTCTCCGGAACAAATATTGAACTTGTATAGGTCAATCTGCTGTGCGAAAGTATCCTATGGTGCAGAAGTGTGGGGCTTCCTGGATAATAAAGTACAGCAGATCCAGATAGAAGAAAATAAATTCCTGAGGAGAATCCTGAAAGTCCCCCAGAGTGTATCGGCCCACATCATCCATGAAGAAGTAGGAGAAACCTTCATAGAAGACAGGATTAAAATGAAACCCCTCCTGGCATGGGTTAAAGTATGGACCAACCCAGAGGCGTCCCTAACAAGACAAATCATAGGGGACTGCCTCAAAAGAGACAAAGGTGAAACCATTCCCTGGCTGAAATACGTTAAGAAATCTCTAGTTGAAATTGATTGCACTAACCTCTTTACATCCCCAGACTCTATAACACCAGAGAGCAAGACCCTGGTGAAAAAACTCTTTTCAGCACAGCTCAAGTCGTCAAGGGCAGAAAAAGAAAACCATAAACCCACTAATCTTTTTTATAATGAACTTACAGTGAAGCATGGCATGGAACCTTATTTAAGGGTCATGTTTAACGCCCAGGATCGCTTCGTCATGACACGTTTCAGAATTAACATGCTTCATCACCTCCTTGCGGTCCCGGCTGGGTTTACTCACACAGTGGAGGAGAAGGGTACCTGCGGCTGCGACCACAGGTCTCCGCAGGATACCCTTCACTTTGTTTTACTGTGCCCTTTTTATACTATGCCAAGACGCAAGTTCCTGGTGGGGATTTTGAAAGACCTAAAGTTTAAACATGCAAGATTGGCCTTGAGGTTCTTACAGGAAGCGGAGGATGCTTACACCCTTTTTTGCACCACAAACTTTATCCGAATGGCAATAAGACTGAGGAATACTAGAGAAACTGGCCCCTTACATCATTTGTCCCCTTGAACATTTATATTTATGATCCCCTGGCCTTTTTAGAGTGTCAGATAATTTTAACATTCATATTTCTCTATGTAAAAATGTATTGACGTTTAAAAAAAAAAAAACATTGTGTGTACTTTGTACTTGTGCTTTTATGGTGTCTTTTTAAGAACTGAATAAAGATTACAAATGAAAATGATTGAGAAAAGAGGATTATTATGTGTGCTAGGAACTGTTGGAACTGTTAGAATTAAAGCTAGATGGGGAAGATAAATATCTGCTCAATAAACGTGGCAGGACTTAATGATGTAATTAAAAGGGGTAAATGGGGGAAGCTGGTAAAGTTAAACTCATTTGATATTATTTGTATTCAAGAGACCCATCTCCCTTGGGAGAAAAGACGTTTGATGATGATTCAGGGTTATAACTTATTGGTAGGCACCTCTCAAACATCAAATATTCGAGGGGTAGCCATTTTGGCCAAAATGTCACTGGGCCCAGTCAAGCGTAAAGCAGCTGATAAGTTTGGGAGGTGGGCTATAGTTGTGCTTAGGCCGGGTTTCACTACATGTTCAATGTATGGCTAAAACTATGACGACCCCCAAATCTTCGAAGACCTGACGGTAGAATTGGCAACATGGCATACACCCCTCATTTTAAGTGGGGACTTGAACGTTGCCCCAGATCCACAACCTGGCGTTAACAGCCAAGGATATTATCAAGGGCGGAAACCAAGGGTATATAGGGCAGTTACATATCTTATTAAGAGCCATGGATTGGTGGATAAGTGGTAGGCCAAAAATACACCTCAGAATCCGGGTAGCACCTATAACTCGCCCCCACACAGGAAATTGTTAGGATTGATTTTTTTTTTTGCACAGCTGATCTCCTTAACAAGGCTAATATATCAATCTTACGGTTATATCGGATTATAATCTGCTAGTTCTAGGGATGGATGCATCAGGCTGTATTAAAAAAAGGGGGAAATGGACCTTCGATAAGAAACTGGTAGTCAACAGGGAATATATAGATCATATTAGAAAATGGGCAATTGATTTTTTTGATATTAACAGATACAGCGATCCAAGAATAGTAGTCTTGGATGCGTTTAAAGCAGGTTTGAGGGGGGAAACTATTAGTCATGTGGCCAAATCACGAGCTATACACAGGGAGAAAAATCAGGAGCTGATGGGAAGACTGAAAGTAGCAGAGGACGTGCACTCACTGTTAATTAAGCAGGGAAAAGAGACAATGGAGACCCAGGTGCAGATTCAGATCCTTAAGGCAGAGATTAATTGGTGGCTTGCACAAAAATCAGCAGAGGAGTTTCAGTCCCGGCGCAACAATTTATATGAAAGCAGAGAATCAGTTGGGAAGAGACTTGCTCTTCTCACTAGACAAAAGTCAGTGCAGAACCAAATCTCAGTTATAAATGGTGGGGAGTGGAATATACTGACCTGGACAACATAGTTAAAACTTTCAAAGACTACTATCCGGTGCTATACTCCGAAGAAGGTGATCTGGAGGAAGGTATCTCAGTAAATAATATTAGACGGATGGTGACAACAGAGGAGCTGGGAGTATATCCTAGGCGTTTATCCAATTCTTCTCTTAAAGAAGAGAAGAATTGGAATTAGAGATCTCACAAGAGGAGACTCAAATTGCTGTGCAGAGCCTGGCTTCAGGAAAGGCCACAGGCCCTGATCAAATACCCCTGGAGCTATACAAAGTATTGGGCATGACTATAATACCGCTTTTGTTAGATTTATTCAAAGGGATTCAATATAATGGGGATACCCCGGAGTCTAAGAAACTATTATTGTAATTTTCCCAAAAAAGGGGAAAACCCTAGACAACCCAGGGTCATACAGACCGATTTCTCTAATCAATACAGATATTAAAATATACTCCAAGATCTTGGCCACTCGGTTAGGAAGGGTCATTGGTTGTCTGGTCTCCCAGTGGCAACATGGTTTTATACCAGGGAGACAAACAACTGACCATATCAGAAGAGTAATATCATTGTTCGATATTGCCTCTGAGACGGGGGGGCCATATGGTCATGATCCTTCTGGATGCCGAGAAGGCGTTTGACTGTGTAACATGGGAATTTTTGTGGGGAATCCTGGATTTAAAAGGGTTTGGCCAGGGATTTATAAAAGCAATTAGAGCAATGTATCGGGATCCAGAAGCTTGGATATAAGTTATCGGTAAAGAGTCAGGGGAGGTCTCAATATCCAGGGGAACTCGGCTGGGGTGTCCCTGCTCACCCATCTTATTCGCTCTATATATTAACCCACTCCTAGAGAAACTGTTGCAATCAATTAAAATTAAACCTATATATGCCAGTGGGTATCAGGCAAAATATTGGCCTACGCAGATGACGTGGCAATTGTAACATCAGATCCTAAGGAGGCCCTAGATGAGATCACGTCTGTAACAGGGAGGTTTGGCAGGCTATCAGGCTATAGCCTGAACAAGGAAAAAACTATTGTGGTTTGCACACAAAATGTGGATTTCGAAGACATAAGGCGAGCAGAGTCAGCAATTTATCTAGAGGTGCGTGTCACAGCAAAAGTAGACAATATAATTAAAGCAAATTTTGACCCACTAATTAAAACAATCGCTATAGAAGAGGGTCAACGGCCTTCATTTGTCAATTATAGGGAGGGGAAATATTTTGAAGATGAGCATCCTGCTGAAATTTCTATACTTGTTCAGGTCAATCCCACTAGCCTTGGATGATCTTATACTTAAAAACATCAATTCTATGTTTTCCAATTTTATGTGGCAATATGGTAAAGTTAGGAGGTCTATGAAATTGCTGACACTGACACAAGATCGAGAGGGGTTGGCAATTCCAAACATTACATTATATTATTGGGCAGCTTTGTTACATCAAATAGCCTCCTTACTGAGGGTAGACAGAAGGGATGGAATTAGTTTGAGGGAGGAAATTCCTACAATATTTGAATTAGCAGTAGGAAGAGAAGCCTTGGGGCTTCTTCTAAAACAACTGGAGCACAGCTACTATAATAAAGTTCGGTTTAAAATCATAAAGAGTGCAAGGCGAGTTTGGATACAGATTTTAAAATTTATGGAAATTCCTAGAGTCACACAATACAACCCCCTATGGCAGGGGTGGCTCTTCCTGAAGGATGCCTACAATACTGTGGGTAAGGAGTGGGAGAGGAAGGGTATAACTACCATCGGAGAGTTTCATGGTGGAAAACAGCAGCCGCAATTCTTGGAATTACAACAGAAGTTTGGGATACTCCCTAATCAGTTTCTCAAATTCGTACAGGTAAATAGTATCCTGAGGGCATGCAATCCCAGGGTGAAAATTGAGAAGATCCCCCTGATGGATCTAATTAGAACTAAATCCTGTAGAATTGGGGGCTTATATAATTTCTTATTGGCAGCAATGCTGGATGATTTAGAAAAGAACCAGACATTTTAGGCAGTGAAACTAAATAATCCGGATGTTGACATTTATAGTTGCCTAGAGCTATCTGCGGAAATCTTTTTAGCTTCCAATTTAAAAGCACAAGTATATAAAACCATATTTAATTTGTATTTTACACCGGCGAAACTTTTTACAAGGGGGAAAAGAGAGGATGACAGGTGTCCCAGGTGTGGGGGGGGGGGCGGACAAATTAACACATATGTTTTTTGATTATGAGAATTGACCCTTCTAAAATCTAGGATCTCTGGCTTTTGGAATTTTTTATTTGGTAGTAATCTCGAGCTACTTGCCACATTGGCAGCTTTGGGGTATGACAACTCTCTAAGATGCAATAAAGAACAAGAATACTGCCTGTTTATAGGCTCAGCCATATATCGTATAATGCTAGCTGCACAATGGAAGGATAGGGAACCACCCACGTTTCAGATGTGGCTAGCTAGACTTTTGGGAGTCTGGAAACAGGAGGCAGCCCATGTAGAGGCAGGAAAGCTAGAAGCTTGGGGCAAAAATATGGGCCTGCATTGCAAAGTAGAGTGGGGAGGCCGAGGGGGCTCAATAATGGTAATAGGTATAAAGAGGGTCAAAAAGGGTCCTAGGCATGAGTGTTGTATGCAGCTGTATGTCTGCCATATACCTTGATTGAATAATATAGGTGATGTTAATTTGCTAGGGTCCTTTGAAACATTGTGAATCAAATGTATTAGATAATATATTTATCTTCTTCTTTTGTTGTCAAAGTATCTTCTCCGAAATCATGTATTATATTGGTACGACATATTTTTATACTTTCAAAATTATGTAATATATATGTATTTTTTTAACTTTCTCTGGGTGTGATAAAAAAGAAAAAAAAAACAAATGCCGAGCTGTAGTCGCTGAAGCACAGATACAGAGGCTGTTTTATTACAAGAGCAGCATCTATCATTAGTGAGAGGACTGAGATGTTAGTAGCAGTGCCCATATTCTTACAAAAACCTGTCTCTTTGTATGGTATTGCTGCGATTTCTGTGGCCCATGACGTTAATTCCTGAAGAAGTAGTCCTACAAAGTATTTGGCTTCATTGTCCAATAAAGCCACTAACCAATAGCTTTTGAGATCATTTCTATTACCTTTTTTGTAGATGGGTGAAATAATCGATCCCTTCCAAGATGATGGTACTATCGATGTTTGTAGAACTAATTCGAAGGCTGGTTTTAGGACTGAAGCCCAGAATTTTGGATCTTGTTTTAAAAGAATGGGCGGGATCTTGTTTGGGTTGGGAGCTCCCTCGTGCCTACCCTTGAGTATTCTTTTATCGATTTATTTGTTCGTGATTATGAGGTCCTGTTCCGGTGATACTTGGTAGTTGAACTGGGATGCTTGTGTACCCAGGGTGGCCGAGAAGTTAGTTGTGCAGGTTCGGGGATCCTCCTCTTTATTAAAATTTGATTCAAGGAAGGTTGTCCATGCCTCTTCTGTAACATGCAGGTTGATGCCCTGGCTCCAGGGGTTAGACAGAGCGTTAATCTTTTGCCAGAATTGCGCGCTGTTGTTATTTTTGATGTTGTGCAGGAGTTGGCCCAGAGAGACTCGTCAGCTTCTTTTCTGAGGTGCCAGGTTAATTTCCTGCTGATGGTTTTTAACTGCCTCAGTTCTAGCAGTGCCATAGGGTCTTTCTTTAGCCTCCGTAGTGTGCGTTTTATTGATGCTTTTAACTTTTTACTTTGGTGTTATTCCTAAAATTGTTGCATGAGTATTGGTTTTGAGGATGAGTCGATCTTCTATTTTGCCAGTGTCCGCTTGTGTCTTCATAACTATTATGTAGGATTTTTACAGACCCCCTCCCAGCTTCCTATTTGGTTTGGATTGTCTACTTGCACTTCTCCAAGGAGTTGCTTTGCGAGGGAAACAAGGCCTTCTGGATCATTTATTCTGCATTTCACTCTTTTCTTGTTGGCAAATTTGGGGCAGTGTGTGTTTGCTGGGGGTGATTTGCATGTTAACAGTGCTTCTATCGTGATCTCCTGGGGGAGGTGATCGCTAAAATCTAAACTTCAGATGCGGTAGTCCTTTACTTTTGAGAACATGCCGCGAGAACAGAATGTGTAGTCTAGTGTGGTACTTGCTACTGTATTGTGAAATGTTGCTGTCTGTGGGCAATCACCTGGAAATCTTCAGTTTCATGCATGAAAGCCCAGTGCTCTAAAAACAGCAAAAGCTTATGAGAGGTGTTTGTTGATCTTCCGTCTGTGTTGTTATCTTGCGGTATTACTTCCCATATGAATGGATTCTGGGTAAATGTCCTCGGCTCGGCTGTTGAGCATGTTTAGGTTAAAATTCCCTGTGATGATCCAGCTGTTTGCTTTTTCCTCCGTTAGCATTTTCACTAGTTCTTCCTTCAGTTGAAGACTACCTCTGGTTTTATCACGTGGGGCTCAGGTAGGGGTTTAAAAGTATTATATATTCTTTGTTTGTTGTTCCCCGTACAGTGATTCGGACTGCTTGCATAGCATTGGGGGGTGCTAAGTTATTTGGAATTGGGTCCACAGCGTAATTGCTCTTTATAGAGCTATAAGAAGCAAGGTCTCCCTTATTGTAGCTGAATTTTGCACTTCTTGTTGCAGCTAAATAGAGCAGGTTGAATCCGTGCACTGCTGTTGGCAGTTCACACCATGTTCCTTGGAGCGTGATGATGTCAAATTCTTTTAGATATGCTTGCAGTTCCGGATCCAGAGTCTTGTCCCCCATGCCATTGATATTCCAGGAACAGATTTTCACTGAGTTTTCTAGCTTGATTTACGTGGAGCTTGTTATGTCACGGTCTATGAGCTTTGATGTTTATTGTCCTGGATAACCAGTTCCACTCTTGTGTGGCTGTACTTCTGGTTGAGCTTGTCCTGTGGTCATTGTTTTCTCTGGTTTCTCTGTGCTCAAGACTTTTGCTACCTGCTCCTCACAGTACTGAAAATGGTGTGCTTGGTTGTGCCAACCTAGTATGCTCTATGCTCTCCCGGTCGATAAATAAGGAGTCTGGGTATTGTGGTTTGGTAAATGGCACAATTTGATACCCCAGGAATTGAGATTGGTTTGTTCCTTTAAGATTGTCTCAGCTAGGTCTGGTGTAGCCCAGACTGTTTTTGTTGCTTCTAAACCTGGTCGGTCTGGGGACTTGATAAATTGAAATGACTCACGGTCAGTTGTTTTTATGTTAATTAGGCTGTTAGTAGACATTAGTAGTCGTAGGATGTTGCCCCTGTTTAAAATATCGACCCGTCCCTTCGATATATACTCTGGATAGAACACAATTGTTGTTGTTGTAACACGTAGCACTTTTTGTTCGCCCGAACAGCTCTGTATTGCAGTTAAGGCTTCTAATGGCTAGTTGGCCCGCACAACCATCTTCCAGGGCCAGAAAGCCGGCTTTCACTTGTCAAGTCTGTCTCTATGCTTGGGCTTGTTGTAGTAATCGTCTCCTCTTTCGTGCGTCCTCTGCCCTGTTAAGCTGTTTGATTGTCTGCTGGATCTTTAGGTTCTTTTATTATTGTTGTTAATACGCATTGGGCACTCTCGTCAAGTGCCAGTCAAGTGCCGAATGTGAGTTTTTTGTTGTGCCTTTGTCACCTGTTATGCCACCTCTTCCATTCCCCGGTTTGTCCTCGGGTTGTCACTTGTAGGACTGTTGGGGGGCGTGCACCCTTTCTTTCCTGTTGCCTCTTTCTGAGTTAGCCTTTCTTTTATATCCCGGCCTGGGTCCATCGCTTCACCCTCCCTAATTGGGGTGTCTCGTTGATCGTCCGTTGGTGCTCGTTGATCGTCCATTGGCACTTGACTATCGTCCATTAGCACTTTCCCGGGGCTATGGATCGCTCCCCTCCTGAATGATAGAACCTGTTTTGGTTTTTGTTTCGCCCCCTACATCCTTGGTTTTTCTGCTGTTTGGAGGTTTGTGCACCTTTAGTCAGTGCATGTTTTTGAGGAGACATGCTTATCCATGGGATGTTACTCATCAGCTGCACTATTGTTCTTTGGCTCGATGAAGTGTTGTCTGTAACTAATGTTGGTAAGTCCATGGCCTTCCGGGAATGCCTTGCTCTGGTGACCCTGCAGCAGAGTGCTGGGCCTGGGTTTGGATTCTTAAGATTATTTTAGATTGCTCACCGTTAATTGTAAGTGCAAATGCATGGGCTGGTTTGTCTGTGACTGCCTTTCTTATGTTAGCGAGAAGATTGTCTATTGCTGATGGTAGTGTCGCCAGCTTGTCCACAATTGTTATGCAGGTGCAACTGGCCTGAATAAGGTGTGTTTCTGACTGATCCCTCTTGATCAGGTGATTGAGATTCGCCAACTTGTAGTCCATATTAGCGACAAAGATAGAGAGTGAATTGAGGACTGATAGTTGATCCATCTAGTCTGATTGGTATTGTATTGCGTTTACGGACATTTGCATTGGGTGTAGCAGTGAGGGCCAGATGTCTTCTCTGTCTTGATATTTGTCCTTTTTGGAACTAGGTTTTGGAAAGCTGTCATGTCATTCTTGTGGCTCACCTTCAGGTGCGGTGGAGTATCAGGCTACCAACTCCTCCCATTCCTCTGGTGTGAGATATGATGACTCTGGTTTTATGTCTTGAGCCACTGGTGTTGGTGCCCATTGCAGTTTTCTATTAGTTTGGGCTAAGGCTGTGTCATGTCCAAGTTGTGCTTGTAATTGTTGTTGTCCGATATTTGGTTAGGTACACCATTCTTAAGCTGACAGCTGTAGGGTGGATTGTGCTTTTCCTGCTCAATCTTAGTTGTCGGTGTGGTGGCCTCCCTGGGGTCCATCAGCCCATGCTTGGACCTGGCTGACAGGTTAAAATACTCTTCTGAATTTGGTTTGGCTTTAACCTCTGACAGGGTTTTGTGTCGGGCAAGAGTCTTGGCCAAGCTACGCATGCGTTTGGGCTGGTGTTATTGGTGTTGGGGGATGCCTGTGTGATTCGAATGATTTCTGTTCCCCCCTCTTCCCGCAATCGGAGTGGTGGCATTTTGTCAGAGGATCCTACCTTGATATGCTTAAGACGGATGTAGTTGATAGTACTTGCACTTCCTGCTTTTCCTTCTTTGCCCTCCTCCTTGGTTGCTGCTGTATTGCTCTCGGCCTGCCCAAGTACATCGTTGTCGCACCCCTTGGATGTAGCAAGTTTTTTTGGGCAAGTCTGACTCAGGGTGGCCCCGGAGGCTAGTCTTGGGTGTCCGCTGTCCTCAATTCTTTTGATCTTTGCCTCTTTGCTTGCACCTGTGACTTGCTGCGTGGCTTTAGCCGGTAGATGTTATCTCACTGCAGTCGTGCTTCTGATGTGCCATCTGGTGTGCTTTGATTAGTTGGAGTGGAGCGGGAAGGTTAGTCGCTTTCTTGCTACTTAGAAACAGTGCTAGCCCGGCGTCCTTTGTGAAGAAAAATGTTGTATATATTTTAGGTTGGTGACTTGATTTGGGCAAGGCTGGCACAATACTTGCGCTGCTCGTCATGGTGTCAGTTAGGGGATGTGGGCTGGTGATGAGCGGTGAGATTAGGTGGACGCCTTCCTCGTTTATCTTCGCCTGGTTATCACTTCCCTTCATGAGTACCTTTCTTAATGCCCTCTGTGTTCTTTTAGCAGGGTTTGCTGCCGTCTGCTGCCTTGTCTTCCCGAAACACATTATTTTAGCTGTCTTTGCTTTGCTAATAACTGCTGTTGTGAGTTTTGAGTTTAAATTTTCATAATATTGCTGGCAGTACCCACACTTCCAGCGTGAGTCACATGCGGGCATATGCACCTTTCGGGGGGAAGGGAGGACAGGTGACTGAAAGCAGTGCGTGTGGTGGGACGAGCAAGGGTGGGATATTTAAGGGAGCATGTTTGTTGGGCAAGTGAAGGAGTGACTGGGTATATGGAACAAAGTCAGTGAGTGGAAGGGGAAGAATGAAGCAAAGGAGATGACTTACTGGGCAATTGGAAGCATGTGAGTTGTGAATTATGCGGGGAGAATGGAACTGTCTGGTTATATGTCAAGATTTATAATGTTGAGATATTGTTAATGTTAATAAAGTTCAAATAGAATGTTAGCAACTCTGTCCTAATACATGGCCTTTTGTGCTAATGAAACAGTGTAGAGTGTAGTTATTACACAAATCCAGCGGTAAGACACTTGAGTGCTATAGAGTCAAAGGCAATATCTTTAAAAGTTTTAAGCCAAAAAATAAAATTCTACCTCAGTTGGCACCAATGTCCATGGGTTGAACCATAATATGTAAACAAAACGTGCTCCTAATGGGTCATTAGTTGCATCCGCTTCAGGCACACAAACTTGGGTTCCTCCGTAAGAATTGAGGACTCCACACAGTTTAATCAATGATTTGCTTGAATGAAATTATTTTGTCATTCCATTGGTTTAAACATCATTGTTCCTTCATGACATCGCTGCTATACTGGCTCCTATGCATTTCGGGCAAAAGACCGCCCTTCCTCAGGGAGCATCACTGTTAATTCAAACATAATATAACCAGATCAATCTGTCACGTTTCAATGAAAATGAAAAATACAATGTACTTTAGTGAATTTGTAACACATGTGTATAAGTGCCAAGGTTCTGCCTGATATGTGCGTAAAAAGTGACCCGATGGCGTGCACACGATACCTCTTCATCAGGTAGCGACACATCTAACAGAGCTCAAAGTGGAAGAACTCAAATGACAGCAAAAGCACGAGAAACACCACAGACCGAGGAATCACTGATAGCAACTGCGGCAAAAACTAGTGCTTTTTTAGATGAAGGCCAGTTGCAAAAAGGAGACCCAGGAGGGGAAAAGGAAAAAGAAAAAGAACATCCCAACACAAGAAGCACTACCATACCGAAGAAGGACAAGGAGAAAAAGAAAACAGTGATGAAGGACAAATAGTGCTCAACATATCGGACCATGACCTATCAACTAACGAGATTAAATTATTGAAAAAGGGAACCTCCTTTGTTCCCACCACTGACACCGATCCTTTGGAATTGGAAGTAAGCTTTTTCAAGCTTATGAGGAAACTGAGACTAAGGCATTTTTTTGATAATGTTTTACCCAGTCAAGAAGAAAGAGAACCTGATCAATTGAAGGGATTGAGACCAAATAGTACCTTTCAAGCCCCTGTCAGTCACAAAACTCCAGACCTGTTAGAAAAACTGGTTAAACAGGATTTAGGTAAATTAAACTACAAACGCAAAAATGTGAAGAACATCACACAAAAAGATTTTAACACATTGAGGAAACTGGCAAATAACAACAAAATAACCTGCGTTAAGGCAGACAAGGGAGGAGCATTAGTTATTATGAGTTCAGCTATGTACGAAACCAAAGTTATGGAACATCTATCTGACGCCAACACCTACATGAAGCTGGACGGCAATCCAACTGGAAGATATACAAAAGCATTGAAATCAATAATTGATAAGGCTTATGAAGTTGGAATAATCAATGAAAGAACAAAGAATTTTCTCACAAAGCAAAATCCAAAAAGCCCGGTCTTATACATGATTCCTAAGATTCATAAGAACTTAAAAGATCCTGCCATGAGACACGCGGTTCAGAAAAGGGGGTGGTGATGAACAGAGTGTCTGAATTAAGCAGACCACTCTTACCCAGTCCAAAGATCAGGGGTTGATCCATCACCGTTATTTAGCTCACTGCCCCATCCCAGCTCAGAACCTGGCTATATGCAAATTAGTCTGTCCCTGGCCCAGTGCATCATGGGAACACGGCAGACCAAACTACCAAGCCAATTCTTCACCAGAAAGGATACAAGCTACCGGGGACCGGTTTCTGGCATTTCAGCCTCGTCGGCCCGGCTTGCTTGAATCCTGATGGAGCAGTGAGCAAGGGACTCATGTCTGAGTATACCCTGCCACACCTATAGTGGCCAAAAACGATTCAGAAAAGGGGGTGGTGATGAACAGAGTGTCTGAATTAAGCAGACCACTCTTACCCAGTCCAAAGATCAGGGCTTGATCCATCACCGTTATTTAGCTCACTGCCCCATCCCAGCTCAGAACCTGGCTATATGCAAATTAGTCTGTCCCTGGCCCAGTGCATCATGGGAACAGGGCAGACCAAACTACCAAGGCAATTCTTCACCAGAAAGGATACAAGCTACCGGGGACCGGTTTCTGGCATTTCAGCCTCGTCGGCCCGGCTTGCTTGAATCCTGATGGAGCAGTGAGCAAGGGACTCATGTCTGAGTATACCCTGCCACACCTATAGTGGCCAAAAACGATTCAGAAAAGGGGGTGGTGATGAACAGAGTGTCTGAATTAAGCAGACCACTCTTACCCAGTCCAAAGATCAGGGCTTGATCCACGCGGTAGCCTACATGAGCCCATTGGCCAATTTCTTGATAAATATTCGCAACCTACAGTTAAGAACATGCAAACATACATCAAGGACACAACTGACTTCTTGTTGAAATTACAATCAGTCACAGTAGAACAGGAAGAGAGCTTAGTTTTATGTGCAGCTGACGTCAAGTCACTGTACACCTCAATCCCGCATTCTTCAGGAATAGAAGCTGTGGAACAAGCCATAGTCAATACTAATCTGGAGTTACCTAAGCAGACATTTCTTATGGAACTAATGTTGTTTACCCTTTACCAGAGTTTTGACTTGGCCCTTCTGGCAGGTTCACCCCTAAACTTTTTGCTTTTAATGGTGACCTGGTGATGGTGATTTATGGGTTCGGCGCACTTTCACTGTGTCCCAGTGGAAAGTGCGTGCGCACTCTGAGTGCGTGTGGTGAGATAGGCCTGCCCTCCCATAGGAATGCATAGGGAATGTATGTGTCCCTGGTAGTTCCTGATGCGTGGGATGTGCAGGCTCGAGTCTGGTATGTGCGGACTCGTGTGATTGAATGCTGCGAGATGATGTATGCGGCATGTATGTGTCTAGTGTGGAAGTGCGAAATGACTTCACCCCCTTGCTGAAGGTCCTCCAACTAGGCCTAAAAATCATGCGGGAGTGCCTGAACCACATACGAGGCGTATGCACCAGTCATAATGGAATAGTTAGCAGTAGAGTAAGACCTCTTAGCAGCACCATCCACCTTTTTATCAACCGGGTTGCTGGGTGAGGCATCCTCCAAGATGATGGAACCACTGGAAGTTACACCCACCATCAGAGAATACACCTTCACTTGAGGGAGGAACTCAGTCAGGAAATTCTGAAGAGGGTACTTCTTTGCGAGGAACAGAGGGAACCCAACCTTCTTGACATCAGACCATTCCCTGGATAAAAGCCTCCGGATGGCCTTATGAATGGGAAGAACATCAGGCTCCTTCCAGCGGTACTGAGAGAAAAAATCTTCCTCCTCATCCAGAGAAACCACAGTTTGAAAGGACAAATTGTCCTTCAAGTGCATCATCACCTCCTTCAATTTAGCACCCTTAACAGAGAGGTCCTGCTGTTCCTAATCTGAACCATCAGAGTCTTGGACAGGCTGGGAAGAAACTTTGGGAACTTTAGGCACCAGCCTTTCCCGAGCCACAAAAGCAGAATCCACTGCCTTATTTTTAATGGCTTGAGGGACATCAATATCCATGCCCACAGGCTGATGGGAGAAAGCAGGCTCTGACTCAGACCCAGAAGAATGATGCATTAGTGCTTTTAAGAGCGTTCCATGGCTGCACACCAAAACACAACTGCCAACATGGAGGAATAACTACTTACTTAAATAAAGGCAAGAGACACTGTTGTCAAGCAACTGGCACCAACCCCGTGACGCGGCACGCCGAAGACGGCAACCGGCATCCATAACTTCCCCAGAGAACTGCCTTGCAGGGGAGCCATTACTAGCTGAGATGTCAGCCATTGCAGGTAAGTGCAGTAGGAAGGCAGTAAAAGTTGCTGAAATGCTTGCCCCCTCCACCCCCAGCACTTTGTGTGAGAGTGGAGGCACACAACCAATCCCCTCCATGAGCAGCGACTGCCACTCCTGACCACTAAAATGCAGGAGCAGCGCAATGAATAAAAAAAACACCACTGCCTCCCCCTAGTCGCCCAGTGTAGAATCAGTGGTGAAAAAACATGAAAAAACATTAAACCTCACAGCTGCTCCCAATCGCTCAGCACAAGAGAGGAGGTGTTAGAGAGAATCACTGAAAAACGCTGCACCAACGCACAGAGCAGGAGCGGTGGTTCAGAGACAATGAAAAAAAATAAAGAAAATAAAAAAGCGAAACATGGAGGCGCTTCAAAAAAGAGAAAGAAAACATACTCACCACCGCATGGGTGTTCCTGCAGGAACACAGAGAATAAAACAAAATGTGGTCTGGAGTTGCCCCTCCCTTATAGGTCAGGTGACAGGTACTTCCTGTCAAGCCTCCATGATGGGTAGGCAATTGTTTCTTTGGGTAAATGCTGTGCTCCAAAAACGTAGTGCTCATGGGTGACTGTGATGAGGAAGACGGAGAACGAAGTTAATGGAAAGTATTCTCAGATTTTTCAATGAATAATCTAAGAAAGCAGCCTCATATGCAGAAAGGCATTAGACACTCAAAAGGTGAGTCTCCGGTCAGAGAATTGGGAAAGTAATTCATAAGATCTGCCTTGTCTACTCTAGGAACACACACTATTATAAACACACACATTCTATGCTGCAACATTTTTTCCCCTTCTTCACCAACGAATAGAATATCAGCAAACTCCTTGGTGAAGGTTTGCTCCCCATGCTCTTACAAGAGCATAATAGATGTTCAGAAATTTTCCTAGGAAGGTTCCAAAGTTGTTTTCTTGTGGTCCAAAACTTCTTCCAATGAATCATTCAACATGTTGTTATTGTCTCCTCCAGATGAAACCATACTATCAGTTGTCGAATGCAAAACAGGTGTCTATTCACTAGCTAACAGTACACTTCTGAAGTTGCAACATCTGCAGTCAAGAGAAGAAACATATCTGGAAAAACAACTTTTATATGTGAAAATCAGGACTTTCTGTGTTAATGCATTATTTTCCAGTTAGTGTGGCAACATCAGTTAGGCCAACTTAGTTCAGCACCTGATTTATGTGCAGGCATACAATAGTTAAGTACGGTTACTTGCTACAAATTTGTCATGTTTGCATGTATTGTTCTAAACTGGTGCACACTAATAATATAAGTATTTTCCATGGAAGATAGCATTTGCTCTCAGCAACTTCTCCCCTCTAATGGTTGATAAAAAATCACAATTTATCTACAAATGAATCTTTAGATGTCACTCTCATTTTCAGTTGAGTAATTCTTTTTATTTTTGAGGGTTTCATCTTTCTTCAGCTTTTTAGAACTCTATTTTTTCTCTCCTCCATTTCTAATTCTTGTTAGATTTTTGATTTCCTTTCCGTATTCCTTCTTTTTTGCTAAATAGGATCATGGGGCCAGATGTAGGAGAGCAAATACCGGTCGGTAACGGCCGATTTCGGCCGTTACCGACCGGTATTTAGGATTCGGCATGTAGGGGCCAGCATTTTACAGAATCGGTAAATTTACCGAATCGGTAAATTTACAGATTCTGTAAAATACCGAATCGGTAATTTTACCGATTCGGTAATTCAACATGTAGGTGACACTCCTGAGAGTGCCACAGGCCCTTAAGAGTCGGTATTTTACCACCCAATCCTATTGGGTGGTAAAATACCGAATTCAGGGGTGCATGCACATTTGTGCATGCACACCTGTGCCATGTGACACACAGACATGCCCTTAGGGCATATATGTGTGCCACATGGCACACATGCCTGTATTTGGGGTGCTAGAGGGTGTCAAAGTGACACCCCCTGCACCCTTGCAGGATTCGGTATTTACCGATTCGGTAAATACCGAATCGGTATCAAGGCCCATAGGAATCAATGGGCAATACCGATTCGGTATTTACTGAATCGGTAAATACCGAATGTTACTGATTCGGTAATTCAAATTTAAGAATTACCTACATCTCCCACCTTCCTATTTACCGATTCATAAATACCGAATCGGTAAAATTCGGTATTTATGAATCGGTAAATAGGAATTACCTACATCTGGCCCTAAATCCTTTATTCAAAACATATAAACTCATCAAGCAAACTCCAATTATTAACATAGGCCTTAATTTGACTTCTCCTACTGTTGTAAACCAGTTCCCAATGGTTGAAACTCCTTTGCCTAAGCTCCATAATACACTAGTGGTCTTGAAGAGTTCTAATTCAGGTTTCAGATCAGAAATGTGTTGTGATAATGCTTCTATCATTCTTCTCTCTAAATATATGGGAAACAATGTTGAGCTTTCAAAATCTTGCAGACCCCACCTTTCTCTGCTAACAAAATATCTTAAGCTAAATGAGCTGGCAAAATCATTGATATAACAGTCACTAATTCTGTGTTAACTGCTAGTAAAGTACTAGATGTCCTTGTAGCTAATTTATCTACTACTGTTGACAGTTTTCTAATTTTCTCATCATTTAAGACTACTCCTACAGGTGATATTATTGCTCCAAAAATATCCCCCATTAATTGTGTCCCATCGTTTGTACTGCATGAGTTTCTATGCAGTGGTGTCATTGTTAAAGCCGTCTATACTATTTACACGATACATCGTAGGAAATAGCAAAGGTAGATAACATACACCATCTCAATCACCTGACAAATGGAAATAAAAAGCTTATCCACACACAAAATAAACTCCAGGAATAACTGCCTCTTCACCTGTTATTATTTGGACAGCTTCTCACAAAAACTTCAAAAGTGTGTTCACAGTTACTAATCCCAAAATGTATTTTTCTAGCCTGGTTTCACCTTTTCTAGACACATAATTTTCCTTTTTGTCTTCTATCTGATTTTAATTTTGGAAAAACCATTTTCTTTCTATATTCATCTTCTTTAGTCAAACATTTCTTAAACATCTTCTTCATGTTTACTACAGAAAGTGTATTCTAATGTTAATATGAATGTCTTTCCAATGGTCTCATTAAGCAGGCTAAGTTATTTTCCTATGGATTAACAGTATGTAGGACTGTAGGTGTAGCATGCAATTTCCATATCCTTTGCTTATGTATGAGGATTCATTCTTTTCTGAAGGGGGACTTTAGAAAGGATCATGTCATAATTCAAAAAATGATTTTCAAAATATTTCTGTCTATGAAAAAGAAATTGCATATGACAATCGGATATGGTGGTATGTCACGTTTTCAGCAGCTAAAGCAGGTAGAAGTGCAAACATTACAGTGCTTCACTTCTAAAGCTTGTGTATATTCCTGAACTAATCTTGAATAAACATCAGTTGAAAACTCTTCTCTTGAATGATCTATAAATGAGGCCTTTAATTTCATCTAATCTAGTTTGTGCTAGTCATTCTAGGTGCAGGCAGAGACCGAAGTGTTTCCAATTCTGGTGCAAAATGTATGCCAACTAAATGGAATACAAGGGCTAATATAATAACTATTAGCGTTACAACAACTACTACTCTACACTTCTCTTTGATAAGGATACACATGTTTGTCTACAGTCAGACAATAAATAAAATAGTAGCAGCTGATAGATTTTATGCTTTGACTACTACCTGTGCAATTGAGCAAAACTTCTTGATTCATCACTTGCAGTTATTTCACTCAGTTTATATTCAGAAATCTTCATGAGACATTCCTAGTCCTGCTCCATCTTCGTCTAAATGTGTTATCCCTACTCTTCTACTGTAACCTTGGCCCCAGGAACATTTTGTAACTTCTATTTTTTTTTAAATAATTGTTCAATCTTAGTTTCTTTTATTTCAGTCTCTTAAGCACAATTCATCATGTGTTTTCTCAATTAATTTGGTTTTTGAACTCACTAAATAGTGCTTGTCAAGTTCGTTATTTGTAATGTTTGTTTCAAAAATCATATTTAATCAGTGCCATTTCTCAGTGTGACATGTAATAGAGTTTCAAGTAACTGTTGTCTCAGTTCATTAGGATTTTGTGCCAATGCATACTGCACATTCTCCACCTAGTAAGTCCATTCAGGTGCAGAGTACCTTCGACAAGGCACGCTTGCTCTCTCTGGATCTCAGTGGTTTGTGGTATCCATTCAATTGACACACTTGATATCAATTGCCTCCTACCATTGGGCTATTCAGATTTCCATGTGAGCCTTTCTCTTCTCACACTCGTTCCTGAATCTGGATCATTTGATTCTTCATACGGTGTTGTAGCAGAATATTCAGTCCTCAAATTTTTCTCTGCAGTGTGTAGTTCCACAACACTTTTGCAACATTTCAGGAACTGGCACCAGTGTAGTTTGCCCCCCTCTTGTCCTTTTGGACGTGCAGGTACAGGAGATCTCAGACTTGGTTCAAGGAACACTACTTCTTCATATAGTCACCTTACTCTTTGAGTGTGTGATGAATGCATCCAACTAGCTATCCAGGCACATTTGACAACAGTGTTTTTGATTAGGATGACTTGGTAGGGGCCGTTTAAACCTTTGCTCCATGCAAGATTTTTGACACGTTTTTTACAAAAGCCCAGTCACCTGGATTAAGTTCATGGCACTGCTCCTGATGTGGACTTGCAGTGACAGCTCCAACCTCATAAGAAACAGAACACACTAGATCAGTTAATCTCCTGCAGTAATCGAGTATCATGACACCTATGAAGTTTACAAGTGCATTTGCAGGCACAGCAAGCAGTCTTATAGCTCTCCCTATGAGGAGTTGATGAGGTGATAATCCTGTTCTCCTGTCACAGGTGGTTTGAAGACTCATAAAAACCAATGGTAAAGGAACTTTGGCCAATCAAGGTTCCACTTACTTGCTCTACTATCCTTAAAGCCTCGGGATGATATGAGCAGTGCAATCTCTGTTTCACCTGAAGAGCCACAACCAGATTTCTAAAGACCTCATTATTGAAATGGGTCCCTCGGTCTGACTCCAGGGAAACTGGGAATCTGAACCTCAGTATGAGTTCATGTTATAAGAGCTTAGCTACAATGAGACTATAATTTCTCAGGGTTGGGTATCAGGAGAAAATGCACGCTATAAACAGGATATACCGCAGCCCATTACAAACAGGCATGTCAGTAAAGTCCAGCTGGTTTCTCTTAAAGTTGCCTCCTGATCTTCCTATGGGGCTCATGGCTATGGGAGTTCTCCTTCCTACATTCATATGCTGGCATACTATGCAACTATGACACAATTTTTCTGCTACAACTCTGAATCAGGGATTACACGATTTTGCCTAAAGAGCCTAACCATTGCATCCCTTTCAATGTGTGCAGGACCATGGAAATTTTGTGTCATGGAAAACAACAATCTGTCTGGCAACACTGGTCTTCCATCTGCTGAAACCAAAATGTAATTTGCATTTTTAACACATCTGCTCTGACCCATCCCTACTTTTCTGCCTCTTAAACTTCTTCTTGCAATCTTTTGCTCTCTTCCAATGCATCAGCTACTAACACCAACATCAAAAATTAGTGTCTTCTTCAGATTAATTTGAATGTGCAATTCACAAGAGCACAATATTGAGCAAGTTTAATAGCCTAGCGATTTCCAGCAGTGGTATAACTATTGGCACTGCTAGGAGCTGCACATTTAACTACTGCAATTTCTTGATGTAATTGCAAAGCTTCCAGTAGTGTCATTAAACACTCCCCCTGCCTAATTGGGGATTCTTATGATGTAATAAATCTCCTCTGTGACCATAACTGTTCAAAGTCATAGACCACACCAAAGCCATATTGACTATATGTAAATATAGTCACTCTCAAATGAACTGCAAGAGAATAAGCTCTTGCCAGGGCAATCAATTCCGCAACCTGTGCAAAAGCAACATCTTGAGGCATGAGGCTTCCACCACTTCTTGGATTGTGCAGACTGCATAAGCTGCTCTCAAAGATCCTTCATTGTCTCATAAACGTGAGCTGTCCACAAATATTACATAGTCAGGCTCCAGAGGTTTAATATCTGGCCTTGCCTTGGTGCATAAATCTGTAACATCTAGAGAGTTATGTTCAATTTAACCCCCATCAATTTCATTTTCAGGCAATGGTAATAATGTAGCTGGATTTAGCATCTGAAAATGTTTTAATACAATGTTCTCTGTTGCAAGTGTTTGTTGTTCATACTTTGTAAGTCTTCTATTTGTCACTAAGGGGTCGATTATGTTGGCGGTAAATCCGCATCCTCCGGGCCGGTGGAAGCCACCGCCGGCCCGGAGGATGCGGATTCACCGCCACGGACATTGCAAACACCCACCGCGACATTAGGATGCCGGTGGGATCAGCAGCGGACGGCAAGTTCGTCCACCACTGATCTGCGGTGTATGCACGCAAATATGGTGGCGGTGTCTGCAAGACACCGCCAGCCATATTAGGTTGCAGGCGGAAACATGCTTTTCCACGGCGGCTTTTTCGCCGTGGAAAAGCATGTGGTCTTTTGTGTTTGGGGGCCCATTGCGGGCCCCCAGGGTGTTGGGGGGTGGGGGTGCACATGGGGGGTACCTATGGTACCCCCTGCTTTGGCAGGCACCACGCGGTGCCTGCCAAGTTGTGCATGCCAAAGTGAAACATGCATATTTTACATTACGGCGGGTGCTGCTCAAATCAGCACCCGCCGCAATGTAAAATATATGGGATGTGAACGCCAGGGTGGCGGTCACATCCTAATTGCTACGGAGGGACCGCCGCTGCCCCTGCGGTCGGTCCCTCCACCTCGGGGCCATCCTAATCGACCACCTACTGTGTTTTTGTATAGATGAGCAAAATCTCAACTGAGTGAGGGAGCATGAATGCTAGAGGATGTCCCATCTCTATTCTCCCACATCTCTCAATACTGACACCAACTCCATCAGCGACTTTAAGGCAGTCAAGCAATCCTGCGGCAAAAGGGTCAAGTGTTACTGAAAAATATTGCACAGGTCTTCGAGATTCTCCATAAGGACTGGGAGGCAGTCCTCTCTCTCACTGTAAAACAAGGTAAATATCTTTATGAAATCAGGCACTCCTAACACCGGGGCATAGCAGAGACTTTTCTCTCAGCCCTGGGACATCTTTCAAGTAATCATTGTCCCTTGGAAGCAGATCAGGTACATCCTTGTGGGTCAGCCTCAGTAAAGGCTTGAACACTAGGAAAAATTTAGATATCTACTGTCTACAGTAGCCAACTATTCCCAGGAACATTCTGACCTCTCTCTGGGTCCTGGGTGGATTCATTTTTTATAACTGTCTTTGTTCTTTACTGTGGTACCTTTCTCATTTCTTTCTCAATTATATTTCCCAAATAAAGGACTTCCTGTTGACAGTATTTCAATTTGCTCAGGGACACCTTGAGCCCATTCTCAGCTAACTGGTTTAAAAGAAAAATTGTGTCCTATTTGCAAACTTCTTGCGTACTTGATGCAAGAAGTACATCATCAATATATTGGACAAGAACTGAATTATAATTTATCTGCAGAGTCTCAAGATGCTTTTTCAAGATCTGATTCAAAATCGAAGGACTTTCTGCATACCCTTGTGGAATTCTCCACCATGCCTAAACTCTGTCTCTAAATACAAATGAGAACAGATATTGGCTGCCCTCATGCAATGGAATAAAATAAAAACACCACTACAAATGCCAATACTGTTTTACACGTATTACCATACTTCCTATTTAGGTCCCATGTATGAGTCAATGGTGAACCAAGAAAAGTTAATTTCATTCATTTTATTTATTTTTCAATTGATCTTTGTTTTATCTTAGTATCAAAAAAAGATTATTTTTAAAGTCATACAAATTTCATATCTACAACCCACACCCACAGTTTACATATTTGTACAACATACGAAACACAACAAATTTGGACATTACCTAAGTGCAAAACAAAAACAAAAGGACAACAATTTTTCAAATTAACCCCTCCGCTGCGCTGAATGTTCCGCGCTGGTGCGCAACGTTCTATTGCGCGGGCGGGGCCGCGACGTTCAGCGGACGTGTGCAGCACTACCGAGGTAGTGCACGCGACGTCCGCTGAACGTGCGCAGCACTTAACGGGTTAAACCAGATAAACATGAAAAAATTACATACAAGGAAAAATTATTATTTTCTTTTCAATTTGACTATACAGTATTTGAATCAACAGTGCCTATTTTTAATATATCCCTCTATGTGTACTAATTATTTCCTTAGTTTCATGTATTTTCCTAAACACGGGGAAAAACTACGTGGTCGACGCGTTTCAAACCCAGGTGTTATTAGACCGGGTTCTCATCAGGACCTATAGCTGAAAAATGACAATGACACTATATTACAATATTGTACAATGACCCACATCAGTCATACAAAAACACCACCGAGTTTGCCTCAATTACCTTTGCTATGAGAGATCAGCCGATCTCCTTTCCAATGATTCAATCAATCAGAGTACTTGTAAAGCGTGCTACTTACCCGTGAAGGTCTCAAGGCGCTGAGGGGAGGGGGGTGCCGCTACTGCTCGAAGAGCAAGGTCTTCTGAAGGCGAGTAGGTCTTGGGTCTGCCATAGGTGGGTAGGGAGCGTGTTCCAGGTCTTGGCGGTGAGGTAGGAGAAGGATCTGCCACCGGAGGTCGTTCGTTGGATGCGGGGGACAGTGACGAGGGCGAGGTTGGCTGAGCCGAGCTGGCGGGTGGGGGTGTTGAAGCTGAGTCTGCTGTTCAGGTAGGCTGGTCCGGCATTGTGGAGTGCTTTGTGTGAGTAGGTGAGGAGCTTGAAGGAGATCCTCTTGTCGACGGGGAGCCAGTGTAGGTCTCCCAGGTGGGGGGTTATGTGGCTGCAGCGGGGGACGTTGAAGATCAGTCGGGCGGAGGCGTTTTGGATGTGTTGTAGTCGTTGTAGGTGTTTGGCTGGGATTCCTGCGTAGAGTGCGTTGCCGTAGTCCAGTCTGCTGCTGACGAGGGCATGTGTCACCGTTCTTCTTGTTTCGGTCGGGATCCACTTGTAGATCCTGCGGAGCATGTGGAGGGTGTTGTAGCAGGAGGAGGAGACGGCGTTGACCTGCTTAGACATGGAGAGGTAAGAGTCGAGGATGAATCCTAGGTTGGTGCATGGTCGGTGGGTGTCGGTGCTGTTCCCAGTGTGGTCGGCCACCAGGAGTCGTCCCAGGCTGAGGGAGTGGGTCCGAGGATGAGTACCTCCTTCTTGTCCGAGTTCAGTTTCAGACAGCTGCTCGTCATCCAGTCGGTGATGGCCTTCATTCCCTCGTGGAGGTTTGTTTTGGCAGTGTGTGGGTCCTTGGTGAGGGAGAGGATGAGCTGGGTGTCGTCGGCATAGGAGATGATGTTGAGGTCGTGATAGGGGGCCACTTGTGCGAGGGGGGCCATGTAGACGTTGAACAGCGTCAGGCTGAGGGATGAGGTCTGGGGGACGCGGCAGATGATGTCGGTGGCTTCGGATCGGAAGGGTGGGAGGCGGACGCTCTGGGTTCTGCTGGAGAGAAAGGACGTGGTCCAGTCAAGGACCTTTTCTTGGATTCCGGCTTCTTGAAAGCATGTCTTTAGAGTGCGATGGCAGACCGTGTCGAAGGCGGCTGACAGTTCCAGGAGGATGAGGGCTGATGTTTGCCCGTTGTCTAGTTGGCGCCTGATGTCGTCTGTGGCGGCGATGAGGGCTGTCTCGGTGCTGTGGTTTTGTCTGAATCCGGACTGGGACGAGTCCAAGATGTTGTTGTCTTCGAGGTGGTGGGCCAATTACATGTTGACAATTTTATCGATGACCTTTGCTGGGAACGGGAGCAAGGAGATGGGCCGGAAGTTCTTGATGTCCTTGGGGTCCGCCTCGGGCTTCTTGAGGAGGGCGTTGATTTCTGCGTGCTTCCAGCTTTCCAGGAATGTCGCTGTTTCGAAGGAGATATTGATGACCTTCCGTAGTTGGGGTGCGATGGCTGCGTCTGCTTTATTGAATACGTGGTGTTCACATGGTCTGATGGAGATCCTGAGTGGATGGAGTTCATGACCTTGTGTGTCTCGTTGTCGTTGACGTTGGACCAGGAGGTCAGGCGGTTGGCGCTGGTGGTGGTTGCAGGGGCGGTGGAGTCTAGCGTAGTCAGGGTGGTCGTGGTGTTGAAGTTGTCGTGGATGTCAGCGATCTTGCGGTGGAAGAAGATAGCCAGTGAGTCGCACAGTTCTTGTGAGGGTGGGATGTTGTTGGCATTGAGGCTGGGGTTGGAGAGTTCTTTTACGATGCTGAAGAGCTCTTTGCTGTCGTGTGCGTTGTTATCCAGGTGGTCTTTGAAGGAGGATCTCTTGGCTGATCTGATGAGGTGGTGATGTCTGCCGGTGGTGTCCTTGTGGGCTGCGTGGTTGTCCGGTGTGCGTTTGTGTAGCCATTTCTCGTCCAGTTTCCAGCATGAACGTTTGGAGGTCTGGAGCTCGTCCATGAACCAGGTGGCTCTCTTGCTGGCATGACTGTTGGAGGGTTTCTTGAGTGGTACGAGGGTGTTGGCGCAGTCGTCGATCTATTGTCTGAGGTTGCGAGCTGCGTGTCTGGGTCGGTGGGTGGGTTCTGGGCGAGGGTGGTGATCAGCTGGTCTTCGGTGACTTTGCTCCAGCAGCGGCGAGGCAGCTGTTGGGTGCGGTTGTGCGTGGTTGGTTTCTTGAAGGTGAAATGGATGCAGCGGTGGTCGGTCCAGTGGAGTTCGGTGTTGTGGTCGAAGGCGACGTGGGTGCTTGTGGAGAAGATGGGGTCCAGCGTGTGGCCGGCGGCGTGGGTGGGTGCGGGTGAGGAGTTGTCTGAGGCCGAGGTTGGTGAGGTTGTTGATCAGCGTGGCAGAGTTGGCATCATCGTTGTTCTCGAGGTGGAAGTTCAGGTCCCCGAGGAGGATGTAGTCTGTGGAGGCGAGTGCGTGGGTGCTGGTGAGGTCGGTGATGGAGTCGCTGAACTGAACCCGGGGACCGGGGGGTCTGTAGACGAGTGTTCCTTTGAGGGTGGTGTTGGGGTCGGTGTGGATCCGGAAGTGCAGGTGTGCGGCGGTGTTGAGGGTGTCGTCTGCGTGGGTGGGAACCTTGAGGGTGGACTTGTGGACGATGGCTATTCCTCCGATTCCGTTGGCGCGATCCCTGCGGGTGATCTTGTAGCCCTCGGGGATGGCTATGGCGATGACGGGCGCCAAGGAGTCGTTCCTCCAGGCCTCGGTTAGGAAGGCCACGTCTGGGGCAGTGGTGTCGAGCAGATCCCAGAGCTCGACGGTGTGTTTGGGTGCGGAGCGGGTGTTGAGGAGTATGCAGTGGAGGTGGTTGTGTCCAGTCCTTGGAGGTTTGGTGGCTCTGTCGCAGGTGAAGCTGCAAGTGCGGCAGGAGAAGGGTCCTTGGGTCCGTTTTGGGGTGGCCTTGAAGCAGGTTTGGTTTCGGCTGGCGTTGAGTGCGTGGGGGGTGCTGGCGTCGTAGCGGAGTCTGGTGTTGTGGCGTTCGCAGGGTCCAGGGGTTCTGGCGCTGGACGCGGTCCAGGCGCGGATGGGCGCAGACGGGCTCGCCTTAGGCGCGACCGTGCAGCTTCCGTCATATATGGGGAGGTTGGAGGGAGGAGCAGCTGGGAGGCGGGAGGCGGGAGCAGCGAGTGGGCAGGGGGCGGTGAAAGAGTGGGACAGAAAGCAGAATGGGGCGCAAAAGAGGGGGAAAACAGTGGCACAGAGGGCAAAAAGGGGCACAATAGAGGGGAAAAACGAGTGGCACAGAAGCAAAAACGGGGCACAGAGAGGGAAAAAACGAGTAGCACACAGAGCAAAAATGGAGCACAAATGAGGGGGAAGACAGTGGCACTGAGGGCAAAACGGGGCACAACAGAGGGGAAAAACGAGTGGCACAGAAGCAAAAACGGGGCACGAAGAGGGGGGAAAAACAGTGGCACAGAGGGCAAAGCGGGGCACAACAGAGGGGAAAAACGAGTGGCACAGAAGCAAAAACGAGGCACACATAGGGGGGAAAAACAGTGGCACAGAAGGCAAAATGAGGCACAACAGAGGGGAGAAATGAATGCCACAGAGAGCAAAAACAGGGCACACAGAAGGGGAAAACAGTGGCACAGAGGGCAAAACGGGGCACAACAGAGGGGAAAAACAAGTGGCACAGATGCAAAAACGGGGGCACAGAGAGGTGAAAAAAAGTGGCACTCGGCAGCGGCAGCAGGAGCGGAGCTGCGTGGAGGGGAAGCGACCTACCTGGAGGGTCAGGGGTCGCTTTCCAATACTTTGTGTCTACACAACTGACTTCCACCAAGGATACTTTAACCATAAGGAAAAGAAAAGAAGAGCGAGGGAGAAAGGAAAATAATCCTGTCACAGTCTTAGATCTATGAGTCTCTTTTACCTAAGTTTGTGATTATCCACTTACTCTTTATTTTTTAGGGGGGGAGCGCATCAGCGGCCGTCCTCGCCGTATTATCAGCTCCTGTTGGGCTGAAGAGAACAGCAGGAAGATATAATCCACTCTGTGAAACACGACTAACTTACGCCATCAGAAGCCAAACATCACGTACCTTGTTTGTTTCTTAGACTTAACACCACCAAATCTTGATTTACGACCTAAAAAAGAATTAAAGCTATTGAGAAAATCTTACATGTGGGCAATTGCTCTTTCCGCCCTGTATCCTAAATGGTTCCGCTGTTTGAACCGTTATTACATGCAGAGGTCCATATTTCGCTCATAGCTACCAGCCGGTACTATTCGATGCGCTGTTTGAAACGTTATTACACACAGAGGTCCATATTTCACCCGTAGCTGCCAAACGGTACTATTCGTTGCGCTGTGAATTCGAGGCAGCGCTTCTAACTTACAAAACACAATGCATTGGTTGAAATACCACCGGGGAGAGCATTACTACTTACTTTTCTTTTCTCTTTAGTAACCGCTGTGGATGGCCGTCTCCTCTCCTTGTGAATCGGGAACCACTAGCAGCGCATATGGATTGTTTATCCTCAGACTTCCTGTTTGTCACATGATCCCAGGATTCATGGACAACGTAGTTCTTCGGCGAATTCTAGTGGACTTATTTTTAAAATCAACCACTACGACAATATAAGGAGGCGGAGATGTATATAAATTGTTTATAAATTGTTCCATACAACAGTTTATGTTTTATAGCTTAAGGGACGGTGATATAAATGAGAACAATTCTTCTATGGCAAAATCCAAGAGTTTTTTTTAAATATATGGTATTCTTCTGAAGAGGAAAGGAAAAATCCCCTATATAAATTTGTAAAGAAGCTTATTTTCCCCAAAGAATATACATGATCTGATCAAAGATTATATATTTTGGATAATTCATTTAAACCATTGACTGCTGTATCGAATTTCGCAATCAATAATGTCTCTCTGTGTAAGTCGTCTTTCCAAATCACCTCCTCGTGGATCAGGTTCCAATTTGGAGATCACTGTCCAACGCAGATCCTGTTCTACATGATTACGATGGATCCAATGGTTAACTAACGGTGAAGACAGCACTTGTTTTCTAATCCTCAATTTGTGCTGAGATATTCTTTGCCGTATTTCCTGGTTTGTCTTCCCAATATAAAGTTTCTGGCATGGGCACAGAATCCTGTATACAAAATTCTTGGATTTACAATTGGTGAAGGAATCATGTTTCCAATTTATGTTTTTATGAGAGAAAACAGAGCCTTCCATCGTCTGGTTGCAACATACACATATTCCACACATATGGTGACCCTTGATCGGGGGTAAACTCAATTGTTCTGGTAATGTTTGTCTTGGTCCAATTTTTGGAAGGGATGCTCGAATGACCTGGTTGCCAATACTGCTCTCCTTCTTCAGTGCGAATAATGGATATTGGTTCAATGTGTCGTCTAAATGCTGAACTGATGCCAATTTTGGCAGATAACCTTCTTTAAAAAGTTGGTGCTGGGGCTGAATGTGGTAACACATACCAAATGATCCATTCTAGTTTTCTCTTTTATTTCCAATAGCACGTCCCTCGGGGTCCACCATGCCCGCTTCATTGCATGTTTCAATCATTTTTTAGGATAGTTGCGATCTTTTAATCTTTCAGCTAACTGATTAGCATGGAAGTAGTATTCATCCTTGAATGTAAAATTTTGTTTTATCCGTAAAAACTGACCAAAAGGGAGATTATCCCTTAGGCTCCTTGGGTGGTGGCTGTTGTAGTGTAGGGATTTATTACGGTCCGTTTCTTTCCTGTATAAGGTTGTTACCAAACCCCCTTCTGAAGCGTACACTTCCACATCCAGAAATGTAATCCTTTGCGGTGCTTGGTTAATGCTAAACTTAATGTCAGCTGACCTATTGTTTAGCCACTCAAAAAACTAAAGTAAAGTCTCCTCATTTTCAGTCCATATCATAAATATGTCATCTATATATCAGACCCAATCCGATATACTGTGGGTAATCGGGTTGTTGTTATAAACAAACTTTACTTCAAATGTTGCCATGTACCAAAAATGGCCAGTTATGGTGCAAAAGGGCATCCCATGGCACATCCTTTAGTTTGAAATTAGAAATCATTCTCACATTTGAAGTAATTTTTCCGCAATTAAAAACTTGCCAGTGCCATTATAAAGTCGGTTGGTACTCCGTTTGTTTGTGGTCTCTTTTCCAAAAATGATTTTATTGCTTCTAACCCCTCTTCTTGTAAGATTTGAGTGTAAAGGGATACTATATCCAGTGTTACCTAGGTTTGTTGCCCAGGTGTAAATTCAACCTTATCTATTTTATTGATAAAGTCTGTGGTGTCTTGAATGTAGGACTGTACCTGTTCACATATTTTGAAATTGGTTCCAAGATCGATTCGCACCCTGAGACTACAGGTCTCCTGGGCGGATGGGTTGCATTTTTGTGGACTTTGGGAAGAATATAAAGAAGTGGAATTCTCAGATGTTTTTTATTCCAAAAATTGAATTCCTTCTGGCCCACATATCCTTGTTCTTGTCCATATTTTAGTATTGTAATAAGCTTGTTCTGGATATCTACTGTTGGATCTTTATTATATCCAGAACAAGCTTATTCCAATACTATCACAGTTTCCCTATCACAGTTGAAAATGCGATGATTCATCAACCAATCTCAGCGTAACACTTCACAAAAACTGACCTATCCCAAACAGTACTTTATGATGTAGCTCTTCCTTCCTTGCAATAGTTCACACTCCTTTAAAATTTTCCCATACACAAATTCTACAACTCTAAGCAAGTAACTTTTATTTGCACCACTTAACAAATTCAAAGTAGTTAACTCATACAGTAAACAATTGTTTATATCTTTTTTTACACTCTCCGACATCCTTACACACACACATATGAATGAAATCTTGTCTAGAGGGAAATTACTCGGACTGACATAGCTCTCCCTTTGTGCAGTTCCACAAACACCAATCAATATTAGTACAAACACAACAAAACATTAAATTGGTCTCCACAATAGGGTCTGGGGGGCGAACATCCATACACTATGTGGCAGGCCCCTCATGGTGCATCCCACACGGTGCATGGATGTGTAAAAACATGCATTATTCAAATGGCAGCTTGTGCTGTGGGTCTTTTCAGCCTACTGCACAAGCTGCCATTGGAAAATGGATATTTCCATCTGCCCAAACGGTAGTCACATCCAAATTGTGCAGTCTGAACCATCAACCTATGGTCGGGCGGTTCCAATCAGCAACTATGTCCGCCCCCCATCGTAATTATGGGCATAATCTCAACATGAGAACGTAATAGCTAAAAAACAATGGCAACGCATAACCCTATTGATACTTACCTCAACCACTGCAACCATCTTAAAAAACGCAACTTCTTCAGTCTTTAAGCTCGGGCTTTGGGCTAAAAGGACATGGGCAATTCTAAGTTGGTGCAACTTATTTCAGCTCCTTTCTCTTTTTATACTAACCATTCTTTTGCTAATACTTGACGGAGCAGGATTTTCTGAATATCAATCTTTGGGTGTAATCATTAAATAACCCTGCCATTGGTCATATCAACCTTTAATGGTCAAAGAAGAGAAAATACATCCTTAAAAATTCAATAAAGAGCGTTAGTGTGAGTTAAATTGTTTTATTTTTAAATCTTTAAAACTTTCTCTTTAATTATTAGACATTAATCTTTAGATTTCAGCATTAAAAGTTAATATAATCCATCAATTGATATTTAATTATAACATAAAACTGAATAGTCGTCAGCATCACAGTAGAAACTGTAATAATACAACAAGCGTGTTCTATAAAGGAAACCCCCTATTCTATTTAGAATTTGAATTAAAAATAGAAAGGTGTCAGTTCATGTCAGTTCAGAAACTCATAAAGAATTCTGAAGAGGGGAAAATCAATGCAAAAGCATAAAGGATTTGCATGGTAGCTGAAAAGTATTCTCAGCTCAGAATAACAGCTGACAATTCAAGGGATAATCAAAGAAAGAAGCCGCAAATTAAGAAAGGCATCGGAAACTCAAAAGGTGAGTCTCTGGTCAGAGAGTGAGGGTAGGAATTCGTAAGACCTGCCTTGCCTACGCTAGGAATATATACTATTATAAACACACAAATTCTTTGTTGAAACATTTTTTCCCGTCTTCATCACCTACCAATAGAATATCAGCAAACTCCTGGGAACAGGTTCACTACTCATGCTCATACCTGAGCATAGTAAACATTTAAACATTTGTCCTTAGGAAGGTTACAAAGTTGATTTCTTGTGGTCCAAAACCTTATCCCAAGAATAATTATTTCTGCCATTATCATCTCCTCCCCAGGAGAACCTCACAATCAGGAGTCCAATAGAAAACAAGTGCCTATTTACTAGCTAACAGTCTTCTGTCGTTGCAACATCTGCAGCAAAGAGAAGAAAAACTTTTTGCATTAACAACTGTAAAAAAAAGGCCTTTCTGCGTTAATGCTTGAAATTTCAGTTAGCATGTCAACATCTGTTATACCTTAGTTCAGCACTTGATTTATGTGCAAGCCTACAATACTTAAGTATGGTTACCTACTACAATTTTTTCATTTTAGCATATATTGAAAAAAGCAAACACAAGGAGATGATGGACGGAGCGCTTAAACTTTTCAGACACTCAGCCCCAGTCAAGTCAAGTACAGCTTTATTCGATTTCTATTTCTTACAATCATAAAAGCACAAATTAAAAACATGTATATAGTTAAAAAAGAGAAAATTGTCTTATCATTACTGGTTCAAGTGATTATACATTAAGTGCAAAATCGTTTTAAAAACTACATAAAATGTTAAAAAGAAATAGCAATAGGAATCTGGGGTCATAAGAATACTTAAATTCATCAGAGCAGCAACAATACCATTTTGCTATCATATGACCTTTAGACTTGAATTGCCATCCTTTTCCTGCGGTTAACAACGTGTCTTAAAAACATTGCTATCTTCCAATTGATATGTACATTATTAAGGAATTGCAAAGCGATGAAAGTTGGGCTGCATTGTCTAATCCCAAAACGTTTTAGAATAGGAACAATCCACACCTTTCTCATTTCTCTGTAGAATTTGCAAAACAGCATCACATGTATAGTGGATTGCTCTGACAAATTATCACATGAACACAGTTGCAATTGTCGGGTCCAGTCATTCATTGTTGGTAGACTCACATTTCTATGGAAAATCCCCAGACTAAATCTAGTTAATAAAAAACTGTCATACCCCCCAGGAACTACTTTCAGGTATGGCTGAATATTAAAAGTAATTAATAAAATCTGTTGGTTTAGCTGAACACTGGGCTTCACACTCTCAGACAACAATCTTATGGCTTTAAGACGCTGGCGATCCTCTTTTTTTAGGACCTTTCTCCTGAACTTATGTAGGCTACTTGGATCAGAGAAATACTTAGGGTGTCCGAGATCCTCCATGAAGTTACGGACGTATCTTACCCATGGGATCTTTAGAGCCCCTTCTAGCTTCAGCCTATCCATCAATATGTCTCTGTTTAGCTGGGCTTCTGTTTTGTCCACACTATATGCCACAGGAGAATGGGCTCCAATTTAATAAGATCTGATATGTGGGGCAGGCCCATTTACGCAAGACAGACATACGAGGATGTGCTAGACGGGACAGACAAAATGTATCTCAGGAACGTGTTTTCTACTATTTGCAGTGGGTAGTGATTAGCAAGGCCCCATATCCTTGCTCCATACATTGCTGTGGAGACACTTTTAGCTTTATATATCTTAAAAATCTCCACAGGAGGTCTCCCACCCAGTTTCCTTGAGAATTGTACAAGAGCTGTAGTGGTCCTGGCAAAAGCAAGTTTTTTTGCTAAAACAGCTTGAGTCCAAATGCCTTTTTCATCAAAGAGTAGTCCGAGATACGAGACTCTTTTTGAGGGCTTGATCTTTTGTCCATCCACATACATATCCTTGCACCTTTGACTACCACGCCCGCACCTCATTACAAAGGTTTTGGAAAAATTGACCCTAAGACCAAGACCTTTCATGAAGTTTGTGAAATTATCACACACCCTCTGTAAGCCTACAGGGAGATTAAAACCGCATCATCTGCGTAAACTATTCATGATTAGTGCGTGTTTGAGACCATTGATGTAAAGGTTCAAAAGAAAGGGGACCAGAACACAACCTTGTCTGACCCCCCTCATAATGGGAAATGAGGCAGTAAGTTCTCCTCTCAGACCAAATCTAACTCTGCCCTGGGCATTATTATATAGGCGTCTAAGAAAAATAATTATTTGCGCTTCCACCCCTATTCCCTCCAGAATATGCCACAGCTTTTCGTGTTGTACGGAATCAAAAGCAGCAGTGAAATCCACAAAGGCGAAAAACAGCCTGCCCCCTTTTGCCCGGGTATTTTTTCCTATGAGGATGGCTAAATTTAGGCTCTGCTTAGTTGTTCCCAAGCCCTCCCAAAAACCATATTGGATATCGGAGAGGATTTTATTTTCCTCTTGCCAGACCTGTAATCATTCTAGAATAATTCTCCCCACCACTTTGACCAAAGAGTCAAAAAGTGAGATGGGCCTGTAACAACCCAGGTCCTGACGATTACCCTTTTTAAAAATGGGCACAATCACTGATTCTGTCCCGGTAGCCAAAAAGGGAGCAGAACAACTTGCATTATTTACTTGGGTGACTATAGGGCTCCAAATGGATACATTTGCTTGGAGCAAATCAAAAGGCACCCTGTCAGAGCCAGGTGCTTTACCCCAAGACTTGCAGTGATAGCTCGATTTACTTAATCAAGAGAGAAGTCAAGGTTACAGTGTTGCATATGGGGGTCCAATAAAAATTCATCACTAATGGTTTCAAAGTTATCACCAGGTTCATAGACCCTAGAGAAATGGTAGACCCAAAGATCCTCTCTGATAGCGATTTCCAAGGACGAGCCATCTCTTAGGGTCAGAAAAGGTGCTTTGATAGGTTTCCAAAAAGCTGAGCCGTCTCCCAATAATGAGGCTTTATGCAAAGCTTCCCAGGCTTCATTACGTAGATCAATTTTTCTTTTCTTGAGGGCTGATCTATAGTCAACTCTTGGCTGTCTCACAGCGTTGGGATCTCTAGGGGTCTTGGGTAGTACTTTTTTAGGTTCCTATAGGCTTGAGTACAATAAATATCAAACCTACCCTGAGTTTTCCCTTTGTTTGAATTTTGTATGTATAGTACCTCACTCACTGCTGCTGAAATTGCTTAGCAATTTCAGTTAGCATGGCAACATCTGTTATACCTTAGTTCAGCACTTGATTTATGTGCAAGCCTACAATACTTAAGTATGGTTACCTACTACAATTTTTTCATTTTAGCATATATTGAAAAAAGCAAACACAAGGAGATGATGGACGGAGCGCTTAAACTTTTCAGACACTCAGCCCCAGTCAAGTCAAGTACAGCTTTATTCGATTTCTATTTCTTACAATCATAAAAGCACAAATTAAAAACATGTATATAGTTAAAAAAGAGAAAATTGTCTTATCATTACTGGTTCAAGTGATTATACATTAAGTGCAAAATCGTTTTAAAAACTACATAAAATGTTAAAAAGAAATAGCAATAGGAATCTGGGGTCATAAGAATACTTAAATTCATCAGAGCAGCAACAATACCATTTTGCTATCATATGACCTTTAGACTTGAATTGCCATCCTTTTCCTGCGGTTAACAACGTGTCTTAAAAACATTGCTATCTTCCAATTGATATGTACATTATTAAGGAATTGCAAAGCGATGAAAGTTGGGCTGCATTGTCTAATCCCAAAACGTTTTAGAATAGGAACAATCCACACCTTTCTCATTTCTCTGTAGAATTTGCAAAACAGCATCACATGTATAGTGGATTGCTCTGACAAATTATCACATGAACACAGTTGCAATTGTCGGGTCCAGTCATTCATTGTTGGTAGACTCACATTTCTATGGAAAATCCCCAGACTAAATCTAGTTAATAAAAAACTGTCATACCCCCCAGGAACTACTTTCAGGTATGGCTGAATATTAAAAGTAATTAATAAAATCTGTTGGTTTAGCTGAACACTGGGCTTCACACTCTCAGACAACAATCTTATGGCTTTAAGACGCTGGCGATCCTCTTTTTTTAGGACCTTTCTCCTGAACTTATGTAGGCTACTTGGATCAGAGAAATACTTAGGGTGTCCGAGATCCTCCATGAAGTTACGGACGTATCTTACCCATGGGATCTTTAGAGCCCCTTCTAGCTTCAGCCTATCCATCAATATGTCTCTGTTTAGCTGGGCTTCTGTTTTGTCCACACTATATGCCACAGGAGAATGGGCTCCAATTTAATAAGATCTGATATGTGGGGCAGGCCCATTTACGCAAGACAGACATACGAGGATGTGCTAGACGGGACAGACAAAATGTATCTCAGGAACGTGTTTTCTACTATTTGCAGTGGGTAGTGATTAGCAAGGCCCCATATCCTTGCTCCATACATTGCTGTGGAGACACTTTTAGCTTTATATATCTTAAAAATCTCCACAGGAGGTCTCCCACCCAGTTTCCTTGAGAATTGTACAAGAGCTGTAGTGGTCCTGGCAAAAGCAAGTTTTTTTGCTAAAACAGCTTGAGTCCAAATGCCTTTTTCATCAAAGAGTAGTCCGAGATACGAGACTCTTTTTGAGGGCTTGATCTTTTGTCCATCCACATACATATCCTTGCACCTTTGACTACCACGCCCGCACCTCATTACAAAGGTTTTGGAAAAATTGACCCTAAGACCAAGACCTTTCATGAAGTTTGTGAAATTATCACGCACCCTCTGTAAGCCTACAGGGAGATTAAAACCGCATCATCTGCGTAAACTATTCATGATTAGTGCGTGTTTGAGACCATTGATGTAAAGGTTAAAAAGAAAGGGGACCAGAACACAACCTTGTCTGACCCCCCTCATAATGGGAAATGAGGCAGTAAGTTCTCCTCTCAGACCAAATCTAACTCTGCCCTGGGCATTATTATATAGGCGTCTAAGAAAAATAATTATTTGCGCTTCCACCCCTATTCCCTCCAGAATATGCCACAGCTTTTCGTGTTGTACGGAATCAAAAGCAGCAGTGAGATCCACAAAGGCGAAAAACAGCCTGCCCCCTTTTGCCCGGGTATTTTTTCCTATGAGGATGGCTAAATTTAGGCTCTGCTTAGTTGTTCCCAAGCCCTCCCAAAAACCATATTGGATATCGGAGAGGATTTTATTTTCCTCTTGCCAGACCTGTAATCATTCTAGAATAATTCTCCCCACCACTTTGACCAAAGAGTCAAAAAGTGAGATGGGCCTGTAACAACCCAGGTCCTGACGATTACCCTTTTTAAAAATGGGCACAATCACTGATTCTGTCCCGGTAGCCAAAAAGGGAGCAGAACAACTTGCATTATTTACTTGGGTGACTATAGGGCTCCAAATGGATACATTTGCTTGGAGCAAATCAAAAGGCACCCTGTCAGAGCCAGGTGCTTTACCCCAAGACTTGCAGTGATAGCTCGATTTACTTAATCAAGAGAGAAGTCAAGGTTACAGTGTTGCATATGGGGGTCCAATAAAAATTCATCACTAATGGTTTCAAAGTTATCACCAGGTTCATAGACCCTAGAGAAATGGTAGACCCAAAGATCCTCTCTGATAGCGATTTCCAAGGACGAGCCAGCTCTTAGGGTCAGAAAAGGTGCTTTGATAGGTTTCCAAAAAGCTGAGCCGTCTCCCAATAATGAGGCTTTATGCAAAGCTTCCCAGGCTTCATTACGTAGATCAATTTTTCTTTTCTTGAGGGCTGATCTATAGTCAACTCTTGGCTGTCTCACAGCGTTGGGATCTCTAGGGGTCTTGGGTAGTACTTTTTTAGGTTCCTATAGGCTTGAGTACAATAAATATCAAACCTACCCTGAGTTTTCCCTTTGTTTGAATTTTGTATGTATAGTACCTCACTCACTGCTGCTGAAATTAGCTGAAAGGAGGTCAGAATGTTTGCTGGAACGGCTGACTCACATAAACAGGTCTCTACGGCTGTTTTACATTTCTAAATCACTTTTTTTATAACCAAAAATGAATCAACTAGGGACCAGTGCAGGGTATAATCGTTTGTTTTAACCAATGTAATGTTGGAAATAGCCTGGTCAGTGTTATCATGCCACATCTTCTTGGTTACTGATAATAGTATGGAGTAACAAAGTGGGAAATGGTCACTCATTGAGATATCTCCAACCGGGAAACCACGTAATTTGGAAACATGATTATTTCACAAAAATACATAGTCTATGGTACTATACAAGCCTCTTCCATTGAAGGAGTAGCCCATGTGAGCTGGCCGGTTGCAGATTTCATTTGCGAATCCTAAATCTAAAGTAAAAATCATTTAATTAAACAAGTCTACCAATACAGAGTGACAAAAATGGGTATTGCTAGTGCCCTCTTCATATATTAAACCACACGGCTTTCCATCATCATTAGTGCATAATCCCCTACCATTATAACCATTGTATCTTTTACTCCTTTGCTGCATATGGTCCTCACATCTGTAATCAGTTTTGTTACAATCAGACTCATGTTTCCAGTGGGAATGTTGTTATAAATATTAACGATTAGCATGTGCTGCCTTTTATCAAGATCCACTACAATTAGCTGGTAATAGATCTCCTGGAGATAGTTCTCTAACTTTTTTACATTTAGCGTGTTTGAGATATCAGTACTTAAACCACCCTTCGCCATTCCACTTATACCCTCCACTGCCGGAGCATGGGAAGTTTTATATCCATAAATATGGATTGGGTCTTTCAGCCAAGTTTCTTGAAGGGATAAGATATCATAGGGTTTTATAAAATCACACCAGATAGGATTGCTTATCTTAGAGCGAAGAACTGCAATATTCCACAAGGCAAAGTTGCTGGTTACCTCATCTCTTTCCCCCTTGATTCTGCAGATGGAATAAGGCAAACTACATTAGCCTCAGTCTCATCTAGGATTAAGGACTTAAAAACCTTCTGGGGTTCTCTTAGTTGTGTGTTTCTATTTTCTCCTGAAACTTCTCTATGTCCCGATGGAACCAGTAGAATTGATTGAGTACCCATAGCTAACTGAGGTTTGAAAGAGATAGATTAATCTTTACAGGGGGTCTTCACTTGTGGAGACTTGAGTGCACACTCTAAGTTAGTTAAGTATTCTCCTGTATGGGCCATACTATTACCCAGGCAGTCAACTCCTTCAAGCGAAATAATAACTCCATATCGGTTACTAAGTGGAATTTCATCATTGCCATGTCTAGCCCAGGGAAGTATTTGTCCCCCCCACTGTTGCCATGGTGCTACAGTTGGAAACATATCTCTGCCCTGTCTAAACCCTGAGGACATCTGCCCCCACCCCATTCGTCAATGGTCTCTGGGTGCTTGATAAAAGTATCCAAGCGGGACAATATTTATTTCCTGGGCCATGATGTTACTATTCCTGGCCCTCTCCAAAATTACCTGCACCAAGTCTGGAGATTTATAGCTTAGGACCACACAGTCACCTGATAGGGCCTTGAATGCATTTCCAATCCACCCCACTCTCTGCACCATCTTAAAGTCCGAAAAGAGGATGTCTTTAAGGCCGGTCCTGGCACTCAATAGGTGGAGGCATTTGTTCCGCAAGGTTGACCAATGTTCCAGGGTATTAGAAGTTAAACATGGGACATTTGGCAGAACAACTACATAGGGTTTTGCCTCTGGGGGAGATGTAGGTTCACACTATCTTTTGTATCAGATCTATTATTTATTCTAGGCATCTTCTGTGTTTATGGTTCCTCAGACCCTCCCCCATTGCAGGCATCTCATCGATGGCTACTGATCTTTGTGCATCTTGTGTGGCGGTTGACTGAGATCGTGGACCAGGGTGTGAAGATGAAAGAGGTGTTGTGCTTTGGTGTGGGGGATTAATTAAGTTGGAGTCAGAGGGTCCCTTACTTAATGTAGTGGGGCATCGAAAATTGTAAGAAGCTGTGTTACCAGTGGAAGTTCCACTTTTGTTGCCTAATTCCTTCATTGGGGCTGTGTCAGTACCAATACCTCTGTCTGAACAGGCACCAAAATGGAGAGTAGAAATACTATTAATAGACTCTTCTAGCTTGGCAAGCCTATCCTCAATATGAGATCATTTATGGGTCAGTGGACCCAGTAGAGATGCCAATATAACCTCCAACCTTCTCCATGATTCTTCCTCATTTTGCCACAGAAAAGGCCCATTTACTGGTATGTCTAACGATGTATTTTGTCCCTGTCTGCTAATAGTTTCAGTGACTTTAGTTTTTCTCCCAGTTATCTTTGGAGACTGTTGTCTATTTTTCGCAGGCCAAACGGTCCCTCCTTTTCTTGGGAGGTGGTTCAAGGCTACTTCCGTGGCATATGTTTGCTTTCTGCCCCTTGTAGAGACATTTGGCCTGGTCGAACTCTTTATTGCCTCTGAAGATCTAAATGACTCTGAATCTATATCTATAGACTGTGGATGTTCACTGTGAACACTATGAACGCTATGTATAGCCAGTTCTTCAACCTCATCGCCTTCCTCCTGCTGGGCAAGAAGCCCTATATATGTGGTGCTAGCCTGGACATGCTGTGGGTCCAGTGACAATCTCCTCTCTGTAAGCTCTATCTCATGATTGAGAGCAGATTCCACCCTCAACAGAAAGGCATCAAGGGTCCCACCACTCCAGTCCCAGATTTACGTTTACTCATTGTTGTTATGTTGAGTAATCACAGTGACCGCACAGTTCCTAACACGTAATACAATTATCCGGTCATCTCAGTTACATGATGTTAATGGTGTGGCCCAGCCCAGTGTCTTTCGATCACTGCCAGGCTCGGATGAGCCCGCCCTTGGCCCGGCACGTCCCGTGCATCAGGAGGCCTATGTTCCTTTTAGGCGCCTCAGGAGGCCTAATTCTGGTGTGGGCGGCGGGGGCGCCACTAGGGCTACTGGGGGTTGTGGTCCTGCTCTGGCCACCTCTCATGTGGCCTGCGCTTCTCCCAAAATGACTCTGGCGGCGGTGGCAGCAAAACCAACAGCAAAGGAACGAAGAGAATCCCAAGTAAGTGTTCCTTTTAAGCGCCTACGGCACTTAATTCCGGCGTTGGCAGTGTGCGCGCCTGCTAGAGCTGCAGGGGGTTGTGGTCCTGCTCTGGCCTCTTCTCAGGAGGCCCACGTTTCCCCCAAAATGACTCCGGCGGTGGTGGCGGCAAAACCAACAGCAAAGAAACGAAGAGAATCCCAAGTAAGCAGAGCTCCCACAACACGGGAGCCCTGTGTTCCTTTCCAACGCCTCCGGGCGCTTAATTACGGCGTGGGACCAACAGCAAAGAAACGAAGAGAATCAGTCTTGACTCTATGCCTCATGGGAAAAGTCCAGCCCGAACAGTCAAGCCAGGTCTTACATGAACCAGAAACATGCATCCTGGGATCAGTTTCTGGGTTACACCCTTCATCAGCCAGGCTAGCTTGAATCTAGTGACAAAGTGAGCAAAGGACCCACGCCTGGGCATACCCTGCCAACATAGGGAGAACAAAGCAAACACAAGGAGATGATGGACGGAGGGCTGAAACTTTTCAGACACTCACCCCCAGTCACAGATCTGGGTTGAATACATCATCGTTCTTTAGCTCACTTCGCCACCCCAGTTCAGACATAGCTATATGCAAATCAGTCTTGACCCTATGCCTCATGGGAACAGTCCAGCCGAACTGCCAACCCATGTCTTTCCTGGACCGGAAACAAGAATCCTGGGACCGGTTTGGGGCTAACAGCCCTCATCAGCCAGGGTAGATTGAATCCAGTGGCAAAGAATGCAAGGGACCCACGACTGGGCATACCCTGCCAACTTAGATCGAACAAAGCAACCACAAGGAGATGATGGACTGAGCGCTGAAACTTTTTAGACACTTAACCCCAGTGACAGATCTGTGTTGAATCCATCACCGTTCTTTACCTCACTTTGCCAACCCAGCTCAGACACAGCTATAAGCAAATCAGTCCTAACAGACTTCATTAAAGATGGTGTCTGGCGGGAAACGCTGTTTGACACCCAGCGTTCGTTCCCCGAGAAACACAACAGATGTAATTACAGGAGCCAGCACAAGGCCATTAATTGGTAGAGTTCCCTATTTGTCACAGCATATGTTTGGTTGCCACAACAAAACCTTTCTTTACCTGCCATTTCAGAGTTCTGTCAAGACCGCGAAAAGGAGGCAATTGGTCATGCAGGATACCTGTGTATAACCGAGGAAGCCCATATCTGAACTGCCACTGTTGCTATCGAGGGAGAGGGGACCCAGACCACTAGTCCCAGAATCCTGTGCAGACTCTACCTCAAATGTCATCCTAACGTGCCTGGAGGCGCCTACAAAATACTTTGAGGGCTCCCGCAGCGCGGGAAGCCCGTACCTGTACTGCCACTGTTGCCGCCGAGGGAGAGGGGATTCGGACCACCAGTCCCAGAATCCTGTGCGGACTCTGCCACTAACGTCATTCAAACGCGCCTGGAGGCGCCTCCAAAATATTTCACGGCCTTCCACAGCACGGGATGCGTGTGGGCCAAGGGCAGGCCCGTCTGCACCTGTCGGCGCCAGGAGGAGACAGGACAGGGCCACTCCCTTGACACTTTGGCATCTAGCAGCGCACCGCAGTATAAAAGGTAATCTGTACTCTATCCATTTGGCCCTGTCATTGAGTCAGTAAACCATAATTTGGTGACACTTTGCACTAGGCAGTGGTGAGGCGTGTTAAGTTAGCTGGTTACTGGTATCTGGTAACATTCCACTGTTCTGTCTGTGCCTTTTTCACTCTCATCTCATCGTTTTTTAACCACATTGGTGCTAAGGCAATTCCCGCTGGGTGCTGATTATTGAAAATCCCATTGTTCATGACAAGGTCAGCTCGTCATTAGCACAGCTCCAGTGCACTGCATGACAAGCTGACCTTGTCATGAGCATGGAAGGGGTTAATTATTGCTGTTGCGCTATACGTATTTTGTATAAGTTGCATGGGAAAAGGAAAGCTGTATATTGCCTAGGAGGGGGTCCATTTTGTCCAATGGGAAAGGGTAAGAAAGCCCAAAAGTCGTCCAAACAGTCAATGCAATAAAATAAGAACTGTAATATGAGTCGCTTTGATAGTTTAGTGAGTGACTGCCATGAGATATTAGATGCTCCTGTGGGTCCTGAAAGTAGCTTAACAGTTGTGTGTTACCCTTCCCCCTCTACTTCCCCAAGTGGAGCTTTAATAATTCCAGATATGTTTAAAAGATCTCTACCAAAAGGGCTCCCAGCATCATCTCAAGCTGGTACTTCGAATATTAATTCCATAATATCATGTTCTAATACAACTGATAAAAGCCAACCATATCAGGTAATTGAATGTACAAATAGATGTCTCCCCTTAGTGGATCTGAGCGAGGAATCCTGTGCCCCTCAGGATATTGAAGAAATAGGAGACAGTGTTAAAACTGTTACTCCTACCTGCCTGTTTAAGCCCATGTGTATCGATCAGTCCATAGGTGAGATCATGGGGTTGAAAGCTCAGATAAGAAACCTCTCCGATGAAGTTAGCATACTCAAGGGCATGATTGATATGCTTTCAGCCTCACTGAAGTCTCACACACACGCCCTACGCATCTACCTATCGAAACACAGTCCATGGTTCGCCACCTTATTCCCAGTGATCCAATAAAGGCTGGTATATATATAACGAGCAGTGATAGTGACATCATAGGACAGCACACTCTTTGTGAGAAGCAAAAACACTCTGGCCCTACAAAACCACAGCCTTCCACTATTAACACTCCAATTGTACATAGAGGCCCATGTCCGCCAAACACGGGACCTAGAAGAGAACAACATATTATTCCTCGACCTGGCCACCCTTTTGGAACCTTTTAAACTGATAGAATCGCTAGTTCTGAGAGACCCATGACTAGTTTTGTAAAACGTAAATTTTTTGGGACTAACTTCCTTAAAATCTCTTCCAGCCTAATTAGGGAAGATGAACAATTTTTAATTAATAAATGCACTCAATGGCTGAGACATGTATGAAAGTGTAGATCCATAATCAGGGAAGATATATCTTCCGTAGAGTGCAGAAAACTGTGCGAACAAATTGGAAGATCCTAAATGTTGCAGGATCTAACATTCCTACTCCCTTATTTCATTTAAAAGAGGATCTAGCCTAAGGGACAGTTTGGTCCATACGAGACCAAGACAAGAAGGTAAAGAAAGAGTACCTACGAACACCTTGTGGAATCTGCCAGCTGTACAGGGCCACTATCCTTGCGGTTCATGTACCGCCTGCCCACAGAAAAAGAAGACTTTGACCATTGACATTGGGACCACTAGACCTTGGGTCCTCAAGAACCACACCAATTGCAACAGCGACAAGGTTATTTACCTGATCACATGTCCTTGTTCCCTACGTTATGTAGGTATGACTACAAGGAAAGTTAAAGTAAGAATAAATGAGCACAAAAGTACTATTCGTTGCAACAAACAGGCTACCCGACTGACCAATCATTTCTTGCAAATGAAAAATAAAGCAGAAGAAATGAGTTGGACAGTTTTAGAGCAGCCATTTGTGCCCCAACATGTGAAGGATGTCACCAGGTATCTCTTTCTCAAAGAACAAAAGTGGATTTATAAATTGAGAAGTGATACAGAGGGCCTCAATGACAATATCCCTTGGGTGACCATCTAACCCGGATCAGACTAACACACTTGCATATATTCTACATATAGTGACCATCGTGTTGGTCTGTCACGTATTCATTTGCATACTACACATGCCCCAGCTTATATGGTTCCCTATATGTTAACCCTGGACTCTCTCAGCCTGTTAACATTTTTATGAGCCCGGATTATAGATCAGTATGTGCAACATGCCTTGTGTCATATGTCACTTCTACGACAGTTTTCATATGGTTCAACCTGCTTTCCCTCTGCAGTTTTAACCTTAACTTTAATCCCAATATGGGACTTTTTTGTACACAGAGACTCTTTGTGATCCTTATTTGCGACATCGGATCATTTTATATCTTAGGTCTTGACAAACGTCCCCATACATCCTCTAGATCGTCAAAATCTATATAGATCGTGGATGGACAGAGCAGCTGCATTTTCTCTAGAGTGCACTAGAAGGAAACTTGGTAATCAGGCACCTAGGATGCCCTGATTATCTCCTAATTTTTAAGTCTGGACACTCGTGTGGATAGGTGTGTAGACACACCTTCGTTTTTCGAGCTACTGTGTCCCCTCTACTGCATTGGGTTCCTCGACCTCTAACCTTGACATCTGATATCTTACATTGTTCCGGTCCAATTCTTGGAATGAGTCCACAGAGATGTGTGACCGTACACATTTATAAATATTGCGTGAGTTTGAGTCAACAGTAACGCGTTGTTTTGGGAGCAATATGTATACTATTAGTGTCTCACGGTTTGACCCCCCCTTTTTGCCGTACTTCGACCGTCATGAGGCTGTTCCTCTGTTATGGTGGCTCCCTTATAAATCTCTGCGAGATGCCGCGCATAATTTAATTTGGCGCCTTGGTATCCATTAACTAATTTGTTAGAAGACATTGTTCTCTTCCTATTATCGGACCGGCGCAGGCACACTCATATTGAGTTAGGAGCGCCCTATCAGGTCCGCCCCTATGGCTGCCTGGATCGCTACACTTGACTTGCTGCCTCTCACATTGGGCTTTTGTGAGATGCTGTACTTTTCTCCAATCAGGGCGTGCGCAGTGGTTTAAAAGCTCAATGCTTATGAGACACTGTGCCGACTATACTATTGGTTTGACGCAGGAGCACTCAAATGGAGCTACAGCTTTCCATCTGGTCCGCCACTCTTTGTTATTCTACACGCACGCTGACGCTCAGTGTGCTATCATTTCTATTGGTCATAGCGCTTCCTACCATTCCCAGGCCGCGCAGGCGCATTTAGGTTCATTCGGAGCGCTCTATCCGGTCCGCTGGAGGCAACACCTGTACAATTAACCTGTGAGCCTGTTTACTTGTTCCTAACTGGTCCGCACGAACGATTTTCACACAAGGAAGGCGTATACAATTACTTAGACTGCAGTTTCCACTACAGTCCGACTTTAGCAGGGACCGCGCTCGCTTTCCTATTGGCTAGTGAGGCTTTTATAAGCTTCCCCCTGCTCCTGTTCGGTACCTCCCCCTCGGCTCATGATCAGTCTAGGGGTACCGACGGACAGGTGAGGCAGCATACTCGGCAGAGCTTCTCTTCCACCTTACGCCCTCTGTTGGACCATGATCACGATGCTGAACTATAATCTTTGACTGATCTTCGTTAATCTTCAAAAGAATATGGATTTTGGTTTTTTCAGTGCTGAGCTGCTTTGACTGCACACCTACTAATACATTGCTAGTATTGGAGAATAATACTACTTTAGTCCTAGTCTTACGGTGGCCCTGTTGGGTGCTGCCTCCTGAATGCTCAGAACCAATGCCCAGGTTATTTAACTGTTATACAAGTAAAAGGATTTTTGGTTTGACCTAACTAGGCATCCATTATTCTTTATTCACAAATAGAGCGGGGCCTCCATCCCTGAGCAGTGGCCAGGAGAGGCGAGGCTTTCTCCCAAGACTATTTGGGTGAGTAAAACTAAAGAATAAAATATAAATTAAGGAATCTATCGCTATGAAGAATGACTTTTAAGCAAATGAAACATGAGGCCCAACCAAAAAATGTGTCTGTGTTCTACCTATATGTTATCTTTCTGTATTTGTGTATCTCCCTTTCAGGAAAGAATCCTTTATTTTTTGAGAAACAGACATCACCCGTATGAAAATTCTGCGTACGGTAGGATGTTTGGTATCATTTGATATGTGTTAAATTTTCTTCTTTTACACTGGTTTAATTTGCCTTATTGCAGTAGTGTTCCAGAGGTCCTGATGAAAGCCGGGTAGGTTGTGATTCCTACAATGGCTGAAACATGTTGACCAAGCACCGTCTTTAGCTGACAGCTATAATTTCAAACTGTCATACACTCATTTTTAATATTGACACCATGATATCTCCCCAATAAAGTTTTCTCTTATGTCATGGTAGCCAATTTTAAACTGAACTTTTGATTTTTCTTTACACTTTTTCACTGCAATTGACATCCCACAGCACTATAATAAACGATTGGCTTTTGGTATGATCCATCACTGGTGGTTCCTTCGGTTTGGAGAAGCATACAATACCAACAGGTGTGTGTCTCCGTATCAGGACCATCTCTGTAGTAATCCCAGATGATGATGCTCTGCCATTTGGGTGGGCTGATGGGATGTCTTTCCTTTTTGTTGTATACATTTTACAGGTAGACACAGAGCTTTTTCTTCACCCTTGTTATAATAACAGACCATTGACAGTCTTCGTTGTTTTGAAATATTGTGAATGGGGGTTTAGTCTGTCTCCCTGGTCTTTAAATATACTTTTCCCCTTAGACCCTCCACCAATTATTTATTACGAAGATATATCTCCTGCCAAAAGGTTTACACCTCTGAGCCAAAACACTGATTATGTCTGCCTTACATTAGTATCCATGGATATGGTAGAGAACTTAGTGGCTTTTGACCTGAGGACATCACATATGATTTCCACAAATATTAGGATGAAACGCAATCCTCCAGTTAGACTTATCAACCAAACAACTAATAATTTAGCTACATTCTGCAATGAGGCCTCTACCCTACATAATATAGATTGATGCCCAAGGAACCTTCCTTCACCACCGCGAATAGTGGAACCAGTAGAATCTGCACATTTTTGGGTGCTGGATGGGAGATGTTCCATTCGGCCTGTCAATGGCAGAACCAGAGGGCCTGACGTAGCTGATGGGCCTTTAGGGGCCAAACTGTTTTTACAGGCTGACTCATTGTACCCACTAGAGAACTCCGGACCAGCCTACCTGAACAACAGACTCAACTTCTACACCCCTGCCCACCAGCTCCGCTCCGCCAGCCTTGCCCTTACCGCCGTCCCACGAATCTAACATACCACCTTCGGAGACAGATCCTTTTACTTCCTCGCTGCCAAGACCTGGAACACCCTCCCCACCCACCTGTGGCAGACCCAGGACCTGCTCACCTTCAGGAAGCTCCTCAAGACCTGGCTCTTCGAGCAGCAGCAGCAGCCACTCCCTCCCCTCAGCGCCTTGAGACCCTCATGGGTGAGTAGTGTACTTTACAAGTTCAGTGATTGATTGATTGATTGGATGAGTTGTTTTCACTTCACACGGAACAAGATTTGCTTGCAGAGCTGAGAGATTCAGTAAGGTCTGATGTGTGGGACTTTACAGGAAAAGAAATTGGTTTGATGAAAGGTGTGGATCCTATTCAGGTACAGCGAAACCTGGTGCGACATATCCAAATACACCTCAGTATAAGATGAGCCCTGAGATAATAGCAGGAGTTTCTGCTGTCATTAAATGATTGAGCAGGGTATTCTAAAAGAAATACTAAGCAGTCCTTGTACTTCACCTAATATGGGAATTAAAAAGCCAAGCGGAAAATATAGAATAGTACAGGATTTACGAAAGATCAATGAGATTGTGGTACCCTATTGTCCAATAGTGCCAAATCCAGCAGTAATTCCTTATCAAATTTCTTGTGATGCAGAATGGTACACAGTGATTGATCTGTGTAAAGCATTTTTCTCGATTCCTTTACTTCCAGGTAGCCAGTATTTATTCGCTTTCTGTTTCGGAGACCGTGTTTTGGCATGGTGCCGAGTTCCTCAAGGGTACACAGAGAGTCCCTCAATTTTTTTTATCAGATTTAGAAAAGATGTTTGGAGACTTTGATCATGCCAGGAAAATCAGTTTTCTTTCAGTACATTGATGACCTACTGGTGGCATCTAAGACACGAGAGGCATGTGTGACAGATACAAAATTGCGTTACTGAACCATTTGGAAGAAGGAGGACATAAAGTATCACCAGCAAAATTACAATTTTATAAACAGGATGTCCAGTATTTGGGACATAAAATAGAGAAGGGACTCAGGAAAGTGACACCAGAAAGGATCAGTGTGATTCAGCATTTGAGTCCTCGTAAGACTCAGAAAGAAGTGCAAATGTTTTTGGGAATGGTTGGATACTGCCGACAGTGGATCAGTGGTTTTTCACTGATTGCAAATCCTCTCCAGAGGTTCACACATAAAGATGTGACTGATTTGATTGAGTTGGATGATGAGGGGATTAAAGCTTTTATTGAGTTGTGAGACATATGGAAAGGATTTTGCATTATATTCTCGTGAGAGAGATGGGTGTGCATTATCAGTTTTGACCCACAGAGATGGAATGGCACAACTTTCAGTGGCATATTTTTCTGCTACTTTGGATTCTGTGGCTGCAGCGTTACCAGGATGTTTGAAAGCAGTTGCTGCAACTTGAGTGAGTCTTGAACAGAGTGAAGCGATTGTGATGGGATATCCAGTTAAGGTATATGTGCCAAATTCTGTTGAGATCCTATTAACAAGAACACGGACTCAGCACATGACCTATAGACGGCTGACTCGGTATGAAAGCGTAATTTTGGGTGCTGAAAATGTGACTGTGGTTATATTTTTTACCCTAAATCCAGCAACATTGTTGACTAGTACATTTTGTAAGGAAGTAAAGAAGGAAGCAGATCATGATTGTTTGGATGTGACAGAGTTGTTTACGAAACCAAGGCCGGACGTCAAAGACTCACCACTAGAAGAATCAGATAGTGGGATGTTTGTTGATGAATCCTGTCTGAGAAATGAAAGTGGTGTATTGAGTTCTGCCTATGCAATATGTACAGTGGCAGCAGTTTTAGAAGCATCCTGTCTAATTGGGGTAAAATCTGCACAAATTGCTTAACCATATCTATGGAGAGTCAATATGGTTTTGGGGTGGTTCACGATTTTGGGCAGCTGTGGTTGCAAATGGGATTTCTGACTTCTTCAAGTTCAAATGTGAAAGATGTATTGAATGCTTTGCAATTGCCGAACAAGATTGCAGTGGTCAAATGTTCTGCACATAAGTCAGAAAATGATTATGTGACGAACGGCAACAGATACTCAGATCAAGTAGCGTGTTTCTGTGCACAAAATTCAATTGCCATCAACAGAAGGGTGAAAAAGAAAAAAAATACCAATTGCCACTTGAAGATTTCCTCTTTAGAAACTTGGGATGAAATTAGACAGTTGTAGAATGAGGCAAGTGACGAAAAGAAAGAGCTTTGGATAAAATCAGGTTGCACAAGGAGAGCAGAAGATGAGGGATGGGTGTACACAGATGGGAGGCCAGTCATACCAGATTGTTTACTTTCCCAAATGGCAAGGGTATACCATGGAATTGCACATGTTAGAAGAAATGCAATGATTAGGCTTGTCAAGCAGTCATGGTATAACCCAAAGAGTAGACTCATTGCAGAGAGTCTATGCCAGAGGTTTTTTAGCTGTCAGCAGCAAAATCCAGGTAGAAATACAGTTGTTATTTGGGGACGAATTGGAAAAGCATCAGGACCATTTACAAGAGTCCAACTTGATTTTATTGAGGTATCCCCATGTAATGGAATAACATATGTGTTGGTTGTTGTCTGTTTGTTTTCATATTGGGTAGAGACTTATCCCACTAGAAGGAATGATAGCCTTACCGTAGCTAAACTGCGCTTCTGAGAGAATTGATCCCAAGGTACGGATTTCCAGTCACTTTAGAAACATATAGGGGATCCCATTTGAAGAATAAGATAATTCGGATGATTTGTGCAGCATTACAAATGAAGCAAAGGTTGCATTGTGCCTATCAACTAGAGGCTTCTGGAATAGTGGAAAAAGTAAATGGCACACTAAAATCTAGATTGGGAAAAGTGTTGTGTGTCGATTTAGATACCGTATATAGATTTCCCGATTAATGCCCATATATTGATGCAATTCACTTTGGCCTTATTTAGGCATAGAAATTCAGCCCTTATTTAGGCATTGCTCATGCTAACCAAATACAGGCATGTTCAACTACATCCGATCCTCTTCGTCACAACGAGTTCTTGGAAAACCAGAGTCTTCAGCCTTTAGGACTTCCCCTTGCCTGGATATTGATTTCTCCAAGAACTCATTTATTATGCATGAACATCTATTCCTTAGGGGTTTATTCATGACGATCATATGCCCGACTTGTACGTCAATACTGGCATTCCTAAACACCTTCAAGGTATAAATATACCTTCACTTGCTATGGCAAGACACGGTGCGCTTCGGCTACCTACTTGCATGATGATGCTCGTAACAGCAAGTCCCGAAGGAAGTCAAGTCCCCAACTGACGCACTGACAAGACACTGTCATCCTCCTCGCCGAGAATCCAGCTCCAGTGTTTCTGACTCCCCTTGGGGGGTGTTAGAGATCGAGTCCCGGGAAAGAGATACCAACCTCTCTCATTCTCAGGTATGGAGCTGGTTAGAACCTGGAGAAAGTTTTGGCAACTCTTGGCACAACTAAACTAAACTATAGCTAAACAGCACCTACTTCTTCCCTCATACTATACTTAGGGTAGATACACTAGGGTAGGAATATTTTAGAAGCACCAGTTGAGTATTTTAGCCTGCGTTATTTATGTATGTATTTTTAGGTCTCGCCTACGCAGCATGCATGCGCTGCATGGCAAAAAGACCTTTTGTAATCGATTCCGTTTTGCAGTTACAAACGTGCACGAGTTGCATTGGTTTGAATGGCAACGCGTGCACGTTTGGCGATTACCTTGCGGAAGCGAGCCTACAGATGGTTCCCACTCGCTCCAGCAAGGGAATCAGGCGCAGGCCTCTCCCCTCCGCTTGCTGCCTCCTCCTCTCCTCGTCAGCGTGAGGCGCTCTCTTGTTTTCTTACTGTTGATGCATTTAGGGAAATAGGAAAAAAAGTGCACATTGTTCAGAGCAAGACACTTCAAAAGAGTTTGCGACTTTGATGAGATTGTAATATGGAAAGAGGTCACATTAACTGCCGTGACCATGTGGGTGAAATTAGTCAACTCAGTGACCTTGAGTGTTCACAAACAAAACACAGCACCCCATTCATCCAACGCCAGGCGCATCCAAACAACAGCTACAGTGATCGGTCATAGAAATACACATTACTTTCAACTCCTGCCAGACAGGTCTGCGCCTCAAAGACATGGACAGGTAGCACGGTCTGAGTGAAAGAAAGGGGGGCATCGAAAGGGCTGCAACATAGTTCGTAGGACAGGGAGGATGCAGCCATTGTCACAAACAGAAGGTAATCCCAATTCGGCTGGTAGCTCAATTATGGGCAAAATGGTCACGAATACAGGAAAAAATGTGAGAATGGGTACGGAAATATCAATTATTGTAATTATTTCCCATTCCAGTTTGGTAATATTAAATGCTGTGATTACACCACACATTGGAATCGGTATTTTCGGGCCTCCCGACTATTGTAATGAAGGCCTGGTTATTAGGCAAGTTTCAGAAGGGAAGGACCTACATACAAAACAAGTTTCACTTTGTATTCTTCATTTCCTTCTGTATGTACGTAACACATTCAGTTGAAAGCCCCTTGTGCTCATGATAGCTCATGTGATCTGCCACATTTGTACATAGTTCGTGGATGGAAAAAAGTTCTTCCAATTTAACGTACACACAGTTATAAAGACCAACGCTTTAAGTTGATGCATTTACAATCTTTTTTACAAAACATCGTTTGGCTTCTTTGCGTGCTGGGGGCACTGTTCAGTGCATGTAAAGGTTCAAAGGTTCAAAAAGTTTATTATGTTTTGGCTCTCAATGAGGGCCACATAAAAATAAACACACAATTATACAGCATTAATTACAGTTAAGTCACGAAACAAGACAGAAAGGAAACACTTCTTATCCACCGTTCAAGCAATCATCGAACATCTCCCTATAAATCATTAATAAATATCTAAAAACCCTTTAAAAAAATTAAAAATTCTGAAACAAAACATTTCATTTGGAGGACAGTAAAGTGCATGGAAAAAGGTTTTTACATTTAAGATTTCTAGTTGTAGACAAATTGGTTTTAACCATTTATAGCGCAATAGGCGCAGTGCGGGACAAATGAACAAGACATGATTACGATCCTGTACAGCATTATGACAGAGATTACATATTGGCGATACACCATACCACTTTGCTAAAAGGAGATTTTGTGGAAGCAGATCATGTCTTAAAAGGTACCATAACCTACGGACTCTATGAGGAGTATTCCAAATAAGGTATTGTTGGGCCAGCTTTGGTGTATATGTATTTAACAGAGATTCCCTTTCTTTTTGTCTTGGTTGGGCAAGCATATCCAATTTATAACAGAGTTCCCAAGATGCACATTTTAATGTAGACTTTAGCTCAGAGGGAGTAAGTAAAAATAAAGTGCTTTCATCCAATTCTAACAGAAATACTGCTTTTCTAAAGTTTTTTACTAACAGAGAAAACTCGTTAAAGTTGCCCAAGAGTTCCCTTTTAATGGCTTCTCGTAAGGAACCCGATTTACCTCTGGCCAGACAGGCTACCCATCTTATGAGGGCTACCAACCCCTGTACCCAACAACTTCCGAGTCCGAATTCCAGCCTGCATGAAGATACAGAGCACGCTGTATTAAGGGAAGAAATTTTTGTTAGTACCTTTCCTTCCATTTTTTGCAAGAATCCCCATTGTTTTAACTCCACTAATTCAATTCCGTACAGTAGAGTTGCAGGTATCTTTGCTCTAAATACATCCAAAAATAGTGAAAAATGTCTCTTCCCTGTAGCATTGTACAAGGAACTTAACCCCATGCCATGGGCCAATGCTTTACCTGAATTGTGTTCAATGTGGGGATTCTCACTTAGGTTTGCTGAAATTATTTTACCTAAGAAGGTGTAGGTTTTAACCACCTCTAGTTTCTGTCCACCTATAGCCCAGCTATAACTTCCAGACCTACATTTTTTCTTTCTAAAAATGCACATGATTTTACTTTTCGATATATTAATTTTCATATGATGTGCCTCTGCAAATTGATTCAATGCATGCAGGCGATTAGACAGACCCTTCGGGGTTAAATCTAAAACGAGTATGTCATCCGCATACACTAAAACCGATATAGATGACCCTCCAATTATCGGGGCTAATCCCCCACAAACTGCAATGGAAGATGGTAGGTCTGCCGTATATAGTGAAAACAATATAGGGGCCAGTATACACCCTTGTTTTAACCCATTCTGAGAAGGGATAGATTGAGAAAGACCCCTTTCTCCGCCTTGTAGCACCTTACACCACGTGTTCGAGTGAAGAGATTTTACCAATTCGAGTAAATACACTGGCATACCCAATACAGCCAGCTTTCTCCACAGCGTTGGACGGTCCACCTTATCAAACGCTGTGGAGAAATCTATAAATGCTGCGTATATGCCACTACCTCGAACACGTACATATTTGTCCACAATCACCTGTAATGATGTCAAATTATCTAGAGTTCCATGCTCTTTGCGAAATCCAGTTTGTTCCATGGGTAAAATACCATTTAATTCTACCCATTCAGTGATTAACATTAAAAGACATTTGGCGAAAATGTTTCCTATTGAATCCAATAGAGCTATTAGACGATAATTCGTAGGCTTATCCCGCTCTCCCTTTTTAAATATGGGGATTAATATACTTCCCCTCCAAGAGTTGGGGACTGATCTAGATATAAAGCATGCATGAAACACTGGGAGAAGAATCCTACTCCAGGAGGTGACGTCTTGCTTAATTATTGACATGGGCAATTCGTCCGGACCCATTGCTCCGGAGGAGCGCATACTCTTTATCATGGAAGCTATGGATTTCTCGGTCGGGAGTTCTATGTTATGCTCTCTATTTGGGGCTGGATCCCAGTTATCCCCCTCTGCACCGTTAGATGCATATAAGCTAGATATAAATAGTATCCAGACATCTTCCGCAATAGAGATGGGGATGGGGGTTGTTATTGCTCCACATCCCTTCCCTATTATGGACCAGAATTCTCTAGATTTGTTAAAGGCCGAAGCCTCTCTTAACCTAATCCAGAGAGAATCTTCTTTTTCTCTTTTTAATTTAGATCTCAATCTGACCCTCCTTCTTTTTAGTAAGGCTAACTTATGCTCATTTTCCCTAGATCTATTAAGGTACTGTTGCCTCACAAGTTTGTTTATCTCCTTATTTAAAATTAATAGTATACTAGGAGAGAAGTGCAACTTTTTAGGATTTCTAATTTTCTTAGCTATCATGGTAAGTTTCTTCATAAAGTTTTCGAGGTGTAAAAATTCCATACCCTGCCATTCATCTAATTCTAGTAAAGTTTGGGCAAAATTATTTTGTACATCCTTCATAGTGATAGAGTCCCAGAAACATCTTCCAGACTTACAATTAATAGAAACTCCTTTATTCACTAGGGTCCAAGAGTTAGTATCTGGAGGTTTTATTGAGACAGTTATGTTAATCATATTATGGTCGCTCAGAGAAGAGTGAGAGATCATTATATCTCGAATGAAAGAGAACGTATCATAGTCCGTAATTACATAATCCAGGATGGATTCACCCCTAAATGACCCATGTGTAAAATTAGCAGGAGTGTCAGAAGGCATCCTACCGTTTACGATAAGCCCCTCTGAATAGCTAAGTTCCTCAAGCAATATCTTTCCTCTTTTATTAGTTTTTATTTTAGTAGGAAAGATTGCTTGAGGTATATTATATGCTTCTTCCTTAGGTTTGTTTTCTAAACATGTCTAAACTTAAGTTAGACACTTTGCTATTTAAGTCACCCACGAGTAAGATATATGGGGGCTGATCGAGCTCTAATAATTGTTTTACATAAGAAAACATTCGCTTTAGAACAGTATTAAAAATATCTTCAGGTGGAATATATGCATTTAAAATTATAAATGAAGACCGTCTACCCACTGATGCTAGATTATTGATAGTTATTGATTGGAAAAGATTACTAGTGTCCGTATAATGGGAAAATTGCCATTGTAAAGAATTAGATAACAAACAGGCAATTCCACCTTTTGCATGGCCTTTTTTAGAAGGTGTAGCGGGGGCCTCCAGAACAAAATAATCTTTCCCCCCATATAGGAGATTTTTACACCATGTTTCCTGAATACATAGCACATCTGCGTTCAAAGAAAGTAAAAAATCAAGTTTCTCTGGGCAATTATGAAGGCCTGCAGCATTCCAAGAGACAATTTTTAATTGTCTGTTAAAGATGTTGAAATAGTCGTGAGTTGTTCGATGTGTTATTCGATAAAACTCCTGGTAACCAATTCCACATCTGATTGTCTTCTGTTAGAGGAGTATCTATGTTCTCAGAAAGAGGGAGTACCTGAGAAACCATGCGTTTACCTCTAGAGACCCAGATTTGTAGATCTTTATTACAAGTGGACGGGTCTTCCTGCCTAGAACCCAACTTTGCATTTCTTTCTCTAGAGAAAATACACTTTCCATTATTAAAAACAGGTAACACATCAATCCCTCTACGTTGAAATACTTCCGCTTGTTGGAATACAAGGTTAGCAATTATTTTTGAGTAAAATTTTACCCTTGCTCGTTGCCCATTTTCAAATCTTATTGGTGAGACCAAATCAATATCGTTTGACAGAATAAGTTTTAAGCTTTCAATTTCTTTAAAGCAATTAAGCAACCAAGATCTGTTCAATTTTAAGTCTAAATCGAATAAGGGAAGAAAATCCAATGTCAAAGTATCCACACATGTGATAGGAGCTTTCAATGGCTGAATAGTTGAACTCTTAGCCACTTCAGATTGGAGCCGAAAAGTAGGTGCTGATGGATTAAGTACCCTTGTTACTATAGGCATATTTCTTATATCCTCATCAACTGATGCTTGGGGTTCTATTACATTTACCTCAGAGCATGGAACTACCCCATTCATAGTACCTTCAGCAGGGGTACCTTCCACTACATTGTTAGTGATACAACCCACTACCTCTTTATCGGGAGTATCCAATATTAAACTATCTGCACTTTCTATAACATCAGGCACTTCAGATATTATGTGTTTTTGGAAAATAATTTGCCTCTGTCTTTTCTTCTTGTACTTACGAACCAGCTTCCTATTTTTCCCTTTACTTTTTACTTTTACTGTTCTGTTAGTCGCCAAAGTTCCTTCAGGTTCTTTTTTCTCCTGATTAAAGATGGGAAAAAGTTCATTTCCGGCAGTTTGATTAACCTCTACCAAGCTTTCTTCCTTCAAGGTAGGTTCTAATTCTTTCCTCTGTTTTAAGGAAGATGGGGTAGGGGTCTTGGAGGGCTCATGAATATCAACCTTTAAAGTCATCCCCAACGGTGCATTTTTTCTCAATGAATTAGTGTTGTCTACGACTTTTTGGATAACAGATTCAGTAGGGGGAATAGTCACAATCTCAGCGTTTTTAACCAGCAATGCTTTCAATATCTCAGTAACTGAGGCCAAAATGCAATCAGAACTCACTGCAAATTTACCTAGTAAGAGTAATATAGAAGACAGTAATTGTTCAAGTGCTATCAGAGAATCAGAGATCGGTTTTTCATTTTTTGGGTAACCAGATGCAGTAAAAGAGCAGATCCCTGATAGATTAAGTTGTGGAGATTTCAAATCACTCTGCATTGAGGGGATGTCATTAGATTTGATAGAAGGAGTGCTACTATATAGCAGTAATCCTGATGGCGTTGCTCCATTTGGAGTTTTACTAGGTTCAGGCTGATTCAAAATTCTCTTGTCCATGTAGCGACCACAGAGTTCGAGATCGATACTGGACGAAATAGATACTTCTCCTATGTCTTCCTCCGCATTTTCTATTCCCTTAAGAGTATTGTGCTGAAGTACTTTCAAATTTGTTAACATGAGATCGGAGTCGACTCCTTTTGATGAACATGCTGGGAGGATTGCATCATTAGACTGAGTCAGAGAAGGCTTATTTGTTTCCGTCGTTAGATCAAGATTGAGATCTTTCACTACATCGAACTGCAGTTTCGACTGTGTTATCATCTCATCATCAGTTGTTATTGGAACTTCCATGGGTTTATTCACAGGTTTTTCCCAGATTTGCAGTAACTGCATCTGACCTTTAAGTTGTACGCTATTTTCGTATTTGTTCCTCAGGGGGTTAGATCTTGTTTTTATACATGACCTCCCCCCTAGGACTCTTCCAGAACGTAATTTCTTTGCAGTCATGATGTCTGGAGAAAATCTAGCCCAGCAGCAGGCTTATAAAACCAGAATATAGAAACAAACAGTCAATAGAATATGAATCCACAGGGAGAGGAAGTAAACGCTCGTCCAGGCGACAGACTTATTTCCTTACAGATTACAATTCTGCGAACTTACTTAAAATGCAAAAATACAAAAGAAAAATTAAAAATACCGGAGCCCAGCCCGGCCTACCTCGGCCACTGAGGACCACAGAGGGCCCGCCCTTTGCCCGGGCTTCGCCCGGCGTCCCGCGAGACGGGGGTGACGCGCTATTTCAGCGCCTCCTGGCGCGCAGATGACGCGGCGTGCGCCGCTCGTGATGCTGGGTAGTGTAGTCCTTTCCCCCCTCCGACCACGCTCCACTCGGCTACCGGGCTCCGAGGTGTCAGAGGAGTCGGGCAGCGGGAGGCGGGAGGGCAAGCACCGGTGTTCCGATGGTCTGGTGATGCAGGTAGGCGTCAGGACAAGTGGCAGCAAGGGTTTCGCAAAATCAGAGAGATTCCCCCCCTCGACCGGGGTGACGCGCTATTTCAGCGCCTCCTGGCGCGCAGATGACGCGGCGTGCGCCGCTCGTGATGCTGGGTAGTGTAGTCCTTTCCCCCCTCCGACCGCGCTCCACTCGGCTACCGGGCTCTGAGGTGTCAGAGGAGTCGGGCAGCGGGAGGCGGGAGGGCAAGCACCGGTGTTCCGATGGTCTGGTGATGCAGGTAGGCGTCAGGACAAGTGGCAGCAAGGGTTTCGCAAAATCAGAGAGATAGCTGCTTTCACGATAATGTGTAAGAAATGTAAGAAAATTGCTGCTGACACACAGTTGCCGAGTGTATACAGGTGAAGCTGCGTGTATCAGCGTAATTCCGTGAAAGCGGTGAAATAAAATTTTATTGTACACAAGCTCTTAGCGCGGTAAACACAAAGCTTGCCGATGCTGCACTTACTACCAACCGATGACAACAGCGAAATCCGAAGATGTCCAGTGCATATTCGCTGTTACATAGAAATTGCAACAAATAAATCAATAAAACTGTTATGAAGGTACTCTCTGTAAAGAGGCTAGATGACGATGGGGCATATTATGTAGGGACGGCGTTAAAATTATTGCTGCTTTAGTGGCAGAAAACTGGCTCTAAAGCGGCGATAATGGGCCTGATAATATGCCCTTGAGAATTCCAATAGAAGCCCAGGTTCACACCAGAACATGGGCTTCTATTGGAATTCTCAAGGGCATATATTAACAAGCCCATTATCGCCGCTTTAGCGGCAGTTTTCTACCGCTAAAGCGGCAATAATTGTAACGCCGTTCCTTGATAATATGCCCCAAAATATTTAAAAGCTTTCAATTCAACTGATGAGGATTATTGCGATACTCTAAGACAGATTTGATCATGCAGAGTGCAGCCAACAGACTTCTATTCAGAAGCAATTCCCGCCTTGCTTAACTAGACAAAAGTGCTCTAGAATCTGGGACTTCTACTATTTCCAATCCAGCCCTACCCTGCTGAAAGCTCCTGGCTAAAAACATGGCAATGTAGCCAGCTGACAACCCTGAACATGTGTCAGCACAGTATTCAGTAGCTGAAGATGTTCAGCCACTTGACCCCGTCAGTTCATAACCATGCTGTGCTGTGCCACACATGACGCTACAGTTTCAGGTTTAAAGTAGGGTTCTTTGAGCACTCAGAAGTTTCTTAGTTGAGGTCACGGTTTCAACATGTGTTTTTTTAATTAGACATGCATTAGTCCATTCTGCCCTTGCCAACAGGTGTTTCATCTCTTGATGACAGTCTTACAGAAGACTTCATCAGGGCTAATCTTCTAGTTGTGTATTCAGAAATTAAGAAAAGTAGAGTTGTTCTAGTATTGAACATCGGAGTAATCCCCACTGTCATGTGTATAAACCGAGGCTTAGTTTGGCTATTATACCCTTCTACCCGAAGGAGTTTCAGATCTTGGCTGCACAGAAAGACTGTTTAAGATAACCTGCAAATGCCTCTTTGCAAGAAGGAGCCACACCAAGTCTCATCCCCTAGTCAGTCAAAAGAATGTAGGATGTAGTGTCTCACATACAAATAAGGTTGCCTGACCCGTACAATAAACAAATCCCTAACTGGCTACTTAATGACATTGCAATGACGAGGCTTCTTCGGCAGGGTTGAGCCTTATTAGAAACAAACCTTTAAGAGGCAGTTGGTCTGATTCCTCAGATCAGTGCTGCTGTGCTTTGGAAAGGGGTGCTGCAATTATCAGTATATAAAGTAGTTGCACATCCTGTAGATATTTTCCCTCCAATGCCGGAGAAGCCTATTTTTACACATGTGGCGTTTTACGCAAAATTATATGAGCAAATGCTTGGAAGGGGATTCTAACTAACTCTGGTTAACAATTGGAGACATTTCAGATGATAGGCCAAGAGCTAAAATATATCTGAAAGGATAAAACACATTTACGTTTAAAATGTTCATGTGAACGAGGATTTTGGAAAGTATTTTAAAAAATGGAAGATTGTTAGCATCTGAAATTGAAGACTGGAGTTTATAAACATGACCTATACTTTTTCCTGGCCGGCAACAGGGATTAAAACTCAAAAAGAGACATTTATCATTCATTACTGTTTCCAAATAATTTGATCACCCTCATCCTCCATTCTTCAGTCCCCTCCTTCACTCGAAAACAGGTCATTGCAATAGGAGAGACAACGGATTTCCATTCATAAACATGTTTATTGACCAAATTTACCTTTTTTATGCCCACCAGGAATTCACACAGGGATTGGTTTGCCTTTATCAATGTCCACATAGTTGCTCATCTGTGGGTACTGACAAACTTCACCCGGGAAAGAGTTGGAAATTTACTCCCGCACAGGGTAGTGTAAATCCCCGTCCAGGGTAGGAAGAGGACACGATCAGTCCAGATTTGGAGGGGTTCTTCACATGCACATGATAAAATATATTCCCCACAGAGAATTGTTTTTGAATTTGCAAAAGTAGTCTATTTTACCCTATGCAGACTTATCTACAATAGTGAACTCTGCACAGACGGAAATAGCATTCCTCTGGAAGGTCACGTGGCCTACCCAGGATTACACTTGGTGTAATCTTGAGAATGTTTACGAAACCCAAAGGTTCAGTTTAAAGTGGAGATCGCCATATGCACTTTTCCTAATTTAGTACGTGATTCAGGCCACATGTGCATTATGGTCTTGCCTCTGAATCATGCACATGATAAACAAGCATTGACATAGCCAATAGGTCTCACTTTTGGGACCTTATAAGTATTTAGTTATTCAGCACAATATCCGTAGTGCAACAACATCAACTGTTGCATGGCTTTGCACTTCTAAGATCCCAAAGGAGAGACCTATTGGCTATGCCAATGCTTGTTATATATGTCATAGCTGCAGACCATGCTATTGCAGTATTATTTTATAGTACTGTTTACGCTGTACGTATTATACTTCGCATTCTGTATCAAGATTGGAACAGTCATATATCTTGCATGAGAAATAAGATTGTTCAATCAGACCCTCCAGGATATCGCGATTTCGTGATTTTGCGGTTTGCCGCAAAATCGGCACTTTTGTAAAAATGCCGCGATTTTTACAAAAGTTCCAGCGAAATCTGCACTTTTGTAAAAATGCTGCAATTTTTACAAAAGTGCCCGCAAATCACTTCTGTTACAAGCAGCAACATCAGGCATAGGATTGGAAGCAAAGCAGCATCCGATGTAGGCCTATTGCTGGAAGAAAATAGACAGGGTGTCAGCCAGCGAATCTCCAACAGCAGCAGCAACACAAGAACAGGTAAGGTGGCATCATTTGAGTACTTGCCATTGTGGAGTCTTTTTTAATCCAGGCTACTTTCTTTCCTTCAATTGCCATTTTTTTATTTTATTCGGCTCTAATTAAGAACTGGATCGGATGGAGCTTGGAGGGCTCCATCAGCTGGTCATGGCATTTAGTGCTCTCTGGTATAATTTCAACTCTCCCTCAGTTTTATGTTGAGCCTCCTCCCTTCTGTGCTCTGAACTGTCTCCAACCTCATTGAAGCCTTCTTCTGTCTGCCATTGTAGGGACGTTCTCTTTCACAACCATCTCTCTTGCCCTTTCTCTGCTGTTTTGTGCTTTTTTATGGCATATTACCCCATTACTCTTAGCTGCCGGTAGTGTGGTGCAGATACTATTTTTTAACATATCTCTAAGCAATGTCATCACCACAGAACACATACTAAACTTGACTCTGTTATCTACCGTACTTTACACAACACAGCGATGCTAGTGAGTTTCATGCAGAGCTGCACAAAATGTAGTAAATCTAGGTCCAGGTTCCTTCACAAAGGACGGTGTGGCTGGGGCCGTGTCATCACTCTGGTAGGTGAAAGGTGACTCCCAGTAGTGACGGGTCAAGCTGTCATATGTGGATTCTGGCACTTCAGCCTAGGGTGAAAGGAATCTAAAACTTCAAAAAACGAACTGCCCACAGTTTTAGGGTTTCTTCGGCCAAGCGGTGATGCAGGGGGTTGGTAAAAGATTGAAGTGTGGCTCCATTTAACCCTTTCTCCAGGTTGTTCTCAAATAGTCTTGTCCATACATGCGCCATGTAGGAGTGAGCCACGTGGTACTCACCGGCTCCTCCTTTATACAGCCCGGGATGCGGGAAAGGCGAACACCAGCACCACCTTCCATGAGTGTCCACCAGTAGAGGTGGGCAAGCCAAGAAGCTAGCAGGGAGAGCCGAGCCAAGGGTCGGCTCGACTCAAAGAGCCCGCGCACAAGTGAAACCCTGAAAATGTTTGTTATTCAAATCGGACAACAAAATTTGCGTAAACTATGATAAAGTCTCTTCAAAATTCAAAAAAGTCTATTTCTTTACCCTGTGGAAGCTTTGGAATTAATATGTCCATTATAACACTGCACTGAGAGGTACTTGTCAAACATGATAGTTTTTAACTTCAACCATCAGTGAACTAAGAGGCAAGACAGTAATTCCGTGAACCCATGCACATGGCCCAGGTTATTATAAATCAACATTATAGTCTTACATCAAATACAGAGGGGCTTCTTTACAAGCCTCTAGTGCCACCTGTATGTCCCTTTTTACCATATTAAAAGTGATGGGCCAGCTGCACAAGGGGCTTGTAAATAAGCCCCAATATGTTTATGTCCAACTATTTTTCTGAACTCTCATATTTTTAAGTGGTTTTATTTGCAATAAATCTGCAACTACATTGGTATTATCCCTCTCAAACTACCACTCCACATTCACATCCCTCCACAGCCGAAGGAGCTCCACTGGCTCCCCATACACAAACAAGCACAATTCAAGCTCCTCACCCACACTTTCAAGGCACTACTTAACACTGGTCCAGCACACCTCAACAATTGCATCAGCTTTCTCTAACTTTCCAGACACATCAGCTCGTTAGCGTTCCTGCTTGCACACATCCCACGCACACAGAAAACCAGATCAGGCGGTTGAGCCTTCCCTTAGATTGCTCCTGAAGCATGGAACAACCTCTCACTAGGCCAAGCTCAAGATACAGTAGGTGAGGTTGGTGGTCATGGAGGGGTCTTGCTTACATTGTTGGATGAAATTCAGGAAGCTTCAGAGGCTGACTGTGAGCAGTTAAGCCTCCAAGCTGATAGGAGCTGTCAGTGGACTATCCTATGAAACAATCTGCCATGGAGAACAGTGAAACACAGCAAACGTTGACATACTTACAACAAATACAGACGGAAATGTTAAAAAAATGAATACCATAAAACCGGGAGCCCTATTTACAATGCATCTTGGGATCCTCAGTCAAACAGCACCAAGGCAGAGCCAGGGGCTTGATGCCGGTACAGGAAGGAACTTTGCCTGCAATAACTGTAAGAAACTGAGGAAGTGCGCTCTCCTTTGTCCACACGTAACAAACCCAGCTCAATCCTCGGTCTGGTTGATGCTGCAAAACTGCTGACAGCGTCAATTGTCAAATGTAAAGCACGACTACTCACCCGTTAGGGTCTCAAGTTGCTGATTGGGTGGAGTGGATCTGCAGTTCAGTCGAAGAGCAAGGTCTTGAGATCCTTCCTGAATTGAGGCAGAGACAGTGATTGGCTGGGATGTAGAGTCAGGGAGTTCCAAGAGCTCGCAGCAAGGTAGCAGAAGGATCTTCCTCCAGCTGTGGTCTTGTGGACCCGTGGGGTGGGGGCAAGGGCCAGTTGGGCAGAGCGGAAATGCCTGGTGGGTGTGTGGAAGGGGATGCGGTGGTTAAGGAGCCTTCACCTGTGGAGGGCTTCCTCTGTTCCTTATCCCAGGTTGCCTATTCAAAGTGCAATACTCTGCTAAAACAGTTTCCATTGATCTAAGGCTGAAAATGAATGATTATGAGTTAATTAAAGGGCCGCAAAAATGCCGCTAAATTTCCATATTTGTGCCACTAAATTTCCATATTTGTGCCGCTAAATTTGCTAATCCATGCCGCTATATCCTGGGGGGTCTGGAACAATAAACCCTCTCATTAAAACGCCTGTCTCTCTATTTCTGTGCAACTCTGTAGAAACAAAGCATGCACGATCAACTGAGTGAAACTGTAGTCTATTGTTTCCACAATTCTGAAGATATTGTTCCGACTCTAAGGGAAACAAAGTTGTCATGTTTATGCGGTTGTCAATTCAATTTCGATTCAATTTCAATTTCAAAAGTGCTTTATTCGAGTGTTACTCATAAAAGCAGACATACAAACATGTAATAAGAAACAATTAAATTACAGAGGTCATATTTGACATAAGCACATATCACAGTAAAACACTATTATATTTCAGCAGAATTTGCATAATCACAGGTGTAAAGTTCATTACTGTTAAGAATCAGGTTAAAAACAGATACAATATCGATGCTAAAAATCAATGAAATTTCAATCCGAAATGACACATAAAGTGAGCCAATACAGAGAATAGATAATCTAGCAGTCTCTGATCAACTAGGCAGAGAGTAGTTACCCTACTAGCAATCTCTGCCTAATTACCCACCCCAGGTAGTTTGCAGTCGCAATTATAATCCAGGTCAAAGAAGTAGATCTAACAATACGCAAAGCTACCATACTACTTTTAGTACCCAAGTTCCTACACATAGGTGCCAACCAAACTCGCCTTGGAGCAGAATATACATGGCAGGAGAACAAAAAATGACCAAGTGTTTCATTTCCTTCCCCACAAACTGGGCAAGTAGCTGGTCCTCCTTCTCTCCACTTAGATGTTAAATTGCGGAGAGGGAGAGAGCCAGCCCTTAGTTGAAAAAACAGTTTCCTATCCATGGGTTTCGATATGTAATCCCAATACATTTCATATATAGGGAACAGTTTAACCTCGAGAAAAGTGGTAGTCATGGACCCGTTGTTAATACTGAGCAAACTCTTATTTGCAACCCGTTCCCAAAAATATTTTTTAGGATTGACTTAGAGGGGAATGATGACCCAGCTGGATCAGACCATAGTGCATTTAGTCCTAGTTCACATAATGCTAATTTTAGTGATTTAAACCATCTAATTTTGTTAAAACGATCCGCTTTAATGACATCAACAAACCCATCCACGTAGTGGGAGAGCTCAGGTGTAGTCCAAAGCCTACGCCAATATAAAATCGGTCGTAGTTTACCCATTTCCGAGATTTCTCTCCTGCCAAGCTCGTATCTCAGAGGCAAAAGCGGGCTGCTCTGTGGGGTGCCTGTAAGTTTCCTTAGGAAGTTGTTCTCAGATGTTTGAAGCTCCTGCAGGTTTTCTTGCCCCCACAACTCAGCCCCATACAATGCTGACCCAATTGCTTTTGCCTCATATATGATCAAGGGTGGTTTAATCGGTTTGGTCAGCGATTTCCTATGCTCCTTTATGATGGTACCAGCTAATTGCTTATGTCTTAATACTGCAATATTTAGATGTTGGTTCCATTTATTATCATTGGAGATAAGGATCCCCAGATATGTAAGGGATTTTACAACTTCAAGTTTGCGTCCACTCATGGTAATTTTGGATTTCAAATTTCTATGAGGATTAAAAACCATGAGTTTTGTCTTAGAAGCATTCACCTCCAGACCGTGATCGCCACAAAACTTATCAAATATTGCCAATGCTTTTTGCAGACCACTTGGGGATTTAGATAAAATTAAGGTGTCATCGGCAAACATTAAAATATGAACTTTTACACCTGCGAGAGAGGGAGCATCCACAACCTGTGATTGCATGCGGGGGACAATGCCATTAATAAAAAGGGTAAACAATGTTGGTGCCATTGAGCATCCTTGTCGAACCCCGCGCTCAACAGGAAATTCGACAGTATCATTTCCGTACCCACCCCATTGAATTTTGGCATAAGTACCTTCATGCAATCTCATGATCAAGGTCAGCAAGGCCCCTGGGAACCCCAGAGCCGCAAGCACTTCCCACAATTTTGCCCGTGGTACCAGGTCGAATGCAGTCCGCAGATCAACAAATGCTGCATAGAGACTGCCTCCACCCAGCACCACGGTCCTCCACTGGATCAGTTGAAAGCGGAAGACCTGGTCCACAGTGCTAGTTGCCCTGCGGAACCCAGCCTGAAAAGGAGATAAAATATTGTGGTCCTCCGCCCAATCAAGCAAACTGTTTATAATCACTCGCCCCACAATTTTTTTAACAGTATCAATTAAGCTGATTGGGCGGTAATTACAAGGTTGGGCACGATCTCCCTTTTTATATACAGGGATGATTACAGCACCCCGCCATGATACCGGGATTTCTGCACCCTTGGCAATGTGGTTTATTAGTAGGTAAATGTATTTACTCCACCTTCCAGTGTCATTTAGAAAAACATCCGCTGGGATCCCATCAATGCCAGGAGCTCGGCCACTATGTACAGTTTTAAGGGCAGACAATACTTCACTCTGTGCGAAGATGTTGTCTTCTGCAAACAAATAGGTAGGGCAAATACTATTTACAGACTGATCCCCAGTAGAGTACTGTTCACTGAAGAATTTGACCCAAGCGTCATGTGGGACATTGTTATTACTTGCTTCTTCAGTCCTTTCGTGACCCCATTTGACAATGTGCCAAAATAATCTAGAGTGTTTACGATCACTTGCACATTTCAGCTTGTTCCAATGGGCTTCGTCCCAATCTCTTTTCGCCTTGGCAATACAGTTTTTATAGTGCTTCCTAGCAGATCGAATCTCCCCCAAATTATTGTTCTTGATCGCGGCTCCCAAGTTAGTTCGTGCCACCTTGCAATCATGATTATACCACTTAGCAGCTCTATAAGCACATACCTTTTTTCTATTTACGGGTTTTAGAAAATAACATTTAATTTCATTAAAGAGAGTCACATGTGCTTTGGTTGTATCATCATGGCCCAAAGAGATCCCAGCCACGCACTCCAAGGCCTCGATAGCCTTGTCAGTCGCGGCTCCTATTTTTTCTAGGACCTGCTGATCTGTCCTGACACCTGACCACCTCAACCTGCGCATGTCATTTGTTGGTGTAATCAACGGTGGTAAAAGATCGTCACGGGGGATAGATACAATGGCTTCAGACAGCCACCATTTGTGAGAAACACATAAAGGGTTATGGTCGCTCTCTATCCTTTCTGTTACTACCATATCACTAACAGATGACCATATAGACATGCTACAGATGACATAATCAATGCGGCTTTTATTTCTCCCATTATTGAAAGTCATGGCTGGAACTCTATCTGACTTAGTACGACCATTCAGAGCTCTTAGCCCGTGTTCAAGGCACATTGCATTTATACCTAATATATCCGCAGTCCAGCGAGTTACTGGAGTAGTATCTAATGTGGGATCCCATCAATGCCAGGAGCTCGGCCACTATGTACAGTTTTAAGGGCAGACAATACTTCACTCTGTGCGAAGATGTTGTCTTCTGCAAACAAATAGGTAGGGCAAATACTATTTACAGACTGATCCCCAGTAGAGTACTGTTCACTGAAGAATTTGACCCAAGCGTCATGTGGGACATTGTTATTACTTGCTTCTTCAGTCCTTTCGTGACCCCATTTGACAATGTGCCAAAATAATCTAGAGTGTTTACGATCACTTGCACATTTCAGCTTGTTCCAATGGGCTTCGTCCCAATCTCTTTTCGCCTTGGCAATACAGTTTTTATAGTGCTTCCTAGCAGATCGAATCTCCCCCAAATTATTGTTCTTGATCGCGGCTCCCAAGTTAGTTCGTGCCACCTTGCAATCATGATTATACCACTTAGCAGCTCTATAAGCACATACCTTTTTTCTATTTACGGGTTTTAGAAAATAACATTTAATTTCATTAAAGAGAGTCACATGTGCTTTGGTTGTATCATCATGGCCCAAAGAGATCCCAGCCACGCACTCCAAGGCCTCGATAGCCTTGTCAGTCGCGGCTCCTATTTTTTCTAGGACCTGCTGATCTGTCCTGACACCTGACCACCTCAACCTGCGCATGTCATTTGTTGGTGTAATCAACGGTGGTAAAAGATCGTCACGGGGGATAGATACAATGGCTTCAGACAGCCACCATTTGTGAGAAACACATAAAGGGTTATGGTCGCTCTCTATCCTTTCTGTTACTACCATATCACTAACAGATGGCCATATAGACATGCTACAGATGACATAATCAATGCGGCTTTTATTTCTCCCATTATTGAAAGTCATGGCTGGAACTCTATCTGACTTAGTACGACCATTCAGAGCTCTTAGCCCGTGTTCAAGGCACATTGCATTTATACCTAATATATCCGCAGTCCAGCGAGTTACTGGAGTAGTATCTAATGTGGGAATATCCCATTGCTTGTCTTCCTCTTCACCCAGTAAGGCCTCACCAGTGATCAGAGGTTCAAACGTACGATTTAAGTCGCCTGCAATTATTATATTCTTCCTCGCCGAATGTATCTCTAGGAGATTATACAGGCTCAAGAGAACCTCAGATTTTCCTGTATTTCCTCCTCTAACATATATGTTATAGATGTCAATGGAGATGGGTAGATCACTCATGAGTCTAATGAGCTGGATATCTTTTTGGTCAAGCTCCACACTTTTTACTACAACCTTTAGGGACTGCCTGACCCATATAGTAAGGCCCCCCATCGGGCGCCCTTTTGGGCCCTTGGTGGCTGGAACATAAAAATTTAAGTACCCCAAAGCAAAAACAGGGTCACAGGCCCAAGTCTCTTGGAAAATGCAAATATCGTACTTGCTTATAAATCCAAACCAGTCTACACAATCCAACTTGGAACATAGCCCAGCCACATTCCAAGACAATAAATTCCCCGTGTCGGTTTCCATGACAGAATTGGGACTAGAAACAAACCCATTCAACACCGTATCAACAATGTCATTGCAGTTTACATTTTCTTTAGTTGGTCCAACTGTAACCTCAGAAAGGGCCCTCTTAGTTCGAGCTTCAACTGGATAACCGGTCTCCCCAGTGGTACATGCATCACAGGAAATTTGCAACATAGAATTATGGTTAAATGGTTGTCAGTCACAGGCATCCAGGTTTGAGAGAGCAGAGAATCTATTTTGCAAACCCAATCCCCACTCAGTAGAGCCAACATCCATCCTGCCTCTTTTAGTCACATCATTCCATTTTGTTCTTAAAATACTGGAATTCGGTCCACTTCCCTTCCTAGGGTAGAAAAAGTCCAAAGTCAGTGGAACAATTGAAGTTGCTCTTCGCTGTGTAGGTAAGATGTTGGGCAAGATGTTTGGCAAAACCCCAGGGTCTGAAAAGTGGAGAACAGCACACTCCCCCTTAAACCTTTTGACCCTGTCTCCGATCCACTGAACCCTTCTCGCATTTACAAGCTCTTCAGAGAGTTGCTGCTTTCCCCAGGGAGAAATTACCATGTTGTTAGTGAGCCACGATAAGGATTTATTTATTAAGGATGATGTTGATTCATGTTCTCCTTGAGCTAGTGGGGGAACATTTGCAAGGACGAGAACCAATGGGGAGGCTTCAACTACAAGCTCAAAAGTCCCTTTCCCAGTGTTAGAATCACCACAAATGGGAACGGGGGGTGTAACATCTGAGGCACCACCTAAGGAATTAATCTGAGCAGCCATTGATGTATTTGGCGCAGGGATAGGGATAAATCCACTTTTTTCTACCGAGGCTGTTTTACTCACTAATGGCTCGATCCTAGACAGAACGACTTCCGGGAGTTTTCCTACCTCCACCAGAGTTTTTACTGGTAAAACTTCCAATCGACTAACCTCAGAGGTTAGCTTGTCTATTTTACTGACCAGAGGTTTAACTATACCTTTGAGTTTTGTATCCATCATAGTCAATAGTTTATTAAATTGAGCATTAGAGAGAGTAACATAAGCCTCGCTAGTCAAATCATCCTCCTCATCCTCTAGTGATTTCCTTGGTGGGGTTGCAACTATATTTCTAGCTGACCTTAGACCCTCCCGTTTTGACGTAACCTTTGTTTTATCCCCGGGGCTGGGACAGGGGCTGCAATGGGGATTGGGGACTCTTTGTTATTGGATATCATAGTCACAACTTCACTGTCACTATTATCTTCAGTGCTAGCAACAATGCCACTAGGCTGGAGGATAATTGTATCATGGAGAGAATCATGTATTTCACCAGATGGACTGCTAAATTGTTGTGTAAAAGGATCCTCAGTCTCTATATCGACGAAGGGAGATTGATTAGATGAGTCTAATCCCAATGAGGATCTCCTGTCGCTGTTTATTCTTGCCACAACTTGAACAAGATAATTATCTATGGTGTTATTAGCAGGAGTTTGCTTTTTCGCAGGCATAGTTCAAATGGACAATACACTCAAAGCGAGATAGTTTCTCATAAAGCACAACAGTTATAATAGATACCCTGGGCAATGTCGTCCAAAATGGGCAGTATACTGCAACAGATCGAAAAAAATTTCGGGCAGGGTCCCAGGCCCAACCCAGCCTAGTCCAACCTCGGACGGCCTCAGACGGCCCGCCCTTTGTCCGGGCTTTGTCTGGGCGTCCCGCTCGCGTCCCGCGACGCGGAGGAAGCAGCGAATTTCAAGCGCCTCCGGGCGCGGTGACCCCGCTAAAGTGTTCCGGGTCGCTGGGCAGGCTGGGAAGTGTAGTCTCCCTCCGCTCGGCGGCCGCAAAGATGACTACAGCGGCGGCGGGAGGGAGACCGGGGCACAGCCAGGTGAGGAGAGAGTGCAGACAGGCACAGCTAGTGTCAAGTGAAATTCCCTCGCTCGCTTGTAGACAGAACACCCGCTCCCCCGAGGGAGCAGCGAATTTCAAGCGCCTCCGGGCGCGGTGACCCCGCTGAAGTGTTCCGGGTCGCTGGGCAGGCTGGGAAGTGTAGTCTCCCTCCGCTCGGCGGCCGCAAAGATGACTACAGCGGCGGCGGGAGGGAGACCGGGGCACAGCCAGGTGAGGAGAGAGTGCAGACAGGCACAGCTAGTGTCAAGTGAAATTCCCTCGCTCGCTTGTAGACAGAACACCGGTTGTCAGAAACAAATCCCTTCTTGTTCATTCGAGAAGTTTCAAGTGACCTCTGAGTTAGCTGGCACACACAAGTAATTAAGTTTAATGTACTCAATAGAGACATACTGACCTCAGTCCTATGTTAAATCTATAGTGTATATTATTCCAATGCGCAGAGCCTATCAGGGATAGAGGAACTACACTATATGGCGCTCAACGGTGTGGTAAGGCACCAATTTAACGCTAGATACTCAAGTAACTCAGTCGTGCTTTTCTCAGAGACCCTCCCCTCATAATACTACATAAGACGTCTGGAGTGGGTAGGGATAATATCCGCTATAGCTGAGTAGGATGAAAAATCCTATGTATTCGCTTTTTGGTTTGTTCAACATTGAAGGATACAGTGTTCCAAAATATTGTGCACCTTATCTTTGTTCCCTTCAAACTTGCTCTGCATTTTTCATTAAGCAATGACTGAAAAGGGCAACACCGAAACCGGTGGAGCTGCAGAGACAACGCCATACCAGCTTTTAACTTAACAGGTTTTACTGAAACTGAGGAGAATGTTATAATCATTTCTCCAAATTTAAGAAGAGCTATCACTCTAAAACTTATAAAACATGGCCTAACATCAAGAGGTGGTAGAGCAGTTTTTGTAATAGAGGCACATGAATCTCACCAGACAGAGGTATTCTGCTCATGGATAGTATTCCCTGAATCAAATCCAGTAACACATATGTTTCACTTCTACAAAGAAGATGATCCACCAGAGGAATATATTCCTTTTAAGGATATTGAAATTCCACTCACATACCAGGAGCATGAGCTCTGGTTTAAAGGCACCCAAAAATATTTAAATCACATTACCAGGCTCGGTCCACTAGGTAGACCAGGAGCAACATGGCTGGTTTTAGCAGGTTACACACCTCCTCCTGAAATTGAAGGCATAGCAAACGTAGAATTACTTGCTCAACTGAAAGAGTTCATCAAAATCTACAACATTTAGTCCAATATGTCATGCAGACTTTATTTATTTATTTATTTATTTATTTATGAGATTTATTAAGCGCAAACAAATGCCCAAGGGCGTCTCGGCGCTGTGAACGGAGACAGACAAGTGAAATGGCAGTGAAAATTATTGGTTAAATAACCAGGTTTTTATTTTTCATCTGAAAACAATGAGAGTGGGGCAAGATCTGATGTCCATATCAAGGGAGTTCCACAGTTTAGCTGTAGCAACAGTAAAACGACGGTCACCCCACGAAGCAGTTTTAGCCTGGGGCACGGTCATCAGCAAGGCATTCATGGAACGTAATGTTCTATTAGGGGCATAGAATGCCAAGGATTTCAGGAGGAAATGGGGCCCTTGTTTGCGGGAAGCTTTATAGGCTATGCAGAGTGCCTTAAATTTAATTCGATTTTTTTACTGCCAGCCAGTGATAGTTTTTAATCACGTGGGCAATTGGTTTAAACTTTGGGGTACCAGAAAGCATTCTTGCAGCTGCGTTTTGTACAGACTGTAGTTTTTGGATAACTTTATGGTGGGCATTGATAAAAAGTCCGTTGCAGTAGTCAAGGGAAGACATGATGAAAGCCGTGACCAAAGTTTTGCCTGAGTTGGGGGGAAGGAAGGGAAGGATTTTCTTAATGGATTTAAGTTTGTAGAAAGAGGTTGAGACAATAGAGTTTGCATGTGCAGCAAATGTTAGTTTATCGTCAAGGAGTATTCCCAGATTTTTTACTTTGGTAACTGGTATGGGCGGAGGGCCCAAGTCAGTGGGCCACCATGCTCCTGGCCAATTAGGGGAAAGCTTTCCGAATATCATTACTTCCGTTTTGTTGGAATTTAACTAGAGACAGTTAGTTGTCATCCAGTTACTAATAGTCAACATGCCGTGATGAAAATTGGCCGAGATTTTCTCTCCGTTGTTTTTTATAGCTAAAATCAGCTGGGTATCATCCGCGTAAGATGTTAGGCACATCCCAAAGTCCTTGATGACTCTTGCTAGGTCTGTCACATAGACATTAAATAGCGTAGGACTTAGGGATGAGCCTTGAGGGATGCCACAGGGAAGTGTCATCCGGGCGGAGTTAAATTGCCTAGTTGAACCGTTTGGGTACGGTTAGAGAGAAAGGAGGCAAGAAGATCTCTAGCTTTATCCTGTATACCTATGGCATTGACAAGGTCAATCAAGATGTTGTGATCAACCATGTCAAAAGCCGCAGATAGGTCGAGCAGGATAAGTACTGCCGTCCCTCGCTGATCGAGGATGGTTCTTATCTCGTCAGTGGCTTTGATAAGTGCTGTCTTAGTACTGTGATGTTTGCGAAAGCCACACTGGGTGTCGTCTAATAGGGAATGATCTTCGATGTACTGGGACGGTTGTGTATTCATCAGTTTTTCTGCTAATTTTGCTGCAAAAGACAGACTGGCAATGGGCCTGTAGTTGTTGGTATCCTCAGCATCCAGGTGAGGTTTTTTCAATAGGGGTCTGAGGAGGGTGTCTTTCCAGATGGTGGGATAAACCCCTGTGGAGAACATGGAGTTGAAGATTTCTGTAAGTTGGGGGGCCACTATGACAGCTGCTGAAGAGAGTATTGGTGGGGGACAGGGGTCATAGGCTGAGCCTGATTTGATGGTGGCCATGATCTTAGAGACCTCAGATATATTGGTCGCTAGAAACTGCCTGAGAATGGGCTGGGTGTACGGGCCGTGGATGTGACCGAAATAGGTGTGGACGTGGGGAGTTGCAAGTGGCGTGAAGGTTCAGTCCTGCCACGCGCCCAGGAAGCCTGTTGCCTCTCTCTAATTAATTGTGAACACCCTGACAGGGGAGTGTTTGTACCTGAGAATACACAGGTCATCAATTACAAGTTTGTAATTTTTTTCCGTCTGTTTACCTGGTTGGTAGTAGGTGCCTCCCCACAGGTAAGAACGTTTATTGGTCCTGAAGAATGCTGAACTGAGTTCTGGTTCATTAGCTGAAACATGTCGACCTTTTTAGGACATTAGGTTCAAATTCACTCAACCTTTTTCATGTCCGACTTTTTCACTTGGTTTTTAACTGGGATAGTACTACCCCTTTATTAAAAAGTCTTTTGTCAGGGGAGTAGTCATGACTCATTTTAATTAGCACCAATTTCTCAGTACTATTCACGTACTAACAAATAGGAACCCGATGAAGATGACTGGCTACCTGCCTAGTGCGGGTGCCTGAGGGTTCTTTTTTCCTCACTGTTTGCGCACTGCAGTTATATACACCTCCCCGCCCTTTTGTAATCCACTCATGGGTGGTGGTGGTGGTCTGAGAATATTTTAGATCTCTCCTTTTGCCCACTTGGTGTGTATTAAGGTACTCTTTTGTTGTTTGGTACTGGGTGGATTTAGGTAAGGTGATCTGAGGGGACTGAGAATGATCTTTATTCCTATGGGAAATGTTGGTGTAAATATTGTTAACTTTGTCATAGAACAAGCCAGCAAGATTATTACAGAATAATTGTGAAGGGATAGGCATTGATTGAGGAGGTAGTTTAGAAATTTTGGATACAACCTGATAAAGTTGATTATTGGAATGTTTAGCTTGCTCGATCTGGGTAGAATAGTAAAGGCTTTTTTCTTGCAGTAGCATTTTTTTTATATATTGCGAGTTCGCTTTTGTAGAGAACTTTGTCCTCAATAGTATAAGCCTTTCTCCAATGTCATTCTCGATTTCGACATATCTGTTTTTGATGTCTAAGGGCGTTGGTAAACCAGGGAACTGAGGGGGAATTGCGATTATTAGAAATAGATTTTATGGGTACTAATTTATTCGTGGCTGTAGTAAGCCAATGTGTATATTCTTTAGCAGCTATATTGGGATCTTTAGAGGTAGCTGGCTGCGTAGATGACAGAGTTTCAATAAATGATTGATTATCAAGATCTTTCCACGATTTAAACGTACCGGAGCTTATGGGGGCGGTTGGGTGTATGGGGGAGTTCAATAATATTTCGAACAACACAGCATGATGGTCGGACCATGCTAGAGGTAAGATCTCTTTTAACTTGATGTTTTTGTCATTAGTGAACAAGCCATCTAGCGTATGGCCAGCTTCGTGAGTACTGTGGGGTACCAATTGTAACAGACCCAAAGATTCTAGGTCTGATAGAAGTCTATTGGTGTCTTTGTCTTCCAAGTTTTCTAAAGGAAAATTAAAATCACCTAGAATGGTAGTGGTGTTATCAAGAACAAGGGATTCCATAATGTCAGTGAGGGAGGCTAAGAATTTGGTTTTAGTACCAGGTGGACGATAAAGTAAAATACCTTTGAGGCGTTGGGAAGGTGTAAGTGCGGTAGAAAATTGTATAGCCTCACATGTAGTGTGAGGAACTAAGCTTATAGAAGTTTTAAAGTGACTACGATATATTACAGCGATTCCCCCACCTATTTTCAGGGCTCTATCTTGCTTGAGAATGTTATAGCCTTCTGGGACTGCAACTAATAGGTCAGGCTCTGATGAAGGATTTGTCCATGTTTTAGTAATGAAAAGAAGGTCAAGTTTGAGAGAATGAATCAGATCTGTAATTTCTTCTTTATGTTTGCATAGCGACCTTGCGTTGATAAGTGCTGCCAAAATATGGGTCGTTGTTTGTTTGTTAATAGGAAGTAAGGGGCGGTTGATGAAGGGTTCGAGTACAGTGTGAATTTTATAATGGCAGTGTGTAGAGGTTTTTGGGAAGTGAGAGTTTTCATTAAAAGTAAAGGTGGTACCTGAACATTTTTCTGGAGGGCGCAGGTTTAGTAGGGCCAGCCGAGAATAGACTCTTTTAACGACGAGTCGGTGGTGCCAGGGGTTATGGCCCTGGGCCTGGGCCAGGCGCGGACGGGCACAGACGGGCTTGCCTTAGGCACGCCTTTGGCGCGCCCGCTGCGCGCGTCCGCTGCGCTTGTTCTGTGCCCTATGTACTCTAGGGCCCGCCAGAGACTGAAACGCTACCTTCGGCATCCGCCGGAAGTGGAGAACTAGATGAACAAGCTCCCGGTATAGCCCTCCGATCAAGCGGCACAAGCCGTGTCGGAACGGGGCCTCGGGGCGGAAGGTGGGTTCAAGAACAAGATGACATCAGAACAATTTAGCAGGTAACAATGTTAAAATCGTAAGTGCAAGTGAATAAAAAGTTAAGCAGCTAGTGGCAACTGGGAATGATCAAGCTGCTCGCGTCCACTGCGCTTGCCCCAGCTCTGTGCCCTATGTACTCTAGGGCCCGCCAGAGACCGAAACGCTACCTTCGGCATCCGCCGGAAGTGGAGAACTAGATCAACAAGCTCCCGGTATAGCCCTCCGATCAAGCGGCACAAGCCGTGTCGGAACGGGGCCTCGGGGCGGAAGGTGGGTTCAAGAACAAGAGGACAACAGAACAATTTAGCAGGTAACAATGTTAAAATCGTAAGTGCAAGTGAATAAAAAGTTAAGCTGCTAGCGGCAACTGGGAATGATCAAGCTGCTCGCGTCCACTGCGCTTGCCCCAGCTCTGTGCCCTATGTACTCTAGGGCCCGCCAGAGACTGAAACGCTACCTGCGGCATCCGCCGGAAGCAGAGAACTAGATGAACAAGCTCCCGGTATAGCCCTCCGATCAAGCGGCACAAGCCGTGTCGGAACGGGGCCTCGGGCGGAAGGTGGGTTCAAGAACAAGAGGACATCAGAACAATTTAGCAGGTAACAATGTTAAAATCGTAGGTGCAAGTGAATAAAAAGTTAAGCAGCTAGCGGCAACTGGGAATGATCAAGCTGCTCGCTTCCACTGCGCTTGCCCCAGCTCTGTGCCCTATGTACTCCAGGGCCCGCCAGAGACTGAAACGCTACCTTCGGCATCCGCCGGAAGTGGAGAACTAGATGAACAAGCTCCCGGTATAGCCCTCCGATCAAGCAGCACAAGCCGTGTCGGAACGGGGCCTCGGGCGGATGGTGGGTTCAAGAACAAGAGGACATCAGAACAATTTAGCAGGTAACAATGTTAAAATCGTAAGTGCAAGTGAATAAAAAGTTAAGCAGCTAGCGGCAACTGGGAATGATCAAGCTGCTCGCGTCCACTGCGCTTGCCCCAGCTCTGTGCCCTATGTACTCTAGGGCCCGCCAGAGACTGAAATGCTACCTTCGGCATCCGCCGGAAGTGGAGAACTAGATGAACAAGCTCCCGGTATAGCCCTCCGATCAAGCGGCACAAGCCGTGTCGGAACGGGGCCTGGGGGCGGAAGGTGGGTTCAAGAACAAGAGGACATCAGAACAATTTAGCAGGTAACAATGTTTTGACAGTCCAACCAACATTAGCTATTCCACAACAAACCTCTCACCAGGGGAATACACAAAAAATCACTCCACAGACTTTACACGCAGTCATGGGTAAATTGCCCGCAAAACGTGAACACATTCCATTCTGGATAGCTTAAAAAATTACTCAAATCGAAGCAGTATTTCCTAATACTAGCCCTCGTGAGAAACACAGAATTTTAACAATCTGTTTACCAATGGGGATCACACCTCATCTGGAAGACTGCACCATTTGGGGCACAGTCTTTGCTGCTATCTACACTAAAACACATGGTGTTCCGTCTATGGCGGTGATACCTGACGTCCTGAAACAGATTCAAAACGAATACGGGGCAGAGCCTGCTCTAAATTTAGGTATGAAATTACTGAAATTTTTTAACCTGGTCTCATCAATAATATCATCTAATATTAAAGGAGAATCAGCATCAGTGGCAATCCGCCAAAAACTAAGGGAATTTGATGTAACAGAACAACCTCAAGAACTAGCCAGAATAATTGAAAAATCCTATGAAGAATTAGGTAGAGACAGTTTGAGAGGGAAACCAGTTAAGCCACAACTGTCTGAAAGTCCTGAAAAGGTATTTACTAAGAACAATCCTACATCTTCTAAAAAGAAGTGGGAAAACAGCAAACAGGATGTATGACATTACAACGCATGCTTTTACCACGCATGCCTTTACATCGCAGTTTTTACAAAGCATGCTGTTACAAAGCATAGCGTTAAGGGGTGCTGGATAGTGAATAGTTTAATTTACTATTCCAACTCCAGTCCCCGTGGATAGTAGGGAAGGTGTTGGATAGTAAATTAAATCCATTCCCTATCCTAGAGCGCCCCCCAGCGCAATGCGTTGTAATGACATGCGTTGTAATAGTTGCGTCGTAAAGGCATTGCGTGGTAAAAGTTGCATTGTAAAGGATGTTTCCCCAGCAAACAACCTTCAAAAGAGAAGTGTTCTCATTCCCGAGGTAGGTCTCCTCCCAAGGAGCCATCTGAAAGGAGGTACAACCTCAGGAATAGGGATAATTTGAGAAAATCTGACAGGTATCAAGATACTGATACACGTTCCTCTCATACCTTTCATATATCGTCACAGACATCCGAAAGAAGAGGACGGTCAGAGAACAAGGAAGAACGCGTGAAGTCCAAAAACGATCAACACATTCAGAAAAGCAAACCAAAACCTTAATACACCAAAAAGAAAGTAGCAGGTCTAAAAATCAGACATCCTGAGGATTCTGAGAACACAGCTCAAGAATGGAGAATGGGCTCAGACAATGTTGGACAGCGCAGCAAAAGTGACAATAGCTTGCCAGAACCAGAAGGGACTTCTGGAGACAGTGGACTTGAATGAACACATTCAAGTTGAAACTGCAGATACCAGGGTTAGTTCTCCACATAGGTTATATGAAATAACACTCCAAACGGAGGGAGACATACCAAGAAAAGTGAAAGCACTCTGTTGGGAGCGACTTTCTAAGGGTTATGATATACTTCTAGCTGAACAAGACTGACCACCAGAATTTGTCAGGGAGTGCCCACATGGCGAAGACATCATTAGCTTGGCTAATTCACATAACTCTGACCAATCAGGACAGACCACTGGAAGGCTGAATCAGGACCTACAAACAAAAAAGTCTTATAACTTGTTGTCTGCACAGTTTAGGGCAAATTCAACAATATCATATTGTTGGATTTATCACTCCCAATCTGGGAAGTCTTTGAATGGAAGTTCTATCATTCTCCTATCAGGAGTTATTAGTTAATAACCTCCTGCCATGTTAACCAATGTGACATGGGATTTGCAATGGGAAAAATGATTTGGGCCATTTTTCCAGCAGTAGGGCTTATGAAAACATATTTTATAAGTACTCCGCCTACATCTACAGGACCCCCACCCCATGGAACAACTAGGGGAGACTTTGGGGGTTCTGAATCTGTATAAACATTGCAGATCCTCCCTCCACAGTACTCCTAGCATTAAAGTCGAGTTTGGGCAGCACTTTATCACAATGTGGGGAGTAAAATGTGAAATTTCACTTAACCCAGGGCATATAAAACTCATTTTTTAAGGGTCCGCCTTATAAATACTTGACCTACCACCACTGGACACCTAGGGGAGGCCCTGGGGGTTCCTAATATGCTAAAACATTGTAAGTTTCCATTTGTAAGTGTCCCAAACACAAACGTCGAGTTTGGGCACAATTTACTTATAAAACCAGTCCTGCCGCACTGAGCCACTTTTACAAATACCTCAGGCTTTAGCAGTGCACACATGCAAATGCAGAAATGTCTGCTGGACTCTAAACTGCCATGCCCTATTTATACTAGGGACTGATAGGTAGTTTCAATACCCCTGCCCTAATATGTACAAGGGCCATATCGGGTAGGTCATGCCAATCACAGGGGTACCCCATACCATAGTGTACCTTAGTGTATGTAGGTGTTTTCACTGTATTCTACATGTGTCTCTTTCAGCATAGCATTGGCCCTGGGCCTGGTTAGGCAGAGCCCAGGGTCAGTCAGAGTCAGTTAACAGCAGTACCAGTCAGAAATGACTTTGCAACAATAATTATTTGCAAATGTATTTCTGCTTCTGAATCTTATGTCTCTTAATCTATCCACTCTTCATGTGCACTTTAAAATGATGATGAGACTGTCACTATTTGCATATGCTGATGTTATTTTCTCTCTCCTGTGGGTTTTAGTGTTTGCACTGTGACTGTATGCAGATGAGCACGATATTTTGCATTATTATGAAATAAAGCTTTATTAATCTTACGGAGAGTCTGGGATTATTTAGCTGACTAGTTAGGTTAGTTAGATTATGTGCTATCATTACCATCAACTATTCAACTAATTGGTCTATCGACCGAGAGGAAAGAAAGTTGATATATATAGGTTTAGTTATGTATCTTGTATTGTTATAATAAACTTGTGAATAAAACAAATTTCACGTCATTAAAACTTGACCCCCAGCACATCAGGGATTTGGGGGAATGTGTATGGGCCATTTGTATGTTATTGAGAATTGATCCATGATCAGGTATTGCACAGCGCTGGATCAGTTCCTTCCTGGAGAGGAGTGACGCGTCAGTTTCTTACTGCTTGGGGAGGTGATGTGTCTGTTTTTTACTACGTCCCCCAACGATGAGTCAAGCTTGGTGTCTCGATGAAATGCGACAGTCCGGCGCGATGTGTGAACTCTTGCAGCAACACAGCAGGCCTTGCGTCGAAATCAGTGCGGTGATCTCGGACGTCAGAGATCGTTGCACTCGATGCAGCGTTCAGCGATTTCTCAAGCCGTGGGCAGGTGTTGTGCCGATTTCTTCAGTGTTGTGTCGGAAACAGGTGCGGATGTGTCTTGTTTCTCGAAGTTGCGTTACTTTTCCAGCTCCCAGAGGAAAACAGTCTCTTGAGGTCCAAAACAACAGCAGGCACCTCTATGCAGGTCAGAACTCCCAGCAAGGCAGTTCAGGGGAGCTGGTGGTGAAGTATTTCTGTCCCTGAGCCTTCAGAACAGGAGGCAAGCTCAGTTTAAAGAACTTGAAGATTTTCTTCAAGCAGGGGACACAGCAAACAGGAAAGTGCTTTTCTCCATTCCTTGACAGCAAGTAGCCACTGGAGGCCAACTCCAGACAGCAAACAGCACAGGGGCAGTATTCCTGCTCAGTTTCTTCGGTTCTTCTCCTTGACAAAAGTACCTCTTGATTACAGAAATAGTCTACAGCTCTGGGGTCTGGGCCCCAATATTTATATCCCAAAATCTTTTGTTCTCTTGTGGCAGAGAAGCCCTGTGCTCAGTCAAAATTGGTTATGTCCTCTCTGGTGCAGCTTCTTGGTAGGAGGTGGAAACAGCATTGTCCTTGGCAGACAAGACCCATTCAGGTAAAATAAACTCACCTCCCACTACTCTAAATGCATCCCATGTCTATTCAGCCAGCCCTGCCTTATCAGGTTCTCTAGAGCCACTGCTCCTCCCCAGCCTCTGTCATCCAAAAGCAATGCAATACACAAACATAGCAGAGGCACACTGGATGGCTAAGCAAGAAAATACCTACTTTCTAAAAGTGGTATTTTCAAAAACAGAATATAAAAATCACCCTCACTAAAAGATACATTTTAACATTCTGAGTTCAGGCATACTTAACTTTATTTACCAGGGGTAGTTATGTTTATAAGATGTTGTAAGCAAACTCCCCATTCTGTCCTATGGGAACAGGTAGCCTTGCGATAGTGAAAAACGAAATTGGAAGTAATTAACCATCAGGACATGCCACATACATCAGGGCATGTCCTACCTTTCACATACACTGCACCCTCCCCACAGGTGTACCTTGAGCCTTCCTTAGGGGTGACTGACGTAAGAAAAGGGATGGTTAGGGCCTGGCAAGAGGGTGCACTTGCCAAGTGGACATGGCAGTACTAGACTGCACGCAGGCTCTGCACTGGCAGATCAGAGTTACACTTTACAGGCTGCTTATGTGGGTGGTACAATCAGTGCTACAACCCAGTAACAGCATTTGATTTACAGGCCCTGGGCACACACAGTGCACTGTACTAGGGACTGACCAGTAAATCAAATCAGCCAATCATGGAAACACCAATCCATAACAACAATTTACAAAGGGAGTACTTGCACTTTGGCAAGAACAGCAGTGGCAAAGTGCCCAAAGCATCTAGACCAGCAAAATGGAGGGCAACACACAGCAAAAACACAGGAGGCAAAGGCAAAAAATGCAGGGTATACCCACGCCAATGGTGCCAGGTCTAACAGGTAATATAACAATTGTCCCTTTGCATGGCTGCCTCCCACATCCAACTCTAAGGGTTTTGCACAGGCGACCCTCATAACCATGCCCAAGAGCCCCTGAGTATACATAGAGTCTTTGGATAGGGGAACTATCCTTTCTTTTAGACATGACTTTGTGCACATGTGCCAATCAGGCAGCTGTAGGGCATATTATTTACTAGCACCATTACGAAAGTTTGCTTATCATGTGGTTTACTTACTTCTGGGAGAGGAGCGATTGTGACTAAGTCCGCCTCTGGCTTTTCTCTGTATTACGCTACAACTATGTGTTTCATCTCTTCTGAACCTCTGAGTGGTACTCCTACAGGTACTCCTACTGGTGCTGTGGTAAAGAGGTTATGTACTAGTTCTCCGTGCATTATCTGCATCCCGTGGGATGAAAGAAAGCCTCTTTCATCCAGAGTAGGCCAAAATCATGAACCACTCTAAAAGCATAGTGGCTATCCGTGTAAATGTTCACACACAAGTCAGTGCTAAGTTCACACGCTCGTGTCAAAGCTATTAGTTCAGCTGCTTGAGCCGACTTCTGAGGTATGCGTGCTGTTTCCACTACTGTCTCAAGTGTGGTGATGGCATAAGCAGCTGAAGTCGTGCCATCTGGTAACTTCAGACAGGACCCATCAACCCACAGTTCCCCATCTACATCTAGAAGGGGTGTATCTTGCAAATCGATGCGACCCTTTGTCTGTTCCTCAGTAAGGAATATACAAACACGAGGTTCTTTTCACTGGGACTGAGTCGTAGGATATGGCAACAAAGTGGCTGGGTTCAGTGTCGCGCACCTCTTCAAGGTAATATGAGGTGCTAACAGTGTCAATTCGTATCCTGTCAGGCGAGTACTAGTGAAGTGTTGTGTCTTAGTCTTCAAAAGGGCATCTACTGCATGGGCTACTAACACCAACAGTTCGTGTGACAAAACTATCCCTTCACACTGTCGTATGGACACAGCTGTCGCTGCAACTGAACGGAAGCATCCAGGCAACGCACGAGCAACAGGATCAAGAACTGCAGAAAAATATGCACAAGGGCACTGCTTATCACAGTGTGTCTGTACTAAAACTGACAATGCACAGCCATCTTTCTTGTGTACATAGAGTGTAAAAACGTTCGTATAATCTGGCGTGCCTAACACTGGTGCAGAACAAAGAGCTTGTCTTAACTGATGAAAAGGATTTTGGCATTCATCTGTCCATGGAAGGGGGATCAGAGTGTTTTTAGTCAAAAGCGCTAGCAGGGGTTCAACAATGTGTGAAAAGGACAATATCCATTGCCTACAAAACGAAGTCAAACCAATAAATGCACGGACATCTTTCTGCGTGGAAGGTACTGGGGTGTCTAAAATTGCTTGAATGCGATCTGGTGTCAATGCACGACCCTCCTTAGATAGAAGGTGACCTAAGTAGGTTACCTTCGGTCTACAATATTGCAATTTCTTTCATGACACTTTATGATGGTACGTAGAAAAAAAGAGAGCAAAGACAAAGTGCATTTTTCACACTGCTCAGGCGTATCAGCTGCCAACAAGATGTCATCGACATATTGTATGAGAGCCACTCCTTCAGACAGAGTAAAGGAATCGAGTTGGCGTTTTATGGCTTGACTATAAATATTAGGACTCACAGTATAGCCTTGAGGAACTCTACAAAATCTATATGATCGGTTATTCAAAGTGAAACCGAACAAATATCGGCTTTCAGGATGAATAGGGATTGAAAATAAAGCGTTCTTCAAGTCTATAACAGAGAATGTAGTTGCTGTCGGAGGAACCAAAGTGTTGTTATGTCAGAAACCACAGGGTACTGCGGTACTACAATCTTGTTGACTGCTCCTAAATCAATGATGAATCTATAAATCCTGGTGTCAGTATCTTTCTTCAAAATGGGAAGAATCGGACTATTGCAAACATTGTAAGGAACTTCTTCTATGACCCCTACTTTGATTAAGTCATGTACAATCCGTGTGAGTGCTTCTTCTCCTTCTCGCGAAATCTTATACTGAGGCAGTCTTGGCAATGAAGCACCCTCCTTGACACTAATATACACTGGCGGAATAACCATGTGTAGTAAGTACACTCTACACGATGATGATGGAAAGGAAGATTTATTAACTGTAAATCCACAAGTGCACCCAGCTGGGCGGCATAACAATCTGAACATTCCAAGGCTGCCTCCAGGTTGACAGCTCGGGAGAAACCATGTAGGAGGAAAGGAGGGGGGGAAAGGGAAACAGAGAAGACACAGGGAGGGAAAGTCCATTCTGAAGTTACAACACATCTTTTCCCTTAAGAAAACAAAAGGAAAGGAAAGGGAAAAGGAGAGCATATAGAAATAAAGAACATGTGTCCAAAAAGCTGGACTCTTCTGAAAGTACAGTGCCTAGGTGATGGAACCAAGGGTGACCTTAAGTCCCTGAGGAATACCTCATACTATACTGTCGGTGCCAGGAAGGGATGGTCCTTTTCCTATGACTTTCCCTGCGGTGCCCCATCTCACATGCACTGTCGCCTGATTCTGCCCTATCTTCCCTTGACAAATCTCCCTCGGTGGTGACTGGAACTACCCTATCCTGACTCCATACTCTACCATCCTGCATGACTACTACATTGCTCTTTACCTCCCTTATCCTCCCTGGGGGGTAGAACCTGTTCTCACTTTTCCCCATTCTGTCTGGCTTCCTGATGTAAACCATCTGTCCACTACAAAGGTTCTTTTCTTTCACTCCCCATTTCTTGTCGTACCACTCTTTATATTTGTCTTGCTTGTCCTCTATTCTCCTCATCACCTCTCCGGAATCTATTTCTAGGCGACTTCCTTTCCCCATCCACTGAGGGGACAGTTTTGATCCAGCTTTTCTTCCTCTCATTAGTTCGAAAGGTGAATGCCCAGTTGTTGAGTTGGGAGTGGTATGGTATGCCCACAAAGTTTCCAAAATAGCTTCTTCCATATTTTTCCCTGAATTTCCTGCCAACTTGATACACTCCTTAAGTAATCGATTCGCCCTTTCCACTTTGCCATTAGCCTTTGGGCAGTACAACGGCATACAGATGTGGGAAATTGAACAGTCTTTTAAGAATTCAGTCATTTCCTCTGAAATCAGCTGGACTCCGTTGTCTGTTATTATCGTTGCGGGGATACCCTCCCTCGAGAACACCTCTTTCAAGAAACCTATCAAAGACTTGGTGTTGATGTTTACCACTATTTTGTGAGTGATCCAGTTGGTAAAGATACATATCCTGTGAACCCCTTCCATGAATGGGTCCTGTGATATCAAATCCCAGTTTTTTCCACGGAGCATCAGGTACCTTAACTGGTATTAACGGAGAGTGCTTGGTGATTTTAGACTTATCACTGATGCTGCAAGCATAACAGTCACGAACTTTTTCCTCCATTTCTCGGTCCATCTCCGGGAACCAATAGTCTGCTCTTAATCTATTCTTGCACAAGCTTCTTCCGAGATGGCCTTCATGGGCTAAGTTGATGACTTGCTGCCTCACTCCCTCAGGTGGCACTAGTTTACACGACTTCATGACGTAGTTAGCATCAATTGAGAGATCCTCTCTAACATTCCAAAATGGTTGGATTTCTCTTTCCAACTCCTTACACTTCTTTGGCCACCCCTTGACAATGTACTCCTTTACCTTCTTCAAAATCTCATCTTTTACCATGTGCTCTTCCCATTCTTCTTTCATCACGGCAGTTAACCTTATCTCCCAAATAGAATCCAGCACTTTTTCCTCAACTGTTTCATCGATAACCGGAGCTCTGGAGAGGAAGTCCGCCACTCTGTTTAGTTGTCCTGGAATGTACACTGCTCGAAAATTATACCCCTGTAGGCCCAAGACCCACTTGGCTATGCGTGGGGTCATTTCCTCCATATTCTTCTTTCTGAATATTGGAACCAATGGCTTGTGGTCCGTGTGCACCTCAAATGGTACTCCCCACACATAAAATTTGAAGTGTTTGATGGCCCAGTATACTGCCAGTGCCTCCTTCTCCACTGTAGAATAGTTCGCTTCTGGGGAAGTAAGAGTTCTTGACGCGAAAGCAATCACCTTAAGTTGTTTTTCCACTCTCTGAGATAGCGTTGCTCCTATACCCTTGTTGCTCGCATCGGTGGTTATTACTATTTCTTTTCCTTGATCAAATTTGCCAATAAAAGGTGCATGAATTATGGCATTCTTTATGTCTCTGAACGACTCTTCCTGCCTTTCACCCCATTCAAACTTGCTGTCTTTCTTCACCAATTCTCTCATGGCATGTGTTCTGATGGCAAAGTCTTTGATGAACTTAGCCATGTATTCTGCCAGACCAAGGAATGACAGCAATTCCTCTTTGTTGGACGGCGTAGGTGCATCTCTGACTGCATTACCCAAATCACATTTCGGTTTGATACCTTCTTCGGAGATGGTATGGCCCAAATAATCCACAGAGCTCACTCCTAGCTTGCACTTGCTCAGCCTGGTGGTGAATCCAACCTCCTTCAGCTTCCTTAAAACCTCTTTCAAGTTGTCGCTGTGTTCCTCCTCACTAGAGCCATAGGTGAGGATGTCATCTTGGAAGCACATGGTTTTCCTGCAATCTCTTAGGATGTGCTGCATCACCCGTTGGAAAGCCGCTGCAGCCGACGCCAAACCAAAAGGCATCCTTAAAAATTTGAAATTGCCAAATGGAGTCGTGAACGCTGTCAGAGACTGTGAATCTGGATGCAACTCAATCTGATAATAGGCCGAGGACAAATCCAGCACACTAAAATACCTCGCCCCCTGTATGGTGGTCAACATCTCTCCTATTCTCGGGAGGGGGTACCGATCTACCAGGATGTTTGCATTCAAGTCTCTCAGGTCTACACACAACCTAATGTTCTTTCCTCCATCCTTGGTCGTGATCACGATTGGAGCCAACCATGAAGATGTCTCTATTTCTTTGATCACTCCTTGGCTAATCAGTTTGTCCAACTCAATTTTCAGTGGTTCTTTCATACGTAGGGGTATGGAACGTGTTTTGTGTATCACTGGCCTTGCCCCCTCCTTGAGCGTAATCCTGTGCATATAGTTCTTTAGCACACCCAGCTTTTCGCTGAACACCTCCTTGAAATCCTGGATGACATCTTCTGCTACACTGGAGGGTTCTACCAAGAGCACCTGTTCCTTGTTGTTGGGATCCAATTTGATGCCTAGTTCCTTCTGATGTTTCCAACCCAACAGATTAGAACCTCTCTTGGCAACAGACACTGTCCCTACCGTGTGCCTATCTTTGAATGTTATTCTCATTTTTGTCATCCCTTCTAGCGGTATGCGCTCCTTGTAGTATCCTACTGGGTTTATGTCAGCTCTCTCTAAAACTACTCCCCATCCCTCAAACTTTTCCTCAAACTCCCTCTTGTCTATAAGAGTGTAACGAGAGCAAGAATCAGCATAAGCATCAAATCTCTTACCATCCAAGGTAATCTCACATTTAGGATAATCATTACATTCACTTTCCTCATCATCCCCCACCTGGAAAATATACGGTTTCTCTTTTACATCCTCAATTTCTACATTTTCCACCATATGTATTTTTTGATTAATATTTTTACACACTTTAGAAAAATGCCCTCTTTTGTTGCATTTCCTACACAGAGTATCCCTGGCAGGACACTTCCAGTTGTTTGCCAGGTGATTTGGGCTACCACATTTGAAACAAAACAAACCTTGTGGGTTATTGCGCTGACTGATCTTGGCTTTCTCTCCAACTTTGCAAAGTAGCCCACAAAGTACTAGGGAGTGAAGCTAGTGTAATGGCCTCTTTAACAATACAAGATCTCTCAATCACAGGGTAGTTGTCATTCAAAATAACCCGTACTCCTTCCGGAGAACATCGTATCGTAGCCCTGAAATATTTAAGCATATCAAGACCCACAATATTGTCTGGTGTGTTTGGAGAAAGCAAAAGCGGACATGGAGCAGTAAACTTATCAACATGGTATGCAAGTGGTTGTGACAATGGGCTAAGGGAAGGTGTTCCATCGAAACCTATCAATGTAATGGTTAAGCCAGACAGGGGAGCCTCTGGAACCAATCGTTTAGACAAGGCGCTATGAGTAGCTCCTGTATCAACCAGAAACTGATCAGTAGAACCCAAAACATGTGCTGTAACATAGGGACCCCTCTGATCTACTGGAACTTCAACTGATTCCTTACCCCATCCTAGGCAATCCTATGCATAAGCGGAGTCTTGAAAATCAGACAGTACATAGTCGGACATTTGATATTGGTTCCTTCTATCAAAAACATTAAACCCATCCTGCCCACATGTATTTGCATCGAACCTAGCGCGATCATTTGTGCTTCCTCTAGGCCCTGAATATCCTGAGCGATTTCTCATTTGTCCCCGACCATGTGGACACTGCTGAGCACGCAGTACTGGACAATCAGAAAGCCAATGTCCAAATTGCTTTAAGTATGCACACTGATCAACAGACAAATTCGAACGAGTATAAGAAGGAAAAGACGAACCATAAGATCCACATCCGCCTCTATCATTACCTCTAAAAGGTGGGCCATATGCTTGAGCTAGCATAACCTTTTTTTCCAACTCTTTAGACTTTTTATCCTCATTATTTTTTGCTTCTAATTCTTGTCGCTCATAATACTGAGCCATAGTTAAGAGAGAAACCGGAGAAGAGGTAGTCCATGAACTCTCACTGGCCTTTAGGCGACTAGCTATTCCTGGCAAAAGGTTTGCGACATATTTATCGACAAACAGATGCCTACCCGTGTCATCTGTCAATGACTGGCCACTAAAATCGTGGAATGCATCTTCAAAGCATGTAAAGAAATCTGAAACCGATTCATCTGCCTTTTGCTTACACGACGCTAACACAGTCCAATCTATCTTTTTAGGGGGAATAATCGTTTTTAACTTAACTAATATAGCTGCCGGAAGATCTAAAATTAACTGACACGGTTTCTGTGCAGGTTCTATGTCTTCATCTAACTACTCTAATTCTTTCCATAATGCTCCAAATGTCGCACGGTCGTCAATTTTACGCACAGTTCTCCACATATCAGGCGGTAATATTAGTCCAAAAAACAAATCAATATCAGGCAAAGTCACAGTACAAGAACTAATTGCACCCTCAACTTCCTCATAAAAGGCTGCTGGATTCTTTCACGGATCAGGCAATGCATTTTTAAAGGCCATAACATCTGCTCTAATCCAAGGAGTGTAAACCCAATTATAAATAAAATACCCTTTTGCATCTACGTAAGTCTTATCATCATTTGTACCCGTTCCTTTAGGAGGAACATATAAAGGCGCGGCTACCCGCATGGGTTTCACATTAATTACAACATTCTTATCTGTTTCAGGAATAGAAGTTCGTGCCATGCTGACGTAAGATGTTCGTGCAGCTGCTTCTGCTGCCTTTTTCTTCTCTCGCAAACGGGCTGCTTCAATACGCACTTTAACCAAGCGTCTGATCATGTCAGGCACCTGGGAAAAGACAAAAAGACCATCACGTAATTGTTTACAATCAGCTGCTACATAATTGGGCTCCATTTCTACCGAATGTTTCCTAAATCGTTCAATAACCTCTGCAGCAAATACCTCAGTAAAATATATCTGCTCCCTTTCCTGCCAACCTTTTATACTATCTAAAAGTTCAGATGCAGTGGCAGTACTACGAACGGCTTTACGCGCAGCAGATCTAATCTGAGACGCACGTTCAGCGGATAACATTGAGCGAGGTTCTCTAGCTTTGTCCTGGTCTGTAGGAGAGTCCTCATCCGACTCATAAGGAGCAGTAGGAAGAGTATACGGAGGTAGACAACGATCTAATAAGAGAAAATCATCTTGGGGTTTATTAAGAATAAGATAAAGAGGTCTACGAACAGCGTATTGGCCATTTACCTGTAAATGACGCTCCCTATCTTTCCTCTCTTTAATTTCTTTAATTTCCCTATTTTTCATTTCCAATGCTTTCACATGGATGTTCTTTCGCTGTTCTTTTTGAATCAAGGCTTGCTCACGCTTCATTCATTCATGCACTTCTTTCTCCCACATTCGTACACAGTCAAACATATCTTGCCTAGCCTTTCGCTTAAACATCCGTTGTTCCACATACTGAATCTTTCGCAAATCAAATGACCCATGTATAGGCCAACACAACTCATGTTCTTTACTAGTATATTTATTCCATAACGTGCAGTACATTATGGAAGAAATACCATACTTAACATACATGTCCCTATTAGGCGTCCCCTCAGGGGGGGGCGGCTGTGCTTCGTCGAGTCTCAAATTGGTACCCCTACAAAAGCAACACATCCTACGAAGTGTGATAGAAACAGGCATGCCAAAAATAGTGCAAAATATGCAGTATTATAATCAAAGTAGCGCTTAAGGTACTCTTCGTAGGTTGCGCCGTTCAAACAAAGTTAAATAGAGAAAAATCTCCTCATTACCTGCCTATATGAATTGCAATACATATATAATTGTCAAACAGATTTCAATATTATCCAATCATACAAACAAAGCCGCAGTAAGTGTTACTAAGCTACCTTACCAATCAAAGGTGTCAAACCAACAGCAAGTGCCGCAGAACTGCTCTTACCAATCAAATGGTGTCCAGGTTCCAACTGCCAAGTTCTCAGATCGACCAAATGGTCACTGCACGGCGAATCAACAGAAGAGATCTCAGTCAAGGACCGGCGCCACCTGGATGGTCAGATCAGAATGAAAGGAAAAACGCTGTGGGTGCCAATACTCTTGTCTTCTCAGGCAGCGATCGCGTCCAAAGCGAGATTCCAATCCTTCGTCGCGGCCAGTCCTTCGGGCATCCGAGTCGCCAATGAGCCCCACGTTGGAAGCGCCAATTTGAGGTGGTGAGCCTAAGCAAGGCCTACCAGTGCAAGGGATTCTCCCTTCTCTATACAGAGGCCTCAGACCAATAGGAAGAAGTTGGCACAGAAACTGGAATAGAAAATACAGAGTTTATTAAACCTCATGCGTTGGAACTACATTCACACAACACCCTTCCGCAATGTATGAAGTAGAACACTGAATGGAAGGAGCTTGGTCCTTTTATACCCACAGAAGGGCTCAAATGAAGGCGGTACAAGTACAGAATGCTGGTTGTAGGTACATATTAGGTCCTACAAAAAGGGTACAGGCAACTAGAGGGAGGAGCTAACAGTTAGCTAATTCTGGTGGACACATCCTGACAGTTACACGTTGAGGACAGCTGTTAGCACAACTGAGCATGTGCGAAGCAGATGAGGCTAAATATATCTCGTCTCTAGGCAGATTTCAAGAGCAGTTAACAGGGAGGTAGGACAGAGCCTATGGCGAGCACATGGCACATGGCAAACAAAATGGCTGACAGAATTACAAAATGGATTCCACACAACGGACAAGATAGTCTCTAAATACAAGATGTCTTCTGCTAATGCTTAACCTAATCGCTGCTAAATTACAACAGTGCCTCCACCTTCTGTGCAATTGTAGTTACAGTTGTTCTACCCAGGGCCTCCCACTCCCGGCTCAAGTATTTTGCGGAAATGTTCTGGTTCTGGGACAACTTCTTTCTGTAGTCTCTCTCTTTCCTTCTTTCTTTGGCTTGCCTTTTCTCCCAACCTCTGATGCATTGCTGCATCTTATCTTATCTTATCTTGACTTGTAAAGTGCAAGCTCTGTGAGAGTCAGAGTGTACACCTCATCTACCTCAAATCTCAGACTGATTGTGTTGGACTTGGCCCTTTTTGCAGGGTCATCCCTGAACTTTTTGCCTTCCTCCTGTATTTTGTCTGGCTTGTTTTTGTCGGTTTAAGACTCTGGGCACTTAACCATTGCTTATCAGTGATAAAGTGCCTATGCACTCTCTATTGTAAATTGATGTAAGGAATAGTGATTCCATGATTGGCTGATTTGGTTTACTTGTCAGACCCTAGTACAGTGCTCTGAGTGTGCCCAGGGCTTGTAAACCAAATGCTGATAGTGGGCTTGCAGTACTGGTTGTGCCACCCACAGAAGCAGCCTGCAAAAGTGTGTCTCGGGTCTGCCATCGCAGAGCCTGTGCGCAGTCTGGTACTGCCATGTTGACTGGGCAAGTGCACCTACTTGCCAGTCCCTAAACCTTCCTTTTTCTTCATATCAAACACCCCTATGGTAGGCCCAAGGACAGGGTGCATGGTAAGTACACGGTTGGACATGCCCTGGTGTGTGTGGCATGTCTTAATAGTGAATTACAGCCATTTTCATTTTTCACTATTGCAAGGCGACTTGTTCTCCATAGGCCAGAATGGGCAGTTAGATTATTACATTTTATAATCCTAACTGACTCAGGGAACCTGGTAGAAATTCGAGTTTATTATGCCTGAACTCAGAATGATAAAATACATCTTTTAGTAAAGTTGGATTTAACATTCTTTGTTTGCAAATACCACTTTTAGAAAGTAGGTATTTTCTTGTCTAACTATCCAAGCCTGCCTCTGCTAGGTTGTGTTTTCATTGTCCGGAGTTTGAGTGACAGGGCTGGGGGATTCCAGGAGACAGGGTGAGTCAGCCCAGTGGTGAATAGAGAGATCTGCGTCTAGATGGGAGGGAGAAGTTGCACCTGGGCTCTGAATAGGACTGTGCCTTCCCTCCACAATGCTAGCTCCACCTCCTGTGGTGCGTTTGATGTCTCTGCCCTGCACTGTGAAAGGAAGGAAGGAGTAAAGTCAACAGAGTGCTCCAGGACTGACCAGAACTGGTTTGGACTAGGCAAAGGCCCCTCTGCCCTCAGAGGACAAAGGATTTTGGGGTATAATTATTGGGACCCAGATCCCAAGAAATTAGATTACTTTTGGACAACAAGAAGAGACCTTTGCTGAGGAGAGGAACCTGAAGAAGCTGAGGAGAGACGATCCCTAAGCTGAAGTGCTGCTTAGGGGATTGGACTGCAGTGGTTGCCTGACTGCCAAAGAAACTTGTGAAGGATCTCCAAGGGCTTGAGAGAAGATCTTGGCTCCTGCTAGAGTTTCAGGGACAACAGACTTCAACCCCCAGCTCCCCAGAGTTCTTTGGAAGTGCCTGCAGCTGTTTCGGCCTTCTGAGGGACTGCGTGTCGCAAGGAGCTGGAAGCACGACTCAAGAGGGAGAAGCGTGTCGCAGCCGCTGCCGTCACATCGTGGGTGTTGCCGCTGTAGCTGATGTATTGCACCGCATCTCAAGAAACGTCCCGCAACCCCAAAGAAGTGTGTCGCCGTTGCAGCCGTTGCTGTCGCATCGTGGTTGTCGCTGCTGTACCTGACGCATTGCACCGCATCAAAATAAGCATCTCGCAACGAGGAACAAGCGTGTCGCCGTTGCAGTCGCTGCCGTCGCATCACTGAGTAAGGATGCCGCAGCTATAGCTGTCACATTGCACCACATCACAAGAAGCGCCTCGCATCCACAGAGAAGCGTGCTGCCGTCGGAGCTGCTGTTGTCGCATCACTGAACAAGGGTGTCACCGCTGCAGTTGTCGCATCGAGCGGAAGCGTCTTGCATCATCGGAGAAGAGTGTCACCGCCAAAGCCGCTGTCGTCGCATCACTGAACAAGGGTGTCAGCGCTGCAGCTGACGCATTGAGCCGAGACTTCTCGCAACATCGGAGAAGCGTGCCGCATCAGGACGAACTTGACGTCTTTATTTTTTACACGGGATCTTTGCCGCATTTCCATCTTTGCAACACTTTTGTTGCCCTGCGTGTCGCATCTTAAGGTGCATTGACTCAAAGTGTCGCATTTTAAGAACTAAAGAGAACTAAGCTAAAACTACCATTTTAAGTACAGTATTGTGGATTTTTGTTGTTTGTGGTCTTGTGTTAAGTCTATTTAAAGAATACTTCTTTTTGATATAAAACCTGTGTTAAAAGATCTTAACATCCTGCTTGGACTGTAGGAGATCAATAAGGCGCTAACCATACAAGGGCCCTTCCAATTTATTTGGCTATGTGTAAAACAATGTGCCTTGACTTTAATTCTCTGCTCCACAGGCAGACAAGGCTTTCTTTGCAGAGGATCTTTTGGGATCTTGTAGATGGTTTGGGCTGCTGCATTATGCAGCACATGTGGTCTTTTTTAAACTAATTTGAGGGAACCCTGATATAAGGAGTTTCTGTAATCCAGGCAGGAAGAGATCATACCTGGACTACCACTCTTCGGCATAAAATTGGCAGTAAGCCAAAGTTTCCCTAAGCGTCCTCAACATGACAAAACAGGAAATGGTCGGTTTTCTGGCTTGGTCTTCCATCGAAAGAGAATTATGCAGCCACATCCCCAAGCTTTTTAATGAGGAGGACAGGAATGGCACAGCCTCTAGACTATCTGGCCAACCCAACAATTACATTGGGGTAGGATTGTTTTCCAGTAACAACAGTTCCGTTTTGTCCCCATTTAATTTCAAAGAGCATCTTGCCATCCAGGATGCTACTTTCTCAGGGCAAGGGCCTAATTGGGACTGAGAACCTTCACTTGAGGAGAGGGAGATGACAAGCTGTGTGTCGTCCGCATAAGACAGAATAGAGACCCTCTAATTCTATGATAATGGAGGCCAAAGGTCTAACATAGATATTAAAAAAAGGGTGGCTGAATGTGGAGCCCTGCAGAACCACTCATTTCAAAGGGACCATCTCAGAAAAGCAGGAAGGTTAAAAAATCTAGAATACTTTTTCTTTTAAAAAGACACTAGTCATTCTAAAGCGGAACTCCTTCGCCAATTTCCCTCAACCTGAGTGCTAAGGTCTCGTGATCAACTGTATCAAATGCTGCACTCAGGTCAAAGAGAATAATGGCTTCTGCTCCTCTCTTACCTAAAATACATTTTACCTCCTTAGATACCACAAGTAGCGCCGACTCCGAACTAAGCTTTGGACGGAATCCATTCTGGGAGTTGTCCAAAAGCAAATTGTCTTCCAGATGCTTAGACAGATGCTGATTGATATATTTTTCTAAAACTTTACCAAACACCAGGAGCAACGACATAGGCCTGACGTTCCCTGAACAGGTGGGGGTCAAGATTTTTTTTTTTTTAACAATACATGTAGGGGAAGTTCCAGTTAGGATTTCAATTTCCATATCTATTTCAATCCTCTGCTATAACCATATCCTCTGGCTCAAACGACCCTCCACTAGGCAGGACCAGTCAAATTGGTTCCTCTCCTCAAGTCAGTCTGCCAACAAGTTTTAGGACAGGCTTGCATTGATCTCCCCTTTATTTTCCTCTTCTGTCTCTCTTGGGTCAACCTATAACCGTCATGCACTGAGGTGTGGTGTTGCCTACCCTCGTCATTGGAACCTGGAGGACTAGGGACCCTTTCCTCACTCCTACTAGCAGTTTCACCGTCAAGAACCATTAGTGTGGTTGCCTAGATCAGTGAGGGTGCGTGTTCTTTGCGTCACTGGGGTTCTATGTGTCGGGCCCGACGGCAGGCAGTTGAACTTCTGGGAGCCCTTGCACCTGACTGTGGTTGCTCGATGACTGCCTGGGCCTGCTGACCTGTTAGTCTATCAAGTCTGTGACTAACCGCTTGGTGTTCCAAGGGGGGCCTGTCAACTTCTTCAACTGGTGGATTAGAGTACCCTAATGTGAGGATAGTGGACCTCCATACCTGCATTTGGTGGAGGAAGTGCTGTCACCTTGTTTGCTATCGGTAGCGCAGGACTACCAATCAGGGTCTCCTCGAGGATGGCCCATAGTTCTAGTAATGCCTCTCTCTTATCTTTGACTTCATGTGTGCATGCCATTCTTGACAAACCGTATTACATTTTTAGCCTATGTGGGAAACCAGCTTTGGATATATTTTAATGATGTCTCCATGATGAGTTTGGTAGTATTAGAGGACCACATACATTAGCTTCTTTGTTTTAGGGACTTTCTGGTTTCAATCTGAATCTTTGGTTTACTGTTTCTAACTACGTAACTACAAGCTCAGCACTATGTTCAGATGCATCAATAAATAAACATTTCATACGCACAAATAACAATGCATATGAAAAGTTGCAACATAAAAGTGCAATTTGTCAATAAAAACAGTATCAATGTAAACAGTATCTGAACAATTTTGACTCCTGGCATTGATTGCAGTTGGTGAAAAATAGGAGCATCTTCATATTAAACATTGGTTCATCGACAAAACCACAATATTGAGGGCAAAACTTAACAGCACCACAACATCAATTACATACCTCAAATCAACAATAAACACCGTGTATCACACCCAGGGGCTAAGCGTACCATCTGTATCATGCCCAGCGTTCCAAGGAACGATCAGCAAAAAGACTGAAAGGAAAAAATTACTTTGTCAAAAAAAAATCCTTAGCCTTCTTCTAGCGCATGCTATCATGTGAAGCTCTGCGTGGTACACAGGACTAAGTGAACCTGATAGTTTGTCAATATCGCCTCTGGGACAAAGACAGCAACAATAGTTTTCAGAACAAGCTTTTGCAATGAAATCAGTCTGACGTTTTGGACCTTGTAAGTGTTTAGCCAGAGATGTTGGCACTGTTAATATGTTTAAGGTATGTTATAAAAAGCATACTTAATTTAAAAACTATCAGCGTTCGCTATGGCAACAGTCCGCTTTGTGTAAGAGTTCTCCTGTTATTTGGCAGACTTCTACCCATTATGAATTACAGGTGGATTTAGTACCAAAAGATTAGAGTTTGGGACTAGACAATGCCACGTTCTCACTGAATGCGGCTTCTCCACTGGAAAAGGGGTAGGGAGGCAAACCCGACTGACAGTTTGTGCACTTTGATGAAACATTATTGGAGTATTAAATGAATGTATATTGAAAGCTGCCAACAGGGACACGCAATGTAAATGGAAACTGAACGATACTTTAGTTAGAGCCCTTGGAATGATGAGATGTATTCTTTCAGACCAACAAAAGATAATAGCTGGGCAGCAAGAGTCTTTTTTCATGTGTATGTAACAGATTCCTCCCTGGCTGCATGGGGCCTCTTCGGAGCAATACTTATTTGCATTTGCCAAAGGAGATGGAGCCCGGTTTATTTACTCATGTCTTGACGTCTGTTTAAATCTTAGATACCCTTTTGTGGAGTTATTTCCATTGGAGAAGTGGTGCTGTGCCCTGTTGAGCATGTTTTGTTTGACAGTGAGCACTGGACAGATGTTAACAGATGGAGGTGTAAAATCCAAACACTTGAAAGGGTGAGACTTTGATCGATACCTTATATCTATTGATCCAAACCTCGATCTGGTCGACTGAACCTTTATTGCCTGTCTTGGAAGGAAACAGTACACCTATCTGCAAATTAGTTCACCCAAGAAAGGACTCTACTCTCAAAGATCACGGACAACTTCTAGGTTTCAAAAGTTTATTGTAAAGATATAATGAGCTGCAAATACAAGCATCTCAGAATGAGATTCACGAGATACACAGGTCCAATTACATACATGTGCTCTCGAAAAGCCCTCAGACGAGCAACAGAAATCACTAACACAAGTTCTAAAAATAGCAAAGCTATCAGCATAGACGCATATCTCTCCTTCATTTAGGTTGGAGGAAAACAAACACAGGTTAGGCGTCCCTACCCTGTTCTAGATGGTATCCCTACTTAACCAAATCCCAACCTAACAAAGGTGTCAGCAATGAATGACCCCCAAGGGAAGTCACCCACTCTAAGTCTCTTGGTGAAAACCTAAAGTTCTCCAGTCATGACCCCTCACTGCCTACCCATCCGCTCTCTAAAGGGTCCTCAGGTCTCTGCTCCAACTCCACCCAGGGGTGCTGTCCCTAATACAAAACAGTCAACAACATTTGAGACGCCCCTTGCGAAACGCCTCTCACGTGGTGCAACTTCAGGCTTTTTCCATGATGCTTTGTATTGGGCCTCAGACGTTAGAGTTGACCTTGCTTCTCAGTCTCTTCTCCGGCCCGCTGATACCCCTTAAACATTCCAGAACCCTCCTCCATGTCTGGGCCGTCTACTGAACAGGCCTCTATTCATTCACTTATAATTGGATCCCCCCTTTCCTGTTGCAGACAGATATCTGCCGCCAAGAACCCAACTCTCATAGACTTCTAAAAAGGCTTGCAACATTTCTCAGCCCAGACATGTACGTGTAAATCAATGCTAAAACATTTCAGGCCTACAATATTTCACATTATGATTATAGCATTCTATTTCTTCATTTAATTAAAGCATGTTAAAACTCTTATTCTATTATTTAGAAAACATTACTCTAAATCATGGCCCATTAATGCAATGACCAAAAACGTTAAACAATCTGTGTCGTGAAAAGAAACTCCTTCCCTTTTAGCTCCAGCTCTGGCCCTGAGGCCTACCACGTTCTGCGTTTTACCACAGACCATCTTATATGTTAACAGCTACACGACATAGATTCAAAATAATCACGTCTAATAAAATCATATAATGTCACACATTTCTGTATTAATTCCACTTCTACTTAAATCTCTATATTAGCTATACATTTAGAATATAATTTCAAATACTATTAGCACTCATGGCATTTCTCTTCATGAATTATGCTCTCTATAGGTAAGTGTGATGTACTCATATATTTATATCAGTTTGCGCTCTCTCAGTTCCCCCCTTTGATGACCTCTCGGGGTCATCACTAACATTTAAACTGCAGTTATTGCTGGCATTCTCTGCGCTTCCAGAGCTCTCAGGCTCCTGTACTGATTATCTTGTATGGCAGCCAATCTCTGCAACTGTTCTCTTTGGGCCCTTTCTGACCTTCTTGCTCTGTACCATTTGAATACCCTCACCAATCCCCACAATATTATCCCACAGATCAATATTATGATGATAGGCTTTAGGATATACCAAATAAAGCTTTTGCCTAAGGTGGAAAACCACCCTCCAACTGTACTCATTCCGTGGCCCACCTTTTCCCAGACATTTTCTCTACTCAAATCTTCGATCTCTTTGTGTATATTAGTTATGTTCTTAATAACTTTCTCAAGGGGTTTTGAAAGGTCTGGAATGTAAGTGCAACATTCCTGAACCTTCAAAGCCTTACAGACTCCGCCCTCTTTTGCTAATAAGACATCTAATGCAAGCCGATTTTGAAGAACCATAGCCCTTATCGATTGCATCTCTCCTTCTACCAGCATTAAGGACTGAGCAGTGCTGGCAGACAACCTGTCGACAACTGTTGCCAGTCGTCTAATTTTAACATCATTAAGGATTATTCCCAAAAGAGGGAACATAGCTCCAAAGACATCTCCAACCATTTCTGCATCTCCTAAATCTCTCCTTCCCCTCGATGATGTCTGGCCCTCAATGATCAATAAGTCTTGTGCATGATATATTTTGGGGAAGACAATTGCCAAGTAACATGATCCATACCAGTTGTCAGGTAGTCTCACGTACGCATTTCTTCCACATACAAAATACACATTTGGAATTACTTGCATTCCCTTCAGGAAATCCTTAGTGTAGTACTCTAAATTAAAAGCATGTTCACAGTCAACTTCACCCACGTATACATTTTCATAATACGTTTTGGCTCGGTGAAGACATAACTTTCCTTTCTGCGCTTTATCTAAAGCTATTGGACCACTACTACCCTTTCTCTTGTGTGACTTCTCTTCCTCGGTCCAATCTAATTTCCCTTGTCCTGATTTTTTCAAAATCTTTTGTCTCCTGTAACGATCATCCACCTGCCCTATGAACTTTTTCTCGACTTCGGACACCTTACATGTCAGGTTATTTCTACGGGCATGTGAAGTATCTAAGGTAATCCAAGGAATGAAGAACTTGGCCAATCTGTCTTCACTCTTCCAGTAATCCCATTTATTCATCTGCTTATAATTCGGGACTTCTGGCAACACAGAATCATAATTGGAGAAATAGTATTCAAAACTATCTCTCTCATAAAATATACTAAGCAATAAGCTACATGTAATGCCATATGTCAGAGGGAGGTGATGATATCGAATTCCTTCATCTACAGACGCAGGCAACTGCATGCAGACGTAGCAATCCTTAACCTCCATGGCATCCACGTATTCATACAAAAGTTTAGCATAAGCATTTGACCTAAAGTCTCCTTGGGACTCGTCTACATGTAACCTGCGGGCTTCTGCAGCCAATAACGCTTTCTCTTGAGTGTTTTCTCTTTTCTCACCTGCAACAGTGGGTGTAAGTGTTACTCCAGAATTCGCATCAGTTACCTTTACCTCTTCCTCATGTCCCTTTACATAAGAAATTGTTACCACTAAAGCTATTAATATTATCACTCCTACTATTAGTGTACCTATTATACATTTAGCTCTGCGGTTCGGGGTGCCGGCCTCCATTTCGTCAGACAATCTAGCTTTTCCCTTTCTCTTTGCAAAAAAAGTTCTTTTCCTCTCGTTCCTTTACAGTCTCTTTCAATCCTTTTGTGTCTTTAGAATCCACACAGCTGGAGGCTGACAGCCTTTTTCGCAAAAAGTCCTTTCACAGTTCAAAAAGACAACCCTAGCCCTTCTCCATCCACTCAAGGGGTTCCCTAAAAATTCTCTGCTTCCTGGGCGCTAGGTAATCTTCTTTCCTTCTGCTTGCTTTATTTACAAAGTCCTTTAACAATCGACTATTAGATTTGTGGTTGCAGCTTCAATAGCATAGTTCAATATTTCCATGCGAAGAGTATGCTCTTCATGTGCTGTTATCGTGGTACCAAAGTCGGGGAATTTCAATTCTGTAAGAAACATGTGTTTTAACTTGCTGAGGCGGGGAGGTCTGGGGAGCACGAATGTTAGTGACCCTTCTTGTTCGACACCGGGTACCAACAGTTGTATTTCCACGGTGATAATGGGCTCAGAACTGGACACCACCACCGCTCGGATCCTCCCTGTCTCCGGTTTCACAGACATTTGTCGCCAGATATGTCCACTCAGGTGTGGAGTATCTTCTGTTAGGCACACGCACTCTTCTTGACCTTCTTCGGTCCGGTGCCTCAGCGCCCTGAGCACCTTCTTCTGGGTCTGAGTCTTCTGATATCGGAGGAAGGGTTGCTTCTGGAGTTGACCTCAGGCTAGAACTTCTTCTTTGCGGCCAATTTGCTTCTCCACGTGCCCTTCTACTCCTTCTCCTTCTGGTCTGTTCTCGCTCTCTTTCAGACCTGTCAGGGTCAGACTCGTACTCCCAGCTGTCTTCTCCTTCTGTAGCGTCTTCTGTTTCGCTGTTGTACTGACCGTCCTCAGCTTGGTCAGACTCGTTCCCTGCTTCCACTGGCACCTCTACAGCTTGGCTAGCCCCCTCTATGGCTTCTTGGTCCTCAGCTGGACGTCCATCCGAGAGAGGAGCTGTTTCCAGAGGTGCTGGAACCCTTTTCGTATGCGACGCGTGTATCCAGGTGGGCAGGCCTCCCACCTTTACAGCTGTACTTGTGATCAGGATGACCTGGTAGGGCCCACGCCAACGAATATCCAAGCAGCTTCTTCTCACATGTTTCTTCACCAGGACCCAGTCCCCAGGATACAGGTCATGGCAAGGGCCCTGGCACGCTGGAACCTCTGCAGCCTGCACCTGAAGGGACACAGAACGCATGGCGTCAGACAGCCCCTTACAATAGTCCAGGATCATATCATCTGTGATATTTAACAGTGCAGTAGCTGGAATAGATGGCAGTCTCATTGCTCTCCCCATTAACACCTCATGTGGTGACAACCCTGTTCTTCTGTCTGGGGTACTACGAAGGCTCATGAGTACCAATGGCAGGGCATCAGGCCAACTCAGGGTCGTTGAGGAGCAAACTTTCGCTATTCTGGACTTGATCGTGCCATTAATTTGTTCCACAATTCCTGAGGCTTCTGGTCGGTAACTGCAATGGAGCTTTTGGTCTATATTCAGTGCAACACAAATCATCTTCACAAGCTCGCTGTTAAAATGTGTTCCCCTATCTGATTCCAAAAAGGCCGGCACCCCGAAACGAGGGATAAGTTCTCTAAGCAGTAACTTAGCCACTGTGAGGGTGTCGCACCTACGTGTAGGGTATGCCTCAACCCATCTGGAGAACACACAAACAACCACCAGGACATAGCGGAGGCGGTTGCATCTTGGCATTTCAATGAAATCTATCTGCATTCTGTTGAATGGACCTCCAGACCTTCCTATGTGACTTAGTGCAACTGGTGTTCTTTTCCCTACATTCAGCTGCTGGCAGGTCACACAACGCTGGCACACTGCTTCTGCTGCTATTCTAAACTTAGGATTGTACCAAGTCTGTCTAAACACTCTCAGCATAGCATCTCTCCCTAAGTGTACGGGACCATGTATGAGTCTAGCCATTGGACTCACCATCTCATTGGGCAACACTGCTCTGCCGTCTGCTGAGACCCAAAAATGAGTCTCACCTATTACACATCCTGCCTTTACCCATGTTTCCTTTTCTGAATCAGGAGCATTTTCTTGCATGGTTGACAATTCATCCCAAGTATCAACAGTTTCCAGTATCATGGCTAATTCAGTTCTTACATTTATTCCACCCACATCCACCTCTGTGAAAGAGTAACCTTGTTCTGCGCAATACCGCGCAACTTCATCAGCATATCTATTGCCTTTCGAAACAAAGTCCTCATTTTTGGTATGTGCGATGCACTTTACAACTGCGATACTTGCTGGACATTGCAATGCTTCTAACAACAAGCGCACAAACTCTCCATTGCGAATGGGAGAGCCTGAAGAAGTCATGAACCCTCTTTGAGACCATAACTGCCCGTAATCATGAACTACCCCAAACCCGTATTGGCTGTCGGTGTAGATGGTGACTCGAATTTGATTGCCTGCTAAGCAAGCACGTGTTAGGGCAATAATCTCGGCTACCTGAGCGGAGTGTACTCCTTCCAGGCACCCAGCTTCCACAACTCCTTCAATTGTACAAACAGCATAAGCTGCTCTCAACTGCCCAACTTCGTCTCTTACACATGAGCCATCGACAAAGAAAACTTCGTCTGGGTCGGTCAGTGGCTCATCTACGATGTCGGGTCTGGGTTTGGTGCATAGTTCAGTCACATCGAGACAGTCATGGTCTGTATATTCATCATCATCATCAATATCATTTGGAAGTGGCATTAAGGTAGCAGGGTTCAAAACAGAGCATCTCTTGAGGGTCACGTTCTCTGCAGCAAGAATAACTTGCTCATAGCGCGTGAGCCTGCTATTGGTCAGATGCTGTGTTTTGGTCCTGGTCATCAACAGTTCAACAGAATGTGGCACGCACACCTCTAACGGGTGCCCCATGACGATATTTTCACATCTCTCAATGCTGACACCCGTTGCAGCAACGGATTTGAGACATCCGGGCAACGCTGCGGCTACTGGGTCTAAAGTAGCTGAGAAATAAGCAACTGGTCTACGGGCATTCCCATGGATTTGGACCAACACAGACAACGCACAACCTTCTCTCTCACAACAGTAAAGAAAGAATTGTTTATTGTAATCAGGCATTCCCAATGCCGGAGCACGACACAGGTCCTCTCTCAGCTGCAAGAATGCCATCAAACAGTCTTTGTCCCATGGTACCGGATCACTCACCTCTTTGTGCGTCAGTTTTTGCAAGGGCTTTGCTTTCAGTGAAAAGTTCACGATCCACTGTCGGCAATAACCCACCATCCCTAGGAACATCCTGACCTCTCTCTGTGTCTGAGGCGCGTTCATTTTCATGATCGCCTCTATCCTGTCTGGTGACACCTTTCGTTTGCCTTTCTCAATTCTGTGTCCCAAGTACTGTACTTCTGTCAGGCAGTACTGCAATTTTCCCGGGGATACCTTATGCCCATTGGCAGCTAGGTGATTTAACAAAGCAATAGAATCTTCCCTGCAAGCTTCTTCTGTTTCTGACGCCACAAGGAGGTCGTCTATGTACTGGACCAGAACTGACTTCTGGGGCAGCACTAGACTTTCAAGATTTTTCTTCAGAAGCTGGTTAAAGATCGATGGACTCTCTGTATACCCCTGAGGGATACGACACCATGTTAGGACGCGATTTTCCAGCTTAAATGCGAAAAGAAAATGGCTATCTTCGTCCAAAGGGATCGAAAAGAAAGCCTGACAAAGATCGATCACAGTGAACCACTCAGCTTGGAATGGAATCTGAAACAGTATCACTGATGGATTCGGCACCACTGGACAACATGAAACGACTATGTTATTAATCTTTCGAAGGTCCTGCACTATCCGGAATTTCCCATTTGGTTTCTGCAGACCCATAATCGGGGAGTTACATGGACTACCCACGATTTCTTTCAGTATTCCCTGTTTAATCATGGACTCGATCACGGGTTTTATACCTGCAATCGTTTCTGGAGTCAATTTATACTGGGGTGTTCTTGGGAACTCAGCATGCGGTTTCACTACAATTTTCACTGGGTCCACCCCTTTGACCAATCCAATCTCTTCCCCAGTGAAATCCCATACCTCTGATGCCACTGTCTCTCTCAAATCCCAGGGAAGCTCGTCTACTGTCAAAGTAGGGTACAGCTCCACACATATTCTTGAGTTTGCAACTTTGAAATCTGCATCATCATCATTAGTCAATACCTCCACTCCCTGGGGTGTACAGTATATAGTACAATTCAATTTGCACAACAGGTCTCTTCCTAGCAGACACACAGGGCTTGAATCGCAAACCACAAATTGGTGCTCATCGCTGTACTTCCCTATTTTCACCTGTACCGGTTCTGTCAATTGGCTGGTTATTCTCCTGTTTGCGACCCCTACCACCTGTATGGTCTCTCCAGACATGGGCAGGTCTGGAACTGCAGCTGATCTGATCGTGGATCTAGTGGCTCCTGTGTCCACCAGAAATGTCGTAGGGCACCCTGCTACTTCTGCTTCCACATAGGGTCCCCTCTGATCTACCTCTAAGGCTGCCCCAAGGGTGCAGTCTTCTCTTTCCACTCTCTGTCCGGTTAATGGGTCCACATAATAGCATTCTTCACCTTCCACAAACAGGGGCATTTGTCTATAGGTCTTACCCATACTCCCTACTCGAGGAGGTTGCGGGAACTGGGCTCGGGGAGGAGCCCCCCCCCCTTTGAGCACCTTTCCTTGGTATGGCGTCGCCCCTCTCATAGGTGCGCTCTGGACCTCTTCCTCCTCTATCTCTTGCTCTCCGATCTCTACATTGTAAGGGCACTCGCGTTTCCAATGCCCCAACTCGTTGCACTGGTGGCACCTAGTCGTTTTCTTCAAGGTAGCTATGTCTACTCTGGGTCTAAAGGTAGTACTCTCCTCATTACCCTTGTTCTGACTGTACTGCTTCTTACCTCCTGTACCTGTCCCTTGCTGCTGTTGTTGCGGTCCCCCCTTTCCTGCTGTCTGCAATTGTACCACCATCAGCTTCTCTTTTAGTTTCTTAGCCTTGGAGTCTACCTCATCACAGCAGTACCTGGCATATCTCAGTATTTCATCTAGGGGTCTACTTTGCCAACAAATCGAGTGTTGCTGAATCATTAAACTAATATCCGGTCTCAGTCCCAGGACGAACTTGGACACGAATTGCCCTATGTCCTTTGGATCCATTACATCCAAGCCGCTATACTGTTTAAACGCCTTCAGCAATCTCTCGTAATATTCATGGACTGTCTCTTTGGGTTCCTGTCTCGTTCTGTCTATTCTGACCCAATCTATGTCTTGCATTGGCACTTTTTCTTTCAGCCAAGTCATCACTCTCTCGAATTTTGCCATCACGATCTCGGACGGCCCATTAGTCCTAGCATCTCTCTCTGGCTCCGTTGTGGGCCACTCAGCGCTAACCTTGCATGCTGTCCACAGATCTCCTGGTACTACAATGTCAAACAGCGTGTTCAGATCTATCCAAAGGACCTTTGAGATTTTTACAAATCTCTCCACTTGCTTGTACCACTCCACGGGGCTCTCTCGTAACTTGGGGAAAGATGTGGTAAAAGCAGCTAAATCTCCCCTACTCCAAGGGACATGTACATAGCTCCCATTGGCAACTTCACGCAAAGGGTAAGCTTCTATTCCCTGCTGTCCTGGTGTTATACCAATCATGCTTCTTCTGCCGGTCCCTTTCTTGGACCACCTCTCTTCCCATTTATCTAGTGCCCTCCATGTCCTTATTCCAGTAATCAGTTCCCTTATGTGTGTTTTCAGCCCAATCGTTCTCCTCTCATCTAGATCTCGATCTGAGTAATGTAGCCTGTGGTTACCCTGTAATGCCTTGGTTCTTGACAAGTCCACCATATATTTGCCTGCTAGTTCGACTAACTTCTCATGGACTGCTCTCGCCTTTCGTGTGATGTCCTTTGCCATATACAGTATTTCATCCTGTTCATACATTTCCATTCTTTCCAAAGGCAGGGTACCATCTACCATGTCATCCAGATCTGACCTTAAGCTGGAGACATCAAGTCTCTTGGCTTTTATCTCAGCTCGCAATATGTCTTTTGAAGGGGGCTCACTGGTCTCCCTACCATCCCAACTTCGAGCTCTGCGTTTGGGCTCAGGAGAATTAATGGGTGGCCTCCCTTGCTCCCATCTCTCCAGGTCCCATGCTCGGCCATCCGATCTTGGAAGGTGATGGAACACGGGCCTTTTATCCCTACTCTCTCTCTGCCCACTCTCGTCTTCTTCTCTCCTCTCACCGCACATCTCTCTGTTATTTTCCCTCTGGTCGCTACACTCCCTTTGCCTCGTATCGCTCAATATCCGATACGATCCTTCCTGGTTCCCCATATTCCCTGGGCTGCGCTCATTTCTGTCATCACAGGGACTATGGTGCGACCTCTCACAACTCCCATTCTGTTCTCTGGTGGCAGGCACACAGTGTGGACACTTAAAGCTGTTCCTGTACTCTTGCGCTCTCCTCTCCCCTTCACTGAGTATTGGGCACGCCACCCCTCCACTCCCGGGGCCCCCGTTTTCCAGGTCTGTTCTACCTCCACTCCGGGCCCAATGGGTGACTCCCCTACTCCCTCTACAGTCCCACTCCGGGCTACTCTCCCCAGCCCCGCAGTGAGTTCGTGCTCTGCTGTCCTGACTTTCCCTTTCTGCTTCTGCAGCATTGATGCACTTTTGAGCCTTCACTGCCTCATCCCACTGCTTCATGTACTCATTTAGCTCTTGAAAGGATTTTCGTCCAGATCCCCTCAGATCCATTGGCCATCTAGGGCCCCCAGGATCTCCTCCTGGGTCCCCTGCTGTGTGCATCGGGGTGCTCCACTCTCTGGGTATCGGCATCTGACTTGGGGAATTAGTGGTATCGTTCCTCCTTGCCTGCTCTGCTCTTTCTCTGTCTTTCCGTTTCCGTTCTTCCCCTTTTGCTCTCTCTTGGTCGTATATCGATATTATAGGACCTATGGTAACAGGTACCTGTAGTGCATCTGGTAATGGGTAGGATGTGGCGCTTTCCGTTTCCGGCGCTCTTTGTACCACAAGCCTACCGACTACCTGTTGCACCTGACTAGGCTGGAGCAACTCTTTCTTTGGCTCAGGATCCCACTCTGAACTGGGAAGCGGTCTATGCTCTCCTGCATTGCCCCCCTTTTCTCCTTCAGTATTCTCGACCTCTCCCCCTGCTCTATTATACGGGGGTGGCCTGTCTGTCAGTAATCTGTTTATCAGGCTGTCCTCTGTTTCGCTCTCATCATCTTCTTCTAGGGGGCTTTTATTTACTGGCGCCTCTAACACTGGGTACAGTTTATTTATTTCCAAATTATGCACTCTCCATCTTTTAGCATCCGCATCCCACCTGGCATCCTGTACTGCCCTTACCGAGCGTTTCACCCTTTCTTGTCGTCTGTTCATATTCCTTTCATGCGCTGCCCTAAGCCATGCTTCAAGGGCTTCAAACTGGGTTGGTCTAGGCAAGGGTCTCTTTGAGGTCATGACTGATTTCAATCGATGTAACACCTCTAATCTGAACGTCCCGTACTTCGGGAACGTCAGTTCCTCGTTTCCTTCAGTAATCTTACTCCACTCTGATATCCAAAGGATCGTATGCAACCCAACATTTACTGCCATATAACGAGCTGGCGTACCCTCCGGCGGGGCTTCTTCCCCTTCATACGATCCTCGCCTCTCTTTCTTAAACAGCGCTTTCAACCATTTAAAACACTTCATAATTATGCGCACAAAATCCAGCCTCGCTACTCTGTTTACTTCCTGATGACAATCCACCAATCCTGTCGCGGCTTTGCTAGCTTGGCCTATCACAGCGCGGTCTTTCTCCTGTTGGCCAATCACGTCGCGACCCTGTATGACGTGTTCGCTAGCTGGCCTATCACAGCGCGGTCTTTCTCCTGTCAGCCAATCGCTGCGCGACACCACCTGACGTCTCTTTTCTCCGCTTCGCAGCAGCACCCCTCCTTTCTCAACTCGTCTCCCGGTTATGCATGCGTCCCATTCATACTCTGAAAAATGACTACTTCCGACCAAGCGGTCACTTCTCTCGACTGTACGTCCACAGTCTATCTGTAATTGTCAACACAACTGACGAGATGTCTATCGTCTCTCTGATAGGTTGCTTACACACACAGTAACTTCCGACCAGCGTCCGTTACTCACGCACTCACTCTTACGTTCCCCCTATCTCGGTCTCTCGGGTGATCAATGGTACCTCATGACCCCCTTCACACTAGTTGACAATTACTCTGGGTGTCCGATACACCCGAACCACTTAAGCTCTCTTTGAACTTAAGATTTCCACCGGTTGCGCGCGCTCACAACCTGTTCCACAGTCACTCTACAAACATTCAACTCCGCCAGACATTACAACATAGACACAATACAAAAACACCGCAATCTAACACGCATAACCCTTTATACTCACTCTCGACCGATACTGCTGCTTTTTCTGTCTCACGTCATCCGGATCTTCATCTGCGGGCTGTTCTTCCGATCATCGATTTCTAGGGGCCTTGGGGTAAGCTAACCTGGCCTAGGTCACCGTCCTCAAGAAGGCAACCATCCTCTATAGCTACCAACTGAAAGGGTGAGACTTTGATCGATACCTTATATCTATTGATCCAAACCTCGATCTGGTCGACTGAACCTTTATTGCCTGTCTTGGAAGGAAACAGTACACCTATCTGCAAATTAGTTCACCCAAGAAAGGACTCTACTCTCAAAGATCACGGACAACTTCTAGGTTTCAAAAGTTTATTGTAAAGATATAATGAGCTGCAAATACAAGCATCTCAGAATGAGATTCACGAGATACACAGGTCCAATTACATACATGTGCTCTCGAAAAGCCCTCAGACGAGCAACAGAAATCACTAACACAAGTTCTAAAAATAGCAAAGCTATCAGCATAGACGCATATCTCTCCTTCATTTAGGTTGGAGGAAAACAAACACAGGTTAGGCGTCCCTACCCTGTTCTAGATGGTATCCCTACTTAACCAAATCCCAACCTAACAAAGGTGTCAGCAATGAATGACCCCCAAGGGAAGTCACCCACTCTAAGTCTCTTGGTGAAAACCTAAAGTTCTCCAGTCATGACCCCTCACTGCCTACCCATCCGCTCTCTAAAGGGTCCTCAGGTCTCTGCTCCAACTCCACCCAGGGGTGCTGTCCCTAATACAAAACAGTCAACAACATTTGAGACGCCCCTTGCGAAACGCCTCTCACGTGGTGCAACTTCAGGCTTTTTCCATGATGCTTTGTATTGGGCCTCAGACGTTAGAGTTGACCTTGCTTCTCAGTCTCTTCTCCGGCCCGCTGATACCCCTTAAACATTCCAGAACCCTCCTCCATGTCTGGGCCGTCTACTGAACAGGCCTCTATTCATTCACTTATAATTGGATCCCCCCTTTCCTGTTGCAGACAGATATCTGCCGCCAAGAACCCAACTCTCATAGACTTCTAAAAAGGCTTGCAACATTTCTCAGCCCAGACATGTACGTGTAAATCAATGCTAAAACATTTCAGGCCTACAATATTTCACATTATGATTATAGCATTCTATTTCTTCATTTAATTAAAGCATGTTAAAACTCTTATTCTATTATTTAGAAAACATTACTCTAAATCATGGCCCATTAATGCAATGACCAAAAACGTTAAACAATCTGTGTCGTGAAAAGAAACTCCTTCCCTTTTAGCTCCAGCTCTGGCCCTGAGGCCTACCACGTTCTGCGTTTTACCACAGACCATCTTATATGTTAACAGCTACACGACATAGATTCAAAATAATCACGTCTAATAAAATCATATAATGTCACACATTTCTGTATTAATTCCACTTCTACTTAAATCTCTATATTAGCTATACATTTAGAATATAATTTCAAATACTATTAGCACTCATGGCATTTCTCTTCATGAATTATGCTCTCTATAGGTAAGTGTGATGTACTCATATATTTATATCAGTTTGCGCTCTCTCACACTGATGAAGATTCGCAGCTACTCTCTCATAGCTTCACAACCATTTGCTACACCGACGATACATAGGCAAACTAAATGTAATGACTGTATGGCTCACATTATTAGGTGGATGCGAGAAAATTGCTTAAAGTTAAATACCTACAAAACCAAAGTGGTACTGTTTGGTAGGGACATCTCTTTTTGGAACTCCTCCTGGCGGCCGGAAGCAGCCGGGCCTTGCCCTTTGCCAGTAAAAAAGGTAAAAAGCCTTGGCATCATTATAGAGGATCATTTATCATTATCTGATCAGGTAAATAGCATCACTTCATCATGTTTCTTCACGTTGAAAATTCTACGAAAGTTTTTACCATTCCTCCCTATGGATCTCAAGAAAACAGTTACTGTTGCTCTGGTGCTTTCTTAAATTGATTACTGAAATGCTCTCTACTTAGGAGCAAACAAGAGAATAATACGCAAGCTGCAAACACTACAAAATGCAGCAGCATGACTGCTGCTTAAGATTCCCAAATTCAGTTCTGTAACTCAAAGCATTCAGGACTTGCACTGGCTCCCAGTCCAGGCAAGGATTAAATTCAAGTCAATGTGCATTGTGCATAAGATACTGCACGGGGCCGGGCCTTCTACCTTAGTAAGCATATCATACCGCACATTCCACAATGAAACCTAAGGTCATCGCTGGCCTCTCTACTTGTGGTTCCCAGAGTGAAGACCGTAAAATGGGGTGGCAGAAGGTTCTTCTATCTAGCCCCCAATTAATGGAACACACTACCCATCAGTCTCAGAAACCAAACAAATAGACACGCATTTAGGAAATTGCTAAAAACATGTCTTTTTGCTAGCGCTAAGACGCCTCGGCATACACGCGCTTTACAAAACCCCATTTCATTTCATCACTATTAATTGTAATAAATGTGTGCAGCTGCGAAGTAGCGTGTTACACAGTGATGCTTTCAAAGCCCAAGTTATTTGGGTCAAACTGGCTCTCTCACCAGAGGGGGGGGCTAAGGGGGGGTTGAAAATGATGGCAGGGTAGGTGCGAGAGCTTAAAACAAAGATGGGTGGGTTAAGAACTGTAAACAATGGGAGAGGGAGGAGCAGTTCATTTCATTGAAGCAAGATGCATTTCAGCCATTTATTAGTTTATTAGTGTGTTGCATCTGATATTTGCCTGGTGGGACCTTGCACAGATGTCCACGGAGTAAGGGAGTTTCTATGCCTGCTTCGTTGGCTTTTGTGTAAAATTAAACAGGGTGACCTAGTGTTTGTGGGGAAAATTGCAGGGAACGAGAATATTCCAGTTGTAATTATACCTTTCACCACCCAAGGGCATCCAACAAAGAGGTCCTAACTATGAAACAAAGCTGGAAACCGGAACTCCTAGCAGTGACTGCCCGATACAACATGTTTGGATCCACAATACCAACCACAATCCCCCTCTCCTGTGGCATTGGACCCACATTGAAGTTAAAGCAAGGCATTAAACATCATACATCTGTACTTGTCTTAGGTGGGGTGGAAGTACTGTGTCAAGCCACCTTGTTAATACCGATGGGCTATATGAATTCCGTTATTATATCAATGTTTAATGAATGTTATACAGTTATGTATATATCACCGTGACAATTGTAAGCCTTAATCCAATTTGCAGCCAACCTGAGGTATGCAGCGAGAAGAATTATTCTTATGGAGTTATGTATTGCATTGGTAATGCTGCTTCTGGGTGTTTGAGATCAAAGCAATGTAGTCACTTGCTGTAGGTCACACTGCGGTTTGAAATTGGACCATGGGTTATTGCATCACTTATATTGTTCATTCATGAATCAATTTGTGCCTTCCTCACTAACCACCTCAAAATTACAATGACAGCCTGTGACTGGAGCAATTAATATCTGAGCTACTCTTTTTCAACTCGGGACGAGCGACAAAAAGCTCTTACACCCAACAACTCGTGTAATGCCATTTAAGACCAGGGCAAGGATGAAATGTGCAGCCCATGTCTTTGAACCCTCCTGCAAACTGGCACACTTGGCTTCATCGCTAAACTCACCACAAGATGACTGAAGCAGTCTTGCGAAAGAGAATCCTTCTAATTCCCCGCCCAAGCACCTCCCCAACAACACTATGCAAGCTCTTGTCTGCAAGTCAACAACACATTACCATTCGAGAAGCGGCCTGTGTAAATGCAAAATAACATAGCATGCGGATCCAAGCTGTTCGTGAATTGCACTGCCAAAACTCCATCAAGCTTTAAAAAGTTGAGATACAAAGGGTAATGTATTGCTGTATAACAACACCATTTCTAGCAGGAACACTCTTATCTTGTGAAAACATGGACCAAAGGGCGTTCGCGAATTGTGTCGAAAAGGCCTGTACATTTCTAGAGGGGATTAGAAGGGATAAATGCTTTAAGTCAGAACACGTAAATATGGGTGCAAGCAGCTCACACCAGAGCACCTTTGAAAACAAGTAACTTCAACAAAATCATCAGAGGGAAATGCACCAGGCACTATTAAAGGGTGAAAATAGAGCTCTAAAAAGCTATAAAGAAAAGAAATGATGCACACCAGGTGTGCAACGCCCACTGAATTCTTCTGACAAAACTTTTCAATGCGTTTTCTAGATGTATGTAGGTCCCCTCTGAATGTATCACTCGAGGAAAACTTTAAAACTAAGTACGCTACAGATGATATTATATCACCAATAAAAAAATTATACAATAATATAAATTTTTATTTGTGGACAGTAAGAAAGGTGATGCGCACACAAGTCCTGTGTGCATTTTTATGGCTCAAGATGTGCACACGTGTTTTGGGAATTCGTCTTGCTGGTGGGTGATGGTCCAACAGTGGACGCCACTGCTAGAATCACCCTCGTCTGTCATCTTACCTGCAGGAACTGGAATTGGGCTGCAGTGATCTAACATGCACACTGTGCCTTTAGCAGTGGTGGAGGACTCAATGAATCAATCAATCATAGGTTTGTTAAGTGCAGCTACTCACCTGGAAGGGTCTCAAGGCGCTTGGGGGACGGGGGGTGCTCCTAGGCATTCCCAGAGTGTTGTCAGGTTATGTGCGGTGCCGGGCGCTCATCGTGATTCGTCGAAGAGCCAGGTCTTGAGGCCTTTCAGGAACTTGGAGAGAGTAGGAGTCTGGCGGAGGTGGAGAGAGAGGGTGTTCCATGCCTTTGCTGCGAGGAAGGAGAAGGAATAACCTCCTGTTCTTGTCTTCTTAATGCGTGGTACTGTGGCGAGGGAGAGCCTGGCTGAATGGAGGGATCTTTGGGGTGTGTGGAATGAGAGGTGGTGAGTCATGTAGGCGGGGCCAGTGTTGTGGAGGGCTTTGTGGGCTTGGGTAAGAAGTTTGAAGGTGATTCTTTTCTCGACGGGGATCCAGGGTAGAGTCCGAAGGTGTTGGTGATGTGGCAATAGCGCAGTAGGTTGAGAACTTGTCTGTCTGCGCTGTTCAGGACGTTCTGGAGTATGAGGTGAGGTTCTTGTTGATTCTGGCGTAGCGTGAGTTGCTGTGGTCTAGTCTGCTACTGATGAGGGCATGGGTGACTGTTGTTTTATGTTCGAGGGAGATCCAGTTGAAAGTTTTTTATAGGAGACGGAGGGTGTGAAAACAGGAAGAGGTGACAGCATTGATCTGGCGGTCCATTTTGAGTTCGGACTCCAGGATGATCCTGAGGTTGCATGCATGGTCTGCGGGTAGAGGTGGGCTCCCAAGGGCTTGGGGCCACCAGGTGTCGTTCTAGGCATCGGGATGTTGGCCTATGGTGAGTACTTCAGTTTTGTCTGTGTTCAGTTGTAGGCAGCTGTTCTTCATCCACCCGGCAACTGTTTCCATTCCTTCTTGAAAGTTGTGTTTCAAGATGTTGGGTTCGTTGGATAATGAGAGTATGAGTTGCATGCCGTCTGCGTATGATACAATGTTGAGTCCTTGTGACCTGACAATGGAGGCGAGAGGGGCCATGTAGACATTGAACAGAGTAGGGCTGATGGAGGATCCTTGGGGGACCCATCAGGTGGTTGGCGTGGGCTTCGAGATGAAGGGAGGTAGTCTGACCCGCTGCATTCTGCCAGAGAGGAATGAGCACATCCAGTCGAGGGCTTCGTTTCAGATTCCTGCATTGTGGAGTCTGCGGGCTAGGGTGCAGTGTGAGACTGTGTCGAAGGCTGTGGAGAGGTCCAGAATGATGAGGGCCATAGTCTCTCCTCTGTCGAGGAGGAATCGGATGTCATCTGTCGCAGCGATGAGGGTGGTTTCTGTACTGTGGTTCTTCCTGAAGCCTGATTGGGAGGAGTTGAGGATGTTGTTCTCGTCGATGAAGCAGGCGAATTGGCTGTTGACAGCTTTTTCAATGACTTTCGCTGTATAGGGAAGTAGAGAGATCGGTCTGTAGTTCTGGAGGTCGGTTGGGTCCTCTGACGGTTTCTTTTGGAGAGGGTTGATCTTGGTGTGTTTCCAGTCATCAGCGAAGGAGGCGGTCTCGAAGGATCGGTTGATGATTCTTTGTAGCTTGGGGGTGATGATGTCTGCGGCTCTGTGGTAGATGTGGTAGAAGCAGGGGTCCATGGGGGTTCCAGAGTGGGGGGTCCTTGTGGTCTTTATGGTGTCTTCGATGATGAGGGCCTCCCTGCTGTTCAGCATCAGCTGTGTGGTGCAGGAGCCGGTGGGTGAGGGTCCCTCTTGGAGGTTAATTTTGTCGATGTTGTCGTAGATGGTCTTCATTTTGTGATGGAAAAAGGTGCTGACGTTGTCGCAGAGGTCCTGGGAGGGTGGGAAGGTGGTGGACTCGCTGTTGGATTGGGTGAACTCTTTGATGATGCCAAAAAATTCCCTGCTGTTGTGTTCATGGGTGGAGATTCTGTCCTGGAGTGCTTTCTTCCTTGAGTGTCTGATGAGTTTGTGGTGGGCAGTGGTAACTGTTTTGTAGCTGTTGAGGCTCGCTGGCGTTTTGGAGTTCCTCCATAGTTTTTCAAGACGTCTACAGGTTTGTCTGGATACCCGGAGTTCGGTGGAGAACAGCTGGCCTTAGAGGGTTTTTTGAGGGGGGGCGATGGAGTTGGTGTAGTTGGTGATCCATTTGTGTAGGATGTAGGCGGCGGTGGTGGGGTCGTTGTCTAAGTCGGTCTGCGCGGGGCTGCTGCGGGTGGTGGTGAGTTACTCATTGGAGATCTTTTTCCAATTTCTGCATTGGATCTGGTGTGGGCATCAGCTGGAGATGTTCGCTTTGTAAGTGAAGTGGACAAAGTGGTGGGTCGTCCAAGGGACTTCAGAGGTGTCGTTGGAGGAGAAGGAATTTCCTACTGTGAAGATGGGGTCGATGGCGTGTCCTGCTAAGTGCATTGTTCCTGGTATGATCTGATTGAGTCTGATGACGTGGAGGTTACCCAGGAGAGAGATGGAGTTGGAGTCTTGGCGGTTGTCGAGGTGGAAGTTGAGGTCGGTGGAGGAGATGGCATCCAGGGTGATAGAGGCGGCAAAGGGTGCGTAGGGTCTGGGAGCCATGTAGATTAGGGTGCCACATAGGATGGTGGTCAGGTTGACCAGTAACTTGAAGTGGAGGTGTTCCATAAGGTCCCTAGGTCCGTCGGTGTAGGTGCTCAGGCAGAGGTTAGTCTTGTAGGCGATGGCGATGCCACCTCCAGGGCGGTTCGGGCGGTCCTTCTGGGTGATTTTGTATCCTTTGGGGATGGCAATCACGATGTCAGGGCCCGATGTGGATGTGTTCATGTTTCGGGGAGAAAGGCAATGTCAGGAGAGCTGCTGTCAAGGAGGTCCCACATTTCCGTGGCATGTCTGTGGAGGGAGCGGACAGTGCTGGTTTGGGCTGCAGTGGGGACATTGTTGGTTGGCAGAGTTGGGTTCTGGGTTTTGGCGATGGTGAAAGAGTGGCAGCAGTTTCAGCAGGTGAAAGGACTTGGAAACTCAATGGTTAAACACACCTGCTATTACCTACTTCCCACATGCATGGGCACTACAATCCGCAGACCAGATTCATGGAGCATACTGAACAGGTATAGTGTGTGAACGCTCAGCCTCCCAGCTCTGGCTCACATCCATGCTCACAGTGCCGAACAATGAGTCTCTGACTGTGGGGACCCAGGTTGGGCATTTTTGTACCATGCTATTTTATGAATGGCGCAAAGAAGACCTCTGTGCTTTGGCTCCAGGACAGGATGAAGCTAGTAAAAGCAGAGAGGTGCAAACATTTGCCAACTGCACCTCTGCTCAACGTCATCCCAGGGGCAGGCTGCTACTCACAGGCAGAGTAGCAGAAGGCTGAGGAAAGGCAAGCATGTCTATTATCTTTCGCCAGTCATCCCACCCGCCTGACAGCCTGAGAAATAGAAGGGCTCAGAGCAAACCTTTGAAAGCAAGTGACCCAAGGAAATTAGGGCTGGCCTACTGACATCCAAATGATAGGGTGGAGTGCTCCCGCTTCCATTATCAGGCTCAAAAACATGAGTTGTTCTAGTCTATAAAACCTTATGTGAGATTAACCCTGCGGCTTGAGGGCTGCTGCCTCCAAATGCCTCGTGGTGAGAATTGTATCATCGCCTTCAGTCATTGTCATAGTTAAGGCAGTACATTTGGTCGCCCCCTCTTTTACAATCATATGTGACACCACTGGCTTGTAAAATGATGCACAGCTACAAATCACTGAGATACATGGTGCTTTTTGGGGGGGTTGGTGTGGCACTCATTCTACTCTGTGCCGTTTTCAGAACATTTCTCAGCAGTATGCACTGTCTACAGATGGTCGTAGCATCTAACCCCAGGAAAAAGCAGCTATGGACAACCAAAACAACAAGGAAGGCTGCCATGCTCAGACACCAGACAGGAGGAGGGAGGAGTTCCCATCACACATTGTAACAGGAGGAGGCGTGAAGGCACTTCAAGGTAATATGATGGCCAACAAAAATGTTCTCTTTGTGAAATCACAGGGTAGGGAACTAAGCACACAAAGGAGGGGCATTTAGAAAATGCACCAATAAAAAGAAACAAGCTCAACAAAGCACGAATGGCAGATCATAGATGTGCTTAAAGCCTGTGCTAACCATGCTATAGTGAAACGGCATTACATATTTACTTGTCCTGCTTTATAGATACTATGCACCCTTTTAGGCCTGTCAAAAGAGGTTATTTTGACAGGTCAAATTTGTAGTTTTAAAACTGTGCAGACAGGCTACAATAGAGGGCCTGCAATCACGTTTTGCACTGCCACTCCAATTGATGGCGCAATGCGTGCTACTTACGTTAAACATAGTGTATGGTACAATGTGTATCATATATTAGGGACTTATATGTATATTCAATATGCCTATTAGGAGTATAGCAAATTTCTACATGATGTAGTGGTCAGATCAAATGCACTAGTTCGCATAGTGCCAGTGCACAGAGCCAAATAAACAACAGCATCAGTTAAAACAGGGGTGGTCATGCAAAAAGAGGCATTTTTCTGAAACTCCTAACATGGTACCTTTTAAATTTGTGTTAGCAAACAGTTTTGGGCATTTTATGCTCTTTTTTCCCTAACTTTGATGCTATTTCTTTTTTTTTTTTTGCTTACAAATGCTTTGCACTCATTTCAGTGCCAACATGTTTTTGATTCGAGGGAGATTAGTTACAGCTGTAATCAAGACTGTGGGCCCTTCCTCAAATCTTATAAAATACAGTTTCCTGTACATATGATCCCTCTGTCACTGTGAGTATGTCTAGGATCAAAAAGATGGAAACTAGTGCTAGAGTGCCTCTGGTGTGCTTGCTAATTCTCGAACTCTGATGAGTAGGGTACGGTGATGTATAGTACTGTATAGTAAAGCACTCATGGGGCCTCATTTATGAAAAGTGACGCATCGCTGCGTGAAAACAGCGATGCGTCACTTTTCACTGCACCCTCCTTGTGACACCAATGATGCGTCATATTTACAGTATGACACATCATTGCGCAAGGAGTTACAGATACGTCAGTATTGCTGACGTATCTGTATGGCGCAAAAGTGACACATTGCTGGAGTGTGTCACAAAAGTGACGCAACTCCAGCAATATATCCTTTCACATGGGGCAAGCACCATGTGAAAGGGCATGCGTCAATCTTACGCCTGCTGTGAGGCAGGCGTAAGAAATGGATGCATTTGTGTCCTAGAAGTGGCGCAGTGAAATCTCATAGATTTCACTGCGTCACTTCCATGACCCTTTCTTGCGTCAATACGCCCCCCTTGCATACATTGGGCCTCATTTATGAGGCCTTGCGTCAGTTTTGCGCTTCTGATGCGTCACTTTTTGTGACGCATCGGCAGCGTAAAACATGCCTTCTGTTGCACACTATTTACAAAGTGACGCATCTAAGCACATGCATCACTTTGTAAACCCCTGCGCTACATTATACCTGCGTCAGGTATAATGTATGCACGGGGGGCGTTCCTCCGCAAAAAGCCTCGTAGAAGTGACGCAGTGAAATCTATGAGATTTCACTGCGTCACTGCTAGGATGCTGTTGCGTCAAAATCTTGTGGCTGCCTCACAGCAGGCGTAAGACTGACGCAGGCCCTTTCACATGGGGCTTGCCCCATGTAAAAGGACGCATTGCTGGAGTTGCGTCACTTTTGTGACACACTCCAGCAATGCGTCACTTTTGCACCATACAGATACGTCAGAAATACTGACGTATCTGTAACTCCTTGCGACATGATGCGTCATACAGTAAATATGACGCATCAGGTATGTCGCAAGAAGTGCGCACTAAGAAGTGACGCATCGCTGCTTTCACGCAGCGATGCGTCAATTCTCATAAATGAGGCCCATTATACCTGGCGCAGGAATAATGTGGCGCAGGGGTTTACAAAGTGACGCATCTACCTAGATGCGTCACTTTGTAAATATGGCGCAACAAGGCGCATTTTGTACGCCACTGGTGCGTCACAAAAAGTGATGCACCAGCGGCGTAAAAGTGACACACAGCCTCATAAATGAGGCCCATGGTATCTAACGAAGGAGATGTGCCCTACCTCTTGAAGCAGCTGACATTGAAACTGGGTGAGTAAGTACCAAGCAAGGCATTATTCAACTACCTGTTATTCTGCACACATCACGTAATCTCAGGATACTTAAAAATGTTACGTAATATGGGAAGAGATGAAAAGGGAAGGGGAGGAGGGAGGAGGGAAGTGAAGGGAGGGGAGGGGACAGGAGGGGAAGGTCGGAGATGGGAGAGGAGGAGAAGGGAGAGGAGAGGAAGGGAGAGGAGAGAAGATGGAAGGGAGAAAAGGGAAGGGAAGGGAAGGGAAGGGTGGAAGGAAATTGCATAAAACATGTAAATAATGTGGTAATTTGTAAATAATCTAGTGTTACAAAAAGTAGAATCAAATTACAAACTATAATTTACAAATCCGTACAAAAACATTTCATAATTTTTATGGTACCAACTTTTACAAAATCGGTAAGATTATTCCTCATGACATTTCCAATTTAAAATATATTTCATTAATGTTGTTTAAATGCTTATTATATATAAATATATCCAGTTGTTGCTAGGACTTCCTTTCCCACCCTTTAACGACGCTATACATTTTCTTCACATCCATGAATGTCAAAATGTACTCCGAGTGCAGTGCTTACTAATTGTACAGTATTCTTAATATCTTTTCATTACATGGCTTACATGGCAGTCAGTGGAGCACACATTTTAGGATAATGTATTTCAGCAGCAACATTTACACATTCTATCCAAAATGTTCTCTTGTCAATGTTCATTTTCATTGGCTCGAAGAGTACAACGTTTAAGCAGATGGCTGTCACAAACTGTGGCTGCATAACTACACTGGGAATTGGTTGAGGAAATTATGCAGCCTTGTTCACGAAAGCTATTATGAAATTCATGAATGCCAAAATGAATCAGTCAGGCAAAATGATCGGAACACCAAAAAAAGTAGTATAACTACTATAATATTAATTGTTACAATTTACCTGTGTAAACCACTGAGCATAAGACACTGGAGATTGCAATTACTCTATAATAGATTGCTCATGGTTTTCTTGTTCAAGGTGCATTCACAGACCTGCCAACTTTCGAAACAAAGGTGAGCATGTTAGGAGGGGGTAGGGCCTAAGGGTGTCGAAGCTTTATTCCGAGAACTGCCTGAGTGACCATTCTGCCCCACCTACACAACAACTTACGGCTGCTCTGAGCCTCCAAAGGCATGGTGCTACTGTGTGGTATTTATTCTTTACTGGGTGATTGTGTGAAGGGAACGGATATCCTGTGACACACAGTGGCGCCATGTGAGTTGCCAGGTGTGCATTCAGATGTCAGAATGGAGTAGTAATAAAGTGATGCCAGAGATCGGGCTGATGATGTATTAATATCCAGTAGTGACAGCACTGCATCATCTACCCTCATTAACTGCCTGATTTAGGGCACTCATGCAGAAAGGAACACCAGCAGAGTCTCTCAGCTTGCTCTCACCTGAGTGATGGAGTGATAGTGCGCATGCACATGTCAATTATATGCAACTCCTTCTGGCTCACCCTGGTAAATGGAGGTAGCTGCAGGCAGATGTATATGGCTATTTCTGCCAATGACCAAACATGGCCTGTACTGTTCTTGTTGGGGGTGTGTACAGCAGAAGTTCTCAACATAAATACATGCTCTCCTTATTCACTGCCAGGAAAAATGTCACAGCTACCAAAAAAAAACAAGTATACCTGATTGCCAGCTGGTTGAAACCAGACCAGGCCCTGAAGAGGAACCCAAGGCAGCACATAGAAGTATCCTGGGCATTCCTGCTCCTCTATATGTGTGTGGCAGAGTGCTAGGAATGCGAGATAATCGCCCTAACCTCTTTCAGATTGCCACAGGGCAAGCAGAGGTTTTTGGTCCCGACCATGAGGGTTGATGGCTTTTACTCATGTTGCCCCAGGGCCTGACCTATTATGGATTCTGAGCAACTGGGCCACCTCTAGGGGAGGTGTGGATACAGAGGAGTAAACAAAGGCACACAACTCAAGGTTCGCGTGGCAGCAGCAATAAATCATTGTTCAGTCAAACACTCACTTTTAGGAAAAAAAAGATAAAATTGTATTTCTATCGTTCCTCTAGCTACCCAGGTACTTATCCCAGGGGGAGAGGTGCACCCAGAACTAGTTTTGAGTGACCATAGATGAGGGGTTGCTCCTTTCCCTGGCCAGACCTCTATGGATGGCACAAGAGCTCTGTACAGGGAGAGAAAGGTTCTTCTGTGTTGGATTTAGATACGGAGAAGCCCTGTGTTATTGTTTGCAGAAGGGCACAGAAAAACGGATGCAAATTTGAGTAAGATTACCCCTAGGAACTTTTTCCCTATTTGTTAAGGTGGAGCCAGGAGTAACCCCCACTCAGAGGCTAGTGACAGGCATACATTTATCAAGCATGTACACCTTTTTCAGATTACTACTGAACCTGTGGAAGACAGAAGAAGGGCTGCATCCTCTGTTGAGATCTGTGAGGAGAACCATGAGGGCCTAGACTTGCTCCCCCTTGTACCCAGGAAAAAAGTGGACTCCAAGGGTCAGTCGACTGACCTCTTTTTAAGGTACAGGGACATAAAATCTACAAAAAGCATTTTTTCTGGAATACCTCAACTGACCATTTTCAACTGGACCTGCCTTAGACCCTAGTGGCTTCTTCTGAAGTGAGATCTGAACAGCAAGTACTGTTACTGAGGTCCTTGAATCCTTGACTAGCATCAGAGAGAACTTGTCCTGCCTAACCCTAAAAGCTGAACCCTAGATACATATTGATAACTTTCTACCTAGAAAACCATTATTAACCATGACCAACCAGCTATCTGCTTCACCAAAAGTACATCACCAGTGGGCCTGAATTTCCCACAGCTCCTGCAACATTCTTCTCAAAAGCAGCTAATCTGATTCAGTGCGTCTGGAAACAAGTGGCATCTGACGTCCTCCAATCTTTTTCAGCTACAGCCTTCAGCCTGCAGCCTTGCTCTGCTGAGGAAATCTGACTTCCAGAAAAGAGTCTGGATACCTGATTTATATTATGCGATTCGGCAATCCATCATCTGTGACAGAGGTTTAATTCCACCACCGGCCTTGCAGAGAAGGTCCTGCTCGATTTATATATTGAGTGCTAAAACGGCCATTAGTCGTATAGGAGGGAGATCCATGATCCTAGCGGGATAACCACCCATGCAAAGAATAATCCTCTACCATTGGATAACACTCCTTCAGCATTGGTGTGGCGTGTAGCAGGCTCAAAGTGGTGCACCATAAGAAAAAATACATCACGGAACAAGATTTCCATGGTATAGAGTTGCATCTGAAGGAGGGACGCTGAATTTACACACCTGATGGAAGAACACAATGAAGCACACCCCATGCTTTACCATTATCCTTTGCTCAAAAGCAAGCAGCAGCAGACAGTAAGACAATTAGAACCACATTCTGCTACTTTTATACCATTTTTCCCTTGACATCATATATTTTCTTCCCTTTTTTAAGTACTGTATTTTTAATTCTTTTCGACAATGGTCAGGATAATAAACCTCAGATTTGTAGACACAGATTTGACAGTCATGGTGGATCAAATCATTAGGGTGGAGCCTCACTTGGCTGGGTCCCTTGTTTATTTACACCTATTACTCAGAAAAGGCAAATGTAGGACAGAAGTGTCTCAAGAGTTAAAGCTATGTCCCACACAAGGTGCTTACAGGAGGAAATTAGGAGGGCTAGAATGATCTGCAGTGGAGAGTCAGATCTCTGACCTCCAAAGTTCACCTAGCAGCTCACCTAGCAGCCCAGCAGACTGGTGTTTGTTCTCTCAGACATATTCACCTCTTGCCCTGGGAGGAAAAGGTGTATGGGATCCTGAACACTGAAGACTTTGCAGGAATCCCAGTTGGGGTGGAGACAGGCAAGTAAAAGCAGACTAGAGTACACATCAAATAATCTATAGATTATGAATATCCTAGGAATCAATTTAAATTGTATCATAGAAGTCCAAAATTAAGCACAGCAATTGTTAAAAATCAGAGAGATGCACTAATGTTAGCACACTGTGAGGAACACTCTAGTTTACTAAATTGTAACGTTGCTTTGAGAATTAACCTAACATTTCTTTTTACATGAAGAACATAGTGGCATGAATATGTAACTTTTGTGTAATGTTTTGACAATTTGTCTAACAAGTATCCATTACATGGAGTGGTATTTAACATGAAGATACACAAACTATTGTAAATCTGATCCACTACTGTGTACATGCCTTCTACGCATTATAACCAGTGCCATCTTAATGCTTGGGCATGCTGCGCAGTCGTCCGGGGGCCCCACGAGCATAGGGGCCCCATGCAGACCAGAATATAATACACATTTTCTGTTAAACATTTTAATGCCTGTAAGTGAATGTGTAGGCAGGGCCCAGTGCCCTGCTTTGCCCGGGGGCCTATAATGCTGTTAAGATGTCCCTGATTATAACTGTAATGAAGAGCAATATTACATTCCTCTGTCAAAGAAAGTTAATACATCATGACATAACTGTTGTAGTCTATCTATTTGAACAGTCTTTCACACTGTTTTACCTTCTTCATCCAAGCCATAATCAACCTGGTACTTTGGATAAGCCCTTATGACCAAGAAAACCAAACCCGTGCTACTCACTTCTAGAGTGCTTGTGTATTTGTCTATTACGATGGTGAAAGTACACAACACAATTTGAACAAACAAGTATCACTTATGTACTCTTAAAAAGTGACCTACCCTTACCAATGGCCTGGACATAGATACTAGGATGCCAGCTCCACTAGTAGTCTACAGGTGTGCTCTCAAGTTACTATTTTGGTAAGATTAAAAAAATAATAATGGAGTCATATATTGGTGCAGTAATCAACAACAGGCACACCCTTAGTCGCCAATGACTACAATGTCCATAAAATATTGTAAGAGATAACATGGCAATACAACCATGTACAAGTGTTTCCTTTGCTGTGCAGTTTTGGTCCCATGTATTGTAAAAGGGCGATGACTTGCCTGTATGATGTACATCATAGTACATAAAAGTTCTCAGAATGTGAAAGCGCTCCATATCACTCATTGGACATGACTGGTTCATTCGCTTTTATCCTGGGCCAGAGATTACGCCGGTGGCCTTGTAACCATACAGAATTTTTACGTCTCATCTTTAGACGACTCATGAATATCTACAGGAAACTGTGTATACCCACCACTTCCATTTTTATTAGTACAAGTATCGGCTGCTCCGCGTTGATTAGAATGATAGAGACCGTTTGTTTTTAAGGAATTGGCACCTTATTCTTTGTAGCGCCTTGCACCCGTTATCAAGCGACACAAGTATTTATTTTTAGCCACCAAGAGGCATACCTGACTACAGACATTCTTAAGGAGGTATATCGCTCTGTTCGGTGGTGATGACGACGAATTGAATGTTTGCGCCCCAACCGTATCTTTAAGAATCAGGACCATATCAATTCCTGCTTCCTCCTTATCCATGCAATTAAACGGAGGGCATTCCTATATCCAATGATCTTTTAGCTAAGAATTTTAAACAAATTTTTCTCCTTGTGGCTCCTGAAGAAGGCGTTTTCCACGCCGAAACGCGCGTCGATGTTATTTGCCACCTTGTTTGGATACCTTGATTAAAATCGTTAGTTTTTTTACATGCTAATGATTATTGGTTGTATTAAATTGTATAATTCCTTGTTTATAATGCCCTGTCAACAGACAGTTTATAATTGTTATAAACTGTATGTTTTTTAATATGTTTATTAAACTGATGGTGCTATCTATTTTATTTCTGTATGGTTTTTCTTGCTGTTACCTTATGTCACATGTTTTCTTGTATGTTACTGCCTAGGATTTTTTTTTACATACATTGTTATCCCTGTCCTAGGAGTTTCGCTGATGCTACTACTCAGGGGGTCCTTGTTTTTTACAATCCCCCTTGTAAAAGGGCAATGACTTGCCTGTATGATGTACATCATAGTACATAAAAGTTCTCAGAATGTGAAAGCGCTCCATATCACTCATTGGACATGACAGATTCTTGTGACGCTATAAGAAGGAAACATGTCAGTATTTCAAACTTAATATTACTTTGTGAATCTGTATAAAAATTTAGAAGTGCACAGTGATTTCTGGAATAAATGTGAAGGGAAATCACAGAACCCTAAATATTGAACAAATTAACATGTAAAGTAAAGTCTTAGACAGCAATAAGAGTTTGTATGTAAGTCTAACGATTTTACTAACTCTGAAATTTTGCTTCAATATCATACCATATGTTAGATCTGGGGGTCTCTAGTTGGCAATGGTATTCACCTTTGTCCAAATAGGGACCCTTACTTCTAAGTCAGGGTAAGGGGATTACACTCCTTAATAACTCCTGCTCACCCCCTTGGTAGCTTGGCACTAGCAGACAGGCTTATCTCAGAGGCATTGTTTTAAGCATTTGTCAATATACACAGTAATACAGTGATAACACTACAGATGGACACAACACAGGTTTTATAAAATTAAGTATTTTTTATATAGACTTAACACAAGACCACAAATGACAAAAATCCACAATACTACACTTAAGGTTACTTAAAAGATAATTAAAGTCTCTTAGTTCAGGTTGATGGTAGATCCGACAAAGTTCTCAACAAAGTACCTGGATGCGTGACGCAAAGTAAACAAAAAGACTCGCAGAATGGGAGATGCGTCGGTTCCGTGACCTGGGGGAATGGTTGCATCTTTCCTCAATGATTGCGCAGAGTTGGGGACTCGTCGTGAGCCTTACCGGTGCGGAGGTGAAGAATAGATTCCTCGGCCTGCAGCCCCATTGCGGTGCGCAAGATGGCGTCTTGATGCGATGCGATGATCCCGTTGCGATGCGAGAAGATGGCGCCCTTGATGCGGCGATGCGATGACGATGCGATGACGCCCTGGCAGCCTTGCGACGACTATGTACTCTGGAGCCGCGACAGGCCCTGCGACGCGCTTCTCTGGTGATGCAATGGTGACTCTCTCGATGACGTCACGCTTCTCCGGGGATGCGACAGCAGGCAGCATTGATGAACACACGCTTCCAGGGAAATGCAACGAAGGCTCGCTTCTCCGGCGTTGCGATGATTTCAGCTGCGACGGCGACACGCTTCTTCTCGATGCGTCGCGTTTCCAGCTCCCAGCGGCACGCAAGTGACTGGAGTCAGAATTCCCAGCAAGGAAATTCAGGAGGGAGCAGGAGGTGAAGTCTTTTGGCCCTGAGACTTCAGCAGGAGGCAAGCACAGTTCAAGCCCTTGGAGAATGTTCTTCAGATGAAAGTCCTTACAAAGTTCCTTCTCCTTTGCCTTGGCAATGAAGCAACCACTGCAGGCCAACCCAGCAAACAGCACACTGGCAGAGGGGCAGTCCAACTCCTGCAGCTTCCTTGGTTCTTCTCCTTGGCAGAAAGGTTTCTTGTTCCAGAAGTGATCTAATCTCTTGGGAGCAGGATCCCAATACTTATACCCCAAAATCCTTTGTTCTCTGAAGGCAGAGAGGCCTCTGCCTAGTTCAAACCAGTTCCTGAGCACTTTGTTGACATGACTCTCTTCTTCCTTTCACTGTGCAGGGCAGAGACATCAGCCTCCCCACAGGAGGTGGAGCCAGCACAGGGGAGGGAAGATACAGCTCTGGAGCACTCTGTGACATGATTCCTCCTCTCCTTTCACAGCGCAGGGCAGAGACATCAGCCAAGCCGCAGGGGGTGGAGCCAGCATTGTAGAGGGAAGGCCCAGCCCTATTCAGGTCCCAGGTGAGACTCCTCCCTCCCATCTAGACGCAGATCTGTCTCTTCACCACTGGGCTGCCCCAGCCTGTCTCCTGGAATTCCCCAGCCCTGTCACACACAAACCCAGACAATGAATACACAACTCAGCAGAGGTGGGCTCAAATGGTTAGGCAATCAAATACCTACTTTCTAAAAGTGGTATTTGCAAATCCAGAATAATAAAATAAACTTTACTAAAATATGTACTTCATTATTTTGAGCACAGGCATACTAAATTCGAATTTCTACCATGTTCCCTGAGTCAGTTAGGATTATAAGAATGTAATAATCGAACTGCCCATTCTAACCTATGAGAACAGGTAGCCTTCAAAAGTGCTGTAATTTACTATTAGAACATGCTACACACATAAGAGCATGTCCTACCTTATACTTACAATGCACCCTGTCCTTGGGCTTACCATAGGGGTGTCTAACATGAAGCAAAGGGAAGGTTGAGGGACTGGCAAGTGGGTGCACTTGGCCAAGTCGACATGGCAGTGCTAGACTGCACACAGGCCTTACAATGGCAGGCCTGAGACACTTTACAAGCTGCTTCTGTGGGTGGCACAACCAGTGCTGCAGGCCCACTAGCAGCATTTGATTTACAATCCCAGGGCACACATGGTGCACTGTACTAGGGGCTGACAGTGAATCAAATAACCCAAGCATGGAATACCCAATCAGTATATTAATTTAACATAGGGAGCACTTGCACTGTGGCACTGATTAGCAGTGGCACAGTGCCCAAAGCATAAATCCAGCAAAAACATATCAAAACAGTGGAGGCAATCCGTCAAAAATGGAAGGGAGACTCACGCCAATGAAGTCAGGTCTAACACCATTAAACACAGATATACTAGCAAACATCATGTAACTGTGTGGGTAGGACCAACTCTGACATCAGAAGGCCCAGAAGCCAGTCTACCAACACCTACCAAAGTAACAACTCCTGCACAAGCCTTCAGTGAGGATGCAGCACCTACTGACCCTGATCTGGATGAGAAGCAGCCAGGTCCATTATGGGTATCCGGGGAGGCAGCTGGGGTGAGTCTCACTCTGCCCGCCACACCATATACAACTATTGTTGTGTCTCCTTTTCAGCAACATTTGGTAATGGTCATTGCTCCCCATGGCCCATTTAAAACCTCAACATGATCAGTGTGCACCCCAGTCCTGACAGTTTTTTTTTCTATTGACCACTGCTACAACTACATCTGCAGGTGAGCTAGGACCCAGTGGGATGTTCACAACACACGTAAGGCATAGGGCAGTGTGAGCAGAGTGAGGCAGCTCATGCCCATAGCATCAGGGAAACCGTGGGCCAAAATATCATTGGAGCAGCCTCCCGGCATGACGAGAAAATGGGCCAGGTAGTAGAGCTTCTCCAAATATACTAAAGAAGTGCTGTCTGACATTAGACAAATGTAGAGTGAGAAAAATAACCTTCTTAAGCAGCATATCTTTACAATATGTCATTTTATGGGGTGGTACGGGATTGGTTCAGGAAAATATGTAGGGGTATGCATGAAAACACTACCCTTGTCTGTGGAGGCAGACCATAAGGGGCCAGACACCATCTCCTTACACAGAGAGGAAGTCCCTGCATCCCTTGTAACCCTGCAACTTCTGAATAACCGGTCACTCTAATGGGCATACATCAGGACCCGTGGCGGATGATCACAACAGAGCCACCACGAAGAGGCACAAATAACTTCCTCCTGTGCAGCCAGAAATCTGACTCTGGACAAGTCAAATCTTACATTTCACCTTTGTGTAAATTGAACACTGAACCTCAAACATTTGTGGCTGAATTAAAAAAGATCTCAGACACCATGTCTGTCAATTTTGTGTTTGATATAATGTAGTTGATGTTTGGCTTTTCAAATAAATGGTCTTTTTTGTTCACCACTTAGCCATTTCAACAAAATATATATTTTTAATACATCGATAATATTATAGCTGTACATGTCTTTCCTAATGTCTTATTAAATCCTTTGTGTATTATGAAAATGTGTTGTGTAAGTAAACATCTTACCTTCTCACCTATATTTGAATGGCCATCATGCAACATTTTATGTCTATATTAAGGATTACATCTCAAATACTACATGCACACAGACCCATTTAACATACAATATTGCATTCACAATTAATTGGAAGACACAATAAATATTTAGAAGTAATGTTAGTCACACAATACTGGAGATGTTGAAAATCCAAGTCTAAGTCAAGAGTTTTATTTTCACATATCATCATTTTACTTACACACGAGTAACAGTCATTCCTACTAACAACCAATGGTAAATGGCATCTGTTACAACTGAGTCAGTGCTTCTACACACTAAATTGAGTTCCGTACCATGAAATACATTCAGATACATACACTATCTGTGTGCACAAAGTATGCTACCATACACATTTCCTAGGTTACAATTGATTCTTTTGTACTACAGAAAATGACAGCGTATATTCATCTATGAAAAACACAAAAATGTCCATAATAATATGTTAGTATTTTCAAAACAGTAGGTACATACAAAATTACGTTTTGGCACTATGTATCATATTCAGTTACACAATCTTCTTCTGTCTTTATCCAAGGATTGATAATATCAGTTTCTATGACAACTGTTCAACTGTGTACTCATCATGAACAATACAATTACAGCCCAGATGCTATGGACTACAATCCAAGTTTTATAAATCACAGCAATTGTAGGAGTCTACCACCTGTTGATCTAGACAGTAATATCTGCGCAGGTTTGTTTAGTGGTGTTTACTTTTATGAGAAGAAGTTGTCAAAGACTTCTTGACTTAAATCATTTCCTTCTTCTTCACCATTGTCATTTTCATTTGACAATACTTCAACATCAACCTGGTCTTTCTATTGTAGTCATTATCTTGGACGAAAGGAATGTTTCACTGCAGGACAATGTTGTGTAGCATACAACATTAAAATGTGATATTGTACTTTTTCTCAGGTGAGTAGGGATCCCTCGGACTTATACAAACAACTGAATCTTGCCTTCAGCAGCCCAAAAGCCTCCTCCACAGGTTAAAGAGATATAAGTTGAGACTCATTGAATTGAACTTCCCCTGGTGGCATTGGCATTCTCATTGGGGGTAACAACCATGGACTACTAGGTTAGACAGAGTCTCCTAGAATACATACAAATAAAAGCACATTTGGGCCTCATTTATGAGGTTTGGGCACAGGCAGCTCCGCCTGAAAGCTTTTGGCGCTGCCCTGCATCAAAAGAAAAGGGAAGGAATCGGTGTTGCAATTTCCCTCTGTGGCAGCTCCAGGTGCAGGAGGACAGAGAAAATAAAGTTGTTGTTTCTCAGAGCTTTCTGTACAGGAGGCAAGCTATACTCCAAGCCCTCTGAGATCTTCTTCAAGCAGGATACACTCCATAGCAAAGTTTCCTCTTGAGTCCAGAAGTAATCTAAACTCCTGAGTTCTGGGCCCCAATATGTATACTCAATTTCTCCTTGTTCTCTTGTGGCAGAGAGCTCTGTGAACTAGTTATGTCCTCTATGGCCGGCCAGGAGGTGGAGACAGCATTGTCCAAGGCAGATATGGCCAATTCAGGTGAATGGAAATCTCCTATTACTACTCTAAATGCAGCTGAGGTCCATTCAGCCCAGCCCTGACTTATTCAGAAAAGGCAGGACAGATCTCAACACCCCCAGAGGCTGTCTGAGAGAATGCACATCCACAGCCCCTGTCTCTCCAAAGCCCGACAGTCAATCCACAAACCAGCAAAAGCACACAGGATGGATAAGCGAGAAAATACCCATTTTCTAAAAAGTAGTATTTTCAAACCCACAATATGAAAATCATCTTTAAGAAAAGATGCATTTTTTATATTTTGAATTCAGGCATACCAAACTCCATATTTCTATGTTGCCCCACTTGGATGTTATACTTGCCCCACTGGGATTTTATACTTATAAGATATTATAAATATACTCTCATTCTATCCTATGGGACAGATGGCCTTTCTATAGTAAAAAACAAAGTACACTGTATTTCACTATCAGGACATATCCTACTTTCACATACACTGCACCCTGCCCACAGGGGTACCTTGGGCCTATCTTAGGGGTGGGTCATATGGAATTAAAGGAAAGGTTAGGGCCTGGCAAGTGGGTGCACTTGCCAGGTCAACATGGCAGTAGAGACAGCGCAGACACTGCAGTGGCAGGTCTGAGACCCCTTTGAGAGGCTGCTTGTGAGGGTGGCACGCCCACTAGTATCATTTGATGTACAGGGGCTTAGTGGTAAATTAGACAAGCTAATCATGGAAACGCTAATCCATAAACACAATTTACGGGAGAGCATATGCACTTTAGCACTGATCATCAATGTTAAAGTGCACACTCATAACATCAACAAAAACAGGCCAGAGCAGCAAAACGCCTGAGGATAAACCTGCTGAAAAAGCCAGGTCTTACTGACTCTAATCTAGCCTGGTTTAGGAAGTTCATATTTATGATGTCACCTTGTTTGCCAGTAGGGCAATTGTACATATCTATCCACTGTTAATGGACTGATAGTAAATATATTCAGATGGCACAGTGGCATAGTACTATATCAATCAATCAATCAATCAAGCATTCGTATAGCGCACCATTCACCCGTGAGGGTCTCAAGTCTCAAACTAAACCCCCTTTAGCATAACATACCACATCACAATATACAATAACAAAACATATAAAACCAAACACTCAATAGCATAGCATAGCAAAGCATATCATAGTATAGCATAGCATAGCATAGCTTGAAATAACATAGCATAACATTCTGTAACTCAAAGCATTTCAGCTCACACTGCGTGTGATGAGGACCATTTAAAAAAAAAAAACATACTCGACTATAAGAGTCAGAATGCAGTTTGTAGAGAAAACTAACAATCTGACCTCGACAGATTTTACTTGAAGCCTCAAGAATGCTGAGGGAATATAAGTAAGTCAATGTTTGATAAAATGTAAACGAGAGATTAATATTTCCATGCATTATATAGACCACTTAGTAATTTTTCAAAATTACAATGTTGCCATTAAAGCCTTCTGCTACAATGTGCTCTTGACTGGGAATATGTTTTGTATGAAAGCATTTGCATTCAGAGGTGACATAAAGTGGCAATTAATGGTGATCAGCCTTGATGTATTGCGACTATCCTTGATAAAACATTTTGCTATCCATGGCATACATTGTGTACCTTTTTGTATAATGCTTCTCACAGTAGGTGAAAATCTCCACAATGTGATGGGTGTATTTAATAATTCAGGATGAAGATAAGTGAGCATCAAAGAGAGAATCTGTCCATATGCTACATTTTTTTCTTTGTAAAAATCAGACCTTTCAGTGACATTGTGATGGCAGAAGGGGCCTTGCCTTATTTACAAGGCAGTATTAAGCCAATTAATGTTGGTTAACGCTGCCTTGTAATTAAGGCACCCTTACACACTGTATTTGGCATGAAAGGGTAGGGAGTGGGGGTTGTGGTGAGTGTTCTACTGGAACACCCATTGATTTTGACGCTGCCTCTTATTTACAAGGGTTGAGTGAATTGGAGGAAGCGCCAAAATTAAGACTTGGGAAAATAAGTCTCAAACAGGCAAAACAAGGAGAAAGGCTTTATTTCTCCTCGTTTTGCAGTTTCCATGGTGCTGCCTTGTGCAGCACACGTAGAAACAGCAAATTGCGTATGATTGTTTATGTGAAGGATGGTCCCCCTTCCTGCACATAAACAATCATTAAAAAAAAACTACTGTTTTGCAACTTCTATGTGTGCTGCATTATGCACCACACATAGAATTTACAAAAAGCTATTTATGAAGGAAGGGACAATCTTCCCCTCAACAGAGGCACTCTTGTAGTATGGTGCAAGGGTGCCTGCCTTCAAGACTCTCCCAGGTCCTTGCAGGTTCCCGGTTTTTGAGGTGCCAAAAATGTCGGTTTACTCTTTAGTTTTCTTAGAACTCCTGCACTCTCAATTTTTACCTCAATGCATGAGGTAATTGTTAGAATCGGAGGTCTCCGGTTGGCACAGGTATGCACGTGTGACAAGCAGGGACCTTCTCCTCTAGTCAGGGCAAGGGAACTACTCCGTAAGAATAACCCCTGCTCACCCTCTAGGTTGCGTGGCGCGAGCAGACAAGGCTAATCTTCAGGGCGATAGTTAGTTAAGCATTTATGATCACATACAGTAAACCCACTGACCCACCACAAACGGACACCAGTCTTAAGATTGTATCAAAAATACGTAGACTTTATATAAAAATACTTCATATGCAGAGTTATCACAAGATCATATAACGTTTAACGATTCGAGGGCCACCAGATTTAAATAGGCAATTGTTCTTTAGCGTTTCTTGGTTAGCAAGGTACGATGACAGGGAAAACAAACTGTCATCGTTTGAGAGGGAACAGGACAAGCCTCTTTAGCAAGTATATAATCTGCTAGAAAATTGCAAGGTCAATTGTGTAAATGTAGGCTGAGCTTTCCTGAAGTATCGGTTACTGTGTAACCTGTTGCCCTTTACACCGAAACAATCAAACATATAAATAGAATAAAAATGGAGGCATATTGCACAGATATCGATAAACTACATCAATTAATTACAGTGATATCTCTTTCGTCAAAATCAATTTATTTACAGATTTATTGTGGCATCAAATAAATAATCCGTCTGTTCAATATCCAATGCCCAAGTGTGATTCTGTCCATTTCCAAATGAGAGGAATGTGATATTCATCAAACTCTGCCCATGTTCTCTTCACTCAACAAGGATTGCATCATTTGAAGCACCATCTTCCCATATTTCCTCTGTCGATAAGTTCTATCTGAGAGGGGGCAATGGATAATGTACCTACCTGGTGTCACATAGGACCAGACTGTACAGTACCTACTGGGAAGAGAGCAAGGCCTGTGCTTCTCAGACGCCTCTCTGAGGAGGAAAACTCTGCCTCTGTCTGTCCCGGTGCAAATAGGAACTATCCCATAGATTCATCAAGCATCCATTCTGCGAATCCCAAATAGCGAAAAATAACGAATCGCTATTAAGAATTCGCAGAATGGGATGCAACATCAAAATCGCAAAATATATGCGTTTCGCACTCGCCCGCAATCGCCAAATGCAACTCCGTAGAAATCCCTCCAAAATCGCAAAATCGACTGTTTCCAACAGCCTAATTGCGAATTTGCAATTACCGATCTCGCAAATAGTGATCTCGCACATTGCAAGATCGCAAAAACGTGATGTAGCATTTGGAGCCCAATGATGACATCAGAACCAGGAAGTAGCCTGCTCCATGCATCATTCAGAGCACAGAGCTGGTTACAGGAGGAGGCAGAGCACTGAGCTCCGGGAGCCACACCCTGCAGTGCCCATACCGGAGTGGAAATCAAACCAAAATGTCCCAGGAAGCTGCAGGACCAAGTGAAAAAGCCTGCAAGCGCAAAATCAAGTTCAGTGAGAAAGAACTTGAGTACCTGAACGAACGAGTGAGCAGGGACCACGACCAACTGTTCTGGTAGCTGTCCCGGAAGGTGCCCGAGGCAACCAGGAGGCACATCTGGGTGCGTATCAAGGCAAAGGTGAACGCGTGGGAGTCACCCACAGGAGCATTGATGATTTAGAAAAGAGGTGGTGCGACCTCAGAGCCTGTGCCAAGGAGCGAATAGCTGAAAGACTGGGGGAGAGAATTGCTATGGGAGGGGGAATCTCCACAGTCCCAGAAAACAACCCCATGGAGGACCTAGTGGAGGACACCATACACCCTGAAGCCTGCGTGTGCGTTACCCAACTGGACACCTCCTGCACCACACACCAAAGTCAAGGTAAGAGGCATGCTACTGCGACCCTGTACCCTAACAATGCCCATGCCCCCAGAGTTATCCATATTTGTATGCACAGTGTTCCAGTCCCTGCTCCTCCCAAACGCCCAAATGCATTGTGGAACCTGTAGTGTGTAAAGGTGCCTTGATAGCCAAATACAGCCAGATTAGTAAAGATGCACAGACCCCTAAAGCCAGCCAGGGAAAGCAGACATTAACCAATAGCGAGCCTGCATGCATGCTGCAACATCTCAGTTGCCTTAATCATACCAGTAATTATGCACTCATCCACATCACAGGTGCTGCGGATACTGACACGTCCGACAGTGACATCCTCCACATTGCGGAGACACCTGAAGAGACGGAGGGGGAGAGACAGCCTGCACCTGCACCTGCACCGACACCCAGGGCCACCCCTGCAGCTACAGGCGGAGCACAACACCACGTCTCGGCACATAAGGAAGTGGAGCAGACCCCACCACCACCCAGGAGGCAGACACAAATCACTGCAAGTGTGCGGGCCCACACCAACAGCAGGTCAAGGCAGCAGCGTTCCGTGCCCACCACACCATGGAGCAACAGGCACACAACTTGGGCCTGGGCATTGAGGCACAGATGCTGCGTGTACACTGCAAACAGGCACAGCACATGCCAGGAATGCAGCTGCAGCTCTACAAAACAGCACGCAACATCAGTCTCCTCACAGAGAGTGTGCAGGAACTGACCACGGTCGGTGAAGGAGAGCAACCAGCTGATGGTAGCGCAGCAGGACGTCACCCGCAGACGCCACAGGCAGCTGCTCACACGGCTGTCAGCCTACACCCGTTCAAATCACCTGATCGGGAACGCCACATCCTATCTCTCCCGAAGATCATTGGCCATGCAAATCCAGATGGTCCAATGCTGTGCTGAAGTAGCAAGGGCCCTGGAGCAGGTCACCAACGTTGTGGAGCACCAACATGCGGTAGACCATAGCAATGCAAGGGGGGTAGGATGATGCCAGCGAAGAAGCATCTAGCCTCAGCAGCCTGTCTCTGCCGGTGCAAACTGACAGGAGGTGCAGTGCCCGGCCCAACACTGCATCCCGACAGAACCAGCCTAACGTGGAGGGTGAGAGGCGACAGGGTGCGCGCGGCAGGAGGCGCTAGTTCCATTACATTTCAGGCTGTGCCGTGGTGAGGCAACCATACATCTATACTAAAACAAGATGCCTCTGACACCATAAATTAGACAGACGTCTCTCTACCCATACGATTTTTTAATTAACGTTGGGATATTCACATTTATATTTTTCTTTTTTCTTATTTAGTTTGAAAACCAACCATAACCATCATTAGGCAAGTTAGACCCAAATATTCTCAATATGCACAATTTAAACATAAAAAAAAGACTTTTTGTGTCCAAAGAACAATGTGTGCAGAGATTATGTACAGCGAAAAGAACTTAAACATATGGTTCTTTATACATTCAAAAAAAGTGCGTCAAACAAATGCAAAATGTTCAATAAGGTACATGTACAAAGATTAACTTTACGTCCGAAGGCAGTCTTATTGATTTATAGACAGGGGCAAGGGCAGGTTGCAATCTTCTACTGTCCTCAAGCTTTTAATACTTTTTTGCCAAGGGAGAGGTCAGGGAAGTTACTCAGAACACGAGATAAGGGCACCAATTTAGGGGCTGGTATGATCCAGTTTGATACCTGATTTCTACTCGGTTCAACCAAAAACCTCTCTCAAAGGGGGCCAACGCGTTTCGACCTTCTATGTGGCACTTCTTTATGTGAAGGTCTTCATCAGGGAAGGTGGATGTTTGGAACAGGACTTGTGTACCGTAATGCTTTGTGTATTGCCATGTAGAGTCCAAATTATGGAGTCCTTATGCTTCTTAACTGTGGCGTGGGCTCATATTATCGTACTTCTTGGGATCCCATTTCTTAACTTGGGAAGGGGATTACGCTTCCTCCGGTCTCTTCGGGTGATTGTCAGTGTGGCTTGAAATCCGCAAAGCGTCCCGTATCAGCACTTCTCTCCTTCTTTTTGCCGATGGCTTCTCCGGTTCACCATGCACACCAACTCCGGTTACATGACCTTGTTTAAATGTCGTACCCTTATTTGTTGCTGATGGAAGCACATTGAGACTGTGTGAAATAAACACAAGCTTTATTTTGACAACAAATCATCCTCATGTCAATCTTTGATGTGGCTTGCATGAGTGCAGTGTTCTGTGAGGGGTATGGATGCACCAGAAATAGTTCTGTGTGATGTGCGTGCGGCGCCTGTGACCTTCAGCAGGATTCTCCCCGTGTGCATGATGTACATGTGCAGGTGGCAGGTTGTCCCCCTTCGACTCACTACCAGACACCTCAACAGGTATCCTCCACTTGGTGGCAATATTGTGAAGCATGACGCACACGGCCACGATGTGGCAGCAGATCTCGGGCCGGTATTTGAGGGCCCAGCCAGTCTTGTGGAGGATGCGGAATCTACTCTTTAACATGCCAAATGTTCGCTCTATCACATTTCTGGTGTGTATATGCGCACCATTGTACCTCCGTTCCTGTGGTGTTGCTGGGTTGAGGTATGGGTTGAGGGGGTATTCACGGAGGGCATAGGCGCTGTCACCTGAAAAGAGGAGCAGAGGGTCAGTGCCTGTTATGCACAGCAACATGGTCTTAACATACTGTATGTGGGCATGTGTACTTACCTAGGAGATGTCCCTCGCCAAAATCACCCCTGGCCAAGCGGGTGTGTATGCCGCTGTGCCAGAAGATAAACAAATCATGCGTGCTCCCTGGGTATTGTGCCACAATGTCTGTAATGATGGTCTTCGCATTGCAGACCTCCTGAATGTTGAGGGAGTGATATGACTTGCAGTTCCGGTACATGTATTCGGTCTCTGTGGGTGGACAGATGTGTATGTGGGTGCAGTCGATGCAGCCAATTACATGGGGGAAATGAGCGGTATGATAGAAGTCCAGTTTAGTTTGCATAAAGTCCTGTTGGGTTGTTGGGAAGGTGAGGAAGTGATGTATCCGGCTCAGCATGGCGTCCAGGAAACTCTGTAGGCAGCGTGAAAGTGTACTCTGGGATATACCCCCTGCAACTGTGACTATCCCCTAGAAGCTGCCGGAGGTCAGGAGGTGCAGGCAGCACAGGACCTGTACATGGGTGAGCACGGCATTGGTCCTCCATGTTGGGTGCTGCATCAGGGGGTCATGGTCAAGGTCATTGCCGCATTGAGCCTGTATTTGGAGTAGATCTCCTCTTCAGTCTGTCCCAGTAGTGTAATCCGCAGCCGGAAGATGCGTTCATAGATCCTGCGTCTGTTCTGGGCTGCAGCCTGGAGCCTCAGCCGCCTTGCCACGATGTATAGACCTACCATTGTGACTTTCCTCATGCTCCTAATGAGTCTCCTTAAGTGTGTTTGATTTAGCCAACACCTGTTTGTTATTTCCAACTTTTTAATTTTTTTTGCCAATTTGACTTCATGGTTACCACCTGGTTTGGCTTCTCCTTAAATTGCGACTCATATATTGCGAATTATGGTGTTTTCGCTATTTGTGATTGCTGATGCATGTGGATAGCGATTTGTTTGCGAATTCACTATTTGACTGCGAATTCGCTATCAAATTCGCAGATTATGTGGGGAAGCGCTTTTAAGGAATAGCACTGGGGGTTTGGATGGGTTTAGCGATTCTTTGTTTTGCGAATTCGCAAATTGTTGCTTTTCAACTTGATGCATTGCGGATGTGGAATTTGCAATCGCAATCGCTGTTTCGCAGTGATTCGATCGCAATTTCGCTTGATGCATCTATGCCTATGAGAATACACTGGTACTGATTATTAGGGACTATGGATTTTTTTTTTTTTTCCATAGTAGCTTTTTCCTTGTTAGGGTATTATCCTTCATTACAGGGGCCCCGTCCTTTTTCCAGTAAACTGATTATTAGGGAGCCTTTATTTAATTCTGAAGGACTGAAAAGATAACCTGGACCTCTGCTTGAGCTCATGGAATATATGCATTGATTCAGTCCTGCATGACTTCTGCTGTGGTGCTTTTTGAATATGGCGCTGAATGCTGACCATTTACTCAAGGCAGGGACTGAGCTCGATGCCCTTTTGAAACTCTGCTGTCCTGTTCTGCCGCTGCTGCCGACACTGCCTGCACAAAGGCCCGGCTAGTACAGGGAATCCATAAGAGACAACAACCACCAGGAAGCAACCCTACCCCTCACCAGAAACATGTCAACAGCAGCCCATAAATACTAGCATCTTCAAGTGCAGGTAAGATAGGTTGCAATTAAGGCTGGCAAGTCGGCATCAGGCATACCAACATTTACTTTGTGTTTCTTGTTTTCACATTTGAGGAATGCCCCCACTTGCTCTTTTTGGTAACCATTAACTTCTATCTGTCTTGGTGTGCGGTGTAAGCATAGAAACCATATGAAGCCTAAATGGGCCTTCCTGCTGAAGGAGATCTCCAGGGCTACAATTTGAGGTCCCCTGACCTTGCCTTGCAGAGTATAGGCCCAGCACCAGCTTTGGTTGTGAAATAACCAGACTCAGATAGCTGCAAGAGGGCCTACGTACCCTGTCCTAATGTTAGCTTGCACATGGCTTGCATTTGTGTTTCAGGAAGCCTCTACTCCCACCAATACTGAGATCTCTTCCCTCTCAAGTGTGGAGCTCTTGATGTGCAGTCGTTGGATTCCTCCAGCCACTATTTAAGAGCTTAGCATATCCTAAACCAGGAAATAACCATATATCCTTGGATCCATAACTCTCAAGAAATGTGATTGTATTGATACAGAAACCTGTTTCATTCCTTTCAAAATTGTGCGTCTTCAAAATAGTTATGTTGCTCAGAGTTAACTAATGACAGTAAACAGTATTGTGAGCCTTTATGTGTTTTGGGGACGATAACAAACTTGTGTGTTCTTGTTTACAAACAGCACAATATTAGCAATCAGATCACAAACGTTCCTACCCCATCTCAACGTTCACAACATCTCAGGTAAGCTAGGTTCTGACTAAACGACCAAGTTACCGTGAAAATAAAGACTCAGAACATTAACATTGCAAACCAGACTCCAGCATGCGGGTTGCATTGCTGGATTGTCTACTACTTCAGTGAACACGAAACGCACAACTATGACCTTGAGCCTGCAATTTTGGGGAATGCTATGCATCGGACATTTGAGCTCAATCGTGTACCTGCGATAGAGAAAAGTGAAACAACTACTCGAAAGGCTTCCTAACATGGGAAATAAAAAATAAAGAAATAAAAAATAAAAAATAGCTTGAAAGTGCGTCATTGCTTCTTTGAAATGCAGAAATTTTCATCGTGCGCTGCCTGGACGTGCTATCCTCAAACACTGGATTTATGATTTTGAAAACAAAGCTGCAAAAGGGATCCGAGAGGCCAAGCATCCTGTGGTAAAACAGACGCGGAAATACATATAGGCCTCCGCCAGTGGGGCAGACTTCGCGCTCTACAAACACCGACCAGAGACACTGGTTGGTGGAGGCTAGGGAGATGGCGGCCGCCTGCTCTGCTGCCTGGAAGACAAGAAACCCAGCTTCTAATGCATCCGCGCGCACAAAGAGAATTGGAAATGACGGGTGACATGTCCTCTTGACAACCGCCGAATCAACTAGCCTATGAAATGTGGCGTCTGGGAGCCTGCAATGGGGAACATGATTTATTCTCACCTAGGCCCTATTATTAAACTTTCCTGGTATTTTCAATGTTTTGATTATAATAACAGGTCGCATCAGCTTGAGCTGATGATGGGGGTTTGATTCCTGATTGTAAGTGCTGTAAAGGCTCCCAGTGTTAGTGAATATTCTGGCAACACTGCGCGTTGTAACGCCAGGTAGGGCAGGAGGAACAGGGCTATGCGTTCTTCAGAGTCATTTATAATAAGGAATAAAAGCCATGATGTACCGGCTTGAATAGTATTCTAACGCAATGCATTCAGCATTATCTCTGCACTTATGACTAAGTACAGAAAATGTAGTGTAATGCACGCAGTGGTGTTGTCTTCGTATTAGCGAAATGCATTAGAGCTCTTATTATGGTCTATCTCACAATGTATCCAGCAATAAGCATCTCCCCGATTACTGCATTCACTGAACATCACAAAATAAACCATTATGAAATACAATTTGTTGCTATGTTTTACACGTATCCTTTATAAAGCCCTTCCACCATTATGCTTAGTAATGGTTTTCCGTGATTAGTAATTAGAAATGCTTTATTGTGTGTGTTTGTCTGGATTTAATAGGCGCTGGAAGTGAGGGTGACGGACGGGTGGCGGCGGGGGAGGCAAGGGTGCGGTGCTTAATTTGAGCTGTGGTTTCCGGTCCTCGGCACCTGCACTAAACTGTCAACACCAGCACATGTGATACTTTTCCACAAGGTGGTGGTCACAACACTCAATTAATAATTCAATACACATCAACATGACTATTACTTGTCGCCCAAACCATTTCAATAGCTTTAGGGGCCTGGAATAGTCTGAATTGTCACTATTGTAGGAGTGTGATGATTAGTAGTTGTGTTGTTACTATAACTGGCAACATAGCAGGGACAATGTGTGGTGCAAGCTGCAGTTGTCTCCTGGCGAGAGCCCTGGCACTTCCACATTCTGGATTTCAGAAAGGGAGTGAAAAATAAACATGCCTTTAAATTTGGCTGTCATCTTGTCACATTTGCTGCGCGTTCCAAGAAAAAGAACCAATGTCAGTCTCCTGGCAATTTGCTGCTATTTTGGAAAGTGGTATTTACCTTTATTTGTCTGACTGCAAAGTTAGAGTATTTTTTTTAAGTAGCCTAGGTGAAATTGTTGCTGGGGTATAAGACGCGTGAAAACAAGGCTGTCGGATGTCAGTTTTTTTCTACAGCATAAAAACATTTAAACACATGTAAATTAATTATACACATTGGTGGGCTTGGCCCTTTCTGCAGGGACCTTCCCAATCTTTTTGCCTTCACCCTCCTGTTTTCTGAACCCATTTTTGTTGGCTTTTAGGACTCTGCACGCATTGCCACTGCTAACCATTGGGTAAGTGCTTGTGCTCTCTACCTTAAATATGGTAGAATTGGCTTACACCCAACTGGCACATTTAATTTACTTGTAATTCCGAGTAAAGTGGTACTACATGCAACCAAAGGCCTGTAAATTAAACGCTACTATTCAGCCTGCAGCACTGGCAGTGCCACCCACTTAAGTAGCCGTTTAAATATCTCAAGCCTGCCATTTTAGCTATGTCTCCAGTTTTAAACTGCCATTTTGCACACTGAAGCTATCCTTTTTAATACATATAAGTCACCCTCCAGGAAGGCCCTAAACAACCTACAGGGCAAGGTCCTGTAAATTTAGAAAGTTGGACACGCACTATCAACTTTTACATTTCCTGATAATGTAAAGCTATTCAATCAGTTTTTATTGCTGAAAGGCCTACCTCTCTCATAGGATAACATTGGGTTTCCTCCTTACCTTTAATATGTCCTAAAATTTGATTTGGAACAGGTGAACATTTCATGTTTGGTGTCTGAGAAATTGTAATTAAAAATCTACGTTTAATGGTAAAGTTGCAATTTAAGTTACAGTTTTGAAACTTTTAGAACTTCACTTTTAGAAAGTTGGCATTTTCCTGCCCTAACGTTTTGGTGCCTGCAACCTGGTACTGGGTCACATGACTGGGTGTAGTTGGAAGCTCTAAATTGTTTATTTCTCCCAGACACTCAAACAATAGAGGGATTAGGTGTGCTTAGATTGGCCATCAACAGGTAGGATGGGGGCTGGAGCTGAGCACAGCCCGACTTGCAACTGAATAGGCTGGGTGCCCTGCCTTCACACAAAGGAACTGTTACCATTACATTGTTCGTGCAGCCGGCTTGGAGCAGGCAAGAGGAGGCAGGAAACTTCAAGGACTTTAGAGAGAATTATCTAGAAACATCTCCTTCTTCAAAGAAAGTACTAGGTAAGACAATAGGGTCCTCAAACCCACTCTTCAGAAGACCTCGAGAACTGTGAATACTACAAAAGAAGGACTGCTGTGCTGCTCTGCTACCAGAAGGACTGTTTAGCAGCTGCCTGTTACTCTGTTGCCCAGCTGCCTGCTGTCCTACTTGCTGAGAAGAAAGACTAGACCCCTGCTCTCCATCCCAGGATGAAGTGATTCCAAGGGTCAGCTGACTGACAACCTATTCTGAGCTACATGGACAGAACAAGTCCCAGAGGCTCAAATCAGCTGCCCATCGGACTTGCTACCTGCACCTACAGCTGACCTGCTGCCTGGACCTGCTTCCTGGACCTGCTTGAGACCTGCTGGCCTCTGCTGAAGTGAGATTTCTGACGCCCAGTAGGCGCCCCTGAAGTCCTGTACCCTTGGTGTAGCTTTGGCTGTGCTCCTCTCACAAGAAAAAGAGAATGACTGATGTTTTGGGCTCTTTATGTCCATAAACAGACCTGTATGTGGCAAGAGCTTGCTGCCAATGCGAATCTCTGGTAAACCCAACTCGGCCTGCCACAGCGACCACCAGCATGGCCTAGCAACATGAGATCTACACCCTGCGCTACAGCACCGGCAGCTCTCAGTGACCGTCAGCGCAAAGCTCCAACAATGACTGTCCGAGACGCCCAACATTATCTTCATGCTACAGCAACAACCGCCCGTATGTCTAGCCTGCTTTTGCGCTACATTGATGACCGCCAGCGATGCTGTCCCTTCTTCTCTCGGCCCCTTTCACCCCAAATGGAACTCTTTACTCTGGACTTTGATGATAACTCTTTCAGTGGGACTAACCTGGGGGCATGTCTACAAGCGGCAGCAATAATTATAGCTGGCCGCATATAGTGTGCAAAATCCTAACGTTGCCTAACGCCGGGGTCTATCGCCCGGTCAGCGCAATATTTGCAACGCGCATCGCCACGGTGATAGAAATCCCGGCAAAAGCGGCGTTAAGCATAACATGTTGCAGGAATACCAGCGATATGACACACAATGAGGAAACCTTGTAAATAGGGAGGTGGATCTAGCATTCTGTTCCACCTTCCATTCAAAATATTGCTAAGTCGTGTCATTATCAGGCGTAAGGAACCTGCGATAATGCTTGATAGCGCTAGTTTAAATATTGCTAGGCCGGCTAGCGATTTCCTTGGTGATAGGGAGAACCTGTGTCATTAAATATTTTCGCTGTATTTTGTGTGTCTTTCACACGGGAATGCCTACCTCACATCTCATTAGCGATGCGAGGCAAGGTGAAAGGATAATGGGCCCTACAGCATGGATTCACGCATTAGCGTGCCCATGCTGATAGGGCGTAAAAAATTATAGCCACTATTCGCCCAATAGCGGACGCAAAAGCGCTGATAACTTTAACTCCAGCCGTTGATGATATGCCCCCTGTTCCTTGCATCTGGGTTGTGCTCCATGGCAGTTGGCCTGAACTTGTGATTTTCCTGTGGTCTCGCACAATCAGATAACCACGAGTGATGCTTTGTGGTATTAGGAGCTTTACTTACCTGAAATCTTTAAAATTGCATACCTCCAGTTATAAGAATTGGATTTTTGTCATTTTTATGTAAAATAATGGATTACATTTTACATTATTTTCTATATTGGTGTAGGATTTTTCTTTTCTTTGTTTTTACATTAATACTGTTTGCAGTGCTGCATAAAGACTTTACACATTTCCTCTAAGTTAAGCCTGACTGTGTTGTGCCAAGCTACCAGATGGGTTAAGCACAGGTTATTTAGGGGTTTGCCTATGTTTCACCCTGATAGAGACTTTTGTTGCTACTTCAGGAGGGTTTCACAGCCCTCAGCCAGTAACCCAATTTCCAACATGAATATTTAAAACGTATCAGCAATTGGAAAAGCACAATTGAAGTGCATTTGAATAGGATCAAAACAAATCAACATTTGACTTCATGATACGCAAATGATATGTATTCACTGAAACCCAATTTCCATGCAATTGTGTTTGTGCACTACTTAGTTTTACTAGTAAAACTACATGTGTTTGACCTGGCCCTTTTTGCAGGGTTATCCCAGAATGTTTTGCCTTCCTCCTGTATTTTGTCCAGCCCGTTTATGTTGGTTTTTATGACTCTGGGCACTTTACCACTGCTGGTCAGTGCTAAAGTGCATGTGCTCTCTCTTGTAACCTTGATAAGATTGGTCTACACCTGTTTGGCATATTTAATGTACTTGTAAGTATCTTGTAAAGTGGTATCCTATATAGCAAGGGCCTGTAAATTAAATGCTGCTAGTGGGCGTGCAGCGCTGCTTGCGCTCCCCACCAAAGTTGCCTTTCAAACCTGTCTCAGGCTGCTGCCGCTGGAGGGCCGGTGTGCGCAGTTTACTGCCACAGTGACCTTTGCATTTAAAGTGTTTGCCACGTCTGAAACTCTCCTTTTACTACATATTGGTCACCCCTAAGGTAGGCCCTAAGTAGCCGTTTGGCAGGATGCTGTGTAGGGAAAAGGTAGAACATGTTCCTTTGTTGTGTGGTATGTCCTGGTAATGACAAACAGCCTATTTGGGTTCTCACTACTGTGAGGTTGCCATCTCATAGGTTTGCATTGGGAATTTCCTGATATGTGTTTCAGTGGTAATTTCTGATATCAAAAGTGTAGAGTGGCCATTTTTGGTATGTTTGGAATAGTAGTAATAAATCCTGCTTCTTGGTGAAAGTAGATTTGTTATTACTATTTTAAAAATGGCATTTTTTGAAGTATGCATTTTTGTATGCTTATAACTCATTGTGCATACAACGTCTGGTTTAGACTGACAGGAGCAGTGGATGTGCATTCACAGTAGACAGTCACAAGGGGTGTTTGATGTGTGTCCATCCATTTCTGGGTGGCTCATAGTGTGCTGAATTGGCTTGATCTGCGTTTAGAGTAGTGGAAGGAGTTGTTACCTGCACCTAAATAGGGCTGCTCCTACCTTTCACAATGCCACCTCTGCCCCCTTCTAGTGTGTCTGAAGCCTGGGAAGGGGATTGGATGGGGGGTATTGTGCACTTCTAAAGGTTGTTTGAAGTGCCCCAGAACAAATACTTTAGGGGTGTAAGTACAGGGGCTGTGACCCCATGATTCTAGACACTATGTGTGACTTGTAACAAGACGCTGCTGGCTCCACATGCTGCACATTGCCAGGAGGTAACTGACAGGCTGTCAGAAGGAACTGCCATGGAACTTTGCTGTGTTATGCTGGCCGGCTAAGAAGGTCCCTGTGTGCTGTACTCCTGCTTTGGTGCCTCCAGTGCTCTTCAAGGAGTGCTGTTTATGGTCCTTGCCTCTGTTGAACCCAGCACGTGGGGAGCACTGTTTCTGACCTAGTCTCTTGATGTATGGTGAGCGCTGTATGTGGTTTACATATAAAGGGAAAATGCTCTTGGTTGCAGACCAGAATTTGTGGGGAGCACTTCACTTCACATCGGGGGCGTATGAGGAGTGCTTTGCCCTTCAGAGTCAGCAGCGTGTATTTTCAGGAGCCACTCTCCATCTGTTTCCTGATAGCGTGTGCTGAGAGGGAATACTGGTAGAATCTGAGTATTGCCCTCCATTCAGCACCGCTTCATCCAAATTGTCGAGGGCGCCATCTGTCTCTTGTGGTAACAGTGACTATTGAGGGCTCCGCCTGTGCAGAGTGTCGCAGGGGGTTGAACCCAGCGTTGTCCCCCTAGACAGGGAAAATGCGACTGGTGACCTCTCTGCATCCAGGGCAGTGTGGGATCCAAGACTGGATGGCCCTGCCTTGCGGCTGCACCTGGGAAACCTCCCTCAGCACAGCCCTGTGAAGCCAAGAGATGGAACGAGCCTCTGCGGTTTTGAAGCCTGCCTTGCACCAGGAGCAAGAGCCGGTCCCCAGAGATGTGAGTACCGCTTTCCTGGCACCAGGAGCACAGAGGGCCAATGGGTCCCAAGGTAGTAGGGAGGATTGTACCCACCCTAGAGACTCGCCTGAGGCTGTCTCACCCGGTAACACCTACATTGCACATTTGTGGGTAGCAACATATTGTTTAGGTCACATGCAGGGGTGGAACCCAGCAAGGTCTCGACACTGAGCTTGCAATTGGCGGTGCCCCCCTCCCCTGATGGTACATACATGTGGGGGGCATTATTTGACACTTGGGTGGCCATTGCAGGCGAGCCCAGAATGGTCCCCTATCTGGGATTGTCCACAGTAAACTAATATGGCGTGGTGACTCATACACTCAGAGGCACCTATAAAAGGTTATATGATCGAGTTCTGCACTCTACGTGGAGAACCAGAATTATCGACGTCATTGTTGTAGGTGAGCCGGTGGCCCTGATATGTTCTCTTACTGCTGCATTTCATGTTCATAGGTATAGCTCGTTTTTCACCTCACCATGACAGGATAATGAGTATTATGTCAGAGTATACATGATATGATCAGTGATGGTGTATTCATAACGTGTGCAACCTATAAGTATTTACTGGATTGCACTAACTTGTAATGTTATGACAAATGCCAGGTTGGGCCAATGATTTATGATCTATGTGACGTCATGACAAGTGCCTGGTGGCACAGTAAATTATGTGATTGTGGTCTAATGTGTTTTATGTATAATACAAAGGATATTTTTATATAACCTTGTGTGGAGTCTCTTTTTGTGGTTTGCCTAGTGTTTCACTGGTGTATGTGTGTTTGTATGTGTGTGTGTTGCGCAAACGCTTTACCCATTGTCTCTGGGATAAGCCTGACTGCTCTGCCAAGCTACCAAGGGGATCCGCAGGGGTTATCTTGTGTGTGTAACTCTCTTACCCCGACAAGAGTGGTGGGTTCTGCCTGGATTAGGTGCATACCCTAGCCAACCAGAAACCCCATCTCTAACACTATGGGGCCGATTCCGATCCGGTAAAATCCCCGTCCGTACGAATCGTATCCGGAGCCGTTTCCGTATGACTCGTACGGACGCCGTACGACCGGACGATTCCGATCCCGATCGGCCGACCAGGACGCGATTCGTACGGTACACGTCGATTCGTACGGAAAAGCGCACGATCACCTACACACCGTACGGCGCGTACCCCCCATAATCACAGGGGTACGCGCCGTACCCCTGTGATCATGCGGGGTACGTGCCGTACACCCAGCGTACATGGGGTACGTGCCGTACACCCACCGTACATGGGGTACGGTGCGTACCCCATGTACGCTGGGTGTACGGCACGTACCCCGCATGATCACAGGGGTACGGCGCGTACCCCTGCGATCATGGGGGGTACGTGCCGTACCCGGGGGGGGCGTTCCGTACCTTTTTCGGCGCGAACTCTGCGTTTACGACTGTTTTCAGCTCCCGTAGGAAAAGGGTCGTACGGTGCGTACCCGACACAAATCGTACTTGCTGGGTCGTAAAAACCAGCCGCGATCCGTAGTGATGTCGCGTACAGCGGGTTCCGAGTGAGACTCGTACGGAGATTTGATTCATACGGAGTCCTGTACGACTCGTACGGAGTTCGGCTCCTGGTACGGATCGTACTTCGTCGTACGTACGGGACGTTTACGGGTACGATTCGTACGGGGCAAAAACGCTCCGTACGACGATTCGGAGCGCATTTTACCGGATCGGAATCGGCCCCTATGTCTATGCAGATTTAGTGGCCATTTCATCAGAAAATGTGATGTCTGTAAATGGCAGTGCACTAACTCACTAGTGCTCCAAAATGCACCACTACTATCCTGATGAATGGGCATGGCACATTTGGTATACTTGGTTTTTTTTCTGTGATGCTTGGATTTTTTACAATCCCTTAGACTTTAGTAATGTAAAATTAATGGCAGCACCCCACTCTAAAAATTGTTCTGGAATTCACTGAAACATAGAGATATCACCATATTTCAGCTGGTTGTACTGCATTTCATTATAGGGTACTTAGAGAAAATGTTTTTGCCATGTCTGCGGAATATTACAAATATATACATCCGCATTATTTTAACAACAAGATAAACACAAGTGTGAAAGGCTATACTAGACTGCACTAGGCCTTATATATTTATTGTGAAAAGCATGTGTTAAAGTCAATAGGCATTTTGTTATGCATTGTTATTACTCTTTATTAAAGACTATAATATGTGTTTTGTTACATGTAATCGTACAGATTACCATGGTAAACAAGGATTTTGGTTTTGGCTTTTAACTTGCAGAAACCATGGGTTTTTCACTGTGATGATTCTTTTAGGCCCTGTTGAGTTGGCTTTTATATTGTTATACGACCTGTATTTTTCTAGATCTTTGTGATTTTATACCTGTATACATAATGGCTGACAGTTTATGTGCACAGGAATGAACCAGTGATGGTTAAGGTGTAAAACCAAAGATGAAGTGTAAAGGATTCTTCGGTTCATTGGGAAAAGTTATGCCACATTTCAGAGGTCTTGATCTGTTCATTATGAAATGCTATAACAAAGCCAGTAGGTCTGACCCACTTACGGTGAAAAACATACATTAAAGGCAACAGACTTTTTCTGGATGGATTGTTATTACACTGTGCTAAAGCCTGTGGGAAGGTATTTTGTTATATGGAATTTCGCAGATTATCATTGTAGGCAAGGAGTTTGGTGTTAGTGATTCACCCAAACGAAACGAGGGGCTAGAAAATATGCACTACAATAATCTTTGCTAGGCACTCTTCAGAGAGGAAGCAATGTGCTTTGCCAACTTTAATTTTGCACACATTTGTACTTTTAGGACTGTTTGCTGGACAGTTTCCTTAGAGAAAGTTTATGTTCAGTACTGTAGGCTTGACATACGTTTGGTGACAGGCCAATGAAAAAGGCTGTAGGTCTTAACGTTTTTATGAAAAGTTATGACAAAGGCAGCAGGCCTGGCATATTGATTGTGAAAAGCATATGTTGAAGTCAATAGGCATCTAAGGGTGGATTGTTATTTCTCTGTATTAAAGCATACAGTACAGATAGGCCTGTTGTCAAATGGAATGTCACAGATTGCCTTTGCAGGGAAGGAGATTGGTGTCAGTTACAGCATATGACAAGTACTAGGGGAAGAACATTGGCACAGTAACATAGTCTTAGCTGTCTGCTTCAACTTTGTAAAAAAGTAAATGATTAAACAATGCATATATCCATATATTGATAAATATATATCAACATAGGGGTATAGAGGGCGTTTGGGTCAGATCTGTTCTGGCATTAGTGTGTTTGAGTCCCATTAACACACTGCTTATATCCATAACAGTGTACTGCACAGGTTAACGATTCTGTCCACATTCTTAATTGGCTCTCCTGCTCTATGAATGACGGCAATCTCTGATTACATGTGCACATCCAGCTGAAAATGAGTACACAGTGTCAGCCATAATTGGCCAATCCTTTAGTTTTCATTTTTCTCCTTCAATAGTTCCCCATTAATTTTCTTACTTTTCCTCTTTATTTTAATATTTGAGATAGAACTAAAATTCTCCTGGCAGTGCTAACAGGTCCCTTGCTTGCTCCTCATTTCATGAGCATTGCACGTCATCCCAAGTGGCTGCTTCCTCTAAACTAGGATACCATTCTGGAATGCTGTTGTCCATAGTGTATAATTGCTCTTCCATTCCAAAATGACCAACAAATACATTATAAATGTGGTAGCCATGCAAGATGGATACCCACCACAGCTATGTTTAATTTCGGTTTTTCAAGCATATGGCCACAGACCTTTTTTGTCTACTTATATTCTTTTAATTTATCATGTATATGTTGGGTTTGTGAATGTTTTATTGTAGTTGTGTCAAAGGGTCAATACAAGAATAGGCAGTGGATGGATGAATGGATGCATGAGTGCGAAGTGCAAAGATGAGTGGAGAGTCCACAATTAATGACTTAATGAGTGCCTAAACACATCCATGATGCAAAACACACTTTCATTCATAATTATATTCTCAATTATATTGTCATTGATAATGCGTGTTGGAAACGTTGGGGAATATTGTGTTAGAGCCTTTCTGAATGTTTTTTCCATAAAAGGTATTCAGGCCAACTGTTTCTCCTTTTATTAGGTCGAGCCTAGCATTGCAGCACATGCGCTGCTCGCTCTACAAGGCATGCAGCATTCAGTATAGTGTGGAAGCTTTGTGGAAGCACCTCCCACTCACTGTCCATCTTTTTCATTGGCTTAGGTCCTAAATGCTGCCTTCCGATTCGCTTTAGGCTTTTTAGTCCCTCCTCATGACGACCATGTCGTCATTTGTATGCTTTCAATGCTACTGGCCCCTTTACTTCGAGTGTTGCACGGAAACTATTTTCTTCCTGTGCCTTCTCCCCACCGCCCCCCTTTCGCAGTCTGTGCGTTCTCGCCCCCCTCTCATTGTTCATGCCTTCACACCTGCCTGCCCTCCGCCCGATCTCAATGCAATAGGTTGCGCGTAAATGCGAGTCCTATTGCATTGCAAATGCTTGTTTTATAGACATTGACACCCATGGTAACCTTCACCTATCTTCTGCAACAAACTAGTCTCAGGTTGCACATTGGAGTATTTCAGCTTCTGGTGGCCGTAGGAGCAGGCATTTCGTTCATGGGTCTCTCTGTAACTTGAGTGGCAACACAGACTCGTGCTCAAGATCTCCCCCGACCCTACACTCTGAGCGAAAGGGTGGAGTGCCACAGACAGAGGGCAGCTCCTTCCGCTCTCTGCAGTCTTCAGAGTGTGTGCGAGAAGTCGGTGCTAGTAGTTTCCTCTCGGGTTCGGCAGCTGAGTCCTGATGAGAGAGTCAGGTGGCGCGGTATATACCACTGCCAGAACCATGTCCACGCTCAAGACCTTCATCCAGTCCCTGGACCCAAAGACTCTGCCCGCGTGCTACGCATCATTTCTGGCATGTACTACCGAGGTGAGCGAATTGCACAGGAGGCCCATTAGCCTTCCGCCTCTTGGCACCACTAGGGGATAGTTTGCTGCTTTACTGATCCTTCTTGAGCCACTGGACAAAAACGGAAACTGCCTAATTTGCCTCATTCCGATGTATACTTAAAGTGGAGCATAGGTACCAGGCTACAAAAATGATGAACGTAGTGTACGAAACAGAGGTTTGGTAGGTATGCAATGTGGATGAAAAAAAGAGGTAAAATAGCGAAAAAAGAATGGTTAAATGATACATAACAAACATGTGGTAATGGCGTAAAGGAAATTGAAAATTATGCCAATTGGAATTTTTTAAATGTATCATCCTAGCAAAGCTGATTTGTTGACAATTTACTTTTTATGAATCACACGAAAACAAAAACCCTTTGTACACATCAAGAAGGGGTTATTTTAAAAAACATTTACAAATATGTGTGAACATTTTAGAATAATTAAAGATTGCTGCAACTAGACAAGCTACTTTCATTCATTCCATTTGTTGCACTTTTCCAAACAAACTTAGAAAAAATGAAAAGCGCCGCTCCTGCTAGTAGCAACCTGTTTCGAATTTTGAGCGATTGAAAGCCAATGCAATTAGTGTTTGTGTACAGCATGTAAAGAAAGGAAGATAGAAATGGAACCTGAAGACAAACGCCAGTTTTTTCTTTCCTGCACGAGACGATACTCCGTCTGTTGGAAGAACATATGATCTCTCCTTACACTTGGAGTATGATTTTGAATTGCGGTTAAACAGAGCCGGGAAACACATACTTTGGACTTAATGAAATCGCACTTTCAAGCATATCATTATTTGGGTTATAAAAAAAAGAACTGAAGCTAATTTTAGCCCTGAAGAAGTCTGTGGTTTATTACCACCAAAGACGAAAAAAGGGTTGGCAACAGCTAGAGTGTTTTAAGAAGAATCACTGGAAAAATAAAAGAAGAAGAGAAGAGACACTACTTGTTAACTGTTTATTTACACTCCTTTATTTCTGTTAGCTCAGGATATACACTGTATTTATGTTTGTAAGGTATTGACTTGATCACCTCCCCGAGACAGCCCAGAAGGAGGTCAGGAGTACCGACAGGAAGAGTGGTGCTCCATTTACCTGCGCTGTGGCCAGGTGAGGTGGAGTTTTTCTCTTCTGCCCTCTAGCCAGGAGAATGATGACCTTCATGATACCCAGGTGATAAATGTTATGTTAAGGTGTGCTTGTAAAGCGCTCTGTCACCGTGGGTTTCCTGGCGCTGATCTGATACTGAGGGAGGCGGAGGAGATTAACCGGATTGTGGGAAGAGCCAAGTTTTTAAGGATTTGCGAAATTGGATAAGCGAGTTGGAGAATTTAAGCGAGGGAGGAAGAGAGTTCCAGAATTTGGGGGCCAAGAGTGCGAATCTCCGGCCACCGATTCTGCAGAATTTAAAAGAAGGAACAACCAGGAGACGGAGGTGAGAAGATCTGAGGTTACGTGAAGGGCAGTAGGGACTGATAAGGGATTTCAGGAAGGCAGGGCAGGGGCCGGTTAGGGATTTAAAAGTGAGGCACCCGATCTTAAAGGCTACCCTCGAAGTGACAGACAGCCAGTGTAATTTGGTGAGAAGAGGTTTGGCGGATTGCCATTTCGGGGTCCCGAAGGCCAGTCTCGCCGCTTGGTTCTGGACGATCTGTAGTCTAGAAAGGAGGACCTTCGGCAGACCATGATAGAGAGAATTCGAGAAATCCAAGCGGGAGAGAACAAGAGCCATGATGACTTGAATCAGGGCTTCAGGAGTCAAGAGATAGGCCACCTTCCTGATCCTGCGCAGCTGATACATGCAGGAAGAGACCACCATCCCTATTTGGGGCTTAAGGGATAGCTCGGAGTCAATAGTGACCCCGAGACTCTTCACCGAGGCCACAGGGGTGGGAGAGGGGCCAAGCTCTGCCGGCCAGAAGTGCGGACCCCAGTGGGAAGAGCTCTTGCCAGGGAGAAGAAGCTCCGTCTTCCCGGGATTCAATTTAAGTTGATTCTGGCTCATCCACTGGAGAATGTGGACCATAACCGCCTGGAAATTAGAGATAGCAGAAAGAGAATTAAGAGGAAAGATGAGTTGCAGGTCGTCAGCGTAATTAAAGACGGTGACGTCCCACTGCCTCAGATAAAAAGAGAAGAGGTTGGAGATACAGATTGAGGAGAAGAGGAGATAAAGAGGAGCCCTGGGGGACCCCGCAGAGTGAGTGCTCCCTAGGTGCCCTAAAGGTACCCAGGCTGACTGTCTGAGACCTCCCGGTCAGGAAGGATTCGACCCAAGCCAGCGCCAGGCCATGGATGCCGGCCTGCTCGACACGGTGGAGAAGGATGTTATGGTCCACCGTGTCGAAGGCGGCCGACAAATCTAAAAGAACCAGGGCCTGGGGGGTACCCCTGTCAGCGCCGTCTCTCAGAGCATCCAACACGGCCAAGATCACTACCTCCGTGGAGTGGCCGGGTCTAAAACCGGCCTGGTTGGCTTCAAGGAAGTTGGAGCTCTCGATGAACTGAGAGAGACAGGCGGTGACGTGGGCTTCCAGAATTTTAGAGAAGTAGGGTAAAAGGGAGATAGGCCGGTAGTTCGCCAAAGCTGCGGGGTCGGCTCCAGGCTTCTTCAATAGAGGCACCAGAACGGCTGCCTTGAAAGAGCTAGGTACCGAGCCAGAAGAGAGAGAAGAGTTCAACAGAGGGAGAATACTGTCAGGTAAAGAAAGGCATATGTCCCGTAGTATGGATGGTGGACAGCAGTCGTCCGGAGAACCGGATTTAACACGAGTGGCCAATGTGGCCAAAGATTTTGAATCAAGAGAGGGGAAATGTGTGAGAGAGAGTGCATTGTGGGGGGGACAAACAGAGTCAGTGCCAGGAGAGGTGACCGGAATAGTGTCCTTAATCATAACAATTTTCTCTAAGAAAAACCTGCTGAGAGCATTGCATGACTCCTGTGTAGGAGCCTGGGTCGGGAGCGTCCTGGAATCAGAGGTAAATTCGTCAAGGACTTTAAAAATCTCCTTCGATTTACAGGGGGCGGATAAAATTCTCTTAGAGGCATATGCTGTTTTGGCCGCAGTAATGGCTTTTTTGTATTTATTGCGAGCGGCCACATAAGTGTCTCTGCTCGTGGGACAGTAGACTCTCCTCCACTTGCGCTCCAGTTGGCGTAGCTCCAGATGTTGGGTTTTTAGTTGAGAGTCAAACCATTTGTGGGAGTTACTATGCCGAGAGCGGGGGAACTTGGTTAATGGGGCAAAGATATCGCTAGCTGACGTAAGCCAGTGAGAAATGTTGCCGTCTAGCTCATCGATGCGGATATCGTTAGGGAGGGAGGGACAGGTCTGTGACAAATGGGAGAGAAATTTAGAGGAGTCAACAGCCCTCCACTAGCGGGCGACACCGCCCTCCACTGGGGGGGCCCTGATGTTACCATCGACAGAGATTATAGTCTCGATCAAGGAGTGGTCAGACCACACACAAGGCGTGATTTGCGGGCAAGAAGACTTAACCCCATGAATCCAGATGTGATCGAGGATATGGCCACCGCTATGGGTGGGGAACTTAAGAAGTTGTGTGAAATTTAAGCTCGAGAGAGTTTCAAATAGCTCAGTGGCATGCGGCCCGGCATCCTTGTGTTGGAACCAGTAATTAAAATCGCCGAAAATGGCGACACGAGGGGAGGAAGTGATGAGATTGGCGAGCTGCTCAGTGAAGGATGAGGGGAAGGAAGGCATAAGGTGAGGGGGGCGGTAGAGTATTATAACAGTGACTGCACCCACCTCAGTTCCCAGGCTGAGAACCAGGTTATCCACTTCGGGGAGGATCATGGAAGCGGTGGCGATGATTTTTAAATTCTTGCGTATTACCGCTGCCACCCCACCACCAGGACGGCCCCCAGGGCGATTAGAATTCAGCAGATAATAGTCTGGGGGTAATGCCGCCAGGATATCAGGGAGGGAGTCGTCGGTGAGCCATGTTTCTGATAATAAGAGAACATCTGGACTCTCAGCCAAGAGTAGGAGAAGGATGTCAGTTTGGTGTCTAACAAGAGAGCGGGTGTTTAGGTATAGTATTTGGATGTGTGATTCAATAGGGACAGGTGGAGCATGTAGCGCATCCGATCCCAGGTGGAAAGGGATATTCCCCGTGATTCCCAGTGTAGAAATGCGAGCTCTTACAGCAGGCGGAAGAGAACATGGGAAAAATTGTAGGCTCTTTAGAGCAGAGGGGGTGTAAGAGATCGCAGCGGCAGCGGCCCTGGCCCCTGGGCCCGTCCGGCCGCGGACGGGCGTAGACGGGCTTCCCTTTGGCGCGCCTTCGGTGCGCAAACGGCGCTCCCGCTGCGCTCGTCCGCTGCGCTTCCGGAGGATACACATTTTATCTCCTAAGAGAAAGGGCCGGAAGGGGCGTGGCCTTGGGAGGGGGCGTGGCCAGTGGGCTCGCCAGTAATGGCGGCAAAAGGACTTTATCGTCCCGCTGCAGCGCTAAGCTCCGCTGCGCGGGTGTCTCCGAGGGATGACAGAGCCACAGAACTAAGTGCAGGTAAAAACACAACAACAGAGCAAATGTGACACTCAAATATTAAAATTTTTAGGCAACAGAAAAACGGCTCCCGGCTTTCCGCCTCAGGAGTTCAAAGCATCTGAGGACGCTCGTGGATCAGCGCCTTAAATGCGTAGGTCGGGGGGCGTGGCCTCAGGAGGGGGCGTGGCCAGTGGGCTCGCCAGTAATGGCGGCAAAAGGACTTTATCGTCCCGCTGCAGCGCTAAGCTCCGCTGCGCGGGTGTCTCCGAGGGATGACAGAGCCACAGAGCTAAGTGCAGGTAAAAACACAACAACAGAGCAAATGTGACACTCAAATATTAAAATTTTTAGGCAACAAAAAAACGGCTCCCGGCTTTCCGCCTCAGGAGTTCAAAGCATCCTTTGTTTCACCTAAAAATTTGAGCAGTAGCGATAATGGTCCTGATGAAAGCAGCAGGATACCTTTTAGGCTCCACTTAGCCTGCAGAAACATGTTGACCTCATACACTGAGTAGTAGTTATTTGTTGAAACTACTATTGTCGCACTCTTTTATTGGCTTGGGAGCGAAGAGGTGTTTATTACAGTTTACTGGCCTCTTCACTATCCAATTTTAGCTACTGAAGCACACTTGTTTTCACTTTTTATTTGTTTCAAGTTATTTTGCACTGCTCTACAGTTGTCTCTTTACACCCAGATACATTATGGAAATCACTGGGCCTCGCTGGTCAGATGAGTTACATACATCTTTCTAATCTGCAGTGGGTAAAAAATCTTACCTTCCGGGTGTGAAGGATCCCAGATGATGAACAGGGCGGTATCGATTGACAACTGATGGGTATTTTTTTCACATGGAAAGAGTACCCGGCTGACTAGTATAATGTCACGTAGTCACGTAATGAATTGATTTAGATTTACCACCAATTTTGGTTCTCTCTCCTGTTTCTTCAGATACATAGTTAGTCAATCCTTTCTTGTGACCCACTGCTACATTTTGTTGATTTAATTGACTTGATCATGCCTATTTGGTTGTAGATGGATGGCCTAGACCTTATCCTTTGAGCTTTCTGTACCATTCATATTAATTTCGTTATCACAATAACCCAGCGCAATTACCACCCAGCCATCTTTGCTTGTTCTTGCTTAATAGATAAAGACTTTCCATTCCCATACTAAGCGAATGAGTCCTGCACAAACAGCTGCTCAAAATGTAAAAAAAAGTACCTAAAACCATACAAAGTATGTTATGCACTCTCCTCAGAAAACTACATTGTGCTCTAGTTTACTTGTAATTTTCAACATTCCTACGTACTTGTTGTGAAATAACTTCTGAAAGTATAGTGCAACTCCAAGACAAATAAGAATATTTATATATGAGTCCATATGCTTGGATCCAGGACATACATTTAGAGACATCTTTGAGGTACAAGCCCATATTTTCAGACTTGATTTTTGTACTAAAGTTACTTCTAAAGCGTATAGCCCCATTTCCTTCTGTGAATTCATAATCTACATTTAGATCAAACAGGTTCTGACTTGGACATCAATTTTACCAAAATTCCAGGGGTAGTGGAAGTGACATTGCATGCCATTTGACGTTTACTTCGACTCACATACACATGCTTACACATACTAACACATTCACACGCTCTGGCACACATAAACTCACTCTCTCCCGCAAGCAGGTATACAACATACATTTAACAGCATTTTCTTTACTAGCCTTAGCTTCCAGGTAGGGTCATATTCCAGCTAATATACTCCATTTTATATTATACCAGCAGCCCGTCCCCACGGTGTCCGGCATGCTGTAGCCAACGCCACTGTACCTTAACATGCTCCATCCGTGAACGTGTTTTTCCGGTGTTCGCTACATCCCCGAACGTGTTTGGCCACTCCAGCGTGGTTGGCCGCTCCAGCCTACGCCCCTGCAATATGCGAACGTGTGTGTTCGCTCCATCCCCGAATGTGTTTGGCCACTCCAGCCTACGCCACTAAGACGCACAACATCGCGTCAACGTCCAACGCCCACAACAATGCTAAAGGACACGCCCACTCGTATTGGAACGCTAGTCCCACACAGAACACTTCTCTTTTGCCGAATCCCACAACGCACATGCCCACAACGGACTACTTTTCACAAAACATTCTTTTCCCCTTCTAATGTATATGTTGGGCTGCTGTATAGCCTATGACCATCTGCTGATACAATAGTTTGCAATGCTGTATTGGGTGTTCCGATTGGTGCTGTAGTTCTTGAGCTTACCCGCCTCAAAGGTTTGGGCTCTCTCTTTATTATATTAGTATAGACTAATAGTGAACAATATTATTCACTATTTGCATATTTAAACAAGCATTTTCGATGCAATAGGTCTCACATTTTCAATATTTTAAGCTATTGACGTAAATGACAATGCCGTTTATTTATGTTTTAAAACATAAATAAAAGGTATTGTCATTTACAATGCAATAGCTCAAGCTCGCATAAATGCGAGACCTTTTGCATTGCAAATGCTTGTCTTACATGCTGGGTTTTCTAAAGGTCTCTGTGGTTTATAGATTTTCCTGAAGGGCACAGAGAAAATAGCCAAAATAAAACAGACTTTTGGGTTTTGGGGGGAAAATGGGAAAAGTCCTGTGCCAAAAAGAGTATTTTTTCTTAAATATGGCATTGGCAAAAGGTTTGTTGTGCTAAGATAACAATTTTGTAGTTTCATGAACAGGAAGAGTTATAAAACAAAAATCATGTTTAACCACTATTTTGCATTTTTCTAAATGGTCATCCACTTTTTTATTTTTATGGATACTATTTAAATACAAATTTGTGGTGGGATCAAGTGGTTTGAAACCCATCAGTGTACCTTAACAGCTATGCTTTTCGGGAAAAGTGGGTACAATTTGGTATTCAGCAAAGGGTCATTCTTGTAAACTGCTCATGATTTTCCAAAACAAAATAATTTTGAAATCAAGGCTAATGTAAAAAAAATAGGAAAAAAGAAATAGGTGATGGCTTTAGTGGATCATTTTTTGCCCCAATGGCCGGTTTACAAAGCTAATACATTGTTCAGTTTTTCAGAAATGTATAGTTGCAGGGATATACCGTGTTTATTGATTGTGATTGTCCAAATATATGCATATCCACATAAAACAGCTGTGCTTCAGCTTCTTATGATATTTCACTGTGTATCAATCATGCAGCAATTGACAGGATAAAATCTAATGATTGAAAAAGGAATATGAAGAAACATAGATATTTTAAAAATGTACCCAAGATAATGAGTTTTGGAATAGTTGTTATTCGTACAACCCTCTACTTGGGTTTACCTATATTGTCATGTGATTCAGAGGGCATTTTGCTCAATGTGCTATTTCTTGCACACTTACTTTCATTTGGAAGGAACACATGTAAAGAAATTGAATTGATAATGACATATTTTCAACTTTTCTGTTTTCCAACACTTCTCCTGATGAAAACATTACCTCACTTGTTTGACTGGAACTATTGTTCACAACAGGAAAGGCCTCAAAACACAAGATAGGGACATTAGATTTTCACCTCGTAAAATTGATCTATTTTTGCAATGTTTTCGGGCACTCCTCAACTGACACCAAGAGAAAGTTACCAAACCCAGACATTTCTGACAACTAGACACCCAAGGAAGTCGATTGTGGTGTGACTTACCTGAATTCCACTACATAGTCTCACCTGATTGCCCTTCAAACATAATTTGGCTAAAATCGCACCTTTGTCTTAAATTTCCGTGAGGGAAACTTCTGGAATCAACAAAATTCCTGCTGAGATTATGTAATACTAATACTCTAGAATATCCATTTTATTTCCCAGACCATCAGTCTAGAAATGAGAATTATTATACTTGTTTTCAGAAAAGACTCTGCCCAATTAATGTAGAAATAGATTCTAATTTGATTTCCAATCATGCCTCTTTCAATTTTGATTTGGACACTCATTTTAAGAAATTTACTTTGAATGCATGCCACGTTAATAACAGTTTACTAATCTATAAAACTTTTATTGAACAGTTTTGGGACTTTGCCATGGAATTCTTTGATCTTCATAGTGACATAAAGCCCCAGGTCTGACTCCATCTTATGTAATCCCGACTCCATCTTAGGTAATGGGAGTCGCCATTTTCTCAATTTTAGGTCATTGGACTTGCCATTGTTACTGCAGTTTGTGCAGAATCATTTCCAGGTCTGTCATTGATGCAGATGTCACTTGACCTTATTGTTCTAAGAACTGTGAAAGTGTCAAGTCATTCAGACGATGACATTGATATCGCACCTGATGAGACATCAGTCTGGGACAAGGCCAAATAAGAACAAATGCAGACATATAGCCGAAACCGTCTAATATTAATTGACATCCATTTATCGTACATTTTCATAGGGATACATCTGGCATGCACACCTTGATTCACATAATCTATGTCAGAAATTCCTAACCTCTGATAAGATTTAATAGATAAGGACTGCCCCATGACAACGTGTTAGTAGAGGTCCTTCACTAGGGTATCACACAAGATATAGGCAGAGATGGTTTTGACTGCTGCCAACGTACCAAGAAAATGCTACATGGCATTTGATACAGATAACAAGCTGAGTCCAGGAGAAAGGACCCTGCTGTGGCGTGTGTCATATTTGCCTTCACACCTCTTTCATTACCACAGCTTTTGCTGTCACCAAGGTATGCAGTGTGTGCTTCTCCATAAGAAAGTCTAGGTTGCAAGTTCTCTCCTAGCGTAGCGCATAGAAGTAGGTTTTAGTGTGTCAGGTTTTAAATAATATTCTAACTCTGTTAGAAATGTTCATTTTATTCTTGCTGTTCACAACGTGCCTATTTGCTGTCTTTATGATATTCTGTGTAGTTATCATAAATGTGCTGAGAAAATGGTTCACCCTGTTGCAATAAATGCTTTAAGTTAAAAGTGCCTATTGTTCTTAGTACTGTGTGTGTGAGATATAGAGAGTAGTGAAATAGGTTTGTTTCTGGTACCACGGTGCCCCAGATCCCAGTTTTGGGATTGTTATTAATCCAAACGTAGTGATTCTACTTCAAGAACGTATTGGGTGGGGTTCTGCGAGGTTACAATAAACTGTCTTTTGCAGGTTCAATTGAGTGCTAGTGCAGTGAACCAAGTTCACCCTTGTCACCCGTAGGTTTGGAAGTAAATCTTGTACATATACACCAGAGCCATAGAATACACAAAAGTAGGCGTCCAAATGATATTCTGTGTAGTTATGAAAGATGTGCTGAGGAAATGGTTAACCCTGTTGCAATAAATGCTTTTAGTTAAAAGCGACTATTGTTCTTAGTACTGTGTGTGTGTGATATTGAGAGGAGTGAGATAGGTTTGTTTCTGGTACCACGGTGCCCCAGATCCCAGTTTTGGGATTGTTATTAATCCAAACACAGTGATTCTACTTCAAGAACGTATTGGGTGGGGTTCTGGGAGGTTACAATAAACTGTCTTTTGCAGGTTCAATGGAGTGCTAGTGCATTGAACCAAGTTCACCCTTGTCACTCGTGAGTTTGAAAGAAAATCTTGTACATATACACCAGAGTCATAGTATACACAACAGTAGGCGCCCAAAGTGGGTCTCCTGTCTAACGATTATGCCTTGAAAGTGTCTTTCAATATTCACGCACACATGAACCATTATTACATCCTTAGGAACACATCCATAGTAATTATGGTGTTGCATTCTTTATTTATTTATTTATGCTTTCTATGCCTATCTGTGTTCTCTGGTTGCTGGAGCCTGGAATGTATGATGCGTGCCTGCATCTTACATGCTGGGTTCCAGATTCTATGTTAAACTGTATATTGAAGATCTATCCTGTAACAGACGTGCTGTGCTTCTCCTGTTCATCTTATAATAAATACCTTAATTTATTAATATATTAAGCATCCATCATGTTAATATTGGCGACGAGGGACCGCTATTACATTTCTGCCACGTATTTGAAGCACAGAAGCAGAAATATCAAGAATCCACGGAAGAATATTTTACAGCGGCGTTACTTACTGAGGAGAAGAAGCAGATTGCCTTTCATGCTGTTCTCCTTTGCTCCGGCAAACTTAGGTGAAGTTTGGAGGCTTTAGTACAATTTTGTAAATTTTCGCTGTTTCTGTAAGTAAAAAGGCAATGGCTCGAGACGAACGGTATACGTCATTCTATGACGCTGGTTGCGTGATACTTCATCCCTACATCATCACGCTAGACGCTCAGCTGCACCAGCGTGTCATCACGCATAACGTCGAGCCGCCATATTGGTTTCCATGGTAACTGGTTGACTGAAGTTACCGGAGAAGGAAACACGAAGCGCATTTTCTTTGGATTTTAAAGAAAAGGTACATTCTTAGACGCGTATGCATTTCTTGCGTGTGACATTAATATAAACAGTTTACGATCGCTTTTGACAGCTGTTTTTAGTTAAACCAAGTCTCTTCTCATTGGTTCTATGAAGATCGTTTAACTATTCGTTGGATTTACATTATATTACAACTCTGCTATTTGTATTCATTGAAGACTGGAAGAAGAGCACAATTTATATTTAATACATGACTGCCATCTACTGAATAATTGGAAATTACTTAAAAAAACAACAACTTATATTTCATTGAAGATTCATTTATTTGGATCCAACTTTATTTTTAAACGACATTTTGCAAAATCTGGAGATATTTCTTCATTTTTCTGGTTGTTATTTTTTATTTATTTTATGATAATATATAGGCACTCTATATTATATGTTTAGGTATTTATGTTACATTTAAAGTTTTATATATCTCTTGAATATGCAATTTGATCCTCCATCAAAGTTTTTACAGTCCAAAGGTGATCCACCAATTCCATGGACTAGATGGAAAGAAGAATTTTTTACTTATCTCAAGGCAATGGATGGAGAACGGATGTCTGCGGAGAGGAAAAAGAACATTTTTTTACATTGTCTTGGTTCAGAAGGACAGTTAGTTTTTAGAACCTTACCACCTGTTAGGTCTGGTGATGATTCTAATGTATATGATGAAGCAGTTTCAAGAATTGAAGGGAGATTTAAACCCATTACTAGTGTAGCTCTCAACAGATTCAAATTTTATACAAGAGTTCAGGATGACAAAGAGTGTTTTGATGATTTTCTTTCTGCTCTACGGGCATTGTCATTACATTGTAATTTTGGTCTTATGACAGATGAAATGATCAGGGATCAGATCATTGTGCACGTAAGGAGTAAGAAAGTTCTGGAACAGTTATGGATTTTAGGTGATCCTAGTTTGGAAACTGCTATCAGTACAGCTAAAGCTCTTGAGCAGTCGGATAAGTGGATTAAATCTTTAGACAAATCATCTACTTCTACTCCTGCTACCGCCAACAATGAAGTCAGTGTTGTTAAACCTCATGAAACAAAAACTAATTATTATTCCAATAGGAATGATAGTAAGAATAAGCAATTTTTTTGTTTCAGATGTGGCAATCCTGACCATATTGCTTCTTTTCCGCAGTGTCCCGCTATTAATAGACAATGCAACAAATGTGGACGTAGTGGGCATTTTTCTAAAATGTGCAAAACTCCTACCAAATCTTTCCAAGATACAAAAAAATGATCATTCCCTACTTCTAAACATTCTAGTGGTAATGTGTCATATGTTAATAATGAAGGGAGGAGCGACCCAGATGTTAAGGAATCTGCTATTGTTGTATCTGTACAAGAGTCATTTGATATATCACAAACTGATAGTTTATCTTCTCCTAAAAGTCTTGTTAAAATCTTGGGGACGGTATTAGAACTCATGGTGGACTCTTGTTCTCCATGGACTATTATCACTCAAGAATATTGTATAGAATCATTTGGGGACTTAGTGAATATCAATACTTTCTCTAAACCTGATATCATTGCTTATAATTTTGATGGATCTAAAATCAATTTTATTGGTTTCAAGGAGGTACCTCTTACCATCAAAGGTAGTTCTGCTATCATCAAACTATATGTTGCATGGAAAGGTGTGAATGCCTTGGGATGGAGAGATCAAGCAAAATTAGGAGTTACATTGAATCCTAGGTTAAAGGATCCGGTGTCAGTTCTTACTATATCTGATGGGGAGTCTAGTGTATTACCTGTGTCCACTGAATTTTCCCAGTCCTTTCCGAAAGTTTTTTCTGATAAATTAGGTAAATTGAATGGTTTCAGTCACAGGATCAAGGTTAAACCTATTACTGTTCCAGTTAAACAAAAGCTAAGGGGGGTTCCTATTAGTATTAGGAATAAGCTTAGAGATATGTTAGATACTATGGTGAAGGAAAACATAATCGAGGAAGTGGAATCTTCAGAGTAGGTTTCACCCATTGTTTTGGCTATTAAACCTGATAAAAGTATTAGGTTATGTGTGGATTTAAGAGCACTTAATAAGAATTTAGTTACTGACTGTCACCCACTTCCTAATATTAATGAAATGCTATGTATGTTGGATGGTGCATGTGTGTTTTCTACATTAGATCTTAGGTCTGCGTATCACCAGATCGAGCTTACTGAAGACTCAAAACAATTTACAGCCTTCATCACCCCTCATGGATTATTCCAATTCAGGAGGATGCCGTTCGGTTTGGCTTCGGCCGCTTCGGTCTTTCAAAGGGCCATGTATCATATATTTAAAGATCTTGGATTATTTGCCAAGTGTTTTCAAGACAATATACTTGTTTTTTCTAAGAATGATTTTGAGCACCATTCTAACCTTAAAGAGGTATGTTCCAGATTAGAACAGTATGGCTTAACGATTAAGGCTAGCAAGTGTACATTTTTTTGTAAATCTGTCGAGTATTTGGGACATACTCTTTCTGGAGAAGGGGTTGTACCAAAGAAAAATCTGGTGGATGCCATTATGAAAGCACCAGTTCCTGATGATAAGGAAAAGTTACTCTCATTTGCAGGGTTATGCGAGTATTACAGCAAATGTATTCAAAATTTTGCTAACAAAATGGAACCGCTTAGAGAATTGACCAGGAATTCTGCAAAATGTATTTGGACGGACAAACAAGACCTTGCTTTTAAGCAGATTAAGAATGAGATTGTCAATGCTCCCACTCTAAGATCGTTTTGCATTGATAAAAAATGCATTATTACTGTAGATGCTAGTCTGTATGGGATTGGAGGAGTTCTGAATCAGTGTTCGGGTAAAGATGAGTGGTGTGTGGCATTTGCATCCAGGACTTTGTCTTCCACAGAAAGGAGATACTCAGTAATTGAAAAAGAGTTGCTAGCTTGTATTTGGGCTGTGGAACATTTTAGAAATTATGTGTGGGGAAATAGGTTCATTTTGAGGACGGACCACAAACCATTGGTGGGTATTTTATCTCCTGGTGGTGGATGGAATTCTACTGCGCATATTGCCCTCTTGTCTTCACGTCTTCAAGAATATGATTTTGAAATTGTTTATGTGCCTGGGAAGTGTAATGTCACGGCGGATTTTCTCTCGAGATTACCCTCTAATGGTGATAGTGTTTCAACTATTGATCCAGATGTGGATGTTGTCGCTTCCATTGGTGATTGTGTTTCTCAAGAGTTTTTGACTTTAAGTGAAGAAGAGTGGTTTGAAGAATTGAGTAAGGATGTTGTGTGCCAGCAGATATTTGACTATGTAAGAGAAGGATGGCCGAGTAGCAAATGTGTCTCTGCAGGTTTGGCTCCTTTTTGTCAAGTTGCTTCTGAAATTGAAGAGTTTGGTGGTCTTTTGTTTAAAGCTGGCAAGATAATTCCTCCTTGTTCTTTACGGGAGAAAATTTTGATATTGTCTCACCAAGATCATATAGGTATGTCCTCTATGAAATGACTAGTTAGAGAAAACTTTTGGTGGCCTGGTATTGATAAAATGGTCGATAGAATGGTGAGGGACTGTTCATACTGTATTAGTAGTGATAAGATGCTTCACCTATCTTCTGCTCCTCTTAAGCCTGTGAGTTGGCCTATTTTTCCTTGGCAGAAAGTAGCATTTGATATCTCTGGCCCTTTCAGACATTTGCCGTTAAATGCTTGTTATGCTTTGGTTTTGGTTGACTACCACTCGAAATGGCCCGAGGTAAAGTTTGTTGGTAATGCCTCATCTCAAGTAATTATTGTTTTCTTGAAGGGGATTTTTGCTAGGGAAGGTTTCCCAGAAACTTTTATCACTGATAATGGTACGCAGCTTATTTCTTCCGATATTGAGGAATTTCTTAAGAGTTGTGGTAATAAACATCATACTACGTCCTTATATGAGCCTAGGGAGAACGGTCAGGTTGAACGTTTCAACCGAGTTCTTAAGGATTGTATTAGCAGTGTGAATTCTTCTGGTGGTGATTGGTTGGAAGTTGTCAGGAAAAGGTTGTGGACATACCGTATCACACCTCATTCTGTCACTGGTGTGAGTCCTTTCAGACTCCTTAAGGGAAGAGAGCCATCCTCTGATATTTGTCCCTGGTGGATTAAAAAGTTAAACAAAAATAATTCCGTTGTTGATCTTGATTGTATAGCCAAACGTGTTGAAGATAAACAACAAAAAATGAAGATCTTGTTTGATTAAAAAATTAATGTCAAAGTTAATGATTTTGTGGTAGGAGGATGGGTGAGGATAAAAAAACCTGGTTTTCTTGCCAAAGGGTTTTCCAATTTTTTTCCTCCCATTAAGGTGGTTAAGGTTTTTAAAAATTGTGTGGTCACTCAAGATGGAAGAGTTTGGAATGTTCGCAGAGTGGCTAAGTGTCCTGATACTTACAAGCCGTTTAATTCTCAGATCTCTTGTCCTGATAATAACCTGGGAAGCTTGGTACACCATTACAAAAGATGTCCTCAGAACTTGGCACAAAGTGATTTATCGATTGCCTCTAGAGTTAAAGATTGTGTTAGACCCAAAAGAATACCCAGTAGATATTTAAGTTAATATATTTTTGTTTAGGGATGATATGTGTAGCATTCTTTATTTATTTATTTATGCTTTCTATGCCTATCTGTGTTCTCTGGTTGCTGGAGCCTGGAATGTATGATGCGTGCCTGCATCTTACATGCTGGGTTCCAGATTCTATGTTCAACTGTATATTGAAGATCTATCCTGTAACAGACGTACTGTGCTTCTCCTGTTCATCTTATAATAAATACCTTAATTTATTACTATATTAAGCATCCATCGTTTTAATATATGGTTACCTACTATTGGGGATAAAGGTGCACTTATTTCCGTAGGTTTGTTAAGCTTAAACTCATAAAAGGATATTCCCCATACAGTGGGTTCTCTAAATCGTTGATGTCATTTTCAGTTATATCTATTCTCTATTGTGGCGCCTATTGTGATAGGAGCCAATTACAGGAAAACAGTAACTCAGGATCTCAAGTCATGAGGTGTCCCTAATAGCGGAGGGCAGTAACATTTGTAATAACCACAAATGCGGAGTATGCCTTTGAGGTGTTTTACTCATTTGTGGAGTTCGAGCCTCTTGATCCTGCCTCAAGGCAGTTAATACCTTTCAAAGCAATGCAGCCACCAGCACATTATGGGGCTTACTACGATTCAGAAATCCCTTTGATTTATCAGGAATATCAGAACTTGTTTGCTGGTCAATCGCCACATATGCACAGAAATGTCCATTTGGGACCCCTGACCAATAAAGAGGCTACATGGCCAGTCTTGGCTGATTACACTCCCATTCTTTACCTTGATAACGTAGCACCTGCTGAGGTAATAGGAAGTTTAAATTGCACAGTCTCATTACACAGGAGACTTCTACAGTTTCTACGATTCATGCTGAGCTCCAGACCTGTTCTTGCTGCATGACCAGCTGCTCCAACACAAATAAAGACCATTAATCAACAGACTCTTATAGGAAAATTGCCCATGAAGTGTGATGAAATAGCTTTCAGGGTTGCTCGTAAGACCAATCAGTTAGAAGCAGTATATCTATACACTACACTCCAAGACAAACTTGAAAACTGACTATGAGTCTTCCTCTTAGGACATTGCCACCTGTAGAAGCATATTTGCATGCATTTAAACCAGCACAAATGGTGCGCCTTCTTTGGTAGTTCTCCCTGACAGGCTTAAACAGGTACAGAATGAACACGGATCTCATTCTGTTAATGGGAACCTTCCCCACAGTTTCACCTATCATTCTAAGCAATATTAAGGTAGAAAATTCAGCTCTGGGTAAACATCAGGGGCCTCATTTATGAAAAGTGACGCATCGCTGTGTGAAAACAGCGATGCGTCACTTTTCACTGCGCACTCCTTGCGACACCAATGATGCGTCATATTTAATGTATGACGCCTCATGTCGCAAGGAGTTACAGATACGTCAGTATTTCTGACGTATCTGTAAGCGCAAAAGTGACGCATTGCTGGAGTGTGTCACAAAAGTGACGCAACTCCAGCAATGCACCCTTTCACATGGGACAAGCCCCAGGTGAAAGGGCATGCGTCAGTCTTACGCCTGCTGTGAGGCAGGCGCAAGATTTTGATGCAACGGCGTCCTAAAAGTGACGCAGTGAAATCTCATAGATTTCACTGCGTCAGTTCAACGACCCTTCCTTGCGTCAATACGCCCGCCTTGCATACATTATACCTGGCGCAGGTATAATGTGGCGAAGGGGTTTACAAAGTGACGCATCTACCTAGATGCGTCACTTTGTAAATATGGTGCAACAAGGCACATTATTTATGCTGCTGGTGCGTCACAAAAAGTGACGCACCGGCGGCGTAAAAGTGACGTACGGCCTCATAAATGAGGCCCCTGAGACTGAAAGCAGTTCCAGTTCTAGAGCGTGAACGGTAACTGCCAAAAATAATCGTGAAAGTTGATACCTCTGTGGGTCTTGATACCTTGGGTATGTGAGCCATTAGGCCTAATTTAAAAGTTAAAGGCGATAGTGAAAGTTCTTTTACAGAGAAATCTGCAATGGAAAGAAAGAAAAAACTGAGGGAGAAAGCAAAAAAAAGGTTGATCCAGAGGTGGCCTTTGCTCAGATAGTGCACTGGGCAAAACACAGTTTGCTGACCCTCTTCCACTCATCCTCTTTAATTGTGTTGGAAAAATAGGAGAGATATGTGGAAGATGAGGGGGGAAAAAGAGAAAATAGACTTCATAACAAAAGTTAACACACTTTTCTTTAGAGCCAGGTTGTAGGGAGACTTCTACAGATTGGGATGTATGACGTTACAACTCATACTATGACAACGCATGCCATTACAACGAATTTTTTACAATGCAAAAACTTTTACAACGCATGTATTTACAACGCATGTTTTTACAACGCAGGTACCTTTACAACGCATACCATTACAACGTAAGTATTGGTAAGTATATATATATTTTTTTTAATTTAAAATAATTGAAAATAATATAATTTAATTTAATTTAATTTAATTTAATTTAATTTAATTTAATTTAATTTTATTTAATTGTATTTAATTGATTTAATTTAAATTTAATTTTATTTTATTTTTACCTTATATCCCTGTACCCCAAAAACCCAAAACTGACCCTGAACCCTAAAAATACCCCTGTACCCCAAAAACCCCAAACTGACCCTGAACCCTAAAAATACCCTTGTACCCCAAAAACCCCAAACTGACCCTGAACCGTAAAAATACCCCTTTACCCAAAAACCCAAAACTGACCCTGAACCCTAAAAATACCCCTGTACCCCAAAAACCCAAAACTGACCCTGAACCCTAAAAATACCCCTTTACCCAAAAACCCCAAACTGACCCTGAACCCTAAAAATACCCCTTTACCCAAAAACTAAAAACTGACCCTGAACCCTAAAAATACCCCTTTACCCAAAAACTGAAAACTGACCCTGAACCCTAAAAATGCCCCTTTACCCAAAAACTGAAAACTGACCCTGAACCCTAAAAATGCCCCTTTACCCAAAAACTGAAAACTGACCCTGAACCCTAAAAATGCCCCTTTACCCAAAAACTGAAAACTGACCCTGAACCCTAAAAATACCCCTTTACCCAAAAACTGAAAACTGACCCTGAACCCTAAAAATGCCCCTTTACCCAAAAACTGAAAACTGACCCTGAACCCTAAAAATACCCCTTAAAAAAACCCAAACATATAAAAATTAAAATATAAATATATACTTACCAATACTTACGTTGTAATGGTATGCGTTGTAAAGGTACCTGCGTTGTAAAAACATGCGTTGTAAATACATGCGTTGTAATGGTTTTTGCGTTGTAAAAGTTTCGTTGTAATGGTAGTGCGTTGTAAAAGTTGCGTTGTAATGGTTGTTTCCCACAGATTGCTGTAAGCTACTCTGGCGCTCCTCTGAAAGGCAGTGCCCTCGATGTGGGCCCAGCTCATCCAGGCTAAAGGCTGACCTTGACTGGATCACTCGCATCCCAGGAATCTAGTTGAGGTGGTTACAATTTAAGAGGCTGCAATTAAATAAAAAAAGCCTGAATGGTAGCAGTATTCTGATAGCTGCTCTCCATATTCGTTTCAGGATACTTATGGTATACTAACAGCAAGAGGGAGTCGATCACAGTATCGAAGAAAGAAGGAATATAGATGAAAAAGTGAAGCAGGATACAAGACTGATGACAGTGTTAAAAAGGAGGAGAAAGGATTTGATTCTATAGCTTCTTTAAAGAAGAAAATTAGCTCGACTGTCTAAAAAACATGATGATACCTCTATGAGTCTTCCTTCGAAAAAGTACTGCAGAGCAGTAAAAGTCACAATAGTGCATCAGACGTGTCAAAGGTTTCTGGATGCGAATCCAACTGATGAGTTTATACAAATTGAAACTTGAGATAAACATTTAAATCCTCCAGATAGGGTTTACAACTTAAACATACAAATTGAAGGGGATGAACCACGTCCCATTATAGCAGTCTTCTGGTTGGAGTCATCTGATGATTATGACATCATCCTAGCTGAAGAGGACTGCACCCCTGAGGGAGGAAGTAATCAGAGTAGCTTTTTCTACCACAGTACCTGAAGACATCAGGGAAATCTATACCAGTGAATGTGCTGTAAGACACAGGCCTTATACTGGAACGAAGTAGGTGGGATAAACACTCTTTTCTACATGTCATTCCCTTACACAGTGAACCTCATGCACAGGCTCAATACCACTTAAAACCAGAAGTCAAACATGGTATTAAAGCAATAGTAGATAATTTGCTGTATCCAGGCATAATAGTACCTTGCCTTTCTCTAATGAACACACCACTTTTCCCTACGCGCAAACCAGACGGCTCCAATAGGATAGTTTTAGACTATAGGAATCTAAATTCACATATCCAGACCTATCCTTTGCAAAATGCTAATAGCACAGGTTTGATGACCAACCCAGCGCAGAAAATTTCCAGTGGGATTTTCACTCAAAATAAAGCGCCTGAACCTGAGTATCTAACCGCTTTTAGTTCAGATAGGGGCAGTTCAACAGTCCTGGCTTATTCTCAGCCTGAATTATGAAGCTTTTACAACCAGATCCTGAGGTATTGCAATACATTGATGATATCTATCTTATGGACAATGAGTTGGATGTACACCTGACTAGGGTGGGCAGAGTGATGATAATATTAACATTAACATTATCTGACAGCAACCTTCGTATTGTATGAATTATCCAAATTGTTATAAATCAAATATTAAACATGCTACCAGAGTTATACTTTTTTATTATACAGTTAATAAAAACTGTAATATACAAACATAACAATGCATGATAGAATAAAATTTTAAAATGTATAAAATCATGATCAGATTCTTGGTGCTAAGCATTATGCAGTGCGGTTAAAATAATGTTAACAAACTTCCCAGCTCTTGCTAGGGCCTGGGCTGAATTGTTACTAAAACACGAAGCCGATGCTTCCCTACAGTGTCTCAGTGACTGTTCCCGGAAGACAGGAATCAGTAAGCTGCGTCGGTCGGTAGCAAAGAATGGGCAGCAGCATAGCAGGTGGAGCCAGGACTCGTGTATGTAATTGCAAAGCGTGCAAATGGGCTGCTCGTTCCACCAGGCCCACTGCGGGTTAAAGTCAAAGATTGGCAGGGCTAGCAGCCTAATGTATAGTATTTTGTTGCGAGTCTGGGGATTGAGGGAATAGTTAAAATATAGTTGAGGTTTCCCCTTGATATATGATTCATTCAAAGCAGTGAAAAGTACATTTTTAGATAGCTCGGCAACGTCTGTCTGGAATGAAACTGAAATTTGATTTGTTATTGTTTTTTCCACATTGACAGGGGGATAGTTGGGTTAGTGAGAGAGGATGGTTCAATCTGTAGTGTGGAAATGGCGAGGTGCAACTGTTTTTGCCAAGGGGAATGTTCGTCCTTGAACGCAGCTTTTAGTTGCTCTTTCAAAGATTGTCCTGGTGCTCGTAAGATGTGTATGTAGAATTTGATTAGGTCGCCCAGGCAGTAGAGGTTTGCACATGTCAGGCCCAGCTCAAGTCTCATCCTCGACCTCCTTGCGTGTTGCGGGACGGAGAAGATTTTCTTGTAAGCTTTTATTTGTAAATTTCCCTGAAATACATCAATTTTCCCGGGGAAGGCCAAGTGGCCATAGGTCACTGCAGGTAGTAGTTTGGCACGTAGCACCCTTAGGATTGGTTCGGCTGAAGGGCTGTGCAAGTGACGGTTCAAGCGCCTCAGGCTGTAAATGATCCCCATACCCTTAGACCATAAGTGTCTAAGGTGTGCTGCTTGGTTTGCCCTAACGTTAAACCAGACTCCTAAGTAGTTGTAGCTGGTGCAGGTCGCTATTTGTGATCCCCCTGCTCTCCAAGTAAGATTTTTCCTTTTTTTGTAGTTCCCAAAGATCAAAATTTTGGTTTTGGATTCGTTCATCAGAAGATGGTACTTTGTATTGTACTTATTGAGAGCAGTGAGCGATCTTTGCAGTCCGATTTTTGTGTGGTCCATGATGATGATATCATCGGCATATTGCATTGTCTGTAGACGTAGCCCACCCAGTTTTGGGGCGGCCAGGGTTGCGCCTGCCAGTTCTTTTGGTAAGTCAGCGGTGTAGAGATTGAATAGTAGCGGGGCAAGTACACAGCCTTGTTTTAGGCCGTTTTCAGTTGCAATTTTTTGGGATAATGTTTGTGCACTTGTTTTAATCCTGACCCAAGTTTTGTGATGCAAGGATATCAAGGCTGAGAGAAGAGGAGATGGTATTCCCCAGGAATTTAATTTGTTCCACAGCGTCCCTCGATTGACTCTGTCGAAGGCTGCGCTATAGTCCACGAAGCAGCAGAATAAAGGTAGCTGGATAGCCAGGGTGGCTTTCCGCGACAGGTAGAACAGTGCTATTATATTGTCCATCGTGGAGCAGCCCGCTCTAAAGCCTGACTGGGAATGAGGCAGGATGTTATTTTCACTGGCCCAATTTTCTAGTTCCGTCAGTAAAACACGGGCGTAGGCTTTGGCTTCAATGTCCAACAAGGCTATTAGTCTATAACTGGCCGGATTTGAGTGATTTCCCTTTTTGTGGATTGGGTGTAGAATTGAGCCCTGCCAGGAAGGTGGAATTTTGTCTGTGAGGAAAGCATGTGCAAAGAAGGGTGTAAGGGGTTCTGCCCAAAACTGCCGAAATTTTTTGAAGACTGCTGCAGGTATTCCATTTGGCCCTGGTGCCCCATCGTTCTTCATGCGGCTGATGATCTTGCTTACTGCGATTTCAGGTAAGGCCAGACCTGGGGTATTTCTGTTGAGTGGAGCTTGAGGCGTGGAGGGGGGTGAGAGCTCCCTTACCCCGCCATTATAAAGTTGATTAATGTGCTCCACCCATACGTTTTCAGGAACTCCATTTTCTCCAGTGTGGCCGTTGTTACTGAGCTGGTTGATGTACCTCCAGAAGTGGGCCGGATGTCTTTCCTTTAGAAGGAAGAACATTTTTTGCCAGGCTTCCTCTATGCGTTTGTTCCGTTGGGCCCATGCGCGTTTCTTGCAGGCTGCTCGGTGTGGCCCTTTTGTGGTTTGCTGGGCAGCTCTTTCTACTTTTTTCCTTCTATTTAGGCCATTTCGCCTCTTTCGTTTGTTTTCAGATGTTTCCTCATTAGAGGCTTGGTTGAGAGCCTTTAGCGTCCGTTTTTTTTGATCGGCGGATGAGCCCCCCAGAGCCTGATGCAAATCGCTCAAGAGAATAGGCCAGTGATTTAAGATGGCTTCTGGGCCAGTGACGCTTTTTACTTGAACGTTTTTCGTTACCCAATCGGCCAGTTTTGAGTCTAAGTTGATGGACCATTTAATCCTGCGTGAAAATTGCTCATTTTCCTCGCCTGTGGGTTCGCCAGTAGGTGTGAATCTGCAGGATGCAGTGATGGAAAGGCTGAAGGAAGCTCTTAAAGGCCTGTGATCGCTCTGATTCGATGATCGATGTTAAAATCAGTTAGGTGGAGGGCTAGCGTATTTCCGATGAACAAGTAGTCAATAGTGGAGATGTTTCTATAAGTTGGAGGTGGTACCCATGTGTGGTCATTTGCTTTTCTTAGATTGAAAGCAGATGATACAGAGCTGGCTTTAAATAGAGCTTGTAGAAGCGCAACCTCTTTGGCGGGATTGTTTTCATTTTCTAGTTTATCAAGCGATCTATTATTGAAGTCCCCAGCTATGAGGGGATTGTGGTTGGGGTATTTAATAAGAAAGTCTCCGATTGTGGCAGCCAGGTCGTCCAGTGCTTGGTTTCTCGGGTGCAGGGCAGGATTGACGTAGCAGTTGAAAAGTAGCAATCGGAGTGGGTTGTTGTGGTTTTTAAGGTCCGTTAATGCATACTAATTGAGTTCCGGATGAATCAGATCCTATCATAGTTGCTTCCAGTCTGCAAGAATGCTTGATGTAAACCGAGAGCCCGCCCATTGGCCGCCCGAAGATATTCCGTCTCGTAGCTGGACGTGGAATTCATAATATCCAGGAAAGGCGGTAGTGGTAGTTGCCCATGTTTCCTGGAGGCAAATTAGGTCACCGCTTTGAAGGTACTCTACAGCCGGGGTGTTCTTAATCATTTTCTGGAGCCCGGCCACATTCCAGGATATGATTGTAAGGCCATTAATTTGATTGTTCCAAGTGTAATCTGTTTTGCCTTTGAGGCAGTCAAAGATACCGTCGAACTGACTGTCGACCGTTTTCGACCTGGTGTCCTGATTGGTAGTTGGTGACCTGAGAGCTGGAAAGGACCCTTCTCTGATTTCTGGAGCAAGTGATCCTCAGATGTTCGTGCTTATGAGGAATATTGGCCAGATGGTGTCCGGAGCCCGGGTCTTCTCCGCACTTTAGGATGGAATAAGTGTTTTTGGAATTTTCAGCTAGAACGTGGGGATATCTGTCTTGAGGTTGTGGCCTGAGCTCTATGCCCCAATCTGCGAGTTGATTTGCTTCGCGTAGCATTGCTGTCAGGTGTATCTGTTGATTTAGCCCCACCACTGTTGAGTCGTCGTGGGAATCACCTGGCAGGCTTAGAAATTTCACCCAGGCAATATCTGCAGATCGTATGTGATCCAGGGATGGGATGTGGTTAAACAGGCGCAAAATGTTACCTCTGTTCAAGACGTCGTGGTTGCCTTTAGCGTGGTATCTTGGAGTAAGTACAGCAGTCACCTCTTCTAGTTTTGGGCGGCTGCTGATCCTTGGGATACCCGATGTAACTTGGCTATCAGACACAGGTGTTGGTCTGTGTATTGAGAGGGTACTGATAGCCATGGGTCCGAGAGGGGATGTTGCCGTCTGTTGGTACTCCATATTTGTGTTATGTGTAATAGTGGAAGGTGGTTGCTCAGTGACCTCCGGGTGTGGCCTTAGGAGGGTAGTTGGTATTGGTGGTCTGGGAGCAGGGCTTTTCCTTGCGCCTAAAACTTCCGCGGGTTCAAGGCCAGTTGGCGTTGAGCAGACCTCGACTTTCAGTTTATTGAGGGGGCGGCGAAGGGAGGCGTTAAGGGGGGGCGCCTCTCGGGTTGGGTCTTCATCAGGGCTCTTGATCTTTAATGATTTTGGTTGTAAGTTAATTGGTACCACTTCTTCGTCATTCTTGCTTAATGTTTTTTTCATGAAGATTGGATACAGCTTGGCTGAGCTGGTGGCTAGGTTGGTAATGTGTGTACAGGTAGTAAAAGATGCTACTCGGTTTTTGGATTTTTCCCTCTTTTGTGCTTTCTTTAGCTTTTTCTTTGCTTTCTTAGAAAGTGGGGCTGCCTTTTGGTTGAGCACTAAGGCTGCTTCAGATTCTTCTATTATTTGACAGCTGGTTGAGGGATGTGATACAGTAGGTGTAGTCTGTATTGAGAGTGTTGGGCTAGGAGCTGCAAGTAGGATCAGCTGCAAATTTTTTGTTGGACTGACGGTGAGGTCTGCAGGTAGGTTGACTAAGTTGTTAGTTGATTCCGTGTGTGAATTAGTTGAAGCCAATAGCAAGGAAGGTCCGGGAGGGGATCTTGAAGAGCGAACTGAGTCAACTAAGGTGGTCAGAACGGCAGGTAGATTTGCCCATTGGTCCACAATAGCCGCACATGAGCACGAGCAAGTAGTTTGAGAATTGGAAATCTGGTTTGCAATGTAATCCATTTTTCCTTTCAGCTTAGATAGGCATGTTGCTATTGTCTGTAGCAGGTCCATTTGTAGGTCCATCTTAGAGGATTGCCAGAGTAAAGCTTTAGCCGTTAGATATTGTGGATTAGTAAATTTTGGTGATTCTGGGGCGCCCATGAAACTGGAGTTCTCTGTGTTTTCAGGGGTGTGGTGTTGATAATTTGTCCCACTGGATAGTCTGTACAGCTGTGGGGTAGACTCCAAGGTTTGCTCGATTTTGATTTCAAGTTGCTGTAAAAAGGATGCTGAAAGTTCTCCCGGGTCTTGTTTTTTTGAAGCAACGGAAGAACATGTAACTACATTCGATGAAGAGGCTTGCCTAGTAGGTGAATGAGGTTGATGTATTAATGTCTCAGTTGTTGTAGTTCTGGTGTCCCCGCTTGAAGCCGGTTTGGAGTTGTCAGTGTCAAGTAGTTGATGGGGGACTCCTGGGGCAGATCCTGTGTTGATGTTAAAGGCCAAATCGGGGCCCGACCACAGTTTAGTGGGACTGTTAGTAGTAGCCATGCTATGGTGAGAGAGCGATCGGCTATTGGTCTCTGTTTGGCAAGGGCCCTGAGTAGTTGTTGGAGAAGGAGAAGAATCATCCCAGACACTTGGGCTGTTTCCTAAGTGGTCTGTCCTGTCGTTAACTGATAGGTTGTTTAGAGACCTTGGAAGCAAGTAATTGGTTATGAGGCCTGTATTGGTGGATTTTTGATTATTCGGTAACTTAGAGGCCCCGGGGAGGTTGCCTGGGTTCGGGGCGTTTGTGCAATGTGTACTTGAACCATTCGTTGTACGTCCTGCTGATGCTTCGCCGCTGTTGCCATCTGCGCCTGATTTTGATCTAGTGACTGGGATCCGTGTTGACATCTTGTTGCAGATGCAGCTTAGTTTGGTGGTTGGTTAAGCCTACGATGGTGAGGGAGGCTTTTAGATGGCCTTTAGTCGTGGGCTCACAAGGAGTAGGGATCCAGTTCGGTTTCGCTTGTTGTGCCCCAGTGCGCTCCTGCTGCTGCATGCACTCGCACTCCTATTGCTCCTCCGCTCACTCCTCCCGCAGCGTTGGAAGCAAACTTGAGCTCCTGCCGCACCGGAATGCACTGGAAGGCAGTTCGTAGCTCCCGCCGCGCTGTGGGTCAGCTCACGACTCTCCGCCGTGCTGTGGGTCAACTTGCGGCTCTCCGCCGCACTCAGATGTGCCAGGTATACTGTGGGGCGAGTTGCGGCTCTCCGCCGCTCTATGAGGCAAATTGCACCTCTCCACCGCGCTGTAGGGTGACTCGTAGCTCTCTGCGGCTCTCCGCCGCATTCAGACGTGCCCGGGGGTTTTGCCGCGTTAAAGGAAGTTTGCGGCTCCTTTGAGGGGATTGTGAGGCCCAGCCCGGCGCGGAGCACACGGAGCTCACGGGAGAGCACTCCACCTCCAGCTGCAGCGGCATTAGCTTCTGGCGTTCTGGTATATCGGAGAGACCGGTAGAGGTAGGTTCAGTGGGGGTAGGGGTGGATATTCAGGCCGCTGATACCGGTGCTCGCAGCTCAGGCTTCCCTCTCATGGCCCCCCTCACCTCTCACCACTCCCGCGGCGCAGCTGCTCCCTCCTCGCGGCTCCTCACAGGTAGCAGCTTGCTCGCTCCACTGACTCCTCGCAGGTCGCGGGTCGCGGCTCGTTCCGCTGCCGCTCCTACCACCGCCGCTTGCCGCTGTCAGGCTGTGTCTCACAAGGGAGGGAGGAGAGGGGGAATAAGTGCCGGCTGTGTCCACCGAGGCCCCCGCGCTTCGCAGTACCTCGGTGACGGTGTACGCTCCTCTCTCCGCTCCTCTCACCTCTCTCCTCGTTTCGGATCTGACTCGTCTCAACAGCCAGAGTTATATACTGGAAACAATGATTCGTAACTGGCAATTTTGAATGATCGCTTCATGCCATTTTATGAATTATTGGCAAAATTAGAATAATTGTATCCATTTGCACAACTTTGGTACTGCTTCTACAGCTTCATTTATTTAAAAAGAAACTTATTGTTGGAGTTTCTGATGGGCAAAAACACCGAACAGGATTGTTAAGGAAAAAAGATTTTGATTGCCCTACATTTATTTCTACATGTGGTGCGATTTTCATTCTTGCACAAATGTTATAATCCCATTTATGATAGTTTGTTATATAATAAATTTAAATAGATTGTTGCTAACCACAGGTTCACTTTTTAAAATGAAATTATTCAAAAATAATAAATGTTGGTCATGATGAATACATGCTAGTAATGTTATGCATATGTTTTTTAAGTGTTTTGGAAGCAGGTTTTGGACAGTATATTGGATATATGATTAGTTAAAAATACTTTTGCTGAATCTCCTGCCATTTGGACAACTAATTCTTTAGCAAGTAAATTTGCGGATATTCTTATAGCAATTGCTTTTCAGGTAATTAGATCTAATCGGAAGAGCACTAACAATGTTTATTTTATTCTCTGATGGAATACAATATGTTGTAATAATAGAATAGATATTGCCATTTCCAGATCTATACGAGATAGCTCTTAAAAGAGGCAGACTATGTAAGACTTTGACTTTGTTTTTCATTCAAACATTTTGTTAATAACACTGATTCTGAAGGAGTTTTAAAAACCCCTAAAATGCTATTAAGTTTCTGTGTTAACGCTATAGTTATTACTATCATTGATTATATTGTGAAACATAACATATAGAATGTTATATATTTGCTTTCAATTGCCTATCTATTCCTATACAGCTTATCTGTTGTGATAGTCTTTTTTTTCCAGAATTGTATCTTTTCTTTTCTGTTTACAAATTTCTTTCTACTTTTCTCTTATATGAAAAATTCAAAAATATAAGAAGCGTGTACTGTTTTGTTGCCAATTACTTTTTTGTAACCTTGTAATGTTTGCTGGTCATTATCATTAATTTATTCCTACTTCTATTGTACTAAATTTGTATTTCAAGACATCTGATTTTGCAGCTTTTTCTACCCTTCATGTTTGTAATAGCTTTCACAGTTCTCTTTATTTATTCAAAGAAAGCATGTTTAAACAAAAAACTAAATTCCTACTATTCAGCATTCCTCCACCTCCGCCCATAAAAACAGTAGTCTATTTGTTTGACTTGGTCTATCAAACGCAACTGTAAGGCCCCAAAACACAAAATGGAAACATAAAGTTTTAAGCAAACACAAGAAGATGATGGATAGAGCACTGAAACTTTTCAGACACTCACCCCGAGTCACAGATCTGGGTTGAATCCATCATCATTCTTTAGCTCACTTCGCAACCCCAGTTCAGACACAGCTATACGCAAATCAGTCTTGACCCTGTGCCTCATGGGAACAGCCCAGACCGAACTGCCAAACCTTGTCTTCCCTGGACCAGAAAGAAGCATCCTGGGACCAGTTTCGGGGTAACACCCCTTATCAGCCAGGCTAGCTTGAATCTAGTGGCGAAGTGAGCAAGGGACCAACATCTTGGCATAACTAGCCAGCTTAGGGCAAACAAAGCAAATACAAGGAGATGTTGGATGAAGCACTGAAACTTTTCAGACACTCAACCCCAGTCAAAGATCTGGGTTGAATCCATCATCATTCTTAAGCTCACTTCGCCACCCTAGTTCATACATAGCTATCTGCGTATCAGTCTTGACCAATTGCCTCATGGGAACAGTCCAGACCAAACTGCCTTCCCAGGGCCGGAAACCAGCATCCTGGGACGGGTTTCGGAGTAACACCCCTCATCAGCCAGGCTAGCTTGAGTCCAGTGGCAAAGTGAGCAAGGGACCCACGTCTGGGCATACCCTGCCAGCTTAGGGCAAACAAAGCAAACACAAGGAGATGATGGACGGAGTGCTGAAACTTTTCAGACACTCACCCCCAGTCACAGATCTGGGTTGAATCCATCATCATTCTTTAGTTCACTTTGTCACCCCAGTTCAGACACAGCTGTATGCAAATCAGTCTTGACCCTGTGCTTCATGGGAACAGTCCAGACCAAACTGACAAGCCATGTCTTCCCTGGACCAGAAACAAGCATCCTGGCACCGGTTTCGGGGTAACACCCCACATCAGCCAGGCTAGCATGAATCCAGTGGCAAAGTGAGCAAGGGATCCACGTCTGGGCATACCCTGCCCGCTTATGGTGAACAAAGCAAACACAGGGAGATGATGGACGGAGTGCTAAAACTTTTCAGACACTCACCCCCAGTAACAGATCTGGGTTGAATCCATCATCATTCTTTACCTCACTTAACCTCCCCAGTTCAGACACAGCTATATGCAAACAGTCTTGACCCTGTGCCTCATGGCTTCTGACTAACTCAAAATTTCCCCGATTTTTGGAGTATGAATTCTTTTCTTTATTGAAAAAGCTTTTGATGCATTTATTGATTGATTTAATAAATCAATATTGATTTTACATTTCTGTCATATATTGACAATCGAGCTTAATCTGAATTTTACTTTGAGTAAAAAGACAGTCCCAGCGAACCCATCCCCAGAGAAGAGCACTTTCCAAACTGAGTGAGTTGCCTGCCCTCATAGTGCAATGCCTGCCCCAATGCCCATGTCTGGTGGGGCAAGGTGCCTCAGCCTCTTGCCTCTGTACCCACTCTCCTTGCATGCAGGGTAGTCTGCATTGCTCCAGCCAACACGCAGAAGCCAAGAAAATAGAATGTATGCTGGCTCATGCATGGTACCAGAGGAAGAGTGATACATTCAGGGTGACAGCGAGGTCTTGGAGGCCTTGGGGCTTTTCCCATGGCCCAACAACTTTGCTGCCTCTGGGAGCCCTGGGTGGGACTTGGGCACCCAGGAAACACAAAAACGCCGCAGAACAAGGCTGCCAAAGAGAATTACTGGTGGCAAAAATCTGCTAATTTAAAACAGATAAGCTCAGGCGAAGGTTCACCCCATTATTTGAGATGGGTGCAACTCCCATAATTTAGAGAAACGTAACCATGCAAAATTACCTGAAAATTACAGGAAATTATGCAATGCATCTTGCTCTCAAAACATTGCAGAAACAGTCTATTCATGTAAAAGTTCAATTAAAAAATGTAGTTGCGAGTTGAGTTCCGGTTGCTCGCATTCAAAAGACTACTGCTTGTGTTCAGATTTGTAGTTTTGTGCAAAACATTTTCTGAACGGCCCACTCAGGTAAAAAAAACCTACCTGGAATGTTTGTTAATCACCCACTTTAAAGATACGGCTGTTCGTTTTCAAAGCCCTGATGTTCACATTCAGATTTCTAGTTTTGCTCCCAAAAGTTCCCCAGTAAAAACCTTCCTGAAGTTTTGAATTTGTTAAAACTTTAACTGAACCATACATCTCATGCATCTCGTGTCAAAATGTATCTCCAAAATAATGTGATATGGCATAATGACATAATCATTGTAATTGTCTGTTCATACAGAAATCAGTCTTGACCCTTTTCCAATAAGAACAGTTCAAACGTGGGTCCCTTGCTCACTGTGCCACTGGGACCAAGCTACACCTGATTGAAGAGCCCCAGTTAGGGGGGGGTAATCAATTTTGGGTTGCTTGTGCTCTGGTTCAGATAGGACATGGCTTTGCAGTCCAGGCTGGGCTGTTCCTATTGGAGTAGGGTCAAGACTGATTTGTATATGGCTTGGTCTAATTTGAGGTGGCATGGTGAGCAAAAGATCAAAGGGTTGGAATCCTTCCCTCGCAATTGCCAGTGGTTTGACTGATCGGCATCAACATTTGTGTGCTTGATGTAATGCCCTAAGTGAACAAGGGTATGCCCAGTCAGGGGTCCCTTGAACACACTGCTACTGGAAGCAAACTACACCCAACTGAAAATCCCCAATAGGGGCAAAACCTTCCTGGTTTGCTTGTGATCTGGTTCAGAGGACCTGACTTGGCAGTTCGGGCTGGACTGTTACTATTGGAGCAAGTTCAAGACTGCTTTGCATATGACTGTGTCTACACTGAGGTGGCATAGTGGGCAAAAAAAACAATGGGATACAATGCTACCCGAGGGATTGTCAGTGGTTAGTCTTATTGCAGGGATCCTCCTAGCAACATTTGTGTGTTTGATATCATCAAAACATTCCTTAACATTTTCTTTCACTACTTGAGGGATTTTAGCTTTCTTTGAAGGCAGTTCCTAGGATGGGTCCAAAGGCAGCAGCTGAGTCAGAATCATAGGTTGTACCAACTCAATGGGGGCAGACCTTTGGTAGGACTTGAGTTCTTCTTCAGAGTCCAGCCAGAATTGATTTATTTTTCAGAATCCAGCATCAGGGATGAGCACTGAGATGCTGAATGGTTCCTGGGTTGGCACTGTTTCCTTGAGGAAGAAGAAAACTTCTCCTTCCTTAAGCACATTTTCTGGTTCTTTTGTAAAACCTCTTTTTACAGACCATTCCCTGTCGGGAGACTTGCCTGAAGGTGACTACAAATGCTTTGAGGTGTTCCTGCAGCTCTATGTCAAAAATAGAGAGGAATCCTGCTTTCTGAAGACCTTTGGGTACTTCTAGGAACAGGAGGCACAGCCTGCAGAGCCATGGTCACAGTCGAGACACAACATGCAGTTATCATGGGAGTCAAATAATTATTTTTATTACGCCATCACCTATAAGCTTTAATCCCTAATATATTATGACATTAAAACTAGCAATTGTCTAAAAGCAGAGGATTTTATCAGACAGTCACTGTTAATGAGGCCCGAAAAGTGGGAACTGATGCTAGAGTACTTGTTTGAACCTTTTCTTATCTGATATCATCACATCCTGAGCTGCCTAATCACAGCTGAAACAGCTTGATGCAACCTGGCAGCACTGGTGAGCTTTTGCTGGGGAAAGATCTTTTCTAGATCCAATCTGGTTCCTGGAGAAAATGCATAAGGTTAGGAATCTACAGTAAAAAGTATTTGTCAGAAGCATATACATGTGTCAGGATACACTTACATCTGTACACCAGTCCCAAAAAAAGCTTTACTCTGAATCCCCCAAGCAGATTTATCTTCAGGAGCAGTCGAGGGTGGAGATGTGCTGATAGTGTGGCTGCTGCTTGGATAGAAGCTTTGTGTTGATGGTGATGCCTTCCTTGGGATCTGCTCGGTGATCTCTTGTTCCACCTCAAGGCAGCTCGAGCTCAGAAGCTATTATAGCACTGACAATTAGAGTGGCCAGGTGAGGGAAAGGGAATTGGGAAGGGAACTGTGGAAGGGAGGTCTGAAAAGAAAAAGGTAAATGACAAGAATGGCCAACACTGATTTAAAATGTCCAGTTGCGAAAGTATTTGGTGTACTGTCTAAAAGGTAACTGAATCACAGTGTTACTGTCATTGATGTCTTAGCACAATATAATTTGCCAAGAATTCTCACACTGTTGAAGAATATCCTCATGGTTTCATGCACACGAAAATACACACTCTTTAGAAAACCTCTAATCTCTCACTCAGCTCTCTTAAGGTTTATGACCATGTTTACACCTCATGGTAATAAAGAGGCTAGCATTCTACTCTCAAGTTATAGACACTCATAACAGAGTAAAGCACAATGACCCTAACGAGCTCCTGGTTAAAAGCACCGGGGAACCTTGACCTTAATCTCTCACTATGAGTACAAATAAATGCCTACCATTTTTTATGATGATTTCTCTGGCTTGGAAATGAATATGTGAGTCAACTAGGGTTTACCATTTAAGAAATACATGTATAATTGAAGCGAGCTGCTACTAGACTGACTTCTAGCCTTGTGACAACAATGCGGGCTAAAACGGGCTTACCTCACAAAGAACAGACCGGTCTTACTGCACTATTTGTGTCTTGGGACTCGATCTGTTGGTGAACTGTCACGGTTCTGCAAAGCCAACGAAAAGGCCCCAAAGCATTACCTTGGAGATGGCCAGAGCACGGAATGGACTGGCCTCCATGAAGTCCAAGGAATAGTGAACATGTGTGCTCAGACTTGGCCGCTTTTTATTGGCCAAGCCACAGCCAAGATAGCTGCCACCTCAGGCATCTGGGACTTGAAATCCATTTCAAGAATAGGGGCTAAAAAGGAAAGAATAACAATATTAAATCAACTGTACCTTTCCTAGATGCAGTGTAATCACCGGAGCACAGTTGCTTAATCACATGGGATTTGCTACAGGGCAATCCCTGCACATGACACCCCATAAAACAAAGTGAGGAACTGTGTGGGGAGAATGTAGGAGTACCCTCATAGCAGAGGCAGTGGTCAGGGAGGGACCTTGAACATGCACCTCCCCCTGAATGTTGCAAGCCACTCACCTGAACTCCAGGCGGTTACTATGTAGTAATGTCAGCTATTAAACAGTGAATAGTTTATTCTAAGGACTGGCTCTCCCATTCGGTCTGGCCGTCTGTTTGTGAGTGCTACGAGGATGACAGGGCTGCCTTAATTTAAAAGGCTGCACAAAGCTTTTTCCATAACATTGAAAATAAACTGTGGGTTGCGATCAGAAATTAGCTTGGAAGAAAGGCAATACATTATGACGATTAGTTGGAGGAAGATGTTACTAAACTCCTGGGCTGTTGATACACCTTTTTAATCGTATAAAATGGGCCATTTTGGAACAACATGTCTTCTGCTACTAAAATTCTGGTCTTTTTGTTGGACTCAGGTAAATCCATAATGAAGTCTACACTAATAGTGTGCCATGGCTTGGGAGGTATTGGCAGGGGTTTTAGCAGACCAAAGAGTGCAATGTGCCGTCATTTATTTGTGCACTTATCAGACAAGTAGAAACGTAGTTCTACACATCCTTTCTCACGCTTTCACACCAATAGTGTTTCTGGAGGTTGCCTAATGATTTATGAATTCCAGGGTGTCCTGCTAAAGCGGAATTATGGTTCCACGGACCCCAACGAAGCAGCCAGCAACCTCACACAGTGGATCACCATCTGCGCTGACTACCTCGTACCACTGAAGATCCATCCCAGCAGACCTGGCAGCAAGAAAGCCTCCTGGTTCACCGATGAACTCAAGAACTCCAAGAAGAACTGCTGTACCCTCGAGAAAGCCTGGAGCAACAACCAGACCACAGACAGCATAACTGCCCTCAAGCACGCCACCCGCAAACACCACCAGCTGATCCGCACCACCAAGAAGACAGCGTTCAAAGAACGACTGGACAACAACGCCCACAACAGCAAGGAACTCTTCAACATCGTCAAAGAGCTCTCCAACCCCAGTGCCGGAAACAACAACATCACTCCTTCGCAAGACCTCTGCGACTCCCTCGCCTCGTTTTTCCACAGCAAGATCACCTACATACACAACAGCTTCGATGCACAGACCACGCACCCTACCACCGAGCCAACGCCCCCCACCACCACCCTCTGCGCCTGGACTCCTGTCAGCACCAAAGACACCACCCGTGTGATGAACACCATCCACTCCGGATCACCAACCGACCCCTGCCCCCACCACGTCTTCTACAAGGCCGACTCCATCATCGCACCCCAACTCCGGGACATCATCAACACCTCCTTCAACACCGCCACCTTCCCGGAGAGCTGGAAGCACGCCGAGCTCAGCGCCCTCCTGAAGAAACCAACAGCGGACCCCACCGATCTCAAGAACTACCGTCCCATCTCGCTCCTCCCTTTTCCTGCCAAGGTCATCGAGAAAACCATCAACAGTCAGCTGGCCGCCTTCCTCGAGACGAACGGATCCCTCGACCACTCGCAGTCCGGTTTCCGCACCAACCACAGCACCGAGACCACCCTCATCACAGCCACAGACGACATCAGATCCCTGCTCGACAACGGGGAAACAGCGGCCCTCATCCTCCTGGACCTCTCCGCAGCATTCAACACGGTCTGCCACCGCACCTAGTGCAGCGCCTCAACAACATCGGAATCTAGGAGAAGGCACTGGAATGGATCATCTCGTTCCTCACCGGAAGAACCCAGAGGGTCCGTCTGCCCCCGTTCAGATCAAAGGCCACCGAAGTCATCTGCAGCGTACCACAAGGATCATCACTCAGCCCCACCCTCTTCAATGTCTACATGAGCCCCCTCGCAGCCATCGCACGCCAACACAACCTCACCATCATCTCCTATGCCGACGACACCCAGCTGATCCTCTCCCTCACTAACGACCCCACCACCGCCAGAACCAACCTACACGAAGGGATGAAAGAGGTCGCCGAATGGATGAAGAACAGCCGCCTGAAACTGAACTCAGACAAGACGGAAGTCCTCATCCTGGGATCATCGCCCTCCGCCTGGGACGACTCCTGGTGGCCGCCTGCCCTGGGCACCGCCCCCAAGCCAACAGACCACGCACGTAACCTGGGCTTCATCCTGGACTCCTCCCTCTCGATGACCAGACAAGTCAACGCCGTCTCGTCGTCATGCTTCAACACCCTGCGTATGCTCCAAAAGTTCTTCCGGTGGATCCCACCGAAACCAGGAAGACGGTCACCCAGGCACTCGTCACCAACCGACTGGACTACGGGAACACCCTCTATGCCGGAACAACAGCCAAACTTCAGAAAAGTCTCCAACGCATCCAGAATGCCTCCGCACGACTCATCCTGGACATCCCCCGACACAGCCACATCTCCGGACCCCTGAGAGTCCTGCACTGGCTCCCCGTCAGCAAGAGGATCACGTTCAGACTCCTCACCCACGCACACAAGGCTCTCCATGACCTGGGACCCAGGTACCTCAACAACCGCCTGACCGTCTACACTCCCACCCACCAGCTACGTTCCACCAGCCTCACCCTCGCCGCCGTCCCGCGCATCCGAAGAGCCACCATCGGAGGAAGATCCTTCTCCTACCTGGCAGCCAAGACATGGAACTCCCTCCCCATCCACCTCCGACTGACCCAGGACCATCTTTTCTTCAGGAAGCAACTCAAGACCTGGCTCTTCGAGCAGTAGCAGACCCCCCCCCCCCCCGAGCACCTTGAGACCCCTCCGGGTGAGTAGCGCGCCATACAAGTGCTTTGATTGATTGATTGATTGATTCCACTTTATCACCTGTTGCCGCAAACCTGGGGTTGGCATGTATAAATTATTAGCATGAAAGAACAAGTCATCTTTTATTCTCTGCTTGGGATGTTGAATCCAGTTTTGAGGCTTAAGCTGCCTACGTTTTTATGAACCGCTGTCATGAAAATTTCCATGCCACTAACAGCTGCAGTTTTTTCTGCCGGAATAATACTGGGAGGATTTTGCTTAGGATTGCTATCTAGAGAGTCTCCCAGTTGCGAGAGAACATCGTTTGCAATTGCTTAGGGCCTGGGCAGCATGTGATGATGAAATCAATGGCCCTGAACCAGTGGAGCTAGTGCCATTGGCGGGGTGTGAGAGCCTTGATAGAGCTAAAGAATTGTCAATTTTTATGGTCAGAGAAAATTGTGGCATATGATTTGCACCTAATAGATGATTTTTCCATTCTGCAAACACTAACTTGATTGCTAAAAGCTACCTTTCAGTCACTGTATAATTATGTTCTGCAGGAAGAAATTTGCGGGAGTAGTAGGCTATGGGATAGAGATTTCCAATCTTTGGGCCCTTTTTGAGACGGCATCCCTCCCACAGCAACTTTTGAACCATCAACTTCCAGAAAAAGTGCTGGTGTGGGTCTGGGGTTTGTAATACAGGTCCTGACGTGAATTTGTTTTTTAAGGTTTGAAATGCTTATGCTGCTGCTTCAGACCACAAAAAGCCTGTCCCTTCTTTAACAAGCATGTTATTGGTGTGATTATTTTCTGATAATTGGAAAATAAATCATCTAATAAAGTTGGCAAATGACCCTTTGTGCTTCATTGGCTGTGGTAGGAGCCAGCCAGTTCATAATGGCCTCCACTTTAGTGGGATCTATCATTATTGCTGCTGTTGATAGATGATACGCATGAAAATAAACTGATTTCACATGGAAAGAACATTTTTGTATTTAGTAAACAAGGCGTGCTCTCTGAGCCACTATAGAATAGCATGCACATGTTGCACGTGTTCCTTTTCAGTATTTTAATAAATTATCATATTGTTAACGTAGATGATAGCACATACATCAAGGAAATCTTGCAGGACTTCCATCTATAAAATAATTAAATGCTGCTGGGGTATTACAATCGTGAAACGGCATTACTGTGTATTCAAACAAGCCAAATTTAGTCCTGAAGGCTGATTTCCACTCATCTCCTCTTTTTACGTGGATAAGGTGATAAGCACCACAACGTTCTAATTAAGTGTAAATTGTGTAATTGTGCACTTGGTCTAGCAGTACTGGACTTAATGGTAATAGGTTCAAGTTCTTTATAGTAGCCTTATTGACTGCCCGATAGTGTATGCAAGCGCATAATTCTCCATTCTTCCTTGGGACTAAGAAGTGGGGAAAAAAGACAGGTGATGTAGAATGACGTATGAAACCTAGACCTAGCAGATCGTCCAGACATTTTCGAAGGTACTGAGTCTCAGGTTCCATGAGAGCATATAGTCTATTACAGGAAGTGTGGCCCCAGGAATGAGATCAAAACGACAATCAAAAACTTGGTATTGAGGTAACTGTGTTGCTTTAACAGGATTGAACACACCCTGGATATACATAAGGTTGCATGTTAACTGTTGGTCCCTTTGATACTGAACAGTGCAATGGTGTGATTGGACTTGGAGTTTCTTGGTAGCATGTTGTCATGTAGAGTGAGGAATTCAGGGTTATTGTTCTTAATGCCCAATAAATCTTAGGTATGTGAAATTCTATCCATAATATACCTAAAATTACCTCAAAGTTAGAGTGTCAATCAGATTAAACACTACAGTTTCTGTGTTGCCATTTTCACAAACTAATGTTAGAGGGTTTGTGCAAAATTGTATTAAGCCTGAGCATACCTAAAATCCATATACAGCGCTCACATGCCCAACAGTATCTTTTGGCACTTCGTATAGTCCTATCTTGCCAGTGAGGGATAGGCCAAAAAAGGTCTGGTGGCCCCTTGTCTATTAATATGGGTTACATCTGCCTTCTTTGAGATGACAATATAATAGGTACTCGAATGGTAAAACGTTGTGGTATTCAATTGCCTATGTTAGTCAAGTATTGTGAGATGTTGCAGTCTTCTTCTCTCGACAAGGCGAGCTTGCTATCCGCCAAGAACTTCAGTTTTCTGACTCCTTATTTATCACATCAGCATTGGCTGCTATTTTACTTTTCTTGAGTTTTTACTGTAAAATCACAGGCAAAATGCTTGACCTTGCCACAACAGAGACATACATTTAATTTACAGCATCTTTCTTTTTCTGCAGCTGACAAGGGACCTTTTAAACTCCCAAATTAGATAGGTTCAGAATCTGGGTTTTGTTATCTGATTATTATTTCTCCATTTTTTAGACTACTACTCTTGTTACCCAAATCAGTGATCTAGTTTCACTACTAGATCTATAAATTCTGAAAAGTCATCAGATAAGTCTACTATGTGTGATAATGAATCTTTCAAATCATCTGTTATACCTTGATAAAATAGCAAGGCCCACTTCGCTTCTGGCCAATCGGTCTCTGCGATCAAGTGATGGAAATTAGTTACTTATGTTAGGAGGTCTTTACTGTCCTGCCGGAGGTTCAACAATTTGTTTTCACTAGATTGGACAAAACCATGCTTCACAAAGAGCCGTCTCGTTGCAGCTCTAATGCTGCAAAATTGTTTAGAATTGGGCCATTGGTTTCAATTAAAGGGATCACCCAATATGCTGCTACCCCACCTAAGTAAGAGATAATAAAGGCAAATTAGGATGCATCTGTTGTAAAAATCTGTGGTTTACATATGAAGTGTAGTTGGAATTGACTTTTGAGAAATAGTATATTGTGCCATCTCTATAGAAGCGCTCTGGGGTGGCTAATGACACAGGGCTAGGGGTCATAACTTTAATGTGTAAATTCTGATCAGGTGGTGAGGAAGTGTTACCAAATCTTCAGGGTTCAGGATGGGATGAGACTCCTTGTGTGTAGCGTCACTCCACTGTGTAAATCTAGGCTTACATAGTGCCAACTCTCTCTTTAATTCTGCATTTTGCTACCTGTTAGACCTGGCACCTTGGCGTGAGTCTCCCTTCCACTTTTTGCTGATGTGCCTCAGATGTTTTGCTGGTAAGCGATGCTCAGGGCACTGCGCCACGGTCAATCCGTGCCGCAGTGCAAGTGCTCCCAATGTAAAGTGTATCTGTAATTGATTTCCATGATTGGCTTATTTGGTTTACTGTCAGTCCCCAGTAACGTGCACGAGGATTGCCGGGGCTTCTAGATACAAATGCTGCTAGTGGGCCGTCAGCACTCGTTGCACCACCCACAGAAGCGGCCTCATAAGATATGTCTCGGGTCCGCCATTGCAGACCCTGCGTACAGTCTGGTACTGTCACACTGACTGCGCAAGTGCACACACTTGCCAGTCCCTAAATCTTCCCTAACCTTCATATCAGTCACCCCTATGGTAGGCCTACGGGCAGGGTGCATTGTAAGCGTAAGGTAGGAAAAGCCAGGATGTGGGTGGGATGTCCCAGTAGTGAATTACCGCCCTTTTCGTTCTTCACTATTGAAGGGCTGCCTGTTCTCTTAGGCCAAGGTGAGCTGCCGGAATTATTACACGCTATTGTCCCGGCAGGCTCTGGGAACACGGTGGCACATCGAGTTTAGTATGCCTGATTTCAGAATAATAAAATACTTCCTTTAGCAAGGTTTATTTTAATATCCTGTGTTTGCAAATGCTACTTTTAGAAAGTTAGCATTTGCTCGCCTAACTATTTCAGCCCGCCTCTGCCAGGATGTGTATCTGCTGTCTGGGTTTGTGTGAGTGACAGGGCTGGGGGATTCCCGGGGACAGTCGGGGTTACCAGGTGGTGAATAGGGTGCTTACACCAGGATGGGTGGGCGGAGTAGTCCTTGACTCTGAAAAGGGTTGTGCTCCACCACCACAATGCTGGCTCTACCTCCTGCGGAGCGTCTGATGTCCCTGCCCTGCACCCTGAAAGAAGATGGCAGCTTCCTGTCAACAGAGTGCTCCAAAACTGGGTTGAACCAGGCTCAGGCCCCCTGGACTGCAAAGACAAAAGAAACTGAGTATAAATATAGGAGCCCTGCTCCTAACAAATCAGATCCTGTTTTGACCACGACAAACCTCTGCCTGACTAGAAGGACCAAGAGAAGCTGAAGGAAGGAAACCGGTCGCTGCCCTGAAGGACTGGCCTGCAGTGGGCTTTGCTAAGAACAGAGAGGAAAAGACCAGAGAGGACTTTGTAGACTTGTGCCTGAAACAATCTCCAAGGGTTTGATCACGAGCTTGCCCCCTGAACGGAACCCCAGGACCATTGGGTTCGTATCTGCCTGTGCCCGTCTGCTGTTGGGCCTTAAGTTCTTATTCCCTCGCCGGAGTTGTGACCCGGGTGCCTTCGCCCCTCCTAAGGTTGTGACAGCTCGGAGCCTAGTCGCCCCGCCGCAGAGAGCCCCTCTCAAGCTTGAGTCGCTCTCCACTTCAGTGCCGGGCCGCCCGCTCTCCTGTCACCTCGCCTGCTACAGAGCGCGTTGTGGGCCTCTCACCTCCTCCCGCCGGAATCCTGCACAGAGCGCATCTGATAGCCTCGGACGGTCCGTATGTCATAACGTACCCGACTGTCTCGCTTTGCCCTCCTGCATACCAAGGCTCGTGCCGCACCTCAAGAAAGGCCTCCCCGTACAGTGGTACCGGAAGCCTGGTGCTGCACCCGTCTGCCCGGAACGCGACGCCCCTCACAGATCCACAGGTACGACTTGGAGTGCTAAGAAGTAGTACGTCCGGCAGGCCTGAACGGCGCCTCGCCCCGTGAGCTGCATCAGTCCCCGGATCGCCACAACCATCCTCACCGTGGAGAACCATTGGCCTCGTCCCGGGTCTGCCCTCACCAGTAGCCGAGCCTGAAACGCCTCGGACACTCAACGCAAGGTACACTTGAACTCTATCCCGAGTTAGCATCGGATCCAGGGTCCGCAACGTTTGTTTTCCCTGTCATCGTAACTTGCTAACCAAGAAACGCTAAAGAACAATTGCCTATTTAAATCTGGTGGCCCTCAAATCGTTAAACGTTATATGGTCTTGTGATAATTCTGCATATGAAGTATTTTTATATAAAGTCTACGTATTTTTGATACAACCTAACGACTGGTGTCCGTTTGTTGTGGGTCAGTGGGTTTACTGTATGTGATCATAAATGCTTAACTAACTATCGCCCTGAAGATTAACCTTGTCTGCTCGCGCCACGCAACCTAGAGGGTGAGCAGGGGTTATTCTTACAGAGTAGTTCCCTTGCCCTGACTAGAGGAGAAGGTCCCTGCTTGTCACAAGTGCATAGCTGTGCCAACCGGAGACCTCCGATTCTAACACTACCATAGTTTTTGCATTTCAAATTGTAGGTTTCATACCATTGTAGACAGCTGTTCTGAGGTACATCCTGCCAAGGCCTGAGCAAGGTCTTGGGCAGAAAGTTGCCCATGTGGTTCATCACCCAAAGAGGAACACTAGTTTTAGTGGCTTAGCCTTCTGTCTCAATCCACTCACCTGAACTCCAGGCAGCTCCCAGATCTTCCTGAGAACTACCCTGGGTAGCTGCAAATTGTCACTGTGTCAAGGTGTGATTCCTCGGAGCTTGTGTGATGATAGAAGAACCCACCTCCAGGCAGCTCTAACTCTGAGATGTCATTTCGACACAGAGTATTAGAGTCGCCAGGTGAGGGGGAAAGGGTGTTGGGAAAAGAACAGCATGGAGGGAGATCTGAAAGAAGAATATACAATAAGTTAATACAAGGAGATTTTGGGTTTGGGATTTTTTTCAAAGTAAAGTATGTTGTCACATATTCACCTTTGTATCCCTACTGTCTGTTCTGTGGAGCGCAAGGAGTATAGCTAAGAGAAAATGCACAAATCAGTAAACAAATAATCAACTGTTCATAGCTCAAATTACTGCACTATAACCAAAGGGGTCTAGTATTATACCTACCGCAAGCCTTTCCACTCTTGTCTTAAACAATGCGTGTTTGCTGGACCTGCCACGCATCTTTATACAATAATAGGAATGTCTTTGAGTTATTTTTCTTCAGCAAAAAAATGTTCCAAACATTATCCGTTTTAGTTCTTTAAAACAGAAAATTTTCCATGAGCAGTTTTGGATTAACTGTTCTTTAAAATGCCAAAATAGTCTCAGCAAGATGCCAATACTTGTTTGCAAAAAATTAACAGAAGCGTTTGTTGCGCCACGGTTCTCTTACTCTAATTCATGTGAAGCTGCTCACTCTACTCATCAAATCGCCGAAGATGACCGCAGCTAACTTTGAGCAGAGTTCGGGATGTTTAGTTGCTGCTGAATTAACCGGCAGGAAGAAGACCGCAACCGCCGAATCATCCTCCAAGTGAAGCGGAGGAATAGTGAGTGTTTGTTTATGTGTGTGGTCCTCTTTTATAGGAGGGACCTGCCCTTGGATTTCGCCGTAGTTCTAGAACGCTCGTAGGAGCGTGATGAAATAAAGGGGGCGTGGCCACTGAGTTACCGGTAACAATAAAGAACATGGAGTGACGGGTAACAACAAAAGGATACAAGTTAGCAAAAGGCTGCATTAAAGGATTCCGGGCTCAAAGTACTTATATGACATGCCCAAGTATTAAGGCAACAAATCTTTCACATATATTGTGTTCTTTCCTTAATGGCATGACATTTAGTGCATAAACATATTAAGCATCTGCTTAGCGTATGCATAAACACATTCAGCATTATTTATATACACATTTAGCATTTATTCATTAATAATAGCAATGATCATCGAAGGACAAGAATACAGGTTCCTGGCAATAAGTATTACCAGTTCACTTTCTGATGACAGCCCACCAATAGCGCGCCATAGGAGTGACTGTATGCATTTTACCACACAGGCTCGGTGAGCAGGTGACCGTGCCCCTAGAGCCACAGCCCACAGTCTTGACAGTACTCCCCCTCCCAAACGGTCTCTAGGGGCTGGTTTCAGAGGGTAGGAGTCATGGAACAGGTGCACCAAAGGAGGTGCGTGAATATTGGCAGCAGGCTCCCAAGAATCATGTTCAGAATCGAAAATTTTCAAAGAAATCAAATACCATAAACGAGAGCCTCGTTTACGGGAATCCAAAGTACGACACACCTCAATCTCCTCTTGTCCTTCTATTAAAAGAGGAGCAGGTTTCGGAGAACAGTTTTGAGATGCCGGTTTCAACAAAGAGGTGTGAAAAACCGGATGCATTTTCATCTGAGGGGGCAATTGTAGTTTGTACGTCACTGGATTAACCTTTTTCATGATTGCGTAGGGGCCTATGAATTTAGGATAGAAGGCTTTCTAGAATTTAAAGTGTATGTTCCTTATGGACAACCATACCTTGTCACCCACTTTGTAGTCAGGCCTGGGATGCGACGTTTGTCTGCTGTTATTTTGTATTTTTGCTTGGCTGCTTCAACCTGTTGAATTAAAGAGGAATGTATTTTCTGAACTTGTTTTATTTCAGCTGAAATAGAAGGAACCATTAAAAAAAGGGGCATCAAAGCACTGATTCCCGCACCGATCTAACGTCTCCTTTTGTTACTTAGAAATCAAAAGAAGGTGCCGATAGCCTGAGACACAATCCCCTATGTCCCATGAAGATTAGACGAGTGAAACTCTCATTATCTCTTCTGATACAATACACAAGGTTGTGGTGACAATCATGCGGTCATCTGGTTCGTTGATCGTGCCATGATCAACGAACCAGATGATCGCATGATTGACGCCACGCATACTCTTGCGATTACACTTTTTGCAGTATCGACTGAAACCCGTAAAGCTGACTTTCTATATTGGCAAGAATCGATAGCAATTTTTAAAACCATCAATTTTTGAACTGATTACCAACAGGCACATACATCTTGAAATAATATCAAAACATTTAATGCCCTGAAGAAGTCCTGTCACGGACGAAATGCGTTGGCTATCTGATTGAAAATTGAATAAAAAGATCAAGTCTTAAAACTTCTCGAACTTCTGTCTGGCTTCTCTTTGGGAAAACGAATGAGAATACTCAAACTTGTGATCAATGTTGTATAATGTTTATTACCTTTAAACATATGTTTTACTAGAAGGGTGGGGAGCCACAACCTTGTGTATTGAAATAGAAGGAACCAACTGCTTTTTCTCAGGAAGTGTTACTGGTAAATACGTGGGGTGAAAGCTATATGTAGAGTAAAATGGGGAGGTTTGTAACGAGGTATGATGGGCTGAGTTATACGCTATTTCTGCCAACCAAAGTAAATTGACCCAGGAGTCCTTTGAACTTGATACATAGCAGCGGAGATATTGTTTTAGAGTCTGATTAAGCCTCTCGGTTTGACCATCGGTCTGGGGTTGGTGACTTGTAGACAGAGCAGGAGAGATTTGTAGCACCTGACACCATTGAAACCAGAACGTGGCAGTAAATTGAGATCCTCGGTCTAAAATTATCTCCTAAGGAACTCCATGGAGATGTACAACATATAACAGAAGTAGTTTAGCCAGTTCGCTAGAAGTAGGTCATTTTTTACAGGCCACAAAATGTTCCAATTTGGAAAAACTGTCCACAATTACTAGGATACATGTATGGCCTTGATCATTTGGTAATTCAGTTATAAAATCTACAGAACAATGTTCCCAGGGTCTTCTTGGTGTGTCTAGTGGCATCAATAAACCTTTTTGCTTTCCATGATCGCTTTTATTTCTAGCACGTTTCACATTCTGCAACCCATTTGGCTATATCTGGATTCAATTTAGGCCACCAGAAATTCAGTTGAATGGCTGTTATTGTCTTTAACGTGCCTGGATGTCCTGCACAAGGATGATCATGATACCATTTGAAAACATTTATCTGAAATTGTTCAGTGGGTACAAATAAGGCATTGTCATGAAATGGTAGGTCTTGAATGATTTGTCAATTTGCTTCTAGTGTCAACTAGTTCCAACTTTGTACAGGGAAATCGTCACATACTAAATATAAAAAAGTCTTCTGTAGACGTTAGACAAATGACTTTATCAGGATCAAGTAGGACTTGAGGTTTTGCACTCGAGGGAAGTTGTGTAGAATCTTGATGACTTAGAGCATCAGCTTTTCTGTTATCAGTACCTGGACGAAAGGTGACTACAAAATCATACTCAGAAAAGAACAACATCCATCACATTTGTCGTGGTGTTAACACCCGAGCTGTCTTCATGAACTGTAAATTGCGGTGGTCTGTGTACACTGTGATGGTGTGTCGTGCTCCTAACAGATGATGTCTCCATTCTTTAAAGGCGTCTTTTATAACTAATAGATCTTTTTCTGCAATTGTATAGTTTCTTTCCGCAGGAGATACCTTTTTTGACATAAAGGCTACTGGGTGTAGTTGTCCTGTGGTTTCGTTTCTTAGTGATAAGATAGCTCCTAACGTAACATCTGAAGTGTCAGCTTCCACGATATAAGGTTGTTCAGGTTTGGGATGAGCAAGAAGGGGGGGCTGAAGTAAAGGCCTTTTTGAGTTGTTCAAATGCTTTCTGAGCTTCAGAGGTCCATTGAAACTGAACATTTTTTTGCAATAATTGGGAAATTGGAGTTATTGTCTGAGAAAAATTAACAATAAAGTGTCTGTTAAAATTCGCAAAGCCCAAGAAGCATTGTACGTCTCAGACAGACTTTGGGCTAGGCCCATCAGTTACTGCCTGGATTTTTCTCTGTGCCATTTGAAAATCCCCGGGGCTAAGGATGACGCCAAGGGACTCTACTTCGGTGACATAGAAATCAAATTTGCTCAGTTTGCAGTAAAAACCATTATGTTGTAGGACATCCAGAATCGTGGAAACATGCTGGTCATGTATGTCATGTGAGGAGGAATAAATGAGAATGTCATCAATATATACAATGACAAACCAATCTAGGAATTCTCGCAAGATATCGTTCAGGAAAAATTTAAATACTGCTGGGGAGTTGCAAAGCCCGAACGGCATGACCGTACATTCAAAAAGTGGAACAAAAGGAGGTGGTGATGGACGGAGTATCTGAACCAATCAAACACTCACACCCAGTCAACAGTTCAGGGTTTGATCCATCACAGTTCTTTAGCCCACTCTGCCACCCCAGTTCAGACATGGCCATATGCAAATCAGTCTGACCCTGTGCCTCATGGGAACAGTCCAGCCCGAACTGCCAAGTTATGCCTTCCCTGGACCGGAAACAAGCTTCCTAGGACCGGTTTCTGGCATTACAGCCGTCTTCAGCCAGGCTTGCCTGAATCAAGTGGCAAAGTGAGCAAGGAACTCACGTCTGAGCATACCCTGCCAACTTAAGGTGAACAAAGCGGTACAAAAGGGGGTGGTGATGGACGGAGCATCTGAACCAACCAAACACTCACACCCAGTCAACAGATCTGGGTTTAATCCATCACCGTGCTTTAGCCCACTCCGCCACCCCAGTTCAGACATGGCCATATGCAAATCAGTCTGACCCTGTGCCTCATGGGAACAGTCCAGCCCGATAGAACGGTGATGGATTAAACCCAGATTTATTGACTGGGTGTGAGTGTTTGATTGGTTCAGAAGCTCCGTCCATCACCACCCCCTTTTGTAATGCTTTGTTCACCATAAGTTGGCAGGGTATGCTCAGACGTGAGTCCCTTGCTCACTTTGCCTCTGGATTCAAGCACGCCTAGCTGAAGATGGCTGAAATGCCAGAAACCGGTCCTAGGAAGCTTGTTTCCGGTCCAGGGAAGGCATGGCTTGACAGTTCCGGCTGGACTGTTCCCATGAGACACAGGGTCAGACTGATTTGCATATGGGCATGTCTGAACTGGGGTGACAGACTGGGCTAAAGAACGGTGATGTATTAAACCCAGATCTGTTGACTGGGTGTGAGTGTTTGATTTGTTCAGATGCTCCGTCCATCACCACCCCCTTTTGTACCGCTTTGTTCACCATAAGTTGGCAGGGTATGCTCAGACGTGATTCCCTTGCTCACTTTGCCACTGGATTCAAGCAAGCCTGGCTGAAGACGGCTGAAATGCCAGAAATCGGTCCTAGGAAGCTTGTTTCCGGTCCAGGGAAGGCATGGCTTGACAGTTCGGGCTGGACTGTTCCCATGAGGCACAGGGTCAGACTGATTTGCATATGGCCTTGTCTGAACTGGGGTGGCAGAGTTGGCTAAAGAACGGTGATGGATTAAACCCAGATCTGTTGACTGGGTGTGAGTGTTTGATTTGTTCAGATGCTCCATCCATCACCACCCCCTTTTGTACCGCTTTGTTCGCCATAAGTTGGTAGGGTATGCTCAGACGTGAGTCCCTTGCTCACTTAACCACTGGATTCAAGCAAGCCTGGCTGAAGACGGCTGAAATGCCAGAAACCAGTCCTAGGAAGCTTGTTTCCGGTCCAGGGAAGGCATGGCTTGACAGTTCGGGCAGGACTGTTCCCATGAGGCACAGGGTCAGTCTGATTTGCATATGGCCATGTCTGAACTGGGGTGGCAGAGTGGGCTAAAGAACGGTGATGGATTAAACCCAGATCTGTTGACTGGGTGTGAGTGTTTGATTTGTTCAGATGCTCCATCCATCACCACCCCCTTTTGTACCGCTTTGTTTGCCATAAGTTGGCAGGGTATGCTCAGACGTGAGTCCCTTGCTCACTTCACCACTGGATTCAAGCAAGCCTGGCTGAAGAAGGCTGAAATGCCAGAAACCGGTCCTAGGAAGCTTGTTTCCGGTCCAGGGAAGGCATGGCTTGACAGTTCATGCTGGACTGTTCCCATGAGGCACAGGGCCAGACTGATTTGCATATGGCCATGTCTGAACTGGGGTGGCAGAGTGGGCTAAAGAACGGTGATGGATTAAACCCAGATCTGTTGACTGGGTGTAAGTGTTTGATTGGTTCAGATGCTCTGTCCATCACCACCCCCTTTTGTACCGCTTTGTTCGCCATAAGTTGGCAGGGTATGCTCAGACGTGAGCCCCTTGCTCACTTCGCCACTGGATTCAAGCAAGCCTGGCTGAAGACGGCTGAAATGCCAGAAACCGGTCCTAGGAAGCTTGTTTCCGGTCCAGGGAAGGCATGGCTTGACAGTTCATGCTGGACTGTTTCCATGAGGCACAGGGCCAGACTGATTTGCATATGGCCATGTCTGAACTGGGGTGGCAGAGTGGGCTAAAGAACGGGGATGGATTAAACCCAGATCTGTTGACTGGGTGTGAGTGTTTGATTGGTTCAGATGCTCTGTCCATCACCACCCCCTTTTGTACCGCTTTGTTCGCCATAAGTTGGCAGGGTATGCTCAGACGTGAGCCCCTTGCTCACTTCGCCACTGGATTCAAGCAAGCCTGGCTGAAGACAGCTAAAATGCCAGAAACCGGTCCTAGGAAGCTTGTTTCCGGTCCAGGGAAGGCATGGCTTTACAGTTTGGGCTGGACTATTCCCATGAGGCACAGGGTCAGGGTGATTTGCATATGGCCATGTCTGAACTGGGGTGGCAGGATGGCTAAAGAACGGTGATGGATTAAACCCAGATCTATTGACTGGGTGTGAGTGTTTGATTGGTTCAGATGCTCCGTCCATCACCACCCCCTTTCGTACATTCAAAAAGGCCATATCTTGTTTTAAAAGCTGTTTTCCATTCATCTCCAGCTCTCATCCTTACTAGGTGATAGGCACCTTTTAAGTCCAATTTGGTGTAAACTGCTGCCGCCTTTACCTGATCTAGTAAAACTGGGATGAGTGGGAGCGGATACTTATTTTTTATGATCTTGTTTAGGGCTCAATAGTCTATGCACGTGCGGAGTTCGCCGGTAACTTTAGGCACGTAGAACAGCGGAGAAGCCGCATGCGACTTGGAAGGTCAAATAAAGCCGTTGGCTAAGTATTTATCTAAGTAGTCTCTCAAATGCTCATTTTCTTTTTCGGCCAGAGCATAGATTCGACAATTGGGAATGACAGCTCCTGGTACGAGATCTATCTGACAATCATATGCTCTGTGGGGCGGTAGGGTATATGCTTTTCTTTCATTAAAACCTTTTCTGTATTGTGTTGGCAGCTTTGTCTCTTTCTCCTCGGCTGTAGCTAAAGAGTGAGTTATTTCAGAACTTTTTTCTTCTTCACTATTTGTTCCCACTATACAATGTTGTTGACAAAATGTGGATAAACCAATAATTTTCTTTTTAACCCAATCTATGTGGGGGTTATGAACCTGTAACCAAGGCATACCAAGAATAAAACCATAATGAGGGGCATCAATCAAATTAAAGGCTATAGTTTCAGTATGTCTTCAATTGGCTATCATGAACTCTAGCTGCGTAGCTTGGGTTTGTTTTGTAATTGGGCCTGACGTTAAGACTCTTCCGTCCACTGTTTGGACTATTTCTGGTCTTGTTTTGACTTTACAGGGCAAAGACAACTGCTGAGCTAACATGGAATCTACAAAATTTCCAGTTGCTCCTGAATCAAGAAGCACAATTATAGTATGTCTTTTTGTTTCGGGATCACTTATAATGTTTAAAATTAAATGAGTAGCCTTTTCGTTAGCGACTTCACACACTGAAGGGATTTGCCAAACACTCAAAAGAGCCCCCTCTTTTTCTTTTGAGTTACTTAGTTTTCCACCGGATTTGTTAGGGTATTCACAGTCTTGTTCATTGGTGTAAAGGTTCTTTTCCTAGGCTTGACGGAACAGTCTGTCACAAAGTGACCCTTCTTCCCGCAGTACAAGCACAGACCATTTTTTCGACGTGCTTTTTTCTCTTCTTTTGTTAAACTTGGGTGTACAGATCCTATCTCCATTGGTTCACCCTGAGAGTCTGTGGGTGGGACACTACTACTGCTAATGACTGATTTGTTTCTGTCAAATCAAAATGTATTTCGTTCTGATCTGCGTCCTTTTCGCTCAGTTAACCTGTGATCTAGACATGGGGTCAAGTTTATGAGTTCTGTGCATCCTTTGGGTTGTGGATCTATTTGTGCCAGAACGTCTTTTAGTTAGTCTCTTAAGCCATAATAATAAATCGCTGCCTTTTTCTCTTCTGGCCATTTTGCTTCTGATACCAGATGACTAAAATGTGTATTGTATGTTACCAAATCACGATTGCCTTGACGTAGTTGTAAGAACTCTCTATCTGCAGATAACGTTGCAGTCCTTCGAATACCTTTAGAAATTCTCTGACAAAAGCCTTCCAATTATACAAAATAGCGTTATCTTCGCGTACTAGAGGGACTGCCCAAGATGCAGCATCACCAATTAATTATGAAATGAGGAATAAGACCCTAGATTGAGCATCAGGAAAAGCCATAGGTTTACACGTGAAATCTAATTCAACTTGCTTTAGGAAGATTTGAATTTTTGCAGGGTCTCCAGAGAATCGTTCTGGGACGTCCAACGGTACTGGAGAAGGAACAGTTACAGATATAGTTGTGGGGGTCGAACTTCCACTTGTAGCCCCTTGTCCTACAGAATGAGTTACACTTGGGAATTTTTCGGAACATCAAATGGATTACGTTCAACCCTGTCTCTATTATCAACTTTGTGTTGTAATCGGGAAATATTCTCAGCTAATGCAGTGGTGCCTGCTTTGGAGTCTGTCAGCTCCTGTTGCATCTGCCCCAAAGCATTCATAATATCATCGAGGGTGGTCATTCTAAAATCAGACAAGCCACAAAGAATATTTTACGTGTGCTCACTCTTCTGTCAAGGTGTGATTCCTTGGAGCTTGTGCGATGATAGAAGTACCAACCTCTAGGCAGCTCTAACTCTGAGATGTTGTTTCGACACAGAGTATTAGAGTGGTGCTGTGGTGGTGCTGAGTGATAATGTGGTGGCGCTGAGTGATGCTGTGGTGGCGCTGAGTGATGCTGTGGTGGGGCTGAGTGGTGCTGTGGTGGTGCTGAGTGGTGCTGTGGTGGTGCTGAGTGATGCTGTGGTGGTGCTGAGTGGTGCTGTGGTGGTGCTGAGTGATGCTGTGGTGGTGCTGAGTGATGCTGTGGTGGTGCTGAGTGATAATGTGGTGGTGCTGAGTGATGCTGTGGTGGTGCTGAGTGATGCTGTGGTGGTGCTGAGTGGTGCTGTGGTGGTGCTGAGTGATGCTGTGGTGGTGCTGAGTGGTGCTGTGGTGGTGCTGAGTGGTGCTGTGGTGGTGCTGAGTGATGCTGTGGTGGTGCTGAGTGATGCTGTGGTGGTGCTGAGTGATAATGTGGTGGTGCTGAGTGATGCTGTGGTGGTGCTGAGTGATGCTGTGGTGGCACTGAGTGGTGCTGTGGTGGTGCTGAGTGGTGCTGTGGTGGTGCTGAGTGATGCTGTGGTGGTGCTGAGTGATGCTGTGGTGGCACTGAGTGGTGCTGTGGTGGTGCTGAGTGGTGCTGTGGTGGTGCTGAGTGATGCTGTGGTGGTGCTGAGTGATGTTGTGGTGGTGCTGAGTGGTGCTGTGGTGGTGCTGAGTGATAATGTGGTGGTGCTGAGTGATAATGTGGCGGTGCTGAGTGATGCTGGGGTAGCGCTGAGTGATGATGTGGTGATGCAGATGGCAGAAAGGCACAAAAAGCAGTCTAACAAAGGGCAGAAGGGCAGAAAAACAAGGGAAAAACGAGTCTGACAGAGGGCAAAAGGGCACAAAAAACTGTCTAACAGAGGACAGAAGGGCAGAAAAACAAGGGGAAAACGAGTCTAACAGAGGGCAGAAGGGCACAAAAAATGAATTTAACTGGGCAGAAAGGCACAAAAACGAGTCTAACAGAGGGCAGAAGGGCACAAAAAACGAGTCTAACAGAGGGCAGATGGGCACAAAAACAAGGGAATAACAGAGGCCAGAAGGGCATAAAAAACGAGTCTAACAGAGGGCAGAAGGGCAGAAAAACAAGGGACAAATGAGTCTAACAGAGGGCACAAGGGCACAAAAAACAAGTCTAACAGGGGGCAGAAGGGCAGAAAAACAAGGGAAAAACGAGTCTAACAGAGGGCAGAAGGGCAGAAAAACAAGGGACAAATGAGTCTAACAGAGGGCACAAGGGCACAAAAAACAAGTCTAACAGGGGGCAGAAGGGCAGAAAAACAAGGGAAAAATGAGTTTAACAGAGGGCAGAAGGGCAGAAAAACAAGGGAAAAACGAGTCTAACAGAGGGCAGAAGGGCACAAAAAACGAGTCTAACAGGGGGAAGAATGAATCCCGCCCTGCGTGTTTGTCCACGAAGATGCCACCTTTTTGTGTAATACCTCTACTCAACTGGAGTACTTTCTACTGTCTAATCAGTAAGTGCTCCCTCGTTGGCTAAATGTATTGGGGCAGATTTATATTAACTGGTGCATCCCCAGGGATGCGCCAGTTATTGTGCGCCGCAGCTCCGCCACCCAGGGTATGTCGCATTTAAAATGCGGCGCACCATGTGGCAAAAACGGCATAGAGGCGTCATGCATCTGTGCCGTAAATGCAGCGCATTGCTGGAGCTGCGTCGCGCTTGCGCACAGCTCCAGCAATGCTCTGGGGGGCCCTATCTCCCCAATGCTGCATCAAGTCATGCGCCTGCTTCAAGCAGGCGCAGGGTTTTGACGCAGCATTGGCCTAAAAGTGACTGAGTGAAATCTTGTAGATTTCACTCAGTCACTTTTAGGAGGCGTTCCTGCGCAGGAACACCCTCCCCTGTGCCGGAATGCCTCCTGATGGCGCAGGGCTTTACAAAGTGACGCATCTCTCAGATGCGTCACGTTGTTAATACCTAGCACCATGGCGCATCTTTTGTGCTGCCGCTGCGTCACAAAAGGTCTCGGCAGAGGGTGGCAGTGGTCAACCAGAGGGTGGCAGTGAGGAACCAGAGGGTGACAGTGATGAACCAGAGGGTGGCAGGGGTGAACCAGAGGGTGACAGTGCTGAACCAGAGGGTGGCAGTGCTGAACCAGAGGGTGGCAGGGGTGAACCAGAGGGTGGCAGGGGTGAACCAGAGGGTGGCAGTGATGAACCAGATGGTGGCAGGGGTGAACCAGAGGGTGGCAGTGGTGAACCAGAGGGTGGCATGGGTGAACCAGAGGGTGGCAGTGGTGAACCAGAGAATGGCAGTGGTGAACCAGAGGGTGGCAGTGCTGAACCAGAGGGTGACAGTGGTTAACCAGAGGGTGGCAGTGGTGAACCAGAGGTGCTGTGATGAACCAGAGGGTGGCAGTGGTGAACCAGAGGGTGGCAGTGGTGAACCAGAGGGTGGCAGTGCTGAACCAGAGGGTGACAGTGCTGAACCATAGGGTGGCAGGGGTGAACCAGAGGGTGCTGTTATGAACCAGAGGGTGGTAGTGGTGAACCAGAGGGTGGCAGGGGTGAACCAGAGGGTGGCAGTGGTGAACCAGAGGGTGGCAGTGCTGAACCAGAGAGTGACAGTGGTTAACCAGAGGGTAGCAGTGGTGAACCAGAGGTGCTGTGATGAACCAGAGGGTGGCAGTCGTGAACCAGAGGGTGGCAGTGGTGAACCAGAGGGTGACAGTGCTGAACCAGAGGGTGGCAGGGGTGAACCAGAGAGTGGCAATGCTGAACCAGAGGGTGGCAGTGGTGAACCAGAGGGTGGCAGGGGTGAACCAGAGGGTGGCAGGGGTGAACCAGAGGGTGGCAGTGGTGAACCAGAGGGTGGCAGTGATGAACCAGAGGGTGGCAGTGGTGGACCAGAGGGTGCTGTTCCCATACACAACCGCATAGGTAACTTCGCCATGCAAGCGGCCCGCGAACACGCAAAAAGCCCAGCGAACAAGCAAAAAACCCCGCAAACACGCAAAAAACCAAAAATCCGCAAATGCGCACGAATTAGCGGATTTTGCTTATTGCAAATTCGATTTCGCGCGAATTCGCAGAACGCGAATTCGCAAATTGTGCCCATACTTAGTTGACACCAGTGGTCGAGCATATGATGTGAAGGACCGTTGTCCAGTTGAAAAAGAAAAAATTGTGCCTAGAAATGCAGATGAGGTGTTAGCTGATGAAGTTTTAGGGAGACGTCCTAAGGCTCCAGTCTATACTTGGAATTGTAGTAGTATTTGTAGTGTGCGACAGGATTCTATTAATTTGTTTTGCAATTTCTTACGTACGTATAGTAAGAAAAGTCTAAAACAAAAGTTTAAGATGTTGCAAGACTTAGATCCTTGCAGAGTGAGGGAAAAAATAGGTTTGCATGGTCATTCACTGGCTTGTCTTTCTAGAAAAGTATGTCAGAGTACTTTTCACCATTTTAGGATGTTAGGAGTGCATCAAACTAAAGTGAGGAAAATAGTGAGAAGGTTGTATTATGCAAAAAGTCCAGCATTTAAGCTAAAACAGTTAAACAGTGCTCTTTTGCATGGATCTGAATTAGATATGAAGGAGATTTGTGAAGAAATAGAGTTTTGTTACTTTGGTGAAAAAGAGGACACTGCCAAAAATGATACAGTAATAGAAAGTAATGTGGAAGAGAATGTACAGATTGTAAGTACTCAAAATTTTGATCCTGAAATTACAAAGTTTAAGGTCATTTCAAGTGAAAGACCAAATTTTTCTTGTGTGTGTTGTCGACGAACTCATTATAAGAATCAGACTCGGTTAGTTGATTTATATGTTAAAAGTGAAATGGAAAATAAAATGAATGGAAGGATTTTGCAACTTATTTGTTGGTTGAGAATTGTTTTGATTTGGGTTCTGATCTATGTATTTGTAATTATTGTTATAATAAATTAAATGAAAACAGAATGCCTGCTAGAGCTGTACATAATAATCTTGAGTTGGTAAAGATTCCGTCTGAATTGATGGGTTTAAATGCCTATAAGTGTATTCTGATTCTATGTGTGCATCCTTTTCAGGCTATTGTTCGCATGGAGCCTAAGACAGGGAGATTGCCTCCTTCAGATTTACAGAGAGGATTAAAGGGAAGAGTTGTTTATTTGCCTTTAGATTTAAAGAAAAATATTGACACCATTGGCGTAGAAAAAGTGGCAGAGGAACCTCTAGTTATTCTAGTTAATGGCGTTCCTACAAAGAGTTAGAAAATCTGGCAAGAATTAGTGGATGTTAGGAAAGTCAAAAAGGCAACGTTGTATTTAGTAAATAACAATCAGTACTACAAAAATGTATATGTAGGAGAAGAGGAAACAACTGTAGAAGAGGACAGTGATTCATCAGCTGGACAGATTGAAAAAGTAGATGTGTCTAGAAGTGAACAGATTTATGAGCATTATAGTGTTCATCCTCTGCATTCCAAAGAAGTAATGGGGAATGCTATTGAGTTGTTCCAAATGAAAGAAGCCAAAGGAAGTCCCATAAGTGTATGGGAAGATAGCTTGGAAGCTCGTTGTTTTCCTCAATTGTTTCCAACAGGTCAAGGTGGAAGATATGATGACCTACCTGTTCAAATTCCTGCGTCGGAATACCAGACTTTAAGATTATATGCAGAAGATCCAAGATTTCATCAATGCATTCCATATTTGTTTCATCTTCTGTTTGAGAGTGACTTCTCTGGACTATCTTATGCTGTGAACCATATACTGAAATCTGGAGTACATCTTCAAAATGTTTCGGCAAGGGACTTTATGGATAAAGTCCAAGTGGAAGACAGTATTTTGGAATCTCACCTAATCAATCTCATGGCATGTCAGCGTGGTACGAATGAGTATTGGTACCGTCGTCATGGGGAATTGAAATGTATGCTAAGAAACTTAGGAACTCCTACATGGTTCCTCACTATTAGCTGTGCTGAGTATGCCTGGGAAGACTTACTTGAATTTCTTCGAGAGGCAAATGGAAACATAGAAAATATAGAATTCAAGACACCTGGAGAACTGTGCTCTTTGGATCCAGTTAATGTTTGTAGGTATTTTAATCATCGATTTGAAGCTATGATGTCTTTCATCACAAACAAAAAAAATCCTCCACTTGGAGAGGTTTTGGATTTCTTTTGGAGAAAGGAGTATCAAGCAAGAGGTGCTCCGCACATACATATGCTGCTATGGATCAAAGATGCTCCCAAATTTGGAACAGATTCGGATGACACAGTGATGAGTTTCATTGAACAATATTCCACATGTGTTGTTCCGAAAAGTACAGAAGAAGACAATTTACGACATCAAGTCTTACGCTTTCAAACCCATTGCTGTGGAAAGTACTGTTGTCGAAAGTTCAAATCCATGGAGAAGCTGTACACAAAATGTCGTTTTGGATTTCCACGACCAGTAATATCTAAAGGAAGAGTGAACAATTTTATGTCTTCACTGCGACATACTGTGACAAGAAAATCACCGAAAAATACGTACAACTTGAAAAGAAATGAAGAGTCCAAATACATAAATGACTACAACCCAGTCATTTTGTCCATGTGGAATGCTAACATGGATATTCAATATGTTGCTGACAACTCTATTGCTGTGGCTCGATATATAACGTCTTACATCACAAAATCAGAAAAGACGGAACTGAAGGAAATGTGGGAGGATATTTCACATGAAAAGAGCCTAAGTAAGAAATTATACAGTTACAGTCTGAAGATGTTGTCGCATCGAGAAATTGGAGCATAAGAATGTTCAGATCGGTTATCATCAGCAAGTCTGTATGCCAAATCGAGATCCATCATTTGGGTGAGTCTAGGTCTTGCTGCAACATGAAACCGAGTTTTGAAGTCTGCACAAGATATTGAGTATTTGGCGAAGTTTCAACCAAACAGTGCAGATATTTTGAAGACAAACATGTTGGATACATATTATCCAAATAGAAGTAGTCATCTTGAGAAGTTTTGTCTCTATGAAGTACTGCAAAGCTATACTTTTAAGAAGAATATGACAGAAGATATCAATAAAGGAGTATACGCTGTAATTGGATGTGAAGGATGTCTGGTGAAACAAAGAAAAGGCCATTTGATTAATTATCGAAAATTGAGTTGTGAATCTTCAGTCAAAAGGGAATTTTATTATTTAGCTCTTTTGCAACTCTTTAAGCCATGGCGTACAGAAGAAGAACTACTTGGACATTTTTTTCAGTTATGAAGATTCGTTCAATGCAACCAAGGATACCATAGAATGTCCTGTTTTTTCAAATTATCTGCAAATATTGAACGATGAAATACAGCAAGAAGCTACCATTGCAGCAGAGATTGCTAGAGACAGTTCTCAAGACAGTCAAAGTTCTGTTTCGTTGAGTCAGGATCCACTAGGAGGACCAATTATCCAAAATGAAGCTGCCACTGCCATGGAAGAGGTGGAAAGAGCCATGAAACAAGCTCAGGAGGATGTAGTTAATTTAGAAGATTTGGAAAATCAACTAAACGTGGAGCAGAAAAAAATATATGATGAAGTCACAGAACAGATTGAGCATGGTTTACGTCATGATAAAAAAGAGTGCTCATGTACGTCATTTGAACCTGTCCGACTGTATGTAAGTGGAGAAGCCGGAACTGGGAAAAGTTTTCTGATTAAATCAATTGCAACTTATCTGCAGAAAAGAACAGAGTCATCACTGTCTTGTGTTGTTACTGCTCCAACTGGGTTGGCAGCATATAACATTAAAGGGATTACTTTACATAGTTTATTGATGCTGCAAGTAGAGCATGATAATAAATTACAATACCACAAGCTATCTGGAGAAGCTTGTTGTGAAGTTGGTAGAGTCCTGAAGAAAATGAAACTTCTTATCATTGATGAGATAAGCATGGTTTCAAATGTGATGCTTGCTTTTGTGCATTTAAGAATGCAACAAATTCTTAAAACAGAGTATGATGTTATTTGGAGGCAAACACATCATTGTCTTTGGAGATCTACTGCAGCTAACTCCAGTGAAAGGACAACCAGTGATTAAGATGCTTACGCATGAAGATACAAGAAAGTGCCTAGGAAGCATTGGAAATGTGAATATCTGGTTATATTTTAAATACGCAGAACTGCTTCAAAATATGCGACAGGCAAAGGATGAAGATTATAAAAATATTCTACAAGATGTAAGAATTGGAAAAGAAACTGAACATGGCAAAGAACCTTTACAGTCACAATTAATTTCAAATTTGTTTCCAAAGGAAAATATTCTCCCAGAGATTATTTATCAGAAAATTGCTGAAAACAAAACTGTAATATGCTTGATGCCAACTCTTCGAGAATGTTCAGTCTTCAACAACAAAATGTTAGAGTTAGAACATCAAGAGATTGTGAAACTGGAAGCTATTGATAAAAAAGAGCACGAAGGAGTTAATATTGTTTTTTCAGAAAAGTTTAAATCAAAGTTGGATTCTTTAGAGAAGACAATTTCTAAAACTGCTGGTTTTGAAAAGACTCTATATGTATGTTTAAATTGTCGTATAATTTTACGACGGAATTTAAATGTGTAAAGAGGTTTAGTAAATGGAGCAATGGGTCATGTTGTTGATTTTGTGAATCACTGAAATAGAGATGGAATTGAATTTTTGAAAATTAAATTTGATGGAATTGAAGAAGTACAACAGTTTAGTCGTTGTTCTGTTCGATTTTTGCTCGTGAAAGATTTATATGTCTGCCGAAAACAGTTTCCTGTTTCTTTGTCATATGCAGTAACTATTCATAAATCTCAAGGTTTAAGTGTAGATAGTGCTGTGATGAATATTGGAAGTTCTGTCTTCAAGGAGGGTATGGCATATGTTGCTTTATCTCGAGTCAGAACTTTATCTGGATTGTACTTGATTGATTTTGATGAGACAAAGATTAGTGCAGATCTAAATTGTGTAAAGGAATATAATAGGTTAAGAAGAGAGTATGCTCCAAATTTACCTCAATATCCTCTATTTGGAAAAGTGTGTGGTAGGCCGAAAAAGAGGAAATGAGAAAAATTGTAGCAAGACTGTAGGAAAAAAAGAAAAGTAGATGAACCAGTAATTGTAAGCAGAAACAAAGAGGATTCTGTTGAAGATATTGTTGGATTTCAGTTTGAGAACAGTTCTGGTGTCAACTGCTCTGCTAATGTAGTGGTTAATGTTGTTTTTTTTCTCCAAAGTTGGCAAGAACAGATTGTTGAAAATCGGGATCAAAGTTTTTGTTGTTTGTTGAATACTGTGTTTGAGAAATGTAGCAGTGATAGAACAAATATAGAAAGTGTTTCTGATATTCAAAATGATTTAGACATATGTTCTGGTATAACTCAATTTTCTCAGGATATTCAGCAAGATTGTCAGGAATTTCTAATGTACATGCTTGTTGTGTTGCAAGAAGAAGGTATAGATGTTGAAAATCTTTTTGGCCTTTCTTATAAATGGCAACATGTCTGCGATAATTGTTCCTTTTCAAGTAGTGCAACAGTCGATACTGAAAGATTTATATATTTGACTTTACCAGACTGCAAATTAGTGTCTATTAATAATCTAGTTAGAGCAGCTGATCAAAACATGGTTTGTACTCAATGTAACTCTGCAATGCTATCAACATTATTTATACAAAGTTATGGACAGTACGTAATTTTAAGGTTCCAACGATGTAGACCTGATGGAACTAAATTACCAACTTTGATTAAACATTTTGTGGCTTCTCAATTATCAATTTCAGGAAGAACCTTTGTAACAGTAGCAATTATTTTCCATGATGGTCCTTCAACAGAATCTGGACATTATACAGCTTATTTAAAATGTCAAAAAGGCTGGGCTTATTGTAATGATACTGTTTTGACTTTCAAAAAATGTTTGCCTTTTGACTTAAAAAATTCTTACCTAGTGTTTTTACAACCTACCTAAATTTTAGGAAAAGTAATTGGCCTTGAAAGATTGGAGCAATTAATAAAAGTTAGTCATCAGGATACTATATGATGTTCAGATTCTGATCAATCAATCAATCAATCATGCCATTTGTATAGCGCACTACTCACCCGGAAGGGTCTCAAGGCGCTTGGGGGAGGGGGTTCGCTACTGCTCGGACAGCCAGGTCTTGAGTTGTCTCCTGAAGGCGAGGTGGTCCTGGGTCAGCCGAAGGTGGATGGGCAGGGAGTTCCATATCTTGGCCGCCAGCTAGGAGATGGATATGCCTCCAGCGGTGGCTTTTCGGATGCGTGGTACGGCGGCGAGGGCGAGGCTGGTCGACCGTAGCTGGCGGGTGGGCGTGTAGAAGGTCAGGCGGTCGTTGAGGTACTTGGGGCCAAGGTCGTGGAGAGACTTGTGTGCGTGGGTGAGGAGCCTGAATGTGATCCTCTTGTTGACGGGGAGCCAGTGCAGGTCCCTCAGGTGGCTGGAGATGTGGCTGCGTCGGGGGATGTCCAGGATGAGTCGGGCGGAGGCGTTCTGGATGCGTTGGAGTCTTTTCTGTAGCTTGGCTGTGGTTCCGGCGAAGAGGGTGTTTCCGTAGTCCAGACGGCTGGTGACGAGGGCCTGGGTGACTGTCTTCCTGGTTTCTGTCGGGATCCAACTGAAGATCTTGCGAAGCATGCGAAGGGTGTGAAAGCATGATGAGGAGACGGCGTTGACTTGTCTGGTCTTCGAGAGGTAGGAGTCCAGGATGAAGCCCAGGTTGCGTGCATGGTCTGTTGGCTTGGGAGCGGTGCCCAGGGCTGGGGGCCACCAGGAGTCGTCCCACGCGGAGGGCAATGGTCCGAGGATGAGGACTTCCGTCTTGTCTGAGTTCAGTTTCAGGCGGCTGTTCTTCATCCACTCAGCGACGTCTTTCATCCCTTCGTGTAGGCTGGTTCTGGCGGTGTCGGGGTCTCTGGTGAGGGAGAGGATCAGCTGGGTGTCGTCGGCGTAGGAGATGATGTTGAGGTTGTGTTGGTGTGCGATGGCAGCAAGGGGTCTCATGTAGATGTTTAAGAGGGTGGGGCTGAGAGATGATCCTTGCGGGATGCCGCAGATGACTTCGGTGGCCTCGGAGCGATACGGGGGGAGGCGGACTCTCTGTGTTCTTCCGGCGAGGAACGAAATGATCCACTCCAGTGCCTTCTCTTGGATGCCGATGTTGCTGAGGCGTTGGACTAGGGTGCGGTGGCAGACAGTGTTGAACGCTGCAGAGAGGTCCAGGAGGATGAGTGCCGTTGTTTCCCCGTTGTCGAGCAGGGCCCGGATGTCGTCGGTGGCTGCGATGAGGGCGGTCTCGGTGCTGTGGTTGTCTCTGAAACCGGACTGCGAGGGGTCGAGGGATCCGTTCGTCTCGAGAAAGGTGGCGAGCTGTCTGTTGACGATCTTCTCGATGACTTTGGCAGGAAAAGGAAGGAGCGAGATGGGGCGTAAGTTTTTGAGGTCGGTGGGGTCTGCTGTTGGTTTCTTCAGTTGGGTGCTGAGCTCGGCATGCTCCCAGCTCTCCGGGAAGGTGGCGGTGTTGAGGGAGGTGTTGATGATGTCCCGGAGTTGGGGTGCGATGGTGGAGTCGGCCTTGTTGAAGACGTGGTGGGGGCAGGGGTCGGTTGGGGATCCGGAGTGGATGGTGTTCATCGTGCGGGCTGTGTCTTCGGTGGTCGCCGTGGTCCAGGTGCGGAGGGTAGCGGTGGGGTGCGTTGGTTCGACGGTCGGGTGCGTGGGTGGTGCGCCGAAACTGTTGTGGATGTCGGCAATCTTGCGGTGGAAGAATGAGGCGAGGGAGTCGCAGAGATCCTGTGAAGGAGTGATGTCGTTGCTGCCGGTGCTGGGGTTGGAGAACTCCTTGACGATGCTGAAGAGTTCCTTGCTTTCGTGGGCGTTGATGTCCAGTCGTTCCTTCAGTGATTTCTTCTTGGTGGTGCGGATGAGCTGGTGGTGCTTGCGGGTGGCGTGTTTGGGGGCGGTCATGTTGTCAGCGGTCTGGTTGAGGAGCCAGGCTTTCTCGAGGGTGCGGCAGGTCTTCTTGGAGTCCTTGAGTTCGTCGGTGAACCAGGGGGCCTTCTTGCTTCTGGGTCTGCTGGGAGGGTTCTTCAGTGGTGTGAGGTCGTCGGCGCAGGCGGTCAGCCACTGCGTGAAGTTGCGGGCTGCTTTGTTGGGGTCCGTTGTGCTGGCAGGTGGGTTCTGGCTGAGGGAGGTGGTGAGCTGGTCGGCGGTGATCTTGCTCCAGCTTCTGTGAGGGACTTGTTGCGGGTGGTGGTGGGTTGTGGTTTTTCTGAAGCTGAAGTGGACGCAGCTGTGGTCGGTCCAGTGGAGTTCGGTGGAGTGGCTGAAGGTGATGTGCCTGCTGGATGAGAAGACGGGGTCAAGCGTGTGGCCGGCGTAGTGGGTGGGGGTGTTGACCAGTTGCTTGAGTCCGAGGTTGGCGAGGTTGTCCAGCAGGGCGACGGTGTTGCGGTCCTTGATGTTCTCCAGGTGGAAGTTGAGGTCCCCTAGGAGGATGTAGTCGGCGGAGGGGAGGGCGTGTGGGCTGATGAAGTCCGTGATGTCTTTGCTGAATTGTGTGCGTGCTCCCGGGGGTCTGTAGATGAGGGTGCCTCTGAGGGTCATCTTTGGGTCGGTGTGAATCTGGAAGTGGAGGTGCTCGGCGGCGGCGGCGAAGGTGTTGTTGGAGTCGGTCGTGATGCGGATGGTGTTCTTGTGGACGATGGCGATGCCTCCTCCGGTCTGGTTGACGCGGTCCCTACTGATGATCTTGTACCCGTCCGGGATAGCGATGGCGATGTCGGGGGCTGAGGAGGAGTTCATCCAGGTTTCGGTGAGGAAGGCGACGTCTGGTGATGTTGTGTCGAGGAGGTTCCAGAGTTCCATGGCGTGTCTGTGGACGGAGCGGGTGTTGAGCAGGATGCATTTGAGGTTGCTGCTGGTGTTAGGCTTGCCGGCGCGGTGCAGGTTCGGAGGCAGGTGAACTTGCAGGTTCTGCAGGTGAAGGGTCCATGAATGCGTTTCGGGGCGGCCCGGCAGCAGGGGTGTTCCGGCCGGCATTGAGTGCGTTGAGGGCAGCGGCGTCGTAGGTCTGTCGGGTCGTCTTGCATCGGTGGGGGCCAAGGATCCTGGTGCTGGGCGCGGTCGGGCTTGCCTTTGGCGCGCCTTCGGCGCTCAATCGGCGTGCCCGCTGCGCATCCGGGCGGTCGCCATTTAAGGCTAAGTGGGAGGGAGGAGCAGCTGGGAGGCAGGAGCGGGGAGGGCACAGAACAAAAAGGGGGCGTGGCCGTGTGGACGGCGGCGGGAAGCGGGGAGCGGGGCGGGCAAGGCAGGGGGACAACAACAATAATGACTGCTAAAGGAAATACAAATACAGCAGAACAGCACTATACTATGCAGAAAATGGCGGAACAGGCACAGGGGGACAACAACAGAGGTTATGCTAAAAGGAAAAACAAATACAGCATACACAACAATGAATTACGCAAAAACGGCGGCACTGCAGGGCAGGGAACAGCGAGGCAGGCAGCTAGAGTGGCGAGGCAGACAGAACAGCGAGGCTGCGAGCAGCAGCGAGGGCGAGGGGCACACACACACAGCTGGTGGCCGTGCGGCGCGGGGGTGTCCTGAGAACAGGTCACCCTACCTGATAGTTTACCGGTTTTTGTATAAGGTTTTATGGACATGATACACATCCTTGGGTGGAGATATAAATATTGTTAGGTGTTACAAAAAACGTTGGAGCTTTTCATGCAGAAGGTCGGGAAATGGAAGGTCAAGAGTATTATTAAGTATTTTCCAAACCAAGGAATTTTTACGTACTATTTGGCCATGTGGGAAAGTATATCAATGAAAAATGAGTTTCTCGGGTAAATGTTGATAATATATGTTTTTACATAAGTTTGTAATGATACTCAATTGCTTTTCAAACAACGTTTGCCTTTTGACTTAACAAATTCTTACCTAGTGTTTTTAGAACCGAACTTTTAGTGAAAGTAATTGGACAATGAAGATTGGAGCAGTTAATAAAAGTAAGTGTGTTATTCAAAATTAGTTTGTGAGTGAAAGTGATCAAGATAATTAGTAAATTGGTAGTTGTCATAGAGGTAGTATAAGTGTATCACATAGTGAGTGATATCAGTATTATAGGAAATGTTTATCAAGAGTAAGTCAGAGGTGCAAATATAAATAGTGTTAGATGATGAAATAGATGTTGGACTTTTCATTCAGAAAGTCGGGTAAATGGAAGTTTAAAACTACTATTAAGTAATTTCCAAAAAGAGGACTTTCTGTATACCATTTGGCCATGTGGAAAGGTATGTAAATGAAGAATACGTATTTCGGGTAAATGTGGTTAATATAGGTTTCTATATCACTTTAGTTTGAGAGTATAATAATGAGATACTGTATCTTAGAAATTGCTGTTTGGAAGAAAACATTTAAGATATGTTTTTTCTAAGTTTTATAGTTTTTTTAAACACAATCATTTTGATAGTGTTTTTTTGCCCGCTGTGATATGATGAATAGTATTGAATTCACTGTTTTTAGTGAAAATCAATATATTCTGAGAACAGCAAAAATAAACCATATAACATGTTGTACAAGTTAAAGTGCATTTTGTATTGTGAAATATATATTATAACTGATTTGTTTACTTTCTTCCACAGATATTACATTTATAAGGTAAGTACGACTAATAAAAAATAAATTTTCATTACTTTTTTATTTCTGTTTCTTTCTATCCTTCCCTTACTGCCTCTCTCTTAACCTCACTGCTTTCATCCCTTCAGTTTCTCACTCCCTTTCTCTTATGTTCACTCCCTTTAACTCATCCACATTTTTTTTATTGCTCCTTCACTCAGTCCCCTTCTCTCACTTTTTCCTTCACTCCCTCTATTTCCTCTCTCTTTTACTCTTCTTGTCTAATGCTCACTCGCCTTTATTCATCCTCTATCACCTCTGTTTCGTCAAACTTACTGTCATCCTTTTTCCCTACATCACCCCTGTCCCTTTATTGTGCTTCCCTCACTTATCCTCATTCCCTATACTTCACTCTCCTTCTTCTTAGTCTTCTCACCCACTCATGTTAAGTCAGTCCCTCCGTTTCACTCCCCTTCACCTCTCTTTCCTTCCTTTACTCACTCACTAATTCCCCTTCTGTCACTCACCTAACTGCACTTCAAACACACCTTCCCAAAACTCCCTGTGTCCTCTTTTTTCTCTGTACTCTTCCATCACTCCCTCTCTCTTAGACTCACTGTTGTTAACGCACCTGCACTAATTCCCCCTTCCATCTCCCTCATTTCCCTTCCCTAACTCCTCTTTTCTTTTTCTCCTGCTTTGTCTCTTGTACTGTAAATAATGTATTATAACTGATTTGTTTTTTCGTTTCCACAGATATTTCATTTATAAGGTAAGTACGACTGACCCAAAAAACTTTTTTTTTCTCTTTTTGTCTATCCTTCCATCGCTCCCTGTCTCTTAGAGTGACTCTCTCCATCACCTTATTCTGTCACTCCTTTTCCCTCACCTACACTACCTCATTTTCCGTTCTTTGATCCCTCGCTGAGTCTCCTTCTATCACTCCTTCCTTCACTCCCTGTGTGTAGTTAATCACTCACTCCCATTGTCTCACGCTCACTCGACTTTATCCACCCTCTATCATTTGTCTTTCTTCAACTTCACTATCCTTCTCTCACTCACCTCACCCTTGTTTCGTTAGGCTGCTTCCCTCAGTACCCTTTATTCCTATCATTCACTCCCCTTCTCCTTTCTTGTTTCCCTCACTTACCTTTTCTCAGTTCATCTGATTTACTCCCCTTCACCTCTTTTTCCTTCTTTTGCTCCCTTACTCATTAACCTTCCCTCACTCATCTTACTCCACTTCACTTACTCCTTCTGTTACTCCCTTTGAACTCTGACATCCTCACTTCTCTTTCTTCACTGTCTCTCTGTTAGCCTTACTTCCTCTGTCCCTTCACCGTCTCACTGCCCTTCCCTTACACTCACTCTCTTTAACTCACCCACACTCCATCACTTGTCTTTCTTTGCTCCCTCACTCAGTCCCCTTCTCTCACTCTTTCCTTCACTCCCTCTGTGTCCTCACTCCCCTTGTGTCACGCTCATTCGCCATCTCTCCTTTGACTGTGCTATGTCTTCCTTTGCTTGTTCCATGTTTCTCTGTGTGTGTGCCATCTTACCCTCTGTCTGCACAATATATGCATGTGCGTGTGTCATCTTACCCTCTGCTTGCAGCATCTCACCCTCTACTTGTTCTATCTCACTCTCTGCCTGCACCATCTTACTCTCCACCTGTGGCATGTGTCCCTCTGCATGTGCCATCCATCTTTCTTGACTCTTAATCTCCTTCCTTCTCTCTTGTATTGTGAAATATACATTGTATGCATTATAATTTATTTGTTTCTTGTGTTTTACAGAAATTATATTTTTACAAAATAATTTCTTTAAGTTTTTTTATATCTTAGAAGGTAAGTATAAGAAATCAAAAACTTTTTTCGCATCAGTGTCTAAGTTTTCATTATATATAAGGTAAGTATGAGAATCAAAAATAAGTTTGTTATCACTCTCTTATTGTGACAGAATAACTGCCTTACTCTTTCTCAGTCCCTTGCTCCCTCTCTCTCTACATGCCTCTCCCTTACAGTTAATCTTCCTTGCTCTCTCTTTCTACCACTCCTCCTCTTTACCTCAGTCAGTTTCACTCTTTCTTTATTTTGTTAGGTTTGATCTTATTCTCCTTCCTTCACTCTGTTATCCATTTCTTACCTGTTAGTAAACCTTCATTTATTGGCACTCCACTTCCTCCAGTGCACTTCCTTCTCCCTGTTTCTCACACCTCTTCCCTTTTGTGTTCACTTTTGTTCACTTCACTTTAATTAGTCTTTATTCGATATATTTCAATCATAAAAAGACATTTTCCAAAGAAAAATAAAATGCGTTGTTTTATATCCCACCCCATCCCCCCACCCCACAGAAATACAGAATCCACATCAGTTAATACAATAAATAGACAGAAAAAAGCAAAATAATAAAAAGACTTCCTATCTCATACTATTTACACTACTACTATATATACTACTTACATATTTACACAATCTTACAACATCCTATTTACATTTTTACCTAATCTTTAAAATATCCGGCTAAGTTCATTAGAATCCAATCAAACAAGGATAAAAACCAACAACTATATGTTGGAAAGTTACATATTTTATCACGTAAAATGTAACTTAAAAAAAAAAAAAACTTAAATAAATACAAACTGTGCGGCATTGGATAGAAATCCTAACTTATTCCAAACAGGTTTTGCGTGCCCGAATTATCCACATCCAGTGAAGGAACTTTGCCATAGCTATAACAACAGGCTGGGAGGAATCTGTTCTTAAAATCCTGACAGCCTCATTTGACGTCTTTATACCTAACTGGATGCAAATTGGTTTGAGCCATGATTGTCTCGGTATTCTATATTCAGGGCAGGCAAATAACACATGACCAATGTTTTCATTTTGGTCCGGACAGAAAGGGCACCTTGGAGTTTGTGCTTTATACCATTTCACTGTAAGGGCATTCAGTGGGAGTGTCCCCACCCTCATCTGATGGTACCTCTTCCGGTCCCCTGGGACCGTAATCCAATCCCAGTATAATTCTAGGGCCGGTGAGTGCTTGAGCTCCAAATAATCATATGTAAAAGAACGATCAATATGATTCCTAAAGCACTTAATCTCCACCATACTCCAGTAGAGTTCACGAAGTATCTTTTTTGGTGGAAACACACTATTTAGTGGATCATCCCACATTTGGGATAGACCCAATGCCCTATATAGAAGCTTAGCCTCTTTCAACCAGACTATCTTATTAGCAGTATCTAGGGATCTCACCTCCAGGAAGCCTTGGGCATACTGAGAGAGCTCCGGAGTAATCCATAACCTTCTCCAGTAGGCCACAATTCTATACTTGGCTATGTCACTAAAGCTATAGATTCCCAGATCATACTTTAAAGGTATCAATGGGGTTGACATTGGTAGCCCAGTAATGTTGCGAAGAAATTTATTCTGTGCAACCGTCAACTTATTCAGATTACTGGACCCCCATAATTCTGCTCCATAAAGAACAGCTGCTCCCACCTTAGCATTGTAGATTTTTAAGACAGGTCTAATTGGTTTGGTGTGAGATGAAAAAAGCTCCTTTGTGAGAGCTCCTGCAAGTTGAGCATGCTTTGTGTCTAGTTCGTTAGTATGGTGTTTCCAATCTAGATTGTAGGTCAGATTGATGCCAAGATACTTAAAGACCTGGGTCTGCTCAAGCTGAACCCCATCCATAATGACTCTGCCTCTAATATGTTTTCGTTTGTGCATAACCATAAACTTGGTTTTGCTGGTGTTAATTACAAGGCCATGATCCTTGCAGAAACCTTCAAACACCCTAATGGCCTTTTGTAGGCCCTGCTGCGTCTTTGATATCAGCAGGGTGTCGTCCGCAAACATCAACAGGGGGATCGGCCTTCCTGCCAACCTAGGGGCATCCGTGGGCTTTTGTTCGAAATAGCCGATCACCCTGTTGATGTATAGCGAGAAGAGTGTTGGTGCCAACACGCACCCTTGACGTACCCCCCCGCTATAGGGAACTTCTCAGTAGTACTACCCTGCTGATTCCATCGGACTTGTGCAAAACTATTTTCGTGCATCCTAATCAATAAAGACAGGATTTCCATTGGAATGCCCTGGTCGTGTAGGATATTCCACAGTTTTTGGCGGGGAACTAAATCAAAAGCTGATTTTAAATCAACGAAAGCTGCAAAAAGCATCCCGCCTTCTAATAAAACTGTACGCCAATATAATAAAACAAATCTAAAAATTTGATCAATAGTGCTGGTATGACTACGGAAACCAGCCTGCAGGGGAGATAATATATCATTTTCATCTATCCACCCGTGGATTCGCTGTAATAATAGTCTTGCCACAACTTTTTGCATACATGCAATCAGGCTAATGGGCCTGTAATTGCCTGGATCCGAGCATGCCCCCTTTTTAAAGATGGGGATAATCTCGGCTCCCTTCCAGGTCTCAGGGATAGGCGAGCCCTTTGCAATAGCATTGGCTAACAGCTGAATGTAGGTGGCCCATAGATCCTTGTCATGCATAAACAGATCTGCAGGGATAAAATCTAGGCCCGGAGCTCTGGCTTTAGGTATACAGCTCAGAGTCTTTAAGATATCATCTTTTGAAAAGACTAAAGGGCTCTCGAGGATATCTACAAAAGCTAGACATTCCTCTTCGACTTCATCCTCAGCAGAAAAGTGGGTAGAAAAATGGGATACCCAGGCTTCTGGTTGCACATGGTTAATGGGTTCTCCTCTACTAGAGCCCCTTCCCCATTTGACGATATTCCAGAAGGGTGTCATGGATCTTTCCCTACTGGCATCAAGTAGGTCCCTCCAGTAGCCTTCCTCCCAATCCCTTTTTGCACTAAGTTGCACTTTTTTGTACATAACTCGGGCCTCCCTTATTTTAGTTTTGTCTCGAGATTTTACCGCATCTGACAATAGTCTATAGGCAGTCCTGCAGGACTTGTCATACCACTGATTCTCCTTTCTGATTGGTCTACGTGGCTTTTTCTTGGCTTTCTTTAAAAAAAACGATTTTAAATTGTTAAAAAATTTATCGTGGATCCTGCTAATTTCAGCTATCGGGGTATTATTTTCAAGTATATCCTGGACTTCTTGAATGGCCAAAATTGTTAAATCCCTTATGGCTACCATGCTTTCCTCATTAGCTGCACAAGTTGCCCATCTAATGTGTCTTTGATCGTTAGAGAGGTTTATCTGGACAGTTTCCCTCTCCTCCTCATTTGCCATCAGATCGAACAATTTAAAGGTTAGAATCAGTGGGTCATGGTCGCTTTCCACCCTAGTCTCAACCCTCATATCAAGAACTTTCCCCCAATTCTCTTTATTAGTTAATATATAATCAATACGGCTTTGCGTACTTCCATTAGAGAAAGTAGGGGCGCCCTGCTTGTCCGATGGCGTTCTTCCATTAGTGGCCCTCAACCCAGACTCAACACATAATACTTTTAGCTGTAATGCAGCCTCAGTCCATCTTTTGATGGGTATCAGGGAAAGCTGTGGGATTTCCCAAATGAAGTCCTCTTCGGTAGTGAGGTCAACATCCTGGTTGTCAAGTGGTTCAAAACAACAATTAAAATCACCACCAATAATAATATCAGCATTCAAACAGTGTTGATTTAATAGTATATCCAATATCTCAACCGCCTTGGTGGATTTGCCACCCGGTAGGCCCCTTGAATAAATGTTGAAAATAAAAATGTCCCTACTTGGAGGTCGCTGTAATTTGACCATTAGTATATCAGGACTATTGGTATCTATTTGTAACACTGTGTAGTCATTCCTCTGCTTAATCCATGTAACCAAGCCACCTTTTGCCCTTCCCCTTGAACTCGGGGTGGCTGGAATAAAATAATGTAGATAACCCTGGATTGGATCCGGTTCTATCTGCCAAGTCTCCTGCAAGAGGATTATATCCTTAGAATCCAGGAAATTTAGCAGATCCTGTGATAAAATCTTATTTTTTAACCCTGCCACATTCCAGGACAACAAGGTACTTTGCATATCAACATTGTCACTGGTAGGTTTTGTACTATTAGTTAAACCTTTACCATGTCGCTGAGTAAAAATATATTCACATGCATTACCTTCTATAGTACCCAGTTCAGGGGAGAGAATCTCATATGACTCAAGTATATCATTATTTGTAGTGAGTTTGGGACATTCAGTACACTGTTCAACATTAATCACATTTCCAGATTCGACCTGAATGCTACTTTCATTGCTCAGAACATCAGCTAATCCAGTGTTTGAACGGGTGCCCATTTCCCTAGCCTCATAAGTGACAGCAGGAATTAGAAAATTATCAAGACTATTACCCAGTCAATCACAGTCATTTAGCCCTGATAAGGCATCATATCTATTACCTAGAACCATACCCCAGTCTTTTTGGGGAACACCTTGGCCTCTGTTGTTTCTCACAGTGTTCCACATAGGTCCGGGGGTCCTAGGAAAAGTCACATTCTTTTGCTCTCCGTAAAAGAATTTTAACGTAAGGGGAACAACAGATCCTGCTCTTCTTTGGGGGGGATTAATATGTTTTAGGAGATTAGGCAGAACACCAGGATGGAAAAATGTCACTAAAACACAATCTCCCTTGAATACTTTCGGTCGATTTCCAATCCACGCCACCCTCTTAGTGGATTTAATCTCAGACGCAAGTTGATGTTTACCTCCTGGTGCCATTTGCATATTGTTTGTTAACCAATGGAGGGCTTTGCTGGACAAAGATTCCGAAGTTTCGGGTTGTGCGTCTGCTGGCGAGGGGACATTTGCCAGAACCAGGACCACAGGAGACGCTTCCTCAATAAATTGGAGGGGATCTGTTTCCTGACAGTTTAATGGCAAGTTTTTGGGTCCTGATACCTCGGTAATGTTTGGAGGTCGAGTGATAGGATGAGTTTCATTCCCGACTGTACTTTCTGGGAGCATAGGACTTATCTCCTTTTCTATAGAGCTCTTTGCCTTGGATTCAATTGATTTTACCATTTGTGTCACTAAAGTATTGACCGTCTCAGCCCCTTCCACAGCTTTGACTTGAAGAGTAGTCATCTTTTTTACCTCCGCATTCAATTTATCGATCTTAGCGATCAGAGGCTTTATGATAGTTTGGATTTTGGAATCAATAATGTCTGCTATTTTCTGGAGCAAATCATCTTCGTTATAGCTTTTTTCATGATTGCTTTTATCAAGGACATTAATATCACCATCATCTAAAGTTTTTGCCTTATTTTGACCTGTTGGAGAAACATTTTTCCTCCTATTACTAGAACGTAACCCCATCCGTTTTTGATGACTTCTCCTGTTTTTCCTCGTAGGTCTAGTTTCGGGAGAAGGTAAATCATCAGCATTGTGCACCAGAATCTCATGGTCATGTTCAGTGTTTACTCCTTGGTCTAGTTGTAAAGCATTAGCGGCATCATCCAGATTAAGACTAATCTGATCATCCAAATTTGGAGTAGGATGAACCGTGATGTCTATTAGGTTTGGGGTATCATCCAGTACTAGAGAACCTGAATGTTGAGGACTTTGGATTGGGCTTAATAGCTGTAAGTCAGGCGACTGACTTAATCCCAATGATTCTCTTCTGTCTTTATTTATTTTAGTTATAACTTGAAGCATGTAGTTTTCAATGGGCTTAGAGTTGACAGTAGGCTTAGAGCTAGCAGGAGGCTGTTTTTTTGAATTCTTTTTAGACATATTAAGAATATGTAGTCAATTGACCAGGGATTATGTAAGCTTTACCAGTGAACACCGGGTACTTGAATAGAGCCTTACTTGATGACACTATGTAGGAAAGTTAGTAATGAAAAGGATTTGCTTACTTGCTTGGATTGCAGACGTTAGAGGGGTGGCCCAGTCCAGTCCCGGCCAGTCTAGGACTGTCTAAGACTGTCCCGCCCTTGTCCCGGGCTTCTCCCGGGCGCTCCCGCGCGCGACTCGCGGGTGCGAGGGGCGTTCCGCTCTTTCAAGCGCCTCCGGGCGCTCGTGCGGCGTCACTTCCGCCGCCGGGGCACCTGGGAGTTGTAGTGCTGGAGCGCTATGGAGCTGAGCGCTGGTAGCGCTGGCCGTTTCCCTCACGGCGTCGGTAGAGCGCTGGAGCGCTGTAGTGGCAAGCAATGTATTCTCTGCTGACCTCGATGGCCGTTCACCTCACGGCTTTTGAAAAAGGAAAGTGTCCCGCCGGAGCTCCGGGCGCTCCGCTCTTTCAAGCGCCTCCGGGCGCTCGTGCGGCGTCACTTCCGCCGCCGGGGCACCTGGGAGTTGTAGTGCTGGAGCGCTATGGAGCTGAGCGCTGGTAGCGCTGGCCGTTTCCCTCACGGCGTCGGTAGAGCGCTGGAGCGCTGTAGTGGCAAGCAATGTATTCTCTGCTGACCTCGATGGCCGTTCACCTCACGGCTTTTGAAAAAGGAAAGTGTCCCACTTTTGTTTACACTTCTTTGTTTTGAAAACAGTGCCACAGGCCCTTAAATATTCGTTAGTTACCACCGAATACTATACGGCCTCAAGGCCCATAGGATTCAATGGCAATTACCGAATCGGTAAATACCGATTCGGTAAAATGACTGAATTATACAGATTCGGTAATTTCAAAAGAGAAATTACATACATCCCATTTACCTACTCTTAAATATTGAAGTGGTATGATTTGGGACGCGATGTAGGTAGGCATTTACCGGTCGGTAACGGCTGAATTTGGCCGTTACCGACCGGTAAATGCCTTTTCCTATGTAGGAGGCATTTATTTACAGATTTGGTATTTTGACCGATTCTGCATTTACCGAATCGGTAAAATTACCGAATCGGTAAATACAGACTCGGTAAAAATACCAAATCTGTAAATTCTAATGTAGGTAGCACTGTTGATAGTGCTAGAGGCGTCTAAGAATTCGTTATTTACCACTCAATACAATTGGGTGGTAAATAAGGAATTCCTGTGTACATGCACATCTGTGCATGTACACCTGTGCCATGTGGCACACATACATTCCCTAAGGGCATGTATGTGTGTCACATTGACACAAGCCAAAAACAGGGGTGCTACAGGGTGTCAAAGTGACACCCTGTTCCCCCTGGCAGGATTCAGTATTTACCGATTCGGTAATTACCGAATCGGTATTTGGCATTGATTCCAATGGGCTTCAAGGCCCATAGGAATCAATGGCAAATACAGATTCGGTAATTTTCGAATCGGTAATTACCGAATTTTACTGAATCGGTAATTAATTCGGTAAAAATACCTACATCCCCATTGCCAGTTCTTAAATACCGAATCGGTATGATTCGGTATTTAAGAAGTGGTAATCTGGGATTACCTACATCGGGCCCTCGGTATTTATGAGTAGGTAAATCGAGATTACGTACATATGGCCCATTGAGTTGTAACATATTTATATACATATGTTACATTTCAGTGCTTTGGAAGTAGTGCATTATACTATAGGTAAACATCTTATAGGTTTATGCTGTACCACATCCTTATAGTTTTGCACTTTGACATTCACTATGACAAACTTTTACATACAAACATAGAAATTTAGTTATTTCTTTAACCAGTAGAGGTAGTTCTAAAAAGAACTGTTTTTTTTTTGTTTTTGTTTTGCTTGAAAAACGGTGTAAAAAAATAAACTTTTTAAGGCAGATAATTGTTCAACCTGAACAAACTATGAAAAATAAAGAAAAAAATGATGGGGTGCACCTGTGCTTCCTGTTTTTTTGCAGGATAACTTGAATGGACTCTTGTCCAAAGGCTATTAGTTTCTGGCAACAAATGCATTGCATCATCAAATTCTTAAGTTCTGGTTGGATATTTGTAATCATTGATGCTTGCATTGGTGGTGCTGTTGGTTGAAAAGAAGTGCTGGGAGCAGAGCCCTGCTCCTCTGATGATCTTTTCATTACAGCTTTACTCCAATTGTTTGGGTGTATATTCTTGACATGGCGTTCCATGCTAAAAGTTCCAAAGCTGTACTTCTTCTGTGGATCCCCTCTGGAAAGTACCGTGTCACAGATTTTGCATGTGACAAAAGGCGCATTTACCTTTTTCTGTCCTTCTGGGAATTTAAAAAATGTCCAAACTATGGACTCTTTCCGTGATCTAGGGGTTTCAGGAACAAACTCTTCTGAAGATGAACTAGAAGAATCCTCAAGTTCCTGGTATTCAGAATGCTCAGGTTCCTCATGTTCAGAATGCTCAGGTTCCTGCTGTTCAGACATTTCAATAGATTTTTCAGGAGCAAAGTGCTGATGAAAAAGGGTGTTTCTTCCTCGAAAGCCAAAGAAGAATGATGAAGATGAGAGGGGTCTTTCAAGAATTGGAGTAGGAAGTATTATAAACCAATAAAATCTTTTGTTGTGAGGTCACATGGTTGGACGTAAGCTTACGGAGCGTTTACGCAGCGTTTACGGAGCGCTTACATAAGCTTACGGTGCATCTATGTATTATTTACGGAGCGCTAACGTCATCTTACGATGCGCTAAAGTAGTACGCACCCTCGCGAGATTTATAATTGCTTTAATAAAGTTATATATGGTCTTTAAAAGTTTAAATTAACATGTTCTTTATTATCCCAGATAATGTCTACCTTTTAATTGTGCAATGAATACGTAGATATAACGATTTAAAGTTTATAAAACCTTCAGGGGTAAGAGCTCGAAGCTTTTACGGTGCGCGGACGGAGCTCTTACATTGCGTGCGCGTGCGACGTACCCTCGCGAGATTTGTTACTACTTCAAAAAGTAATATACTGTTGTTAAAAGTTTAAAACAAACATTTTCTACATTAAAGCAGATATTGTCTACCTTTAAAATCTACGTTAAAAACGTAGATATTATGTTTTAGAAATTTAAAAAATTTGTCGGGGTAAGAGCTCAGAGCGTTTACGGTGTGCTTACGGAGTGCTCACGGTGCGCGGACCTTGTAATCGTATAAAAAAAAACTTGAAAATAAAAATTATATATATATATTATATTAAATATATATATTCACTGAAAAACCATAGGTTTCAAGCCTTACATAGGGGTCGATTAGGATCGCGGACGGACTTGAGTCCGTCCGCGACCCCAGAGTAGGAGGGAACATCCGCATGGGCTGCGGCGTTCCCTCCGTGCAGATTAGGATGTGACCGCCAGGGTGGCGGTCACATCCTCTATTCTTAACATTGCGGCGGGTACAGCTTCAAGCTGCACCCGCCGCAATGTTAAGAATGCGTGCACAAAGCGGCAGGCACCGCGCGGTGCCTGCTGCTTTGTTCACGCAAATGCAGGGGGGTACCATAGGTATCCCCCATGTGCACCCCCAAACCCCTTCACCCAGGGGGCCCGCAACGGGCCCCCGAAGTGAAGATCGGTATGCTTTTCCACGGCGGAAAACCGCTGCGGAAAAGCATACATTTTACTCCATCATAATATGGCTGGCGGTGTCTGATAGACACCGCCAGCCATGTTATAGCTTTTCCGCCGCGGTCGGAAGGCGACCGCAGCGTAAAAGCTGCGGACGGAAAAAAGATCCCCCAGCCATCCTAATCTGGCGGGGGGTCTTTTTCTGTCCGCAGCAGTTTTCCCGCATCCTCCTGGCCGGCGGTGGCTTCCGCCGGCCCGGATGATGCGGGAAAACCGATATCATAATCGGCCCCATAGTTAGGTATTAGCAATTAAAAAACCTTGCAAATTCACTGAAAAAACCATAGGTTTCAGGTCACATATTACATAATTCATGACATGGTCAGTGACATCACTGATGACATCTCAAATGACATCACTGATGACATCACTGATGACATCATCCAGTGACTGTGTGTTTCTGTAAAGTTTAAATACGTTTTACATATTGAAGAATGAGTGGATGTATAAGTGTCTGGATGAAAGATTTGGTTGGTACATGACTGAATGTATGAGTGAGTGATTAAATGTGTCTTACTGAATGCATGGGTTAGTGACTAAACTGTCTGAATGTGTGCATCAGTATGTCTGTTGTTGTGTAAGCAACTTAAACTCCTCCGCAACACTGCGGAACGAGCTGCCCCCTCAGAATCTAACAAAGAAATCTACAGTTGCAATCTGCTCGTGGAATGTGCACGGCTTTCGAGAAATGGCCCATGATTATGAAACCCAAGCATTCTTTCTACGCCAAGATATAATCTTGATACAGGAGTCATGGAAATTACATTCGACTCCAATTCTAGGCTTCAAAGAACATCAAATATATGCAGAAAGCTTCTTCACGCATGGCCACCCCCGCGGCGGACTATCGACATACGTAACCTATAAATATAATTGGGCATCTGAGGAGATAGATGTGGGCCTGAAGTGGGTCCAGGTGACCAGAATCATCGAACACCCATCACCGGGGACAGAACCGTGGAAAATGATAATATTTAACATGTATATCCATCCGGACAAGAAGTCACAAAAAGAAAAACACGTGATCCTGCTGTCACTAATTAAGGTTATGCAAAGGATCTAGTCGCATTACCCTTTGGTTATCTCCGGGGACTTCAACAACGCCCTTATCGACCAAAACAAGGCGAAGGTGAAGATGAAAGCAAACAGTGGCGGAAAAAAGTTAGCATCTAGCCTCAATGATTACGGCCTGTCAATCCTGAATGGCAACACAAAGGGGGATAGGCCGGCAGCCGTCATATATCTGAGCGGCAGGGTATACTCTATAATCGACTACTCTATAGTAAGTGACAAATTAATCTCCAGCATTGAATCTTTTGGTATAGAACATCGAGTAGAAAGCGACCATTTCCCCCAAAAAATAAGTCTGAAAAATGCACCAAGCTTTGCGCCAACAACGACCTCACTACTGCAATACGCATCAAAGTTCAACCTGAGAAAACTAAAATGGCGTGGAGAGGGGCTTGGCAAAATCACAAACTTAGTTAAAGCACATATGGCCAACTTAGGAACACAAAAGGAGGAGGACCGTGCTCCCAACTGGGAGCAAATGATTCAGGTACTACAGCAAAAGTTCCCAGCAAGGTCACGGAACCACAGACATCTTTACAACAAGAGGGAGCCATGGTTCAGCATGGACCTAAGAGCTAAAAAAAGACAGGTGGCCATGGAAGTCCGGGCCCTCACAAGCCAAAAAACATCGGGGTCAGCGGCAAACAAATCCAACCTAAGGAGAGCCAGGAGCACCTACACGAAGGCATTGAGGGCCGCAAAACACTTATACAAAGAGACCATTTGGAACAAACTGCTAATCGCAGGAAAACACCCTAATAGCCGGAACTTCTGGGGCATCATAAATTAGCTCAACCAAGGGGCAAAACTCCAACAAGAAGCCGTGGTTGGTGCAGAAACCTGGATCAGACATGTGCAAACCCTATACAGTAATACAGCTCCAAGCCATGCCAAAGGCTCAGGGGTAGCTAAGAACAACATGGAGGAACCAAAAGGAGTGAAGAACAAGGTCTACTGGGAATTCGGACAGGAAAAACATCAGAAGGGGCCAACAGAACCAGACGACCTAACATCCAAAAATGATCTGAGGACGATAATCTCAAGACTAAAGTCAGAGGGTGCAGCAGGACCAAAGGGGTTGCCAAACGCGATCTTTAAGCACGACCCAGATCTGTGGTCAGAGACCCTAACACCTCTGTTCAACAGAATATACAAACAAGCAGAGTTACCCGCCTCCTGGAAAGGCAGCATTATCCACCCAATATTCAAGCACGGCGATCACCGCAATCCCACAAATTTCAGACTGATATCGTTAATAGACGTAGAGGCCAAACTCTACGCCTCCTGCATCCTACTGGAACTACAAGCCTGGATAACAGAAACAAAGATCATGCCAAAATTTCAAACAGGATTCAGGCAAGGAATGGGAACAATAACCAACCTAACTTGCCTGGCTATCCTAACAGACCAAGCGGTAGCAAAGGGCACCCGCCTGTATGCCTGTTTCATAGATATCAAGTCTGCCTTTGATCGGGTGAATAGAGAGCGCCTATGGAGAAAATTGGAGAGCTGGGGATTGCCACATCAACTTTTAATAGCTATCAAAGCCCTACATCACCACACCTGGGCAAAAGTGAAACTGGGAAATGGAGGCAGTACTACCAGGAGAATCCAAACGCACCAAGGCCTAAAACAAGGCTGCGTATTAGCCCCCACCCTCTTTTCCTTTCCGACCTCACAAGAGCGATCGAATCAGCAGACAGCCACCCACCACACTTGGTAAATAACCCAATACACTACCTACAATATGCCGACGACATTGTACTGTTGAGTAAAACCCCAATCGGCTTACAAAGAGCTATCAATAAATTAACATCGTACTTAGAACGGGAAAACCTGGACCTAAACAAAGAAAAAACCAAAGTGGTACGTCTAGTTGACCCGCAAAAATTAAAGTACAAATGGATGGCCCAGGGAACAACAGTGAAAGAACAAGAGTATTATAAGTATTTGGGAATAACAATCACAAAAGGAGGAAATCACAAGGACCACAAAACAGCATTAAAAGCAAAGCACAATCCTTAATCTTTGCATACCATTCCCTTAAAGGACTGCCCCAACTATAACCATCTTTTAAAAGTAATGGCAGCGCAGATAATGCCCACCCTATCCTCTGGTCTAGTTACATGGTGCGGCAAGGAGGCCGATCTTTTAAACGATTTACAGATTCAAATTTATAAAGCGGTCTTTAATCTGCCAAAATCTGCCTCCGCCTCACAAGTCAGGCTAGAATTCGGCCTGCAAAATCAGAAGTTCCGGAGCATGAGCAGCTTCGTGAAACTCTGTTATAAACTTCGATCTGCAGACCCTGACACACTGGACTGGCTAAGTTGGGAGGAAATCATAAAACGGGGGGAAACCGAAACCCCGAATATCTGGGGACAGTATTTGAAATTGTGTGTGGAAAAATTGGAGCTGGAATCAGCATGGAAACCAGGGACAGATAAGGCAATGCTAAGCAAACTAGCCAACGCGGCAGCAAAAAGAAAATCCTTTCTGGAGGATAAAGAGATACTGGCAAAACGTCGGCACGGCTGGACCATCATGAACTCCTTTACAACCCTAAAACCACTGGCATATTTAGTATCCCACTTTAGTGATTATCTCAAAAAGGCTTTCATAGCTTATCGGATGGGGATGCATGTCTCAAAAGATCTACTACCATCCTGGAAACCTTCCCACCAGACGAAACAATGCCGCCTCTGTGGGTATAAAACAGAAACCCTTGTCCACCTCTTCTGTATATGCCCGGCCCTGATAAATCAGAGACGACTCTTATTGAAACCCATCCTGAACACGCTAAACATTCGCTCTTGCAGACATGCAGTCACAAGCTGGCTCGGAGGTGCCTCCATAATCTTGGCATGCCGCGGAGTCAAATTCCTGGAAGAAGCTAGAAAATGTCTAGAACAAACTGAACAGGAGGGCTATCAAGGTGGCAGGCCAACAGGGACAGTCTAATCCTCGGATTTTATACACATTGTCTCCAATAAAAATGGAGGCCGAGAGACAATAACCTCAGCATTTTTAACAAACTTTGTACTGTAATTTTATCATGAGAATTTTGTAATGATTTTAACTAATTATGCAAATAAACATTGATTTGATTTGATTTGTGTAAGCAACTGCATGTGTTGATCAGTAGCTATATGAGTGGCTATATGTGTTATTGATTGGTTGCCTGAGTATTTGTATGGGAGACTGAGTTTGTGTGTGGGTAGCTGGCATATATAAATGACTATACATAGGAGCCACTGATTGTGCGAGTGGCTGTATGGATCATTGTGTACTTATCTCAGTAATTGTATAACAAAGTAAGTATGTGTTAGTATATGTTTGAATAAGTAAGGTGTTGTGTGTATAACTGTATAGTTGAGGAAATGAAAGTGTGATTGATTCTTTGCATGACTGACTAGATGTGTGAGTAACTCCATGGATGAGTGGCAGAGTGTGAGTGTCTGTATAGGTGTTTGAGTGCAGATGATAGTGTTGTATTGATGAGTGACTGTATGTATGAGTGATTCTATGGGTAAATGATTGGATGTGTGTATAGACCTAGCAATCAGTGTGTGCGTATGTAGTAACTGGTATTGGTGTGTCAATGGTTTCAAGAATGGTAGTCTGTGTTTAACACTGGGTGTATCAAAGGTTATATTAGAATGTGAAGAGGTGCATCGTATTATCACATGAATGATATCATCAGTGATGTGATCAGTGATGTCAATTGAGATGTCATCAGTGATGTCATCAGAGATGTCACTGACCATGTCATGAATGATGTAATATGTGACATCATCAGCAGTGGATTGCGGGTGCGTGAAATATAGTTAGTACAACTGACTATATAGGAGCAATTTCAATGCTTTTTTAAATGCTAATTCCTAACTATATATGACCTGAAACCTATGGTTTTTTCAGTGAATTTGCACGTTTTTTTAAATGCTAATACGTAACTATATATGACCTGAAACCGATGGTTTTTTCAGTGAATTTGCAAGGTTTTTTAAATGCTAATTCCTAACTATATATGACCTGAAACCTTTGGTTTATTAAGTGAATTTGTACGGTTTTTTAAATGCTAATACCTAACTATATATGACCTGAAACCTATGGTTTTTTCAGTTAATATTATAATTAGTACAATGTTACTATTCAAAAATCATATTTTCTTTTGCCAATACCTTTAGCACCGTTTGACGTATCTTCGTGAAATGTTCAAATCCAATGACCAGCTCAGGTCAGCTCCTGTCTTGAAAGTTTGGGGGTGATTGGTCAAGCAGGGGCGAGAAAAAAGGGGGTCTCAAAATGCATTTTCCCCATGTTAATTTCGATAGGAATTTTGTAACAGGCTACAGCCCGAACTGCTGAACAGAATTAGACCAAATTTGGCAAAAAGGCAGCTATTAGTTCAAAAAGCACTCTTTTTTTAAATGGTTTAAATCCGTTCAGTGGTTGCTGAGAAATTCCAAAAATAACAATATTGATATCTGAGCATCGAGAAGGAGCTGTGAATCCTCCCAAACACGAGCTTCATTCTTTTTGGCTGCCAACACTCCAAACCAGAATGTGTTGGGCGCAATCTTGTGACTCGGTAACCAAGTCACAAGAAAACAGTAAAACAAAGATAAAAAACAAAACTGGGAGGCAGGGAAAAAACACACTGACCCCCTAGGACTGCTCAGGTGGTCCCACAAGGACCCCAGGGCCCAAAAACATTTTTTTGTTTAAAAATTGGCTGAATTTGTGCCGGGAGCCCGAATCCGGGCTGAAAAACAAAACAAAAAGCTAAGCGAAGGAGCTTCATTTTCCATAAGCCCCCGGGTGGGCCAGGTCCTGGGGCAATGTTTATAATGTATGTGGGGGGGGCGCAGCCCCAGGAGCTGCCACCTCCCTGGGGTTTAGTTTATAATGCATGGGGGTATGCAGCCCCCCCGCAGTCCAGGGGACAGCACCTCCCAGGGCTCTAGGATTTAAATGCTATTTATTAAAATGCGTGTCGGGTTTCTCTCCCCCACGCTGCCCTAGGGACCGCCACCTCCCTAGGGCATTGGTAATAAAAGTAGACTGCCACCTCCCCGGGGTATTTAACATTTTAGGGAGGGGGCCTTGTGGGGCCCCCAAGCCCCGGGGACCACAATTTCCGGGGCTATAGGATTTAAATGCGGGGGCCATGTGGCCCCCTGCAGCCCCGGGGGCAGCATAAAAGCTAAGCTATAAACTCAATGAGACACAATAAAAGAAGGAACCACTGAGGAGTACTTCTGGACCTAGTCAGAGGTATGAGCAAGGACATTGGAATTATGTGACTCTTCGGCTGCACCAATTTTCACATAATTAAAACATTTCCGCATTTGCCAAATGTCGATCATCTGCTGCCTAATCTGCAGATTTGAACAAAAAAAAGCCCTGTTTCTAGCTCAAACCGCTCAAATGTTCCCAAAAATGCAGCATCATCTGTTACACCAAAGCTGGAATGGTCATGTGTTACTTATTGCAAAATGTAGGTGTTAAACTGGTGCTAATGGTGTACAATCCTCTCTTCATTCTGTGCCACTCTTGCTTCTTTCTGCACCTTTCTTTCTCTTTCTGCACCTCACTGTCTTCTTTTTGCACTTCACTTGCTTCTTTCTGTACTTCTCTTGCCTCTTTCTGCACCTCACTTGCCTTATGCTGCACTTCTCTTGCTTCTTTCCATAACTCTCTTGTCTCTTTCTGCTCCTCTCTTGCCACTTTGTGCATTTCTCTTGCCTGTTTCTGCCGTTCCCTTGCCTCTTTCTGCACCTCTTGTGCCTCTTTCTGCACCTCACATGCCTCTTTCTGCACCTCAGTCTCTTCCTTCTGTACCTCTCTTGCCTCTTTCTGCAGTTCTCTTGCCCTTTTCTGCACTTCTAGAGCCTCGTTCTGTGCCTCTCTTGCCTCTTTCTGTACCTCAAGTGTCTATTTCTGCACTTCTCTTCCTTCTTTCTACACATCTGTTGGTTATTTCAGCAATTCTTTTGCCTCTTTCTGTACTTCTCTTGCTTGTTTCGACACCTCTCTTGCATCTTTCTTCACCTCTGTTGCCTCTTTCTGCACCTCATTTGCTTCTTTCTGCACCCCTCTTGCCTCTTTCTGCAACACTCTCCCCTCTTTCTACACCACTCTTGCCTCTTTCTGCACACCTGTTCCCTTTTTCTGTACCTCTCTTGCCTCTTTCTGTACCTCTGTTGCATTTTTCTGCCCCTCACTTGCTTCTTTCTGCACCCCTCTTGCCTCTTTCTGCATCCCTTTCCCCTCTTTCTGCATCGCTCTTGCCTTTTTCTGCACACTTGTTCCCTCTTTCAGCACCTTTCCTGCCTCTTTCTGTACCTCTCTTGCCTCTTTCTGTACCTCTGTTGCATTTGTGTGCACTTCTCTTGCTTCTTTCTACACATCTGTTGCTTATTTCAGCAATTCTCTTGCCTCTTTCTGTACTTCTCCTGCTTGTTTCTACACCTCTCTTGCATCTTTCTGGACCTCTGTTGCCTTTTTGTGTACCTCACTTGCTTCTTTCTGTACCCCTCTTGCCTCTTTCTGCACCCCTCTTCCCTCTTTCTGTACTACTCGTGCCTCTTTCTGCACACCTGATCCCTCTTTCTGCACCTCTCCTGCCTTTTTCTGTACCTCTCCTACCTACTTCTGTACCTCTCTTGCTCTTTGTGCACCTCTCCGACATCTTTCTGTACCGCTCTAGCCTGTTGGTTCTTTCTGCACTGCTCTTGCTTCTTTCTGCCCCTCACTTGCCTCTGTCTATACTTCTATTGCTTCTTTGTTCACCTCTGTTACTTCTTTCAGCAATTCTCTTGCCCCTTTCTGCACTTCACTTCCTTATTTTAGCACCCGTCCTATCTCTTTCGTATCTCTCTTGCCTCTTTGTGCACCACTCCTATCTCTTTCTGCAGACCTCATGCCTCTTTTTGCATCTCTGTTGGTTCTTCCTGCACTACTCTTGCTTCTTTCTGCCCCTCACCTGCCTCTTTCTGCACTTCTCTTGTTTCTTTTCACACCTCTGTTGCTTCTTTCAGCAATTCTCTTACCTCTTTCTGTACCTCTAGTGCCTCTTTCTGCACCTCACTTGATCTTCCTGCACCCTTCCTGCCTCGTTCTGGACTTCTCATGCTTCTTTCTATACTTATCTTGTCTCTTTCTGCTCCTCTCTTGCCTCTTTGTGCATTTCTCATGCCTGTTTCTTCACTTTCATAGCCTCTTTTTGTACCTCTATTGCTTGTTTTTGCACCTCTCTTGCCTTTTTCTACACTTCTCTTGCTTCTTTCTGCACCACTCTTGCTTCTTTCTACATAACTTTTCCCTTTTTGCATTCCTCTTGCCTCTTTTTGCTGTTCTCTTGCCATTTTTTGCACCTCTCTTTCCTCTTTCTGCACCTAACTTGGCTCTTTCTGTACTTCTCTTGCTTCTTTCCACACCTTTGTTGCATCTTTCAGCAATTTGCTGGCCTCTTTCTGCACTTCTTGTGCCTGTTTCTGTACATCTCTTGTGTCTTAATGAACCTCTGTTGCCTCTTTCTACACCTCACTTGCTTCTTTCTGCACCCCTCTTGCTCTGTCTGCACTCCTCTTTCTGCACCTCTCCTGACTCTTTCTGCTCCTCTGTTGGGTCTTTCCGCAATTCTCTTGCTCTTTCTGCACCCTTCATGCCTATTTCAGCACCTCTGTTGCTTCTTTCTGAACTTCTCTTCCTTTTTTCTATACCCACCCTGCCTCTTTCTGTATATTTCTTGTTTCTTTGTGTACCTCTCCTACCTTTTTCTGCATCCCTCTTGCCTCTTTGTGCACCATTGTTAGTTCTTTTTGCACTGCTCTTGCTTCTTTCTGCACCTCACTTGACTCTTTCTACACTTCTCTTGCTTCTTTCTACACATCTGTTGCTCCTTTCAGCAATTCTCTTGCCTCTTTCTGCACTTCTCTTCCTTCTTTCTGCACCCCTCGTACCTCTTTATGTACCTCTCTTGCCTCTTTGTGCACCACTCCTATCTCTTGCTGCAGACTTCTTGCCCCTTTTTGCATCTCTGTTGGTGCTTTCTGCACTTCTCTTCATCCTTTTAGCACCCTTTCTAACTCTTTCTGTACCTCTCCTGCCTCTTTGTGCCTCTCTTACCTCTTTCTGTACCCCTCACACCTCTGTTGGTTCTTTCTGCACTGCTTTTGCTTCTTTCTGCCCCTCACCTGCCTCTTTCTGCACTTCTCTTGTTTCTTTCTATACCTCTGTTGCTTCTTTCAGCAATTTTCTTGCCTCTTTCTGCACTTTTCTTGCTTTGTTTTGCACCTCTGTTGCCTCTTTATGCACCTTACTTGTTTCTTCCTGCACCCCTCCTGCCTCTTTCTGTACTTCTTCTTCTTTCTACACTTCTCTTGCCTCTTTCTGCCCCTCTCTTGCCTCTTTGTGCATTTTGCATGCCTGTTTCTTCACTTTCATAGCCTCTTTGTGTACCTCTATTGCCTGTTTTTGCACCTCTCTTGCCTTTTTCTACACTTCTCTTGCTTCTTTCTGCACCACTCTTGCTTCTTTCTACACCTCTTTTCCCTTTTTGTACCTCTATTGCCTGTTTTTGCACCTCTCTTGCCTTTTTCTACACTTCCCTTGCTTCTTTCTGTACCACTCTTGCTTCTTTCTACACCCCTTTTCCCTTTTTGCATCCCTCTTGCCTTTTTTGCTGTTCAATTGCCATTTTTGCACCTCTCTTGCCTCTTTCTGCACCTAACTTGACTCTTAATGTACTTCTCTGGCTTCTTTCCACACCTTTGTTGCTTCTTTCAGAAATTTTCCGGCCTCTTTCTGCACTTCTTTTGCTTGTTTCTGTGCTTCTCTTGTGTCTTAATGAACCTCTGTTGCCTCTTCCTACACCTCACTTGCTTCTTTCTGCACCCCTCTTGCTCTTTCTGCACTCCTCTTTCTGCACCTCTCCTGTCTCTTTCTGCACCTCCGTTAGGTCTTTCTGCAATTCTCTTAGTCTTTCTGCACCCTTCATGCATATTTCAGCACCTCTGTTGCTTCAGTCCGAATTTCTCTTCCTTCTTTCTGTACCCATCCTGCCTCTTTCTGTATATTTCTTGTTTCTTTGTGTACCTCTCCTACCTTTTTCTGCATCCCTCTTGCCTCTGTGCACCATTGTTGGTTCTTTTTGCACTGCTCTTGCTTCTTTCTGCAACTCACTTGCGTCTTTCTACACCTCTGTTGCTCCTTTCAGCAATTCTCTTGCCTCTTTCTGCAGTTCTCTTCCTTCTTTCTGCACCCCTCCTGCCTCTTTACGTACCTTTCCTGCCTCTTTGTGCCTCTCTTACCTCTTTCTGTACCCCTCACACCTCTGTTGGTTCTTTCTGCACTGCTTTTGCTTCTTTCTGCCCCTCACCTGCCTCTTTCTGCACTTCTCTTGTTTCTTTCTATACCTCTGTTGCTTCTTTCAGCAATTTTCTTGCCTCTTTCTGCACTTTTCTTGCTTTGTTTTGCACCTCTGTTGCCTCTTTATGCACCTTACTTGTTTCTTCCTGCACCCCTCCTGCCTCTTTCTGTACTTCTTCTTCTTTCTACACTTCTCTTGCCTCTTTCTGCCCCTCTCTTGCCTCTTTGTGCATTTCGCATGCCTGTTTCTTCACTTTCATAGCCTCTTTGTGTACCTCTATTGCCTGTTTTTGCACCTCTCTTGCCTTTTTCTACACTTCTCTTGCTTCTTTCTGCACCACTCTTGCTTCTTTCTACACCTCTTTTCCCTTTTTGTACCTCTATTGCCTGTTTTTGCACCTCTCTTGCCTTTTTCTACACTTCCCTTGCTTCTTTCTGTACCACTCTTGCTTCTTTCTACACCCCTTTTCCCTTTTTGCATCCCTCTTGCCTTTTTTGCTGTTCAATTGCCATTTTTGCACCTCTCTTGCCTCTTTCTGCACCTAACTTGACTCTTAATGTACTTCTCTGGCTTCTTTCCACACCTTTGTTGCTTCTTTCAGAAATTTTCCGGCCTCTTTCTGCACTTCTTTTGCTTGTTTCTGTGCTTCTCTTGTGTCTTAATGAACCTCTGTTGCCTCTTCCTACACCTCACTTGCTTCTTTCTGCACCCCTCTTGCTCTTTCTGCACTCCTCTTTCTGCACCTCTCCTGTCTCTTTCTGCACCTCCGTTAGGTCTTTCTGCAATTCTCTTAGTCTTTCTGCACCCTTCATGCATATTTCAGCACCTCTGTTGCTTCAGTCCGAATTTCTCTTCCTTCTTTTTGTACCCATCCTGCCTCTTTCTGTATATTTCTTGTTTCTTTGTGTACCTCTCCTACCTTTTTCTGCATCCCTCTTGCCTCTGTGCACCATTGTTGGTTCTTTTTGCACTGCTCTTGCTTCTTTCTGCAACTCACTTGCGTCTTTCTACACCTCTGTTGCTCCTTTCAGCAATTCTCTTGCCTCTTTCTGCAGTTCTCTTCCTTCTTTCTGCACCCCTCCTGCCTCTTTACGTACCTCTCTTGCCTCTTTGTCCACTACTCCTATCTCTTTCTGCAGACCTCTTGCCTCTTTTTGCAACTCTGTTGGTTGTTATTACACTGCTCTTGCTTCTTTCTGCCCCTCACTTGCCTCTTTCTGTACTTCTGCTTCTTTGTACACCCCTGTTGCTTCTTTCAGCAATTCTCTTGCCTCTTTCTGCACTTCTCTTCCTTTTTTTAGCACCCCTTCTAACTCTTTCTGTACCTCTCCTGCCTCTTTGTGCACCTCTCCTACCTCTTTCTGTACCCCTTGTGCCTCTTTTTGCACCTCTGTTGGTACTTTCTGCACTGCTCTTGCTTCTTTATGCCCCTCATCTGCCTCTTTCTGCACTTCTCTTGTTTCTTTCTATACCTCTGTTGCTTCTTTCAGCAATTTTCTTGCCTCTTTCTGCACTTTTCTTGCTTCGTTCTGCACCTCTGTTGCCTCTTTATGCACCTTACTTGTTTCTTCCTGCACCCCTCCTCCCTCTTTCTGTACTTCTGCTTCTTTCTACACTTCTCTTGCCTCTTTCTGCTCCTCTCTTGCCTTTTTCTACACTTCTTTTGCTTCTGTCTGCACCACTATTGCTTCTTTCAACATCCCTGTTCCCTTATTGCACCCCTCTTGCCTCTTTTTGCTCTTCTCTTGCCTTTTTCTACACTTCTCTTGCTTCTTTCTGCACCACTCTTGCTTCTTTCTACACCTCTTTTCCCTTTTTGTACCTCTATTGCCTGTTTTTGCACCTCTCTTGCCTTTTTCTACACTTCCCTTGCTTCTTTCTGTACCACTCTTGCTTCTTTCTACACCCCTTTTCCCTTTTTGCATCCCTCTTGCCTTTTTTGCTGTTCAATTGCCATGTTTGCACCTCTCTTGCCTCTTTCTGCACCTAACTTGACTCTTAATGTACTTCTCTGGCTTCTTTCCACACCTTTGTTGCTTCTTTCAGAAATTTTCCGGCCTCTTTCTGCACTTCTTTTGCTTGTTTCTGTGCTTCTCTTGTGTCTTAAGGAACCTCTGTTGCCTCTTCCTACACCTCACTTGCTTCTTTCTGCACCCCTCTTGCTCTTTCTGCACTCCTCTTTCTGCACCTCTCCTGTCTCTTTCTGCACCTCCGTTAGGTCTTTCTGCAATTCTCTTAGTCTTTCTGCACCCTTCATGCATATTTCAGCACCTCTGTTGCTTCAGTCCGAATTTCTCTTCCTTCTTTCTGTACCCATCCTGCCTCTTTCTGTATATTTCTTGTTTCTTTGTGTACCTCTCCTACCTTTTTCTGCATCCCTCTTGCCTCTGTGCACCATTGTTGGTTCTTTTTGCACTGCTCTTGCTTCTTTCTGCAACTCACTTGCGTCTTTCTACACCTCTGTTGCTCCTTTCAGCAATTCTCTTGACTCTTTCTGCAGTTCTCTTCCTTCTTTCTGCACCCCTCCTGCCTCTTTACGTACCTTTCCTGCCTCTTTGTGCCTCTCTTACCTCTTTCTGTACCCCTCACACCTCTGTTGGTTCTTTCTGCACTGCTTTTGCATCTTTCTGCCCCTCACCTGCCTCTTTCTGCACTTCTCTTGTTTCCTTCTATACCTCTGTTGCTTCTTTCAGCAATTTTCTTGCCTCTTTCTGCACTTTTCTTGCTTTGTTTTGCACCTCTGTTGCCTCTTTATGCACCTTACTTGTTTCTTCCTGCACCCCTCCTGCCTCTTTCTGTACTTCTTCTTCTTTCTACACTTCTCTTGCCTCTTTCTGCCCCTCTCTTGCCTCTTTGTGCATTTCGCATGCCTGTTTCTTCACTTTCATAGCCTCTTTGTGTACCTCTATTGCCTGTTTTTGCACCTCTCTTGCCTTTTTCTACACTTCTCTTGCTTCTTTCTGCACCACTCTTGCTTCTTTCTACACCTCTTTTCCCTTTTTGTACCTCTATTGCCTGTTTTTGCACCTCTCTTGCCTTTTTCTACACTTCCCTTGCTTCTTTCTGTACCACTCTTGCTTCTTTCTACACCCCTTTTCCCTTTTTGCATCCCTCTTGCCTTTTTTGCTGTTCAATTGCCATTTTTGCACCTCTCTTGCCTCTTTCTGCACCTAACTTGACTCTTAATGTACTTCTCTGGCTTCTTTCCACACCTTTGTTGCTTCTTTCAGAAATTTTCCGGCCTCTTTCTGCACTTCTTTTGCTTGTTTCTGTGCTTCTCTTGTGTCTTAATGAACCTCTGTTGCCTCTTCCTACACCTCACTTGCTTCTTTCTGCACCCCTCTTGCTCTTTCTGCACTCCTCTTTCTGCACCTCTCCTGTCTCTTTCTGCACCTCCGTTAGGTCTTTCTGCAATTCTCTTAGTCTTTCTGCACCCTTCATGCATATTTCAGCACCTCTGTTGCTTCAGTCCGAATTTCTCTTCCTTCTTTCTGTACCCATCCTGCCTCTTTCTGTATATTTCTTGTTTCTTTGTGTACCTCTCCTACCTTTTTCTGCATCCCTCTTGCCTCTGTGCACCATTGTTGGTTCTTTTTGCACTGCTCTTGCTTCTTTCTGCAACTCACTTGCGTCTTTCTACACCTCTGTTGCTCCTTTCAGCAATTCTCTTGCCTCTTTCTGCAGTTCTCTTCCTTCTTTCTGCACCCCTCCTGCCTCTTTACGTACCTCTCTTGCCTCTTTGTGCACTACTCCTATCTCTTTCTGCAGACCTCTTGCCTCTTTTTGCAACTCTGTTGGTTGTTATTACACTGCTCTTGCTTCTTTCTGCCCCTCACTTGCCTCTTTCTGTACTTCTGCTTCTTTGTACACCCCTGTTGCTTCTTTCAGCAATTCTCTTGCCTCTTTCTGCACTTCTCTTCCTTCTTTTAGCACCCCTTCTAACTCTTTCTGTACCTCTCCTGCCTCTTTGTGCACCTCTCCTACCTCTTTCTGTACCCCTTGTGCCTCTTTTTGCACCTCTGTTGGTACTTTCTGAACTGCTCTTGCTTCTTTATGCCCCTCATCTGCCTCTTTCTGCACTTCTCTTGTTTCTTTCTATACCTCTGTTGCTTCTTTCAGCAATTTTCTTGCCTCTTTCTGCACTTTTCTTGCTTCGTTCTGCACCTCTGTTGCCTCTTTATGCACCTTACTTGTTTCTTCCTGCACCCCTCCTCCCTCTTTCTGTACTTCTGCTTCTTTCTACACTTCTCTTGCCTCTTTCTGCTCCTCTCTTGCCTTTTTCTACACTTCTTTTGCTTCTGTCTGCACCACTATTGCTTCTTTCAACATCCCTGTTCCCTTATTGCACCCCTCTTGCCTCTTTTTGCTCTTCTCTTGCCATTTTTTTCACCTCTCTTGCCTCTTTCTGCACCTAACTTGACTCTTTCTGTACTTCTCTTGCTTCTTTCCACACCTTTGTTGCTTCTTTCAGCAATTTTCTGGCCTCTTTCTGCACATCTTTTGCTTGTTTCTGTACCTCTCTTGTGTCTTAATGAACCTTTGTTGCCTCTTTCTATACCTCACTTGCTTCTTTCTGCACCCCTCTTGCTCTTTCTGCACTCCTCTTTCTCCACCTCTCCTGCCTCTTTCTGCACCTCGATTGAGTCTTTCTGCAATTCTCTTGCTCTTTCTGTACCCTTCATGCCTATTTCAGCACCTCTGTTGCTTCTTTCTGAACTTCTCTTCCTTCTTTCTTTACCCATCCTGCCTCTTTCTGTATATTTCTTGTTTCTTTGTGCATCTCTCCTACCTTTTTCTGCATCCCTCTTGCCTATTTGTGCACCACTGTTGGATCTTTTTGCACTGCTCTGGCTTCTTCCTGCACCTCACTTGCCTCTTTCTACACTTCTATTGCTTCTTTCTTCACCTCTGTTGCTTCTTTCAGCACTTCTCTTCTTTCTTTCTGCACCCCTCCTGCCTCTTTATGTACCTCTTTTGCTTCTTTGTGTACCTCTCATCCTCTTTCTGAACTCCTAATGCCTCTTTTTGCACCTGTTAGTTCATTCTGCACTGCCCTTGCTTCTTTCTATACCTCACTTGCCTCTTTTTACACTTCTCTTGCTTCTTTCTACACCTCTGCGGATTCTTTTAGCAATTCTCTTGCCTCTTTCTGCACTTCTCTGCCTTCTTTCTGCACCCTTCCTGCCTCTTTCTGTACCTCTCTTGCCACTTTGTGCACCTCTCCTACCTCTTTCTGCACTCCTCTTGCCTCTTATTGCATCTCTATTGGTTGATTCTGCACTACTCTTGCTTCTTTCTGTACCCCTCTTGCATCTTTCTGCACCCCTCTTTTTGCTTTCTGCACCTCTCTTGTCTCTTTCTACACCCCTGTTCCCTCTTTCTGCACCTTTCCTGCCTGTTATTGGACCTCTCTTGCCTCTTTCAATACCTCTGTTAGTTCTTTTTGCACTTGTCTTGCTCTTCCGGCAACCTTTGTGCCTCTTTCAGCACCTTTGTTGCTTCTTTCTGTACTTCTATTGCTGTTTCTGCAGCCTTTGCGCCATTTTCAGCACCTCTGTTGGTTCTTCCTGCACTGCTATTGCTTTTTTCTGCACCTTACTTGCTACTTGCTGCACTTCTCTTGCTTATTTCTACACCTCTATTGCTTCTTTCAGTAATTCTATTGTCTCTTTCTTTAGTTCACTTCCTTCTTTCTGCACCCATCCTCTCTTGACTCTTTGTATACCTCTCCTAACTTTTTGGGCACCCCTCTTGCCTCTTTTTTCACCTATGTTGATTCTTTTTGTACTGCTCTTGCTTCTCTCTGCACCTCACTTACCTCTTCCTGCACTTTCGCATACCCTTTCCATTCAAGCCATTATGAAGTCCCACAATTTCTTTTCACACTAAAAACCTATTTTAGCCAGCAATTGATTGAGTCTATAAGTGAAATTAGCCGATTTCACCAAAAAGTGATTGGTCCTGAAGAAAACCCCCAGCCAACAACTTACGGGGTTTGAAACGCGTCAACCTCTTTTGTTGTGATTGTAAAACAAGTGTGAACAATGATAAGATGTTTTCTGCCTGGTTAAATGAATTATGAAAAAGTCCGTAAACTGGCACAGTGCAGAAATTATTCCATTGAACAATTCACACTGTTTTTGTTGGTTTCCCTAGATTGATTAACCGATGTAAAAATTCTTGAGAAAAGATTATTCAGTGTATATGTTCAGTGTTTTATATTTTGTATGTGAGTAAGTTGTCTTTTGATGTTGTCCACTATTCGTGGATTGACTTATAGTCATTCAGAGGTATTGGTCAAATAATTTGTTGGTCTTGTGGTGTAATGTCAAAAATTGTTGATTTATAATATTATTTGAAAAACAAAAGGATTTTTGAAAAATGAAAAAGAAAATATATTTTTGAATAATTTTTGAGGAGGTTGACAATAATTTATTTACTGTCACCTGGATGATTTGCATCTTTGAATAAGGATCAGTTCAGGGATGGTTTTTAGTTGTATTCTGATTAGAGGCTCAGCCTTGCTGATTAAAGCCAGACCCTGTGTTGTTTGACACCTTATCCTTTTTTGGCATCATCATTTATAGGCACATGCATCAGCTGTTTTTGAGAGCGCAAACAGTACGATTCACAAAAATCGGCCGTTTGCACTTGCAAATTGGCCTTAAGCAATGCATGAAAGTGTTTGGCAAGCGCAATTTAAGAATTCACATTTTTTGCGAGTCTCTAAATTGCTATTGCATTTAAGTAATCGCAATTCAAGAAGTACTTTAAAATAGCAATTTCACTATTTGGGACCGCAAAAATAGTGAAATCAAACTGGTCTGTAATTTGCAAAGACTTTCAGGTTACACACACACACTCGCATGCCCTTGGGGCATGTGTGTGTGCAACATGGGTGCACATCACAATTTGAGGGGTGCAACAGGGTGTCCTTTCGACACCTTTGCACCCTTGAAATTGCATGCGCAATTTGTGAGTACATATTGGTACTCGCAAATTGTGCATGCAATTTCCCATTCAATTTCCCATTCATTCCTGTGGCCTGTAGGCCCATAGGAATGAATGGACAGACATTCCTTTGTTGCGAATCACAATTTGCGGGTCGCGCAACGCAAAGCTCCGCAAAATGGTAATAAATCTCTGTGAGCACCCAGAGTTCCCTGACCAAGTGGAATTGCTGGTTCCACCTGTTCACAATGCTATTTTCTTGTTCGCGAATGCTGTTTACGTGCTCGGGGGGAATATCTTGCAAACAAGCAAAACATTTTGGGAAGCCGCAGATCACAGACTTTTTGCCAATGCCGCGTTCTCCGCGGAACATGATATTACCCAAATTCCGCAAATTCCGCGAGCAGAATTTACATAATTGCGATTCCTTAATAATCACAATTAAAGACTCGCAAAAGCATTTCTTGATGTATCTACCCCTTAACCCACATATTTTCACTGTGGCAACTTGAAGTTTCATCGTATTAGCCATCTTAATATTTTCAATGCACCTGTAGTCTAAACTGGGGTGCATGGTGAGCAAACGAACAATGGAATTAACCCAGATTTCTTGACTAGGGGTGAATGTATGATTTATTCAGCATTCCATCCATCATTTCTTTGCATAGCACTTTTCACCCTAAGTGGGATGGGTATGCCCAGACATGTGTCCCTTGCTCACTGTGCTATTGGATTCATGCTAGCCTGGCTGATGAAGGGTAATACCCAGAAATCGGTTCCAGGATGTCTGTGTCCTGTCCAGGGAGTACCTGGCTTGGCAGTTTGGTCTGTACTATTCCCATGAGAACAGGGTCAAGCCTGATTTGCATATGGCTGGGTCTAAACTGGGGTGGCATGGTGAGAAAGATAATGATGGAGTTAACCCAGAACTCTTGACTGGGGGTGAATGTATGATTTATTCATCATTCCGTCCATCATTTGTTTGCGCTTTTCACCCTACGTGGGATGGGTATGCCCAGATGTGGGTCCCTTGCTCACTGTGCCACTGGATTCCAGCTAGCCTGGCTGATGAAGGGTAATATCCAGAAACCGCTCCCAGGATGCTTGTTTCCTGTCCAGGGAGGACTTGGCTTGGCAGTTCGGTCTGGACTGTTCCCATGAGGCACAGGGTCAAGATTGATTTGCAGATGGCTGGATCTAAACTGGGGTGGCATGGTGAGCAGTAGATTGATGGGGGTGCTTGTATTCTTTATTCAGCATTCCGTCCATCATTTGTTTGCGTAGCACTTTTCACCCTAAGTGGGATAGGTATGCCCAGACGTGGGTCCCTTGTACACTGTGCCACTGGATATAAGCTAGCCTGACTGATGAATGGTAATACCCAGAAACCGGTCCCAGGATGCTTGTTTCCTGTCCAGGGAGGACCTGGCTTGGCAGTTTGGTCTGGACTGTTCCCATGAGGCACAAGATCAAGACTGATTTGCATATGGCTGGGTCTAAACTGGGGTGGCATGGTGAGCAATTAAATGATGGATTTAACCCAGATCTCTTGACTTGGGGTGAATGTTTGATTTATTCAGCTTCCATCCATCATTTGTTTGTGTAGCAGGGTTCATTAGAAAGGCTGCAGCACCAAGAGCCTGACATGGTTGAATTAGCTCTCTTAACCTCCAACGTCTCTCAACTGTTACATGACAGGAGTTGGGCCTTGAAAAGAAGGATTGCTCTTCATAAGCACATTTGGAATCTGAGTGGACTTTTTCTAACACTGCTCCATGAAACAAATAATTTCCAAAATAGACAATTGTAGCTCTTTGTTTTTTAAATTCTCCTTGCTTAGAATATCCTGATTTCCTCAGCGTGAATGGGAATAGATGCACTCTTTGAATTTCGGTTTCCCAATTCTATTGTTGCATATCGGGAAAGGCCCCCTTTATCAGACTGACCACATAGACCTGAATATCATTAGCTTCTGCACCTTCTTTGGTACCAAGAATTCTCAAATTATTGCATCTCTGTCTATTTTCATAGTCCTCTAATTTCCATTTGATATTGTTAATCTATGAGCCTTGTGCCCCCGACTGGGTTTGAAATCCGGCAGCATCAGTTTCTAGAGAAGCTGCACGCTCTTCAGCTACTGTTATTTTCCCATTTTAGAACAAGCTTTGGCAATTTACCTAATTGCCCCTTGTAGCTTTATTTGTGGCTAGCCTGTTTTTTATTTACCATCAACCTGTGTTTCCTCTTGATGTTGTTTGATAGAATCATTGATTAATTTCAAAGATCGTCCCTCAATATCTTTTCCTGTTTGTTCCTCCTTCACTTCAATATTGAGATGCCTTTGTCTTAGCTGTTCCACTTAGATCTTCTGTGTAGCAGAGCAATCCCAAGTTAGGGTAGCACTCAATCCATGTTTTTTTACTCCATCTACAGAGTGCCCTTGTTGTGTTCCATCTTTACAACGCCTAGAGTGCTTCTTCCTTCTAATTACAAATCCAGGTACATCGTACTGGCTCCCAGGGCTAGGGCTGGAAATTAATGGAATACCTCATCTGATCCAACTGAGCTGACGTCTGAATTTTCAGTAAGGGAAAAAATGGATCCCTTAGATCTTGGGAATCTTTCAAATCCCTATGACTCATTGCCCCTTCTACCAATGCAGGTATTTCAGGACTCCTCCAATCCAAAGACTGAGGTATCAGTTGTCCGTGTCTAGCATTAACACCGTCTGCAACCTGCCCTCAGGTTTCTATTAAGGTGCTCCCCTGATAAGTCAGTAAGTCCGCCTGGTATGGTAAGTCCCTTCCGACCAACTTCTTGGCCTCTACCTCAAATGGGATATCCGTCAGTCCCAGGGCTCCCGGCAACCATCTTCTGCAGAGAAATGTTTGTTTTGGGAACCCTCCCTCACTCGATATACAACTCACCAGTTCACTAACCTGAGTAACAATCTGTGGGATACTCCCCATTGGGTCCAGTGACTTCTGACAGGGCTCTTCTAAAATGTCCCGTTGGGGCGTTCCAGCTGCTGTTGACATGGATGGAAAAAACTCAGGTATTGTCTGCTGCTGTTGTAATTGCATTCCTGATTTCTGCACCAGCTCCACTCAATTGCCACTTCTTAAATCCATTGTTGAGACTGTTTCTAATCCCCTGCTGTTTTTTTGGGCTATTGTAGTACCACCAACATTCACTGCACCCACTCACCCTGACTTTGAGAGAGGGGGGCAGGCAGAACTCAGGGCAGCTGGTGTCGGCTCTGCAGCCCGGTCTCAAGTAAACCGTGCCCCTGTCAGTGGCATTCTGCCTTTGGAGGAATTCCGAGCTGTGAGCCACCCGGGTCTCCCAGTGTGTCTGTGAAGCCAGGAAACAGTCCTCAGCAGCGTTCGCTCAACTCGGCTGGATATCAGCACAGCTACTCCCAATACCACTGCCCGTGCTCTGCTGCGAAACCGCACTACAGTCCTCAGCCCCGATCTCAGGTAAGACTCACCTTGGTGCTTGAGCATCCCCTGCCCTTATTATGCCAAACGAAGATAATCAGGGCAAAATTTCCAGAATGAACAATGAACAATGATCCAAGGAGGAACAGTTGCTTGCGACCGCTCACACAGCTGCCATCTTGCCCTGAGTGTCTTTTGTGTAGGATATGAACTTACGGATGAGGGAAAGGCTTGGCCCCTCATTTTTTGGGAAGATGTGCACAACTGCAACCTCCAAACTCATTCAGAAAATTGCAGTCTCTGTTAGGATTTCTAAAAATTGGCAGAATATACAAACCGGAATAGTCACAATGAATTAAACCTCTTTATGAATTAATATGTTCTGATTTCTCCGCTACTTGCCGAACACCAGAACCAGAACACCAGAACACACAGTTAAACTCAGATCATCACAATCTGACTTGCTTGAAACACGCCACTTATAGAAAAGTGTCAATTACTCGAATATGGTCATCCCTATTTTGCCAGGTGCAACTGGATTTACTTATATCACTTCAAATGAAGGCGAAACAGTGCCTATCGTATATAAATATTAACTTTATTATTAGCCCTGTTTACTGAAAGAAATATGTCTGCAGAGAGCTTAGTTCCTCCTTAAAGGTATTTGCACCCATTCTTTAATTTGTACAGAGCTACTGGTAGAGAGAGTTTGTTTTATACGCAGTCTAGGTGCACCAACCTGTTTTTTTCACCTAGAAGTGTGTTGAGTATGCTTGAGTATGTCTTCATGACTTTCCCAGGCAAGCTAAGGCAATCATTGCAGGGATTTATTTACTGGTGATTTGTGTTCCATTGATCCTGCGTGTGTGTAGATATTTTAAACACAGATGTGAAGCCATGCTCTGTAATAACAAGAACCCATCACTGGGTGAGGTTGTGGACTTTTCTTTGGAGAAATGAATACCAAGCTAGAGGTGCACCACTTAGCCATATGTTATTGTAGGTGAAAGATGCACGAAAGGTTTGTCAAGATAATGATGAATCAGTGTTATTATTTATTGAGAAATATGTGAGCAGTGACATTCGAGAAGAGTCTCAGAACAGAGCTCTTCGGCAACAAGTCATGAAATTCTAGTGTCTTACTTGAGGCAAATATTGTATATGCAGCTACAGAGCAAAAGGGAAATACTACACTAAGTGTCATTCAGGATTCCCTAGGCCTGTAATCTCCAAAGGAAGAGTGAACAGTTGTACCGGGAAATCACCTAAAACACATAGAACCTAAAACAAAGGAAGGCTTCAAAATGTATCAGTGGTTATAATCCAATAATCCTGTCCATGTGGAATGCCAACATGGATATTCAGTTTGTAGCAGACAAGAATATTGCAGTAGCTGGATATTTCACTTTACATATAAAAAAGTCAACCAAAAAATGAAGGATTTATATAAAGAGATAGAAGCAGAGAAGACTTTAAGTAAATAGATTTACAATTTCAGTTTAAAGATACTCTCACACAGAGAAATTGGATCTTATGAAGCTTATGACAAGCACAGTTCTTATAGCTTAAAAGGGAAGTCCAAATCTATCATATGGACCAGTTAAGGTCTGGCATCAACACGAAAACATGTATTGAAACCATTTCCTGAAAGTGAGTATCTTGCTCAGTTTGATCCAGAAAGTACTGAGCTAGTTAAAACAATTATGGTGGACACGTATTAGCCTAATTGGATAGTTCATCTAGATAACCTTTGTTTGTATGAGGTACTGCAGTACTATACATACAGAAATAACATAGATGAAAATATTGAATCAGGAAAGTTTGTGGTGAGTGGCTATAACAGATTTTTAGTGAGACATTCAAAACCAAGTCTCATTAATCATTGTAAACTGAGCTGTCAAACAGGTGAGAAAATAGAATTATTTTGCCTGGCTCTTTTGCAACTGTTTAAACTTTGGCATTCAGAAACGGAACTGTTAGATGAATAGGACTGTTAAGAAGACGCTTTCAATGCAGTCAAAGATAGTATTTAGTGTGAAGTGTTTCTCACCTATCAGAACATTTTAAATGATGAAATTCAACAAGAGGAAACAATTGCTTTAGAGATTGCAGAGGACAGTTCCCAAGGTAGCCAGAGTTCAGGTCTACTGGTCAAGATCCCCTTGGCCAATCTGTCCTTGAAAATGAGGCATCCATACCTATGAATGAAGTAGAAAATACTATGGGCCAAGTGACGAGTGAGACCATTGATTTAGAAAGTTTGATCTCTCAACTGAATCAAGAATAGCTACAACTTTTTGAGAAAATAGCAACACCTGTAGAGCATGGATTCAGACATAATAAGCCTACATGTTCTTGTAAAACATTCAAGCCTACACTTCTCTACATTAGTGGTCAGGCAGGTGCAGGAAAGCGTTTTTAATGAGTGGTGACTGCATTTGTTCAGAGGAAGATCAGTTGTGATCTTTCATGTGTTGCGACTGCTCCTACTGGACCAGCTGCTCACAGCATTGAAGGAATCAAATTGCACAGACTACTTATGTTGCCTATGGAACATGACAACACACAAGAGTTCTTGAAGCTATCTGGTGATTCTTATCATAAAGTATCCAGAGTTCTCAAAACAAATGAAACTTCTTATTATTGTAGAGGTCAGCGTGGTATCAAACCTAATGCTAGCTTTCATTCATCTGAGAATGCAAGCGGTACTCAGAACTGACTATGATGTTCTGTTGCGTGGTAAACTCATCATAGTTTTTTGATGACCTTGTAAAGTCGACTCCTGTTAAAGGTAAACCAATTTTTAAGAAACAGGTTCATGAAGAAACTACAAAGTCATTAGGGTTTAATGAAAATGTTAACATATGGTTACAATTTCAGAATGCTGAGTTGACACAGAATATGAGACGGGCTGCAGATGTGGAGAGTGGCAATGTATTAAAAGCCATGAGAATAGGAATTATTAGCAAATAACTATCTCAAAACTCAATTACAGATAGTGTGCCTCATGCTTACATTGGACAAGTGCACTCAATTTAACTTAGAAACGCTTCATGTGGAAAAACAAGATATTGTGAATAGCAATAGTAAAGACAAAATGGAACATCAAGGTTTAAACCAGTATGTCAATCAGTGTGAAAGAAACTTGAATCATTAGAGAAAACAATTTCACATACTGCTGGTTTTGAAAAGACTATGAACCTGTGTAAATATTCCAGATTACATTTGCGACTAAATCTGAACGTCAAGGAGGAATACATGAATGGTGCAATAGCAAATGCAATAGACTTTATTATATATCCCAAAAGAGCAGAGTATGAATACATTTTGATTGCATTTGATAATTTTGAAGAGGGTAAAAAAATTGGAAGATGCACTGCTAGACTTCTATTGGTAAAAGACCACTATTTGAGAAGACAACAATTTCCTCAGCATTGGGCCTAAACTGTCACCATTTACAAATCGTTGTCTAATCACAAGAGGGAGGTAGAAAGACTGATCAATTCAGTTTCCTAGGTAAGTATACTAATCAAATGGGGAAGGATCACTTGTCCTGCACAACCTTTGGTATGCAGGAGGAATGTGGGGTGTCCCAATTAAAAGACCCTCATGCGCGTGATGGGTATGGTGGTAAACTTAGCGGTATATCTTGATTGTCCGCGTTTTGAGTCACGTGTGTGCATAATCATCAGGTCAGTGAGGTTATGCAGCCTCCACCAGGAGGTTCTTACCCAAGGTTGGTACAGTAGTGAGCCAGTGATGGGGGAGGGGAGGGGGGTTGAAAAAATTAAGAAGTCCTGAAAAGTCATATAATGATTTTATTAGTACTGTATTTGGGACTGGTAAACTCTGTAATAGTGCATCTTGTGGAACTTGTTATGAGTAATAGATGTACTCAGAGTGATAAAGTTTTAAAAAGGGGGGAGGGGGGTGGTGAGCTAAAAAACTGTTGACATGTTTCTGCCTCGACAGCCTTGACTAGGACTTACAGGCATTCATCAGGACCTACAGGTGAATAAGGTGAGGAAAATATAAATAAACAACAGTGCTCTTGGTATGTGTGATAAGAAATAGGGATATATTAAACCTGTTTCTCTGTTAGGGAGGTCGCAGTGTACCTGTGGAGAGTAAAAATAAAGAAGGTTGCGTATCAACAAACAAAGGGCGGGGTACAGTGGGACACATAAAAAGCAGAAATCTGCTTCAACCGTCTATTCGATGATAGACACACTCACAACTACAAAATGGCAATACTTTATAGACCAGCTAGTGTATGGCAATGTCAACTCATTCATTACCAATCCAAACTCGTGTGTGGGACCATAACATGCTTGTTGTTGGAAAGGCATGCGTATTTCAAACAGTGTTTCACTTATGTTGCGAGCGTGTATTGGATTATGCAAATATCAGTGAACATGCATTTTATCCTCATTACTCGTTTCGTATGGTGAATATATTTAGGTGGTTTTCTATTAAATTATTTATATTGTTAACATTCGTGAGTCCAGAACTGATCTTAAAGTCTCAGGGAACACGGTTACCTCACGCGCTATGTTAACGCGCTCCAATTGGGTAGAGGAGCTTCAGGCAGACTGAAGGAAAAGAAGTATCGGGTTAATGGTTTGTTTGTTCAAAAATACTTGCGGTTTTTGTATGTGAGACTCGGTGTGACTTGCACCTCTTGCGTCTAGCGCTGGCAGCTTCCTTGCGCGTTCTGCTCTCTCTGACCCGGAAACGGTGAGCTGAGTTTCCGGGTCGGGATAAAAGACGCCGCTCTGGCGTTGACAGAGCTGATTGGTCACTTAGAAGGTTACTATGGTAACCGTGACGTCAATGGCGACTCTTTTTCTGATTGCAAAAAAAGCACCACAAAAATGGCGAATCACTACCTAGAGAAGGGCCACACCACTGAAGATCTACAGTGGGTCATCCTCGAGACTTTGTCCACGAAAGACAGAAATGCGGAGAAGATCCTATTTGAGAAGGAGCAGAGGTGGGTACACAGACTTAATACCCATAGTGAAGGATTGAATGATAATATTCCCTGGCTGAGTCTCACACGAAATTAATTGAGTGTTAAAATATTCACCAGTAAAATACACTCCAAAATTAGCCTTTTCGTGACAATAGTAATATAGGAGCCACCAAAATCACTCTGCCCTAATTTTGACTATAACGATAAAGAAAAGGCTTCACCAATATTTCGTTTATATTTCAGTACGTGGCATAATGTGTATGAAACGACCTTAACTACTGAAACCCCCCTTTTTCCATTTTTCGAATGTTTACATCGATCGAAACAATCAGAAAAAGAGTCGCCATTGACGTCACAGTTACCATAGTAACCTTCTAAGTGACCAATCAGCTCTGTCAACGCCAGAGCGGCGTCTTTTATCCCGACCCGGAAACTCAGCTCACCGTTTCCGGGTCAGAGAGAGCAGAACGCGCTAGGAAACTGCCAGCGCTAGACGCAAGAGGTGCAAGTCACACCGAGTCTCACATACAAAAACCGCAAGTATTTTTGAACAAACAAACCATTAACCCGATACTTCTTTTCCTTCAGTCTGCCTGAAGCTCCTCTACCCGATTGGAGCCCGTTAACATAGCGCGTGAGGTAACCGTGTTCCCTGAGACTTTAAGATCAGTTCTGGACTCACGAATGTTAACAATACAAATAATTTAATATAAAACCACCTAAATATATTCACCATACGAAACGAGTAATGTGGATAAAATGCATGTTCACTGATATTTGCATAATCCAATACACGCTCGCAACATAAGTGAAACACTGTTTGAAATACGCATGCCTTTCCAACAACAAGCATGTTATGGTCCCACACACGAGTTTGGATTGGTAATGAATGAGTTGACATTGCCATACACTAGCTGGTCTATAAAGTATTGCCATTTTGTAGTTGTGAGTGTGTCTATCATCGAATAGACGGTTGAAGCAGATTTCTGCTTTTTATGTGTCCCACTGTACCCCGCCCTTTGTTTGTTGATACGCAACCTTCTTTATTTTTACTCTTCACAGGTACACTGCGACCTCCCTAACAGAGAAACAGGTTTAATATATCCCTATTTCTTATCACACATACCAAGAGCACTGTTGTTTATTTATATTTTCCTCACCTTATTCACCTGTAGGTCCTGATGAATGCCTGTAAGTCCTAGTCAAGGCTGTCGAGGCAGAAACATGTCGACCGTTTTTTAGCTCACCACCCCCCTCCCCTCTTTTTAAAACGTTATCACTCTGAGTACATCTATTACTCATAACAAGTTCCACAAGATGCACTATTACAGAGTTTACCAGTCCCAAATACAGTACTAATAAAATCATTATCTGACTTTTCGGGACTTCTTAATTTTTTCAACCCCCCCCCCTCCCCCATCACTGGCTCACTACTGTACCAACCTTGGGTAAGAACCTCCTGGTGGAGGCTGCATAACCTCACTGACCTGATGATTATGCACACACGTGACTCAAAAAGCGGAAAATCAAGATATACCGCTAAGTTTACCACCATACCCATCACGTGCATGAGGGTCTTTTATTTGGGACACCCCACATTCCTCCTGCATACCAAAGGTTGTGCAGGACAAGTGATCCTTCCCCATTTGATTAGTATACCATTTACAAATCTCCAAGATTAAGTTTGGATTGCAGCAATGGTAAATATAAGTCACACAGTGTTTAAAGAAGGAATTTCTGATGTTGCTCTGTCACTAGGTAGGTCATTGTCAGGATTGGACCTTCTTCACTTTGATGAGAGCAAGATCAATGCTAACTCGTGTGTGATAGAATACAGTCATTTGACAGGCCTGAATGCTTCTCATCTGAGATTATATCCCACTGTTGAGAAGCTACAAAGTTATAGAAAGCAAAAATTGTCTGAGATTGCATATTTTTTAAAGCTTCAAAATTAAGTGAAACAACAAAAAGTTCTAAAAAGCTAAAAACTAATGAAGTCAATAATGTAACAGGTTTTCCTTTTTCAAACACTTCAGGAGTTTCATGTTACTCTTATGAGGTAGTTAATGTTCTATTTCACTTATAATCAGTAGTTGAAAACAATTTATAATAACAAAGACAAACCTTTACCTTTTGATGCGTGTATTGGCCAAGGGCTTGGGAACTGCAATCTTCATACCGTACATGAGCAGAGACCGTATTTTGCTATTGTCGTGCATGCTGCGTTTCAACGAAAATTCTACTGCATTGCCTCAGCACCATCCAGACCATGACAGATCGTTCAGAATTCGGCCTGTCATGGAACATTTGTCCACCAGGTTTCCAGAGGTTTATACCCTGAAAAAGTATATAGCCATTGATGAGTCCTTGATCTTGTATGAAGGGTGGCTGCCTTTCAGGCAATACATTGTGTGCAAAAGAGCTCGCAATGGCATCAAGCTGTACATGCTGTGTGAGAGCTCTACTGGATATGTGTACATCTTGAGAGTGTATACGAGGAAGGACTTTACTCTCAACCCTGCAGGTTGCTCTTCCATGCTAGGAGTCACAGGGAAGATTGTATGGGAGCTTGTCCAGCCACACCTTCACAAAGGGTATAACCCTTAGGTGGTCAATTTCTATACAGGAATAGAGCTGTTCAGCGAGCTGTACAAAGAGGCCAGTGTGACCTGTTGTACTGTTTATTGTCGCCACAAAGGATTCCCGCAGTAGCTTGTTTGTAAGAAGCTCCAGAAATCCCAGAGCACTGCGTTTCATTCCAGCAAACTGTTTGCAGTAAAGCTTTCAGATAGGCGTGATGTGTACGTGCTCACTACAACTGGATTAAAACAAGGACATGGGTGAAGTGGATAAGAACAACCAGGTTCTTCAGCTATACAATGCAAGTCATAAAACTCACACTTGGTACAAGAAACTGTTTCCGCTCCTGATCGAGATAGCAACATACAATGCATATGTTGTTTACCGTCAGACGACCCCAGGAAGACACATGCCCTTTCTTGATTGTCTTTTGTCTGTCATTGAATGTCTTACTGCTACAGAAGCATCAGCCTCCAGGTCATTTCCTGTGGAGGATGTGGCAAAGCTGCAGGAGTGACACTTTGCTAATTGCATTCCTGCAACATCTAAAAAGACTTGACCATGTCGGTGTTGTAAAGTCTGCTTTAAGCAGAGAAAGATGCAGGTGAGTCATTTATACTATCTCCTTTGCCCATCTTATTAACACTGTGCAGCAATCAAATTAAAGAAGTTCCACTCATCAAAGCAACAAGCGGCAGATGAGAATGAGTACTTGGGACATGGGAGCCTGATAAGAGAAAAACTCACAAGAAACACAGGAAAAGAAAGCCCACAACCATTAGAAAGGAGGAAACGAAAATTGACAAGCACATGGACCAAAAAGAAGGGAAGGTGACGAGAAGCAGGATGTAAGCACCTTTTAAGATATATTTAATGCTGTAGATTTCATGAGAATAGCGCAAGCGCTGTGCAGTTGAAACCTAAAAAAGCAAAACTTCTCCTTGTTGTGTTTTATTTTTTCTTTACTGCTGTCTGATTTCTTTTTCTTGGAAATGTACAGAGCCAAAAGAGAAGCAGCATTTTTAGGAAAAGGAGCCACCAAAAGATTCAGTTTCTTTTCTTGCTGTGGATAAAATGGAAATTGTGGGCATCTAGGGCCTTTGTAGACTTAGCTAATAGCTGAAGGGTCTGACAGTCAGTTTACAGTGCTGACAGGGCCCCCTGGAGCTAGCCCGTCCCATTGCACCCCAGGGATGTGGAGGCTAATGTTAGGCCGCTGACTGTAGGTTATGACTTTACAAGGGGTTTTAATATGTCCTGTTATCTTTGGGATGCCTCTTTCATTAAATAGATACGTAGACAGGTCTGGTAAGAAAAGCAAAAGGAATTGACAGCCAAGTAATATGGGCAATATGATATAATGGGTGGGGTTTCTCCCTCCTTGCAACTCTGCCTGCCAACTTTTTTTCAACCCGTTTACCACGGCGGACATTCCGCCACGGTGCAGGCGTTCTACGCAGTGGGTGGAGCTGCATCAGCCATTGGTCGTGCGCAGCACCCAGAAGGTAGTGCTCCCGTCGGCCAACGGCCGACACGAGCACGGAACGGGTTAAAATGGCCTGGTAATGGTCAGCAACAGCACAGTATGCAATGCAAGGGCCTTGGGAAAGCGTTTGCTCATTGACCTGGACAATGGAGTATCCTTGTGCATGTGGTAATGTTGAACACTGACATTTTTTTTGGTGCCACTGGATGCACATGTGAATTCTAAGCTCTACAGAATTGTTTGTGCTGTGTGCTCCTTCTACCTGTTTCAGCCCTGTAGATGGTGCTTGGGAGAAAGGTGTTATGAAAACACAGAGAATGTTTGTGTTTAATGTTTCTTCTGCTCCTTGAACCTAAGCAAGCACCAAAAATCGAAAATCTTCCCGGAGCCGAAGAGCAGAGCTTTTATTTAAGTTTTGGATGGGACGATCTCCCACAAGTTTTAAAGGTCCTTTTGCCTCCTGGTAATTTCCATTGCTAATACAAATGCTTTCATTCAGAAGCAAGGTTGCATTTGATTGGCAGAAAATCATTAGGCTCTGAAAATCCATAGAAATTGTTAAAGGTGAGTGTGAGTGGAGGCCAATGCTGGAATCTATTAACTCTGCATCCACAACTTATATTCAAAACCTTTCTGTGGCTTCAAGGAACCTGTTAAGTTGCTTCTGATAACGTGCTCATACGTGATCCTTATAAATAAAGGTTATTATTTGAAGCATCCATGGCAGAAAACTGCTAAACAGATGAGCTCCTCTGTATGTCCCGAGTGACTATAAAACATGCACAACATGATGTTGACTTGAAAAGCAGTAAAGCTATGGAAGTTTTTCTCTTGAAAATTGCACGTATCATTCATTATAAGCTAGGGGCTTGGACGGAGACCAGCACCAGAAAACCCTAAAAGCTGAAACTACCTTACCTGAGTAAAACCTTTGCGAATTATTTGGGCCTGGTGATTGGCAGACAGGTGACAGAGTGCAGCCTTGCTTGTGAATGTAGCTACATGATGACCATGGCAGGTCAAATGCAATGTGTCAATGATAATGTTTTAAAATTATGAAAAAACGTGTGGCATGAAAGACTTCAAGTAACAATATATACAGGGGTCTCAGTGGAAACCAACAGCAGAAAGATACAATTGCTGAGATGTTAATGACCGCAAGTACAGGAATACATTGGTGTCTCACAGCGGAGAAACACCTGAATGCTATGCATGTAGGATGTGCCTTGTGTTGTTAGCACAACCATACCTTACGTTCAAAACATGGGGTTGATTCACAAAAGCATGCATTAGTCTAGGAAGTAGAATTACAGGTGTAATCTTTTACGTCCTTTTTATGTCTTTACGAATCGGCCTGAAATCACCAAAACTCTCTTAGTAGAAAAGAAGGCACAGCCCCCTCTATCTAAGTGTACATATATATGCCATTAATATTTACATTTCATTCTCACTTTACATGTTTTGAGACAAATTCACAAAGCGATCTAAGAGAAAATAAAAGTGTAATACAGTAGTTCTAATGTACTTAGTCCAATATGCCTTTGTGAACATGGCCTGATGTCTGGATTTCAGAATTCTGTAGCCAGAGCATCATAGCCTCAGTTTAAGATGACGACTATAGGAGAAGACAATATGACCCTAATTTTATTTTTTATACACGTCTACAACATGCTCACAGACACCCACAAACGCACTCAAACACCTAGGTTATCTCTGTAAGAAAACACGAGCAAATACGTGACAAGGTTAAATGCCTCGTATGCTCCTAAATGATGCGCAGAATATAAAATGCACGTTGCCATTTACTCCCTGAAATGCTCTTAAAGCTCACAATCACTTAGGGGCATATTATCAAGAACGGCGTTAAAAATGATCGCCGGTTTAGCGGCACTGCCGCTAAAGCAGCGATATTGGGCTTGAAAATATGCCTTTGAGAGTTCCAATAGAAGTCCATGTTCTGGTGTGAACATGGGCTTCTATTGGTATGCTCCACGGCATATTATCAAGCCCATTATCGCCGCTTTAGCGGCGGTTTTCTGCCACTAATCCGGCGATAATTTTTACGCCCCTTAATATGCCCCTTAATGTATTACGATTTCGCAAACGTACTCCGTGTTTAGAAGGATGTGCAGACCATCTGCCCACACCTCCAACCATGCCATGCGTCACTGCCTCAGTCTCACTTTATCAAGTCACGCGGAGGTTACGACCGCACGCTCAACTGCCTCAGTGTTCACGCAAAGCAAGGAGCGGCGTCAAAACGCGTCTCTCTGCTTCCGTCCTCGGTGAACCTCCCGAAATAAGAGGTTTGTTGATAAATACAGAACTTGTTTTTGATGTTTGTTGAAGCTTCCTGCATTTAAAGCCAACACAGTGAAAAGATTTTACAATTATACGTTTTCTAACATAACTTGCTTCAAAATAACAAAGATTGTGGTTGCCTCTGTGAAACCCCAATAAAATGAGTTAAGATGGACTTGTATCCCTGATAGTGGTATAATTTTAGGGTGACCGTATACTCTGGAGTGAGCTATTTTCCTTGGCACACAATATTTTTAATGTATGTGTTTTATAATGCGCAGAAAATTTCCAGCCCACCGGTAACAGTCGTGTTCAAGGTGTAGTTCACGGGTAGTCCTTTCATCAAAGTGTTTTGTGCAATGATTCTTTATGGACCTACCCATCTGAGCATCATTTGCAGTCTGAGTCGGCTCCACAGCCTGGTGTTCTCGCTTCCCTTTCGTCTTCCATTTGACTAAGCCGCACTTTCTTCTCAGAGTGACTGATGACTGATCTCCAATTGCAACACTCATTTCACATTTCCTTTTGTTGGCTCCCTTGCAGTTAAATATATCTTCCCTTTGATAGCACCGCTTGATGAATTGACTCTATGGTGCACCTGCCAGGTTGGTTTATGTCGCTGGTAACCTTGAGAGTGAACATTGTTGGAAGAAAGAGTGCATCTGACTCGCCGTGCTGAGACACTGAAATAATAAGCATTTGCAATGCAATAGGTCTCGCATTAGCGAGAATTAGAGTTATTGGTGTTGTAAATGACAAGGTGCCTGTAAAAGAGTGGGAAAAATGTTGGTTCAAAGACATAACACAGCGAGAAAACAACAAATGTACGAAGCATAAATATTAGAGTGGACATAATATAATAAGATTATGTTTCTGTTGTAAGAACCCCCAATGTGGTGTGTAAGTGCAAAACATTTCTTTCCATGTGTAAGCAGCACTTTTGCAATAATTTATAGTTTATATTTGCTTTGTATAGTACCAACTTTTGCTGGCTATCGCACTTATGGTGCCTTATAATTGCAACACGTAACTTTTTTAATGAAATACTCTTCAAGCGAGTAACAATGTGGTCCGCTGGCAAAGCGCTTCAGCACCACATCAAGATCAGAAAGCGCTACCTAAATTTTACTTAAATACAACCTACTAGTGGTAAGCAAGGTGACAGATGTAAAAGGAGGTATATGCCTAACTAGTTTAAAGCCTCACAGGTACCGTGTTCAAGCAAGCCATGTTATTTTGCAGCAAAGGGCTATGCAGTGATTGAGTGTGAACGAGCAGCATTTGATAGTGAGAACACACAGGACTGTAAATACTTCTAGATTGGCTGAGGAGAAGGCATGCTGGAGCTTATTTGGCAGCGTTAGTGAGGCAGAAAGAGAAGGCGAGCTTTAATAGCTAAAAAAAAGTCTGCCGATCTTATTTCCTGACCTAGCTTCTGCGCCTCTTCATTACTTATTTTTGGGAGGTCTATTCTGTCTAGGTATTTTGCGCACCCTTCTCTGTCTAGGGTCTGATCTTTTTTGTAGAGTTCTTGGTAGAACTCTTGAAATTTTCTTAGGATTTCTTTGTGTTTTGTGTGCGTGATGTTGTGTGAGTCGGTGATTGATGAGATGGTGAATTGTCCTTGTTGGTGTTGTAGATAGGAGGCTAGGAGCTTCCTAGCTCTGTTAGCCTTGCAGAGATTAATGGCCTTTTATTTATTCACCCACAGCCCAGCCCTTTCGCTCAATATTTTGTTATACTCTTACTTTTTCCTAGTGAGTTCTGTTAGGATGGTAGTGTTCTGTGTATCTTTGGTGTGGTTAGTCTCCAGCCTTTTAATGTCCTGGTTCGATTTGGGTCAGTTGTTGGTTAGTGTTTTTGTTGATTTTGGCCTTGATCCCTAATATTGTGCCTCTGACTGTTGCCTTAAGTGCATCCCGTAGAATCTTGGGGTCAGTGTTTTGTGTGCCCTTTATGGCCTCTTCTATTTTGGTTTTGTTTCCTTGGTCTGAGAGGATATCACTGTTAAACTTCCACTTACGGGAAATATCTTCGTTGTGGCGTCCACACAGCTGTAGGCTAATGCACGAGTGATCTGAGAGTAGCCTAGGCGCAATGTCGGTGTGATCTATTAGATGTGTGTATCGCACTGTGATTAGTATGTAGTCTATTCTGCTGTATGAGTTGTGCGGGTTGGAGTAGAAGGTAGTCTCTGGTGTTTGAGACACCATGGGTCTTTGTCTATGTCTGTGAGCGTATGGGTGCCCTTTAGTATTGGTTGGTGTTTGTTGGTAGCTGCAGTATCCTGGGTTGGTTCCGCTGCTCCCCCTGCCTGATCTAGTCCTAGTGATGTATCTTGTATCTAGGTGTAAAGATGGAAAGGTGTAGAAAGGATAGAAGACAGTGGATAGCCTAAGGATAATAAGATAAGACAGACGTCCCCCCTCCCCCACCTCCCTCACCGCCCTCCGTTCTAAAAACTCATATTTTGGACGTGCGATGACAAGTTTGGCGTTCCGTCTCCCTGGGAGCCATTAAATGTTAAATGTTAAATGTTGTATACTTGTAAAGCGCACAGCTGCCCCAGCAAAGGGGCGTCCCGGCGCTGTATACCGCTGGGGAACCCGTCCTGGCTTTCCCTGTGGGATGGTCCGTACTGGGAATCCCCAAGGTGGAGCCAGGCATCCCCGGCGTTGGTGGGGCCGTTGTGGAGATTAGGCAAGCTAATGCCCAGAGTTGCCGAGTGGGACCCCAGGTTAGAGTAGGCACCGAGGTGAGAATTGTCGAGTCCGCTGACCCTGGTCCACGACCCTGCCGCGTTGGGAATTGAACCCTGGTCCCAGGCCGACTTCTGCTCCCGGGTCTGCCGCCTCTAACCAGTGAGCCACACCACTCCACTTACTTTAGTGTGTCTCAGATACTCCCCCCCCCAACGAGTGTCCTTCTGCCTTCCTGCATGTGTTTTGTAGTACATTTATATCAAAATCAAAAGTCCCCTCCTGTTCCCGCCCGCCATCATGGACCCCTAGCAGACATCATATAAAAGGATAGATATAAATTGTGTCTGTTCGTTGCGGCTTTGTGTATCGCTTTGTTATATTTGGTTCCTTTCAGAGCTGGTTTTATTGAGGAGAGGTCTTCACTCCTGTTCATAGTGCCTTGAGGTTTGTTATATTTGTGCCATAATACCTTGTTTATGAGGTAGATAAGGTTGATTTCTCAGGCCTAGGGTCGGCCTTCTACAGGATCTGAGGTTGAGTAGGTTGCTATTCCTGATTGTCCATCTTGGGGTCTGCTCTTCAGCCTGTTCACTCCACTGTTAGTTCTGGCGATGCCCTTCTCTTTGTTGTGCCTGTTTGGGATGTTTCCTTCTCCTGTTGGGTCGGGCCTTCTAGGTACTCGCTTAGCTCTCTCGGGTCCTCAAAGATGGGTGTTCTCCCTTTGTCATTTATTCGGAATCTTGTAGGGCCCGTGCATGAGAATATGATGTTTCTCTTCCTCATTTTATCTCGCAGGGCCAGGAAGCCTTTTCTTAAGTCGACTGTGGGTTTGGAGTAGTCTTGTGTGAGGATTATTTTTTGCCCATTCCATGCAATGTTTTGGTTTTTCCTTGCAGCCCCGAATATAGCTTCTGTGTGCTGTGATCTTAGTGGTTTGCATATTATTGGGCGGCGACCCGTTCTTGTTGCTGCTTTGAAGTCTGGTACTCTATACGCTATGTCCAGCTCGAAGGGGTGATCATATTTGAGGTTTGTGATTTTTGGTATCATTCCCTCGATGAAGGCCAGGCAGGAGCCTGCTTTATCCTCCTCACCCTCCGCCACCCCAAGGATTCTTATGTTCCCCCTTCTGTTTCGGTCCTCCAATTCCGCTGCCGGCTTCTGGAGTGCTACTGTGGTCTTGGTTAGGGCCTTAAGATCCTTGTTTATTTGTTGGTCCACGTCCTCTCTGTCGCTTATTCTCTGCTCTGCCACTGTGAGTCTGTTGTTAGCCATGTGTATATCCACTCTTACTGCAGCCAGTTCCAGTTGGATTGCATCCGTAGTCTGTTTTGTTGTTTTGGCTAGATCGTGGACTTCGGATAGTTTTTTAAGAATAATCTCCAGTGTGGTGTTGAGGTCAGGTTTTTGCTTAATAGGAGAGTCCGTTAGTGTGTCTTCCCTGTCCTTTTTCAGCGGCTGTTGAGCTTTCCCTTCGCTCCCCAACATGGTTATGAGCCCTCTCTTTGATTGTTGGATCTCAAATCTCCCCCCTCTTTTTTGGGTCGCAGGCTGGTGTTTCTGTTCCTGTGCAGCCTTCCGTTGTGGGCGTTGAATCCCTTTGGGATAGTCATTTAGGCCAGCTTGGTTCATTTTCCAGGGGGGTGGAGGGTGCTGTGTGCCAGTTTCAGTTTTGTTTTGACGGCTGGTGAAGCACAATGATCTGGTTAGTGCCCTGCAGCACAGCTGACTCCAATTCGGGGTTGTGGGTGGTTTTGCCCCTTAGACTTGCCTTCCTAGCTTCACTCACTCTCCCATTACGCGCTTTGGATGAGCTTTATGTCACGTCTGTCGTGTGATCTTGGGGCATTGCAGAGGGGGGGTTGAAGGTATGCTCTTACGGTCCCAAGTGCCCGGTGTGTTGCCCCTGAAAGGGGGCTCTCCTGCCCTCTGCTGCAGTGGGTCCTGTTGCACTTGGTTTGTTTCTTTTTCCACCGCTATGCTTTAAACTTGTGCGCTTGTGCGCTGCGCCTCCTCAGCCGGTTTGTTGGTTGGCACTGTGCTCTTTACTGCCGTCTGCAGCTGTGGCGGGCCACTGCTCCTGTCCGCAATATTTGTAGAAAATCCCCAGTGCGAGGCACTTGTCGAACCACTACTGCAGGGACAGGATGCAAGGCACCACCCCCTACGACGGCGGTGTGCTCCGGGAGGGCTCTATTGCCTCTGTCGTGTACTTTGGCAGAGACGCTGTGGATGCGAGTGGGACTGGTCCTTTTGGCCTCTGTAGTTGGGCGCTCCGCTGCTTACGTCTTCCCTCTGTATAGCTGCCAGGCTTGCCGGTCCGCTCTGCAGGCGCGGGATGCGAGGCTACCACCCCTAAGATGGCGGCCATATCCCTGGGTGATTGAGTCTCTTTCGGTTTTGTTTTGCTTCGGTTCCCCACTTCGCTCCCTGAGCCCGTTAAGTGACTTTATTATTTTTTATTTTGCAGCGCTACTCCCCTCTTGCGCCCTTGCTGATACAGTCACCGCCTCTGCTGCCTCGCTCCCTGAGCCCGATAAGTACCTTGTGTGGTTTTATGCTTTTCATTTTGTAGCGCTTCACCCCTCTTGCATCCTCGCTGCTGCAGTTGCCGCCTCCGCTGCTTACTTGCGTGTCTTGGCTATTTTCGACCCGAGCTGCACCCTTGCCTGAGGGGATTTGTTGGCTCTCTAGGGGCTCTGCGAGGGTGCGGTGGGGGATTTACCTCCTCCTGTCTTCGATGGTGAATAGTCAGCGCTGTTGCAGTGTGAGGCGCTTACCGATCCGCTGATGCAGGGATGGAACACAAGGCACCACCCCCTAAGATGGCAGTGTGTTCCTGGTAGGCGGTATCGCCTCTGTCGGGTACTTTGGTAGAGACGCTGTGGGTGCGAGTGGGGCTGCTCCTTTTGGCCTCCGCTGCTTTCGTCTTCCCTCTGTGTGGATGCCAAGCTTACCGCTCCGCTCTGCAGGCGATGAAAAAGGTGTTCAACCACTGTGCGGAGGCGGGAGTAGTTTCCCAATCCATGTCAGAGGCAAGCATCATTGTAATCCCAAAGCAAGGCAAAGAAGCACTACTACCCAAAAACTATAGACCCATTTCTTTAATTAATGTGGACTGCAAAATATATGCTAAAATCCTGGCCTCAAGAGTAAACATCGTCCTGCCAAGACTAATAAGTAATTCACAGGTAGGGTTCCTAAAGACCCGCATGTCACACAACAACACCAGACTCCTATGCCACATCCTAGAATGCACTTTAAAAATGGATGAGCCAGCAGTGGCTATCACACTAGATGCAGAGAAGGCTTTCAACAGGCTATCTTGGGACTTCCTGGAACAATGCATGTGGGCATTTAAACTGGGGGAAACATACATGCAAAAAGTGATAGCACTATACGGCGACGCCCGGGCACGCGTGGTGATTAACGGGTCGGTCTCCGACCCCTTCACCCTACAACGCGGAACAAGACAGGGATGCCCCCTGTCTCCAGCGTGGTTCCTGCTAGCCCTGGAGCCCCTAATCAGGGATATCAAGGCCAACAAGGAGGTAAGGGGGATCAGAATCAACGAGGTGGAAGTTAAACTCGCCGCATATGCAAATGACATTCTCATAGTGACAGAACAGCCTTTGTCCTCCATCGCCGCCCTTACAGAAACCATAGGGACATACTCAAAGCACTCAGGGTATAAACTTCACAAAGATAAATCTAAGTGCAAACCCTCAACATCCAACTAAGGGCACATTGAGAGGATCGGGTCTGACATGGCAAACGGGGTTCATCAAATACCTAGGGGTTCACTTCGGCAAGCCCTTAAAACGACACTAGACCAAAACGAGAAACAATTGTTAGAGAAAACAAAGACACTCCGAGAGCCCTGGTCCCCCAAATTTATAACTTGGTGGGGTAGGATAGAAACAGTCAAGATGATGATCACCCCTTGATTAACAACCTGCTGAGCATGCTCCCACTCCTACTCACTGACGACTTCCACTGCAAGATTGACAAGATAGTCAATAAATTTATATGGCAAGACAAGAAAGCAAGAATAAGCATAAGAAAACTAAGGCTAGACAAAAAACTGGGCGGACTAAACCTAGCAGACAACAAAACCTTCCAACCCGCATTCCTAGCAAGACAAGGAGCTTACTGGCTGTCACCCCTTCAAGGATACACACTGGTACGACTACTAATTGAGCGTGCCATTCTAAACAACGCTGAGCCACTGGTACTCCTCACAGCCAATAAACACTCACACGCCTCTAACCCAATATTCAAAAACACAAAAATGGCCCTTCTCAAGGTAGACAAGAAAATGGAGCACAGTGTAAAGAACTCGAAATTGTAGTCCTTGTGGGCGAACACCAAGATTAAATATAGGGGAAAACTCCTTTCTATAGAGACATGGGAGAAGATAGGAATCTCCTACCCAGCACAACTGGAAGAAGGGGGCAACCCCATCGCGTTCACCACGCTAAAAGACAAGCACAAACTACCAGATATCGAACTATACAAAATCCTAAAAATTAGAACAGCCCTAACCAAAGCAAAACTAGCCCTACATAACCCATCAATAATACAATACATGGCGAAACTAAACAGAATAGGCCACCAGGTTTCACACCTATACAAACTCCTACGACCCAGCGCCACCAAAATCAACTAAAAAATTGGCACCACACTTAACGAGCACGATCTGCATCTCCTTTGGGCCTCCCCCTCGTGAAACAAAATATCCCCAGCACTTGCACAGACAAAGTTCTGGCTATTACACAAGATGTATTGGCCCCCGGCTCGCCTGGCAGCGCTGGGGCTCAGGGAGAATGATCGGTGCTGGAACTGCAACAAAGAAAAGGGAAATCTAGCACACCTCATCTTCTACTGCCCCAAAGTTAAAAGATTCTGAAAGAAAATGTTCACCTTCATAGAAAAGGCCCTGGGATGCACACTAGAAACAGAATTCGCTACCCTTATCACTGCATTCATCACCGCAGATCTAGACTCACAACAGGACAGGGACCTGTTAGACCTCCTACTGACAGCGGCAGTGAAAATGGTAATCTCAAAATGGAAAGACACAACTAAGGCGACATTCAAAGGTTGGCTCAACTGGGTGACGTACGTCAGAGATGCGGACAGTATCACCCTGCGGAATTCACCGAAGGGGACCAGCATCCAGGGGAATGTGGGCCTCACTGGACGAATACCTAGACCCCTATGAACCCCCGTGAACCATGCTGGAGAAGGGCGCTTGCCCACATGCACGCCCCCACAGCCTCACAACAAGACCCTACTGCAGTAATGCTTCTTGTATACTATCTCCTCCTCTCTCTCTTCTTTTCCCTGCTCTCCACTCTTATTCTTCTACCAAGACAGTGTAAAAGGGGACAGCCAAAGATGAACACCACTTACCTCTATCATTGATATCTACAGCCAGTTTGGGCTGATACCCTGTAACTGTAAAGCGAAGTTAACAATATGTGTAAAAAATTCTAAGAAAATACTTTGAAATAAAAAATAAAAAAAATCTTGCAACAAGCTAGGCTTGCCAATAACGTGAAAGTTGGGACTACGCAACACTATTACTGGTTAAAGGGACTGCAAGGAGGGGTGGCATAATGAAAAACTAACTGCAATAGGGGACGGAAGGCCACAAGTTAAAAAACATGTAATAGGACCCTTAGTAGCGCATAAACTGATATAAACCAACCACAAAGGTATCATTTAGTAGAAAAGAGGGCAATTATTAGACATCTACCTAAAAATAATAGTTTATGGGATGGTGCTGGCTTTTAACAGAGACCGTTAGCATTCCACAACTGTGCAACACATAAGATTTGATTACAGCTCTGAATACTTCGCGGTGTTTGAAAGCATTTGTGCTTAATCTCTGTTTTATGATTTTCTTTTCTGTATTCTATTCTTTGTTTTCCGCATAAGACCCCATTACCCACTTTATGTGGCATGTTAAAATAATTTCCAGAGAGCTGCAAATGATCGTCTAATAATATAATCCAAACATTCCTCCTCAAACATGACGACATCAGAATGTTTTATTGACTCAGTGAAATATTCAGCTGAGTAAATAGTGCCTACAAATGTAGATCTCTTAGCTTGAGATCTGAGCACTTGAAAGTTTGTAACTCTTGTGGGAAGCAGAATTATTTTTACTGGGCAGAGCTTCGGTTTTTAACCCCTTCGGCGCTGCACACATTGTCGCCCTGTGCGGGCGATTTACATAGTGGGCGACATTCGGAAAGCCCCTGGCTGTCCCCCGCACACGTCCACCGTGACGCATGAAAGGTCGGGTGGCCACCATGCGCACCGAAGGGGTAAAACCATGGGTGTTAGAAACACGGCAGGTTATTTTCAGGACAGCTAGGGGTGTCGTGTGCTGCTCACATGTGCGCAGGGCCGTAATCGCTGCGCTCAATAAGACCCGGGACACCAGTATTATAGTCCGCGTGGTCCGGAACTAACTCCGGGCCACGCCTCCTTTATTTTTATACCGTACGCGGCGTGAGACGTCACACAGCGTATGCGCACGTCTACGTGCGTGATCAACTGGGCCGCTAACTCGCAGCCCTCAAACATTACATTCCTTTGAACCTTTCTTTAAACAAAACACAATTATCATTTTGAGAGTCATGATATAATGTCGGGTGGAATGATAAAACAAAACGGCCATCCGGCCAGTTACCAGTCAGGTGACCAGTCATCACGGTCTCAGCCCACAGCAAAGTCTGCCAGTTGCGAGGATGGGGCCGGGTTCCTTCTCAGTCCATAGCCCGCAGCTTCTCCACGGAACAGTGTTCTCCGGGGGGCCTCTTGAGGTGGTGATCCCGCTGGCAGGGATCCCTTGGGGGTGCGGGAGTTGGTGTTTGGCGGTGTCCCCTCAGCTAAGGGACTCGCAGGTGGGCTGTTCACCTGGATACCGGGGTCGCTCCCCCCCAGACTGTCGTTCCCTTCCGGTGAGTCGGGTAGTTCCTGATCCAACTCTGGACGGGGGTGATTTCCCGGAGAACTGGCAGCTTTCTTGAAGAATGAGACATTTCGCGTGACGGTTTCTCCCCTCCTTTGAGCCGTCACCATGGTGCCGGTCCGGCGCGTGACTGTCCACGGTCTTGGTTCGAAGGGGAGCCTGAACTTGCTTCCGGGGTATCGGTCCTTCACGTAGACTTGATCGTTTTCCTGAATGGACGGTTCTTTGGCTCAGCGTCGGAAGCTGGCGTAGTCATTTGAATGCTTTCTGTTGATCAGGGTTTGCCGTGGGTCTACTTTGTTCGGGGCCCAAGTGTGATGAGTGGGGAGAGTGTCACGAACTATCCTTCCCATTGCGGAAGGGCCTGGAGCTGCTTTCGTGGTGCGATGGGGGGTGAGTCGGTACTCTCTCAGAAACGTGTAGATGGATTTTTCCAGTGGTGCTTCTTCCGCATGGGCGATTCGGAGGACTTAATTAAGAGTGCGCATAAACCTCTCGACTTCCCCATTGGCTTGGGGCCACCGGGGGGTCACTTTCCTGTGCTGAATTCCCCACTCTTTGAGGTAGTCTGCAAACTCTTGTCCCTGGAAGGGAGGTCCATTGTCCGTCTTGACTCTCTCGAAGATGCCGTGCGTGGCGATCACCTTCTCAAATTTGGCTATGACCTCTCTGGCGGTGAGCGTTGTTACTATTTCCACTTCCGGGTATTTGGTGAAGTCATCAATTATGACAAGCATGTACCTGCCGTCTGGAAGGTGTCCGAAGTCGGCACTGACTTGTTCCCATGGCCTCCGCGGGTTGTCTTCCGTGATCACAGGGGGCGGACGCTCAGGCTGCCCGGCTGCTTGGCACCATTGACACTCTTTGACCGCTTGCTCAACTTGGGTGTCCATGTCCGGAAACCACACTTTTGCGCGGAGTCTGCTCTTGGTCTTTACTACTCCTTGGTGTCCATGGTGAGCTAGCTCGATTGCGTGTTGGGTCAGGCTCGTCGGCATCACTATCCGTGGCCCCCTCAGTAGACATCCTTGGCTGTCTACGGACAGCTCCTCCCGCACCTTTAGAAGGGTCTCTAGGGCACTCTTCGCTTGGGGTGTTCGCCTGCTCAGCGATGCTTGTAGGGTCTTCCATTCATTGGTCTGCACTGCGTGAGTTACCAGTTGGAGGACTTCATCACTGCGGGTGGCACCGATGATCATATCTATGCTCATGGGCAGGGGTCTTGATCTTTCCAGCACTACCTGTACGTATTCCTCTGTTTCGTCGGCGTCTTCTTTTTCCTTGCTGGTCGCCGCTCTGGGATGCCGGGAGAGGTAGTCCGCTGGGTTTGTTGCTCCTGGTTTGAATTCCAGCTGGTAGTCGTACTCCTGGAGTTGTAGGATCCATTTTTCTATTCGGGTGGCGGTTTGGAGACCAACCCTCAAAATAGAGGGAGCAGGGGTTTGTGGTCTGTTGAGACGGTGAACGGATGCCCGTACACATACACATGGAAATGCCTGCAGGCCCAGTGTATTGCGATCGCCTCTCTCTCGATCTGGGAGTACCTCTGTTCAGTCTCTGTCAGCGACCTGCTGGCATAGGCGATGGGTGCCCAGTCTTCAGCTCCTTGGCGTTGTGTCAACACAGCTCCCAGGCTGTATGGGCTGGCATCCACAGCAATGTTGGTAGGTTTAGCTGGGTCAAAGTATGACAAAGTCTTATCGGCTGACAGTGCTGTCTTGGTATTCTGGAATGCCACGTCCTGTTCCTCTCCCCATTGCCAGGGGGTGGTGGATTTAGTGAGTTCTCTGAGGGGCCTGGTGAGGTTAGACAAGTCGGGGATGAACCTCCCGCAGAAATTCACCATGCCGAGAAAGCTTCGTACCTCGGATATGTTTGTTGGCGCCGGTGTCTCTTGCACGTCCTTCACTTTCTCTGGGTCTGGAGCGATCCCTTGGTCCGAGAACGTGTACCCGAAGAAGCTGATTTTATTTCGGAGAAATTGACACTTCTCACGGTGCAGCGTTAGGCCAGAGTCTTTGATCCTCTGCAATACACCTCTCAGTCTTTGATGATGTTCCTCGACTGTGTTCGCGTAGATGAGCAGGTCTTCACTGACGTTTAGGACACCGGGGAGCCTGCTCAGTACTTCTCTGATAGTGTTCTGGTAGACTTCCGCGGCGCTCGAGATCCCAAAGTTGAGACGTCTGTAGCGCCGGAGACCCACATGGGTAGAGAAAGTGGTGATGTACCGGGAGTCCGGGTGTAGGGGCAGTTGATGATAGCCCGACCGGAGATCCATTTTGGAGAACCATTTCAGTCCGTTCAGCTCTCTTAAGATGTCATCGATGGTGGGCGTTAAATGTCGCTACCTTTTCACGGCTGCGTTGGGTAAGCGCATGTCGACACAGATGCGTACCTGTCCCGGTTGTTTGCGTTTTTGCGCCACCACGATTGGCGATACTCACGGCGTGGGCCCACTTACTTTCTCGATGATCCCTTGGCGCTCGAGAGCCTCCAGCTCTTGTTCCACTTTCTTCCTCAGGTGGAAAGCTATCCTCCGGTGTCTGAGGGCTACTGGCTGGATGGACGGGTCAATGTGGAGGGCCACTTCTTTGCCTTTTAGGCACCCGATGCCTTGGAACGTGTCTTCGAATTCTTCGAGAATGGTGTCCAATTCCTCTTCCAGCACCGCCATCGCGAATGATATTAGTTGGAGGTCTTCAGCCGCCTGTCCACTGAGAAGCATGCCGCTGCCTTCTTTGGTTACGTAGACGGTTGTGGGGACTTTCTGGTCCAGGTGCTGTATTTCTGTTTGGAAACATCCGATCAGGGGAATTGGGGTCTTTTGTCCGTAGGCAAAGACTCGGATCTTGGCTGTCTTCAAGGCTGGCTTGTCTCGTAATTGGTTGTAGACTGTTGCTGCCATGAGCTCAATCGAGGCCCCCGTGTCAATCGTGGCCCTCACCTCTTGGTTATGTATTCGTATTCGGCACTTCGGGAGACGCCTCTTTTTCCTCAGGGGCGGATCGATGGCGAAGACGTAGTGGACCGGGTAGTTATTGGAGTCATCGTCCATGTCTTCACTGTCCGGGCTTTCTCTGATGGCATGGGCTGCTTCGGGTTTCTGCTTGGACGACCGGCAGACTGATGCAAAGTGATTCATTCGCCCACACGAGCCGCATTTCTTACCCTGGGCTGGACAGTCTTGAGCACGATGAGGAGTGCCTCCACAGTATCCACATTCATTTCGGCGCATCTGCGGTCTCCTCTTTCCGAATTGGCGTTGCTTTGGACGGACAACGTTGATCTGTTCGGCCGTATTCACCTGCTCTGCTTTGATCGGTCTATGGAGTGCTGCCTCCATGTGTGATGCTCTCGCCTGAGACAGTTCTTTGGATCGGCCTAGTTTCAGGATGTCCGCCAATGGTTTCCCGTCTTCTTGGAGGATCTTTACCCGCAGGTTGGAGGAGTAGCAACCTTGTGTTATCTGGCCACGTATCTCTTCTTGCTCGTTGCGGAAACCGCACGTGCTGGCGAGTTCCTTGAGCCTGCCGTGGAAAGCGTCGAGAGATTTGTCAAGCTTGTCTGAAGATAAACCGCTCCTAGTCCTTGCTGGCCATCGGCTCAAAATGAGCGTTGAGCGCGTTGAGGAGCGTGACGTAGGTGTGTGGAGTGGCCTCCACCAGGGTCTTGTAGATCCTGTGTATGTCCTTCCCACCGAGATGAAGAAGGAGTGCCCTGCCCCTTTCTCTCGCCGTTCCAGCACCCTCGAAGTAGAACTGCAACCGCCCCGTCCAGTCTTTCCATCGCGGCGCAAGGGATGCTGGAGCGCCGTCAACCAGGAATGGTTCGATGGGGGGAATCGCAGCCATCTTCAGCACGTGGGGCTATCCTGCACCACGATAGGAGGTTAGGAGCCGTGGTGCTGGCTGCGGAGACTCGCCAACCTTCCACTCCGACAAGGCGCTTTACTGACCCAGAAAGTGATCAGGCCTGGGCTGTAAACCGGGCGGAGCACTCCCAGAACCGTGTGGAGGGGAGCCGGGCCTTCTCATGCCAGTAGGGGATTGCGCACGCCCTTACCCACTTCGGCGTGATTATGGCGTGGCCTCTGACACCCTCCTGTCTGACCGGCAGCTGGGGCCACATTCGCCGACCCTCTGGCGAAAACCCAGGTATTGCTGAGGGGGTGGCAGGTGCACAGCACCATCAAACATGGTCATGCGCGAAGGCGGGCCGTGCCGAGCAGGCCTACAGCAGTTAAGGCATGCAGCGGCGTGCGTGCACCAGCTCGACACCGAGAGGCCAATGGGAGTGGCAGGTGAGGCACAGCATGGGTCTCTTCAAACCCTCGTCGCCATTGTCGTGTGCTGCTCACACGTGCGCAGGGCCATAATCGCTGCGCTCAATAAGACCCGGGACACCAGTATTATAGTCCGCGTGGTCCCGAACTAACTCCGGGCCACGCCTCCTTTATTTTTATACCGTTCGCGGCGTGAGACGTCACACCGGGTATGCGCACGTCTACGTGATCAACTGGGCCGCTAACTCGCAGCCCTCAAACATTACAAGGGGTATAATATCGGATGGAAGGCAACAAGTTACAAAACAATAGAAAACAAACAAAAAAATTAATGAAAAGCAGAGTCAGGGACATCTAAATTATAACAAATTGCGCCGGCCCACATGAGAAACTGTTATGGGTGGAAGGTGAAAGCAACATTTTCGTTATTAAATACACTGACTCAATGTAGAAAATCCAGAAGCAAATCAGCAGCAGTGCCAGGCTGTTGTTGCCCCCCGTAGTTGGCAGGAACAGGAGTAACAGGCAATATCTAAAATAGAAAGCCCAACACTCACTTGCAGGTGATGGCTGTTCAATAAGAGTCCGGATCTTGCAGTGAGTGGCGGAGGCCTCTTCTCCCCGCTCACTGATGATGCACACCATCTTTAGTGTATTTGATCTTCTTTTTCTGCTGTTTGCGATCAGGGAGTTGAAAATTAAAGGAACACCTCATGTATCCCAGTAGGCAGCTCACAAAGTAAAACAAAAAGCACAAGCAAAGCCAGCTTATCTGAGATAAATATGTTATTGCAAGGAAACAGCTTTTGTATATTTAAGTGTCATTATGCATCAACACATTTAATGCAAACCCACAAGGATTCATCGCCAAACAGGCACACGTACACACATACCTTTGTCCTCACTATGAGCCCGATACTCACGAGACCAGTCCAACAGAAGGAATGGACAAATAATGCTTTGTGATGGTGCATTCTAACAGCACCGACATCAGCCTGAAGAGGTAGCAGAAAGAATAAACGGCAATGCAGAATAAAAAAAAAAGAGTTCCTCAAACAACAAATGAACACTGAAGGTGTAAGGAAACTGTACTCTACCGGTGCTCTTAGCCTTCAAAGAATGTGACGTGTCGGCTATTGCAACCACTTAGGAGGCACCAAAGAAGAGCATCATGAGGATCAACCAATTGTAAGCAGCAAGCAGGAAAAATGTTGGATTATCAATCACAGCAGGCCTTGCAGACAGCGCATGGACTGTAGCTTGACATAAAAAACGGAGCCTACTGGCAGATATCTGGAATGAAATCGTTGGGGTGGCCACTTATCCACACCATCAGCTGTATCACATATTGGGCCAGATGTCTGACCAAGGAAATTGCGCATTGCAAATTGCAACTCTTTTGCGAGTCGCAATTTTCGATGTACAACAGTGTATTTCACACTGTTTGTGATTCCTAATGGGGTCGCAAATTGCGTGGCTCATTAATATGAATGAGCCTCTAGCAATTTGCGAGCCCATTGGGAATCACAGCCCTCTCAGGGATGGTGGCCTGCTGGGCTCAGGAGGCCACCATATCTGGGACTGAGTTTTAATAAGGCAGCTTTTTTTTTTTAAACGCAGCCCATTTTCCTTAAAGGAAAACGGAATGCATTTAAAAAATAAAATGAAACTTTAGAGTTACATTTTTTTAAGCGCAGGCAGTGGTCTCTCGGACCACTGCCTGCTCTTAAAACATATTTTCCAACATAAGCACAAAGGGGAAGGGGTCCCTTAGGGACCCCTTCCCCTTTGCAAGTGGTGTACCACCTACACTAAGTAGTTGGTAAATTGCGAGTGTCATGCGGCCGCAAATGCGGTGGCAAAACACCAGTACATAGGATGTTGACTCGCTATTAGGAAGGGACACCCCTTCCTAATAGCAAGAGTAGCAAATGCTATTTTGCTAGTCAGGGACTCGCAAAATAGTATTTGTACAAGCTATTACCCTTTTTTGTGACAGCAAATGGGAGGTTCTCCCGTTTGCTGCCGCAAAAAAGGGTCATACATCTGGCCCATTGTGAGCACTGGGGTCACTAAGTTAAGACACAGGTCCCGATCACAAAACTTTTTTTAACTGACACTGTTTAATGTCTTTAGATTGCATTACGATCTGCTGTTTACTTTAGGTATGCAAACTAATGCTGTTATATTTCAAGTCAGAAGCTGTGCATGCCATAAACATTCCTATGCCAAGCAACCTTTTACACCTGTCAAAGGTGGCAAAAACGCAGTGTTGTAGCTCTACAACTACTTAGGAGTCAGTCAGTCCAAATAAAATGAGCACTGAGAGCACTAAGATAATACACAATGCTTTATTACATAAAACGAAGATGCATTTCACACTTAGAGCTAGATGCCGGTTTTACATTTCCTGTAATTTTGCATAATATTTGTAGAGTCTCGAGTTATTATGCAAGGGGAAATTATGTGACATTTGTAAAACAATATCAACTATACAAGTTAACATTTGCAATTTTTCATTAAACAGATCTACACATTAATTGTGCCTTCACATTAGTCAGATGTTTTTCCATCATTATGTTTGCTGAAATCATATATGTACCATCATGGCAAAACTTTCCCTATAGCTTTTAACTTTATATGACTGTTTTCAAATATACTGGCATTACTTGTATCAACCCAATTTTTATATAGCACTCCACACAACTTCAAAGCGCTGCACATAACAGTGGTAATAATAATAATTGGCACTCCATGTACGCAGGTCCTGTAAAGTAAATGCTAGGCCTGCAGCACTTGTTGTGCCACCCATCAAAGTAGTCTTTTAAAACATCTCTCAGGCCTGCTACTGCACCTCAAAGTGCAGTTTTTAACTGACATTTTGACCTGGCAAAATAAACCTTCTGTCAGTCCCAAACCTTTCTTTTTAATACTTATACGGCAACCCTATGGTAGGCCCTAAAGGCTCATAGGGCAGGGTGCATGCTATTTAAAAAGTAGGCTGGTGGGTTTAAGCACTATGTACTGGCAGTGAAGAACTACCAAAGTAGTTTTTCACTATTGCAAGGCCGTTCTGTCCCATAGCATAACATTGGGTTACCTTATTACACTTATTAAGTGGGGAGCACATAGAAAAATGATGTTTACACTCAAATAAATTGTAATTTAAACCCCCCCTTTAATGGTAAAGTCAGATTTTAAGTCACAAATCTGAAAATGCAAATTTAAGAAAGTTGGCATTTTTTGTTGTTGTCCTGACCATTTAGTGCCTGCTGCCTGTGCCAAGTTTCACATGACTGTGAATAGCATGGTCATTGGTCTTTGTATATTCCTTCCAGATAGTGAGACAAAGGGGGACTAGGTGTGGTCATGATGAGCCATCCTATCAGGATGGTTGGGGTGGAGATGTTCCCTTATCCGTTTATATGTCAAAGGGCTGCCTCCAATTCACACAAAGGAACTTGACACCAGTCTTTTCTTAACTTAGACTACTTGGAGCCTTGACAGGGAAAGGAATTAAATCTCCAGAGCGAGATGTTGGGGTAGTGTAGGGAGTCTCCCCATTTCAAAGGTTGGCACAAGGAATATTAAACCTCTTGAACCACTCATCAGATCACTTTAGACCTGTGGAAGAGCTGGACTGTCCTGCTGCATTGCTGCTGGAAGGGCTGCCCTGCTGCCTTAGGAAGGAATCCTGTACCTGATCGTTTAACCCAGGACTACAAGAGTGACTCCAAGGGCTAACTGGCTGCCCTCCCATTCGGAGCAACAGAGACACAACAAGCTCCAGAGGACCCTCTGCAATTGCCCAGCTGATCTGCCGCTACTGGACCTGCCTGGTCCTGCAACTGGAGCTGCCCGAGCCCTGCTGGCATGTGACAAAGTGAGTCCCTAATCTCCAAGAGGTGCCTCCCTCGATACTGGACACTTGACTGGCATCAAAGTACATTCCTCTTAAAGAAAGGGAGAAATCATGATATTTTGGGTTTTGTGCAACTGCAAACATGCCCATGTGTGCTGAGGCTCTGCTGCCTGTGGCGACCACCAGCACGAACCTCTGGTGAACCTGATTCTTCGTGCTAAAGCGACCACCAGTGATGACCAGCAATACAAGATCTGAACTTTGCCCTGCAGCAATGGCAGCCTGCGGTGACCAATGGAGTGTAGCTCCGGTGAAGACAATCCGCATCACCTGACCAGATCTTTGCACTACATCGATGACCATCAGCGATGCTCTCTCTACTCCTTGCGGCACCCCCCACTGTCAATGGAACTCTTCACACCGGACTTTCAAAAAGTAACTTTTTCATCGTGGCTAACCTAGTCCCTGGCCTAGCTTGATCGTGGTTGGCTTGAACTTGTCACTTTCCCATGGTCTAGCACAACCAGAAGACTACAAGTGGCACTGTGACGAGGGGGACCCGGAAGACCTGGTACAGCGAGACTTGAATGTGCACGAAACCCTGTTGCTTTCACCCTTTGTCACACAGCACCCGGAACACTGGAAGGAAGACGTTCACGGGCCCGTGACTGACCTCCGTGAAGACCACTGTTTCTTTAACTGGGCGGAATTGGAAGCGAGCCCCGCCCACGAGTCAGACGTAAATCCCAGCCGTGAACACACACAGGTGTGTACATCACCCGGAGGAGTAGGCGGTTTGAGTGACGAGGAGGAGAGCGACGGAGTGGAGAGAAGTACGGGAGCTGCGGAGTGGAGGAGAACCGGAGGAGAAACAGGAGCGGAGAGCAGTGACGGCGGAGAAGCCCGGACAATCGAGGAGGAGGAGGCGGCTGGAGGCGAGCCGGGAGTGGGAGACGACGACTGCGGCAGCAAGCCAGGAGGCCAACGGGAAGGCGCTTCGCCCAGCCACACTTCAAGGGAAGTGTGGCTTGCACAGGTACGATCTCGCTTTTCGGGTTGGGTTGGACGTAGGTGGAACAAACCGCCCTGAAAACGCACATGGCATCCCTTGCACTACTCCCTAAACCCTATCTGCACTCTACCGACACCTAGAACTTTGGTGGTGTGTTTATGCACGTGTGATCCTCACTCTCCTCCCTACTCACTGTACAATAATACACGAGGACTAAGTCTGCCCAATATCTCTATTTTCCGAGCTGGAAGGCGTCAGAGCAGAGGACCGGACTACCAGTCCCAGAAGCCCGCGGGAAAGAAGAGGAACCGGACCGGAAAGACGCAGGGAGCGGCGTTCCGCCACCGAGGCTGCAGCTGAACTACCCCTTCAATACTATCGGAAACAGATACATCGGAGACGTATACTAAAAATAAAGCCTGCGTTACCTACAGTACCTGTCTCTGTGAGTCTCTTCCCATTGCAAAGCCCACAGACACTTTGTGCTTTCAGCTGCTATATTGCACTAAAACTTTACAATTTCAAATCTCCGGTTCTAATGATTGGATTTATATTGTTCTGGTATCATTTTATTTATTAAATGCACTATATTTTTCTAAATTTCTTTGGATTTTTCCTATGTTGTGTTCTCACTACTGTATAATACTTTACACATTGCCTCTAAGTTAAGCCTGCCAGTTTTTATGCCAAGCTACCAGAGGGTTAAGCACAGGTTAATTTAGAGACTTTGGTGGTTCACACTGACAGGGATTGTGGTTGTTGTTTGAGAAAGGTCTTCACCCCTTTTAATCAAATACCCACTTTCCTACAGGCTATGTGCAAACAGAGAAAACCATACCTAATAAATATAGCATATATTTAATCATCGGATAAAGACAGTAAACAAAAATATTGTAACATTACCACATTGGATCAGAGTTAGTAAGGAACATATGCAAGGAGTGGTGGGATCAGATCAACTCCTTATTTTTGAAGGTGCTAGATGTATTTTGATAAATGCCTAAGCAACAGCACTCAGCATCTGAGAATGTGCCTCTTTAGACATGAAAATATGAACAGTAAATGCTAACCATGATGATTTCCCTCACTGCTACACTCATAATATTTGTTCCTTTCACAATATACGCAAAGCAAATTACCAGCATCCATTTGCAGAGGGTTTGTTCATGCCAACACTAAAGGTTCAGACTGGCCATATACAGCATTGAGACAGTGCCCAAAGGAACGGTCTGATGTGTCAGTATGTAAGCCTTTTTTGGCTTTTTGTGAACCTGTTTTGTGGTCTTCTGGGCGGGTTTTTACAGTTCATTTCAATGATATAAAAGCAAACATTGCCTGTGGCAAGATCAAATACATACATAATTTCCTACCTTGCACAACACTTACACAGCATGTCTTCACAAGTTCGAAACTGCCACAGTTTGCAAAAATTACGATTTTGTTAGCTTTATAACTCACTGTTAGGGCCCTGTAGGAAAGTGTGTTATTAAGAAGTGGGGGTATTCACACTCAGCTAGTAATAATACCATAATCACTAATAGGTCCAGTCAAGTTTCAGTAAATAAATCCATGCTCAATTCTTGGTAGCTTAGCAAATGAGCAGTCATGCTTAAAATAAAAATCAAACACCACTTTATAAACAGAGAGAGCACTTTTAGCTTTAAAATGAAATCACAACAAAAATCCAAAGTAGGGAACCAGACATATTCATTTTTTTAAATTAAATATAGAATTGTGTATTCTAGTGCCAAAAAGCACTACTCGTGGCTCTCTGGTCACACTGAATTAAGACAAATTCAAAGTTTGAGGCCAACCGCGATAGAGCACTGGTCGTATAGACTGAGTGTTAGGTTTTTGTCAAAAGTTTACTTTCGAACTTTATCTTTTTCTTGGAGCTTTTCTGTTGTGTACAGGCTCGTCAGCGGATCCTCAGGCTTCTCGGATCCAAAGTTCGATTCGATGACTGTGGCCTGCTGCAGCATAGTGCCTCAGAGAGTCTCTGTAAGTCTTTGACCTGGACGTCAACAAACCAGTGTGGTGAGTCCGCTTTGCAAGTCGACGTCAGCAGCCAGACTCTTGTTGTCGAGCTGGTCTCTTCCTGGAGCCTTTTTGATAAACTTTGAAGAAATGTTCTTTCTTAGCAGATCTTGCAGTTTCTAGGTTACTTTAGTGAAAATCAGTGTCCACTAGCTCAGTCCAAGGATTCAGAGACTATAGATTGCCTTTTGGAGGATATAAGTCAATGCCTCACAATGCACCTGCACAGTCCATGAGGAATCCAGTTGCAACTGGTCAGCTGGGTTGACCCTCGCTGTGGGACTTGCAGGCAATCTCTTCCAGCTCTGTTGTGAAGCCTTGTGAGTGCAGCAGGTGTAGTCCTTCTGAGTGCAAACCTGTTGGGGTGCAGTCCAAGGGTCCAGCAGGCAGTCCTTCTTCTGTTGTTCCAGGCAGTGATCTGAGGAGCTACTACAGCTCTCCTATATTTACCCTCCATTCTGGGCTGGCAGGAGAAGACAACACTCCAACGATTAGGAGTAAAGCTACCTCCTCCTGCTATGACCACTTCCTACAAAGTGTGGCATGTTTTGAGCCAGAATTCACTATTCTACTAAAAATCAAAATGGATTAAATTCATTCCTTGGTGTGTGTGTCTGTGCAACCCAACCCATAGGTGTGGTTTACAGCAGACTAAACTCCCCTTCCAACCCCTCTCCTAATCTAATTAGAAGAGCTCCTATCTGGCTGGGGATCAAGGAAGTGGGAGCTGGCCTGGATCCTATGATTTCTGCTGTAATGCCTTTTCATTCAAGCGTATCTCCCCACCCCCTTCCTCTCCCTGGTTTCTCCAGGAAACAAATCTCCTCCCACCATATGGCTGTATGGTTGCAGCTCCGTTGGCCTCTTCACACAGACTCAGGTAGCAGCTTAGCTTGGGTGGTAAAAGGCTGCCCAATTAGAAGAGGCTGCTTCAGAGCTAATTTAGGTGAGTTCAAGAGAGTAAGAGTCTGATTCGTAAAGGGCCTCCACACTTCTGGTGGAGGCTGCGCAGTCGTGGGGAAGTCTCCACACTCAGTATGAAATCTCCACAATGAGAATTCTTTTGTGGGGATTCCGCACTGAGGGCGTAGACTCCCCCGCGGCTGCAGGGCCTCCGCCACGAGTGCGGAGGCCCTCTGTGAATCGGACCATAAGTTCTAAAACTACTTTCCTGTAATAGTTATAATAAATCTGAACTTGGCAGCTTGTTGGATTTATTGTAACCATTATTTTTGATACTTGTATTATATATCTTCCTAGGTTCAATCAAAAGTTAGCCGTTATTAAGTTTAATAAAGCCTTCCCATTATAGCCTATGTGGCTAGCAGCACTATAATAGGGAAAAACGAATTTGCCTGTTTTTCCTTACCAGGGCACATAAAATAAATGTTATATTGCCCATAAATTTTAGAACAATGGACACTAAATGTAGGGCACCTAAGGCAGAACTTAAGGGTAACTTACATGTAATTAGGACTATTAATTTGGAGTTTGGAATTAGACTTTTAATTCCAAAGTTGAATTAGGACACAGTTTTATTTTAAAACCAGCCTGCAAGTCAGGCTTGGCTTTGAATTTACACTAGACACCACAGCAGTCTAAATTACCTTTACTAAAAGATGCATCGTTAGAGTTCAGGCATACTAAACTTGATTTTCCTATCTGGTTCCAATGGGAAGTTATATTTATAAGATGTTATAAATTAACTCCCATGCCTTACTATGAACCAGATAACCTTTCAATAGTGAAAAACGAAATTGGCAGTATTTCACTATCAGGACATGCCACACACATCAGGGCATATCCTACCTTTCACATACACCGCTCTCTGCCCACAGGGGTACCATGGGCCTATCTTAGGGGTGACTCACGTGTAAGAAAAATAAAGGTTTGGCCCTGACAAGTGGGTGCACTTGCCAAATCTACATGGCATTTACAAACTGCGCACAAACTCTGCAGTGACAGGTCTGAGTTACTTTTTCAGGGCTACTCATGCCAGTGGCACAATCAGTGCTGCAGGCCCACTGGTAGCATTTGATCTGAAGGCCCTGGTACACTCAGTGCACTTTACTAGGGGCTTATCAGTAAATCAAATATGCCAATCATGGAAACACCAATCCATAATACAAATTTCACAGAGAGCATATGCACTTTAGCACTAAATAGCAGCAGTAAAGTGCCCAGAGTCATAAAATCAACAACAGCAGGTCAGGAAAAAATAGGAGGAAGAAGCAAAAGGTTTGGGGATAAACCTTCAAAAAGGACATTTCCAACAACACTTACGTGCATTAAGTCCACTGGGGGTCTCTAAACCCACATTCCCCACTACATAGCAGGGTCATACAGGTGGGTTGTCTTGGCCAATTAGAATTATACCATTTAACTTTTAAGGACAGAGTACTGGCCCTGGGCCTGGTTAGCAGAGCACATGGTACTCTCAGAGTCAGTAACCATCAGCACCAGTCAAAGCAAGCATTTGCAATACAATCGGTCTCGCCTTGGGGACCTTATATGTATTTAGCTATGCAGCACATAAGCCTGGTTGCTGAAACATCTACTGTTCTTTAACAGGAAGGGAAAGTAAGCACCGAACTGCGTGACACACCAGGTATGGGAACACATGGAGAGAAATATTGCATTTCAGCTGTAGATGATATAGTCAAAAGCTCTATTTTTCATATAAAATTTGGGCCTGCGGTGGTCATATCACTAAAAATACAAGATTTAAAAAAAAATATTATTGTCTATGGGTGCTTGTGGAAGACAATTTCTATGGACTGGAATCTAGAGAATGATGAAGTGATTCTGGTATTTTTCTGACCTCTGCTGGTTGTTTTCTATCAAGAAAGTTAAATAGAGGCAGTTGCCAGAAAAATATTTCAGAAGAAAGTCGCTCAGCAGAAAGCAATTCTGGTATTTTACGGACCTCTACTGGTCTTTTTCTATCAGGACAGTTAAATAGAGGCAGTTGAACAGAAAGAAAAGTCCCTAAGGGGAAGCAGACAAGTCCTAGGGCTGATCTCCAGAGCCCACAAAGTACATGCGCATATAAGTATATATAAAGTATATGCAAGAGGTCTCGAATGCTGGACCTGAAAATGGAGGTGATCAGGGCAAAAAGAATCGTTTTCCTATAGGACCACTTTTACTTTGGTGCCTGGGACTATATTTTTGTTCCAGTCCAATCCTGCCACACTGGCCCAACTGAGCTTATACATTGAGTAAGTAGTTAAAAGAGTGCTGCCCCCACTGCTAAGTCAACGTCATCAAACAATGAATATACCATATTATATTTTGCCTCTAGAAACTCTGCAGCGCAAGGACATTTTAAGTAACAGCCACAGCAATCTGAGTAGTCCGCGGTCTCCAGTGCTCAGTGCTTAGCTTTCACAATATGTTGAACATATTTTTGCTGTGATCACGTATGTACTACTGTAAATGGTAATTTTACAATTAAGTGATGAACACAACAACAAATGTATTCTTTCTGTCACGTTTTCCCCAGGTTTTTTTTTTACAGGTTTGGATAGCTGCGGGCTTTAACATCTGGTCAATGACAAGCTGCTAAACAGCTCTTCATTGTTTGTGCAATACTCTCATTTTCTGTTACAGTTTTGACTATTTATTTGGTACTGCCAAGCCAGTTCTTCCCTGAACCGCAAACAGGCATGTTTCAAAATCTTAGAAGCTTTGTCCAAAGAAAGCAATGTATTTATGAGATTGGAACTGATCAATGTAAAGTGTGGGCAGGCAAGTTTGATGTATTTTTTTATTACAAATGCCAATAGGGATGGCAGTCTTTTAAAGTTTGATACAATTTTTCCATTTACAGTACATTGGATGGTTATGAACCCACAGGATTCACAAGACTAGAGTTTATGAATACTGTAAATGATGTAGGTCACCATTTACCGGTCGGTAACGGCCGATTTCGGCCGTTACCGACCGGTATTTGGGATTTGGCATGTAGGGGGCATCTCTTTTACAGAATCGGTATATTTACCGATTCGTTAAATATACAGAATCGGTAAAATACCGAATCGGTAAATTTACAGATTCTGTAAATCAAGATGTAGGTGGCACTTCAAAGAGTGCCACAGGCCCTTTAGGAGTCAGTATTTACCACCCAATCCTATTGGGTGGTAAAATACCGAATTCCAGTGTACATGCACATCTGTGCATGTACACCTATGCCATGTGACACACAGACATGCCCTTAGGGCATGTCTGTGTGCCACATGGCACACAAGCCTGCATTTGGGGTGCTACAGGGTGTCAAAGTGACACCCCGTTCCCCCTGCCAGGATTTGGTATTTACCGATTCGGTAAATACCGAATCGGTATTTCCCATTGATTCCTATGGGCTTCAAAGGTAATTGTTAATTAAAAATTACCTACATCTGCCTCCTTCCAATTTACCGATTCATAAATACCGAATCGGTAAAATTCGGTATTTATGAGTCGGTAAATTAGATTTACCTACATCGGGGCCTATATCACTGGTTGTTTGTAGGTACGGAACACTTTTTTCATTCTCTGCTTCCATCATTTATGATAGAAAATGAACCATCTGTTTCCTTTGCCTTACAATAGGCTGAGTTTTACCAGCAAGAGTGTATCCTGCACACCGAACATGTTTTAGGGTGTTGTAATTTGTTCCAATGATACTCGTTTACTCTGTTTTGAATTATAATATGACGAGCATTGAGTAGGATCAATTTTATAAATGGCTTTCTTGAGTATATATTTAAGGTGATAAAGGATGTCCACTGGAGACTTTGTGGAGTTTCAATAGAATCCTGGATGTACTGGGATGAGGTGACAAGATTTCGAACATTAAACTTCTTGCTTGTATAGATTGAATCTAATTTTAATGTGAGTCTGGTGTATTTTCAAATTTTTTTCAATGAAGATTTTGTGTTTGGCCCAGTAAGCTTGCAAGCGGTGAGAAATCTTGAGTTTTGGGATCAGTGAGAACATGAACGATAGTGAGATTTATGAGGGAGATGCTGTTTACTATTGCTCATATGAAAGATATAGAAGAGACAAACATGTATTTAAGCACCATAAATCGCTTTACTCATTGAATAAGTCCTAGACTTCTAAAGTCTCTGATGACTTCTTTTGAATTGGGGTCAGAGTAGTCTTCCAGGTGGAAGTTCAAGTCATAATTACTACTGTTAAGGTGAGGGGTGAGAGAGCGCCATGTCATTTGAAAATTGTAGGGGTGCACCATATCTCCCGTAGTCAGCACCCACATATTAAGAGGGTATACTAACGTGTGTTTAAGAAATATAACAGTAGGTTGGGAATTAGTATAATGTGTAATCGATGTATTCATGACAATGCAAATTAATGTAGAGCCTTAACAGGAGTGTAACGCTTTATATGAGGTAGAAATGCTTATTAATGTGTGTATTGTAGGATTAATAAACGTGCCATATCAAGAGTTGCACGTGTAGGAGATAGAATGTGATGTTTTAATGTAGAGAAGGACTTACGTTTAGAAATTAAATGTAATGTTGTCTTTGTAATGGAATAGAGTGCATTGCTTGTAATGTGGAAGCATTTAGAAATGCATTTAAACGTGTAAAGGCCTGGGACATGAAGAAAAGCCAGTAGAGGCCTAACTGTAATTTCTTTAGTTAGCATTAGTTATTCTCGTGAAATAGCTGCTTGTTGGGAAGAGTGCTGTTCTCAGCGAATATTGAATTGTAAGGTGCAAGGCCACGGAGCTTGTTAGGTAGAAAGAACCATTGTTTGGAAAGTTAGGCCGGTAGGAGTGAGGACGAGTAGGTGCCAGAGGAATGTTCATCTGCAACATTTGGCGAGAAATTGCCTGGGATCCAAGGACACCTCAACGGACACTGGATGGAATAATGCCATGCTGGAAACATCCAAAGACCGACACCTGCTCAGGGGGGCGTGCCTTGGGCGTATCTAAAATTTTGGGAGTGTTGTATTCGGGTCAGACCCCAAGGGTGGAGAGCAGATCTTGTCAGGAGGTTGCTAGAGCAGTATGTAGGTAACTTAGAAAGTGTTGAGGGAACTTAGGGCAGGGTGTGGTGTAGGAAGGAGCATCTCAGAATGAGCTCAGTAGTTTGTCTGTCTTGAGAAACGTGAATGCACTTCTTAGGGAGTCTTCACGGCTGACACCTTTACTCTTGCCTGAAGAGAATTGCTAAGTAGGGATGTCACCTTAGAGTTCGTACAGGGACATATTAACCTCTTCTTTCTTTTGTAAATGCCGTCCAGACTTCAAATAGGAATGGTCATTGGATGCCTGATGTTCCTAGAATTGACTTTGCGTTTTTATTCTGAGTCGTCTGAGACTCCTTCATAGGATTTTGTTTGTATTAGTGGCAGTCTATTTCTTGAACCTCTTGCTGAGGTGCTTGTATGTCCAATTATTTTTGGCTAAACTTCAGTTCATAGTCAGTGGTTCTTTAAATTGGATTTGATTGTCGATTTGAAAAGCTGTTTGATTATGAGTTTGGAGATTTCACAAAACATCCCCTCTACAATTCTTAGCAGACAAAAAGATCCAGTTGACCTGTACTGGTATTCTGGAGAATTGATAAGGTAAACATCTAGATAAGAATCCCAACCCCGTCAGTTGGTAGCAGAGTAGGATGGTTTTCTCTAGATTGAGGGGGATCTAGATTAGGATAATAGTTCTAAGGCCCATAGAAATTAGGTGATGATTGCCCAGGGAATTGTCGGTGGAAGACGGAGTTTAATGGAAAACGACGGAGAGTGATGGTGCGGCAAAGGCAGCAGCAGTTCGTGGGAGAGTGAGTATGAATAGGGTTTTATGTTTTTAGATTGCGGTTTTTGTGTTGTATTGTAATGTCTTGCGGAGTTGGAAGGCCTGTTGTATGAAACTGGATCAGGCTGTGAGCGCGCCAGCCCGGGAAAATCTTAGGCCCATGGAGTAGCTTAAGTGGTTCAGGTGTGTCGAACACCCAGAGTAATTGTCGACCATTGTTAAGGGGATTGTGAGGTACCATCGATCGCCTGCTGGACAGAGATAGGGGGAATGAGTGTGTGATTGCGTGAGTAACTGACGCTGGTCGTGGGTGCTGAGTGTTTGTAACCTATCAGTTGAGGTGATTGTCCGGTCGTTTCGTGGACATCAGTTGCCAGTTTTCGGTGATAATTACGCGACTGTGGATGTACAGTCAGACTGTGGACGTACAGTCAGAGAAGTGATTGCATGGTCGTAAGTGATCATTTCAGTGTGTGAATGGGACGTATGTGTGAGTGAGAGCTGAATTGTAAAGGAGGGGAACTGCTGTGAAGCGGAGGCGAGTGACGTCAGAAGGTGCCGCGCTGGGATAGGGTGGTTGATGGGTAGCCGCGCTGGGATTGGTGGAATATCATCAGGAAATAGAGGAGCGCTGCGAAAAAAGAGAGAGGTGTTTTTTTTATCATGAAATGTTTTAAAGTGTTGCGAGAAATGTTCAAAAGAGATTAGAACCCGGGGGGGGAGAAGAGGCTCCACCTGAGGATACTCCAGCTCATTATATGGCTACGAATGTAGGGTTGCATACTATATTGTGGCTTGAGAATTGGGCAAAGATGACTGATGGAAATTAAGAGTTCTCTTTCCCCAGATACAGAACTTTCAGATCGGAAGTGTTATATCAGTTGAAGTCGATTATGGCTTCTTTGCGTCCGTTGCCTAGACCAACACAGTTTGAGGCTTTGAATGCATGGATTAGGGTGGCACACGAAAGAAACAGGGACAGGAGACAGGAAAGAGTGAAATGGTCAGTCAAAGCATTTCAGGATGCGAGGTGGGATGCATTGGTGAAAAGATGGAGAGTACAGGCTATTGAGGGAGGCAGGCTGTATCCACTGTTGGTAAAGACAGGGGATGGCCAGAAAAGGAATGATGAAGATGATGACAGTGACACGGATGAAAGCTTGTTAGAAAGGATGTTATTAGAGAGACCAACTCCATACAATCTGGAGTCGGAAGGGGAGAAGTCAGCCCCAATAGAAGGAGTTGGAGAACAGCAAGTTCCACCTAGAATGGAAGTAGTGGGAAAACTCTCAACAGGGGAGATGCAGAACGTAGGAAGTACTAGTCCAGAGGTTGCCGGATGCCCTTAAGGTACTGGTTACCATTGGTCCTATAGTGTCAGTGTACAACCCCGAGTTGGTGAGAAATGTAACACCACCACAGATGGGAATGGAAGGGAGCATCGGTGATGTAAGGAACAGTGTAGTAGGTGGGTTGAGCCAAATGCCAAGGCCTGTGGAATAAAGCTCTCCGTTGCCAGCTACTGCAGATTCGTCTAGAGGTTTGAAGGATCTGAGGGGGCCAAGGCCAAAATCTCTTGGCGAGCTGAGGCCCAACTTAAGGACAAGGGAGACAATCGAAGGAGCTCAAAGCGAGGGTCCAGGAAAGGAGTGGGGCTATGGGAGTGCGGAGAACTGGATGAGTTTTAGGGAAACACCCGAAGACAATAGGTGCCGAGAAAAGGACAGTGCTTGTAGGGAGTTGAGTGGTATAACTAGCAGAAGTACTCTGTCGGAAGCCGAAAGGGCAAAAAAGCTAGACGTGATGAGACTCAAGGCAGAAGTAGACGAGATAGTGGAGGGAAATTTACCCTTAGAGAGAGTAGAGCTCTATGAGCCAGACGAGTTGCTGTTTGTAGGGAAGGATGTGACCCGCAAAGGGAGGTCGATACATGAGAAACTGACTGAATTGCCAAATAAATATGATGTGGACTTGTCCAGGATAAAAATGTTACAGGGAAATCATAGGTTGCAATACACTGATCAAGACTTATAAGAGAAGAGGGTAATTGGCCTAAAGACCCATATTAGAGCGCTGATCATAGGAATACGAGCCTGGAACTGGCTCGACAAATGGGAAGAACGGTGGTCAAAGAAAAAGAGTGTTAGAAGGAGTGCGGTAAAGACACCCAATCCGGGAGGGAGAATACCAGGAGTTGGGACATACCCCTTACTGGCAGTGTCAAATGGAGGATACGTGCATGTACCTTGGAGTCAAGGAGATTTGGCAGCATGTACAAATGATTTTCCAAAGTTGAGGGAAAACCCTGTTGAGTGGTACAAGCAAGTTGAGAGGTTCGTTAAGATTTCCAAGGTGTTATGGATCGACTTGAACACCTTATTTGACATTGTAGTTCCAGGAGATTTGTGGGTTGCATGTAAGGTTGCGATTGAGTGGCCTACTGCTGAACCAGACCGAGATGTTGTTACAAACGGGCCATTGCCTTTGGTCACGAGGAAGTACGAACAGGCGATCACAAAGCTAAAGTCCAAGGTATCCCCACAGGATGTTGACTGGGTGAAGATATGTCGGACGGTTCAGGAACCAAAGGAGACAGTACATGAATAATATGAAAGACTGCTGCAAGTCTTTATGCAGTACAGTGGGTTGGATGTCATGGATCCGAAGGACATGGGACAGTTTGTTTCCAAGTTTGTCCTGGGATTGAGACCTGATATCTTCCTTATGATCCAGCAGCATTTGATTTGTTGGCAGAACAAGCCACTGGACAAAATCTTGAGGTATGCTAGGTACTGTAGTGATGAAATAGACTTGAAGAACAAAAAGCTTAAGGACAAGCTGATGCTGATCCAGATGCAGGCGGCGGATAAAGGTCAGGTGCAGTCTGGAGGAGGTACGCTGGGAAGAAAACAGTATGGTCAGAACAAGATAAAGGGAAATGTAGAGGATTCCAAACCAAGAGTGGATCTAGCCACGTTGAAAAAGAATACTTCCTGCCACCAGTGTCACCAGATTGGACACTGGTGACGCGAGTGTCCCTTAAATCCTGCAAATCAGATTGAGCAGGAGGAAGAGGTAGAACAGGTATAGGTGCCACAGGTGATGACCACTGTGTCAAAGCCCACAACTGTGAAAGGGGGGACTTCTGCTCCGCAAGTACAGGTTCCCCAGCCACCGAGGATCTCATCAGGGACTCAGACATACAAGCAGATGCCTCTTTTTGAAAAGAGTGATGATTGTTGCCTAGACCCGTTGACATGATGGTGCCTGATAGGGAGGAAGACTGCACTCTTGGGGCAGTCTTGGAGGTAGACTAGAGGGGACCATTTGTGGAAGCGGATGTTGATGGTTACCCTACCACCTTTTTGGTTGATACTGGTGCTACCCGTTCTACTGTAAGATCTGCAGTAGTCCCCAACCTACCCCTCTCGGGAAAGACAATCCAAGATATAGGTGTTGCAAATAGGAAGATGACGAATCCCTTGACCGAACCGATTCCTGTGAAGATAGGATCGTTTTGTGACAGACACCAGTTTGTGGTGTGCGACTCGAGTCCTGTGTGTTTACTAGGGAGGGATCTCCTATGTAAACTTAATTGCACCATCTATTGTACCCCTAAGGGAGTGGAACTGCAAACGAATTATGATGATGCTACCTTTAAGGTCGCGAATCAGCATGTTTGAATAGAGATGTATCATGTTTTGATAGTGGAAGAGCTTCCACTAGACCTGAGAGATTGAGTCTCACAGGAAGTGTGAGACTTTACTAGAGAGGACATAGGATTGATATGGAGTTGAACCAGTTAAGATTCAGGTCAAGCAGAGAGCTGAATTTCCAAGAACGCCTCAGTATAATCTGACTCCAGAAACGATTGCAGGGATAAAACCTGCAATTGAGTCTATGATCAAGCAGGGGATCCTGAAGGAAGTAATGGAACGTCCATGTATCTCGCCTATTATGGAACTGCAGAAACCGAGCGGGAAGTTCAGAATTGTGCGTTACCTGCGCCGGGTAAACAACATAGTTGTTCCATGTTGTCCAGTGGTACCAAATCCATCTGTGATATTGTTTCAGATTCTGTGCCAAGCTGAGTGGTTTACCGTGATTGATCTGTGTCAGGCCTTCTTTTCGAATCCTCTGCATGAAGAGAGCCAATTTATTTTTGCTTTCAAGCTGGAAAACCGTGTCTGAACATGGTGTTCTATCCCTCAGGCGTACACAGAGAGTCCATCGATCTTTAATCAGATCTTGAAGAAGAATCTTGAGAGTCTTGTACTGCCGCAGAATTTTGTTCTCGTACAGTACATTAACGACCTCCTTTTTGCGTCAGAGACTGAGGATGCATGTAGGATTCATACCATTGCCTTACTGAATCATTTGGCAGAGAACGGGCACAAGGTGTCGCCAAACAAGTTACTGTACAGTTTGAATGAGGTGCAGTACTTGGGTTACGGAATTGAGACTGACAGGATAGAGGCGATCATGGGTATGATGGTGCCTTCTATTAAAAGAGAGGTTAGAATGTTCTTGGGGATGGTTGGCTACTGTCGCCAGTGGATTGCCAATTTTTCATTGAAGGCCAAGCCTTTGCAGAGACTGACGCACAAAGATGCGAGTGATCCGATACCATGGGACAACAAATGTATGAAGGGTTTCCTTGAGTAGCCAGAGGATCTTTGTCGTGCTCCGGCACTGGGAATCCCTGATTACAATAAGCCTTTTTCACTATTCTGTTGTGAACGAGAGGGTTGTGCTTTAGCAGTGCTAGTACAAGATCATGGAGGTATCCGTAGACCACTTGCCTACTTTTCAGCTACTTTAGACCCAGTAGCTACGCGTTGCCCAGATGCCTCAAATCCGTTGCTGCAACAGGTGTCAGCATTGAAAGGTGCGAGAGTATTGTGATGGGTCACCCTTTGATTGTACAGTTTCCACATTCTGTTGAGCTACTAATGACCTGGAACAAGACACAGCACCTGACGAATAATAGACTCACACGCTAAGAGCAGGTCATACTTGCTGTGGAGAATGTGACCCTTAGGAGGTGTTCTGTTTTGAATCCTGCTACCTTGATGCCATTGCCAAACTCCCTTGATGAAGATTGTGTGGACCATGATTGTCTTGATGTGACTGAACTTTGTACCAAACCGAGACCTGACATTGTCGATGAACCGTTGGCTGACCCTGATGAAATTTTCTTCGTTGATGGTTCATGTTTAAGAGACAGTGTTGGTCAGTTGAGAGCAGCCTTTGCTGTATGTATCATTACCGGAGTAGTTGAAGCTGCATGCCTGGAAGGAGTATACCCCGCTCAGGTGGCTGAGATCATTGCTTTGGCACATGCTTGCATAGCAGCAGATCAGGTTCGGATTACCATCTTCACTGACAGCTAATATGGGTATGGTGTGGTTCATGACTTCGGACAGTTATGGTCCCAGAGAGGTTACATGACATCGTCACGATCGCCCATCCGCGATGGGGAGTTTGTGAGGTTGCTTTTAGAGGCCTTACAACGTCCCAGAGAAATCGCTATTGTAAAGTGTAGGGCTCAAGGGAAAGGGACAGATTTCATGTCACTCTTAAACCGCTATGCGGACGAGATTGCGCGATTCAGTGCCGAACAAGGCATATCTTCACTGAGAACCATGTTGTGGGGGACGAAGAGAGAACCGATTTTAACATGATGCTGGCCACGGCAGATACTTGGGGTGAGCTCAAGTGTTTGCAAGAACAGGTGTCAGACCACGAACAGAATGTGTGGATCAATTTAGGCTGCGTGAAAGGGGATGTGGACATTTGGGTGTCTCGTGATGGAAGAGCAGTCTTGCCGTACAATTTGCTGAGTCCGATGGCAAGACAGATTCATGGGGCAGTGCAATTAGGAAGAGATGAGTTGGTTGACCCTGATGAAATTTTCTTCGTTGATGGTTCATGTTTAAGAGACAGTGTTGGTCAGTTGAGAGCAGCCTTTGCTGTATGTATCATTACCTGAGTAGTTGAAGCTGCATGCCTGGAAGGAGTATACCCCTCTCAGGTGGCTGAGATCATTGCTTTGACACGTGCTTGCATAGCAGCAGATCAGGTTCGGATTACCATCTTCACTGACAGCCAATATGGGTATGGTGTGGTTCATGACTTCGGACAGTTATGGTCCCAGAGAGGTTACATGACATCGTCAAGATCGCCCATCCGCGATGGGGAGTTTGTGAGGTTGCTTTTAGAGGCCTTACAACGTCCCAGAGAAATCGCTATTGTAAAGTGTACGGCTCATGGGAAAGGGACAGATTTCATGTCACTCTTAAACCGCTATGCGGACGAGATTGCACGGTTCAGTGCCGAACAAGGCTATATCTTCACTGAGAACCATGTTGTGGGGGACGAAGAGAGAACCGATTTTAACATGATGCTGGCCACGGCAGATACTTGGGATGAGCTCAAGTGTTTTCAAGAACAGGTGTCAGACCACGAACAGAATGTGGGGATCAATTTAGGCTGCGTGAAAGGGGATGTGGACATTTGGGTGTCTCGTGATGGAAGAGCAGTGTTGCCGTACAATTTGCTGAGTCCGATGGCAAGACAGATTCATTGGGCAGTGCAATTAGGAAGAGATGAGTTGGTGCGAGTGTTCCAACACACATGGTACAACCCACGGTTTTGTGCGGTGGCAGAAGCTGTATGTCAGAGATATGTTACGTGTCAACTGATGAATGTCGGAAAGAGGACTGCAGTTACCATGAGTCACATTGGGAGGTCAGGGGGGCCCTTCAACAGAATGCAATTGGACTTCATTGAGATGCCTAGGTGCAACCACTTGAGGTATATTTTGGTGGTGGTGTGCGTGTTCTCAAGGTGGGTAGAGGCATACCCAACCCGAAGGTGCAACACACTTACAGTAGCTAAGCTGTTGTTGAGGGAGCTTGTCCCTTGATTCAGGATTCCAGCCTCTTTGGAATCGGACAGTGTTGGACCTGTCAGCCTTAGGGTGGTCTTCCCCTACCTTTTTGCCCTTTAGCCTCTCATTTTTACCTTACCTTTTGTTGGACTTAGGACTCTGGGCGCCTCACCACTGCTAAACAGTGCTGAGGTGCAGGTGCTCTCCCCTAAAACCTTGTGAGGCTGGCATATCTGCCACAAGCCACTGGTACCGCAGTAAGGCTTAATCCTACATAGGCTAACATTGGGAACATCCCCTTATGGAATAACTTCTGACAGGGACCTAATAAGTCTATCATGTTTGGTCTTGTTGGACTCGGGGCGGGGAACCCTGTCCAATGATATATAGGGTTTGGGAATTACTACGCTAGGGATCCCACTTTTATAAAGGGGACCTTTTCCTGCCTACACTTAGATTAGGCTCTACAGACTCCCCTCGCCCCTCTACATACTGATACCCTGCCTGGGTTGGGAGGTGGGAGTGGTGATTCACACCTTCTTCCCTAGGATGAGCTGTGATGGGCTGCCCACTGTAGCCTTAACGGCCTGTCTCTCGTCACTGTGACAGCTAGGTCAGGGAAGGCAGGGAACATACCAGAACTCCCTGGACTCTTCCAGAAGCCCCTGCCCCCAGACCCTTCCAGAAACATCCACCACGTTCTAGCCCCTGGACTGTAGAATATATAAGGGAGGGTCCTGGCCTCACATTCTTGTTACAATGCTGGACCTGGAAGAATCCCTGCGGGAGTGAGGACTGCTGCGCAAGAGGATTGCCACTGGGAAGGAGGCTGACTGCTCCAAGGAACTGCTGCCCCACAACCTGCTGAGCTGCCCTACTTTCTGCTGATCCTGCCCTGCATGGGAGACTGCAACATCATCACCAGAGTGTCTCCACAACATCCCAAAGGAACTACTTTTCTTTGAACCACATTTTAAAGATTGCCTTTTTGGGACTGCACCCTTTTTTAAGCTTACGGAAACTACCTTTCCTTGGACCACAGCATTTTAAAGACTGCCCTTTGGAACAGCAACAACACTCTCAAGATTTGCCCTGCAACGCTGTGCCTGCCCTCAGCACTGCTTGCCCCGTGACCCTCCCGAGGGCTCTTTGATTGCCTCTGCTTCTGGCGCAAGCCCACTGAAACTGTCCATGAGGTCACCGCCACTGGGACCGGAGCACGCTGTGTAGCGCTGAGAAGCGAAGCGCTGTGTGGCAGGAGGCTCCGTCGTGGCCCCGGACTTGGAGGCACTGTTAAGCGCTGTGCTAAAGGAGCGCTGTGTGGCCGTGACCCCCACCCGTGCAGCGTCTGCTGAGCCCGAGGCCCCAGGGGAAGAGGAGCCTCGCACCCACGCCCGCAGCCACCGCCCCAGGTAACGCCTCAGTGCAACCAGGCTGCTGCGAGGGGGCGGGTGCGGGTTGGTTGGGAACCTGGAGGGTGAGCCTTGTGCTTGGCTGGGAATCGTCCTTCACTGACCGGCCTACGGGGGCATAATTACTTGGTAATTGGCACTGGGGCATTTTTTAGCATTACCAGCAGCGCCTGGGCAGCCGCACTTCCTACGCTGGGAGCATCATTTCTATGAGAGGCACACTTATTACGCGAACAAGGGAACTTTGGCCTAAGAACCTTCCCCCAGTGAATTTTGGCCATAAGAACCTACCTCAAGTGAACTTTTGCCATCCAAGGACACTGTGAGAAAGACATTACCAGCAGGAGCCCTTGGCACACATGAGCTTTTGGTGATTTGATCAGGCCTGGGAACTGGATTCATTCTTATTGATTATCTTGCCTGGAGCTGGATTTACCTGCTTTTGGTTCTCTCATAATTTTTAGATAAAGTAATTCTTATTCTTATACAAAACTGGTGTGGTGTTCCTCTTGTGAGTGTTTTTACTGTGTCATCGCCGTTGTGTGTTGCACAAATACTTTACAAATTGCCTCTGAAGTTACGCCTTTGCTGCTCTGCGCCAAGCTACCAGGTCGGAAGCGGTGGTCCCTACTTGGACTAGGGTGCATACCCCTGCCAACTAGAGACCCCGGTTCTAACATTGGTGATCGAGCGGTGGGATAGGACTTGTGCTTGTGTAACACCACGCAGCGACGCAGTGTACACCGCAACCCTACACCTGACTCTACTGAATTTTTGTCTACCCTCTCCAATTGGCATTTTTTAATGTTTTTTAAATTCTCCCTGACTGGCTGCTCTTTTTTTAAAAGTCCCCTTTGCCTAAGTCCCATTTGATTTTCTCTACAAACGTCTGAGGCCCCACCTAGCAAGATGGAATTCAAGCTGGCCAACCTGGAAGTTTACACAGTGGCGCAACTCAAAGAGTTCTGCGAGGAGAAAGGGGTGCCCTTCAAGCGAAGCGCCAAGAATGCAGAGCTTCAGAAAGCCTTGAGAGCATGGGTAACAGCCCACCCAGAAGGAGATAGGGACGAGGAAAGACCAGAGCATGACGCCACAGGAAATATTGACCTACTGCACTTGGCGGAAAATGGTAATTTGTTACAGGTACAAGGGTACCTTCCTGGGCAGGCAGTAGTGTGTTAGTAAAGACCCTGTCCTCAGAGGACTTGGAGGTCAGGAGAGAGGAGAGACAGCTCAGGTTGGAGCTTGCCAAGCTGGAGAAAGAGCGGGAAAGAGAAAGGTGGGCCATGGAGCAGGATCGTGAGAAAAAGTGACTGGCTATGCGGGAAAAATAACTTGCCCATGAGCTCAGCCTGAAGGAACTGGAAATCCGGGCCCTAGAAGTAGGGGCCAACAGCAACAAGAATGGTGGCAGCGTGCCTATGGAAGCTTCACGTGAGTCCAGGGTCTTTATGCCTAAAGATGTGATGGCCAGTTTTAAGGTGGGGGATAATATTGATAAGTGGTTAGCCTCCTATGAGGTGTCTTTAAGAGCCCATGGGGTCCCAGAGAGTTATTGGGGGGTGTCAGGGACACCCTCCTTTACCTAGAGAAGGAAGACCAGACTAACTATTCTGTCATGAAAGCCGCATTGCTTAAGAGGTTCGGTCTTACCCCTGAGAGGTATAGGCAGAGGTTTAGGAATAGCCACAAACTTCCCACACAGAACTGGGTAGACTTCCTGGACTACGCTAGTAAAGCTTTAGAGGGCTGGGTGCGGGGCAGCAATGTGCATGACTATGAAGGGTTGTATGACTTGTTTTTAAGAGAGCACCTTCTAGAGAAATGTTTTCCAGAGCTGCGCCAACACCTGGTTGACCGCAAGTTGACCAATCCTAGGAAGCTTGCGGAGGAGGCGGACACCTGGGTCAGTACCAGGGTGTCCAACAGGGGTTCTGGGGGGGACTCCCAAAGGGGTGGTCAGGGTTCCCACCAGAAGAAAGAGGGGGGAGACAAAAAGAAAGAGTTCTTTAAAGCCCTCCAAAATAATTCACAAGGGAAAGGGTCTGGGTCCCAGCCCCAATCTGGCCACCAGAAGCCCACTTATCCTGACAAAGGTCAGCAGCCCAGAATTGTCAGGTGCTATGAGTGTGGTGAACTTGGACACTACAAGGGGGATCCCAAGTGTCGCAAGAGAGCACCACAGCCCACTGGAGGTAAAAACCCCGGGGTGGCTAGTGTAGCACTTGGGGAGGAGCTGTCCCTAGATGATGGGAGTGAGGGGGCAGGGCTTGTCCTAGTGTCTCTGGGGGACAGTGAGATGGTTCCTAAGGTCCACGTGCCCTCCAATACTACTAAGTAAAGGCAGTGGGTCACCCTCAATGGTCAGGGCGTGGAGGCCCTGAGGGACACAGGTGCCAGCATGACTATGGTAAGGACGCAGCTGGTGTCCCCAGAGCAAATAATTCCTGATGCATTCCATCCAGTTGTGATGGCTGACAACCGGGAGGGTCATTATCCCTTAGCGCAGGTTCCATTTGAGTGGGGAGGGGTTTCAGGCCTTTTAAGAGTTGCTGTGTGCCCTGCCATGCCAGTGGACTGTCTGTCAGGGAATGACCTAGAGCATACTGCCTGGAAGGAGGTAGAGCTCAAAGCGCATGTGGAGATGCTGGGGTTACCGGAGTGGATCTTTGCTACCACACGGTCCATGGCTGCCCAGAAAGGGAGTCAACCAGGGCTGGAGCCTGGGAAAATGGCCCAGCCAGCTGCTAGAAAGGGAGGAACCCGAGGGCATGGGAAGTCCGCCCCAGGGCGGTCACCCTGTGAGATGGATCAGGCATCTGAGGAGGTCACACCGGAGTCCACGGAGGGGGACGTTGTTCCCTTGGGGGACCTACCCACCCCTGCAGGGTGGCAGGTGGAAGGAGGGCCCACCAGGAAGGAGTTTTGCCGGGCACAGAAGGAGTGCCCCACCCTTGAGGGCATGAGGCGACAGGCCGAAGCCCAAGCAGCAGGCAATGCCTCCGCGAAGTATCACATTTACTGGGAGGATGGGCTCCTTTACAGTGAGCGCAAGGCTCCTGTACATGGGTCATCAAGGGCCTTAGTGGTACCCCAGTGCTACAGGGCCTTTCTTTTGGAATTGGCTCATGAGATCCCTTTGGCAGGACACTTGGGCCAAGACAAGACCTTTGCTAGGCTTGTCCCACATTTTTATTGGCCGCAGATGAGGGTCTCCTCAGATACATTCTGTAGGACCTGTCTGACCTGCCAAGCTAGTGGGAAAACAGGGGCTAAGCTGAAGGCTCCCCTGGAACCACTGCCTGTCGTTAGCACCCCCTTTGAGAGGATGGGCATCAACATTGTTGGTCCCATGGATCCACCAACTTCTTCTGGTCACAGGTTTATCCTGGTTCTGGTGGACCATGCCACCCTGTACCCAGAGGCTATTTCTCTGAGAACCATCACTGCACCTGTCGTGGCCGGGCCCTGATGGGGATTTTTACCAGAGTGGGTTTCCCAAAAGAGGTGGTGTCCGACAGGGGCACCAATTTTATGTCTGCTTACATGCAAACCATGTGGAAGGAGTGTGGGGTTACTTATAAGTTCTCCACCCCTTACCACCCACAGAGTAATGGTCTTGTGGAGAGATTTAACAAGACCCTAAAGGGCATGATCAGGAGTCTGCCTGAGGGTCCGAGGAAAAAGTGGGACGTCCTCTTGCCCTGTTTGCTGTTTTCCTACAGGGAGGTACCACAGACGGGGGTGGGTTTCAGCCCCTTCGAGCTCTTGTACGGTCATCCTGTTAGGAGACCTCTCAGTTTAATGAAGGATGGGTGGGAGAAGACTGCAAGGAGGCTTCCCCAAGATGTAGTGAGCTACATGCTGGCCTTCCGCAGCCAAATGGCTAAGTTGTGGAAGCAAGCTTCTGACAACTTAGAGGCCAGCCAGGCAGTGATGAAGGAATGGTACGACCAGAACTCTCACCCTGTGGAGCAAGAACCTGGACAGAAGGTGTGGGTCATGGAGCCTGGGGAGCTTAGTGCCCTCCAGGATCGCTGGACAGGCCCTTATGAGATATTGGAGAAGAAGGGTAAGGCCACCAACCTAGTGGACCTTAAGACCCCCAGGCAGCCCCACAGGGTGCTACACGCCAACCGCCTCAAACCCCACCATGAGAGGTCAGAGTTCACCTTACTGATAGTGACTGATGGGGCAGAGGAAGAGGTAATTGAACCTCTCCTGGACCTCTTTGTTTCCAAAGAGAAAGATGGATCGGTGGAGGGAGTGGTCCTCTCCCCCTCCTTGACTCCTGAGCAACAGAGGGACTGCCGCCAGATCCTGGGGCAGTTCTCCTCAGTGTTCTCCTTTATCCCTGGGGTTCCCCACCTGTGTACCCATGATGTGGACCCAGGAGACAGCCCCCCTTTCAAGTCCAAGTCTTACAGGCTGTCAGATAAGGTGAAGGCCAGCATCCAGAGTGAAGTCACTAAGATGATGGAGTTGGGGGTGATAGAGCCCTCAGACAGCCCTTGGTCCAGTCCGGTGGTTCTGGTACCAAAAGCTGCCCCACCGGGCACCACACCAGAACTTAGGTTCTGTGTGGATTACAGGGGACTGAACTCTGTGACCAAGACTGATGCTCATCCTATCCCTAGGGCGGATGAGCTCATTGATCGACTAGGGGCTGCCCGATACCTGAGTACCTTTGACCTCACGTCAGGGTACTGGCAGATCGCCCTAAGAGACGGAGCTAAAGAGAGGTCCGCCTTTTCCACCCCAGAGGGCCACTACCAGTTTAGAGTAATGCCCTTTGGATTGAAAAAAGCTCCTGCCACCTTCCAGAGGCTGGTGATCCGGGTCCTCTCCGGTTTAGAGGCCTTCTCTGCTGCCTACTTGGACGACATAGCTGTCTTCAGTAGCAGCTTCGAGGACCATCTGGGTCACCTCCAGGGGGTGCTTCTGGCCCTACAGCAGGCAGGCCTTACTATCAAAACCAGCAAATGCCAGATGGGGCAGGGGTCGATAGTCTACCTAGGACATTTGGTAGGCAGGGGCAAGGTGCAGCCCCTACAGGCCAAGATAGAAACCATCCTGGCCTGGGAGCATCCCAAAACACAGACTGAGGTCAGGGCATTCCTGGGCCTCACAGGTTACTACTGCAGATTTGTCAAGGGCTATAGCACCATTGTGGCCCCCTTGACTGAGCTAACCTCTAAGAAATACCCTAGAAAAGTGATTTGGACAGAGTTTTGCCAAAAAGCCTTTGACTCTCTAAAGCAGGCCATGTGCACAGCTCCTGTGCTCAGGGCCCCTGACTTCTCCAAAGAGTTTATTGTCCAAACGGACGCCTCAGAGCATGGCATAGGGGCAGTACTTTCGCAACTCAATGAGGAGGGACGGGATCAACCAGTTGCTTTCATCTCCAGGAGGCTACTCCCCCGAGAACAGCAGTGGAGTGCGATAGAGAGAGAAACCTTTGTGGTGGTCTGGGCTGTGAAGAAGCTGCTGCCATACTTGTTTGGCTCCCACTTCCTGATTCAGACTGACCACCGGCCACTCAGGTCGCTCATTCAAATGAGGGGCGAGAATCCCAAATTGTTGAGGTGGTCCATTTCCCTACATGGGATGGATTTCAGGGTGGAACACAGACCCGGAGTAGACCACGCCAATGCTGACGGTCTCTCTAGGTTTTCCGCCTTAGTGATGAGAACTCCCTAGAGGTTGGGTAGCTCTCCCCACTCTATATACCAAAAGACACGCCTATAGTCTTATTCATGTGTTTGAAAGCTTGTAATATAGTGTATCCCTACCTCTCTCGAAACTGACTTAAATAGTGTTCATCATTAAGGGGGAGACATCCCTTAAGGATTAGAACCCTCACTCACCCGAAGGTGACATGCTTCATCATATGGGTCCTCCTTACCAGTGTAGAAAACCTAGTCAACACTGGGAGCTGCTACTTCAGAGTTTAAGGAAGGAGCTCAGAGATGTTTTTTTGGTAAGGAGACGGATAGTAATCCCATATGTGAGATGATGGGTATAGTGAGGTTTGCAGCGCTGTGTGAAAATAAGAAGAATAAAAAGTGAGTTAAAACTGCCTAGATAGAAGTCACTGACAATTTCTTTATTAATGTGTTCTACCTGACAGGATTAAAAATGAGACAGCACAGTTGTATGGATTTATAACCACTGTCACTTTAAGGTCAACATGTTTCAGCCTGTTGATCAACCCTGTGTATCAGCGTCTTTCTTCAGGACCAGATATAATCGTGCTATTGCTGCTGCAACAATATGAAAAATAATAAAGTTTATACAACACCGGTATTCCTGTTATTCTTTCTTTTGACAGGTTATACCCAAGGTATCTATGGATAGAAGACAAGAAATAGGAAGTTGTGGAAAAGGGAGGGGGTTCGAGAGAGAGAGAGACAAACAATAAATCACATGATAACTTTAGCATTGTGCATTGTCACTATGTCAAAAGTCTATTTATGCTTCTTACTAATCACAAACACTATGGACTTACCCTCAATTGTAGGATAGCCCTGCCTCACCTCTATCTGGTAGGCTGCTCTGGAAGGAGGCCCCGCTCTGCGGGAGAAGAAAGAAGAAAAGTGTTGAAGGTGTCGGAGATCTCTACACCCTCTACACTTGAATCCTAATATCTTTGTAAACCAGGAGGCCAATAAGTACATCTAGGTCAAGCAGTTACAGAGACCTATCACATGAACTCTTCTGGGTATCTCTTTGATTTAAATTGGAGGGAAGGGTATAGCCAGAAAATTCTATCATTAGTAAAAAGTTTATCTCCTACTCAGCAGATTGAAAATACCACTCATCTGTGCCATACAGCGATCAAAATCAAAAAACAACAAACAGAAAAGGACACAAGAACGGTTTAGCCCCTGCCAGATCGCTTACCTATCCGTCGGTACCTCAACTTGAAAGAGAGCTCTCCCCGGGAGGTACCGAACGGGTTGGCGGGCTCCCATTTATACATATGCGGCGTAATTGCCTTCTGCTGTGTGAACGATGGGTCCTACCGCTTATAGTTGTCCTCACCATTGCCTGTGTATTCTTTTACGCATGAGTATAAGTGGGTGACAGTATTCTCCGCGCATGTGCGCTCCACCCGCTTCATTTTTATAAAACGTTTCTTTCAACCGATGTAGTAAAACTGTAGACACATCAACCAAAAAGGAACCTAAGTCTTAATGCCTTACTATGAGTCATACAATCGTATTTAAGTTATCTCGATCTCGCCAGGAGAGCCATACATCCTACGAGACATATGTTTATTTGCTTGACACTACTTTTCGCGCATGCGCGCCTGTTCAATGTCATTTACTCGGTTTTTCATGTTAGCGAAATAAAGATAAAGACTCGTGTACCCCAAGGGGATTAAAAAACGTAGTACAAGTGTTAAGTTGCACTCTCGTTTTTCTTAATTAGGCATATATTTGTATTGATGATGTTATTTTCCGCGCCTGATCAATGTCTTTCTCTTAACATATTTAGTTAGCGAAATGCGTGCAATAGAGACTCATGGACCCATGTGAATTAGAAATGCAATCTTTGCTGTAATTTGTCACACACTCATCTCACTCACCGTCTCGTTCCTTACAGGCGACACGTCTTCAGTTAGCTGATAGTCATCTATACACACGCATGCATAAGAACCAATGCGCTGTGTAGATTAATACTGGTGAGAGCCATGGGCATCTGTTGACACCAATTTACTAAGCGACATCTAAAATTATATGTGGAGATATTCCACTCATTCTGAATCCAGTTAAAGTAACATATCAGTTAAAGTAATATATCAATCTTTTGATCAATCTATCCTGTTGATATTATGGATGTTACTTTTAAATTCTACTTTAGAGAGAGGCCCAGGGTATTTCATCGTTTAGGCCTGTTGTATCTGTTTTGAGTCTATAGACCCACTGTTGTTCTTTGCGGAATAAGAACCTAGAGGGATCAGTCAAATGCGGTGGGATCCAAGGCTGTTCTAATACCACCCAATGTAGATCGGTATCCCGATGGCCTTTATCCAAAAAGTGATTGGTCAACTTTGTAGAACGTTTACCACATCTGATCGTACTTTTATGGTATTGGATTCAGGTTTTTATTTTTCTTGTGGTCATCCCCACATAACAAAGCTGGCATGGACACCATATCAGATAGATCAATTGCTCGCTGTTGCAATTGGTGTGTTTATTGATTTTCCATAAGCGAAAGGTTCCAATATCAATTTCTAGGTTTTTTTTTTGTCTGAGGGCAGACTGTACAAGTGCCTCAGGGAAAACGTCCTACCACAGGTGGAAGATTCCATAACATTGTCTGGGCCCCGGTGTCCTTAGCCCCTTGTGGTTGAGTGTGGACTAATTTATCTCTCAAATTGGCGCTTCGTTTGTATGCAAACAAAGGTCGGGGAAGTGCATTGTCCGCTAGATTCAAAACCGGCCAAAGTTTGTTGATACTTTTCTTGACAGAGTAGGAAAAACTAGAAAAGGTATTCACAAAAGTTAATCTTTGATTTGCTTCGTTTGTTATTATCTTTTCCAGCAGTGCTTCTCTATTGTTGTTTGCCGCTCTTTTTTTCTAAAGTTGCGAATTACATGGCTAGGGTATTTTTTCTCCCTTAGATCTCTTGATAGGGCTTTTGCATGTTCTTCAAATGGTTCCAGCTCTGTGCAATTACGTCTTATACGTAAAAATTGCCCAAAAGGTAAATTTTCACGAAGGGCTCGTGGATGGTAGCTCTGAAATGACAGGAGGGAGTTACACGCAGTTGGCTTTTTGTATAGTTCTGTTATCAACTCACCATTTTTCGGTATAATCCGCAAATCTAAAAATGGGAGATTAATGTTAGAAGATTCTAGGGTGAACCTTAAAAAATCATCTTGATTATTTAGCCATTCGTGGAACATTTTCAATGTCTCTTCATCACCTCTCCAGATGACAAAAATGTCATCTATGTACTTTTCCAGGTACGTAGATGGTTCAAAAACGGATTGCCCGATGTCAATATCGTCTCTTGTTCTAATTTGTGGACATATAAATTGGCCAAGCTGGAGCACACACACTTCCCATACAAGTACCTGATATTTGAAGGTACAGTTGATCCTCGAATCTGAAAAAATTCTCTTTAAGCACCATCCTTGCACAAAACATGACAAATTCGATGGGTGTTATACTTTCCCAAGTCAGTGCTTCCAACATTCCCTTTATTGTGGTCAGTGTCTCTTCTTGTGGAATGCACGTGTAGAGAGATTCCACGTCCTGTTCTATATCAAAAGGTACATCTTGAATATCCGTGAGAAGATGTTTTGTATCTTGGATGAAAGTAGGCATCTGTGATACCCAGGGCCGCAGAAAGACATCTACGAAGCTTGACAGGAGTTCAAGTAGAGAACCAATCCCCGAAGCAATCGGTCTGCCTGGTGGGGGTCTTGTGGCTTTATGTATTTTTGGTAATACATAAAAGTAAGGTACCATTGGTGTTGTAGCTACCAAGTATTGTTCTTCATTGTCCGTGATCCACTTCTTTTCTTTTGCCTCTTCCACTTTCTTGATGATCTCTTTTTTCAGGCGTGTGGAGGGATCTAATTGTAACCTTTGATATGACTTAGGGTCACTCAATTGTCGGAGACACTCGTCTATATAGGTCTCTTTATTCAGAAGAACCACCGTGCCACCTTTATCCGCGGGTTTTATTACTACTTCTGAATTATATGCCAAATTTTGTAGAGAAATCTTTTCCAATCTAGTCAGGTTCTGGAACTGGCTAGTGTTACTAATCAAAAAAATTTCACAATCGTAGAGCACTGCTTCCTCAAACGCTATAATGCGTGCTGGGACCAGATGCGCTGGTGGGTTAAAGGTAGATTTAGAATGTAACCCAGTATTAAGAGTACGTGTCTCTCCAGTGTCCTTGTCTTTAAAAAATGCATTTAAGCGAATCTTTCTAAAGAATGAAGCCAATTCTTGGCCCGTCTAGAAAGCGTCTCCTTTAAATGTGGGTACATATCCTAGTCCTTTTTCCAGGACTTGGAGCTCCAATTTGGTCGGATCATAGGAACTGAGGTTTACAATCATTTGTTTGTGCTGCTCGTTGTCGCTGTTCCCTGAGGTTGTGCACTCATTGTTGTTGCTACCGGTGAATTCCGACTCACTCTTGTTTTTGGTGCCCTTCTTCTTCCCCTGTGGTTGGTGGGGCCAAACCCTAAAAAGGCTGCTGTGGCATCATATTGTATGGAGGGTATGGGAAAAATTGTGGTTGTTGTGGATGTCCAGGCGGGAAACCAAAAGGTGCCGGCGGCCACCACGAATTGGGTCCCTGTCCATAGAAATTTCCTCTTCTTGGGCCCCAACTCTTCCACGTCGATTCATTGGTCTGCCGGTTTGGCCTCCAAAATTCAAATTGTCATCATTACTGGAGTCATCTTCAGTCGATGATGTTGAATAGTTTGATCCGTATCTGCCACCTTTACGATTGACTTGTGGCGAAACATATTCATCACTTGTGTAAGGATATACTTTTTCCATGGCAAACTTATCCAGATCTTTTTTGAATTTCGTAATCTTAGTTGCTAGGATTGAATCCTTAAATTCTGAGTTATCTTTATTTGTTTCATCAACTTGTTTTTTTAAAGTTTCAGCTGGGGGGGACACGTGTTGGACCTGTCAGCCTTAGGGTGGTCTTCCCCTACCTTTTTGCCCTTTAGCCTCTCATTTTTACCTTACCTTTTGTTGGACTTAGGACTCTGGGCGCCTCACCACTGCCAAACAGTGCTGAGGTGCAGGTGCTCTCCCCTAAAACCTCGTGAGGCTGGCATATCTGCCACAAGCCACTGGTACCGCAGTAAGGCTTAATCCTCCATAGGCTAACATTGGGAACCTCCCCTTATGGAATAACTTCTGACAGGGACCTAATAAGTCTATCATGTTTGGTCTTGTTGGACTAGGGGTGGGGAACCCTTTCCAATGATATATAGGGTTTGGGCATTACTACGCTAGGGATCCCACTTTTATAAAGGGGACCTTTTCCTGCCTACAATTAGATTAGGCTCTGCAGACTCCCCCCTCCCCTCTGCATACTGATAGCTTGCCTGGGTTGGGAGGTGGGAGTGGTGATTCACACCTTCTTCCCTGGGATGAGCTGGGATGGGCTGCCCACTGTAGCCTTAACGGCCTGTCTCTCGTCACTGTGACAGCTAGGTCAGGGAAGGCAGGGAACATACCAGAACTCCCTGGACTCTTCCAGAAGCCCCTGCCCCCAGACCCTTCCAGAGACTTCCACCACTTTCTAACCCCTGGACTGTAGAATATATAAGGGAGGGTCTTGGCCTCACATTCTTGTTACACTGCTGGACCTGGAAGAATCCCTGCGGGAGTGAGGACTGCTGCGCAAGAGGATTGCCACTGGGAAGGAGGCTGACTGCTCCAAGGAACTGCTGCCCCACAACCCGCTGAGCTGCCCTACTGTCTTCTGATCCTGCCCTGCATGGGAGACTGCAACATCACCACCAGAGTGTCTCCACAACATCCCAAAGGAACTACTTTTCTTTGAACCATATTTTAAAGAGTCTTCAACCTTTTAAAGATTGCCTTTTTGGGACTGCACCCTTTTTTAAGCTAAAGTAAACTACCTTTCCTTGGACCACAGCGTTTTAAAGACTGCCCTTTGAAACAGCAACAACACTCTCAAGATTTGCCCTGCAACGCTGTGCCTGCCCTCAGCACTGCTTGCCCCGTGATCCTCCCGAGGGCTCTGTGATTGCCTCTGCTTCTGGCGCAAGCCCACTGAAACTGGCCCTGAGGTCACCGCCACTAGGACCGGAGCGCGCTGTGTAGCGCTGAGAAGCGAAGCGCTGTGGGGCAGGAGGCTCCGTCGTTGCCCCGGACTTGGAGGCACTGTTAAGCACTGTGCTAAAGGCGCGCTGTGTGGCCGTGACCCCCACCCGTGCAGCGCCTGCTGAGCCCGAGGCCCCAGGGGGAGAGGAGACTCGCACCCGCGCCCGCAGCCACCGCCCCAGGTAACGCCTCAGTGCAACCAGGCTGCTGCGAGGGGGCGGGGTGCGGGTTGGCCGGGAACCTTGAGTGTGAGCCTTGTGCTTGGCTGGGAACCGTCCTTCACTGACCGGCCTACGGGGGCATAATTACTTGGTAATTGGCACTGGGGCATTTTTTAGCATTACCAGCAGCGCCTGGGCAGCCGCACTTCCTACGCTGGGAGCATCATTTCTATGAGAGGCACACTTATTACGCTACAAGGGAACTTTGGCCTAAGAACCTTCCCCCAGTGAATTTTGACCATAGGAACCTACCTCAAGTGAACTTTTGCCATCCAAGGACACTCTGAGAAGACATTACCAGTAGGAGCCCTTGGCACACATGAGCTTTTGGTGATTTTATCAGGCCTGGAACTGGATTCATTCTTATTGGTTATTGATCTTGTTTGGAAACTGGAATCCTTTTTATTATTGATCAGGCCTGGGAACTGGATTTATTCTTATTGATTATTGATCTTGCTTGGAAACTGGAATCCTTTTTATTATTGATCTTGCCTGGAGCTGGATTTACCTGCTTTTGGTTCTCGCATACGTTTTTAGATACAGAAATTCTTATTCTTATACAAAACTGGAGTGGTGTTCCTCTTGTGAGTGTTTTTACTGTGTCATCGCCGTTGTGTGTTGCACAAATACTTTACACATTGCCTCTGAAGTTACACCTTTGCTGCTCTGCGCCAAGCTACCAGGTCAAAAGTGGTGGTCCCTACTTGGACTAGGGTGCATACCCCTGCCAACTAGAGACCCCGGTTCTAACAGACATAGGAACGCATTTTCATAGAGAAATCATGAAGATGCTTTGCACAGCACTGAACATTGATCAGAGACTCCATTGTAGTTATAGTCCATAGGCTTCTGGGATATTGAAGCAGATCAATGGTTCTCTGAAATCCCGAATGGCAAAGGTGTGTTCATCTACATCTCTGAAGTGGCCCAATGCTTTCCCCTTGGTGTTGATGAGCATGCGCAGTACCCCAGACAGGAGAACATGTCACTCTCTTCATGAAGTGTTGATGGGAAGGTTATGAGGTTGCCAGCGGTGCCAGCAGCGGCCCAGATTAATATCACAGATGATCTGATCCTCGATTATTGCAAGGGACTCGCTGATGTCGTCCGTTCTGTGTCTCATCAGGTGCAGGCTGCTGTGGTCCCGGCATCCAGTGATCTCTGTCACGACCTGAGTCCGGGGGACTAGGTGTTGGTTCGGAAGCACGTGCGAAAGAGCTGCTGTGATGCTCGGTGGAGAGGCCCTTTCCAAGTCATCCTAGTCACGAACACTGCTGTGAAGTGTGGGGGGCTGCGGAACTGAACACATGCTTCACATACCCGTCGAGTTTCAGCACCCTTGGAAGAAACAGCTCCTCTCCACAATGAAAATACAGCTGATGTGGCAGGGCCACAGGAGGGGACAAGCCAAGCTGTGAGGGTGTCTGATGCAGCTCGTTGCTCACTAGACCAAGCTGAGGAGGGTTACAATGGCAGTGACTCCGAAACTGACTCAGAAAGGGGAAGTTGCTGTGAAAGTGGTCCAGAGTCAAACTCAGCTGAGGGAAGTCGTGAGAAGGGTGAGCAAGCAGAAGGTGCGAGAACCAGCAGAGTAGAGGAGCACTGGCCGGAGAGACAAAGGCAACTGAACTTGAGACTGGTTTCTGAAAGAGACCTTGCTCCTGTGTCTGAGGAATCTGAATCAGAGGAAGGCGAAGAAGGGCAAGCTTGTGGAAGTTTAAGTAGATCAAGATGAACGAGGGTGCCTTGCCGGAGGTACGCGACTCCTGAGTGGACTTACATTGTGACTGATGCCAGGAGTTCTGAGATCGGGGAGGGTGAGGGCAGTGACAGTGATCAGCACCAGTCCTAATATCAAGTTGGATGTTCTGTTGTTGGTACCAGGACTAGAGATTGAAGGTGTACTGACAATCACAGTCCCGAATCCACTGATTTTGAGCAGAATTCGTCATCTCATTTTGAGTAGACTGCTGTTTCCTACGTTTGGTCCTGAAATATCATCTCAGGAATCTATTGTTCTTCGTCTTGAACTTTTGGAATATGTGCTAGAAGCGGTTGGCAGAAATCTTATTATGGATGATTGAGACTTTCTGTAAATAAACTTACCTTGACAACCTAGGTCCGAGTGGATGAAGAAGAAATTTAGGGACTTCCCATAGAGGACGGAGAAGGGTTAGGGTTGTCTTTGAAAACTGTAAATAAGGAAATGAAATTCAAAGGGGACTTCCAGCTTTTAAGGTGTGGTTCGAACTGATTCAAGTAATTGAGGTTGGAGAGAAGAGACTATGAAGGTTGTTGCCGAACAAGAGAAGCTGCAAATTGTCTTGAGACCATGGAGGCTGGAAATCCGAATCGTAGAGCTAGGTGCATTGTAGACACACTTATAGGGGGAGTGATACTCTTCATTATTCTAGTAGTTGTAGTTTTGTAATAGTATCACATGAGCAGGCAGTGGAGGTAGAGGGAACACCTACTCCCACTACTCCTAGCGAAAAAGAGGTAAAAATGAGAGGCGAAAGAGCCTTGCTGCTAGAGGAGAGTCGTAGGTTACATGCAGATCTGTCTAGAGGCAATTTCATGCCTAATGCATATGCAAAGTTTTTGTATGAGTATATTGAGGCCATGGATGCAAAAGATTGTTATGTGTGTATGCAATTGCCTGCTTCTGTAGATGAGGGTATTATATACCATCCCCTTCCATTGACTTATGGAATTTCATGTAATTTGCTGCTTAGCATTTTCTATGGACGAAATAATTTTGAATATTTCTTTTTGAATTATGATGCTGTACTTCCTGAAGTACCCGCCTACAAACATTTGAATAAGTACGACTATTACAAATCAGAAGATAGACTTGGGATGTATTTCATTCCGACTCAAGAGTTGGATATGTCTTACACTCATCGTCATAATCTAACATGTTTGTTGTCAGACACAGAGAAGAAATTTATATAACAAGTGGAAGATAGGTACTGAAGATAAAAGCAGTTGCGAGATTCAGGACAGGGTAAGATAGATTGGAACTATCAAGAAAAGCTGCACAAGTGAAAAGGAAGTTATGGTCCGATAGCGCTAGACGAAGTGCAGAAAGGGAAGTTGTGTCTCTATATACCACAGACATATTATGAGAATGTGTATGTAGGTCATACCACGAGTGAGCATACTTTCACTTTGGAGTATTATTCAAAAGACTTTTTGCAAAGTGTAGTGCAGAATATTCCGACTGTGTATTTTGTTTGTGGGAGGAGTGCATATGTACGACTGCCTGAGAAAGGGTATGGAACCTGTTATCTAGCAATCATTTTTCCCAAGATTTATCACACAGAAGGTTTTGAACTTTTAGAAGGAGGACAACATGTGAGAGTGAAGCGAGGTGAAAGTGCAGGAGCCATAGTTGGGATGTATGACGGTACAACGCGTACCATTACGACGCAGGTTTTACAACGCAAGTCGTTACAACGACTTGCGTTGGGGGGCGCTGGATAGTGAATAGTTTAATTTACTATTCCAACTCCAGTCCCCGTGGATAGTAGGGAAGGTCTTGGATAGTGAATTAAACTATTCCCTATCCTAGAGCACCCTCCAGCGAAAGTAGTTGTAACGACTTTCGTTGTAAATCCTGCGTTGTAAAGGTACCGCGTTGTAACGGTTCCGTTGTAAAGGATGTTACCCCATAGTTGGAGATATTTTTGGAGCAATGATACCAACTTTGGGTGTGATCATGAATGATGTGAAAATTAGACGATTGGCAACTGTTGTGGATGAGTTGTCAATGACTACAGCTAAGTCGTTAGTGTTGGTTGAAGGTGAGATGTTGTCGATAAGGACTATGGTTCTACAAAATCGTCTTGCTTTAGACGTCCTTCTAGCAAAAGAGGGAGGAGTCTGTAAACTTTTGAAGGTCCAAGAATGTTGTACTTATATACCAGACAACAGCAAAGATCTGGAGAAATATATAAGCAACATTACTGAAATCTATAGTGAGATTGAGGATCTGACTGAGAAAACCGTGTGGGAAAAGGTTGGCAAAGGGTTTGGCAAAGTCGGGAGTTGGTTTGCAAACCTTGGAAGAGGTTTCCTTGGTTTTGTGTTGAAACCCTTATCATAGTTGTGGTGTGTGTGATTGGATTGTGGGGTTTGGTATGAGCTTATAAGTGGTACAGATCAAGCAGACTGGAGAGAATATTGAGAATGCAAGAGAGACGAATGGAGAGACTGCAGGACAGTCAATATCGGAATCTCAAGAACATGGAATTGCTTAGGAGAGGGAAAAGAGGCAACAAGCTCGTGCTCTCCATGAGGGTGGTGTATTGTGTGATGACACAGGTCATCAAAGGGGAGAACTGAGAGAGCGCCATGTCATTTGAAACTTGTAGGGGTGCACCATATCTCTCGTAGTCAGCACCCACATATTTAGAGGGTATACTAACATGTGTTTTAGAAATAGAACAGTAGGTTGGGAATTAGTATAATGTATAATGTGAAATCGATGTATTCATGACGATGCAAATTGATTTAGAGCCTTAACAGGAGTGTAACGCTTTATATGAGGTAGAAATGCTATTAACATGTGTATTGTAGGATTAATAAACGTGCCATATTAAGAGTTGCACGTGCAGGAGCTAGAATGTGATGTTTTAATGTAGAGAAGGACTTACGTTTAGAAATGAAATGTTGTCTTTGTAATGGAATAGAGTGCATTACTTGTACTGTGGAAGCATTTAGAAATGCATTTAAATGTGTACAGGCCTGGCACATGAAAAAAAGCCAGTAGAGGCCTAACTGTAATTTCTTTAGTTAGCATTGGTTATTCTTGTGAAATAGCTGCTTGTTGAGAAGAGTGCTGTTCTCAGCGAATATTGAATTGTAACGTTGGATGCGCACAAGGTTGCTTCTCATATATTCCTTTTGCAGATGCAAGGCCATGGAGCTTGTTAGGTAGAAAGATCCATTGTTTGGAAAGTTAGGCCGGTAGGAGTGAAGGCAAGTAGGTGCCAGAGGAATGTTCATCTGCAACATTTGGCGAGAAGGTGCCTGAGATCCAAGGCACCTCAACGGATGCTGGATGGAAAGATGCCATGCTGGAAAAAAACGATGACCGTCACCTGCCCAGGGGGCGTGCCTTGGGCGTATCTACGAGTTTGGGAGTTTTGCATTAGGGTCAGACCCCGAAGGTGGAGAGCAGATCTTGTCATGAGGTTGCTAGAGCAGGATGTAGGTAACTTAGACAGTGTCGAGGGAACTTAGGGTAGAGTGGGGTGTAGGAAGGAGCATCTTAGAACGAGCTCAGTAGTTAGTCTATCTTGAGAAACGTGAATGCACTTCTTAGGGAGTATTCATGGCTGACACCTTTACTCTTGCCTGAAGAGAATTGCTAAGTAGAGATGTCACTTTAGAGTTAGTACAGGGACAGATTAACCTCTTCTTTCTTTTGTAAATGCAGTCCAGACTTCAAATATCAACGGTGATTGGATGCCTGATGTTCCTAGAATTGACTTTGCTTTTTATTCTGAGTCGTCTGAGATTCCTTCGTAGGATTATGTTGGTATTAGTGGCATTCTATTTCTTAAACCTCTTGCTGAGGTGCTTGTATGTCCAATTATTTTTGGCTTTGTAATAAATTCTTAACTTCAGTTCGTATTCAGTGGTTCTTTAAATTGGATTTGATTGTCGATTTGAAAAGCTGTTTGATTATGAGTTTGGAAACCTCCCCTCTACAATTCTTAGCAGAAAAAAAGATCCAGTCGACCTGTACTGTGATTCTGGAGAATTGATAAGGTAAAAATCTAGATAAGAATCCCAGCCCCGTCAGCTGTACAATAAATCTGTGATGGTGTTGGTGAAGTTGGTGAGTTATCCCAGTGGTCTGTAGATGAGAGTGCCTCTTATTTTGAAGTTGGCTGTGACATGGAGCTTCAATGGCAGGTGTTCAATGTTGGAAGATGATATGTCGATACTGGGTGCAGCTCATGACATTCTTGTGGATGATGGTGATTCCACATTCTGGCTGTGAAGCATTTCTTGCCTAGTGATCTTGTAGCCAGGTGAAAGGCTGTGGCAATGTTTAGTGCTGATGCGGGGTTCAGCCATGATTCCATGAAGAAAAATAGGTCTTCAGTGTGGTTGTGCAACAATTCCCAGATCCCTGAGACGTATATGGTGAGTGAGGCAGTGTTGAGGAGTGTGTGGACTTTTGCATGGGTGGTTGCAAGACTGTGTGACTTTGAGACAACCAGATGTTGGGTGATGTCGGTGTGGGTGCAGTCAGGGTTGGATGTCGGTAAATTCATGAAAACCTGCAGGAAGAGCAGGAAAATGCTCCCTTGGTTTGGGTGTTGCAGTGAGGAAGCAGCTTGAGAGAGCAGCAGTTGGCATTGAGGTTGCGCAGGCTCAGTGGAATAGCAACGGGAGGAGGGAGAACCAGGGTTTCAGGCACACTCCAGGAGCAAATGGGCACAGACAAATTTGCTAGCATCCCTCCTGCTGCCCAAATCCATTACATGTGCGCACAGCAGTCACTATTATGTAGGTCCTGGAAGGGCAGAGGAGTGATGTCACTCTCTGTGCAGAGGGATGATGGGAAATATAATGTCCTCACTTCCTCTGAAGTTGGATGATGGGAAATACTGTGATGCCACTCCCTGTACAGATGGATGATGGAAATGAGTCCTTTTGCTTGGCTTCTTCTTTGAAAGACAGTTTTGGTGGGAAACCAGTTACGTCACTTCATGTGCAGATGGATGATGGATGAAAAGTGGGATGTCAAAAAGGTAATGCACTGGCTCCATCTTTTGCTTTGCTAATAGAGTGACAGAAGCTTCCTTGAGGCAGTCATTAGCATTTGGAAAGCAAAATCTATGTTGACAGCTCCTTATGGAGCAGAATTATGGGTATTTAAGCTTTGATGTAAGCTGAAAGTAATGGAGAACAATGTGTTATGGCAGTTATTACATTTAAGTGACCCTAAAGGCAGAGCAGGGTCTCCCTCAGTTAGAATATTTGGGGCCTCATTTACGAGAAGTGGTGCATCACTGCGTGAAAGCAGCGATGCGCCACTTCTCAGTGCGCCCTCCTTCCGACACCAATGATGCGTCATATTTACAGTATGATGCATCATGTCGCAAGGAATGACAGATACGTCAATATAACTGACGTGTCTGTCGGAGCAAAAAGTGGCGCATTGCTGGAGTTGTGTCGGAAGCCTGACGCAACTCCAGCAATTTTCCTTTCACATGGGGAAAGCCGGTCACCCTTACGCCTGCTATGAGGCATGCTTAAGGTTTTGACGCATTGGCGTCCTAGAAGTGGTGCAGCCAAATCTCATAGATTTCACTGCACCAGTCCTATGACCCTTTCTTCCGGGGGGACGCCCACCCTGCATACATTATCCCTAATGCAGGTATAATGTAGCACAGGGGTTTACGAAGTGACGCTTTTACCTAGAGGCGTCACTTCGTAAATATGGCGCAACATGGCACATTTTTTACGCCACTGGTGCATCACAAAAAGTGACGCACCAGTGGCGCAAAAGTGATGCAACGACTCATAATTAAGCCCCTTGGTCTCTATCAAGCCTATTTCATTTTGGGTCAAACTGTGGACCAATAAGAGTGCACAAGTCCTAAAAAAAGAAGTGGGAGGATGCTGTCACCGGACGTGACGTCATGACAGGAAGTGATGTCATGAAAGGTGCCTTGCTGCTCGTCCCAGAGAGGCCAAAGAGTGAAGTCCAGCTGTTTGGCAGGGGGGACGGCATCCCCCAGTAAAATAGGTGGGGGGACGCCGTCCACCCGCGTGGTACCCCGACTCGAGCCCTGCTATAGACCATTGTTGGATACACAAGCAAAGAAAAAGTTAAGAAACTATTTGGTCAGAGAAGACATTCATAACGGAGAACAGCGGGATCCATAATAATCATGGGAATTCACCCACGTCTGAATTGCATAAATTGTAATAGAATAATATAGGACCCAAACAGGAGCGCCGGTGCAGGTATGTTAATAATAATGTTAATGTTCATGAAATTTATAAAAGCGCACAAATACCCAGAGATGTCTTGGCGCTGAGCGGTGAGGCAGGGAATTTTCCCTTTGTGTTGTCTGTCGAGCCCACCTCCATCCTGCCCCACCACCAGTGACCCAAAGCTCCATCACATCCAGAAAACGTACAAAATCAGGACATATACAACGTGCGATGCTGATGAAATAATTCCCCTAAGAAAATGCCTGTGTTCCAACTGGGAATTAAAGATGCAGATTACAAGCTTAAATCTACTACTCATAGTGACACCATTAAGGGCCTGATTACAGCTTTGGCTGTGCAATGGCCGGCCACCATGCCGCCGCCCCTCTCCTAAGGTCTGGAGGCCGGCCAGATTACAATTATTTTTGTATTCTGGTAGATGGTCTTTTGGCATTTCCACACGGTGCCTTTCAAAAAGGTACTACAATGGGAACTCCAAAGGCCCATAAATCTCCTTAGTGTTATGTAATTTATGTTTCAGTCAGAAAAGAGTGACAAAGCATTTTCAATATAGGAATGTGGCTGCAGGTTGACGCATGCTGTTATTGAGCGCAGGGAAACACTAGAAGAAATTGAGGTATGTTGTAAAATAAAAACAATGAATTGAATATGTGATTTATTAACTCAGCAAAGGGGGTCTGAGTAAACAGTAAAATGAAATGAGGTTTTCAGTTTTTAGATGTATGTGCATAATGACATTGATACCCCAGAATACACTCTGTTAAAACAATTCTCTCTTTTATCAGCTCGTTAAAATTCAGAGGGCAACATTTATTTCAGTTTTGTTCTAAGATGAGACAATCTTGAATAGCATAGATAACTGTATATAGTGAGTGGACGACTGGCTGTTTAGAGAATAATAAATAACAATTTGGAATACAATTTTAAATCTAAAAGATTCACTACAAAAAGGGAGTACCTCCTTTCATTCGTATCCACATTCAGGGAAAGGTTAATTGCCTATGTGATTTATTTGAGAAGGCTGTGGGGTAAAAGGCCATCTAATGGCAGCTCCATAAAAACCTAGGAATTTTGTGTGTGGATCACAAACACAGTATATGTGAACCCAGGGGTCTCCAATTGGCAGTAATATTCGCAAAGCCAAGACAGATGCACATATATCCAGGTGTTCTGCTTTACTTATTGCAACAATATGGTGCTGCAGGACTTTATTAAAACATATTTAAAAAATGTCATGATATTCTGATCGTTTGTCAAAGGATTTGCATATTGTAGCCATTCTTTTAAAGCCCAGATGAGCTCGCAAAACCTTCAGGAGGCTAACAAAGTCTATGAAAAAACCCTCACACAGGATGGTTCGACCCAATGTAGCTCTCCCTTGTAGATGCAGCAAAGCGTGTTTGGTCAGCTCAGGTCTATCGATGTTTATTTGATGCAATGGAGAAGTGATGGAACAGCCAATGCCGTTATGTTGAGTTTGGAACAGCTTAATATTAGCACTCCCTTTCATGTCTTGACGGTGCCATATATACATGCATGTAGTACTTTATATGTGTGTGCCTTAGTAACATACATTGGTGCACTTGACTGAAATACTGAAGGTGCATTCACTGAAGGATACAGACTTCTGAATGAGTACGCACTAATGTTTTCCTGTAGTAATACCAATTTGCAGTTTCCATATATATCTGCAATTGTATATTTTGAGTAATTTTGTTAATACTGCATATAGTCACATATTCATTTGAATAGTATCATGTTTTATTTTATAACTGTATATGTATACATAACTATGCAGTTAAATGTGTGTTGAAGGGTTTTGCCACCTTAACTTGACTAAAGGCCTTAAGCATTTGGACTCTAATGTTTAAAATTCAGAGTGAAAGTTTGTTTGGTTTCAATGTTTTTTTTTTATCTTTTCAGGTGCATTCATATGATCTCATAGTTAGTGTAAGGCACATTTCGTATGTGAGATAGTGAGGCTCATGAACAGAATTTTTGGCTAGGACGAAGGGTGCTAATGAAAAAAGGGGTATATTTACAAGGCCGCTTTGAGACACTTTGCGTGGCTTAGCACAGCCTTGTAAATATGGCCCTTTGCAAAACAGTGCTATTGCCGGTTCATGGGCATGTAATGGGTGTTACTGTGGGTGTTCCAATGCCCATGGCTTTTTGACACTGCTCCATATTTACAAGGATCTGTAAATCTGAGGCAGAGCCTTTCAAAAGAAGGCATTAATGTGGTGCAACCATCAGAAATACTTTTATTTCTCCTCTTTTTTTGCTCTTTCTGTGTGTGCTACATTCTGCAGCACACATAGAATGAGCAAAATGCCCTTAATGATTGTTTTTGTGCAGGAAGGTATTCCTTCCTGCACAAACACAATCATCTCGGCAACACAGGCACACTTGCTCCAAGGTGCAAGAGTACCCACATTGGCAGCATTTTTAGAGCCGGCTCAGAGGTGAGCACATGGATGCACCATATTCTTGCTAATCCAATACATCCCAGCATATTGAAAATGACGCTGCTTAGCACAGCAAAGTTGCTTGTGGCACTGCGCAGTGACATTTTCAGGTAAATATGCACCGAAAGGAGGACCCAGATTCATGTAAATATCTGGAGACAGAAGGAATCCAAGGGCGTCCTGGGGTTCAGACCAAGAGATGGGAGTATTGATTGATGCAGCTATGTTCTGCTGTGAGAAGTTGGAAACGTACTGGGACACGTGATGGGGATTCCCAAATGTTGTGTGAAGTTTTAATTTATGTTCTACTTTAGATTTAGGCAGATTCCTTTTTAGACTTAGAGGGGTAAAGACGTCTCTGCTACATTTCTGTTGTGTGTCTTTATGCCATATAATACTCCTGATCTTGGAAAACAATACTGGCACCTTCCTGCTTTACTGATCTAATTAAGGTTTTCGCCAACTAATGCTACTTAGTTTAGTCTTAGTTAGGTGATTTAGATGTAATCATGTAAAGGTAAAAGAGCCAGAAATCTTTTACTGATCACCAAATTCTGTTCCTTATTTTCTGCATTGTTATTACTGAATTCCTTGTATGCCTCATGTTATTAGGACTAACCTCTGTCAGATGATTTGGACTGCCAGTAGTGATTCTGTATTTTGTACAATATATGCATGAGAATTGCATACGTCAGTCTGGCCTTTTGTAGTATTTAATCTCAACTATCGACTTTTGGGTCCTCACTGTATAGCCAAATGGGCTATACTGTAAAGTGAACCTTTGGACGGTGCTAACTTCTCTTAATTTCCCAGCCATCTAAAAAGGTCTGTTGAAGGGAAATTTTGATATTCTGCTCAGTGCTCTGGCAGATGGTAGCAAAGGATGGCTAGATCATGGAATAGGGGAGTTAGAATACTTTTTTAGAGCAGTTCAGATCTAATCCCAGTCCTAGAGCCCATGCTTTGGTTTTGGGGACTGGCAGAGTGCCAGCAGTTTGAGAAAGAGTTGTAACAGAAGAGGTGTGAGTTTTAATTGGGTTACGTGTACTAATGGCTTGTGCTTATCTTGCAGTGTTCATGAAGATTGTGTGATGTTTGCCAGAGATGTTTTTGAAGTCGTGTAAATGTGGGACTTATGGTGGAGAAGTTGAAGTTGTTATAGGGGACCTTAAGGAATTGCCACTGCGGCACCTGCCCCTGCATCCTCTGCCTGCTGGGGGTGCCTCCACCAGGGGTGGGGTGTGATGTATCCACTGTCCTGCATCCTCCGATGCTGTAAGCCGGTCTTGGTCTCTGCTGCCTGAGGGCGGGGCGCCACAGCAGTCCAGTGCTTGATGCTTTGGGTTAATGGCGCACTCGAAGCCCTCACGTGCTTCCTGTGTCTTGGGAGGATGTTGTGGCCCCTCCTGCTTCACCTGCAGAGCCCTGTCCCCATCCTATAGACTGCCTCCATGTCCCCTGGGTGGGCTGCTGCTACCCCCTGCTGGTCCAAAGATCCACCTAGGTAAGTGGATGCTGATACACACGGCTGGGGCCCGCTGACTGGGGCTGTCGTCGTTGACTGCTCTGTCTCTCTGCCTCTGCTTCTGTCTCGCCTCCTGATCTTACCTCTTTTCCTCCTTTCACATTTTGTGCTCATCTGTCACGCTGTTCATCTTCTGCATCCCCTGTTTTTTGTCACTTTCTTCCCTTTTTGCTTTTTGCTTTTTCACCTCTCTTCCTGCCTGTCGCATTGTGCCGTTCCTCGCTGTGCTCACGCAGCTGCTAGCTCCCGCAGTCCCACTCTCCTCCTGCACAGTTCTCCCCTTTCCAGCCTCCCTGCACCCCTTAGTCCAGTCCTCCCTCTCACTCCACTTCATGGTCACTGTGGCACGAAGGAATTGCTGCTGCGGCACCTGCCATGTATCCTCTGCCTTCTGGGGGTGCATCCCCTAGGGATTGGGTTGTGATGTGTCCACTGTCCCGTACTCTCCGATGCTTTGAGCCGGTCTTGGTCTCTGCTGCCTGAGGGCGGGGCGCCACAGCAGTCCAGTGCTTCACCCTGCGAGGTACTGGCGCACTCGCAGCCCCAAGTACTTCCAGTGTCCTGGGAGGCTGTTGTGGCCCCTCCTGCTTCACCTGCAGAGCCCTGTTCCCACCTTATAGACTTACTCCGTGTCCCCTGGGTAGGCTGCTGCTACCCCCTGCTGGGTCAAAGATCCGCCTAGGTAAGTGGATGCTGATATCCACGGCTGGGGCCCGCTGACTGGGGCTTGCGACATTGACTGCTCTGTCTCTCTGCCTCTGCTTCTGCCTTGCCTTCTGATCTTATCTCTTTTCCTCCTTTCACATTTTGTGCTCATCTCTCACGCTATTCATCTTCTGCATCCCCTGTTTTTTGTCACTTTCTTCCCCTTCTACTTTCTGCTTTTTCTCCTCTCTTCCTGCCTGTCACATTGTGCTGTTCCCCGCTGTGCTCTCACAGCTGCTAGCTCCCACAGCCCCGCTCTCCTCCTGCACAGCTCTCCCCTTTCCTGACACCTTGCACCCTGCAGTCCAGCCCTTCCTCTAGCTCCACTCCATGGTCACTGTGACACAATGTGCAGTGGGCACAGACAGCAAGCGTGCCACAGGTGCGCCAAAGGCACCTGGAGCACTTCCGGGACCATGGGCTTCAGTCCTAGGGCCATCCCCCCTGTGACACCAGCATCCTCCACACCCTCAATACTGGACACCACATCACCTGCCACCGGGCATCAAAGAATGACACCCAGAGTCCCTTCTACTGCAGACTCTGCCACTGCACCTTCGCTTGCCACTGCACAACAGCCTCACCCACTGAACGACCAACTCATACCACACCAGACTCTCTCAGCTGTATCCTGCTCAACACATGTTTCTTCCACAAACACACCGTGGAGATCTGGGTCCTACTTGACTCTGGCCACCCCAACATCGTCTTCCTCACGGACACCTGGATGAACTCCACCTCTGCCCCGGACATCGCCACTGCTATCCTGGACGACTACAAGATCATTCACAAGGACCGCATCAACAAACCGGGTGGAGGCATCACCATTGTACACAAAAGCACACCACCTCACCACCCACTGAAACAACCACACAACCAACATGGAGCTTCGTCACTTCTAGGTCCAGACCAACCACCCTCCAAGCCACCCTCGTCTACAGACTTCCCAGACCCCATCCACCCTTCAGTGATTCTATCCTCGACTTTATCGCACCCCACACTCTCAGCTCCTCTGACTATATCCTCCTTGGCAACCTCAAATTTCATCTGGACAACCCCAACAACAGGAACATATCATCCCTGCTGGAAAACCTCGCCGCCCTAGGACAGAGACATTGGGTTACCTCTCCAACCCACTCAGCAGGACACACGCTCGACCCTGTCTTCTCCAGCAGCTATAACGTCTCCTTCAGCCACTCCTCCATGCTACCTTGAACTAACCACCGCTGCGTCTACTTGTCCTTCACCAAAATCACTGTACACCACCACGCCCACCGCTACCTTCACAGAAGCTGAAACAAGGTCACTGAAGAGCAGCTCACCATCTCCCTCAGCAACACCCCACCTCCGACGTCTGCGGGCACTAATACCTCAGCTCACACACTCCGCCAATGGATCTCCATCTGCACCAAGGCAATGGCTCCTATCACGAAATTGCCAGGAAAACCACATTCCAAAAAAGCCAGTTGGTTCTCCCCTGACCTGCATGCGTCCATATGCTCCTGCAGACGGCTCAAAAAGAGATGGAGGAGCAGGAAGACCGCGCAGCCTTCAAAACCGCTGTTACCGCACATCATCATCTCATCAGAACAACAAAGAAAGAGGCCCTAAAAGAAAGGGTCAATGCCAACGTGCACAAAAGCAAGGAATTTTTCAACGTGGTCAAGAATTTCGCTAAAGCCAGCTCAGGGACAGCAGACATCCCACTCTCCCAAGACCTCTGCAACAACCTCTGCGCCTTCTTCTACTGCAAGATTACGGAGATCTATGACAGCTTCTACAACCTCGACACCCAAGACCCTCTCTCCCCACTCACAATCATCGCACCCAATGATACCAGACCCCAGCAGAACTTGATCAGTGGATCACAGACAACACCCTAAATATCATGAAGAGCATCCACTCAGACTCACCCTTGGACCCCTGACCACACCACGTCTTCAAGAGATTCAGCAACTCCATTGCCCTCGAACTCTGCCACACCATCAACTTCAACATATTCCCGGAAGACTGGAAACATGCAGAGATAAACCCCTTGCTGAAGAAAACCTGTGCCAACCCGAAGGACCTCAAAAACCTCAGACACATCTCTCTACTCCCCTTTCCAGCCAAGTCCATTGAAAAGACAATTAACGCCCAACTTTCCGAGTTCATCGAGGGGAACCACATCCTGGATGAAGTAATCGCATTAAGGAGACCACCCTAATGGCCACCACAGATGACGTCCGCCCCCTCCTCAACCAAGGCGAAACTGCAGCCCTCATCCTCCTGGACTTCTTGGCCGCCTTTGACATTTCTCCCACCACACCCTATGTACAAGACTCCACAGCACTGGCATCCACGGAAATTCCCTGGAATGGATCCGTTCCTTCCTCACCGGCCAAACACAGAGAGTCAGGCTAACACCATTTCTCTCGGAACCCACAAACATCAGCTGTTGGGGTACCTCAGGGCTCCTCCCTGAGCCCCATTCTCGTAAACATCTGCATGGCCCCACTTGCAGCTATCATCAGGAAGCACAAACTCAACATTGTCTCCTATGCCGATGACACCCAGCTGATCTTCTCTCTAACCAGTGAACACACAGCCGCCAAGAGAAACTTCCACGACGGGATGAAGGCTGTCACCACCTGGATGAAGGATAGGTGCCCCAAGCTAAACTCAGAGAAGAACGAAGTCCTCATCTTGGGCTCCACCCACTCCGCTAGGGATGACTCCTGGTGGCCTGCAAATCTTGGACCTCCGCCCACACCCACAGACCATGCAAGAAATCTCAGAATCATCTTGGACTTCTCGCTCACCATTGAACCGCCAGACCAATGCCGTCTCATCATCTTGCTTCCACATGCTATGCCTGCTTCGAAAGATCTTTAAGGGATACTCACTGAGCCCAGAAAGATGGACTCCTATCCACTCATCGGCAGCAGACTCGACTAGAACACCTCACTCTATGCCGGCATCACCTGGAAACTCCTCAAGAAGCTGCATTTGATTTGTTGGCAGATTCAGTTGGTTGATGAAAACTTTAGACATTCAAAGCACTGCAATGATAAAATTGAAATGAAGCAGAAGAAATTGATGGTGAAATTATTGATGGCACCAATGAAGGCTGCTTAGAGAGGAGGTCAGTGTCAGCATTTCATAGGAAATGTTCCTCCTATGCAAGGAGTTTGTCAGCATGGAGCTCCTGTGATGCACGCTGAAGGTGGGTTCCAGCTGCAAGGTAGAGGTCATGGTGTCCTATACTGGAATTGATGTAGCTACTTTGAATAATTCCCACATCTGTCATTATTGTAAATGTTGTCTTCATCCTTCTAAACAGGAGCAACATTCAGGGACAGCACTTCCTCAGAATATTAAACCTGCGCCTTCACAATATATGCAGAGACCAAGGTATCAAAATTTCAATGCGCCACAAGCTCCATTGAATCAAGTTCCATAACTTCCTTTTGTTTTTAATTCATTTAGAAAGGTATTAAACAACTACTTACATCCATAACTTGTTGGTTCACTATACAATATCAATTACTGTCATTGACATACCTATACATTTCCTATTTCAAGTATTAATTCAGGTACTGATAAAGCTAAAATACATAAGAAATTCATTGTGCCCCAATGTCTCATAATCTTAATACAGAATAAAAAAAATCATGTTCTAACAAATCAAACATAAATACAAAATTCATTGTAACACAGTCTTACATTATCCTAGTATATTACCCTGCCCCAAGCAGCCAATTGGTTATTTGGGACCAAAGTTTCATCCCCCACCTTCTAGCCTGAAATCTCCTACATTCGTAAAGTGCTTGTTCCAGTTTATAGATAGCGATTAAACGGGCCAGCCACTCATGGAACCTAGGAGGCTCTGAGTCCTTCCATCAAGTTGCAATTATTAATCTGACTACAGTGACTAAGTTGAATACAATACTAATCTGACCTTGATCCAACCCTATACTGCTATCACACCCCACCATGATAAGCATGGGGGTTAAGCCCAGAATCTTCTCCCAAAATGTTCCAGTTCCGTTTTTAACAAATCTAGCTTGTAGCAGCTATAGAACTTATGTATCTTTTCTGCTGGCCCGATCCCACACTAGGGGCATTTATCATCCTCTATTTTCCCCCAGTTAAATAATTTGGCTGGGGTAAAGTATAGGTTAAAAATTGTTTTAAAGTATTGCACCTTTAGTTTGGCTGAAAGGAGCGCTTTCTTTGCCAGCAACATTGACATATCTATATCTGTATCTTCATTCTCTACTCTGCTGGCTCATTTTGCCTCTGTTTTCTCCATATCATCAGCAGTTTCCTCCATAATGATACCATATATATATATGTTTTATTTTGCATACAGATCTCCTCTAAATCTCAAACAATGGAATATTTACACTTGAGATTGCCTGCCTCCACTTACCAAAAAATCCCCTAATTTGTAGATATTAAAAATAGTGTCTATCAGGAATTCCATATTCTCTCTGCAGCTCAGGAAAGAGGTATCACTGATCTATTGCCTGAATATCTCCTCCTGTTCGTAAGCCCAGCTGTTCCCATTGTTTTCCAATAGCATCATAGAGTGCCGGGGGGAAAATAGACGATCGCCAAATAGGTGTATACCTTGTAAATTTCTCAATCCTCAGATGTTTTGGGATTTTCACCCAGGTTTTCCAGGCATTCCTGATCATTTTAAATCGTACTTTTTTAAAGTAACTACGTTTGAGCTGGCGAAACAACAGCGCTCTAACCCCTTCCCCTAGTGCCAACTCATAGATTGTTGGGAGTTCCTCAGCCCCTAAACCTCCATATCTGCTATGTTTCTCCCAAAAAGTATAATCATATACTGAAGTAATGCTGCCCCATGATAAAAAATGAGATTTGGACCAGCCCAGCCACCCCGTGCTTGTGGCAAAACAAGGAATTTCAGGGATCTCATAATCTTAACATATTGCCAGATGAAATTACTGAATATGGAGTCTAATGCCTTAATTATCGTCCCTTCAGTCTCCACTGGAAGTGTTCTAAACAGGTATAATTCTTGGGGAGCATTACCATCTTAAGAACATTGATCTTCCCTATAATAGTCAGATAAAATTTATTGATTCACCTAAGGTCCGAGGCAAAATTTTTGATCATTGGATCAAAATGAATTTGTGTGATCTGATCCTAGTCCGGGCTGACCCTAACCCCAAGTTAGGTAGCTATAGGTACTCGCCGACTATCTTGAAGCATGATATTTTCAATGCATATTAGTTGAGTCTTAAATGTATTAAGTTGGTACCCCAACTCCTTTCCAAATATGATAGCCATGGCTTCAATTTCTTTTAATGCTTTATCTGGATTAGATGTTAGTACCGCAATGTCATCTACGTAGGCTAGCACTTTGGTTTCGTACCCCTGGGTTATAGCAGGAATGATAGCCTGATTTTCTATATTCTGTTATGTAAATGGATTGATGTAGAAGGCAAATAAGATTGGGGAGCAGGGGCACCCCTGCCTTGTTACCCTTGCCACTCCTATGACATTGGATTCTCTACCCATCAGCTGAAGCTTTGCATGTGGAGTCTTTTACATTGCTTTGATTGCTGTGAGGATCCAAGGACCGAATCCCTTAGGAGCCAAAACCCCCCATAGATATTCCCATGCCACCCTGTCGAACGCCTTCTCAGCATCCTGGAGGATCATAGCCAGACTCCCATTAATTTCCTTAGTGATGTCGAACAGTGCCACGGCTGGCCTTATATGATCTGTTGTGTCTCTACCAGGTACTAAACCATGTTGCCAAGGTGACACAAGACTGGCTATGACCTCCCAAAGGTGATTTGTGAGAATCTTTGAATAAATGTTAGCATCTGCATTCATTAGAGAAATAGGTCTATATGAAGTGGGCATATCAGGTGGCTTATCTTTCTTTGGGAAAATAACAATATTGGTACCCCTCCAAGAATCACGCGGGTTTCCAGAATATTGTACCCCTAAAAATAGATCCAACAACAAAGGGGCTAGCTCTGCTGAACATTTTTATAGAATTCCAGTAGCAACCTATCTGGGTCGGCTACCTTTCCTGAGGGCATCTGCTATATTGGTCTTTGTACCTCGTCCAGTACCAATTCAGATTCCAACGTATTCTTCTCATCCCCTCCTTCCTCCTGCCCACTTATTGTTGAGGTCTCACTTGCTTGCTTCCCTGAGGGCCCTGTTCTTCCTCCATATAGAGGTCTTGATAAATGTTATGGAACACAGTGGCAATGTCCGCCGAGTCTGTGTATGTGACCCCTCCGCTTGTGATTGCGGATATCTGACTCTTTGTCAATTTTTGACTCGTCTTTAGAGTGAGAAGTCGCCCTACTGTTTCCCTGTATTCATACCTCTCGGTCCTATGAGTCTGGTAGCATGCTGCTGCTTTCTGGGAATAGTATGAACCTATTTCAGCTTTAGTCACGATAATATCTAGTTGAGTCGTGGCCACATCCAATGTCTTAGCAAGATGTTCTCTCTCTTAGTCCCTGAGCTTGGCTCACATTTGCTTACTCTTCCGCTCTGGTTGTTGTTTTTTATACGAGACAAAGCTGACCATCTCCCCCCTTAGCCCTGCCTTAAACGCATCCCACACCGTATTACGCAAAGCGATATATATCTATTCAAATTAAAGAAGTCCATTATCCAGTTTTTTAAGTGCACAACAAACTCCTGATCTACCAACAACTTCCGACCAAACGTCCATTGGTGCTGCTGTATTTGTATTTTCTGAGTCTTTATCTCTAAAACCAGGGGATTGTGATCTGACATCATTTTCGGCAATACTTCTATCCCTGCCCCGCCAAGAATCTGCTTTGAGGTAAAAAAATATTCCTCCGGACAATTTCTTGTGTGGGAACAAAAAATAGGTGTAATAGGTGTACGCAGGGTCTGAAAGAAACTTAGAGTCCCATAATCCTATTATCCATGGCTTCTCATTAATGACGCCAAGATTCTATGTACTTTGGGCTTTTGTCTTTGACATCTACTTGATACAAAGCGTACTGCTCCAAGATGGATATTGAAATACCCACACATGACCAAAGGGGTGGGCCAAGATGCAAGCTTTAGTTCCAATTCTTCTAATATCTTTCGCTCATCCTGATTTGAGCCATAGACCGTGCCTTTCATTATTCCTGATTCTAGTTCAGCCAGAGCCCATCTGCCACCAGCATCACTCGATATCCGTTCATCTGATCCCATTTTATTCTTGGCTAATATGGCCACCCCTCTGATATTGAAACTTTGAGAAGAACATACAAATAGGTAGTACCCCTTTACCATGATTACCCCCCTGTTATCCCATGGTATGTGTGTCTCTTGGATACAAACAATATCAGTATCGATAGATTTTATTATCTCCATAACCCTAAGCTGTTTATACCTGTCCACCAAGCCCCCTATATTGACAGAGCAAATAGTATTCTTACACATTTAGGGGCCGATTAGGATGGCGGACGGACTTGCGTCCGTCCGCCATCCCAGAGGTGGAGGGACCGTCCGCATGGGCTGCGGCGGTCCCTCCGTGCAAATTAGGATGTGACCGCCACCCTGGCGGTCACATCCTGGATATATAACATTGCGGCGGGTGCTGCTTCAAGCAGCACCCGCCGCAATGTTAAAAGTGCATGTGTAACATTTACATGCACAAAGCGGCAGGCACCGCGCGGTGCCTGCCGCTTTGTGCATGTAAATACTGGGGGGTACAATAGGTACCCCCCATGTGCACCCCCCACCCGCCTACACCCTGGGGGCCCGCAACGGGCCCCCAAAATCAAAAGTACACATGCTTTTCCACGGCGGAAAAACCGCCGCAGAAAAGCATGTTTACTAATGCTTCCTAATTTGGCTGGCGGTGTCTGATAGACACTGCCAGCAAAATGAGAGCTTTTCCGCCGCGGTTGTTATCCGACCGCGGCGGAAAAGCAGCGGACAGAAACCAAGACCCACCAGCCATCGTAATGCGGCGGTGGGTCTTTGGTGACTCCGCAGAGGATTTTCCGCCTCCTCCGGGCCGGAGGTGGCTTCCGCCGGCCCGGAGGAGGCGAAAAATCCTCCATCCTAATCGGCCCCTAAGTCTTGCTAAATGATCCTGAGAAGAACACTCTATTCCAATTTCTATCACTATCTTTATTAGATTGCAATCTTGCTTGAATACCATACTGAATACCTTTCCGAATTTTTTTCACCCCATTTTTTCCCTCTTCTCTCCTGTGCCCCCTCCTGAAAGCGACCCTTGAACCACCCTGACCTTCCCTTCCCCCTGCCCTCCCTGACCCACTCTTCAGGAAGAATCCAGACCGCACATCGATTTGTTTGAAAGATGAAAAGCATATTGCCAACACAGTGAACTGTTGTGTACTCTATTTTATAATTGTTTGGAGAGACAAAAAAAGAAAACCTTTCCTGACCTCCTTTAGACTGAATTTATCCCAGGCCATTAGGGTGATCTGGTTTAAGCCCTACCAAACAAACCACGTACCAGCTCTATCACCTGTATATAGATACCGATGGCTTTCAAACTTATGTATCACTTGTCACAAGACCTTCCCACTGCTATGTCTTAACTAAGAGGCTAAGCCTTGCCCACCATCTAGTAGCGTTCCCTACAATGAAACAGCGGCCAGTCACCCCATGCCCATGTGACGGGCATACGAAGCAGAGCACCTTGCACTTTTTACTTTTATGTGATTTATATCAGAATTTTAGAATTGTTTATCTTAAACCATTGTTTAAAAAATATAATGCTAAAACCACCAATGCTGCTATGAGCCTACTGTTTACAATAAGAGAACCTGATATTTGCTTTTATGCCGCAACATTTATTTTAAGCTCAATTAATGGTAGGAAACGTATGATGTTCTAATGACACTTTGTTCCGAAGTTGTATCGAATAGTATTTCCTGTCGCTTACGATGAATTTGTGAAGTGGAACTGTGACCACTCTCCCTAAGACATTGCACAGCAATAGAGCACTTTGCACCTTGCACATTCTAAGCCCATGTGACTCGATCCTGAACCCTAGAACTGCTTATGCTAAACAGTGCTTCTATGAGTTTATTGTTTACATAAAGAGAATCAAGACTAGTTTTAGTTGTGCCATCTATTTTACGTTTATTTCTCTGGTAATTGTACGATGTGTTAATGATATCATGACATTTTGATTGATTGCTGGCTGTTCTCAATGATTTTGGCCATTGAACCTGTGCATGTACATTTGCTTTTATGGTTGCCTTGTTTTAACCAAATAAAGCTTATAGAATTGAGTTGAATTGCCTTGCGATGCTAGGTGCTCTAGGTTAAGGAATAGTGTGATTTTCTATTCCAACACCTTCCCTACTGTTACGTGGGCTGGAGTTGGAATAGAAAATCATATTAATCCTCAATCCAGTGCCCTCCAACGCAAGTCGTTGTAACGACTTGCATTGAAAAAACCGGGATGTAAAGTACCGTAAACAAAATGATCACGTTGTACTGTCATACATCCACTTTTCCCTAGATGCCAAACCTAGAGTTGAGAGAAATTCTCTACCACACCCCGGAAATGGGAATACCTGATTACAACAAAGCGTTCTCGCTTTTTTGCAGTGAGAGAGAGGGCTTTGCTCTCTCAGTGATTACACAGATGCATGGAAGTGCCCATAGACCTGTAGCTTACTTTTCTGCCACCCTTGATCTGGTAGATGCAGCATTGCACAAGTGTCTCAATCTGTGGCTGCTGATGGTGTCAGTATTGAAAAGTGTGAAGGCATTGTTACGGGCCATCCTATAACTGTGTATGTGCCCCATTCTGTGGAAATATTGTTGACATGTACTCACACTCAACACTTGACAAGCAGCCACCTGACCCAGAATGAGTAGATCATACTTGTGGCTGAGAATGTCCACATTAAAGAGATGCTCTGTTTTTAACCCTGCCACCTTGTTGACCATTCCTTAGAGTGACCGTGAGGATGGTGAGGTGTGGCATGACTGTTTTGATGTTACTGAACTGTGCGCCAAGCCAAGACCAGATATACAAATGAGCCATTGCCTGCATTTTGTTCATGGATGGCTCTTGTTTGCGAGACAATGGAGGAAATTAAACACTGCTTATGCAGCCTGTACAGTTTCAGGAGTAATTGAAGCTTTGTGGTTCCAAGGAGTATTTTCTGCATGAGTGGTCAAATTGATTGCTCTTACAGGGTCATGCTTTGTCTCAGACCAGTAGAGAGTGAACATTTTCACTCTGAGTCAATATTACTTTGATATTGTTCATGATTATGGACAGTTATGATATCAGAGGAGGTTTATGACCTCTTCAGGGTCTCCCATCTGAAATGGAGAACAGGTGCAAAAGCTTCTTCCGGCATTGCAAATGCCTGCTCAATTAGAGGTCATAAAATGTGCTGCTCATTGTAAGAGGAATTATTATGTGACCATCTGCCACAGGTATGCTGATGATATCGCAAAATATTGAACTCATAATGCTTGCAGCATTAGCAGTGAGTACACCAGTGAAGGAACAGATGAGAGCAACTACAGCCCTTTGTTAACAACTGCTGATACATGGGAGGAGGTCAAGAGGATTTAGGAAGAAGTGTCCAAGGCAAAACAGAAAAGTTGGATTAGGGCAGGTTGTGTCAAGAGCCATAAGGATGATTTTGGGGTTTTAGGAGGAAGATCTGTGTTGCCTAATACTCTGATGCCACGGATGGCCAGGCATTTAGGGAGAAATTACATGGCCAGATTCTTTCCACAGACCTGATTTAGAATCCTAGGTTTAGATTGATGGCTGAAGCACTGTATCACAGATGTTTTGTGTGCCAACAGAACAACATTGGAAAAGAAACTGTTGTAACATTGAACCATTTAGGAAGATCAGGTGATCCCTTTAACAGGATGTAGTTGGATTTCAATGAGATGCCCATGTGCAATGGTTTGAGATATGTCCTGGTTGTGGTGTGCATCTTTTCACATTGGGGTGAAGCCTACCAGACCAAAAGGAATGATAGTCTTACAGGGTCAAAGTTGCTTTTGAGGAAGTTAACACCTAAGTTTGGCTTATCAACTTATCTAGTTTCAGACTGGGAAAGGCACTTCAACAACAACATTTTCAGAATGTTGTTTGCAGCATTACAAGTTGATCAACAGCTATATACCTGAGGCTTAAGTTCTAGTGGAACAGATCAATGATACATTGAAATACAGGCTGCAAAAGTGTGTGTCTTTCTACGTCTCTGAAGTGGCCTATGGCTTAGCCTCTTTTGTTGATGAGTCTTTACAGCATACCTAATCAGAGGGCTGGATTGTTGTTCCCACATGATATCATCATGGGAAGAGCTAAGAGATTGCCAGCTGTACCTGAAAAAGCACTTGTGAACATTTCCAAAGACATAATGCTTGATTGCTGCAAAGGATTCGCTGACATGGTGCGTTCTGTGTCTCATCACTGTTGGAGCCGTCACAGTCCCGACTCATCTGAAGCAGTGCCTTGACCTTAGTCCTCTAGACTGGGACTTGGTGAAGAAATATGTACAAAAGAGTTGTCTGGAGCAATGGTGACACGGTCTTTTCCAGGTGATTCTGATACATTCAACTGCTGTGAAGTGCGGAAGTTCCCCTAACTGGATGCATGCTGCCTACACTCACCGAATTCCGTGTCTCTCTGAGGATGTAACAGCACCTCTCCAAGAAGTGCCGGTGGTGGTCGAGAGATCACTGGAGCAAGTTAGTCAAGATGTGAGGGACCAGCAAGTGCCAGAATCAGCACTTGTTTGACATGAGGGAGGTCTTGAGGAGTCAGTAGCTGCAGCAGAAGCAGGAGAGTCTTGTCTTGTAGTGACGACTGCAAGAGGGAGACTGAACCCCCGAGGAGAAGGTGAGTTCCAGACTACTCGAGACAACACTGAAGATTCTGATTAGATCAAAATGAGCTAGAGTGCCCTATTGGAAGTACTCGTCCCATAAATTAACTTAATTTCCCACAAGTGACAGAGAGAGAGAGGGAGTTTTGGGAATACTGGGATAACAGTGTTGATCCAATTGAACCTCCTATAATTGAACATTTTGTTTGAATTACGATTTTGATTTACATTACCCTCAAAAAGACTGAGACAATTTTTTCTGGATGTCAGTAGCAGTGACGGAATTGTGCATTTATTAGAGATATGTATATAGATTGGTAGGTGAAGAAGGAAGAGTACCGTGGCCCGAGGCTGCTGAATTCAGGAGAGACTACGGGCCTGATTACGGGTCTGACTGTCCTTGGACCACCAGCCTCGTTGTGGAGTTAGCACCAGCAGTCCGACTTTCCCATTCTGATTTGGGCAGTCAGACCGCCATGAGACCGCCAACACCACTAGGTAACCATGTTCCCTGGTGGTGGTGCAGCTGTTCTAAAGCTGCAACATGCTTGCAATATGACTGGCAGGACCGCTGTGGTCCCACCAAGCATATTACAAGTTTTGCTGCCATGAAAACCGTGGCAGAGAACAAACGGGGGGAACAACACGTGTATCCATATGGCGTAAAGCACCAGGGGGCACTGTAGGGGTCCCTTTGTTTCCTCTATGGATACACATGTTGTTCTCCCGTGTGCATGCACACCAATTCCTGCACGGCATGGATGTTACAGATCATGCCATGCAGGTAACTTATGTGACGATCCCATTGAAGTGGTGTTTGTAAGGCAGAGTATTAAACAGTTCCTGGAGAGAATTTAAAAAGACGATGGGAAATTATCATAAATTATATAGGAGCTACTTGGGAAGAATAAAAAACTCTGGCTGAAAGGTTTCTAAAGATTTTCTCTACTTGCAGGAGATTATGATAAAAATGAAACAAAGTTTGACAAATTTGAAGCAGGTGAATTCTGATAACTGTGAAAATGTTTTGAGAAAAAAACATCATGATCTGTTCTATTTACACAGATACAATAAAGTTGTAGCATATGTCTTTTCAGCATCTTCAGGAGCAAGCAAAGGGGACAGTGGTCATGAAGGTGGAACAGCAGTTGGCTACTGTGTTTCGGGTGCTTAGACCATAGGCACAACGATGAACACATTGGCATGCTGGGTGAGGGGACTAAAACAGAGGCCACCAGCTCATCATCTTCGGAGGCTTCCACAAGCCATAAGTCCATAGTGCTGGAAGACCCCTAAAGAAACTGTACCACCTGCATCCTTGTCCACCACACAGAGACACATCTCCACCCTTCTTCTTTCTCCCTCCCACTTTTCCAAACCCACCCCCATCTCTTTCAACATGAGCACCTCACCCCTACCCCTGTCCCCCAGCTACGTTGAGTGAGGTTGCTATTGACCTCTTACGCAGCATCCCTGTAGGCCAGACTGCACTGCTGAATGCCATTCAAGGCCATAGTTGCAAAATACAACAAAAGGGAGCATTCATAGATCTATGTCTGGCCTGTATAGATCATTTACAGGACAATCCTCTTCATTGACTGTAGCCTTCAAACCAGCCCAACCTTGTGCCCCAACTCAGGCCCCTTCCTCATCCCAATTCCAAAGTCCCACCCCTGTCCCAAGCACACTCACTTCCCTGCAGGCACCCAACCCCAACACACACAAGCAGCACATTCACACAATCAATCAATCAGGTAATGGTAAGCGCGTTACTCACCCGTGAGGGTCTCAATGCGCTGGGAGGGGGGGGGGTCTGCAGATATTTGTAGCCAAAGAGCCAGGTCTTGAGGGTCTTCCTGAAGGTCTTCAGGGAGTGGGCATGTCTGGTGCCTGCCGGTAGCTCATTCTAGGTCTTGGCTGCAATGTGAGAGAAGGATTTTCCGCCTGCTATGCCTCTGTGGATACTCTGTGTTTTGGCCAGTGCGAGGTTGGAAGATCAGAAGTTTCTTTTGGTACGTGGAAGTTAATTCAGTCATTGAGCTATTTGGGTCCGTTGTTGTGTAGGCACTTGTAGGCATGAGTGAGGATTTTGAAAGTGATTCTTTTCTCCAAGGGGAGCCAGTAGAGACTTCATAGGTGTTGGCTGATGTGTTTGTGGCGGTGAGTGATGAGTCGAGTATGATGCTGAGTTTCTTGGTGTGGTCTGAGGGGGTAGGTGGGCTTCTGAGGGCGTTCGGCCACCAGGTGCTTTCCAATGCAGTAGAGGTGGTTCAAAGGACGAATACTTCTGTCTTCTCGGCGTTGATATTCAGGCAGCTGTTGGTCATCCAGACTGCAACGTCTTGCATTCCTTTCTGAAAGTTGAGTTTGGCAGTGGTGGGGTCTTAGGTGAAGGAGAGAATGAGCTGGGTGTTGTCGGCAGAGGATACAAGGTTGAGGCTGGGTTGGCGGACAATGGCTGTGATGGGGCCATGGAGATGTTGAAGAGGGTGGTCTTAGTGATGAACCCTGTGGGACTCCATAGTTGATTTTCGTGGGGTCGGAGAGAAAGGGTGGGAGTTTGTTCCTTTGGCTTATTCCAGTGAGGAATGATTGGATCTAGTCCAGGGCTGTATGCCTGTGTCATGTAGTCTGGCGACTAGTGTGTGGTAGGAGACAGTGTTGAAGGACGCTAATAGGTCGCGTAGGATGAGGGCTGCGGAGTGACCTTGGTTCAGGAGAGTGCGCATGTTGTCTTTGGCGGCAAGTGGGTCGGTCTCTGTGCTGTGGTTGCTTCAGAATCTGGATTGGGATGGGTCGAGGACGGCATTCTCTTCAATAAATAGTGTCAGTTTCCTGTTGACTGTTTTTTCTGCAACTTTGGCTGCAAAGGGGAGAAGCGAGATGGGCCTATAGTTCTTGAGGTCGGTGGGGGTCAGCTGTGGGCTTCCTGAGCAGGGATCTGACTTCTGCGCGCTTCCAGTCATCTGGGACCGTGCCTGTTTTGAAGGTGGTGTTGATGGTGTGTTGTAGTTCGGGTGCGATGGTGACCGCCGCTCTGTGGTAGATGTGAGGGGGGCAGAGGTTGGTGGGGGTGCCTGAGTGGATGCTTTTCATGGTCGAGGTGGTGTCTTCGGCCCTGATCAGTGTCCAGTTTGAGATGGTTGGCTGGCTGGTGTTTCCGGGAGGAGGGGGGCCATCTGTGGTGCCTGGTGGATGGTCGATGAAGCTGTCATAGAGGTTTTTGATCTTGAGGTGGAAATAGGTTCCAAGCTTGTCGCAGAGGTCTTGGGATGGGTTGATGTCTGTGGCTTTGCTGCGTTGGTTGGTGAATTCTTGAATGACCCTGAGAAGTTCCTTGGAGTTGGTGGAGTTGGCCAGGATTTTGTTGAAGTCCTCTTGGTGGCTCTGATCTGGTTGTGGTAGTCTGTCATGGCGTCTTTATAGGTGATATGGTTTTCCGTTGTCTTGGTGTTATTCCAGTACTTCTCCAGGCATCTGCAGGTGCGTCTGGCTTCTTGGAGGTGGTGGTAAACCAGGTGGCTTTCCTGGGGCGTTGTATGTCAATGTTGTGTAGTGAGGCATGCTCATCTGTGCAGTTGGAGATCCAAGTGTGGAGTTCTCTAGCTGCGTCGTTTGCGTCAGGTGCACAGGTATGGTTGTCTCGGGTGAGAGTGGAGTTAAGTTGCTCGTCAGTAACCTAACTCCAGTTCCTTCGTGGTGGGAGTGGGGCTCGTTTGGGTGCCTTGGGTTTGTTGATGGCGAAGTGTACGCAGTGGTGATTGATCCATGGCGTCTGGTTGTGTTGCTGAATTGGATGCTGTTTCCTGCTGCGAAGATGGGGTCGAGGGTGTGGCCGCCTCTATGGGTTGGTGTGTCGACGAGCTGTTTAAGTCCGATGCTTGCAAGGTTGTCATAAAGCAAAGTGGAGTTGGGGTCAATGGGGTTGTCGAGTTGGAAGTTCAGGTCTCCAATAAGTATGTACTTTGTTGAGGCGATGGCGTGGGGAGCGATGAATTCAGTGATGGTGGTGGTGAAGGGTGTTCTGGGGCTGGGGGGTCTATAGATGAGGGTTCCTCGGAGTGTGGCTTTGGGGGTAGTCTGGATCTGGAAGAGCAGGTGTTCAGCGCACAAGAAGGTTTTGCTGTAGGTGGTGATGCAAAGGGTGCTCTTGTGGGCGATGGCGAGGCCCCCTCCTGGGTGGTTGGGGCGGTCTTTCCTCTGTATCTTGTATCCGTCTTGGATGGTGATGATGATGTCGGGGACGGAGAATACATTGGTCCAGGTCTCTGTGAAGAAGGCGATGTCGGGCGAGAGAGAGTCAAGTAGGTTTCAAATTTCCATGGTGTGTTTGTGTACAGACAGTACGTTGAGGAGGATGCATTTTAGGGTGTCGCCGTTGCTGGCACCGGCGGTGTTGGAGACCAGGGTGGCGGTGAGGGTCTGGCTGCAAGGGAAGCAGGAGAACTGGCCGTTGGTCGTGTTCGGCGAGGCCTGTTGGCATTCTCTAAGTCGTCCAGGGTTGAGTGCGAGAAGGGTGGGCGTGTCGTAGTAATGGGTAGTGGGAGGTCCAGGGTTTCTGGCACTGGCCGCGGTCGGGTCACGGACAGGCGCAGATGGGCTTGCCTTTTGCACCCCTTCAGTGCGCCGGCTGAACGTGCAGCGGTCACCATTCAGTAGGGGAGGTGGGAGGGAAGAGAGGCTGGGAGGTGGGAGCAGGAGAATCCCGGGAGAGATGGGCCACAGGTGCTGCAGTGTTGAAAGGCGAAAGGAACACACAGGCACGAGATAATAAAAATAGTGGTGGAATAAGAGTAAGACACAGATGGGCACAAAAAGAGTGGCACAACAGGGAAAAATTAAGAATGTTAAGAAAATTAAGAAAAAAAAGGCTGAGAAAGGTTACGGTGGTTACAGGCAGTCTGGTCCCAGTTGGAGCAGGCAGCAGGCGCAGCAACGGCCAGCAACCTCGAACCTCCCAATGAGGAGGTTGGGGTCTGTAAGGCAAAAGACGGCACAGTGGAGCTGCAGGGAGACCGTGGACCTAGACTGGGGGTTGGAGGTCTTACTCGCATGCCCTGCAGCTGCGCCATTAAGTAGAGGAGGGGGGAGGGAGGAGAGGCTGGGAAACGAGAGCGAGGAAAATCCAGGGGGAGGGGCCACAGGAGCAGCAATGGTTAAAGGAACAGGCAGGCAAGAGAAAATAAAAACATTGGTAGAATTAGAGCAAGACATAGATGGGCACACAATAACAGTGGTACAACAGAAAAAAATTAAGACAATTAAGTAAAAAAGCGGCTGAGAAAGGTTACGGTGGTTGCACGCAGTCTGGTCACAGTTGGAGTGGGAAGCAGGTGCAGGAGCAGGCAGCAGCCTCAAATCTCCCAAGGAGGAGGTCGGGGTCTGGATGCAAGAGAGGGCACAGCAGAGCTGGGGGGAGAGAGGGGTCTTAGACCGAGGGTCACACACATATAAACACAAACATGTAGAGAAACACGAACAAACACAAAACCAAAATACCGACACTATTGAGACTACATCACACCCACCATAACCATAACAACACCCACAGCCACCACAACCTCCACCACACCCATAACTATCACCAGCACACCCACAAGCACCACAACTACCCACAGATCCACAACCGCCAGCATACCCACAAGCATCAAACCACACCACAACAAACAGCAACCCGACAACCACCTCCAACAGCTCACTCACAAGCATCACAACCTCCAACACACCCTACAAGCACCACCACATCCACATCCACAACCATCACAACCTCACCACCCACCTCAACAGCACCATCAGCCAAACACACACCTACTCCCATAACCAGCCAACCAAATGCAAATGCACGCACCCACCTGAATACAAAACATCTGAGAAACCACACACATTAAACAAACATACACCAGACACACATGTAACTGCAAAACATACACTTACATGAACCACAACCACACCTATCACCTCAACAGTATACTCATCCAAACCAGCAACCTCACACACAAGCAACCCAACACACAAAACAACACCCATCAAACACAAATGCACACACTAACCAGAACAATATACACCTGCCAAGAAACGTATACCCAAACATAAACAACATATACCAGACCCATGTATCAGTTGGTTTTGCAACTGCAAAACCAACTGATACATGCAAATCTCACATTGTGGTACCCTCTACCTCCCAAACCCAATCCTATTCCAGCCCGCCTACCCTTACTCCTCAGGAGGAATTGACCCTTACCTGTCCCTAACCCCTGTGAAACCCAAACCAAACCCTCCCAAAACAGATCCTTGAGCCTCCTGCTCAATGGTCACTACATGTTCCTTCCTGAAGATGCTACACCTTGGCAGTCTGTTTAGGAGGCAAGTTTTGGGCAACAGTTCAAAAGGCTGTAGTGCTGCAAAAGTGTCATTTGCTTACAGTTTTATGTTTTGTAAATGAAAATAATTTTATTAGAGAAGTATCTCATTTATTAATATTTATTTTGCTTTTCGCAAAGTTTGTCCTGACATAATTATTAATTTAAAATTCATTGAACATTAACAATTGTCATATAGTTACTGCTTGCCTATATAACGTGTTCAGTTAGCATGAGCTTATTAAATGTTTAAACGCCATTTTACCTTTTGCTGCTTCTGCACACAACACATAATTGTTGTTTTAGCTTTCAGCCTAGAAGAGCATTGTGATTTACACGAGAATAATATGTTATTGCTCTGATATCAGCTTTGCTTGGTAAACTGTGTCTGTACAGTGAGTGCTGAAGCCTTCAAGGATAACTTGACACAGTATTGTTGTGAGGTCTGGCACCTTCCTAGACATAACATAAATGCAGCTGCTGCCAAAAGCTGGCTTTAGGCGCGTTTTATATTGCTTTGCATAGAACACACGACACACACTTGATGGTGCTTCGCATGCAGAGAGCTGGTGGAAGATGATGTGATCCCTAACCACTAGGATCTTGAGGTATGGGGCCGCCCTGCTAAAACCCAAAGAGACCTTCTTAGATATAATATACTATGCTAGATAGGGAGGGTGAGAATTAGGTGTTGTTGAACCCTATTCATTTCAACATTTTAGCATGTTGTCACCTTTTGCCTTTTATGGACTAGTAACTATGCTGATAACTTTGCTTCTTATAATATGTTTGCTTGTATTATCTAAGATACTGCGTTTGAGAACACTGCATTAGTAAATAAATATTTCAAATGTGCACGCGTCCTCATTTACTTCACGTTCTGGTTTGAAATGATTGTATAACGAAAGAGTGTTCATGTCTTCCACGTGACCTGAGGTATTCTAAGTTCATGTTCTGGTTTGTCTAAACATTAGGAGTTTGTAATGACCAATGAGACACTGTAGCTAGCTCGGTAAGGGGATTTTGGGTACTAAGGTGAGTTTTGGCACACCCTAATTCACTGAGGTTCCAAGTCTCTATGCACAGTTCTGTAGGAGAATGGAATCCCTGCTACATGGCGCCCATACGTTGGTGGTCTTATATCATGACACTTTAGTAGTATATCATTCAATCCTTAACCCCTTCACTGTTGTGGTGTCGGAAAAATCCTACCTATTTATGAAATAGGTCTTTTCAAGCTTGAATCTTTCTAAACGGTTTCCTTGAATTACTACCTAGTTGTGCTACAAAGTTTCCTTTGTTTCTTTACCTTTCTGTGACGTCATGGCCGCTGCCGTGGACATTCCGCAGCATAGTCGAATTGCGGTACGCAATCATTTGCAGAATTACAATGTCCCCGTGGATGGCATGGCCGTGATAATGGTGGTGAGTGCGGAGACAGCTTACCCATACAAAATCTTTTATTCGTGGGTGACATTTCCGGCTGTGGACGGCACTTCAGGTGTGTTCCACACTTACACTCCCTCTGCTGTACCGAATGAATATACTCCGTACAGGTCACAGGAAGTACCTTTTGCTACTTGGCAGCATCGCGTTTGGTTTGGTGGCGCCCTCCCCCATTCTTTAACTGCTCCAAGGTTAGGTCCTTTGTCCATTCCAGGCGCAAATTGGCCTGTTTTGGCTGGATTTACTCCTCTTCCTCAACACGGCACTTGTTCCGTTGTTGAACTTCGTAGACTACATGTAGTCTCCATTAGCGTAATTCGAGCTTTGGTGCAATACATAGCCCGTAATCTTCTGGGTGGGCCCCCGGGGGGTGTGGCGCTTCCGGTCGGACAGGGCGGTTTGAAGCTCAGTCCCGTGATGGTCAATGCTGTGATGGACAAGCGTCCCCAGGATAAGGATGACTTTCCTTTCTGGCTTGCCGAGAAATTTGACCAGCTGGAAGCTGTATTTCCTAATACGACTCCTGGTGAAAACCACAGGATTCTGATGATTAGTTTGCCCAAAGACTTGGCCCCTGAAATCGGTGACTGTGAGACCTGGGGTAGAACATTTGTGGCGGTCTATGCGAGGTATTACGGCACTCCGCCTATGGCTGTCCTGCCAACGGTCCTTAAACGTGTTCAGGATGTGCACGGACCTGAGGCTGCGGTTGAATTGGGTATGCGCCTGTGTGGCACCTTTGATGTGGTTTGCGATCTGATTCTTGCTAATGTGGAGAAGTGTGGCTCAGTGGTTAGAGGCGGCAGACCCGGAAGCTGAGATCGGCCGTGGACCAGGGTTCGATTCCCCGCCTCGACGGGTCTCGGGCTCTAAAATTCCCCGGACTCGATAATTCTCGCTCCGGTGCCTACTCGACTCACGGGGTCACATTCTGCGACTCTGGTCAATAGCTTGCTTAATCTCCACTACGGCCCCTCGCGGCGGGATGCCTGGCTTTCACCTTGTGGATACCCTGCCGGGGTATCTCACAGGGGAATACCAGGACGGGTTCCCTAAGCAAGCGCTTAGATACCGTGTCGGTGATTTGCGCTATATAAATACATGTACATTTACATTTACAATGTCAAGGGGGATGCAGTGAACTTTCAGGTAGCTAATGCTTTGGCGGCGCTTCCCGATGCCGATAAACCCCGACAGTTAGCGAGGATTATTGTGGCGGCTTATAAAACCATGGGCCGCAATAGTAGGGGTCTCAAACCTTTTTCTACTAAGGAGGAAACGCAACCCCAAGGGCAGAAGTCTGAAACGGACATTCAGCCCAAGTCCAAAAAGCAAAATTGGCCTAAAAAACAGAACCAGGGAAAGCAACAGCAACAACAACAGAAACAGGAGTCTCGTCCTGCGTCTCCATTGCCTGCGCCCACATAACGTGTTTATGACTTGCACGATCGCGCAAAGATTAAATCACCTGATCGATTTCAGGTTTCTGATCAACGCTCTCCTCGTTCTTTTCAGGAGTCATCGGCCTCGTCGACCGGTGGTGGAGGAGGCGGAAGGGGTCGGGGTGGCCAGCAAGGACATAACCAGCCCCGCCCAAAAGACGGTGCAGGAAAACAGGACGGATCTACACCGAAAAGACCCCAGTTTCAGAAGAAGAAAGTCGCCGCTTTAACAGCGAGATATGCCACAGATAGTGAGACCGCGGCTTCGGAATCTGACATGGGCTCTGACCTTGCTGGACAGCGCAGCGGGGATTACCATAGTGCGAGAGGCCCTGTGTCCACTACTGAAGGTGACAGCGACTGACCGTTATGTTGTAATTGAAACAGCTGATACTAGAGTTGCTCCCCCTGACAGACTTTATGAAATTGTCCTGTTAATCGAAGGTGACATACAACGTACCATAAAAGGGGTATTTTGGGAAAATCTTTTGTCTACGTATGACATTTTGCTTTCGGAGGCTGACTGGCCCCCACCTTTTGTTCTCGCAGCTCCGTGAGGGGAGGAGGTGATCCTCCCCAGTTTCCCGCACAGAGTCTCAAAGAAGCATGCGCTGAATTTTGTAGAAGAGTGGGCTAAAGCCCTAGCGGCGGCTCTGTACCGTACACATTGTGGTTGGGATAAATTGTCCCAGACACACGAGATTCCTTTACGGTCTCAGCCACATCCTCAACCTCAATATCCCATTAAACGTGAAGCTAAGGCTTCCGTTGCGGAAATCCTTGAACAATTGTAATATCAAGGAGTAATTGAAACATGTGTGTCAACGATGAATAACCCTCTTTTTACTGTGACCAAACCTGACGGTTCATACCGTTTGGTATTGGATTACCGGCATTTAAACTCTCATTGCCGTACCCGTGCAGTACAGAATACACACGGCTCTGCCTTAGTGGATGGTCTTGTGCGTAAGCGTTTTAAGACCACGCTTGACATTTCCAACGGTTTTTATGCCCATCGTTTGGATGGTCTGAGTTCCCAATGGACCTCCTTTACTTGTGGGGGTGTCCAAAAACAATTTTGGCTTTTTCCTATGGGCTATAAGAACAGTCCATGGGTGTTCACTGCCCGCACTGTCTCTCTTTTGGAGAGAGTCGACCCGGATGCATGCTCGTATGTGGATGACATTTATCTCACAGATGATGACCTTTGGGAGCATCTGTGTCGAGTTAACGGCTTGTTTTGTACCTTTGCAGACATGGATTACAAATTCAACTTTGCAAAATTGCACATTGCAGATTATACAGTGTTGTTCCTGGGCTACGAGCTCAACAATGAAGGTAGAAGTTTGGCTCCTCACTTCCTGGAGAAATGCGCACAACTGCGCGCTCCGACAACTCTGAAAAAATTACAGTCTTTACTGGGTTTTTTTAATTTCGGGAGAACTTACATTCCGGAATATGCCCAGCGTATCAAGCCTTTGTATGCTTTGATACAACCAACTTTTTCCAAATCATGCTGGCTGCCTGAGCACTCTGCTATTTTGCAATCTTTGCAAGCTGATCTGCTCGCTTCTAAATTCTTACTGACTCGTGACAACCACACCAACCTGGTGATAAGAATCATCCCTGGGACAGTGGGTTGCACTTACCTAACTTTTAACGAAGGAGACACAGTACCTATTGCTTACAAGTCACACTTGTACACTTCGGCTGAAATGCGATTTTTAACTGTCGAGAAAGTTTTAACGGCTGTACAGATTGCGATTCTTAAGGAACGTGCTCTGTCACAGGGAAAACGCATGTTGGTTGTTACCCCGTGTCCTGCTTTGGAGGCAGTTACGAAAGCCAGTGTACCGAATTCAAAAGCTCTGCACCCTCGGTGGATACAATGGGCTGCGTCATTGACATCTCCGGATGTCACTTTTATTTTTGACGCCTCCTTACGGTCTCAGGAGTACTTACAGTATGAATTCGCTTATCCAGCTCCTTCAGCTATGCGACCTTTGGAGGATTTCCATTGCATCATTTACACTGATGGGTTGGCGCAGGTTGCGCATGGCTCTAAACACGCCTACGTTTCCGCATGCACCATTGTGGTCGGTGCCATGGTGAACGATGAGTTCAAGTCCGGAGTCGTGCACACGCAGACTCTAGGGGACTGCACCGCACAATTGGCAGAGCTTCGTGCTCCGATGCTTGCATTGGAGTACGCTGATCCTAGTGTGACGACTCTTATTGTGAGTGATTCCTATTACTGTGTCCAGTCTTACAATGAAAACTTGTTCTTTTGGATTCAAAATGACTTTCGTGATTCCAAGGGTAGCACAATAAAACATAAAATGATCTGGGTTCGAGTGGCTGAGCTTAAAGAGCAGTTGCCACTTGTGTTTGTGATTCATACTCTCGGCCATCAGCGTGTTGGAGTTCACACTGTTAGTAACTCGCTTGCTGATGAGGCGGCGAAATCAGCAGTATTGACATATTTAGTTGCAGCAGTTACACGGTCCAAAAGTAAGATTGATGATGACATCTTGGCGGCTGTCGCTGCCACTGAGAAGGGAGGTAAACATCCTACGGGGTTCCCTTTGAAGTACACATACCACTTAAGTTCCGACAAGGTTCCTTATGTGAAAATTCCTGAAGTTGGGGAGAGGTTGATTCCCAACTCGGACCGCAGGAACACTTTGATTACAGCGGCACATGAAGGTGTGGCATCTGCGCATGCGGGCGTCTCGGCCACTGTCTCTCAATTACAACAACGTTTCTGGTGGCGGGGACTGTACAAAAAGACGCGCGATTATGTCCTTCAATGTGACATTTGCCAGCAGATTAAACCTTCAACTGCTTCGCGTCCACCACAGACACAGTTGTACATATCTAATAAACCACTAGGAGGCGTTTATTTAGACCACTGCGGTCCTTTTTCTTCTGATACTGCGTATAAGTACATCTTAGTAGCAGTTGATTCATGCATACGCTTTGTGTGGGTCTGGCCCCATCGCAGCGCTGATTCACAGACTGTCATAAGAGATTTGCGTGTCTTTGTAGGGATTTTTGCCTGTGGTACCTTCCATTCGGATCAGGGTCTGGCTTTCGCCTCTAAGGCGTACAAGGATGCCATGATGTCGATGGGGGTCCAAGTCAAGTTTTCGTCTCCATACAGACCTGAGGGTAATAGTGTAGTGGAACGAATGAACCGTGACTTAAAGCAATCATTGACAGCTCGAGTTATAGGCACTGGCAGAAACTTGCTGGCCCATCTCAATGGCGTGCAGCGTGCTCTTAATAATCTCCCTAGAAGGTCTCTGGGTGAGCGGACCCCATACGAAATGCTCTTTGGTATCAAGATGTATGTCCCGGATCTTGACTGTCTAGACTGCGTGGCCCAAGCCACAACCTTTGACGTAGATGAACATTGCAATGTTTTACAGGATCTACAAAAGACCAGAGACAGTCTTGCAAAGAAACATTTGCCCTCCACATCGGATGATGCGTTGCAGATCCCGGTAGTTGGCTGGCTACCCCAAGTTGGAGAACTGGTTCGAGAGAAGATCGATAACAAGAAAGAATTTTGTCCTTCCTATCGAGCTCCGGTTCCTGTGCTTGGCATGAAGGGCACAAGAACAGTCATTTTACCACCACTTCCAGGTCGTAAGGAAAACATGTTTATTTCAATTGACAATGTCAAGATACACAGAGTGGCCGATTCTTCTTAGTATGACACCGGCAGTCTCCTGTCCTTTGATTATGAGAAATTCTGTTTTGGCCACTGCTTCTAATCCTGAACCAGAGGTGGCCATCGAGATGCCTGCAGTTTCCAGTCCGTTATTAAGTACTTTGCCTGGTACTAACGTTGATGAACTTGATTACACTTACCCAACTGACTTATCGATGCCTGATTTACAAACTCGTTTGGCCACATCCAGATTTTCATTTGACTCTGTTTCACATAACTCGAAAAAGCCCTCATGTTTTGCAGTTTATGCCAGTTTATTTAAAAAACATTTTTTAATTCCCCCTTGGACATATATATGGTTGGTACTTTTTTCAATTTACCTTTTTATGTCAATTGGTTTTGTGTTTTATTTTTTTTCGAATCGTCAATGGACACTATGTCGAGGAGAGAACATGCATTCGACATCTAAATGGAACTTTGGCACCCCTTTCCTCATCGCATTCAGCACACAGACTGAAGAGAGACTTGACTTTTGTTAACATCACTGCTTGGCCTGTCCTTGATGAGATTGTGTGGGATGCCGTTAAATTTCAAATCCATGGCCCTACTGAGGTTGTTAATGTCCCTAATGTGCTCAGGGTAAACATGGGGGATGTAGTAAAACAAAACATACGTTCTGATGATTGGGATATTCAGGCCGTAGAGACATTGTTTTCCGATTTGAAAAATTAGCTGCCTTTGATGCTGAAGATTTGTACTTAGAATCTGCTAATTATGGTGAATTATTTTGCTTCTAACATTTTGGCAACCATTATCTGCATAAAACTAATTCCAGAAGGAGTACTGTAAATTATTCACAGTGGGAGCATTGCCCGGCTCCTTTACAAGGCAGTTCAAGTACTTTTTTGAAAAAGTACACATATTTTACCGACTTTAATCAGTCCAATCCCGAGTCTTTTTATTTTAAAATAACACAGAAGTACATGTCCAAGGTTAGACTTACCGATACTAAGTTGTTGTACTCGAAGTCCTTTCTAGACAAGCTGGCTGTAGAAGGCTACGATTTATGGAAGGAAACCATTGACCTTAAATCTGTTTGGGGTTCTAAAAGCTGGCAGGTACAAGGCACTGAGGCTTTGCACCGTGCATGTCTCATCCCGAATCATATGTTGTTTTTGAATTCTACCATTTCGCAAACAACATGCTTTGGATTGGCTACTTCTAAAAAATTAAATACACCTACAGTCCCTGATTTAGAAGAATATTCTGGTTGGAATAATATTACACAGTTTTCCATTATGGAATTGCAAACTCTATTGCATAATTCGTCCTATAACATATCCAGTTTGGATCCAAAAGGTTGGCTAATGTGGCACAGAAGTTCTAATTCATGCCAACATCGTTTTCTGGGCTTAACTGAAGAATTTACACAAGTCAGGCCTGATCCCCATTTTGAAACTGACCATTCTGTCACCACTTATTCAGTAGGCAAATTATGTCAGAATTGGCTGAAACATTCTACCTTGGCTGCGGTTAAACTGCATCTATCCAAGCTGACTGATGATGTCGATTTAAATGATTTCATAAAAGGCCCGTCTAGTGGTAGACCTAAAAGATGGATATATGCGATTTACAATGAGATCTGGAAAACATCACAGATTGAGGCGGCTACATGCCTTAGAGCTATTGATCAAGCTAATCTAGAAAAAGTGCTTGCAGTTGTAGATAATAGTATTAACATGCTTTCTTCCCGCATTTACATGTTAGATAATATTGTGTCTTCTGTTGTTGATATTGGGCAGGATGAAGTGTCTGTGTTATACCATGGTCAAAACCAATTGCGTTCCATTATGCAATTTGCGTGGACCCTGCAGACGCTTAAATCTGGCAAAGTGCCATGGAATTACATGAACGTGACCTCCCTCTTTGCCCCTTTTAATTTATCTGACAAGCAGCGCTTGCTTTCAATGCGAGATGCATCTTTTTCCATGTTACACATTGAAAGGTTGAAATCCCTACCATTCTCTGTGGCAGAGGCCACTGCTGCAACGTGGCTTATCCACGGATTAATCACATTACCATTTGTTTTGTATAAATTTACAAATTGTATGCGATATATTGCTATACGTCGATATGAACCATTGGGTAGTTCGTTTCTCCATGAAGCCTGGTCGCTCCCATTTACTTACAGATGTTTAAAAGATGGACAAAAAGTTTATCTTAAAGGGGAGGAATGTACAGAGACACCAGATCACTCATTAATGTCTAGACACATTCAATTACACGGTTCTTGTAACCAGGACCGGACAAATTTAGCCTGTGTTTTGAAAGGAACTCCGGTTCCCGCAATCATCCCCACTTTCACATTACTGGCAAATGGCAGTTATTTACTTTTAAATAATGAAGATTGTTGTGGGTTAATTAGAGGTGTTGCTTATGTGGTTACTGTATCTGAATGTTTGGTTTGCTGCAAAAATGTTCTATACCCACCCCCGCATGGGAACGGGGATGTCTCCATCTGGCCACGAATCCCAACCTTGACGGCAGAGTTCAATGGTATGAGTAGAATAAGAGCCCTTTTGTCCCAAAAAGAAGTGGCCTTGAGTTCGGCTCGTGAAACATTTGTACTTCACATAGCTAACACCCGCACAGAGGTGCAAGCTCTTTTAAATACTGACTTGCCGTTGCATTTCATTGAGCTGATTCATTCAATCTTTAACGCGTCCTCCACTTCTGGACTCGCACACTTTTTTAAGATAGTTAGCAGTGGTCTCATAACTTCCTTTGAAAAAATATTTGGTGTCATTCCTGCTTTCTTTCATGCTATATTTTCAAGTCTTTTTGGTGGATTCCCGGTTTTGCTGGCACTGGCTGCAGGCGTTCTGGTGATATTTTGTTTTATTAAAAATGGATGTCCATCCTGTGTTACACGCCGCACAGCCCCACCTGGCACTGTTTCACAACAGGATGCTTGAATACTATGGCACGCTGCCGCTTGCGACCTTAAGCGCGGCATATGGATTATCGTTTCAATTCTCCTATTTCACATGTGTCCAGCCTGTATTTCATTGCCTTAGCTGCGATTTCGACTGGACCCTTGATTTGTGTCTCTGCAAGACGGTGTCTCCTGACGTCGATTTTAATCATCTGATGAGTCCCTTAGTTGCTCATGAGTTGTTTTGTTCGGACGAAAGGATTATGGCCTTGGCAGCGATGCATGGACTAATGGGACGTTGGAACATATTTGCAGCAGCGCAAGATTTCTTGGCACACAGTTTCATTGAGAACCCACCGAGTTGTCCTCTGATGATGCTAAAGGCTCCGGTACTGGATGAGCACGTATGTTCTTTCCCACTATTAAATTGGATGGCTGAACTGTTCTCGGATGATGACAGTGACTTCCTGCTAGAGGCTATTGCTGCATATTTTGCATAATCAGTCCTGTCCTAAAGGCTTTTACAGCCTTTCATGACAAAACATTCTACTTACAAAAATTTTGGGGGGAAATTATGTGTGAATTTTTTCACCACCCACACCTATTGACTTGAGTAAAAGTGAAAAATGGATTGGCAAGTTGGAATTTTTTAATTTTGACTTTTGAAAACGTTTTTTCAACCGATTTTAAAATTTGACCTGGCTCATCGTTCTTGAACTCTGTTTTCATGATCTGCCCCTTGCCTTATCTTATCTTATCTTGTCTTATCCGTGCTCGGATCATGGGGGGATGTCATATAGTTACTGCTTGCCTATATAACGTGTTAAGTTAGCATGAGCTTATTAAATGTTTAAACGCCATTTTACCTTGTGCTGCTTCTGCACACAACACATAATTGTTGTTTTAGCTTTCAGCCTAGAAGAGCGTTGTGATTTACTCGAGAATAATATGTTATTGATCTGATATCAGCTTTGCTTGGTAAACTGTGTCTGTACAGTGAGTGCTGAAGTCTTCAAGGATAACTCGACACAGTATTGTTGTGAGGTCTGATCTTCGCACCTTCCTAGACATAACATAAATGCAGCTGCTGACAAAAGCTGGCTTTAGGCGCGTTTTATATTGCTTTGCATAGAACACACGACACACACTTGATGGTGCTTCGCATGCAGAGAGCTAGTGGAGGATAATGTGATCCCTAACCACTAGGATCTTGAGGTATGGGGCCGCCCTGCAAAAAACCCAAAGAGACCTTCTTAGATATAATATACTATGCTAGATAGGGAGGGTGAGAATTAGGTGTTGTTGAACCCTATTCATTTCAACATTTTAGCATGTTGTCACCTTTTGCCTTTTATGGACTAGTAACTATGCTGATAACTTTGCTTCTTATAATAGGTTTGCTTGTATTATCTAAGATACTGCGTTTGAGAACACTGCATTAGTAAATAAATATTTCAAATGTGCACGCGTCCTCATTTACTCCACGTTCTGGTTTGAAATGATTGCATAACGAAAGAGTGTTCATGTGTTCCACGTGACCTGAGGTATTCTAAGTTCATGTTCTGGTTTGTCTTAACATTGGGAGTTTGTAATGACCAATGAGACACTATAGCTAGCTCGGTAAGGGGATTTTGGGTACTAAGGTGAGTTTTGGCACACCCTAATTCACTGAGGTTCCAAGTCTCTATGCACAGTTCTGTAGGAGAACGGAATCCCTGCTACACAATGTTAATGATGAAAATGCGAGTTACATATTCTTAATGAGATTTATGACAGTAAATACAAAGATTATTTAAGTAACATAGTTGTACAGTGCAAACATGAGTGAAAATAAAATGTTATGAACATAGACTTTCTTCATGACGATGGACAAAAATAAATTTGTGTTAATACATGTGTGTTTGTTTTAACTTGATAAGTGATTCAAAATAAACACATAAACATCACACTTAAAAAAAACTATGAATAACTTAACTATTTACAGAAAATGCAGTAGACAAGGGGAAATGTGACAATAACATACATAGACGAGGACTTAAACTTAGAACTGGAATTTATCTAACTTTTATTGGCAAACAAAAGTGTTGCCTTGTTTAGTGCAATTTCCACATTATATTAAATGTATTTTATTTCAAATTATGTGTAAGGCATATGTTTATGATTTGATAGTTTGCAAACATTTATAAAAACCCATTTGCATGGTCACTTTTTTTTTGATTGATGTCAATTTTCGGTTACATATCCATTATCATGAAGTCAGCTTGCATCAAATAAAAAATATATATAATGCTAATATACAGGTGTGCTTCTTTGACGTTTATTAAAGTACAACATAACACACGTCTGCAGTACACATTGCATAGTGTTGCTGGTAAGAGTGATTTGAAAATGCATGAGTCCAGAGTGAATATTGATCAATAATTCGAAAGGTATTGTAAAAAAGAAGACTACCTTTGATTCCGGCCATGACCAGGTTGATAGCATTGTGGTCAAGTAGCAGAAGCAATGGAATGACTAGGGTGATCAAGTCCATGATGAAAAAGGAAGTCTGAAACAAGAAGAAGGTAAGCTTCTGACTTATATCCCTTCCAATCCACCAACTAGGGCGCTTGCAATGTTGGAAAGACTGGCCGAGCTGGACCTCAGCTGACTTTTTGCTCCATCGTCATAGGTCCTGCCACCTTTTTCTGCATTGGATGCAGCGCTGCTTGTAGACAAAATTGACATTATGTTAATTAGAAAACATATATTTCAATTCAGCTTAACATATAAATATGTTAAGTATATATGATTTAGTTTGCTGATTTTCCCCTGAGGCGGAAGCCGGGGGCTTTAGGTCTGCTGCAATCATTTTAAAAATTGTGTTACTTAATCTGCTGATTTACTAGTTTTTAACCTCACTCTAGCACTTACCTTTACCTCGCCGCATCTCGAAGCCCGCTCCCCGCACAGCCGACCAGGCGCTGACGCGGAACGAGAGAGGGTTGGACGCCATCTTGGGTGGACGGCAAGGACAGCGGTCTAGTTGCCTCCCACCCTCTACCTCTCCCATAAAATGATTACTATCTCCCGTCCGTGCAGCGGGCGCACCTTTGGCGCACCTTTGGCGCGCCAAAGGCAAGCCCGTCTGCGCCCGTTCGCGACGGGACCGGGCCCAGGGACATGCTTCCTGGCCCTTGTATCACACAAGCCCTTATTCCTTACACCAGAAGGGAATTACTGCAGCTTCGTCCAACTTCAGGTAGCAGTTGCAAACGGATGGAACATGAAAATATAATGAATTATCAGGTAACCAGCTGCCCTCAATGTAAGTCGATTCTGCCTCTTGTCCAACATGGCACAAGAACCACTGAAGCTGAGAACAACAATGGATTTAGTATAGAGACAGCACTTATTAACGCCCGCTCCCTGGGCAAACACAGACAGGAGATAGCAGATATAATTACTGACAGAAACATTGATATATTGTTTATCACAGAAACCTGGATGGACAATGCGTCCGATCCAGATCTCGTGGTCGCCGTACCGGAAGGATACAGAGTCCAAAGACAGAACAGACTAAAAAAAAAAGGCGGCGGGTTGGCGATAATCTCCCGCAACCAATTTCCTGTAAGAATATCCAATTCTCTCATCCACGTGCAAAGCCATTCACTTTTCCATCCTGTTAACTCGCTCGCAAAATTTTAAAGGAGTTCTCCTATATAGACCCCCTGGAACACGTACAGATTTTTTGTCCACTTTCAATACACTGTTAGAATCTTTAGCGATTGAGGATTCTTTTACTGTTCTTGGTGATTTTAATTTCCATTTGGAAAAAAACTGAAAATAAAGAAACACTGACCTTACTGACCGACATGGAAACTCTGGGTCTTGCCCAGTTGGTCACATCACCTAAGCACGAAGCTGGCCATGTGCTGGATGGAATATTTTCCAACAATAAGGAAATTCTTATCCAGGATATCCGTCCACTCCCTTGGTCCGATCACCATGCCATCATCTTTAAAATAGCAATCAAATGTCCCCCCAGAAGAAGGTGATGGAAACCAATCAAGGTGTATTTAAGGTCTGGAAAGATATATATAACACATCATATCATAGCTACTGAGCATTTTACGGACTGTATAAGCAATGCCATGAACCAACTGGTGCCCAAGAAAACTATTTCCAACAATAGAGCTTCTCCTTCCGCTCCGTGGTTTTCGAACGATCTTAGAGAACAGAGACAGAGATGCAGAAATTATGAAATACACTGGTGCAGATCCTATACTATAGAACAAAAAATGCGCTATAAAGAGGAACTCACTAAATATAAAAAGATGATTAAGGAGGAAAAAAGAAAATTCTATACTGATCAGATTGAAACTGCAAAAAACTCGCATAGACAAATGTACCAAGTTGTGAAGCAATTATGCGGTAGAATCCCAGATGCCGCTCCTCTTCCTTCACAAGCACTGAGTGATGCTCTGGCCAAATATTTTTTCGAAAAAGTTAACAACATTTATTTAGAGTTCTCCTCTAAAGTTAATACTTACACACAGTTACCCAGTGCTAATCCACGTGACTACTGTCTACCACAATTAATGGAAGTCAATGAACAGCACATAGCAGACATCATTAAAATGATAAAATCGGGTTCTGCCCTAGACCCTTGCCCTCCCAAAGTGTTTCCCCCTGTTTTTAACCTAATTGTGCCTGTGATAACCCCAGATCTGCAATGCCATGTTCAAAACTGAGATTTAACCACCTTCACTTAAAAATACTCTCCTCAAACCGCTCTTAAAAAAAACTCATCTTGATGTGGAGGAATTGAAAAATTACAGACCTATAGCCAGCCTACCCTTTTTGGCCAGGAGAGAGAGAGCGTGGCAGAGAGAGCGATGAATACTCAACTTTCTGAGTTCATTGAGGAGCATCATCTGTTAGACGACACGCAATTCGGGTTCTGTAAGCTGCACGGAACCGAAACTGCTCTCAATAAAGCTGCAGAAGACATTAGAATAATCAGAGACCAAGGAGGCACCGCAGTGCTTATACTGCTGGATTTGTCGGCGGCCTTTGACACGGTCGATCATGTTATTTTGATCGACCGTGTCGCGGCCATGGACATCCAACTTAAAGCTAAAGATTTGCTCGCATCCTTCCTTTCGGAAAGAACGCAGGCAGTCAGCCTGGGGCCATTTCAATCGGCTGAGTTAACCCTACCGTGTGGAGTTCCTCAAGGCTCATCCCTAAGTCCGACACTTTTTAACATCTATGTGTTGGACCTAGCTAGAGTCATAAAATCTCATGGGATGGGCCTTACTTCCTACGCTGACGACACTCAGTTGGTGCTGGCCATAAATAATGACGGAGACAAGGTGGCAGAATGTTTCCAAGAAGGCATGCTGGGCATCAAGGATTGGATGGCCAGTAACTGCCTCAAACTTAACTCCGAGAAGACGCAGGTGTTATCTTTGGGAAAATATCTCCAGTCTGGTCCAGTTCTTGGTGGCCTCCATCAATGGGATCTGCACCCAGTCCAGTTTCAAAGGTTAGGAACTTGGGAATAATATTTGATGATAACTTAAACTTTGTATCCCATGGCAACCAAGTTGTGTCAAAAGCCTTCCATAAACTTAGATTGATAAAAAAAAGAATCAGATTTTTACCAGAAAGTGCAGGGAAAACATTGGTTAGTACTTTGGTAATTTCATCACTGGACTACTGTAATGGACTGTTTGCAAATGCACAATGGAGGGTCATTAAAAAAATGCAGACGGTCCAAAACGCAGCTGCCAGGCTGCTTTCAAGGACCCCTAAATTTCAACCAATTTCTCAAATCATCTGAATCTACCACTGGCTGGCAATTAAGAATCGCATAAAATTTAAGGCCCTATGCTTGTCATATAAAGCTGCATACAATCAAGGTCCCCACTTCTGTCAAAACAGTTAGCTGCATATTGTCCCAATAGAAAGCTTAGATCCACTACTGCTTTTCAACTAGTGGTACCAAGTACCAGGACAGCGTCCTGGGGAGACAGGAGTTTTGTGGTGACAGCAGCCAAACTTTGGAAAGCTGTACCACTCCAGATTCGCTCCACCCCATCTTTGATCCAGTTTCGTAAAATGATAAAAACTTGGTTGTTTAATCAGTAAACCTAGCCTCTGTATTTAGCACTGAATCTGTAGGGCCGAGAGGCCCAAGGGCATTTGTTTGCGCTGTACAAATTTCCAAAATAAATAAATAAATAAATATGAAAGCAAATTATGACCTTATCTTCAATCAAAAATGAACTTAAGGTTATGAGCTACTCTGAGGGTGTCCGGGAGCACCTGATCTAGGCTGAGTGATTTGTGGGATAATACAAATAGCAAATATACTTTTTATTTGGTTGTAATGAAAAAAAATATATATATATATTAGCAGTCCGTGACTGCACGGGAACGCGGGATCACGGCATTTCTGTGTCACGGCCCGGATTGGTGCTGGACTCATGGTAGAGGCGTTGGGGACTTGAGGCGGCAATCAACACCTGCAAAGCGGAATTCACTCGGCTATCACTAGCCATCTTCCCCCTTCAGTCATGCACAGCAGCGCTCACACGAGCACAATTCAGCTCCGCCATTAACACTTCCCCGGATGATGCAAGCTGGGAAATGCAGTCCCTGATGAGCCGGACCGACAGCTGTGGGTAATCAAAAACGGAGCCTGCTTCACTCCAACCAATAGGAGTGCTTCTAGACATTTAAAGGAGGGAGCGAGTATGTCCCAGAGTAACCTGGCATCTGATGAAGGCCCACGCCGAAATGCATTATGCCGCTATTACTATGGTGAATAAATGACCGCTGAAAGATTCCCCACTGTGTCCTCTGCTCGTTTCTTGGAAGTGAGGTTTGTTGGACATCTTACACGTGCTGGCCAATAGCGCGTTTACAGAGGACCCGCCTTGCAAGTGGCTTGCAAAAAACTATTGGCATCGCTGTTTTCTTTGGTCCAAGGTATTGGAAATTTGCAAGCTCACCATGGGGAGAGACCTAACCAGTGGCCGCTGCTATTAGCAGTCCGTGACTGCACGGGGACGCGGGACCACGGCATTTCTGTGTCACGGCCCGGATTGGTGCTGGGCTCATGGTAGAGGCGTTGGGGACTTGAGGCGGTAATCAACACCTGCAATGCGGGATTCACTCGGCTATCACTTGCCATCTTCCCCCTTCAGTCATGCACAGCAGCGCTCACACGAGCACAATTCAGCTCCGCCATTAACACTTACCCGGATGATGCAAGCTGGGAAATGCAGTCCCTGATGAGCCGGACCGACAGCTGTGGGTAATCAAAAATGGAGCCTGCTTCACTCCAACCAATAGGAGTGCTTCTAGACATTTAAAGGAGGGAGCGCGTATGTCCCAGAGTAACCTGGCATCTGATGAAGGCCCACGCCGAAATGCATTATGCCGCTATTACTATGGTGAATAAATGACCGCTGAAAGATTCCCCGCTGTGTCCTCTGCTCGTTTCTTGGAAGTGAGGTTTGTTGGACATATTACACGTGCTGGCCAATAGCGTGTTTACAGAGAACCCGCCTTGCAAGTGGCTTGCAAAAAACTATTGGCATCGCTGTTTTCTTTGGTCCAAGGTATTGGAAATTTGCAAGCTCACCATGGGGAGAGACCTAACCAGTGGCCACTGCTATTAGCAGTCCGTGACTGCACGGGGACGCGGGATCACGGCATTTCTGTGTCATGGCCCGGATTGGTGCTGGACTCATGGTAGAGGCATTGGGGACTTGAGGCGGCAATCAACACCTGCAATGCGGGATTCACTCGGCTATCACTAGCCATCTTCCCCCTTCAGTCATGCACAGCAGCGCTCACACGAGCACAATTCAGCTCCGCCATTAACACTTACCCGGATGATGCAAGCTGGGAAATGCAGTCCCTGATGAGCCGGACCGACAGCTGTGGGTAATCAAAAACGGAGCCTGCTTCACTCCAACCAATAGGAGTGCTTCTAGACATTTAAAGGAGGGAGCGAGTATGTCCCAGAGTAACCTGGCATCTGATGAAGGCCCACGCCGAAATGCATTATGCCGCTATTACTATGGTGAATAAATGACCGCTGAAAGATTCCCCACTGTGTCCTCTGCTCGTTTCTTGGAAGTGAGGTTTGTTGGACATATTACACGTGCTGTCCAATAGCGCGTTTACAGGAGAGCCGCCTTGCAAGTGGCTTGCAAAAAACTATTGGAATCGCTGTTTTCTTTGGTCCAAGGTATTGGAAATTTGCAAGCTCACCATGGGGAGAGACCTAACCAGTGGCCGCTGCTATTAGCAGTCCGTGACTGCACGGGGACGCGGGATCACGGCATTTCTGTGTCACGGCCCGGATTGGTGCTGGACTCATGATAGAGGCGTTGGGGACTTGAGGCGGCAATCAACACCTGCAATGTGGGATTCACTCGGCTATCACTAGCCATCTTCCCCCTTCAGTCATGCACAGCAGCACTCACACGAGCACAATTCAGCTCCGCCATTAACACTTACCCGGATGATGCAAGCTGGGAAATGCAGTCCCTGATGAGCCGGACCGACAGCTGTGGGTAATCAAAAACGGAGCCTGCTTCACTCCAACCAATAGGAGTGCTTCTAGACATTTAAAGGAGGGAGCGAGTATGTCCCAGAGTAACCTGGCATCTGATGAAGGCCCACGCCGAAATGCATTATGCCGCTATTACTATGGTGAATAAATGACCGCTGAAAGATTCCCCGCTGTGTCCTCTGCTCGTTTCTTGGAAGTGAGGTTTGTTGGACATATATATATATATATATTCAAAGAATTACGCGGCACTCTTCTTAGCAGTTTACGATGTTTTAATTACAGGTTCACAGCAAAACTCCTACGCGTTTCGAACAAACGTTCTTGATCATGGCAGTGTTTTACATTAGTCCTTTCTTTCTTTTTCTTTTTATACATTACATTCACTTCCATTTGGTGATGCATTGTGGGACTGGTAGTTTGTTACATTTACATTTTATCGTTTTTATACACTTTTACTTGATGTGTTGTGTGGGGATACATATGAAACAATTATTCACTTTCTCTCATTACATTTAAGCCTTGAGTAGGCGATTTCTTAATTACCATTTGTTCTGAATTGCGCGAAAACCGCAAAGATATCCATATATGCAGTCTGCATTACGGATTTTGTGAATCCCATGTTTTCAAATGTCTTCATTCCTAGGGCTGAGTGCCCTTAACCCCACATTTAAACACATCTTTATTTCACCATAATTAGTCCCATTCAACACCTTGAGGCATACAGTGAGTTTTTGCAGTAGTAGAACAGTACAATGTCTTTAGGGTTCAATCATGCTTTCTTTACAAATGAACATGCATCTCCTCGTCTGCATTGAGACCCAATGGTTGTTTTGTTTTGAATTTAATTATTAGTTTCGATTCCAACCTTCTCAATTTTAGTAGTCTGTCTCCTCCTCGTTCTTGGGTGGGAATTGTTGCTAAGCCTAAATATTTGACATCTTGCCAGGTCTTTCCTGTGTGGGTTTTAATATGTTTCGCCATGGCATAGGTATTGTCTGCATTTTGTATTGCCCGAATGTGTTCTAATATTCTCTTTTTCAACGGGCATTTTGTGCTGCCAATGTATTCCTTTCCACAATAGCATCTTAGCATGTAGACTACAAATGTAGATTTGCATGTAATTTTTGTTTTGATTTCAAAGTTTTTACCTGATGGGTCTCTCAAGTTAGTTGTGTTTTGACCTATCTTGCAAGCTTTGCATGTTTGACATTTTGTAAACCCACGACTTCTCTTTTGTAGCCAATCTTCCTGTTTGTTTAGAGAGAAATGGCTTTGTACTAGATGGTCTTGTATGTTTGGCGCTCTCCGATATGAGAAAAGCCGACTTGTTCCAATGTTTCTTCCAATATCCGGATCTTTTAATAATACATGCCAGTATTTGGATAAGATTTTCTTAATTTTGTAACTTTCTTTTGAATAAGTCACTACCATTCTGGGTCGATCGTTTTCTTCCTGTTTAGTTTCCAAAGGTTCCTCAATCTGTGATCTTAGAGGAATTTTATCTTTATTTCCTTTTTCCAATATTTCCAATCTTGTTCTTAGTCTTGCTTTCAATTCACCCTGTTTTATGTCCTTGTTTTTATATCCTCGTTCAAAGAAACGGTTTTTCGTGTCCTCAAATTTCTTTTCCATTTCTTCATCTGTAGAACAATTCCTCTTCATACGGAGAAACTCTCCATATGGTACACTTTTCTTTAATTTCGGAGGGTGAAAACTGGATCCATGAAGGATGCTGTTAGTTGCAGTCTTTTTCCTATATGTGGTTGTCTCAATTTTGTTATCCTTCACAAAGACCTTAATATCTAAAAATTCAATTTCTTTGGGACTGATTGTATATGTAAATTTTAGTCCTTCCTCATTTGTGTTCAGGATATTAAAAAAATGTCTCAAATTCCGCTATTGTACCTTTCCACAATAGGAACAAGTCATCTATAAACCGCAGCCACAATGCGATTTTGGTCATGTGTTGTTCGTTTTCCTCTCTCCAAGCCACACTCCTCTCCCACCACCCCATCATGAGATTCGCGTAGCTTGGAGAGAATGAAACCCCCATAGCTGTTCCACAACACTGTTGATACATCTTTTGGTTGAATAGAAAAATATTGTTGTGTAAACACATCCTGATCATATCCAGAATCATTTTTGAATGATCACGTTCTGTGATTGGTCTCTGTTTTAGGAAGAATTCAATTGCTTTGATTCCTTTGTCATGATTTATAGAGGTGTAGAGAGACACCACATCTATAGTTACCAACAAGTATGATGGTTCCCACTCTGTGTTCATTAGAATCCTTAAAAGGTCACCAGTGTCTTTTATGTATGATGTTAAGGTTGGAACTATAGGAGCAATGTAGAAGTCAACATAATCTGCCACATTTTCATATAGACTTCCACAACTGGAAATTATTGGCCTCCCCGGTGGTTTGTTAAGAGTCTTGTGCACTTTAGGTAAAAAGTACATTGTTGGTGTAATCGGATTTTCCACCATTAAATATTTCTTCTCTTTTTCTGAAATAAGACCCTTTTGTTGCCAATAATTTAATTTGTTTTCCAGCTCGAATTTGAAGTCCGGAATGGGATTCCTTTTTAGTAATTTGTAATTTTTTGTCTCACTTAGTTGACGTTGGGCTTCTGCAATGTATTGTTGTTTGTCCATTATTACAATATTTCCGCCCTTGTCAGCCGGTTTGATTTCGATAAGGGCGTTATTTTTCAATGACTGAATGGCTGCTCGTTCTTTTTTTGATAGATTTTCCTTTGTGTTTGAGTGAATATTGTTTTTCATGGTTTCAATATCACTAAGTACTAGATCATAGAAGAGGTCTATTTTATTTCCTGGGTGGAGTGTCGGATAGAATTTTGATTTTGGTTTAAATGTCGATGGCCTCCGTTTGTTTGTGGTAATATCCATTTCTTCCAAAATTTGAGTTTCTGTAATTTGGGAATTTTCCTCCTCATTTGCCAATTCATATGCTACACGCAATTGAGGGACATGTTCAATGTTGAATACATTGGTCTCTGTCTGACTTCTTTGTGAGTTATTCGGATACGATGTACATTCAATATCCCCTATATTTATATCTTCGATTGTTTCTGGGGTTGTTTGTAAATTCATAGTTTTCCTTGCAAAGAACTTTTTTAATTTTAGCTTCCTTATATATTTATAGAGGGCAATTTTTGTGTCTACCTCTTCATGATGGATTTCAGGGCAAAATGATAGGCCTCTATTCAGCAATTTGAGTTCTTCTTCTGATGGGTTATAGCGTGATAAATTTATAACCAAGTTTAGTGTTGCTTTCTTCTTTTTCATCGTTAACTCCTCACTGGTCTTGATCTTAGATTGTACCTTGCACCTTTTTCGGTTGCCTCGTCTTGTTTTGCGCCTGGTTTGCCTGAGTATTGTTGGCCTCTTCCTCTCGTTCTTTGTCGGTAGTATCCACGCCCCCTTGGATTGTAGTGCGGTGTCTGCTGCTCTTGATAGAGCAGCTTCATTTCCTCTAAAAAAGAAAACTTGCGTATTCCCGCTGTTCTTTGTTCTCCTTCATCGAGGTCCGATTCCGATCCACTAGTCAATTCTTTATTCATGTTAGCATCCCATTGTTTTTTGACAGAATCAAATTTGCGTGCAAATGTCAAAATTGTTCCAAATTTATAGTCATCTTCATCTCTATGAAATTTTCGTTCTTTTCTCTTTTGAACCTCATCATCATGTTTGTCTAAATTTTTTTCCATCTCCATTCTTAATCTTTTGATTACACTAATGTCTTCCTTTGATGCTGTAATTTCAGTTTCTATTTCTGTTATTTTCCGAATTAATTCATCTATTTCTTTTCTTGCATATTTAATGATGATTTTCATCATTCGTTTTGAGCAGTCCATATTATTATTGCCCCATTCTTCCAACATTTCAGGCTTTGTATCCGGATGGTTGGGGAGAGTGAAAATGCGAAGGCCTCTGGGCACCATATTGCATTCCACATATTTTTCCAATGTAATGATCTCCCAGCCTCGTGATATTTCCTTTCTCATAAGTTTTTCTAATTTTATGAATAGTTGTTTCAATGTGGTGACATTTGGCTGTGCGGTTTTCTCCACTTCCTCTACATTAGTTGCCTTGTTATCTCTTCTTTGAAACATTGTTTCCGCCTTCGCTATCGTTTGGACGCCCTTTCCTCCATTTCTATTTTATTGCTTATGTGCTGTTCGTTTTCCTGCTCAACTGCTTCTGTACGATGTTGGGGCGCTGTTGTTTAGTAATTGTTTGTTGGTTTTTTTTTTTTTTAGACTCTTGAAAAAAACTGGTGCTTAAAGTAATTTGGATGCGGGACTTATCTCTTGCCCGTTTGCGTGACCTGTTGTACTGCCAAGAAAGGATTGTGACTATTTGTTTCTAATCTTCACACAAGCTGCGCTCAAGTGGCGTTTAAATTTGAGCTTTATCCTCACACGGCTTTCATGTCTGCATTCATTTCATTCAGGACTTACCCGGGAGTCTCCCGATCGTGATCGCGTCTCCGGTTCACTCGCGTGAGATCCTCCAATAAGTTGCAGTTGCCGCTTTGTGCTCGAATCCGATGTTTTCCTTCACGGATTCTGATGAAAGTCGGGTTCACCTCTGTTTGTTTGTTTTCTCTCAAATGTACCCGTCGCAGAGGGAACTCTGTATGTCGGTGCCAGCGAATGTAATGTATAAAAAGAAAAAGAAAGAAAGGACTAATGTAAAACACTGCCGTGATCAAGAACATTTGTTCGAAACGCGCAGGAGTTTTGCTGTGAACCTGTAATTAAAACATCGTAAACTGCTAAGAAGAGTGCCGCGTGATTCTTTGAATATTTATAGAATTAAAGACACGTCCCGGTCTTTAAACGCTGGCACCGACATACAGAGTTCCCTCTGCGACGGGTACATTTGAGAGAAAATATATATATATATATGTATGCAGTACAAATTGCCCTTGAGCAGCGGGAGGGCACTCGACAGCGTTCTCATCATTATCAGCCTCGCTGCAGCTCGCTTCTCTGCGCCCTGTAATGGTTGTGCAAAGCCGACGCGTTTCGAGGCATTGCGCCTCTTCTTCTTGGGCAGACACACCAAACACTGCGAGGCTCACCATTCAATTGCTTTTATTCATATCATTACACTTAGTAGTGGGCGTGGCCACAACGACCCGCCGGGATTTCTGGGACTTGTAGTCATCATGGTGAGTAACATTCATATCCTTAAGTAGGTGCAGTGCTTGAAAGTCAAATTAAGTCCGTGTATTTTCCTTGGTAGGATGGGTTCCAGAGAAACAGGCTTGATTAGTGCAAGAGAGCGCTGTGCTTCGTGGCTTGGAAAGGTTCCATTCCACAGCTTCTTCTTTTTCTGGTCTGAAAAATGATCTGAAAACGGTGCTCATCCCCACGGCAGGAGCAGCCGTGAAAATTGATTGCAGTACAAATTGCCCTTGAGCAGCGGGAGGGCACTCGACAGCGTTCTCATCATTATCAGCCTCGCTGCAGCTCGCTTCTCTGCGCCCTGTAATGGTTGTGCAAAGCCGACGCGTTTCGAGGCATTGCGCCTCTTCTTCTTGGGCAGACACACCAAACACTGCGGGGCTCACCATTCAATTGCTTTTATTCATATCATTACACTTAGTAGTGGGCGTGGCCACAACGACCCGCCGGGATTTCTGGGACTTGTAGTCATCATGGTGAGTAACATTCATATCCTTAAGTAGGTGCAGTGCTTGAAAGTCAAATTAAGTCCGTGTATTTTCCTTGGTAGGATGGGTTCCAGAGAAACAGGCTTGATTAGTGCAAGAGAGCGCTGTGCTTCGTGGCTTGGAAAGGTTCCATTCCACAGCTTCTTCTTTTTCTGGTCTGAAAAATGATCTGAAAACGGTGCTCATCCCCACGGCAGGAGCAGCCGTGAAAATTGATTGCAGTACAAATTGCCCTTGAGCAGCGGGAGGGCACTCGACAGCGTTCTCATCATTATCAGCCTCGCTGCAGCTCGCTTCTCTGCGCCCTGTAATGGTTGTGCAAAGCCGACGCGTTTCGAGGCATTGCGCCTCTTCTTCTTGGGCAGACACACCAAACACTGCGGGGCTCACCATTCAATTGCTTTTATTCATATCATTACACTTAGTAGTGGGCGTGGCCACAACGACCCGCCGGGATTTCTGGGACTTGTAGTCATCATGGTGAGTAACATTCATATCCTTAAGTAGGTGCAGTGCTTGAAAGTCAAATTAAGTCCGTGTATTTTCCTTGGTAGGATGGGTTCCAGAGAAACAGGCTTGATTAGTGCAAGAGAGCGCTGTGCTTCGTGGCTTGGAAAGGTTCCATTCCACAGCTTCTTCTTTTTCTGGTCTGAAAAATGATCTGAAAACGGTGCTCATCCCCACGGCAGGAGCAGCCGTGAAAATTGATTGCAGTACAAATTGCCCTTGAGCAGCGGGAGGGCACTCGACAGCGTTCTCATCATTATCAGCCTCGCTGCAGCTCGCTTCTCTGCGCCCTGTAATGGTTGTGCAAAGCCGACGCGTTTCGAGGCATTGCGCCCCTTCTTCTTGGGCAGACACACCAAACACTGCGGGGCTCACCATTCAATTGCTTTTATTCATATCATTACACTTAGTAGTGGGCGTGGCCACAACGACCCGCCGGGATTTCTGGGACTTGTAGTCATCATGGTGAGTAACATTCATATCCTTAAGTAGGTGCAGTGCTTGAAAGTCAAATTAAGTCCGTGTATTTTCCTTGGTAGGATGGGTTCCAGAGAAACAGGCTTGATTAGTGCAAGAGAGCGCTGTGCTTCGTGGCTTGGAAAGGTTCCATTCCACAGCTTCTTCTTTTTCTGGTCTGAAAAATGATCTGAAAACGGTGCTCATCCCCACGGCAGGAGCAGCCGTGAAAATTGATTGCAGTACAAATTGCCCTTGAGCAGCGGGAGGGCACTCGACAGCGTTCTCATCATTATCAGCCTCGCTGCAGCTCGCTTCTCTGCGCCCTGTAATGGTTGTGCCATGTATATATATTACCTACTGGCGGTCGCCAGTAGGTATATATAGTTAGGACCTAGTTACCATAGGAAATACGCAACATTCTATTGGGAATAACTTTGGCGTTGATTGAGGAAATTGCGTGCAATTTTCCAAAATTTTGGCCAGCTCAGTTCTGCTCCTTCCCTGAAAGGGGGGATTCGTCAAGCTGGGGCCGTGAAAAAAGGGGGCCCCAAAACGTGTTTTCCCCATGTTAATTTCCATAGGACGATTAGACACGGCTACAGCCTGAACGGCTGAACCAGAATTAAACAAAACTTGGCAAAATGGTAGGGACTGGTATGCAGAAGTGCCTTTTCTATATTTGGTGAAAATCCCTCCAGGAGTTCCTGAGAAAATCAAAAGAGAAAAAATATATATAGCTATAGCAGCTTACCTGCAAGCTTACTGTAAACTTACCTTTCCGAGCACGAGCTGAATGCTTATTTGCTGTCAACTGTCTGTCAACACTCCAAACCAGAAAGTGTTGGCAGCCATCTTGTGCCTCGGTAGACTGAGGCACAGGAAATCAGAAAAACAAATGTATAGAACTCAAAAAGGGGGTAGGGTAGATGCACCCTGAACCCCTAGGCCTGCTCAGGGGGCCCCACAAGGACCCCCAAGGCAAAAAAATAAATAAAAACAAAAACCAGAATTCAAATTCTTCATCCAAGAAGTGTTGTCAGCCATCTTGGGACCAATATACATGATAGCACCTCGTTAAAAAGCATTGCAGTTATTAGAAGGTTTTAGGACTTTAGTTACATTATAAATCATTTGTTGATGGCACCATACTCATTTTAGGAATTGTGGTGTGTTCTAAGGTGATTTTACCATGTGAAAAAGCCTTCTGCTGGGATATCATGAATCATGTTTGAAAGAAAACTATTATCTCATGCTTTTCCCACAGTGGTTTGGAAGGGGATCTATAAGCTAAACTGAAAGCATACTTTCTGTAAATTCACATTATCTTTCTCAGTCATGTGAGAATGAAGTCTGACATTCTCAGTAAAACATGTACATCCAATAAGGACGGAGACTGTCAGTTGATTCCTTTGTGTTCTACTGCAGCTTCCCAGAGTGTACTAAAGAACAACTAGAGCGTTAACCGTCCTACTTATTACAAAGGTATGGCACACCTGAAGTCATCTTGAATGGAATAAAGTGGTAACTCTTAAAACATTTAATTTAAAAAGGAACCAAATGAGGGGGTATATTTTGCCATAGAAAGTATGATTGGTGCTGCGGAAAGAAAAATTAGGGCACATTTTGAGTGACTTCTCAAATCCTCTTCTATTTCATTAAAAAAGTCTGACATGCAGTCTCCCAAGATAGCCTCTAGAGACAAAAGAGCCCAAATGTAGCCCAAAAAGCACCCAGATGTAGCCCAAGTATAGCCCAATGACAGAATGTCCCAGAGTGTTCTAAAGAACAACTAGAGCGCTAACAGTCTTACTTATGACAAAAGTATGGCACATCAGAAGCCATCTTGATTGGAATGAAGTGGTAACTCTTAAAACATTTAATTTAAAAAGGAACAAAATGAGGGGGTATATTTTGCCACAGAACGTATGATTAGTGCTGCAGAAAGAAAAATTAGGGCACATTTTGAGTGACTTCTCAAATCCTCTTCTATTTCATTAAAAAATTCTGACATGCAGTCTCCCAAGATGGCCACCAGAGACAAAAGAGCCCAAATGTAGCCCAAATATCACCCAGATGTAGCCCAAGTATAGCCCAATGACAGAATGCCCCAGAGTGTTCTAAAGAACAACTAGAGCGCTAACAGTCTTACTTATGACAAAAGTATGGCACACCAGAAGCCATCTTGATTGGAATGAAGTGGTAAGTCTGAAAACATTTAATTTAAAAAAGGAACAAAATGAGGGGGTTCATTTTGCCATAGAAAGTATGATTAGTGCTGCAGATCTTTGTTTTTCAACCCCTGCTTCCTGTCTTGAAGGCTCCTTACCTCGCAGTACAGCGGCCGGGCTTGGCTCCGCCAGAAACTTCACAGAAACCGACCGGCCGGGCTTGGCTCCGCCGGCCGAATGACAGCCCCCAGCATCCCTAGGGGGGCAGCAACGACGCCAGCAACCAGCGCGCCAGGAGGCGCCTAAAGCCCAGGCAGGGGCCGAGTTCCCCGTCTTTGTTTTTCTACCTCTGCTTCCTTTCTTGAAGGCTCCTTACCTCGCAGTACAGCGGCCGGGCTTGGCTCCGCCAGAAACTTCACAGAAACCGACCGGCCGGGCTTGGCTCCGCCGGCCGGACTACAACCCCCAGCATCCCTAGGGGGGCAGCGACGACGCCAGCAACCAGCGCGCCAGGAGGCGCATAATGCCCAGGCAGGGGCCGAGTTCCCCGTCTTGGTTTTTCTACCCCTGCTTCCTGTCTTGAAGGCTCTTTACCTCGCAGTACAGCGGCCGGGCTTGGCTCCGCCAGAAACTTCACAGAAACCGACCGGCCGGGCTTGGCTCCGCCGGCCGGACTACAGCCCCCAGCATCCCTAGGGGGGCAGCGACGACGCCAGCAACCAGCGCGCCACGAGGCGCATGAAGCCCAGGCAGGGGCCGAGTTCTCCGTTTTTGTTTTTCTACCCCTGCTTCCTGTCTTGAAGGCTCCTTACCTCGCAGTACAGCGGCCGGGCTTGGCTCTGCCAGAAACTTCACAGAAACCGACCGGCCGGGCTTGGCTCCGCCAGCCGGACTACAGCCCCCAGCATCCCAAGAGGGGCAGCGGCGACGCCAGCAACCAGCGCGCCAGGAGGCGCATAAAGCCTTGGCAGGTCCCTCGTCCGGCGAGGAAGCACGCAGGACGCGCCGGACGAAGCCCGGACTAAGGGCGGACAGTCTAAGACAGTCCGAGACAGGCAGAGACTGGACTGGGCCAGTGACTCTGTCTGTATCTCTAAGGTGAGACTTTCCCATTGCTGGAGGACGAACCAGGATACCATTTGCCATTAACTTTGTATGATTTCAGGCTAAGTTGCTTGGAGGGTTAGTGGTACACGTTGCTTTTGTATCTACGCAGTGTTCCTGAGAGGGTATTGTATACATTGTATACTGGTGTACTATGTCTAGCAAAAAGCTATCCCCGGCAAAGAATACTATGGACAACTACCTAGTACAGGTAGTGGCTAAAATTAATAGTGAGAGGAGATCCTCACTTGGGTTGGGTACATCTCCTAAATTACCTACATCCATTTTGCCGGTATCTGACCCAGTTCAATCCGCTGACCCAGTTAACAGTAATTGCTCCATTGTAATACCTGATCCTGATGACAATGCTATTTTGGACCAAACTAATTGTGTACCTGAAGTTAGTGGCAGTGAAGATAAGGCTGAATTACATCTACATGAGGAAAAAGTCCCTACTCCAGTGCCTGCGCCGCGCACTACTAGAGGAGCTAGAAAGGGCCAGCCCAAGCGTGGGGGGCTTTGCTCAAGCCGGAAAAAGCCTGCCTCTCCAGCCAGTAACACTGTGGCGGAAGAAGTAGGGTCAATTGATGATGTCTGTATGTCTCTAAACAATGAGCAATTTAAGAAGCTGCTGGGCTTGATAGATACTAAGATTAAAGGAATTGTAAAGCCGTTGGTAGGCAGGATTGAAAAGCTCACTAACGAGGTCAACCGATTAGGGGGCCTTTTGAGTAAAACTTTGGACGAAGTAGAGAAATTGCCTGCAGAGGTTGTAAACAGGGTTGAGTTAAAGAAGAGAACTTCTAGATCTGAGGGTGGTGGAGGAGCAGTTACACTGTCTAATCATCCTGTGGCGCCCCAGGTAGTTATAGCGGAAGGCGAGCAAGGGGTAGTTGTACCTCCTGTAGTACCTTCAGCTCCGGAACCTGTGAAAGGCTCGGTTGAGCTTGTAGTTGAGGCTTCTTCTTTAGTTCTTGTTTTAGCTAATGTTCCTACACTGGCCCCAGGACAGGACGAAACTAACACATCATTACTGGCTAAGGCCTTACACTGGCTCACTAATAATATGGTGATAACTCCCTGGGGCAAGCAACAGTTGGCAGAGGAACTAGTTATGGCCAGGAGGGTGGAATGGATTGGAAGCAGTCCAAAAAAATGTAGTGGTGATTGTGTTGTTTTGAATTTTTCAGATCCTGAGGTATTAAAGAATATATTGCCCAATCTTCTACCGCCACAGCGAAGATCCACTGACATCATCCCACTTACCCTAGACTTTTTTTACTATCGAAGTGGGAGGGGTCCTAATCGGTGTACATTAAGGACAAAATGGAATGTGGTATCAACAAAGGGGAGGAATGTTGCCAAACCGACTGAATGGGGACTAAATCTTGAGAATAGGTTCTCGGCCCTCTCCAATCTAAATGACTGTGATTGACTCCTTGGGGGTAAAGTTTATTACCAACACCTACAAAAGATCAGAGTATATGCACACTGCCCGCCCATAATGGTAATGAGGATGGCCAATTGGACGCTTCAAGTATTGTAGCTCAGATAAGGTCAGCAGCACCAGAAGCTGGAGTGCTTTGTTCCTTGATTTTAACTTCAGAAGCGCAATCTGATCGTTTGAATGGGGTGGGAAGCCTAATCTCTTGGAATTTGGCTGGGTTGTGTTCTAAATTAGACTGTGGGGACTGGCTCAGCTTTGTTAGTTTATATGATGTTTGTATATTCCAAGAGACCTGGGCATGTGAACCTGTTTTTGTGCTAGGTTATATAAATTTCTCTGTGCCAGCAATAAAGGGTCCAAAAGGGAGACCAATGGGGGGGTCTTACAATCTGGGTTCATCAGACCCTTAAACTTACCATTAAAAACATAGAGACTAGCCATAATAAAATTCAGTTGATCAGGGTAACTAGCGATATATTGGGGTCGCTTGATATATATAACATATATGCTAGGAGTACTAAGGGTGGCCGATCCGACGTTCTAACTGCCTTGGGTAATTTCCTTGATACATTTTCCCCTGGTAATAATGTTGTGATAGCAGGCGACCTTAATCGGACCTGTGAGCCTCTGGTCATGTGTGAGGCCTCCCTTGGTTCAGAAGAGGACTCCCAATGGGTTATTCCTGCGCTAGATCTGAAGCCAGTCACACGTTGGACCGAGGACATCATAGATCTGAATGCCATGTGCCTTGAAAATGGTCTAAGAGCTTTGAACGGACGAACTGCACTGGACAAAAACGGCTCTATGACCTTCAATAATGGAAGACACAAAAGTAGGATAGACTATGTTATTTGCAGTTTATTGCTGTGGCCATCAGTCTGTGATATGGAGGTTTTTATGAGACCTGAGAGCGACCACAACCCCCTATGTGTAGAGCACAAATGGTGGTACGCGGGTACAAATTCAACTTGCCTGAATGCTCTTGTTCCACCCTTGGTCATTCCAGAAAATAACATGCGTAGGCTTAAATGGGCTAGCGTAGTGACTAATCAACAGGCTATCGATAACATCAACTATGAAACTGACAAAGCTATAGTAGCTTTGGAAACAGTTAGTGTTTCTTCCTCTGGCCTGGGGGAGGTGGTTGATATCCATGACACCCTTTTTGCTAAGATTAAAAAACACTTTTTGAAACCTGCAAGGCGTAATGGAGCTAGAGTCAGCAAATATGCAAAATGGTACTATGCTGAATGTAGGGCCGCACAACTGGCACTGGGCCAGGCCATCAAAAAGAGGGTGGCCAAAACTACCCGCCTAGCCAGAAAGAGTTACAACGCCTGCATAGTGAAAGCTAAAAGAGCCTGGGACGAGGTTCACTGGTGTAAACTGAAGGAAGCCAGTGACAGAAAGGATTCCAGAGCGTTCTGGAACATTGTGAAATGGGGTAGTGAGAGAGTAGAGGAATCCCCTAACAACAACGTACCTCAGGAGGCCTGGGTAAAAATGTTTAGTTCACAGTATGCTCTTAATACTCAGATTACAGGCGAGGACAGTATTATTATGTCCTTCTCTCAAGGTAATCTTTTTACTGACAAAGAGATTATGATTGCTATAAATGCTGTGAATAGAGGACGTGCTCCTAGTTCGGATGGCGTCCCTGCAGACATTTTTTTAAATGACAAAGAGCGGTGGTGTAAATACATATATTTACTTATCAATTTCATTGCTAAGGGTGCAGAGGTCCCGGCTTCTTGGAGAGGAGCAGTGATTATTCCAGTGTTCAAAAAGGGAGACCATGCACAGCCGAGTAATTATAGGCCAATAAGCCTGATCGACACTGTACAAAAAATAGTTGGTCGTGTGGTTGTAAACAAGCTCCTTGATTGGGCAGAAGAAAATAATATCTTATCACCCTATCAAGCGGGATTTAGAAGGGTAACAAGCACGGTGGACCAAGTATTCCGCTTCCAATTGCTTCAATGGAAGACTGTGGTGCTGGGAGGAGGCAGCCTTTATGCGGCATTTGTCGATTTGAGGGCTGCCTTTGACCTGGTGCCACGGGCAAAATTGTGGCAAGTTCTACAGAGTTTGGGGGTCCCTGAGGAACTATTGACCTTGGTAATGCGATTACATGAGCTTACGTTTGCTAAAATACAGTGGGGAGGCCACGATAAGGTCACAGATGACTTTCCCGTAGAAAGAGAGGTTCGACAGGGGTGTTCAATGGCTCCAAACTTGTTCACTTTGTACATGCATGGTGTTGTCCCCCGCATGGTAGCAGCTTCAGTAGATGCACCATCTCTCTCAGGGTTAAAAATTCCTATACTAATGTTTGCGGACGATACGCTAATTTTGTCCAAAACCCCTGGTGGTTTACAGCGTGCCTTGTCCATTTTTGAGTACTTCTGTGAGGAACATGGTTTGGAGGTGAACGCCACTAAAACTAAACTCATGACCTTTAAGCCACATCGCAGCTATAAGTCAAAAAATCGTCATGAGCGGGCGGCCTCTTGAGGTGGTAAACTCATTTACATATTTGGGAATTCTTATTGCTGATAATAACAGGTGGAGTCAGCATATAAATATTGCTACCCTGCGACGTAAGCAAATATCGGGTGCCATTAATTTGGAACATAGGAAGTCTTTGACTAAACCCGTCAAGCCAGCTCTGCTGGTTTACGAAGCAAAGGCTATAGGGTCCGCACTTTATGGTGCAGAGATATGGGGCTTCGAAAATTTGAACTCTCTGCAAGGGTCAGAGAACAAATTCCTAAGGCTACTCACTGGCACCCCGAAAAGTACTCCACTTCTGCCTCTAAGATATGAGCTTGGTAGGAAACAAATCATGGACCTAGCCAGATTACGACCAATTTTATATTGGCGAAGACTCTGGACCACTCCCGAGCTTGCGCATTATGCCGAAGGTTTTATTGATGTCATAAAGGCTGACTGCTTTCATGAAATTAGTTGGTTGAACACACTGAAGGCTACATTGTTTGAGCTTGGGTTAAGCCCTATATGGCTTGATCCAGCAGGTGCATTATTTCCTTCTAAGTCTGTTCTAAAAAATGTATTTTGGGAGTATGTTGCCAGCAGGAGTTTGAGTAATTGTAGTAATGGGTCCATGTCTGCGGGTTTCCTTGAGGTAAAACTGTATCCGGCTTTGGAGTCGTATTGGGATATTATCTCCAAGCCAGGTGACAGGAAGCTACTATTTCAATTAAGAGCTGGAGCCCTCCCCATAAGATCATTGACAGCCAAATGGGGCTCAGGGGGGTGTGACACTTGCCCCGCATGTGGAACTGGGAAGGAAACTCTTGGTCATTTTTTGTTCTCCTGCAAAGCATATTGTGTCCCAAGGCGCGCCTGGCTAGCACCTATGTGTGAGAACCTTGGGACCACTTGTAGTTCTGTTGCCCTGCGCATCATATGTTCAAGCCCACTTACATGGATAACAATAGCCACAGCAAAATATATTGGTTGGGCATGGGCGATCAGGCAGAGACTGCTAGTTAATTAACTATTCTCTGTCTGTAAAACCTGCTTCTACGAACCTGTTCTTATTGCTTTTTAGACTAATAATGAACTTGATAATTATACAGAGACTGCTAGCTAATTGACTATTCTCTGTATATAATTCCTGTTTCTATGAAATTGATACTATCACAGAGATTGCAAGTTAATTAACTATTCTCTGTTTGTAAAAACTGCTTTTATAAATCTGTTCCTGTTACTCTTCAGTCTAATAATGAATTTGGTAATTATACAGAGACTGCTAGTTAATTGACTATTCTCTGTATGTAATCTTTGTTCCCAGGAAATTTACACTACGGCTTTTTAAACTAAAAATGTTTTTATAATAATGTATTAATCAAATATCTTTTTAATCATTTTATAATACTGTGAATTTTTTTTACATTGAATGTATTTTTATGGATCCAATAGTGCTTTGTAAATGTCTCCGACTGTAAATTTAATTCTATTTTAATATTGGTAATAATTGTGTATGTCATGCTTTTATGAGTAATCACTCGAATAAAGCACTATTTGACTTGACTTGTAGCCCAAGTATAGCCCAATGACAGAATGTCCCAGAGTGTTCTAAAGAACAACTAGAGCGCTAACAGTCTTACTTATGACAAAAGTATGGCACATCAGAAGCCATCTTGATTGGAATGAAGTGGTAACTCTTAAAACATTTAATTTAAAAAGGAACAAAATGAGGGGGTATATTTTGCCACAGAACGTATGATTAGTGCTGCAGAAAGAAAAATTAGGGCACATTTTGAGTGACTTCTCAAATCCTCTTCTATTTCATTAAAAAATTCTGACATGCAGCCTCCCAAGATGGCCACCAGAGACAAAAGAGCCCAAATGTAGCCCAAATATCACCCAGATGTAGCCCAAGTATAGCCCAATGACAGAATGCCCCAGAGTGTTCTAAAGAACAACTAGAGCGCTAACAGTCTTACTTATGACAAAAGTATGGCACACCAGAAGCCATCTTGATTGGAATGAAGTGGTAAGTCTGAAAACATTTAATTTAAAAAAGGAACAAAATGAGGGGGTTCATTTTGCCATAGAAAGTATGATTAGTGCTGCAGTTCTTTGTTTTTCTTCCCCTGCTTCCTGTCTTGAAGGCTCCTTACCTCGCAGTACAGCGGCCGGGCTTGGCTCCACCAGAAACTTTACAGAAACCGACCGGCCGGGCTTGGCTCCGCCGGCCGGACTACAGCCCCCAGCATCCCTAGGGGGGCAGCGACGACGCCAGCAACCAGCGTGCCAGGAGGCGCATAAAGCCCAAGCAGGGGCCGAGTTCCCCGTCTTTGTTTTTCTACCCCTGCTTCCTGTCTTGACGGCTCCTTACCTCGCAGTACAGCGGCCGGGCTTGGCTCCGCCAGAAACTTCACAGAAACCGACCGGCCCGGCTTGGCTCCGCCGGCCGGACTACAGCCCCCGGCATCCCTAGGGGGGCAACGATGACGCCAGCAACCAGCGCGCCAGGAGGCGCATAAAGCCCAGGCAGGTCCCTCGTCCGGCGAGGAAGCGCGCGGGACGCGCCGGACGAAGCCCGGACTAAGGGTGGACAGTCTAAGACAGTCTGAGACAGGCAGAGACTGGACTGGGCCAGTGACTCTGTCTGTATCTCTAAGGTGAGACTTTCCCATTGCTCGAGGACGAACCAGGATACCATTTGCCATTAACTTTGTATGATTTCAGGCTAAGTTGGCTGGAGGGTTAGTGGTACACGTTGCTTTTGTATCTACGCAGTGTTCCTGAGAGGGTATTGTATACATTGTATACTGGTGTACTATGTCTAGCAAAAAGCTATCCCCGGCAAAGAATACTATGGACAACTACCTAGTACAGGTAGTGGCTAAAATTAATAGTGAGAGGAGATCCTCACTTGGGTTGGGTACATCTCCTAAATTACCTACATCCATTTTGCCGGTATCTGACCCAGTTCAATCCCCTGACCCAGTTAATAGTAATTGCTCCATTGTAATACCTGATCCTGATGACAATGCTATTTTGGACCAAACTTATTGTGTACTGGAAGTTAGTGGCAGTGAAGATGAGGCTGAATTACATCTACATGAGGAAAAAGTCCCTACTCCAGTGCCTGCGCCGCGCACTACTAGAGGAGCTAGAAAGGGCCAGCCCAAGCGTGGGGGGCTTCGCTCAAGAAGAAAAAAGCCTGCCTCTCCAGCCAGTAACACTGTGGCGGAAGAAGTAGGGTCAATTGATGATGTCTGTATGTCTCTAAACAATGAGCAATTTTAGAAGCTGCTGGGCTTGATAGATACTAAGATTAAAGGAATAGTAAAGCCGTTGGTAGGCAGGATTGAAAAGCTCACTAACGAGGTCAACCGATTAGGGGGCCTTTTGAGTAAAACTTTGGACGAAGTAGAGAAATTGCTTGCAGAGGTTGTAAACAGGGTTGAGTTAAAGAAGAGAACTTCTAGATCTGATGGTGGTGGAGGAGCAGTTACACTGTCTAATCATCCTGTGGCACCCCAGGTAGTTATAGCGGAAGGCGAGCAAGGGGTAGTTGTACCTCCAGTAGTACCTTCAACTCCGGAACCTGTGAAAGGCTCGGTTGAGCTTATAGTTGAGGCTTCTCCTTTAGTCCTTGTTTTAGCTAATGTTCCTACACTGGCCCCAGGACAGGACGAAACTAACACATCATTACTGGCTAAGGCCTTACACTGGCTCACTAATAATATGGTGATAACTCCCTGGGGCAAGCAACAGTTGGCCGAGGAACTAGTTATGGCCGGGAGGGTGGAATGGATTGGAAGCAGTCCCAAAAAATTTAGTGGTGATTGTGTTGTTTTGAATTTCTCAGATCCTGAGGTATTAACGAATATATTGCCCAATCTTCTACCGCCACAGCGAAGATCCACCGACATCATCCCACTTACCCTAGACTTTTTTTACTATCGAAGTGGGAGGGGTCCTAATCGGTGTACATTAAGGACAAAATGGAATGTGGTATCAACAAAGGGGAGGAATGTTGCCAAACCGACTGAATGGGGACTAAATCTTGAGAATAGGTTCTCGGCCCTCTCCAATCTAAATGACTGTGATTGTCTCCTTGGGGGTAAAAGTTTATTACCAACACCTACAAAAGATTAGAGTATATGCACACTGCCCGCCGATAATGGTAATGAGGATGGCCAATTGGACGCTTCAAGTATTGTAGCTCAGATAAGGTCAGCAGCACCAGAAGCTGGAGTGCTTTGTTCCTTGATTTTAACTTCAGAAGCGCAATCTGATCGTTTGAATGGGGTGGGAAGCCTAATCTCTTAGAATTTGGCTGGGTTGTGTTCTAAATTAGACTGTGGGGACTGGCTCAGCTTTGTTAGTTTATATGATGTTTGTATATTCCAAGAGACCTGGGCATGTGAACCTGTTTTTGTGCTAGGTTATTTAAATTTCTCTGTGCCAGCAATAAAGGGTCCAAAAGAGAGACCAATGGGGGGTCTTACAATCTGGGTTTGTCGAACCCTTAAACTTACCATTAAAAACATAGAGACTAGTCATAATGACATTCGGTTGATCAGGGTAACCAGCGATATATTGGGGTCGCTTGATATATACAACATATATGCTAGGAGTACTAAGGGTGGCCGATCCGACGTTCTAACTGCCTTGGGTAATTTCCTTGATACATTTTCCCCTGGTAATAATGTTGTGATAGCAGGCAACCTTAATCGGACCTTTGAGCCTCTGGTCATGTGTGAGGCTTCCCTTGGTTCAGAATAGGACTCCCAATGGGGTATTCCTGCGCTAGATCTGAAGCCAGTCACACGTTGGACCGAGGACATCATAGATCTGAATGCCATGTGCCTTGAAAATGGTCTAAGAGCTTTGAACGGACGAACTGCACTGGACAAAAACTGCTCTATGACCTTCGATAATGGAAGACACAAAAGTAGGATAGACTATGTTATTTGCAGTTTATTGCTGTGGCCATCTGTCTGTGATATGGAGGTTGTTATGAGACCTGAGAGCGACCACAACCCAATATGTGTAGAGCACAAATGGTGGTCCGCGGGTACAAATTCAACTTGCCTGAATGCTCTTGTTCCACCCTTAGTCATTCCAGAAAATAACATGCGTAGGCTTAAATGGGCTAGCGTAGTGACTAATCAACAGGCTATCGATAACATCAACTATGAAACTGACAAAGCTATAGAAGCTTTGGAAACAATTAGTGTTTCTTCCTCTGGCCTGGGGGAGGTGGTTGATATCCATGACACCCTTTTTGCTAAGATTAAAAAACACTTTTTGAAATCTGCAAGGCGTAATGGAGCTAGAGTCAGCAAATATGCAAAATGGTACAATGCTGAATGTAGGGCCGCACGACTGGCACTGGGCCAGGCCATCAAAAAGAGGGTGGCCAAAACTACCCGCCTAGCCAGAAAGAGTTACAAAGCCTGCATAGTGAAAGCTAAAAGAGCCTGGGACGAGGTTCACTGGTGTAAACTGAAGGAAGTCAGTGACAGAAAGGATTCCAGAGCGTTCTGGAATATTGTGAAATGGGGTAGTGAGAGAGTAGAGGAATCCCCTAACAACAACGTACCTCAGGAGGCCTGGATAAAATGTTTTAGTTCACAGTATGCTCTTAATACTCAGATTACAGGCGAGGACAGTATTATTATGTCCTTCTCTCAAGGTAATCTTTTTACTGACAAAGAGATTATGATTGCTTTAAATGCTGTGAATAGAGGACGTGCTCCTGGTTTGGATGGCGTCCCTGCAGACATTTTTTTAAATGACAAAGAGTGGTGGTGTAAATACATATATTTACTTATCAATTTCATTGCTAAGGGTGCAGAGGTCCCGGCTTCTTGGAGAGGAGCAGTGATTATTCCAGTGTTCAAAAAGGGAGACCATGCACAGCCGAGTAATTATAGGCCAATAAGCCTGATCGACACTGTACAAAAAATAGTTGGTCGTGTGGTTGTAAACAAGCTCCTTGATTGGGCAGAAGAAAATAATATCTTATCACCCTATCAAGCGGGATTTAGAAGGGCAACAAGCACGGTGGACCAAGTATTCTGCTTCCAATTGCTTCAATGGAAGACTGTGGTGCTGGGAGGAGGCAGCCTTTACGCGGCATTTGTCGATTTGAGGGCTGCCTTCAACCTGGTGCCACGGGCAAAATTGTGGAAAGTTCTACAGAGTTTGGGGGTCCCTGAGGAACTATTGACCTTGGTAATGCGATTACATGAGCTTACGTTTGCTAAAATACAGTGGGGAGGCCACGATAAGGTCACAGATGACTTTCCCGTAGAAAGAGAGGTTCGACAGGGGTGTTCAATGGCTCCAACCCTGTTCACTTTGTACATACATGGTGTTGTCCCCCGCATGGTAGCAGCTTCAGTAGATGCACCATCTCTCTCAGGGTTAAAAATTCCTATACTAATGTTTGCGGACGATACGCTAATTTTGTCCAAAACCCCTGGTGGTTTACAGCGTGCCTTGTCCATTTTTGAGTACTTCTGTGAGGAACATGGTTTGGAGGTGAACGCCACTAAAACTAAACTCATGACCTTTAAGCCACATCGCAGCTATAAGTCAAAAAATCGTCATGAGCGGGCGGCCTCTTGAGGTGGTAAACTCATTTACATATTTGGGAATTCTTATTGCTGATAATAACAGGTGGAGTCAGCATATAAATATTGCTACCCTGCGACATAAGCAAATATCGGGTGCCATTAATTTGGAACATAGGAAGTCTTTGACTAAACCCGTCAAGCCAGCTCGGCTGGTTTACGAAGCAAAGGCTATAGGGTCCGCACTTTATGGTGCAGAGATATGGGGCTTCGAAAATTTGAACTCTCTGCAAGGGTCAGAGAACAAATTCCTAAGGCTACTCACTGGCACCCCGAAAAGTACTCCACTTCTGCCTCTAAGATATGAGCTTGGTAGGAAACAAATCATGGACCTAGCCAGATTACGACCAATTTTATATTGGCGAAGACTCTGGACCACTCCCGAGCTTGCGCATTATGCCGAAGGTTTTATTGATGTCATAAAGGCGGACTGCTTTCATGAAATTAGTTGGTTGAACACACTGAAGGCTACATTGTTTGAGCTTGGGTTAAGCCCTATATGGCTTGATCCAGCAGGTGCATTATTTCCTTCTAAGTCTGTTCTAAAAAATGTATTTTGGGAGTATGTTGCCAGCAGGAGTTTGAGTAATTGTAGTAATGGGTCCATGTCTGCGGGTTTCCTTGAGGTAAAACTGTATCCGGCTTTGGAGTCGTATTGGGATATTATCTCTAAGCCAGGTGACAGGAAGCTACTATTTCAATTAAGAGCTGGAGCCCTCCCCATAAGATCATTGACAGCCAAATGGGGCTCAGCGGGGTGTGACACTTGCCCCGCATGTGGAACTGGGAAGGAAACTCTTGGTCATTTTTTGTTCTCCTGCAAAGCATATTGTGTCCCAAGGCGCGCCTGGCTAGCACCTATGTGTAAGAACCTTGGGACCACTTGTAGTTCTGTTGCCCTGCGCATCATATGTTCAAGCCCACTTACATGGATAACAATAGCCACAGCAAAATATATTGGTTGGGCATGGGCGATCAGGCAGAGACTGCTAGTTAATTAACTATTCTCTGTCTGTAAAACCTGCTTCTACGAACCTGTTCTTATTGCTTTTTAGACTAATAATGAACTTGATAATTATACAGAGACTGCTAGCTAATTGACTATATTCTCTGTATATAATTCCTGTTTCTATGAAATCGATACTATCACAGAGATTGCAAGTTAATTAACTATTCTCTGTTTGTAAAAACTGCTTTTATGAATCTGTTCCTGTTACTCTTCAGTCTAATAATGAATTTGGTAATTATACAGAGACTGCTAGTTAATTGACTATTCTCTGTATGTAATCTTTGTTCCCAGGATATTTACACTACGGCTTTTTAAACTAAAAATGTTTTTATAATAATGTATTAATCAAATCTCTTTTTAATCATTTTATAATACTGTGAATTTTTTTTTACATTGAATGTATTTTTATGGATCCAATAGTGCTTTGTAAATGTCTCCGACTGTAAATTTAATTCTATTTTAATATTGGTAATAATTGTGTATGTCATGCTTTTATGAGTAATCATTCGAATAAAGCACTATTTGACTTGACTTGTAGCCCAAGTATAGCCCAATGACAGAATGTCCCAGAGTGTTCTAAAGAACAACTAGAGCGCTAACAGTCTTACTTATGACAAAAGTATGGCACATCAGAAGCCATGTTGATTGGAATGAAGTGGTAACTCTTAAAACATTTAATTTAAAAAGGAACAAAATGAGGGGGTATATTTTGCCACAGAACGTATGATTAGTGCTGCAGAAAGAAAAATTAGGGCACATTTTGAGTGACTTCTCAAATCCTCTTCTATTTCATTAAAAAATTCTGACATGCAGCCTCCCAAGATGGCCACCAGAGACAAAAGAGCCCAAATGTAGCCCAAATATCACCCAGATGTAGCCCAAGTATAGCCCAATGACAGAATGCCCCAGAGTGTTCTAAAGAACAACTAGAGCGCTAACAGTCTTACTTATGACAAAAGTATGGCACACCAGAAGCCATCTTGATTGGAATGAAGTGGTAAGTCTGAAAACATTTAATTTAAAAAAGGAACAAAATGAGGGGGTTCATTTTGCCATAGAAAGTATGATTAGTGCTGCAGTTCTTTGTTTTTCTACCCCTGCTTCCTGTCTTGAAGGCTCCTTACCTCGCAGTACAGCGGCCTGGCTTGGCTCCGCCAGAAACTTTACAGAAACCGACCCGCCGGGCTTGGCTCCGCCGGCCGGACTACAGCCCCCAGCATCCCTAGGGGGGCAGCGACGACGCCAGCAACCAGCGTGCCAGGAGGCGCATAAAGCCCAAGCAGGGGCCGAGTTCCCCGTCTTTGTTTTTCTACCCCTGCTTCCTGTCTTGAAGGCTCCTTACCTCGCAGTACAGCGGCCGGGCTTGGCTCCGCCAGAAACTTCACAGAAACCGACCGGCCGGGCTTGGCTCCGCCGGCCGGACTACAGCCCCCAGCATCCTTAGGGGGGCAACGATGACGCCAGCAACCAGCGCGCCAGGAGGCACATAAAGCCCAGGCAGGTCCCTCGTCCGGCGAGGAAGCGCGCGGGACGCGCCGGACGAAGCCCGGACTAAGGGTGGACAGTCTAAGACAGTCTGAGACAGGCAGAGACTGGACTGGGCCAGTGACTCTGTCTGTATCTCTAAGGTGAGACTTTCCCATTGCTCGAGGACGAACCAGGATACCATTTGCCATTAACTTTGTATGATTTCAGGCTAAGTTGCTTGGAGGGTTAGTGGTACACGTTGCTTTTGTATCTACGCAGTGTTCCTGAGAGGGTATTGTATACATTGTATACTGGTGTACTATGTCTAGCAAAAAGCTATACCCGGCAAAGAATACTATGGACAACTACCTAGTACAGGTAGTGGCTAAAATTAATAGTGAGAGGAGATCCTCACTTGGGTTGGGTACATCTCCTAAATTACCTACATCCATTTTGCCGGTATCTGACCCAGTTCAATCCCCTGACCCAGTTAATAGTAATTGCTCCATTGTAATACCTGATCCTGATGACAATGCTATTTTGGACCAAACTTATTGTGTACTGGAAGTTAGTGGCAGTGAAGATGAGGCTGAATTACATCTACATGAGGAAAAAGTCCCTACTCCAGTGCCTGCGCCGCGCACTACTAGAGGAGCTAGAAAGGGTCAGCCCAAGCGTGGGGGGCTTCGCTCAAGAAGAAAAAAGCCTGCCTCTCCAGCCAGTAACACTGTGGCGGAAGAAGTAGGGTCAATTGATGATGTCTGTATGTCTCTAAACAATGAGCAATTTTAGAAGCTGCTGGGCTTGATAGATACTAAGATTAAAGGAATTGTAAAGCCGTTGGTAGGCAGGATTGAAAAGCTCACTAACGAGGTCAACCGATTAGGGGGCCTTTTGAGTAAAACTTTGGACGAAGTAGAGAAATTGCCTGCAGAGGTTGTAAACAGGGTTGAGTTAAAGAAGAGAACTTCTAGATCTGATGGTGGTGGAGGAGCAGTTACACTGTCTAATCATCCTGTGGCACCCCAGGTAGTTATAGCGGAAGGCGAGCAAGGGGTAGTTGTACCTCCAGTAGTACCTTCAACTCCGGAACCTGTGAAAGGCTCGGTTGAGCTTATAGTTGAGGCTTCTCCTTTAGTCCTTGTTTTAGCTAATGTTCCTACACTGGCCCCAGGACAGGACGAAACTAACACATCATTACTGGTTAAGGCCTTACACTGGCTCACTAATAATATGGTGATAACTCCCTGGGGCAAGCAACAGTTGGCAGAGGAACTAGTTATGGCCAGGAGGGTGGAATGGATTGGAAGCAGTCCCAAAGAATTTAGTGGTGATTGTGTTGTTTTGAATTTCTCAGATCCTGAGGTATTAACGAATATATTGCCCAATCTTCTACCGCCACAGCGAAGATCCACCGACATCATCCCACTTACCCTAGACTTTTTTTACTATCGAAGTGGGAGGGGTCCTAATCGGTGTACATTAAGGACAAAATGGAATGTGGTATCAACAAAGGGGAGGAATGTTGCCAAACCGACTGAATGGGGACTAAATCTTGAGAATAGGTTCTCGGCCCTCTCCAATCTAAATGACTGTGATTGTCTCCTTGGGGGTAAAAGTTTATTACCAACACCTACAAAAGATTAGAGTATATGCACACTGCCCGCCCATAATGGTAATGAGGATGGCCAATTGGACGCTTCAAGTATTGTAGCTCAGATAAGGTCAGCAGCACCAGAAGCTGGAGTGCTTTGTTCCTTGATTTTAACTTCAGAAGCGCAATCTGATCGTTTGAATGGGGTGGGAAGCCTAATCTCTTAGAATTTGGCTGGGTTGTGTTCTAAATTAGACTGTGGGGACTGGCTCAGCTTTGTTAGTTTATATGATGTTTGTATATTCCAAGAGACCTGGGCATGTGAACCTGTTTTTGTGCTAGGTTATTTAAATTTCTCTGTGCCAGCAATAAAGGGTCCAAAAGAGAGACCAATGGGGGGTCTTACAATCTGGGTTCGTCGAACCCTTAAACTTACCATTAAAAACATAGAGACTAGTCATAATGACATTCGGTTGATCAGGGTAACCAGCGATATATTGGGGTCGCTTGATATATACAACATATATGCTAGGAGTACTAAGGGTGGCCGATCCGACGTTCTAACTGCCTTGGGTAATTTCCTTGATACATTTTCCCCTGGTAATAATGTTGTGATAGCAGGCGACCTTAATCGGACCTTTGAGACTCTGGTCATGTGTGAGGCCTCCCTTGGTTCAGAAGAGGACTCCCAATGGGGTATTCCTGCGCTAGATCTGAAGCCAGTCACACGTTGGACCGAGGACATCATAGATCTGAATGCCATGTGCCTTGAAAATGGTCTAAGAGCTTTGAACGGACGAACTGCACTGGACAAAAACGGCTCTATGACCTTCGATAATGGAAGACACAAAAGTAGGATAGACTATGTTATTTGCAGTTTATTGCTGTGGCCATCTGTCTGTGATATGGAGGTTGTTATGAGACCTGAGAGCGACCACAACCCCCTATGTGTAGAGCACAAATGGTGGTCCGCGGGTACAAATTCAACTTGCCTGAATGCTCTTGTTCCACCCTTAGTCATTCCAGAAAATAACATGCGTAGGCTTAAATGGGCTAGCGTAGTGACTAATCAACAGGCTATCGATAACATCAACTATGAAACTGACAAAGCTATAGTAGCTTTGGAAACAATTAGTGTTTCTTCCTCTGGCCTGGGGGAGGTGGTTGATATCCATGACACCCTTTTTGTTAAGATTACAAAACACTTTTTGAAATCTGCAAGGCATAATGGAGCTAGAGTCAGCAAATATGCAAAATGGTACAATGCTGAATGTAGGGCTGCACGACTGGCACTGGGCCAGGCCATCAAAAAGAGGGTGGCCAAAACTACCCGCCTAGCCAGAAAGAGTTACAAAGCCTGCATAGTGAAAGCTAAAAGAGCCTGGGACGAGGTTCACTGGTGTAAACTGAAGGAAGTCAGTGACAGAAAGGATTCCAGAGTGTTCTGGAATATTGTGAAATGGGGTAGTGAGAGAGTAGAGGAATCCCCTAACAAAAACGTACCTCAGGAGGCCTGGGTAAAATGTTTTAGTTCACAGTATGCTCTTAATACTCAGATTACAGGCGAGGACAGTATTATTATGTCCTTCTCTCAAGGTAATCTTTTTACTGACAAAGAGATTATGATTGCTATAAATGCTGTGAATAGAGGACGTTCTCCTGGTTCGGATGGCGTCCCTGCAGACATTTTTTTAAATGACAAAGAGCGGTGGTGTAAATACATATATTTACTTATCAATTTCATTGCTAAGGGTGCAGAGCTCCCGGCTTCTTGGAGAGGAGCAGTGATTATTCCAGTGTTCAAAAAGGGAGACCATGCACAGCCGAGTAATTATAGGCCAATAAGCCTGATCGACACTGTACAAAAAATAGTTGGTCGTGTGGTTGTAAACAAGCTCCTTCATTGGGCAGAAGAAAATAATATCTTATCACCCTATCAAGCGGGATTTAGAAGGGCAACAAGCACGGTGGACCAAGTATTCCACTTCCAATTGCTTCAATGGAAGACTGTGGTGCTGGGAGGAGGCAGCCTTTATGCGGCATTTGTCGATTTGAGGGCTGCCTTCGACCTGGTGCCACGGGCAAAATTGTGGAAAGTTCTACAGAGTTTGGTGGTCCCTGAGGAACTATTGACCTTGGTAATGCGATTACATGAGCTTACGTTTGCTAAAATACAGTGGGGAGGCCACGATAAGGTCACAGATGACTTTCCCGTAGAAAGAGAGGTTCGACAGGGGTGTTCAATGGCTCCAACCTTGTTCACTTTGTACATACATGGTGTTGTCCCCCGCATGGTAGCAGCTTCAGTAGATGCACCATCTCTCTCAGGGTTAAAAATTCCTATACTAATGTTTGCGGACGATACGCTAATTTTGTCCAAAACCCCTGGTGGTTTACAGCGTGCCTTGTCCATTTTTGAGTACTTCTGTGAGGAACATTGTTTGGAGGTGAACGCCACTAAAACTAAACTCATGACCTTTAAGCCACATCGCAGCTATAAGTCAAAAAATCGTCATGAGCGGGCGGCCTCTTGAGGTGGTAAACTCATTTACATATTTGGGAATTCTTATTGCTGATAATAACAGGTGGAGTCAGCATATAAATATTGCTACCCTGCGACATAAGCAAATATCGGGTGCCATTAATTTGGAACATAGGAAGTCTTTGACTAAACCCGTCAAGCCAGCTCGGCTGGTTTACGAAGCAAAGGCTATAGGGTCCGCACTTTATGGTGCAGAGATATGGGGCTTCGAAAATTTGAACTCTCTGCAAGGGTCAGAGAACAAATTCCTAAGGCTACTCACTGGCACCCCGAAAAGTACTCCACTTCTGCCTCTAAGATATGAGCTTGGTAGGAAACAAATCATGGACCTAGCCAGATTACGACCAATTTTATATTGGCGAAGAATCTGGACCACTCCCGAGCTTGCGCATTATGCCGAAGGTTTTATTGATGTCATAAAGGCGGACTGCTTTCATGAAATTAGTTGGTTGAACACACTGAAGGCTACATTGTTTGAGCTTGGGTTAAGCCCTATATGGCTTGATCCAGCAGGTGCATTATTTCCTTCTAAGTCTGTTCTAAAAAATGTATTTTGGGAGTATGTTGCCAGCAGGAGTTTGAGTAATTGTAGTAATGGGTCCATGTCTGCGGGTTTCCTTGAGGTAAAACTGTATCCGGCTTTGGAGTCGTATTGGGATATTATCTCTAAGCCAGGTGACAGGAAGCTACTATTTCAATTAAGAGCTGGAGCCCTCCCCATAAGATCATTGACAGCCAAATGGGGCTCAGGGGGGTGTGACACTTGCCCCGCATGTGGAACTGGGAAGGAAACTCTTGGTCATTTTTTGTTCTCCTGCAAAGCATATTGTGTCCCAAGGCGCGCCTGGCTAGCACCTATGTGTAAGAACCTTGGGACCACTTGTAGTTCTGTTGCCCTGCGCATCATATGTTCAAGCCCACTTACATGGATAACAATAGCCACAGCAAAATATATTGGTTGGGCATGGGCGATCAGGCAGAGACTGCTAGTTAATTAACTATTCTCTGTCTGTAAAACCTGCTTCTACGAACCTGGTCTTATTGCTTTTTAGACTAATAATGAACTTGATAATTATACAGAGACTGCTAGCTAATTGACTATATTCTCTGTATATAATTCCTGTTTCTATGAAATCGATACTATCACAGAGATTGCAAGTTAATTAACTATTCTCTGTTTGTAAAAACTGCTTTTATGAATCTGTTCCTGTTACTCTTCAGTCTAATAATGAATTTGGTAATTATACAGAGACTGCTAGTTAATTGACTATTCTCTGTATGTAATCTTTGTTCCCAGGATATTTACACTACGGCTTTTTAAACTAAAAATGTTTTTATAATAATGTATTAATCAAATCTCTTTTTAATCATTTTATAATACTGTGATTTTTTTTTTACATTGAATGTATTTTTATGGATCCAATAGTGCTTTGTAAATGTCTCCGACTGTAAATTTAATTCTATTTTAATATTGGTAATAATTGTGTATGTCATGCTTTTATGAGTAATCATTCGAATAAAGCACTATTTGACTTGACTTGTAGCCCAAGTATAGCCCAATGACAGAATGTCCCAGAGTGTTCTAAAGAACAACTAGAGCGCTAACAGTCTTACTTATGACAAAAGTATGGCACATCAGAAGCCATCTTGATTGGAATGAAGTGGTAACTCTTAAAACATTTAATTTAAAAAGGAACAAAATGAGGGGGTATATTTTGCCACAGAACGTATGATTAGTGCTGCAGAAAGAAAAATTAGGGCACATTTTGAGTGACTTCTCAAATCCTCTTCTATTTCATTAAAAAATTCTGACATGCAGCCTCCCAAGATGGCCACCAGAGACAAAAGAGCCCAAATGTAGCCCAAATATCACCCAGATGTAGCCCAAGTATAGCCCAATGACAGAATGCCCCAGAGTGTTCTAAAGAACAACTAGAGCGCTAACAGTCTTACTTATGACAAAAGTATGGCACACCAAAAGCCATCTTCATTGGAATGAAGTGGTAAGTCTGAAAACATTTAATTTAAAAAAGGAACAAAATGAGGGGGTTCATTTTGCCATAGAAAGTATGATTAGTGCTGCAGTTCTTTGTTTTTCTACCCCTGCTTCCTGTCTTGAAGGCTCCTTACCTCGCAGTACAGCGGCCGGGCTTGGCTCCGCCAGAAACTTTACAGAAACCGACCGGCCGGGCTTGGCTTCGCCGGCCGTACTACAGCCCCCAGCATCCCTAGGGGGGCAGCGACGACGCCACCAACCAGCGCGCCAGGAGGCGCATAAAGCCCAGGCAGGGGCCGAGTTCCTCGTCTTTGTTTTTCTACCCCTGCTTCCTGTCTTGAAGGCTCCTTACCTCGCAGTACAGCGGCCGGGCTTGGCTCCGCCAGAAACTTCACAGAAACCGACCGGCCGGGCTTGGCTCCGCCGGCCGGACTACAGCCCCCAGCATCCCTAGGGGGGCAACGACGACGCCAGCAACCAGCGCGCCAGGAGGCGCATAAAGCCCAGGCAGGTCCCTCGTCCGGCGAGGAAGCGCGCGGGACGCGCCGGACGAAGCCCCGACTAAGGGTGGACAGTCTAAGACAGTCTGAGACAGGCAGAGACTGGACTGGGCCAGTGACTCTGTCTGTATCTCTAAGGTGAGACTTTCCCATTGCTCGAGGACGAACCAGGATACCATTTGCCATTAACTTTGTATGATTTCAGGCTAAGTTGCTTGGAGGGTTAGTGGTACACGTTGCTTTTGTATCTACGCAGTGTTCCTGAGAGGGTAATGTATACATTGTATACTGGTGTACTATGTCTAGCAAAAAGCTATCCCCGGCAAAGAATACTATGGACAACTACCTAGTACAGGTAGTGGCTAAAATTAATAGTGAGAGGAGATCCTCACTTGGGTTGGGTACATCTCCTAAATTACCTACATCCATTTTGCCGGTATCTGACCCAGTTCAATCCCCTGACCCAGTTAATAGTAATTGCTCCATTGTAATACCTGATCCTGATGACAATGCTATTTTGGACCAAACTAATTGTGTACTGGAAGTTAGTGGCAGTGAAGATGAGGCTGAATTACATCTACATGAGGAAAAAGTCCCTACTCCAGTGCCTGCGCCGCGCACTACTAGAGGAGCTAGAAAGGGTCAGCCCAAGCGTGGGGGGCTTCGCTCAAGAAGAAAAAAGCCTGCCTCTCCAGCCAGTAACACTGTGGCGGAAGAAGTAGGGTCAATTGATGATGTCTGTATGTCTCTAAACAATGAGCAATTTTAGAAGCTGCTGGGCTTGATAGATACTAAGATTAAAGGAATTGTAAAGCCGTTGGTAGGCAGGATTGAAAAGCTCACTAACGAGGTCAACCGATTAGGGGGCCTTTTGAGTAAAACTTTGGACGAAGTAGAGAAATTGCCTGCAGAGGTTGTAAACAGGGTTGAGTTAAAGAAGAGAACTTCTAGATCTGATGGTGGTGGAGGAGCAGTTACACTGTCTAATCATCCTGTGGCACCCCAGGTAGTTATAGCGGAAGGCGAGCAAGGGGTAGTTGTACCTCCAGTAGTACCTTCAACTCCGGAACCTGTGAAAGGCTCGGTTGAGCTTATAGTTGAGGCTTCTCCTTTAGTCCTTGTTTTAGCTAATGTTCCTACACTGGCCCCAGGACAGGACGAAACTAACACATCATTACTGGTTAAGGCCTTACACTGGCTCACTAATAATATGGTGATAACTCCCTGGGGCAAGCAACAGTTGGCAGAGGAACTAGTTATGGCCAGGAGGGTGGAATGGATTGGAAGCAGTCCCAAAAAATTTAGTGGTGATTGTGTTGTTTTGAATTTCTCAGATCCTGAGGTATTAACGAATATATTGCCCAATCTTCTACCGCCACAGCGAAGATCCACCGACATCATCCCACTTACCCTAGACTTTTTTTACTATCGAAGTGGGAGGGGTCCTAATCGGTGTACATTAAGGACAAAATGGAATGTGGTATCAACAAAGGGGAGGAATGTTGCCAAACCGACTGAATGGGGACTAAATCTTGAGAATAGGTTCTCGGCCCTCTCCAATCTAAATGACTGTGATTGTCTCCTTGGGGGTAAAAGTTTATTACCAACACCTACAAAAGATTAGAGTATATGCACACTGCCCGCCCATAATGGTAATGAGGATGGCCAATTGGACGCTTCAAGTATTGTAGCTCAGATAAGGTCAGCAGCACCAGAAGCTGGAGTGCTTTGTTCCTTGATTTTAACTTCAGAAGCGCAATCTGATCGTTTGAATGGGGTGGGAAGCCTAATCTCTTAGAATTTGGCTGGGTTGTGTTCTAAATTAGACTGTGGGGACTGGCTCAGCTTTGTTAGTTTATATGATGTTTGTATATTCCAAGAGACCTGGGCATGTGAACCTGTTTTTGTGCTAGGTTATTTAAATTTCTCTGTGCCAGCAATAAAGGGTCCAAAAGAGAGACCAATGGGGGGTCTTACAATCTGGGTTCGTCGAACCCTTAAACTTACCATTAAAAACATAGAGACTAGTCATAATGACATTCGGTTGATCAGGGTAACCAGCGATATATTGGGGTCGCTTGATATATACAACATATATGCTAGGAGTACTAAGGGTGGCCGATCCGACGTTCTAACTGCCTTGGGTAATTTCCTTGATACATTTTCCCCTGGTAATAATGTTGTGATAGCAGGCGACCTTAATCGGACCTTTGAGACTCTGGTCATGTGTGAGGCCTCCCTTGGTTCAGAAGAGGACTCCCAATGGGGTATTCCTGCGCTAGATCTGAAGCCAGTCACACGTTGGACCGAGGACATCATAGATCTGAATGCCATGTGCCTTGAAAATGGTCTAAGAGCTTTGAACGGACGAACTGCACTGGACAAAAACGGCTCTATGACCTTCGATAATGGAAGACACAAAAGTAGGATAGACTATGTTATTTGCAGTTTATTGCTGTGGCCATCTGTCTGTGATATGGAGGTTGTTATGAGACCTGGGAGCGACCACAACCCCCTATGTGTAGAGCACAAATGGTGGTCCGCGGGTACAAATTCAACTTGCCTGAATGCTCTTGTTCCACCCTTAGTCATTCCAGAAAATAACATGCATAGGCTTAAATGGGCTAGCGTAGTGACTAATCAACAGGCTATCGATAACATCAACTATGAAACTGACAAAGCTATAGTAGCTTTGGAAACAATTAGTGTTTCTTCCTCTGGCCTGGAAGAGGTGGTTGATATCCATGACACCCTTTTTGTTAAGATTAAAAAACACTTTTTGAAATCTGCAAGGCGTAATGGAGCTAGAGTCACCAAATATGCAAAATGGTACAATGCTGAATGTAGGGCCGCACGACTGGCACTGGGCCAGGCCATCAAAAAGAGGGTGGCCAAAACTACCCGCCTAGCCAGAAAGAGTTACAAAGCCTGCATAGTGAAAGCTAAAAGAGCCTGGGACGAGGTTCACTGGTGTAAACTGAAGGAAGTCAGTGACAGAAAGGATTCCAGAGTGTTCTGGAATATTGTGAAATGGGGTAGTGAGAGAGTAGAGGATTCCCCTAACAACAACGTACCTCAGGAGGCCTGGGTAAAATGTTTTAGTTCACAGTATGCTCTTAATACTCAGATTACAGGCGAGGACAGTATTATTATGTCCTTCTCTCAAGGTAATCTTTTTACTGACAAAGAGATTATGATTGCTATAAATGCTGTGAATAGAGGACGTGCTCCTTGTTCGGGTGGCGTTTCTGCAGACATTTTTTTAAATGACAAAGAGCGGTGGTGTAAATACATATATTTACTTATCAATTTCATTGCTAAGGGTGCAGAGGTCCCGGCTTCTTGGAGAGGAGCAGTGATTATTCCAGTGTTCAAAAAGGGAGACCATGCACAGCCGAGTAATTATAGGCCAATAAGCCTGATCGACACTGTACAAAAAATAGTTGGTCGTGTGGTTGTAAACAAGCTCCTTGATTGGGCAGAAGAAAATAATATCTTATCACCCTATCAAGCGGGATTTAGAAGGGCAACAAGCACGGTGGACCAAGTATTCCGCTTCCAATTGCTTCAATGGAAGACTGTGGTGCTGGGAGGAGGCAGCCTTTACGCGGCATTTGTCGATTTGAGGGCTGCCTTCGACCTGGTGCCACGGGCAAAATTGTGGAAAGTTCTACAGAGTTTGGGGGTCCCTGAGGAACTATTGACCTTGGTAATGCGATTACATGAGCTTACTTTTGCTAAGATACTGTGGGGAGGCCACGATAAGGTCACAGATGACTTTCCCGTAGAAAGAGAGGTTCGACAGGGGTGTTCAATGGCTCCAACCTTGTTCACTTTGTACATACATGGTGTTGTCCCCCGCATGGTAGCAGCTTCAGTAGATGCACCATCTCTCTCAGGGTTAAAAATTCCTATACTAATGTTTGCGGACGATACGCTAATTTTGTCCAAAACCCCTGGTGGTTTACAGCGTGCCTTGTCCATTTTTGAGTACTTCTGTGAGGAACATGGTTTGGAGGTGAACGCCACTAAAACTAAACTCATGACCTTTAAGCCACATCGCAGCTATAAGGTGAAAATCGTCATGAGCGGGCGGCCTCTTGAGGTGGTAAACTCATTTACATATTTGGGAATTCTTATTGCTGATAATAACAGGTGGAGTCAGCATATAAATATTGCTACCCTGCGACATAAGCAAATATCGGGTGCTATTAATTTGGAACATAGGAAGTCTTTGACTAAACCCGTCAAGCCAGCTCTGCTGGTTTACGAAGCAAAGGCTATAGGGTCCGCACTTTATGGTGCAGAGATATGGGGCTTCGAAAATTTGAACTCTCTGCAAGGGTCAGAGAACAAATTCCTAAGGCTACTCACTGGCACCCCGAAAAGTACTCCACTTCTGCCTCTAAGATATGAGCTTGGTAGGAAACAAATCATGGACCTAGCCAGATTACGACCAATTTTATATTGGCGAAGACTCTGGACCACTCCCGAGCTTGCCTATTATGCCGAAGGTTTTATTGATGTCATAAAGGCGGACTGCTTTCATAAAATTAGTTGGTTGAACACACTGAAGGCTACATTGTTTGAGCTTGGGTTAAGCCCTATATGGCTTGATCCAGCAGGTGCATTATTTCCTTCTCAGTCTGTTCTAAAAAATATATTTGGGGAGTATGTTGCCAGCAGGAGTTTGAGTAATTGTAGTAATGGGTCCATGTCTGCGGGTTTCCTTGAGGTAAAACTGTATCCGGCTTTGGAGTCGTATTGGGATATTATCTCTAAGCCAGGTGACAGGAAGCTACTATTTCAATTAAGAGCTGGAGCCCTCCCCATAAGATCATTGACAGCCAAATGGGGCTCAGGGGGGTGTGACACTTGCCCCGCATGTGGAACTGGGAAGGAAACTCTTGGTCATTTTTTGTTCTCCTGCAAAGCATATTGTGTCCCAAGGCGCGCCTGGCTAGCACCTATGTGTAAGAACCTTGGGACCACTTGTAGTTCTGTTGCCCTGCGCATCATATGTTCAAGCCCACTTACATGGATAACAATAGCCACAGCAAAATATATTGGTTGGGCATGGGCGATCAGGCAGAGACTGCTAGTTAATTAACTATTCTCTGTCTGTAAAACCTGCTTCTACGAACCTGTTCTTATTGCTTTTTAGACTAATAATGAACTTGATAATTATACAGAGACTGCTAGCTAATTGACTATTCTCTGTATATAATTCCTGTTTCTATGAAATCGATACTATCACAGAGATTGCAAGTTAATTACCTATTCTCTGTTTGTAAAAACTGCTTTTATGAATCTGTTCCTGTTAATCTTCAGTCTAATAATGAATTTTGTAATTATACAGAGACTGCTAGTTAATTGACTATTCTCTGTATGTAATCTTTGTTCCCAGGAAATTTACACTACGGCTTTTTAAACTAAAAATGTTTTTATAATAATGTATTAATCAAATCTCCTTTTAATCATTTTATAATACTGTGAATTTTTTTTTACATTGAATGTATTTTTATGGGCCCAATAGTGCTTTGTAAATGTCTCCGACTGTAAATTTAATTCTATTTTAATATTGATAATAATTGTGTATGTCATGCTTTTATGAGTAATCACTCAAATAAAGCACTATTTGACTTGACTTGTAGCCCAAGTATAGCCCAATGACAGAATGTCCCAGAGTGTTCTAAAGAACAACTAGAGCGCTAACAGTCTTACTTATGACAAAAGTATGGCACATCAGAAGCCATCTTGATTGGAATAAGGTGGTAACTCTTAAAACATTTAATTAAAAAAGGAACAAAATGAGGGGGTATATTTTGCCCCACAACATATGATTAGTGCTGCAGAAAGAAAAATTAGGGCACATTTTGAGTGACTTCTCAAATCCTCTTCTATTTCATTAAAAAATTCTGACATGCAGTCTCCCAAGATGGCCACCAGAGACAAAAGAGCCCAAATGTAGCCCAAATATCACCCAGATGTAGCCCAAGTATAGCCCAATGACAGAATGCCCCAGAGTGTTCTAAAGAACAACTAGAGCGCTAACAGTCTTACTTATGACAAAAGTATGGCACACCAGAAGCCATCTTGATTGGAATGAAGTGGTAAGTCTGAAAACATTTAATTTAAAAAAGGAACAAAATGAGGGGGTTCATTTTGCCATAGAAAGTATGATTAGTGCTGCAGATCTTTGTTTTTCTACCCCTGCTTCCTGTCTTGGAGGCTCCTTACCTCGCAGTACAGCGGCCGGGCTTGGCTCCGCCAGAAACTTCACAGAAACCGACCGGCCGGGCTTGGCTCCGCCGGCCGGACTACAGCCCCCAGCATCCCTAGGGGGGCAGCGACGACGCCAGCAACCAGCGCGCCAGGAGGCGCATAAAGCCCAGGCAGGGGCCGAGTTCCCCTTCTTTGTTTTTCTACCCCTGCTTCCTGTCTTGAAGGCTCCTTACCTCGCAGTACAGCGGCCGGGCTTGGCTCCGCCAGAAACTTCACAGAAACCGACCGGCCGGGCTTGGCTCCGCCGGCCGGACTACAGCCCCCAGCATCCCTAGGGGGGCAGCGACGACGCCAGCAACCAGTGCGCCAGGAGGCGCATAAAGCCCAGGCAGGTCCCTCGTCCGGCGAGGAAGCGCGCGGGACGCGCCGGACGAAGCCCGGACTAAGGGCGGACAGTCTAGGACAGTCCGAGACAGGCAGAGACTGGACTGGGCCAGTGACTCTGTCTGTATCTCTAAGGTGAGACTTTCCCATTGCTCGAGGACGAACCAGGATACCATTTGCCATTAACTTTGTTTGATTTCAGGCTAAGTTGCTTGGAGGGTTAGTGGTACACGTTGCTTTTGTATCTACGCAGTGTTCCTGAGAGGGTATTGTATACATTGTATACTGGTGTACTATGTCTAGCAAAAAGCTATCCCCGGCAAAGAATACTATGGACAACTACCTAGTACAGGTAGTGGCTAAAATTAATAGTGAGAGGAGATCCTCACTTGGGTTGGGTACATCTCCTAAATTACCTACATCCATTTTGCCGGTATCTGACCCAGTTCAATCCCCTGACCCAGTTAATAGTAATTGCTCCATTGTAATACCTGATCCTGATGACAATGCTATTTTGGACCAAACTAATTGTGTACTGGAAGTTAGTGGCAGTGAAGATGAGGCTGAATTACATCTACATGAGGAAAAAGTCCCTACTCCAGTGCCTGCGCCGCGCACTACTAGAGGAGCTAGAAAGGGCCAGGCCAAGCGTGGGGGGCTTCGCTCAAGCCGAAAAAAGCCTGCCTCTCCAGCCAGTAACACTGTGGCGGAAGAAGTAGGGTCAATTGATGATGTCTGTATGTCTCTAAACAATGAGCAATTTTAGAAGCTGCTGGGCTTGATAGATACTAAGATTAAAGGAATTGTAAAGCCGTTGGTAGGCAGGATTGAAAAGCTCACTAACGAGGTCAACCGATTAGGGGGCCTTTTGAGTAAAACTTTGGACGAAGTAGAGAAATTGCCTGCAGAGGTTGTAAACAGGGTTGAGTTAAAGAAGGGAACTTCTAGATCTGAGGGTGGTGGAGGAGCAGTTACACTGTCTAATCATCCTGTGGCACCCCAGGTAGTTATAGCGGAAGGCGAGCAAGGGGTAGTTGTACCTCCAGTAGTACCTTCAGCTCCGGAACCTGTGAAAGGCTCGGTTGAGCTTATAGTTGAGGCTTCTCCTTTAGTCCTTGTTTTAGCTAATGTTCCTACACTGGCCCCAGGACAGGACGAAACTAACACATCATTACTGGCTAAGGCCTTACACTGGCTCACTAATAATATGGTGATAACTCCCTGGGGCAAGCAACAGTTGGCAGAGGAACTAGTTATGGCCAGGAGGGTGGAATGGATTGGAAGCAGTCCAAAAACATTTAGTGGTGATTGTGTTGCTTTGAATTTTTCAGATCCTGAGGCATTAACGAATATATTGCCCAATCTTCTACCGCCACAGCGAAGATCCACCGACATCATCCCACTTACCCTAGACTTTTTTTACTATCGAAGTGGGAGGGGTCCTAATCGGTGTACATTAAGGACAAAATGGAATGTGGTATCAACAAAGGGGGGGAATGTTGCCAAACCGAATGAATGGGGACTAAATCTTGAGAATAGGTTCTCGGCCCTCTCCAATCTAAATGACTGTGATTGACTCCTTTGGGGTAAAAGTTTATTACCAACACCTACAAAAGATCTGATTATATGCACACTGCCCGCCCATAATGGTAATGAGGATGGCCAATTGGACGCTTCAAGTATTGTAGCTCAGATAAGGTCAGCAGCACCAGAAGCTGGAGTGCTTTGTTCCTTGATTTTAACTTCAGAAGCGCAATCTGATCGTTTGAATCGGGTGGGAAGCGTAATCTCTTGGAATTTGGCTGGATTGTGTTCTAAATTAGACTGTGGGGACTGGCTCAGCTTTGTGAGTTTATATGATGTTTGTATATTCCAAGAGACCTGGGCATGTGAACCTGTTTTTGTGCTAGGTTATTTAAATTTCTCTGTGCCAGCAATAAAGGGTCCAAAAGGGAGACCAATGGGGGGTCTTACAATCTGGGTTCGTCAGACCCTTAAACTTACCATTAAAAACATAGAGACTAGCCATAATGACATTCAGTTGATCAGGGTAACCAGCGATATATTGGGGTCGCTTGATATATACAACATATATGCTAGGAGTACTAAGGGTGGCCGATCCGACGTTCTAACTGCCTTGGGTAATTTCCTTGATATATTTTCCCCTGGTAATAATGTTGTGATAGCAGGCGACCTTAATCGGACCTTTGAGCCTCTGGTAATGTGTGAGGCCTCCTTTGGTACAGAAGAGGACTCCCAATGGGGTATTCCTGCGCTAGATCTGAAGCCAGTCACACGTTGGACCGAGGACATCATAGATCTGAATGCCATGTGCCTTGAAAATGGTCTAAGAGCTCTGAACGGACGAACTGCACTGGACAAAAACGGCTCTATGACCTTCGATAATGGAAGACACAAAAGTAGGATAGACTATGTTATTTGCAGTTTGTTGCTGTGGCCATCTGTCTGTGATATGGAGGTTGTTATGAGACCTGAGAGCGACCACAACCCCCTATGTGTAGAGCACAAATGGTGGTCCGCGGGTACAAATTCAACTTGCCTGAATGCTCTTGTTCCACCCTTGGTCATTCCAGAAAATAACATGCGTAGGCTTAAATGGGCTAGCGTAGTGACTAATCAACAGGCTATCGATAACATCAACTATGAAACTGACAAAGCTATAGTAGCTTTGGAAACAATTAGTGTTTCTTCCTCTGGCCTGGGGGAGGTGGTTGATATCCATGACACCCTTTTTGCTAAGATTAAAAAACACTTTTTGAAACCTGCAAGGCGTAATGGAGCTAGAGTCAGCAAATATGCAAAATGGTACAATGCTGAATGTAGGGCCGCACGATTGGCACTGGGCCAGGCCATCAAAAAGAGGGTGGCCAAAACTACCCGCCTAGCCAGAAAGAGTTACAAAGCCTGCATAGTGAAAGCTAAAAGAGCCTGGGACGAGGTTCACTGGTGTAAACTGAAGGAAGCCAGTGACAGAAAGGATTCCAGAGCGTTCTGGAATATTGTGAAATGGGGTAGTGAGAGAGTAGAGGAATCCCCTAACAACAACGTACCTCAGGAGGCCTGGGTAAAATTTTTTAGTTCACAGTATGCTCTTAATACTCAGATTACAGGCGAGGACAGTATTATTATGTCCTTCTCTCAAGGTAATCTTTTTACTGACAAAGAGATTATGATTGCTATAAATGCTGTGAATAGAGGACATGCTCCTGGTTTGGATGGCGTCCCTGCAGACATTTTTTTAAATGACAAAGAGCGGTGGTGTAAATACATATATTTACTTATCAATTTCATTGCTAAGGGTGCAGAGGTCCCGGCTTCTTGGAGAGGAGCAGTGATTATTCCAGTGTTCAAAAAGGGAGACCATGCACAGCCGAGTAATTATAGGCCAATAAGCCTGATCGACACTGTACAAAAAATTGTTGGTTGTGTGGTTGTAAACAAGCTCCTTGATTGGGCAGAAGAAAATAATATCTTATCACCCTATCAAGCTGGATTTAGAAGGGCAACAAGCACGGTGGACCAAGTATTCCGCTTCCAATTGCTTCAATGGAAGACTGTGGTGCTGGGAGGAGGCAGCCTTTACGAGGCATTTGTCGATTTGAGGGCTGCCTTCGACCTGGTGCCACGGGCAATATTGTGGCAAGTTCTACAGAGTTTGGGGGTCCCCGAGGAACTATTGACCTTGGTAATGTGATTACATGAGCTTACTTTTGCTAAAATACAGTGGGGAGGCCACGATAAGGTCACAGAACCCTATGTCCGCCACTTACTAGATACCTCCTTCAAATCCCAGAGTGTCCCCAAAGCTTGGAAGCAAGCAATTGTACTCCCCCTGCAAAAAAAAGCCAATGTGAATTTTGAAAAATTTGACAACCTCCGCCCCATCTCCCTCCTGCCCTATATGGCTAAAGTGGCGGAAGAAATAGCCAACGTACAACTCATGCAGTTCGTGGAGGAGGCTTCGCTACTCCACGACTCGCAATTTGGCTTCCGTCCCCGTCATTCGACGGAATCGGCACTTCTTGTGGCGGTTGAAGCACTACGACAGGGTGTGGATGAGGGCCAAACTATGGCTTTGATCTTGCTCGATCTAAGCGCAGCATTCGACACTGTAGCACATTCCACCTTGCTACAGTGTCTGAATGAAGGTGGGGTTACAGGCGCTGCGCTTGGCTGGATCGGGTCCTTCCTGTCTGACAGGTGCTTCCAGGTCAGGCTGGGTGAATGCTATTCGAGGGAGATTGAGTTGGGCCAGGGCGTGCCTCAGGGTTCGTCCCTGAGCCCAACCCTATTCAATATCTACGTCTCCCCCCTAGCGGCCATCGTGGAGGGACACGGCCTTCGCCTGGTGTCCTACGCCGACGACACGCAGTTGGTCGTCTCCCTATCGCGTGCGCCCGGTCTTGCAGCGGACATCTTCAGGAACTGCATGCAAGATCTTGCAGCCTGGATGTCCGCAAACTGTTTAAAGTTGAACGGTAGCAAGACTGAGGTGCTCGTGGTGGGGGGTGGGCCCTCTGCTTGGTCGTCGGCGTGGTGGCCACCCTGCCTGGGTGAGGTCCCCGTACCTTGCCAAGAGGCCAGGAACCTTGGCGTGTGGCTGGATAAAGACCTTGCCTTTGGTCCCCAGATCAGCCGGGTGACGGGGGTATGTTTCGGTGTCCTAAGAGCCTTAAGGAAAGTCCTAGATCTGCTTCCCATTTCTGCTCGAAGGACGCTGGTGCACGCCCTGGTCACCTCGCGACTTGATTATGGGAACCTGCTCTATCTGGGGGCCACGGGCAAGGTCATGGGCCGCCTCCAAGTGCTTAAAAATGCCGCGGCGCGGCTGGTGCTCAGGCTCCCCAGGAGGTCACCCTCCAAACCTGCTCTTCAAGCCCTCCATTGGCTTCCCTTGGAGAAGAGGGTTGAGTTCAAGGCCCTCTCCACATGCCATCGCATTCTGAGCGGTAAAGCCCCTGAACCGCTTCAGAGTCTGGTGACCCATTACGAGCCCACTCGCAACCTACAGTCCTCTCAGACTGGGCTACTAAGGGTACCCAGAGTAAGGAAGGCGCGTAAAGGAGGGAGATCTTTTAGACATCTCGCCCCCAGATGTTGGAATGTCCTACCCCCTGAACTGCGACATGAACCATCGGAAATCCTGTTCAGGAAAAAGCTTAAAACTCACCTTTTCAGCAGGTAGCCTTCAGTGGGAGGGGGGGGGGGCGACCACTCACTTATCACAGCGCGGGGACACGCCAGTGGCGTCACCAGGCGCTTTACAAATGCCCAATAATAATAATAATAATAACAGATGACTTTCCCGTAGAAAGAGGGGTTCGACAGGGGTGTTCAATGGCTCCAACCTTGTTCACTTTGTACATAAATGGTGTTGTCCCCCGCATGGTAGCAGCTTCAGTAGATGCACCATCTCTCTCAGGGTTAAAAATTCCTATACTAATGTTTGCGGACGATACGCTCATTTTGTCCAAAACCCCTGGTGGTTTACAGCGTGCCTTGTCCACTTTTTGAGTACTTCTGTGAGGAACATGGTTTGGAGGTGAACGCCACTAAAACTAAACTCATGACCTTTAAGCCACATCGCAGCTATAAGTCGAAAATCGTCATGAGCGGGCGGCCTCTTGAGGTGGTAAACTCATTTACATATTTGGGAATTCTTATTGCTGATAATAACAGGTGGAGTCAGCATATAAATATTGCTACCCTGCGACATAAGCAAATATCGGGTGCTATTAATTTGGAACATAGGAAGTCTTTGACTAAACCCGTCAAGCCAGCTCTGCTGGTTTACTAAAGCAAAGGCTATAGGGTCCGCACTTTATGGTGCAGAGATATGGGGCTTCGAAAATTTGAACTCTCTGCAAGGGTCAGAGAACAAATTCCTAAGGCTACTCACTGGCACCCCGAAAAGTACTCCACTTCTGCCTCTAAGATATGACCTTGGTAGGAAACAAATCATGGACCTAGCCAGATTACGACCAATTTTATATTGGCAAAGACTCTGGACCACTCCCGAGCTTGTGCATTATGCCGAAGGTTTTATTGATGTCATAAAGGCAGACTGCTTTCATAAAATTAGTTGGTTGAACACACTGAAGGCTACATTGTTTGAGCTTGGGTTAAGCCCTATACGGCTTGATCCAGCAGGTGCATTATTTCCTTCTAAGTCTGTTCTAAAAAATATATTTTGGGAGTATGTTGCCAGCAGGAGTTTGAGTAATTGTAGTAATGGGTCCATGTCTGCGGGTTTCCTTGAGGTAAAACTGTATCCGGCTTTGGAGTCGTATTGGGATATTATCTCTAAGCCAGGTGACAGGAAGCTACTATTTCAATTAAGAGCTGGAGCCCTCCCCATAAGATCATTGACAGCCAAATGGGGCTCAGGGGGGTGTGACACTTGCCCCGCATGTGGAACTGGGAAGGAAACTCTTGGTCATTTTTTGTTCTCCTGCAAAGCATATTGTGTCCCAAGGCGCGCCTGGCTAGCACCTATGTGTAAGAACCTTGGGACCACTTGTAGTTCTGTTGCCCTGCGCATCATATGTTCAAGCCCACTTACATGGATAACAATAGCCACAGCAAAATATATTGGTTGGGCATGGGCGATCAGGCAGAGACTGCTAGTTAATTAACTATTCTCTGTCTGTAAAACCTGCTTCTACGAACCTGTTCTTATTGCTTTTTAGACTAATAATGAACTTGATAATTATACAGAGACTGCTAGCTAATTGACTATTCTCTGTATATAATTCCTGTTTCTATGAAATCGATACTATCACAGAGATTGCAAGTTAATTAACTATTCTCTGTTTGTAAAAACTGCTTTTATGAATCTGTTCCTGTTACTCTTCAGTCTAATAATGAATTTGGTAATTATACAGAGACTGCTAGTTAATTGACTATTCTCTGTATGTAATCTTTGTTCCCAGGAAATTTACACTACGGCTTTTTAAACTAAAAATGTTTTTATAATAATGTATTAATCAAATCTCTTTTTAATCATTTTATAATACTGTGGATTTTTTTTACATTGAATGTATTTTTATGGATCCAATAGTGCTTTGTAAATGTCTCCGACTGTAAATTTAATTCTATTTTAATATTGGTAATAATTGTGTATGTCATGCTTTTATGAGTAATCACTCGAATAAAGCACTATTTGACTTGACTTGTAGCCCAAGTATAGCCCAATGACAGAATGTCCCAGAGTGTTCTAAAGAACAACTAGAGCGCTAACAGTCTTACTTATGACAAAAGTATGGCACATCAGAAGCCATCTTGATTGGAATGAAGTGGTAACTCTTAAAACATTTAATTTAAAAAGGAACAAAATGAGGGGGTTCATTTTGCCATAGAAAGTATGATTAGTGCTTCAGAAAGAAAAATTAGGGCACTTTTTGAGTGACTTCTCAAATCCTCTTCTATTTCATTAAAAAATTCTGACATGCAGTCTCCCAAGATGGCCACCAGAGACAAAAGAGCCCAAATGTAGCCCAAATATCACCCAGATGTAGCCCAAGTATAGCCCAATGACAGAATGCGCCAGAGTGTTCTAAAGAACAACTAGAGCGCTAACAGTCTTACTTATGACAAAAGTATGGCACACCAGAAGCCATCTTGATTGGAATGAAGTGGTAAGTCTGAAAACATTTAATTTAAAAAAGGAACAAAATGAGGGGGTTCATTTTGCCATAGATAGTATGATTAGTGCTTCAGAAAGAAAAATTAGGGCACATTTTGAGTGACTTCTCAAATCCTCTTCTATTTCATCAAAAAAATTCTGACATGCAGACTTAAACATGCACTTTGAATACCAGCAGCAGACTTCCCTGGTGAGCAGTAGCTTTACTACAGTGATATAATGAGCAACTAGTGTTAACATTCAGAATTTATGGCAAATGTGTGACGCATCTGAATGCCTTCTTGATGGAACCAAAGTAAACAAGCATTAAAAATGCAATAGATCTCGCCCTCGTTTAAGTTAAAGCCATTCTGTTTGTAATGAGGTGGCTTTATAGGTTTGCTTTTAATAGTGTTTTTCAAACTTTCATGCAAATAACATGCACATGTATGCATATATGTATATGTATGCATGCATTTATATTTGTATTTATATAGATATGCAGATTATATATGTTTATATATGTATGTATATATATATTCACTGAAAAAACCATAGGTTATAGACCATATATAGTTAGGAATTTGCATTTACAAAACCTTGAAAATTCACTGAAAAAACCATAGGTTAGAGACCATATATAGTTAGCTGGACATTTTATTGACATAAAACCAATGAAATTCCATATATAGTTAGTTGCACTAACTATATATCGCGCACCCACAATCCACTGCTGATGATGTCACATATTACATCATTCATGACATGGTCAGTGACATCACTGATGACATCACTGATGACATCTCAAATGACATCACTGATGACATCACTGATGACATCTCAAATGACATCACTGATGACATCATCTAGTGTCTGTGTGTTTTTGTAAAGTTTAAATATGTTTTACATATTGAAGAATGAGTGGATGTATGGAAGACTGAGTGTGTGTGTGGCTGGCTGGGAGGTGTGTGACTCTGTGCATATCAATGTGTACTTGTATCAGTGATTGTATAAGAGAGTAAGTATGTGTTAGTATATGTGTGAAAAGTATGGTGTTCTGTGTTTAACTGTATAGATGAGGAAATCGAAGTGTGATTGATTCTTCACAGGACTGACTAGGTGTATGAGTGCATATGATAGTGTTGTAATAATGAGTGACTGTATGTATGAGTGATTGTATGGGTGAATGAGTGAATGTGTGTGTAGACGTAGGAATCAGTGAGTGCGTATGTAGTAACTGGTATTGGTGTGTCATGATGTCATCAGTGATGTCATTTGAGATGTCATCAGTGATGTCATTTGAGATGTCATCAGTGATGTCATCAGTGATGTCACTGAAGTATGGTGTTCTGTGTTTAACTGTATAGATGAGGAAATGGAAGTGTGATTGATTCTTTACAGGACTGACTAGGTGTGTGAGTAACTCCATGGATGAGTGGCAGTGTGTGAGTGTCTGCATAGGTGTATGAGTGCATATGATAGTGTTGTAATAATGAGTGACTGTATGTATGAGTGATTGTATGGGTGAATGAGTGAATGTGTGTGTAGACGTAGGAATCAGTGAGTGCGTATGTAGTAACTGGTATTGGTGTGTCATGATGTCATCAGTGATGTCATTTGAGATGTCATCAGTGATGTCATTTGAGATGTCATCAGTGATGTCATCAGTGATGTCACTGACCATGTCATGAATGATGTAATATGTGACATCATCAGCAGTGGATTGCGGGTGCGCGATATATAGTTAGTGCAACTAACTATATATGGAATTTCATTGGTTTTATGTCAATAAAATGTCCAGCTAACTATATATGGTCTCTAACGTATGGTTTTTTCAGTGAATTTTCAAGGTTTTGTAAATGCAAATTCCTAACTATATATGGTCTATAACCTATGGTTTTTTCAGTGAATTTCATTGGTTTTTTAAAAGCTAATATCTATAGCTGTAAAATATATTCTTTATTACGTGACGTATCACGTAGCCACGTGAGACGCCTCATGACGCGTCGCATAACCGTGACGTATCGGCTCTGCAGCGCAAACAAAACCCGTAACGTAAGCGTGCCGGAGCACGCTTACAGATATATATATTTTTTTTAACCTTAATTAGACAAAATCCAGATGTGCACATATCTTGAGGCCTTGCAAAGGCACATCAAACAAACAGTCCCTACAATTTTGCCAAGTTTGCTGGAAATCTATTCCCTTAATTTATTTTTTTACTGTTTCTCTTGGTTTTCCCCTTGTTACGCTTACCGGGACGCTACCCGGTACGCGAACCGGACGCTCCAAAAACACAAGATGGCGGACTCCCGTTACGCTGCCGGTTAGCTGCCCGGTTCGCGTACCGGGAAGCGCCTCTACCGCGAAAAATCGCGGGGGACTTTAATATCCCCCTCATCAATCCTAGGGGGTCAGGAGGGGTTTACCTTGCCCCCTTTCCTTCATTTCCCCCTTCTTTTTTCACCACATCTTGTCTCTCGAACCTACCGAGAGACAAGATGGCGGCCGCTCCGGACTGTTTACAATGTTGACAGCTACGTGCCCGGTGAGCTGCCCGGTGAGCTGCCCGGTTCGCGTACCGGGACGCGCCTCTACGGCGTAAAATCGCAAAAAAATTTTTTATTTTTATTTTAATATCCCCCTCATCAATCCTAGGGGATCAGGAGTGGTCTACCTTGCCCCCTTTCCTTCATTTCCCCCTTCGTTTTTCACCACATCTTGTCTCTCGATCGTACCGAGAGACAAGATGGCGGCCACTCCGGACTGTTTAGAATGTTGACAGACACCAGAGAGCCAATCAGCTTCGCTTCGCGAAGTTCCGTTACACGTCAGGTACGCGAACCGGGGCGCTAACCGGAGCGCTGTCACAGATATATATATTTTTTTAAACGTTAATTTCTCAAAATCCACTGGAGCACATATATTGAGACATAGCAAAGGCACGTCGGGCAAACCATATCTACAATTTTGCCAAGTTTCATGTAAATCTATTCAGCCGTTCGAGCTAAAAGTGAGTCCAACCGCCCTATGGAAAAATGAATGGGAAAAACGCGTTTTGGGACCCCCCTTTTTTCTCGGCCCCCCCTTGACGAAACCCCTCCCAAATTTTCAGGGGCTGCTCAGAAACAAAATGTGCCATTTTCCTGAAAATTTCAGCCAATTCCGTCCACAAACGCCAAAGTTATTAGACATAGAATTTTCAGAAATCCCATAGAGAAAAAATCCTAACTATATATACCCACTGGCTATCGCCAGTAGGTAATATACATATATAAACATATATAATCTGCATATCTATATAAATATAAATGCATGCATACATATACATATATGCATACATATGCATGTTATTTACATGAAAGTTTTAAAAACACTAATAAAAGCAAAGCTAAAAAGCCACCTCATTACAAACAGAATGGCTTTAACTTAAACGAGGGCGAGATCTATTGCATTTTCAATGCTTGTTTACTTTGGTTCTATCAAGAAGGCATTCAGATGTGTCACACATTTGCCATAAATTCTGAATGTTAGCACTCTAGTTGCTCATTAGATCACTGTAGTAAAGCTAGTGCTCACCAGGGAAGTCTGCTGCTAATCATGGTTTGCAGCCATTTTCCCGCATTTTTTATCCCGCAGACTTTCAGTCCGCATACCATTATCCCGCAAGGTCATTGACCTCGCATACCATTATCCCGCATTTTTTCAAAACGCATGTGCATTTATTGCGCATGCCTTTACAAAGAATTACGTTTTAAAGGCATGTATGGTAAATGCATTTGCGTTGTGAAAACCTCGATGACGAGAGAGGTAAGTGGGTTTGTGTTAATTTTTTCGTGGGTTAGTGATTGTGTAGTGTAGTGTAGTGTTGTGTAGTGTAGTGTTGTGTTAGTGTAGTGTAGAGTTGTGGTGGTTGTTTAGTGTAGGGTCATGCTGGGGGTAGTGTTTTAGGGTTTAGGGTTGTGTTGTAGTGTTTGCGTAGTGTATGGTCATGCTGGGGGTAGTGTTTTAGGGTTTAGGGTAGTGTTGTAGTGTTTGCGTAGTGTAGGGTCATGCTGGGGGTAGTGTTTTAGGGTTTAGGGTTGTGTTGTAGTGTTTGCGTAGTGTAGGGTCATGCTGGGGCTAGTGTTTTAGGGTTTAGGGTAGTGTTGTAGTGTTTGCGTAGTGTAGGGTCATGCTGGGCGTAGTGTTTTAGGGTTTAGGATAGTGTTGTAGTGTTTGCGTAGTGTAGGGTCATGCTGGGGGTAGTGTTTTAGGGTTTTGGGTAGTGTTGTAGTGTTTGCGTAGTGTAGGGTCATGCTGGGGTGTAGTATTTTAGGGTTTAGGGTAGTGTTGTAGTGTTTGCGTAGTGTAGGGTCATGCTGGGGGTAGTGTTTTAGGGTTTTGGGTAGTGTTGTAGTGTTTGCGTAGTGTAGGGTCATGCTGGGGGTAGTGTTTTAGGGTTTTGGGTAGTGTTGTAGTGTTTGCGTAGTGTAGGGTCATGCTGGGGTGTAGTGTTTTAGGGTTTTGGGTAGTGTTGTAGTGTTTGCGTAGTGTAGGGTCATGCTGGGGTGTAGTGTTTTAGGGTTTTGGGTAGTGTTGTAGTGTTTGCGTAGTGTAGGGTCATGCTGGGGTAGTGTTTTAGGGTGTTGGGTAGTGTTGTAGTGTTTGCGTAGTGTAGGGTCATGCTGGGGGTAGTGTTTTAGGGTTTAGGGTTGTGTTGTAGTGTTTGCGTAGTGTAGGGTCATGCTGGGGGTAGTGTTTTAGGGTTTAGGGTTGTGTTGTAGTGTTTGTGTAGTGTAGGGTCATGCTGGGGGTAGTGTTTTAGGGTTTAGGGTAGTGTTGTAGTGTTTGCGTAGTGTAGGGTCATGCTGGGGTGTAGTGTTTTAGGGTTTTGGGTAGTGTTGTAGTGTTTGCGTAGTGTAGGTTCATGCTGGGGGTAGTGTTTTAGGGTTTAGGGTAGTGTTGTAGTGTTTGTGTAGTGTAGGGTCATGCTGGGGGTAGTGTTTTAGGGTTTAGGGTAGTGTTGTACTGTTTGTGTAGTGTAGGGTCATGCTGGGGGTAGTGTTTTAGGGTTTAGGGTAGTTTAGTTGTTTAGTGTATGCTAAAGGCATATTCGTTCTAAAAGTTTTCGTTATTTTAATTTGCGGCCTAATAGTACATGCGGGATTTTTTTTGCGGACTGATGGTATGCGGGATTTCGTCATATATTCGCTAATCATACTTTCTATGGCAAAATGAACCCCCTCATTTTGTTCCTTTTTAAATTAAATGTTTTAAGAGTTACCACTTTATTCCAATCAAGATGGCTTCAGGTGTGCCATACCTTTGTAATAAGTAGGACTGTTAGCACTCTAGTTGTTCTTTAGAACACTCTGGGACATTCTGTCATTGGGCTATAGTTGGGCTACATCTGGCTGATATTTGGGCTACATTTGTTTTTTTTTGTCTCTGGTGGCCATCTTTGGGCTACATTGGGCTACATTGGGCTACATTTGGGCTCCAACATATATATAGCCCAATGTAGCCCAATATATATTTTTCAAAGTTAATTTTCGTAAAAACCACTGGAGCCTATATCTTGAGACATAGCAAAGGCACATCGGGCTACCAGTCCCTACAATTTTGCCAAGTTTGGTGTAAATCCATTCAGCCGTTCAGGCTAAAAGTGAGGCCAACCGCCCTATGGAAAATTGCATGGGAAAAACACGTTTTGGGACCCCCCTTTTTTCTCGGCCCCCCCTTGACGAAACCCCCCCAAATTTTCAGGGGCTGCTCAGAAACAAAATGTTCCATTTTCCTGAAAATTTCAGCCAATTCTGTCCTCAAACGCCAAAGTTATTCGACATAGAATTTTCAAAAATCCCATAGGAAAAAAATCCTAACTATATATACCTACTGGCTATCAGCAGTAGGTAATATATATTCACTGAAAAAAACATAGGTTTCAGGCCTTATATAGTTAGGAATTAGCATTTAAAAAAACCTTTGAAATTCACTGAAAAAACCATAGGTTTCAGGAGTTATATAGTTAGGAATTAGCTTTTACAAAACCTTTGAAATTCACTCAAAAAACTGTAAGTTTTAGTGGTGTTATAGTTAGCTGGACATTTTACTCATACAAAACCATTGAAATTGCTCCTATATAGTTAGTTGTACTGTGGGGGATGTGTGGGGTGTGTCTGTGAGGTGTGTGTGTGTGTGTGGGGGGGAGTGAGGTGTGTGTGGGTGGGGGTTTGTGGGGTGTGTGGGTGTAGGTGGGGGTGTATGGTATGTGTGTGGGTGTGGGTGTGTGGGGTGTTTGGGTGTGGGTGGAGGTGTGGGTGTATGAGGTATGGTGGGGTGTGTGTGGGGGGGTGGGTGTGGCATGTGTGGGGGTGGGGGTATGTGCGCAAAAAAAAAAAAAAATGAGTGTGTGTGTGAGGGGGGGGGGGGTGGGTGGGCGTGGGGTGTGTGTGGGGGGGTATCTGTGTGGGGTGTGTGTGGGGGGGTATCTGTGTGGGGTGTGTGTGTAGGATGTGTGGGTGTGTGTGTGGGGTGTGTGTGTGGGTGTGGGTGTGTGTGTGGGGCGGTGGGTGTGTGTGTGTGAGAGGAGTGTGTGCGTGTGTGTGTGTGTGTGTGTGTGTGAGTGAGGTGTGTGTGGTGTGTGTGTGTGTGTGTGAGGTGTGTGTCAGAGGTGTGTGTGTGTGGGGAAGGGGTGAGGTGTGTGTGGGGGATGTGTGGGGTGTGTCTGTGAGGTGTGTGTGTGGGGGGGGATTGAGGTGTGTGTGGGTGGGGGTGTGTGGGGTGTGTGGGTGTAGGTGGGGGTGTGGGTGTGTAAGGTGTGTGTGTGGTTGTGGGTGTGTGGGGTGTTTGGGTGTGGGTGGAGGTGTGCATGTATGAGGTATGTGTGGGGGTGTATGTGGGGGGGTGGGTGTGGGGTGTGTGTGTGGGGGGGTATGTGTGTGGGGCACCCCCTCAAAAAAAGAAAAAATAATAATAAGTGTGTGTGTGTGTGGTGTGTGTGTGTGGGGGTGTGTGTGTGGGGGGGTATGTGTGTGGGGTGTGTGTGTGTAGGATGTGTGTGTGTGGAGGGGTGTGTGTGTGGGTGTGTGTGTAGGGGTGTGTGTGGGTGTGTGTGTGTGAGGAGTGTGTGTGTGGGTGTGTGTGTGTGTGAGAGGTGTGTGAGTGGTGTGTGTGTGTGTGTGGGGGGGGTGTCAGAGGTGTGTGTGTGTGGGGGAGGGGTGAGGTGTGTGTGGGGGATGTGTGGGGTGTGTCTGTGAGGTGTGTGTGTGTGGGGGGGAGTGAGGTGTGTGTGGGTGGGGGTTTGTGGGGTGTGTGGGTGTAGGTGGGGGTGTGGGGGTGTATGGTATGTGTGTGGGTGTGGGTGTGTGGGGTGTTTGGGTGTGGGTGGAGGTGTGGGTATATGAGGTATGGTGGGGTGTGTTTGGGGGATGGGTGTGGGGTGTGTGTGTGTGGGGGTATGTGTGTGGGGCACCCCCTCAAAAAAATAAAAAAAATAATGAGTGTGTGTGTGGGGGGAGTGGGGGGGTGGGGTGTGTGTGGGGGGTATGTGTGTGGGGTGTGTGTGTGTAGGATGTGTGGGTGTGTGTGTGGGGTGTGTGTGTGGGTGTGGGTGTGTGTGTGGGGCAGTGGGTGTGTGTGTGTGAGAGGAGTGTGTGTGTGTGTGTGTGTGTGTGTGAGGTGTGTGTGGTGTGTGTGTGTGTGTGTGAGGTGTGTGTCAGAGGTGTGTGTGTGTGTGGGGAAGGGGTGAGGTGTGTGTGGGGGATGTGTGGGGTGTGTCTGTGAGGTGTGTGTGTGTGGGGGGAGTGAGGTGTGTGTGGGTGGGGGTGTGTGGGGTGTGTGGGTGTAGATGGGGGTGTGGGTGTGTAAGGTGTGTGTGTGGTTGTGGGTGTGTGGGGTGTTTGGGTCTGGGTGGAGGTGTGCGTGTATGAGGTATGTGTGGGGGTGTATGTGGGGGGGTGGGTGTGGGGTGTGTGTGGGGGGGGGTATGTGTGTGGGGCACCCCTTCAAAAAAAGAAAAAATAATAATAAGTGTGTGTGTGTGTGGTGTGTGTGTGTGGGGGGGTATGTGTGTGGGGTGTGTGTGTGTAGGATGTGTGTGTGGGGGGTGTGTGTGTGTGGGTGTGTGTGTAGGGGTGTGTGTGGGTGAGGAGTGTGTGTGGGTGTGTGTGTGTGTGAGAGGTGTGTGTGTGGTGTGTGTGTGTGTGTGTGTGGGGGGGGGTGTCAGAGGTGTGTGTGTGTGGGGGAGGGGTGAGGTGTGTGTGGGGGATGTGTGGGTTGTGTCTGTGAGGTGTGTGTGTGGGGGGGGAGTGAGGTGTGTGTGGGTAGGGGTGTTTGGGGTGTGTGGGTGTAGGTGGGGGTGTGGGTGTGTAAGGTGTGTGTGTGTGTGTGGGTGTGTGGGGTGTTTGGGTGTGGGTGGAGGTGTGGGTGTGTGAGTTATGTGTGGTGGTGTGTGTGGGAGGGGTGGGTGTGGGGTGTGTGTATGTGGGGGTATGTGTGTGGGGTATGTGTGTGTATGAGTAAAATGTTCAGCTAACTATAACTGGTGTCAAACCTATGGTTTTCTCAGTGAATTTAATAGGTTTTTTAAATGCTAATTCCTAACTATATAAGGCCTGAAACCTTTGTTTTTTTCAGTGAACTCGCAAGGTTTTTTAAATGCTAATTCTATTAGCGGATAGCATTTATATATGTTAATATCCGTATGGGACCACCTGAACAGCCCTAGGGGGGTCAGAGTGTTTCTACAAGGCCCCCAAATCTTTTTTTTTCTTGTAAAAAAATGAGGTACGCGTACCGTAAGCGTACCCGCAATTTTCCGTTTTTTTTTTTGGGGCCTTGGGGGTCCTTGTGGGACCCCCTGAGCAGGCCTAGGGGGTCAGGATGCTTCTACCCTGCCCCCTTTTTGAGTTCTACATGTTTGTTTTTCTGCTTTCCTGTACCTCAGTCTACCGAGGCACAAGATGGCTGCCAACAGTTTCTGTTTTGGAGTGTTGACAGACATTGGCAGCCAATCAGAATGCAGCTCGCGCACTAGACGTACGCGTACGGTACGCGTACGTGCGCGTACCGTAAGCGTACGGGTAAGCTCACGGGTAAGCTGCCATAGATATATACATTTTTTTGAACCTAAATTACTCTAAATCCTCTGGAGCACATATCTTGAGACATAGCAAAGGCACATCGGGCTACCAGTCCCTACAATTTTGCCAAGTTTGGTGTAAATCCATTCAGCCGTTCGAGCTAAAAGTGCGACCGACCGCCCTATGGAAATTAACATGGGGAAAACACATTTTGGGACCCCCCTTTTATCTCGGCCACCGCTTGACGAATCCCCCCCCCAGACTTTCAGGGAAGGACCGGAGTGCCGCGAGGCAAAGTTGCTGAAAAATTCAGGCAGATTCCTCAACCGGCGCCAAAGTTATTCCCAATAGAATGTTGCGATTTCCCTATGGAAATCAATCCTAACTATATATACCTACTGGCGACCGCCAGTAGGTAATATATACATATACATATATATAAATGCATAGATATGCATATATATATGTGTATATGTGCGCGTGTAGATAGACCGAGGCACAAGAAAGCAGAAAAACAAACGTGAAGAACACAAAAAGGGGGCAGGGTAGATACATCCTGACCCCCTAGGCCTGCCCAGGTGGTCCCACAAGGACATAAAAGGCCCACATTTAAAAAAAAAAACCTGGTCTGTTTTTTTTAAAATTACCCCTCGGGGGGACCAAATCGCGGTGGCATAGTGATAAAGAAGTGTGGGGGGTCCACAGTCCCCCCCCACTGCCCCGGGGACCGCTGCCCCTGGCCAAAGCAACGCAGCCCCGTGGCGCATACTGGAGGCTCCTGGTGGGCTACTTGGCCCCCAGGGACCCCCAGTATGCAAGGGGAATTAGTTCCTATTCCGAAAACACGCCAGGGGTTGCGCTGCAGAGAGGTGTAAAAAAGGGTGTGGCCTCATTACACCTCTCTGCAATGCAGCCCCCTGGCGCATACTGCAAGTTCTAGGTGGGCTAGTTGGCCCGAGGGACCCGCAGTATGCAACGGGAATTAGTTCCCCCCCTGCAAACACGCCCGGGGGCTGCGTTGCAGAGAGGTGTAAAAAAGGGTGTAGCCTCATTACACCTCTCTGTAATGCAGCTCCCTGGCCTATACTGGAGGCTCCTGGTGGGCTAGTTGCCCCCCAGGGACCCCCAGTATGCAAGGGGAATTAGTTCCTCCTCTGCAAACGCGCCAGGGGTTGCGCTGCAGAACATTGTAAAAAGGGGGCGTGCCCTCTGAACACCTGCCTGCAAAAATTTAGTAAATCAGTATAAAAAAAATACCAATTAATACATTTAAAAATTGTCATTTAAAAAACCTTCGAAATTCAATGAAAAAACTATAGGTTTTAGGCCTTATATAGTTAGGACTTAGCATTTAAAAAACCTTGCAAATTCACTGAAACAAACATAGATTTCAGACCTTATATAGTTTGGAATTAGCATTTAAAAAACCTTGGAAATTCACTGAAAAAGAAACCATAGGTTTCAGGCCTTATATAGTTAGGAATTAGCTTTTAAATAACCTTTGAAATTCACTAAAAAAACTATACGTTTTAGGGGTGTTATAGTTAGCTGGACATTTCACTCATACAAAACCATTGAAATTGCTCCTATATAGTTAGTTGTACTAACTATATTTCACACTATATTGTGTGAGTGACTGTATGGATAACTGTATACTTGTAATAATGATTTTATAATTCACTAAGTATGACTTACTATCTAAATGAATAGAAGAAGTGGTGTTTGTATAAGTGTTTTGCTAAGTAAATATGTAAGTATGATCCATTGTTTGCAGAAGTGAGTAGGATGACTTCATATGTGAATAGGATGCGTGCTGTGTCGATATAGATGTATAAGTATTTTTAATAGTGTTCTATTGTTCATTGACAGCATGTATGAGTGAATCCATAGGTAAGTGATTAGATGTGTGTATACCTCTATGAATCACTGAGTGGATTTTTAGATACTTGTATTGCTGTGACAATGGATTTAAATACGTGGATGATGTCATCAGTGATGTCATCAGTGATGTCATTTGAGATGTCATCAGTGATGTCACTGACCATGTCATGAATGATCTAATATGTGACATCATCAGCAGTGGATTGCGGGTGCGCGAAATATAGTTAGTACAACTAACTATATAGGAGCAATTTCAATGGTTTTGTATGAGTAAAATGTCCAGCTACCTATAACACCACTAAAACTTATAGTTTTTTGAGTGAATTTCAAAGGTTTTGTAAAAGCTAATTCCTAACTATATAACTCCTGAAACCTATGGTTTTTTCAGTGAATTTCAAAGGTTTTTAAATGCTAATTCCTAACTATATAAGGCCTGAAACCTATGTTTTTTTCAGTGAATTTGCAAGGTTTTTTAAATGCTAATTCCTAACTATATAAAGCCTGAAACCTATGGTTTTTCAGTGAATTTCAAAGGTTTTTTAAATGCCAATTCCTAACTATATAAGGCCTGAAACCCTTGGTTTTTTCAGTGAATTCGCAAGGTTTTTTAAATGCTAATTCCTAACTATATAAGGCCTGAAACCTATGTTTTTTTCATTGAATTCGCCAGGTTTTTTAAATGCTAATTCTTTTAGCGGATAACGTTTTTATATATTAAAACATTTTTTAAATCTCAAATGCCTGCTTTGCTAACAGAGTTTTTAAGCACAGGCTCTTTTGTCTCTGGTGGCCATCTTGGGAGACTGCATATCAGAATTTTTTTAATGCAATATAAGAGGATTTGAGAAGTCACTCAAAATGTGCCCTAATTTTTCTTTCTTCAGCACTAATCATAATTTCTATGGCAAAATGAACCCCCTCATTTTGTTCCTTTGCAAATTAAATGTTTTAAGTGTTAACACTTTATTCCAATCAAGATGACTTCAGGTGTGCCATACTTTTGTCATAAGTAAGACTGTTAGCGCTCTAGTTGTTCTTTAGAACACTCTGGGACATTCTGTCATTGGGCTATAGTTGGGCTACTTCTGGCTGATATTTGGGCTACATTTGTTTTTTTTTGTCTCTGGTGGCCATCTTTGGGCTACATTGGGCTACATTGGGCTACATTTGGGCTCTAACAAATATATAGCCCAATGTAGCCCAATATATATTTTTTCAAAGTAAATTTTCGTAAAAACCACTGGAGCACATATCTTGAGACATAGCAAAGGCACATCGGGCTACCAGTCCCTACAATTTTGCCAAGTTTGGTGGAAAACCATTCAGCCGTTCGGGCTAAAAGTGAGTCCAACCGCCCTATGGAAATTAACATGGGGAAAACACGTTTTGGGACCCCCCTTTTATCTCGGCCCCCGCTTGACGAAAATCCCCCAAACTTTCAGGGAAGGACCGGAGCGCCGCTAGGCAAAGTTAAGGAAAATTTCAGGAAGATTCCTCAACCGGCGCCAAAGTTATTCCCAATAGAATGTTGCGATTTCCCTATGGAAAACAATCCTAACTATATATACCTACTGGCTATCGCCAGTAGGTAATATATATATATATATATATATATATATATATATATATATATATATATATATATATATATGCATATATATATATATATATATATATATATATATATATATATATATGCATATATATATATATATATATATATATATATATATATATTACCTACTGGCGGTCGCCAGTAGGTATATATAGTTAGGATTTTTTCCCTATGGGATTTTTGAAAATTCTATGTCTAATAACTTTGGCGTTTGAGGACGGAATTGGCTGAAATTTTCTGGAAAATGGAACATTTTGTTTCTGAGCAGCCCCTGAAAATTTGGGGGGGGTTCGTACAGGGGGGGCCGAGAAAAAAGGGGGGTCCCAAAACGTGTTTTTAACATTGAGTTTTCCATAGGGCGGTTGGCCTCACTTTTAGCCCGAACGGCTGAATGGATTTGCACGAAACTTGGCAAAATTGTAGGGACTGGTAGCCCGATGTGCCTTTTCTAGGTCTCAATATATGTGCTCCAGTGGATTTTGAGAAATTAACGTTTAAAAAAAGATATATATCTGTAAGTGCGCTCCGGGCAGCGCTCCGGTCCGCGGACTTTAAGCGTACCGGAACTTCGCGTAGCTAAGCTGATTGGCTCTCCGGTGTCTGTCAACATTCTAAACAGTCCGGAGCGGCCGCCATCTTGTCTCTCGGTAGGATTGAGAGACAAGAGGAGGCCAAAACAAAGGCGAAAATGACCATAAGGGGGCATACTAGATCCTCCCTGACCCCCTAGGTTTAATGTGGAGGTTTTAAAAGGGCCCCGCGGGGCAAAAAAAACAACAAAAAAATTTATTTTTTTTGCGTGGGGAGCGCCCGGTCCGCGAACCGGGAAGCGTTCTGGGCAGCGTACTGCAATGAAAAATGAATGATAGACTTTTCAAATGCTGTATGTTAATTGATTGTTGTTTTTGTTGATTATTTTTTATTTTCTTTATTTTTTAAGCATTTTTTTTAATGTGATTGTGTTTCATAATTTATTAAACTTTCTAACATTTCATTGTCAGAAATTTCATAATTATCATGGAATATACATTGTAGTCTCTGAGGGTGTAAAATGTCCTCATTTGCAAGGAGGTTATCTACTGCTTGTACACATTGCAGTAGTTCATTGTCCCAAGTTTCATCGAAAAATTCAATGTCAATTTGATCAATTGTATCAATCAATTCTTGGCTGCTGTCTTGCAGGTCCATTTCAAAAGAAACTTGGTTTTCGCCTTCCATTTTGCCTGAAATTAGAATTAAAAAAATATATATTAGTAGAGATAGGGCAATGTTGGGAATAATTTTAGATAGGCATTTTTTATCAGTGAATTTATCTTTGGGCAGTGTATAGTATCAGAGTGGAAGTAGGAATATAAAAATGTGTATGTGATTTAACGTAAGTAAATTCATAATTATACAAGAGAAGCCTAACTCCATCCTTAACTATAACAGAGAAGTCTCTCTAAATCTATAACTACTACAGAGGGATAGTATATATCTATCAGAAAAAGTTTACCATATTAACTTATAGTGCACAATATACTTCAGTTTTAAAAATAAAAACTTACCTTTAGAAAGAAGTTGAAGGAATTAGTGAAAATACTATTGAAATGTACAGCAAGAAGTAGTAGTCAAAATGGCTGTGTTTTCTTCTCTTCCTTTATATATATTCAGGTATATAACCAATGAAATGTCAGGTAAAAAAAATAGAAAATGAAAGTAACATTTTCATTGGTTGTCAATTCCAACACTTCAGATGTGTTTTGTGAAGTAATTTACCTCAGGGTATTTAGAGAGGTCTACAGGCTAAATGACTAAATGGAATTCCAATCAAATTTGTGAAAATGGTAGGGATTGGTATGTAGTATGAGCTAATCTATATTTGGTGAAATTGTCTCCAGTGGCTTTTCTGTGAACTACTTTCCCACCTTTTTTGATGGTGCGCTTCCCAGGGAGCGACCCGGTACGCGAACCGTTGAGCGCCCCGGTTCGCGAACCGTTGAGCGCCCCGGTTCGCGAACCTTAAGCGTTCCGGGAGTCCACCATTTTGTGTTTCGGTCGAATTTAGATACAAGATGGAGGGCAAATAATGTTCAGAATGGGTAGAAGGGGGCACGGTAGACTTATCTTGACCCCCTAGGTTTTGTGAGGGTGGCTGAGGAGGCCCATATGTGCGAAAAAAAAACATTTTTTTTAAAAATTTCGCGAGGTTAGCTCCCGGTTCGCGTACCGGGTAGCGCCCCGGGGAGCGTACTTTGTTGAAAATTAGTGAAAATGTTAGAGTAAAATAATAATTGTGAGTGATTAGATGTAGGGTAGCTCTGAGAAGAGCTTTTGGGTTTATGGTACATTTAGGTACTTATAAGTAGGTACCAATGCACATTCTTAAATTCAGAGTGAAAACTCTGTTGCCCTCATCTGAGAAGTGAACTCCATCTCCTCTGTAGATATCTTGCATGTAGTAACGCAAGTTATTGTTGTACAGGGAGCCCATTCCATGGTCTCTCATGTAAGCTGAAACAGATTTGTTTACATGCTTCCTCGACTTCTCAATTTGTGGACAAAATTGGTTTGACCACCTCCATTTCTGTCTTTGGCATATATTTGAATATACCAAGGCAGTCTGAGGAAAAAGTGCCATTAATTGCTCAAAGGTGTCCTTTAAAAGCATTTCCAGACCTACACCAGTCAAAGTGCCCAAGTCATTACCTCCACAGTGCACAATTAACAGGTCAGGTTTGGGCAAATGCATAAAGGTTTTCACCAATGGTATCAATTGGTGACATTTTAATCCTCTGTGGCCAAACCACTTAATTTCCACATCTTGTAAATTGAGGTTAGGTAATTTCCTGTTTTCAACGTACCTTTGAGCCCAGTGAATATAACTATGTCCAACCATCCAGACAGAAAACATGGTGAGAGAAGGTTCTCCTGCAGTCAGATGAAGTGTGGCAATGAAATGGCAGTTGAAAAAATGAGAGTTTAAAATGAAAAAAAATGTGGAGTTTCTGTGTTCATGAAGCAGTAACAGTGATTGGTGGATTTTGATTGCTGAAAACAGAAAGTTAGGGTGCACGGATGTGTTCTTTGAAAGATGTATTTTGAATGGTCAATAAAAAATCAGTAAATGAAAGAATGCACTGGATATGCTGGTGCACTGAGAGTTCAGAGTTCAATTGCAACAAAGTTGTGTGAACTTGCAAACACCAGAAGTCTTCCAATGAGGTGGTTGCCATGCAGAAAAGACAGAAAGGGCAGAGGGGGGAAGGGTTTTCATTTGAAAAAAAGTGAGGGAAGAGTTTTGATTGGGTGACATGAGAAATATGTGTGAAGAATTACAGCATTTCTGTGCTTTTGATAGCTGCAGACTCTGGAGTGCATACCTTTTGCTCTGCTGAAGACAAATTGGTGTGTTTCTGAGACTGTTTTCAAACTCAAAGTATTTGCTAAGGTGAGAAAATATTTCTTTAATTTAGATAGAGAATAGTGTGCTTTAAGGAGAAAATTATGAATTATGTGGCGCAAATTGCTTGTAAATATGCTCCCACCTGTGCATGGAAAATTTAGATTTTGAATGTTTGTGTTACATAGCCATGTTAAAAGTGACCCAACCGTGCAGGAAAGGCAATCAAAAAACGCTTTTATGTGTCTTAAGGACATTTTAAGTAATTTTCCCATGTGCAGTGTTTTGAAATTATGAATTGAAAATCGTTTTTGAGGTAAAGGAATTGTTTTTAAATTTATGACAAGGACATAATGGTGTATGCTTCTTTATAAGGCAATTGACTGTCCCTGATGTTATTTTTCCCATTTTAATGTAAGACTTTTCTCTGTGGCGCAAATTGCTTGTAAATATGCTCCCACCTGTGCATGGTAATTTTAAATTTTAAATGTTTGTGTTACATAGCCATGTTAAAAGTGACCCAACCATGCTGGAAAGGCAATCAAAAAACGCGTTCATGTGTCTTAATGACATTTTAAGTCATTTTCCCATGTGCAGTGTTTTGAAATTATGATTTGAAAATCGTTTTTGGGGTAAAAGAATTGTTTTTAAATTCATGACAAGGACATAATGGTGTATGCTTCTTTATAAGGCAATTGACTGTCCCTGATGTTATTTTTCTCATTTTAGTGTAAGACCTTTCTCTGTGGCGCAAATTGCTTGTAAATATGCTCCCACATGTGCATGGAAAATTTAGATTTTGAATGTTTGTGTTACATAGCCATGTTAAAAGTGACCCAACCATGCAGGAAAGGCAATCAAAAAACGCTTTTATGTGTCTTAAGGACATTTTAAGTAATTTTCCCATGTGTAGTGTTTTGAAATTATGATTTGAAAATCGTTTTTGAGGTAAAGGAATGTTGTTAAAATTTATGTGCGCCATATGCCCCCAAATTTCTTTTTTCAGGGGTGCAGCAGGGTGTTATTGAGACACCCCTGCAGCTTTGGAAAAATTCCTAATTTGTGATGAGCACATTGTTAATCGCAAATTGCACCTTCATTTATATGAGCCTCCTAGCCCATGGAAATGAATGGGTAATTTGCAATTAGCAATTTTCTCATCGCAAATTTGGAATGGTAAAGAATCGCTATTTATTCCTTAAAATTCGCTTTTTTGGAAATGCAATATAGTTATATGATACATATGGCGGTTGATGTCTAACAAGATAAGAAGCTTAGGCATACATTTATGATGACTGGCGCAATGAAGTAGAAATCACTTACTTCATTGGTAGAGCTTTACATGTATTATCTCCTCTGTATTCTTCATCAAGCGTAACTTTAATCTGCAATCCTGAGTAGGCCTCACTTTAAACAAACCTCTGGATAGGCCACATCTTATTGTTATCTTGATTTAATCATTTAAAATGCTAGGGACAGATTTATGATAGGTGTATGCCTCTTTTGCGCCACTTAGAAAACATTGTCCATGGGGAAATGACTTAAAATGTCCTTAAGACACATGAATGTGTTTTTTTAAAACGTTTGCAATTTTTTTGGGTCACTTTTAACATGGCTATGTGACTCAAACAGTCAAAATCTAAATTCGCCATGCACAGGTGGGAGCATATTTACAAGGAATGTGCTCCATGGGGAAAGGTCTTATAATGTAATATGGGAAAAATGACATCAGAGACACTGAAATGCCTTATAGAGAAGCATACACCATTATGTCCTTGTCATAAATTTGCAAACCATTACTTTTCCCCAAAAACGATTTTCAAATCATAATTTGAAAACACTGAACATGTGGAAATGACTTAAAATGTCCTTAATTCAAAATGTGCGATTCCTTAAATGCAATGTATCAAACAAAAAATATGTAAAAAATGATATTAAGGATTTGGAAACTACCACCAACTTCTAGTTTGTGGTAATTTGCGAATTCTTTTCAAAAAGCATTTTTTTCCAAAAAACAAAAGGTCCCATATGACGCCCATACATGCCCTTAGGGCATGTAGGTGTGCCATATGCCCCCAAATTTATTTTTCAGGGGTGCAGCAGGGTGTTCTTGAGATACCCCTGCACGCTTGAAAAAATTCCTATTTTGTGATGAGCTAATTGCTAATCGCAAATTGCAACCTTCATTCCTATGAGCCTCCTAGCCCATGGAAATGAATGGGTAATTTGCAATTAGCAATTTGCTCATTGCAAATTAGGAATAGTAAAGAATTCCTATTTATTCCTTAAAATTTGCTATTTAGGAAATGCAAAATAGTTTGATGGTAGATATGGTGGTTGATCTGTAACAAGATAAGAAGCTTAGGGATACATTTATGATGACTGGCGCAATAAAGTGCACATTACTTACTTCATTGGTAGGCCTTTACATGTATTATCTCCTCTGTATTCTTCATCAAGCGTAACTTTAATCTGCAATCCTGAGTAGGCCTCACCTTAAACAAACCTCTGGATAGGCCACACTTTATCGTCATCCTGGATTAATCATTTAAAATGCTAGGGACAGATTTATGATAGGTGTATGCCTCTTTTGTGCCACTGTGCGTCACTTTTATGATGCAGCGGTGGTGCAAAAGATTTGCTATGAGGCGACAACATTACAAATTGATGCATTTAGGCAGATATGTCATGGTGTAAAAAAAACGTACCACATGAAACCGATGCAGCAGTGATGCAAAAGATGCACCATGTCGTAAGACAGGCCTCACTTGGGGCCATATGTATCAAGCTAATTAGCATTCGCAAAGATCAAAATTCTACAAATTTTGGCCTTTGCGAATGTTAATTAGACAAATGGTATGTATCAAACAAGTTTGATGCAAAATAAGGAGTAGCAAAATTTGCTATTCCTTATTTTGCAATTGCACTGAAGGATTTGCAAATTTTGTGACTACTTAAATGCAATGTATCAAACAAAAAATATGTAAAAAATGACATTAAGGATTTGGAAACTATTGTGGTAAATTGGTGGTAATTTGTGAATTCTTTTCAAAAAGCTTTTTTTAAAAAAAAACAAAAGGTCCCATATGACGCCAACACATGCCCTTAGGGCATGTATGTGTGCCATATGCCCCCAAATTTCTTTTTCAGGGGTGCAGCAGGGTGTTCTTGAGACACCCCTGCACCCTTGGAAAAATTCCTAATTTGTGATGAGCAAATTGCTAATCGCAAATTAAACCTTCATTCCTATGAGCCTCCTAGCCCATGGAAATGAATGGGTAACTTGCAATTAGCAATTTGCTCATCGCAAATTAGGAATGGTAAAGAATCGCTATTTATTCCTTAAAATTCGCTATTTAGGAAATGCAAAATATTTTGATGATACATATGGCAGTTCATATCTAACAAGATAAGAAGCTTAGGATAGATTTATGATGACTGGTGCATCACCAGGGATGTGCCAGTCATCTTGCGCCGCTGTTCCGCCACCCATGGTGTGCTGCATTTACAATGCGGCGCAGCATGGGGCAAAAACGGCACAGATGCTTGACGCATCTGTGCCGTTAAGGTGGCGCATTGCTGGAGTTGTATCGCAAGTGCGATGCAGCTCCAGCAAGGCTCAGGGGTGCACCATCTCCACAATGTTGCGTCAAGACCTATGCCTGCTTCAAGCAGGCGCAGGGTTTTGACACAGGTTTCTCCTATCTGATTGTAAATGCGGCACACCATGGGTGGCAGAGCAGTGGTGCACGTTAACTGGTGCATGCCTGGGGATGTGCCATTTAACATAAATCTGCCCCTTTACATTTAAGTATGTGCAGGGGACACAGAGTCGGTGAGGCTTATCCAAGGTTAAGAACAGATGAGTCCTGTTCAGTGAAAAATTAGACATAGGCTTCACCTGCTCAGCATCGCTGGACATGGCTAAATAATAGCTGCAAAATGTTACTCTTGTTAAACAATTTTACTATTATAATCTGTGAGATTTGTCTCTTACTCTGCAACATCTCATTGTTGTTATCTTTCTTTAAAGATAAAGACAACCTCAACATGAGCGACAATCTGCAATCAGTTGATTTTGACCTCATCATTGAACTTGTAATTGAAACATCAGTGGATGTTGATCCATTGGATGATTTAAATCATGAGGATGAAGAAGAGCGTGATGAGGATGCAGATTTGTCCGAATTATATGATATAGGATGGGAAGCTGACCTGCTTGAGCCTTTGGAAATATAAACATTTATTTTTAAAATTTATAATTAATAAAAAGTAAAAAGGTAAACCGTTTAATTTAAAAATAAAGACACATTCAAAAGCAGGTTATGTGTAGTGTCTTCAATAAAATATTAAAATATGCTCATAAAATTAGATCAGATTCACATATAAAATAGCATAGGTAACATAAATATAAATGTCATTTCTTTTCTGGTATTTCTGTATTGTAAATTTGCCAACGACTAAAAAATCTTCTAATTAAAATGTCAAGTAGTGTGTTAAGTTTTTTATCACTGTTACTGATTTACTGTTTGGTAATAATGGTTAATAACATTATTTATTATATTTTTCCACAGATTCAACTGCAGATCATTTCAAGATTTCACCATGCCTACAATAGAAAGACAGAGAAAGGCTGCAAAACGTCAAAGACAGCAGGTGAAAAATAATACGCAGCAGTCCTCTAACAAAAAGATTTGTCAAGTCACGAAGAAAGCACCGGGTAAGAGCACAAAACACTTTATAAGAAATATGTGTAATAAAAACAATATTACTACAGAAAATGTTTCAGTCCATAAAACGAGAAGGAAATCAAATGGAAAAGAAAGGCCAATGAAAAATGTTACTGCTAGAGCAAGAGATAACTCTGTGCATGATAGTAGAAGGAAACAACAGTTTAGGGAGATTCGTAAACGAATGTTCCGGAACAGGATAATTGGCAATTTGTTAAAAAATATTAAGAAAGGTCAACATAAACTAGTTTTTTATAAGACAAAAAAAAAAGTTGAGAAAGTTATTGATCAGGCATTTGAAATTAAACGTAAGTTATTTATTTTGATAATCAATAGAATTAGGAAGCTAAACAAGGCAATTTTTGATTTCAAAAGAAATAGTAGATGGAAGAGAATAGTTAATCGTAGTAATTTTTGTGAAGTTTTTTCTGGAGAATGGATGCATAGTTCAAGCTGTAAGGCATTTTTTAATGAGGAGAGTTATTTCCAGGATAATGATTTGGTGCATGCAGTTGACACCAGTGGTCGTGCTTATGAAGTGAAAGATGGTTGTCCAGTTGAAAAAGAAAAACTTGTGACAACAGAGGCAGAAGAGGTGTTAGGTAATGAGGTTTTAGGAAGACGTGCTAAGGGTCCTGTGTACACCTGGAAGTGTAGTAGTATTTGCAGTGTGCGACAGGATTCCATCAATTTGCTTTGTGATTTTGTACGGTCATTTAATAAGAAAAGTTTGAAGCAGAAAATGATGTTGTTGCAAGAATTAGATCCTTGCAGAGTAAGAGAAGTGACAAGTTTGCATGGACATTCACTGGCTTGTCTTTCCAGGAGAGTATGCCAGAGTGTTTTTCATCATTTCAGGATGCTAGCAGTGCATCATAACAAAGTGAGGAAATTAGTTAGAATGTTGTATTATGCTAAGAGTCCAGCAATTATGCTTAAACAATTATGCGCTGTTCTTTTGCATGGTTCTGAAATAGATGTGAAGAATATATGTGAAGAAATTGAGTTTTGTTACTTTGGAAGTAAAGAGGAGAATGTTGAAATTGAGCAAGAAGAAGAGGGTCTTGTGGAAGATAGTGTACAGGTTTCCAGTACAGATAGTTTCCAGAGGGAAATTGCGACGTTTGAGGTGAAATCAAGTGAGAGGCCGAATTTCACTTGTGTGTGTTGTCGACGCACTTATTATAAGAATCAGACTAAGTTAGTGGATTTATATGCAAAAAGTGAAAGGGAAAATAATAGTGAATGGAAGGATTTTGCAACATACTTGATGGTAGAAAATTGTTTTGATTTGGGATTGGATCAACGTGTGTGTACTTATTGTTCTTGCAAATTAAATCAAAACCAGATGCCTGCTAGAGCAGTTCATAATAATCTGGAATTGGTTGAGATTCCTTCTGAATTGAAGGATTTAAATACTTATGAATCTATTTTGATTCAAAGTATCCATCCCTTTCAGGCTATTGTAAGAATGGAGCCAAAGACAGGGAAATTGCCTCCATCAGATTTACAGAGAGGATTAAAGGGAAGAGTTGTTTATTTGCCTCTAGATTTGAAGAAAAACATTAACACAATTGGAGTAGAAAAAGTGGAAGAGGAACCTCTGGTTATCTTAGTTAATGGGGTTCCGACAAAGAATAAGAAAATATGGCAAGATTTAGTAGATGTTAGGAAAGTTAAAAAGGCAACATTGTATTTGAAAAAAAATAATAAATACTATAAGAATGTATATGTTGCAGAAGAGGAAGTAAGTGAGGAAGAGGATAGCGATTTGTGTGCTGGTCAAATTGAGAAAGTAGAACCCTCTACTAGTGAAGAAATATATGAACATTATAGTGTTCATCCTTTGCATTCCAAGGAAGTCATGGGGAATGCTATTGAGTTGTTTCAAATGAAACAAGCCAAAGGGAGTCCCATTAGTGTTTGGGAGGAAAGTTTGGAAGCTCGGTGTTTCCCACAGCTTTTTCCAACAGGTCAGGGAGGAAGATATGATGAGCGACCTCATCAAATTCCTGCTTCTGAATACCGGACTTTGCGATTGTATGCAGGAGATGCTAGGTTTCGACAATGCATTCCTTATTTGTTTCATCTCCTGTTTGAAAGCGATCTGTCTGGACTGTCATATGCAGTGAACCACATCTTGAAAAGTGGTATACACATGCAAAACATCTCGGCAAGTGACTTTATGGATAAAGTCAATGTCCAAGATAGTATTTTGGATTCTCACCTGATTAATCTCATGGCGTGTCAGCGTGGTACTAATGAGTACTGGTACCGTCGTCATGGTGATTTAAAATGTATGCTGAGGAACTTAGGTACTCCCACATGGTTCCTCACTCTGAGCTGTGCCGAGTATGGCTGGGAAGACTTACTTGAATTTCTACGAGAGGCAAATGCTAACGTAGATAACATCGAATTCAAGACACCCGGAGAACTGTGCTCTTTGGATCCAGTCAATGTATGTAGGTACTTCAATCATAGATTTGAAGCTATGATGTCTTTCATCATGAATAAGAAGAATCCACCTCTTGGAGAGGTGTTGGATTTCTTCTGGAGAAAAGAGTACCAAGCAAGAGGTGCTCCTCATATAAATATGTTGCTGTGGATCAAGGATGCACCTAAATTTGGAACGGATCCAGAAGACTCAGTGATGAGTTTCATCCAACAGTATTCTACGTGTGCTGTTCCAAACGCAAAGGAGAAGAAAAGCCTAAGAGAAAAAGTTCTGCGTTTCCAAAGCCATCGATGTGGAAAGTACTGCCGTCGTAAATTCCGAAACAAGGACAAGTTCTACACTAAATGTCGTTTCGGCTTTCCACGACCGGTGATTTATAAAGGAAGAGTAAACAGTTTGATGTCTTCGCTGCGACACAATGTCATGAAGAAATCACCTAAAAACACTTACAATTTGAAGAGGAACGAAGAGTCCAAGTACATCAACGACTACAACCCGGTGATTTTGTCCATGTGGAATGCTAACATGGATATACAGTTTGTGGCTGATAACTGTATGGCTGTGGCTCGGTATGTGACGTCTTACATCACCAAAAAAGAGAAGACAGAATTGAAGGATATGTGGGAGGACATTTCCCATGAAAAGAGCCTCAGCAAGAAGTTGTACAGTTTCAGTCTGAAGATGTTGTCGCATCGAGAAATCGGAGCGTACGAATGTTCTGACCGGTTGTCTTCAGCAAGTCTCTATGCCAAGTCCAGGAGTATCGTTTGGGCGAGTCTTGGTCTTGCTGCAACGCGTAATCGAGTTCTCAAACCTGTGCGGGAAATTGAGTATTTGGCGGAAAAGGAGCCAAACAGTACCGACATTTTGAAGACAAACATGTTGGATACATATTATCCAAATCGAAGCAGTCACCTCGAGAATGTTTGTCTGTATGAGGTTCTGCAAAATTACATATTCAAGAGGAACATCAAAGAAGATACTGAGAAAGGAGTGTATGCTGTAATAGGAAGTGAGGGATGTCTGGTCAAGCAAAGAAAATGCCACTTGGTAAACCATCGAAAATTGAGTGGCGAATCTCCTGAAAAAAAGGAGTTTTTCTATTTAGCACTTTTGCAACTTTTCAAGCCTTGGCGTGCAGAAGAGGAACTGCTTGGAGATTACCTCTGTTACGAAGACTCTTTCAATGCCGCCAAGGAGACCATAGAATGTCCTGCTTTTCCCAAATATGTAGAAATGTTGAATGCGGAAATTGAGCAGGAAGCAACGATTGCAGCCGAGATTGCCAGAGACAGTTCTCAGGACAGTCAGAGTTCTGCTTCATTGAGTCAGGATCCACTAGGAGGACCTGTTATTGAAAATGAAGCTGCCACTGCTATGAATGAAGTGGAAAGAGCCATGGCACATGCTCAGGAGGATGCGGTTAACTTAGAAGAGTTGGAAAGACAACTTAACGTTGAGCAGAGGAAAATATATGACGAAGTTACCATGCAAATTGATCATGGATTAAGTCATGATAAGAAAGAGTGCTCATGTACGTCGTTGAAGCCTGTCCGACTGTACGTGAGTGGAGAAGCGGGAACTGGAAAAAGTTTCCTCATTAAAGCAATTTCATGCTATTTGCAGGAAAGGACAGAGTCATCGCTGTCTTGTGTTGTCACTGCTCCAACTGGACTGGCAGCACATAATATTAAAGGGATTACTTTACATCGTTTACTGATGCTGCCAGTGGAGCATGACAACAAATTACAATATCACAAGCTATCTGGAGATGCTTGTTTTGAAGTTTCAAGAATCTTGAGGAAAATGAAACTTCTTATCATTGACGAAGTAAGCATGGTTTCCAATGTCATGCTTGCCTTTGTGCATTTGAGGATGCAAGAAGTTCTCAAAACAGAGTATGATGTGTTATTTGGTGGCAAACACATCATTGTTTTCGGAGATCTTTTGCAGCTGACACCAGTGAAAGGGCAACCTGTGTTCAAAATGCTCACGCATGAAGATACCAGGAAGTGCCTAGGCAGCATTGGCAACGTCAATATATGGTTAAACTTCAATTATGCTGAACTGCATGAAAATATGCGTCAGGCGAAGGATGAAGTTTACAAGACTATTCTACAAGATGTTAGAATTGGAAAAGTGACCGAGCATGGGAAAGAAGCTTTACATGCACGATTACTGTCAAATTTATATCCAGAACAAGATGTTGTGCCTGAGAATATTTTTCAGAAAATTACTGAGAAGAAATCTGGAATATGTTTGATGCCAACTCTTGCAGAATGTGCCAAATTTAACAACAAAATGTTGCATTTAGAAAAGCAAGAGATTGTGAAACTGGAAGCTATTGATAGAGTAGAGCATATGGGATCAACAATTATTTTGTCTGAGAATCTGAAAACAAAATTGGATTCATTAGAGAAGAGTATATCTAAAACTGCAGGTTTTGAAAAGACTCTGAATGTGTGCTTGAACTGCCGTATAATTTTAAGAAGGAATTTACATGTTGAAAGAGGTCTGGTAAATGGATCAATGGGTAATGTTGTTGATTTTGTGAAATACAGAAATAGAGATGGAATTGAATTTTTAAAAATTAAATTTGATGGCATTGAGGAAGTACAGCTAATTGCTCGTTGTTCTGCTAGATTTTTGCTTGTAAAAGACTTATATGTTCGCCGTAAGCAGTTTCCTGTTTGCTTGGCATATGCGGTGACAATTCATAAATCGAAAGGTTTAAGCGTAGACAGTGCATTGGTGAATATTGGCAGTTCTGTGTTCAAGGAGGGTATGGCATATGTGGCATTGTCACGAGTTAGAACTTTATCGGGATTGTACTTGATTGAGTGTGATGTCACAAACATTTGTGCGGATCTAGATTGTGTTAAGGAATACAATAGGTTAAGAAGAGAGTATGCGCCACATTTGCCTCAGTATCCTTTGTTTGAGAAACGTGTGGTAGGCCGGAAACGAAGAAATGAGAACAATACTGGGGAGGTTGTAGCAAAAAGACAAAAAGTCAATGAACCTAAAATTACAAGCAGAAACAAAAAGGATTCTGTTGAAGATGTTGTTGGTTTTCAGTTTGAAAACAGTTCTGGTGTCAACTGCTATGCTAATGTAGTGGTTAATGTTTTATTTTCTCTAAAAAATGTAAAAGAAGAGATTGTGGTCAATTCTGATCAAAGATTTTGCAGTTTGTTAAATTCTGTGTTAGAGAAATGTACCACTGATAGAAGAAACATAGAAAGTGTGTCTGAAATTCGAAATCTGTTAGACAGATGTTCAGGCCAAACACAATTCTCTCAAAATATTCAGCAAGATTGTCAGGAGTTTTTAATGTATATGCTTGATGTATTACATGCTGAAGGTGTAGATGTAGATCAGCTGTTTGGGCTTTCTTATCAATGGCAGCATGACTGCGAGAACTGTATGGTATCAAGTACTACTAGTGTAGACTCAGAAAGATTTATATATTTAACTTTGCCAGACAGTAAATCAGTCTCCTTTAATAAGCTAGTAAAAGCAGCTGATCACAACATGGAGTGTAGCCAATGTAAATCTGAAATGATGTCCACATTATTTATACGAACATATGGCCAGTATGTCATTTTAATGTTCCAACGATGTAGGCCTGATGGAACAAAATTGACAACTTTAATTAAAAATTTTGTAGCTTCGCAGTTGTCAATATCAGGAAGGACTTTTGTAACTGCAGCAATTATATATCATGACGGCCCTTCAATAACATCAGGACATTACACAGCTTATTTAAAGTCTAGAAATGGCTGGTCATTCTGCAATGATTCTGTTTTAATTTTCAAAAAAAAATTGCCGTATGACCTTAAAAACTCTTACCTGGTGTTTTTAAAACCAAAATTTTAGGGAAAGAATCTCGGGATGTGCTCTGTGGAATTTCAAGAAGTTCTAATGGCTCCTACACAATTTGGCCTTGAGGATAAGTGTAGTTCAGAGACATAACTTCTAACCATAGGACTGGACATTATGGAGAAATACGTGCACTTTGAATGAGTTCAGAAAAACTGTTTCTTTTTATAAACTAATTGAAGCAGCCAATCAAAACATGGAGTAGAGGGAATGTAAGTCTGCAATGCTGTCTACTGTTTTACATTGCTTTGTGATTAAAAGTGATGTAGAGAATTAAATAATTGTAGTAGTCATAGGGGTAGTGTAAGTCTGCTTGTATCAGTGTCATAGGAAAAGTAGAACATGACTGAGCAAGAAGGGGAAGATATTACTATTCCAGGATTGTGAAAATGATCTTCAACATTTTAATTCTGAAAGTTGCGGAAATGCCAAATGACGGGATTGGCTTACAAGAAATCCAAGAGTTATCAATGGCTCTGACAAGATTTGGCCTTGTGGAAAATTGTGGTAGAGAGCAAGAAGTCATTTATTGCATGTAACGTGTTTTTAAAAACGATGGAGATTTTCTTTCAGAAAGTGGCGGGCTGAAAGTAATAACAGCACAAAAGAGTGTAAGCTGTTCATAGGACATCCTTGGACGTCATGGAAAGTAAGTTAACTTTAAGGAGTTCTGAATTTTGATTTCTGATGTTGTATGGGTTTTTTAAACACAATCATTTTGATTGTGTTTTTTTTTCCCCGCTGTTACATGATGAATACCTTCAAGTCACTGTTTTTAGTGAATTTTGATACATTCTGAGAACAGCAAAAATAAACCATTTAACATGTATAATTAATTCTGTACTGTTTGCATTTATGATGTATATGTAGAACTGAGTAGGAGGCATGGAGAAAGTGAGGCTTCTGTAAGTGTCAAAGTTGTTGCATGCAGTGCTGCACTTCTGCGTATTCTTTCATATGCTAGACTACATCTGCACAATGAGATACCTAAGCAAAGGAAACGCAAGTGATGTGATTGAGAAATGAGCAAAATAAATTGCACGTATTTCAATTACATCACCTGTGTTTCCTATCATTACGAATCACATTGTGCAGATCAAGTTTAGGTCTGTCCAGGGAAACATAGGAGGTTTCTACTTTGTTGAAGAGTGCAGTGGACATGACTCACTTCATTGGTAGACTTTCACAGATATTATCTCCTCTGTACACTTCAACAAGTGTAAATCTCATCTTGAACTCTGAGTAGGCCTCACCTTAAACAAACCTCTGGATAGGAGACATGTTATTGGCATCCTGAAGCGACACTTTTCTGAAACAAGAGCAATGCAAAAGATGCACCATGTTTTAAGATAGGCCTCACTTCATCTGTATCAAGATACTGTTAGTTTAAAATGTATATCTTTAGGACTGTGTAGGGGACCTGGAGAAGCAGAAGCTTCTGTCAGTGTCAAAGTTGTTGAAAAACTATTTGTCCTTCAATCTTTTCCCTTGTCTTTTGTAATTTTTAAATACATGTTTTAATATTTTTCAAATGTTGGTTCTCTCTTTCACAGATTGAAAGTATAAAAATAAAAAGTGAGTAATTTAACGGCAATTATAAGGTAAATAGTTGTACTCTTTTCGTTACATTTCTATCACATTCACCTACTATTAGATCCACTGCTTCACTTCTTTAACCCTCAGTTTCCTGCCTTTGCTACTTTCCTCATTCCTTTCTCTATTACCTACTTACTCAACTCCTTCCACTCTTTTTCTCAGTCCCTCTGTTCTCATAGTTCCTCAGTCTTGTTCACTCACTCCGTCTCTATTACTCTTAGTGTCTGTGAATTACTTTCCCACCTTTTTTTTTGGACCGCTTCCCGGGAAGTGGCCCGGTTCGCAAACCAGCAGCGTTACGGGAGTCCACCATTTTGTGTTTCGGTCGAATCAAGATACAAGATGGAGGGCAAATAATGTTCAGAATGGGTAGAAGGGGGCACGGTAGATGTATCTTGACCCCCTTGGTTTTCTGAGGGTGGCTGAGGAGGACCATAGTTCTTCACTCTTGTTCACTCTCTCTGTTTCTATTAATGTCACTGTTTCTGACTGATCAAAAAAAATTTTTTAAAAAAAGAACAGTAACTATAAGGGAAGGAAACAGACAGTTATGTTAAAAGAAAGACAGCTATAGGGAGTAAACTAAGGATACTGTTACCCGCAATCCACTGCTGATGATGTTACTGACCATGTCATGAATGATGTAATATGTGACATCATCAGCAGTGGATTGTAGGTAACAGTATCTCTTGTTTACTCCCTAGAGCTGTCTTTCTTTTCACATAACTGTCTGTTTGCTTACCTTATACTTACTGTTCTTTTTTAAAAAAATATTTTTTTTGGTTAGCTTCCGGTACGCGTACCGGGTAGCGCTCCGGGGAGCGAACTAAAAGAAATAGAGGTTGGCAGAGTTCCAAATATTCTACCAATTTTTTTATAACGGGGAGGTAGTTCTGAAAAGAACTTTTTTTTTAATGTTTTTGTTGCTTTATATTTTTTTTATTATTTTTTGAAATTTTTTTTACTTTTTTTGTATTTTCTGAACGTTTTTATATTTTTTTTGGTTTTTTGGGGGGGGGGAAACAAAAACGATCCATTGTAAAGGGCTCAACAGGAGCAACAAAAAAAAAAGAATTTATTTTTTGGGGCGTCTCGGACAAACATTAACATGATTCTGAATAGCTCTCATAATCAAAATGATGCTACTTTCCCTGTAGCAGATGAAATCGCCGCAGTGCACGCACACTTGCTTCACGTGCCCAAACAACATTTGAATGTTTGGGATCATCTCCCTCGCCTCTGGTCCCGACACCTCTGGAACAACCGATCTTCTTGCCATTGGAAGGGGATTTTGTTGCTCATCACGTAGCTGGGCAGCACTATAATTATTTGGGTGCCACCTACTCATATGCCGATGCATAGTGTGATTGCCGTAACTGTATTTTTTTTCAGTTCCCCTTGACAATCTATCACCGCATATACGGCAAAACACGTAGCGTGCATTCACTTTTTTTTGCCCCTCAGGAAATTTATAGAATTGCCAAATGTAATTCTCTTTTCGATTGTACCTCCTGGGCTCCTCTGGCAAAAACCTTGGCTCTTCCTCCTCTTCCTCCTCTTCCTGTTCTTCCTCTTCTTGCAAAATTACTTCAGCAGGTGGTCCTCTCTTATTTGGATTTGGTGGAGGTGGTGGGTTAGAACCAGCTGAAGCTACTAATGAAGCCATGTCAAAGTGTAAATAAAGGGTCTTTCTCTCACCAAGATGAAAGTCAGAGTGAGGAAAGAAGGAGGGGTTTTCATCATTTGGGAAAAGCAAAAGTTCTAAACCAATGAAAAGTGTTCATTTTAGATCACATGACCTAGTATTACATCATTAGGAAACCAAAAGTGAAATGAACCAATGAAAAGTGTTATTACCGAGTCACATGACCTGCTGTGTTTACGTTACGCGGTCGGCGCCGCGCCCCGGATCGCTTCCGGTTCGCGTACCGCTGCGCTTCCGGGTACGCTAACGTAGCACGTCATATGACGTATCACGCGAGAACGCGAAACGTCATGCTGACGCGACGCGTCACGATGTTGTTTTCTAACGCGACAGTTGCGCAAACGGAACGTTTACCGGTTCGCGGACCGGGTCGCGGCTCCGAATTGAGCTAACGGGAAGCTAACCGGTTCGCGTACCGGGAGCGAAACAATAAAAATTAATAAAAAAAAAATTGTATTAAAAACATGTAAAAAATATTTTTCGATTTAAAGAAGAATACATTGTAAAGGTTTTGATATTTGCTATTAAAAAACCATTGAAATTCACTGAAAAAACCATAGGTTATAGACCATATATAGTTAGGAATTAGCATTTACAAAACCTTGAAAATTCACTGAAAAAACCATAGGTTATAGACCATATATAGTTAGGGATTAGCATTTACAAAACCTTATTTTACTCACACAAAACCATTGAAATTCCATATATAGTTAGTTGTACTAACTATATATCACGCACCCGCAATCCACTGCTGATCATGTCACATATTACATCATTCATGACATGGTCAGTGACATCACTGATGACATCACTGATGACATCTCAAATGACATCACTGATGACATCACTGATGACATCTCAATGACATGACTGATGACATTTAAATTGTATGTACATAGTATAAATGTTTCTTTCTGCGTCACGAGGTCCTCCACACCTCTAATTTTAAAAATTCTCAGTGCATAAATTTCAGTCTCGTATTTTTATACTGTCAAGTGCTTTAGCCTGTATTCATATAAATTGTGCGTTCATAATAGTACTATTTTTTTAATCCGTCACGTGGCCCTCCCAGCTCTGTTTTGCTTTATTTTTATGGAAAATATACTTTCTAGTTCATCGTATTTGCCCCCTCCTAATTCTCCCACTAGTTTTAATATTTATTACTGCGTCACGTGACACTCCCAAGCCTGTATTCTTTAAAATGATGGGTACATGGTTGTAATAGTTACTGCTACCTCGTGTGGCCCCCTCAGACCTCTATTTGAATTAATGTTTAAGAGTAGAATCGAGTAACGTTTAGAAGACTATGACAAATGTAAGATGTTTTAAAACTTTTCAATGAAAGATTGTTTATTTTGAAAATATATTCATTAATATTCACTTTTTCGAATACTTATAAGTCTAAATTAATGTAATTGGTTTGTAATGTAAAGCTATTAATGATTGAATTTTCACTCTACAGGTACCTTTTGAGAAAATGGACATTCTTCTTAGTCTGACAAATACTGCCTATCATTGAATACTTCTGGTAAGTGCAAGTTTTTCAACATTTATTAGTCCGTTTTCAAAGTTATTCTTCAAAAATATAACTGGTTGTAATAGTTTAAACTATCTACATTTTTTTATCAAATAATTTAAAGGGTAATCTTTTTAAATAATTTTGTAATGTATCTAATGTAGACATCTGTACTGTAAAATATAAACTCTCCATACTAAAAATCATATATCTATAATATTTTCTATACACTTCCAAACCTTTAACAAAGACAATCGGTCATGATTCACTGAGTAACAAAATTCAGACCTATCAAGAGTTTTTATTAAATTGAAGGTAACTTTTCCCTACAAAAAATGTTCCTTATCTCTTTATCATTTATTACATTGTACAAATATAAAATCGCCAATATAATTTCTCTTTATGAAATTAAAAAAAGCAAACTATTAAACATAACCATTCATATCTCTCTAAAGGGTTTTCCTACAACAATTGAAGCCTCACGACTATGACCAATGGCAGTTACTCATCTTAATAATTTACTTCTTTAAAAAACCCGTAATTAGCAAAGAGGATTTTCAAGGATAACATTTATGAACGTCTAACAAATGAATATATAATGCCCGTCGGAAGCATATTGCTATTTGCATATCATTTTGTCTCACCACTACTATGGTCCTAACACAGTTGCTATGAAACCTATGATTAGTTTTCAACCCCAATACGAACAATTATTGTTGTTTTGAATAGTTGCCACAGTCCCATTGCTTTGATTTCAAAACACTTGCAACATCTACAATAATTTTCAAATTAACTTTCCAATGGTTAGCATTGCTATTATGATGTGCTTATATATATCTTTTTTACATTTACAATCTTTTGAAAAGTATTGTGCTGTCTACAACCAAAACATTTCCGCAATTTATACAGAAAACTTCATGGTAAGGATCTTTTCTAAGTTGCTTCCACTATGTTCGAAAGCTGGCTATGCACCGTCAGGGATGTGGAATTCCTATAGCCCGATGCGCAGGACATATTGTTTGGGATCAAGGGCAACAAGTTTTCATGTGTATTACATCCTTGGAACAAGTAGGCCCAACTCCCAGCAGCATAAACCCTTTGGCTACCAGTTAGCAGTACCACATAATGGGTCAGGGAAGGGCACTGTCTGCAGTTAAGGTAATATGTTTGCCCATATGTTAATGCTTTTCAAACCTGTATTTATGCTTCATTAATTGAATGCCTTTATTATTCGGCTGCACACTCTAAGTAAATGTTGTAAGCTCTCACTGCACTCCTGTCAGTGGCTGCAGTATACAAAAGCATACAGCTCTAAAACATGTCTGACCCAAGTATACTTATCAGGAACTCTTGCACCTCTCAATGATCACCATGATATATCTATTGGGGCCAGGGCTATCAAAAATTCACATTTACTTTGTCCTTGGAACAAGTAGTCCCAGCCCCTGCAGCACAAATCCTTCAGCTGCCAATTTTCAATAAAACGTACTGGAGCAGGAATGGGAACTGTCTGCTGCCGAGGTAATATTTGTGTCCATATGTTAATGACCTTCCAACTTCCACAACATTGATGCAAACTCATTATTATTAGAGTGAGTGTTCGATAAAAATGATGTAAGCTGAGACTACACTACTAACAGTTTTTCTAGTAAAAAAAAGTGTACACACATTTGCAAAGTTTTCCACTATGAGGCTATGTATACTGCTCCCAGAATGCTCTGCGATTTAATGCAAATAATTGCACAAGCTTAAAAGCAAGATTGATGTTTCTTTGCTTTCTAACTAAAATGTTCATAAAAAAGAGAAAGAAGGAAATAAAAAAATAATAAACTACTATAAAATTTCACTTACCATCTTTTTTTGCAGAATCATTTAGTAACGTGTTGATCCATACTACTATTTCTCAAAAATAGTAAATATGGAAAATCTCTGTAACTAGTTTCAAAAAGATTATGGAAAGCGCAATTAAACAAGCATTGGCAAAGGCAGTAGGTCTAAAATTGATGGTCAGCTTTTTAGTTTTGTCATTGCGTGACTTGTTTTGGCATCGTGTTTGTAAAACGTTATTGCAGTGGAAGCTGCTGGGCCCTCACCATTATAACAAACTTTGGCAAAACCAAGAAATCATTTTTGGTTTTAAAAAGGACAAACTTCCACAGTAGTTACTGGCACTGAACAAAACTACTTTGTGTGCCGATATCCTGCTTATGGAACCGCATATTCTTTCCCTGGAACTATGTTTACCATGTAAATACATATAACGTTTTTATTTCAACAAGCCATTCACCTTTAAACCATGCAATATTAAATACAACTTACTTTTCACTTTCTTTTCAACAGGCCCAATGTTTCGAATGCAGCAGATGACTCCACCTTCAATCCATAAAAGCAAATGTAAATCATACTTACCTGTTACTGCCTATATATGTAAAATAAAAATCATTTTGTTGAGTCTAAACACACCTTTTGCATTAGGACTATGAAATAGTGGTGTAAAAATATTATTCATTCTATTGTCAGATATCTACCTTGGTGACAGTGGAATTACCACTACTTTTTAGACTACCATTGAACAATATTGTGTAGAGGAGCGGTGTTGCTTCTTGACCTTCAAAGAGGAAGATTTAAATGTATATTTCAACCGGTAAACAAAATAATTGCTCAATTTCAAAAAGAAAATTAGGTACGAATGTTAGAGGAACTCTGGTCCAACTATAAAAGGATTGTGCAAACCGTAACAGGTGAAAAAAAGTGTCTCAACATTACTTTTTAAGATAATTTGGACACAAGACTAGACTGCAGGAGTGTGCAAATATCTAATTAGATATCTTGCATGTGATCATATATTACTTAAAAACATACTTATGCACTTTTTATGCTGGACAGTGTTGCTTCTAAACACCCTTTCACTGCTTCCCTCCATACTTTCAAAAATGATTTCATGGATTCACATGCATAGTCTTTCAGGTCTGTCTATCTGTAATGTAAAACAATCGTACTTGTTTTTCTTTTGTCCCTGACATATATAAACTCATCAGTCACTCCTATGTCAAGCTTTTACAATCCTGAATGCTACGTTTTCTGTGAAAGGATGCCCATGCATAAGAATGCTAAGTTTTCTATAGATGCATGCACACATGTAGTGTAACCTATCAAACACTTTAAAATGCTACCCTCCCAGTAGTTCTAAAGGTGGATGTAGAATTCAACCGTTCTTCACAAAATAGAATTGGACGTCACTAAGTACAAAGTGTTTCTGTATTATGAAAGCTCTAATGTGTCCCATAAAGATTCCAGCAAAGTCCAGACACATACTAACTGAAACACACCAACCATTAGTAACCTGTTAAATTTACCAAACAACTCTTTCAAGGTGTGATCAATCCAAAAAATCCTCCTTTGGCACAGCAAATATAGTGCAACACTTAAACAACTTGCGCCCCAACAACTTTGCTTCACTGCAACACAGAGATTGCAGAACAACCCACTTCCTGCTGCATTAAGCACATCAACTACTGCAACAGCATCTTCAGCAAACAGTCCATACTCACATATTGATCTTCAATTTGGTAAACTTTAATTTCTATGCATTTATTGCGAATAACTTTTGTGTTACGTGAAACTATCTATCAACCTCATCAAAAACAACAAACAGAAGCGTCACTGTCCTTAAAATTAGTTATTAGACATTTATCTAACTTATTTGTTGGAAAAACTACCCCGTCCACAGGCAGTGGAAAATTTGCACACTTGCTGCCTTTCTTGGCTGGAGTTATGAATTATTCTAAAATGAATTCAAATTCAAAATGCAGACCCTTTATTCAGCCTTCATGGTAACTACTAACCGTGAATGGCAGTGAGCAATTTGCACACTTGTGTCCTTTCTTCCATCCTTTCGACCGCACATTGAGTGTACTTTCTGCACTTGCACTGTTTGCTTGGATGTGATACCCATTTCTGAGGCTCCCACTGCAGAATCTGACGCACAGTCTGAGTAATGGACTAGAAAACCAAACACCCACTTCCTTTACAAAGCCGTCGGTAGTTTCCACGTCTGCTGTCTTTCTTAATTTTCACCCTATTCTGCATCCACTAGCACAAACACACCTACCTGCTGCCTTTCTTGACTGTCTTTGCCTACTATTATTGTAATTCAAAGTAGAGACCCTGAAAAGGGCTGGGTGTTGTTATTTTTAAACACTACGGCCCACAGTGGGAACTTAGTACACTTGCTTTGCTTCCTTAGATGTGGTAGTCATTTCTCAGCCTCCCACTGTGGAATCCGACACCCTCTCTGCATAATAAAAAGGATATCCAAAGATCCACTTCCCTGACAAGACAGAGAGTAGTTTGCACATCTGCAGCCTTTCTTATTTTTCACCTAATTCATCTTCTACTCGATCTAGACACCATCCGCACGTACACACACTTACTTGCTGCCTTTTTTGGCTGGGGTTGTCAATTATTCTTCAATTTCATATTCTAATTCAAAGACAAGGCCCTTTACGGAGCCTTTCTGTTGTAACTACTTCCCCAACTAAACACACAAGGTAATTTGCACACTTTTGCAGCCAATAAAAATATTGGAAACTTTAATAAAAAATGTTGTAGCTGGTCAAGTTTCAATATCAGGAAGAACTTTTGTAGCTGTTGCAATTATTTTTCATGATGGACCTTCTACAACATCTGGACATTACACTGTTTATTTAAAGCCTCTGAAAGGTTGGATACATTGTAAATATAGTCAATTAGTTTATAAGCAACGTTTACCTAAAGAGTTACCAAAATCTTACCTAATATTTTTAAAGCCAAAATTTTAAGATCAAAATTTGGCCTTTACGGATTACTGCTGTTAAGGTAGATTAGTCTGGTGTTGTAGAGTATTTTATAAGTGAGGGTGAGGAGCTTGAAGGTGATCCTATTGTTGGTATTGAGGCAGTGTAGGTGTATCAGGTGGTGAATGATGTGGCTGCAGCAGAGGACATTGATAATCACTCAGGTGGAGGTCTTTTGGATTTGTTGTAGCTGTTGTACATGTTTGGCTGGTATTCCTGTATAGAGTGTTTAGCCACTGTGTAGTCTGCTGCTGATGAGGGACCGTGTCACTGTTTTTCTTCTCTTTTTTAGGATCCAATTGTAAATGTTGCAGAGCATGTGGAGGGTGTTATAGCAGTACGAGGAGACGGCGTAGACTTGCTTACACCTACAAAGGGAGGAGTTGAGGATGATTCCTAAGTTGTGCACATGTTTGATAGGTGTTGGTACTGTCCACAGTGTACTCAGCTAGCATAAGTCGTCCGAGGCTGAGGGGGTGGGTCTGAGGATGAGTACCTTCATTTTGTGCGAGTTCATGTTTAGAGAGTTGCTCTTTATGTACTTGGTGGTGTTGCAGCCTTTCTTATTTTTTTACATTATTCATCTTCCACTCAATCAACACATCATCTACACATACACACACCTACTTCCTGCCTTTCTTGACTATAGTTATAAACTATTCTTCTTTTTCGTATTCAAAGTGCAGGTCCTTTATCAAGCCTTTTTGTTGTAGCTACTACCCCGGCCGAAGGCAGTGCGAAATTTGAACACTTGCTGCCTTTCTTGGCTGGGTTTATCAATTAATCTTGAATTTCATATTGTGATTCCAAGTCAAGTCCCTTTATGGAGCCTTTTTGTTCTAGCTACTACCTCGACCAAAGGCAGTGGGAAATTTGCACATTTGCAGCCTTCTTTGCCTGGGGATATCCATTATTCTTCAAGTTATTCAAAGTTCAGGCCCTTTATGGAACATTCTTGGTAACTACTACCCATGAATGGCACTGGGTAATTTGCACACTAGCGTTCTTTCTTGCGCCTTTCTACCGCACAGTGTGTGTACTTTCTGCACTTCCTAAACTCCTTAGATGAGACACCCGTTTCTTAGGCTTCCACTGCGGAATCCGACTAACAGTCTGTAATGGACTGGAAAACAAAACACCCATTTCCTTTAAAAGACAGTGGGTTCTTTCCGCTTCTGCTACCTTTCTTCCTTTTCACCTTATTCTACATCCACTACCTCAAACACACCTATCTACTATATTTCTTGCTGCCTTTGCCAAGTATTATTCTAATTCAAAATGGAGTCCCTGAAATGGGCCCGGTGTTGTAATTTTTCAGCCCTACCGCCACAGTGGTAACATAGTACACTTACATTCCTTCATTTCATGTGGTAGTCATTTCTCAGACTCCCACTACTTAATTCGACAATCTATCTGTATAATGAGGTGGGAAACCAAACATCCACTTCCCTGACAAGGCAGTGGGTACTTTGCGCCTCTGCAGCCTTTCTAATTTTTCACCTTTTTTATCTTTTCAATCAACACATCATCTACACATAACACACACCAAGTTGCTGCCTTTTTTTGGCTAGGGTTATCAAATATCCTTGAATTTCATATTCTGATTCAAACTCATGCCCTTTATCGAGCCTTTTTGTTGTAACCAAAGTGGAAACAATACTATTTTGGAATGGGTAAGGTGAATAGACATATTCTACATTTTTTAGTACTGTATTTTACTATAACAGCCTGAGTCTTTTCCTAAAGTTATAAGGAATGACTGGTTTAAAAATTTAAGAAAACATAAGAACAGAATATCCTTATAAGTAATTATATTTATATAACTTTGTAAAGGAGTAAAACTCTACTAATGAAATGTTATTAGATAATGGTATGTATATAATATTTTTTGTAAGCCAAAATAGGTGAAAACGCTAAGTTTGTATTATATATTACGAAAACTGATAAAATTAACTGTTTATATCTTTATACAAGGAGCAACAACATAAAAGGAAAAATTATGGAAAGAGAACAGCCTCATACTGAGGAGATTTTGGATATTACCTTAAGTGTAATTCAAGAACTAATCGTATCTATCACAGGCAATGAGAGTGAAGAGGGGAAAGTAGTGCTCCAGACATAAGCTATGATTTCAAAGATGAAAGCTTTAATGCAGATTTTCTTGAAGCATTAAATTATGTTGAAATTTTAGAACAAATGAATTCCGATACTTCTAACGAGGGAATTGGTGTGTATGGAATACCTGATGAACTGATTCAAAGTCAAGGCACTTTATTGAGCCTTTTTGTTCTAGCTACTACCTCGGCCAAAAGCAGTTGGAAATGTGCACACTTGCGGACTTTTTTGGCAGGGGTTATCAATTATTCTTGAATAATTCAAAGTTCAGGCCCTTTATTGAACCTTCTTGGTAACTACTACCCATGAATGGCAGTGGGTAATTTGTACACTTGCGTCCTTTCTTGCGTCCTTTCTACCGCACAGAGTGTGTACTTTGTGCACTTGCTAAACTCCTTAGATGAGATACCCATTTCTCAGGCTCCCTCTGCAGAATCCGTCTGTGTAATGGACTGGAAAACCAAACACCCACTTTCTTTACAAAGCAGTGGGTAGTTTGCGCGTCTGCTGTCTTTCTTGTTTTTCACCTTTTTTATTTTCCACTCAATCAACACATCATCTACACGTACACACACCTACTTTCTACCTTTCTTGGCTATGGTTAACAACTATTCTTCTATTTCATATCCATATTCAAAATGCAGGCCCTTTATCGAACCTTTTTATTGTTGCTACTACCCCGGCTAAATACAGTGGGAAGTTTGCACACTTACTGCCTTTCTTGGCTGGGATTATCAATTATTCTTCAATTTCATATTCTGATTCAAAGTCAAAGTCCTTTTTCGAGTCTTTTTGTTGTAGCTACTACCCCAGCCAAAAGCAGTGGGAAATTTGCACACTTGCTGCCTTTCTTGGCTCGGGCTATCAAATACTCTTGAATTTCATATTCTAATTCAAACTCATGTCCCTTTATCAAGACTTTTTCATGCAGATACTGCACGGCCAGAAGGTAGTGGGAAATTTGCGCACTTGCTACCTTTCTTAGCTAAGCTTATCAATTATTCCTCTTAAAATTTAAATTCAAAGTGCAGGCCCTTTATAGGTAACTGTTACTCATCAATGAGTAGGTAATTTGCGCACTTCCTACTGTTCATGTATAATAAAAAGCTTAACAAAAGTCTACCAATATTAAAAAAGAGCCACTATGGTCTATGTTTATCAAATCTTCTGTTTCTTATCCTAATTCAAATACAGACCCTTTATTGAGCCTTCTTGCTAACTACTACTCGTGAATGACAGTGAATAATTTACACACTTGCAACCTTTCTTATTTTTTCACATTATTCATCTTCCACTCAATCAACACATCATCTACACGTACACACACCTACTTGCTGCCTCTCTTGGCTATGGTTATCAACTATTCTTCTATTTCATATTCCTATTCAAAATGCAAGCCCTTTATCAAGCCTTTTTATAGTAAAAACGACCCCAGCCGAAAGCAATAAGAAATTTGCATACTTGCTGCCTTTCTTCGCTGGGGTTATCAATCATTCTTCAATTTCATATTCTGATTCAAAGTCTAGGCCCTTTATGGAGCCTTTTTGTTGTAACTACTACCCCGGACAAAGACAGTGGGAAACTTGCACACTTACTGCCTTTCTTGGCTATGATCATCAATTATTCTTCAATTTCATATTCTAATTCAAATTCAAGGTCCTTCTTCGAGCCTTTTTGTTGTAGCCAATACCCCAGCCGAAGGCAGTGGTAAATTTGCACACTTGCTGCCTTTCTTGGCTGGGTTATCAATTAATCTTGAATTTCATATTGTGATTCCAAGTCAAGTCCCTTTATGGAGCCTTTTTGTTCTAGCTACTACCTCGACAAAGGCAGTGGGAAATTTGCACATTTGCAGCCTTCTTTGCCTGGGGATATCCATTATTCTTCAAGTTATTCAAAGTTCAGGCCCTTTATGGAACATTCTTGGTAACTACTACCCATGAATGGCACTGGGTAATTTGCACACTAGCGTTCTTTCTTGCGCCTTTCTACCGCACAGTGTGTGTACTTTCTGCACTTCCTAAACTCCTTAGATGAGACACCCGTTTCTTAGGCTTCCACTGCGGAATCCGACTAACAGTCTGTAATGGACTGGAAAACAAAACACCCATTTCCTCTAAAAGACAGTGGGTTCTTTCCGCTTCTGCTACCTTTCTTCCTTTTCACCTTATTCTACATCCACTACCTCAAACACACCTATCTACTATATTTCTTGCTGCCTTTGCCAAATATTATTCTAATTCAAAATGGAGTCCCTGAAATGGGCCCGGTGTTGTAATTTTTCAGCCCTACCGCCACAGTGGTAACATAGTACACTTACATTCCTTCATTTCATGTGGTAGTCATTTCTCATACTCCCACTACTTAATTCGACAATCTATCTGTATAATGAGGTGGGAAACCAAACATCCACTTCCCTGACAAAGCAGTGGGTACTTTGCGCCTCTGCAGCCTTTCTAAATTTTCACCTTTTTTATCTTTTCAATCAACACATCATCTACACATAACACACACCAAGTTGCTGCCTTTTTTTGGCTAGGGTTATCAAATATCCTTGAATTTCATATTCTGATTCAAACTCATGCCCTTTATCGAGCCTTTTTGTTGTAACCAAAGTGGAAACAATACTATTTTGGAATGGGTAAGGTGAATAGACATATTCTACATTTTTTAGTACTGTATTTTACTATAACAACCTGAGTCTTTTCCTAAAGTCATAAGGAATGACTGGTTTAAAAATTTAAGAAAACATAAGAACAGAATATCCTTATAAGTAATTATATTTATATAACTTTGTAAAGGAGTAAAACTCTACTAATGAAATGTTATTAGATAATGGTAGGTATATAATATTTTTTGTAAGCCAAAATAGGTGAAAACGCTAAGTTTGTATTATATATTACGAAAACTGATAAAATTAACTGTTTATATCTTTATACAAGGAGCAACAACATAAAAGGAAAAATTATGGAAAGAGAACAGCCTCATACTGAGGAGATTTTGGATATTACCTTAAGTGTAATTCAAGAACTAATCGTATCTATCACAGGCAATGAGAGTGAAGAGGGGAAAGTAGTGCTCCAGACATAAGCTATGATTTCAAAGATGAAAGCTTTAATGCAGATTTTCTTGAAGCATTAAATTATGTTGAAATTTTAGAACAAATGAATTCCGATACTGCTAACGAGGGAATTGGTGTGTATGGAATACCTGATGAACTGATTCAAAGTCAAGGCACTTTATTGAGCCTTTTTGTTCTAGCTACTACCTCGGCCAAAAGCAGTTGGAAATGTGCACACTTGCGGACTTTTTTGGCAGGGGTTATCAATTATTCTTGAATAATTCAAAGTTCAGGCCCTTTATTGAACCTTCTTGGTAACTACTACCCATGAATGGCAGTGGGTAATTTGTACACTTGCGTCCTTTCTTGCGTCCTTTCTACCGCACAGAGTGTGTACTTTGTGCACTTGCTAAACTCCTTAGATGAGATACCCATTTCTCAGGCTCCCTCTGCAGAATCCGTCTGTGTAATGGACTGGAAAACCAAACACCCACTTTCTTTACAAAGCAGTGGGTAGTTTGCGCGTCTGCTGTCTTTCTTGTTTTTCACCTTTTTTATTTTCCACTCAATCAACACATCATCTACACGTACACACACCTACTTTCTTCCTTTCTTGGCTATGGTTAACAACTATTCTTCTATTTCATATCCATATTCAAAATGCAGGCCCTTTATCAAACCTTTTTATTGTTGCTACTACCCCGGCCAAATACAGTGGGAAGTTTGCACACTTACTGCCTTTCTTGGCTGGGATTATCAATTATTCTTCAATTTCATATTCTGATTCAAAGTCAAAGTCCTTTTTCGAGTCTTTTTGTTGTAGCTACTACCCCAGCCAAAAGCAGTGGGAAATTTGCACACTTGCTGCCTTTCTTGGCTCGGGCTATCAAATACTCTTGAATTTCATATTCTAATTCAAACTCATGTCCCTTTATCAAGACTTTTTCATGCAGATACTGCACGGCCAGAAGGCAGTGGGAAATTTGCGCACTTGCTACCTTTCTTAGCTAAGCTTATCAATTATTCCTCTTAAAATTTAAATTCAAAGTGCAGGCCCTTTATAGGTAACTGTTACTCATCAATGAGTAGGTAATTTGCGCACTTCCTACTGTTCATGTATAATAAAAAGCTTAACAAAAGTCTACCAATATTAAAAAAGATCCACTATGGTCTATGTTTATCAAATCTTCTGTTTCTTATCCTAATTCAAATACAGACCCTTTATTGAGCCTTCTTGCTAACTACTACTCGTGAATGACAGTGAATAATTTACACACTTGCAACCTTTCTTATTTTTTCACATTATTCATCTTCCACTCAATCAACACATCATCTACACGTACACACACCTACTTGCTGCCTCTCTTGGCTATGGTTATCAACTATTCTTCTATTTCATATTCCTATTCAAAATGCAAGCCCTTTATCAAGCCTTTTTATAGTAAAAACGACCCCAGCCGAAAGCAATAAGAAATTTGCATACTTGCTGCCTTTCTTCGCTGGGGTTATCAATCATTCTTCAATTTCATATTCTGATTCAAAGTCTAGGCCCTTTATGGAGCCTTTTTGTTGTAACTACTACCCCGGACAAAGACAGTGGGAAACTTGCACACTTACTGCCTTTCTTGGCTATGATCATCAATTATTCTTCAATTTCATATTCTAATTCAAATTCAAGGTCCTTTTTCGAGCCCTTTTGTTGTAGCCAATACCCCAGCCGAGGCAGTGGTAAGTTTGCACACTTGCTGCCTTTCTTGGCTGGGTTATCAATTATCCTTCTTGCAATACAAATTGAAAGTACAGGCACTTTTTTGAGCCTTCTTGGTAACTACTACCCGTGAATGGCAGTGGGTAATTTGCACACCTTCAACCTTTCTTATTTTTTTACATTATTTATCTTCCACTCAATCAACACAACATCTATACGTACACACACACATACTTTCTAACTTTCTTGGCTATGGTTAACAACTATTCTTCTATTTCATATCCATATTCAAAATGCAGGCCCTTTATCGAACATTTTTGTTGTAGCTACTAACCCAGCCGATGGCAGAGCGAAATTTGCACACTTCCTGACTTTCTTCGCTGGGATTATCAAACACTCTTGAATTTCATATTCTGATTCAAACTCAAGTCCCTTTATCAAGACTTTTTCATGTAGATACTGTATTGCCAGAAGGCAGTGGGAAATTTGAGCAGTTGCTGCCTTTCTTAGCTGGCCTTATCAATTATTTTTCTTGAAATCCAAAGTGCAGGCTATTTATTGAGCCTTCTTCGTAACTATTACTCATTAATGGCAGTGGGTAATTTGCGCACTTCCTGACGTTCATGTATAATAAAAAGCTTGATAAAAGTCTACCAATATTAAAAAGAGCCAGTATATCTATGGTTATCAAATTACACTGTGTCCTTAGGTTCTGTTATCTGTTACTAAATAGGATTCTTCAATCTTTGTGTGAACAACTGCCTTCAATCTATACTACGGACAGCTGGTTTCACAACTTGAATTCAACTTTCCTTCTACATTAAGGACAGCATTGAATCAAGCCTTACTTTCCTTAAGGCAGAGACAATTATGACATGACTTATTTAGAAAAAAAATATCCTACTTTTTGGAGATATACTTCAACTTAACTTCTGTGAATGGACAACCAATATTTAATAGAAAACTTAATTTTAAAGACTTTGCTACCAATACATCCTGCTTCGATCATGGATAATTACAGACTCCACAAAACCTACTTGCTTCAGGTGCCACTAACTCATTCCACCACTTATCAGCGCTGCATTCACACACACTAAATGGACAATATTGTGCAGCTGTCACATACACATGAAGTCTGCTACCTCCTACCATCACAGAATATCCATATTCATCCAGAATTTAACTGATTCTTCATTCAATCTACACCACAGACAGCAGGGTTCACAACTTCAATTCATCTTTGAATCTAAATTTGTCTTCACTATCTGTGCCAAGAGCGGCCTCCAATATATTCTGCGGTCACTAGAGTTCAAAACGTCATACCAGGAGCACCACTACTGCAGAAAAAAATTGAATCCAACCTTGTTTATTGAAGGTAGAGACTAATGGATTCTATGTCTTTGATTTTGTAAAAGAATGTGACAAATAGCATTCATCTATAACTGTGCTCACTAGAGCCTTCAATCTACACTACGGACAGCAGGGTTCACAATTTCAATTCAGCTTTCTATCTAGACTAAGAACACTATTGAATCCAACCTTGCGTTTTTATAACAGAGACAATTGTACTGTGTCCTCAGATTCAGTTAACTGTAACGAAATACCATTCATCAATCTTTCTGTCAACAACTGCCTTCAATCTACACTGCAAACACCAGGGTTCACAACTTAAATTCAACTTTGAATCCAAATTGATCTTCAGTATCTCTGCTAAGAACTTTTTTATGTAGATACTACCCCAACAGAAGACAGTTGAAAATGTTGCACTTGGTGCCTTTCTTCGCAGGGGTTATGAATTATTCTTCTTGTAATACAAATTCAAAGTACAGACCCTTTATTCAGCCTTCTTGGTAACTACTTCCCGTCAATAGAAGTGGTTAATTTCCACACTTTAATCCTTTCATGCCACGCACAGTCTGTGTAATGAGCTTGATATCTAAAGAACAACTTCCCTAATAAAGCAGTGGTTACTTTGCACGTCTGCAGCCTTTCTTACTTTTTACCTTATTCATCTTCCAACCACTCAACACATCATCTACACATAAACACACCTACTTCCTGCCTTCCTTGCCTGGGTTATCAATTATTCTTCAATTTCATATTCTGATTCAAAGTCGAGACACTTTATCAAGCCTTTTTGTTGTAGCTACTACCCCAGCCGAAGGCAGTTGGAAAATTGCACACTTGCTTGCCTTAGTGCATTTAAAAATGCAAAAAATTCTTAAAACGGAGTATGACATAATACTCTCAATTTATTTAAGACAGATACAATTGTACTATGTCCTCACTTCTATTAACTGAACAAAAAATCATACATTGATATTTGTCAAGTACTAATTTCAATATACATTGCAAACAGAAGACTTCAAAAGTTCAATTCAGCTTGACATGTAAATTTCTCTTCAGTACTGAGAACTACCTTCAATCAATTATGCACTCAGTAGAATTGACAACTAGATACCAACAGCGCCAGCACTACAGAAAACATTCAATACAATTTTCATTTACTTAAAACACAGACAGAAAATTCAGCCTTCATTTTTTTAATTTAAAGATATTTCTACTGTATGTCTTCAGATTTTGTTTAAATAACTGACAAAAAGCATTCCTCCATGTCTGTGTCAACTACTGCTTTCAATCCACACTTCGGACAGCTGGGTTCACAGCTTGAATTTAGGTTTCCTTCTACATTAAGGACAGCATCAATCAATCAATCATGCCATTTGTATAGCTACTCACCCGGGAGGGTCTCAAGGCGCTTGGGGGGAGGGGTATGCTACTGCTCGAACAGCCAGGTCTTGAGTTGTTTCCTGAAGGCGAGATGGTCTGGGTCAGCCGAAGGTGGATGGGGAGGGAGTTCCAAGTCTTGGCAGCCAGGTAAGAGAAGGATCTTCCTCCGGCGATGGCTCTTCGGATGCGTGGTACGGCTGCGAGGGCGAGGCTGGTGGACCGTGGCTGGCGGGTGGGCATGTAGAAGGTCAGGCGGTCGTTGAGGTACTTGGGGCCCAGGTCATGGAGAGACTTGTGTGCGTGGGTGAGGAGCCGGAACGTGATCCTCTTGTCGACGGGGAGCCAGTGCAGGTTCCTCAGGTGGCTGGAGATGTGGCTGCGTCGGGGGACATCCAGGATGAGTCGGGCGGAGGCGTTCTGGATGCGCTGGAGTCTTTTCTGTAGCTTGGCTGTGGTTCCGGCGTAGAGGGCGTTTCCGTAGTCCAGTCGGCTAGTGACGAGTGCCTGGGTGACAGTCTTCCTGGTCTCGGTCGGGATTCAGCCTTGCTTTCCTTAACGCAGAGACAATTGTACTCTGTCCTCGGATTCTCTTAACTGAAGAAAATAGCCTACATCAATGTTTGTGTCGATTAGAACCTTTGATCTATATTACAGACAGCAGGGTTCACAACTTCAATTCAGTTTTGCATGTACATTTCTCTTCAGTATGTATGCTGACAAGTGCCTTCAATCAATTCTTCGCTCAGTAGATTTCACAACTAGATACCAACAGCATCAGCACTACAGAACACATTCAATTCAGCCTTGCTTTATTTAAGGTATAGACTAATGGATTTTATATCTTCAGATTTTGTAAAAGAATGTCACAAACAGCATTCATTTATAACTGTGCTCACTAGAGCCTTCAATGTACAGTGCGGACAGAAGAGTTCACAACTTGAGTTCAGCTTTCCAACTAAATTTGTCTTCAATATCTGTGCTAACAACTGCCTTCAATATATCCTGCGGTCATTAAAAATCACAAATTGATAACAAAAGCTCCATTACTACAGAAAAAATTGAATTTAGCCTTGTTTTATTTAAGGTAGAGACTAATGGATTTTATGTCTTCCGATTTTGTAAAAGAATGTCACAAATAGCATTCATCTATAACTGTGCTTACTAGAGCCTTCAATCTACACTGCGGACAGCCGGATTCACAACTTCAATTCAGCTTTCCTTCTACATTAAGGACAGCATTGTATTCAGCATTTTTTTCCTTAAGACAGAGACAATTATACTGTCTCCTCAGATTCTGTTATCTGTAACTAAATAGCATTCTTCAATCTTTGTGTGAACAACTGCCTTCAATCTACACTGCGGACAGCTGGGTTCACAACTTAAATTCAGGTTTACTTCTACATTAAGGACAGAATTGTTTTCAGCTTTGCTTTCCTTAAGGCAGAGACAATTGTACTCTGTTCTCAGATTCTGTTAACTGTACAAAATAGCATACATCAATGTTTGTGTTGATTACTACCTTTGATCTACATTACAGTCAGCAGGGTTCACAACTTCAATTCAGTTTTCCAAGTACATTTCTCCTCACTATGTGTGCTGAGAAGTGCCTTCAATCAATTCTGCGCTCAGTAGACTTCACAACTTGATACCAAGAGCACCAGCACTACAGAAAACATTCAATACAATATTGATTTACTTAAAACAGACACAATTGCACAATGTCCTCAGATTTTCTTAAACTTTGAACACTAGAAAATTCAGCCTTCATTTATTTAATGCAGACACAATTCTACTATGTATTCACATATTTTTTTTAAAACCGCATATTATATGAAAAAGACAACTATAGAAATCTACTTGAGAAGGCTTTTGAATTAATTTTTTTTAAATTTGTTTTAGTAATCAATACAATTAGATCATTGGATAAACTAATCCCTTTAATGAAGGTCAAAAGTAAGTTCAAAAGAGAAACTAACAGAAGTAATTTTTCAGAGGTTTTTTCGGTGAATGGAACCATAGTTCAAGTTCTGAGCCTTTTTTAATGATAAGAGGTATCTTCAGAGTAATGATTTGTTGCATGCAGATGACACTAGTAGTCGTGCCTATGAAGTTGGAAATGGTTGTGCTATTGTGAAAGACAAAATTGTTCCTAGAAATGCAAAAGAAGTGTTTGCTGAGGAACTTTTAGGGAGACGTCCTAAAACTCCAGTGAACTCTTGCAATTGTAGTAGTATTTATACTGTAAATCAAGAATCTATTAATTTTTGTATGCAATTATTTTTATTATTTTTTTTATCAATTCTTCCTCAATTTCAAATTCTGATTGAACGTCAACACCCTTTATCGAACCTTTTTCTCATTTCTACTACCTCAGAAAAAGGTTAATACTTCAAAAATAATCTGTAAAATTTAGCAAACAACTCTTTCAAAGGACGATTCAAATAAAAAAATACTCCTTTGGCACACCAAATATGGTGCAACATGTAAAAACTAGCACCCCAACAACTTCGCTTGAGCTGCAACACATAGATTGCAGGACAATCCACTTGCTGCTGCACCAAGCACATCAACTGCTGCAACAGCATCTTCGGCAAGCAGTCCATACTCATATATTGACCTTGATTTTGGTAAACTTAAATTTCTATGCATTTATTGAGATGAACTTTTCTGTTACGTCAAATAGTCTATCAACCTCATCAAAAACAAGAAACAGGAGCATTCGCTGTCCTCAACATCAGTCAGTACACATTTATCAAGCTTTTTTTTGTAAGAACTACCCCGGCCAAACGCAGTTAAAAATGTGCACACTTGCTGCGTTACTTGGCTAGGGTTATCCATTATTCTTGAATTTCAAGAACTTGTTGTATATCTGTTATAGGTTTAGTACAATAACAAAATTTATCTTGCAAGTCCAAAGGAACACTGCATGGCACTCTACACTACAGACAACACAGGTCACAATTTGAACTAATATGTCCCTGAAACCTACATATTTTGACAATGCATTCCATACATGTTCTACCTTTAATTTCATTTGTGATTACAGATGATACAGTTCACCATTACATGTACACTGCGGACAGCCGGATTCACAACTTCAATTCAGCTTTCCTTCTACATTAAGGACAGCATTGTATTCAGCCTTGCTTTTCTTAAGGCAGAAACAATTATACTGTTTCCTCAGGTTCTGTTATCTGTGACTAAATAGCATTCTTCAATCTTTGTGTGCACAACTGCCTTCAATCTACACTGCCGACAGCTGGGTTCACAACTTCAATTCAGTTTTCCTTCGACATTAAGGACACCATTGTTTTCAGCTTTGCTTTTTTTTAAGTCAGAGACAATTGTACTCTGTCCTCAGATTCTGTTAACTGTACAAAATAACATTCATCAATATTTGTATCGATTAGTACCTTCTAACTACAATACAGACAGCTGGGTTCACAACTTGAATTCAACTTTCAACTCTTCACTATGTGTCCTGAGAAGTGCTTTCAATCAATTCTCCACTCAGTACAGTTCACAACTACATACCAAGAGCGCTAGCACTACAGAAAACATTCAATACAATCTTGATTTACTTAAAACACAGATAATTAGTGTAGAAAATGTATAGGATGAACATTTAGTTATTCTTGTCAATGGCATTCCTACTAAGAGTAAGAAAATCTGGCAAGACTTCCGGTGAATAGCAGTGCATAATTTGCACACTTACGCCCTTTATTGCGCCTTTTCAACCACACTGTGTATGTAATTTATTCAATTGCTTTCCTCCTTAGATGTAGTGACAGTTTCTCAGGCTCCCACTACAGAATCCGACTCACAGTCTATAATAGCCTGAAAAACAAAACACCCACATCTTTTACAAGCCAGGTCATAGTTTCAACATCTGCTGCCTTTTTAATTTTCACCTTTTTCATCTTCCACTCAATCAACACATCATCCACAAATATACACACCTACTTGCTGCCTTTTTTGACTGGAGTTATCAACTATTCCTGAATTTCATATTTTGATTCAAAGTCAATGCCCTTAATGGAGGCTTTTTATTATAGCTACTACCTCAGCCAAACACAACACAACATAGCACCACTATAAAAAAAAATCTAAATCTACAGCACTACATGCCAAAAAGAAATACTTACTGTGCAAGTGACATTTTCCACCTGTAACATATAAGATCTGTTAATAGAAAAGAAACATGTTCTCAGTCAAGTGAAATTAGTTTTTGTGATATATGTATTCATTTAACGCGTGTAGGAAACAGAACCATTCCTGTCCTCCTATACGCAGATGACGCTGTGTTACTTACTCAAACATCTTTAGGTTTTCAGAGACTCTTGGAAACATTTGGGACCTTTATAAATTCCCTGGATTTATTGGTAAATATCTCAAAATCCCATCCCTTGACCATGCGACAACATAACAATACAACTAAAACTTTTTACTGTAATGGGGCAGAGCTCACTACAGTAAACGTTTTCACATAATTGGGTATTCTGTTTGAAGACAGATGCTCTTGGGGCCCCCCAGCTTAAAGCCCAAAAATATGCTGTGCTGATATCTTTATCAGCTCTAGTAAGCTTTGCACAACAATTGAGAGCCAAGCCCTGTAAGACTATTCTCGCCATCTATCGCTCGAAATACCTGTCTATTTTCACTTATGGCGCAGCTATTTGGGGATACAAACAACCGCTAGAGGTCCTGATGGCAGAAAACACATTTATTTGCTCCCTTCTATCCATCCCCCAATCCACTCCAACATTTGCTATCCACCAGGAAGTAGGGATGGGATATGTGACCGACCTAGTGAGTTTGGCTCCTTTCGTTTGCTGGATAAAAACTTGGCTTAACCCTAAACTCACGTTGAACCACCAGATCTTAACAAATTGCTCTGCCCTAGACAAACGTTAGCACAATTGAGTGGCTGTCGTATGTCCAGACTATGTTCTTTTAAACTCGGGCCCCCAGATATTTACCAAGTTCCAGAAGGAATTAAGAAAACTAACCTAAAATGAATTAAATCACACTATTTAAGTTTACTGCGGCTGGAACAGGAGGTTGATGAAATGAAAAAGCAACTGGTTAGGACTCACTACTTATTAATCTTGTCACCATCACTAGAACCCTATCTAAGAATCGTGACAAAGCCCGTCCATCATTGGCTTTTGACCAAGTTTTGCTTCAAACTGACTCATTTCTCATTGCAAACTTTTTCAGGATGCTGTAAACCGGAAGACTCTGCCCCGTGTAACTGTGATAGTTTCTCAAATCAAAACACTATGCACTTTATAATTTTCTGTGATTTTTATACTGAAATTAGGAAGAAGACTTTAATGCTAGTTTTCTTGTTGCTACTATTCCCCGAAGAAACATAGATTCCAAATGATGATTGAACTGTGTATTCCTCCTGATTTTTTTAAAACTATGGATTTCTTTTAATTGATATATAGTTCTAGTTTTAAATTCTTTTTTATATATCTGAGTACTAATGATCTACAGTTTTATATCACCTATATGTATTCAATTGTCTCGTGCTTTGTATTTTTACTTTTATGATTTTTCTTAATCGAATAATGTGATTTGAACACTGAAGAATATAACATCTCATAACTGAATAGAGCTTCTAAAATAATTTCATGATGTATTTCATATTCCTGATTATCAATTTCAAAACTCATATGATCGTACTCGAAGTCATGTTATACTTCCACAAAATCAGCATCTAAAGTTTAGTCTAGTAAATGACAGCTGATATCTACAGCATTTATATCTTCCTCTTCATTCTCCCTACTTATAAAAATTATGTTTACCTCTTCTATGACACTGTTACTAATGTGAAAACATAAACACTTGAGTTTATCATCACTGTAATATCAGCATATGTTGTGATTCATATGAAATATATTAAATATTTCTCTTACAATTAAAACAACAATATTTTCTACAGGACTGTATATTATTTTCAAAATATTCTAAAATTAAATACAATAAATACAGTGTCACTCTGCATTGTCTCAAGTGCTTTATTTATTTATACTACCTATTGTTTTGCAAACTTAAATTAATGAGGACAGCACTGCCTTAATTTGACTCACCCCACTACGTTGTCAATTATGGTGGAGGGAGGCAAAGAAAAGAAGTAAAGTACATGTCTACAGATGTACTGCTATATTCAGAACACTGGATGAACCACTGAATGAATAAAGTTAGATACAAAAGAACATACACAAAAAAGGCTGCACAAAGGAAAGCAACACAAATAGGATACCAAATCTTGAACACAAACTGGTAAGTCACCAAAAGAACAACAAGGCTAAGAACACTGATACGGACTCTACGCTGTGGAACTCATTGTGAAGAAAGGTAGAAACTTACTCTAAATAAAGTGGAATTCAAATAAAGAAAAAGTAAAAAAGATACATGGATGACAAAGTCACTGGAGTAATACTCTATTCCCCAACACAAAAAAGGATTTTGCACAAATTATATGTACGAATGTTTACAGAGCTGCAAAGGAACCCATTCCCCGGGATTCAAAAAATATAATTCGGAACCGTGTGGGGAACACCAATTCCCGCACGGTCCCAGCCGGCTCCCCGCGTCCTTCGAGAGCCGGCATTGCTTTGTCAGAGAGAGCAGTTTATATGCTGCTCTCTAACAAAAAGCAATATGCTTTCCTACTCGAAAGACACAGCAGCTTAACTTGCTCTCTCTTTCAAATAGTAAACCATACCAAACAGCTGTGTCCCGGGGGTAGACACCCCGGGACACTGCAAGAGTCTGCCCTAAGACATGGTGGTCCCCAGAACAATGAAGAGCTCCAGGACGGAAGCCGCGCAACCCTCTCCCAACATTAAAAAGCCCAAAAAGTGGTAATCCCCGGGGCTGGGAGGTCCGTGCCATCACGGACACCCCGTATTTTAAATATTAATGCCCAAGGAAGGTGGCAGTCCCCGGAGCATGTACGACGGCCATGAGCCCCCCCATACTGAAAAATAAAAGATGGCTGACAACACTTCCTAGTTTGAAGCGTTGACAGCCAATCAGCATGCAGCTTGTGATTGTACGGATTTCCGTACACGTACGCCGCGATTTTTCCATAAAATATATATATATATATATATATATATATATTGTCGCTCCTTTTTGTACCAAAAAATCCCGGGTCACTCACAGGCGGGTGCTTATACGCGATGGTACTTGCGTTTCCATCAAGGCTCAGGCTTCGTCCCCCAATCCATGGAACAAAGTACAGCACTCCGAGGGTAAAGGCAGGATAGTTTTATTTCGCCGTTAGCAGTGTGAACAGACGCGTTTCGGACAACAGTCACAATCTTTCAAAAGCCCAAACAGATGCTATAATAAACATCAGTAAGAACGATGAGATCATTGTGAAGCCATCTGATAAAGGAGGAAATATTGTTCTGCTAACTAGAGAACAATATTGTAATGAATCTTTTCGTCAGCTGGAGGATTCTCAATACTACGTGAAAACGAATCGAGAGGAATATTTGCAAAGTATCACAATGTACCATGATCTACTGAACAAGTGGTGGAATAAACTAATGCTACATATGAATGAGTATCTATTTTTAAGGAACCCACAGCCTGTGACACCAACTTTTTACCAACTTCCAAAGGTGCACAAAGATCTCAATACACCACCAGGGAGACCTATCGTCTCCTCAAAAGGAGGACTGACTGAGAATCTCTCTACCTACATTGACTCGTTTTTATCACAATTTGTTGTGAAACAACAATCATATGTGAGAGACACTAAAGACTTCATAGCATAAGTGGAAACCATCGAATGGGATACTACATACGTACTAATAACTCTTGATATTACGAGCCTCTATACATGTATTCGACATGATCAAGGGGTGGAGGCTGTCAAATACTTTTTAGAGAAAACACCCAAGAAGTTCATGGAGCATGGAGTAATGCTGATTGAACTGTTGGAATTCTGTTTGACACACAACATATTTTTGTTTCAGAATGATCTCTTCAAACAAGTCTCTGGAACTGCAATGGGCACCTGCTTCGCCCCCAGCTACGTGAATTTATTCGTAGGCTGGTGGGAGGAGCAGGTGGCCCTCGCGGGTAACAACGCAAAATGTGCAGTGCATATAGTTGTGTGGCGTCGTTACATTGACGACCTTTGTCTTGTATGGAGGGGCTCCTTTAAGCAGGCAGAAGAATTCATTAGAGATCTAAACAGAAACAATCTTAAGATACAGGAGAAGTGTGGCTCACTGGTTAGAGGAGGCAGACCCTGAAGCAGAGCTCAGACCCAGGACCAGGGTTCAATTCCCGACGTGGCAGGGTCTTGAGCCCAAATGTCCACGGACTCGATAATTCTCGCTTCGGTGCCTACTCGAATCACGGGTTCACACTCTGCAACTCTGGGCAATAGCTTGCTTAATCTCCACTACGCCCCCCACGTGGCGGGATGCCTGGCTTTCACCTTGGGGATGCCTAGTACGGGTTATCTCACAGGGAAAAAGCCAGGACGGGTTCCCAAAGCAAGCGCCTTGAGACCTTGCGGTGATAAGGCGCTATATAAGAACCTTTGACATTTGACATTTGATATTTAATCTCAAATTCACTTGTGAAATGAGCAGGAAAGAGGTGCATTACTTGGATTTAAGGGTCTTTGTGAATGAGGGAATACTTGAGACATCATTTTACAGGAAGCTCACAGCAGGCAACAGTATACTGCATGCCAAGAGTAGCCATCCTCCGAATCTACTTCGCAGTATACCTTACGGTGAATTACTTAGACTCCGACGTAACTGCTCGAGAGACTCTGACTTTCTAACTGCAGCTAAAGAGTCTATGATGAGATTTAAAACTAGGGACTATGAATCTACCCTTCTAGATAAAACTCTCGACAGAGTATTAAAAATTCCCAGAAAGGACCTGTTGAGTAAGAAAAAAGAAGAAAATTCAGAGCAGTCGGACGTTATTAACAAATACAGAATGATAACAACTTTTTCAGATGAAGCCAATCAGTTGAGAAAGATACTTACCAGAAATTGGCATATACTGCGATTAGATCCAACAATAGGAAAAGATGTCCCCCCACGACCCCTAATCACTTTCCGCAAATTAACTTCCTTCAAAAATAAACTAGTTCAGAGTCATCTTATGCCTCCCAAACCAAATACGAGTGGAACCTTGAAAGATATGAAAGGGTTCTTCCCCTGTGGCAAATGCAGAGCCTGCGAGAACAGCAAACGGGTTTTATCATATAAAATTCCTGGCCTGAAAACAGCGAGACCTATCAACAACTTTATCACTTGTCTAACCCCATATGTGGTGTACTGTCTGACCTGTCCATGCAGTCTTAATTACATCGGCAGTACTATCAACAATGTAAAAATGCACATTTTGGAACACCAACGTGCCATTTCGAACAAGGATATAACTTATCCAGTGGCACGACACTTTGCCAAAGTACACCAAAGTAATAGGGATCTATTACAATACTTTGGCATAGATCATGTTCCTGCAAATCCTAGGGGTGGGGATAGACTGTTGAGTTTACGCAGACTTGAGTCTCGATATATTATTGACATGCAAACTAAAAGCCCACAGGGGATGAATGGTGGGGAAGAACTGATGGTACACTTAGTCAAATGAGAAAGAGAGAATGAATGAATCGATGTACTCTTTTATGTGGACCCTGATATTGACTCAATTGATTTCATATTTGAACCCTATTCTACCTGATTGCTTAACCTTCCCCTTCTGTTGTCTTTTCTTCTGTTTTCTCGGCTGACAATTGTTAAAAACAGATAGGTTATTTTGAAGATTTATTTTCTTTTTAACATTTACGGTGATCTGATTGGAAGATGCGCGATGCTGAGTTAAGCGGGTGATGTGCCGATACACGGCGAGATCGTTCTCAAAACACCTGCTTACTATGCGGCACACATGCCGATACACGGCAAGAGTTTAACATGTATATGTGGATGTTTAAGATGTATTTATGAAGACAGTAAACCATCTAAAAATGGCTGCCATGCTTGCAAGCGATAAATTAATTTTCCAGCCGTCATCGCTGTTGATAATATGAGATGATGCTGCATTTATAAATTGTCGCTTTACAGCATGAGGGGTAAACACTGACGAAGGACTGTTGTCCGAAACGCGTCTGTTCACACTGCTAACGGCGAAATAAAACTATCCTGCCTTTACCCTCTAAGTGCTGTACTTTGTTCCATGGATTGGGGGACGAAGCCTGAGCCTTGATATATATATATATATTACCTACTGGCGATAGCCAGTAGGTATATATAGTTAAGATTGTTTTCCATAGGGAAATCGCAACATTCTATTGGGAATAACTTTGGCGCCGGTTGAGGAATCTTCCTGAAATTTTCCTTAACTTTGCCTCGCGGCGCTCCGGTCCTTCTCTGAAAGGTTGGGGGGGGGATTCGTCAAGCGGGGGCCGAGATAAAAGGGGGGTCTCAAAACGTGTTTTCCCCATGTTCATTTCCATAGGGCGGTTGGACTCACTTTTAGCCCGAACGGCTGAATGGTTTTCCACCAAACTTGGCAAAATTGTAGGGACTGGTAGCCCGATGTGCCTTTGCCATGTCTCAAGATATGTGCTCCAGTGGTTTTTACGAAAATTAACTTTGAAAAAATATATATTGGGCTACATTGGGCTATATATATGTTAGAGCCCAAATGTAGCCCAATGTAGCCCAATGTAGCCCAATGTAGCCCAAAGATGGCCGCCAGAGACAAAAAAAAACAAATGTAGCCCAAATATCAGCCAGATGTAGCCCAACTATAGCCCAATGACAGAATGTCCCAGAGTGTTCTAAAGAACAACTAGAGCGCTAACAGTCTTACTTATGACAAAAGTATGGCACACCTGAAGTCATCTTGATTGGAATAAAGTGTTAACACTTAAAACAATTAATTTGCAAAGGAACAACATGAGGGGGTTCATTTTGCCATAGAAATTATGATTAGTGCTGAAGAAAGAAAAATTAGGGCACATTTTGAGTGACTTCTCAAATCCTCTTATATTTTATTAAAAAAATTCTGATATGCAGTCTCCCAAGATAGCCACCAGAGACAAAAGAGCCTGTGTTTAAAAACTCTGTTAGCAAAGCAGGCATTTGAGATTTAAAAAACGTTTTAATATATAAAAACGTTATCCGCTAATAGAATTAGCATTTAAAAAACCTTGCGAATTCAATGAAAAAACCATAGGTTTCAGGCCTTATATAGTTAGGAATTAGCATTTAAAAAACCTTGCGAATTCACTGAAAAAACCATAGGTTTCAGGCCTTATATAGTTAGGAATTAGCATTTAAAAAACCTTTGTAATTCACTGAAAAAACCATAGGTTTAAGGCCTTATATAGTTAGGAATTAGCATTTAAAAAAACCTTGCAAATTCACTGAAAAAACCATAGGTTTCAGGCCTTATATAGTTAAGAATTAGCATTTAAAAAACCTTTGAAATTCACTGAAAAAACCATAGGTTTCAGGCCTTATATAGTTAGGAATTAGCATTTAAAAAACCTTGCAAATTCACTGAAAAACCATAGGTTTCAGGCCTTATATAGTTAGGAATTAGCATTTAAAAAACCTTTGAAATTCACTGAAAAAAACCATAGGTTTCAGAAGTTATATAATTAGGATTTAGCTTTTAAAAAAACCTTTGAAATTCACTCAAAAAACTATAAGTTTTAGTGGTGTTATAGTTAGCAGGACATTTTACTCATACAAAACCATTGAAATTGCTCCTATATAGTTAGTTGTACTAACTATATTTCGCGCACCCACAATCCACTGCTGATGATGTCACATATTAGATCATTCATGACATGGTCAGTGACATCACTGATGACATCTCAAATGACATCACTGATGACATACCTGATGACATCATCCACGTGACAATCACATACACCTTTTCATACACTATTACAATTTTTCATCACTCTTTGTAAAATACAGAGTATCATATTTAAATCCATTGTCACAGCAATACAAGTATCTAAAAATCCACTCAATGATTCATAGATGTATACACACATCTAATCACTTACCTATGGATTCACTCATACATGCTGTCAATGAACAATAGAACACTATCAAAAATACTTATACATCTATATCGACATTAAACAACAGCACGCATGCTATTCACATATGAAGTCATCCTACTCACTTATGCAAACAATGGATCATACTTACATATTTACTTAGCAAAACACTTATACAAACACCACTTCTTCTATTCATTTAGATAATAAGTCATACTTACTGAATTATAAAATCATTATTACAAGTATACAGTTATCCATACAGTCACTCACACAATCATTGTGTCTTATGTATACTTATTTATATACAACAACTGACACATACACTGCCTTTTATTTTTCTAGTTTGTTGGACCTGTACCATTGAGAAATATATTTGCTCATCACCACACCCATAAAGATATTCACTCACCCAAACAACTGTTAGAACATGTAGTTTTAACTTCATATATCTACTGAATCAACTATTCACACATCTTTGGACAGTCACACCCCCCCCACCGAACCACACACACTTTCACACTCCCATACAAATACTCAGTTAACTAATCAATAACTAATATAGACTTTCACATAGCTAGTAACCAACTGTAGAATCAGTTTACACAACAACTGACAAAGTGATACAGATATTCACACAGTTTAGTCACTATACACTATATTTAGTGAGACATTATAAATTGGTCAAGTAAACAGTCAATTACACAGCTACTAAATCCTCCATCGAAATATTTATTTATATATATCCACTTATTCTTCAATGCAAATTGCTATATATATAATGCATATTTAAATAACGAAGCAAACCACATTCACTGGATTATGTCATCAGTGATGTCATCAGTGATGTCATTTGAGATGTCATCAGTGATGTCACTGACCATGTCATGAATGATCTAATATGTGACATCATCAGCAGTGGATTGCGAGTGCGCGAAATATAATTAGTACAACTAACTATATAGGAGCAATTTCAATGGTTTTGTATGAGTAAAATGTCCAGCTAACTATAACACCACTAAAACTTATAGTTTTTGGAGTGAATTTCAAAGGTTTTTTAAAAGCTAATTCCTAACTATATAACTCCTGAAACCTATGGTTTTTTCAGTGAATTTCAAAGGTTTTTTAAATGCTAATTTCTAACTATATAAGGCCTGAAACCTATGGTTTTTTTCAGTGAATTTGCAAGTATATATATATATATATATATGTATATATATAGATTCATTGAAAAAACCATAGGTTATAGACCATATATAGTTAGGAATTAGCATTTAAAAAAACTTATTTTACTCACACAAAACCAATGAAATTCCATATATAGTTAGTTGTACTAACTATATATCGCGCACCCGCAATCCACTGCTGATCATGTCACATATTACATCATTCATGACATGGTCAGTGACATCACTGATGACATCACTGATGACATCTCAAATGACATCACTGATGACATCACTGATGACATCTCAAATGACATCACTGATGACATCACTGATGACAACATCCAGTGACTGTATTTTTCTGTAAAGTTAAAATATGTCTTACATGTTGAAGAATGAGTGGATGTATAAGTGTCTGGATGAAGGATTTAGTAGGTGCATGACTGACTGACTGTATGAGTGAGTGGTTAAATGTGTCTCATTGAGTGCATGGGTTAGTGACTAAACTGTCTTAATTTGTGCATCATTATGTCTGTTGTTCTGTAAACTGCTGCATGTGTTGATCAGTAGCTATATGAGTAACTATATGGGTTATTGATTGGTTGCCCAAGCATTTGTATGGGAAACTGGGAGTGTGTGTGGGTGGCTGGGAAGGTGTATGACTCTGTGCATAATGTATGGGTTCAAAAGTGCATGTGGAAACAGCTGTATGGGTGGTTGACTGTGTGCATGACTGTATTGGTGAGTGAATGGATATCTCAGTGCTACATGTCAAAGTAAGTACATATGTAAAACACAGTACATGTGAGAGTTGACATATATAAATAACTGTGCATAAGAGCCAGTGAATGTGTGAGTGGCTGTATGGATCATTGTGCTCTTGTATCCAGGATTGTATAAGTGAGTAAATATGTTTAGTATATGTTTGAATAAGTAAGGTGTGTTTAACTGTATAGTTAAGGAAATGGAGGTGTGATTGATTGTTTGCATGACTGACTAGGTGTGTGTGTAACTTCATGGATGAGTGACAATCTGCGAGTCTGTGTTTACACTGAGTGTATCTAAGGTTATATTAGAGTCTGAAGAGGTTCATCGTATTATCACATGAATGATGTCATCAGTGATGTGATCAGTAATGTCAAATGAGATGTCATCAGTGATGTCATCAGTGATGTCATTTGAGATGTCATCAGTAATGTCATCAGTGATGTCATTTGAGATGTCATCAGTGATGTCATCAGTGATGTCATTTGAGATGTCATCAGTGATGTCATCAGTGATGTCACTGACCATGTCATGAATGATGTAATATGTGACATGATCAGCAGTGGATTGCGGGTGCGCGATATATAGTTAGTACAACTAACTATATATGGAATTTCATTGGTTTTGTGTGAGTAAAATAAGGTTTTTTAAATGCTAATTCCTAACTATATATGGTCTATAACCTATGGTTTTTTCAATGAATTTCATTGGTTTTTTAAAAGCTAATATCTATAGCTGTAAAATTTATTCTTCTTTAAATCCAAAAATATATTTTATATGTTTATTAATAATTTTTTTTAAATATTTTTTTTGTTTCGCTCCCGGTCCGCGAACCGGGAAGCTTCCCGTTAGCTCAATTTGATTCCGCGATCCGGTCCGCGAACCGGTAAGAAATCAACATAGTGACGGTATCGCGTTGCCGCGTAATGCGTCTTATGACGTACTGCGTTAGCGCACCCGGAAGTGCCCCGGGGCGCGGACCGAGGCGCGAAACGCAGCTCCCCGGAAGCGATCCGCGGCGCGAAAGCGCGACGTATCGCGTTGCCGCGAAATGCGTCATGTGACGTATCGCGTTAGCGCACCCGGAAGTGTCCCGGGGCGCGGACCGGGGCGCGAAGCTTAGCGACCCGGAAGCTAACCGGGGCGCGTTCCGCAGCGCGTAACATGAGCGTGAGAGGTCATGTGACTTGTTAATAAAACTTTTCATTGGTTCATTTCACTTTTAGTTTCATAATTATGGAAGGCTAGGTCAGGTGACCTAAAAATAACACTTTTCATTGGTTGAGAAGTATTGTTTTTTCCAAATGATGAAAACCCCTCCTTCTTTCCTCACTCTGACTTTCATCATTGTGAGAGGAAGACCTATTTTGCTTGTTGGAAGACCTATTTTGCTTGTGTGAAAATGGCTTCATTGGTTGCTTCAGCTGGTGGACCCCCACCACCACCTCCACCTCCTCATGGGAAGAGAGGACCACCTCCCCAGGTGATTACCAACACTGAGGAGGAAGATGAAGAAATGGATGAGGAGGGAGAAGAACCACAATTCCTGGAAGAGTTGCCCCGGGTTTCCAGAAAGAAAGCCAGTTTCATCTGGCAGTTTTTTTCGATGCCTCGTGGACAAAAAAAAGTCAACGCGAGGTATGTCACCTGCCTCATATGCAAGGAACAATTGTCCAGAGGGACGGACAAAAAATACAGTTATGGTAATCACACCATGCATAGGCACATGACGAGGAAACATCCCCTAAATTACAGCCGGGCGGAATTAAGGGATATGCTGGACAATCCTAGACCAACTCCTGTGGCCAGACCAACTATACCGGTTTCTTTAACACCAGAGGAGGCACGGGAAACTGTGCCAAATATCCAAGAAAATTTTGGGCATATGATACATTTATGTATGCACTGTCGTGCATTATTAGCTTGTGGCAACATGAGCATCAATGCACTCAACCTTTCATATGAACACCATGATTGCCCTAACCGCCCCCAGTAATTTTTTTTTGCTCCTGTTGAGCCCTTTTCAACGCCTGTTTTTTGTTGTTTCCCCCCCCCCCAAAAAAACCAAAAAAAATATAAAATCGTTCAAAAAATACAAAAAAACAAAAAATGTTCAAAAAATAAAAAAAATATATAAAACAACAAAAATATAAAAAAAAAAGTTCTTTTGAGAACTACCTTCCCTTTCAAAAAAAATTGCTACAATGTTTAGCACTCTGACAAGCTCTATTTCTTTTGGTTCGCTCCCGGGTTAGCTTCCCGGTACGCGGACCGGGAGCTAACCAAAAAAATTTCTTTTTTTAAAAAAAAGTGTAAGTATAAGGAAAGTAAACAGAGAGTGATGTTAAAAGAAAGACAGCTATAGGGAGTAAAGAAGAGATACTGTTTAATAGATCTATTTACCGAAGAAAAGACAGAAGAGGGTATAATTGTGAAAAACAAAATAGATAACGAAGTGAAAGAAAAAAAAAGAGAGAATGTGAGTGAATGTTCAAAATAAGATTAAAATATGGGGAATAACAGAGAGAAAAAATAGAAAACAGAAAACAAAAAAAAACAGAAAAAGATTAATTGAAACAGCAAAGAAATGTAAGTAACATAGAGCCATATCATCAACATAGGCAATAAAAGTTTTGCAGCTTTTATTGGCAGAAATGTGTCGCTAAAGCCGCTTTTGCGGCAGAAAACTGCCGCTAAAACCACTTTTTAACCAGTTTTCTGCCAATAAAAAGAGCAATAATTTTATTGGCTGTGTTCATAATATTCCCCTTAGTGTGCTTCAACTACACAGAGAAAGCATTATGAACAAGTAGTGATAGAGTGATCAGTCAAAGACACTAAGAGTAATAGAGACGGAGTGAGTGAACAAGAGTGAGGAACTATGAGAAGAGAGGGACTGAGAAAAAGAGTGGAAGGAGTTGAGTAAGTAGATAATAGAGAAAGGAATGAGGGAAGTAGCAAAGGCAGGAAACTGAGGGTTAAAGAAATGAAGCAGTGGAACTAATAGAAGTTCAATGTGATAGAAATGTAACGAAAAGAGTACAAAATATTTACCTTATAATTGTCGTTAAATTACTCACTTTTTGTTTTTATACTTTCAATCTGTGAAAGAGAGAACAAACATTTGAAAAATATTAAAACATGTATTTAAAAATTACAAAAGACAAGGGCAAAGATTGAAGGACAAACAGTTTTTCAACAACTTTGACACTTACAGAAGCTTCTGCTTCTCCAGGCCCCCTACACAGTCCTAAAGATATACATTTTAAACTAACAGTATCTTGATGCAGATGAAGTGAGGCCTATCTTAAAACATGGTGCATATTTTGCATTGTTGTTGTTTCAGAAAAGTGTCGCAAGACACTAAAATTTTAAATAATTGCTTCAGGATGCCAATAAGATGTCTACTATCCAGAGTTTTGTTTCAGGTGAGGCCTACTCAGGGTTGCAGATGAAATTTCGAGTTGTTGAAGAGAATAGAGGACATAATACATGTGAAGGTCTACCAATGAAGTGAGTCATGTCCACTGTACTCTTCAACAAAGTCCAAACCTCCTATGTTTCCCTGGACAGACCTAAACTTGATCTGCACAATGTGATTCGTAATGATAGGAAACACAGGTGATGTAATTGAAATACGTGCAATTTATTTTGCTCATTTCTCAATCACATCACTTGCGTTTCCTTTGCTTAGGTATCTCATTGTGCAGATGTAGTCTAGCATATGAAAGAATACGCAGAAGTGCAGCACTGCATGCAACAACTTTGACACTTACAGAAGCCTCACCTTCTCCATGCCTCCTACTCAGTTCTACATATACATCATAAATGCAAACAGTACAGAATTAATTATACATGTTAAATGGTTTATTTTTGCTGTTCTCAGAATGTATCACAATTCACTAAAAACAGTGACTTGAAGGTATTCACATGTAACAGCGGGGAAAAAAAAACACAATCAAAATGATTGTGTTTAAAAAACCCATACAACATCAGAAATCAAAATTCAGAACTCCTTAAAGTTAACTTACTTTCCATGACGTCCAAGGATGTCCTATGAACAGCTTACACTCTTTTGTGCTGTTATTACTTTCAGCCCGCCACTTTCTGAAAGAAAATCTCCATCGTTTTTAAAAACACGTTACATGCAATAAATGACTTCTTGCTCTCTACCACAATTTTCCACAAGGCCAAATCTTGTCAGAGCCATTGATAACTCTTGGATTTCTTGTAAGCCAATCCCGTCATTTGGCATTTCCGCAACTTTCAGAATTAAAATGTTGAAGATCATTTTCACAATCCTGGAATAGTAATATCTTCCCCTTCTTGCTCAGTCATGTTCTACTTTTCCTATGACACTGATACAAGCAGACTTACACTACCCCTATGACTACTACAATTATTTAATTCTCTACATCACTTTTAATCACAAAGCAATGTAAAACAGTAGACAGCATTGCAGACTTACATTCCCTCTACTCCATGTTTTGATTGGCTGCTTCAATTAGTTTATAAAAAGAAACAGTTTTTCTGAACTCATTCAAAGTGCACGTATTTCTCCATAATGTCCAGTCCTATGGTTAGAAGTTATGTCTCTGAACTACACTTATCCTCAAGGCCAAATTGTGTAGGAGCCATTAGAACTTCTTGAAATTCCACAGAGCACATCCCGAGATTCTTTCCCTAAAATTTTGGTTTTAAAAACACCAGGTAAGAGTTTTTAAGTTCATACGGCAATTTTTTTTTGAAAATTAAAACAGAATCATTGCAGAATGACCAGCCATTTCTAGACTTTAAATAAGCTGTGTAATGTCCTGATGTTATTGAAGGGCCGTCATGATATATAATTGCTGCAGTTACAAAAGTCCTTCCTGATATTGACAACTGCGAAGCTACAACATTTTTAATTAAAGTTGTCAATTTTGTTCCATCAGGCCTACATCGTTGGAACATTAAAATGACATACTGGCCATATGTTCGTATAAATAATGTGGACATCATTTCAGATTTACATTGGCTACACTCCATGTTGTGATCAGCTGCTTTTACTAGCTTATTAAAGGAGACTGATTTACTGTCTGGCAAAGTTAAATATATAAATCTTTCTGAGTCTACACTAGTAGTACTTGATACCATACAGTTCTCGCAGTCATGCTGCCATTGATAAGAAAGCCCAAACAGCTGATCTACATCTACACCTTCAGCATGTAATACATCAAGCATATACATTAAAACTTCCTGACAATCTTGCTGAATATTTTGAGAGAATTGTGTTTGGCCTGAACATCTGTCTAACAGATTTCGAATTACAGACACACTTTCTATGTTTCTTCTATCAGTGGTACATTTCTCTAACACAGAATTTAACAAACTGCAAAATCTTTGATCAGAATTGACCACAATCTCTTCTTTTACATTTTTTAGAGAAAATAAAACATTAACCACTACATTAGCATAGCAGTTGACACCAGAACTGTTTTCAAACTGAAAACCAACAACATCTTCAACAGAATCCTTTTTGTTTCTGCTTGTAATTTTAGGTTCATTGACTTTTTGTCTTTTTGCTACAACCTCCCCAGTATTGTTCTCATTTCTTCGTTTCCGGCCTACCACACGTTTCTCAAACAAAGGATACTGAGGCAAATGTGGCGCATACTCTCTTCTTAACCTATTGTATTCCTTAACACAATCTAGATCCGCACAAATTTTTGTGACATCACACTCAATCAAGTACAATCCCGATAAAGTTCTAACTCGTGACAATGCCACATATGCCATACCCTCCTTGAACACAGAACTGCCAATATTCACCAATGCACTGTCTACGCTTAAACCTTGCGATTTATGAATTGTCACCGCATATGCCAAGCAAACAGGAAACTGCTTACGGCGAACATATAAGTCTTTTACAAGCAAATATCTAGCAGAACAAAGAGGAATTAGCTGTACTTCCTCAATGCCATCAAATTTAATTTTTAAAAATTCAATTCCATCTCTATTTCTGTATTTCACAAAATCAACAACATTACCCATTGATCCATTTACCAGACCTCTTTCAACATGTAAATTCCTTCTTAAAATTATACGGCAGTTCAAGCACACATTCAGAGTCTTTTCAAAACCTGCAGTTTTAGATATACTCTTCTCTAATGAATCCAATTTTGTTTTCAGATTCTCAGACAAAATAATTGTTGATCCCATATGCTCTACTCTATCAATAGCTTCCAGTTTCACAATCTCTTGCTTTTCTAAATGCAACATTTTGTTGTTAAATTTGGCACATTCTGCAAGAGTTGGCATCAAACATATTCCAGATTTCTTCTCAGTAATTTTCTGAAAAATATTCTCAGGCACAACATCTTGTTCTGGATATAAATTTGACAGTAATCGTGCATGTAAAGCTTCTTTCCCATGCTCGGTCACTTTTCCAATTCTAACATCTTGTAGAATAGTCTTGTAAACTTCATCCTTCGCCTGACGCATATTTTCATGCAGTTCAGCATAATTGAAGTTTAACCATATATTGACGTTGCCAATGCTGCCTAGGCACTTCCTGGTATCTTCATGCGTGAGCATTTTGAACACAGGTTGCCCTTTCACTGGTGTCAGCTGCAAAAGATCTCCGAAAACAATGATGTGTTTGCCACCAAATAACACATCATACTCTGTTTTGAGAACTTCTTGCATCCTCAAATGCACAAAGGCAAGCATGACATTGGAAACCATGCTTACTTCGTCAATGATAAGAAGTTTCATTTTCCTCAAGATTCTTGAAACTTCAAAACAAGCATCTCCAGATAGCTTGTGATATTGTAATTTGTTGTCATGCTCCACTGGCAGCATCAGTAAACGATGTAAAGTAATCCCTTTAATATTATGTGCTGCCAGTCCAGTTGGAGCAGTGACAACACAAGACAGCGATGACTCTGTCCTTTCCTGCAAATAGCATGAAATTGCTTTAATGAGGAAACTTTTTCCAGTTCCCGCTTCTCCACTCACGTACAGTCGGACAGGCTTCAACGACGTACATGAGCACTCTTTCTTGTCATGACTTAATCCATGATCAATTTGCATGGTAACTTCGTCATATATTTTCCTCTGCTCAACGTTGAGTTGTCTTTCCAACTCTTCTAAGTTAACCGCATCCTCCTGAGCATGTGCCATGGCTCTTTCCACTTCATTCATGGCAGTGGCAGCTTCATTTTCGATAACAGGTCCTCCTAGTGGATCCTGACTCAATGAAGCAGAACTCTGACTGTCCTGAGAACTGTCTCTGGCAATCTCGGCTGCAATCGTTGCTTCCTGCTCAATTTCCGCATTCAACATTTCTACATATTTGGGAAAAGCAGGACATTCTATGGTCTCCTTGGCGGCATTGAAAGAGTCTTCGTAACAGAGGAAATCTCCAAGCAGTTCCTCTTCTGCACGCCAAGGCTTGAAAAGTTGCAAAAGTGCTAAATAGAAAAACTCCTTTTTTTCAGGAGATTCGCCACTCAATTTTCGATGGTTTACCAAGTGGCATTTTCTTTGCTTGACCAGACATCCCTCACTTCCTATTACAGCATACACTCCTTTCTCAGTATCTTCTTTGATGTTCCTCTTGAATATGTAATTTTGCAGAACCTCATACAGACAAACATTCTCGAGGTGACTGCTTCGATTTGGATAATATGTATCCAACATGTTTGTCTTCAAAATGTCGGTACTGTTTGGCTCCTTTTCTGCCAAATACTCAATTTCCCGCACAGGTTTGAGAACTCGATTACGCGTTGCAGCAAGACCAAGACTCGCCCAAACGATACTCCTGGACTTGGCATAGAGACTTGCTGAAGACAACCGGTCAGAACATTCGTACGCTCCGATTTCTCGATGCGACAACATCTTCAGACTGAAACTGTACAACTTCTTGCTGAGGCTCTTTTCATGGGAAATGTCCTCCCACATATCCTTCAATTCTGTCTTCTCTTTTTTGGTGATGTAAGACGTCACATACCGAGCCACAGCCATACAGTTATCAGCCACAAACTGTATATCCATGTTAGCATTCCACATGGACAAAATCACCGGGTTGTAGTCGTTGATGTACTTGGACTCTTCGTTCCTCTTCAAATTGTAAGTGTTTTTAGGTGATTTCTTCATGACATTGTGTCGCAGCAAAGACATCAAACTGTTTACTCTTCCTTTATAAATCACCGGTCGTGGAAAGCCGAAACGACATTTAGTGTAGAACTTGTCCTTGTTTCGGAATTTACGACGGCAGTACTTTCCACATCGATGGCTTTGGAAACGCAGAACTTTTTCTCTTAGGCTTTTCTTCTCCTTTGCGTTTGGAACAGCACACGTAGAATACTGTTGGATGAAACTCATCACTGAGTCTTCTGGATCCGTTCCAAATTTAGGTGCATCCTTGATCCACAGCAACATATGTATATGAGGAGCACCTCTTGCTTGGTACTCTTTTCTCCAGAAGAAATCCAACACCTCTCCAAGAGGTGGATTCTTCTTATTCATGATGAAAGACATCATAGCTTCAAATCTATGATTGAAGTACCTACATACATTGACTGGATCCAAAGAGCACAGTTCTCCGGGTGTCTTGAATTCGATGTTATCTACGTTAGCATTTGCCTCTCGTAGAAATTCAAGTAAGTCTTCCCAGCCATACTCGGCACAGCTCAGAGTGAGGAACCATGTGGGAGTACCTAAGTTCCTCAGCATACATTTTAAATCACCATGACGACGGTACCAGTACTCATTAGTACCACGCTGACACGCCATGAGATTAATCAGGTGAGAATCCAAAATACTATCTTGGACATTGACTTTATCCATAAAGTCACTTGCCGAGATGTTTTGCATGTGTATACCACTTTTCAAGATGTGGTTCACTGCATATGACAGTCCAGACAGATCGCTTTCAAACAGGAGATGAAACAAATAAGGAATGCATTGTCGAAACCTAGCATCTCCTGCATACAATCGCAAAGTCCGGTATTCAGAAGCAGGAATTTGATGAGGTCGCTCATCATATCTTCCTCCCTGACCTGTTGGAAAAAGCTGTGGGAAACACCGAGCTTCCAAACTTTCCTCCCAAACACTAATGGGACTCCCTTTGGCTTGTTTCATTTGAAACAACTCAATAGCATTCCCCATGACTTCCTTGGAATGCAAAGGATGAACACTATAATGTTCATATATTTCTTCACTAGTAGAGGGTTCTACTTTCTCAATTTGACCAGCACACAAATCGCTATCCTCTTCCTCACTTACTTCCTCTTCTGCAACATATACATTCTTATAGTATTTATTATTTTTTTTCAAATACAATGTTGCCTTTTTAACTTTCCTAACATCTACTAAATCTTGCCATATTTTCTTATTCTTTGTCGGAACCCCATTAACTAAGATAACCAGAGGTTCCTCTTCCACTTTTTCTACTCCAATTGTGTTAATGTTTTTCTTCAAATCTAGAGGCAAATAAACAACTCTTCCCTTTAATCCTCTCTGTAAATCTGATGGAGGCAATTTCCCTGTCTTTGGCTCCATTCTTACAATAGCCTGAAAGGGATGGATACTTTAAATCAAAATAGATTCATAAGTATTTAAATCCTTCAATTCAGAAGGAATCTCAACCAATTCCAGATTATTATGAACTGCTCTAGCAGGCATCTGGTTTTGATTTAATTTGCAAGAACAATAAGTACACACACGTTGATCCAATCCCAAATCAAAACAATTTTCTACCATCAAGTATGTTGCAAAATCCTTCCATTCACTATTATTTTCCCTTTCACTTTTTGCATATAAATCCACTAACTTAGTCTGATTCTTATAATAAGTGCGTCGACAACACACACAAGTGAAATTCGGCCTCTCACTTGATTTCACCTCAAACGTCGCAATTTCCCTCTGGAAATTATCTGTACTGGAAACCTGTACACTATCTTCCACAAGACCCTCTTCTTCTTGCTCAATTTCAACATTCTCCTCTTTACTTCCAAAGTAACAAAACTCAATTTCTTCACATATATTCTTCACATCTATTTCAGAACCATGCAAAAGAGCAGCGCATAATTGTTTAAGCATAATTGCTGGACTCTTAGCATAATACAACATTCTAACTAATTTCCTCACTTTGTTATGATGCACTGCTAGCATCCTGAAATGATGAAAAACACTCTGGCATACTCTCCTGGAAAGACAAGCCAGTGAATGTCCATGCAAACCTGTCACTTCTCTTACTCTGCAAGGATCTAATTCTTGCAACAACATCATTTTCTGCTTCAAACTTTTCTTATTAAATGACCGTACAAAATCACAAAGCAAATTGATGGAATCCTGTCGCACACTGCAAATACTACTACACTTCCAGGTGTACACAGGACCCTTAGCACGTCTTCCTAAAACCTCATTACCTAACACCTCTTCTGCCTCTGTTGTCACAAGTTTTTCTTTTTCAACTGGACAACCATCTTTCACTTCATAAGCACGACCACTGGTGTCAACTGCATGCACCAAATCATTATCCTGGAAATAACTCTCCTCATTAAAAAATGCCTCACAGCTTGAACTATGCATCCATTCTCCAGAAAAAACTTCACAAAAATTACTACGATTAACTATTCTCTTCCATCTACTATTTCTTTTGAAATCAAAAATTGCCTTGTTTAGCTTCCTAATTCTATTGATTATCAAAATAAATAACTTACGTTTAATTTCAAATGCCTGATCAATAACTTTCTCAACTTTTTTTTTTTTTTTATAAAAAACTAGTTTATGTTGACCTTTCTTAATATTTTTTAACAAATTGCCAATTATCCTGTTCCGGAACATTCGTTTACGAATCTCCCTAAACTGTTGTTTCCTTCTACTATCATGCACAGAGTTATCTCTTGCTCTAGCAGTAACATTTTTCATTGGCCTTTCTTTTCCATTTGATTTCCTTCTCGTTTTATGGACTGAAACATTTTCTGTAGTAATATTTTTTTTATTACACATATTTCTTATAAAGTGTTTTGTGCTCTTACCCGGTGCTTTCTTCGTGACTTGACAAATCTTTTTGTTAGAGGACTGCTGCGTATTATTTTTCACCTGCTGTCTTTGACGTTTTGCAGCCTTTCTCTGTCTTTCTATTGTAGGCATGGTGAAATCTTGAAATTATCTGCAGTTGAATCTGTGGAAAAATATAATAAATAATGTTATTAACCATTATTACCAAACAGTAAATCAGTAACAGTGATAAAAAACTTAACACACTACTTGACATTTTAATTAGAAGATTTTTTAGTCGTTGGCAAATTTACAATACAGAAATACCAGAAAAGAAATGACATTTATATTTATGTTACCTATGCTATTTTATATGTGAATCTGATCTAATTTTATGAGCATATTTTAATATTTTATTGAAGACACTACACATAACCTGCTTTTGAAGGTGTCTTTATTTTTAAATTAAACGGTTTCCTTTTTACTTTTTATTAATTATAAATTTTAAAAATAAATGTTTATATTTCCAAAGGCTCAAGCAGGTCAGCTTCCCATCCTATATCATATAATTCGGACAAATCTGCATCCTCATCACGCTCTTCTTCATCCTCAGGATTTAAATCATCCAATGGATCAACATCCACTGATATTTCAATTACAAGTTCAATGATGAGGTCAAAATCAACTGATTGCAGATTGTCGCTCATGTTGAGGTTGTCTTTATCTTTAAAGAAAGATAACAACAATGAGATGTTGCAGAGTAAGAGACAAATCTCACAGATTATAATAGTAAAATTGTTTAACAAGAGTAACATTTTGCAGCTATTATTTAGCCATGTCCAGCGATGCTGAGCAGGTGAAGCCTATGTCTAATTTTTCACTGAACAGGACTCATCTGTTCTTAACCTTGGATAAGCCTCACCGACTCTGTGTCCCCTGCACATACTTAAATGTAAAGGGGCAGATTTATGTTAAATGGCACATCCCCAGGCATGCACCAGTTAACGTGCACCACTGCTCTGCCACCCATGGTGTGCCGCATTTACAATCAGATAGGAGAAACCTGTGTCAAAACCCTGCGCCTGCTTGAAGCAGGCATAGGTCTTGACGCAACATTGTGGAGATGGTGCACCCCTGACCCTTGCTGGAGCTGCATCGCACTTGCGATACAACTCCAGCAATGCTCCACCTTAACGGCACAGATGCGTCAAGCATCTGTGCCGTTTTTGCCCCATGCTGCGCCGCATTGTAAATGTAGCACACCATGGGTGGCGGAACAGCGGCGCAAGATGACTGGCACATCCCTGGTGATGCACCAGTCATCATAAATCTATCCCTAAGCTTCTTATCTTGTTAGAGATGAACTGCCATATGTATCATCAAAATATTTTGCATTTCCTAAATAGCGAATTTTAAGGAATAAATAGCGATTCTTTACCATTCCTAATTTGCGATGAGCAAATTGCTAATTGCAAGTTACCCATTCATTTCCATGGGCTAGGAGGCTCATAGGAATGAAGGTTTAATTTGCGATTAGCAATTTGCTCATCACAAATTAGGAATTTTTCCAAGGGTGCAGGGGTGTCTCAAGAACACCCTGCTGCACCCCTGAAAAAGAAATTTGGGGGCATATGGCACACATACATGCCCTAAGGGCATGTGTTGGCGTCATATGGGACCTTTTGTTTTTTTTAAAAAAAGCTTTTTGAAAAGAATTCACAAATTACCACCAATTTACCACAATAGTTTCCAAATCCTTAATGTCATTTTTTACATATTTTTTGTTTGATACATTGCATTTAAGTAGTCACAAAATTTGCAAATCCTTCAGTGCAATTGCAAAATAAGGAATAGCAAATTTTGCTACTCCTTATTTTGCATCAAACTTGTTTGATACATACCATTTGTCTAATTAACATTCGCAAAGGCCAAAATTCGTAGAATTTTGATCTTTGCGAATGCTAATTAGCTTGATACATATGGCCCCAAGTGAGGCCTGTCTTACGACATGGTGCATCTTTTGCATCACTGCTGCATCGGTTTCATGTGGTACGTTTTTTTTACACCATGACATATCTGCCTAAATGCATCAATTTGTAATGTTGTCGCCTCATAGCAAATCTTTTGCACCACCGCTGCATCATAAAAGTGACGCACAGTGGCACAAAAGAGGCATACACCTATCATAAATCTGTCCCTAGCATTTTAAATGATTAATCCAGGATGACGATAAAGTGTGGCCTATCCAGAGGTTTGTTTAAGGTGAGGCCTACTCAGGATTGCAGATTAAAGTTACGCTTGATGAAGAATACAGAGGAGATAATACATGTAAAGGCCTACCAATGAAGTAAGTAATGTGCACTTTATTGCGCCAGTCATCATAAATGTATCCCTAAGCTTCTTATCTTGTTACAGATCAACCACCATATCTACCATCAAACTATTTTGCATTTCCTAAATAGCAAATTTTAAGGAATAAATAGGAATTCTTTACTATTCCTAATTTGCAATGAGCAAATTGCTAATTGCAAATTACCCATTCATTTCCATGGGCTAGGAGGCTCATAGGAATGAAGGTTGCAATTTGCGATTAGCAATTAGCTCATCACAAAATAGGAATTTTTTCAAGCGTGCAGGGGTGTCTCAAGAACACCCTGCTGCACCCCTGAAAAATAAATTTGGGGGCATATGGCACACCTACATGCCCTAAGGGCATGTATGGGCGTCATATGGGACCTTTTGTTTTTTGGAAAAAAATGCTTTTTGAAAAGAATTCGCAAATTACCACAAACTAGAAGTTGGTGGTAGTTTCCAAATCCTTAATATCATTTTTTACATATTTTTTGTTTGATACATTGCATTTAAGGAATCGCACATTTTGAATTAAGAACATTTTAAGTCATTTCCACATGTGCAGTGTTTTCAAATTATGATTTGAAAATCGTTTTTGGGGAAAAATAATGGTTTGCAAATTTATGACAAGGACATAATGGTGTATGCTTCTCTATAAGGAATTTCAGTGTCTCTGATGTCATTTTTCCCATATTACATTATAAGACCTTTCCCCATGGAGCACATTCCTTGTAAATATGCTCCCACCTGTGCATGGCGAATTTAGATTTTGACTGTTTGAGTCACATAGCCATGTTAAAAGTGACCCAAAAAAATTGCAAACGTTTTAAAAAAACACATTCATGTGTCTTAAGGACATTTTAAGTCATTTCCCCATGGACAATGTTTTCTAAGTGGCGCAAAAGAGGCATACACCTATCATAAATCTGTCCCTAGCATTTTAAATGATTAAATCAAGATAACAATAAGATGTGGCCTATCCAGAGGTTTGTTTAAAGTGAGGCCTACTCAGGATTGCAGATTAAAGTTACGCTTGATGAAGAATACAGAGGAGATAATACATGTAAAGCTCTACCAATGAAGTAAGTGATTTCTACTTCATTGCGCCAGTCATCATAAATGTATGCCTAAGCTTCTTATCTTGTTAGACATCAACCGCCATATGTATCATATAACTATATTGCATTTCCAAAAAAGCGAATTTTAAGGAATAAATAGCGATTCTTTACCATTCCAAATTTGCGATGAGAAAATTGCTAATTGCAAATTACCCATTCATTTCCATGGGCTAGGAGGCTCATATAAATGAAGGTGCAATTTGCGATTAACAATGTGCTCATCACAAATTAGGAATTTTTCCAAAGCTGCAGGGGTGTCTCAATAACACCCTGCTGCACCCCTGAAAAAGAAATTTGGGGGCATATGGCGCACATAAATTTTAACAACATTCCTTTACCTCAAAAACGATTTTCAAATCATAATTTCAAAACACTACACATGGGAAAATTACTTAAAATGTCCTCAAGACACATAAAAGCGTTTTTTGATTGCCTTTCCTGCATGGTTGGGTCACTTTTAACATGGCTATGTAACACAAACATTCAAAATCTAAATTTTCCATGCACATGTGGGAGCATATTTACAAGCAATTTGCGCCACAGAGAAAGGTCTTACACTAAAATGAGAAAAATAACATCAGGGACAGTCAATTGCCTTATAAAGAAGCATACACCATTATGTCCTTGTCATGAATTTAAAAACAATTCCTTTACCCCAAAAACGATTTTCAAATCATAATTTCAAAACACTGCACATGGGAAAATGACTTAAAATGTCATTAAGACACATGAAAGCGTTTTTTGATTGCCTTTCCAGCATGGTTGGGTCACTTTTAACATGGCTATGTAACACAAACATTTAAAATTTAAAATTACCATGCACAGGTGGGAGCATATTTACAAGCAATTTGCGCCACAGAGAAAAGTCTTACATGAAAATGGGAAAAATAACATCAGGGACAGTCAATTGCCTTATAAAGAAGCATACACCATTATGTCCTTGTCATAAATTTAAAAACAATTCCTTTACCTCAAAAACGATTTTCAATTCATAATTTCAAAACACTGCACATGGGAAAATTACTTAAAATGTCCTTAAGACACATAAAAGCGTTTTTTGATTGCCTTTCCTGCATGGTTGGGTCACTTTTAACATGGCTATGTAACACAAACATTCAAAATCTAAATTTTCCATGCACAGGTGGGAGCATATTTACAAGCAATTTGCGCCACATAATTCATAATTTTCTCCTTAAAGCACACTATTCTCTATCTAAGTTAAAGAAATATTTTCTCACCTTAGCAAATACTTTGAGTTTGAAAACAGTCTCAGAAACACACCAATTTGTCTTCAGCAGAGCAAAAGGTATGCACTCCAGAGTCTGCAGCTATCAAAAGCACAGAAATGCTGTAATTCTTCACACATATTTCTCATGTCACCCAATCAAAACTCTTCCCTCACTTTTTTTCAAATGAAAACCCTTCCCCCCTCTGCCCTTTCTGTCTTTTCTGCATGGCAACCACCTCATTGGAAGACTTCTGGTGTTTGCAAGTTCACACAACTTTGTTACAATTGAACTCTGAACTCTCAGTGCACCTGCATATCCAGTGCATTCTTTCATTTAATGATTTTTTATTGACCATTCAAAATACATCTTTCAAAGAACACATCCGTGCACCCTAACTTTCTGTTTTCAGCAATCAAAATCCACCAATCACTGCTACTGCTTCATGAACACAGAAACTCCACAGTTTTTTTCATTTTAAACTCTCATTTTTTCAACTGCCATTTCATTGCCACACTTCATCTGACTGCAGGAGAACCTTCTCTCACCATGTTTTCTGTCTGGATTGTTGGACATAGTTATATTCACTGGGCTCAAAGGTACGTTGAAAACAGGAAATTACCTAACCTCAATTTAGAAGATGTGGAAATTAAGTGGTTTGGCCACACAGAGGATTAAAATGTCACCAATTGATACCATTGGTGAAAACCTTTATGCATTTGCCAAAACCTGACCTGTTAATTGTGCACTGTGGAGGTAATGACTTGGGCACTTTGACTGGTGTAGGTCTGGAAATGCTTTTAAAGGACACCTTTGAGCAATTAATGGCACTTTTTCCTCAGACTGCCTTGGTATATTCAAATATATGCCAAAGACAGAAATGGAGGTGGTCAAACCAATTTTGTCCACAAATTGAGAAGTCGAGGAAGCATGTAAACAAATCTGTTTCAGCTTACATGAGAGACCATGGAATGGGCTCCCTGTACAACAATAACTTGCGATACTACATGCAAGATATCTACAGAGGAGATGGAGTTCACTTCTCAGATGAGGGCAACAGAGTTTTCACTCTGAATTTAAGAATGTGCATTGGTACCTACTTATAAGTACCTAAATGTACCATAAACCCAAAAGCTCTTCTCAGAGCTACCCTACATCTAATCACTCACAATTATTATTTTACTCTAACATTTTCACTAATTTTCAACAAAGTACGCTCCCCGGGGCGCTACCCGGTACGCGAACCGGGAGCTAACCTCGCGAAATTTTTAAAAAAAATGTTTTTTTTTCGCACATATGGGCCTCCTCAGCCACCCTCACAAAACCTAGGGGGTCAAGATAAGTCTACCGTGCCCCCTTCTACCCATTCTGAACATTATTTGCCCTCCATCTTGTATCTAAATTCGACCGAAACACAAAATGGTGGACTCCCGGAACGCTTAAGGTTCGCGAACCGGGGCGCTCAACGGTTCGCGTACCGGGTCGCTCCCTGGGAAGCGCACCATCAAAAAAGGTGGGAAAGTAGTTCACAGAAAAGCCACTGGAGACAATTTCACCAAATATAGATTAGCTCATACTACATACCAATCCCTACCATTTTCACAAATTTGATTGGAATTCCATTTAGTCATTTAGCCTGTAGACCTCTCTAAATACCCTGAGGTAAATTACTTCACAAAACACATCTGAAGTGTTGGAATTGACAACCAATGAAAATGTTACTTTCATTTTCTATTTTTTTTACCTGACATTTCATTGGTTATATACCTGAATATATATAAAGGAAGAGAAGAAAACACAGCCATTTTGACTACTACTTCTTGCTGTACATTTCAATAGTATTTTCACTAATTCCTTCAACTTCTTTCTAAAGGTAAGTTTTTATTTTTAAAACTGAAGTATATTGTGCACTATAAGTTAATATGGTAAACTTTTTCTGATAGATATATACTATCCCTCTGTAGTAGTTATAGATTTAGAGAGACTTCTCTGTTATAGTTAAGGATGGAGTTAGGCTTCTCTTGTATAATTATGAATTTACTTACGTTAAATCACATACACATTTTTATATTCCTACTTCCACTCTGATACTATACACTGCCCAAAGATAAATTCACTGATAAAAAATGCCTATCTAAAATTATTCCCAACATTGCCCTATCTCTACTAATATATATTTTTTTAATTCAAATTTCAGGCAAAATGGAAGGCGAAAACCAAGTTTCTTTTGAAATGGACCTGCAAGACAGCAGCCAAGAATTGATTGATACAATTGATCAAATTGACATTGAATTTTTCGATGAAACTTGGGACAATGAACTACTGCAATGTGTACAAGCAGTAGATAACCTCCTTGCAAATGAGGACATTTTACACCCTCAGAGACTACAATGTATATTCCATGATAATTATGAAATTTCTGACAATGAAATGTTAGAAAGTTTAATAAATTATGAAACACAATCACATTAAAAAAAAATGCTTAAAAAATAAAGAAAATAAAAAATAATCAACAAAACCAACAATCAATTAACATACAGCATTTGAAAAGTCTATCATTCATTTTTCATTGCAGTACGCTGCCCAGAACGCTTCCCGGTTCGCGGACCGGGCGCTCCCCACGCAAAAAAAAAATTTTTTTTGTTTGTTTTTTTTTGCCCCGCGGGGCCCTTTTAAAACCTCCACATTAAACCTAGGGGGTCAGGGAGGATCTAGTATGCCCCCTTATGGTCATTTTCACCTTTGTTTTGGCCTCCTCTTGTCTCTCAATCCTACCGAGAGACAAGATGGCGGCCGCTCCGGACTGTTTAGAATGTTGACAGACACCGGAGAGCCAATCAGCTTCGCTACGCAAAGTTCCGGTATGCTTAAGGTCCGCGGACCGGAGCGCTGCCCGGAGCGCGCTTACAGATATATATCTTTTTTTAAACGTTAATTTCTCAAAATCCACTGGAGCACATATATTGAGACCTAGAAAAGGCACATCGGGCTACCAGTCCCTACAATTTTGCCAAGTTTCGTGCAAATCCATTCAGCCGTTCGGGCTAAAAGTGAGGCCAACCGCCCTATGGAAAACTCAATGTTAAAAACACGTTTTGGTACCCCCCTTTTGTCTCGGCCCCCCCTGGACGAACCCCCCCCAAATTTTCAGGGGCTGCTCAGAAACAAAATGTTCCATTTTCCAGAAAATTTCAGCCAATTCCGTCCTCAAACGCCAAAGTTATTAGACATAGAATTTTCAAAAATCCCATAGGGAAAAAATCCTAACTATATATACCTACTGGCGACCGCCAGTAGGTAATATGTATATATATATATATATATATATATATATATATATATATATATATATATATATATATATATATATATATATATATATATATATATATATATATATATATATATATATATATATATATATATATACATATCTATATATATATATAGCCTACAAATCCATGAATGACCCCCTGAGCAAGCCTAGAGTATCAGGATGTGTCTACCCTACCCCCTTTCCTTATTTCTCAACTTTGTTTTACTGTTTTCTTGTCACTCAGTTCTAGCGACCAACAACACGGCTGCCAACACAACAAATATATATATAGCCAAAACATTCATGAACAACCCCCTGAGCAAGCCTAGCCTATTTCTCAACATTGTTTTACTGTTTTCTTGTGACTCGGTTCTACAGAGGCACAAGATGGCCGCCAACACTTCCTGGTTTGGAGTGTTGACAGACAATTCACAGCCAATCAGCATGCAGCTCCTGCTCGTAATTGTACGAATTTTCGAGCGCGTACGCCACGATTTTTCTTTAAAATAAATAAAACAATAAATAGAGCCTAAACATCCATGTACGACCCCCTGAGCAAGCCTAGACGGTCAGGATGTTTCTAGCCTGCCCCCTTCCCTTATTTCTCAACTTTATTTTACTGTTTTCTTGTGACTTGGTTCTAGCGACCAATAACACGGCTGCCAACACTTCCTGGTTTGCAGTGTTGACAGACAGTTCACAGCCAATCAGCATGCAGCGCCTCTTCGTAATTGTACGTATTTCCGTACGCATACGCCGCGATTTTTCTTTAAAAATAAATAAATAAATAGAGCCTAAACATCCATGTATGACCCCCTGATCAAGCGTAAAGGGTCAGAATGTTTCTAGCCTGCCCCCTTCCCTTATTTCTCAACTTTGTTTTACTGTTTTCTTGTGACTCGGTTCTACCAAGGCACAAGATGGGTGCCAACACTTCCTGGTTTCGAGTGTTGACAGACAGTTCACAGCCAATCATCATGCAGCTCGCGCTCGTAATTGAACGGATTTCCGTACGCTTCCAGAACTGGGTCTCTAGATATCGCTATGATTTTACTTGTAATTTTCTCAGAAACCACTGAACGGATTTACACCATTTAGCAAAAAGCACAATCTGCGAACCAAACTCTACCTCTCTGCCAAAGTTAGTGTAATTCCATTCAGCCGTTCGGGCTGTAGCCCTGGCTAAAGGTGATTTGTGGGATAATACAAATAGCAAATATAATTTTTAATCGGTATGTAATGAAAAAAATAATAATATCATCCCCTGAGTAGCAGTGCACCAGGAGTCGCGTTTGCAGAGTCGTGTAAAAAGGGGGTGTGGCCTTTGAGCACTCTCAGCAATCTAGCTGTATGGAGCTTACTCGAGGTAACAGGAGGGCTAGTTGTCCCCCAGGGACCCTCAGGAGGAAAGGGGACTACATCCCCCAACCAAGAGTGCACCAGGAGGCATGTTTGCAGAGTGGTGGAGAAAGTGGGTGTGGCCTGTGTCCACCTCTAAGCAATCTCACTGTGTGGGGCTTACTGGAGGAAAGAGGTAGGCTAGTTAGTCCCTAAAGGACCCCCAGCAGTGATGGGGACCTCAATCCCCATCAAGAGCATGCCTGGGAGCGCGTTTATAGAGTGGTGGGCAAAGGGGGCATGGCCTGCTATGAGAATCCAGCAATCCTGCTGTGTGGGACTTACTGGAGTTAACAGGAGGGGTAGTTGAACCTCAGGATGTTCTTGGGGTGGGCCACCAAGTACACCTCTTGTTACGTCCAGTAAGCCCCACACAGTGGGATTGATAAGATGTCTTCAAAGCCCATGACCCCCTTTCTCCACCACTCTGCAAACGCGCCTCCTGGCAAACTAAGGGATGGGGGATGAAGTCCAATTTAATCCTGGGGGACTCTGGGGGCCAAGAAGCCCTCATGGTACCTCCTGTAAGTCCTATGCAGCAGACTTCCTGAGCGCTGGTCAGAGGCCCAGCACCCTTTCTATACAACTCTGCAAATGTGACTACTAGTTAAAGTATTTGCAATGTGATAGGTTTCACATTTGCGAGAGTTAGAGCTCTTGGCGTTATAAATGTAAAACATTTTTACTAATGTTTTTTGAAGTGGAGTAGATGTACGTTGTGTGTAGTGGAATTATGTGGTATGTTGTGCAGTAAAATTATGTGGATAGAAAGTATGTGGTATTGAGTGTATAGAAATTATGTAGAGTGGGATTATGTGTTATGGAGAGTAATTATGTGGTATGGTAGTCTGTGTTGTGCAGTAGTACCCTCAGGTTTAGTCATCCTCGTTTCCATAGAAGCTCAACTATGAACTCAGTGAGACAAAAAAGAATGAATCACTGAGGAGCACTTGTGGACCTGGTCAGAGGTATGAGCAAGGCCACTGGAATTATGCGACTATTTGGCTGCACCGACTTTTGCCCAATTATACATTTTCCACATTAGCAACATAATTAATCATCTGCTCCCTAATCTGCAGATTAGAACAAAAAAAGCCATGTTTCTAGCTCAAACAGCTCAAACCTTTCCAAAAATGCAGTGACAAGTGTTACAGTGTGGCGGAAGACCCTTTGCAAACCTAGAATGGTCACCTGTTACGTATTGCTAAATATGGGCGTTAAATTGGTACTAATGGTGTGCAAGCCACTCTTGCTTCCTTCTGTGCCTCTCTTACCTCTTTCTGCATTTCTGTTGATTCTTTCTGCACACTTATTTCTTTTTCTACACTTCTCTTGCCTGTTTCTGCAAATCTCTTCTACTTTCTGCACCTTTTTTTGCCTCTTTCGGCACCTCATTTGCTTCTTTCTGTATCCCTCTCGCCTCTTTCTGCACCCGTCTTCCCTCTTTCTGTACCCTTTTGCCTCTTTCTACATGTCTGTTCCTTCTTTTTGCACTTCTTTTGTTTCTTTCTGCAACTGTCTAGCTTCTTTTTGCACACCTCTTGCTTTCTCTCCAGCCCCCTTCCCTCTTTCTGCATTTCTGTTACTTCTTTCTGCACTTCTGTTGCTTCTTTCTGCACCTCACTTGCCTCTTTCTGCATCTCTAGTGCCTCTTTATGCAGTTCTATTGAAACCCTTCTGCACTTTACTTGCCTCTCTGTACCTTTCTTACTCTCTTGCCTCTTTCTGCACCTCATATGATACTTACTGTACCCCTTTTTCCTGTTTCTGCACCCCTTTTCCCTCTTTGTGAAACTCTTTTGCCTCTTTCTATGCCTCTCTTGCCTCTTTCTGCACCCCTCTTGCATCTTTCTGTAACTCTGTTCCTTCTTTCTTCACCTGTCTTGTCTCTTTCTGCACCCGCCGTGCCTCTTTCAGCACCTCTGTTGCTTCTTTATGCAGTTTTCGCCTTCTTTCTGCACCTCTCCTGCCTCTTTCTGTATCCCTCTTGCCTCTTCGTGCACCTCTCCTACCACTTTCTACACCCCTCTTGCTTCTTTTTCCACCTCTCCTACCCCTTTCTACACCCCTCTTGCTTCTTTTTCCACCTCTGTTGGTTCTTTATGCACCTCTTTTGCTTCGTTCTGCACTTCACTTGCCTCTTTCTGTACCACTCTTCCCTCTTTCTGCACCTCTGTTGATTCTTTCTGCACTGCTCTGGCTTCTTCCTACACCTCTGTTCAGAAGTTTTGCATCCTTCTTGGCTTTTTCTACACCCCTCTTTCTGCACCTCACTTGCCTCAGTCTGCCTACCTGTTCCCTCTTTCTGTGCCCCTTTTGCCTGTTTCTGCAACTCTTTTGCCTCGTTCTGCAGTTCTCTTGAAACCTTTCTGCACTTCACTTGCCTGTTTCTGCACCTTTTTTCCTCTCTTGCCTCTTATATGAGACTTTCTGCACCCCTTTTGCCTTTTTCTGCACCCTTCTTCCCTCTTTGTGCAACTCTCTTGTCTCTTTCTTCCTTCTCTTGCCTCTTTCTGCACCCCTCCTGCCTCTTTCTGTATCCCTCTTGCCTCTTTGTGGACCTCTCTTACCCCTTTCTGCACCCCTCTTGCCTCTTTTTCAACCTCTGTTGGATCGAAATCAAGCATCCTAGGACCGGTTTCTGTCTATCAGCCGTCTTCAGCCAGGATAGCTTGACTCCAGTGGCTTAGTGAGCATGGGACCCACATCTCGGCATACCCTTCACACATGGGGTAAACAGCAAAACACACAAGATGGTGGACACAATGTTGCAAAATAGCAAAATATTCACCCCCAGTCACAGATCTGGGTTTAATCCATCGTTATTTTGCTCACCAAGCCATCCCAGTTCAGACATGGCCATATGCAAATCAGTCTTGAACCTGTGCCTTATGGGAACAGTCCAGCCCAAACTGCCAAGCCATGTCTACCCTGGACCGAAATCAAGCATCCTAGGACCGGCTTCTGGCTTTCAGTCATCTTCAGCCAGGATAGCTTGACTCCAGTAGCTTAGTGAGCACGGGACCCACGTCTGGGCCTACCCATCCCACATAGGGTGAACAGCAAAACACACAAGATGATGGACGGAATGTTGCACAATGGCAAAACATTCACCCCCAGTCACAGATCTGGGTTTAATCCATTGATATTTTGCTCACCAATCCACCCCAGTTCAGACATGGCCATATACAAATCAATCTTGACCCTGTGCATCATGGGAACAGTCCAGCCCGAACTGCCAAGCCATGTCTTCCCTGGACTGAAATCAAGCATCCTAGGACTGATTTCTGGCTTTCAGCCATCTTCACCCAGGATAGCTTGACTCCAGTGGCTTAGTGAGCACGGGACCCACGTCTGGGCATACACTTCCCAGATAGGGTGAACAGCAAAACACACAAGATGATGGACGGAATGTTTCACAATTGCAAAACATTCACCCCCAGTCACAGATCTGTGTTTAATCCATCGTTATTTTGCTCACCAAGCCACCCCAGTTCAGACATGGCCATATGCAAATCAGTCTTGACCCTGTGCCTCATGGGAACAGTCCAGCCCGAACTGCCAAGCCATGTCTTCCCTGGACCGAAATCAAGCATCCTAGGACCGGTTTCTGGCTATCAGCCGTCTTCAGCCAGGATAGCTTGACTCCAGTGGCTTAGTAAGCCTGGGACCCACATATGGGCATACCCTTCCCACATAGGGTGAACAGCAAAACTCACAAGATGATGGACGGAATGTTGCTTAATGGCAAAACATTCACCCCCAGTCACAGATCTGGGTTTAACCAATTGTTATTTTGCTCACCAAGCCACCCCAGTTCAGACATGGCCATATGTAAATCAGCCTTGACCCTGTGCCTCATGGGAACAGTCCAGCCCGCACTGCCAAGCCATGTCTTCCCTGGAACGAAATCAAGCATCCTAGAACCAGTTTCTGGCTATCAGCCATCTTCAGCCAGGATAGCTTGACTCCAGTGGCTTAGTGAGCACGGGACCCACATCTGGGCAGACCCTTCCCACATAGGGTGAACAGCAAAACACACAAGATGATAGACGCAATGTTGCACAATGGCAAAATATTCACCCCTAGTCACAGATCTGGGTGTAATCCATCGTTATTTTGCTCACCAAGCCACCCCAGTTCAGACATGGCCATATGCAAATCAGTCTTGACCCAGTGCCTCATGGGAACAGTCCAGCCCGAACTGCAAAGCCATGTCTTCCCTGGACCGAAATCAAGTCTCCTAAGACCGGTTTCTGGCTATCAGCCATCTTCTGCCAGGATAGCTTGATTCCAGTGGCTTAGTGAGCACGGGACCCACGTCTGGGCATACCCTTCCCACATAGTGTGAACAGCAAAACACACAAGATGATGGACGGTATTTTGCACAATGGCAAAACATTCACCCCCAGTCACAGATCTGGGTTTATTCCATCGTTATTTTGCTCACCAAGCCACCCCAGTTCAGACATGGCCATATGCAAACCAGTCTTCACCCTGTGCCTCATGGGACATGTCCAGCCCGAACTGCCAAGCAATGTCTTCCCTGGACCGAAATCAAGCATCCTAGGACCCGTTTCTGGCTATCAGCCGTCTTCAGCCAGGATGGCCAGGTCTGAACTGGGGTGGCAGAGTGGGCTAAAGAACCGTGATGGATTAAACCCAGATCTGTTTACTGGGTGTTAGTATTTGTTTTGTTCAGATGCTCCGTCCATCACCACCCCCTTTTTAACCTCTTTGTTTGCCATAATTTGGCAGGGTATGCTCAGATGTGAGTCCCTTGCTCATTTTGCCACTGGATTCAAGCAAGCCTGGCTGAAGATGGCTGAAATGCCAGAAACTAGTCTTAGGAAGCTTGTTTTCGGTTCAGGGAAGGCATGGCTTGGCAGTTCGGGCTGGACTGTTCCCATGAGGCAAAGGGTCAGATTACTGGGTGTGAGTGTTTGTTTGGTTCAGAGGCTCCATCCATCACCACCCCCTTTTGTACTGCTTTGTTCGCCATAAGTTGGCAGGGTATGCTCAGACGTGAGTCCCTTGCTCACTTTGCCAGTGGATTCAAGCAAGCCTGGCTGAAGATGACTGAAATGCCAGAAACCGGTCCTAGGAAGCTTGTTTCTGGTCCAGGGAAGGCATGGCTTGGCAGTTCGTGCTGGACTGTTCCCATGAGGCACAGGTTCAGACTCATTTGCATATGGCCATGTCTGAACTGGGGTGGCAGAGTGGGCTAAAAAACGGTGATGGATTAAACCCAGATCTGTTGACTGGGGGTGAGTGTTTGATTGGTTCAGATGCTCCGTCCATCACCACCCCCTTTTGTACCGCTTTATTGGCCGTAAGTTGGCAGGGTATGTTCAGACGTGAGTCCCTTGCTCACTTTGCCACTGGATTCAAGCAAGCCTGGCTAAAGACGGCTGAAATGCCAGAAACCCGGCCTAGGAAGCTTGCTTCCGGTCCAGGGAAGGCATGGCTTTGCAGTTCGGGCTGGACTGTTCCCAGGAGGCACAGGGTCAGACTGATTTGCATATGGCCATGTCTGAACTGGGCTGGCAGAGTGGGCTAAAGAATGGTGATGGATTAAACCTAGATCTGTTGACTGGGCATGAGTGTTTGATTGGTTCAGATGCTCCGTCCATCACCACACCCTTTTGTACAGCTTTGTTCGCCATAAGTTGGCAGGGTATGCTCAGACGTGAGTCCCTTGCTCACTTTGCCGCTTGATTCAAGCAAGCCTGTCTGAAGACTGGTGAAATGCCAGAAACCGGTCCTAGGAAGCTTGTTTCTGGTCCTGGGAAGGCATGGCTTGGCATTTCGGGCTGGACTGTTCCCATGAGGCACAGGTTCAGACTCATTTGCATATGGCCATGTCTGAACTGGGGTGGCAGAGTGGGCTAAAGAACGGTGATGGATTAAACCCAGATCTGTTGACTGGGTGTGAGTGTTTGATTGGTTCAGATGCTCCGTCCATCACCACCTCCTTTTTAACCGCTTTGTTCGCAATAAGTTGGCATTGTATGCTCAGACGTGAGTCCCTTGCTCACTTTGCCACTGGATACATGCAAGCCTGGCTGAAGATGGCTGAAATGCCAGAAACCGGTCCTAGGAAGCTTGTTTCCGGTCCAGGGAAGGCATGGCTTGGCAGTTCGTGCTGGACTGTTCCCATGAGGCACAGGTTCAGACTCATTTGCATATGGCCATGTCTGGACTGGGGTGGCAGAGTGGGCTACAAAACGGTGATGAATTAAACCCAGATCTGTTTACTGGGTGTCAGTGTTTGATTGGTTTAGATGCTCCATCCATCACCACCCCCATTTGCACTGCTTTGTTCATCATAAGTTGGCATTGTATGCTCAGACGTGAGTCCCTTGCTCACTTGCCAGTGGATACATGCAAGCCTGGCTGAAGATGGCTGAAATGCCAGAAACCGGTCCTAGGAAGCTTGTTTCCGGTCCAGGGAAGGCATGGCTTGGCAGTTCGTGCTGGACTGTTCCCATGAGGCACAGGTTCAGACTCATTTGCATATGCTTCTGCACCTCTCTTGCGTTTTCTGCACCCATGTTGCCTCTTTCTGCACTTTACTTGCTACTTTCTGCACTTTGCTCTCCTCTTTCTGCACACCTCTTGCCTCTTTCTGCACCATTGTTGCTTCTTTCTGCACTTCTATTGCCTCTTTCTGCACCTCTCTTTCTCCTTTCTGTCCCTCACTAGCCTCTTTCAACACATCTGTTGCTTTTTTCTGCAGATCTCTTGCCTCTTTCTGCACCTCACATGCCTCTTTCTACACAGGAGAAATCACAATGATGCAACATTGGCAAGGGTGCGGACACTCAGCGGCAGCAGCTCTCTCTTAGGGTGCACAGACATAATATCGACTCCAAAATATCGTTTGGACAGAATATCGAGTTTTAAATATCGTTTGGACAAAATATCTACAGGACAGAATATCGACAGCCAAAATATCGTTTTTAAGGTAAGTGAAGTAATATCGACTGTAAATAATATAGAAAGTGAAAATATCCAAGTATATAATCTAGATAGTAAAAAATATAGTTTTTTAAATAATATTTAATTATTTATAGTGTTTTTATGTTATAATATGTGTGAAAAGTGTCATTTTATGTTATAATTATTTTTAATTAATGATTTTTTTTTAATTATTGTGTAATTTTATTCTGTAGCGGGTTGTGGGTGTATAGGGGAATAGGGTGGGAAGTAATTTAATTATAATTAATTAAATATGTAAATTTATTAATTGGTAGTAATAATTAATTAATTGGTAATTAAATAATATATGTTAATTATTTAAAATTTAATAGGTAATTCATTTAATGTAATTGATTAATTGCTAATTATGTAAATTAAAATAATGTATTTCCTGTAGCGGGTTGTGGGTTTATAGGGGAATAGGGTGGGAAGTAATTTAATTATAATTAATTAAATATGTAAATGTATTAATTGGTAGTAATATTTAATTAATTGGTAATTAAATAATATTTGTTAATTATTTAAAATTTAATTGGTAATTAATTTAATTTAATTGATCAATTGCTAATTGTGTAAATTTAAATAATTTATTTCCTGTAGCGGGTTGTGGGTTTATAGGGGAATAGGGTGGGAAGTAATTTAATTATAATTAATTAAATATGTAAATGTATTAATTGGTAGTAATATTTAATTAATTGTTAATTAAAAAATATTTGTTAATTAATTAAAATGTAATTGGTAATTAATTTAATTTAATTGATTAATTGCTAATTATGTTAAATTAAAGGGGTATTTTTAGGGTTCAGGGTCAGTTTTTAGTTTTTGGGTAAAGGGGTATTTTTTGTGTTCAGGGTCAGTTTTTAGTTTTTGGGTAAAGGGGTATTTTTGGGGTTCAGGGTCAGTTTTTAGTTTTTGGGTAAAGGGGTATTTTTAGGGTTCAGGGTCAGTTTTTAGTTTTTGGGTAAAGGGGTATTTTTAGGGTTCAGGGTCAGTTTTGGGTTTTTGGGTAAAGGGGTATTTTTAGGGTTCAGGGTCAGTTTTTAGTTTTTGGGTAAAGGGGTATTTTTAGGGTTCAGGGTCAGTTTTTAGTTTTTGGGTAAAGAGGTATTTTTAGGGTTCAGGGTCAGTTTTGGGTTTTTGGGTAAAGGGGTATTTTTAGGGTTCAGGGTCAGTTTTTAGTTTTTGGGTAAAGGGTTTTTTTTAGGGTTCAGGGTCAGTTTTTAGTTTTTGGGTAAAGGGGTATTTTTAGGGTTCATGGTCAGTTTTTAGTTTTTGGGTAAAGGGGTATTTTTAGGGTTCAGGGTCAGTTTTGGGTTTTTGGGTACAGGGTTTTTTTAGGGTTCAGGGTCAGTTTTGGTTTTTTGGGGTACAGGGGTACAGTGTAAAAATAAAGTAAAATTAAATTTACATTAATTTAATTTAATGAAATGAAATTAAATTAAATTATATTAAAATAATTTAAATAAAAAAAATTATTATATACTTACCAATACTTACGTTGTAATGGTAGTGCGTTGTAAAAGTTGCGTTGTAACGTCATATATCCACTGTTGCACTCTTTGCAGTGGGAATAGTAATTTTAACCCCTACGCTATCCAACGCTTTCCCTACTGTTGCACCCACTGGAGTGGGAATAGTAATTTTTACTCTTTTGTATTTGTACGTTAATAATATTGGCTATTATTTAATTAATTTTTGTTACTATATATATATATGTTTTAAGAAATATGATTAAAAAAATATTTTTTTTTTACTTTCATTAATTATTTAATTATTAAAAGTTATTTTAAGTATTGTTAATTATATTTTAGTAATTAATTTTTTATATTAATGTAATTAAACATTGTTTTTATTAAAGTCGATATTTTTTACAACTATATTTTTGTAAACGATATTTTGTACTCGATATTTTTGTACTTACCTGTTTGTACATACAAACTCGATATTTTGGCTGTAGATATTTTTTCCTCGATATTTTGGGTAGTCGATATTTTGGCAGTCGATATTATTTCAGTGATCCCTCTCTTAGCTGTGGCGGCCCAGAGGACAAATCACGATGATGCAAAGTTGGCAAGGGTGTGGGCTCTCAGCGACAGCAGCTCTATCTTCGCTGCTGTGGCCCACAGGACAAATCACGATGATGCAAATTTGGCCAAGGTGCGGGCACTCAGCGGCAGCAGCTCTCTCTTAGCTGTGGCGACCCACAGGACAAAGGATGATCTCGTGAAGTTGGCAAAGGTGCGGGCACTCAGCGGCAGCAGCTCTCTCTTAGCTGCGGCGGCCCACAGGACAACTCATTATGATGTAAAGTTGGCAAAGGTGCGAGCACTCAGCGGCAGCAGCTCTCTCTTAGCTGCTGTGGCCCACAGGACAAAGGATAATCTTGACCAGGCTGGCACAACGGTGGGCACTCAGCAGCTACAGCTCTCTCTTAGCTGCGGGGCCCACACAGATTCAGAGAAGGTTTCGTAGGTTCAAATTAAGGCGGGCTCTCAGTGGCGGAAGCTTTCCCTTAGCTGCAGCGGCCCACACAGATTCAACTAAGGGTTACCAGTCCGCGTTCCTCACAGTAGAACTAGAGGCTCCAGATTACTCGACGGACGCCTCACCTGCAAGCAGAAGTTCTCACACAGGAACTCTGATGGCTGACGGGGTGAAGTCTAATGTCCCTGAGACTTTAGCAGAAGGCACTGTGGAACGTAAAATCTAGTTGACCCCTTTTAATATCTTATATATTCATTATCTCAAGGCTATAAGTCATTAATAATCTGTTCAAGGTATTCCCGTAATCATTGTACCTGAAGTAAGGGAGGCAATCCCCGTTACCATCATTAATGCCATATGCAGTGGCGCCAACCCTGCAACAATTATAGGCATTAAAATCACCCATCCAGACTGCATCGAGGGTTTTATGGTGAGAATTCAAGGTGACGAATATCCCTCTCCATTGGTTCCAGCTCTGTGGTCATATTACCTTCAAAGTTGTTATTATAAAAAACTATAAGGATCCAATCCCGACCTTTATAACCTTCACACAGAAAAATATAGTAATAGGATAAGATGTTAAAACATGTTATTACCTTGAGTCTAACAGCATTAGCTACTAGGGTTATGATCCCTCCACTGGGGCGGCCGGCTCTAGAGCACACTGCATCTGTCCGAACTGAGTGGTACCTGTCTATGTGAATCTTATCAATTTCCCAGGTTCCTTGGAAACATAAAATATCATGTTGTGTCACCAGAGCCAGCCAGTCAGTTACTTTTTTATGTCTGTAACCCGCTATATTCCATTAAATGGTTTTTAAGGTTTCGAGGTCACTTTTCACTAAGTCAGGTCTCTTTGTTGAGAGGGCCTTACCACTGTTCTCAGGCAGTTTTGGTAGAGATTTATGCAGTCAGTTGCACGCTTCTATATCTCCCAGTGATGCGTATCTATTGCTAACAGGGCATTTATTTGGTCAGTGTAGGGGGTTGAACAGAGGGAAGGAGGAGTTAGAAGCCTTTTCCCTAGTGTATACCGTTGTGATGGGCCTAAGTGGTTTGTAAAAGTAACCTAACGGAAATGCAAAAATATCGACTTCAAAAGATGGGGTATTAGACAATATTCTCAATAGGTCGCCTACTAGTGGTTGACTGTTAAACTTTATAACTATGCAATCCCCTACTATGGTTTTAGTCACACATCCCACCCAGTTTACTCTTCTGGCCATAATGAAATGTTGGTATAGCTAAATCTTGCCTGTATAGAATCTAGTCAGCCGATATAGAACCGTATGCATTCACTACTCAGTAGATTTCTGCTGAGCAGGTTTCAGTTCTAGAATATTGGCTAGGATAATCACAAAGGGGCATGCTGCTGCAGAGAGATCTAGACTCTAACCTTGCTTAAACGACTGGGTCCTCTGCAAGTTTGTATGCCTTTTGTCAAAAGAAGCCACTCTGGGGGCCATACATTTGGTATTTTCATTAAGGACTGCACCACTACCCACCTTCCCCATCTGACACCCCTCTTCTGTTGGAATTGTGCGGGGCGAGAAGGTTGGGGAGCTAATGCAGAGTTTCTTTGCATGGCCTCAGTCAAGGATTTATGAATTTGGACTCTGGGGGAGTTAACCACATTCCCAACCGTCAGTACTAACTCAGTTTCCCGTGGCAGCAGGTTGAAAGTAAGAGGGTTGGGCAAACATCCAGAATGTAGTTGAGGTTGAGAGTGACTGTCCCCACCTCCCCTCCTGTTTGAGACCAGATTCTCTGTTAGAGAACAAGGCTATCCTCCCCTCTATTTTGGCCAGCCTGCTGAGGATCGGTTGGAGATGCATTGAAATAATTTGTTCCAATTTTTGAAATAAGTCCTTTACGAGGAGAAGTGAAATTGATCTGGGAACAGCGATCAAGTGTGCATCCACAGATAAGACCAAATTAGTGCTTTTAATATGCTTCGTAGGCTTGCTAACAGCAGATTTTGTTTTGCCCCTTCCTCGTTCCCTTTCACCCGGGGGTTCCATTACTGGGCTAGTGGCACTTTCTGGGCCTTTAGAAATATCAGGCGAGGCAGGGTTAGTAGAGACTATGTTGCAATTTGACAGAGCTGGTGAAGTAACCACACTATTTGGGAGTGAGACAGTTCTTACCTCTTCCAATGAGCGGCGTTGCTCCGTCAATTCGATCACTTTAGTGAGCACGTCCGCTGCTTTTGTCAGGAGGGAGACCAATGTGTTACCCATTTCATCACCTGTTTCTGTGGTTTTAGTTTTCCATTTAGCCATTCCGTAATTGAGGGGTACACTACGCACAAAGTCCAACAAAATTCCAGATGTTAGGGATGTCGGGAAGAGTAGTCCCTAGTGATGCGAGAGACAAAAGCACAGCTTCTTCTCCATCAAGCAAGGGCTCAGGCTGAAAAACAAGCAAGTGTTGGGGTTTACATCCCAGCTCAATAGCTCCCTGTGCTCCCACCTGTGGCCCATGCTGGCATGTTGTCAGGCAATGCTCCACTGTGCCCCTGATATCCTGCACCACAGCCAGCCCCCCCCGATCTGATCACGGTGCTAAGCAGCATGCTTATGCTGCGTCAGGTGTAATGGAGGTATAGAGGTGTATGGCGGTGGCAAAGCAAAAAAGCAACAAAGCAACATCATAACCTCCAGCTTACAACTCACAGGCCCTTCCACAGGAACTGCCAAACGACAATCCAGGTGCCCCCTCGCTCTATTGGGTCTGGCTCTGTGACCCTCTTTGTTGGTCAACCTGTCCCGCAAAACCCTCCTCGTCCCTGCCTGGAACCCCCAGAGTGCTCCGCCGGCCTCCCAACCAACAGCAGTGCCTCCTTAACACCCAGCTGAGTCCTGCTGTGCTCCTCCGATTAGCTTTCAGGACGGGTTTCAGGTTTGAGACAATCCTGATATGAGTCCGCTTGTCCATTCCTGGCTGCTCCCTCCACAGCTCTCTCAGACACGCCTTGCTGTGCTGGGCCTAGCTCTCCCGTCTCCGGTAACTCTCCAGCCGCCATCTCAGCAGCCCGGCGGCTTGAGCATCCCCTGACCTCGAACCAAACAGCTAAACTTCCACTTGGTTGCCTCACGGCTGACATTAAGCATTATAAGGTATTATAATGCAACCTAGTGTTTCCCTAAGGGAGAGCTAGCATTGCTACAGTGAAAATTGACTTTGGTGTTTTTATGTCCTGCTAGGACATTTTAAACTTTCAATTCATGTTCTATTGACATTTAGGGGCGGCCTTAGGGATGACATATAAGTATCAAAAAAGAAGGTTTAGGACTGGAAGAAGGTTTATTTTGCCAAGTCGAAATGGAAGTTTAAAATTGCCCTCCCAGGCTGCAGTGGTGACCAGTAGACATGTCTTACAGTACAACGAGTGCTGCACTCCACTATTAAAAATTCATTTACAGATCCTGGATACATGTATCATCCACAAGGGTCTTAAAAGTGTATTAAACATGCCAATCAGCGCTATACCAATTTTATCATTTTTAAAATGAAAGCACAAGCACTTTAACACAGTCTAGCAAGAGCAAAGTGCCCTGAGTGATATGCCCAACAATAATCTGTTCAGCAACATTAGACACATATCTTGGACAATACCACTCAAGAGATTGTCATTTCCAACACCTGCCTTTTCTGCATTTGAAAAAAACACATTTGTATGAAAAGTGCTAGCTTGTGGAGGAAGATCACCCACTTTTGCACATCTTGGGTGCATAGGGCACACTGGAGCACCAACCTGAGAAAGTTGACATGTAATGACTATGGTAAACGTCTTTTCTTGCTTCAAAGAATTGTCTTTACTCAAAGTCTGTTTATAAAACCTTCAATTCGTGCCTAACTATCTTAAGCACAACTTTGTGTAAATCAGCCATTGTGTACTGGCCTGAGGATGAAGAAACTTAGGGCCAGATGTAGGTAACTCTATTTTACCGACTCATAAATACCGAATTTTACCGATTCGGTATTTATGATTCGGTAAAATAGAAGGAGGGAGATTTAGGTAAAATCGGTAATTGAATTACCGATTCTATAAAAATCGGTATTTACCGAATCGGTAAATACCAATTTGGTATTGCCCATTGATTCCTATGGGCCTTGAAGCCCATAGGAATCAATGGGCAATACCGAATCGGTATTTACCGATTCGGTAAATACCGATTCCAGCAAGGGTGCACGGGGTGTCACTTTGACACCCTCTAGTACCCCAAATACAGGCATGTGTGCCATGTGGCAAACAGACATGCCCTAAGGGCATGTCTGTCTGTCACATGGCAAAGGTGTGCATGCACACATGTGCATGCACACCTGGATTCGGTATTTTACCACCCAATTGGATTGGGTGGTAAAATACCGAATCTGAAAGGCCTTTGGGACTCAGAAGAGTCCCACCTACATCTAGAAGCTACCGAATCGGTAAAAATACCGATTCGGTATTTTACCGATTCGGTAAATTTACTGAATCGGTAAATTTACAGAATCGGTAAAATTGGCCCCCTACATCCCAATAACCCATTTACCGGTCACCTACATCTGGCCCCTAATTACTTCATATTTCCCTGAGCTTATCACTTTCACCAGAATCAGAGGATTCTCAGGGGTATATTCACAAGAACGTGTGCTAAACATCACCCAAAAATGCTAACGCACCTTTCCACATAGCAGCCTATCGCAGGTACATAACCCTGTGTTAACGTGGAATTCACAACAAGGTGGTAGCATGCAATAGTCTGCCGAAACTGCGGCCAATGTCCACGATACAACCACCTTGAAGGAGATAAAAACACAAACCACAACACAAAAACGCGTGTATAGAGCTCATTAGTGATGATGAAAGCAGGGATAAGCAACGCCAGACTCGAGACACAGACTTCAGATGGGAAAAAGCACAAGAAAAGCCTGAAAAAAAGAGACAATCCAACAGAAAACAACAGCCAAGCACAATGGAGGCAACACGAGCCAGTATACAAACCCACAAGCCCCATTGGCAACACATTATTGTACATGGCAGGCCATCTTGGACAGAATTAATGCAGTCTGAGAGCAGAGGAGGACAATGGAAGAAAACCAGAACATCCGGAATGATGCGAAACGCTCAAACAATCAGAATCACGCCGAAACCAGAAGGTAGCAATAAACACCGGAGGTGGGAGGCCAGAGCCACACCAGGAGCTGGATGACATGAAGGAAATGGTATCCACCACATCAGTCTGGAGACGTGGCAGGACTCGGGGACCGGAAACTGCCCAAAACAAAAGATGCAACAGCAACAGGGAGAGGAACCAGCAGGGACCGGGGGAACGGGGGAAGATGGGCACAATGGCACACATGCACAATTAAGCACAGCACAACTGTAGACAAACCATGCCCAAGAGTAACAACACCAACCAAGAGCACAAGTCACACAACGTGGCAATATCACACCATTGAACAAGCACAGAACTAAAAGCCACACTGCCTGAAAGAGAGAAGGGTGAGCCAAATCAGAGCTAAAGAGACATCTCACACACAATGCAGCACACACATAGGAAGCAGAGCACCCCAACATCGAACACAATGTGGTACAGACACCAACATTTGCACAACCGAACACAGGACACAAGTGCACCCGCTTGTCACCAGTAAGCGGCAACACGCATCCGGCTAAGCAGGAAACAGGGAAATGACATTGCACAAGTACAAACCCACAGTCCATGATATAGCAATGCACGTATGACAGGGAGCCAGAGAGTCCGTAACACACACATTGGCATACAAATCAAGACACAACACAGTTGGAGACAAGTGAAAGAGAGGAAACGTTTTCAACAAGTGTGTGTCAGCACGGCCAAGAGAAGTGCCACAATATGCAGACCAATGTATTAGCATGTCTTAGTGAGGAACATAGGAAAGTGCCCATTTCCACCTCGGGGGAGTCCATCACCAACACAAGTCAGTGTCAACCCACGTCGGTTGTCCGCGCATTGCTCATGAGTCGAGGCCAATGTAGCCATGTCCACTGTCGTCTTGGGACATGTAACTAGATTCACATCTTGCAACCAGGCGTCGGGACACATGCAATGGGTAACATCCAGTTGTGGCTGTAGGAACCTTGTCACTCGTCCATGAATGCAAGTGCAGCTGTATAGGCCAACATCATCAATAAACGATCGTCGTCCACCACATCTGATATGTCGTCGACGTAATCCATCAGCTCACCCAGACAGATGGGCTGACTCCAACCACTGGACCCAATATGCACCAAAACCCAATCGGGTAGTGGCTCAATGTGCTCACTGCACACGAGGACTCATGCAATCTCCCAGATCGTTTCCAGCCTGCATGAAAAACATCCATGCATGCCATAAACGGGCGTCACAGTGACAATCCAGGCTGTAGGCCAACAGGGGGCATACACACACACGTTGTTCTCCAGGTATGCTACCGTCATGTTGGAGAGACAGACATCCATTGACCACTCAAATATGCACGCACGACAATGCAACACAGGCTGAACGCAGGTGACGTCCGCAAGGTGGAAGCTCAGACAGTAACTGGTCTGCAAGACAGCCAACGGCAGTGCCCCCAGTACATGCAGCAGACGTGCAAGGCACAGGTCCACGTGACTGGATTCGAGCATGTGTCTGGGATGGTCTGCCACTGCGTCAGTGGCTCTGCTAGAAGCAGTACTGGCTTGCCCTGTGCCAGTCCTGTGGATGAAATGGAACAGATTGGTGCAATGAGCAGTGTCTGTGTGCAACGGGTGCAGGCCTGGGGTGTGGTGGGAGTGGGAGTATGTGTGATGGCCATTTCACGCACGGCAACTACGACCAAGGACTTCTGCATGTGGGATGTGTACACGTTGGTCTCACTTCGGGCAGTGTGTATTGTGGGAGTCGCAAGCAAATGTTATTTTATCTGTCAGGGGGTGCCACCAACATGCAAGTTCCCGCTCGGAGCTGCAGATGTGCTAATACCTGATAGTGAAGCCAAAGGACGTTTCATCCCTACAGTAACTTCACCACCTGAATGCATACAGGAAATGTACAGAAGGTGTGGTGGGATGTCTGTGACCCTGGGAACACCGTGACACTGGTCCTTGAAGGTGTGCAGCCATGTGAGTGTAGGCCGGTGGACCGGACAGGGTGGACACAGGTGTTCAGCCCATGGCTGGCTGTGATCGCACTCCAAATGAGGCCAGGCAACTGACTCATGCATCTGCTGGGCTGATACACATAACACTTGGCATAAATGTGCCAAGACCCCAAGCGGTTTTGCCCTCCTACATGTCCCCGTACGTGGTGCATTCTACAATGCAACATTGACTCCCTGGTGGTGACTACACACCAACACAGAGACACACTTACCGCACTTCCTGCCCAAGGCCAGGTCTGAGCCATACCCTGCTCCCCCTGCCAAATCAGCACACCCCTGCGCTCACCTGACGTACACCAGACCTGCACACGCCGCTTGAGCATGTTGGGGGGTGCATGTGCAGCTACATGTCCAGGATTACTGGCAACGATGAGGTGACATGGAAACGTCCGCTCAAGACAGCACTCTGATGTTTCAGGGCTCGTGCCCATCATGGTGACATAATGACCACACGGACACACTCGGTCAGATGGTGTGAATGGCTATGGGCAAGTGTGCACAGCCACATTTATTAGCAGGCACACATATCGAGTGACACCTGTGCTGGATGTGTGTGGGGGTGTGCACACCAGCTGGCAAGGGCTGCCTGGTGCAGTCAGAAATTGACAACAGTGTACATCGTAAAGGACAAAACCATTCAACCATAAAGGCCCCAGGACATGTGCTACACAGAGTTAGTGGCCCCGAATGCACAGCATCCTGCACGGGCCTACCGCCATGGGAGGCTGACTTGTGGGACACTTGGGCAGGGTCACGAGTGCAGAGCAGGTTTCTGTAGATGTAAAAGGAGCTTGTCGTGGGGTATCTCGGTGGTGTACCCCCAGGGCATGATGCGGAGGGCAGGACCACGCTGAAACAGTCTCTATTGTGGAGATGAATTGAACAGACACATGTCGGACACCAAGTCCGGTCCAGCCAGATGAAGATGCTGGATACCACCAGGCCATGGACTCAGACGTCACTAAGGTCCAACCAGATAGTACCCATGAGTCATTGCGTGCAGAGTTAGTGGCACCAGTGCTGTTAGGGGGTTTCGCCTTTGATGAGGCGTGTCCAGTGGTGTGGACTCCTCCGCACCTTATCCAAGACACAGTTCCACATGTGTGACCTACGGGTCCGCAGGGTAGGCCTGAGACTTCATCCATGTGTGGCCGGCTTGCATTGAACAGGATTAGTGGCACCACATGTGGCTGGCTTGCATTGAACAGGGTTAGTGGAACCATGTGTGGCCAGCTAGCATTGAACAGGGTTAGTGGCACCACGTGTTGCTGGCTTGCGTTGAACAGGGTTAGTGGCACCATGTGTGACCAGCTGGTATTGAACAGGTTCAGTGGCACCACGTATCACAGGCTTGCCATAAGGAATTATACCTCACTCATCGAAGGGAGTCTGGTGCTGTGGCCGCTGTTATGGACTATGGGTCACTGCCATTGAGGACTCAGGACACAATTCCACAAGTGGGACCTACTGGGCTGAAGAAGACACCGGTGGAGTATGTAAATGAGAAAGGAGTAATGTGGGCCAGCGTCGGGGGTGCCAGCAATGGTCTGCGGAGGCTGCAGAGGTCACGGGACTGGTGCTTGGAGCTTGCACTAGCACGTGGTGGGACCTCCTTGACAAAACGCTGGTGTAGGCAGGTGAGCGGAGCCTTCTTGGTGCAGTGGGGCAGGCATGGTGGGTCTGGGGACCAGTGGCCCGGGGTGCAGCAGGCGCACAAGGACGTGGGCCCTGCCGTGCTCAGCGCAGTACTCATGGCGGGCTGAGAGGCACCACCCTGGCAGACGCGCTGTCCATTTTGAATGAGATCCACGACCAGTGCGAGGGCTTTTTCTTCACACCGCTACTCAGGCCTGGCGTACGCAGGTCCAACCCACTATGCACGTGCATGCAGAGGGGATGTAACGTGTGATATTTCCGCGTTCTGCCACACAGCCTGTGGGGACATGGTAGTGTCCACTGGCCACTACACTCCATGTACCAGCACTTGATCTCCACATTGCCATTTCCATGGTTTGCTCTCTGTGGTCTGTCTGGCACCTCAACGCCACATCCTGCTATTGTGTGCCTGTGGTGCCATGCCGTGGCTGGGTTGTGGGCATGGCAAGGCCTGATTCCCAATGGAGTCGTGTTTTCGGGTCTGGTCGGCTAGCATGTGCTGCATGCCCATTAACAGTGTTGTGAGTTGCTTGACTGTGGGTTGGAGGTGTGTGATGTGTTTACTTTGGACTTAACAGCGGGTACTGCATTTTCATGTGTACCATCCTGGGAGCGCTGGGTGATGATGGACTGTCGGGAGATGTGAGTATCATGCACTCTCTCTGAGGAGTTAGCCACAACATTGTTGAGGAGTCCCGGGTGGTACACTATTGCCTGCACATTCATGGTATGCGTGTGCTTTCTGTTGTGGTAGTTGTGTGCAGTGTGTGCAGGTAGCACGGGGGTACAGGTGTGCAGTTGTTTGTCCCTGACATGTGAGGGAATCCAGCTGTGGCGTAGGGGTATCGACATTGCATAATCATTGTCTCCATGGCATCTGTGGGTCTTCAGGTGTGGCTATTGTCTGGGCTCCCTTTTATGCTGCAGGTAGTCGTCCTGCTTAACACCAGTAAAAAGCAGGTGTTAATTCCCTGCTGCTACCGCGGCTTATCGCCTGTTTTTTGTTCGCATCACAGATCTGGCAGTTCACTGTGAAAGTGGTGTTGTGGTTTTTTCATGTGTTTTTCCATGGGAACTCCTACTCTGCATCTCATTAGGGTTAGTTGGTGGTATCCACTGTGGAGATGAATTTTGGGGCAGTTATCCCCGGAATGCAGGCGATGTCTGCAGTTTGCACCATCTTGTGAATGGGGTGTTAAATCTTTCTCCACTTTTGATGAGTTAAGGTGGGGATAAATCGGAGATGAGTCCTTGTGAATATCCCCCTCGGTTCCTAAGCAACTCTAATTCAACATCTACATTTGAGTCTAAAATCACCATTGGATGGTCCCAGTGTCAACTTTGTTCCAGTCATGTGCTACTGTGGGAGACTATGTCCCTGCGCGTTTGTTATGAGGGGACTTAAAAATGTTATGTGGATTTTACCGTTCTTCAATTGACTAACATTAAAAAGGTAACAGCTACAATTGCTTGTGCTAGTATTTGTTTTCATTTTAATATGAGGAGAACCCTTTCACAGAAGTCCTTATTTGTTCTCATATTTTGCCTATTAAATTTGAATCTTTTTATCCAAATCTGAGTTTGTCCTTCCAACGCTTTAATTTCCAACTTTTTTTTATGTGGTTGGTTTGTTACATACTATACTTCACAAGTATATCTCTGGAACTTCTACTTACTTTTAGGTGAAAGTAAAAAGGTTCACAAACTGTATTTTAGGATTCTGAGATTAGACACTATTGAAACGCAGTCACAAATCACCTCAAAACTGCGTCTCTCTCTCTCATATTGGGACAGTCAGAGTCCTTTCAGTGCTATGTTGTGTCATATTGATTTGTGCGGCACACTAATCTCCCGGGAAGGTATGCAGGTGTTTTGAGAAGGTGTGTAGGTTTGAGGTCGCCAAGGTACTTATATAAAGAGCCAGGTCTTCAGCTTCTCGTTGAACACAAGAAGTGAGCAGGAGGCTCTGATGTGTTAATGGAGGTTGTTTCATGTCATGGGCGCGATGCAGGAGAATGAGTTGCCTCCATTGTTGTTTTTGCAGATGCAGGGAATGTGTGCGAGTGAAAGTAAGACAGAGAGTAGATCTTTGGTGGGTTGGTGGAAGTGTATGTGGCTGTAGGATGTAGAAGCAGGAGGTGCACACTGTGTTGACTTGAACCGTCATGTTAAACTAGTAATCTTGTCTGATCCCTAGATTTCTTGCGTGGTCTGTGGGTGTGGGTGTTGGTCGTCGCTCCAGCGACCACCAGGTGGAGTCGCATGGGGTGGTCCTGTTACAGAAAACCAGTACTTCCATCTTGTCGGAGTTGAGCTGCATTCAGTCTGTTTGCATCCAGTCTGCTATTATGGTCATGCAGTTGGCAAAGTTGGTTCTGGGGGTGGCTGTTTTGTCTGCCAGAAAGAGGATGAGTCTGGTGTCATCGGCGTAGGAGATGACAGCGATGTCTTGTGATTGGATGATGGTGGCCTGCGATGTTGTGTATATGTTTAAAAGAATGGAGCGGAGGGGTGATCCCTCTGTGAATTTCATGGAGCCATTGCTTTTATGTTGGAAACCTTTCAACTTTGGGATATACACTTTTCTTCGAAAGTCTTAAATCTGTAATTTCAGTCATTTTGATGATAGTGAGTTATCTTGCTGGGATTTAAAAATTGAAAGTAACTTTTTTCGACAGCTGCAGTAAGTTAGGCAATTTAAATGATGTATTTGTGTTATTTTATTTGCAGTGTTTTCTTTAAACAATATGCATTTCCATAACTATGATATGCTGGGATTTGCTGTAACAATCAGAATGTGGCTTTAGCAAATCCACTTCTATCAAATGTGGTATGACTGAATTCTAGGGTCAAGCATATTCGTAAAGCAGAAACTGGTAAATACCTTGTCCATCTGGCAGTATTACGTGAGGTTAGCACAGAGTCATTCTAAATGTAGTAAATAGTATGTAAATATGATAAACGAATAAAATAAATGAATTACACTTTGGAGGCATGGTTCTGCTAACATCCTTATATACCCACGGGAAGTCGGGTGTTGCCAGTTGTTAATTACCTTCCTCTCTTTATGCGCCCAATCTTTCTCTTCGGGTTATTAATTGCAATTAGTGCTTTACTCTAAGAATGTTGACTACCGTTAATGCTTTGTGCAGTGAGCAATAACACTTAATTATTTTATACTGCAATTAAATACATTAAATATTTGTAGGGCCACTGGAATTATGCAATTCCGGGCAATGTTTGCATAATTATGGAATTGCCTCATTTGCCACATAATCCATCACTTGATGCCAAATCTGCAGATTTGAACAAAAAACATCTTTCTAGCTCAGACAGACCAAAAGTTACAAAAAATATGGAGATTCGGGTTCCTGCGCACCAGAAGGCCTTTGGCAACGTTTGACTGTTATCTTAGTTGTGTATTGCTGTATTTGGATGGTGAAATGGTTCTAATAAGGTGAACTGCTTTCCCAAACACTGTTACAAGGTGTAAAAATGACAAAATATGCTTCATAATTTGCCATCTCTTGCAGCATGATGTATTCAAACCTGCGTTGTAGTGGTCCTCCTCTGCTGCATAATTCCAGTGGCCCTGAATATTTGTTATCTATTGCACAAAAGAAACAACGAAATGAATACCTACTCTAAGTTTATTTGAAAAAGTGCACCTAATTATCTGATAGAATTTACTGCCGTTTAAAAAAAATACTAATTACTTTTCTGTGTTTTAGAGAACATATGCTTTTTTGTATGTACTACTGTTCATAAGTAATTTCAGTGACTCGTTGACCAGTATTATAGCACATATCCTTTGTGATGGTATTAAACAGCTGGTGTGATTTATGATCATCTGTATGGCTTTTTTTAATTGTATTTACATGCAGTAATGGAGAATTAAAGGTATGCGGAAGTACACACTGGCAGACGACCCGGCAATAAACTGATATATAGATAGATAGATAGATAGATAGATAGATAGATAGATAGATAGATAGATAGATAGATAGATAGATAGATAGATAGATAGATAGATAGATTACCTACCCACCTAGATAGACTCACCTGAATAGACATACTGAATAGCTTCTGTAATTGACATAACGTGTGCTTGTTCACCTTGAATTCCCACAAGCTGCATGTAAATACAAAATAAAAAGCCACACAGATGATCATGAATTTTCAAGGCCTTGGAACAATATTATTTTAAATCAATTATGAATTTTGACACCTTCACCAGCGAACACATCGCTAGTGGAAAATGTCTTCTGACCCAGTTCCTTCGAGCATCCCCTGCGGGAGTGAAGTGCTCAGGTAATGGACCTCACAAGCAGATGTAGCAGTCACTTCTAATAAAGTGAGGCGATGTCACTCTGCCAGTATTGATCTTCAATTATTCTCAAGGGAGCCTCTCGCTGCCTGCCTGTCTGAAGAAAAGAAACAACTTTCGACTTGCTTTTATGGAAATTCCCTTTAGACCAATGTCCTTTCATCACACTTTTGTGGGCCTCTGGTCATCAGCATGAAGCAACAACAAAAGAAAAGATGGCACTACCGCTCCTTTTATGTCTCATTTGCTAATTTGAATGCTCTTCAAGAAAGACATCCTAAAAATACATGTAATCAATGTAATGTAAGCTTTGTGGACATTATGGGGAGATGGGGTATTATACAGTAACAATAGGGTTAGTGTCAAAAGTTTCGAAATGCGAGTGCGAGCTTCCCCCCAGCCCCTGTGCACTCACCGTGATTAATCTCTCTAATTTTGGAGAACTGTACAAGAAAGACAGGAACTCTGTTACAGGATAAACCCATGGAAGAATTTTACAAACATGGATAGTTTATCTTTCAGAAATGTCGCCAAGCAATTTTTTAGGTCTCGCCTGTCGATGCGCATGCGCATCGAGCAAGCGAGACTATAGGGGCTCATCGACTCTTTATCTAACTTGCAAGGAATCGTGGCGATTCCTTGCAGTGCCCGTGACTTTTAAGCTCAATGCGCATGTGCATTGAGCTTAAAAGCGCGTGCACAGCCGCCCGCATTCCTCCGACACCTTTGAAGTGAAGCTTAGCTTCACTTCAAAGGCCCGGCTTCTTCACACCCACATGCCGCTCTGCCCCGCTCCGCCCCCTCCCCTGAGTCATCCTGCCTGCCCTCGACGTTCCCCCCGCCCCCTCCCGCCACGCAATGCCGAGAGCTTGTTTGTTTTTCTTTTCTTTTTTTGACAAAGGAGGAACAACATCAGCGGAAGACTTTAGCAATGCCAAAACTTCAGGTAAAGCCATTGACCGGTGAAGCCTATTGGTTTTCCAATGCCTGTTGACTTGGTGACTGTTCTATCGAGTGGAGGGGTTTCCTCGCAGCTGAAGTCAGGTTTTGACAATCGACTTGGAGATGCAGGCCTCTTTACTATTGCGGTTGCTTTTTTTTTTGTTTTGCTATGATTAACCTCCTGTGTCTGTCTTGTTTTTTTTCTGTTACTGATGTAACCACTACAGTTCCTTCTGGGAGGCTTTTCTATGCATAAATGACCTTTCTGTAAATGACTTCTTAATTTGTTCTTACCAGGCCTCTCCTAGAGCTTTGGAAGTACTCTTCTCATCCATGCGCATTCAGCTGTGTGAAAGTACATTTGAGACCAGTTTGTAACTGGCATTTGTATAGCGCGCAATACCATCATTATTGCTTAATAGCGCTAGCTCAATCAGGTTCACTAGTCTGCGATGGATAAGGAATTGAGCTTTGTACTGACTTTTTTGACAATTTACTGTGCGTCCTGTTTGGTTCGCAAAGCATCCGAATATGTATTCATGATAGCTTTGTGCATGATGTACGTTCTGTTGTGTTTTCCGCGCATTCGCTGAATATGACTTTGTTCTGTCTGCACGCACCCACATTATTTCTAAGTCACTTTTCACCTTTTTGAGGCACAGCCTCGGTAGATTCTAGGTTCATGTTAAATTTTGTTAAATTTGATGTACAGTTTTAAGCCATTTTCATTGTGCGTGCTATATCCAGCATCCCATGTTAATATAGTGCTGAATACAAACTTCAAAAGTAAATTTTTAAATTTTGTCCGATGGGTTGTTGGTCAGAAATTTCCAGAGTGGAAGGGAAAAGCTGTTTTAAAAAGAAATGACAAAACAAATTCTTGTAGAAAGCGCACTGCACTGCTGTATTTTTTTTTATGCATATAGTGCTACTAATCACTTGTTTGATACTTATAGGGTCGATGTAGGGAATAACCATCTATTGTGTGGTGTACTCCAGATTGTTGCTCTGTTTTTGCTGGCTGTAAAATTCTGTGCACTTTACTCATGCTAACCAGTCGTAAAGCAACTGTGCTCCCCATTTTATGATTCCACTCTATTTACTTATCCACCTACATCCACTGTCTGGTCAGGACCCTCACTCACCCTCACCCTCACTCACCCTCACTCACCCTCACTCTCACTCACCCTCACTCACCCTCACTCTCACTCACCCTCAACCCCTCACTCACCCTCACTCACTCACCCTCACTCACCCTCACCCACCCTCACCCTCACTCACCCTCACTCTCACTCACCCTCACCCTCACTCACCCTCAACCCCTCACCCTCACACAGTGCAATAGGTCTCGGAGCATTTGAGTTAGAGCTTTTACATTTGTTTATGGCTTTTTTTCTTTGTAATTCTTTAGCATTGCCTACAGGAAACAAAAATGCTAAAGATTTACAAAAAAAAAACATAAACAATTCTAAAAGCACTAACTCTAATGCTGCGAGACCTATTGCATTTCCAATGCTTGTTTAAGTATGCTCTCTTCCTACATAATGTTAACATTGGGTTTGGCGCTCTTTGGCCAAACAATATTGTGTCATTGTGAAACACGTTCTGAAACCGGTAAAGTAAAGACATTAGCTGACAAAAGTCTGCCTTATTATTAATGCAGGATAAAGCTTCATCAGTTCCTCCGCTGTACCCATTACAACGATACCTACAACTAAAGATTTGTTACTTGTAAATAGACACTCTCCCTCTAGTCAATTCAACCCATCCATTTTTTGTTCGTCCGCTCTGGGCCTCATTTATGGGAAATGCTGCATTGCTGTGACAAAGCAGCAATGCAACATTTCTCAGTGAGCCCTCTTTGAGACCAGCCGCGGTCCGTGCAGGTAACAGCGGTGAGGTGGTGGGGCCGGGTAAGGGAGGATTTTGAGGGACGATGCCGAAGCAAAATGAATTGATTGATTTTCCCTCTGCATCATCCCTCAAAATCCCCCCTTGCCCCCCACTCTCCCCACCGCTGTTACATGCACAGACTGGGGCTGTTGGAAACACCATAGATGCACTGCATTTAAAGTTGCAAGGTGTTAGAGATACGTCAATATTAAGACGCAACTCTAGCAAGGTGACCTTTCTCATGGGGCAAGCTCCATGTGAAAGGGCCTGTGTTACCTTTACACCTGCATTGAGGCTGGTGTAAGGTATTCATGCAATGACGTCCTAGAAGTGGTGCATTGAGATCATATAGATATCAATGCGCCACTTCTATGAGACTTTGATGCGGGGGAACACCCACCCAATATACATTATACCTGACGCAGGTATAATGAGGCGCAGGGGTTTATAAAGTGAAGTATCTGCCTAGATACATTACTTTGTAAATAAGGAGCAACATGGCACATTTTTTACGCCGACAATGCATAACAAAATGTGACGCACCTGCGGCGCAAAAGTGTCGCAAGGGCTCATAAATAAGCCCCTCTGTATCTTTGACCAACTTCTCCCAGTTCTTGATTCTTATCTTCTGTGGATCAGTCATTGCGGTGTGTGTCTCAATGCCCTGTTGGGGCAAGTGGTTTACCAGATTTTCATCTGGACATAGAGGTCATATCTGGCCCTGGTGATCCATGGCATGTAGCTAGCATTCATTTTCAAATGGCATGTGATTATGTAATGGTCTTTATAGCTGCTTGTTTGAACGTCATTTATGGCACTTCAGGAGCCGCAAAAGTGCAGCAAGTCAACCTGACGCAACTGCCAAAAAAGTGACGTGAGGCAGAATTATGTCAAGTAACGCCAGTACGATAATCCTACAACAGTCTCCACTGTGTGAAGTGGCAAAAAATCACCCAAAAATACGCATCTCCCCAAAACAACCTTTTTGGGGACAATAGAGGAGTCTGCAATGGAGCAGGGAGCACACTGCGGTAGTCAGGAGCCTGAATAGACCAACCTTAACAACAGTCCTGATGCACATGCAGACAGCCAGGCAAAGAAGAAGAGGAAGTCTAACTTCAGTGAAAAGGAGAATAAGATACTGGTCACTGAGGAGACCAATAATCAGCACCAGCACTTTGTGAATTCCAAGTTGCCATTATGTTAAAAGGAGGCAATATGGCAGTCAATAGTGCAGAAAAAAAACTGCATCGGACAAGCAAAGAGGACAGTCGCCGACTGCAAAAACCACTGACACGAACACAAGCGCAGAACAAAATCCAAATTAGCTGTGAACCTCAAGGCAGCATTGCATACTAGAGGAGGAGGCCCAACAGCACAGGATGTGTTGTATGCTTTGGAGGAGAGGGTTGTGTTCAAGGAAACAAGTGCCACCCTACTCACATGGAACCAGGGTATTTAATAATAAGGAACAGCTGTTCCTGCGGACAATGTATTTCATATATGATAACAGTTGTATTCAATTGTAATATTCATGGGTAAAGATATATCAAAAAGAGAATCATAATTACACACAAGACACTTTAAAATTATTTGTTATTTATGTAAGAATTTAAACTCAGTCACAAAGTTGGTCAAAAGAAGTGCTCGGTGCCCCAAGTGAACATAGAACCCAGATTTTAAGAGTGGCAATTTGGTTTGGAAACATCCTGAGGTCGACATCTGTAAGACTGCTAGGAGCTTTGTCTGCGGTGCAATGTTGCAGACCCTGTCAGTTGGTGGCTGTAGCCGTGGTGAGATCTGATGCTGCAGGGTCACAATGGATGCCCTCTTGAGACGATTCATTTTGATGACTTTTTCATCCTTGTGCCAATGAAAGTGGTCCTTTGGTGATAGATGCGCTCCCTTCTCCTACGCTGCCTTTGTGGTGATGGAGGCGAGTGCAGTTATGGTATTTGGTCTGCTGGTGGTTGTCGTTTACTCAGTGTGACTCCAAGCTGCAAGATTAGGAGGTCCATGCTCTGCTAAGCTTAGCTTTTATTTCTGTGGCACATGCGTAATTTACTACGTGTTGGTTTGTGAGGCACAGAGATGCTAAGATTTTCAAGATGTGTGACACAGCCAAGAGATGTGTCAATAATAATAAAGGAAATTTATAAAGTGCCTGGTTACGCCATCTCGGCGTGTCCCCGTGCTGAGTGAGAGGAGGGAGCAGAAGCACCAATAAGCTGGCCAACTGAGACTAGGCAGTGAACAGATAGGTTTTAAGCAGTTTTCTAAATTTAACTTCCGAACTTTCTAGCCTGAGTGATAGAGGAAGTTTATTCCAATTCTGCGCTGCCAGAAAACGGAACGACCGACCACCCATTTTCGCCTTCTTTACCTTAGGGATTACCAGCTGACCACTCCCGCAGGATCTAAGGGACCTTCTTGGCACATACCTGATGACCAAGTTTCTCAGATATGACGGGCCCGCATTCTGAGAGATACGATGACATGTAAGTAGCATCTTAAACAGAACTCTTTTCTTGACTGGGAGCCAATGTAGAGACTCGCGGGCACGTTTTGAAGCTGCTCTTCCAGGCAGCATCGGAGCCAGCCGTGCGGCCGCGTACTGAAGAAACTGCAGTCTCCCCAGGCCCTTGGCTGAGGCTCCCAGGTAGAGTAAGTTCCCATAATCAAGACGAGATGTAATAAGAGCATGTATCATCGTCTTCCTGGCATCTAATGGGAGGAGATCCAGTGTTTTCCGTAATGTTTTTAAGACTCCAAAACATTTCCCCACTAGGCGCCGGATATGTCCGTCGTAATAAAGGGTGGAGTCCACCCAGACCCCTAGATTTTTTGCCTCAGTGCAGGGTGTAGGGGTAGGACCCAGACTCGGAGGCCACCATTCTGAGGTCCAGCTTGACTTATCACCACCCACCACCAGCACCTCGGTCTTGCTACCATTCAGCTTTAAGCAGTTCTTATCCATCCAGGAGGCAAGCACCTACATACATGCTCTAAAATTGGATGCCGCAACCTTTGGTGCCTGGGATAGGGAGATCAGCAGCTGGGTATCGTCAGCATAAGAAACTACATCTACCCCAAAGGCCTGTACTATCTCTGCCAACGGAGACATGTATAGATTAAACAGGGTGGGGCTAAGGGCCGAGCCCTGAGGTACCCCTTGCTCCACTTTAATGTCCTCAGGGTAGAGAGCCCCTTGTCTGACCTGGAAACTGCGCTCTACTAAAAAAGATTTTAGCCACCCCAGGGACACCACCTCTGTTCAGACACTCCAGCAAGGTGTGATGCGCCACAGTGTCGAACGCTGCACTGAGATCTAACATTATCAGTGCCATGGTGTGTCCCGCATCAGCTCCCTGTCTGATTGTTTCCGTGGCCCTTAGTAGGGCAGTTTCCGCGGAGTAGCCTGCCCGAAATCCCGATTGAGAGGGGTGTAGGAGACTGGCGTCTTCCAAATGCGCCATAAGTTGTTGATTGGCCACCTTCTCTGCTACCTTAGCCAAATAGGGTAGGAGCGAGATGGGTTGTAGATTTTCTAAAATATCCTGACTAACATTCGGTTTCTTCCTAATTGGCAGGACAACCGCTCGTTTCCAATTAAGTGGCAGCATGTGTGTGGAGAATGAGGTATCTAGGACATGTCTAATATAAGGGTCAAGAATCTCCAAGCTTTCCCCCATCACCTTAGGTGGAGCAGGATCTCTGGGAGAGCCGTATTTTACACTGAGATAGACACTCTTTAGGTTCTCAGGAGGGGAAACTGTGAAGTTATTCAGTCTTAGCCCCGTCTTACTATCCTCCACCTGTTCCTCAAAATCAGCCCCACTCATCAGGTTTCCAGAAAAAGATGAGTTAATGTTCCTCACCTTCTGTGAGAAATATTTTGCCATCCTATTACATTCTTCCACCGACTCATTGCTAGATGCTGTCATGCTAGCAAGGGTGGATATTTCCTTGTAAATTTTAAAAATTTATTTTGTGGAATTCTCAGCTTTCCCAATTCTGGCCTTATAATGTGAGGCTTTGGCCTCTCTAAGTAGGCTTAGGTATTTCCTCTGTCCCTCCCTATATAACAGTCTGTCCTGCGAAGAATGTTTGTAAATATCCCTGCATCAGTAAAGCAGGAGATTTTACATGCTGTCTTCCACGACGTGTCTCCCTAGATGTGTCACTTTATAAATATGGCATTAAAAAAAACCACTGATGTCTCCCAAAAAGTGAAACACTAGTGGTGGAAGGGCCTTGTAAATCTGCCTCATTGTATTTAGAAAGTCAGGCATGTACTTTTATGTCTTAAATGTCCTGGTAGTGAAAAAATCAAAAATTCATTTTTCACTGCAGTGAGACCTGCCTCTCCCATAGGATAACGTTGGGTGAAACTATTTCATTTAATAAGTGATAACTTTTGTTTGGGAGCAAGTAGAATATCATTTTTGGTGTCTAAGGAATTATCATTTAAACTTCTCTTTAGTGCGAAAATTGGATTTTAGGCCACAATTCTAAAAATGCCACATTAGAAAGTTATCATTTTCTTGTCCTAACTATTTGGTGTCTGCAGCCTGTTTCCTGAGTCACATGTCTAGATGTAGTTTGCAGTTGGCCGTTTTGTATTCCTCCGAGAGAGTCACAGAATAGAGGGGCTTGGTAGTGGCAGGATGGGTCATTCAAGCACAATGAGGAGAGATCAGCTGTGCACAGCTCCTGTTGCACTTCAAACTCACTGCCACAGCTCAAACTCAAAGGACTTCACACTAACCTATTGTGATTGTAGACAGTCTGCAACCATGGCAGGGAGGCAGGAAGTTCCAGACACTTCTGTGCGATAGAACTTCAGAAGTTTCTTATATTTCAAAGTTGGCACCAGTTATAAAACTAGAACCCTCAGACCCACTCTTCATTTCACTTCTGGACCTGCAGCACTTTTAGAGGGCTGCTCTGCTGGCTGTAGCCTGCTGTGTACTTCAGAGGACTGCCCTGATGTATCAAGAGGGAGGTCCTGCTGCCTGAATCTTGCCCTGCGCCCACCGAGGACTGTCCTGCTGCTTGAGATCCAATTTTCTGCTTGAACCCAAGATTTCCAGAGTGATTCCAAGGGCTGATTGGTTTGCCTCTTGATCAGGGCCCCATTCACAGAAAAGATGCCAACCATATCAGACCCACACTTGGGCCCAGCTTTAGTGATTTCTGACCCACCAAGTGGTGCCTCTCCAGTTCCCCCCCCCCCTCGAAGTGGTGCAGAAGGTGCCCAGATAGACCAAATCCAAAACTATTGACTAAGAAACTTTATGTTCAAAAAGGGCAGTGAGAATCAGAAAAGACCAGGACCTACCTGCTCACCGATCCGCACGAGCTGCATTGCCGATCTACCTGACTTTGTGGCATCTCCTACTACATTTTTCTCCCCAGCAGAAAAAAATCCAGTTCAGCAGCTCCTCGTAGAAGGGGATTCGGGCCCATGGTTTCCTTTTCCGCTGCAGCCTGCAGCTTCGTCCTGCAGGAGATTTTCAACTTCCATAAAAGAGACTAATGGCATGATTATGATATTTGCGGGCAGGGTTACTACTTCACAAACTTGACAAATATTCTGTCCACCAAATTACAATTCCATTATATCCTATGGTACTTGTAATATGGTGGATGGGATATCCGTCATGTTTGTGACTGAGTATCCCAGCCGCCAAGATCGTAATCAGGCCCTAAGCCTGAACCTAGATATCTTCACTGGAACTTCTTCCAAGGGCTCCCAAATGTAGATGTCTGATACCCTACGGACACTGCCAACTGCTTTGTCCCTCTAAAGATGTTTTTCACGTACGGAGTGATCACACCTGTGCAGTTGTATTGAGCACCATCACCACATGGTTTAAGCACAAATTTCTTTTGTATATTACGTATTGGGGTTTGTCAGCCATGAAGATAAGCAGCTTTTGTTTTTAAATGATTTTCTTGTCGTTTCAGATATGGACTGACAAAACATTACTGTATGTGTTAATAGGGATATGTGCATGGCGTGCTATCCTTTGTGTCCTGATTAGAGGACTGCTTAGAGTGGTACCAATGGGATAAATTTTCCTATAGATTCTGAAGAAGAGCCATTAGGGGAATGGCTCAAAACATGTTGACCATCTATTTCTGAAGAGAACTGACTCATTATAGTCCACCCCTTCAGCCAAACCACCTTATTTTAACCATACCGACTAGCGGTGGATATAAAATAGGAATCCTACTAGTTAGGTATTTTTAACTCACCAACACCCACTTTCCCACTCCCTTTCACCAATGTTGTCATTATCAGTGACTCTGCTTATAAGTGCTTCTGCATAAACACCTGGTCGTAGCACACCTCGCTCCATAGAGGATTGGCTTTAACCCTAATGATGAAGCATGCCACCAAGGAGTAACCCTGGGGGGTGAGGGGTCTCTATGAAAAATGCTTTTTTCCTAAATAAACCATATAAGTAGAGATTGGTTATATTTCATACTTTCTCCTGGGCTGGTTTTTGATTTGTTTGAAATACGTGTCTATAAGGAGGATAAACCTAGCCTTTGCCTCTAATTCCCCCCTTTATTTGTTAAAAGAATACATAGTTGTACACGCTGGAATCATGCTTTGATTGTTGCTTCTTTCAGAATTTAAAGGGATTTCTCCCGCTATTTGTCTTTTAGTTTACCGAGATCCTCCTCCCGTTCTCCCCTCAATTTCCCTCTGTGTTTGCAGTTATTACCTATTTTTTGTAGATCAGGGAGATTGTGTTTTTGGGAATCAGTCCTCTGTGAGTAGGTGACTGGTTATATGGAACATGGCAGCATGCCTGAGTGGAATATTTCGGTATACCTCCATGCAAGTTTGTATTTTCGCTTGATTGACTCTACTTGTATAGATTATCCTTAGTTCGACACATTTTATAATTTACTAATCCCTATGTGGTCCCATTTATTGGAATCCCATGAACTTTTATTTATTTTATTTACTTATTTATTTATTTATTTATTGAAGAACTTGTATAGCGGTTGAATCACACCTGTAGGGATATCTCAGCACTAACGGACCCATAGTGAGAAGGCTGTCACCCAGGAGCAGTTTTCAGTGTTTTCCTAAACTGTAGATGGTCTGAGCACTGCCTCAAGGAAATGGGGAGCTGATTCCAGTAAAGAGGTGCCAAATATGAAAAAGCTTTTCCTGGTGTCCTCAGCTTCTTAATCTTTGATATCTTGAGGAGGGATTTTGAACCGGAGCGGAATTCCCCATGAGGAATGTATCGGTTAAGTTTCTCTGCCAGATAAATAGGTACTTTACCCCACACTGCTTTGTGAGTGATGCAACAAACTTTAAATTGTATTTGTTTGCATACAGGCAGCCAGTGCAGTGCAGAGGAGGTATGATAAGGGCATTCAGTGCTAAACGGGCCGCCGTATTCTATACAACCTGTAAGCGATCCAGAGAGGATTCATTAGTTGCAATCAGCGGAGTGTTGCAAAAATCCAATCTGCTCAACACTGGAGCCTGAATAAGAGAATTCCTTATATAGTCAAGAAGGAAAGGGAAGACTCTCCTTAACAGGGTAAGCACGTGGAAGCAGGAACCCACTGTATGGGTCACATGCTCCTTCATGGTTCGGGTCTGATCAATACGAACCCCTAGATTTTTTACTTTTGTCTTTGGATTGGAACAGTTCCCAGCTATCTTGGCCACCACTCTGGTGGTACACAACTGTGGAAAAAAAAGGACATGAGAGGATGCCCCCACAAATTAGCAAGCAAACAGCATGATCTCAACCTTTCCAGCGTTTAGCTGTAAAAAGTTGTTTCACATCCATTGAGAGATTGCCAGCATGCCGGAGGAGAAGGTGTCTTGAACTGTATGGGGGTTGTTCTTGAAGGAAAAAGTAAGCTGGGTGTCATCTGCATATGATATCAGGATGAACCCATGGTTCCTTAGAAGTGCGGCCAAGGGAGAGATATAGATGTTGAATAAAGCGGGTCTTAAACAAGACCATTGGGCCACTCCCTTGGTCAGTTCTTTGGACGTAGAACAATGCGGTCCCAGGTTCACGGTCTGGGAGCGATTTGTAAGGAAACTCATCATCCATTGCAGTGCTTCCCCACCAATACCAGATTCCTCCAGTCTCCTGAGCAGAATCTGATGGTCGACCGTATCAAAAGCGGCCAAAAGATCTAATAACACCAGGAGAGTGGATTGACCGCTGTCAATTGCTAGCCTGATGTTATCTGTAACAGCCACCAAAGCTGTTTTGGTGCTATGTTTTGGTTGAATGCCTGATTGTGAAGGGTCAAGACAGCCTGCCGCTTCGATGTGTTCTGACAAATTTTTGTTGGTGTGCTTTTCCAGCAGTTTGCTCATGAGAGGTAAGAGAGAAATTGGGTGTAGATTGGAGAGGTCTTCCATGGATGCTTTGGTATTTTTCAGAATCGGGATAATCTGTGCTGTCTTCCAACTTTATCACCTCCTCCAGCATCTCTGTCCCAAATACAGATCATATGCCTGCAGACATTGTCTTGACTGTTTTGACAACGGGCTGTGGAATACCCTCAGGTCACATCACATGCCTTTTGAACCTTAGGGTGGGTTCATCTTATGGGGAGAACACCCATTCATTGATCACCACTTGCTGGCTTGCCCAGCTATATCTTTGTATATCTGGGAGAGTAATGCCCAGTTTAATCTGACCTCTGCCTTCAGTTTCTTGAAGAATGTCTGAGGGAACCAATAGCGAAAATCTATCATTTTGAGCATGGTCACTTGACCCAGGATTGACAGTGGTAATGATCTCCAGTGCCTCTCATCATTTTTAAGTTTGCCCAGAAGTAGAAATGTTCCTCTGGATCATGGTTTATGTATATGCCTAGGTATTATTTGAATTGTCCCCCAGTATGTGGTTAATTGGCTCTCATTGGACATTTGTAATGTCCATCCAGTCAGGGGAATCAGATGTTCTCTTCAACCTATGCTCCAGGACATCGTGTTTGGATAACAGAGCAACCTATAAATGCTCATTAATTCAATCTTTAAGTTTCCGTCTCACTCATGATCTAATAGTCACCACGTTCACCCAACGGTTAACTATTTCTTCTCTCATATACTGGGCCATACTTTCAGTTTAGGTTGTCAATGCATAAATATGTAATGCTCTTCTCCCAAACTTATTCTTCCCATACTTTCTCACTGCTCTCTTGCTTTTTCATGCAGACCACTAACTCCTCTCTTCTGTCTTTTGTCTTTGCCCTGTGGCCATTCCCTTCAAAAACGTTGAGCACTTCTTTTGTCTCAATTGAAGAGGAGAGTTTGGTGTCCATTTACTCAAATGTTCCCTCCTAAATCTGTTGACACGTAATCCATTTACACATTTGTTTCCAGCAAATGAAACTACCATCCTGTTACAGTCATATTGTGTGTGGCAGTACTTAGCAATCTCTCCATTTACTGCAGTCTCCTGAAAAGCCACTCTCTGGCTCTTTACTTCCTTTTTGCAGTGTCCATCTTTTTCTCTGAACCTCTTTTTTTAAAGCTATAAAACAAAAATATTGTGAAATATTTTATGGAATGCTGGCTATGTGTAGACTACAAACCAACCAACAAGGACTTAAAATCATCAAAGAAAGGTGATCTCATATTATTCCTCTAAATTCCAAAAGTTTAATAAAAAAATCCAAGTGCGGGACTGGGAAACCATCCAGAGATAATGTGAGGTCATAAACAGTGCATGGCGGTGGCACAAGTTATAGTTATCTCAATAAAGTATAACTGGTGAATTTCAGGTTTTTTTGAGGGGGTTGAATTATTTCAACACCTAACTATACCATCACCTTAACATTTGTTTTGTTTTTCAGTGAATTTATAGTTTTTTTAATGTCAGCTAAAATGTTATTCCCTCATTTAACTATACCATCGCTTTAACCTTGGTTTCTTCAGTGAAGTTCTAGGATTTTTTAAATGTAAAGTAAAATCGTAATATTGTACCTTACTATAACATCACTTTGACCTCAATTTCTGGAGTTTTTGGTCACATTCTCCCAACTCTCCTGCTAAGCATAGCTTTTACCCGTTCACGACATGGCGTTGTCTTAAGTAGGGCCAAGCTTGATCATGCCCCCCAAGAGTATCATGGACCATCACTGGAGGGCAGTGCTTGGTCCCATGGTGCAATTTTGTTTTAAAGTGTGGCCCTGGGTGAGCGAAAAAGGGGGAGGTTCCTCTGAGTTACTCCCAACAAGTGTCAGGAGGTTAGGGTGTCCCTCTCCTGCCCACTTATTTGCATACTTTTTTCAATTTCGGAACACAGTGACTGTGTTGCTGAGTTCTGCAGTGGCATCTAGTATGCATTTCTCCATGTTGCAGTCAGCCAGTCAGTTCATTATTGAGGATGGAGACTGATCCTGTGTCACCAAATAGCCCAACAGGATATAAAGCTTCTTCGGCCAGTCAGAGGTCCTTATTTCTTTAATGAATGGTACCACAGAACTGTTGTGGGAGTTCCAAAGTACTAGCCATTCAGATCCAATCCTTTCAAACTCAACTGAGCACCACATTAAACACAATTTTCTAGAACATAGCTGAACAAATTCACACCAAATACCAAAAAGCACTCACTCTAAGTAGAGTTCTATCTTTTTTCCAGCCGCAGTTTGTGCAAGTAACAGCAGTGGGGCGGCATGGAGGGGATTTCGAGGGATAATGCGGAGGAAAAATCAAATAAATAATTAATTTTCCCCTGCCACTGTCCCTCGAAATCCCCCCTGCACGAGGCCCCACCGCCAACCCCGCTGTTACCTGCATGGACCGCGGCTGCTTTTTCCACATATAGGGGCCGATTAGGATGGCGGTTTTTCCGCATCCTCCGGGCCGGCGGAAGTGTCCGCCGGCCTGGAGGATGCGGAAAAACCGCGGCGGAGACTCCAAAGACCCACCGCCAAATTAGGATGGCTGGTGGGTCTGATAATCTGTCCGCCGCTTTTCCGCCGCGGTCGGAAGGCGACCGCGGCGGAAAAGCACTAACATGTCTGGTGGTGTCTATCAGACACCGCCAGGCATATTAGGATGTCTGAAAATATATGCTTTTCCGCGGCGGCTTTACCGCCGTGGAAAAGCATACGGACCTTCACTTCGGGGGCCCGTTGCGGGCCCCCTGGGTGAAGGTGGGGTGGGGGGTGCACATGGGGGGTACCTATGGTACCCCCCTGCATTTGCGTGCACAATGCAGCAGGCACCGCGCGGTGCCTGCCGCTTTGTGCACGCAAATGCTGTGCATGGATTTTTTACATTGCGGCGGGTGCAGCTTGAAGCTGCACCCGCCGCAATGTTAGAGATAGAGGATGTGACCGCCACCCTGGCGGTCACATCCTAATTTGATCGGAGGGAACGCCGCAGCCCATGCGGACGTTCCCTCCTCCTCAGGGGTTGCGGACGGACTCAAGTCCGTCCGCGATCCTAATCGACCCCTTGGTGTTATTCTATTCAGCTTTTTTTCCATGTCAGAGAGCAGATTTTCCAAAGGCAATTATCATGGGAAATCAATGTTTTGGGACCCCCCTTTTTCCTGACCCCTGCTTGATTGAAACGCTAACCTAATTATAATTACCACCACTGAATTCACTGAAAAAACAAAGGTTAAAGAGGAGTTATAATTGAAGGTAGGAAAATTGTAACCTGCTTTACAAAAACTGTAAAAATTCACTAAAAAAGCCATTTAAAAACAAAAAAAACAAGGAAATTCTCCAATTATGCATAACTGTCATAAGTAGAACTCTCCCCACCATGGATTTGAGATGTCATCAGCGATGTAACATGTGATATCATAGGCAGAACATCACATGATGCAAGTTATACTTATATTACTTACATACAACTGGTGAATTTTCCTTGGTTTCCTTGTTTATTAAATGGTAATCGCCACTGTATCATTATGCCAGGTTTTGAAAGAGCTTTTATTATTTTGCTAATTACTTGGGAGTCATTTGAAGAATATTCACCAACCTTTCCAAAAACTTGAATCCACCTCATCACATTCCTTGAAAGTTTCAGGGTGATCCATCAAGCAGGGCCCAAGAAAAAGAGGGCTCTCAAAACACAATTTCCATAAAATTTCCTCAGGTACATTTAGACAGCTCCACCGCCAAAATGGCTGGTGGAATTACACCAAATTTAGGAGAAAGCTATATCTTTGTGCAGAAAGTGTACTTGTTATGATTTAATATAAATCTGTTCAAAAGATTTGGAGAAATTAATGTTCAAAATGAATAGATTCATCACAATTTTGAGCCTTTCAATTGGGTGAAGAGGATTATTTGGAGTGTTGAAATACCCATTGCAGGACTCAGGGACTTGGTCTTCTGTCCTGGAAATGTTTTCAATAAAAGACGTAAGGTGGCAGTATAGCGATGCCCTGGCCCCCTAGGACTTTGGGGGAATTTTCCTGAGGGACCTCCTGTAGCCAAAATAAAAAAAACATTTGTTTGCTTCATTGTACCCCTATAGTACTGCAGGACCGCAGGAAATTGTTTTTAAAAAAAGGGAAAGACCGTCCTTTCCAATATACTTGCTCTGGGATGGGCCTTGGCCCGGTGGGTAAGTGCAGTTTGTTTTGGCTATTAATGAGAGAAAGGTCTGGGCGTAAGTCCTTTTCCATTAGGCAGGTATTGGCCTCAGAGACCCCATTCCCAAGGGCCTGACACAGGTTTAGTGACCTGGGAACCCATTACCCCCATACAGCGGGGTGGGAGCACAAAACTACCTTCACACGAGAACGCTGGTTCACAACAATGCATTGCTCTTCCTATTGGAGCAGAAATTAAGGCTGCCCCCAACAGGCGAGAGCACATTCACTGTGTCCGGCTCTCACTAGCACCGGAGGATGGGGGCTGACTGGGAAGCAGGCAGAGCCATGGGGGCCTTGGGCATCCCACACTGTCCTCTACATGAGGCTGGGTTGTAGGTTCCCCTTGGTAGGACAGGAGCATCCTCCCCAAAACATTTTTTTTTAAAGTGTGACCGGCATCTGCACCAGCGCCCCAGGATGCCAATGGGGCTGTGGGAGCTGGACACAGTGAATGTGCTCTCACCTGTTGGGAGCAGCCTTAATTTCTGCTAAATCCTCCATCCAGACCCTTATACATCCACTCATTCTTCACTACAGCTTTGTGTATATATATATATATTACATATTTAAATTTTAAACAAAACCACATTCACTGGACGGTGTCATCAGTGATGTCATCAGTGATGTCGTTTGAGATGTCATTAGTGATGTCATTAATGATGTCACTGACCATGTCATGAATGATGTAATATGTGACATCATCAGCAGTGCATTGCGGGGGCGCGAGTTATAGTTAGCTGAACTAACTATAACGGGGGAATTTCTATGATTTTGTATGAGTGAAATGTTCAACTAACAATAACGTCCCTGAAACCTATGTTTTTTCAGTGAATTTTGTAAGGTTTTTTAAATGCTAATTTCTAACTATAAAGTGCCTGAAACCTAAGTTTTTTTCAGTGAATTTCTAAGGTTTTTTAAATGCTAATTTCTAACAATATCGTGCCTGAAACCTACATGTTTCGACAATGTATTTCATACATGTTTCATCTTCTGTTCGAGTCGCGATTACAGATGACGCAGTCCACTAGGCAAGAGACATTGCTCCCAGTGTGGCCCGCCCAGACCACGTATCATCGCTGGCTCCCCACACGCTGAATGCATCTGATGTCCCTACCTCAGTGCACCACAACTCGCGCACCCTTTATGATAGAATCTTTTCTGTATGATTTTAGATCTGCTGCTCCTACCTCAGTGCACCACAAGTCATGGACCCTTTACGATAGAATCTTCTCTGTATTTTTTCATATCTGGTGCCCCCACCTTACTGCAGCACAAGTCATAGACCCTTTATGATTGAAACTCTGTGTATGATCCAATGATTACTGTTGTACTTGTTACCAGCACCATCCATTCCCGGAGGGCTGGCTTACACTAACCCCACAGATCCAGCACAGACGTCACTGGACATGTGACCCTGGAAATAAAAAAGGAATCAAGCGAACGTACCCGTAACCAGTTCCACTATCTATCGGTGCCCGTGTGTTCATTATGTATACAAAATGCTGCCCCTGAGCCCTACCTCATTAGATTGTGCTGTAGACAGCGTATGCAACCATGTTACCTCTGGCAGTGGGGAAAACTTAGATTATGTAACTTTTTCACGCTCATTCTACAAGTACAAACGTAGCGACTGCACCATTAGAGTACTGCAAGGAGAGTATATAGTGAACTTATAAGTGCATGGGGATTGCCGGAATTTATTTTTGTTGCATATTTATATAGCGCGAACTCCACCCGAGCACCGTATTTACATTACACATTCAGGCACGTGCTGATTAAGTGATTTTCCCACAACCACAGGATGCGGATGCGATCCTGAGGCTCAAACCCTGGTTTCCAGCACCAGCGCTGGCAGTCTAGCTGACAGACCACATAAGTACATATGTTGGCGCAGCCTAACTCCGAACACAAGCTTCTCTCTAATTAACTGCCCTCCATGTACCAAAAACTGCAACCTGAACTTTCCATGGCCCTGTATTGCTACAGTTGCAGCACTCCAGTGAATGTGCAATAAACATTCATAGCCACAGAAATGCATCATGTCCACCATCTTTCATGTGTGGAACTATGGATGAATGTAGGGTCAGTGATTCCCCGTACCTTCCATGTTGGCCATGTTGTGGGACTTCACTCACAGAATGACATATTTGCGCTTATGACCTGGGTGACGGCAGCACTACATCATGGACACCCGCATCAGTTGATTCCTCATATAGCTCATGACGGAGCCATGCCCATAGCTCCGGAGTCATTCTTCACAGCCTCACACAGCACTGGTATACGCCATGCCAGCCCACTCCGCTTACAGAGAAGGACAACACCGCTACATGGTTCAGATTTTCATTGTAGTGTTCTGCTGGTCATAGGTCTAGTTGTCAGAATGCCACAGCCACTCCCTCACAGCTGGTATAGACCCACACCACACCCATCCAGCACAGGCATCACAGGACACATGACAATACCAATAAAAAAGACAGGGTGCACGTGCTCTACGCCAGTTTAGTGTTGCTCCCAACGCATGCACTGTGATGGCAGTCCCGGTGGTCCAGAGACCTCATGTAGGCCTGAGCCATCAAACACGGGGGCCCACCACCATGTGCATGGCCTCACTGGTCACTGAGTTAGTGGCACCACAAGGACTGAGCGGGTGAGCAACCTGCGATGATGATGGGTGCACGAGTATGTCCTCTGCCATGGCGATATCAAGACCAAGGCACCAAATGTGAGACTTCTTGGCTTGTGGAGCTGGGCTGCATGATGTGGAGGGTGCCCTGTCTGTGAAAAGGTGAGCAGTGAGGCCTGGATGTGCAGCGGTGGGCAGATACCTCTGGGCGTGGGAGTGGATGGGGTGCAGCAGCCTGGATGCAAAAAGGCTGCACAGCAATTTAGGCGTACGCAGTCGAATACACCCTGCCAATACCCTTTCTTATTGCATTTTGGACAGGTTTTCCAATAGCAGGACAGTTTTTAGAGTCGGCCAAATGTCCGTCGCTCCCACATCTGTAGCCAACTAGTTGAGTATTTCTTTTTTCGTACTTTGTACCCTTAAATTTACCATCAAATTTTGACAAACTTTCCTTTCTCTGTTTTTTTTTTAGGAGGTAAGGTGTGTTGGGAGCATCAAAGCATGCAGACACGACTGTGACATCCCTCTCACATCTCGTGGCTGCCTCGCGTCACTTGGGGAATGTTATGTTTTGAATGTGAGAAGGTTCGAAGGTAGAAGTTAACAGGGGTTCAGTCATTCTTGCTTTACACTTGCTGCTTACAAAACATGTTCTGAGTATTAAACCACATCAAGAGCATTACCGTCTCTGTCTTTTCATTCCTGCTACTGATCTTTCCTTCAATTACTAATTACGTACTATCTTTCAGAAGTGGGAGCTTGAGGGTGCACTATGTCCCGGCACGTGGTTGGAGACACACCAGTGACACAAAGGTGAGCTGCGAAGATTTTTTCCAGTGTCACTCTCTTACTCTTTCTCTCTCTCTCTCTCTCTCTCTCTCTCCCTCTCACTTTCTCTTTCTCTCTCTCTCTCTCTCTCTCTCTTCCTCTCTCCTTTGATGGACGCATGACACACAATCTTATCTTGATTTTTATCTAACAGGCTCTGATTCACAAAGTGACATCCCCCCCAACACCACCAGAGCTGAACATGTGTAGAACCCGTGATGATGCATGGCCATTCCGGCAATCAATATCCAATTTGAATTGTGAGCTCTGTTGACCGCGTGTACGCAATGAATGAGGAGGTTGCTTCGGCACATGGTAGACTCTCTTTGACACATGCCGGTGGCGGAAGGTGAGCAAAGAGGCTTGTTTGTGCAGCAGCGGGCACTCACCTCCGGCCAGTGGGAGTGGATGGGGTGCAGCAGCCTGGATGTACAATGGCAGGCAGTCAGGTACGGATAGTGGGAGTGCATGGGGTGCAGCAGCCTGGGTGCGCAGCGACTTTTATACACCTTTGGACAGTGCAAGTATATGGGCCACAGCAGACTGAGGACCATAATATCAAGAACGGTGATAACATTATATCCGCTTTAGCGGCAGCAAACAGAGCCGAAACAGATAATTATGCATGCACAGTTGTATATAGTCTGCAATTACTAATTCTATACTATCTTTCAGATAACTAAACTTCAGGGTGCAGTATGTCCTGGCACGTGGTTAGAGACACATCAGTGGCAGCAAGGTGAGCTGTGAAGATTTTCTCCAGTGTCAACACTCCCTCTCCATCTCTTCCTTTCTCTCTCTCTCACACTTTCTCTCTTTCTCTGTCTCTTCCTCTCTCTCACTGTCTTTCTTTCTCTCACTTCCTCTCTCTCTATCTCTCTCTTTTTCTCTCTCATACAGTTTGTCTCTCTTTTCCTCTCTCACACTGTTTCTTTCTCTCTTCCTTGTGTCTCACTTTCTTTCTCTCTTCTTCTCTCTCTCTTTGTCTCTCTCTCTTCCTCTCTCCCCCTCTTTCTCCCCCTCTCTCTCTTCTTTTCTCTCACACTGTTTCATTCTTTCTCTCTTCCTCTCTCACTCTTTCTCTCTCTCTTCCCCTTTTTTTCTCTCTTTTTCTTCTCTCGTTCGCTCTCTCTCTCTTCTCTCTCACACTGTTTCTCTCTTTATCTCTTCCTTGAATCTCTCTCTTTCTCTCTCTCACTATTTCTCTCTTTCTCTGTCTTCCTCTCTGTCTTCCTCTTTCTTTCTGTCTTCCTCCCACTCTTTCTCTTTTGTTCCCTCTCTTCCTCTCTCTTTCACGCTTTTGCTCTCTTCCTCTCTCTCACACTGTTTCTTTTTTTCTATCTTCCTTGTATTTCAATCTTCCTCTCTTTCACTCTCCTTTGCTGCACGCACAAAGCACCATCTTATTTTTCTTTTTGTCTTGCAGGCTGTGATTTACAAATTGTCAAGGGATGACACACCATGGCTGTACATGGTTTTATTTGTTGTTGTTTTCTTTTAATAATTTTTTTTATATGTAAATCCATACATGACTAACAGCCTGATTCATGAAGCAAAACTGCACTCGCAAAGGGCAAGATTCTCAGAATCTTGCCTTTTGCGAGTGCAATTTTGGCATTTGGGATTCACAATCCCAAATGCAAAAATCGCTAATGAGGAATTAGCAAATATGCGAGGATTAGCATTTAAGGAATCTCTATTAGAGATTCCTTAAATGCTACTCATGACACTTGCAAAAATTGCGATTTAGCAAAATTGGGCCGCTATTTACCGAGAGGTCAGACCTCTCGGTAAATAGCAAAAACATAGAAAAATGCTTTTAAAAGCATTTTTCTAAGTTGCATGTTGCACACACACATGTCCTTTGGACATGTGTGTGCGCAACACCTGTTCAAATGTGCATTTTAGGGGTGCTACAGGGTGTCCTTTGGACACCCCTGGCACCCTTAAAATCGCTATCTGATTTGCGAGTAGCAAATTGCTACTCGCAAATAAGGGATACTCCCCATTCATTCCTATGGGCCTTTTGGCCCATAGGAATGAATGGGGAGTTATTCCTTTTTTTGCGAGTAGCAAATTGCTACTCGCAAATAGAGAACATGTAGGAATCGCTATTGATTTAGCAATTCCTACATGAATGCCGTTTTGCGTGTCCTCAATAGCGAGTCGCTATGATTCGCTATTAGGGCCACGCAAAACGGCCCGTACATGAATCAGGCTGTTAGATTCTTATTTGTCCAACCTCACAAGCATCTTTTTTCATTAAAACTGCCAGCCGATTTGTTAGGCTCCACATTTAAAAACGTTCCTGTCACATTTGTTTGTGGGGGTGAGCGGGGATGGCGGACAAGCAGCTGCTACTGGGGGATGTCGGAGTAGTGTTGGGTGTCCGACCTGCATCATCGTTGCCTCAATTGCATCGCTTCTCAGAGACCTGCAAGCCGGCGGGCTGGCACATAAAAGTGCGCGCCTGAGAAGTCGCACCAGAAGAGCTACGAGCCCACCAGTGGTTCGCAGAGGGAGACTTGCGGACCCAATAAGGTTGTTGACGGTATGCTGGTGGTATGGGTAGAGGGTGCGTTACCTGCTGATGTGGGGAGAGGCAGCGTGAAAGGGGTATCTCTCACAGACAGAGATCCTGTATGTTTTCAGAAATACCTCGGACAGATGCCAGCTGACGAACTTAATCACAAAATGGCTTTTCAATGCTCATATAGTGAGACTGATGAACAGTTCGTATCCAGGCTCGCAGAGAGACAACTGCAGCCCGTCCGCTCAACTCACAGAGGCAGACCTACGAGCCGTCCGCTCCCATAGGAACACCAGCGGAGTAGCTCTCAGAGGGACAGACACAGCAGCGTACTAGAGCGCAAAGGTAGACAGCTGCGAGCCGACGGACTGGCTTCTAAAGGCATACCTCCAAAGTAGTGATGTTGGGCACAGGGAGCGTGAAAGGGTTATCTTCCTACTAGGGTCCTGGAGTGGAAGTCGAGCTGCCTGCAACTCACCTGTTTCTCCTTTATTGTTAATAAATCTTAAACCTTTGCTGCGTCCAAATCATCATTACACAGAGCTCCGCTGTATTGAATTGCCCCCTGAACCTTTCTTTTATATTTTCACTCAATGCAAAGGCACAAGATGGCTGCTAACTTTTCCAGGTTTCAAGTGTTAGCAGCAAATCAGAGTACACTTTCTACTTTGATGAGTTAGCAGCCTATCAGAGGCAAGGTTGTGCTCGGGAGTAAGGCACCGACCAGATATATATATATTTATATATTTATATTCTTTCCCTTTAATATCTCAAAAACTACTGAATGGATTTACACTATTTTCAACAAAATCGCGCTTTCTGCACCAAGACCTTTCTCCCTGCCAGATTTGGCGTAATTCCATTCAGCAGTTTGACCTGTAGCCTTGTCTAAAGTTTCCTATGGAAATTCCATTGAGAAAACACATTTTCACCCCCCCTTTTTTTCTCAGCCCCCCCTTGACCAATCACCCATAAACTTTCAAGATAGGAGCTGATCAAAAAAGAGAAACATTTTATAACATTCCGTAAAGAATCGTCAAACGACGCCAAAGTTATAAGCAGCTTGAAAGCTCCAGGAGGGGGGTCGCACAACCCTCCTCCCGACATGAGTGAAGCCATGAGACTGCGGGGACCCCAGCGGGCACCCGCAGCCCCAGTGAGCCCTCGCTATTATTTTTTAAGAAAAGCCCCCGTGACCTCCCCACCCCAGTGTCTCATTAAAATAAAAACACAGGAACCCACGACTACAGCGCAAATTACGCCGATTTTCTTTTAAAAAAAAAGAAAAAAATGTGGGGGGCTCTGGGGGTCGTTTTGAGACCCCCTGACCAGGCCTAGGGGGACAGGGTATTTCTACTCTGCCCCATCTCTTCTTTTCTACCTTAGTTTCTCTGTTTTCTAGCGACTCGCTTCTACCGAGCCACAAGATGGATGCCAACACTTCCTGGTTTGGAGTGTTGCCAGCCAATCACAGTCAAGCTCATGCAGGGGACTTAGGCTCCGCCCAGATATCACAACTTGTATTTTTCTAATTTCTCAGCAACTACTGAACGTTTTTACACAATTTTAAAACAAAAAGGTCGTTTTCTGACCCACGCACTATCTTTGTGCCAAATTTGGGGTAATTCCGTTCAGTAGTTTCAGCTGTAGCCTTGCACAAAGTTTCCCACGGGAAATTGATTTTTTGAATCCAATTTTTTTAATTTCTCCAAACTACTGAACGGATTTACACCCTTAAAAAAAAAAAAAGGTCGCTTTCTGAAATAAGCTCTACCTTTCTGCCAAATTTAGGGTCATTCCGTTCAGCAGTTCGCGCTGTAGCTCGTCGCAAAATTTCCTATGGAAATTAACATGGGAAAAACGTGTATTGGGACCCCCTTCTTTTCAGCCCCATTTGACAAATCACCCCCAAACTTTCAAGATAGGAGCTGACCTAAAAAATGCAACTGTTTGAAAAATTTCATAAGGATTCGTTAAACAACGCCAAAGTTATAAGCAAATCAAAAAATGCTTTTCCTATAGAAACTAGGTTGTAACCAGTAGGTAATATCTATACATATATATATTCACTGAAAAAACCATAGGTTATAGACCATATATAGTTAGGAATTAGCATTTAAAAAACCTCTTTTTACTCACACAAAACCATTGAAATTCCATATATAGTTAGTTGTACTAACTATATATCGCGCACCCGCAATCCACTGCTGATCATGTCACATATTACACCATTCATGACATGGTCAGTGACATCACTGATGACATCACTGATGACATCTCAAATGACATCACTGATGACATCACTGATGACATCTCAAATGACATCACTGATGACATCACTGATGACATCTCAAATGACATCACTGATAACATCTCAAATGACATCACTGATGACATCACTGATGACATCTCATTTGACATTACTGATCACATCACTGATGACATCTCATTTGACATTACTGATCACATCACTGATGACATCATTCATGTGATAATACGATGAACCTCTTCAGACTCTAATATAACCTTAGATACACTCAGTGTAAACAGACACTCACAGACTGTCACTCATCCATGGAGTTACTCACACACCTAGTCAGTCATGCAAAGAATCAATCACACCTCCATTTCCTCAACTATACAGTTATAAACACCTTACTTATTCAAACATATACTAACACATATTTACTCTCTTTTACAATGCCTGATACAAGTTCACAATGATCAATACAGCCACTCACACATTCACTGGCTCTTATGCACAGTTATTTATATATGTCAACTGTCACATGTACTGTGTTTTACATATGTACTTACTTTGACATGTAGCACTGAGATATCCATTCACTCACCAATGCACTCAGTCAACCGCCCATACAGGTGTTTCTACATGCACTTTTGAACCCATACATCTAGTGAATCAACTGCTCACACATCTATGCACAGAGTCATACACCTCCCAGCCACCCACACACACACACTCAGTCTCCCATACAAATACTTGGGCAACCAATCAATAACCCATATACTTACTCATATAGCTACTGATCAACACATGCAGCAGTTTACAGAACAACAGACATAATGATGCACAAATTAAGACAGTTTAGTCACTAACCAATCCAAAAATTCTTTATTTCGGCCACATAGGCCATAAAAGAAGCAGTAAAAATACATACAGATAAAAAACGATATATACATTTAAAAGCGACTGGACCTGCAGTGTTTAGAAAATACAAGGTAAAATTTGGTTTAACCAGACATTTTCTTCCTTATTATCCATGCTGCCATTAAGAATTTGGAAACCGCAAACACAATGTGGCCCAGGGTACTAGTTTTCATAACCCTGTAGGCCTGCAAATAGTTACTGAAGCCCAGGTTGCGGCATAGAGGGGCTAGCCAGCGCCTCCTCGGGCTCCGGTAGGCATGGCAACAAAACATTATGTGCAGATCATCTTCATCCTTAACTTTACAGCATGGGCAAAGCTTGTCGCCCCCTATCGACCATTTATAGGTGAAGACTTTAGTAGGGAGCGTACCAAACCTCCATTGCAGGAACAGTTTCCTCGCCAGAAGAGGATAAATAAAATCCATAAAAGTTTCAAAGACATAAGAATTTTTGGATACTATAAAACATCCAGTCAGGGTGCCACTGTCATAGGCATTGTCCATGTCAGCAAGGTTTTTGTTCTTGTAGAGCTGTGCGAGGGTTTTGCGCGATATTCTTCTACATCCTTGAGCAGGATCATCCCATAGGTCTGGTAACTTAAGGTTAGAGCATTCCGACCTAATAAATGCCAGCCAAGGGATCTTGCCATTAACATCCAACCTGATGACGTGTATAAGGTCCTGCCTATAGTGATGCAGTTCCTCGGTGGACCATACCCGATGCCAGAACTTCAGTGGTTTCGACCGTAGGTCCTCTGCAATTGACGGAAGGCCCAAGTTGAGTCTTAAGGGGAGGAGTGGTGTACCTTGCGGGAGGGCAAGTAAACGCCTGAGGAAGCAATTTTCCACCCCTGCCATGACTTTCCCAGCTTTGTGTCCCCACAGTTCACTGCCATACAAGGCAGCTGCCTTCGCCTGAGTCCTATACATTTCCGGGGCCGGACTAACAGGCTTGAAGGTGGACTTGTTAGACACCCTCAAGAGTGCGCCCGATAGCTGGGAAAGTTTCAACCTGGATCTTGCTACCTGGGAGTCCCATGCCAGATTTTCTTGAAGTGAAACCCCCAGATATGTAAAGGTGGAGACCCTTTCAAGGCTAGTTCCCCCCAGTTTTGGATTGGGTCTGGTCTTGGTGGGGGGGTTGAAGATCATGAACTTAGTTTTTCCCGTGTTCACCTCCAACCCATGTTGTCGACAGAAGTGACCAAAACCATCCACAATCCTCTGGATCCCCATAGGTGATTTGGAAAGGAGGAGGGTGTCGTCGGCAAACATTATTGCCGGGACCCTCCTTCCTGCCAAGACCGGGGCGTCATTGTCCCCAACAGCGTCTAGATGTTGGGTGACGCTGTTTATATACAGACAGAACAGTGTCGGAGCCAGAACACAGCCCTGCCTGACACCTCGGCAGACCGGGAATTTACCCGAGGGCTTACCATCCCTCCCACACCTCACTACCGCAAAGTTGTTCTCATGCAGCCTAATGATGATTCTAAGGAGGTGGGGGGGAACTCCTAGCTTCTGCAAAACCTCCCATAACTTCCCCCTCGGGACCAGGTCAAAGGCTGACCTCAGGTCCACGAAGACCATGTACAGTCGACCTCCCTCTAGCGTGACCGTCTTCCAATACAGGAGAAGGAGGCGAAAAATTTGGTCCATGGTCGACGTGTTCTTCCTGAAGCCAGCCTGGAGGGGGCTCATGATGTCATTGACCTCGGCCCAGTCTAGGAGATGGTCCAAAATGAGGCGCGCAAAAAGCTTTTGAGGCACATCTATCAGGCTTATAGGCCTGTAGTTAGAGGGGAGCAGAGTAGAACCCTTCTTGTGGATGGGTACGATCTCTGCCCCCAACCACGACCCAGGGATCGCCATACCTTCGAGAATGGCATTGAAGAGAATAAGAAGGTATGGGCCCCAGATGTCCGGGTGGTGCCTGAACAGATCCCCGGGTAACCTATCCAGGCCTGGCGCCTTCCCCACTGCTAAACGCTTGAGGGCATGCTCCACTTCCCCCAAGGATAGATCCATTCCATGCTCCTGGGTACCCATGGGCAGTTGCAGCTCTGTGGCCGGGCAGGAACTAGTGTCTTGGTAGAGAGCCCCAAAGTGGGCCTCCCAGACCGCAGGGGCTATATTTGGCTCGATCGCTTTGCTAAGTTCCCCTGTCCCATTGTTCACTAGGGCCCAGAATTTCCGGGAGTCCCTAACTTTGAGGGCATCATAAAGATCCTGCCAATGGGTCCAATCCCACTCCGACCTTGCAGCCGCCAGCACTGATTTATGGTGCTTCCTGAGGTCACGTACTTTGGCCTTATCTGAGCCCTCTTTTATTGCTACAATGAGCTCTGATTTTGCCGCCCTGCAATCTTGGGTATACCAGGAGGGAACCACGGTCCTTTTCTTCCGGGTTGGAACCTCCGGATGGAATACCTCGGCCAGGTCCCTCACTAGATCCTGGTGAATGTTTCCCATGCACTCAGTGACACACATTTATTCACTCACTCACTCACTCATACAGTCAGTCATGCACCTACTAAATCCTTCATTCAGACACTTATACATCCACTCATTCTTCAATATGTAAGACATATTTTAACTTTACAGAAACATACAGTCACTGGATGTTGTCATCAGTGATGTCATCAGTGATGTCATTTGAGATGTCATCAGTGATGTCATCAGTGATGTCATTTGAGATGTCATCAGTGATGTCATCAGTGATGTCACTGACCATGTCATGAATGATGTAATATGTGACATGATCAGCAGTGGATTGCGAGTGCGCGATATATAGTTAGTACAACTAACTATATATGGAATTTCAATGGTTTTGTGTGAGTGAAAAAAGGTTTTTTAAATGCTAATTCCTAACTATATATGGTCTATAACCTATGGTTTTTTCAGTGAATTTTCAAGGTTTTGTAAATGCTAATTCCTAACTATATATGGTCTATAACCTATGTTTTTTTCAGTGAATTTCATTGGTTTTTTAAAAGCTAATATCTATAGCTGTAAAATGTATTCTTCTTTCAATCAAAAAATATATTTTATATGTTTATTAATAATTTTTTTTATTATTATTTTTTTTTGTTCGCTCCCGGTTCGCGAACCGGGAAGCTTCCCGTTAGCTCAATTTGGTGCCGCGACCCGGTCCGCGAACCGGTAAACGTTCCGTTTGCGCAACTGCCGCGTTAGAAATCAACATCGTGACGCGTCGCGGAAGCGCGACGTATCACGTTGTCGCGTAATGCGTCTTATGACGCGCCGCGTTAGCGCACCCGGAAGTGCTCCGGTACGCGAACTGAGACGCGAAGCGGAGCTCCCCGGAAGCGATCCGGGGCGCGTCGCGAAAGCGCGATGTATCGCGTTGCCGCGTAATGCGTCTTATGACGCGTCGCGTTAGCGCACCCGGAAGTGCTCCGGAGCGTGAACCGAGGCGCGAAGCGCAGCTCCCCGGAAGCGATCCGGGGCGCGTTCCGCAGCGCGTAACATAAGCGTAACAGGTCATGTGACTTGTTAATACAACTTTTCATTGGTTCATTTCACTTTTGGTTTCCTAATGATGTAGGGCTAGGTCAGGTGACCTAAAAATAACACTTTTCATTGGTTTAGAACAATTTTTTTCCCAAATGATGAAAGCCCCCACCTTTTTTCTCACTCTGACTTTCAACTTTGTGAAAGGAAGACCTATTTTTCTCAGTGGAAAATGGCTTCACTAGTAGCTGCAGCTGGTGCACCCCCACCACCACCACCACCTCCTCATAGGAAGAGAGGACCACCTCCACAGTTCCTTCCCAACACAGAGGAGGAAGAGGATCAAGAAGAGGAAGAGGAAATACAGGGAACACAGTTTTTACAAGAGGAGCCCCGGGTATCTCATCATAAAAATAGTTTCATTTGGCAGTTTTTTTCTTTTCCTGAAGGACAGAAAAAAGTTAATGCTCGGTATGTGACGTGCCTCATATGCAAAGATGACTTATCTAGAGGCACAGATAAGAAGTATAGTTACGGCAACTATACTATGCACCGTCACATGCTGAGGTGGCATCCACTAAATTACAGCCGGGCACAGATGCGTGACCTCCAGGACAACCCACCAACTCCTGTGGCCAGGACATCGGCACAGGTATCTCTGTCGGGGCCAGAGGCACGGGAAACAGTGCCAAACATTCAGGATAACTTTATCCACATGAAGATTGTCTGTTTATATTGCGGTACCTTACTCTCATGTGCCAATATGAGCATTAACTTAATAAACAGAGCATTTGAAAACCACAAGTGCTCTAAACGCCCCAAAAAATAAATTTTTTTTTGCTCCTCTTGAGCCCTTTCCAATGCCTGTTTTTTGTTGCCCCCCCCAAAAAACCAAAAAAACATAAAATTGTTCAAAAAATAAAAAAAAAACAAAAAATGTTCAGAAAAATAAAAAAAATATATAAAACAACAAAAACATAAAAAAAAGTTATTTTCAGAACTACCTCCCCTTTATAAAAAAAATTGCTAGAATGTTTAGCACTCTGGCAAGCTCTATTTCTTTTGGTTCGCTTCCCGGTTCGCTCGCCGGTACGCGAACCGGGAGCGAACCCAAACATTTTTTTACAAAAAAAAGAAGAGTAAGTATAAGGGAAGTAAACAGAGAGTAATGTTAAAAGAAAGACAGCTATAGGGACTAAACCAGAGATACTGTTTAATAGATTTATTTACCGAAGAAAAGATGGAAGAGGATATAATTGTGAAAAACAAAATAGATAAGGAAATGAAAGAAAAAAAGGAGAGTAGAAGAATAACACAGAAGAGTTTCTTAGAGAATGTGAGTGAATGTTCAAAATAAGATTAAAACATGTGGAATAACAGAGAGAAAAAACAGAAAGCAGAAAAGAAGAAGTAACAGAAAAAGAATAATTGAAACAGCAAAGAAATGTAAATAACATAGGCCCATATTATCAACATAGGCAATAAAAGTTTTGCAGCTTTTATCGGCAGAAATGTGTCGCTAAAGCCGCTTTTGCAGCAGTTTTCTGCCGATAAAAATAGCAATAATTTTATTGGCTCTGTTCATAATATGCCCCTTAGTGTGCTTCAACTACACAGAGAAAGCATAATGAACAAGTAGTGAAAGAGTGATCAGTCAAAGACACTAAGAGTAATAGAGACGGAGTGAGTGAACAAGAGTGAGGAACTATGAGAAGAGAGGGACTGAGAAAAGGAGTGGAAGGAGTAGAGTAAGTAAGTAATAGAGAAAGGAATGAGGGAAGTAGCAAAGGCAGGAAAGTGAGGGTTAAAGAAATGAAGCAGTGGAACTAATAGTAGTTAAATGTGATGGAAATGTAATGAAAAGAGTACAAAACATTTACCTTATAATTGTTGTTAACTTAGTCACTTGTTATTTTTATACTTTCAATCTGTGAAAGAGAGAACAAACATTTGAAAAATATTAAAACATGTATTTAAAAATTAGAAAAGACAAGGGAAAAGATTGAAGGACAAACAGTTTTTCAACAACTTTGACACTTACAGAAGCTTCTGCTTCTCCAGGCCCCCTACACAGTCCTAAAGATATACATTTTAAACTAACAGTATCTTGATGCAGATGAAGTGAGGCCTATCTTGGAACATGGTGCATCTTTTGCACTGCTGTTGTCTCACAAAAGTGACGCAATGGCAGCGCAAAAGAGGTGCACAATCATCATAAAACTGTTCCTAACATTTTAAATGATTGTTTCAAGATGGCAATAAGGTGTGTCCTATCCAGACGTTTGTTTCAGGTGAGGCCTACTCAGGGTTGCAGATGAAATTTACGCTTGTTGAAGAGTACAGAGGAGATAATACATGTGCAGGCCTACCAATAAAGTTCAGACCTCCTCTGTTTCCCTGGACAAGCCTAAACTTCATCTGCACAATGTGATTCGTAATGTTAGGAAACACAGGTAATGTATTTGAAAAACGTGCAATTTCTTTTGCTCATTTCACAATCACATCACTTGTGTTTCCTTTGGTTAGGTATCTCATTGTGCAGATGTAGTCCAGCATATGAAAGAGTACGCACTGCATGCAACAACTTTGACACTTACTGAAGCCTCAGCTTCTGCATGCCCCCTACACAGTTTTAAATGTATATCATAAATACAAAAAGTACAGAATTAATTATATATGTTAAATGGTTTATTTTTGCTGTTCTCAGAATTTATCAAATTTCACTAAAAACAGTGACTTGAAGGTATTCATCATATAACAGCGGGGGAAAAAAACACAATCAAAATTATTGTGTTTAAAAAACCCATATAACATAACCAATCAGAAATCAGAACTCCTCAAAAGTAACTTACTTTCCATGACGTCGAAGGATGTCCTATGAACAGCTTACACTCGGTTGTGCTGTTTTTATTTTCAGCCCGCCACTTTCTGAAAGAAAACCTCCATCGTTTTGAAAAATATGTTACATACAATAAATGACTTCTCGCTCTCTACCACATGTTTCCACAAGGCCAAATCATGTAAGAGCCATTTATAACTCTTGGAATTCTTGTAAGCAAATCCCGTCATTTTGTATTTCCGCAACTTTCAGAAAGAAAACGTTCAAGATCACTTTCACAATCCTGGACTAGTAATATCTTACCCTTCTTGCTCACTCATGTTCTACATTTCCTATGACACTGATACTGCTTACTATGAAGCAGACTTACACTACCTCTATGACTACTACAATTATTTAATTGTCTACATCACTTTTAATCACAAAGCAATATAAAACAGTAGATAAAATTATATCAACCCCTAGAATCATTATACGCCAGTTACCTACCCTAAATTCTCTTTTCTGAAAACAGAAAGTAAGAATATTTTTAAATAAAAAGGCAACATTGTATCGTAGTCAAATGGGAATAATTTCCGAAACAGCAAATTTTTTTACATTTTAAGCTGTGTAATAAGCGGATCTGTCAAATGACCATCATGCCATATAATAGCTGCAGTTACAAATGTTCTTCCTAAAATCAACAACTGTGTAGCCACAACATTTGTAATTAAAGTTGAAGACTTACTTTCATCAGGTTTATATAGTTGGATTTTTAAAATGACATTATAATCAAAAGTTTGGACCAATAATCTAGACAGCATTGCAGACTTACATTCCCTCTACTCCATGTTTTGATTGGCTGCTTGAATTAGCTTATAAAAAGAAACAGTTTTTCTGAACTCATTCAAAGTGCAGTTATTTTTCCATGACGTCAAGTGTTATGGTAAGAAGACCGTTTGCTTTGGGAAATACTCTGTTGTCCTTCAACTAATCTGTGCCCACCACTTTCTGTAAGAAAATCTTCTTTTTTTCCAGGAACTATTTAATACTCAAAAATAACTTATGTCTCTGTACTACACTTATCCTCAAGGCCAAATCGTGTAGGAGCCATTAGAACCTCTTGAAATTCCTCAGAGCACATCCCGAGATTCTTTCCCTAAAATTTTGGTTTTAAAAACACCAGGTAAGAATTTTTAAGGTCATACGGCAATTTTTTTTTGAAAGTTAAAACAGAATCGTTGCAGAATGACCAGCCGTTTCTAGACTTTAAATAAGCTGTGTAATGTCCTGATGTTATTGAAGGACCGTCATGATATATAATTGCTGCAGTTACAAAAGTCCTTCCTGATATTGACAACTGCGAAGCTACAAAATTTTTAATTAAAGTTGTCAATTTTGTTCCATCAGGCCTACATCGTTGGAACATTAAAATGACATACTGGCCATATGTTCGTATAAATAATGTTGTCATCATTTCAGATTTACATTGGCTACACTCCATGTTGTGATCAGCTGCTTTTACTAGCTTATTAAAGGACACTGATTTACTGTCTGGCAAAGTTAAATATATAAATCTTTCTGAGTCTACACTAGTAGTACTTGATACCCTACAGTTCTCGCAGTCATGCTGCCATTGATAAGAAAGTCCAAACAGGTGATCTACATCTACACCTTCAGCATGCAATACATCAAGCATATACATTAAAAACTCCTGACAGTCTTGCTGAATATTTTGAGAGAATTGTGTTTGACCTGAACATCTGTCTAACAGATTTCGAATTTCAGACACACTTTCTATTTTTGTTCTATCAGTGCTACATTTCTCTAACACAGAATTTAACAAACTGCAAAATCTGTGATCCGAATTGACCACAATCTCTTCTTTTACATTTTCTAGAGAAAACAAAACATTAACCACTACATTAGCATAGCAGTTGACACCAGAACTGTTTTCAAATTGAAAACCAACAACATCTTCAACAGAATCCTTTTTCTTTCTGCTAATAATTTCAGGTTCATCGACTTTTAGTCTTTTTGCTACAACCTCCCTAGTATTGGTCACATTTCTTCGTTTCCGGCCTACCACACGTTTCTCAAACAAAGGATATTGAGGCAAATGTGGCGCATACTCTCTTCTTAACCTATTGTATTCTTTAACACAATCTAGATCCGCACAAATGTTTGTGACATCACACTCAATCAAGTACAATCCCAATAAAGTTCTAACTTGTGACAATGCCACATATGCCATACCCTCCTTGAACACAGAACTGCCAATATTCACCAATGCACTGTCTACACTTAAACCTTGTGATTTATGGATTGTCACCGCATATGCCAAGCAAACAGGAAACTGCTTACGGCGAACATATAAGTCTTTTACAAGCAAAAATCTAGCAGAACAACGACCAATTAGCTGTACTTCCTCAATGCCATCAAATTTAATTTTTAAAAATTCAATTCCATCTCTATTTCTGTATTTCACAAAATCAACAACATTACCCATTGATCCATTTACCAGACCTCTTTCAACATGTAAATTCCTTCTTAAAATTATACGGCAATTTAAGCACACATTCAGAGTCTTTTCAAAACCTTCAGTTTTAGATATAGTCTTCTCTAATGAATCCAATTTTGTTTTCAAATTCTCAGACAAAATAATTGTTGATCCCATATGCTCTACTCTGTCAATAGCTTCCAGTTTCACAATCTCTAGGTTTTCTAAATGCAACATTTTGTTGTTGAAGATGGCACATTCTGCAAGAGTTGGCATCAAACATATTCCAGATTTCTTCTCAGTAATTTTCTGAAAAATATTCTCAGGCACAATGTCTTGTTCTGGATATAAATTTGACAGTAATCGTGCATGTAAAGCTTGTTTCCCATGCTCGGTCACTTTTTCAATTCTAACATCTTGTAGAATATTCTTGTAAACTTCATCCTTCGCCTGACGCATATTTTCATGCAGTTCAGCATAATTGAAGTTTAACCATATATTGACGTTGCCAATGCTCCCTAGGCACTTCCTGGTATCTTCATGCGTGAGCATTTTGAACACAGGTTGTCCTTTCACTGGTGTCAGCTGCAGAAGATCTCCGAAAACAATGATGTGTTTGCCACCAAATAACACATCATACTCTGTTTTAAGAACTTCTTGCATTCTCAAATGCACAAAGGCAAGCATGACATTGGAAACCATGCTTACTTCGTCAATGATAAGAAGTTTCATTTTCCTCAAGACTCTTGAAACTTCACAACAAGCATCTCCAGATAACTTGTGGTATTGTAATTTGTTATCATGCTCCACTGGCAGCATCAGTAGACGATGCAAAGTAATACCTTTAATGTTATGTGCTGCCAGTCCAGATGGAGCGGTGACAACACAAGACAGCGATGACTCAGTCCTTTCCTTCAAATAACATGAAATTGCTTTAATGAGGAAACTCTTTCCAGTACCCGCTTCTCCACTCACGTACAGTCGGACAGGCTTCAACGACGTACATGAGCACTCTTTCTTCTCATGACTTAATCCATGATCAATTTGCTTGGTAACTTTGAGTTGTCTTTCCAAGTCTTCTAAGTTAACCGCATCCTCCTGAGCATGTTCCATGGCTCTTTCCACTTCATTCATGGCAGTGGCAGCTTCATTTTCGATAACAGGTCCTCCTAGTGGATCCTGACTCAATGAAACAGAACTCTGACTGTCCTGAGAACTGTCTCTGGCAATCTCGGCTGCAATCGTTGCTTCCTGCTTGATTTCCGCATTCAACATTTCTACATATTTGGGAAAAGCAGGACATTCTATGGTCTCCTTGGCGGCAGTGAAAGAGTCTTCGTAACAGAGGAAATCTCCAAGCAGTTCCTCTTCTGCACGCCAAGGCTTGAAAAGTTGCAAAAGTGCTAAATAGAAAAATTCCTTTTTTTCAGGAGATTCGCCACTCAATTTTCGATGGTTTACCAAGTGGCATTTTCTTTGCTTGACCAGACATCCCTCACTTCCAATTACAGCATACACTCCTTTATCAATATCTTCTTTGATGTTCCTCTTGAATATGTAATTTTGTAGAACCTCATACAGACAAACATTCTCGAGGTGACTGCTTCGATTTGGATAATATGTATCCAACATGTTGGTCTTCAAAATGTCGGTACTGTTTGGCTCCTTTTCCGCCAAATACTCAATTTCCCGAACAGGTTTCAGAACTCGATTACGCGTTGCAGCAAGACCAAGACTCGCCCAAACGATACTCCTAGATTTGGCATAGAGACTTGCTGAAGACAACCGGTCAGAACATTCGTAAGCTCCGATTTCTCGATGCGACAACATCTTCAGACTGAAACTGTACAACTTCTTACTGAGGCTCTTTTCATGGGAAATGTCCTCCCACATATCCTTCAATTCTGTCTTTTCTTTTTTGGTGATGTAAGATGTCACATACCGAGCCACAGCCATACAGTTATCAGCCACAAACTGTATATCCATGTTAGCATTCCACATGGACAAAATCACTGGGTTGTAGTCGTTGATGTACTTGGACTCTTCGTTCCTCTTCAAATTGTATGTGTTTTTAGGTGATTTCTTCATCACATTATGTCGCAGCGAAGACATCAAACTGTTCACTCTTCCTTTAGAAATCACCGGTCGTGGAAAGGCGAAACGACATTTGGTGTAGAACTTGTCCTTGTTTCTGAATTTACGACGACAGTACTTTCCGCAACGATGGCTTTGGAAGCGTAGAACTTGTTCTCTTAGGCTTTTGTCCTCCTTTGCGTTTGGAACAGCACATGTAGAATACTGTTCTATGAAACTCATCACTAAGTCTTCTGGATCTGTTCCAAATTTAGGTGCATCCTTGATCCACAGCAGCATATGTATATGAGGAGCACCTCTTGCTTGGTACTCCTTTCTCCAGAAGAAATCCAACACCTCTCCAAGAGGTGGATTCTTCTTATTCATGATGAAAGACATCATAGCTTCAAATCTATGATTGAAGTACCTGCATACATTCACTGGATCCAAAGAGCACAGTTCTCCGGGTGTCTTGAATTCGATGTTTTCGATGTTTCCATTTGCCTCTCGTAGAAATTCAAGTAAGTCTTCCCAGCCATACTCGGCACAGCTCAGAGTGAGGAACCATGTGGGAGTTCCTAAGTTCCTCAGCATACATTTTAAATCACCATGACGACGGTACCAGTACTCATTAGTACCACGCTGACACGCCATGAGATTAATCAGGTGACAATCCATAATACTGTCTTGGACATTGACTTTATCCATAAAGTCACTTGCCGAGATGTTTTGCATCTGTATACCACTTTTCAAGATGTGGTTCACTGCATATGACAGTCCAGACAGATCGCTTTCAAACAGGAGATGAAACAAATAGGGAATGCATTGTCGAAACCTAGCATCTTCTGCATACAATCGTAAAGTCCGGTATTCAGAAGCAGGAATTTGATGAGGTCGCTCATCATATCTTCCTCCTTGACCTGTTGGAAATAGCTGTGGGAAACACCGAGCTTCCAAACTTTTCTCCCAGACACTAATGGGACTCCCTTTGGCTTGTTTCATTTGAAACAACTCAATAGCATTCCCCATAACTTCCTTGGAATGCAAAGGATGAACACTATAATGTTCATATATTTCTTCACTTTTAGAGGGTTCTACTTTCTCAATTTGACCAGCACACAAATCGCTATCCTCTTCCTCACTTACTTCCTCTTCTGCAACATATACATTCTTATAGTACTTATTATTTTTTTTCAAATACAATGTTGGCTTTTTGACTTTCCTAACATCCACTAAATCTTGCCATATTTTTTTATTCTTTGTCGGAACCTCATTAACTAAGATAACCAGAGGTTCCTCTTCCACTTTTTCTACTCCAATTGTGTTAATGTTTTTCTTCAAATCTAGAGGCAAATAAACAACTCTTCCCTTTAATCCTCTCTGTAAATCTGATGGAGGCAATTTCCCTGTCTTTGGCTCCATTCTTACAATAGCCTGAAAGGGATGGATACTTTGAATCAAAATAGATTCATAAGTATTTAAATTCTTCAATTCAGAAGGAATCTCAACCAATTCCAGAATATTATGAACCGCTCTAGCAGGCATCTGGTTTTGATTTAATTTATTACAACAATAAGTACACACACGTTGATCCGATCCCAAATCAAAACAATTTTCTACCATCAAGTATGTAGCGAAATCCTTCCATTCACTATTATTTTCCCTTTCACTTTTTGCATATAAATCCACTAACTTAGTCTGATTCTTATAATAAGTGCGTCGACAACACACACAAGTGAAATTAGGCCTCTCACTTGATTTCACCTGAAACGTGGCAATTTCCTTCTGAAAATTATCTGTACTGGAAACCTGTACACTATCTTCCACATTACCCTCTTCTTCTGGGTCAATTTCAACATTCTCCTCTTTACTTCCAAAGTAACAAAACTCAATTTCTTCACACATATTCTTCACATCTATTTCAGAACCATGCAAAAGAGCAGCGCATAATTGTTTAAGCATAACTGCTGGACTCTTAGCATAATACAACATTCTAACTAATTTCCTCACTTTATTATGATGCACTGCTAGTATCCTGAAATGATGAAAACACTCTGGCATACTCTCCTGGAAAGACAAGCCAGTGAATGACCATGCAAACCTGTCACTTCTCTCACTCTGCAAGGATCTAATTCTTGCAACAACTTCATTTTCTGCTTCAAACTTTTCTTATTAAATGTCCGTACAAAATCACAAAGCAAATTGATGGAATCCTGTCGCACACTGCAAATACTACTACACTTCCAGGTGTACACAGGTCCCTAAGGACGTCTTCCTAAAACCTCATTACCTAACATCTCTTCTGCCTCTGTTGTCACAAGTTTTTCTTTTTCAACTGGACAACCATCTTTCACCTCATAAGCTCGACAGCTGGTGTCACCTGCATGCACCAAATCATTATCCTGGAAATAACTCTCCTCATTGAAAAATGCCTCACAACTTGAACTATGCATCCATTCTCCGGAAAAAACGTCACAAAAATTACTACGATTAACTATTCTCTTCCATCTACTTTTTTTTAAAAATCATAAATTGCCTTGTTTAGCTTCCTAATTCTATTGATTATCAAAATAAATAACTTTCGTTTAATTTCAAATGCCTGATCAATAACTTTCTCAACTTTTTTTTTCTCTTATAAAAAACCACTTTCTGTTGACCTTTCTTAATATTTTTTAACAAATTGCCAATTATCCTGTTGCGGAACATTCGTTTACGAATGTCCCTAAACTGTTGTTTCCTTCTACTATCATGCACAGAGTTATCTCTTGCTCTAGCAGTAACATTTTTGATGGGCCTTTCCTTTCCGTTTAAATTGCTTCTCTTTTTCTGGACAAAAACATTTTCTGTAGTACTACTTTTTTTTCTAGAAATGTTTCCTATGAATGTTTTCGTGGTCTTACCCGGTGCTTTCTTGGTGACTTGACGATTTTTTATTGTAGAGGACTGCTGCAGTAAATGATGGACCTGCTGTCTTTGACGTTTTGTAGCCTTTCTCATTCTATCCTTAGTTGGCATTCTCAAAATTTGAAATGATCTGCAGTTGAATCTGTGGTAAAATATAATAAAAAATGTTATTAACCACTATTACCAAACAGTAAATCAATAACAGTCATCAAAAACTTAACACACTACTTGACATTTTTACATAGAATATTTTTTAGTGCTTTGGCAAATTTAGAATACACAACTAGCAGAAAAGAAATGGAATTCTTCTTCATTTTACCTGTCCTGTTTTATATGTGAATCTGATCTAATTTTATGAGCATATTTTAATATTTTATTGAAGACACTACACATAACCTGTTTTTGAAGGTGTGTTTAATTGTAAATGAAACGGTTTACATTTTTACTTTTCATTTATTGTAAATTTTAAAAATAAATGTTTATAGTTCCATAGGCTCAAGCAGGTCAGCTTCCCACCCTATGTCATACAATTCTAACAAATCGGCATCCTCATCATGTTCTTCATCATCCTCAGGATTTAAATCATCCAAGGGATCTACTTCCACTGACGTTTCAATTACAAGTTCAATGATGAGGTCGAGATCAACTGATTGCTGATTGTCACTCATGGTTGATGTTGTCGTTATCTTTAAAGAAAGAGAACAACAATGAGATGTTGCAGAGTAAGAGACAAATCTCAGAGATTATAATAGTAAAATTGTTTAACAAGAGTAACATTTTGCAGCTATTATTTAGCCATGTCCAGCGATGCTGAGGAGGTGAGGCCTATGTCCAAGTTTTCAGTGAACAGGACTCATCTCTTCTTAACCTTGGATAAGCCTCACCGACTCTGTGTCCCCTGCTCATACTTAAATGTACAGGGGCAGATTTATGCTAAGTGGCGCATCCCCACGGATGCACCAGTTAATGTGCACCGCTGCTCTGCCACCCATAGTGTGCCGCATTTACAATGTGGAGCACCATTGAGCAAAAACAGCACAGATGCGTCACGCATCTGTGCCGCAAAAGCAGCACATTGCAGGAATCACGTCATAAGCGCGACATGTCTACTGCAATGCACAGGAGGAAGCCTCACATTGCATGGTGCATCACTTCTTATGCCTGTTTCAAACAGGCGTAAGGATTTGATTCAGCAATGCTATAAAACTGACTCAGTGAAATCTTCTAAATTTCACTGTGTTAGTTTTACAGGGCTTTCATGCAAATTAATGCATACCTTGCAACAAAACACCTATATGAAAACTGACGCAGGTTTCATGTGGCACAGGACTTTACAGCATGACACATCTGCCTAGATGCATCAAGTTGTAAATATGTCGCCACATAGCAAATCTTTTGCACCGCCGCTGCGTCACAAAAGTGACGCAAAAGAGACATACACCTATCATAAATCTGTCCCTAACATTTTAAATGATTGATTCAAGATTACGATAAAGTGTGGCCTATCCAGAGGTTTGTTTGAGGTGAGGCCTACTCAGGGTTGCAGATGAAATTTACGCTTGTTGAAGAGTACAGAGGAGATAATACATGTGAAGGCCTACCAATGAAGTAAGTCATATCCACTTCACTCTTGAACAAAGGCCAGACCTTTTCTGTGTCCGTGGACAGACCTAAACTTCATCTGCACAATGTCATTCGTAAACTTAGGAAACACAGGTGATGTAATTGAAAAATGTGGAGTTTCTTTTCCTCATTTCACAATCACATCACCTGTGTTTCCTTTGCTTAGGTATCTCATAGTGCAGATGGACTCTAGCATATCAAAGAGTACACATAAGTTGAGCAGTGTATACAACAATTTTCACATTTACAGAAGATTCAGCTTCTTATCTTGTTGGAGATGAAATGAGGCCTGTCTTGCAACATGGTGCATGTTTTGCATCACTGCTGCATCGGTTTCATGTGGCACGGGACTTTACAGCATGACACATCTGCCTAGATGCATCAAGTTCTAAATATGTCACCACATAGCAAATCTTTTGCACCGCCGCTGCGTCACAAAAGTCACGCACAGTGACGCAAAATAAGCTTACACCTATCATAAATCTGTCCGTAACATTTTAAATGATTGATTCAGGATGACGATAAAGTGTGGCCTATCCAGAGGTTTGTTTGAGGTGAGGCCTACTCAGGGTTGCAGATGAAATTTACGCTTGTTGAAGAGTACAGAGGAGATAATACATGTGAAGGCCTACCAATGAAGTAAGTCATGTCCACTTCACCCTTGAACAAAGGCCAGACCTTTTCTGTGTCCGTGGACAGACCTAAACTTCATCTGCACAATGTCATTCGTACACTTAGGAAACACAGGTGATGTAATTGAAAAATGTGGAGTTTCTTTTCCTCATTTCACAATCACATCACCTGTGTTTCCTTTGCTTAGGTATCTCATAGTGCAGATGGACTCTAGCATATCAAAGAGTACACATAAGTTGAGCAGTGTATACAACAATTTTGACATTTACAGAAGATTCAGCTTCTTATCTTGTTGGAGATGAAATGAGGCCTGTCTTGCAACATGGTGCATCTTTTGCATCACTGCTGCATCGGTTTCATGTGGCACGGGACTTTACAGCATGACACATCTGCCTAGATGAATCAAGTTGTAAATATGTCACCACATAGCAAATCTTTTGCACCGCCGCTGCGTCACAAAAGTGACGCACAGTGACGCAAAAGAGGCATACACCTATCATAAATCTGTCCCTAACATTTTAAATGATTGATTCAGGATGACGATAAGGTGTGGCCTATCCAGAGGTTTGTTTAAGGTGAGGCCTACTCAGGGTTGCAGATGAAATTTACGCTTGTTGAAGAGTACAGAGGAGATAATACATGTGAAAGCCTACCAATGAAGTAAGTTATGTCCACTTCACTCTTGAACAAAGGCCAGACCTCTTCTGTGTCCGTGGACAGGCCTAAACCTCATCTGCACAATGTCATTCGTAAACTTAGGAAACACAGGTGATGTAATTGAAAAATGTGGAGTTTCTTTTCCTCATTTCACAATCACATCACCTGTGTTTCCTTTGCTTAGGTATCTCATAGTGCAGATGGACTCTAGCATATCAAAGAGTACACATAAGTTGAGCAGTGTATACAACAATTTTCACATTTACAGAAGATTCAGCTTCTTATCTTGTTGGAGATGAAATGAGGCCTGTCTTGCAACATGGTGCATGTTTTGCATCACTGCTGCATCGGTTTCATGTGGCACGGGACTTTACAGCATGACACATCTGCCTAGATGCATCAAGTTGTAAATATGTCGCCACATAGCAAATCTTTTGCACCGCCGCTGCGTCACAAATGTCACGCACAGTGACGCAAAATAAGCTTACACCTATCATAAATCTGTCCCTAACATTTTAAATGATTGATTCAGGATGACGATAAAGTGTGGCCTATCCAGAGGTTTGTTTGAGGTGAGGCCTACTCAGGGTTGCAGATGAAATTTACGCTTGTTGAAGAGTACAGAGGAGATAATACATGTGAAGGCCTACCAATGAAGTAAGTCATGTCCACTTCACTCTTGAACAAAGGCCAGACCTTTTCTGTGTCCGTGGACAGACCTAAACCTCATCTGCACAATGTCATTCGTAAACTTAGGAAACACATGTGATGTAATTGAAAAATGTGGAGTTTCTTTTCCTCATTTCACAATCACATCACCTGTGTTTCCTTTGCTTAGGTATCTCATAGTGCAGATGGAGTCTAGCATATCAAAGACTACGCAGAAGGTTAGAACTGTATGGAACATGGCTATGTAAGTCAAATAATCAAAATCTAAATTTGCCAAGCACACATGGGGGCGTATTTACAAGGACCTTGCACCACAGGGAAAGGTCTTAAATTAAAATGGGAAAAATAACATCAGAGAGACTCAAAGGCCTTATAAATATGCCCCAAGCAACCTATGAAGCTCCAGCATTACATATCAAGAAACCTAATTGATTTCAAAAATCGTTTTTAAACACATCATCTAAATAAATTATATACCTACATTCATCGGGAAGTGACTTAAAATGCCCTAAGACACATGAAAGCGTTTTTTTTAAGCCCTTGCTCCATTTTTAGATCACTTTTAACATGGCTATGTAAGTCAAATAATCAAGATCTAAATTTGCCAAGCACAGATGGGGGCGTATTTACAAGGACCTTGCACCACAGGGAAAGGTCTTAAATTAAAATGGGAAAAATAACATCAGAGAGACTCAAAGGCCTTATAAATATGCCCCAAGCAACCTATGAACCTCTAGCATTACATATCAAGAAACCTAATTGATTTCAAAAACGTTTTTAAACACAACTTGTAAAGCAATTATATTCATACATTCATGGGGAAGTTACTTAAAATACCCTAAGACACATGAAAGCGTTTTTTTAAGCCCTTGCTCCATTTTTAGATCACTTTTAACATGGCTATGTAAGTCAAATAATCAAGATCTAAATTTGCCAAGCACAGATGGGGGCGTATTTACAAGGACCTTGCACCACAGGGAAAGATCTTAAATTAAAATGGGAAAAATAACATCAGAGAGACACAAAGGCCTTATAAATATGCCCCAAGCAACCTATGAAGCTCTAGCAGTACATATCAAGAAACCTAATTGATTTCAAAAAACGTTTTTAAACACAACTTGTAAAGCAATTATATTCATACATTCATGGGGAAGTGAGTTAAAATACCCTAAGACACATGAAAGCATTTTTGTAAGACCCTTGCACTATTTTAGCATCACTTTTAACATGGCTATGTAACACAAAGAAACAAAATCTATTTGTAAAACACTTGACACAAATCAACATTTTAAATACACAACTTTCTTCATAATGTTCTCCCTAAACCATACTATTCTCTATCTAAATTAAATGAATCTTTTCTCACCTTAGCAACTACTTTATGAGTTTCAAAACAGTCTCAGAAACACACCAAATTGTCTTTAGCAGAGCAAAAGGTATGCACTCCAGAGTCTGCAGCCATAAAAAGCACAGAAAACCTGTAATTCATCACACATATCTCTCATGTCACCCAATCAAAACTCTTCCCTCACTTTTTTCAAATCAACACCCTTCCCCCCTCTGCCCTTTCTGCCTTTTTTGCATAGCAACCACCTCCTGAAAGACCTCTGATGTTTGCAAGTTCACACAACAATGTTTCAATTGAACTCTGAACTCTCAGTGCACCTGCGTATCCAGTGCAATCTTTCATTAAATGATTTTTTCTTGACCATTCAAATTACATCTTTCAAAGAACTCATCCATGCACCCTAACTTTCTGTTTACTGCAATCAAAATCCACCAATCACTGCTACTGCTTCATTAACACAGAAACTCCACAGTTTTTTTCATTTTAAACTCTTATTTTTCCAACTGCCATTTCATTGCCACACTTCATCTGACTGCAGCAGAACCTTCTCTCACCATGTTTTCTGTCTGGATTGTTGGACATAGTTACATCTACTGGGCTCAAAGGTATGCTGAGAACAGAAATTTACCTAACCTCAATTTACAAGATGTGGAAATTAAGTGGTTTGGCCACAGAGGATTAAAATGTCACCAATTGATACCATTGGTGAAAACCTTTATGCATTTGCCTAAACCTGACCTGTTAATTGTGCACTGTGGGGGAAATGACTTGGGCACTTTGACTGGTGTAGGTCCGGAAATGCTTTTAAAGGACACCTTTGAGCAATTGATGGCACTTTTTCCTCAAACTGCCTTGGTATATTCAAATATATGCCAAAGACAGAAATGGAGGTGGTCGAACCAATTTTGTCCACAAATTGAGAAGTCGAGGAAGCATGTAAACAAATCTGTTTCAGCTTACATGAGAGACCATGGAATGGGCTCCATGTACAACAATAACTTGCGTTACTACATGCAAGATAATTACAGAGGAGATGGAGTTCACTTCTCAGATGAGGGCAACAGAGTTTTCATTTTGAATTTAAGACTGTGCATTGGTACCTACTTATAAGTACCTAAATGTACCATAAACCCAAAAGCTCTTCTCAGAGCTACCCTACATCTGATCACTCACAATTATTATTTTACTCTAACTTTTTTCACAAATTTTCAACAAAGTACGCTCCCCGGAGCGCTACCCGGTACGCGAACCGGAAGCTAACCGCGCGAATTTTAAAAAAAATATGTTTTTTTTCCGCACATATGGGCCTCCTCAGCCACCCTCAGAAAACCTAGGGGGTCAAGATACGTCTACCGTGCCCCCTTCTACCCATTCTGAACATTATTTGCCCTCCATCTTGTATTTTAATTCGACCGAAACACAAAATGGTGGACTCCCGTAACGCTGCAGGTTCGCGTACCGGGGCGCTCACCGGGAAGCGCTCCATTAAAAAAGGTGGGAAAGTAATTTACAGAAGAAACCCTGGAGACACTTTCACCAAATATAGATTTGCTCATACTACATACCAATCCCTACCATTTTCACAAATTTGGTTGGAATTCCATTTAGCCATTTAGCCTGTAGACCTCTCTAAATACCCTGAGGTAAATTACTTCACAAAACACATCTGAAGTGTTGGAATTGACAACCAATTAAAATGTTACTTTCATTTTCTATTTTTTTTTACCTGACATTTGATTGGTTATGTACCTGAATATATATAAAGGAAGAGAAGGAAACATAGCCATTTTGACTACTACTTCCTGGTGTACATTTCAATAGGATTTTCACTAATAACTTCAACTTCTTTTTAAAGGTAAGTTGTTATTTTAAAAACTGAAGTATATTGTGCACTTTAAGTTAATATGGTAAACTTTTTCTGATAGTTATATACTATCCCTCTGTAGTAGTTATAGATTTAGATAGACTTCTCTGTTATAGTTATGGATGGAGTTAGGCTTCTCTTGTATAATTATGAATTTACTTACGTTAAATCACATACACTTTTTTATATTCCTACTTCCACTCTGATACTATACACTGCCCAAAGATAAATTCACTGTTAAAAACTGCCTATCTAAAATTAATCCCAACAGTGCCCTATCTCTACTAATATATATTTTTTTATGCAAATTTCAGGCAAAATGGAAGGCGAACAGAAAGTTTCATTTGAAATTGTCCTTGCAGAGACCAACCAAGAAATCATTGATCCAAATGACATTGAATTTATGGATGAAACTTGGGACCAAGAACTACTGCAATGTGTGCAATCAGTAGATGTCCTCCTTGAAAATGAGGACATTTTACACACTCAAACATTACAAGCTATGTTCAATGAAAATAACGACATTTCAGACAGTGAAATGTTAGACATTTTATTAAATTTTGAAACACAATCACAATAATAAATAATTGCTTAAAAAATAAAGAAATAAAAAAAATCAACAAAACAAACAATCAATTAACATACAATATTTGAAAAGTCTATCATTCTTTTTTCCTTATAGTATGCTCCCCGGACCGACATTTCAGACAGTGAAATGTTAGACATTTTATTAAATTTTGAAACACAATCACAATAATAAATAATTGCTTAAAAAATAAAGAAATAAAAAAATCAACAAAACAAACAATCAATTAACATACAATATTTGAAAAGTCTATCATTCTTTTTTCCTTATAGTACGCTCCCCGGACCGCGGGGCCCTTTTAAAGCCTTCACATCAAACCTAGGGGGTCAGGGAGGATCTACTATGCCCCCTTATGGTCATTTCCCCCTTTGTTTTGGCCTCCTCTTGTCTCTCGATCCTACCGAGAGACAAGATGGCGGCCGCTCTGGACTGTTTAGAATGTTGACAGACATCGGAGAGCCAATCAGCTTCGCTACGCGAAGTTCCGTTACGCGTCATGTACGCGAACCGGAGCGCTACCCGGAACGCGCTTACAGATATATATCTTTTTTTGAACGTTAATTTCTCAAAATCCACTGGAGCACATATCTTGAGACCTAGCAAAGGCACATCGGGCTAACAGTCCCTACAATTTTGCCAAGTTTCGTGCAAATCCATTCAGCCGTTCGGGCTAAAAGTGAGGCCAACCGCCTTATGGAAATTAACATGGGAAAAACACGTTTTGGGACCCCCCTTTTTTCTCAGCCCCCCCTTGACAAACCCCCCCAAATTTTCAGTGGCTTCTCAGAAACAAAATGTTCCATTTTCCTGAAAATTTCAGCCAATTCCGTCCATAAACGCCAAAGTTATTAGACATAGATTTTTCAAAAATCCCATAGAGAAAAAATCCTAACTATATATACCTACTGGCGACTGCCAGTAGGTAATATATATATATATATATATATATATATATATATATATATATATATATATATATATATATATATATATATATATATATATTCACTGAAAAAACCATAGGTTATAGACCATATATAGTTAGGAATTAGCATTTAAAAAACCTTATTTTACTCACACAAAACCATTGAAATTCCATATATAGTTAGTTGCACTAACTATATATCGCGCACCCGCAATCCACTGCTGATGATGTCACATATTACATCATTCATGACATGGTCAGTGACATCACTGATGACATCACTGATGACATCTCAAATGACATCACTGATGACATCACTGATGACAACATCCAGTGACTGTATGTTTCTGTAAAGTTAAAATGTGTCTTACATATTGAAGAATGAGTGGAAGTATAAGTGTCTGGACAAAGGATTTAGTAGGTGCATGACTGAATGTATGAGTGAGTGTTTAAATGTGTCTCACTGAGTGCATGGGTTAGTGACTAAAGTGTCTTAATTTGTGCATCATTATGTCTGTTGTTCTGTAAACTGCTGCATGTGTTGATCAGTAGCTATATGATTAACTATATGGGTTACTGATTGATTGTCCAAGTATTTGTATGGGAGACTGAGTGTGTGTGTGGCTGGCTGGGAGGTGTGTGACTCTGTGCAGATCAATGTGTACTTATATCAATGATTGTATAACAAGGTAAGTATGTGTTAGTATATGTTTGAAAATGTAAGGTGCTCTATGTTTAACTGTATAGACAAGAAAATGGAAGTGTGATTGATTCTTTACAGGACTGATTAGGTGTGTGAGTAACTCCATGGATGAGTGGCAGAGTGTGAGTGTCTGTATAGGTGTATGAGTGCATATGATAGTGTTGTAAAGATGAGTGATTGTATGTATGAATGATTGTATGGGTGAATGAGTGAATGTGTGTGTAGACGTAGGAATCAGTGAGTACATATGTAGTAACTAGTATTGGTGTGTCAATGGTTTCAAAAATTATACTCTGTATTTAACACTGGGTGAAACAGAGGTTATATTAAAATGTGAGGAGATGCATTGTATTGTCACATGCGTGATATCATCAGTGATGTGGTCATTGATGTCAAATGAGATGTCATCAGTGATGTCATCAGTGATGTCATTTGAGATGTCATCAGTGATGTCATCAGTGATGTCACTGACCATGTCATGAATGATGTAATATGTGACATCATCAGCAGTGGATTGCGGGTGCGCGATATATAGTTAGTGCAACTAACTATATATGGAATTTCAATGGTTTTGTGTGAGTAAAATAAGGTTTTTTAAATGCTAATTCCTAACTATATATGGTCTCTAACCTATGGTTTTTTCAGTGAATTTTCAAGGTTTTGTAAATGCTAATTCCTAACTATATATGGTCTATAACCTATGGTTTTTTCAGTGAATTTCAATGGTTTTTTAATAGCAAATATCATAAGCTGTCGAATGTCAAGTACGTGGTAAGTGAAAACATTTTCGTGTTTATGCACACTGATCTGCTTTGAATGGTGCCCCCCCCCTCATTTCTATTAGGAGTACTCTCTCTTTGCACATAGTGAAGGGTAGTTAACGCAGGCCTTTGCCCCCGTTGTAATACGTCGTGCCTGCTTCTCTCTCCATTTGATTGATTGTTATCCAAGTATTTACTGTTTTAGAATTGGTTCTCTTTGGTTCATTCTCTATTTACAAACAAACACAGAGTCGCAATACTCTGTTTAGTCTTTGCAGATAACGAAAAATCGTGTAAAAAAAAAAAGAAAAGGAATCGAGCAAAATCAGTAGGCCACTAATGGGATCTCTTTTTGACCTCGCTAAAATAGAAACATTAGGAACAACCCCTCATGACAAATACAAAACTAGTGAAATGAACTGAACTCCACACAATGATGGCTGCAAAACAGCTCGGCTCCGCCACCCACCCCGCCCAAAATAACGATAAAGAGCGGCTGCCATGATTGGTTGCGGAATGGCCACGACGGAGCTACGAAATGGTGCTGCTCTCATGCTAACCCCAGCTTCAGTCTGAAACATCCAGAAACACTGTAGACTACCAATTCGATCAGTTCCGGTAGCGCCCCAATGTAACCCGGTAGAGAAGAACTAGCCCTCCCCTCTTTGACTAATGGTTCTTGTTGCCTGTCCCTTCTGTTGTCATTTAACAGAACTATTTAGCCTGCTGAAAGGGGTTGTGTTCCGACCGCTGGTTGGTGGAGACATTTTGACTATATTCTGGACCTGCGTTGTCGCGTAATGCGTCATATGACGCGCCGCGTTAGTGCATCCGGAAGTCATCCGGGGCGCGCAGCGCGTAACGTAAGCATAACAAGTCATGTGACTTGTTAATAGAACTTTTCATTGGTTCATTTTACTTTTCTTATTCTAATGATGAAAGGCTTGGTCATATGACCTAAAAATTACGCTTTTTATTACTTCCGAACATTATTTTTTCTTAAATATATGTTATAATGTTCCAGGCTAATGTACTTTCCCGGAAAATTTACAACTGTCCTGCAAGTAAAATATATTCTTTTTTCGAGAAAAAGAGCGTTTCTTCGTCCCATGACGGAGCCGTTGAGCAAAAGAGGGTCGACCTGCTGTCTTAGTCGCCGATACGCCTGAATATGAGATTCTTATCGATCACTTTATGTTGCAGGAATAGAAAACACAACAGCCCTTGACCATTTATCTTTACTGCGTTCCTTCGTATTATACCTTTTACCCTTCATGTAATTGGTCTGCTTTATTTCACTTGCCTTTTAATGATTCTAAAACAGTGACTATTATTAAAAACTTTACCAATGTATATACTACTACCATGTTTTCTTTTAAAAACCTTTATTGTGAAAATTTCATTATACAAATACGAGCCTATAACCACGTGGGCCGGCCACGGAGCAAACTGTAATCGTATATGATGAGTAGACATTTACACTGTAGAGGAAGGTAACGGGCGGGCCATTAGGTTGCAAGAACTAAGGTGTCTAACAGTTACGGAATCGGTGGACGTACATTTTATAATTAAAATACGACAGGGCCAGTTACAATAAAATTATCTAGATATACATTTGCGGGCAAGTACCATGGGTGACGTTAATTCGAACTTTCAATAGTACAGTAATCAATAACACATCAGAACTTAATATCAATAGGGATGTCGAAATATTCAATCAATTCTCGTCCCCGCCCGCCATGTGCTTCAAAACTGCATACGTATCTCGTGATTTCAAGGTTCCGCAACCAGTACACAACAAGGAGTTACGAGTCCCATTTATTCCGGCGCCATTTTGGGCGAGGACGGGCAGGTCCAGGATATAGTCAAAATGTCTCTACCAACCATCGACTATGATGATGTTAATATGCTGTATTTATTAGAGTAACACTCATCTGTCCACATGAAATTAATTTGCCACAATCTAAACATGTCATTTTAATCTTTCCAAAGTTCTTCTAAATATTTGGGACCGTTTCTCTTGCCTCTGATGCTGTCAGTGCCACTTCTTTGATGAATGTACTAGCAGGTCAGGGGTTCTCCTCCAAATCTCTCTTTTATGCAGCACTATAATTAATTGGTGCCACCTCTCCATATGACGATGCATGGTATAGTTACCATAACTATATTTTTTTTCGGTTCCTCTGGAGAGTTCATCGTGGCAGATGAAGCGTGTAACGTACCGGGCATTTACCTTTTTTTGCATGTACAGGAAAGGAAAAAAAAATCGAGCGTCCGAGTTCTAAGGTGTCCCAGGGCCATTTTAGTGGACCAGGCCCAAATCCAAAGAACAGGCCGCCATTTTGAGAGTCCTGTTGCAGCCGCCTGTCGCTGTAGCATCAAGAGCAGCCGAAACTCAGCTGAATGGCAACTGAAACGGTAAAGGGGCGCCCCACTACAGCAGACGAGCCTCCACCTAGGAAGGCCCGTTCACGCCGCCCCCCCCCCCCTTCGGGCACCCCACGCCGTTATTCGGAGCAGTATTGTAGGATGGCCACACCAGTGCGGCAACTTGCTACACATCACCTCGTTGGTAACCGAATCTCAGCGCCTTGTGGTGTCTTCTATTCAGAAAACATTGTTGCGCTGCCTTTGGCCCCATTCGCACATCGGTCCGCTACTGACGCCATCTCACAGGCTAATGGGGCGCCCCACGCCGAGTTTCAGCATTGTAGGATGACCACACCAGTACAGCAACTTGCTAGACATCACCTCGGTGCCATCCGGATCTCGGCGCCCCACTGCAGATGAAGTGCCTCTCAACTATGAAACCACCACGGTGACATCCGGATCTTGGCACGTTGTGCTGCCTTCGGCCTATTCGCACATCGGTCCGCTACTGACGCCATCTCACAGGCTAATGGGGCGCCCCACGCCGAGTTTCAGCATTGTAGGATGACCACACCAGTACAGCAACTTGCTAGACATCACCTCGGTGCCATCCGGATCTCGGCGCCCCACTGCAGATGAAGTGCCTCTCAACTATGAAACCACCACGGTGACATCCGGATCTTGGCGCGTTGTGCTGCCTTCGGCCTATTCGCACATCGGTCCGCTACTGACGCCATCTCACAGACTAATGGGGCGCCCCACGCCGAGTTTCAGCATTGTAGGATGACCACACCAGTACAGCAACTTGCTAGACATCACCTCGGTGCCATCCGGATCTCGGCGCCCCACTGCAGATGAAGTGCCTCTCAACTATGAAACCACCACGGTGACATTCGGATCTTGGCGCCTTGTGCTGGTTCCGGCCTATTCACACATCGGTCCGCTACTGACGCCATCTCACAGGCTAATGGGGCGCCCCACGCCGAGTTTCAGCATTGTAGGATGACCACACCAGTACAGCAACTTGCTAGACATCACCTCGGTGCCATCCGGATCTTGGCATCTCAACGCCTAGTGGTATCTTCCATACAGAAAATATTGTTGCGCTGCCTTTGGCCCCATTCGCACATCGGTCCGCAACTGACACCATCTCACAGGCCAACAGGGCGCCCCACGCCGACTTTTACCATTGTAGGATGGCCACACCAGTACAGCAACTTCCTAGACATCACCTCGGTGCCATCCGGATCTTGGCATCTCAGCGCCTTGTGGTGTCAGTCAGAAAATATTGTTGCGCTGCCTTTGGCCCCATTCGCACATCAGTCCGCTACTGACACCATCTCACAGGCCAACAGGGCGCCCCACGCCGACTTTTACCATTGTAGGATGGCCACACCAGTGCCACAACTTGCTAGACACCACCTCGGTGCCATCCGGATCTTGGCATCTCAGCGCCTTGTGGTGTCTTCTATTCCGAAAATATTGTTGCGCTGCCTTTGGCCCCATTCGCACATCGGTCCGCTACTGACGCCATCTCACAGGCCAACGGGGCGCCCCACGCCTACTTTCAACATTGTAGGATGGCCACACCAGTGCGGCAACTTACTAGACACCACCTTGGTGCCATCCGGACCTTGGCGCGTTGTGCTGCCTTTGGCCTATTCGCACATCGGTCCGCTACTGACGCAAACTCACAGGCCAACGGGGCGCCCCACGCCGACTTTCAGCATTGTAGGATGGCCACACCAGTGCTGCAACTTGCTGGACACCACCTCGGTGCCATCCGGATCTTGGCGCGTTGTGTTGCCTTCGGCCTATTCGCACATCGGTCCGCTACTGACGCCGCCTCACGTGCCAACGTATTTTCTCCGCATTTTATACCCTATGCCGCATAACAGGTCATGTGACTTGTTTATAAAACTTTTCATTGGTTCATTTTACTTTTGGTTTCCTAATGATGGAAGGCTTGATCATATGACCTAAAAACAACACTTTTCATTGGATGAAAACTTTTTTTTTTTCCCAAACGATGAAAGCCCCACCTTGTTTCTGGATGTTTCAGACTGAAGCTGGCGTCAGCATGAGAGCACCACCATCTCGTAGCTCCGTCGTGGTCATTCCGCGAGCAATCATGGCAGCCGCTCCCCACCAGAAGCCTACAGGAGTCGGGGGCCCCCAAAACTTTTGATGAATCCTCAAGGCGGAGGGGACGCTTTCGAGAATGGGGTCCAAGACCTAGCAGACAAGCGTCCGATTTCCAAGGTGTCCCAGGGCCATTTCAGTGGACCAGGCCCAAAAAGGAAACAGCCTGCCGCCATTTTGAGAGTCCTGTGACAGCCGCCTATCGCTGCACCGCAAGAGTGGGCGCAACTCAGCTGAATTGCGGCTTTTGACACAGTGGACCAAAAACGGACGGAATGGCAACTGAAACGGTAAAGGGGCGCCCCACTACAACAGATGAGACTCCACCTGGAGAGGCCCGTTCACGCCGCCTCCCCCGGGGCACCCCACGCCGTTATTCGGAGCAGCATTGTAGGATACCAAAACCAGTGCGGCAACTTACTGGACATCACCTTGGTGCCATCGTTCTGCTGCCTTGGAACTATTTGCACAACAGTTTGCTACTGATGACCCACCCCCCGCGACGCCCCACGCCAGAAATCTGGGCGTTGTGCTGCGTTGGGACTATTCGCACAGCCGACCGCTACTTCGTTGTTTTTCCCTAAAAATGTTTATATGTTATTACTGTTTTTGTTTTCTTGTATATATTTATAAGTTATTAAAGTTTTATAATCTTACTACTTTGTCGGAGTGCTATATATTTTTAATGTGACACATAATTGTAAAAACTTTGATGTACAAAGAGTCATCCCTGGAATCTTCCGCTTCAGGCTCGGTCCCCTCCCCAATCACAATACAGGATGGTTTTCAGATAATAGGAACGCGTCTGCTGTGACGGATCTCATCGAGTGTGGGCCTTGATCTACTATAACTCCTTTGAAGAGGGGTGATTCTTTACAGCTGGGGCCATAAACTACATCTGCAGGGCTAGCTGATACCCTAGGACCGGCCTGGACAATCGGACACAGAGGAAAAGGAGTGTCAGAGGGTGCGGTAGTGAATAGGGCGAAAGGGAGGTGTCGGGCGGGCACAGGGTGTGATTCTCAGGGAAGAGCAGCGCAGATGGGGGGAGGTTTATTACCCATGCATAAGACAGAGAGCGGGGGTGACCACTGCCTGGGGGAGATGCTTGCGAGGGTGGGGAGCCATGCTAAGGATCGACAGCGTGCACAGAGTGGGTCTGGTCAAGGCATCTAAAATGACTGCCGTGCACGACAAAAGTGTGGCATTTGAAAAAAGACAAGATGGCGCAGACAATGTTTTTCAACACTTCCTGATTTCCTTCTAATCGAACGTTAACAGACGTTGGGGCATATTACCAAAGTTAAGCGATATTTATCCCTAACGATGCTTAGCAACGATTTTTTTACCGCTAAGCATCGTCAGAAATTATCGCAGATAAACCTTGCTATTATCAAGGTTTATCGCAAATACGATAAAAAACGACCGCAATGCATTAATATCGCTGAAAACTCAGCGATATTCATGCATTACCGAGCTAATGCTCTTAGCCATGTTATCCACCTCCCATTGGATAACATGGCTAAGAACTGCTCAGGGCAGGTGCTAGCTTTTGGAGATATTCGCGCTTATCGCAAATATTTCCAAAAGTTGATAATAGGAGATAGCGATGTTAGCGACTGTTTCCAGTCGCTAACATCTTGGCATGCCCACTTTGCATGTCATTAGTGATAAATATCACTCACATGCAAAGTGGGGCCCAAGATGGTCGCTATCTCCTACTAGCCGTCGCTAACTGGTGTTAGCAACAGCTAGGTAATACAGATATAATTTTATCTCCGCGAAGCGGAGCGCTGTTACAGATATATATCTTGTTTTTGAACGTTAATTTCTCAAAATCCACTGAAGCACATATATTGAGACCTAGCAAAGGCACATCGAGCTACCAGTCCCTACAATTTTGCCAAGTTTCGTGCAAATCCATTCAGCCGTTCGATTATTATTATTATTTTTTTTTTTGCCCCGCGGGGCCCTTTTAAAACCTCCACATCAAACCTAAGAGGTCAAGGAGGATCTACTATGCCCCCTTATGGTCATTTGCCCCTTCGCTTTGGCCTCCTCTTGTCTCTCGATCCTACCGAGAGACAAGATGGCGGCCGCTACGGACTGTTTGCAATGTTTACAGACGCCGGAGAACCAATCAGCTTTGCAAACCTCCGTTACGCGAAGCGGAGCGCTGTTACAGATATATATCTTTTTTTGAACGTTAATTTCTCAAAATCCACTGGAGCACATATATTGAGACCTAGCAAAGGCACATCGGGCTACCAGTCCCTAATATTTTACCAAGTTTCGTGCAAATCCATTCAGCCGTTCGATTATTATTATTATTATTTTTTTTTGCCCCGCGGGACCCTTTTAAAACCTCCACATCAAACCTAGGGGGTCAGCGAGGATCTACTATGCCCCCTTATGGTCATTTGCCCCTTCGCTTTGGCCTCCTCTTGTCTCTCGATCCTACCGAGAGACAAGATGGCGGCTGCTACGGACTGTTTGGAATGTTCACAGACGCCGGAGAACCAATCAGCTTAGCTTCACAAAGCTCCGTACCGCGAAAAGTCCGCGAACCGGAGCGCTGCCCGGTCCGCTGTTACAGATATATATCTTTTTTTGAACTAATACAAATAAGAGAGCTGGGAGTGCTTATTTATGCCTGAAACAATTTGATGTTTTAATTTTCTAAAAGAAATGCATATAGAACAATGTGCCAAAAGGTTAAATTGTGAAAATACAATCAAAAATTCTTAATTCTTCTTTATTCTTGTTGTTCTACAGCCGACGCGTTTCGTCGTCGATGCAGGACGTCATCAGGGCTGCAATTATAAACACACAATACAAACACATCAGTGCATATATACAATACCGATCCGTAATAATCTCTTTTTGTACACAATATGCTGTAACAAAGGAAGGTTTGTGTCTGACTGATTCTTTGTTTTTTACAAGCAAAGTGGTTGCTCTGTCAATTTTTGACACTTTCTCACTAGCCCTTGCTAGATCTTTTTTGGCATAACCTCTTTTGCCTAGTCTTAATTTTAGTTGATTTAGTTCTTGAATGTAGTCCTCATCCCGACTGCAATTTCTTCGAGTTCTGATCATTTCTCCGTAAGGGATTCCCCCAATTACAGATGCAACAGTTTGCCTGCACTGCATCGCAGGGTGTAGGTAGAATATCTGCATGCTCAAAGAAGGAACAACAGATGTGTTGTAGAGTACTTTTATGTTTGAAAAAGGAACAGCAGATATGCTTATATGAGAAAAAATATTAAGCTAATGTTTTTCCGCTTGTTGTCTAATATGGTCGTAGTTATTGAATTTTCTGTTAGTACCACCAGGCACAGTAAGCTGTATGGAATTCAAAAATAGTTACGAAAAGATGTGGGTTCTTTTTCTGTTTACAGGTTATTACGGATCGGTATTGTATATATGCACTGATGTGTTTGTATTGTGTGTTTATAATTGCAGCCCTGATGACGTCCTGCATCGAGGACGAAACGCGTCGGCTGTAGAACAACAAGAATAAAGAAGAATTAAGAATTTTTGATTGTATTTTCACAATTTAACCTTTTGGCACATTGTTCTATATGCATTTCTTTTTGAAAATTAAAACATCAAATTGTTTCAGGCATAAATAAGCACTCCCAACTCTCTTATTTGTATTAGTTTTGTCTAACCTGGGGTTGGGACGGTGCCCCAGTAGTTGGTAGAGTGCCAATTAGCGCGACTTTTAGTATACTATCCCTGGTGCACCAGAGCATACCCTACGTCGTCCAAAAATCTTTGTGGTATAAATCTTTTTTTGAACATTAATTTCTCAAAATCCACTGGAGCACATATATTGAGACCTAGCAAAGGCACATCGGGCTACCAGTCCCTACAATTTTGCCAAGTTTACTGCAAATCCATTCAGCCGTTCGGGCTAAAAGTGAGGCCAACCGCCCTATGGAAAACTCAATGTTAAAAACACGTTTTGGGACCCCCCTTTTTTCTCGGCCCCCCCTTGACGAACCCCCCCCAAATTTTCAAGGGCTGCTCAGAAACAAAATGTGCCATTTTCCTGAAAATTTCAGCCAATTCCGTCCACAAACGCCAAAGTTATTAGACATAGAATTTTCAAAAATCCCATAGAGAAAAAATCCTAACTATATATACCTACTGGCGACCGCCAGTAGGTAATATATATATATATATATATATATATATATATATATATATATATATATATATATATATATATATATATATATTCCAAACTTCAAGTTGCCCTGATACAAAAACGCCTCCAACAGCAAAGTGCTGAACAACCTTTTAATGTCAAAACCGGCAAATACAGCTCCGTGATAAATGTTCTCCTTATGCGTTGCAGAGCTCGGTGGCTCCTTCGTCAGAGGATGACAGCTGGTAAACTGATTCAAGCACCATTAACTGCATGTATTCAATTTCAAGCCCCTCCTGGCTGTCTCGGGTGAGTTTCCGGTTTTCAGCATGCTGGTACATGTAGTTCGAAACATCGAAAATATTACCACAGTGGGCTCAGTTTAATTCAGTGTCCTTTTAAAATTAATTAATAGCATCAGCCCCAGTGGGCTCCGGAGCAGAATTTCCAGTTCAATTAGGTGGCCTTCGCTGTGCCAAAGGCTCCGACCTCTTGGAAGCCTCTGAGGCCCCCTTCGTAACTCCAGGGGTGGGGCGCTCTTCATGGCCAGGCTGCCGTGTATTTAATCCAAACTTCAAGTTGCCCTGATACAAAAAATCTTCCAACAGCAAAGTGCTAAACAGCCTTTTAATGTTAAAACCGGAAACTACAGCTCCGTGATAAATGTTCTCCTTACGCGTTTCAGAGCTCGATGGCTCCTTCGTCAGAGGATGACAGCTGGTAAACTGATTCAAGCACCATTAACTGCATGTATTCAATTTCAAGCCCCTCCTGGCTCTCTCAGGTGAGTTTCCGGTTTTCAGCATGCTGGTACATGTAGTTAGAAACATCGAAAATATTACCACAGTGGGCTCAGTTTAATTCAGTGTCCTTTTAAAATTAATTAATAGCATCAGCCCCAGTGGGATCCGGAGCAGAATTTCCAGTTCAATTAGGTGACCTTCGCTGTGCCAAAGGCTCCGACCTCTTCGAAGCCTCTGAGGCCCCCTTCACAACTCCAGGGGTGGGGCGCTCTTCACGGCCAGGCTGCCGTGTATTTAATCCAAACTTCAAGTTGCCCTGATACAAAAACGCCTCCAACAGCAAAGTGCTAAACAGCCTTTTAATGTCAAAACCAGCAAATACAGCTCCGTGATAAATGTTCTCCTTACGCATTTCAGAGCTCGATGGCTCCTTCATCATATATAGATAGATGTATATATCCAGCCCGATTTGGCGAAAGGACCAACGCCACTCGCAATGGTGGGCTGCAGCAGGGTTCGCCAACCCATTTAAATCCAACTGAAATAGTCGTCTTTTCAATGAACAGACCACCAGCTTTATCCCAAAATTGATTGCACTCTGAGATTTTATTTGGCAAAGTCTACCCTACGCATTTAGGAGCGTCCGCTGCTTGATCATGAATAAGGGTATGCTAAAAACCAATAAAGTTTTATTCATACAAATCATGTGACATTCAATTCAAAATCAATGTAAACAGGCTGTACATTTCGTTTTTATCACTGGATTTTCAACATAAACAGAAGCATATTTCTGCATCGATTTCACATAAATTGATAAACCTCATAAATATCACAATTTATTACAAATTCTATTGTATTTAGCGGCAGCTTGACTCAAAGCGTGAATTGTGTTGTCACACTCAGACTCCAAAACCCATAATCCTTCATTTCAGAATCACGGCAGTCCGGAATTACGATATTCAACTTAAGAATGCCAAATAGCCGTTCTCATAAGAATTCCTTTTGTTTCACCAAACAAATATCCTTGCGCCCCAGTGGGCATTCGATACCACCACAAACGCCTATATATTGCTCGACCAAATTAATTCACTGCCGCAATTGATAACCAATGCTGCAGCGTTTTTTAAAATAAATGTATGTGTTACTTTTGCCTATAACTCCATACTTTCAGCCCCAGTGGGCTACAACAGTCCTCACACTCTATTGAGCCCAAGGGGGCATTAAAACATTGTGCACATTTGGACTAAAAGAAGGTTCGCACATATACCAACAACAAATGATTGCAGATACTTTTGCTCTTTAACGTCTTCGTATTAATCCATCTGACAGCAAATAATCTGAAATTTAAAAGAGAATGCACCAATTAACAATAGTGAATACATTAATAACATACACCCAAAAGTACATATGATTCAGAGGTGGTGAGAATAAAATAACAGTTAAACGATTACAATTTCTAGAAGAGATCTTAAAATGACAAGCAGTGACAGATATTTCTAGCCTTGATGTACAGCAAGTCCCTCATCTCCATTATGGCCTGATGGTTGCAGTGTATGGTATTTTATTATCATCTTAGACTCCAAACGTCTTAATTCTTTGAGTCTGTCTCCCCCTCTCATGCCTAGGGATAGAGTCCAAGACGACAAATGAAAATAGACTTGTATTTTGTCTATGATCTAAAAAGAAATGGCGTGCAATTGGGTACTGTCTGTCGTGGTGAGTGATCGACCTTAGATGCTCGACACCCATTTTTGGCCTTGTGGATAGTACTGCCAATATAATACTTGTTACACGGGCATCTAAGGGCATAGATCGCATACTCTGTTTTACACGATAAGGGCTTCTTGATTTTGAAAGTACTACACTCAGCAGATAGTTTGACTGCTGGAGCTGTACTTACATGCCTTGCATCTGCCACATACAAAGAACCCTTGTACAACCCCACTCTGCATTCTAGATGGTTTAGGCAGTAAAGCAGATCATATCATGTCTTTGAAGGACTGAGCCTTCCTATATGTAAGCTGCCGTGAGTCACCCCCATATTTTTCCAGATCAGAATCTGTTTGTAGGATATTCCAGAATTTGCCCAGACATTTTCTCATAGCATAAGATTTATTGTTGAATGTAGTAATGAACCTTATTTTATTTGACTCATCGTCTCTAGTATCGCCTGTTTATCGGCATGTCCGTGTAACACATTTTAGACACAACATTTTGGCAGCTGCAAGCCAAGCAAGATTCTGGTGCCTTTATCATAGCACACTTGCCATAATTTCACACACTTGAAAGATTCCAGGGATGCAGAGAGCCTTGCTGATCCAGATGTAATTTACACTTACTGAGCGAAAAGGTAATGGGGTCCCCCAAAACAAGCTCATTTAACTGGTTGAAAGCCTCTTTTTTGTAGATTACTTGTGGCAAAATCACAATATTCCCACCTTTGTCGCTGCTACAGATTACTATATTTTCATCCTCTGCAATGTGGGTAATCACATTTCTGTACTGTTGATTTATCTTGTTGTTTTTTTTTCCTTTAAATGGTAGAGTTTTGTTCAATGTTTTGATTTGCGAGATAACAGTCTCGTGTAAAATGTTGGAGTTCCGTACAGCGATACGATTGAATGAGGACTTGGGTTTGAATGAAGTTTGTTGCATTAATGTAATTGCATTGTCAGAAATATTGCTGTTAGATGCCTTGTTGTTACTATTCGAATGTCCCACATTTTCTACATATAGATCCTGCATCACTTGTAAAAGGGGTGTATCAGATTGTGATAGATCTGAGTGAAGAGCTCCCACTGGTGTTGCTGGTTGACTTTGGGTTTGCTCTATTTGTACGTTGTTGATTAAAAAATGTTTTTTCAATAAAAAATTTCGTATCCCTTTGTACACATCCAATCTGGTGCAGCATAATCAGAATCTGTCTGTGGGGCATATGATAGACCAAGGCTTAGTATATTCTCCTCTTGTTTAGTCAATTTTATATTTGCAATTTTATATATATATATATATATATATTCACTGAAAAAACCATAGGTTATAGACCATATATAGTTAGGAATTAGCATTTAAAAAACCTTATTTTACTCACACAAAACCATTGAAATTCCATATATAGTTAGTTGCACTAACTATATATCGCGCACCCGCAATCCACTGCTGATCATGTCACATATTACATCATTCATGACATGGTCAGTGACATCACTGATGACATCACTGATGACATCTCAAATGACATCACTGATGACATCACTGATGACAACATCCAGTGACTGTATGTTTCTGTAAAGTTAAAATATGTCTTACATATTGAAGAATGAGTGGATTTATAAGTGTCTGGATGAAGGATTTAGTAGGTGCGTGACTGACTGTATGAGTGAGTGATTAAATGTGTCTCACTGAATGCATGGGTTAGTGACTAAACTGTCTTAATTTGTGCATCATTATGTCTGTTGTGATGTAAACTGCTGCATGTGTTGATCATTAGCTATACGAGAGGCTATATGTGTTATTAATTGGTTGCCCAAGTATTTCTATGGGAGATTGAGTTTGTGTGGGGGTGGCTGGAAGGTGTGTGACTCTATGCATAGATGTGTGAGCAGTTTATTCACTAGGTGTATGAGTTCAAGACTGCATGTGGAAACAGCTACATGGGCAGTTGACTGTGTGCATGAGTGTATTGATGAGTGAATGGATATCTCAATGCTACATGTCATAGTAAGTACATATGTTAAACACAGTACATGTGAGAGTTGGCATATATAAATAACTGTGCATGAGAGCCACTGAATGAGTGAGTGGTTGTATCGATCATTGTGAACTTGTATCAGGGATTGTATAAGAGAGTAAATATGTGTTAGTATATGTTTCAATAAGTAAGGTGTGTTTAACTGTATAGTTGAAGAAATGGAGGTGAGATTGTTTCTTTGCATGACTGACTGGGTGTGTGAGTAACTCCATGGATGAGTGGCAGTGTGTGAGTGTCTGTATACACTGAGTGTATCTAAGGTTATATTAGAGTCTGAAGAGGTTTATCGTATTAGCACAAGAATGATGTCAAATGAGATGTCATCAGTGATGTCATCAGTGATGTCATTTGAGATGTCATCAGTGATGTCATCAGTGATGTCACTGACCATGTCATGAATGATGTAATATGTGACATGATCAGCAGTGGATTGCGGGTGCGCGATATATAGTTAGTGCAACTAACTATATATGGAATTTCAATGGTTTTGTGTGAGTAAAATAAGGTTTTTTAAATGCTAATTCCTAACTATATATGGTCTATAACCTATGGTTTTTTCAGTGAATTTCAATGGTTTTTTAATAGCAAATATCATAAGCTGTCGAATGTCAAGTACGTGGTAAGTAAAAACATTTTCGTGTTTATGCACACTGATCTGCTTTGAATGCTGCCCCCCACCCCTCATTTCTATTAGGAGTACTCTCTCTTTGCAGATAGTGAAGGGTAGTTAACGCAGGCCTTTGCCCCCGTTGCCCCCGTTGTAATCCGTCGTGCCTGCTTCTCTCTCCATTTGATTGATTGTTCTCTTTGGTTCATTCTCTATTTACAAACAAGCACAGAGTCGCAATACTCTGTTTAGTCTTTGCAGATAGCGAAAAATCGTGTAAAAAAACAAAAGGAATCGAGCAAAATCAGTAGGCCACTAATGGGATCTCTTTTTGACCTCCCTAAAATAGAAACATTAGGAACAACCTGTTGATAATACCAATGTGTATGTACATAAGCGGCGTTCATTTGTGTTCACAGTACCCCTTGTTGATTGTTTGAATCGAGCATTGAATTGTTCGAAGTTGATTCTCTTAAGAATCTTCTCTGCCTGCAAACGAGGAAGAATAGGAATATTCTCTCTCCCTTTGCAGATAGTGAAGGGTAGGTAACGCAAACCTTTAACACGTCGTGCCTATTTCGTTCCTCATTGATTGATTGTTTCCCCAAACATTGACTGTTTGGGAATTGGTTCTTTTTGGAGGTATTCCCTGTTTGCAAATATACGTAGGAAAATCTTTGCAAATAGTGAAAGGGTACGTAATGCGGACCTTTCTCCCCCGTTGTAATCTGTCATGCCTATCTACTCCCCACTGATTGATGCACCTGTTTCACCCGGACCATTTACTAGAGATACGTCATCTGGCCCGACCAGAGAGCACCCCTAGTGAAAAGGACATATGCAATAATAACGAAGTGATCACTGTATCCTGTTAACAGAAACTTTAGCATGAAACAACCTGGAAAGAAAAGAATAGGAAAACGAAAATCAGTAGGCCACTGATGAACATGAACTTTTATTAAACAACGAACAAAGAAACGATAACATAACGTAATGATAAAACCTATTAATGTCCTAGAAACAAGAAAACGTTAAAATATGCCAGTGGTGAGAGACCAGAAAAACAGTAAGAGAAACCAAATCACCCCTCGCTGTCCCACCGCCTGCCACGCCAAAAAAATCGATAGACTAGGGAAAATGCAAGTCAGTAGAACATCCGCCCCCACTCTGGAAACTTCCAAGGTGGGGCAGGGTTGCGGCTACGCCCAGCCGGGAGCAGCCCATATAAGGCGGGTCCTGCTGCCACGCCTCGGCCAGGAGATCCTAACGTAGGGTGTAGCCGGAGGAGAGGCCGAGGCCAGCGGGACACGGCCAGGGGATTGCCTTTACAACGCTGAACAGTTGCAGGGGGGGGGAATGTCTCCTCGACCCTCCCCTCTCTCTCCCAGTCCGGCCGCGGTGGCCCTTGACAGTTTCAGGTAGTCCCGCCACATGCTCTTCCGGTCCGGCCACCAACGGTCGGGGGGCCGAGGCCGACGGGATCCGTCTGCAGCCGATAAACCAAGAAACCCGTTCATGGGGCCAGAGCCAGGGGCGTCCGGCCGACATCTACCGGAAGCCCGGCCCGAAGACGGACGGGACACTTCTTCTTTCTTGAATAATGGCTGCGACAACACTGGGGGGGGATGTCTTGCACATGCCTCCGACCCCCCCCCTCGTCCTCATCGCCTGGTCCGGCCATAACAAATCTCAAGCGAGACGCCGTGGGGTGCACTGGGAGGGAGAGACGGTGCGAACAGGCCTCTCCCGCCTCCCCAGGTGGAGGCTTCCCAGCTGCACCCTCAGCGCTCCAGGCACCCGGAAAAGGGTTCTTCCACTGTGGCCATGCTGCAACGTCTCGCCCGGCAGGGTGGAGCCCTTCCGCTCATTTGACCCCGCGATCGCCAGTAGCTACCGAACTCTCAAAATGGCGGTCGACCTGGCAAGAGCGGGCCCAGCATAAAGAAATGGCCCGGTCACTGGTTGACTCCACCACCGTAGTCCTCCACGACCTTGAAGATTCTAGAGGAGCCGCGGGAGTCTCCGACCCCCGATGGGGAATGACTGCCATGATCGCCTGTGGAGTGCCGAAACTGTATCCGCGGGACGTCGGCGCTCCCATGCTGGCGCCAGCCTCACTTTGAATTACTAGAATCCTGCAGACCTCAGTTCCGGTGAAAGCACAGTGTGACCCGGTAGGAAAAATTGTTGCACCCCCTCCCCTTTTTGACTGATAGTTCAAACCACCGATCCTTTCCTTTGCCCTTTTAACGGAACTTTGGACTGCCTCCCCCTCTTTTACATTTTCTAGAGAAAACAAAACATTAACCACTACATTAGCATAGCAGTTGACACCAGAACTGTATTCAAATTGAAAACCAACAACATCTTCAACAGAATCCTTTTTGTTTCTGCTGTGACCCTGCTACAGCACAGGCATTGTCCCCAGCAGTAATTCTGCAATGCCGGTAAGAATAGCTGTGGTGCCTACTGGACTCACTCACCCCCGCGGCGCCCCACGCCGTTATTTGCTGGGCGGCAACTTACTAGACATCACTTTCGTGCCATCTAGATTTCAGCGCGTTCTGCTGCCTTGGAACTATTCGCACAACAGACTGCTACTGACGACCCACCCCCAGGCAACATCTTCTGAATTTTCATAATTTGAAAGAACTAGTAACATGTCCTCATCAGGAATTCAAAAGAAATTGCCACGGTCTCTTCGTTGTTTAAATGTTTTTACTGTTTTTGTTTTGTTGTATATATTTATATGTTATTAAAGTTTTATATTCCTACTACTTTGTTGGAGTGCTATATATTTTTAATGTGACACATAATTGTAAAAACTTTGATGTACAAAGAGTCATTCCTGGAATCTTCCGCTTCAGGCTCGGTCCCCTCCCCAATCACAATACAGGATGGTTTTCAGATAGTAGGAACACGTGTGGTGTGACGGATCTCATCGGGTGTGGGCCTTGATCTACTATAACTCCTTTGAAGAGGGGTGATTCTTTACAGCTGGGGCCATAAACTACATCTGCAGGGCTAGGTGATAGCCTGGACAATCGGACACAGAGGAAGAGGAGTGTCAGAGGGTGCGGTAGTGAATAGGGCGAAAGGGAGGTGTCGGGCGGGCACAGAGTGTGATTTTCAGGGAAGAGCAGCGCAGATGGGGGGAGGTTTATTGCCGATGCATAAGACAGAGAGCGGGGGTGACCAGTGCCTGGGGAAGATGCTTGCGAGGGTGGGGAGCCATGCTACGAATCGACAGCGTGCAGAGAGTGGGTCTGGTCAAGGCATCTAAAATGGCTGCCGTGCACGACAAAAGTGTGGCATTTCAAAAAAGGCAAGATGGCGCAGACAATGTTTTTCAACACTTCCTCATTTCCTTCGAATCGAACGTTAACAGACGTTGGTGCATATTACCAAAGTTAAGCGATATTTATCGCTAACGATGCTTACCAACGAATTTTTTACCGCTAAGCATCGTCAGAAATTATCGAAGATAAACCTTGCTATTATCAAGGTTTATCGCAAATGCGATAATAAACGGCCGCAATGCATGAATATCGCTAAAAAGTCAGCGATATTCATGCATTACCGAGCTAATGCTCTTAGCCATGTTATCCACCTCCCATTGGATAACATGGCTAAGAACTGCTCAGGGCAGGTGTTACTTTTTGGAGATATTCGCGCTTAGCGCGAATATCTCAAAGTTGGTAATAGGAGATAGATATCTTGCATGTTGTAATGCAAATTATTGTGGTATATGGAACTCATACCATAATCTCTCAGGAAAGCAGAAACTGATCCTTTTGGGACCGCCTAAAAAGGCCTAGGGGGTGAGGGGTACTCTACTTTGCCCCCTTTTCACGTTCCGAACTATTTTATTTTACTCTCTTCTGTAATTACACAAAATAGCAGCGATAAGATGCATCGGAGACACACAGTGAGAGAAAGGAGGCCGGAGATGAAGAAGAGATGTCAAATACACATTGGAGATAATATAGTGGCAGAAGGGAAGTAAATATGAGTAAACTTACCATGTAACATAAAAATGTTGCACTTTATACTATAAGTCTCATTTTATACTACAATCACTTCGCTACAACCTCATAAATTAAAAATAAAAATGAATAATGTCTCAAACAATTTTTGATTTCTAAATATAAATGTATTCTTCAGAATTTTCTAAATTTGAAAGAACTAGTAACATGTCCTCATCAGCAATTTCCTCATGAAAAGTCTGCAATGATGATTCTTGTAACTCTATGGTCTCCAAACATTCGATAAATTCGCCATCAACAGATTGATCAAAAAAATCATTCAAGTCATCTCCTCCTTGTGACAATATTTCATTATTGGTGCTGTCAATTTCAATCAATGTAGTGGAATCATTCAAGTCATCTCCTCGTGACAATATTTCATTATTGGTGCTCTCAATTTCAATCAATGTAGTGGAATCATTCAAGTCATCTCCTCCTTGTGACAATATTTCATTATTGGTGCTGTCCATTTCAATCAATCTAATGGAATTATACAAGCCATCTCCTCCTTGTGACAATATTTCATTATTGGTGCTCTCAATTTCAATCAATGTAGTGGAATCATTCAAGTCATCTCCTTGTGACAATATTTCATTATTGGTGCTGTCCATTTCAATCAATCTAATGGAATCATACAAGTCATCTCCTCCTTGTGACAATATTTCATTATTGGTGCTCTCAATTTCAATCAATGTAGTGGACAATTCAAAAGAAATTGCCACGGTCTCTTCATTGTGAGCCATTTTATTTTGAAATTGCTTGCTGTAAATTGCAGAAAAAAATAATCACTTTCATTTATCGTTTTTAGTAATACATAATATAAAACTAACTTTATCAAGTATTTAGTATAACAGAAGGACTGCAAATAAATAACAGAAAACATTTTTCAAATTATCTTCAAGTGTACAACATAGTTCCCCTTACAAATTAACAACTCACCTTTTTAAAAGTAGGAGAAGTGTTAGTACTGTGTAAATCAAACACCAGAAATTCACCACCAAAGATTCCTCACAAATGTACCTCAGACAGTAGTATCACAAAATGGCTGTGGTTTCCTCTCATTTGACATATATACATAACCAATTAACTTTCATCACACACAAATACAAAACCAAAGTAACATTTTAATTGGTTCTAAATTTCAACACTTTCAAATGTGTTTTCCCCATGCAATTTTCCATAGGACATTTACATACGTCTACAGCCTGAATGGCTGAACGGAATTACACCAAACTTGGCAAAATGGTACATCAAACCTAAGAGGTCAGGAAGGATCTACTATGCCCCCTTATGGTCATTTCCCCCTTCGCTTTGGCCTCCTCTTGTCTCTCAATCCTACCGAGAGACAAGATGGCGGCCGCTACGGACTGTTTGGAATGTTGACAGACGCCGGAGAACCAATCAGCTTCGCAAAGCTCCGTAACGCGAAAAGTACGCGAAGCGGAGCGCTGTTACAGATATATATCTTTTTTTGAACGTTAATTTCTCAAAATCCACTGGAGCACACATATTGAGACCTAGCAAAGGCACATCGGGCTACCAGTCCCTAATATTTTACCAAGTTTCGTGCAAATCCATTTAGCCGTTCGACTATTATTATTATTTATTTTTTTTGCCCCGCGGGGCCCTTTTAAAACCTCCACATCAAACCTAGGGGGTCAGCGAGGATCTACTATGCCCCCTTATGGTCATTTGCCCCTTCGCTTTGGCCTCCTCTTGTCTCTCGATCCTACCGAGAGACAAGATGGCGGCCGCTACGGACTGTTTGGAATGTTTACAGATGCCGGAGAACCAATCAGCTTCGCTTCACAAAGCTCCGTTGCGCGAAAAGTACGCGTACTGGAGCGCTGCCCGGTCCGCTGTTACAGATATATATCTTTTTTTAAACGTTAATTTCTCAAAATCCACTGTAGCACATATATTGAGACCTACAAAAGGCACATCGGGCTACCAGTCCCTACAATTTTGCCAAGTTTCGTGCAAATCCATTCAGCCGTTCGGGCTAAAAGTGAGGCCAACCGCCCTATGGAAAACTCAATGTTAAAAACACGTTTTGGGACCCCCCTTTTTTCTCGACCCCCCCTGGACGAACCCCCCCCAATTTTCAGGGGCTGCTCAGAAACAAAATGTGCCATTTTCCTGAAAATTTCAGCCAATTCCGTCCACAAACACCAAAGTTATTAGACATAGAATTTTCAAAAATCCCATAGAGAAAAAATCCTAACTATATATACCTACTGGCGACCGCCAGTAGGTAATATATATATATATATATATATATATATATATATATATATATATATATATATATATATATATATATATATATATATATATATATATATATATATATATATATATATATATATATATATTCACTGAAAAAACGATAGGTTTTACACCAGTTATAGTTAGCTGGAAGTTTTACTCGCATAAAACCATTGAAATTCCCACGTTATAGTTAGTTGGACTCACTATAACTTGCGCGTACAATGCACTGCTGATGATGTCACATATTACATCACTCATGACATGGTCAGTGACATCACTCATGACATCACTGATGACACCATCCAGTGAATGTGTGTCTTTCTGAAAAATAAATATATGTTATATATGTATATGTTATTGAATATATTAGTGAATACATATATTAGTGAGTAATGTTTAAATATTTAAATATATGTATTAGTGTTTCAGTTTGTTTAAAAGTGGCTGCATGGGTTGGTGAGCAGCTAAATTTGTATGTATACGGGTTATTAGATGTTTTTTTTAATATCAGTATGAGTGTCTATATGGTTTGGTGTGGGTATTACTTAGCACATAGATGCATGAATGACTGACTCTCTTTGTATGTGTTTTGAAGACAGCATATGTGCAGGACTGTATGGGTGGATGAGTGTGTATGTGTGTGTGTTAGTGAGTGAATGACTGTCTCACTAGTGTCTTTATCAATAACTACATATGTTTTAATCTACTATATGTGAATATTAATGTATATAAGTGAGTATATGTGAGACTGAGGCATTGTAAGAGTTCCTGTTTAAATAAGTATGTTTTTCTATAAGTGATTGTTTAACAGAGTAAATATATATATGTTTTCTTAGAAGTAAGGTGGTAGTGTGTGTATAGCTCTATATGTAAATAAATGGATGTTCAATAGTTTATTTGCATGTGTGAGTATGTGTGTGAGTAACTTTTGGATGACTGTCGGTGTGTAACAGGATATATAGGTGTATCACTACATATGATGAGTGAGTATATGTATGAGTGACTACATAGAACTGTTGGTGAATGAGTGGATGTGTATATAGATAGTGGAATTACTTAATTGGTTGTTGTAACTGATATGGGTATCTCCATTTTTTTTGAAAAATGTAGTTTCTATTTTATAATATATGTTCAAGGGTTACATTACAGTGAAAGGAGATGGGTCACTCTGTCACTAGGATGGTGTCATCAGTGATGTCATGAGTGATGTCACTGACCATGTCATGAGTGATGTAATATGTGACGTCATCAGCAGTGCATTGCACGCGCAAGTTATAGTGAGTCCAACTAACTATAACGTGGGAATTTCTATGGTTTTATGCGAGTAAAACTTCCAGCTAACTATAACTGGTGTGAAACCTATGGTTTTTTCAGTGAATTTAATAGGTTTTTTAAATGCTAATTCCTAACTATAACTGGGGTGAAACCTATGGTTTTTTCAGTGAATTTCATAGGTTTTTTAATAGCAAATATCTATAGGTATGAAAGTAATAATTTTTATTACAAATTTTAAATTGTGTAAATATATATTTTTTTATTGTTTGCCCCGGTATGCGCCCCGGGGCGCTCCCGGGGCACGTACCGGTGAACGTACAGGGGAGCGTAATGCTATGGAGCGCCCCGGGGCGCGTACCGGGGAGCGTCCCGAGAGCGCTTTTCTCGCGAACGAAAACAACATGACGTTCCGCGTAGTCGCGTGATGCGCCGCGTGACGTATCGCGTAACCGCGTGATGCGTTATTTCGGTGCACTGCGTAAAGGCCCCCGGAAGCGCTCCGTGGCACGACCCGGAGCGCGAAACGTAAGCGCTCCGGGGCGCGTAGCGTAAGCGCGTCGGGACATGTGACCTGAAAATGACACTTTTCATTGGTTCTCAACTTTTTTTTTCTCCAAATGATGAAAGCCCCCTCCTTATTTCCTCATTCTTACTTTCTTCTTTCAGAAAGCAAGAGCTATTTGTGAGCAGAGAAATGGCTTCAGTAGTAGCTGCAGCTGGTGCACCCCCCCCACCACCACCACCACCCAGAAAGGAAGGTCCACCACCCCAGATCCTTCCAGGAGTTGAAGAAGAGGAGGAAGAAGATGATGAGGAGGAACACCCTAGGAGATTCTTGCGGGAAGAACCTAGAGAAAGGCATGTGAAAGTGCATTATATATGGCAGTACTTTTCCATCCCTGCTGGGCAAAAAAAAGTGAATGCCCCACATGTCACGTGTTTGATTTGCAACCAAGTCCGCTCCAGGGGCAACCCAAATAAAAAGTATTCCTTTGGGAATTATACGATGATCCGCCACATGGAGAGGTGGCATCCTAACAATTTGGCACAGGCTGAGGTACGGGACATGCTTCAGAAGAACAGAGATCATCAGGCCATCACCTCCACAGGTGAATTTTCGGTTGCAGCACCAGAAGGGCGCGAAACAGTGCCAAACATACAAGAAAAAATTTGGTGTATTAAAGATGGTCTGCATTTTTTGTGGAAAGACCCTCTGCTACGGGCAACTAAGTATTTCCCTCATTATTGATGCTGTAGACAACCACCACTGCAGCAAGAAAAGAAAGCAGGTTTTTTTTTTTTTTTTTGCTCCTGTCGAGCCACTGTTAATTCCCAGTTTTTTGTTTCTTCCCTAAAAAAATATAAAGTAGTTCATAAAAACCAAAAAAAACAAAAAATGTTCAGAAAAAAAATATATATATATAAAACAAAAAAAAGAAGTTCTTATCAGAACTACCTCACATTTATAAAATTAAACCAATATTTTTGAAGGATCTCTGTCAATTTTTTCTCCTTAGGGTACGCGTACCGGGGCGCGCCCCCCCCCCCAAAAAAAAAATAAAAAATTAATGAAACAGTGAGCATGAGGAAAGGACACAAACAGAGTTATGTTAAGAGAAAAAGAGCTACAAGATGACCACAGAGGGATTGTTTATTACATAGTAAAAAATTAGAGAAGGTGTAATTGGATGAAAGTGAAAAAAGTAAAATGGCTAAAGGAGCGAAAGAAAGGAAGAGAGAGGAAGAACACTAAAGTAGAGATAGTGTGAGACTGTGATTCGCTGTTAAAAGAAAAAGAAAGGACAGTAAAAAATGGAGAATGAAGGGTAGTGGCTGAATCACGATAAATAAAGAACAATGAGGAAAAGTGAGAAAAGACCAGGTAGTATAAGTAAAGAGAGGTGAAAGAGGGAGAAAAATTGAATTACGAAAACACATGTGGAGTGACAAAGAGAAAGGACAAAGAGAGTAAAGGAAACAGTACCTGAATGGGTTTGAGTAAAATAGCAAAAAAAGATAAGTAATGCAGTGTGTGTGACTTATAGGGAGTCAGTGGGTGTAGGTCGCAGTGTGGGTGTGTATGGTGTGTCTGTGGCTGTGTGGAGTGTTACGGTGTGGGTGGAGGTGAGGGTGTGTGAAATATGTGTGAGGAGTGTATGAGTGTGGGGTGTATATGTGTTCGATGTATGTGTGTGTATGGAATGTGTGTGTGTGTTTCAGGAGTGTGTGTGGGGGGATTTTTTGTGTGTATGAGGTGTGTGTGTGGTGTGTGTGGGGTGTATGCTACAGGTGTGTGTATGTGTTGGAATGGGGATGAGGTGTATGTGTAGGAGTAAGGTAAATAATTAAGAAAAAGAGAATGAGTGAAGAGGCAAAGGAAGGGATTAGAGGGTAAGTAAAGTAAAGAAAAGGGATTGAAAGAAGTTGAATACGAGATAGGAAATCGGAAAAGGGGAGTAAACATGTAGAATAAGAATAAGTGAGTGAAACAGAGTAAAGACACAGGAGTGTCTTAGATTAAGAAAATGTTAGTGAGCTTAAAGCAAAGGGTGATCACAAACTACATTTTTTTAGTCATACTTACCATATAATAAATACATTTTTTAACTACACTTTGTATCTGTGAAAGAGAGAAGAAAAAATAAGTTATAATTAGTAAAATATGTATTTTAAATTAAAAGATCCAAACGAAGAGGTTAAAAATCATAACGCTCTATTTAGAAATAAAGTTAGAGTGAAGAACACAGAAAGGGAAATAAACTAAGGTAGAAGGACAAAAAGAGGGAAAAAGAAATAGAAGGAGAGCAAATTACAAAGAGTAAGGCATATAGATTCACTGAGAAAAAGAGAGAGAAGAACAGAGAAATGAAATGAAGGTAAGAAAGATACTAAAACAATGTGAGTTACCAAAACTAAATCAGGAAACAGCAGTAAGTAAAAAGATAATGACTGAGACAGAAAACAGTCTAATTAAGGATGCATTTAGAAGAATGAGGAATACAAGATAACTGAGAGTAAATGAAAAACAGTCATAGAGTGAAAGGATGAAGGGACACAGGATAATATACAACGATTGAGGAAAATGGACTGAGAAAGTTATAAGGTAGACACACTAAGAGAAAAACTGAGTGAGATGGAGTACAATGAGTGAGAAAAGGAAATGAGTAAGTGAGCAAAAAGAAGGAAAGAGAGGAGAAGACGACTAAAACAGTGGTACTGAGAAAAAATAATTTGGTGATGAAAGTAAAGAGAAAGACATTGAAAGAAAAGAAATGAGGGATAGTAATGGAACCAGAGTAAAAGAAATGGGATGAAGAACGATGAGAAAGGAGCTGTGAAGTTGTTGTAAAAGAAGTGATAGAAGGTAGATAAACACAAGTGAACATAACACAAGTAGAGTGAGGCACTGAGGACATAGAAGTAGTGAACGAAAAACAGAGAGAAGAGGTCAAAAGTAAGAAGCAAACAAAGATAAGCTAAGGAGAGTGGGTGATTTATAGTGATAGAGTGCAATAATACTGCTGAGTGAGTAAAGAGGAATTACTAAAAGAGCAAAGGAGGAAAATACGGAAAAGAGAAGAAAAGCAGAAAGACTGAAAGCTGAAAAGTTATGCAAGGGAGAGACGGGATACACACAGTTGAAATGAAAATGAGGGGTTGTCAAAGAAGTGGAGTAAGGGAACGGGGGTTACAGAGAGTGGGAGAAAGACATTATAAGTGAGTAAAAAGAGCTGAAAGAGGATGGAAAAAGGAAAGTAAATGTCAGAGAATGGGAATACAATTTAATTTACACAATCCAAAGTATAAAATAACTTGTACAACATGTTACAAAGTTTATTTTTGCTGTTCTCAGAATATATTGAATTTCACTTAAAAGAGTGAGTTCAAATTACTCGTCATATGACAGCGGGAAAAAAAAACACAATCTAAAAGATTGTGTTTTAAAAAAAAACTTAGATACTGACAAATGACAAATGTACGCTAAAGTTAGAATGACTTACTTTTCCTTGAGGCCAAATACTGTATCATGGTCATGGTGGTCCTTTTCTCGTTGGAAAGTACTTTGCTGTTCACTTAAAAATCCATTTCATCGACTTTCTAGAAGAAAAGCTCCAAGAACATCTGATATATTTTCAATATTTTCATATACTCCTTTTTTCAGTCATGACTCTTTACTCATTCCTGCACCTTTCCATTTGGCCAAATAGTGTCAGATGTATGAGTATATGTTCAAATTAATTCTAAGGCACTCTGAAATGATCTTTTTCCCGACGTTCTGAAAGAAAGGCTCTACAACATTTTCACAATATTTAATTATTTGTATAACCATCTCTGACTCACTCATGTTCATCATTTTGTATAATACTAACTTCACTTATTATGAGATCCAATTACAGTACCTATATGACAAGTCAATTTTTTATATTGCCTGGAACACTTTTACTCAGAATATATTTTTAAACAGCAAAATAACCTTTATGAACTACTCCCCTCTTCATATGCCAATTACTTTTACCTAAATTTTGGCTGTAAAAACACTAAATATGAATTTATAAAGCCAAAAGGCAAACGTTGTTTGAAAGTCAAATGAGTGTCGTTACATTGGGTCCAACCTTTAGAAGTTTTTAAATAGCATGTGTAATGTCCTGATGTTGTAGAAGGACCATCATGAAAAATAATAGCTACAGTTGCAAAGGTCCTTCCTGATATCGATAACTGTGAAGCCACGAAATTTTTAATAGAAGGTGTCAATTTCGTTCCATCAGGTCTACATCTTTGGAACATTAAAATGACATAGTGACCATAATTTTGTAGAAATAATGTGGACAGCATTGTAGACTTACATTGGGTACACACCATATTGTGATCAGCTGCTTTAACTAGATTATTAAAAGGCACTGATTTACAGTCTGGTAAAGTCAAATATATAATCTTTCAGTGTCTATTCTAGTAGTACTTGATGAAGCACAGTTATCACAGTCATGTTGCCATTGATAAGAAAGATTAAAAAGATTTTTTATATCTACTCCTTCATCTTCCAACACATCAAACATATACATTAAAAATCCCTGACAATCCTGCTGAATTATCTGTGAAAATTGATTTTGACCTGAACATTTGTCTACAAGATTCCTAATTTCTGAAACACTTTCTATTTTTCCTCTATCACTACTACATTTCTCTAACACAGAATTCAATAAACAGCACAATGTTTGTTCTCGATTTTCGACAATCTGTTTTTGTAAATTTTGAAGAAAAAAAACAACATTAACTACTATATTAGCATAGCAGTTGACACCAGAACTGTTTTCAAACTGAAATCCAACAACATCTTCAACAGAATCATTTTTCTTTCTGCTTACAATTACTGTTTCATCTATTTTTTGTCTTTTTGCTACTACCTTACTGCAATTACTCTCATTTCTTCTTTTTCGGCCTACAACACGTTTTTCAATCAGAGGATATTGAGGCAAATGTGGAGTATACTCTCTTCTTAACCTATTGTATTCTTTAACACAATCTAGATCAGCACAAATCTTTGTTTCATCACACTCAATCAAGTACAATCCTGATAAAGTTCTCACTCGTGATAATGCCACATATGCCATACCCTCTTTAAACACAGAACTTCCAATGTTCACCAAAGCACTATCTACACTTAAACCTTGAGATTTATGAATTGTCACTGCATATGCCAAACAAACAGGAAACTGTTTTCGGCGAACATATAAGTCTTTCACAAGCAAAAATCTAGCTGAACAACGACAAATTTGTTCTATTTCGTCAATGCCATCAAATTTAATTTTTAAAATTTCAATTCCATCTCTATTTTTGTAATTCACAAAACCACCAACATGACCCATTGCTCCATTTACCAGACCTCTTTCAACATTTAAATTCCTTCTCAAAATAATATGACAATTTAAACACACATTCAGAGTCTTTTCAAAACCAGCAGTTTTAGATATAGTCTTCTCCAATGAATCCAATTTTGATATCAATTTTCTGACAAAATAATTGTTGCTCCCATATGCTCTATTTTATCTATAGCTTCCAGTTTCACTATCTCTTCATTTTCTAACTTCAGCATTTTGTTGTTGAACATGGAACATTCTTTCAGAGTAGGCATCAAACATATGGCAGATTTCTTCTCATTCATTTTCTTAAAAATATTCTCTGGAAGAATGTTTTCATTTGGGTACAAATTAGAAATTAACCGTCCATGTAAAGCTTCTTTCCCTTGCTGACTTATTTTTCCTACTCTTACATCTTGTAAAATATTTTTATAATCTTCATCCTTTGCCTGCCGCATATTTTGAAGCAGTTCTGCATATTTGAAGTTTAACCATATATTAACGTTTCCAATGCTTCCTAGGCCCTTCCTGGTATCTTCATGTGTGAGCATTTTGAACACAGGTTGTCCTTTCACTGGAGTCAACTGCAGAAGATCTCCAAAAACAATAATATGTTTTCCTCCAAATAAAACATCATAGTCTGTTCTAAGAATTTCTTGCATTCTCAAATGCACAAAAGCAAGCATTATATTTGACACCATGCTTACTTCATCAATGATAAGAAGTTTCATTTTCTTCAGGACTCTCGAAACTTCGGAACACGCATCTCCAGATAGCTTGTGATATTGCAATTTGTTATCATGCTCCACTGGCAGCATCAGTAAACGATGTAAAGTAATCCCTTTAATATTATGTGCTGCCAGCCCAGTTGGAGCGGTAACAGCACAAGACAGCGGTGATTCAGTCCTTTTCTGCAGATAAGATGCAATTGCTTTAATCAGAAAACTTTTTCCAGTTCCCGCTTCTCCACTCACATACAGTTGGACAGGCTTAAATGATGTACATGAGCACTCTTTCTTCTCATGACTCAATCCATGTTCAACCTGTTCTATGACTTCGTCATATATCAGTTTCTGCTCAAGGTTTAATTGTTTCACCAAATCTTCAAAATTAATTACATCCTCTTGAGCTTGCTCCATAGCTCTTTCCACTTCATCCATGGCAGTGGCAGCTTTATTTTGGATAATTGGTCATCCTAGTGGATCCTGACTCAATGAAGCAGAACTCGGACTGCCTTGAGAACTATCTCTCACAATCTCTGCAGCAATTGTTGATTCTTGCTCTATTTCTTCATTCAACATTTGCAGATAATTTGGAAAAACAGGACATTCTATTGTATCCTTCGTAGCATTAAAAGAGTCTTCATAACAGAGAAAATCTCCAAGTAGTTCCTCTTTTTCTCGCCATGGTTTAAAGAGTTGCAAAAGAGCCAAATAGTAAAATTCTCTTTTGTCTGGATTTTCACAACTCAATTTTCGATGATTAATCAAATGACCTTTTTTCTGTTTCACTAGACATCCTTCACATCCAATGATTCCATATATTCCATTATTGATATCTTCTCTGATGTTCCTCTTATAAATATATCTTTGCAGAACTTCATAGAGACAAACGTTCTTAAGGTGAGGACTTCTATTTGGATAGTATGTATCCAACATGTTTGTCTTCAAAATATCTGTACTTTCTGGTTCTTTCTCCTCCAAATACTCTATCTATTGTACAGATTTCAAAACTCGATTTCATGTTGCAGCAAGACCTAGACTCACCCAAATGATGGTTCTAGATTTGGCATAGAGACTTGCTGACGACAATCGATCAGAACATTCATATGCTCCAATTTCTCGATGCGACAACATCTTCAGACTGTAACTGTACAATTTCTTGCTTAGGCTCTTTTCATGTGAAATGTCCTCCCACATTTCCTTCAGTTCTGTCTTGATGTACTTGGACTCTTCGTTTCTTTTTAAATCGTATGTATTTTTGGGTGATTTTCTCGTCACAGTATGACGCGGAGAAGACATCAAATTATTTACTCTTCCTTTAGAAATCACTGGTCGTGGAAAAGCGAAACGACATTTTGTGTAGAACCTGTCCTTGTTTCTGAATTTTCGACGACAGTACTTTCCACAATGATGGGATTGAAAGCGTAAAACTTGTTGCCTTAAATTGTTTTCTTCGGTAGTTTTCGGAACAGCACATGTTGAATACTTTTCAATGAAGCCCATCACTGTCTCATCGGAATCTGTTCCAAATTTGGGTGCATCTTTAATCCATAATAACATATGTATGTGAGGAGCACCTCTCGCTTGATACTCCTTTCTCCAAAAGAAATCCAAAACCTCTCTAAGGAGAGGATTTTTTTTGTTGGTAATAAAAGACATCATAGCTTCAAATCTATGATTGAAATATCTGCATACATTCACTGGATCCAAAGAACACAGTTCTCCAGGTGTTTTGAATTCTATATTTTGTATATTAGCATTGGCCTCTCGTAGGAATTGAAGTAAGTCCTCCCATGCATACTCGGCACAGCTAAGAGTGAGGAACCATGTAGGAGTTCCTAAGTTTCTTAGCATACATTTCAATTCCCCATGGCGACGGTACCAATACTCATTTGTACCACGCTGACATGCCATGAGATTGATTAGATGAGATTCTAAAATATTATCTTGCAGATTCACTTTCTCCATAAAGTCCCTCGCCGAAACATTTTGCAGATGTGCTCCACTTTTCAGAATATGGTTTACTGCATAAGAAAGCCCAGACAAGTCACTTTCATACAGTAGATGAAACAAATAGGGAATGCATTGACAAAACCTTGCATCTTCAGCATATAATCTTACAGTTCGATATTCAGATGCAGGAATTTGAAGTGGTCGATCGTCATAGCATCCACCTCGACCTGTTGGAAATAGCTGTGGAAAACAACGAGCTTCCAAACTTTCTTCCCATACACTAATGGGACTTCCTTTTGCTGTTTTCATTTGAAACAATTCAATTGCATTCCCCATTACTTCTTTGGAATGCAAAGGATGAACAGTATAATGTTCATATATTTCTTCACTTCTAGACACATCAACTTTTTCAATTTGGCCGCCTGAACAATCACTGTCTTCATCTGCAGCTGTTTCCTCTGCTGCAACACATACATCTTTGTAGTACTCATTGTTTTTGACTAAATACAACGTTGCCTTTTTGACTTTCCTAACATCCACTAAATCTTGCCAGATTTTTTTACTCTTTGTTGGAACCCCATTAACTAGAATAACTAAAGGTTCCTCTTCTACTTTTTCTATACCAATTGTATCAATATTTTTTTTTCAAATCTAGGGGCAAATAAACAACTCTTCCCTTTAATCCTCTCTGCAAATCTGTAGGAGGCAATTTCCCTATCTTAGGCTCCATGCGAACAATTGCCTGAAAAGGATGGACACATTGAATCAAAATAGACTCGTATGTATTTAAATCCATCAATTCACGGGGAATGTCTACCAACTCCAGATTAAAATGAACAGCTCTAGCAGGCATTCTGTTTTGATTTAATTTATCATAACAATATTTACAAATACGCTGATCAGAACTCAAATCAAAACAATTCTCCACCCACAAATAAGTTGCTAAATCTTTCCACTCATAATTATCCATCTTTTTACTTTTTGCATATAAATCAACTAACCTAGTCTGAATCTTATAATGAGTCCGTCGACAACACACACAAGTAAAATTCGGCCTTTCACTTGATTTCACCTTAAACCTGGTAATTTCCTTCTCAAACTTTTCTGTATTTAAAATCTGTACATTGTCTTCCACATTACCTTGAATTGCTGTCTCAATTTCTACACTGTCCTCTTTTTCACGAAAATAACAAATCTCAATTTCTTCACAAATCTTCTTCACATCTAATTCAGTTCCATGCAAAAGAGCACTGTTCAATTGTTTAAGCTTAAGTGCGGGACTTTTTGCATAATACAACATTCTCACTAATTTCCTCATTTTGGTATGATGCACTGCTAACATCCTAAAATGATGAAAAACACTCTGACAGACTTTTCTAGAAAGACAAGCCAGTGAATGGCCTTGCAAACCTGTGATTCCTCTCACTCTGCAAGGATCTAAGTCTTGCAACAACTTCACTTTCTGCTTTATACTTTTCTTACTATATGTACGTAAGAAATTACAAAACAAATCAATTGATTCCTGTTGCACACTACAAATACTACTACACTTCCAAGTGTACACTGGACCCTTAGTACGTCTCCCTAAAACTTCATCAGTTAACACCTCTTCTAGTTCTCTAGGCACAAGTTTCTCTTTTTCAATCGGACAACCGTCTTTCACTTCATACGCTCGACCACTGGTGTCAACTGCATGCACTAAATCATTATCCTGGAAGTAACTCTCCTCATTAAAAAATGGCTCACAACTTGAACTGTGCATCCATTTCCCCGAAAAAACTTTACAAAAATTAGTCCGATTAATTACTCTTTTCCATCTACTGTTTGATTTGAAAACATCAATTGTCTTGTTATGTGTCCTAATTCTATTGATTATTAAAATAAATAATTTTTTCTTAACTTCAAAAGCCTGATCAACAATTTTCTCTACACTTTTCTTTTTCTTATAAAAAGCAGCTCTCTGTTTACCTTTCCTAATGTTTTTAACAAATTTAAAACCACCCTATTGCAAAACATTCATTTACGAATGTCTCTAAACTGATTCTGCCTTCTATTCCTATACATATTATTCTCTCCTGCTCCAGTTGTAGGATTCTTTGAGGTTCTCTCCTACCTTTTCAAATTTACTACATGCTGTCCATTTTTTTTTTTAAAGTACATATGTTATGTAAGAAAGACTTAGTTGTCTTACCAGGAGCTTGGATCCTGTTTTTTGAGGTATTTGTTGTGGAAGAGTGCTGTAATTCCATTGCTGTTTTTGATTTTTGGCGGTTACATCCTTTTCTTTTCCTTTCCCTAGTGGGCATGTTTGCTTACTCTTCAAATGTGTATTTCAATCTGTGTTAAATAAAAAAATAGCACATTATAGACCACTATTATCAAACAACAAAGCAATGACAAAAAGCAAACAATCTATACAGGGTTACAGATCAGGTGAGGATTCTCCAGGGGTGCACCTGTATTGAAGAGTATAGTGGAAGACAGCTCTGTCCACAAGTACAAAGAAGATGAGACCTATGTCTAAGTCCACTGCACTCTTATACACAGGCTTCACCACCTATGCTTCCCGAGAAAGTATTGAGTTATATAGTTATATAGAATTGTATTTTGTAAAATTGTGAAGCTCCATGTGAAAGCGTTTGCCTCAGTCTTATTCCTGTTGTGAGGCAGGTGCAAGATTTTGCCTCAGTCTTATCCCTGCTGTGAGGCAGATGATTGTAAATAGGATCTGTGCTGTGTTTCCTAAATGTGATGTAAAAAACGATTTTGGAGAAAATGAATGGTTTTTACATTTTTGAGTATAATGTGGCTCAGAGGTTTAAAAAGTGACGCATCTACCTACATGTGTCAATTTTTAAATATGGGGCAAAAAGGTACTTGTTTGGGTTTTCCTGGGGAGCGTAGGTGGTGAGGCTTGTGTCTAAGAGTGCAGTGGACTAGGCTTCATGAAGCCTATCTCTGCTGCATTCTTAGACACAGGTGTCAATTTGACTCTTTACAATGATGTTACCTGTGTTTTAACTCATTGTAGGAAGCATATTGAGTTTGTTTGCATAGAGGAATTGTATTTTGTAAAATTGTGAAGCTCCATGTGAAAGCGTTTGCCTCAGTCTTATCCCTGTTGTGAGGCAGGTGCAAGATTTTGTCTCAGTCTTATCCCTGCTGTGAGGCAGATGATTGTACATAGGATCTGTGCTGTGTTTCCTAAATGTGATGTCAAAAACGATTTTGGAGAAAATGAATGGTTTTTACATTTTTGAGTACAATGTGGCGCAGAGGTTTAAAAAGTGACGCATCTACCTACATGTGTCAATTTTTAAATATGGTGCAAAAAGGTACATGTTTGGGCTTTCCTGGGGAGCGTAGGTGGTGAGGCTTGTATCTAAGAGTGCAGTGGACTAGGCTTCCTGAAGCATATCCCTGTCTGCATTCTTAGACACAGGTGTCAATTTGACTCTTTACAATGATGTTACCTGTGTTTTAAATCAGTGTAGGAAGCATATTGAGTTTGTTTGCATAGAGGAATTGTATTTTGTAAAATAGTGAAGCTCCATGTGAAAGCGTTTGCCTCAGTCTTATTCCTGTTGTGAGGTAGGTGCAAGATTTTGCCTCAGTCTTATCCCTGCTGTGAGGCAGATGATTGTAAATAGGATCTGTGCTGTGTTTCCTAAATGTGATGTCAAAAACGATTTTGGGGAAAATAAATGTTTTTTACATTTTTGAGTATAATGTGGCGCAGAGGTTTAAAAAGTGACGCATCTACCTACATGCGTCAATTTTTAAATATGGGGCAAAAAGGTACTTGTTTGGGCTTTCCTTGGGAGCATAGGTGGTGAGGCTTGTGTCTAAGAGTGCAGTGGACTAAGCTTCATGAAGCCAATCTCTGCTGCATTCTTAGACACAGGTGTTTTGAGGCAAAATCTTGCATTATCTTCACCCACAGTGGGCCCAAATTCAGAGCGAGCAATTTACGCCGCAGTTCACCAAACCCTGTAGTCCGGATCCAGTTCCGAACACGGCCCCCTTCAAGGTATGTGGACGGTGCTGCTTTCCGCGACAGGGCTGCCGTGTTAGTGATTGTCATCCAAAGTGCCCGAAAGCTTTTGAAAGCGCACACTTGGCAAGCTGAACCTTCCGGTAATTTTTTTCAAGGCTGAAGCTGGCGCTGAAGTTACTTGGATTATTTATTGTTAGACCTGACGCGTTTCATGGCTGCTGCCAATCATCAGAGGTCGCTTAATGGAAGACTCGTGCAGGCAGTTTCTGGTTTCTTTTAATTGATTGTTTTCATGCCACGCCCTCAATGGGCTGCCCATATATAAAAATTGACGCATGTAGGTAGATGCGTCACTTTTTAAACCTCTGCGCCACATTATACTCAAAAATGTAAAAACCATTTATTTTCCCCAAAATCGTTTTTGACATCACATTTAGGAAACACAGCGGACTGTTTCGAATGTTTACAGAGACCCGAGAGCCAATCAGCTTCCCGTGCGCAGATATATACATTTTTTTAACCTAAATTACTCAAAATCCTCTGGAGCACATATCTTGAGACATAGCAAAGGCACATCGGGCTACCAGTCCCTACAATTTTGCCAAGTTTGGTGAAAATCCATTCAGCCGTTCGAGCTAAAAGTGCAACAGACCACCCTATGGAAATTAACATGGGGAAAACACGTTTTGGGACCCCCCTTTTATCTTGGCCCCCGCTTGACGAATCCCCCCCAAACTTTACGGGAAGGAGCGGAGAGCCGCGAGGCAAAGTTGCTGAGAAATTCAGGCTGATTCCTCAACCGGCGCCAAAGTTATCTCAAATAGAATGTTGCGATTTCCCTATGGAAATCAATCCTAACTATAACTACCTACTGGTGACCGCCAGTAGGTAATATATATATATATATATATATATATATTGTCATCCAAAGTGCCCGAAAGCTTTTGAAAGCGCACACTTGGCAAGCTGAACCTTCCGGTAATTTTTTTCAAGGCTGAAGCTGGCGCTGAAGTTACTTGGATTATTTATTGTTAGACCTGACGCGTTTCATGGCTGCTGCCAATCATCAGAGGTCGCTTAATGGAAGACTCGTGCAGGCAGTTTCTGGTTTCTTTTAATTGATTGTTTTCATGCCACGCCCTCAATGGGCTGCTCAATGTTCAAAATTGCATGCTGGTTTTCGTAGTCCTATCCAGAAACGTAGTCACACCTATAGTAGGTCCTGCTCTCGTGTCGTGATTTATAAGCATTATCTTCACCCACAGTGGGCCCAAATTCAGAGCGAGCAATTTACGCCGCAGTTCACCAAACCCTGTAGTCCGGATCCATTTCCGAACACGGCCCCCTTCAAGGTATGTGGACGGTGCAGCCCATTGAGGGCGTGGCATGAAAACAATCAATTAAAAGAAACCAGAAACTGCCTGCACGAGTCTTCCATTAAGCGACCTCTGATGATTGGCAGCAGCCATGAAACGCGTCAGGTCTAACAATAAATAATCCAAGTAACTTCAGCGCCAGCTTCAGCCTTGAAAAAAATTACCGGAAGGTTCAGCTTGCCAAGTGTGCGCTTTCAAAAGCTTTCGGGCACTTTGGATGACAATCACTAACGCGGCAGCCCTGTCGCGGAAAGCAGCACCGTCCACATACCTTGAAGGGGGCCGTGTTCGGAACTGGATCCGGACTACAGGGTTTGGTGAACTGCGGCGTAAATTACTCGCTCTGAATTTGGGCCCACTGTGGGTGAAGATAATGCTTATAAATCACGACACGAGAGCAGGACCTACTATAGGTGTGACTACGTTTCTGGATAGGACTACGAAAACCAGCATGCAATTTTGAACATTGAGCAGCCCATTGAGGGCGTGGCATGAAAACAATCAATTAAAAGAAACCAGAAACTGCCTGCACGAGTCTTCCATTAAGCGACCTCTGATGATTGGCAGCAGCCATGAAACGCGTCAGGTCTAACAATAAATAATCCAAGTAACTTCAGCGCCAGCTTCAGCCTTGAAAAAAATTACCGGAAGGTTCAGCTTGCCAAGTGTGCGCTTTCAAAAGCTTTCGGGCACTTTGGATGACAATCACTAACGCGGCAGCCCTGTCGCGGAAAGCAGCACCGTCCACATACCTTGAAGGGGGCCGTGTTCGGAACTGGATCCGGACTACAGGGTTTGGTGAACTGCGGCGTAAATTGCTCGCTCTGAATTTGGGCCCACTGTGGGTGAAGATAATGCTTATAAATCACGACACGAGAGCAGGACCTACTATAGGTGTGACTACGTTTCTGGATAGGACTACGAAAACCAGCATGCAATTTTGAACATTGAGCAGCCCATTGAGGGCGTGGCATGAAAACAATCAATTAAAAGAAACCAGAAACTGCCTGCACGAGTCTTCCATTAAGCGACCTCTGATGATTGGCAGCAGCCATGAAACGCGTCAGGTCTAACAATAAATAATCCAAGTAACTTCAGCGCCAGCTTCAGCCTTGAAAAAAATTACCGGAAGGTTCAGCTTGCCAAGTGTGCGCTTTCAAAAGCTTTCGGGCACTTTGGATGACAATCACTAACGCGGCAGCCCTGTCGCAGAAAGCAGCACCGTCCACATACCTTGAAGGGGGCCGTGTTCGGAACTGGATCCGGACTACAGGGTTTGGTGAACTGCGGCGTAAATTGCTCGCTCTGAATTTGGGCCCACTGGGGGTGAAGATAATGCTTATAAATCACGACACGAGAGCAGGACCTACTATAGGTGTGACTACGTTTCTGGATAGGACTACGAAAACCAGCATGCAATTTTGAACATTGAGCAGCCCATTGAGGGCGTGGCATGAAAACAATCAATTAAAAGAAACCAGAAACTGCCTGCACGAGTCTTCCATTAAGCGACCTCTGATGATTGGCAGCAGCCATGAAACGCGTCAGGTCTAACAATAAATAATCCAAGTAACTTCAGCGCCAGCTTCAGCCTTGAAAAAAATTACCGGAAGGTTCAGCTTGCCAAGTGTGCGCTTTCAAAAGCTTTCGGGCACTTTGGATGACAATCACTAACGCGGCAGCCCTGTCGCGGAAAGCAGCACCGTCCACATACCTTGAAGGGGGCCGTGTTCGGAACTGGATCCGGACTACAGGGTTTGGTGAACTGCGGCGTAAATTGCTCGCTCTGAATTTGGGCCCACTGTGGGTGAAGATAATGCTTATAAATCACGACACGAGAGCAGGACCTACTATAGGTGTGACTACGTTTCTGGATAGGACTACGAAAACCAGCATGCAATTTTGAACATTGAGCAGCCCATTGAGTGCGTGGCATGAAAACAATCAATTAAAAGAAACCAGAAACTGCCTGCACGAGTCTTCCATTAAGCGACCTCTGATGATTGGCAGCAGCCATGAAACGCGTCAGGTCTAACAATAAATAATCCAAGTAACTTCAGCGCCAGCTTCAGCCTTGAAAAAAATTACCGGAAGGTTCAGCTTGCCAAGTGTGCGCTTTCAAAAGCTTTCGGGCACTTTGGATGACAATCACTAACGCGGCAGCCCTGTCGCGGAAAGCAGCACCGTCCACATACCTTGAAGGGGGCCGTGTTCGGAACTGGATCCGGACTACAGGGTTTGGTGAACTGCGGCGTAAATTGCTCGCTCTGAATTTGGGCCCACTGTGGAAGAAGATAATGCTTATAAATCACGACACGAGAGCAGGACCTACTATAGGTGTGACTACGTTTCTGGATAGGACTACGAAAACCAGCATGCAATTTTGAACATTGAGCAGCCCATTGAGGGCGTGGCATGAAAACAATCAATTAAAAGAAACCAGAAACTGCCTGCACGAGTCTTCCATTAAGCGACCTCTGATGATTGGCAGCAGCCATGAAACGCGTCAGGTCTAACAATAAATAATCCAAGTAACTTCAGCGCCAGCTTCAGCCTTGAAAAAAATTACCGGAAGGTTCAGCTTGCCAAGTGTGCGCTTTCAAAAGCTTTCGGGCACTTTGGATGACAATCACTAACGCGGCAGCCCTGTCGCGGAAAGCAGCACCGTCCACATACCTTGAAGGGGGCCGTGTTCGGAACTGGATCCGGACTACAGGGTTTGGTGAACTGCGGCGTAAATTGCTCGCTCTGAATTTGGGCCCACTGTGGGTGAAGATAATGCTTATAAATCACGACACGAGAGCAGGACCTACTATAGGTGTGACTACGTTTCTGGATAGGACTACGAAAACCAGCATGCAATTTTGAACATTGAGCAGCCCATTGAGGGCGTGGCATGAAAACAATCAATTAAAAGAAACCAGAAACTGCCTGCACGAGTCTTCCATTAAGCGACCTCTGATGATTGGCAGCAGCCATGAAACGCGTCAGGTCTAACAATAAATAATCCAAGTAACTTCAGCGCCAGCTTCAGCCTTGAAAAAAATTACCGGAAGGTTCAGCTTGCCAAGTGTGCGCTTTCAAAAGCTTTCGGGCACTTTGGATGACAATATATATATATATATATATATATATATATATATATATATATATATATATATATATATATATGTATTATTATATATGATGCGTAGTTATAAGAAATAGATTTTTCTTTTGCTAATAACTTTGGTGCCAATGGGCGTATTTTCATGAAACTGTCCTAAAAAGTCCTCTATCTCAGTTCCTGGAAAGATTCAGGGTGAACACAAGTGTGACAATCCTGAAGCCACCTGTGAAACATGAAACATTTCCTTAAACAAACAAAATGAGGGGGTTTGTTTTGTCATTTAAATGATGGTTAGTGCTGTAGAAAGCAAAACTAGGACATTTTTTCTATGAGTTCTCAAATATCTTCCTTATCAATTTCAGCAAAACATTCTGATATGCAGACTGAAATATGTACTTTCATCACTTGCAGCAGCATGACAGTTAACTCTCTGGTGATCAACTGCAGCTTTACCACAGTGTTTTAATGAGCAATAAGAGTGTTAACATTCTGAATTTATTACAAAAGTGAGTCATGCCTAAATACGATCATGGTGGAATCAAAGCGGTAAAAGTGAAAACATTTCCTACAGAAGACTAAAGATTTTTCTAGTGAATGTAACTAGAATTTTCCATTCTATTAAGGATTTGGAGGTGAGGATTATGCGTCTCGTTCTTCACTGGTTATTATCATATCAAAACTCAGCAGCCAATTGAAATAAACTTCAATATAAACTTAATTTTCCCATCATTCGTGTGATGCCATCACATGTCCTGTACTAATCATCCCTGGACTGATGTAATGCCCTGAAACCATTTTGAACTCCTATTTCTTTGCATCAGTGGCCAAACAGAAGAACCCTGTTTAAGTCCAGCATACTGAAATCAGCTGCTTAGGGGGGCAATGGGTCCTATGTTTAAAGAGCTCAGGAACTAGAGCCATCCTCGAGAATTTTTCTGGAGGTAAACAAAACCAGAACAATGCCAACGTGTTCATTCTCTCTTATTCTTGTTTCTGGTTGGTATCTTCAAGGAAAGAAAAGAAATATGCGTAGTTCCCAGCTGAGTAAACATTGCAGACTTCAATATTGCCATTTAATATTGCGATTACAGGGCGGGAGTAAGTAATCACAGAAAGGAGAAACTAATACTAATATGAGGACCGAGTCACATTATTGTTGGGTGGGATAATCCTCGCCTCCAAGTCCTTAATATAAATCAAAATTCTAATCATGCTTGCTAGAAAATGTTTAATTCTATATCGGGACTGAGGCTTTAGATTATGCTTGTTCAAGGCTGTCTACTACCAGAGAGGTGACATCTACAATTGGTTTGCAGTAGAAAGTTTTGAAAGTGGAATCTGTAGACCAGTCTGCTGCTCTCATTATGTATTGTAACTGGGAGCCTAAGAGATAAGATTAGGAAGTCATAGCTCCCCTTACTAAATGAGCTACAAATCTGCTGAGGTTGATATCAGCCATTTCACCAACTAAACTAGCGTAGCTAAAGATACCATATTAAAAGGTTTCTGGAGAGTGATTAACAGTTGACCACCATTGGATTGCCATAGCTCTCTCGTATGGTCTCCATATTCTTTCAGGCCTTGGAGAATACAGAGTTTCGGTATCTCAGGTAAATGTGGGTACTGTTTATTCCAAACATATTTTCATTCTCCTGGCCATATTGAAGGAAACACCTTCTGGGGAGAAAACCATACCAGACAAATCTAGGGCTTCCAGATCAGTTACCCTTCAGCAGGAGACCAGACAAAGGAGCAAAGTGAGCTTTGCTGATAGTTGCTTCCTTGTCAGTTCGGAGTTTGTTGGCCATCATCTTTGGAATTTGAGGACAATATTTACATCCCAGAGAAAGGTGTATTTTGGGCAAGGAGAATTCGCTAAATGGATACCTCTTATGAGTCTACTTAACATTGGGCATTCACCTATTGGTTTTCCCCAGTCTAGGGAATGACCCACTGAGACTGCTGAGTGGTAGTTCACTGAGAAATAGCTAAGGCACAGGGAGGCTATCTCAGCTGGGACGTTGGTGACAAAGGAAATGGGGCCCCCAAGGAATCCAGACCCCATTTGTTGAACCAGCCCAACCAGCTCCTCCACCATCTTTTATGTGTTGCTTTGGCTCAAGAGCAGGAAATTAAGGCTTTGGATTGCTCCAAAAGGCCTGGCAGGAATCAATGGCTAACACCACACCATGAAATTTAGACAGCCTTGCAGAATCAAGGGATGCTGGAGGCCTGCAGGATCTAAGAGGAGATCCATAAGGCATGGCAGGTGGTTTGGGAAATCACAAGACATCTCTAGTAACAGGAAATAATGACTGAGCTCTTCACTTTGGTATGATCAGATACAGCTCTTTCCCCTGGCTGTGAGTGTCAGTCAAAACTCTGAGAATCAGTAGAAATGTGGAAAGGCATAATGCATAGGACTGACCAGTCCTGGAGAAAGGCGTTCATGGCCAGAGCCAGCGGAACCAGGCTCCATGAGAAGAACCTCATCAGTTGAGTGGAGAGGTGTGAGGTAATGAGGTCCTTATTGCCTGAACCTCCATCGATCTTGTAGGAGACGCAAGATTGTCTGGTTCAATTTCCACTGTCTGGACTCTCGAAGGTTCCCCGAATTTCAGTCCCCCACCACATTGCTGTGACCTGGGAGGTTATGGATATTCCACTGTTACTGAGATGTGGTGTTGGAGACAGTATTGCCAGAAGTTTTTTGTGATCTCCAGCAGGATTTTAGACTTGATCCCTCCTAGCCTGTTGATTTATTGTACTGGAGAGATGTTGTCCATCCTCAGTAAAATACAGCAACTGGATTTTTGTGCAGCTAGGGTCCTGATCGCGTAGGAGCCTGCCAGGAGTTCCAGACAGATTATGTGCACACTGGCTTCCTGAGGGCGTCTAACGCCATTTGGGACAAATATTGCTGCACACAGCTCCTCAACCCCATAGGCTGACATCCGATTCTACAGTGACATCGGGATGGGAGCCAGAGATGGCTCTGCCGTGACAGGCAGACATATGTTCCTACCACCACTGTTGCTCTGACCTGCTTTCTGGAAGGAGGCTTACTATCTCAAAGTAGGATATCCCAACTCTCTGCAGATGTTGGATATTGGGTCGTTAAAGCGCTCTTTACAATAGGAGAGTGGGAAAGATTTCCTGGATTGAGGACACTAAAAGGCCCACTGCCCTTGCGAGAACCCTCAAGGACATCCTGCCCTTGTGAAGGGCTGATTGCATCTCTTTTTGGATGGGAAAGATGTGCTTTTGAAGAATCGTTCTGAAACGTCTGGAACTCTATATGATGAAATGGTAATGGAACGAGAAAGGATTTTTTCTAACTTACTAGAAAGCTGAGGAGCAACTGTGTCTTGAGCCATCAGGAGGATATAGTTGACATATATTATAACATGCAGACCCCTGGTGCATAGATTGTCTACAAATGGGGGCATCACTTTGATGAAACACCAAGGGCCAGACAACAGACAAATGACAACAGACAAATTGAAGACTATTGAACTCATACCAGGAGAAAAATAACTTCACAAGGTAGGAAGGAGAGGTGGGTGAGGGGGTGTGAACAGGGAGGTAGAGATGAGAGGAGGAGGGATGGAGTCGGCTGAGTGTGGGACAAGGGTTGAGAGTGTTAACACAAGAGGAGATGAGAAAGAATGTAGACAGAAGTAATATGAGAACTGGTTTCAATTAATCCTCTTCACTGCAAGATACAATATTATAATGTTTGTGAGAAGCAGGTTGCTTGCAACATGTCTAAATATCTCAAACAGGGAAGTTACGTACTGGTACAATTAATGTAAGTGGGCTCAATGATCAGCTTAAAAGGAAGAATGTGGCAAAAGGCTTACAAATATGGAGAGCAGGCTAAATTTGTATACAGGAGACATATAAGGAGGGGGGCTAGAAAACACCTACTGGAAACATTGGGCTACACTTTATTGGCACACACTGTGCAGGAGACTACTACAACGGGGGTAGCAATCCTGGCATGCAGATATGTGATTGAGCTGAAACAGAAAATCTCTGATAGATATGACTTCTGGCTCCTAATAGAGTGCCAGGTTCTGCTTATGGGTCTAATTTTGATGATCCAGCAGTACTGATTATATATATACAGTGAACTGGCCTCATGTGTAACCCCGGTGATAACATGTGGGGATTTGAATATACATATAAGCAGTGGTCCAGGAGTGCCACCATCTGGAAACTACGTGGGTAGGAAGCCCATGGTTTTTCAGACAGTTCAGCAACTTGTGATGATTCATGGGTTTGTGGATGTCTTGAAAAGGGTAAAAGCCCCAGATCTAGGCTTTTTTAATATCCTCAGACCTAGTCAGTGGGGTAAAGATTGAGAAGTTTCCAGGGCTACTCTCGGGCCATAATCCCCTGATAAAAGAAATGCCCTTTTTGGTAGGTAAAGGCCAGACGCAGACTTGGTTGTTTGACAGGTTGTTTGACAGGGGGTCTGTTATCCAATGTAGATTAAATTGATCATATGAATAGCTGGATTCCTGCCTTCATGGAGGTTAATAAATGTCGTGAAAGCTGGAATAAGTGGGAGACCATTAGTTAGTTTTAGTCTGCATAGGTAGAGGACCCAATCTGGAGTGGAGTAGTGTGGCTCACTGGTTAGAGGCGGCAGGCCCGAGAGCAGAAGTCGGCCCTGGACCAGGGTTCAATTCCCGACGCGGCAGGGTCATGGACCTTGGTCAGCGGACTCGATAATTCTCGCTTCGGTGCTTACTCTAATCAGGGGTTCCACTCGGCAACTCTGGGCATCAGCTTGCCTAATCTCCACAACGGCCCCACCAATTCCGGGGATGCCTGGCTCCACCATGGGGACTTCCAGCAAGGGACCATCCCACAGGGAAAGCCAGGACGGGTTCCCCAGAGTTATATAGCGCCAGGAGACCTATGGACGGGTAGCAGTGCGCTTTACAAGCTCAAAAAAAAAACAACAACATCTCAGTAGTAAAAAACCAAATGTAAAGATCTTGGGGACCTGGAGGCACAGCTTGTCAGAGCAGTTGCTGTAGGGGCTGATCTGCAGGAGATACTCTATAGGATTATGGCAATCAAAGTAATTATTAAAAATATACATTCAGAGAAGGGAACTGAAGAATATTTAGCATGTAGGGCCTAGGTCTATGAATATAGTATTTATTTGTATTTCTAGATTTTTTACAGTGCTAGCCGGACCCGAAAGTTTCCGTGGGCTTTAGATATAATGCAGGATCATTCCATAGAAGTACGTACAAATATACAGATCGTTCCTAAGAAGTACATACATATATACAGACCAAGAAGAAAGTTGTGTAATCAAGGTCGTTACAAAAAAGAGGACATTAGAAAAGCACAAGTTAATGGTGTGAATGACAAAGAAGAAGCTTAACCAATCAAATGCCCACCTTAAAGAGCCAAAAAGGATTGGGTGTGATCATTGGGACTGTAGCTTAGTTAGTTTGAATATTAAAGTATTTGTTGAGCAGATGGTATTTAAGATCCAGTTTGAAGCATTGAAAGGATGGGTTACAGTGTATATCTCTAGTGAGTGAGTTCCAGATCCTAGGAGCATTTCCAGAGAATGAGCGAGCCTGTGAGAATTTTTTTTCAGTTTAGGAGGTATGACAAGAAGTGAGTTGGAGTTTCTCAGAGCCCGGGTTCTTCCTGCTTTGGAAGGTTTGGAACCCAGGTAGTTTGGGTTATGAGTGAGAAGGGCTTTGTGGGTGTTGCAAACAGTCTTTTAGATGCATCTTCCTTCAATGGGAAACAAATTGAGGTTCTTGAGGCCCGGTGAAATGTTCTCAAACCGTTTAACACCTGTTAGTACCCGGGCAGCTATGTTGAGAACTGTTGTAAGGGGGCAAGGTGGGTAATCAAAGTTCCTGTGAGGATGGTATGCTATAATCCAGTTTTGTGAGGACAAGAGACTGCACTAACCTCTTAAAATCATCAGGCAGATTAAAAGGGTTGATTTTCTTGATATTTTTAAGAGTTTACCGTGCTCCTTTGGCTGAGTTGTTGATGTGGTCTTTCATTGACAGTTTTTTTTCCAGAGTGATGCCCAAGGACTTTACGCAGTTGGATAGTGTTAGGAGAACAGTTTCGGGCATCCAAGTTATTGAGCCAATCATGGATTGATAGAGGGTTGTTATTTGGAGAGAAAAGTAGTATTTCAGTTTTGTTGAGGGCCAGCTTTAAGTGGTTGGTGCTATGCCAAGTTTGTACCTTGATTATTATATCATTCAGATACATGATGTCACTTTGTGATTTAATTTTGTAATAAAGAAGGGTTTAATCGGCATAAAGGTGAATTTTCTCTGCTGCTTGATCCGGGATAACAGTAAGAGGTTCCATGAAGAGATTTCAAAGAGATGGGGAGAGAATTGAGCCTTTGGGTACATCATGAGGAACTAGTGTTGGTTGTGAGAGACATTTGTTGATTTTTATTTGTTCCGACCGATGTTGCAGGTACGAGGTGAACCAACTAAGGAATGTGCCATTGATACCACTGCAGTTCTTGAGTGTCTCAATTAATGCTGGGTGATTAACAGTATCAAAAGCTGCAGTAGGATTAGGAGGCATGTGTCACATTCATCCAAGTATCTGCAAATGTCATCCGCGATATTGAGCATAGCAGTTTCTGTGCTACAGCCATTCCTGAATCCGGAGTGGAAGGTGTTATGGAGATGGAATTGCTCTGTATGTTGGCTGAGTTGTGGAAGGATGCATTTCTCCATTGTTGTGGCTAGGAACAGGAGTTTGGTGATAGGTCTGACATTATTGAAGTCATTAGGGTCAGCCCCTGTTTTTTTTTGAAGGATGCATTTCTCCATTGTTGTGGCTAGGAACAGGAGTTTGGTGATAGGTCTGACATTATTGAAGTTATTAGGGTCAGCCCCTGTTTTTTTTGTGTGGGTGTGATTTGGCCTAGGTGGAGGGAGTCAGGTACATGTCCTGAGATGAAAGATGCGTTGATGATTTTTGTTCAGAATAGGGCGATGATATGGTTGAAGTTTTGTTCTAATTTGCCCCCATTTCCCACAGCATATCTTTTTTACTGTGGGGAAATATTATTAAACAGTGTTTATCAAACCAAAGGTCAGTGAGTAGGGGGCGTGTTCAAAGGTGTAGCTACACACATTTTCTAATGTTGATGGGAGGTGATCATTGGTGTGGGATGTGTGTTCCAAGTTTGCAATTATATTGTAGACTTCATTTTCTGTCATGGGTTTGAAGTCAGACCAATTAGAATAATTTTTCAGTTGACGAAGATCATAGTTGACATCAGTTTTTCTTGGGGCCATTCAGTCAATAGGTAATAGTGAAAGGGAGCAAGTTATTGGCTCTTCGGATGAGGCAAGCGCCTGTGTATGGAGACATACAGGAAATAAGAGACAAGTGGGCCAGGTGGTTACTACCTCAGATGCGGTCTTGGGGCTATTCAGCGAATTTTATGGGGAACTATATCGGGCAGAGGAGGCACCCATTGAGATTGACATTGCTCAGTGCTTTAAGTCTATTAAAGGATGTAGGATAGATGTTGAAAACAGGCTGCCCTAGATGCTTCATTCGAGGTAGAATAAATTAAGGAAACATTTAACGCGTTTCCTTAACACGTTTAAGCATTACCAGCAGGAAAGGCTGTCTATACAGATAAAATTTTGTTGGAATTTTAGAAAGTGTTCTACTCAGTGATGGAGTTGGATTTAGTAAATACTATCAGTGAAGTGCAATGAGGTTAACAGGCTCCAGCTTCTTGGATTTCCATGAATATTGTAATATTTAAAAAGTTGGGGAAGCCACCCATACCACAGATAAATAGTGACACCAAGCTGTATGCTACGATCATGGTCTCTAGGCTAGAAGAGGCTATTCGGAGATTGGTATCTCCATGGCATCATGGCTTGATTCCTGGTAGCGGAACCACTGACCATGCCAGATGGATAAACTCCTTGTTTGATAAGGCCAGAATATCAGATTAGCCTATGGCTGTGTTACTACTGAATGCCGAAAAGGCCTTTGATCGGGTTGGATGGGATTATTTGTGGGTGGTACTTATATGAAATCAGCTGGATTTGGGCTGTATTATAGCTGTTCAGGAATCTATAGCAAGACTGCAAATAAAGGGAGGTGAGCCGGGGGGTTTTCAATTAACAAGAGGGACAAGGCAGGGAGGCCCATGCTCGCCCCTTTTGTTTGCACTCTACATCTACCCCAGATGTCTTCAAACTTTTTGATGCTGAGACCCCCTTATCAATTTTTTTTAGCCGTAAGGATCCCCCTCCCGACAAAAATTTCTAGAACATGGTACTGCTCATCAACAACAACTATTGACAAACGCCCCCATTTCCCACAGCATATCTTTTTTACTGTGGGGGAAAGATTATTAAACAGTGTTTATCAAACCAAAGGTCAGTAAGTAGGGGGCGTGTTCAAAGGTGTAGCTACACACAAAAGACCTAATTTATCAGGAACTGGCATAGGGCAGAAATGCACAGTATTTATGAAATATGGTGCTTTCCTGATCTTTACCCTTACGTTGGCACACAAATAACTGTCTAGCACCAACATAAGCAGGATTGTTTTTGCACAAGAAGGGGCACCTTCCTTCACAAAAAATATCCAGAGAGGTTTTTCCTCTTTCTATGTGAGCTGCAGAATGCAGGACACATGGAAAGAGGAAAAACCGAGACATGAAAACATTTCTCCTTGTTACGCCTCCGCTGGTGAGGCATAAGGTTTTGGTACTGCCCGAGGTTTACGTGATTTTGTAAATCTGGGGCAGCACCGAAATCCATAGGTGTTGCGTGGGAACCCCCAGGAAACGCCCATGGAATGCCTCCTTGACACAAAGTAAGGCAACACAGTGACTTGCTCTGCTTTGTCTTACTCCATATCTATGAGGCCATGCAAATCCAAGCAGGGTGACTTTGCGCTGCCTCATAGATATTATTGAGATGCTTGGCTGTCGGAGTGTCAGAAACAAGTGATGCTCTGGCGGCACAAGCCTCTCATAAATAAACTCCAAAATATTCTGTACGTTTGTTTTAGGTCTTTAACCATCAGATAGCTACATATTAAATATTAGGCAGCTTAAATGAAAAAATGCATTTATTAGTTGTTAACTCGGAGGGAAATGCACTGTAGTAGATTAGAGAACCTCTATTAGTTAATGCACTACTCGGGTCTTTGTGCAACTAGAGATCCGCAGAATTAAATCTTGGTTGGTGCAGTGGAGAATAGTGACTTGTGTATTTTTAGAGTTATGAGGTCATAGCCTGTGACAGAAGCACTTTGAATATGTAAGTCATTATTTTATACTTGCATTACACACAGTATAAGATAGGCTGCTACAAAATGTGAAATTAGTTTTACGATAAAATGGGACTTCCAAAATGTAGCGTTTAGTAATACCAGAGCGTATGTGATGCAATTTTGTTTTTACATACCTGTCCCGTCAACACCTTCTTAGGGGTACTGTTGTTAACTCTTTGCACTATCAATCAAAAAAACAAAATCTTTGTCATCACAAAGCTTGGAGTGATTTGATGAATTAAAGCCAGAACTGGCTCACAAGCATCCTTTACATGTGCAGATTAACTCACAGCTCACATTTCCATTTCATTGAGGCAAGCAGGCACAATGGCTTTTCACAGCACAGGAGACTCAATTAATGAAAATTCAGCGGAAACATTTTAAAGATTGGAATTATCCATCCGGGACGGTTGTCTTTTTTCCAAAGCGAACAGCAAACATTTTGGATTCCAGGCACAAGTGTGCCTTGGAATGCGCGTCCCCCTTCCCAGGACTCCAAACCCCCCTGGGGGTCACTCCCACAGATTAAAGACACCTGATCTACCCACTGATAAGGAAAAAATCACCTCTGCCTCTAGCTCCTCTAGGGAAATTTTTAAAATATTCAAGTCCTTAGTCACCCCACCTATTCACATTGCTGATATCAGTCTCGCACAAACTCGCTGTAGGGAACTAGCTAATTTCTTTACTTCAAAAATAACAGACATTTATTCCACTTTCCATGATACACCATGGATATCAGTATCACCCCCTAGTCTGGAGATAAACCTTCTTGAGACATTTCCCCCTCTCGACTGCCCTGAGGTTCAATCACTTCTGCGCAACCTGAAATCAGGTTCACCAGTTGATGTAGCACCCCCCACCATGCTCAATCTGGTCTCCGATGCTGTGGCCCCGGTGATTAAGGAGGTAATTAACACCTCACTCGCAGCTGGGGTAGTCCCCCTCCACTGGAAACATGCAAGAGTAAAAGCATTACTGAAAAAGCCCAACCTCAATCCTGACGAGTGGGCTAACTACCGCCCTATCTCTCTGCTGCCCACAATTAGTAAACTGACTGAAAAGTATGTCAATTCTGTGCTTTCCACCCATCTAGAAACCCATAATTTACTGCATTCCACCCAGACCGGTTTCAGATGCAAACAAGGAACCGAAACGGCTCTGGTGGGAGTCATTGAGGAAGCGAGAAGGATTGTAGATGAGGGAAGCTGTGCAGCCATATTATTATTAGACCTCAGCGCGGCCTTTGACACCGTTAATCACCCTATTCTGATTCAAAGGATGGGTGAGGTGGGTGTCACTGGGACCGCGCTGAAATGGCTGCAATCCTTCCTCTCTGATCGCACATTCTCTGTGTTTGAGGATGACATCTCTTCTCCTCCTGCGCATCTTCGCTGTGGCATTCACCAGGGTTCATCCCTCAGCCCTACATTATTTAATATCTATATGAGGCCTTTGGCTGAAGTGGTGTTGCCCTGGGGAGTGCAACTAGTGATGTATGCTGACGACACGCAGCTCATTATCACCCTTTCTGATCAGATGTCATCATATGATAAACTTTCCTCTTGCCTTAGCAAGGTTCGTGAGTGGATGGATGCCTCCTTCCTGAAACTCAACGGAACAAAGACGGAGATCATGATGCTGGGGCATGATGCTCCAACCACGGTAGACGGATGGTGGCCTACCACCCTGGGTCACCCCCCTTCTCCCAAAAAGAAAATTAAAAGTTTAGGGGTTTGGTTAGATCCAGCTCTCAACTTTTTGGCACAAGCGCAGAAGGATGCAGCGACCTGTTTTGCCTTGATGAGATCTTTTAGAAAAATCATTGAATTGCTTCCGTTCGAGGCAAGGAGGATATTAGTCCAGGCCTTGATTCTAACACGCCTGGACTACGCTAATGCAGTATACTTGGGAGCACCACTAGGGACACTCAGGGTCCTTCAGACAGTACAGAATTGTGCTGCCCGGATGCTCCTAAAGATACCACGTAGAACCTCCACCAGACCAGCACTCCGACAACTCCACTGGTTATCAATACAACAAAGGATCGAATTTAAGGCTATGACTATGGTTACAAAGCCTTGACCAATACGGGTCCTGGTCTAATTCAACCGTTGTTCTGCCCATATCAAACCAATAGGACCCTGAGATCTAGTAGTAAGAACTTTCTGGCAGTCCCAAGAATAAGGAGAACCCGTATGGGCGGCAGACGTCTTTCTGTCCAAGCAGCTAAACTTTGGAACAACCTGCCGGACCCTATTCGGATGGAAGAGAACCACCTTAGGTTTAGAAAAATGTTAAAAACCTTCCTATTTCTTTAATCTCTCGGGTGATGAATTGGTTCACTGCAGCGCTGGGATGCCTCCGGGTAACCACGCGCTATAGAAATGAGTATTCATTCATACTGAAGACAAATGTGCTAATCACCCAACTAGTATCTCCTGCTTTTAGTCCAAAGATGCTTGCATATGCAGATGACATTGCGCAAGTTACACCTGATTCTGAAGGTGCTGTAAAGGACTTCAGGGCATATTATCAAGGGATAAAATTATCGCCGGTTTAGTGGCAGAAAACTGCTGCTAAAGCGGCGATAATGGGCTTGATAATATGCCCTTGAGAATTCCAATAGAAGCCCATGTTCCCACCAGAACATGGACTTCTATTGGAATTCTCAAGGGCATATTATCAAGCCCATTATCGCCGCTTTAGCTGCAGTTTTCTGTCGCTAAACCGGCTATAATTTTTAACGCCGTTCTTGATAATGTGCTCCGTAGAGAGTGAGGCCCTAATGTTTGGTATGGTGTGCGGCTACTCCCTGAACAAAAGCAAGACCCAGAATGTAGTTAATTACTGGATCTAATTGGAAGAAAACCGTAAGGTCGATCAAGCAGTGAATTTAGGGATAAACATCACGGATACAGTTGAACAGATAGTCAAACTAAATCTAGCTCCAGTTTTGAAGAAAACCTAGGATGATTGCAGGTGAACGGACAACTTGCACCTAACAATAATTAGACTGTATAATTTAATTAAAATATTGTTTTTTCCTACAGTATTTTTTTTTAAGGCCTTCCTCTTAGAATTTGAAAAATGCAGGGTTAAGAGGAGGGAGGAGATATTGAGTTTTGTTTATGTTCGCACGCGAGAGCTAGGAGGTCTCTTACATTTTTGATGTTGTCAAAGGCAAGGTGTGGGCAGTACTGCATTTGATGTATTATTAGTGGGCAGCCACTCTGCAATATATGAGGATTTTGATTGTGGGCAGGCAAACTGAAGATCAGGCATCAGAGAAACTACCCTCCATCTATGAGGTGTTAATGGGAGTTGGTCCAAATCATGCTTCTTATGGGCGTTTGAGCTCAATTACTTCAAGAAAGTAAAATGTTGGGGTGGAGCAAGATGGCGTCTGGCTAGGCGGCTGGAGGAGAACGCTCCTTTCCTGACCTGCTAAATTATGTAAAACTGGACGGATCACGATATATCTTTAACATCCCGTAAAGTGCAAAAGCTTTACTGAACACCGAACCCCTCTGCAACATACCCGAATGAGGCTCGAAGAGATCCCTGGCTCAAATCCGGCGGTGGCAGCCGAGGTGCGAGACCCGAAGAGACGTCAGCAATTCCTGTGTTCCCGGCTGAGCAGCGCTGTAGGCGGAATCCGCGGGACAGGCAACAGAGTGGACTGGGTGGAGCACGGAGCTCGCGGAGTCGGCAGCACTAGCACCAGACGGCGCAGGAGGCACAGTGGAGCTCAGAAGAGCAGAGTGCCTGTCGAAGCGCTGCAGTGACTGAAACGACTGCCAAATCGGAATCTAAAACGAGGATACTGGCAGTGGAGCAAATGGTGGTGGTATACAGCGCAGCTGAGACAAGAGCAGCGCAAAATAGTAAACGGCTGCAAGGGCTGCAAGGCTGATTCTGGCATCAGGGGTAAGTCAGAAGCAGCGTCTGTGGTCAGAAGGGCTGCAAGAGAGACTTTTTCCTTGACAGCTTTTACAGGCAGGATTGTGAGAGCAAGAGACAATACACCAAAGTGGACCCTGACCCTGAACCTGAGTCTGAGTTGGGACTTGACTAACGCTGAACGGATAAGAGTTTTTCAGCGATATCACAGCTCAGAAGCAGAAGCGGAGGGTAGAAAAGTGGCTGAAGCAGCAGGGATTCCCGTGGGGGTTAAGATGGCACCGAAAAACACTCGAGGGGGAAAGCCTAAAGCTGCGGAAACAGGGGAAAATCTTGGCAAACAAATTCTGGGCAGGTCACGAGAAAACAAGGGGGAGACAAGGCTAAGGATACTCACCCCCAATCTAATAGCGCTCTGAATGAGGAAGGGGCAGCCGCCTGGAGCAAAACGAGAGCCAGAAAACAGGCTGCAATAAATGCGGCACAGCTAACAGGACAACTGAAGGGCATCGCCGGGTATTTTTCTCCCTCTAATATAATTAACGCAACTAAGCCGGATACTGTCAACACGCTTGAACTACCAAGTACCCCAACGGCAGAGGCTCAGTGGGGCAACATCATGGACCTCAATGATATTGTGGATGGTATAGAGGAAGACATACGCCCCACCGAAGAAACAGCAGCGGCAACGTCAATGGGGGTAAGCTTGGATACCACCACTAGAGGGACTCCAGATACAGCTCCAGCCTTAGTAGGCGCTCTAGTGCCTCGGGCTTGCTGGTAACGTTACATTGGTTGCCCATTCGCAAGAGGATCGCCTTTAAGGCTCTGACCTTGGTCTATAAAGCTCTTCACAAGGAGGGAGCTAAGTACCTCCAAAAGAGACTGGTCTTTTATCATCCGACCAGGTCTTTGAGGTCGGAATCCCTGCACCTTGCTGTTGTCCCTCGGGTAAAGAAAGCGCGCCTTGGCGGGCGCTCTTTTGGATTGCTGGCATCTCAGCTATGGAATTCTTTGCCGCTGGCCCTGCGGGGAGCCACTAGCTTGCTGGCTTTTAGGAAGGGCCTTAAAACGTGGCTTTTTATTCAGTAGCCGTTCTCTCTTGAACTCCTGGCTCACTGCTCTTTTAGTCTTTCATTTGGTGTTATGTTATTATGTTGCAGCTGTCTTTTGCCTTCTCCAATAAAAGCGCCGGGACACTCTTTTTGAGTAGCCGTGCGCTATAAAAATGAACCAATAACATAACATAACATAACATACAACGTCCAATATAGCGCAACACACTGGGTTATTGCTTGGTACAAGAAATAACTGCAGATGGTGGCCTGAGCGGACAAGAGAACAATGTAGACCCAGCAGACAACTTTTACTCGGTTACAGACGGGTCTGATACACCTAAGGACACACAGTCTGACCTGGAAGAGAATGATGAGATAAATACAGACTCAAGTCTGGTCATGAGTCCGGAAGGGAGAAGCGGATCGCCAAAGGGGAAAGACCATGAACAAAGGAAAAAAAGATTGTCTAGGCGTCAGAGAAGCACGCAATCACAAGAGAAAGCTGGTAGCAGCCGTAGACGAGTCAGCGAGGCGAGCACTGAGACAGAACCTGGTCTAAACTGGGATTACTCAGCCACTCAGCATATCTACAACGAGATAGAGAATGAGAAGGAGGAGGATCCTAGTGCTGGGGGGGCACATGGACAAACACCTTCAGCGGAACCCACGCTCCAATTAATTCTAAATTCAATTAAACAATTACAGGATGCAACAAAGGCAGAGGGGAAGAAAAACCACTTAGCAACCAAGCAACTACAAGGAGCTATTAAGAAGGTAGCCAAGATATGCACAGCCACCAATACAAGGATGACACACTTGGAGGACAGAACGGGCATGGTGGAAGACCAACTAGCCAAAGACTCAGCAAGATTGATGGGGTACGAAAAACGGATGGTGGATGCCCAGTGGAAGCTAGAAGATCTAGAGAATCGGCAGAGACGGAATAATCTCCGAATCCTGGGTATAGAGGAAGGGGCAGAAGGCGGAGATATCAGGGCATATACCCTGAGAATGTTTAAAGGAGCTTTCCCAGAATTAAACCATTGGGACTGGGATAGGGAGGTTCAAAGGGTACATCGATTCCCAATGACTTTAAAAAAGAAAGGGCCCACCGTCACTGCAACCACTGCTGCTGAGGGGGTACCAAGACCAAGAGCTATTTTAGTGTATTTTGGCAACTTTTTACTGAGGGAGGAAGTATATGCAAAAGCTCGCCCCAATGCCAAACGGCTATTCGAAAGCCAGTCCTTTTTTTCAACCCCAGATTACTGTCATAGCACAGTCGAAAGAAGATGGAGACTCAGGGAACTACTGGATCCATGCCACAAGATGGGCTTGCAAGCATATCTAATGAACCCGGCAAAACTTAAAATAATATATATGAATTCCACCAGGGTTTTCTTTTCCGAAATTCAAGCAAAAGAATATATGGACACAATACGTGTTAGTGGAGAGAGCAGTAATGAAGCGAGGGATAAACCTTGAAGGCTTATCTGATGATGTTTTTTTTTTTTATTAACTCGCGCATTCAGACAAAGTCTGAAAGTTTGGTCTAAAAATTGATTTAACTTGTCCAAAATATATAAAGAGATAATATATGGATGAAAGAGGACAAGGGGCAAAGGGGTTGGGAATATTGGCGGGGGACAAAACAAGGACAATGGCACATAATGATGAGGATAACGGTAAAGCCATGGTGATTTGGGAGAAGGGGATGTGAAGATGTGAAGATATTAAACTGAAGTAATCTATTTAGGAGACACAATGCAATTTTAAAGGTCGGTAAGGGGGAGTCGATAGCCAGACTCCATCACAGAGGCCAGCGGCCTGCTTGCTCTAACATTTGGGGGGGAGGGGGGGAGAAGAAGGGGGGGGGAATAAAACAAAAAATTCCTCACATCAAGATAAGATAAAACAAGAGGAGGATCAGAGAAATCAAATTTTAAAAGATGAGAGAATAGAAGGAAGGCTGAATGTAGATATGAGGATAAAACAAGAATATCAATGCGGATAGGCACATTGAATGTTTGTGGATTAAATGATGGAAGGAAGCGAAGGGAGGTGAAGGAGTACTTAAAAACCATGCATGTTGATCTGCTTTGTCTACAAGAGACGCATATAGAGGTGGCCCAAAAGGGATTACTGGGGCAGCTAGGGTTCCAACTGCTTTCTTACACGACACAAGGGACAAAGACTCGAGGGGTGGCTGTATTAGCACGATATGGTGGTGTGGTTGTTAAAAGACAAAAAGCAGATCCATATGGGCGCTGGGTGCTGATGGAATGCCAGATGAAGGGGTTTAATTTTACTCTATGCTCTCTGTACGCTCCGACAGTTGATGACCCTGAAATGATTAATGGGATGAATACACAATTGTCTAACTGGCCACAGCCTTTGGTGATATGTGGGGATCTAAATATTAATGGCCTGAATGGGCTATGGAAGAATGATCCCAAAAAATTTGTGGGGAGGAAAAAGAGAAGCCATGCGGCTTTGATTAGGCTTATGGAAGACAATGGCTTAATAGATTTGTGGGAACAGCAATATAATGCTGGTGGGGGAAGTACGTATTTTTCGGCACCCCACAAATCATTAGCAAGGCTAGACTATTTTTTGGTCTCCCCTACAATAGCAGCTGTGGGAAAGGTGTATAGGCTCCCTAGGGTCATTTCAGACCACAATCCGCTGATTTTAGATATTTCAATCCCAACGCAATATAAACAAACCCCAAACTGGTCTTTCGAGAGGGCCCTATTACATGATGCTAAGTATATAGAGTATATGAGAGAATGGTTGAAATAGTTTTTAGAGGTAAACAGAGGAACAGCATCACTTGCTACAGTTTGGGATACACTGAAAGCAGGCATAAGGGGAGAGACACTTAGATATTCAATAAGACGAAATAAGACAGAAAGGGAAGAGATGGCAGAGAAAATAAGAACGGTGGCTAATATTGAGGAAGAACTCGTAGCAGCCATCTGGTCTAAGCAAGATATTACAACAATATTGCAGAAATTAACAATCGCTAAAGCTGCAGTGGGGGAAATACTCGCATCTAAAGCAGCAGGGAAATACCTGGCATGGAGGAAGGAACAATACGAATATAGCGAACAGATCGGCTGCATACTAGCAATTCGAACAAGGCAGGCAACCACAAAGGGTGATATTGCGGAGATCACGCTTCAAGATGGAAGCAAAGTAACTACACCCAGGGATATATGCACAAGATTTCAAGAATTCTATCAACTACTTTACAGCCCGGATCAAGGGGCCGAGATAAGGGATATAGAGGAGTTTTTAGAAGGTGCAAACCTAGAAAGGCTGGATGAGGCCGATAAAGGGGCTCTGGAAACAATATTTAATCGAGGGGAAATGCAGAAAGCCATTTCTGATCTCCCATCCTGTGGTTTGGTCACCAGACCACAGGATCATCTTCGTGCCGCGCAGGAACGAATCCTGTGGTCTGGTCACCAGACCACAGGATTCGTTCCTGCGCGGCACGAAGATCACTAAGGACTCGTGCTGGCTACCGGCGAACCGAACACGGCCGCCTGGTGCTCCCTGCCGTGCCCTCACGCAGGCTCAAAATGAACTCTGATGACCATCCTCGGTCGCTTCCAACTACGGTACTCCCCAGTACTCCCAAAATCGGACAACCTTGTCCTGATGACGATCCTGACTGACGTGGATCGAAACGCCGTCGACTCTCCAGCTTATTAATAGGCGTACTCTTCTAATGTGGTTCATACAATGGAAATAAATCGTTTTAATCTGTGATATCACTCTGTCACATGATTTTGAGCCACTCACTGTAGATTATTTGCACCTGATTCACAGTGCGTCGTCCATGCTGTTCACTATTGCACTTGCGTCGCCACCATCACCACAGTCACTTTTTCTAGAGCACCAAGTCCTATATGGTTGTCATCTAATTGAATGTATGCAGTGCTGCACTTAACTGTATAGTACCGACCATGAATGTAAATTATAAAATAAGATGATTTAATATCTTGTCTTTAAACAAATTGAGTGTTCTCCTTTCTCCTTGCTAGCAATGCGATACGCATGCTTGATTAATTGACGGTATCATTTTCACCTATTGGGACATTGTTTTGTGAATATACCTTTTTTCATAAAGCACTTTCTCTAATGTAAATATAGCCAATAATCTTGACATCCACTATTGAAATGTCGGTGGGTTTACATCCTTCCACAACGTTGCTATACATAGCCGGCTAAGTGTCATTGCTAAATATACAAACTCATGATGAGGGACTGCAACATTGTCCCTTGCTACCCCAAGAACCATAACTTCATCCGTTAATTTCATGACGATCCCTAAAGATTTCTCAAAAAACTGCTCCAAAGATCTTTTGTATATATCTAGAGCAGGGCATGAGGCAAACATATGTATAGTATCGGCTTGCGCCGATTGACACCTTGGACAAACTATCCCAGTCGTTCCACCCCATCGCGCAATTCTATGCGGTGTATGATAAAGCTCATGTATCGTTTTATACTGTTGCGTTTGAAGATTTGCTACTCTTAGCACTGAAATAGATAATTTAAGAGATTTTTCAGCCTCTGTCCCTGATAGATTTAACTTAGTCTTCCATTTTTCGCACATCCTATCACAATCGTCCTCTTTATACTTGCCAATTTCCCCATATAGTTGGGATATCGAGCAACCTTCCTTGCTTCTCACATATTCCATTACTTCCTCTCCTTTAAAGTTAATATCGCCTCCCTGCTTTTTTATCAGGACCGACCTAACCTGCAAGTATTTGAAAAAATCTCTTTGCTCTAAGCTGTAGAACTGCTGCGCCTGCTCAAATGTTATTAAGCCTGTTGAGCCTACCAAATCCCCTATAATTTTGACCCCTGCCATATCCCATCTCTTCAGTACATGATCATGAAAGATCCCAGGTAATGATGGATTGTTAAATAAAGGGGTATAGTAATTCATCCTCCCTAATTTTATTTTCTTCCTAATCATGGACCATACTGACATTGCCGCACCTAAAATCTTGAACCTTACTTTTTTATAGTAACTACTTTCATTGAACACTAGCAGCCACTCATTAGAGTTTTTAACTAACAACTCATATACATCCGGGGCACCCTCATCTCCCCTCCACCTATCCTTCACATTACCACCCAATAGCCCCCTGATGTATTGTAGAACAGTGGTCCAGTAATACAATTTGAGGTCGGGCGCCACCAGACCGCCCCGGTCTCTCGATAAAGACAGATATTTCAATCCCCGTCGTGTTTTACCTTTCGCCCATATAAATCGGTTCATGACTCCCTCTAATTCCCTAAACCAATTGTTATTAAATTTTAAGGGGATAGTCCTAAATAAGTACAACACTTTTGTCAAAAACAGCATCTTTATTATGTTACACCACCCTATTGTTGTTAAATGCAGCTTGCTTAACTTATCTAAGTCTTTTTTAATTTTTGTTATCATCGGATTCATGTTCTTTTCCACTATCTTTGATAAATCAGATGTTACTGTTATACCTAAATAGACAGCCGACTTCGTTATTCTCTGGTCCACCATCTCAACTTTCTGATTTACTACAATTTGTGTTTTGCTCTGATTTAATTTATAGCCTGACAAACTACCAAAAGCGGCGGCTTCCCTCTCTATTTCCACTATTGCCTGGGCCGGATCAGTAGATGTTATGGCCAAATCATCCGCATACCCCAAGATTTTAGTTCCATACCCATTCAAAATAACTGGCATGATGCTTCCATTGAGCTCTATCCTTCTTATAAATGCATCTATATATAAGGCGAAGAGTAGCGGGGAGCAGGGGCACCCTTGCCTTGTCCCACGTCCGATTTTTATTACCCTGCTTAGCTCTCCCATAATTCTTAGACTGATCCTTGGATTTTACATAAAGCCTTCAAGGCCCCTATACAACCACCCCCCAGCTTTACTTTTTTTAACACCGCCCAGAGAAAGCCCCACGAGACCCTATCAAACGCTTTTTCAGCATCCAACAATATTAACGCCATAGGGTCTTGTGAGGCTTCCACTCCATCAAATAATGTACATACCCTTCTTATATGTTCTGCTGTCCCCCTATCGGGAATGAACCCATGTTGTCGGGGAGAGATAATCTTCCCTATCACCATGCTCAATCTACTAGCCAAAATCTTTGAGTTTATCTTTGTATCGCTATTCATTAAACTTATAGGTCTATAGGACCCAGGATCAGTTGGGGGCTTGTTTTTTTTAAGAAATACAACCATTGTGGCCTCTCCCCAAGACTCCGGAGGTGCAACTCCCTTTTGTATATTAGTCATGAGGTTATAAATATCTTCTTCTAAACAGTGTAAACATTTTTTATAGAATTCTAATGGTTTTAGGTCTGGACCTACTGCCTTCCCTGCAGGTAGATCCTTTGTTGCTCTCTGTATTTCCTCCAATGTGAAACTAGTTTCCAAAGCTTTACTATCCTCTATTGTTAACTGCTCTAATCTCGCACTCTCTAGATATCTCTCTATCTCATCGTCATCCCCACTATTATCAGGGTCGTACAATTCCTGATAAAACTCCTGAAATACGGAGCATATCTCCCCTGGTGTTTTTACTGCCGCCCCTATCTTTGTCTTAATTTCTGTTATCTCCCCTTTAGTAGCTGCCTGCCGTGTTCGAATAGCTAATATCCGACCAATCTGCTCGCTATATTCATATTGATCTTGCTTCCAGGTCAGAAACTTTCCTGCTGCTTTAGAGGCAAATACTTCTCCCACTGCTGCTTTTGCAATAGCTAAATTATATATTATTCCCGTGGTGTCTTGGTTAGTTCTGATCGCTTCTCTAAGTTCTCTTTCAATACGGGCAACTATCTTTATCTTTCCTTCAATCTCTTCCTTCTCCCTCTTATTCCGTTTGATAGAATAGCTCATTGTCTCATCCCTCAAACCAGCCTTCATAGTATCCCAAACTACCGCCGGGGAGGCGGTCCCTCTATTTATCATAAAGAATTCTTTGAGCCATCCTTCCATCTGAGTAACATACTTAACATCTTGTAGCAGAGCTCTCTCAAATGTCCAATTTGAGCCCTTTTTTTGATAATATGGGGCCTTTAAATCTAAAAGCAGAGGATTATGGTCTGACATCACCCGCGGTAATTTTTTGACATTAGCGATAGATGCTATCGAGGGTGATATCAGAAAATAATCTAGTCTTGCTAAAACTTTAGGCGGGGCGGAATAATAGGTGCTGCCCCCCCACTACCATTTTGATACTCCAATATGTCGATTAAACCGTTGTCTTGCATCAACTGTATCAATGCTTTATGGCTTTTTTTCTTTCGTCCTTGAAACCTTATTGGAGCATTTTTCCATAGGCCATTCAGGCCATTAATGTTCAGATCACCACACATAATAATTGGCATTGGCCAGTTTGCCATATGTGCACTGATATAATCAAAGACCTCAGGGTCATCCACTGTGGGGGCATGAACCGAGCAAAGAGTGAACGTTAATCCCTGCCCTTGACATTCCATCATGATCCATCGGCCATACGTATCTACCTTCTGCCTTCTCACTTCAAGAAACCTATCCCGAGCCAATACTGGAACCCCCCGTGTTCTTGTCCCTTGTGTTGTATATGCTACTAACTGATAACCCAGTTGTTTTAATAGATCCTTTTGAGAGACCTCAATATGGGTTTCTTGTAAGCATATAAGGTTGGCATGCATCACCCTTAAATATTCTTTTCAGTCTCTTCGCTTTTTCGCATCATTTAACCCACAAATGTTTATCGTTACTATCCGCATAGTTTTTTTTTCTTTTTATCTTTGCTTCTCTTCTCCCTGTGTTTATCCTTCTGACCGTTCTTATTTCTCAATGATGATGATGTTTTTATCCCATTTTCTCCCCCAGTGCTCCCCTGTCCCCCCCTGTGTCCTCCCTCCCTGTATAACCCCCCCACTTGTCCCCCCCTCCACCCCCGCCTATAGGAGCAAGCAGACCTAAGGTCTCTGTGATGGAATCTGGCCGACGGCCTCCCTCTGCCATATTTTTGTCTGCCTCATCTCGTGCTTATTTTATATTACCTAACACTTTGACCATTATTTGATTTCCTATCATACCCTTACCCCCGGATAGCCCCAATAACCTCCTTGCCACCAATATCACCATTTACTCCCATGTCCTTTGTCCCATATATCAATTGTTTTTTCATCTTTCCATCCCTCTGTCTCTATATAGCTATGTCATTAGATCTACACGGGTCTTCATGGGTCTTCTCTAGCTGGTCCACTGGAACTTATCGTGTCCATGTATGCTCTTGCCTGAACTTCAGACATGAAGACTCTAGTGGTGTTTTTATAGATTATCTTCAAACGAGCTTGGTTCATTAGATATGCCTGTAACCCCATCTGGTGGCAAGGAACCAACAGTTCTCTCAGCCTCCATCTCCTTTCAACTGTTATATGGCAATATTCCGGAGTTGTAAAAAAAGTTTGATTATCAAATGATCGTTTAGCATTAGGTCGGGCTTCAGCATATATTTCCTCTCTCAATAAATAATTGCCCAGATATTTCAATATAGCTCTTGGTCTCTGTATTCCATCCTGGGCTTTCTGTTGACTCTTCTTCAAGGTCATCGGGAATCTATGTACTCTCTGGACCTCTTTTTCCCAGTCTCAGTGGCCCAATTCTGGAAATGCACCTTTCATCAATTTTAGGACATAAGCTCTTACGTCGTCCCCTTCTGCCTATTCTTCAATACCCAGAATTCGAAGATTATTTCGCCTCTGGCGATTCTCCAGGTCTTCCAATTTCCATTGGACATCTACCATCTGTTTTTCATAGCCATTTAGCCTAGCTATATCCTTTGCTTGCTGATCTTCCAAGGTGTTTGTACGATCCTCCAAATGGGATACCCTTGCATTCGTGTTCGTACATATCTTTGCTACTTTTTTTATTGCACATTGCAGGTTCTTTTTTGCTAATCGGTTCTTCTTCCCCTCAATCTTTGTCTCATCCTGCAGTTGTTTTATAGAATCTAAGATCAGCTGGAGTGTAGGGGTTTCCGCCTCTTCAGCCCCCTGTGCTATATTCTCAGGATAAGTCATTCTTGTGGCAGAATAGTCCCATCTCAGAGCTGCTTCTGTACTAGTTCCACTCACCCGCCTTTGTCCACTGGCAAAGAGAAGCCTTGTTATGAAATACTGAACTTTTAAGTTGCAATTGTAAATATTCATTAACAATCATGTATAGTATATATTATTATATTTTCAAAAGTGTATTAATGTTTATAGATTAATTGTGAGATAGCTTTAAGAGAAAGCATCTACTGGTTTTATGACTGTTTTTATGGTGTTGATGTAAATTCTTTATGGTGTTGCCAAAATAAAGTCTTTTTTTTTTTTTAGAGGAGCAGTGACAACACAATGAACCATGGTGGGCTTGAGGGGAGGTGCCCTGGCCCATACATGTCAACAGAGAGCATGGGGCATGAAGCTAGGGCAGGAGCAGCAAGTTGACCATGCAGGGTACGCAGGAGAGGCAATGGAAGCACAATGCACCATGGAGGACAGTCAAGAGGGAAAAAGAACACACACATGGGGGAAGGTGGGATAGGGGCATGGGAATGGACTGTAGAAGGCAAGGTAGAGGGGGCAGGGGCAGTAGGCTGATAATGCTGGGTAGACAGGAGGGGTAGTGCCAGCACAATGGGCCACACAGGGCAGGCAGAAGGAGCAGTGGCAGCTCAATGGAACATGTAAAGCAAGAGGAAGGGGACAGGGGCATACACACGCGCATCAGAGGGCAGGGGGAAAAAGGGTATGGAGAGCAAGCTAAGCCAGAGGTCAAATGGGAGGGCAGTGGTAGGAGCATAGGCTCAGACATCGGAGGCCTGGCTGAGGGGGCTAGGGTGGGGTCGGCAATCTAACCACGGAGGGCAAGTGGTAGGGGCAGCACGTTGGGCTATGCAGGAAAAGAGGAAGAGGGTGGGGGCATGGACTCAGACAACACAGGGCAGGGTGTGACGTAAAGCCCCTAAGGTGAGACTCTATCTTAAGGAGACCCCGAACTCCATCTTAGATAATAGAAGTCCCCATTTTCTAAACATTTAGGTAATGGGCGTCATACTTGTCCTCAATTTATGCAGAATCAATGTCTTGCCTGCCATTCATGCAGATGTTGTCCAACCTCATCATTCCAAGAATTGTGAAAGTGTAAAGTCATTCAGACAATGGCATGGATATGACACCTGATGCAACATCAGTCTGGGATAAGTGTCTATTTATCACAAAATCGAGGTCAAATAAGAACACTTGACCACTTGTCAGGAAAGGTCCTTGACCCAGATTATCGCACAAGATACTGCCAAAGATGGTCTTGACTGCTGCCAGCCCATCAAGAAGATTCTACATCATACTTGATACAGGTTAGTGCTGAGTCCAGGAGAACGGTCTCTGTCACGCCTTATGCTTTCCTTTCACAGGGAACACTGCCTGCATGCCTCACTGATAATCGTAGCCTTTGCTGTCAACAAGGTATGCAATTTATTGCATCCCCCTAAAAAAGTCTAGGTTGCAAATTCTACTCTCCATGCTCTCCTAATGTAGCACATAGAAGTAGGTTTTAGGGTGTTAGATGTTAAAGGATATTTTAACTATGTTAGAAATGTACATTTCATTCTTGTTAACAACGTGCCTCTTTGCAGTTTTTATTATATTTTGTGTGTTTTTTTAGATGTGCTGAGAAACAGGTTCACCTTGTTGCAATAAATACTTTTAAGTAAAAGAGTCTATTCCTCTTAGTACCATTTATGTGTATGACTTTCGGAAGAGCTAAATACGTTGCTTCTGGTAGCACGGTGGCCCAGATCCCGATTTAGGTATTGTTAGTATCCCAAATTAAATGATTCCACTTTAACAATGTATTGGATGGGGTTATGCTAGGCTACAATAACCTGTCTTTTGCATTCAGTGCTAGTGCATTAAACCAAGTTCAACTGTGAAGCCCATGGGTGGGAAAGGAAACCTTGTAGAAATATGTCAGAATCATAGTTTACACAACAGTTGGCACCCAACTGGAGACTTGTATCTTGCGGTTATGCATGATTAGTTTTTGTAATATTCACACACATGTGAACCATTATTATATCATGATGGAGATGTCCATAGCAATTATGATCACCTCCTACTGGGGATAAGGGAGCACCTATTTCTGTAGGTTTGTCAAGTTTGACTCCTAAAAGATTAGTCCTCATTCTGTGGGATTTTTCTCACTCTTTCATTCCATCTTCAATGAAATCCATTCTTCATTCCGGCACTTCTTACGATAGAAAACTATTACAGGGAAGAAGTCACTCAGCATCTCAAGTCAGGTGCTGTCCCTGATGCGGAGGGGGTAATTAGATTTGTAATAGCTGCACATGCAGCATATGCCTTTGAGACTAATTATACAGGAGTGGAGTTTGAGCCTCTTGAAGCTGCGTCAGGGCAGTTTCAAGCTTAAAAAGCAGCGCAAGACTCTGCACATCATAGGGCTTACCAAGATTTGAAAATCCCTTTGACTTACCAGGAACACCAGACTGGTTTGCAGATCAATTGCCATATGCGTACAGAAATGTCCGTGTAGGGCCCCTGAACAATGACAGTTACGTGGCCAGTTTTGGCTGATTACATGCCTGTTACATGCCTGTTACATGTCCTGACCTGTTGATCTGGTGGGGAATTACACAGTTACCTTATAGAGAAGATTTGTATAGTTTGTACGATGCACGCTGATCTCCTGAATTGCTCTCGCAGTAGGCCTAGCTGCTCCGACACAAGTGCAAACCATAGTCCATAGACTATTAACAAAATCATGGGAAAAGTGCCCACAAAGCATGATGAAATAGCTTGTTAGGATGCTTGTAAGACCAACCTGTTAGAAGCAATGTATCCGTACACTACATCCCAAGACAAACATAAAGTACAGACTAAGGGCTAAATTACAATGTCACTAGGTGGCAACTCTGACTGACACCGTCAGGGTCCCATGGCTGACCGACCTCCAGTCATGGTGTGGTCGCATACTCCCATTTCTCAATGGGAGCTTGTGCTGTGGCTGTAAAGCACCCATAGCAGAAGCTCCCATGGAGAAATGGCAGGATCTGTTCTTCCCTGCACTGCGTGGCAGGCTCCTCAAGGTGCATGACACACGGTGCAGGGATTAAAAGGGGCGCCATAGGTGCCTTTTCAACCCCAACCGGAGGCTGCAATTAGAAGGAGGCCCTGCTAGGGGCACCCAAACTCGATTTCTGACAGGTTTTCCATGTCAGAAAGCTGAGCATGGAAAGCCTGCTGCAAACCGAGCATAGTAATCCCTACGACGGAAAAGCCATTCATAGGGATTATGGGCTTGTCTCCGATATGGCTGACGGGCTCTTTGAGCTTGTCAGAATCCAGCCAGAATGACTGACCGGTTTCAATTCTGACTGTCTTGATTGTAATTAACAACCAACTCCACACATGCCAGTACTCAAGTCAATTCAACCTTTCATTCAAAACCCATGATCACACACTTCCGTTGTAATGACCATATATGTATTTATTCATGATTAATATATATTATTATTTTATTATTATTAAAAAGAGAGAAAATCTTTCTAAAGCAATTATTCATCAATTTGAAACTGCCAATTTGTCACAAAATATTACATAACTCAGAGACAAATATTACAATAATTACAACAGTACAAAAACACATAGACAATGTGCAAACTATATATTGCAAAACTTTTTGTTGCTCAGGTTCTGTAATTATGAAAAAGATAAATTTAAAACAAAAACAGCCCTTAGTGCTTGAGTTACAACGCAATGCTTCATTTCTTTCTACAAGGGCAATAACAAAACAGTGGACCTCCTGAGCTCATAACATTCAATCACAATTGTAATTTCAATTAATTGAGAGAATGAGCATCAGTGGTACTGCATAAGTAGAACACTTGTTTGGTAAGAAAAAAACGGTTAGTTTTTATTGTAATTAGGAAGTCGGAATTGAAACAGCGATGAGTCTTGGAAAACCTCTGACCTATGGTCAGAGGCTTTCCTGTGCTCATCGTAATAAGGCCCTTAGGGCCAGATGTGGGTAATTCTATTTTACCGATTCATAAATACCGAATTTTATCGATTCGGTATTTATGAATCGGTAAAATAGAAGGAGGGAGAATTAGGTAAAATCGGTAATTGAATTACTGAATCTGTAAAAATCGGTATTTACCGAATCGTTAAATACCGATTCGGTATTGCCCATTGATTCCTATGGGCCTTGAAGCCAGCAAGGGTGCAGGGGGTGTCACTTTGACACCCTCTAGCACCCCGAATACAGGCATGTGTGCCATGTGGCACACAGACATGCCCTAAGGGCATATCTGTCTGTCACATGGCATAGCGTGCATGCACACCTGGATTCTGTATTTTACCACCCAATTGGATTGGGTGGTAAAATACCGAATCTAAAAGGCCTTTGGGACTCAGAAGAGTCCCACCTACATCTGGAAGTTACCGAATCGGTTAAAATACCGATTTGGTATTTTACCGATTCGGTAAATTTACCGAATCGGTAAAATTGGCCCCCTACATGCCAATTCCTAAATACCGGTCGGTAACGGCCGAAATCGGCCGTTACCGACCGGTATTTGGGCTCCTACATCTGGCCCATAATGTCTTACTTTTGGGATAGTGCCACCCGTAAAAGAGTGCAAGAGCTGGGGATGCATGTTTGCATGAATTTAAACCAGCATGCTGGGCACGCCTACATTGGCAGTTCTTCCTAACATACAAAAATAGGTACAGAATGAGCATAAAGCTGCACCATCGTTCAATACAGGAATGAAGTTAATGGGTAACTTTTCTACAGTTTCCTCTATTATCCTTAGCAAAATTAAGGGAGAAGCTTTGGTTCTAGCTATATGTCAGAGACTAGAAGCGCTTCCAGTTAAAGATAGTGAACATGAACTACCAACAATAATCAAAGGAGGTTATATCTCTGTAGGTAGTGACACCCTAGGTACTTGAGCAATTTATCCACATTTAAAACCTGAACATGACAATGAGGGTTCAGTTAAAGAGAAATTTGCATCAGAAGGGAAGAAGAAAGGGAAGAAGAAAGAGAAGGAGAAAGAAGAAAGACACACTAGATCAACCTCTTTCCAGGAATCTAGTAGGGGTGTGATAACATCTAAATCTGAATGGTATCAATATTCTGTTAGCCACTCTCCATGTTCTTTTCAGGACACTGACGTTAAATGAACAGAGGGAGTCGATCCAAGTACCGAAGAAAGGAGGAATATAGCAGGAAAAGTGAAGCAGGATACAAGACTGGTGGCAGCATAAAAAAGGAGGAGAAAGTATTGGACTCTAAAACTCTATTACAGAGGGAGTAAATAGCAGGACTTTCTAAAACACATGCCTATACAACTCCAAGTCTTCTTGCAAAACAGGACTTTGGCAACAGCACGTCTAGACAGCACATCAGAAGTGACGATGGTGCATCAGATGCCTCAGAGGTTTCTGGTTTTTTATCTCCAGATGAGTTTATACAAATTAAGACTCTAAATAAACATTTAAATCATCCTGATTGAATTTATAATTTAAACAAATTGAAGGGGATATACCACATACTATTAAAGCAGTCTTCTGGTCACAATTACTTGATGATTATATTATACTAGCTGAAGAGGAATGGCCTCTTGCCATTATTAGGGAAGAAATAATCAGAGTGGCTTTCTTTCCCATAGTCATCAGAGAAATCTATATCAGTGAATAAGCTGTAAGGCAAGCTCTGGCCTAATACAGAAATCAATCGGGGTGTGAACCATAAGCGCAAGCTCAGTATCCTTTGAAACGAGAAGCGAAGCATGGTATTAAAGCAATACTAGATGATTTACATAATTGTGCCTTATCTTTCACCAGTGAGCACACCCCTTTTTCCCCTCTCTAAACCAGACAGATCCTATAGGATAGTTTTAGACTATAGGAATCTTAATTTGCAAAAACAAACCTACGCAGTGCAAAACACTCATAGGAAAGGTTTAATGAACAATGTGATGCGGAAAAAATACAAAAGCCCCTTGACATCTCCAATGGGTTCTTAGTCAAAACATGGCACCTGAAAGTTAGTACCGAACTGCTTTTGATTTCAACGGAGTACAGTTCTAATTTTGAAGTTTGCCAATGGGTTTTAGCAACAGTCCTGACTTATTCTCAGGACAAATTATGGAGGTGGTACAACCAGATCCCAATTTATTTTCACATATTGATGATATTTGTCTTACAAAATATGATTTTGATGTACATCTGACTATGGTGGACAGAGTAGTGAACATTTTATGCACATAGGGAAAGTGTTTAGCCCCTGCATTTCTTCATAAGTGTCCTGACACACTGAAAAAGTTGCAATCCCTTCTGGTATTTCTCAACTTTGGACATACTTACTCGCCACACTATACTGAGCGCGTGAAGCCCTTATACGACTTGATTTTTCCAACACGTTCCTCAAAACAATATCCCCCCGAAAAAACACTGATATCTTGCGTTGTCTGCAAGCAGATATGCTAGAGACTTAGGGCCAGATGTAGGAAGCCTAATTCCGGTCGGTAACGGCCGAAATTACCACATTTCGGCCGTTACCGACCGGAATTAGGCTTTTGAGATGTAGGTGGCCCAATTGTAGGATTCGGTAATTTACCGAATCGGTAACTTAAGGAATCGGTAAATAACCGAATTCTTAGCATACTGATTCGGTAAATTACCGAATCCTTAATGTAAAAAGCTCTTAAGTGAGTGCTTTTTACATTTAAGGATTCGTTATGTAAATTCCGAATACCTTTTAAAAAGCAATTTTGTACTTTTTATTCAGTGCCATGTGGCAGACATACATGTATGTCTGCCACATGTGCACCCATGCACTATACAGGGGTGCAACAGGGTGTCAATGTGACACCCTGCTACCCTTGTAGGTCTACCCCCTATTACCGATTCGGTATTTACCGAATCGGTAATTCTCATTCATTCCTATGGGCCTCCAGGCCCATAGGAATGAATGGGGAATACTGATTCGGTAAATATCGAAGCAAGGTAGAAAACCTGCTGCACTCTTTCCTCCCAAATACTCTTTCACTCTGAATTTAGACTATACTTTTGTAGTCACACTATTGGGAGTGGGAGTCAGAATAATACCTAATAAGCTTCTAGATTATATTTAATCAGAGGAGATCATGAGGTATTGGCATCTGCCATGCAGGGTTCAATGAAACCATAGCAATGCTACAGCAACGCTATTGGTGGCCTGGTTTATATAAACAGGCTGGAGAATATGTTAAACGGTGTGACATTTGTCAACAGATTAAGTCTTTCACTGTCAAGAGATACTCACCAACTCCTATCACAATCTCCAACATCCCTATCAGGGTGATTATTTTGAGCCACATTGGTCCAATACATTCTTTTAATTGATATAAGTATATTTTTGTGGCAATCAATTAATGTTCTTGATTTCTATGGGTCAGGCCATAAAGAAATGCAAGTGCTTTAGCAGTCATAAAGGATTTGCAGTGTCTTGTAGTGATAGGGCAGTGCATCAATTTCACTCAGATAACTGGCCTACGTTTGCCTCTAAGGCTTACAGGGATTCAATTTTTGCTCTAGGAGTTTGTCTGGAATTCAGCAAACTATTTAGGGCAGAGTCCAATGTTTTAGTTGAATATGCTAATGGTAAGATTAAACAAGCCTTGACTTTTAGGGTACTACGTTCAGGTCTTAGTTGGTAACATAATTTGTATGGAGACCAGAGAGCATTAAGTAATGTGCCTAGATGTGTATTGGGAGGTCGCACTCCATAAAAGGTTCTCTTCAGAGTGTCTATGTATGTGCCTAGCTTAGATAATCTCAGAAAGTGCTGGAGGAAGAATTATTTGAAAAATGTTTTAATGTTTTTCAGAGTATCCAAGAGGTCCAGACAAACTGTATAATGTCAATCACTCTGACACCGCCACCTGTGAAGAGTAGGTTATAACAGCTGCCAATGGCTGGGATCCCAAGGTTGGGGACCTAGTTCATAAAAAGTCCACAACAAGCAAGGTTTTGAAACATACAGACCACCTGTTCCAGTTCTTTTGGCAAAATGAAGCAGAACTGTCATTCTGCCTCCTTTGTCTGGTACAAGGAGAAATAGACTAGAGTGCATCAACCAAGTGAAAAAGCTACTTATAGCCGATCTGATCCTCTACAGCTGACCATTGCAGATATCATGAAAGATTTAGAGTAGACCCTCCTAGCCTCTACCTACTCTGAATGAACGATCCCTTGAACAAAACAGTAACAAAACTGGCTCAAGTTCCCAGCCGGGCATATTAGAGCAGATGACATCTGCAATTCTAAGATTAAACTTCACAGATGTACCTGATGCTGCCATTTCTACAGTTGCTACTGTTCAATTCTACTCTATGGTTTATCATGAATTACCACCTGACTCAACGTCTTTCGAGATGATGCCTTTTTGATAACCAACTAATTATGGGAGCAACTTTAAATATTGTATAGAGGACGTTTCAACACACTCTACAGTCACTTCATGCCAGAGAAAGTTTCTCTCCTAGAATTTGTTTTGAGACAGATACTTGATACCCCCTTGGTCTTATGCTCGGGTAGGTTTGAGCACTTTTTTTTTCATCATGTTGCTATCAACAATGATCGTCGTTCTACTGCATGGACACTTCATCCTTGTAAGAACAATTGCACTACCCATGGTTCGTGAACTACAGCTGCACTCTTCATCCCACAGAGCTCAAAGAGATCTCTACACTGCAAACATCACAGCTTATCCCGCGCCCAAGGGCACAGCATAGGAAAAGGTTACATATCAGATAAAGGGACCCACAGAGAAATTTCAGTTACCTTTTGTGATAAATGTTTTAATGAATGACCTTATTATTCCTGGTTCTATTTAAGATGATTGGGACACAGAGACTGTCTCAAGAATGATGCGTAATTTACAGACATATGCTACTTTGAATAATGAAGATCCTTATTTGAATTCAGCAAATCATAAAGAAATGTATTGTTATCATCACTATACACACTACTACATACATAGAACCAGTTACCCAAGTGAAATATACACTTACACATGATGGGACATTGGGATGCTCCACCTCCTAATAGTTACCCTAATTCCTTAAGGAAATTCCCTTATTTTCAGAATGATGACAGATTAAGTCCCTCTGCTTACCATTTTTTCTCAGAAGTCACAACAGATTAAAAAATACCTAATCACTATCAACAAGCTGATTTAATCCACTGAGTTTAATCAGAATCTGGATATCCAGTGTTCATAAATATTGGAAAGCAAATATTGATGAGAAAAGTATTTGGGAAACAAATTTAGCAAAATATAAGGCAAATAATCCATATTTCAAGCAAGCATAATATCTAAAACAAATTAATTGTGTGAACAAAACTATCCAGCAGACTATCTGTGTAGGGTTTGGTAATATGAAATGCCTAAAGAAACCTCTCACACCAAAGACCAATTTGATTCTGTTTAATAACTGGTACTTTCAAATGAATATGTCAGAATCACAGACATAAATGATATGATCCAAAATGGAACTCATAATGCTACTCAGTCCTCTACCAAAGGTTCAGTGTTTTGGTTATATTATTCCAATACCTGCATGCTTTGTTTTCTTTCCAACAATCTTGTACCTAAAGCTAATTGTTCAAATCCCCATGATAACATGTGAACACCTGTAATAGTCACTTCATATCGTGTATTTAAACTATGTCAACGATGGTTAGAACATTCAAGTTTATCAGCACTGAGAGTGAATGCTTTATTTAGTTCAAGAAAGCACGGATGATTGAGGACCATGCCCTGGCAACAGGAATGTATGCCATTTGCAATGAGCTAAACAAATACTCAGAAAAAGAAGCTGAAGAAAGAATTAGGTGAAGAGATCAAGAACATTTGCAAACATTCTTTAAATGTATCGACAATGGAATGCACATTCTTTATAAAATAGTGTATTTATTAAACCATATTTTTCCTCAGTCTTAGATCTAATAAAAGGGAATTTGGGGATATTACAAGTTGAGAGCTATCATACAATTAAATTGGGTATTGCAAACACTCAGGTCAGGTTTTAGTGCCTTAGCAGCTTCCAAATCAAATAGCTATTTTTGAACCTGAAAATCTGATACTAAAACAGATATCAATGGCAAAGAAGGAATCCACATATACACAATTCGGCATAGAGAAAATGGTAGTATCACCATTTTTAGTTAGTGAAACACCGCCAGTGACATGGTTAATAGATAGTATCATTTCTCTACTGATTACAACATTTCATTTTCATGACTGCCAAAACTATAAATATGTAGGCTGGTATGAAATCCTGACAATTCATAATTGTTCCATTCATGGAAGTTTCCTTTTCTTACATATGTTTGAATGGAAACGAAGATGCCCCTGTATATATCAATACAACAAATTGCAGAAACCACTTGAGTCACTCCATTCTGTGTGATACTAAATTGTTGTTGAAATGGGTAGGGATTTGATGCCAGAGTTAAGTTGTGTTTTACTCCCGCTTCATCCATTCCTGTACACTATGAACTGTTAAAAAATGGCTCACAGTTATTTTTAACGTTACTTTCTGTGGACTGGAACCCAGCCAGCCATATGTGATTACAGTTTCAAAAACAATACAGTGTTGTGGAAGTACCTTGTTTTTGCCAACTCAAAGCATAAATAGAACTATGTCCTGGCCTAGTATTGATATGAAGGTTATGTATGTTGACTACTTAAAGACATTGTTGTCTTTTGTACTTGAAAAAGAAGTCCCTTTGACTTCTACAGTTGAACTATATAATCTGCAGACAGCCAGAACTGCTTCAGAGATTCATAGACTGTTACATACGCAAGAGCCATCGGACTTTGCTGATATAGTACAAATGATATTCAACTTGTCTCTGACAACTGGTGTTGTGCATCATTTTAAGAACATTGGATATGGTCTTGTGACTGCATGTAAAGCAGAATTTGGACTGATACCATAATTTTTCTATTCTTTGTTATTCAGCCTGTTTGGATGTTTTCCAACCTTCTTACTGCTAATCAGCTGCAGTATTGTCATCTTTCTCCTGTGCAGACAAGGAAATCAACAACATGGAGTACATGTATTCAGGAGAAAAAAGATGCATAGAGACTCTAGCATGGTATTTGGGACATGTTTGGCTTTTCGAACACACCAAATACTGGATGCTATCCTTTTATAAAATGGGCACTACACAAGTGAATCCTTTTTTCTGGTATATAAACTGTCCTACTAAGATCATTTTGGACCTACATCTGGAATAACCCCAGTGTCTTATGTTGATATGAATGCTATGCTACCACCATTACAAGAGCACAAGAGACTATGATGAGCAATGCATATGTCCCTCCCACAGGAAGCTGACTATGAAAGATCAGTTTAATCAGTGACACTCAATGAGATTCACTGGTAATCTTTTAGCCTGCAAAGGAACATTTTCCAATATTACTGAGTGCCTCAGACAATTAACCTATTGCTGGTCCATTAATGTGCGAACTGGTGACAACATGCCCGCATTATGTAGTTTTTTAAAGTGCCACACATATGCCAAGTGTGCACCCGATGACATCAACATGTCCTCTGATGAGGATTGAAATCAGCATCTGAGGCACCCAAAGACACATATCCACCATATGTACCACAGAGACTATAATATGAACCAAGAAAACATTTTTTAACAGACTTTTAACATTTTTGCTTTTCTTTTTATGACGCATATTTTTGATGTGGCCTATTTTGTCATCACTGGCATGTTTAATTGCCAACACACATTTCGCTTTAGGACACACTTTAGACAGACTATGTTTTACATATAATCATGAATAACTCACAACAGTGCACTGCTTAAAAGTATTCATGCTTTGCTTTACTCATTTTATATGTTAATATATATGATGTATCTACTACCTTTGTATATGACACATTTTATATACTGTGTTTAGATATATGTCATGTGTTCTTTATTCTAGCAGTTTGAGAGCATGGATTTCCCTACATGTTAGATAAACACCTATGTCGTCACATTCAGAGCTGCAAGCAAGTGATGATGTAAAATCCTTAACATCCGACTCCATTAAGTAGCCCCAATTCCATCTTGGGTAATGAAAGTCACCTTTTTCTAATTTCTTAGGTAATGGGAGTTGCAAATGTCCTCAATTTATGCAGAGCCACTGTCCTGTCTGCTATTGACACAGATGTTGGCTGACCTTATCATTCCAAGAACTGTGAAAGTGTCAAGTCATTCAGACAATGAAATAGATATGACACTTTGTATGACATCAGTCTGGGACAAGTGTCTAGTTATTACGATGTCAAGGTCAAATAAGAACAAATACAGATATATAGCCAAAATAGTGTAGTCGGAATTGACAACTATTTGCCTTATATGTTCATAAGGATATGTCTGGGACACACCTGAGTGCACATAATCTATGTCAGACATTCCTAAACGTATGTCGAAAATTTCAATCTCCAATAAGATTTAATATATAAGGACTGTCACTTGACAGCTTGTTAGTAGGGGTCCTTCTCTTAGATTAATGCACAAGAAACTGCGGAAACTGTCCTGACTGCTGTCAGTACACCTAGAAGATGCTACATTGTACTTGAAGCAGATAACAAGCTGAGCCCAGGAGAAAGGATGATGCTGCAGCGTATGTTTTTCTTTCACAGGAAGCACTGTCTTCCTGCCTCAGTAAAAACCAAAACGTGTGCTGTCAACATGGTGTGCAATGCGTTGCTTCTCCTAAGAAAGTCTAGGTTGCAAATTCTACTCTCCATGCTCATCTAGTGTAGTGCATAGAAGCAGGTTTTAGGGTATTCAAGTTTTAATGACATTAACCATAACTGCAGGAATACGATATAGTCAGAGTTAGCTTACTTCATAGAGTGTTCCATTTTGCAGATCATATCTGTTGGACCTGGCCCATTTTGTAGGGTCTGCCCCTGATGTATTTTTCTTCTGCTGCTGTTTTTGTTAACTCTGTGCACTTTTACCCTGCTAACCAGCAGAAAAGTGCTTGTTGTCGCTCCCTAAAACATAGTACAATTTGAATATGCCTTATTGGTACAATTAATTGTCTTGTAAGTTCCTAGTAGATGGTACTATGTTTACCTAGGGTCTTTTATTTCAATGCTACAAGTGGGTCTGCAGTACCTATTGTGCCACCCAATTTTACAGTGCAATTTCGACCTGGCAAAGCAAACCTTTTGCCAGGCTTAAACCTTCCATTTTAATACTCATAAGTCACCCCCAAGGTAGGCCCTAATGGCTCCTACAGCAGGGTGCAGGCAGGTTTCATTGGATTTAAAAGGTAGGACATGTGTACTTAAGTTTTACATTTCCTGGCAGTAAAAAATTCCGAAAGTCGTTTTATTGACAAACACAGGCTTACCTTACTATATTTAATAAGTGATATCTTTAGATTGGGAGCAGACAACTATACTTCTTACCCTTAAATGAATTGTAATTTAAAATCCTCTTTAATGCTAATATCAGATTCTAAGTTACAATTCTGAAAATGTCACTTTTAGAAAGCTAACACAAGGAGATGATGAAAGGTGTGCTAAAACTTTTCAGACACTCACCCCCAGTCATAGTTCTGGGTTGAATCCATCATCATTCTTTAACTCACCTTGCCACCCCAGTTCAGACACAGCTATATGCAAATCAGTCTTGACTCTGTGCCTCACGGGAACAGTCCAGCATGAACTGCCAAGCAATGTGTTCCCTGGACTGGAAACAAGAATCCTGGGACCGGTTTCGGGCTAACAGCCCTCATCTGCCAGGCTAGCTTGAATCCAGTGAAAAGGTGAGCAAGAGACCTATGTCTGGCCATACCCTGCCAACTAAAGGCAAACAAAGCAAACACAAGGAGATGATGGACAGAGTGCTGAAACTTTTCAGACATTCATCTCCAGTCTCCGATCTGGGTTGAATCCATCATTGTTCTTTAGCTCACTTCACCACCACAGTTCAGACACAGCTATATGCAAATCAGCCTTGACCCTGTGCCTTACGGGAACACTCCAGCCTGAACTGCCAAGCCATTTCTTCCCTGGACCAGAAACAAGCATCCTGGCACCGGTTGCAGGCTGACAGCCCTCATCAGCCAGGCCGGATTGAATCCAGTGGCAAAGTGAGCAAGGAACCCATGTCTGGGCATACCCTGCCAACTTAACGTGAACAAAGCAACCACATAGAGATGATGGACGGAGCGCTGAAACTTTTCATACACTCACCCCCAGTCACGGATCTGGGTTGAATTCATCATCATTCTTTAGCTCACTTCACCACCCCAGTTCAGACAAAGATATATGCAAATCAGTCTTGACCCTGTGCCTCATGGGAACAGTCTATCCCAAACTTCCAAGTCATGTCTTCCCTGGACTGGAAACAAGCATCCTGGGACCTGTTTCAGGCTAACAGCCCTCATGAACCAGGCTAGTTTGAATCCAGTGGTAAAGTGAGCAAGGGACCCACGTCTGGGCATACCCTGCCAACTTAAGGCAAACAAAGCAAACACAAGTAGATGATGGGCAGAGTGCTGAAACTTTTAGTTCTCTGACCCCCAGTCACAGATCTCGGTTGAATCCATCATCGTTTTTTAGCTCACTTCGCCATCCCAGTTCAGATACAGCTTTATGCAAATCAGTCTTGACCCTATGCCTCATGGGAACAGTCCAGCCTGACCTGCCAAGACTTGTCTTCCCTGGACTGGAAACAAGCATCCTGGAACTGGTTTTGGGCTAACAGCCCTCATCAGCCAGGCTAGCTTAAATCCCGTGGCAAAGTCAGCAAGGAACCCATTTCGTGGCATACCCTGCCAACTTAAGGTGAACAAAGTAGACACAAGAAGATGATGGACGGAGTGCTGAAACTTTTCATACACTCACCCTGTCCCAGACACAGATCTGGGTTGAATACATCATCATTCTTTACTGGGGTGGTGTGGTGAACAAAACAATGATGGATTTAACTCAGATCCTTGTGACTGGGGGTGAATGTTTGCATTGCCCTGTATTCCGCCCATCAATTGTTTCTTTTGTATATGTCGCCCTAAGTGGGAAGGGTATGCCCAGACATGGGTTCCGTGCTCACTACACCACTGGATTCAAGCTAGCCTGGCTGATGAAGGGTGATGCCCTGAAACCGGCCCCAGGATCCTTGTTTCCGGTCCAGGGAGGACCTGGCTTGGCAGTTCGTACTGGACTGTTCCCACAGGAACAGGGTCAAGCCTAATTTACATATGGCTGGGTCGAAACTGGGGTGGTGGGGCAAGCAAAAGAATGATGGATTTAACTCAGATGATTCTGACTGGGTGTGAATATTTGCATTGTCCGGCATTCCGTCCATCAATTGTTTCTTTTGTATACTTTTAGAAAGCTGGCATTTTATTAAAACAATTTGTGCCTTTTGACAATATCCTGGGTCACATGATTATGAATGACTCCGCCGTTGGGTTTTGTGCATCCATTCCTAGCATTGACACAAAGGAGACTAGCAGTGTGCAGGACGGGCCATCCTGTCCGGATAAAAGAGGGTGGGATAGTTCCCTTTCTCGTTCAAACTTCAAAGGGCTTCCTTCCATCACACACAAAGGTACCTGACACTAGTCTTTTATCATCTTTGTAATCATTATTGGAGTCTTGAGGCGAAGGAAAGAACTTTCCAGAACCATATATGGGGTTAGTGGTATAGGGAATCCCACACTCTAAAGGCTGGCACAAGGTATAAATATTGGATCTCCAAATTCACTCTTTAGTACACTCCTGGGTCTGTGGATATTACAGAAGAAGGACTGCCTTATTCCCCCCTCCTCCCGGGGACAAATGTATGGAGTACTGTGGTACTGTCCCAGAAGTACCACGGTACCAAAAATAAATAAAAAAAAGAAATACATGTGCTAAAAAATTCAACATACACAGTAGTACTGTATATTTTACAGATGTAGTATACTACAGTGTTTTTCCATTTTAACATATTTAAATCTTCAGTAAAAAGTATATGAAGTAGTGTGGTAATACCTACAAATTGCCACACTAACTAATTTTATTTATGTGCAGTTCCCCCAAGACGACTGTAAAAATATATAGAAATTTTTAGATTCATTTGACTACATATTAACACTTTTAATAAAGTGGTAATAGATAGGGAACAACAATAAAACCTATTGCTTACCTAGATCTAAGACCCTAACCCATAAAGCAGCGAAATGCAGAAAGCAGAACACATATAAAATGTGCTGAAACTGACATAGCTGCTGTTAGAAAGGGAGGGGCTATCAGAGTACTGCCCTGCTTCTCGAGGGCTGCCTTGCTCTCTGAGAAGCAAGACTGGTCCTGCTCTCTTTATCCTAGGCTACACTGAGGGTCTCCATGGGGCAATTGGCTGACCTATTGTCTGAGCTGCAGAAACACGACTGGCTCCGGAGGCTTTCCTGCAACCGCCCAACCAATTTGACACACTGAACCTGCCTGGACCTACCTGAGCCCTCCTGTCCTCTTCTAGAATGATCTCCTTATCTGATCAATAAGAGGTGCCTTCTAAGGTCCTGGACTCTTGGCTGGCATCACTTGAGCTCCTTCTGTAAAGAAATGTGAAATCAGAAGGTTTTCGGCTCTTCATGAGAGTGAATGAGTTTGCTCAAGGTGAGACCCTGCTGCCCATAGTGACGAAAAGCTCTGGTGAACCTGACTCTGAGCACTACAGTGACCACCAGAAATAACTGCACTTTGTGGGGGAGGGAATAAGGGGTCTGAAAAAAAGCGAGTGCATGTATGGGGCTGATAACAAATTAGAGTATAGCATGATGATCTGTTATGGGATCTGTAAAAATCAGGAGAAAAGTAAAATGACAGTACGGTGTCTGTGAAAAAATGTGAGTAAAGCGGAATGGGTAGAAGGGGTTAACAAAATTAAAAGGAGTAAAGCAGGAGGGGTATAAGTGTTTGTAAAAAATGGGAGTAAAGTGGGAGTAAGGGGATTGCAAAAAATAGACTACATCATCGCTTATACATTTTGATGTTCCAAATGATTTTGTGTTATGCAAGCAAATTCTAGAATGTTGATGGAATTTTTATTCACAACAGCTGCTGGATATTGATCAGCTCATTATAAAGTCATTTGTTTAAACACTCGAATTGATGCTACATTTCTTTGGTTAAATTTGGCTGATTTCTTCAAGAGGGATTAATTATTAACAAGAGGTCTTGCAGATTTTGCTTAGCATACAGTCACAATATGCATTCACATTTTATAATCTGCATTTTGTTTGCAAATTGCAAGATGTCATGACTTCATAGATCTCACTTTAACTATGAAGGTGAAGAACAGAATTAATGTGTGAGATTGGTGTCAAATTAGCACACTATTTTTAGAAATTCAAACATATTTTAGATGAGTTCCTCATATGCCATTCGAAGCAGTGTACCAGAAAAATAAGCAATTAGGAATGATCTAATGCTTCATTCTATGTACTTGAGTTACCCATTCTAAGTTTTTAAACTTAGGTGAGCGGGTCAGCGAATCAGGAAAACTGCTTGTACAAAAGGCTGCTGAGACGCAGTTATAGTCAATAAAATCTATCTGGTGAAATATGAAAAATATTTGTAGGTTTTTATATAAATGTAAAACAAATGTATGGAGTACTGTGGTACTGTCCCAGAAGTACTGCGGTACCAAAAAGAAATACAAACAAGAAATACATGTGCTAAAAAATTAAACATACACTGTAGTACTGTATATTTTACAGATTTAGTGTACTACAGTGTTTTTCCATTTAAACATATTTAAATCGTCAGTAAAAAGTATATGAAGTAGTGTGGTAATACCTACAAATTGCCACACTAACTAAATTTTTTTATGTGCAGTTCCCCCAAGACTGCTGTAAAAATATATCAAAAATTATAGATTCATTTGACTACATATTAACACTTTTAATTAAGTGGTAATAGATAGGGAACAACAATAAAACCTAATGCTTACCTAGATCTAAGACCCAACCCATAAAGCAGTGAAATGCAGAAAGCAGAACACATATAAAATGTGCTGAAACTGACATAGCTGCTGTTAGAAATGGAGGGGCCTTTATCAAGAACGGCATTAAAAATTATTGCCGATTTAGTGGCAGAAAACTGCAGCTAAAACGGCGATAGTGGGCTTGATAATCTGACCTTGAGAGTTCCAATAGAAGTCCATGTTCTGGTGTGAACATAGGCTTCTACTGGAATTCTCCAGGGCATATTATCAAGCCCATTATCGCAGCTTTAGCTGCAGTTTTCTTCCGCCAAACCATCGATAATTTTAACGCCATTCATGATAATATGCCCCCGGGTTTCTGGTTGTCAGAGTATGTACAAGCAGGACACCAATATAGTCAGTGTAAGCTAGATACAAACTAAATGAAAACTTGTGCTCCACCTCCAGTAGGTTGGCACAGAGCAATAGGGCCGATCTAAAATGGCAATGTGCAAAGTTTATGTACAACAAACACACACAAAGCAACACAATGAAATCACCACACACATACATTACACAGGGTTTTTACAATAGATAAGAGTTTTAAGAGTAATACCAAAACAACACAATGTATTAAGTTGTCCTGTTGTTATGAATTTTTGAAGAATAAATTAAAAAGTGGTGCTAAGCAGCAAATAGTGCTTAGGGGTTACTTGAGGACGTGCTAGACTGGGTCAATCCAAAGTTCAGGCCGACCAATCCAAAGTTCAGGGCTCACGCAGGTTCTGCTGAAAAAGTAGCATGGATGGAGCAAGTGTAGATCTCTAACACACGAGTCAGTTGTGATATGCACAGGCGATGAAGGCGTTGTCGCAGAACCCTTGTATGATGCAGGCGATGTGTCCTTGTCGAACTTCTGTGTCCGTCGTCATTTAGCTGCGCAGTCAGTTGAAGCGATGTTGTCTATTGGCGTCGAAGGGCAATGTTTCATTTCCAATCAATGCAAAGTAGCCACTGCGTCGATTCTGATGGGTCTGCACAGCAAAAGCTCACTTTCAAAGTACCACTTGGCAGGGCAGGATGCACAGATGGCATAATCCAGGTTCTGTTGCATTTTTTAAGGAAGTCTTTGATGGCCCTGAGGCTTAAGAACAGGGGGCAAGCCAACAAGCCCTCGGTGTCAGTCTGGTTTCAAGTGAGATGGGACCAGTCATTATCCTTAGCTGAGCACATCTCAACATGCAACAGGGCAGCAATGCAAAGAAAAAAAACAGTTCTTCTAGAGCAGCTGTCAATCAGAGTGACAATTCTTGTAGCACATATGTCTTTACTCCTGGTAGAGTTCTTCACAGGTCCAGTAGTGTAATGTTTGGTAGGGTCAGAGTACCAGTACTTATACCCAGTTGTGCCTTGAAGTGGGGGTAACTTCAAAGAAGGCTCTCTAATGTGTGCACAGGCCCTTTCTTCCCAGTAGGGTGTAATGCACCCTTTGTGCCAGAAGCAGGCCACTGCCTATTCAGGTGTATGTAGCAGCTCCCCCCTCTCTTGCCCAGGAAGAACTATCAGAATGCAGATGAGTGCAGATGAGTTCTATGTCACACCTACCATTCACATGATTGTGGCTGTCTTGAGGGAATGCACAAAATGTAGTTGTCACTCACCCCAAATGTGTTTTTGAGACAGGCTGCAGGCACACTGAGCAGTAAGAGCATAGAAATGCCCACTTTCTAAAAGTGGATTTTTAAAATAAAAATAGTAATGCTACATCCAACTTTGCCATTAAAGAGGATATTGTAAAATCAGTAAATTGTTGTGATGAATAAAGTTCAGTATCCAGATGAAGGAGCAGGATCTATTTATTAGCCTCATCCACGAACAGCCAAGCAGTAACTGACAAATCAGAACATAACAGTATTCTCAGAATGGTATGATGAGAGAATTCCACATTCTATGAGGAATCAAGTACAATTGAGCAAAGTAATACATTACACATCTTCCTCTTATACAATAACAATAAAAGTAATAAAAGAAATAAGAGAAAAGACAAGTATGGCAAAAATACCTAAAACACACTTAACAGAGAATGCAAAATAAGATCAAACATAATCTTTCATATAAGCAGGTGCCCTTCGTAATCTCTGACTTCTCATACGAGGAGAAACTGAATTGTTGGAACGGGACAAAGGAAGTCTGAAGGAAGAAGAAGATCCACAAGAAGTGTCAGAACCATCTTGAGAAACATTTCTCGATCTAACCACAACTACTCTACTTTTATTCCAGATCCGTCCATCTTATGTCTTAATGGCATTATCAAACACCTTGATAACTGGTCTGACATTTGTATACTTAGACCATGAACTTCTCCCAACAGGTGCTTTTATTTTTACAAAATCACCTACATTGATTTTCTGAAAACGAACACATTTTTTTTAAATCAAAATAAGCCTTCCTACATGCTTGCTTCTCTAACTCCCTCTCCCTCCATACACCAATGTGATTGTCAACAAACCCTTTGTTTAGATTCATCCAACCAGGACACAACATTGTGTTGGGTACTCTTCCTTTGAATAACTCGAAGGGAGATTTACCAGTAGTAGAGTGAGGGGAGCACCGGTAAGCCTCAATCCTTTCTCCAAGTGCTTCTTTCCAATTTAAACCATTGACTCTGGCAAGTTGTATACATTCTTTTAGTGTTTTATTTACCCTCTCGACTGCCCCATTAGTTTCTGGGTGATACAAAGAGGACAGCTTATGTGATATGCCACATTTAGTGAGATAGGCATCAAACTGCGCAGAACAAAACTGAGGGCCATTGTCTGACAAAATGCTGTTTGGAAAACTTTCTCTCATAAATATCTCAGATAAAAACTTAATAATGGACTCTGAAGTTATCTCACTGACAGCACACACTTCAATCCAACGGGAATATAGGTCAACTAAAACTATTAAATAAGGGGTGTCAGAAACACCAGATAGAGGACCCAAAATGTCAACAGCTAATTCATCCCAAGGGTGATTAGGTAAAGCTCTACAAACCATAGGCATCTGTCTAGTTTTCAGAATTTTGTCACTTGCACAACATTCTACACAATCTCTTACCATACGTTCTGTCTCCAAATCCATGCCAGGCCACCAAAACTGGGTGCGCAACATTTCTTTAGTTTTTACTATACCCTGATGTCCAGAGTGTGCATGTGACAACAATCTTTTCCTTAAAGTAATAGGAGGGATTAGCCTCAAACCTCGTGTCAGAAGATCATCAGTTAACGATAATTCATGTGAAACCAACGACCATGGTTTCTCTAAACGCTTATTATCCCTCATCAAAGACATTACCTTACAAAGCTCTTCATCTTTTTGTAACTCTTCTTTCCACTCATCTTTCCCCACAACACCCTCAGTGACCTCACAAACATCAAGAAAATCATCCTCATCTGTATTTACCTCATCATTGCACAGATCATTTCCTTTTACAAGTCTTGAAAAGCAATCTGCTGCCTTATTTGATACACCAGGTAAATATTGCACCTCAAAATCAAACTCCTGTAAGGATATTATCCATCTTCTAATCCTTGAAGAAATTGAGTCTAACCCTTTCTTACAAAAAACTTCCTTCAAGGGCTTATGGTCTGACTTTACAACGAATTTCGTGCCCCAGACTAAATTCTTAAATTTCTTGAGTGCCCAAAAAATAGCTAATGACTCTTTTTCAATTACCGAGTAATTGAGCTCTGGACCACAAAGACATCTTGACGCACAGGCAATAAGAGAATCATGTCCATCTTTGTTTTGAACTAGAACAGCTCCCAGACCTTTATCAGTAGCATCTGTATATACAAACGTAGGCAGACCAGGAACAAATGCCTGAAGACACGGAGCATTCTTTAACTCATTCTTTATCTCATCAAATTCTTTTTTACAATCAACTGACCATTCAAATGTCACATTTTTAGCGGTGAGCCTCCTCATATTCTTGGTCTTGTCTGCAAAATGTAAAATAAACTTGCCATAGAATTCAACCATTCCAAGAAATGATAACAACTCATCTTTATTTACCGGCTCGACCATGTTATCAATCGATGTGACCAACTCAGACTTAGGAAAAACACCTTGACTCTTAATACAGTGACCAAGATAGTTCACTTCCTCCAAACCAAACTTGCACTTTTCTTTCTTAAGAGACAATCCAGAATCTGACAACCTCTTCAACACCTCACACACACGTTCATTATGTTCTTGCATATTAGCACCATAAATTAGTAAATCATCTTGATAGCATTTCACTCCTGAGAGACCTTTTAGTATGTGAGTCATAATTCGTTGAAATACTGAGGCTGCTGAGATTAATCCAAATGGCATCCTTTTAAATTTAAAGGTTCCCATAGGGGTAATGAAAGCAGTCAGATCTTGGCATGCAGCATCTAGCTCCACTTGGTGGTATGCGGAAGCTAGGTCTAAAGTGGTAAAGTACTTCGCTCCCTCTAATGTCCCTACGATCTCATCAATGTTAGGTAAAGGAAATCTATCTACAATTACCTCCTTATTCAATGCCCTCAAATCAATACATAGACGAATTTCCCCAGTAGGCTTCTTAGCTATAACAATAGGAGCCAACCATTCTGTAGCTTCTACTGGTTCTATTATGTCATTATTAATTAATTTTTCAATCTCCTTCTGCACTTTTCCTTGTTCAGCTAAGGGAATCCTCCTTACTTTGGCTACAATAGGTATCGCATTCTTTTTTAACCTTATGCAGTGTTTATATCCCTTTAAACATCCTAACTGTTCTTTAAACACATTTGGAAACTTTTTTGAAAACATTTCTGACAAATTCTCAATTTGTTGTATTTGCACCTGGGGTGAAGCATTGGGATCAAGCGTCACCCCTAAATCTCACTGATCTCTCCAACTAATCAAGGCATCACCAAAGTTAGTCACATACATTTTTCCTGGAATGATGCGACTTCCCAACTCAAGAGTGGCTGTGAAATATCCATATATTTTAATAGGCTTTTCGCCATAACCTAAGGGTATTATGTCACTTTTAAAAAGTTTGACATTATCTCCAAAGGTTTTACGTAATAACTCTTGGTCAATCATGGTGATCTGTGAACAGGAATCAAATTTAAACTCAATCATGGCATGATCAACTTTTACCAAATGTGAGGGATGTTCCAAAAGACCACTATTTACTTGGAAAGTCACAGTCTTCACCTGCGGTTGAGACCATTTTCTATATACATTATCTCTCTTACCAGATCTAGTCCTATAACATTTAGAGAAATGACCTCTTCTACCACAGTTGTTACATATTGACTTCAAAGCTGGGCAATTTGGTGAATTAGCTAAATGCCCATTATTTCCACACCTAAAACATGAAAATTTATTAGAAGAATTAAAGTTAGGATTGAAATTATTCGTTCCATTTTCATTTTTCTCTCCAGACGATTTTTCTTCTTTCTTCACTTGGCACACAACTTCCTCTACTTTAGATTCACTTTTTTTCTCAGGTTCATCCATTTTTTGTTTTTCCTCTTTTAACTCATCAACACATTTTGTCATGTGCTCAACCTGTTTTGCTATCACAAGAACTTCATCCAATGGTGGTTCATCTTTTAGCCACAGTTCCTTCCGAATACTGTCATGAGCGCACTTCAACACAAATTGATCTCTTATTCTCTCATCCAAAGTCTGTCCAAATTTGCAAGATGAAGCCAACTTTCTAAGAGCGGAAACATATTCCTCAACTGATTCATCTTTCTTTTGTCCCCTTAAGCCGAAATGATATCTCTCCATTATCGTGCTCAGTCTAGGAAGATAGTGTCGGTCTAATTGTTCAATTGCTATATCATATTCGTTTAAATTCCTTTGTTCAGCCGCGGTGAGTTCAGGTAAATGTTCTAATACATCTTGGCCTTCTCCTCCTAGACAATGTAAAAGCAAAGAATGTTTTCTTTCTGCACTTAAATTCGTGCCACATACTCTTGCATAATTAGCAACGATCTTTTTCCATTTCTGCCATTTTACGTTTGGTTCACCTGGACTTGTTAAGAAAAAAGCAGGTTGTGTTACATTCTGCATTTTCTTCTTTTTGTGAAGTTAAAAACAGATTTGTACTTTTTTTTTTAATTTCAAGGTTCTTTGTAATATATTCCTTTAACAATTTAGATAACAAAATTGTTAAAATTAGTGTTATTTTATACAAAAGAACATCAAAGAGAGAAACTTCTTTTCAATAAATTTTTTTTTTTTTATTGATGATGTCACTATTCATAAGTGTTCAGAGTATTCTTCTTATTAAAAAAATTTTCTTTGTAAAAACTCCTGTGTACTTCACAATGCTCTTATTCTTCGAATTGAATACAGCGTTCTTTTTTTTTTACGTTAATGAGCACTTCACAATGCTCTCTTTCTTCACGTTTAATACAACGTTCCTCTATTGGAACAATCAGGAGTCACAAAGCCCTGAGTAAAAGTCAGGCACGTCAATGCTCTTTCGCGTATTCCACGCGTTCTAATGTTCGTTCAAAGAGAGGCTGAGTTCTCTTCAAAACGAGGCTAAGCTTTTTCCTCAATGACGCGCAATCACCGCGTCACTGGAACGCGTATCCATTTTGTTTATCAATCAGTGCGAGAAAACGCAGAGCAAGTGCGCGAGGGATGCGCAGCGTTTTAAATGTAAGTAAACGTGCCCAATTATTTTCTTTTTCCGCTTCTTTGAAATTTAAGTCCCTTTCTTCCAAACAACCTCCCGCTTGCTCCTCACCGTATCAGTTTCTCTTCCGGTGATGATTTACTTACTCGGCCGCTGGGAAGACTACGCTTCCTTAATTGATGATACTGCCGCTGGAGAGGTGTCAGGGACGGCCGCGTGTTGAGGCAATGAGGTAGAATCGTCGCCAGTGTAAAATCAGTAAATTGTTGTGATGAATAAAGTTCAGTATCCAGATGAAGGAGCAGGATCTATTTATTAGCCTCATCCACGAACAGCCAAGCAGTAACTGACAAATCAGAACATAACAGTATTCTCAGAATGGTATGATGAGAGAATTCCACATTCTATGAGGAATCAAGTACAATTGAGCAAAGTAATACATTACAGATATCTCATTACTTGTCCAAAGATATGAGGCATGATGGAGTTACTCCTTTCTAATCAGGACTTACAGCTTAAAAAGGTATTAAGGAATTTCCAATATTAACCTATTAGAGGAGTAGGCCTCACAGAAGTGAAAAATTAATTTGGGTGTTATTCACAAACCGGACATGCAAAACTTAAAAGTACATGCCCTATCTTTTACTTACACAGCACCCTGCCGTATTGGCTACCTAGGGCCAACCTTAGGGGTGACTTATGTGTAATAAAAGGAGAGTTTAAGGTTTGGTAAGTAGTTTTAAATGCCAAGTAAACTACCCACACATGTCCTGCAATGGCAGGCCTTAGACAGGTTAGGACGGCTACCTGTGTGGTTGGCTCAATCAGTGCTGCAGAACCACTAGTTATCAAACACCCAATGGCCTTGACTCAACTCAGTAAGGTTCACGTTTTTTGTAATGGATGTAGGATTTTTTTCTTGTTTTTTCCTAGATTTGTTTTTTTGTACACATGTATTTAAAGTGCTTTTTCATGAATTATGGTTTAAACTAGTTTGAAAATAATAAACAAACTCTTTTTGATTAATCTCCTATATGCATCTATATGTTTTATTCATATAGGTAAGAGAAAATAAATGTTGTCGATTGTTGTTCAGTATTGGCATTTGTTTTGTTGTTTATACTATATGGACTCAGCCTTACTGAGTTGAGTCAAGGCCCTTGGGTGTTTGATACTTATTGTGCAGGTGGCTACTCGTGAGGCACTTCATGTTGGATTTAAAGAGTGTCCTGTTAGATTGAGGCAGACAGGAGTTCTGTCATTCTCTAGTAGGGGGATTTACTTCACTTTTTTGTGTTGTTTGTTTGTTTGTTAATCGTTGTCGAACTTATTTGTTTAGTGTTAGGACTATGACTAAAAATGACACCTTCACGTATAGCGTATAGCGAAGAACATATACATCGACTTATCAATGCCCCACAGGCGTTTGCTTCGGCAACCTTGAGTTTAACTGCAAAGACACAGAATGAGTCTGATAAACTAACTAGACTGAAGAACAAACAAATAAGAACTGATCTGCATGGGCACTTCCTCGTTCAGCACTTACGAGTTGGAACTATACCAGGCGGGCTTCAGATCCGTAATATACCAATGGTGTTTATTGAGGATCCAGAATATAAAAAGGGTTTCAACTGCATAGAAACTAAATGTAGCAGAGATTTAATGGTTTTGACAGTGGAAACAGCACTTCGACTGTCCATGAAACAACTAGAAGAAATAGAAGCCCTTGAAACAGAAATAAAAAACAATCAATTGATTACGGATGCAAAATCCTTATTAGACAAAGTAGAAAAGGATATCCTTAAGTTTAAGGACTACACAGTGTCTCAAAAGACAAATACATTTGAGGTAGGTAAAAAGAATGTTTCATTGGAAAACGTATACCCATTTCTCCAAAAGGATTTTTATACACAAACCGACTCAAGAAGATATCTCCAAAACTCCCAAGGAAAGTCCAGGAACAAATTCCTTACTTTCTCAGATACCTCATCCTCATCTGGAACAGAGACTGACTCAAGTGAGTCGGGACGTAACATCAGTCGAAGAGGAAACCAGCATAACCAACAACAAAATCCCCAGCCTTTTTTAGGCAGAGGCCAACGGAGAGCAAGAGACCGGCCCCGAAATACCAACCAACCATGGGAAATGACCACGAGATGCCAATTTTACAAGAATTGAAACTATCGCCCCCTTATAATCTATCAGAACGTGTCCTCACAGAGGCTGACACATCTGTACTTGAAAAAGGCCTTTTGTTTGTTCCATCCAGAGGGACTGACTTTGTAAAAATGAAATTGGAAGCTATGGAATTTTGCTAAAAAATTCGGTTAAAAATGTTTTTTAAGGATCAGATTGATACAAGTCATGAAGAGACCACGGGCCTAAAGAAAACATCTAGCTTCTGCCCCCCAGGTAATAAAATTCCGAAGGAAGTTGTCACCTTCAAAAACAATTCTATCAGCAATTGTCCAAATGGAGTCTAAGAGACAATATGTTCGATTCAATCTCCCTAAGAATGAAAAGGATGCCATCATGTCTCTCAAAAATGACTCATCATTAGTAATAAAGCAGGCAGACAAGGGAGGAGCAGTGGTTCTCTGGGACATGGCTAGATATAAAAAAGAAGTGATGAGACAACTGAATGACAACAACTGTTATCGAAGGATAGAAAAAAATCCCACTGTGGAACTCCAGGGCCAACTTTTTGCGATCTCGCAGAAAGGGTTGGACCAGGGTATTCTAGGACCAAAGGAATATGCCTTCCTACAAATAAAAATCAGAGGATTCCGTTGTTTTGCGCCCTGCCAAAAGTCCATAAGAGTGAGACAAGTCCACCCGGTAGGCCAATAGTATCTGGATGTGAATCCTTATTGGAATCTATTTCAAAATATATTGATTTTTTTCTGAAACTTTTTATTCAATCAATCCCAGCACATCTACAGGACACAACAGGATTCATCAATAGACTATTAGAAATTGGATATGATGCCTCTAAACATTTAATGGTCACGATGGATATAGTATCGTTGTATACTCAAATTCCGCAGGAAGAGGCCCTGGAGACATTGACGTTTTTTCTGGACACTAGAGCGCAACCAGTCAGGGTTCCTACAAGCTTCATAGTTGAGCTTGCCAAGTTTGCCCTTCAAAAAACTATTTTGCATTAGGATCTGAATTTTTCTACCAAATAAAGGGAGTCGCCATGGGCTGCCCTTTTGCCCCAGAGCTGGCGGTGCTATTTATGGGCCTATTTGAAGATAAATTCATTTACAACAATAACCCTTTTTCGGAATACATCTCGAATTGGATGCGTTACATTGATGACGCATTCCTAATTTGGTCTGGATCACAAGAACAATTAATGGACTTTTGCAAATGGCTGAACGTAAGAACAGAAGACATAAAGTTTACCAGTAATTTCTCAAAAGATCCGATTACTTTGCTTGATGTACAAGTTTATGCATCAGAAGGGACACTGGCGACGACATTGTTCAGAAAGGAAACTCATCGGAACAAAGCATTACATTATACAAGCAACGATCCGAGAAACCTTCGTCAAAATCTACCATTCGGGCAATTCCTAAGGATTCGCCGAAATTGCACCTTTAAGGATGAGTACTTTCAACATGCAAAAAATCAGGTTGATCACTTAGTGGACCGTGGGTACCCCAAAAAACTCTGTAAACATGCTATGCGCTGTGCGTGGTGGGTACCACGTGAGACATTACTGGAAAAGAGAACAAAACTAGCTATGCAAAGAATGGCCTGTGTGACCACGTTCTGTCCAAACGCAAATCAACTCCATAAAATCATCAATCAGAACTGGCACCTTGTAAAAAATCTGGATGAGGGGCTATGGAAGCCACCCATGTTCACCTTCAAAGAAGAAAAAAGCATTGCCAATTATGTGGTACGAGCAGCACTACCTAAAACTGAAGGAGCTACATTACAGAGTATGATGGGGCTCCAACCAGTTAAGGGCCACCACAAATGTGGCACTTGCGTATGTTGCGAACAGACTATTGAAGGGGAGGTCTTTACGCATGATGGAATTTTGTGGAAACACAATACATTTTCAAATTGCAAAACTAAGAACGTGATCTATGGGATACTGTGCCCATGTCCAAAGTTGTACATTGGAAAAACCACCCAGGAAATACGTCAACGTATTACTCAGCACAAATCAAGACTGCGAAGGACGGTGATGAATGCCCCCTTAGTGAACCATTGGCAAAAAAAACAACATGAAGAGAAAGACTTGAGATGGACAGTGTTGTCCAAAATTGAATCAGACAGTAGAGGAGACATGGATGGCAGACTTAGCCAACGTGAGGCTTTGCTCATCATGAAATTTAATACAGCGATGCTTGGACTGAATGAAGTCTCTTAAATTTTCCGGACATAAAACATTCACATCGTGCAAGAGATGTTATCTAACTCACAAAGGATATCTCATATGGTGGATACAAATGTGACACGAGAGTAGAGAGCACATTAGCCCCAGTGGCCATTATTTCGTGACACTATATGAAACCTTGAGATCTCCCGGACATATAATACTTACATCATGCAAAGAAATGTCTAATTATTGACGAGGGTTGTCCCAAAACGGTGCATATAACTGTGATATTGGTTTCGAGAGCACATCAGCTCAAGTAGCCACTATTTTGTTATACACAGGCCATAAGGAGGTTAGGTTTGTTCCGTTAATGTTTTTTGAAAGAGGCGCATGTTTGCCATAATACTCAATTTAGTGTCCCTTTATAACCATGGGAATCGAACCATTTTTTAAACTACCTTGCGACAAACAGTCAAAAATAGCCATTGAGTCATTCCGCAATTTGCATCATTAAATCTTAAAAGATTGCTCTATTTCTATTACATTGTGGCAACTACATTTCCCAACAGCCCTGGGTTCCCGATCACGTGACAACTTAGTGGCGGGATATGATAGGAAGAAGCATTATAAACTACTTTTCCCAGCAGCGCCGTGCATTCCCACACCACTTCCGGGTTTGTACGCCACACTCCGAAATTATTAGCAGTGTAGGCAGGCTTTCGAGTAAACCTTGGACGAAATCGATGTAAGTTCTTTTCCTTCCCCCTTCCTCCCCCCTTGTTCGGCCACCATAATACAATGGGTTTTCAGGTCAGAGCCCTAATATGAGTCACCCTTGTCCCACAGGTCTTGGAAACGGCTTCATTACCGGAACGCTTCCCCTGACGGAAAAGACTTCACCTCATTTGTTTACATCTGATGTTACTCCGAGACACCCTCGGGTAAAGTTTTTTGATCCCCCTGATCCACCCTGTAGCCTAACTACTGTCCACATGACATTCCTGTTGACTGAATATGGTGTTTTGTACTGTTTTTCCCTGTAGATGTGTACAACTAACCTTCACCACTGAATCCATTAAGTGGCTGCATTTAAAGCAAGGTAGCAAGGTAGGGAGCAGACTCCGGTTAAGGCTATTTGTTTGTCTAAAAAGCCTTGCTAGAAGTTGTATATTGACGAAGGTTTAATTCTTCATTTTTCAGAATTTTATCGGTCAATCAATCAATCAATCAATCATGCCATTTGTATAGCGCACTACTCACCTGGGAGGGTCTCAAGGCGCTTGGGGGGAGGGGTATGCTACTGCTCGAACAGCCAGGTCTTGAGTTGTTTCCTGAAGGCGAGATGGTCCTGGGTCAGCCGAAGGTGGATGGGGAGGGAGTTCCAAGTCTTGGCAGCCAGGTAAGAGAAGGATCTTCCTCCGGCGGTGGCTCTTCGGATGCGTGGTATGGCTGCGAGGGCGAGGCTGGTGGACCGTAGCTGGCGGGTGGGCGTGTAGAAGGTCAGGCGGTCGTTGAGGTACTTGGGGCCCAGGTCGTGGAGAGACTTGTGTGCGTGGGTGAGGAGCCGGAACGTGATCCTCTTGTCGACGGGGAGCCAGTGCAGGTTCCTCAGGTGGCTGGAGATGTGGCTGCGTCGGGGGACATCCAGGATGAGTCGGGCGGAGGCGTTCTGGATGCGCTGGAGTCTTTTCTGTAGCTTGGCTGTGGTTCCGGCGTAGAGGGCGTTTCCGTAGTCCAGTCGGCTGGTGACGAGTGCCTGGATGACAGTCTACCTGGTCTCGGTCGGGATCCAGCGGAAGATCTTGCGAAGCATACGCAGGGTGTTGAAGCACGATGAGGAGACGGCGTTGACTTGTCTGGTCATCGAGAGGGAGGGGTCCAGGATGAAGCCCAGGTTGCGTGCGTGGTCGGTTGGCTTGGGTGCGGTGGCCAGGGCTGGGGGCCACCAGGAGTCGTCCCAGGCAGAGGGCGAAGATCCCAGGATGAGGACTTCCGTCTTGTCCGAGTTCAGTTTCAGGCGGCTGTCCTTCATCCACTCGGCGACGTCTTTCATCCCTTCGTGTAGGCAGGTTCTGGCGGTGTCGGGGTCTCTGGTGAGGGAGAGGATCAGCTGGGTGTCGTCGGCGTAAGAGATGATGTTGAGGTTGTGCTGGCGTGCGATGGCTGCGAGAGGTTTCATGTAGATGTTGAAGAGGGTGGGGCTGAGTGAAGATCATTGCGGGACACCGCAGATGACTTTGGTGGCCTCGGAGCGAAACGGGGGGAGGCGGACTCTTTGTGTTCTTCCGGCGAGGAACGAGATGATCCACTCCAGTGCCTTCTCTTGGATACCGATGTTGCTGAGGCGCTGGACTAGGGTGCGGTGGCAGACCGTGTCGAACGCAGCGGAGAGGTCCAGGAGGATGAGGGCCACTGTTTCCCCCTTGTCGAGCAGGGTCCGGATGTCGTCGGTGGCTGCGATGAGGGCGGTCTCGTGCTGTGGTTGGCTCTGAAGCCGGACTGCGAGGGGTCGAGGGATCCGTTCGTCTGGAGGAAGGCGGTCAGCTGTCTGTTGACGATCTTCTCGATGACTTTAGCAGGAAAAGGGAGGAGCGAGATGGGGCGGAAGTTTTTGAGATCGGTGGGGTCCGCTGTAGGTTTCTTCAGGAGGGCGCTGATCTCGGCGTGCTTCCAGCTCTCCGGGAAGGTGGCGGTGTTGAAGGAGGAGTTGATGATGTTCCGGAGTTGGGGTGCGATGGTGGAGTCGGCCTTGTTGAAGACGTGGTGTGGGTAGGGGTCGGTCGGTGATCCGGAGTGGATGGTGTTCATCGTGCGGGGTGTGTCTTCGGTGGTCACAGTGGTCCAGGTGCGAAGGGTGGCGGTGGGGGGCATTGGTTCGATGGTTGGGTGCGTGGGTGGGGCGCCGAAGCTGTTGTGGATGTCGGCGATCTTGCGGTGGAAGAACGAGGCGAAGGAGTCGCAGAGGTCTTGTGACGGAGTGATGTCGTTGGTGCCGGTGCTGGGGTTGGAGAACTCCTTGACGATAGTAAAGAGCTCTTTGCTGTCGTGGGCATTGTTGTCCAGTCGTTCCTTCAGGGATTTCTTCTTGGTGGTGCGGATGAGCTGGTGGTGCTTGCGGGTAGCGTGTTTGAGGGCGGTCATATTGTCGGTGGTCCGGTCGAGGAGCCAGGCTTTCTCGAGGGTGCGGCAGGTCTTCTTGGAGTCCTTGAGGTCGTCGGTGAACCAGGATGCCTTCTTGCTTCTGGGTCTGCTGGGAGGGTTCTTTAGTGGCGCGAGGTCGTCGGCGCAGGCGGTCAGCCACTGTGTGAAGTTGCGGGCTGCTTCGTTGGGGTCCGTTGTGTTGGCGGGTGGGCTCTGGCTGAGGGAGGTGGTGAGCTGGTCTGCGGTGATCTTGCTCCAATTCCTGTGAGGTACCTGTTGCGGGTGGTGGTGGGTCGTGGATCTTTTGAAGCTGAAGTGGATGCAGCTGTGGTCAGTCCAGTGGAGTCCGGTGGCATGGCTGAAGGTGATGTACTTGCTGGAAGAGAAGACGGGATCAAGCGTGTGGCCGGCGTAGTGGGTGGGGGTGTTGACCAGTTGCTTGAGTCCGAGGTTGGTGAGGTTTTCCAGCAGGGCGGCGGTGTTGCGGTCCTTGTTGTTCTCCAGGTGGAAGTTGAGGTCCCCGAGGAGGATGTAGTCAGTGGAGAGGAGGGCGAGCGGGCTGATGAAGTCTGTGATGTCTTCGCTGAATTGTGTGCGTGGTCCCGGGGGTCTGTAGACGAGGGTGCCTCTGAGGGTCGTCTTAGGGTCGGTGTGAATCTGGAAGTGGAGATGTTCGGCTGCGGCGAAGGAGTCGTTGGCGTCGGTCGTGATGCAGATGGTGTTCCTGTGGACGATGGCGATGCCACATCCGGTCTGGTTGAAGCGGTCCCTCCTGATGATCTTGTACCCGTCCGGGATGGCGATGGCGATGTCGGGTGCAGAGGAGGCGTTCATCCAGGTTTCCGTGAGGAAGGCGACGTCCGGTGATGTAGCGTCGAGGAGGTTCCAGAGTTCCACGGCGTGTCTGTGGACGGAGCGGGTGTTGATCAGGATGCACTTGAGGTGGTTGCTGCTGGTGTTTGTCTTGGCGGGTGCGGGGCAGGTTCGGAGGCAGGTGAACTTGCAGGTGCAGCAGGTGAAGGGTCCGTGGGTGCGACTCGGGGTGGCTCGGCAGCAGGCGTGGGTCCGGCCGGCATTGAGTGCGTTGAGAGTGGCGGCGTCGTAGGTCAGTCGGGTCATCTTGCCTCGGCGGGGAGGGCCTGGGGTCCTGGCGCTGGGCGCGGGCCAGGCACGGACGGGCGCAGACGGGCTTACCTTTGGCGCACCTTTGGCGCTCAATCGGCGCTCCCGCTGCGCGCGTCCGCTGCGCGGTCGCTCTGGGGGCGTCATAAGTAAGGAGCCGGGAGGGAGGAGCAGCTGGGTGGCAGGAGCAGGGCGGCGAATGGAATCACAGGGGGGCGGGGCCGCAGGGAGGCAGCGGCGGGAAATTCCAAGAAGCAGCGCGCAGCAGGAAATTCCCAGGAGCAGCGGGAAATTCCCAGGAGCAGCGGGCAGCGAGCGAAGGAATCTGCAGGCAGGAGGCGGCAAAGGCAGGCAGGAGCGGCAGCAGTGAGTGGGGCGACCAAGCCCTGTGGAGGGCTGAGCGGTCATCGGTCCTGATTAGAACCGGACAAAGGGTTTGGTTCGAAACGCGTCGGCCTTGTGTTTTTGTCCCTGTCGAAAAGAATTTTATGAATATTGATAAATTTTTCATTGCAATCATTCATGATGTTCATGTTTGGAGGATTGTGTAATTAGAACTATTCCTACAAGTTACTTTTTTTGGACTTAGGATTTTTGACGCGGGATTTAGTGTTTGTGTGAACACCAGGTTGAGTGAAACTGGTTTTGTTTTTGTGAGAATGTTGCAAGTGAGCATGTGTTGTAAGTGTGGAAGGTTTTGTAAGTGAGTGTAAGGTCAAGAGAGATTGGTGGTGTCTTATTCAAGTTTTTTGTAATGGATGTAGGATTTTTTTCCTAGATTTGTTTTTTTGTACACATGTATTTAAAGTGTTTTTTCATGAATTATGGTTTAAACTAGTTTGAAAATAATAAACAAACTCTTTTGGATTAATCTCCTATGTGCATCAATATGTTTTATTCATATAGGTAAGAGAAAAGAAATGTTGTCGAATGTTGCTCAGTATTGGCATTTGTTTTGTTGTTTATGCAGAACCACTAGTATAATTTATGTTACATGGCCTGGATATATGGTATACCATCTTATAAGGGAATTACAGGTAAAACAAATATGTCAATTATATATACACCAATGATACTATGTTTAGGAGAGAATTACATGCACTTTTGCACTGGCCAGCACTGTATGCTGTTCCTTTGTACACCACTGCTCTTTAGGTCACTCCACTGTTTGCCTCTCCACTGTACACCACTCCACTGTAAGACAATCTACTCTACGGTATTACACTGTACATCACTCCATTCTACCGCATCACACTGTTACCATACTCTATGCCATTCCACTCTACTCTATTACCCTTTACATTATGCTATTCCACTATATGCCACTCGACTCTACATCCCTACAGTGTGCACAGGTAACATTCAACATTATTCCGCTCTACACCACTCCACTGTATGCTACTGCACTGTTGCCATTCCACTCTATGCCACTTGTGTATGCAACTTTACTCTATGTTATTCTACTGTATGCCGCTCCACTCTACAACACTCTACTGTATGCCAGTCCAAAGTATACTATTGCACTGTACGCCTCTACCCTCTACCCCACTAAACCGTACCCCGCTCCACTCTATACCACTCTTCTTTATCGTATTCCACTCTACACATTCCAATCTACCTAAATACATTGTACGCCACTCCAGTCTACGCTATCACACTGTATGCCAATACACTGTCCTCACTCTACTCTACGCCACTTTACTCTATCCTACTCAATTGTATGCCACTCCACTCTATGCTATTACACTCTGTACCACCCAAGTATATTCTATTTCGCTATATTCCTCTGTATTCCACTGTATGCCTCTCCAGTATACACCACTCCACTCTATGCCAATCCAGTCTATGCTGTTCCAATGGTTTCTACCACACTGTACCACATTCCATTCTATGCCAGTCCAATCTACAACACTCCACTGTATACTACTTCACACTATGCCACTCCACTGCACCCTACTCTACTCTATACCCCTTCACTGTATTTCACTCCTCCCTGACACACTCCAGTGTATGACACTGCACTATATCACTCCACTGTACTCTACTCCACTGTATGCTGCTGAACTGTAGAACACTCCAGTCTATGCCTCTCCACTGTATGCTTCAACACTATAGACCAATAAACTCTACACTATTCCACTGTATACAATTCCACTCTATCCCATTCCACTCTACGTCACTCTAATATGCGCTAATACACTGTATGCCACTCCACTCTTGGCCACTCCATTATACATCACTGCACTGTATGCTACTCCACTGTATGCCACTCCACTCTATACCACTCCAGTGTATGCAACTATACTCTACGTCATTCTACTGTATGCCACTTCACTCTACAACACTCTACTGTGTGCCACTCCACAGTACACTATTACACTGTACGCCACTACCCTCTACCCCACTAAACTGTACCCCACTCCACTCTATAACACTCTTCTATCTGGTATTCCACTCTACACTCTCCAATGTACCTGAAAACACTGTACGGCACTCCAGTCTGCGCTATTACACTGTATGCCAATACATTGTCCTCACTCTACTCTATGCCTTTCTATTCTATGCTACTCAACTGTATGCCACTCTACTCTATGCGAATACACTCTGCACCACTCAAGAATATTCTATTTCACTATATTCCTCTGTATTCCACCGTTTGCCTCTCCAGTATACACCACTCCACTCTATGCTACTCCAGTCTACACTGTTCCAATGTTTTCTACTACACTCTACCACATTCCATTCTATGCCAGTCCAGTCTACAATACTCCACTGTATGCTACATCACATTATGCCACTCCACTGCACCTTACTCTACTCTATGCTGCTCCACTGTATGCCACTCCACTATAACACACTCCCGTGTATGCCACTGCACTATATCATTCCATTGTACTCTACTCCATTGTGTGCTGCTGAACTGTACAACACTCCAGTCTATGCCACTCCACTGTATGCTACAACACTATAGACCAATACACTATTCCACTGTATACAATTCCACTCTATGCCATTCCATTCTACGTCACTCTAATATACGCTATTACACTGTATGCCACTCCACTTTAGGCCACTCCATTATACATCACTGCACTGTACATCACTCCAGTATACACCACCCAACTCCACGTCAACCCTACATATGCTATTACACTGAACATCACTCCATTCTACAACACATCACTGTATGCAACTCAACTCTATGCCAATCTATTCTACCCTATTTTAGGCTACCCTATTCCGCTGCATAACATTCAATTCTAAGCATCTCTACTGTACGCTATTCCAATGTATACCACTCTACTCTACATCCTCTACATCACTGCACTGCATGACAGCAACAGTCAACGTTATTCCACTGTACACCACTCCATTGTTCTCTATTCCACTGTATGCCAGTTTAAACCATTATACTGTACACTGTACCCTGCTCTACTCTACAACACTGTGTGGTATTTCACTCTTAAAAAACTCCACTCTAGACCATTGCACTGTATGCCTCTCCACTCTACACAACTCCAGTTCATGCTATTATATGCCATTACACTGTACCTCACTCCACTCTATGCCACTCTACTATATGCTACTCCACTGTACACCTCTCCACTCTTCGCTATTCCACTCTGCCCTACTCCGGTGTTCGTAGTCCTTTGTTTGTTTCCCTTTGAACTGAAGAAGCCTGGTTGGTCTAATCAGGACAGGCTGTAATCCGCCCGGGAAGTTAACTAGCCCGATTTTTCCTCTTCCGGTAGCTATTTTACACGCTAAGAAACAGGAGACTCTGGCTCGCTTCTTAGATGGGAGTTGGGTCTAGAAACCAAGCGGTTGCGGGTAAGCGTAATTTTATTTGTTTAGTAAGCTGGACTTTCACGCTACAGATCTGTGTATGTTTGTTTCCGAGTTCAATGTCCTCGGAGACATGTTATATTTGACTCGGACGTTACTTTTAACATGGGGACACCTTGAATTAAGTGAACTCTAATGTTTAACATTAATTTTTACAAGGGTCGTATTTCGACATTTGGAACTCTCTTATATAATCGTCTCATTTATCTGGTGTAGCGGACACGGACTTGTTTGTGATTTTTCGCCGCCTTCCTTTGTTCTAGGTGATTACATCACTAGCATGAGACTCGTATGAAATTTGGACAAGTACAGGTGTGCCTTATATAGGAAGTTTGTCCTGACTTGTGTGATACTTGGGAACTATTTTCACAACATTGGACGTCCATACCCTTATTGGTTTTGTTATTTGGATAATAACATTTGGTATGTATAGCAAATTCGATTAGTGGTAACTGTTTGTTTTTCCGTGCATTACCTCATGTTTGGGTGATGAAAGAGTCTGGAGGTTGAATGATGTTTTGATTTAATTTAATAAGTGTATTCAAATATATTGATCTTTGGTGATGGCTTTCTGATCACTTTTTCCCTTTTTCCGGTGTGTAAATAGTCTTCCTGATACCTAAACCTTGAGTATGCTCTCCTCTCATAGTGGTAGTGGTCCCCCCTGGGGGCCTGTGTCCGTGGAACAGACTGTTTATAATTTGAATAATTTGCTATATTTTGTTTAAAGTGTTCATTATCATTGAATTGTATTAATTGTGGTAAATTTTTGTTTTTCGTAGGATCATTTAAATGTATTTTGTTGCCCTTTGTCCTGATGACGCCTAAGACTAATTGAAAGGCCGAAACGCGTCGACAGTTATTATTAATTTCGGCACCTGTTTTTGATTTGGAAACTGAATGGATATATTTCCCAGGACCATCGTTGGATTTTGAAGCCAAAAAATCAATTGGGCTTCATTTGCTTCTTGTTATTCTGGTGTCCAAAAAAGGAAATAAGGCCAAGAAAAGACAATGCAATTTTTTCCTTGCAAATAAACCATCGGGCTTCTTACACTAACCTTGGATTAAGGGTCCACAACTATAAGACATTTGGACCACCTGGATTTAGATGACAAATTTTGTTTCTTGGAATTTCACATGTCATTCCTTACAAGATTAAATATTGTTTGGTCGACTGATTTATATTTGGAATGTATAAAATGAAAAAAGGATCTTTAAAACAATTCACAAACTGTATTACTGTTTTGTTGTGTGGTTTTTTCTTTATTTATTTGTACTTGTAATTTGATAATAACCATCGGATGAACGTCTTAACAGATGAGAGATATATATCATACAACTTAGGTTGTGAAGAGACAAATAATTGACAGTTTTTGTTCTCAGAATTAACTTTTTTTGTAGTAAATACCTTGGCATCACCTTTTTTGTAATTTACTACTCCGGTGTACAGCATTCCACTGTATGCGACTCCAGTATACATCATTCCACTTGAAGAAACTCCATTTTACGCTATTCCACTGTAGACTACTACACTGTACCTCACTCCACTGTACACCACTGCACTCTAACACACTCCATTGTACGCCACTGCACTTCACGCAACTACGCTATACGCTAATACAGTCTACACTATTCCACTGTACTTAACTCCACTATATGACACTACACTCTATGCTATTCCAATCTATTCTATTCCACTCAACCCAACTTCTTGGACCGGCGCAAGATGAACCAAAGTGAAAGCATTTGCCAAGAATGTTTTCATTAATCAAGAACGAAAGTGACCAAAAGATCGAGCAATCCCTGGTCTGAGAGAAGAGGTTTCTATTGCAATTTGTTTCACAGACCATCTAGATCACTCTAGTCAATGCCACTCTACTGTATGCAACTCCACTCTCCTCTATTGTGCACTATTCCACTATCCAATCTATGCTATTCCACACTATGCCACTTCATCTACGTTACTCCACTCCATGCCTCTCCACAATATGCTATTTCACTGTACTCACCTTCACTCTGCACTATTCCAGTGAATGCCACTCCACTGTATCCAACTCCACCCCATGCTACTCCACTGTACTTCACTCAACAACAGTCTATGCCTCTCCACTAAGCCACACTATATTCTACACTATAGCAGTAAACCTGTACTTGCCAGTACTCCTGTCAGTGCTAATCTACAGCACTCTACTTGACTCTATACCACTAAACAACACTCTGCTCCACTCTTCTACTCTCTATGCAAGTCCAAATACGATGCTCCACCCCTCTTTGCTATATTCTACTCTATGAGGCACTCCACTCCTCTATACTCTACTACTGCACTCTATGCCACTCCACTCAAAGCTACTGAATGCTACTCACAATGCTTTCCAGTACTCTACAACACACCAGTCCACTCCATTGTACCACACACTACTCCACTCTACAGCACTTTACTCAGCAGTGGACTATGCCAGTCCACTCTACTCCTCTCCACGCTAGTCTAAACCTTGCTATTCCACTCAACGTTATGCCACTCCACTTGACTCAACTCCACTCATTTCCACTACACAACGGTCTACCCCACTGAATTGTCCAATGTACAAAACTCCACTCGACACTGTACCACTCTACCACACTATTCTCCACTCTATGCAAATCCACTCTACAACAGTCTACTACACTCTGTGTCACTATACCACACTGTTCTCTACACTATGCACCTACACTACACTGTACAACCCTCTATTCAACTCTGTGCCACTATGCCCCTACACTCCACTGTACAACACTACTCCACTTTACAACACAACACTCCAATGTACTGTACTAGATGTCACCCCAATTCATATGTTTACTCAACTCTACACTTCTCCTGTCCACTCTACTGCACTTCACGTCACTGTACTGTACAATATGCCAGTGCACTCTATGACACTTTAGTCCACTGTATGCTATGTCACTCTACTCTACTCCACTCCACTCTACTCTGCTCTATGACACTACACTATACAACACTCTCCTTCTTTCTATAGTATAACACTCCACTTAACAACACCCCGCTCAACAACAATATTTAATGTGTATTTAATTACTATAGCTTTATGTATTCTTTCTTTTCAAACAAAACTTAAACTGCACACAATATAGACATTATAAAGCTATACTTAAACCTATAATTTACAATTTACGCAACACCTTCAAATTATTATAATGCGCCCCTCCATACACAGGGTATTCAACTCAGTAGCCACAATATATAAGCTATAACTCACCACTCTACCATGCAGATGGTATAAATGATATAATATGAAAGGAAGCAGTTCATGGAGAAGGCCCAAATTATAGTTGTGTTGGTTGTTTGGGTCCCATAGGACTCCCACTGGACTAAAAGAGGGCCAAACTGAGTCATGCAGGAGTACCATGGTAACATGACAAAATTGTATTATTAGTATTGTTTAATTTTGTGAACCCCCACAAGGACTAGGGGGTCATGGTACACCTACCCAGACCCCTTATGTGTTTTTTATTTTTATTCTTCAGGACTCAAGGACCACGTCTTGTAGAGGAGTCCACAACATTTGTCTCCATTGCAGCCAGCCAATTACATGAGTCGGACCCATGAACCAGCCAATTAAATTGCGGAACTTCTCACATTGACCTGCAGGAGTCCAGCAGGAGGAACTTTTGAAAACCACATCACTAGATATCTAAACTGTTTAAACCTTAATTTCTCAAAAACTACAACAGATTTACACCAAATTATGAAAAGTATGTTTTCTCAATCAGGACCTAGTTTTCTGTCAAATTTGGTGTAATTCACTTCAGCAGTTTTGGCTGTAGCATCATCTTAAGTTCCTATAAACATTTGCATAAGGAAAACATTTCTTTGACCCCCCCCTTTTAACTTGGCCACCGCTTGACAGATCACACTAATACTTTCCAGGAAGGAGCCACCACCTCCATATCTCCATTTCTCTCCATGGGAATGAATTGGAAAAATAATTAAACTTTAATAACTATTCTAGAAAATAACGAAATGTAAAATAAAAATGTAAATTTACCAAAATTAATTATTATTGGCCTATAACAAAAAATTACAACACATAAAATGTTTGTTTAGTACATATTATGTGATTACTTTTTATAATTGTTAAATGTTTATGAAAGGATTATTTTATTTTTTCTTAACAAAAATATACATATTTTTTATGTAATAAAAAAAAATCCAATTGCATATTGCTTCAAATACACAAAAGATGATAGGAGGGATGCTTGTAATAAGCCTAACCACTGGCAATTGTTTGGGGTAGCATTTCAAAACAATGTTCTTGTGCCCATAATGCCACTTCAGTTTGCAGCCAGCCATATGCAAATCAATGTTGACTCTGCTCCAATAGGACCAGTCCAGCCCTAATTTCCAGGCCAGGGCCTCTCTCAACTGGAACACAAGCAACCCAAGACTGGCCTCACCATGATTAGGGCTCTTCAGTTGGGTGTAGCTTGAATCTAGTGGTAAAGTGAGCATGAGGCCCACGTCCAGGCATGCACTGGGTCACCCTAGCCTTGCGGAACAATGAATTGGCATGCGCCCTGAACAATTTCTAGTGGTTTAGACAATTAGAATTTTTTATTTTATATTTTTATATATTTTTGCTTTACCCAGTGGCGATTTCCAATAGGTAGTTAGAGTTAGCTTTGCTTTCTGGCCCTGTTTGACAAATCTTCACAAAACTTTCTTAAAACATAGTTCATCCACTCAGCTGCTTCCTGGAATGTTTAGGGGTGATATGTCAAGCGTAGACCGAGAAAAAAGGGGGGTTCCAAAACGCAAAATTCCTATAAATAATCATATGCTTCTTTAGACAAGACTATAGCAAAAACTGCTGACTGGAGTTACACCAAATTCAACAGGAAGCTTGATCTTGGTCTTCAGATTGTGCTTTTTGTCATTTGGTGAAAGTAGTTAGGTCGTTTTTGAGAAATGTAGGTAAAAAATAATTGTATATCTGGACGGTTGAATCTGCAAGAATCTTGAGAGACTCCTGCAGGAGCGCAAATTTAAAAACAGAGCATTCTGATTGGCCCAGGGAATTTTCTTTCTCTTGAGTAATCTCGCTTCCACAGGAGTCAGACTACCAAGAGGGCGAGCGAGCACTTTCACTAGCTGACATCAACCTGAGAAAAATGTAGCTGGCAGCCATTACTGGACTCACAGACTTGAGGACTGAAAATGTTCCCAGCAGATAGGCTAATCTGTCATAAACGTGATGGATATCCCGACGGTGTAATACAAGTTCCATGGGATATACCGAAATTGTAATACAGCAGACGGGATATCCATCAGATTGGTGATGGTGCAACCCTGTCTGCCAAGATCATAATCAGACCCGTGGGCCACTGTCCTGAAGTTATTAAAAAAATAAAGATATATGGGGCAGGGTAGGGAAGATCCTGCCTTTGATGAAGATATCATCTGCATTCCATCTAATTACAGTCCAATTTCTTTGCTGTCAGCTTTAATCCAGGATACTTGAAAAATACATGAATCAACAGCTTTCTCTTTATCTGGAATCCAATAACTTGTTACATCCTGTCCATTTGGCTTTGGATCCAATTTTAGGACTGAGACAGCGCTGATAGAGATCTCAGAATACATTAAAGATTTCCTTGATACCAGGGGAAGGACTGTGCTGTGTTTTTATACTTCCTGTCCTTCTCTACAAAAATAAAATGGCTATTTAGACCCTGATAACCTTCAGGTTGGACTATGGTAATGCCCTCTACTATGGACTACCTAAATAACTAATGTACAGGCTTCAAGTGGTCCACCATGCGCCTGGAAGGAGAAGCCAGCTGATGAATTGCAAGGATGGATTTTGAGACTTTACCTCCGGCTCACTCCCAGCACACCTCTTAACCTCCCCATGGCCAGCAGCACTGGCCATCATATGCCCCCTGAGGAACAGTTGTGTGAATGGACCAGCTGGTGAACCCTCAATGGTTCCCCTGGACCCTCTCTGGACTGGGCCTTGACTCCACTGGCAGACAGGTCTTCTGCAAAAATCCAAAAGGTTCTGGAACCTGATGGGCATGGCAGGGTGGATGTTTTGCTGGCTGACTGTGGAAGGGCTGTAGAAGATGCCTCCAAAAGCAGGAGAGGAGCACTGATGCCAGAGAGGGGACAGGTCAAGGAAGCCAGAAAATCCAGCTTCCTCCAAAAATCCCATCATTGGAGCCCAAGAGGCCTGAAGAAGATACTCCAGTAGCTAAAGCTCTATGCCACAAGCAAAACAACACTTTACTCCAGTTAGTTACTATGTCCTATGGTACCCAAGAACAGCCTGTTCTCCTGGGAGAACATGGTGGTTTGTGGCATAGAGTATGCTTCTGCCTGGGAGGGCTAATCCCTTAGGCCTTGGTTCATTTTTATTCAATTCTTCTTCAATGTGGATGGGTGCGTGTGAGTGATCTTCTCCCTCATCCAATATCTGCTCTGTCACATGCAAACATGCCCCAAGACCCAATTCTATGGGGCCTGCAAGGAGCCCTGATCAGGCACATTGCCCTCACCCTTGCCCATGTCTGAAGGGGCAGGTTGTGGCATCCTCTGAACTCAAAGCTCACATTCTCTGTAGGTAGGGAAAGGGAACAGGTTCCACCTGTGGGCAGAAGCTAAAGAAGGACGTATTCCTGTGCAACAGGAGTGGTAATCAGTTTGTATTCCCTTACCCTAGCACAAAGATTGAAAGAACAACAACTGTGGGTGCCCTGGGTGAGACCGGGGCACCCAAAAACAAAGAAAAGGATGTGGTGCAGTGCCACAGGAAAAGAGCAGCAATATAGTATACATTGATACGGGTGAGGAGCGCTGCATGATCCGCAGCAAGTGGGATACACTTGCATATCTGTTTCTAGTGGTGCCCCAAGGTGGAGCAGGGGCGACACCAACAACATTTTCAGCACGTTTGGGTGCTGTTTGATGTGTTGGAGCCCCCTCCGGAATGATTTCTTAATGCTAGCATGCATCTTGGGTTCCTTAAAATTGTGTCCCTGGGATTGGTTTTCATTGATATGAAGCACCTACAGATCTGGAACTTTTCTTCTTGGTCTCTGGAGCGTGGGTGCCCCTTGTGGTTGGTTGTATGAATACAGTGGCAGTCTAACTATAGTAAATGAAAAACTCTGAGACCCATGTTTGACTTAAAATGCTTTATTTAAGATGTTGATATTGACAATGCAATGGTTACCATTATAATTAAGGCTCCCGATTTTCCGTTTAAAGGATTAATACATATAAATACAGACAGAAAACCTTTTGGTTTTTGTCTGCATTTATATATAGAAACTGGCAAATACTTAGAAAACAGATGCTCCTGCCGCCTCTGTGCTCCTCTATAAAATGTGAGTCAGAGGTGCACAGGGGCCGCCAGAGGAAATCGCAAACTGCTGCCCTCAAACTGCCGCTCCAAAGAGGGGTGAACTAGTGCAGCTGGGAGAGCCGTGTCATGAGGCCCTCCAAGACCCCTCACAGCGGTGGTCAGGCAAGGTGTAAATTGTTGGAGCAGTGCAAGCAGCTGATGTCCATTAAGAGGTGTGAAAACACCCCAGGACATCGGCTCAAGCCCCAGCAACCTTTTGTTTTAGTTTTTGTAGGGGAGAAGGGAAGGAGGGTGATGAGGCAGGTCACAGAGGGGGCAGACATGCCTTTAACAAAGAATAGCTCACACAAAACGGAGGGGGTCAAAGGGTGTGCATTAAGAACACCATTTATTTTAAAATATAGTAGATTGTTGAGGTGGAGCGACGGTCCCATGAAAAGGAAGTTGGGTCCTGCGAGGCAGTCAGGCACCCCTGGCAGGGACCTAATGAACCCAAGATTGCGCCTCCCAAGACGGATTGAGTGAGTCAGAATTGCCTTGCAACGCCGGCGATTTTCAAGCGAGGTGAGCCCAACACTCTTATCCATACCACAGAGGGTGAGCAAGAGTGGGGCATGTGATGGCGATTTCGGGCTGTTTTCATGAGACAAAGTTCTGTTTGAAAGCGGCAAATAGCCTACACCTAAAGAATCTGAGCACCTTGTTGAGCTATGTGGTCGTGATGAGATTTACCTTTAGCAAAGGGATTTCGAAACGCGTAGACCCAGTTGCATACTGCGTTAGGAGTACAGTTGAGAAACTAAAAACAGCCCGAAATCGAAAAAGTTTTCCCAATGCTGTTGTTTTGAAATGATGTTTGTAAATAATGTTTTGTAATAACTAATGTAAATTCACTCTATGTTTTCTATGGTTTGTATGAATGGCTGTATGACTGAAGTATATGTCAAACTTGTGGGTGTGAGTTAGTGTGGAGTGAAGTAAGCAATGTTCTTAATTATGTGAACCTTCTCAAAATGTGTTGTTAAAATATTTGATTAAAATAATTGATTTATTCAGGATTGAAAAATTGGTCCAGTGACTTCCTGTTCAGATCAGTTAGTCGTGAGGCAAAAACAGGCCCATGTCGAAATAAGTTGGCAATATTGGTGCTCTTTTTTGGTTTTTCTAATTATAATGAGAGCATTTTAATATTGCTACTGACCCCTTTCATTTCAATGGTGTTGCAAAGCTGAATCATGGCATGTAGCTGCATTTACTAATGTGGTGACACCCTGACACAGTCAGTAGGTCTGTTTATATATAATGGCCCTCCCATATATTCTGATGTTGCATCTGATAGGTGGGGGATACTGTGATTACAGTGTTTAGAGGGAACTGCTATTACAGGAGTCAGGACCTACTAGGTGTGTAATGTGAAATGCAGACTTCACCAGCAGTGCTCCCACCTATCTGATGTACATATTTGAAATTTAATGTGTGGAATTTGGTAGTTTGTGTGTGTAATACAAGTAATGTTCCTTTCTTTAAATAAAACCCAGTGACCGGCTGTTGTTGCATACCAGTGGACTAGGGTTCCTAGGCCATACACCTTCTCGTGAACATCCCTTGAAGGACTCTGATTCTCTACACTGAGAGAGTGAAGTACTACAATGGCTTACTTCATCCCCAGTTAAATGACAATGGCATATTTATTCCTTGTGAAGCACTCACATCAGTCGCATGTAATAACCTAATGTCTTACATTAACCCTCAGGAGATTGGCTGCAGACTGTGTGGCATATCCTGCTGTGGTAAGCTGAGGTTGTGCACATTGGGGATTGGCTTTTGATGGTAAGTTGGTGACAGTGCCTAGCAAAGGACCAGGTCATGCAGTCCATCTCCACTACACATGGCAAAAGGCCAAGAACTGTGGACTTTGGTTTTCAATGGAAGGTTGGGTACAGGACTGACCACACATCAGGAGGTCAACCACCACTGTGTACGGCTGAAGGTAGTGTGCAGCAGAGACCGGGCATTGTCTGTAGGGCCTGGCTAAAGGTAAAGCTCTCTGACAACACTTGTTGCACCCACTGGGTTTGGACACAGGGCCTAGCCAAAACCCATCCCCTGTGACTCACACACCTAACCACTGTGCACTTCTAAAGGCCATCTGCCGAAGGGTTGGCCACCGCAGATAAGACAAAAGACCTGGCCAAAGGCCAGTTTCTGTGGTTAACCAGCTCTTGAAGTCTTGCACATCAGGGATAGAATTGTGTGCAGGACCTGACCAAAAGGTGCATGCAGCGGTTGTTTGCCACCCACATGGTTTCAAAGCTTGATAGATTATATCTTAAAAAAAACCAGTTAAACCTAAATTGTGGTCAGGTCCTTAATATATGCAATTCAAAAACATAGTTAAAATAAAACTATTGTTCTCAGTTCATTCCTAAAGATTTCTGAAATTCACCATTCATGGTTAGCTCTGTAATCATAGCTGGTACAACAGGCATGACCTCACTAAGTGTACACCAATACATCCTAAAGCAAAGCATCATTACATAACAGCACACACACAATCAATAAATAATACTATTTTCATTATCTCATTGATAATGTCATTGCTACTGTGATAATTAATCTGACATGTGGTATCCTTTATATCATTTGTAAATGCACCTGCCACGTCAGGGGGGCATGAGACTTGCAGGATAAGTTTTGCATGACTGTTGTGCCGTTTACTCGTCGAGGCACCTGGAGTAAAATCATTTCCAATATGTAAATGAAAAAACGGATTTTCTAACACAAGCAGCCTGCTTGAGAGAAAGGAGCAGAATGCAGCTCTCTTGGAATCTGAAAATTCAGTCTAAATAGTAAACATTGGAGTCCGAGAATTGGAACGAACATTAAAAGCTGTTGGATCAGAAAAATGTAACGTTAACCCCTGAAACACTTAAACTTTGAGGAACATGTTTAGTACAATTCACATTTCTTTAGTCATAGCTGTATTACATTGGCTGTCCCGCATCACGTTCATTGTACATATCTCCTTTATCTTCATCATTTATGTACAACATAACATGACCCTGATGCCTGTTTTTGCTCGTCTTTGTAACTACTATCTACACTTTAAAAAAAAGAAGAAATGCACTAACTTTTTAAGGGCTTGTTACAAGGAACAACAATTCCCTAAGTTCTTTTTTTTAAAATTATTATTATCATGTCCATGTATGCAGATGTGACTTGCCCAGGTGCTTAATAAATACATGAATAATTTGTTTTTGCTTTTTGCACTTTGGACTTCGCCGTCCAAGACTAGCATATTAAACCTATGTGTAAATAAAAGCTGTCATTATTATGCAGCACTGTAGGTTTTTCTGTGTTTGGAATAATGAGCTAAATACTTGTGGTGGTTTTGATCGAAATCCTGGACATATTTCTGTATAATGGGTTCATATTGTTGAAAAATGGTACTCATTGTAGACTCTTGGGAAAGATGAATGGCTTGTTCATCTTGACTCCTGTTCATTATTGCAACCTGCAGTTTGCATAGGCAATAGGCATCCTACCAGTTTTAATCTCGACCAGACCAACTCAGGCTTCTATTGTTTAGAGGTCAGTAAATTGAGTGGACTAAAACCGGGCAATATTAACATCTGTTACAGTACCTATTAATGGAGAAGTGACTACCAAAACCTGTTATTAATATTACCTCAGGTGCCCTATGCTATATACATAGAATATTTTACAGTCTCCAGCGAAATGTTTTATCAAACCAGCAAAATTATCTAAAGAACATCATGTACCCACAGCTATGTTTATTTATGTCAATCCTTCATATTGCAGATCCTGATTTTTCTAGACACAAAAAACATGTGATTTACTCTTTAGTCACAGTTCTGCCAAAACAGAGCTTTTCCTATAATCCACATTTAAATCCGCTCTCTCTCTTTCTCTCTCTCGAGACTAAGGCCAGGAACCATCATAGGTTTAATAACAAGTTAAATCGTACATTTTGCCAGTGAAAGGGGATTTAGGGCCAGATGTACTAAGAATTCAAACAGTCACAGACGCTCTGATTAAAAAGCTTTTTCCTATTTACTACTCCCATTTCAGGAGTCAGAATAGTTTTTTATTTTATTTATATATTTAGTTATTTAGTTTTCCGGCCTCCTAAAATAGGATTACAAATTAATACTCATTTGATATCTGGAAGGGGCATATTGTATGGGGTATCTTCCAAATACCAAATCAGTACCTAATAAATAAATGCTTTATGACCAAAATTCATTTGCAAAATGCTTGATTTTACACTGACACCTCAAAGGAGGTGATAATCCGTTTGCAAAAGGGAAAGGGGACACATTGGGACCCCTCCCCTTTGGTGGATGTAAAAAAAGTTTGTTTAAGAGGAGGCGGTGGTCTATGAGACCACTCTCCTAAACCAACAAAAAATAAATAAAAATAAACATTTCTATTTAAACACATTCAAATTTCATTTAAGGAAAATGTATTGCATTTTTTGTAAGTTTGCTTTATTAAAAAAAAATAGACATGGTGGTCTGCTGACCCCAGAATGCCACCATCCCTGTAATGACGGCCAAGCGTAGTGAGTCGCAATTTGCAGCCTACCTCCAAATATCCATAAGGTAGGTCAGAGTCCAACCCACTACAATTTACATTTTTTAGAACCTTCCTAGTAGTACATAGGTCAGTTCTTAAAAAATCGTAATTTGTCACGAAAATACTGACTGTGAATTGTGACCAGTATTTTGTGACCGGTATATAGTACATATTGCCCATGACTCAGATTCAGCAATTTGTCTCAGAAGCCAAAAAGATTGAACGATGTTGTCCAAGGCTTGAATTATAGTGGTAAAAATAATCAGTTTGACGAAATTGTAAAATGAAGACAGTCACCCTGGCGGAAACAGACTGATGAAACTTTATTTTAGAGAAAAGTTACAATGATTAAATGCTTTCTCCAGGAAATTATAATGTTGCTGTTGAAAAGGTAAAAATGTTTTTTAAAGGACAGCATGAGAAAGAGGTAAGAAGAGGAAAGAATACAGATGGTAGGAGACATGAATGGGATTGGAAAAAGAGAGTAAAGTAGTAGGAGGAGTATACTGGTTGTAAAAACAGGGACCAACGTGAAAGTTGTAACAAGGGGTTTGTAAAAAATGTGTAAAGCTGGGGCGAGTAAGTGGCTTGTAAAAAAGGAGAGAATTGGGAGGGAGAATAAAGGATTTGTAAAAAAATAAAGTGGGGGGAATAAGGGGTCTGAAAAAGCAAGCAAAACGTGAGAGGACGTATGGGGGTCATAAAAATATTAGAGCAAATCATTTTTTTGAAAACAAATTTTATTGGGTTTTGTTGCACATATCATACAAAGTCAGTTACAGTCCCAACCCGCCTCAATTCCTCAATGATTCCCCCCAACTATAATCACAATAGTGGGCTAAAGTACAATACACCCATTACATAACACAATCTGTTGTAGGCGAGGCTCTAATAAACCCACTCTGATTCTACCAATGAACTCCCATTTGGGCCCTCCCACCACCCTGGATCCCCATCACCGATGCTCCTCCCTGTCACCAACCATATGAATCGGAGCGCATAGAAGTAAATAGGAATCGTTGTATGTGATGTACCTGTCATGTGTCAGGAGCATGTAGCAGTCACACCATTAATCCGTGTGTTCCTCCTGTGTTCCATAATTGTGTAACTCCTGTACCAATGCATCCCATGCTTTGGCCGCCTCTAGCGCCTTTTCGTTAATTCTGCCTACGCGCTGTTTGAAATTTCACTGCAATTTCGCTACTGGCCCATTTGAGAAATCAGTCCTCCATCTAGTGCTATTAGGTCCTACTGTCGCCTTCCAGTGTTTTGTAATTTTGCGCTTTGCTAATATGAGTCCCATGTCTATCAGTTTACTCGTGGTCTTGTTCTTGGAGGTATGGGGAAACCAGTGCAGGACACCCAGAGCCATACCAAACTCTATTTCCCTCTCCGTTATAGCATTCAGGGTAATGCCCACCTCTTTCCAGTAATCCTCCAACATCGGGTTGGACCATAACATATGAGCTATCTCTATTCCCCCTCTAGTGCACCTGGGGCATGCTGCCTCGTCTATTTTAAAATATTTCTTGATCCTCCCTGGTGTCAAGTACGCTCTATGAATAATATAGAAATGCACTAATTGAAATTGTGCATTCCGTGTGCTCTTCCAGGCCCTTCTTAATATCTGTCCTCATGTCGACTCTGGGATATCTCTCCCTATATCAGCTTCCCATTTTCCCTTCAATGCTTCTAGCGGTGGAAGCCCTTCATTGATCATTCTAGAATAAAGACAGGTGACGGCCTTGAATGTTCCTGCCGCCATCATGGTGTATTGGCAAGCCATTGTCGTTCTTGGTGCTGTTAGTCCCTCTTTCTAGTGTGTCTGTATTGCTCGTACTACTGCTGTGTGCAGAAGGAAATCCCCCCTCGGTAAGTCAAACCTTTCGAAGAGTGTCTGGGATGGCAATAATACCCCATCGTCATACAGGTCTCCCAACACTTGTATTCCCGCCTCCTCCCAGAGTTGCAATGGTGACCAATCGCTCCCGTGCGGCAACGCCATCAGCATCCCCAGTGGTATTTCGGGGGCATATGGGTGTAATAACCCTGCTCTCCGTTGTGAGCGGTTCCAACATAATCTTATCGTTTTTTCCTCTTGTGTTAGTTCTCCAAGGTCAGTACATGACGAGGTATACCTCGCCCTCTTCCGTTCTCTGGGCCCCTGAATTCTCGTGCTATTTCCTGTGTGTATATCTGCAGTTGAGCAGCTAGATAGTATAGTTCAAAGTCTAGGACCGCCAGACCACCCTCCGGTTTAGGGCGTATCAGCGTGGCATGCGCCACTCGTCCCCGTTCCACCCCCCAGAGGAAGGACACTATCAAGGACTTTAGAAGCTTAAAGGTGGCGGCAGGGATCCACACTGGGAGTGTCCTAAAATAATACAAAAATCTTGGCAGCGCAATCATTTTCAATAGCGCTATTCGGCCCGCTAACGACAGCTGCAGCGTAGCCCAAAAGGACATGTTCCCCTTTAGTGCTAGTATGCCGCGGCCTATGTTTCCCTCCAGCAAGTCGTCCGTCGTGTGGTAGACATGTACTCCTAAATATTTCATGCACTGGGGCTCCCATCGGACCGCTCGGGTGTGAGTGGTTGGGCCTCCCCCTGTCGTACCGGAAATAGGCACGTTTTGGACCAATTGACCTTCAAACCCGATACATCACCAAAGCTGGTTAGTAGGCTTTCAGCCCCTTCCATGGCCTTATCGGCATCTTCGAGGAAGAGCAGGAGATCATCCGCATGCAGCGAGATATAATGCCGCCCCTCCCTGTTTTGCAGTCCCCCATAATATGCTCCCGTCCGAACCGACATCGCCAAGGGTTCCACCGCTAGAGCGAACAGCAATGGAGATAGCGAGCATCCCTGCATCGTGCCTCTCTCCACCAGATATTGGGATGATATCAGTGTGCCCGCTCTCACTCTGGCCACCGCCGAGTTGTAAAGTACTGTCGTCCATCTATTGACAAAAGCACAGGTGCACCATATATCACAATTATAGAGAGACCACAAGCTTGTTCCACAGACACAAATAGTAATGTCCAAAAGTCTTGTATGGTTGATTCCTTTATTTTTTCAATAGAAAGAAACGAACAGCCGACGCGTTTCGTCCCAGAGGGGACTTCTTCAGGGCTGCATTTACATAGAAAAAACATATAAAACACACAATTAAAATCATGACCTATTGTATAGCTCAGCTGAGCGGCAATAGTCACAAAATTAAAATAAACATTAATAATATTATTTCAAAACACATAGATATAATATATATGGTTGCTACATTTAATTAGACAGGACGTAACGGTCACCCCAAAAGAGAACAGAGAAAGCAGGTACCTTTTATTGCTAATAAAGCAACATAACATCCTTTTTACTTAGTACATTTGCTAACATGTGTAATATCATCAGAGCAGGTAAAAACAGATTAGTATGACAGCTTATGGCAACAAGAGAGGGGGAGCTACATAAATAAGCTCAAAATTATTCAAACATGGATAGAAAACCTAGCAGGGTGATATGTAAGGAATCTCATGATAAAGGGATGGGTATGACAAGGAAGATAATGACTGTCCAACAGATTTGTTAGACACAAATTGTAAATGAATATAAAAAGAAACCTACCAAGTACAAGGTGAAAGGACTTGGCGATGTAGACGGTCATGTAGCGAAGGCAGGGGCAAGTTCCCTGTATATACATATTACCCAAAATCCACAAGGGCGGCCCCTTTCCACCCGGCCGCCCTATTATCTCAGGTGTCAATTCACCAACCGAACGCCTGTCAGAATATGTGGATGTATATATACAACCACTTGTACAAAATCTTCCTTCTTATATCAAGGATACGAAGGACATACTGGCTAAGTTCGAGGAATTCGCGTGGGCTGAAAGTTTGATATTCGTTACATTGGATGTCACAAGTCTCTATACGTGTATAAAAAAGGAATTTGGCATAAGAGCACTTGAATTCTATTTGGGACAGAGAGCAGCGGAGCACCTGGGACATAATGAAGTTCTAATAGAAATGATCAATATCATTCTGTCCAATAAGTTTTTTCTTGTACGATTCCATTTGGTACCAACAGACCCAGGGCACGGCGATGGGTTCGAGGTTTGCTCCCGCTTACGCCGGCCTCTTTATGGGCTGGTTTGAGCGGGAGCATGCCTGGGGCCGCCGGGCTGCACAGTGGATGGAACATTTGATCTTTTGGGGCAGGTACATTGATGACGTGATTATGTTATGGAATGGACCTGTCCCTGCTCTCATGGCCTACTTTGACTAACTCAACAATAACCCTTACAATGTCCACTTCACAATGTAACATAACACCAAAGAGATAAATGTTCTTGATGTAACCTTTTTTGTAGAAAACAACAAGATAAACAGTAAGACTCACAGAAAGGCCAGCAGCTGCAACAGTACGCTACATTTCACCAGTGCACACCCTCGTCATGTCATTAATAACATTCCCTATGGGGAGATGATTAGGATGCGACGAAATTGTAGCACATCAGAAACCTTCTCTCATAACATCGAGGAGACCACAAATCGCTTCCGACATAGGGGCTATCCCTCCCAAATCCTGAACAAGGCACTTACGAGGGTTAACAAAGTATCTAGGGAATCCACGTTAGCACCCTCAGAAAACAGGAAGAATAAGACCTCTCGCATTTCATTCATCACACCATATACTGATGAGAGTGCCAGAATTTATAACACTCTTCGGAAATATTGGCACTTGCTTACCTCCATACCCAGTCTACAAGGGATTATGTCGGCTAAACCTAGTATAACATACAGACGAGGCCCCAATCTGAGGAATATTCTCTGCCCAAGTTACATCACCAGCAATAAAAGAACAGATTGGTTGAGCAACAAGTTGGTAGGCTTCTACACATGCAGAGGGTGTAACATGTGCAACCTAGGCAAGGACAAAACGAAAGAGTTCTGTTTCAACACCACACACAGGTATAAAATTAATCATTACATTAATTATAATACCACCTATGCGGTTTATGTCCTAGGATGCCGATGTGGTCAAATTTACGTGGGTAGCACAAAAAGGGCCCTGAAAGTGAGGGTACAAGAACATGTAAGGGCACACAGAAATGGAGACCTAAAATATGCTATGACTCACCATATGCAGGACAAACACCTACCACAAGAGACCATATGGTTTATGGGCATAGATCACATCCCCGTCAACCCAAGGGAGGGGGGGGGGACAGACTGTCAGCCCTGCGGAAGAAGGAGGCCATGTGGATCTGCAGGTTAAGAACGCTTGAATTTGGTCACAATTTTGATGATGAGATGCATCACTTTCTGACATAGCAAACTCATGACTCTCTAAGTGTTGGTTATAGGCTCCCTCATACCACACTATTGTGGCTTTGTTGTTTACCCTGAATGTTCTATTCTTCTGTTTTGCAATATGAACATTATTTAAAAATGGATAATGTACACTTGTTGCCTTGTATATAATTGTTTATATATATTTATGGTACTCTGTTTATGATCTCAGAAATGTTTGTTATGTGACAATATATCTTATCTGGGTCCTTCAATTTAAGCATGTATGCAATGTCTATGTTCTACATTTACCCATCTACTACCCAAAGGAGGACATTTCTGCCTGTCTTTATAATCATTTATGGTATGGTTTCCTGTTTTGCTGTTCATCCAATTGCCCTTACATTCATCCCCAACAAATCAATTTTTGGTTTTATATACTTGTTATGGATCGCAGAACATTTTCTCAACTGTACGTTTCTCAATAATGTGAAATCTGTAAATAACCAAAGAGATGTACATCCTTTATCATAGTTGTTCCTGTTAAGGACAACATGGATTAGTTCTGTTGTATATGTAGGTTCTCCGTATGACACAAGTTGGCATGTGGAACTGTTTAGACAGGGTGACAACCACATTCCCTTTTTTCAGCACCACCACATTTATTTTCTTTCTTTGTTGTTTTATTCTCTGGCTACAATCCTGTGGATGCCTTCATTTTTACTAGATGCTCCGTTTATTTCTTTTTGTTATTCACATGGTAACCTGCTTCCATGTATTTAGTTTTATTTCCCAATTTTGATTAATATCTCTAATTACCTAGTTCTCCTCTTTCTTACTCTCTTTTTGGTTTTCCGTATAGTCCCTTTTTTCAACTCAGACATATCAGCTATACTCGATAAGTATGACGTCCTACATCATGCCTCTCAATATCGCTTTTCGGACATTTTTTGACCATTCCAATATGGCCAAAAACATTCCAATAACTCGGTGAAGCTGCATATATTCACCAGCGGAATACAATCTATGTAATGAGGTATGGTCTATGCATCTATTTTCTCTTGTTATCTTAAAAGACATACCCTCATAACTATATATTTAATTGGCTCATGCCTATATGCCTTCCCTAAATCTATATATTGTGCTGGCTCCACACTATGGACTCCTCTCCAAGATGGCGGCCGTTTAACGCCTTGCCTACCAGCACTCTCGTGAGGCGTTTAATGTCCAGGTGCTCCAACTTAAGCAATTAGATGGGGTATAAATATAAGCGCTTTTTGAGGCTCTTGCCCAACAGGTGCTATACGTACTGGGGGTCGCAGTCACTGGGCTTCACAGCATAGAGTTCGGAAGATATCTTCTTTCGCGGTAAGTTCGAAGACATAATGACAGCTAGTCTGCATTACCCCGATGTCGTTTCGATAAATATGTTGTTAGGCATGCTGTCTGGGATACCACCTATACTTGTGTCAAGGCATCCTGGGAGGGTTTTCCCAATGGGACTAGATTCATGTTCGTAGGGGACACGCCATGCATTAAATGGCTTCCGGACGGCTGTCTTTGGCTTTTCGGGATATTAATCTTTTCTATATAGGGATGTACATTATCGAGATACAATTCCCTGTTTACATACTTACATTATATTTTTCATTTGCGCTTTCTCCTATTTTGTTAGGTAGAGTTTTCCTTGTATAGGAGGGGTCTATGTAACAAAAAACAACCCACCTATAAAGGATCCTTGGTTAATTTGGGTTTCCTCAACATTTCAAGTTATAATGATATGGTATATTGACACTACCCCCTCAGGTAAACAGGTTTACCTTTAATATATTTATTTAGCGTTGTGACTCACTTCAGGTCCACTATGTATGACCCTTGCTCTTCCTTTCTTTAGATCAAGGTGCACAACCTATGGATGGTGCACCGCGGACACACTTTCCCCGCCTAAGATCATTTAGGAGTCGCTTATATTCTCAAAAGCTTATAGTAATGGTCATTTACTTTATGAATCCAAATCCATTAAGTCCTTTTAGGTGTTATTGTCCCCTCATAGGGAGTTATACTCACTGTTGCGATTATGATCTTACAGTAGGGACCTTATTAGGAGACGCTATCAATAGGTTAACTACAAATCAAGCACTTCGAATGATAATGCTTCTTATAACTAAATATTTTCCCTTGCAGCATATTCGTAAGCCCATGCTTGCCATCTACGCTGGAGGACAGAAACAATATAATTCTTTCTCCGGTTACCTTTGTTTGTCTAACGTGAGTCACTAGTTTTTCATTGAGATAACATTCCCCCCGCTACTGAGTCTATAAAGGGTTCCCACAATTTCTACTACACACCCTCCTCTTCTGCTTTGCATTGTACCATTCTTGCCAATTTGGATTTTCATGGTTGTCTTTTGCTGCTATCTTTATCTGTATTTAGTTTACCTTTCTTGTTTATTTGGAAATAGGTTTTCTTTACTGCCTCAAACACTACAACAATATTCACAACAGGGATCAACTTGCCCCTGCCTTCGCTACATGACCGTCTACATCGCCAAGTCCTTTCACCTTGTACTTGGTAGGTTTCTTTTTATATTTATTTACAATTTGTGTCTAAAAAATCTGTTGGACAGTCATTATCTTCCTTGTCATACCCATCCCTTTATCATGAGATTCCTTACATATCACCCTGCTAGGTTTTCCATCCATGTTTGAATCATTTTGAGCTTATTTATGTAGCTCCCCCTCTCTTGTTGCCATAAGCTGTCATACTAATCTGTTTTTTACCTGCTCTGATGATATTACACATTTTAGCAAATGTACTAAGTATAAAGGATGTTATGTTGCTTTATTAGCAATAAAAGGTACCTGCTTTCCTCTGTTCTCTTTTGGGGTGACCGTTACGTCCTGTCTAATTAAATGTAGCAACCATATATATTATATCTATGTGTTTTGAAATATTATTATTAATGTTTATTTTAATTTTGTGACTATTGCCGCTCGGCTGAGCTATACAATAGGTCATGATTTTAATTGTGTGTTTTATATGTTTTTTCTATGTAAATGCAGCCCTGAAGAAGTCCCCTCTGGGACGAAACGCGTCGGCTGTTCGTTTCTTTCTATTGAAAAAATAAAGGAATCAACCATAAAAGACTTTTGGACATTACTATTTGTGTCTGTGGAACAAGCTTGTGGTCTCTCTATAATTGTGATATATGGTGCACCTGTGCTTTTGTCAATAGATTTTATGGTCTGTTTTAGGACTAATACTGTGATGGCGGGTGTTTTTTCAGTGTGCACATAATCCCTAGCTAACCATTTATAAAGGGAAAATACGATTGGGATAACCTTGGATCAGGTGCATTTCTTATGAAGGTTCCGCCATCTGCCATGTTTCAGTATTACTGTCTTCCATCTGATATAGTCCTCACCCACTCCGAAGCGTCTCATCACCTTATATAGATAGTCCCATTCGAGGCTGTCGAACGCTTTCTCTATATCTACCGACACTATCATAGGTTGCCGTGCCCCAAGATGGTCCCCTTCCAGCAGCCGCATCAGTCGGCATATATTGGTGGTCGTGTTCCGCGAAGGTATAAAACCAGATTGGTCCACGTGCACTAGTACAGTCATATGTTGTAGTAGTCTAGTCGCCAAAATGCTACCCAAAATTTTGTAATCTGCGGTCAGCATCGACAGTGGTCTGTACAATGCTACCTCCTCACTCTGTCTGCCGGGTTTTAATAAGGGTATCACTAATGCTTCACGCATAGATTGTGGTAGCCTACCCATCTGCCTAGCTTCACCATAGATCTCCATCAACCTGGGCGCCAAGAGGTCGACGTATTTCACGTAAAATTCTATGGGCAGCCCATCCAGGCCCGGGTATTTGTTATGTGCCATTTGTTTTATGGCCCTTCTTATCTCTCCTATCTCTATCCCTTTCCCGATGTCCTTCGCCTGTTCTTGTTCTAGCTCGGGGAAGCAGAGGCCCTATAGAAAGGCATCCGCGGTCTCAGCTGCAGTCCCCTGCTTGCTCATATATAGGGTCTCATAATAGCTCGTAAAGCATTGCAAAATCTCAGTCAGGGTGTAAACCTCTGTCCCTACCGTCGTGTGCATGTTCACTATGGGGGAGCCCCTTCTCGTGGGACTGGCAAGCCAGGCCAGTAGGGTCCCTGCTTTGTCACCTTCCGTATGCGTTTGCGCTGTATACGCCTTATAGTCAAAGCTACGCAAACGGCTTCTTTCGCTAAACTAACCTTGCCCTGCATCTCTGGGTGACCAGGTCTCAGGCGTTCCGCTTCGCGAAGCGTTTTATCAGCCCTATCCAGGTCATCAAGGAGTGTCTTTCGTATTCCTACATGTTTCCCTATACAGTACCCTCTTATAACCACATTAAAGGCGTCCCATTCTACTGCCCGTGTCGTGGCCGTGCCAGCATTTTGCTCAAAATATTGGGCAATCTCTTCCCCCAGCGCGTCATGAAAGATAGGGTCTTCTAGCACCTCTGGGCGCAGTCTCCAAGTGGGGACGCATGTGACGCCAGGAAGCCAATGCAGGGCGGCCAGTAGGGGATTATGATCTGAAATCGTCCTAGTGAAGTATTCAGTTCTCACGATGGCAGACAATACATCAGGGGAGCACAACATCGCATCTAATCTGACATGGAGCTCATGGACTCCTGAAAAATAGGAGTAGTCCCGATCTTGAGGCTGCTGCGTGCGCCATGCGTCCACTAAACCCCACCTCCTCTGCCACTCCAGCATGCCTCTAGTCGTATGGTGTACCGGGTAGTCTGCCAAAGGGGGGTGCGATCTATCAAGGAAGATGTCTAACACAGAGTTAAAGTCACCCCCCATCAGTAATGGACCCGCCAAGAAGTGTGCCAACGATCCCGACAGCCTTGTTAGAAAAGCCACCTGATCAGTATTGGGCGCATATACACTGCATAAGGCTATATCCTTCCCTCACAGTCTTCCCCCTATTGCTAAGAACATCCCCTCTGGGTCTATAACCTGTTTAGTCAGCTGAAACGGAACTCCTGCCCTAATCCATATTAACGCACCCCTAGCAAAGGCAGAGTATGTGGTGTTGTATACCTGACCTCTCCATCTGCGCTGCAATGCCAACCCTTCAGCCCTCGTTAAGTGTATTTCTTGGAGCAGGGCAATCTGGATTCCCCTACGTATCAGGTAGGTGTGGATCTAATGAGGTCGCGCCATGGTATGAAGCCCCCTTACATTCCAGGTCAAACATCGTAAATTAGTTAAATCACCCAGAATCCCATGACTTCTAGTGCAACTCCTTCCTGCCGTCTCTCGGCTGTTCCAATCGTCGTAACATACCTGCATCGGTGACAAGCCCTCCCTTCCAGAACCCACAACTATCCCAACCCCACCACCCCCCCAGAACAGGACCTAGTGATCGCCATCTAGCTCCCATCCAAACAATTCTGAATATGAACAATTGATTACCCCAACAGTGGCTACTGTGGGTGTGCCTTAAGGGCATCGAGGGGGGGTTGACCACCAATGGGCAGTCGCCCAGTCCCTGCGCTCCTCAACAAGTGATCAAGCCCTAATAAGAGAAGCATCTCTACGACCACCCTCCTCCCAATCACAGTCCCCAACCCCCTCCCAAAGTACATAACAAACAGTCAAACTTTGACCTTAGTCGGTGTTCCTACAGCCCACTGTAGGCATCTAGCCTTCATCCAGCATAACCTCCGCCGTCACTGTGGTGACCACAGGTAATGGCAAACTGTCCGTTTTGGAGTTCGGCGTCCGATTGATCATCACTTTTTCAGACTCCTCCTCTTCTTGTGGTGTGGATTCCTGTGTACTCGATAATGCAGACACCATCTCCAAGACCCCCCGTCGTTCTGCGGTAGTTTCGGACCTCGAAGGTCGCTTCAGATTCCTCTGTCTGTTGTGGGGGCGTCGCGATTTCCTCAGTGGTAACCCTCCTAAGTCCATGCTTCTGCCGGAGGCATGGACGTCCTTACCGGCTCTATACAGTTCCAGCCAAGCGCAGGCTTCATCTGGAGTGTCAAAAAACCAGGATTTATCGTCCACAAGAACTCGCAGCTTAGCTGGAAAGATCAGGGAATATTGTAGTCCCTCTGCCCTCAGTTCTCGCTTAACGACTAGGAAAGAGGTCCGCCGGCGATGCGTGTCGTACGTGTAATCAGGGAAGAGGTTAACTTTGCTGTTCTCTACTTGATAGGGGCCGTTTATTCTTGCCCTCTGTAGCAGTACGTCCCTGTCACGGTAGTGTAATAGACGGACGATCACCGGGCGCGGGGGACGTACCTGTGGTGGTGGTTTAGCTGGAACTCTGTGTGCTCGTTCTAATGTATAGAAGGTGGACAGTCCCTCCGGGGCCACCACCGGTTTGAGCCAGTCCTCGAGGTAATGGACCATGTCTTGTGCCTCCACCTTTTCAGGCAGGCCCACTACCCGGACGTTGTTCCGCCGATTACGCCCTTCTGCATCTTTCGCTTTCTTTTCCAACATATCTATGCAGTCCAGGACATCAGCCATCGTAGATTTAAGATCTCTCTGCGCCGGTTCCAGTGTGTGGAATGTGCCCTCCATTCCTGCAACTCGGTCGGCCAGTTTGCCATGGTCAGCTATCAGGAGACCCAATCCCGTCGCCACCTTTGCTATATCCTGCTGCAGAGCCGTACATGAGTCTGTTATGGCTGCGAGTATTTTGTCTAATTGAAGTTGCAGTTGGGGGTCTCGCGCTTGCTCGGGGCCAGTTTGCTCCCCCTTTTCCGATGCCTCGGTATCCGACATGGTTTGTGCGCCACCTCTATTCCCTCTAGGCTTCCCCATATCAGGGACTCCTCTTGTAGTGTCCCTCTCCCAAGTAGGGCGGTGCAGCCGAAAATGGAGAGATCCTGTACTGTGCAGCGTATTCAAGCCCCACTCCTGTGCCCTTATAAAATGACGAACCAGGTGCAGCAAGCCCGGATATCACCAGGAGCAGTGTCGAGAGGCACTCCCCCGGGGCGACCAACCGGGTCAAGGCCCCCCCGTTCACGGCTCCCGCAGTGCAATTCAGCACAATACGATCTTCGACCGGGGTCTCAATTATAGGGCATAGAGGGGCCTCGGAGCCACGAGGGCCCAGCGCCGATTCCTCCTCCAGGGCCAGCAGATGGCCGGGGACCCGTGCAGAGCCCACTCCAGGCCGTGCACGTCACAGCTCACGCACAGTGCAGGCGTTAATGGCCGCCCAGCAGATCTTTGCCGAGCGATCTTGACCCCTGCCGGTCTGTACCTCCAGTCCATTCCCTCTTATGCGGCTCACCGCTGCCAAAACGTGGGTCAACGAGGCTGATCTCAGGTTGGGGGGATCCGAGGGAGGCAATACGGCCCTACGGACACCAGAGTAGGCCCCTCCCGCACAGGCTCCCCCCAGAGCTCCTTCCTCACCACCACAGCTGCGGAGCCTCTTATCACAGTTCCAGGCAGAGGGCCGCTCGCCCAGCTCCACCGGCCAAGCTGTCCTCCGGCAGTAGACCCAGTGTCCCCACCGAGCGACCGGGTCGGGTCACCTCGTCCCCTTCTCAGGCGCCAACTCACAGCAGGATCACCCCTCTAGCGCTCCGCAGGCTCCCTCGAGCCGCCGCCGAACCGGACAGCTCCAGGCAGGCCCCGGCCAACGATCCACCACTGCCACTCGCCGTCTTCTTCCTCCCAGCCGGGAGTGCAACAAGGGCAATTTCCAACCCTTCACTGGATGAAACACACGGGTCCGCTAGCCCTCAGATATAAACAGCGGCTCATCCGGGCCGGCCGCCGGTCCAACAGCCCCCCAGCGATAGGGCTCGGCTCCCGCCGGGGCCCCCCCTGATAGTCCACTTCGCAGTCACTGCAAAGGTCAAATCGGCCCCACGGGCCGCGCAGTCGCCCCCGCCGAACCCCGGGGAAGGGAGGCCAGCCGCCCGCACTCCGCAGCAGCTGCTCGCAGCCCCCGGCTCAGTTCTCCCGCAGCAGGTCTTGCATCCGCAGCGGCCTGCCGCCGCGGCCGACACCGCCGTTCGGTCGGCACCTCCTGGAAGTCCCGCACAGGCTCCGGCACCGCCAACAGGGAGCTCCGGCACCCGCGGCTCCTCCTCCAATCTCAGTCACCCAGGGCCTCAGTGTGCCGTCGCGGCCGCCATTTTAGGAGCGCCTCCCTCGAGGCCCCGGACAGCACCTCACCGGTCAGTCCCGGGCTCATCAGGCGTACCAAACGGTTAGCTTCAGCTCCAGGGCGGGGGAGCCGATTACCCTTTCGATTGAGGGTCAGTTGGGCGGTCAAGATTCAATTATTCAGGATTAATGGGGGCTCGAACACGGAGCCCAGCGCTTAGGCGACCTCCTTCATCAGCGCTAAGCCACGCCCCCCAAAAATTAGAGCAAATCATGAAGATTTAGTAAGAGATTTGAAGAAATCAGGAGTTAAGCATTATTGACAGTAAGGGGTGTAAAAATGGAAGTTAAATGGGTGGGGTTTATAAAGTGAAGAAAGTAAAGCAGGAGGGGGACCAATGGATTTGTGTAAAACAAGGATTACATCTATACCTTAATATTACGGTGTTTTAAAGGATTTTGTGTTAGGCAACAAAATTCTAGTATGTTTATGGAATTGTTTTTTGCTTGAGCTGCTGGATATTATTTAGCACATTATCAAATAATTTATTTAAACACGATGAGGATGCTACATATATTAGGTTACATTTGTTTGGTTCCTTCGATGGGGATTAATTCATAACAAGAGACACTGTAGATTTTGCTTGGCATACAGTCGAGGCATGCATTCGCATTTTATATTCAGCAGTATTTCTGAGCAAATTAAACAATGTCATGACTACATAGAGCTCACTTTAACTATGACGATGAAGAAGATGAAGAGAACAGTTAATGTGTCTAAGGGTGGTGACTAATTAGCATACGAATTGATGCGCTAGAATAAGTAAGTAAATTAGCAATGGTCTAATGCTTGATTCCACATACATGAGTTACCCATTCTATAGTTATATATTTGTGTGTGTATATGGCACAGTTTATTTGGTCCAGTAACACTGATTTGGACACTGACAGCAAAGTGTCACTAAATCGGGAATACACCTTGTTTAAAATGCAGCCGAGACTCAAAGGCATTCAATAAACTCTGGTGAAATTTGAGAGGGTAAGCATTTTAGTAATCCAAGCTCGGGGTGGAGGAAGAAATGGGGTGTAGCACCATTAACAGACCCACCATAATGATGCAGTAATACTGCATTTATATGTAACTCCAGGCGCATCATTTTTCTGAATGAGGCCTTTAATTTGTTTACAAAAAGTAAAAATTCAAACAGTGAAATCATATTTCTGATTAACCAGTCTCCACTACCATGGCGAGAAAAAGAAGATTTTACCTAAACATCAATGCGACTTGGCTGACTATTTGCTTGAACACAAGTAAGATGTTTAAAGATAGATCTATTGCTATATATGTATTTAATGAAAAAATAAAGGTTAAAAGGACTTTATAGTTAGCTGAAAATGTCAATTAAAACAACATGTTTTAAACTTACAACACCACTAACATTCACCAGCTTATATTTATAACAAGTGACTAGAAGGTGTGCCCTAAATTTATTTTAAAAAGTCATAAGTAATGTAATATGCGTGGCTACAAACAGTTCATGGAGATCTCAACTTTTACCAAAGTTTTGTTCACAGATGGTGGTGGAAGGCAGCAATCCTTTTTTGTAAGTGGGTGCCCTAGTCCGCCCCAGGTCACCCACAACCTTTACTGCCCTTGGGGCCTCATGAGGTAGCCCATGGCCCATATAGCCAGTTTGCTCCCGCCCCGCTGGAAGCCGGTGTTAATTTACTCCTGCCAGGGGGAAGCACTCTATTCTTTTGCTCCCTCCTTGATATATCAGTGAATCTATGAGAATAGCCAACACCTACATTTCCTCATGTGTGGTTTGTGCTGCTTTTTTGAAGGGTCGTCAGCCTCTTTACGGCTTCGGGCAAATCCGTTACAAATCCATAGGTGTTCCGCGGATCCCGCTGACATTTTAAAAAAAAATGCTTTTTTGGGGGCCTTAGGCGTCCTTGTGAGACCCCCTGAACAGGCCTAAGGGGGCATGGTGGCATGGTGTTTCTACCCTGCTCCCTTTATTTGTTTTTTTAACCTTTTTTCTTGTGACTCAGTTCAACCGAGTCACAAGATGGCTGCCAACACTTACTGGTTTAACTAAAAATGTGGTATATGGCATTGTATGCCCGTGCCAAAAGCTCTACATCGGCAAAACAAATCAAGAGGTCAGACAGCGTATTGTTCAACATCGCTCCAGAATTAAAATGAAGGTTGTCTTTGTGCCTATGGTCAATCATTTCATTGAAAGAAATCACACTGAGAAAGAATTAAAGTGGACGGTTTTATGTGCTATAAAACCGAACCCAAAGGGAGGCGACACAAGCAAGAAAGTCGGATTAAAGTGGAACTTTCGTGAAGAAGCAAATCAGCACTTGGAAGATTTTCCGTTTCCAGGGATGCTGAGAGTCTATGCTGATCCAGATGTAATTTACTCTTACTGAGCGGAAAGGTAATGGGGTCCCCCAAAACAAGCCTAAGATACCTTCTATAGAGTATAATACATAGTTCCTATATAAGGAGGGTGTTAAAACTAGGCGCTATAGGACCTGTTTTCCCCATCATTGTAATATGATTCCTCCTTTTGTATTTTATGGAATTGTAACCATGCTGACCATATTATTTTTAATCATATGTCTGCTTATGTTAGCTAAAATACTGCACATGAGATCACGTCGTTAAAATAATTTTTTTTAACCTTACTGTGTCTCTTCTTTACTCCTGTTGTGGACTGGTATGAGAGTATAACAAAAGAGTGTTCTCACTTCCCACCATTCCTGAGTTGGTCCTAGGTCACATGTTCTAGGTTGTCTAATCATTGGTTACTTTGCAATAGGAAGAAGGGCTAATGTGACACTGATGCTAGCTGGTTGGGGTTTTTCTCAGTAGGAAGGTGAGTTTCTGGTAAACCACAGTGGAGTGGTGTGGCTCACTGGTTAGAGGCGGCAGACCCGGAAGCAGAGGTCGGCCCGGGACCAGGGTTCGAGTCCTGACGCGGCAGGGTCTTGGGCCAAGGTCAGCAGACTCGATAATTCTCGCCTCGGTGCCTACTCTAACCATGGATCCCACTCAGTGTCTTCACCTTGGAGATGCCGATGAGGGACCATCTCACAGGGAAAGCCAGGATGGGTTCCCCAGCGGTATACAGTGCCGGGACGCCCCTCTGCTGGGGCAGCTGTGCGTTACAAGTATACAACTACAACAATAACAACAATTCACTGACGTCCTATGTCTCTGTGCACAGTTCTGTGTGTGAGCAGGATCCTTGCAACATGGCTACGCTTGCTGTTGGTTCATCACCATTCCCTTCATCCAACCGCAGGTGTGCAGCACGCCGGACTTCCGGCTTTTGAATCAATGGAGACATGTGGAACCAAGGGTAGAGGATATTGCATCCTGGGTATTGAACTTTAGCCGCATCAGTGAGGACTACTTTACAATTAATTTCTGTATTGTTAATACGTTGTGAGATGGATTCTTCATGAGTATTACGACCATGACAAAAACTTATGGGGACATTTGCGACTCAGAGTAGTACAGCGCATCTATTGAGTTCTGCCTATTTCAGACAGTTCGTTTAGTCTATGGATGGCATTATTACATTTTTTTAATGAAATATGCCTCTTGTCTTAACAGCGAAATTTCATGCTGCAGGTCTCTTCGATTTTCTCTAATTATTCTACCTCGAAAATCTTGATACATGGTAACAAGGACATTGTTTGAGAAAACTAGCACATACGCCACAAGTCCCTCTGACTTCCCTATTTATTAGTTGCAGAAAAGCTTGATACTCTGTGATATTGTACGCCTGGAATTAAAACGCGGCCTTCACCATTGAAAAGTAAGTCCTGAAGCTTTCAGCCGTGTCATTCTGCCTCGGATTCAAGCGAGTTGTGTATACTTAGTGCACATGCATCTGAAATACACTTAAATCCTTATCTCACAGAACGAAGACATTTGAAGCCTTCTTTACAGAAATTTCAACCTAGGCCTTTTTGAATTACTGATCACAGCTACAATTAATATGGGTGACTCAAAATCATTCAATAAAAATTGTGGAGGGTTAACTCCAATTTATTTTATTTTATTGTTTTCATTAGATTACACCCAGTCACCGCCCTGAAGAGAACCCCACAAATGGTGTTGGGTTTTGAAACACATTGACACCTTTCACCAGTAGGATACCTTTATTGAATTAGAATCCTATCATAGGGAATAACGTTTAGTGTAAATATGATTATCACTTGAGAGTTCAAAAAAATGTGTTCCCTCTAGTAGCAATCTTTCAACTTAGATGTTAATGTTTGTTTTGAATGGCTATTTCTTATATTTGTAGACATTTACTTCATCATGCAGATTTCCTTGACCTACTATGCAATTAACGTTGACCAACTGATGTAGAAAAGTAAGTGGTTGAAATGCACTATAGTTAGGAACGAAATCTCATCATATAAAGCCCTTTGGCCCATCAGTACTTTGGAAAGCATTTACGTTTTTACAAAACATAGATTGGATGACCTACTAAAAGTTTGAGCCAGGCTTATTCTGAATGCCTTGCTCTGACTGAGCTTGCAGTCCAAACCGAGCCTTCATGAGGCTTTTATGTGCCACCCACATTCTAAGTTCAATCAATAAGTGTTGAAGAAAATGCATTAACCTTTCATGGGAAACAGGAAAGAGAAGAATACCCTTCTAGTGTGTGAACTTACAATGTGAAACCATAAAACCTGGGATCAATCCCTGCTTTCACACTAAATTCACTTGTGTGAACCCCAGAAATTAAATTCACTATCCATCTATTCTTATATCTAAGTGCAGGAAATGTGGCAACTCCATCCAGATCCCAGATCCAGCTGCTATTATTGAGCCAGATGTGACCAAGTGAAATATACTGGACCATGTCACTTTGTAATTGGCCAACACCAGGACGCGTTCAGCAGTGCCCATGCTTTGCTCTCTCTTCGGAGCAGCAACCTTCAAGGAGGAAGAGAACAGGGGCGGCTCTAGGCTCATGGCGGCCCTGGGCAGGGAGCGTAGGTAGGGGGCCCCCGGAGGAACGCAGGCACAGAGGCCAGTGAAGAGGGGGGTGTGTCACGGTGTTTGGAAATGGAACAGAGCGTGGCCGCCAAATCCCTCCGAGGGGCCACCATGCAAATATGTATCCATCCTCAGAGGATTATTATATTAAAGATATATATTGGCGTCGCGGCCCCTGGGGTTTGGTGGCCCTGTGCAGGTGCACAGCTTGCACATTCCTAAGGCCGCCCCTAAAGAGAAGTTCTTATTCTCCATTTCAGTTGAGCCCAACAAAAAGGCTTCACTTAAACTGCAAGATCCCTCTTTTTGTTGAAATCTCACCCAGGCTGGGTGTTATCTGTAAGCCTAATACCTGGATGCAAGTACCATGGCAATCAGCTTGATATTACTCCATAAGTGCTTGGAAGACACTACGATTTGCAAGCAGTTCTTTTTACTTTATTCAACCTCTGAATGTATTGTAAGATTGACAGATATATCCATCTCTATGAGTAATTACACTAATAATCATTTATACCTTACCTATTTATTTGTTTCAGTTCTTTTATAGCTCTACTCGTCCCAATGTAAGGTGTCAGAGTGCTTTAGCTTTACACGGATATTAAATGGATACAATGAATCATATGAATGTCTAAATCATTACAAAGAAAACATTACATCAACTAATTAGGTTAAAAGGAGTACCATATTGGTAAAAGGAATTACATTTTAGGAGTGGATAGTCTTAAAAAATACACTGTCAGGATTTACATTGTAATACAGTGATTCGTTTTTTTTTTACAAATATAAAACATTGTTACTATCCATAGAACCCTTTTTAGCAAATTTAGAATGATGCAAGATAGTAAAAAAGTATGACTTGCAGTTAGCTTGCGTGATGCTCCATTAAGCTGATTAGTAACTCACTGTGCTTTTTTAATATGATTGCACATTATGAAAGTCTGAGTTACAATATAACTTCTGTGCACCCAAATAAAACCCACTGAGCAATCTACATAAAATACAAATTTGTGATCTGTGGGTCACAAGTTATGCTTTGCAGCTGATACATGAACACTCTATCCTACTTTATGATGAGTCAAAATTGTGACTGTGAGAAAGCAGAAATCCCCCATGTTAAAAGAAAACAGCAATTTGTCCGAAGCCATAACCTGACGTTTAAATTCTGTGTTTGAACTCACAGCAAATGTGACAATAGAAACTAAGGGCCAGATGTTTGACCATTCCAAATTGTGACTCGCAATTTGCGCTCAGTTGCGAGTCACAAATTGTGGCTTACAATTTGGAATGTACAACAGTGTCAGAAACACTGAGTGCAATTCCCAATCAGGTCTCAAAATATGAGGCTCATAAATATTAATGAGCCACTTGCAATTTGTGACCTAATTGGGAATGGCTGGCCCTCCCAGGGATGGTGGTGTGCTGGGCTCAGCAGACCCCCATATCTGGGACTGCTTGTCAATAAAGCATTTTTAGGTTTTGCCTAGCAATGCGTACGAAGTACGCATGCGCTAGCAAAACCTCTTGAGTTCTATATCGGGTGATGACCCGCCTCTGTCTATCATTGGCTAGCTCCATAAATGGAGGCTAGCCATTGGGAGACAGAGGCTGTCAATCGCGCTTTCTCTTGAAAACGCGATTCGGGGGCGTTTCTGGTGCTTTTTTTAAGCCCCGCCCCTTTGTCCCGGGCCGCGCTGCGATTGGCTGCCGGCCCGGGACACCCCCGTGACGTCATTCCCGGGCCGCGCTGTGATCGGCTGCCGGCCCGGGACACCCCCGTGACGTCAGCCAATCACAGCACGGCCCGGGACCTGACTTGTTTTGTTTTGTCGGTAGATAAGAACGACACAGTAAAGACATTACATTTAGGTTGGGATCCATCAGACGGTGACTCTATTATGCACTTCGTTGCCTAGCAATTGGGTACGTTGAATACTGCAAAACAGAAGAGTGTACATTATTATGTAATTAATCTCTACATTACACAGCGTCCAAAATAGCACTAGATTAGTACGTCGGGGAAATCGGCACACAACTAGTGTACCAATTTAGGATCAAGAAGTAGGCTATGTGCCCCGCACAATGATGGCTCCATGCCCTGCTGCTTCCGTTTCCGCCCTTCGTGCGTGAGGTTAGAGGTCCTTTACGTCGGCGCTGCGGGCGGTTGCCTGTAGTCTCAGCAACGGCGGGCGGGGAGCGCCAAACTCAAAGCTGGAAATCCTTTGGAACCTGAGATCCTGCCGTGCAGAAGTGGGGACACCCAAAAAGCCGCTCCCCGGAGAGTACCGGAGCCAGGGGAGCATGATCTGGCAATGGCTGACCTCCTCTTCAACCAGCTGGTGGCCACGCAGATAAAGTGCAAGGACAGGTGGGATGAGAAATGGGGTGTCTATAGGGAGAACCCGGAAAATCTATAAGGGTGGTGTGAAGGATCATTAAGCGGATACATGCATACCTGTCAGCAAATAGTGAACGCCACAGTTGATGGACTTCTATGACATTTGGGTAGTTTTCCATTTGACTTCTGTAGGTACTATAACTTTGATTGCCTTAATTGTATTTGTGTTGATGATTGTTACTCGTATACTTTCTATATCTTTTTTATTGTTGCGCGCACCATAATATGATAAGCAAATATGGTTTGTCAGTGTACAATTATGTTATTAGTTGTACTTTGCGTTTGTATTTTCACTCGGGAACTTCTATCAAATATAAACCATAGATTGTTCTTACAATAGTGCGACTAGTGAATCAAACTTTTGTCTTAGAAGGTTGTGGCTTTATTGGTTTTCTCTCAATCACTCGATGTCCCATTTTGCACATGAAAACCAATACTCGTTCCATCTGAAAGGAAAGATTGCGAGTGGCCTATCCATTCTGAGAGCAAGTGTATGTTTAAGCAGCAGTATCCTTTATTTATGCCAGAATGTCTTACATTTGAAATGTAATTTAAAATTCAATTATGGGATAGAGTGGAAACTGATAAGGCGGAGAGAACCTCTTGAATCTTGACAAAAATTATGTCCCGAAAGCGCAATGCTTTATAAGTCCAGTCTGAGTGAAGCATATCCAGAAATTATACTAACTTCTCTAGCCATAGGGGTCCTTCATGGGCACCAGCATGTTTGGGAACCAGCCGATTGTCAGGTAGGTAAGGGGTGTGAGGGGAAAGGGATATCATTAGAACGAGTAAAACTATGTTCCTTGAAACAGAGGGGAGTGGTGAGAATGATCTCAATGGAACAAGAGGCAATGCATTGGAGCAGAGAAGAAGCTATAGAAAATATGCAAGCGGAGAGAATTGGAAGATTACAAGCATAGACAGAATAGGAGGAAAACAGACTCTTTAGAGTGAGATAAAAGAATGAAGTAAAGCATAAGCAGTAGAATGAAAGAAGAAAGGAAAGAGATAGTATGAGGAATATCAAAGGTACAGAAATATAAACATAATATATGCATTACATTTCTACAGTAACAGTCAACTTTAACCATAACTCAAATCTCCCGGATGGTGATACTTGCACCCAAACAGATGGCATATTCACTGTTTCAGTTTGTCTTGTGTCTTACAGCTTGTATCACGTCCTCTTCCATTGTCTATTGACTGTCAAGTTGTAGTCTAACTTCTCTTTCTGTGACCCTTCCTGGTGTATAATATGGAAAATCTGTTCAGCCTATGGTTCAATAGTCCTAGCTGCCCTAAGTGATGTCACATGAGCACTGTTTCATTTTTTTTGTTGCAGCCAGCATATTACTTTTGTGTCCCCTCCGTCATAACCTATTTCCCATTTTCTTGTTCTCCAGCGCCGTGAGGTCATACAAATAGCAATAGCGCTATGCAAATATCATCGCTCCACTGCATACAAAAAACAAAAGTAAAAAACATTGTAATTTTAAACGCCAAGAGCTCTAACTTTCAAAAATGCAAAACCGATTGCATTGTAAATGCTTGTTAAAAATGCAGCCTGTTTTCCTTAAAAGGACCGTGCAAAACATTCATACATGACTAGAGAGTAGCTATTAGGAAGGGAATGCCGCTTCCCAATAGCGAGTCGCAAAAGACTATTTTGCGAGTCACAATTTTTTGTGAGTCGCAAAATAGTGTTTGTACATGGCCAAGTAGGTTTTTGCGTGCAAAAACGGGTCGCAAACTCGGTTGCGCATGCAAAAACTGGTTGTACATCCGGCGCTAAATTTAAAGGCTCATTCACCTTAGAACTCCAGCATGGTTATTTTGAGGGTTCTGCAGCACCCCACATCCCAACTGCCAGTAGCTATGCCAACAAGTGACTAATGACATTACAAAGAGCTACACGTCATGAACGTGACATCATACTAGTACTATTGTCTCAACAGCGACATCGCCTCTGGAAATAAACCAGCTTCAAATTATGCATCACAAGAATTTGAAAAGAGGTAAGAAATACTTTTATTTCCACTCGTTTTTTGCTCTTTCTATGTGTGCTTCATTTTGCAGCACAAATAGAAGGAGCAAAATGCCATGATTGTTTTTGTGCAGGAAAGTGTCCCTCCCTGCACAAACACAATCATTACTCTGATGTTGGCTCCCTTGCCCAATGGTTCCTGCATTGGCGCTAGGTAGGTTTTTTTAATGCAGGCACAGGAGTGAGCACAGGATGCGTTGTATTCTTGTTAATAAGGCGCATCCCCGTGTTTTGAAAATGATGCAGCTCGGCACAGCAAAATAGCTTGCAGCACCGTGCCATCTAACTGTGCCCCCTGGTTTCCCAGTTTGGCAGCTCTGACCGTGAGGCCACTTCTCCCTCAGGCAAGCTGTAAATATCCTGCTTCGTCACAGTAGTTGTAGATTTATCATATTATACAATCTGGGACCAAACAGAAACCTTTCTTGTAGGAGCCCTCCCTTAGTGGAAATCCTATTCCAAAACAATTTTTGTTTCATTAACAAAGAAGCGCTACATGCACCAGCTCAAATAGGGGAGGGATGTTGTTTGTGTTTAAGAATTTTAAAATTTGGATGGAATTAAATTTATTTATTTTATTTTATTTTATTTATTTCAAAGGTTTTATATAGCGCTGCTGGACCCAGGAGTATCAGAGCGCTTTACATTGAAGGTGAACATAATGAGATAAACTTATCATTGTGCGAAAACAAATTTACAAATTGATATTGCATTCAGCAGAGCTAAGGGGGCAAAGAAACAGAGAGATAAAATTAAGGGTAAAATGAGTATTGAAAGATAGGAGAGAGAAGGGGGTGTACAGAGGGGGTGGAAGAATATGAAGGGATTGAGAGGGGATGGACAAGAGAAGAGAAACTAGTGAATATGATCAGAGCCAGTAACATTAGATACCACAAAATTTGTTGAGAAGAAGTACTTTGAGTTCTTTTTTGAAGAGAGAGTAAGAGGGGTTGCAGCGAAGGTGGTAACTGATATTAGCTTGTTTGAGGATGAGGATGAGTGGTTCCATGAACAGATTGAATAGGGTTGGGGAGAGGATGGATCCTTGAGGGACGCCGAGTGAGACAGGTTGAGGTTTAGAGAGGAAGTGGCTGAGCTTGATTTGCTGTGATCTATTTTGCAGGAATGAGGTGAACCATTTGAATACATTGCCTTCCAAGCCAAACCGATCTTTTAGAGTGTTGAGAACGGTGGGGTGGTGGACAGTACCAAATGCAGCTGAGAGGTCGAGGAGGATTAGTAATGAGGATTCCCCTTTGTCTAGTGAGCGATGAATGACATCAGTAATGTTTAGCATAGCAGTTTTTGTACTGCATCCCTTTCTAAAGCCGGATTGGAAAACATCAAGGAGATTGAAGCAGACGATATGTTTCTCTAATTGCAATAGGACACATTTTTCAAGGGCTTTAGAGAGGAATGGAAGGTTAGAGATAGGGCGAAGGTTGTTAAGGTCATTAGGGTTGGCAGTGGTGTTTTTAAAAATGGGTGAGATTTGACCAAGTTGAAGGGAGGCGGGGACACAACCAGTGGAAAGTGAGGAGTTGATGATATTGGTCCATATAGGGGCAATGATAAATTTTGAGTTCTTGAACCAAATGGGCAGGAAGAGGATCTTTGGAATGGGAGGAAGGTTTGAGTTTGGCAATAATATTAGTGATCATAGATTCTGATACTGGACTAAAGTCACTCCATGAGGCATTGTTTTTAGCTAGGGTTTTTTTTTCTCCGGAACGGGGTCTGGTTGGGGGAGAGCAGGGAGGGTTTGAGAAGGATCGAGAGGTGTGGAAAAAGTGGACGAAGGTGAGTTAGGAGTGTTGGGGAGGGTGTGTTCGATGGGGGAGGTTGGAGTGATAGTGGGAGGGAAGAGAAGGATAGTTCGATCTTGTTGACTTTGTTAGTAAAGAAGCTGGAAATTTCTTCGCATCTTTCAATAGAGGCTAATATTTTAGGAGGGCCAGTGGAGGTTTGTTTTTTAACAATGTTAAAGAGTTCTCTAGGGCGGTTTCTAGCCTGATCAAGCTGTGACCGGAGAAAGGAGGATTTTCGTTGAAGATATGTTTTTTGTACTGGGCTCTAGCAGTTCTTAGGAGACCCAGATTATCAACGGTTGAATGATTCCTCCAAACCCGTTCAGAATGTCTAAGGGTCCGTCTTTCATTATGAAGTTCGGAATTGAACCAAGACTTAGGAGGGTTGCTTTTTTGTTGTTTGAATTTGATTGGAGCAATTTGGTTGAGGGCTTCAGAATAGAATTATTATAATGGTTAGTTAGATCGGTGGTGCTGTCTGAGAGCGGGGGGAGAAGTAAACGGGTCTTAATTGTGGATTCCAATTCGCCAGGAGGAATAAGGTGAAGGTTGCGTGTGGGTTTCTTAGGTAAAATGCTGATGGGGAGGGAGCGATTGATGGATCTATTCATGGTAAAGAGGATAAGGTAGTGGTCAGACCAGTCTATCGGAAGTATATTAGAGAGGGAGGCCAGATCGCTGCTAGTCATAATAGCATCGAGAGTGGCACCTTTGTTATGTGTGGGAGAATGTCAGAGTTGGGTCATATTGGTGACGTCCATGGTATCATTAAATAAGATGACAGCAAGATCATCACTTTTATTCCAATGGATGTTGTAGTCATCGAGGAAGAGATTTTTAGAGTGTGAGAGCGATGCTTGGATAATAAGATCAGTCATCTCTTCCGTAAAGAGGATGTTATTTCTAGGGGGGTGGTAGATAGTGTGCAACCGGGTGGTGGGGGAGTCAGGCATAATGAGATCAGCGCAAAGGTATTCAAAGCATGAAGGGTCTTGTAGATGGACAAGTGAGATGTTAAGTTCAACTTTAAAAATTAGGGCGAGTCCTCCTCCTGTTTGTTTGATTCTGTCTTTCTTAATGATAAAGTAACCAGGGGGCATAAGCAAGTTGAGGATGGGAGTAGAGTAAGCGGTGAGCCAGGTTTCAGTTAGGAATGCGATGTCAATGTTTTCACTGAGAATGGTTTCAGCAATCTTAGTTGCATGGCAGGAGGCGGATTAGCAATTTATCAGCATGCAACAGAGGGGAGTGGGGTCGGGTGATTGGGAGGGGGGACAAGGAGGGATAGGTCTAAGTTGTTGGGGTGGTCTAGGGGGGGTCGGAGGAAAGGGGAGTCTGCTTGTTCCTAAGAGAACTGGGATAGTAGATTGATGAGTAGGGGGGATAGTGGACGAGGGTGGTGAGGGATGGATAGGAAAGTTAGTGGAAACGTTAACTTCCGAGGTTATTGGGTGAGTACCAAGTTGTAGCGGTGTGGGCATGTTGGCATTGTAGGGAGGGACGATAAAGGAAGGTTGAGCGGGTAAGGAACTGGTTGTGTAGTTATTAGAAGGGGAAGGAGTGTTGCTGTTGGTAATAATGTTTGGTGGGCAGTATGTGGATGGGTTGAGGAGAGTGTCATTGTGCGAAGAGATGGTTTTAGTAAGGAGTGAGATATCGCTTCTGAGTAAGGAGAGTTCTAAGACGAGGGACGTAAGGACAAGTTCAATGTTAGGGGATGCCAGTGTGTGGGTTGATGAGTGTGGTGGATCTGTATTTATTGGGAGGTTGGTCATGTAAGGGTTGTATAGGGGGGAAAAAGTGTGGAGGATGAGGGGGTAAACCTGGAGGGGGAGGGGGTGGGATTATAATGTGGGGGAGGATAATTGTTGTAGAGCGGAAGTGAACAAGAGGAGATTGAAGGAAAGGTATTCTTTTGGGGCTGACAGTTCGGTGAAATTGGCATAGAGGAAACAGGAGGTGGCGTACCTGTTGGATTGTGAATTGTTGAAGATAGCAGGGAGGTGTGAGAGGGTGATTGTGGGGGATATGTGGGGGCTGCTAAGGGGGTGTGGGGAAGTGAGCCAAAGGGAGAGGTGTATGGGAGTCATAGGGAGGGAGGAGCATAGAAGAGAGTGTGTGGTTGGAAAGGGGGATACCAGGGGGTCAGTGGCAAAGGGAGAAGTGATATGGGAGTCAGGGGGGTGCAAAGAAGAGTGTATTAATGGAAGACGGGGGTATCAGGAGGTAAGAGGCATAGGGAGAAGTAATAAGGGAGTCGAGGGGAGGGAGGAATGTGGAAGAGAGTGTGTTGTTGGAATCGGGGGAGACCAGGGGGTAAGAGGAGGATGCTGGAGGTGTCGTTGAGGGGATGTATGGTGTGGTGCATGTGGGGGATGTTGAAGAGGAGGTCGAAAGGAGAGGCGCGTGTAGCAGAGCATAGCGAATTAGGTGTTGGTAGGAGAGCAAGAGTAGGCGTGTGGGTAACAGGGGGATTAATCGATGTGGAGGACTCACGGGGGAAAAGGGAGTCGTTGGTGGAGGTGAGTGGAAGGGGGCATGTACACTAGAAGACTGGGAGACAAGGGAGTCGTAGCAGGTTGTAATGTTGAGAGCGAGGGAGGTAAGTAGAGATTGAGAATAGTCACTATGATTGGAGGAGGGGGAGGAGGGGGCGATAGTGAGAGGGGATAAAATGGAGTGGGGGTGTGGAGAATCCGTACTAGTACTAGTAATGTAAGTGGGGGAGGTCAGTTGCAGTTGGGAAATGGAATCGGTGTTGGGAGTGGGAGAGGGAGAGGGAAAATCGGGAAGAGGCGAGGGGGTCGGGGATGAGATGGGGGTGATGAGTCTAGGGGTTGAGGGGGTGAGAGGGCAGGATTCAGGGATTGTGTGAGGGTTTGGTATATAGCGCTAAAGTGTTGTTCAAAGATGTCTAGGTGGTTTTCAGACGCTTGGATGAGTATGGTTCCAGATTTGAAGCTGGAGATATCTATTTCGCCTGGAAAGGAAGAAGATTGTGTGGTGGAGAGTTTAAGACCGTATGGGATATTGCGTGAATTAGAGATAGGGAGGTAACGTAGAAATATGCTTTTCCATTTAGATGGCCGTTTGGTGAAGAAGACGAAGTTGGTGATAATTGAAGAGTTAAGGCTGTTATGGTGATCAGCAAATAAGGGTTCTGGGTGGAGAAAGAGAAGTTTATGTTTGATTTTTTTTTACCATGTTTGGAGAGATGGGGGGGTAGAGGATGGACCAAGAGTTAGGGCCAAGTTTAGATATAGGTGGGGTTGAGATTGAGGGTGGAAGAGTGAGTGGCGGCATGATTTCGAGAAAAGGGGGGGAGAAAGAGGATGCACAGCAGATTAGACCGCACTGATCCTCGAAGCGAGGACTGGAGGTGGGGATAGGGGTAGTTGGGGTCGAGTAAGTGTCTCTAAAGCTGACTCAGACAGAGAGATGTGTAGGTGAGGTTTAAACATAAGCACAATAGGTGAGGGAGCGGTGTAATCACATAAAATACATTTCACGGTATAAGGGGTGAAGGGGCGACGTAATCACAGAAAATACATTTCATGATATAAGGATATAAACATAAGCACAATAGGTGAAGGGGCGGCGTAATCACAGAAAATACATTTCACAATATAGGGAAGGACAGCCAATAGATTTTAGAAGGCAGGGCTATATGGCGGGGGAAGGAGTTAAATTTAACCTGAACAAATTATAATGATAGGAAGTGAGGGTGAACTAAACAGAATAACATTAGGATACACAATAAAAACAGAAGCATTGCGAGAGAAGGATATAACATAAAGAACAGTTAGAACAATAGCTTGAAACAAATTGCAATGACAGGAAATGAGGGTGAGCTAAACAGAGGAACAACAAAATATATAATAGAACAAAATACATAACGAAAAGAGGATATACCATAGTGTAACATTCTAGGTGTAAACGAATTAAAGTTTAGATAAGTTAAAAAGCGCCACAATAAAATAACATAACCAAATGATACGAAATAAAGTGGAAATAAAAGAACATTATAAACTGTAGGGGAAAGGTTAGAGGTCAGTCACGAGGGGGGTAGAGATAGAAAAATAGCAAACAGTGAGGATAACTGGTAGAGAGGGGGTAAAGTTGGAAGGTAACCTAGAATAGAGAATCGTTGGGATGAGTGATATAATTGAGGGAGCAGGTAACTACAGAATACACACTAAGACAGAGTGAAAAGCGAAAGAAGGACAAACCATCATAAACAATCCAATAAATTGAAGAATTAAAATTGAAAAGTATGACAAATAAATTACAAGCACATGATAAAAACAAAATACATAGAGGAAGAAGGACATATCTTAGTACACAGTCGTATAGTTAAAGAACTAAGGATGAAAAATATGGAGAGCAAGTTGAAAAGCACAACAATGAAATAACAAATCCAAACGAAAATTAATAAAGTACACGAAATAAAAAAATAGCATAGCGTGAAGATAACTGGTAGTGATGGGGGTATAGTAAGGTGAAAAGTGAGGTGAAAAATGACAAGAAAAGATATAAGGAGATATAAGGGAGCAGGTTGCGAGAAGAAGGTTAAGTAATATAAAGTGCAGAGACAGCGGGCTGGGGATTACTGGTGTAATTTGTGATCGGGGCTACCTTCAAAGATGGCCGCCGAATTTGTAGAGGTGAAAACAGTCCTTTCTTAGTGTCTATATCACAGCTAGGTAGGAGGAGCACATTGTCAAATAAGTAGAGAGCATCAAAATGGAGGCCAAATAAAAGTGTTATTGACCGAGAGTAAACAAAATTAACTCAACAAGTTAGTCCCTTTTTTAATGTTTATATAAAAAAAATGCAGTTAAGGAAATGTTAAAACACCTAGAGTCTAGGGGAGGTAAGCAAAGTTATAGGGCAAGAACTATTAGGTAATGTGTATCAATAAGTGAGTCTGGGGCGATTGGCATGGGAAAAGACAGACCCATTGACTTTAGGGTCGGTTGGCATGCCCAGGAAGGAGAGGTGGCCGAGGCGGTAGAAGATTCGGTTACCGGTCTCTCGAGGACTTGGGTGATGGGGCGGGCCAGGTCTACATGGCGGCCAAGGACAGCCAGAGCCCCAGCGGCCTCCGTAATAGTGCGGCAAATAGGGGGATAAAGAACTCCAAGGGACATAAAGTTGAGCCGCCGGCACAGAGCCCCATGGACAGGCGGCCTACAGCAGAGCCCCTACAAACCCAGTAGACGAGCGAGAAGTGTGGGCTGGAGCCGCAACCCACATAACGCCTCAAGTGGAAAGCATGACACAAACATTATATTTCATCTTAAATAGATTACTAACCAACCCTGGATCCCTGCTGAAGTGGAAACTTATGACACAAGACGTGTGCTGGTGCTGTCAAAATCCAAATTCCAATTTGGTGCATATATTGTTTCACTGTCCACAGGTTCATATGTTCTGGCTAAAAGTATAAAAACAAATTACCAATATTCTTAATGTAACTATTCCAAACTCAATATCTAATATAGTTTTAAGTAGCCTTCTCCTGAGTGGTTAGTTATTAGATATTTTGCTTGCTGTCACATTTGATTGTTACTACTTATTGGAAGAATACTTCGAATGTCTCTTATAAAGCACAGTGGTATGCTGTATGTTTCCATCACAGGTTAGACAGAGCCCGTGTCTATCCTATTTTGTAGAAATTAAACGACCGCCACTATGATCATCTATAACAACTTTTCTTAAAAAATCTACCTCACTAAGAAAAATAATTATTATTATTGCTCAAGAAACTCCTAACATGTACGTTCAAATGTTATTGTACTTATAATGTAATCATTTTATTCTATATTGTAACAATGTTTCAATGCTTACAATTTTCTGAATGTTTATTGTTACTTTCACATTGATATGTATTACCCTATGTTTTTCCTCATCTTGTTTAATTTAAATACATTTTTTCACCCTTTCCCCCAATCTCCATTTTTTTCTCTCCCTACCTGTTCTTTTCTGTTGCTCATGCCTTATTGAATAACAACAATATCCATTTTGTATACTTGTATGTTGTGACTTAATTGCCGCCTCTCCTTTCCCTTAGTTTTACCTTCCCAACAGCTCGGCCAGGATGAGTGTTGGAATGCTTGGTGATGTCATGGAATGATTGGGTGCCTGGTGATGTGCTGAGTGTCAGTTGGAGTGTGTAGGCTGAGCATCAGGGAGGCTGCTCCTGGTGGGGCGAGCTATGTATCATCATACTTACCATTTCCATCATCTGTAACTGGATTTAATAAACCACCTTGTTGTAACATACTACTTTTCCACATCTTGACTTCTTTTACCCACAACATTTTGGGGGTGATTTATGACAAGAACCTGCGTGTATTGGAAGAGGATCTACCTGAAACAAGAACCTGTGTGTATTGGAATATGATCTACATCTGATACTGCTGTGCAAACCTGAAACCTGTAACGAAGAAAACTGTTAATGAACTGTACTACTGGAAACTACTAAGTATGTGCTAGAGAATCTTGAAACTTGAAGGAAAAGAACTCCCCCACTAGCCCAACCAGTGTTCTTTAAAACCTAGACAGCCTGCTTAGGGCGTTTGACCTTTCTTAAATCTAGGAACATGGATATCAGTTATTGGGAGTTTACTTGCATCCTTATTTGAGCAGCGCCCTGCAGTGACTTTCAGAGCATGATTTTATTATTTTCTGTAACTGGCATGACTTCAAACAACCCATCTTCAAAGTCTAGCAAACCTCTGCCTTGGCATGAAGAGCTGCACTTGAACTAGTGCTCCATGATTTAAGTCTGTACTGATGTGGACAGAATCATCAGTTCCTTGCTGCGTGTGCTTCATAAATTGAAAGGGGTTCATGATTTATAAAGGAAGCGATTGCTTCTGAGGAGGCAGAAGCAGCATCCTGAGTCAGCTTTGTCATTGTTTTCGGCATCATATGCCATTCGGATTAGTTTTGGTGTGGCAAAGAGAGTCTCATCTGTTTTTTATTGGTGAGTGGCTTTTTAACTGCGTCTGAGGATTGCCTTTTGCCGTTACCTTGAGCGGCATTTGAATCAGCCGCAGTCCGCGTGGTAATGGCCAGAGTGCACACCTTACCTTATCCTGGTGTCGCATGAAGCTCCTGTGATGTTTTCTCCTGCCACTGTCGATTTCAAGCTTTCCTGTTATGTGGCACTGTACGTTTGAAGAGCACACACATGGCGTGAGCCACCTGGCGTTCTCTATCCCTGCATGCCGTCATCTTGTCTGCCTGAGTTCACTCTTCACGCTGCTGCTAGTAAGAGCTTCAGCACCTGCTAGAAATGCATTTGCATTGGTTATAGTGGCCGCATTCCCTATCCTTCTGATTTTGCAATGCTGGAGTGTGCTGTTTTTTGCTGATTGTTTCTCATGGATGCCAACTAATGCCCATGTTGGTTTTTGGACATCCTATCTGGTATGACCTTATTAGGGTGAACAATGTGAATACAGTTTAAGTGTCTACAGTGCCTGTTGGTCACCATCTTCGATGCAATGGAAGACATTAATGCACCGCAGAGCACTATGTTATTGGAGGATTGAAGGGTTGGGCCATCGGCAATTTTTGTAATGCAAGTGGATGTTAGAGTCCTGGCGAGGTCTCTATATGCTATTTCTGCAATGGGTCAGGTGAGTTATCGCTCACCAGAATTACATCAGTGACAACACAGATCTATGATATTGACAACTGTTTAGTGTTTTACTCCTGTTATATTGAATATACTTATGTTTTTTTCTTTCTACAGTGCCACGCTGCTGTTTATTTCTTTTCCTCATGTTTTTAAGTCACATGATGCACTTGCTATTCACTAGTATATTGTTATATTTCCGACTCATTTTCGGCCTTTGTTTTCGAGTGTGCTGGTATTTATGCCTTGGAATTTAGGAGCCCATTAGGATCGCGGACTGACTTGAGTCCGTCCGCGACCCTTGAGGAGGAGGGAACGTCCGCATGGGCTGCGGTGTTCCCTCCTCTGCAATTAGGATGTGACCGCCACCCTGGCGGTCACATCCTCTATTTTTAACATTGCGGCGGGTGCAGCTTCAAGCTGCACCCGCCGCAATGGTAAAAAAGCACTCATTGCATTTACATGCAGAAAGCTGCAGGCATCGTGCGGTGCCTGCCGCTGTCTGCATGTAAATGCAGGGGGGTACAAAAGGTAACCCCCATGTGCACCTCCCACTCCCCCCTTCACCCTGGGGGCCCGCAACGGGCCCCCGAAGTGCACATACGCATGCTTTTCAACGTCGGAGAACCCGCCGCAGAAAAGCATATCTGATACGCAATCCTAATATGGCTGGCGGTGTCTGAGAGACACCGCCACCATATAAGAGCTTTTCCGTCACGGTTGTAAGCCGACCGCGGCGGAAAAGCGGCGGACACAAACCAAGACCCACCAGCCATCCTAATTTGGTGGTGGGTCTTTGGAGGCTCCGCAGCGGTTTTCCCGCATCCTCCGGGCTGGCAGTGGCTTCCGCCGGCCCGGAGGATGCGGGAAAACCGCGATCGTAATGTGCCCCTAAGTAAGGCTAATCTGTATATTGAAATTTAGTGAGGCTATCGTTGACATCTATCTTACTTGTATTGTACTGCGTTGTGTGCACAATTTCATTGTGTTAAGCATTTTGTTCCTGGGTACTGCATGGTAATGTTATGTGCTTGGTACTGAGTTACAGTGTTTCTGATCCTTGTGCTTCGTGAAGGATTGTGTACTCCTAGGTGTTTTGACGGAGACGTTAAGTCTTTTCAGGTATACAGCACAGTTTTTGCGTTATATGGTGTTTGACCTAGAGTTTACTGCATAGTGTGTGCTTTACCTACGACATTTAGTCTTGTCAGGTTTACAGCGCAGTTTTTACACTATAGGGTTGGTTGCCCTAGTGTCTACGGTGTAGTGTGTGCATTGCCTGAGACGGGAAGTCATGTCGGGTTCCTAGTATGCGTGGTTGCCTCAGACGTTAGGTCTTGTCATGTGTACAAGAGAGTATATGTGTGTTGCCTGAGAGATTTAGTCTTGTCAGGTTTACAGGGTAGTGCATGCGTTGTAGGGTTGCTCGCCCTACAGTTTACAGTGTAGTGTGTTTTACCTGTCAGATTTATAGGAGTGCATATGCGTGTTGCCTGTGACAGTAGTTTTTGTCATGTGTACAGTTTAGTGTGCCGTGTGCTTGCATCTTTTCTCTAGTGGGGAAAGGGGATGGGTGAGAGCAATTTCAAGGTAATTCTTTTCAAGATTTAATGCATTTTCATAATTTAATGTTTTTATGACTTCAGGAATGTTCTACCATTTCATTTAATGTTTTATTGCATTTAGGTCATATGTAATGTGATGTCAAATATTCGGTGATGTTAACGTATTTAATGATTTTTGCAACCTTTTATCTTTAGTGTTTTTTCAGTTGTTGAATTCACATTTTTAAATGCCTGCATGTAATGTTCATTGACTTTTTCTTTATCTTGGTTATAAGTTTTATCTTCGTTCTTTGCTTTATTTCTGTCATTTGTTTCTGTAAGGAAAGGGAATATGTTGTGACTTAATTGTCGCCTCTCCATTCGCTTAGTTCTATCTTCCTAACTGCTCAGCCAGGATGAGTATTGGAATGCTTGGTGATGTCATGGAATGCTTGGATGCCTGGTGATGTGCTGAGTGTCAGTTGGTGTGTGTAGGCTGAGCAGCAGGGAGGCTGCTCCTGGTGGGGCGAGCTAACTATTATCATACTTACCATTCTCAACATCTGTAACTGGATTTAATAAACCACCTTGTTGTAACATACTGCTTGGCCACATCTGGACTTCTTTTACCCACAACATTTTTGCATTTCTGCAACTCAGTTTTCAAGATATTCTCTCTCTACGCTTTCTCTTTTCAATAAACCATCTTTAAACTAAACAAAAGAAGAAAAAAAAAACAAAGGGGCAGATTTACCAACAATTTGTGTTGTGTTTGCATCCAGCACAAAATGTTTTCTTTTTTATTATACACTTTCCAGCGCAAAGCATGTTTTTGATTATTGAACATTGGATGGTGGTATATGCCTGTGGCTAAAAGCCCTGATACTATCAAATGTATAAGCTGCTTTCAACATGGTGGATCAACTCATGCTGCTACAATGGTTGCTAGACTTGAAGATAGGTGGATCTGCCCATATCTATATTATCTCTATTCTTGGTAACATATGACAGGCTGTTAAAATGGGAAATCTTACCTTTCTGTATTGTAGCTTGGGAGTGCTCAGGGCCATGCTCAGTGCCCCTTGCTGATGAACATATTGATAACACTCTGGACTCACCTGCTGCATGGAGATACATTTCCTGTCTTCATGTATGTGGACAACATGTAGGTTTTATTGGACATCCGGTGGGAAGGTGATGCTATTCAATCACTCAGGATTTATAATGCACAGCCAATCACCCAATAGGGTATCCGGGTGCTTTTGCTTTAATAGGTGCAGGGATTATGGGCAAGTGAGAGGGAGGCGGAGAGTGTTATTCTTGATAGTTGGTGGAAGTTCAGGTGGTAATTAATGTAGACATATCCTTGGTTGTGTGCGTGGGTCAGCTGCTTGAATTGGCTTCTATTCTGTACTGGAAGCCAGTGTGATTGCCTGAGGTGGGGTGTGATGTGGGTTTGCCGGGGAAGGCCATTGGAAGTCTTGCCTATATAGTGAAATTAATTTAGTGAAGGATGTTTTTGAACTACTTAACAAGAAAGCTGGCAAAAATGGAGATTATCGTGACTTATATATGATTTAAGAAAATGTCAGTAATTTTATTTCATAGCTCACCTTTTCTTTTTAGGCCACTGATTTCAGAACTATGTTGTATCTTGTTGCTTATGCTTCTCTACAAACAACCATCTTGTGGCACATAATTTCAAGTATGAAAAATATGAAAAATGTTGCTCCTTTTAGGTTCAACTGGCACTAGTTGAAAAAATAAAAAAGTTGAAATTTTCTGCGTAGGAGAGTAGGATCCGCTTACTATGGTTACCCCCACTTTTCGCTGGTGTTTCACTGTTTCTCAACTTTAGTCTGGCTGGGGCCCTGCTATCCAGGACTCTAGCCTAACTGCTTCCTCTCTAAAATGATTGCATGTGCATTAGGTGCACTCCAGATTGGTTACTGGAGTACCCGTGTGAGTCCCTATTATATGCTACCTTAGGTTTTAAAACAAGCAAATTCAAAAGATGGTAAAGGAGGAATGAATATCTAATTAATTAGTTCATAGGAGACTACTAATTCTCCTATACTGGTGGCGCTAATCCACTGATTTACCAATTACTCAACAAGCACACCATCACTACTAATGGAGAAAGTGATTATACATTTTAATTATCATAATCACAAATAAAAACATTCTTCAATATATTTCAGTCAATATCACATTTGCAATATACACAAATCTACATATGTATATACACAGCTATATACAACAACAAGGGACAAAATACACAAAGTTAATATAGATAATACTTGATTATAAATGAATCCATCTTCACCCAGAACAAAATTATTGTAGCAGAAGCTAGGTGTCCTCCTATTATTTCTTATTTCTAGGAAGTACACACCGAGGTAGTCAGACACAATTGGTTAAAAAATAAAACAATAAGTAACCTAACTATAAAGAAAATTGTGTCAAAGAAATATAATTCCACTTTAATTAACATTTGAATCAGACTCCTCCTAATGGAAAGTGTCGACGCGGTCGCGTTTTGGCCTTCCAACCAATCCGGCCTCCTCAGGACAAGGTGAACAAAATCTGAAAAATACATACAACGAGATGTATACCATCTTCTATTGATCTGTCTAGTTCTCTGTGCCCTCATCCACTAGAACTAAACTCCACCACCAGTGAACAAAGCAAATTGAGTATCAGAAAATAATTAGAAACATATAGGTGATCTGACCATGCCACCAAGTGAAATCGCCTTTAGGTATTAAGGGCATAGTTACCCCAGAGGCCTACCGGTGGCTGCAGCATGTATTATGCCACCCCTGGGAAGCCTTCAAAAATGGCACCACAGGACTGCTACTACAGCCTGGGTAAGGTGGTGCATGCACCCCTTACTAAGATATAGGTTACCTATATCTAACTTAAATCACTGACACATATAAGTCACTCCTATGGCAGGCCTTTTCAATCCTGAACGCAGAGTGCTTGGTTTAGTGTGTGAGGGTGCCCATGCATGAGCAGGACCCTTCTGCAGCTTTCAGAATCTATTCTCTGATGCTGTTCTGTGATGCAGTCAGACCATATACTCTTAAGTGCATTATAACCTCGCAGTAAATGCCAACTTTGGGATGGCTGCATGGAAACATGTCGTGTTTGGTGTCAAACTCTTTGGAATCATACCCCCACTAGTCCTGGTGGTGTGTGTAGATTTCCACCCGCCTTGAGGGAGAGACATGTACACACTGGTCTGACCAGTAATAGTTTAAAAGAACCCTGGCATCACAAAATGGAGGCTGCAGCTACAGATACGGGTATGACCTCCTGCTGCTGTATGAAACTCCAGCAGGGGAGGTCTGGACAATAGGTTTTCTGTCACAGGGAGGTGTAACCACCTCCTAGACAGGCTTTAGTGTATTGGGGCTGGGTGGGGACCCTCATAGAGTGCTTTTCAGACGGTGCTGGGGCACACTTGGTGTCCCTGTGCATACCCCAGTTGAAACCGGCTGCAGGGGCCCTCAGCCCATGCTCTGGCGCGAAACTGGACATAGGGAAAGAGGTGTAACCACCCCTCTCCCCAGACCCTCCCTTAGGTGGGTCCCCAGAGTATGTCCAACCCCTTTCTTCAGTATAAGTCAGGGACCCCTGGAAACAGGAATTTAGATTATACCTGGATGAAACTCTGATTCTGAATCCTGGAACTTTGACACACTACTAACGACTAGAGGACTACTTGTAGTCCACGCCCTGAGCACCATCTGCTCCAAAGAGTGTGGGCCTACACTCCACGAGTGTTCTGTGAGCACGCTTCTGGCATTTCTGCTTGAGGCTCCTTCGCGATCCCTGGTCTGTCACCTGGTGGGTCCCCTCAAACTCTACTTTTCCTTGGGCTTCCCTGGTTGCTCCAGATGTGCCCTGACTCCCCACTGCGTAGTGAGTCCCTCAGAACTTTGTGGTCTGCACCGTAGACGATTTCTATTTCCTGCGTGGGTTGCTGGTGCCAAGGCTTGTTGTGTCCAATACAGAAACCAACACCGCAGCACTCAACAACTTTTGTGGGACAGCTCGAATCCAGAACCTGGTTGTTGTCGACGTCTCCTGGTCCTCGTGGCTGAAGAGTCAAGCTTCACCTTCTTCACCTGAAATCACCCAACATAGCTGGGCATCTGCTCATCGCCTTCCTGGCCACTGGCAAGTGACCCAGACTATGTCCCCTCTTCTTTCAGGTTCTTCTCATCCTCGCTCCAGGCTTTGATCCACCCCGGCACTTTCCACTTGGACACCAGCAGCACTTTGCAGCAGATCTCCATTGAAAACGATGACGAAACCCGACACGAAAAGACACCTATGCACCCGGCTTCCCTGGGTGAGGTAACTGGAGTACCCCGGTGCTCCAATGGGTGTTGAGTCTAGAACCCCCTAGTTCTAAAGGGGTGTTAGATCTGGGGGTCTCTAGTTGGCAATGGTTAGCACCTTTGTCCAAATAGGGACACTTACTTCTAAGTCAGGATAAGGGGATTACACTCCTGCTCACCCCCTTGGTAGCTTGGCAAGAGCAGATAGGCTTATCTCAGAGGTGGTGTGTTAAGCATTTGTGAATATACACAGTAATGACACTACAGATGGACACAACACAGGTTTCATGAAAATCAAGTATTCTTTATATAGACTTAAACAAAAGACCACAAACGACAAAAATCCACAATACTACACTTAAGATTACTTAAAAGATGATTAAAGTCTCCTAAATCAAGTTGCTGTTAAATGCGGCAAAGTTCTCAACAAAGTACCTGGATGCATAACGCAAAGTGAACAAAAGGCTCACGCAAGGGGGAGATGCGTCGGTTCCGTGATCCGGGGGAACGGTTGCGTCCTGCCTAAATGCTTGCGCAGAGTAGGGGACTCATCGTGAGCCTTACCGGCGGAGATGATGCGTAGACTCTCGGCTTGCGGGCCCATTGCGGTGCGCAAGATGGCGCCTTGATGCGATACGATGAACGAGTTACGATGCGAGAAGATGGTGCCCTTGATGCGGCGATGCGATGACGATGCGATGACGCCCTGGCAGCCTTGCGATGACTCTGTACTTTGGAGCCGTGACAGGCCCTGCGACACGCTTCTCCGGTGATGCGATGGCGACTCTCACGATGGCGTCACCCTTCTCCGGTGATGCGACAGCAGGCAGCTTCGATGGACACACGCTTCCAGGGAGATGCGAAGAAGGCTCGCTTCTCCGGCGTTGCGATGATTTCAGCTGCGGCGGCGACACGCTTCTTCTCGATGCGTCGCGCTTCCAGCTCCCAGCGGCACGCAAGTGACTGGAGTCAGAATTCCCAGCAAGGAAATTCAGGAGGGAGCTGGAGGTGAAGTCTTTTGTCCCTGAGACTTCAGCAGGAGGCAAGCACAGTTCAAGCCTTTGGAGAATATTCTGTAGATGAAAGTCCTTAAAAAGTTCCTTCTCCTTAACCTTGGCAAAGAAGCAACCACTGCAGGCCAACCCAGCAAACAGCACACTGGCAGAGGGGCAGTCCAAACTCCTGCAGCTTCATTGGTTCTTCTCCTTGGCAGAAAGGTTTCTTGTTCCAGAAGTGATCTAATTTCTTGGGAGCAGAGTACCAATATGTATACCCCAAAATCCTTTGTTCTCTGAAGGCAGTCCAAACTCTCTGCCTAGTCCAAACTAGTTCCTGAGCACTTTCTTTACATGACTCTCTTCTTCCCTTCACTGTGCAGGGCAGAGACATCAGCCGCCCACAGGAGGTGGAGCCAGCACAGGGGAGGGAAGATACAGCTCTGGAGCACTCTGTTGACATGATTCCTCCTCTCCTTTCACAGTGCAGGGCAGAGACATCAGACAAGCCACAAGGGGTGGAGCCAGCATTGTAGAGGGAAGGCCTAGTCCTATTCAGATCCCAGGTTCACTCCTCCCTCCCATCTGGATGTAAATCTCTCTATTCACCACTGGACTGTCCCAGCCTGTCTCCTGGAATTCCCCAGCCCTGTCACTCACAAACCCAGACAAGGAATACACAAACCAGCAGAGGCAGGCTCAAATGGTTAGGCAAGCAAATACCTACTCTCTAAATGTGGTATTTGCAAACACAGAATATTAAAATAAACTTTACTAAAAGATGTATTTTATTATTCTGAGTTCAGGCATACTAAATTCGAATTTCTACCATGTTCCCTGAGTCAGTTAGGATTATAAGAATGTAATAATCTTCACTGCCCATTCCGTCCTATGAGGACAGGTAGCCTTCAATAGTGAAAAACGAAAATGGCTGTAATTCACTATTAGAACATGCTACACACATCAGAGTATGTCCTACCTAACACTTACAATGCACCCTGCCATTGGGCCTACCATAGGGGTGTCTAATATGATGCAAAGAGAAGGTTTAGGGACTGGCAAGTGGGTGCACTTGGCCAAGTCGACATGGCAGTGCTAGACTACACATAGGGCTTGTAATGGCAGGCCTGAGGCATACTTTACAAGCTGCTTATGTGGGTGGCACAACCAGTGCTGCAAGCCCACCAGCAGCATTTGATTTACGAGCCCTGGGCACACATGGTGCACTGTACTAGGGGCTGACAGATAAATCAAATAACCCAATCATGGAATCCAATTAGTACATTAATTTCACATAGGGAGCACTTGCACTGTGGCACTGATTAGCAGTGGCACAGTGGCCAAAGCATAAATCCAGCAAAAACATACCAAAACAGAGGAGGAAATCCGTCAAAAATGGAAGGGAGACTCACGCCAATTATGTCAGGTCTAACAAGGGGTTTGCTCCAAGTCCTTTTCTAAGTGGGCATTGACTTTAGAACATCCTAGTTCTAAAGGGGTTTGCTCCAAGTCCTCTTCTAAGTGTCCTTAATCTTTGAATTTCCAACCACGACTGTCCCCATAGAAGTTAATGGTGATGGTGATTCGAGGCTGTGTTTAGACACTGCACGAGTCCCCCGTGGGTCCCCTGTGTCACTACCTTGGGTGGTTCCTGGTGGCCCCAGCGGTTCCACAGGCTCTAGGCTTTGTCTCTATGACAGTTGTTGTTCTTATACCACTTTCTTAATTTATGGTTTGGTACGCCCGAGGGCTCAACGTATATTGTGCTAATTTACTGTGTGCTAATTACGTTTACTGAATGTACTTTGCCTCGAGCCTCATAAAGAGACTAGAGGGATGTGTTTAGAATAAACACATATATTTTATATATATACCTGTTGTGGTTCTCCTTTCATTTAGTTATTCACATGATTATAGGCTGGTAAAACAAGCTGCTTTACATTCCTTTAAGACTTACCCTGAAGGCTGCTCTCCACAACTTCCACTAGGATAGCTTTCTATAAAGGTTGTCTTAAACCTACCATGAATAAGGGTCGTTTGGACTGCTGCAAGGTGCCCACTAGAATTGTGGACAGCATATGCCAGGCCAACTTCTCAAATTCTGCCCCTACATCTTAGACATACCAATCACCATATCTTTAGTCAACACATCACAACATATTTTTGATAGGAATATCTAACATCTAATGCCAGGTAGACCATGTTCCTTACGTAAATCAATTTTATTATGCACTAGGAGACCTTTGTGGTGAGCATTGTGCTGCACTAAAAAATATAATAATGAAATAGAATTTATGAACACTATACAGGATCAGGGACCTTTAAGGACTGGCAAGCTTGTGCTAACACAAATGACACAAATAGCATCATAAACAGCAGCATTTAAAACATTTTTGTGTGTGGCCCATTTGCTCTGAAAATTTTACATCGAATTTCAGTGTCCAAAAAATAGAAATATCGGCACCTCACAGCAATGGGTCAGAAAATCAAAATCACAGCATCTGTAATTGAACTGGTGAGCGTCCAAGTTGCCATTGCCGGAACAAAATGTAATTTTCTTTAACCTTCGCATTAGTGAACATGTGAGACCTGACATGCTACCAAAACTAACAAAACAAAGTAGTGCCCCATTTATGAGGTTTTTCCATAGGGCAGCACTGCAGGCCTTCCTGCAGCTCTGCCCTACTGCAAAAGAAAGGGGCAGGAATACACCTATCTGTTAGACACTGTGCATTCCGGTCCTTTACCCTGCGTCGGCGCACAAAGGGCTGTTGTTTGCTGACGCAGGCCCCTTTGCTAGAAAATCTCAAAGGGGTAACCCAGTAACATGCAGAACCTGGGGAAAGGTTCAGTATAGCAAAAGTGGTTCTACCACCTAATAAATTAAACTTTTATGTCCCACTTTCCAGATGGGATTTACAACATATGATTAGGTAGCACACAACTGAAAAAAATTCAATTTAAATACAACAAATCTTTTAGTATTTGAAAAAATTTGTGAGTGAGATACAATATATCAATGACATTACTCCACATACACAACAAAGTACACATGAATATTTACAATGGTGACATGAAATGGTGACAGATTGTGACAATACACATCACGATACTACACAATTATTTACATGGGAACAAAACAACAACATGAAAGATGTATTTTTTTATTATGTTACTAGCAATCACCGAAGGCCCTAGAAAGACCATTTCAATCATATAGATCTTGTTGGGCTAAAAACATGCTAGTTCTGCAACGTCGATGTTTTGACCTCTACTAACTTGTGCTTTTTAAAAACAATACAATAGGGTCTTCTTCAGGACAATAAACTGTTGTGTATACCCTGTTTAGAAAGATAGAAAAGGGCTAGCTGTAGATATCAGTGTGTGCGTTGATAAAAAAAGTAAGCAAATGTGCCTGGACTACGAGCTCATCTTCTAGAATAAATTAAGTGGATTGCATGGTTCATTCAATAAATTAGCCCAGATTGGTCCCAATATTATCTGAGGTATCTTTGTCCTGTAGTAAATATGAGTTCCCTTTGCATTATGGTGCAAGGGTTCATGCGTTGCAGGGATGATTATTTTGGTGCAGAAAGGTAAAACGTCCTGCCCAAAAACAATTAGAAGAGGCTTTTTGCTCTTTCTATATGTGCATATGTTAAAGAAAACAAAGGTCCCATACAAGTTGAATTAGTACAATTCCACAATTTAACAATCAAAATCGGGATTACGAATGTATCAATGGAAAATTAAGAGTTTTATTAACAATTAAGTTCAATGCAAAGATAATAAACGAAAAGGTGAGTGAGCAGGGCGTGACAGGGTAATGGGAAATCAGCCGATTTCCGTACCACAGGCAAATGAATTAAAAAGTGATTTTTCAATTTGTGAAAATGTAGGTAAACAAGAAGTCACAATGTTATGTTATGCTATGTTATGTTACATACTCTTATAACATGCACAGCTACTCCGAGGAGTATCAGAATTACATCTCATACTCCACAATTAGATACAAGTTACAGTATATAGTTGAAGATGTATGTGTTGACAATGTTTCAATCCCAATTAGGTATAGGGATCTCATCAGGACTAAGTGAAAAAACAAGTGCCTGGGAAGTTGCCTGGGTAAGTATAAAGGGAAAGAGGCGGGTAGGGAAAGGGTGTGGAGAAAAAATGACGAGGAAATTAGAATAAAAAAGTATAGCAAAAGGCAAGGTCATGTATGGTTATAAGAGTCAATATAGATTTAACAGCTAAGGTCCCGGGGTTTGGAGTACCTGAAGGGAGAACAGTGCTCAGGAGAATTAGCCAGAAACAAGGCAAGAGGCATGAAATTGTGATATGTCAAATGTAGACACCAGAAAAATAGTACACGCTAGATGGTGGAAGGATATTGCCTGGTCACGTATTACACGTAAAAATTGGTAAAGGCAATGCTTAGTCGTGAGCAAGGTGCGGTGATATGGCAAGCATGTTACATAAACGAAGAAGATAATTTACACGTACGAGTAGCTGGAGCCATGAAGATTTCACAGAAATCTGTAATGACGTGATACAGAACGGCTATGGCCAAGTGAGCAGTGGAGTGAAAGTGAGCTAGGCGTGAAAGCGCAAGTAAAAATCAAGGCAGGCCAACAGAATAAATAATAAGAATACCAGATATCAGTGTGCAAGGGGGCAATTATGAGTGATGAGGTCAGGTAACCCAGTGCGGTGGAACAAGTAAGGGAAGTGCTATAGTGAAAGGCAAAAATGAATGAGGACTTACTGGAGATGTAAGTCAAATGAAACCTGAGGATATACCTGCTGGATTAGAGGCAACGAGGGGGCGAGCAGCCTAGGAATAAGGGTAAAAATGATTATGAAACCTAAGGGGCATGGGATACCCATAAGGGAGGAGCAAATATAAATTCAAGGTCTTACCGAAGAGGAAATTAAGCAGTGGGGAGCCTGTTCCGACGGCAAGTTGGAGGCAAGGGAGAGTAGGTATGGTCCCGTCCGGGAACCACAGGGTGCGAGGCCAGTTAGACAATGAGGTATCCAAGCATAAAAAAAGGGGATGAGTGTGTTAGTGGGTGAAGGTGATGGTAACAACCGAATAGGTCAGTAAATTAGAAGGGGTCCTTACCTTGTTAGCAGAATTTCATAAATGAAGGGCAACAATCCAAGTACTCCGTGTGCTCAAACCGCGATGGGAGAACCAAGTGCTTTTTGTTCTCTACCCATATGGGATGATAGGAGTGAATTCAAAAGCGTCTAAGGACTCTAAGTAGGAGCGGCACCCGGATGTGATGTTAACCGAGGACGCAAGCGACTCTCAATAGGAGATTAAGAGGCAAGGCCGACCATCTTGGAAGGGAGTGATGTGAAATTACGTTAGTTGAATAAATCAAGATGGGCTTAGATAGTAAATGGTCCAAGATGCATAAGGCAGCACACAAAGAAAAAGGAAAAATGGGGAGAAATAAAGATATTTCTCCTCGTTGTGCCTTCCTTATGTCTCCCATGAAGAGACGTAAGTTTAGGGCACTGCCTCAGATTTAAAATTTCTCATAAATCTGGGGCAGTGTCAAAAAGCTATGGATGTTGCTTGAAATACACCCAGCAATACCCATTGCACGCCCCTTTAACATAGAAAACTGCTTTAAAGCGAACAATATTTACAAGGCAGCATTAAGCTATAGCTTAGTGCTGCCTCATGAATATGGAGCAGGCTCCAGGACCACGGAACATCACAAAAAGTGAAGTTCCAGTGGCACAAGGGGCCCTTAGCCTGCAGAGCAAAATCAATGCTTCTAGAAGTCAACAAAAAGTTAGGTTTTTCACCCAAAGTAGTCAAAGGCAGGTATGCTGAAAAATATTTACAAATGAATTTCTTGGTAATATATATTGCATTCATCATGACAAATTCATCAGTAAAAAATGTTTTAGTACAAAAGCAATGCTATAATATAAATACGAATAAACTCCTGTATCTCAACACACTCTTTCATCCACAGCAACACTTTAAAATGTGATTTCTACACAATATGGAACCCTGATCAGTAATTGTTCCGTCTCCATTGTATCCAAGTTACTGCAGTCAAAACCAGTAAATGCAATTTAGAAACATCTATACATGTTTCAATGGTATGAAAATAGGTCAAACACACAAGCAGTATACTTTCTTATACAGGGCAGGACTCAATTTATTAAAGGAAGGTTTTTCACCGCAGATCCATATTCAACACCATATCTTAAAATATATCAAATGTTGTGATATTTTTGAGGATTCCAAAATGTAGTTGTCCTCTGTCTCCATATTATGGGGCCTAGTCAAACAATTGTAGCACTTTATGCATTCCTGTATCCATTTTTATATCCGGGCTGTTGGGATAATGAGGAAGCATAAAAGCTGATCTTGCTTTGCACAACACTGAAAACATATTTTAGACAAAGAGAATAAATGTGCACCTTGCACATGTCTAGAGAAATGACACAGAAACTTATAAAAAAGTGATGAACCTGCACCAAAAAGCATGCTTGACTAGGTAGAAACAGTATGAACAATCAATAAGTGAATTTAAAATGTTTAAATAAGCAACTACCTTATATTATTAACAAGAAACATTATGAAAGGTAATGATAACTTAGCATAGCTATTTGACTTTGATGCAGATTGTTCTAACAAATTCGACATTGTTGCAACTCCTAAATGAAAATTAGTAGATGTCTGAAAATTGTGGACCGACGGTTGATGTCATGATGACAAATATGAACTATCTAACCACAATGCAGAGGAGGACGAGGAGTATTCACATTGCATTTTGCCTTCCTGCAATACTGCATTCACATTTTGGTTCCTTTTTTTGTTCCTTCTTTAGGAGAGCTTACGTCTAAGCTTAGGGTGCCCCATGACACTTTCCTTTGACTCCTACCTGTCTACCAAGCTATCTTTTATTATGCCCCTTTGATATTTTCACTTGCAGATGCACCTGCCTGTTAGATAATTTTATTAAACCATCCCCTTGTAGATTTTCTTATTTAGTATTAGATTATTTTGAACTGTTAGATTTATGACTGAACTTCTTAAAATGTTACTTGTGCGCATTGATTTTGGATCTTTAATTTTCTTTCAAAAGAATCTGTGTTAATTTAAATCCTTAACAGTGCTAGCCATAGATTATTTTCAGAACATCATGTTCTTTTGATCTTGTTCTGTGAAGCCATGGCAGAGCTCTTAGTTTGCCCGATTTTTGTTAGTCTAATCTTCTTCAGGAGGTTTGGTCTACCAATTGCCATCTGTATTGCTATGGCATGGTCCTAAGAGTGACTTAATTGAGCCTGATTATCAGTTTGTGAGTTGGCTTCCAATCAGCGGTCCTCATTTGGTAGCCTACAGTTAGACATCCTTATTCTTTATACGACAGAGAATGGTTTAATGGAGGACCATCACCTCTATGATGGAGTACTGAGTCAGAAGTAAAATCCTACTCCATGGGCCCAGTAGGAAAATTGAGGTTTAGGTCATGAGAGTAAAATGCTTCCTGTGCTAGCAATAACATACAAATTCCAATAAACAATGTCATCATATTTCACTCAAGGGTATTTTACAGTTCTATAAAATGCTCAAGCCAACCCAACTGGGAAACTCAATTGAAAGGTATTTGGAAACACATGAGATGGACAAATTACTTATGAGGATCGCCTACTGTCCAGAAATCATATTTTAAAGTGTAGTTCTGTGTGGATTAATGAGTGTGCTATGGTGTAGGGGATTTCTTTGTGATTATGATGGAATATTCCTCTTTTATAGAAACGTTCTTAACAATTCATTGAAATTGCTATAGTGAAAACAAATTTGAATTAAAATAATATTTTGCTAAAATAATTCACGTAACCTAATGGCGGTTTTAAGGCTATTGGCTTTAAAGATCTCCTCCAGGATTGTACAAAACCATCAACGGTCCATTTTGTATCACTATTGTTTATATACTGCTGAATCCTCCACTAGGAGTTATTTATCCACTTGCATCGCATTCTAATAAAACATCAAAAAACTTGTATTTCTCTCACTATGTTACATTGTTAGACTTGCCATCTTTTGCCATGTTTCCCATGTTTCTTTACTTTCTGACCTCCCAGTTTTGACTCTGTTTTTGCTGGTTTAGTGTCTCTGCACAGTTTTGAACTGCTGTTCAGTGTTAAAGTGCAAGTGCTCCTGTTGTAAACTGTATTATGGATTGGTATTTCCATGATTGGCATATTTGATTTACTAGTAAGCCCCTAGCAAAGTGCATTGAGAGTGTCAGAGCCTGTAAATCAAATTCTGCTGGTGGGCCTGCCAAACTGCTTGTGCCACCCACACAAGCAGCCCTGTGAAGGGTTCTCAGACCTGCCACTGTAGTGTCTGTGCACAGTTTGTAACTACCATGTCGACTTGGCAAGTGCACCCCTTTGCCAAGCCCTAATCTTTCCTTTTCATGTGTATAAATTACCTCTAAGGTTAGGCCCAAGGCACTCCAGTGGGCAGGGTGCTGTGTAGGTTAAAAGTAGGACATGCATCGGTGTGTGCGAGACGTCCTGTCAGTGAACTATATTGCATTTCGTTCTTCACTATGGAAAATAAATTGGTCTCATAGTATAAAATGGGAGTTTACTTCTAACATCTTATAAGCATAACTTCCTATTGGGACAAGATAGGGAAATGGAGTTTAGTATGCCTGGACTCAGAATGTAAAAATAGATCTTTTAGTAAGAATTATTTTTATGTTCTGTGTTTGAAAATACCATATTTAGAAAGTTGGTATTTTCTTGCTTAGCAATCCTGTGTGACTCTACTGAGTTTGTGGATTGACTGGCTGGCTTTGAAGTGACAGGGGCTGGGGATGTGCATTCTCTTCAGACAGCCACTGGGGACGTTGGGTGTGTCATGCCTTTCCTGGATGTGTCAGGGCTGCGCTGAATAGAGCTTGGCTGCATTTAGAGTAGTTAGAGGAGATTACCTTGCACCTGAATAGACCTGATCTGCTTTAGACAATGCTGACTCAACCACCTGCCGGGAAGCTGGGCCAGAGAGGACCAAACTGGTTTCGACTAGGCACAGACATTCTCTGCCGAAGAGAACAGAGAGAAACTGAGTATAAATATTGGGGCCCAAATTCCAGATTATTAGAACTCGCTGGAATTAAGGAACCTGCCAAGAAGAAGAGCTGGAAGAACTGCCAGGAGGAGTACTGCCCCTTTGCTGTGTTGTTGCTTTGCTGGTTTGGCCTGCAGTTGCTGCTTCTGCCTTAGGCACTGAATGGACTGGACTGAACTTTCTCAACTTGTTGCTGGGTATCTCCAAGGGCTTGAAGTAGGGCTTGCCTCCTGTTCTAAAGTTGCAGGGACCTCAAAGACTTCGCCAACCACTGGGTACTCCCTCTGGAACCGTGGTTTCAGGTGGCACAGAGGGGGTAAAGCAACAAACTCCATTTCTGACTCCATGTCCTGAAGGCACTGCAGAGGGCACCATCGCATCTCGCACCACAACCATGGTCTCACCATCGACGATGACTGCCACCACTGCCACTGAGCTGCTGCTTGTACTGTGACCTGTGGGCACTGCACACCGCATCGCTTCTCTTCACTTCGCGCCCTAGTCTCTCCTACACTGTTGGTGCCTTCTGACTTTTTCACCTGTGACCGCACCATGGCTTGGGGCCATCGATCGTAAGTCTCACGACGCACCCCCATCCCACATGCTATTGCGGACTGACCAGCGCCAACTCCCTTCAACCAGCACTGTCGCCTGCACAGTGATTTGTCTGCCTTAACTCTGCACTGCACTTTCAAATTCAGGGTGAACCAGGTAAGCCACAGGCATCTGGGTAAATAAAGTTATACATAAAGTGAAATGATGCCTAGGTCACTAATAACAGATTTTAGAGTAATAGGTGAGATAGTTAAATTATCTACCCCTACGACAAATAAAATGTCAGGAAAAACATCTATTTTTGTATTTATTTAAATGAAATAAAATTTCCCACCTCCACAGAGAGAACACCAAATCTTATTTTCCTTATTGTTTTTTCACTTTAATTGAAAAGAATTTAGAATTAGATAGGGGATTGTGTAATTTGTAGGCCCACTTGATATAAACAAACACAACAACATATATATTTACATATTATTATTTACATATACAAAACACATATATATACACACATTAATCAAAAGATGTATCCTTATTCGAATACTGTAGCCCAATTTTTCTTTCAAAAAGGATGCTTGCTATATGTACAGACTCCGCATTCCTCTCAAAGTAAGCTCCACCAGACCTAACAAAAGAAGTATGAGTAGTCCATATCTTTTTAGGCTATCTTCAATCCTTTTACTCCTTGTAAATAATACTTTCACAAATTCAATAATTTGGCTGGGGTCTTCTTCAAAAAATGTCGACGCGTTTCAGCCATCATAATTCGGGCCTCATCAGGACTAGGGCTAATAGATAATTCGGTCTTCAGAGATAAATATATCTTCTTTACACAGTCTTTTCTGGTCATTTTCATCAATTCTGGACTGTTTACTTAACGATGGTGAACTCCTTTAAATTCACTGTTTGCCGTCCTTCCATATTTTAAGGGGATAGCGCATTTGCCACACGTCCGGTTTAATGACGCCGAGGTGAACGAACTGAGCAATCCTACTCTTGGCGTTGCTTTGAGCTTTCCCAAATGGCTGCAACATTTAAATACCCGGGATAATTGAAAGGTTCCGAAAAAGAGTGTGGCAAATGCTTGCCACTGACAATTTATTTGTCGTAGGGGTAGATAATTTAACTATCTCACCTATTACTCTAAAATCTGTTATTAGTGACCTAGGCATCATTTCACTTTATTTACTCTGCACTGCAGCCCTGGTCTCACCAATCCTGCTGGATGACCGTCTGTAAGCTGCTGCCTGTACCGCAATTTGAGGGCACCGCACGCCGCATCACTCTGCTTCACACCGCAACCATGATGGTTGCCACGACCGGCCTGCACCAACGTGATTGGCCTCAATGAAAAGGTACTGTTTACGAGTCTGCTGACACCCCGACCAATGGGGTGGAACGGAACTGTTGGATTCTGTTGTTCTCAGCACAGCGGTAGCACCAGATGGAGCTACCAACTTCAAAGAACTGCATTTTTAAGGTTATTCTTGCAAAGTACATATTTTTGTGTACTGTATGGTGGATTTTTATCATTTTGGTCTTGTTTTGAATATATAAAGGATTGGCTATTTTTCTAATCTGGTGTGGTGTCCTTCTGTTGTGCTTTCACTGTATTAATGTTGATTATGTGCAAATGCTTTACACACTGCCTCTGAGATAAGCATGATTGCTTGTGCCAAGCTACCAAGGGGGTGAGCATGGGTTATTTAAGTAGTGTATCCCCCTTATCCTGTCTAGAAGGGAAGGTCCCTACTTTGACAAAGCTGACAGCCATTACAACAAAAGACCCCCATTTCTAAGATACATATATTTAGTTTACCTTTCACGGTATTGCAGTCCCCAAACTGATATAGGAAAACCTGAAAAAAATAACTATGTAAATATTACCTTCTTTAAAGACTTTCAATATTATATTTTTCTTTAAAATCTTTCAAAAGCCTAATTGGACAGTGAAAGGTACTGTTGCTCAGACGCTAGCCTTAGGGATACAGTACAACTAGGGAACTTCAATAATAATTTTTGGCAATAGTTTTGACATGTAATTTGGCAGATAGGCTGCATTTATTGGTTGGTCTCATTGTTATAGTTCTCTACCATAAATGGGAAATCAGTCATGGTTAGTATCATCATTTATAAAAATGGTAAAGCTATCTTACCTGCATTACAACCCTTCAGATGAAAACCTGCCTTCAGAATACCTATGAATTTGTTCATGTCCACAAACTGCAAGATTAGAATGGTCAAATGCCAAATAGGGATTTAATGAGTTGGTCTGGATTTATGTAGTCCATACATTACATTTAAAAAAAAGTAATGAAATTGTATGGGCCTTCTAATTAGAGTTTGACCTTTATCCACAAGCTAAGAACTAACATTCAAAACAAACGTGTGTTCTGCCATAGGTATAGAAATAACTGCAGTGTGTTGAGTGGAAACCGATTTACCAATTATCGGAAATAAACTGATGTATCATTATCCAAATCATTTTAATATAGAAATTCATGGTGTACATCTCCCATTTCTATCAGTTGTAAATGTGACACTATTTCTAAATGTAATGGTTCTCAATGTATTGACCGCAGTAGGATAGCATTGCTAGGATATCAAATTGACTGCCAAACCACTGCGCCTGGGGGAGATGATTCCTATGAGTGATTTTACAATTAGCAGGGATCATTGTAAAACTTATTTCAGGAGCCTTCATAACTTCATTAAGTAAAATACATCAGGTTTGTTGGAAGAAAGCTGATGAAAATAGAATCCGTCACGACAATTTGTGGCATGCCATCTCATATTTAATAGCATACATTTGAACTTACTACTCTTAAATATATACAGTGAGTTGTGGACTGGCTCCATATTTAACTTAGAACTGATTATTATTATTGATTTTTTGTACAGACCTTAGGTACCCGAAGGGTTTCCAGCTGCTGGGGACAGAACAGACCAATAGATGAGGCCAAGAACATCCAGGGTTTGAGCTTTGTGCAGAAAGTGGACAACGAGGGACAGCATATCAGGGGCAGCATTACAAAGCCTGCGGCCCAGGAAGGAGAAGAAGGAAAGACCACCCATCTGGGTGTGTTTGACTCTGGGGACTTTAAAAAGAGAGCGGTTGCTCAAAGGTAGAGAGTAGGGGGCTGATAGGACATCATCAGTGTTTGCAGTTACCGAGGTAAGCATGAAAGGATTTTATGAATAAGGCAGAGTGATTTAAACTGATAGATTTGTCAACTGTGAGCCAGCGAAGGTTGCTGAAAAGACCAGAGGCAGAGGAGTGTTGGGGAAGTTGGAACAGAAGCCTTGCAGCGGAGTTCTGGACTACTTGGAGGGGTCCTATGGTGGATTCATCTGCCCCAGGTACAGGATGTTGACATCATCTAGTTTTGAAAATATCATGGCTTGCATGACTCTCCTTTGAGCCGAGAAAGGAAGTATCAACAAAATCCTTTTAACCCACTTCATGATGGTTATGCATGTGGAGAACACATTAGCCAATTGCAGCTTCATGGACAATGTTATGTTATGTTATGTTAAAAGATTTTATATAGCACGACTAACACCTGAAGGTTTCTTGGCGCTTGTGCTGAGGGAGCGGAGAAAACAAAAGTGAGGAGCAAGACTAATTGTAGGCCTCAGTAAACAGAAAGGTTTTGAGGAGGGATCTAAACCTAGTCTAGGGGGAGGACAGCCTTAGAGAAAGGGGGAGGGCGTTCCAGAAAGAAGGAGCTAAAAATGAAAACCTAAGGCCACCGTGTTTCTTCCTCTTGAATCTTGGGACTGACAGTAAAGCCAACTGAGACGAGCGAAGGTTGCGTGAGGGGACATATGGGTGAAGGAGGGAAGAAATGAAAGAGGGGCCTCCGCCTGCAAGGGATTTGAAGATTATGCAGCCCAGTTTAAACTTGCAGCGCGCGGTGACCGGAAGCCAATGAAGACTTTTTAAAAGAGGGCGAACATGTTGATGTCTGGGTTGGCGGAAAATGAGACGGGCGGCCTGATTTTGAATCTGCTGGAGTCTCTTGGCTTGGTAGTCAGGGATGCCTACAATGAGGAGTCCAGCCAGAAGCCAAGGTTCTTCACCGTGTTGGTGGGTTCAGGGAGTCTTTCTAGCATAGCAGTCAAGGAGGTCAGCCACGTGAGTTGTGCCTTGGAGACCTAGTTGAGTCACAGTGTTGAAGGCCGTGCTGAGGTCAATAAGGTAAGCGCGGCTATACAACCCTTGTCAAGGAGTAGTTTTAGATGTTTCTGGCTCTTGGAATGGTGGATATCATACTGTGCCCTACTCTAAAGCCTGTCATTGAGGGGTGAAGGGCGTCCTGAGCCTCCACAGATGAGGTGAGTTGGGCATTGACATGTTTCACCATTATTGTGGAGAAAATAGCAAAGGAATGGTTCTAAAATGGAACCAGTTAGTGAGGTCCAAGCGTTTATTTTAGCAAGAGGAGCACCATAGCATGCTTTCGTGCTTTAGGCAAATGCCCCTCGTGTAGAGAAAAGTTCAAGAGTGCCACCATCGGATTAAAAAAGGTGTGGTCTCAGGTTACTCAGCTAAACCGGGGTAACTGGATCTAATGGTGCGCCTGATTCAAATGACTTCAGTAGGTCAAGAAAGCAAGAGCATCCAAGGGGATCAGAGACTGCAGTTTTGCTGGTGGTTGGCCCATAACCTAGGAATTGACTTAGTTAGTGGAAGGATGGGTGGAGTTGAGGTTTGGGATATTGTTTCCTGACTAAATAGTGATAGTCCTTGCTGCGGTTAAGCTAAGCTGAATGTTTGTCACTTTTTTAACAAAAAAGTCAGCAAGCTCTTCACATTGGGTTTGTGACAATGAGAGTGAAGAAGCAATATTGCTAGGGCCCTGACAGGTCTTGGACCCCTTTGAAGAGTTTTTGGGGCAATTTTGAGCTTTAAGGGTTTTCTTGTAGTAAAAAGTACTCAGGCATTTCTGCAGTGAGTGTGTTATAGAGACCGAGCTGTTTTATAATTAAGTTTAGAATTTTTTTCGAATGACTTCCTCCAAGTCCTTTCTACCTGCTTGCAGAATTTCCTTTCAGTCTGTAAGTTTTTATCGATCCAGGGTGTGGGGGTATGCTGCCTGGCTGAGGATTTAAGTTTGGCTGGCAAGGTTATGTCTAGGGAAGTGTGTAGCCAGTTGTAGACTGTGGGTTGATCTAGGTCAGCCTTCTGCCCCAGAAGAGGTAGGAAGTTCAGTAGTAATGAATTGAAGGCAGGGATATCTAACTTGGTCCAATTCCTGGCCATGCCGTTGGGCCTGGCTGCTACCGGTGTGAGCGAGGGGTAAGGTAAGAAGAAGGGCATGGCGAAGTGGTCTGACCAGAGTAGTGGTATCTGCGGGTCCATGGTCCATGGAGAGCCCTGTGATGTTACAGAAAATGTGGTCCAGCAGGTGGTCCACTTTATGTGTGGGAGAAGAATTTAATTAAGTTGATGTTGAGAGCACCCATCTCCTCCATCTGCGCCTGACTTAGATTACAGGTGGCATCATCTAAGTGCATGTTTAGGTCTCCAAGTAGGATAAGGAGGGTGCTTTTAAGCCTAGTAGGGGGAAATTAGATCAGGAATTGTTGGACACTAGTTCCCTGCATATCCGAGAGACCAGTAAATTAAGATAGCAGAGACCGTAAATTTAGGCATGAGATTCAGAGTTTGGCAGATGAAATACTCCATCACTACCAGGACGGACACCCTGTTTGCCATATTACAAGAGTATTATCTCTATTGGCACTTGAAACACTGTGGATGGGATTTCATCATGTTTGTGATGAAGAATCCCATCTGCTAAACTCTAGACCAGATGGTTACCTCTATCTAAATCGCTCATCTTCCTCTGCTTTTGATTACATAAGTCAGCAGATGCACATGTAATGTGAGTAGACAGTCCTATGTATCGATCATCTTAACTCTGAACATTTTCCTAATATTACTTCTTATTTTCCATTTTATGTCATGACATTGGACATCTTAATCTAAGAACAATATTTTGCTTTAGCTCTATTTTCATACCGCTACCAAGGTATATAAATGTCACAATATTATCATTTTGTCTTCCTAATACTCTTCTCATCGGATATTTGGGTTAGACAATTTTATTCATAATCCATTGCAGGCCCTACAAAGGTATATATTCTGATTGAGATCGTGGGCCTGATTCACAAAAGTAACTTGATATTTGATATTTGATATTTGATATTTGTGTGGTATTTCTAGAGCGCGACGTTCGCTCCGGAGGGAGCATCTTGGCGCTTAGAACCTAAATGAACCAGTCCAGGAGGATTAGATGGAGGTTTTGGAATAGTCATCCGGGAGGTTGAAGATCCATGTTTTTAACAGCTTTCTAAAAGATTTTTCCTGGGTTTGCTGTCTGAGAGTTTTGGGTAATTTGTTCCAGGCTTTAGAAGCAAGGAAGCTGAGGGTCTTTTCTCCTTTGGTTTTCAGATTGTATTTCGGGATGAGGATAAGGTTGTCATTGGTAGAACGAAGGTGCCGTCTAGGCACATAGTGGGGGAAGCGCCTGGTGAGGTATTTGGGGCCTGTCTTATTGTAGGCACGAAAGGCTATAATCAGGATTTTGAATAAGATCCTTTTGTGAAGGGGGAGCCAGTGAAGAGAGTGAAGTGCTGCGGAGATGGAGGATCTGCGGGGTAAGCCCAGAACGAGACGGGCAGCTGTGTGAAGAACGCTTTGCATTTTTAGGAGGGTGCTCTTTTTGACTCCAGCAAGCAGACCGTTACAGTAGTCTAATCGCGAGATTATGAGCGCGACTGTCACCGTCTTTCTGGCATCGATGGGAAGGAGGTCGAAGAACTTTCTCAGGGATCTGATCATTCCGAAGCATTTGCCTGCGACGGTTCTGACATGTAGATCAAAGGAAAGGTCAGAATCAAAGATTACGCCGAGGTTCCTGGCCGAGGACACAGTCTGGGGGGGGGGCAACAGAATTTTCCGGCCACCATAACGCTGAATTACATTTCAGGTGGTTTGTGTCCATCCATCGGAATACTTCGGTCAGACAGTGTTTCAGGTTAAGCTCGGCTTTAGTAGAAAGTTTGTTCAGGGGCACAATGAGCTGCGTATCATCGGCATACGAAGTGACAGGTATGCCGAATGATTCTATCAGATTGAGGAGAGGGATGAGATAAACGTTAAAAAGGAGAGGGCTTAGGATAGATCCTTGTGGGACACCTGAGGGGACCTGTTTGTCTTTGGAATGGAACGGGCCCAGCGTGACAGTTTGTGAGCGGTCGGAGAGAAAAGACGTAATCCAGGCTAGGGCGGAGTCGGAGATCCCGATGTCCCTGAGTCTGTTGATGAGGATGGTGTGGGAGACGGTGTCAAACGCCGCCGTTAGGTCGAGAAGGATAAGGATGGAGTTTTTTCTCTGGTCTTGTAAGGTTTTAATGGTGTCTGATAGTTCGATGAGAGCAGTTTCTGTTGAATGCTTGGGGCGGAAACCGGATTGTTGGGGGTGAAGGAGGTTGTTATCGTCCAGATAACGTTTCAGTTCGTTGTGGACAAGATGTTCCGTGATTTTTCCTAAAGCCGGGAGCAGTGAAATCGGGCGGAGATTGGTGAGATCAGTCAAGGGTTTATTTGCTTTCTTCATGAGGGGTTTTACGATCCCTTTTTTCCAGCGGATGGGTACAGAGCCTGAGCTGAACGAGGAGTTGATTAGTTTGTTGATGGTCGGGTTGATATCTTTGATTAATTGGTGAAGTATCATGGGGGGACAGGGATCGGACGGTGCGCCCGATTTGCAGGCCAGAATGGCTTTTTTCGACTGCTCAAGGGTGACCGGGGAGAAACGGCATAGCGTGGCGCCAGGGGGAGCCGGTAAGAGGGACACTGGGGGAGTAGTGGGGGGGGGGGAAGTTGATTTGGAGTGAGGCAATTTTTTCCTCGAAGTAATCAGAGATTTGATCACAGAATATCTGGGAAGGGGGGATAACTGGCTGAAGCACCTTTGGGTGCGTGAATGATTTGACAATCGTGAACAGGGCCTTTTGTTTTTGGCCCGCGTTTATTATGGCGTTGACATAGTAGTTCTTTTTGGCCTGTTTAATTTCCAGAAGGTAGTTTTTCCTTGTTGCGATATAGGAGGAGCGATTGGTAGCCTCGTATGTTTTCCGCCATTTTCTTTCGGCCTTTTTGCATAGCAGATGAGTTTTTGCAAGTTCTGGTGTGAACCAGGGGGCATTGGTTTTGGTTTTAGTTTTAGGTGTGCCCCGGGAGAGACGGGGGCGTGTGGGCGGGATTCTGGATTTAATTTCTTGGGAGATCCAGTTGTGGAAAAGATCAGCGTCGGAGTCAACATTGCCGGAGAGGATGGGCGTTTGAGTTTGTATTGAAGGATTGAGAGTGATGTTCTCTTGAACCTTTTTCCAGTTGATATAATTGGAGGGGTGGAAGGTAGATTTGTCACGATTGGGTAGGTTTTTACTAAGGATGTGGAATGGGATCAGGGAGTGATCAGACCAAATCTGGGGCAGGGGGGAAAGGGTGATCAAGGAAGGGAAGTTTGTGCAAATTCCATCGAGGGTGTGACCCAGACAGTGGGTGGGTGAGGTTACGAGTTGCCTCAGATGGAACATCTCGAGCGATTGTATGAAGTTGATGGTATGAGTGTCGATTTTTGATTCAAGATGGAGGTTGAAATCACCAAGGAGAGTGAAAAAAGGGTATCTGAGGGAGAGATGTCCTAGCGTGTCGTACAGCGAGTCGAGGAACTCTGATGCGTTGCCGGGAGGGCGGTAGATGAGTCCGCCGGAGAACGAGGTGTGTTCGTTCAATTTGATGGAGAAGCCTAGTCCTTCAGTTTTTTGCAGGGGCTCGAGGCTAAAGGTATGGCAAGGGAAGGAATCTTTAAGGATGATTGCCACCCCTCCGCCACGGCCTTTGGCTCTGTCTTCCCTAAAGAGTGAGTAACCCGGGGGAAGAGCAACGGCGATGTCGGGGTTGCTATCTGCTGTGAGCCATGTCTCAGTGATCATGAGGCAGTCGAGGTCGGACTCCAAGATGAGGTCGTGTATATCTTGGTTGTGCTTGCACATGGAGCGAGCGTTAATCAGACCGCCTTTGAAAGAGGGAGGGGGGGCCTGACGGATGTTGGCCAACGGGGCTGCTGAGTGGAGCTCGGCGGACCAGTGGCAAAGTTTGCACCTGAGTGGGCCTGTAAGAGTGGCTGGATCGAGTCTGCAAGGACAAAGTTTAATGGTCTGTAGTTGGCGGAGGTCGCAAGATTGGTAGGAAGTACGGGAGGTGGGTTGAGCAGAGTTACCTGCGCCTGTCGCGGCCTTGGCGCGGACGGGCGCAGACGGGCTTGCCTTAGGCGCGCCTTCTCCCCTCTTTAGAAACTCATACTCCAGTACCACACATCTGGACTGACCACAATTTTATCCCATTTCTCATCAGAACCCCGCAGCATATAAACGCAACTAAACCTTGCCCTCTTCCAGAGAACCAGGTCAACTGGAAAAAGGTAGAAGAAGCCTTCAAACTTAACCCCATCTCTGAGTCCCAAACCCCCATTATGTTGGGAGATGTAGAACAAGACTCACAATCCTTCCACAACTGGATATCCCACGAAATTAAAATCCGTGCCCCGCCCAAGCGCACCAAGAGAAATGATACAAAATCTAAAACTAAAACTAATGCCCCTTGGTTCACACCAGAAGTAGCCAAGGCGCACTTGCTCTGCAAAAAAGGAGAACGCAAATGGCGGAAAACATATGACAACATTGACAGGAAATCCTATATCCTATTAAGGAAAAGTTATCACTCGACTATAAAAAACGCCAAAAAAGATTTTTTCACCACAACCATAGGCTCCGCCCATCTTGCCTCGCGCTGTAGACCAAAGCTCTGTGGCAGAGGGCAGAGGTGGCTGCGCGCTGAGCGCTAACTTTTAATTTTAAATACCTGGAGATCTCTGCTGCTGACTGCGAGCAGATTCATGCTTGGACCGCCCCGCTGAATGTGAGCGGCGAGCGGTAACTGGAATTATTTTAATTCACTTCCTCCCTATCCCGCCCTCTTGACTCCTCCCCTCACTGGCGGCACCGCCTATATAGATGGCCCATATGCGTCAGCGCAGCGGACGAGCGCAGCGGGCGCGACGTAGGCGCGCCGGAGTCGTGCCAGAGTCCTGCCCGTCTGCGCCCGTCCGCGCCGGCACGGGCCTAGGGCCTAGTCTCTCTGCCCCTAATTATGTCACCTATTCCCGGGATGCTTTATTGCAGCTGCGGGGACCACGTTGTTCCTCTAATGCCATTTTTAACTGTCACAATGCACCTACTGTTTGCCCGACCTGTCTCCTTTCACTTGATTCCTCTGTTTCAAAGTCAGACTATCTGTCCTCTTCCTGTTGGAAAATGTCATCTTTAAACCCCAATCCTTCCCTTACTGTGCCTAAATCCTGCCCCACCTGGAAGTTTATCAGTATTAACTGTCGATCTCTCGTGAAGCACAAGAGGGACATTTTTGATATACTGGAGACCGACAGTCCAGCTGCCATGTTTGTCACCGAAACCTGGTTAACGGATACCTCTGGCCCGGACATCGCCATGGCTCTTCCCGCTGGTTACACCTATGTCGGGCGTAACCGTGTTCTTAAAGATGGTGGGGGGATTGCTATCATTTTCAGGAGAGAATTCTCCTGTAAATGGGATGATCTCGACCTCCCAAATTGTGAGGCGGGTTTGTTCAAGCTCTTACTCTCCCCTCAATTTACCCTAACGGGGACGCTGATCTATCGTCCACCAGGTTCCGCCAGTAACTGGGCTTCCTCTTTCCCAGAATTCATCTCCCCATTTCTGGCGCAATCAACCAACTTTATTATTATTGGCGATTTAAATATTCATTTCAATTCTGAATCGTGTGCCATCGCTGCACGCCTCTTACAGGACCTGGCAGCTTTAGACCTCCATTTGCACAACTTTGATTCCACTCACATAGCGGGCAATCTTTTAGATCCCATTATTTCGAATCTTGTTGGCATCGCCTATCAATCCTCGACACCAGTCACTTGGTCAGATCACTTCGTTGTAGATTTCTCAATTACAATTGAGATGGTAAAACCCTCGATTCATGCTCTCCCTCATAAAGCTAGTAGGAACTGGAAGCATTTAGATATTGACAATCTTAACCTCACTCTTATTAAGGATAAACCTGCGCTTTCCAGTATAGCAACTAAGGACTTACCCATTATCAGACGATGGTTGACAACGGCCTTAGACACCTGTCTTCCAGCGCAAAAAAATAAACCTCAAATTCTTCATCCGCCAGCACCTTGGTTTACGGACGCGCTTCGTCAAGAAAAATCATATTGTAAAAAACTGGAACGCATTTGGCGTTCCAAGTACAACGCTGACCATAAAATAAAATACAAGGCAGCCCTTAAAGCCTATCATTTGTCTTGTGACGCCGCCAGAGCCAATTTTGCCAGTACTTCTATTCTAACGGCACAAAACAGACCTAAGGCGCTCTTTAAAATTGTTAAAGAGCTCTCTGGTGCGTCCACGGCACCTAAAGACCCTTGTCTAGATACTGATCAATGTGAGGTTTTGGCCAATTTTTTCGTTGAAAAAATTGATAAAATCTATGCTACTTTTAATTCTAATTCTGCGGTGTCTACTCACTCCGCTCCAACTGCATGCATCCCCACCCTTGATACTAATCTTGGTTCGTCTTCCGCTTGTCCTCCTCTGCTCGTCTGGGACCCCATTTCTCCTACACTCTTAAAAAAATATCTTCAAGATATTAAATCTGGCTCCCCTCTCGATCCAATGCCCCCACAAGTCTTGAGATCCTTAGATCCAGCTTTGCTTCAAATGATTTTAAAAATTCTGAATGCGTCGTTATCTGAAGCTATTGTCCCCAATGAATGGAAGCATGCTATGGTGGTTCCACTATTAAAAAAGGCCAATGCTGATCCTAATATCCCATCGAACTTCCGCCCCATCTCTTTGCTTTCATGCTTTTCCAAAATTTTGGAGAAACACGTTAATTCATTACTTTCTTCTTATGTTGAAACTTCTAATTTTCTTCACGACTCTCAATCCGGGTTTAGGGCTGGTTTTTCAACTGAAACCACGCTCCTTGGAGTATCAGAATCCATTAGACAAAAGGTGGACAATGGGGAGTCAGTGGCACTCATATTACTTGATCTGAGTGCCGCATTTGACACCGTCTCCCACTCCATCTTGTTGTCCACCTTGAAATCTATGGGTGTCGGTGGCTCGGCCCTGGCCTGGATTGCTAATTTTCTCCTTGATCGCACTTTTCAAGTGTTTTCTCCCACTTCTGCTTCATCCATCCTTCCTTCTAAACACGGTGTTCCACAAGGGTCCATTCTCAGTCCCCTTTTTTTTAATTTATACGTGAGACCCCTGGCCTTTTTGGCAGAGCAGGCAGGTCTCACGATTTACTCCTACGCTGATGACACGCAAGTCATCTATTCACTCTCCGCCAACAAAAATTCTTCTTCCTCGTCTCTTCAAAATGGACTCCGACAAATATCTGCATGGATGCATGATCATAAATTAAAATTAAACGGGGACAAGACGGAATTGCTTCTGTTTGGTCAAGATATTTCGTTATGGGGCCCACAGCACTGGCCTCCGGAGATGGGTCCTCTTCCTACTCCAACTACGAATGCTCGTAATCTTGGAGTCCTCCTCGACAACCAACTGTCCTTTAAGCAGCATGTAGTGAAAGTATCCGCCACCTGTACCAACATCATTAGGTGGCTGAGGAAAATTAGGTGGATGCTGCCTGCTGACACCCTGAGGACGGTAGTCCAGGCGCTTGTCATCTCACGCCTGGACTACGGGAACATCTTACTCTTGGGTGCCAGTAAGGAGGTAACTAGGAAATACCAGGTGGTACAAAATATGGCGGTTCGCCTTATTTGTAACCTTCCTGTTAGAACTTCGACCTCGTCTCACATGCGCAACCTGCATTGGCTGCGTATTGAGAACAGGACTAAATTTAAGGCGTTGTGTCTCATGCACAAAATCTTGACTGGAACAGCCCCCAACTATCTATCTGTTTTAGTGCAGCGTTATGTTCCATCTCGCGCACTCAGGTCCTCTACCCAAAATAAAGTGAAAGTACCGCGAATCAGGAGAGCCAAAATGGGTGGTCGGTCTTTTTCTTTGCTAGCCCCCTCTCTTTGGAACTCCTTACCTTTATTTCTTCGATCGGAAAGGTGTTTTCTGACCTTCCGTAAGGGTATCAAGACCTGGCTATTTGATATGTAAGCTTCTGCCTTTCTGTCTCCTTACCTTGTGTCTACTTTAGCGCCGGGAAACCTCCGGGTAGCTGCGCGCTTAATCAAGTGTAATTATAAATAAATAAATAAATAACCATCAATAACGCAAAACAAAAGCAAAAAACTCTGTTTGCAATAGTGAGATCCTTTACCCATCCTGCAGCTCTACAGTTTGAAATACCCCCCTCTCAAGATCTCTGCGACAAAATAGCAGATTTCTTTGAAGAGAAAATCCATCTGATTCAGAAGGATTTCCCCACATACCAACGATCCCAGCCCCCAGTTAGACAGGAACCAGAAGACTATACTCCGGTTCATCTAAGGTCCTTCTCACAGGTCACTCTTGCTCAATCTAAGGAAGTCATCCTAGCATGCAAATCAGGCTCTCCCTCCGATTCTTGTCCTCCTAGCATCCTACATCAACTGATCGACACTGTCAATCCCACCATCAATGAAATAGTCAATACTTCCCTCAGGACTGGTATCGTCCCTAGTGCATGGAAACATGGCACTGTTAAACCTCTGACGAAGAAACCTAACAAACCCCCTTCTGATCTGACCAACCTACGCCCTATCTCTCTCCTCCCAGTTTTGGGTAAAATCACAGAACAAATAGTCTACAGGGAACTTAAAGCCCACCTGGAAGCTAACAATATCCTCCACCCCCAACAATCAGGATTCCGTCCTCAGCACTCAACAGAAACAGCCCTGATCGAGTTGACTGACTCCATAAAAACCCTCCAAGACCAAAGGAAAAACGCTGTACTGATTTTGTTGGACCTCACGGCAGCGTTCGACACTATCTCCCACCTAATACTCCTAGACCGACTTAAGGACATTGGCATCGCCGACCGGGCATTGGACTGGATAATATCCTTCCTTTCTGAAAGATCACAATCCGTGAAACTAGGACCCTTCAACTCCACAGAGAAAAAGATTCGATCAGGAGTCCCACAGGGCTCCGTTTTAAGCCCCCTGCTTTTTAATGTCTATCTTATACCCCTCATCTCCCTGATCGAATCATACGGTATCACTGTTACATCCTACGCCGACGATACCCAACTTATAGTCCCGCTAGAGGAGAACTCTACAAGTGCCGAACAAAATTTAACTAACTGCCTGAAAGAGGTCTTCCTGTGGTTGGAAACCAACCACCTCAAATGTAATACAGGGAAGACAGAAATCCTCCCCATAGGGAAAAACGTCAACTTCTGTCCCCACCTCTGGTGGCCAAAGGACTCCACAGCCCCCCCACAGACCGTCACCACTGCAAGAAACCTTGGCGTCACCTTCGACACTAACCTGTCCTTTGACCAGCATGTCAGGACTGTCGCAGGAAGCTGTTTCGGAATCATCAAATCCCTCAAAAATTTTTTTGATTTCCTTCCAATTGAAGCCAGAAAGACGGTTACCGTGGCACTAATCCTATCTCGCATAGATTACTGCAACGGCCTCCTGGCAGGCGTGAAGAAATCCACACTCAAAAAACTCCAGAGTGTCCAACACTCGGCGGCGAGGCTCGTGCTCAAACTCCCCAGAAGATCTTCAGCCGCGTCCGCCCTGAGAACCCTCCACTGGTTACCCCTGCACAAAAGGATCCTGTTCAAGATCCTAACCGTGGCTTTCCGGTCATTCAACCATATTGGTCCCAAGTACCTAGTCAAACGCTACCCCCACTATAATCCTCACAGGTCCCTGAGATCCTCCAACAACAACCTTCTAACACTAGTCAGGTTCAACCTAAAAACCAAAGGGGGTAAAACTCTTACCCACTTATCCTCCAAAGCATGGAACGCAATGCCCCAGCATCTGAGATCACTGACAAAGGAAAGCCAATTCAGGAAACAACTGAAAACATGGATCTTCAGCTTATCAGACGAGTATGTGCGGGACGCCATCTAATCCTGCCTTAAATTCACCCCCCTCCGCTCACCTTCCAGTCAGCGCCAGGATGCTTCTTCCGAAGCGACAGTCGCGCTTTATAAATACCGATTCCAATTCCAATTCCAATTCCAAACGGCGCTCCCGCTGCGCTCGTCCGCTGCGCTTCCTGTGCATGCACATGTTTGTAGAGGGGGGGCGTGGCCAAAGTGGGCGTGACCAGAATGGGCGTGGCCTGCGCGCACGCCTGTGCTGATGGCGGCCGCTGTTTTGGTAAGAGCGCGAGCAGCGTTTAAGATCGGCTGTGCGCTTGGAATAAAGTCTGAGGGAGCGCGTGAAACACAGTGAGGGTGAGTGAGCAAAACACAGAATTAAAATGCCGTTTTCTGGATCAAAGTGCAAATTTTACAGGTTTTAAAATGCAGTTATTAAATCAAATGCAATTTGTCAGCTTAAAAAGTACCTCCAGCTCCCGGCTATTTTGCCTCAGGACTGGGTGGAAGGATCGGTCGAGCGCTGGAAGAGGCGGTGTATTTATGGCTCAGTCCGGGGGCGTGGCCAAAGTGGGCGTGACCAGAATGGGCGTGGCCTGCGCGCACGCCTGTGCTGATGGCGGCCGCTGTTTTGGTAAGAGCGCGAGCAGCGTTTAAGATCGGCTGTGCGCTTGGAATAAAGTCTGAGGGAGCACGTGAAACACAGTGAGGGTGAGTGAGCAATACACAGAATTAAAATGCAGTTTTCTGGATCAAAGTGCAAATTTTACAGGTTTTAAAATGCAGTTATTAAATCAAATGCAATTTGTCAGCTTAAAAAGTACCTCCAGCTCCCGGCTATTTTGCCTCAGGACTGGGTGGAAGGATCGGTCGAGCGCTGGAAGAGGCGGTGTATTTATGGCTCAGTCCGGGGGCGTGGCCAAAGTGGGCGTGACCAGAATGGGCGTGGCCTGCGCGCACGCCTGTGCTGATGGCGGCCGCTGTTTTGGTAAGAGCGCGAGCAGCGTTTAAGATCGGCTGTGCGCTTGGAATAAAGTCTGAGGGAGCGCGTGAAACACAGTGAGGGTGAGTGAGCAATACACAGAATTAAAATGCAGTTTTCTAGATCAAAGTGCAAATTTTACAGGTTTTAAAATGCAGTTATTAAATCAAATGCAATTTGTCAGCTTAAAAAGTACCTCCAGCACCCGGCTATTTTGCCTCAGGACTGGGTGGAAGGATCGGTCGAGCGCTGGAAGAGGCGGTGTATTTATGGCTCAGTCCGGGGGCGTGGCCAAAGTGGGCGTGACCAGAATGGGCGTGGCCTGCGCGCACGCCTGTGCTGATGGCGGCCGCTGTTTTGGTAAGAGCGCGAGCAGCGTTTAAGATCGGCTGTGCGCTTGGAATAAAGTCTGAGGGAGCGCGTGAAACACAGTGAGGGTGAGTGAGCAATACACAGAATTAAAATGCAGTTTACTAGATCAAAGTGCAAATTTTACAGGTTTTAAAATGCAGTTATTAAATCAAATGCAATTTGTCAGCTTAAAAAGTACCTCCAGCTCCCGGCTATTTTGCCTCAGGACTGGGTAATTGAGTAAGTTTAAACTGTAAATGTACTAGTTTTTGGTACATAACTGCACTTTAGTAGTAACTTACTATATGAAGTTAGGTTATTATTTGAGAAGAGCCAAAGTTCCATTCAAATAATAAATAATAATTGTTGGGATGAATCTCTAAGGTCACTAAATAAACCTGTGCTTATCCCTCTGGTATCTTGGCACAAAAGTATCCAGGCTGAACTTGGAAGCAATGTGTAAAGTACGTATGCAGTACTCAACAGTAATGAGTGAAAACACAACAAAAGAACAATCCCAAACCAGTTTAGAAAAACAGAGTACATTTTAATAAATAAAATGACATACAAAATAAAATGATCAAAATTTCAATAAGCGGAATCAGAATGATTCCTTTTTAAAATTTTCAGGTGAAAATAATGCCAAAAAGCACAAAGTCTCACTCGTGGTTATCTGGTCATGCTGGACTGGGTTGAAGTCACAAGTTCAGGACGACCATGTTCAGGACGACCATGATTGAGCATGGGTTGGGTATACAGACTTGGTTTGTCCTGATAAAGAGTTACTTTCTCAATTCCATGCAAGGAGAAGCTGTTCGCATTGGCAGGGTTTGCGAGAGGTCATTAACAGTGTGAGGGGCAGGTTGGACATAGTGGACGGTCATTGTTTTGGTATGAAGTGCTTTGCTGTGGTGGTTGCCGCAGATGGTTGCTGTCGGTGTGATGAGCAGTTTCCTCTGGAGATTTGCATTGGCAGTCGTTGTGGGTGGTCACAGCTGGCACAAAGTGCATGTCCCTCTGGAGCTTCATGTTTGCGGTTTTCACAGATGGAAATTTATTGGCATGAATAGGCCTCTTCGTGGTACTGAGGAGGCCAAAACTTCTTATCTTGAGTTCAGTAGGAAGAAGAGCACACTCTGGTGCCAGGCAAGACTCCAGGACCTAAGTACACCAATTGGTGTTAGGACTCCATTAGGGTTGAGTCAGGTCAAGCAAATTCCAGTTGGTTTTGGTCAGCTAGGCAGTTTAAGAGAGGCCCATGGAAGCTTGTTGTGTCCAACTGACCTTTGGACCACATCCAGGAAGCCTGGGTTCAAGGTAAACAGCTCTAGACATCCTTCTTGAGACAGCAGTGCAGTCTTTGTTCTGAATCTTCCACAGGTCCAGGAGTGTTCTGATAAGAGGCTCTGCTGATGCCACGTTGATCCCCAATGCCAGCCCTTGGTTTGATAAAGCCCTTCTGTCTAATCTTCTCCCTTTCCTAGGCGTTGCTCCAAGCTATCTAGGGTGACAAAGGGTAGGCAGGCAGGCTTAGGTGTGAGCTGCATTTGTCAGTTGCCCTGGGGCTGCCCTTTGATGCTCAGAAAAAGCTGAGTACAGCCCTAGGACTTCCTGCTCAGGAGATTAACACCATGCCCCAAACCCAAAGCTAATTTGTCCCCATGTCAGGAAGGAATAAACAAAACACCACAGAAGAGCCATTCACATTCATGTGACCCTGCACACAAAAAGAATGGTATCTTTGTTTTCTGCTGAAAAATGCCAATATTCGTAAAGTATATAAAGCAATGGGGTGGCCCAGTCTAGTGCAGAACCTGGGGATTAATACTACAAGCGAAACAGTGGGTCTGCCACTCTTACAAATCAAAAATGATTCATAAGCAATTATGTCTCTCCAAATGGATGAGCACAATCAACAAATGAGCAGGCACGGTGTACCGTAATCCAAATCAAAAACGCAAAACTCTTCTAATATTTCCACGATATATTTGTTTTATCAGTAAGTGTAAACCTATTTTAGGACATATATTTACATACACTCAGAACACTTCTTTGGAACTAACATTTAGGACTACAATGTGCACAAACATTCCACAAGATACAGGGACATATACTAAATCGAAAAATTATATCTAAACACAGTGTGAAGTGTTGAAAGAAGAAAAAAGAAATATCAGCTCAGTGAGTGATCAATCATTAGTTTGTTATCCTGGGCAATCATCAACACTTGAGAATAAAGCGTTGACGTTTCGACCCCTGAGCAAAATGCGATATTATAACTGTCTTGGTGGGGTCTTCCTCAGGACTAACTGGAGGTTCTGTGTGCAGCCTTCATGGGGCTCCTATTCATGGCACTGTGGTCCAAATCACGTGCTGTCAGTGATCTGGTCACTTCAAGGATTAATCATGTAAATCATTCCTCCAGCGTCAGGCGCACGGGGCTCCAAGTGGGTTTCTTTATAAATTAGAAGGGGAAATCCGAGGGGCCTGCCGCCTCCTCTCACTGCCCTTCTATTGACTCCAAAAGGCTTAATATTCACCTTTTTGTAACTGGGAAAAGATTCTTCCTATCCTCCAGAGCGACGTGCTATCTTTATAGTTATATAAACCTCCATTATGCAGGCAACTGCTTATCAGTTGAGTGAAAAGGTTGCTAATGTTGTGATCTTGTTGATATGTATCATTGGCAGTGGCACTAGAACATAATTTTGCTATTAAATGCATGTGGGAACATATTATGCTAATTTCATCATAATAGTCATTAGAGATCCAGATGTCATCTCGGCTTTAAAGAGTTTATTGAAGAATTTTTGGCATGGATTTCCCTTTCATTTTTGCTGTTGCCTTATGTATTTTTGCTGGTGTTAGATGCTTTGGGCACTCTCCCACTGCTATCCAGTGCCACAGTGACAGTGCTCCCTATTGTAAATTGATGTACTAATCAGTGGTTCCATGTTTGGCTATTTGGCTTACTTGTCAGACCCTAGTCTAGTCCACTGATTGTGCCCAGGGCATGTAAATGCAAATGCTGCTGGTGAGCCTGCAAAACACACAAGATGATGGACGGAATGTTGCACAATCGCAAAACACTCCCCCCCAGTCACAGATCTGGGTTTAATCCATAGTTATTTTGCTCACCAAGCCACCCCAGTTCAGACATGGCCATATGCAAATAAGTCTTGACCCTGTGCCTCATGGGAACAGTCCAAAAGGGGGTGGTAATGGATGAGCATCTGAACCAATCAAACACTCACACCTAGTCAAAAGATCTGGGTTTAATCCATCACCGTTCTTTAGCCCACTCTACCACCCCAGTTCAGACATGGCTATATGCAAATCAGTCTGACCCTGTGCCTCATGGGAACAGTCCAGCCCGAACTGCCAAGCCATGCCTTCCCTGGACTGGAAACAAGCTTCCGAGGACCGGTTTCTGGCATTACAGCCGTCTTCAACCCGGCTTGCTTGAATCCAGTGGCAAAGTGAGGAAGGGACTCACGTCTGAGCATACCCTGCCACACTTATGGCGGCCAAAAGCGGTACAAAAGGGGGTGGTAATGGACGGAGCATCTGAACCAATCAAACACTCACACCCAGTCAAAAGATCTGGGTTTAATCCATCACCGTTCTTTAGCCCACTCTGCCACCCCAGTTCAGACATGGCTATATGCAAATCAGTCTGACCCTGTGCCTCATGGGAACAGTCCAGCCCGAACTGCTAAGCCATGCCTTCCCTGAACCGGAAACAAGCTTCCGAGGACCGGTTTCTGGCATTACAGCCGTCTTCAGCCTGGCTTGCTTGAATCCAGTGGCAAAGTGAGCAAGGAATTCACGTCTGAGCATACCCTGCCACACTTATGGCGGCCAAAAGCGGTACAAAAGGGGGTGGTAATGGACGGAGCATCTGAACCAATCAAACACTCACACCCAGTCAAAAGATCTGGGTTTAATCCATCACCGTTCTTTAGCCCACTCTGCCACCCCAGTTCAGACATGGCTATATGCATATCAGTCTGACCCTGTGCCTCATGGGAACAGTCCAGCCCGAACTGCGAAGCCATGCCTTCCCTGGACCGGAAACAAGCTTCATAGGACCGGTTTCTGGCATTACAGCCGTCTACAGCCCTGCTTGCTTGAATCCAGTGGCAAAGTGAGCAAGGGACTCACGTCTGAGCATACCCTGCCACACTTATGGCGGCCAAAAGCGGTACAAAAGGGGGTGGTAATGGACGGAGCATCTGAACCAATCAAACACTCACACCCAGTCAAAAGATCTGGGTTTAATCCATCACCGTTCTTTAGCCCACTCTGCCACCCCAGTTCAGACATGGCTATATGCAAATCAGTCTGACCCTGTGCCTCATGGGAACAGTCCAGCCCGAACTGCCAAGCCATGCCTTACCTGGACCGGAAACAAGCTTCCGAGGACCGGTTTCTGGCATTACAGCCGTCTTCAGCCCGGCTTGCTTGAATCCAGTGGCAAAGTGAGCAAGGGACTCACGTCTGAGCATACCCTGCCACACTTATGGCGGCCAAAAGCGGTACAAAAGGGGGTGGTAATGGACGGAGCATCTGAACCAATCAAACACTCACACCCAGTCAAAAGATCTGGGTTTAATGCATCACCGTTCTTTAGCCCACTCTGCCACCCCAGTTCAGACATTGCTATATGCAAATCAGTCTGACCCTGTGCCTCATGGGAACAGTCCAGCCCGAACTGCCAAGCCATGTCTTCCCTGGACCGGAAACAAGCTTCCGAGGACCGGTTTCTGGCTATCAGCCGTCTTCAGCCAGGATAGCTTGACTCCAGTGGCTTAGTGAGCACGGGACCCACGTCTGGGCATACCCTTCCCGCATAGGGTGAACAGCAAAACACACAAGATGACGGATGGAATGTTGCACAATGGCAAAACATTCGCCCCCAGTCACAGATCTGGGTTTAATCCATTGTTATTTTGCTCACCAAGCCACCCCAGTTCAGACGTGGCCATATGCCTGCAGCATTGGTTGTGCCACCCACAGAAGCAGCCTTGTAAAATGTGTCTAAGGTCTGCCATTGCAGAGCCTGTTTGCAGTCTGGTACTGTCATACTGATTGGGTAAGTGCACCCACTTGCCAGTCCCTAAACCTTCCCTTTTCTTCATATCAGTCACCCCTATGGTAGGCCCAAGGGCAGGGTGTATTGTAAGTATAAGGTAGGACAAGCCCTGATGTGTGTGGCATGTCCTAATAGTGAATTACAACCATTTTCGTTTTTCACTATTGCAAGGCTACTAATAAAATACATCTTTTAGTGAAGTTGGTTTTAATATTCTGTGTTTGCAAATACCACTTTTAGGAATTTGGTATTTGCTTGTCTAACCATTCAAACCTGCCTCTGCTAGGTTGTGTATTCCTGTGTCTGATTTTTTGAGTGACAGGGCTGGGGAATTCCAGGAGACAGGCTGAGTCACCCGGTGGTGACTAGAGAGATCTGCATCTAGATGGGAGGGATGAGTTGTACCTGAACCTTGAATAGGGCTGTGCCTGCCTTCCACAATGCTGGCTCCACTTCCTGGGGAGCGGCTGATGTCTCTGCCCTGCACACTGAAAGAAGAGAAGGAGTCCTGTAAACAGAGTGCTCCAGGACTGTACTTGCCTTCCACAATTCTGGCTCCACCTCCTGTGGGGCGTCTGATGTGCATGCCCTGCACTGTGAAAGGAAAGAAGAAGTCTGGTAAACAGAGTGCTTCAGAACTGGTTTGGACTGGGCAAAGGCCCCTCTCCCCTCAGAGAACAAAGGATTTTGGGGTCTAAATACTGGGACCCTGATCTCATGAAATTAGATCACTTTGAACTACAAGAAGAAAGCTTTACTGAGGAGAGGAACCTGAAGAAACTGAGGAGAGACTATTCCCAAGCTGAAGTGCTGCTTGGGGGATTGGTCTGCAGTGGTTGCCTCACTGCCAAAGGAAGGAGAAAGGAACTTTGTGTACTTTGCTTTCAACTTGTAAAGGATCTCCAAGGGCTTGGAAAAGAGCTTGCCTCCTGCTGAAGTCTCAGGGACAACAGACTTCACCCCCCCCCCCAGCTCCCCAGAGGTCTTTAGAAGTGCCTGCTGCTGTTTTGGGCCTTCTGAGGAACTGCGTGTCACAAGGAGCTGGAAGCACGAGTCAACGAGAAGAAGCGTGTCGCCGCCGCTGTGCCTGCCGTCGCAACTCCGAAGTAGGGTGTCACCGCTGGAACTGTCACATTGCACCGTATCGACCAAGAGCACCTCGCATCCCTGAGAAGCGTGCCACCATCGGAGCTCCTACCGTTCCATCTTGGATGTCACCACTGTAGTTGTCGCATCGAGCGGAAGCATCACGCATCGTGGGAGAAGAGCGTCACCGCTGGAGCTGTTGTCATCGCATCGTAAGGGTGTCGCCACTGCAGTCGACGCATCGATCCGAGGACTTCTCGCATCCCCGAGAAGCGTGCCGCATCTGGAAGATCTTCACATCTTTATTTCTTTGTATCTGAACTTTGCCGCATTTCCCATCGCTGGGAAATGCAGTAAAGGTACATTGACGAAGAGTGTCACATCTAAGAACTAAACTGAACTAAGCTTAAATCTACCATCTTAAAGTAATCCTAGTGTGTATTTTTGTCGTTTATGGTCTTGTGGTAACTCTATATAAAGTCTACTTATTTTTTATATAAAACCTGTGTGGTGTTCATTTGTAGTGTTGTCACTGGGTTACTGTATGTGGTCACAACTGCTTAACTTACAACGCCTCTGAAGTAAAGCCCTTCTGCTCGTGCCAAGCTACCACGGGGGAGAGCAGGGGTTATTTTAGGAGTGGTAATCCCCTTATCCTGACTAGAGGGGAGGGTCCCTATTTGTCACAAGTACCTACCTGTGCCAACTAGAGACCTCCAAATCTAACAATTATGAAAAGTTCGTTTTTACAGATATCAGTTACAGGAGGCACTTAAGCAATTAGATAGGGTAAATAAAGTTACAACATATTTGGAGATTGCAATATCAACAGACATTTACAGTCAGATTCATGAAAAATGAAATCTGAGATTTCTAAATAGCGATTAATACCGAATCGCTATTTAGAAATCGCAGAATGGGATTCATCAAAAACTGCGAGAAAATAAAGCGAATCGCAACCGTCCGCAAAAGGCGATAGCGATTTTTCAAATTCGCAGAAAAATCGCTAAAACCGTCCATTTCCGTGTAGGAATAGCGATCTCGCAATTAGCGAGATCGTAAATTGCGATCTCGCTAATAGCGAGATCGCAAAAACGGGAAGTCGCATTTCGAGCACAGTGATGACATCACAACCAGGAAGCAGGCAGTTCCCTCCCCCATTGAGAACACTGAGGCAGAGATTGAAGCAGCACCACACAGAGCTCCTCTCAAAACACCTCCAGACTTGGATATTTTGGATATTGCAGACTGCAGCTATGCCACAGGATGCAGCAGCAGGGCCCAGTGACACCGGGCGCAAGCGCAAGATAACATTTTCTGAGCAGGAGCTGGAGCATCTAATCGATGGAGTCTGCCATGACCACAACAAACTATTTGGCAAGGACTCCAGGAGGGTGCCTGAGGTCGAGAAACGGCGACTGTGGCTGCGCATCCGCGCCAGAGTCAACGCAGTGGGAGTAACACAGAGGTCCATAGACGACCTCAAAAAGAGGTGGTACGACCTCCGAGGTCGTGCCAAGGAGAGGGTGGCTGAGAGGCTGGGTGAGAGCCTTGTCACTGGAGGGGGAGATCCAACAGTCCTTCCCAACACCCCCTTGGAGGATCGTGTGGAGGACACACTGCAGCGTGAGGCATGTGTTGGGGTTATCCCTCTGGACTCATCCCGACCCACCCAAGACAGCCAAGGTAAGTGGCATGCGACTGCGACCCTGTCCCCTAACAATGGCCACGACCATATAGCCTCCTATGATCAACCCCAGTCATGCAGCCCATGCACATCAGAACATGCCCTATTGCATTGTGGGACATGTAGTCTGCCCACAACTTACAAAAACTTCAATGCAGCCAGACATGTCTTAATGTCAGCAATGCAACAGCCAGTCAGGGAATGGCAGCCAGCATGCATGTACCAACTGCACATGTCAAAGAGACACGCAATTAATCTACGTCCACTTTCCATCACAGGTGGCGCAGATAACACCAGCAGTGAAAGCGAGAGGCTGCAGATAGATGAGGCACCAGAGGAGCCTGAGGGTGAGGAGGAGCAAACATCCAAACAACCAGCTCCATCTGGCCAAGCACCAGTGCCACCATGCAGACCACCACCAGCAACGCCAGCTCCATCAGGCACAGCACCAGTGCCAGCTGCAAGACCCATCCCAGTGGCACCATCAACATCAGGTGCTGCTAGACCTGCGACACAGCGCACACCCACTGGGGGCAGCCAGCACAGCAGGCATGTCAGGGAGCCGCAGCAGAGTACAGCACCCACCGGCAGGAGGACGATGGCTGTGCGTGTGCCAGGGCTCAGTATTGAGCGTCGCATGCTGCGCGTGCACCAATTGCAGGCACGACGCCAAGGTGCCATACAACTGCAGCTCCACAACATAGGCAGAAATGTTGCCAATGTGTCTGATCGAATTGACCGGATGACAACTGCCATGGAGGCAAACACTGCGGCCATCATCAGCCAGCGCAACATCGCCCGCCGCCGCCACCGCCAGCTACTCACGCGCCTCTCGGCCTACACGCGTTCCAACTACGTGATAGGAAATGCCACCTCCCAGCTGTCCCGTCGGTGTCTGGCAATGCAGCTGCAGATGGTACAATGCAGCGAGGCCGTGGCACGTGTACTTGAGCATGTGACCAGTGCTGTCCTGGCTCTACAACCAACTGGCCCAGCCAATGCTGGTGGGGATGACACAAGCAAGGGGACATCGAGTGTCAGCAGCCTGTCTGCAACACAGGTCGGTGTCCTACGCCGCAGCAGCAGGCCCAGTGTGGGATCACGTGCCCTGCTGGAGGAGGAGCCTGAGAGGCGACTGGGTGCTGCGCGCCAGAGGCGCACATGACATTTCAATCCATGGGCAGGGACATGCTGCTGACATAAGCATGTCGTGTCGAAAACATTGAGCAGTATGGCGCAATACTCCTCACATGTAAATCATAACAATTATTCCATATTATTGTGCTATCAACAATAATATTTATTCAAGCATTGAACATCGGACTCCTGTCATTATTTCCATTGTCATGCATTTGTGAAGTGTTGGGTGAGGGGAGTGGGTGCACTAGAAACAGTTCATTGTGATGTGGTTGCGCCGTGTGTGTCCTTCAGCTGGATGTTCCCCGCATGCATGACGCGCATGTGCAGGTGGCCGGTCGTCCCCTTCCAACTCACTGCCAGATATATCTACAGGAATCCGGCGCTTGGTAGCAATGTTGTGTAGTATTGCACACACAGCCACAATGCGGCAGCAGACATCAGGACTGTAGTACATGGCCCCACCAGTCTTGTGAAGTATGCGGAATCTGCTCTTCAGTAGCCCAAATGTCCTCTCAATGCAATTCCTTGTGCGTATGTGTGCTACATTGTAACGCCGTTGCTCTGGTGTAGCAGGGTTGAGGTATGGGGTGAGGAGGTATTCACGGAGAGCGTAGCCACTGTCACCTGAATGAGAGGAGCAGAGGGTGAGTGCCTGTGCAGCGCAGCTAGTTCATCACAGTGTAACATTGTGGGGCAAGTGTACTTACCAAGTAGGTGTCCTTCACCAAAGTCTCCCCTGGCCAGTCGTGTGTGGAGGCCGCAGTGCCGGAATATGAAGGAGTCATGTGTGCTCCCCGGGTACTGTGCCACTATGTCCGTGATGTATGTCTTGGCATTGCACACCATCTGGATGTTGAGGGAGTGGTAGGACTTGCGGTTGCGGTACATGTATTCCGTTTGTGCTGGTGGGCAGATGTGGATGTGGGTACAGTCAATGCATCCTATCACATGTGGAAATTGCGCTACATTGTAGAATTGATACTTGGTCTCATCCAAGTCCTGTTGGCTGGTGGGGAATTTTATGTGCTGGTGTAGCTGGGTCAGCATTGCATCTAGGAAACTCCTTAGGCAGCGGACATGGTGGGCTGGGATATCCCCCCAGCAGCGGCAACTATCTCCTGGAAGCTTCCGGAGGCCAGAAGGTGCAGGCTGCACAATACCTGGACATGTGTGTGCACGGCATTGGTCCACCTTGTTGGGTGGTGCATCAGGGGGTCCAGGTCCTGGATTAGCTTGATGATCATTGCCCCATTCAGGCGGTACTTAGCGTATATTTGCACTCTGGTTTGGTCCAGCAGGGTGACCCGCTGGCGGAATATCCTCTCCTGGATCCTGCGTCTGTTCCGTGCAGCTCGCTGTAGCCTTCGCTGCCTGACCACCATGTACAGTCCTGGCCTAATGCTGCAGCTGCATCTCCTTAAGTGTGTTTGGTCAGGCCAGCACCTGTTGCTGATTGGGAAACGGTTTTTCAAACATTTTCTTTTTTTTACTTTGATGGTTACCACCTGCTTTGGGTTGTCCTTAAATTGCGCCTCGCAAACAGCGATTTTTGGGTTTTTCGCAAATTGCGATTTTTCTTGAATAGCGATTGCGATTGTATGCGAATTTGCATACTTATTCGCAGAATCCGTGGTTTCTCGCATTTCCTGAATCGCTATTGGGCTACTACCGGGATTCTGCGAATTCTATTGCGAATTTGCTATATTGTCTTAACGTATTCGCTAATGTTTTTCTTGAATACCTTTTTTTAGAATTGCGATCGCAATTGCTTTTTCGTAGCTATTGCGATCGCAATTTAGCTTCATGAATCTGGCTGCTAGTACTTGGTAAAGTATTAATTAGAGCTACTTTTGTTTTGATGAATGTGAAATAAATATTTGTCGATGGGAGCAACTGTGAATGTATTTTATGTGCAACGTTACTGCAGTAAAGGCACTAGCTAGCTTCTAATATGGGTATAGCGTTTAGCGGACTACTTTTGTAGGGTGAAAAATAATTATTTTATATATTATGAAATATTCTCATATATTTCTCTGTAAACAAACTTCATATGAAAATGTGATTACATGAAGGTTGATTTGGAATTCCAAGCATTCAAATTATTAGCAGTAAACTGAATTTTTTTAAACAGTTGATAGGGAAACTCAAGACTTGCTGGAATTATAAAACATGATTAATGCTCCACTATTATCCAATTTATCAATCACCACCAATTTCAGCACCAAAGGATGCAAACGTTCGTCTGTAGTTCAAGATGGCAGAGTCAAATTTGGCACAAAATATTGAGCTCTAAATAAAAATGAATTATTCACTTCAGTGATTTCTAGTTGGTTATTTGTATATAATGAAGTGCGGCAATCATAGGCTGTGCTAAGAGTAATTTTTCAAAGACAGGTAACGTAAACTAGAAGGAAAGCAAACTTCATTTGGGAAGAAGATGGGCTCAAGTGAGGTAGGAAAGAAAGAAAGAAAGAAAGAAAGAAAGAAAGAAAGAAAGAAAGAAAGAAAGAAAGAAAGAAAGAAAAAAGAAAGAAGAAAGAAAGAGCAGGCAAAGAAAGACAACACTGTAAGATGACAGCACGAGTGAAAGTTACAGGAAAATTCGGAGGGAATGGAGTAGGTGTGGCCTAGAAGCTTGAGATGCTGCCTTTGGAACCTGGGGACCCAAGTTCAAATCGTGGCCTCTGTGCTAGGCCCAACATTGTGTGATTCTGACTAATCATTTACTCTCCCTTTTTTAGAAGTTCGGGTTTTTGATTGAGGTGGGGCAAAAACTCTTCTCAAGGAACAACTGCAATCCTTGTCAGGGTGAGCCACAAACGTCACTAAATTAACCTGAGCTTAACTCTTTGGTAGCTTGGCACAAAAGTACCTTAACCTAGAGGCACTGTGGTAATTATTTATGCAGCATAAAAACAGTAATAAAGTGAAAACACAACACCAGAAATATCCCACACCAATAAAAAAACAAGCATTTGCAATGCAATAGGTCTCGCATTTGCGAGAGTTGGAGATATTGGCATTGTAAATGGGAATGCCTTTATTTTATGTGTTTAGTAAACCTACAAGGGGTGCGTAAACATGCACTTTGTACTTATAGTTGTTGCTTACGAGAAGCAAGGCTGGCAGTAACTGTGTCTGTTTTACTGCCAACCTTGCTTCGCATAAGCAAGGACTATAATTCGAAAGCGTGTATATGCACCGCTTGCAGGTTTGCAAAACACACAAATAAAAGGCATTATAAATAAACTAACCACAGAAGGCAGACAGACACAGTTTAAAAGTCAGATAAACTAGGGTACAGAGAGAGGCAGACGTAATTTGTAAAAAAGATATAGATGCAGTCTCAGTGGAAAAGATAGAGACAGACAGCAGAAGAAACAAACAGGCAAAAAAAGAAAGACGCCCTGTAAAACAGAGGCAGAGACTGAGGTTTGTGGGGAGACGCAATGCTGCAGTAGAACAACCAACTCTGTTCTGACTATAGAACCTCAGTGGCGTCGCAAATAGTTTTACACACAGCAAATGAAATACGCAAGCTCTTGCTCTTCCTCTTTGAATGGCGAGTTGTGCTTTTTTGGGACGAACTTCAGCAACGCCGCTCCTTAGTAGGTACCCTGAATAAATGTGCTTAAGGAAGGGTGTGTGCGTACGAAGTCGAAAATGGCTTTGGAGGGAGGCAAGATGGCGGCCGGCACTTTGGCTGAGTGAGCTGGTGTTGGCGTTCTCCTCTCCCCACCTAACCGCTGCCTGATTCTATGCGCTATGACACGAGGCTCTGACTAATTCTTTTCGTCAGCCGGCTTACCGAGGATGCTCTGGCGGCTCAGCGTTCATCGTCTTGGCTTCTTGTGCTGACTTCTCCCGCTGCGCTGCTACCCGGGTGCACGCTGCTCTGCATCTTACCGCGTTCAGCGGGGTCAGTTGGGTCGAATCACCCGATCGTACTCCACTGCCAAATTCCCTCCAAAAAACCAATTGAAGACCATGCCGCGAGCAGCGGCAAAAACCGGAACAGGCCCGGTGGCTGCTCCTGTCCCAGTGGGGGTATCAGCACGTTCTGTGCCGCCACCAACAGTACTACCGCTGAGCGATACTCCAAAAAAAGCTGCCACCGCCAAATCGATGAAGCCTCTCACACCCCCGGTTCCAGCAATGTTTAAAACTCGGGCTGGCTCATCTATTAAAGTCATCCAAACTCCTGCTGCTCCCACTTTGGCTATCACGGAGCACGCCTCACTTAGCACAACATCAACAACAGCTACCGTTACAGCCGGTAAGGCAACAACTCTTGCTAATTCTTTTTCTCCTATGGCTGGGGGCAATAACGTTGTGTGGGATAAAAAACAACTCAGACTATTCAAATTGAGCAACCACAGTCCCTAGACACACTCCCCGGGGCTGCTACAGGCATCGTTCCTATATTGGATTTGGCACTACATCCAAGCGGGCTTCTGGGAGATGTAGTTCCGTCAGCTTCGAGGCCCAATCCTCTGCTGCTATCCCCTCATAGTGAACCAGTACAGCTCCCAGTAGCTTCCGCCAGCTCTGAAGCGGATACGGATGGTGATAATTTCTACTCAGTATCGGAGCACACAGGATCTTCAGTGGATGACAATGGGCTAGACAAAGAATGGACCGATGATGAGGGAAGCGAGCTAGGTGATTGGCGCACTAATGAAGTATTGAATTCCATCGCTATTTCTAATGGCTTATCTACAATTTGGAAGGTACCCCAGGATCCTGGGGCCAAGTTAGGTTCCCTAGCCTGGGACTACTCTTTTTCTGCTCAGCCCGCCTCTCAAGTGCTAGCACCATTTGTTTTGGAATCTAATCCAGGCTTACCCCCGGGGGAAATCTCTCTGGATATTATTTATCAAACTATTATGGCTCATCGAGAGGAGACGCAACAAGAAAGTGCTGGAGCTCAGGGGGCCTGTCGTAGGGTTCAAAATTCCCTGCGCAGAGTTATCAAGACTTGCACAGATATTGCCACCATGGTAACGGAGGCAGAGACTCGGATTTCCTTATTGGAAGATGATTTGGTGACTCAAAAATCTATGTTGGATGAAATTCAGTCTCAAAGGGTAGACATTCAAGCTAAGCTGGTTGATATTGAAAACCGGGCACGTCGCAACATCTTAAGAATTTTGGGGGTCCCGGAGGGTAAAGAAGGGTCAGACACTCGCCAGTTTGTTGTGGACTTGTTTTCAGAAGCCTTTCCAGAGGTTAAGGAATTGGACTGGCGGGTAGAGATCCAACGTGCCCACCGTTTTCCCTTTAAACTAAAGCAGCGCACAGGGCAGACTCAAAACAGACCTCGTGCTATCTTAATTTGTCTACATAATTTCTTAGCCAGAGATAAAATCTTTGATTTAGCCAGGCCTGATAGGCAAAGGTCTGGAAAAGGCTGTCATTTTTTTGTGAGGCCGGACTTTTGTCCAGCAACAGTAGAACGGAGGTGGCAGCTCCGTCAATTGATTGCCCCCTTTCAATTGAAGGGAGCACAGGATTTCCTGCTTTTTCCATCCAAACTCAAACTCAAAATCATACATCAGGGCCAGACTAAATTTTTCGAGTCTGAGATTCAAGCAAAATCATTTCTAGACTCACTGTGAAAACTTGCAATTGCTGTCAAATATGTCTTTGTGCTCTCAAATTTTCTTTCACTTTCCTTTGTTTCCACTTCAGCAATTATTGGATATCCCGTCCTGACATGTCTCTTTCTCTGGCTTAGATTTTTGCTTATTCGTCAGCGTTTCTAGGGGGGAGGGGGCTTGCTTATTCCAGCCTCTCCATCACAGGAACTACGGTTCCAGCCTTGTGTGGGGGGTGGAAACCTGGAGGGGGGGCACTCAGGAGGGAGGTGAGGGCTGGGGGAGGGTGGGTTTGGGGTTGGGGTGCATTAAAAAATTAAGTTTGAGGAATACTTTCTCATCTCAAGGCAATCATGGATTAAATCAGACATTATCTAAAATGTTACTTGTCAATGGCATTGGTTAAATTATCCATAGCCTCTTGGAATGTGTGCGGGTTAAATAATGGGAAGAAACGAGCGCCATTGGCACGGATTATACAGACTCTGCATCTGGAGTTACTATGCCTACAAGAAACTCATGTTCCTTGGAACAATAGGGAATGCTTAAAAATCCCAGGGTTTGAATTGGTAGCCTGCTCACGTCAATCCTCTATGATTAGAGGTGTAGCTATACTTTTGAAGCGTAGCGTAGGCTCCTGTTTGAGAACCATTCAAGACCCAGGGGGTAGGTGGGATATTGCTGAGCTTCTAATTAACGGCTCAGCTTTGACGGTTTGTACCGTCTATAATTCAAATTTGGATGACCCTGCAGTCATAGACTATTTAAATGTAGAACTGTCCCTTTGGCCCCAGCCTATTTGTCTTTGCGGCGACTTCAATATTAATCTACCAGCTAATTTTATTTTTGTCGGAGGGCAGAGCTATGTGGGTTATAAACCCAGAGTTTACAGAGCTTTGGAAGCTCTGCTGCAAGAACATCTTATGAGCGACCTATGGTTTCACTACTGCAGTAATATAGATGGCTCTACATATTTTTCAGCCCCTCATAGGAAGATGGTCCGGCTGGACTACTTTGTTTCTGATCAAATGGTTAGCTCTGCATCAATTACTATGTCTCCTAGTCTTATCTCAGACCACAACCTTTTGATTATTAATTGCATAATGACGGGCGGTGCTAGACCACCCAGACTATGGACGTTTGAAAGAAAGCTTTTGTCAGAACCAACCTACATAGATCGTATGAAACCCTGGTTGATAGAATTCTTGAATATTAATAGGGGCTCTGCTCCTACTAACATTGTCTGGGACTCACTTAAGGCCGCAGTACGTGGCGAGACCAAACGCTTTTCCTTTTTTCGCCAGAAGCAAATTCAAGATCAAATAAGTGGGCGGGTGGAGGAATTGCTATGTGCAGAGGTTCAGTTGACCAATATGATTAGAGAGGGTAGTGACATACTCCCTAGTCAGTCGCGTGTTGCCCGAATAAAGGCTTCATTGCTGGAGTTCTTTGGCCAGGATCTTGCTTCCAAGTATCTGCAATATCGCTCGATGATGTTCGAGTACGGTGAAAGGTCGGGCAGGGTCCTCGCCAGGAGACTCCAGCAGCGTGGCCTGGCTAACCGTATTGGCAGCATTTGGGATTCTCAGGGGACTGTCCAGGATACTCTGGAAGGAGTGGTCTTAGTCTTTTCAGATTTTTATCAGTCTTTGTATACTGAGGAGGGTGGTGATCAAGTAATTGACCTTGGGTTTAGTGCCTACATAGAGGGGCTGACCACTTCGAAAATTTCGGATTACGATAACGAGGCTCTCTCTGCTCCTATCACATGTGAAGAGCTAGATTTAGCGCTAAATTCTTTGGCCAGTGGGAAAGCAGCGGGCCCTGATTCTATTCCTCTGAAATTCTATACCACATTCCGGGCTGAGATTAAGCAGGACCTCTTATTAATTCTTAGAGAAGCCCAGCTTGGTAGGATCTCAGACTCTTGGCGCTCAACCACTATTGTCTTGTTCAAAAAAAAAGGGAAAGCCCGATCTCGATCCAGCTTCATTCCGCCCAATTTCATTAATTAATACCGATTCTAAAATCTTTTTAAAAATGTTGGCTTCTAGATTAGCATCGGTAGTTTCATCGCCTGTTCCAGAGCTAAGGCATTTTATGTAACAGAGACCATTAATATGGCTGCCAATAAAGCACGGACCCTTTTCAGTACTGTAAAAGACTTAGCCGGAGCAAATTCGGCGGCGGTCGCGCGCCCCCTGACCCCTCAAAAATGCCAAGATCTTGCTACGTATTTTGTGGGAAAGGTCGAAACTATTCTTGCAAACATTAACCCCCCGGTGAGGGAGGACAGGGAAGCCCTTCCTTCAGAAAGCCCACTAGGAAATCGGCTGGATGCCTGGCCTTATATTTCCGTGGGCACCTTAAAACTTTTGGCGACCTCCATCAAATCAGGCTCTCCGTGCGATCCCCTCCCTATTAACATTCTGTGCCAACTGGATGACGGTGCCTTAGGAACTATTGCCGAGACACTTAATGCTTCCATCCGTCTGGCAACTGTTCCGTCATCGTGGAAGCACGCTATGGTCAGCCCTTTGCTGAAGAAGCCATCTGCCGACCCAGAGGTTCTTGCAAATTATCGCCCGATATCTCTGCTGCCTGCTTTCTCAAAAATTTTAGAGAAACATATCCATGGCGTGCTCTCATTGTACACGGAGAATAACAACTTGCTCCACTATTCCCAGTCGGGCTTCAGGGCAGGCCATTCCACCGAATCTGCCCTCCTGGGAGTCACGGAGAAGATCAGGGGACTTTTGGACGACGGGCAAACGGTTGCTCTCGTCCTGCTCGATTTGAGCGCGGCTTTCGACACCATCTCGCACAACAGACTGCTTGCCAGGCTGAGTGGGGATGGTGTCGGAGGGGCCGCATTGGACTGGATTAGATCTTATCTGAGCAACCGGACGTTTCAGATCTCGTCCTCACATGCCCAGTCGGACATTTTTCCGTCATCCCATGGTGTGCCTCAGGGCTCAATTTTAAGCCCACTATTTTTCAATCTTTATCTCCGCCCCCTCGCTGATTTGGCAGAGCGAGTAGGTCTTGAACTGATGACCTATGCGGATGACTCACAGATTATTTTTTCCCTCACCAACGCAGAATCTTCATCCCCTTCAGCTCTGAAACTTGGTCTTCAGGAGGTCTTCAGCTGGATGTCAACTAACCAGCTGAAGCTCAACGGGGAGAAGACGGAGATTCTTCTCCTGGGAAAAAATCGTGATCTGTGGCAGGAGAGGCACTGGCCGCCATCCCTGGGAGCTTTTCCCAGTCCATCTACCCAGGTTAGAAATTTAGGGGTGTGCATCGATGATTCTCTATCGATGAAACAACAGGCTAATAAAGTGGCTGGCATTTGTTTCACGATTATTAAATGGCTGCGGAAGATTATCTGGATGCTGCCTGTGGATACCCAGAAGACCGTAGTCAATGCGCTAATAACATCTAGGCTTGACTACGGTAACATTCTATATCTGGGCTCCAACTTAGCTGTAACCAGGCGGTTGCAGCTTGTCCTGAACTCCGCAGCCAGGCTGTTGTGTAAGATCCCTAGGACAGCAAGGATCTCGAGCCACCTTAGAGACCTACACTGGTTGAAAGTTGAGAACCGGGTCCGGTTTAAGGCCTTGACCTACATGTTCAAGATTAGAGCGGGAACCGCACCACGGTATCTGCAGAAACTGGTTAAGCCTCATGTACCTGTACGCAATCTTCGCTCTTTAAATGGAGCAACTTTCACAGTACCCAGATTCAAACTGGCCCGAATGGGAGGTAAATCTTTTTCCCGCCTGGGACCAGTTCTTTGGAATTCCCTTCCTTTAGCCCTGCGTAAAGAGGAGAACTATGCCAGTTTTAAGAAACAAGTTAAAACCTGGCTGTTTAATAAATAACTGTTTAAATAAATAGCGGTCAATGTGTTGTCAACAGTTGCTTTCTGTGCCTTGTCCTTTTAGCCATGGCGCCGGGAAACCCTTTGTGGGTATCTGTGCGCATTACAAATGCAAAAATAAATAAATAAATAAATAGTTTCCCCGTTGGTCTCTATTCGCCAACATGGGTTCATCCCTGGTAATGTAAATTGATACATGTATAGCGCACTACTCACCCGCAAGGGTCTCAAGGCGCTTGTATGAATACCGCTCTGGAACCCATCCTGGCTTTCCCTGTGAGGTGTCCACTCCTGGGCACCCCCAAGGTGGAGGCCAGGCATCCTTAGCGTTTTGGGGGCCGTTGTGGAGATTAAGCAAGCTATTGCCCAGAGTTGCAGAGTGGGACTCCATGATTGGAATAGGCACCGAGGCGAGAATTATCAGGTCCGTGGAATTTTGAGCCCAAGACCCACCGAGGCAGGGAATTGAACCCTGGTCCCGGGCTGGACCTCTGCATCAGGGTCAGCCGCTCTAACCATTGAGCCACACTTCTCCACTAGGGACACTGCGGACCACGTTCGACGAGTCATAGCTCTTTTTGATTGGGCCCAAGTCACACGGTCCCCGCTTGGAGCAATCTTCCTAGACGCTGAGAAAGCGTTTGACAGGGTTGCTTGGGCTTTCTTGTGGAAGGTTTTACATTGGAAGGGCTTTTCTCCAAATTTCATTCATGCCTTACAGTCATTGTATATCGCCCCCCAAGCAACCCTGTCAATCTCAGGGGCTGTCTCAAAACCTATTGACATTGGCAGGGGTACAAGGCAGGGGTGTCCCTGCTCGCCCCTTCTATTTGCCTTATATATCGACCCCTTTATTAGTAAGCTAGAGCTCTCCCGGAACATTGAGTTGGTTAAGAACAATGCGGTTGACTTCAAAGCGTTGGCATACACTGACGATATTGTGGTTCTTACTAGTAATGTATCACCCTCGTTTGCAGCAATTAAGACTCTGGCGGTAGCCTTTGGCATCTCTCTGGCCAACCACAGCACCGAGACCGCCCTCATCGCAGCCACCGACGACATCAGAGCCCTGCTCGACAACGGAGAAACAGCGGCCCTCATCCTCCTGGACCTCTCCGCGGTCTGCCACCGCACCCTAGTACAACGCCTCAGCAACATCGGGATCCAAGAGAAGGCACTGGAGTGGATTATCGCCTTCCTCGCAGGGAGAACCCAGAGAGTCCGCCTCCCCCCGTTCAGATCCGAGGCCACCGAAGTCATCTGCGGCGTACCCCAAGGATCATCACTCAGCCCCACGCTGTTCAACATCTACATGAGCCCCCTTGCGGCCATCGCACGCCAACACAACCTCAACATCAACTCCTACGCCGACGACACCCAGCTGATCCTCTCCCTCACCAACGACCCCGCCACCGCCAGGACCAACCTACACGAAGGGATGAAAGACATAGCCGAGTGGATGATAAACAGCCGCCTGAAACTGAACTCGGATAAGACGGAAGTCCTCATCCTGGGATCTTCGCCCTCCGCCTGGGACGACTCCTGGTGGCCCCCGTCTCTGGGCAGCGCACCCAAACCGACAGACCACGCACGCAACCTGGGCTTCATCCTGGACTCCTCCCTCTCCATGACCAGACAAGTCAACGCCGTCTCCTCATCATGCTTCAACATCCTCCGCATGCTACGTAAGATCTTCCGGTGGATCCCCACCGAAACTAGGAAGACGGTCACCCAGGTCCTCGTCACCAGCCGTCTGGACTACGGCAACTCCCTCTACGCCGGAACCACAGCTAAACTCCAGCAGAGACTCCAACGCATCCAGAACGCCTCGGCACGCCTCATCCTGGACATCCCCCGACACAGCCACATCTCCGAACACCTGAGAAACCTGCACTGGCTCCCCGTCAGCAAGAGAATCACGTTCCGACTCCTCACCCACGCACACAAAGCTCTCCACAACCAAGGCCCAAGATACCTCAACGACCGCCTGACCTTCTACACTCCAATCCGCCAGCTACGATCGACCAGCCACGCCCTTGCCGCCGTCCCCCGCATCAGAAGAGTCACAACGGGAGGAAGATCCTTCTCCTACCTGGCTGCCAAGACGTGGAACTCCCTCCCCATCCACCTCCTCCTGACCCAAGACCACCTCTCCTTCACGAAGCAACTCAAGACCTGGTTGTTCGAGCGGTACCGGACCCCCCTCCCCCAGCGCCTTGAGACCCTATGGGTGAGTAGCGCGCTATATAAATGCTTGATTGATTGATTGATTGATAAACTTACTGTCCAAAAAACCCAGGTTATTCAGTCATCGGCTATGGGAATATCTGATGTCCCAACTGTTCAAAGTGCTATGTATCTGGGAATTAAGATCACCGCTGCAGTTGAACAACTACCGGAAATGAACATTTTGCCCATTATAAATACAGTGAACTCTACCCTGCAAAGGCTCGACAACCTCCATTTGTCCTTATTTGGCAGGAGGAATGTATTGAAGATGTTGGTTCTGCCAACATTTTTATATATATTCAGGACAATACCGCTGGAATTTGCCCAGGCTAGCCTTTCTAGTGCGCAAAGATGCTGTAATCGTTTTCTGTGGAGCTATCACTCTCCGGGGAGGGCTGCTAAATGGCTGTGTCTTCCACTAGGTAGGGGTGGGAGGTCAGTCCCTAATTTACTGTTTTATAATTGGGCCGCTCTGGTACAGCACTTGGCTGTCCCCTTATTTTCCGCACAAGCGCTACTCCCACCTGCATGTACTCCTTCTATTTTTGAGATCGGCCTAGGGGCAGCTGCTAATGGGACTCTTCTTTCAGTTTTAGAGCCTAGTTACTATAAAAAACAAAGTTTAAGATTATTTTAACAATGTTTTCAATTTGGAGGAAGGTGTGCCGATATTGTTCTATTCCCAATATCAATTTTTACACCCCCCTGACTGCCACTAGGCTCTTGCCACCTATTTTTCAAGATTCGGTTAAATTTAGTTGGAACTCTTTGGGTATTAATGTACTGGGCAATCTAGCTCATGATGGTAATTTAGCCTCGTTTTCATTTATAAAAGATAAATATGGATTGGATGCTCATTAATTTTTCAAGTACCTTCAGGTTCGTAGCTACCTAACTCAGCTTCTCCATACTGTTCCAGCTGCGTTATCTAGAAGTTCACTGATGGACTTGATCTTAAAGAGGGCTCGCTTTGGTGACCTGTATCAAAATTTAATGTTGGCCCTTCCGGATGACCTGGCTGTACAGAACGCAAAATTAGAAGCTAAGTTAGGGAAGGGTGGTTTGGATATCGTTTATGCATTAGAGCTTTCCAATTCTGTGTTAATTTCTGGGAGCTTACGCTATCAAAGCTATTTGGCCCTATTTGATTTGTATTTTACTCCCGCCAAAGTTTTAAAATGGGGATGTGTCACTGTCCATGGATGTCCGCAATGTGGTTTTGTGTCAGCTAATGATATACATATGTGTTTTTCATGTGCTAAGCTACATCCGTTTTTACAAGATGTACAATCATTTATTAATACATCTTTTAAATTACCGGTGGTATTATCTGCAGAATTGGTTATCATGGGCTGTGAGTCAGATATGTCTGCATCTAGGTCCTCCTATGAGGTAGCGCTTCTGTGTATTTTTATGTCTTTAATTCGATTATGTATAACCTCGGAATGGATTAACCTGGTTCCGCCTACTTTTTTAGATTGGTCGGCAAGGATATTACCCCTTTATAATTTAGAATCAGCATTGTTTTTGAGAGGGTGTAAGAGGCGGCGTGAAAAAGGCTTGAAAATTTGGGGGCCATTTAGGCTTTGGCTAAATAATTAATTGTCTGTAGTCCCGCTATTGCAATTTGGTTTCTATCACCTGTATATACATCTTTCCTAGTTTAACGCACACTTATTTTTCCCAATGCATTTTTTCTTCTTATTTCTTTTATATTCTGTTTTATACATTCTGATTTCTGTGTTCACAATGATTTGTAATTGGATTTTACTATGTTTGCCTGGGTTTAATCACCGGCTATTGTATTTCCTTTGAGTATCTTCAAGCTGACCAATAAAAAAAAAAAAAAGGAAGGGTGTGTGCACGGTGACATGTATATGCCTCTGGCCTTCATAGCTCCGTATTCAAAGGAGACGCTCTTTGCAAATGGACATTCTTGCCACAAGGGAAGCCGTGCGGTCTGTTTTCACATGATACATAAAAGACACCAGTAAATTACATCAAATTTTGTTGCTTGTATCCATACCTTAACATAGGTAACTTCTTCCGTACTGAATGCCTAAAGAGTGCTGCACTCACACTTGTTTATGGTTTTGTATTTGCCCCTTAACTGCATATGTTTTTCTCCAAAAACAAAAAGTCTCCTCCTCCCTTTGCACATGCAAGTTGTTCATTGCTCAATACGTTTACAGTTCAAATAAGAAAGGGCTAAATAAAATATTAACATAGCCATCTAAAGTAAACAACGAGCATGGAGTCAGTGATAACGGAGTCTGCACACGGAAAATGAACCAGAGCAAACAAAATACAAAAACTTCTCACTACAGTGCAGGCTAACATAACTAGAGAAAGGCTAGTTGTGAAAGAAATAAAAAGTTCTACTAACACGATGGCCCCTCACAGTATGCTGCTTCTAATCCATGCAAGACTAAACAAAAGAATAATACACCTTTGCCCAGCACACTTCAAAAACATTTGTTACAGATAGACAAATCAATAACAGTTTTTTCAAATTTACGAACAAGTCGATGTTTTTAGTTTGCAGTAGTTCTTTATTGTTCAATCTTTTAAAAGCCTTTAGACAGCATCACTTTTGGAACCGCCAACGCGTTTCGTCCCATCCAGGGACTTCTTCAGGGCTTGAACAGTTCGTATGATCTATACTAGTTGGTATTGTCTTGTAAATCCTTAATGAGGACAATCTACTGCGTAAGTTTCTAGTCAGAGACCCCTTATGTATTCGCAGTTGCAATTTATTTAATTTCACTTTTTTTTCTTCTTTAATTCATGTGGTATGGGACATCACATTTATTCGTAGGGTGGTCAGTTTACGAAGGTAACGACCCGGATATGATAAAGCGGGTCCGGAAGAAGGGGTCCGTCGATCGTCTCAGCTCCAACCAGGGATCACCTCGAGACTAAACAAAAGCACGTGTTTACTAAAAGACGACATATGGATTCTCTTTTAGGTTATCAATACGGGCGCTCATGAACAATGGCGGCTCCAGCCCCCTCCTGCTGTGCTTTCATTGCAGTTTAAACAAGGAAGGGGCCACAAGGCACTTTAAATAAAGCAACATGTTTTGGCAAAACATTCTGCGTGGGTGCGTGTATTTCGTGGCTCTGTGGAGATGACCCCTCAGAAGGGGATACTTGCCCCCACAAGGTGATGAGACATGCGGGAGGGAGGCTGGCTTCTCAGAGGACTGGACACTTGCTCAATGTTGGGATGTGTCTCGTTGCTCAGTGGAGAGTAAGTGGCTAGCCTGTCAGAAGGCACGGAAGTTCACCCCACCGCCGGGCTGTGTGTGTTGCCTTCTATTGGGAGGAGGTCACCTCTCAGAAACCACTGATTCTCGTCCACCACGGGTCAGTATGTATGGAGGCTGAGTGGGGCCATGGAACTGATCCCTCAGAAGGAAAGTTTACATCTAAAGACAATCTCTGTTGTCGGCGTGTTCTTTCCGGGTCACTGGTGCATGTGTACTTCAGAGACAATTCTACCTTAAGCATTTTCTAACACAAATACAATATCTAGTGGTGACAGTTTGCAAACTGTGTGGTATGTTCGATTTGGTACACCCTGTGATTACTTTGAATTGTGAACACCTCCGGAGACAGCCTGTGTGTTTAAAACATTAGCACGTTTGGTGCTTTCGTTTCCAGAAGTTGATGTGGCCTGGGGTGTTTCTCGCATCCAGGCTTGGATTACACCCCCGAACTGTGCGTATAAATACAAAAGAGGGTGCCGTACTGTAAATAAGTATGTCATATGTATAGATACAAAAGCGGGCGCATGGCGCAAGCAGCAACAGGCGGAAAACCACACGCTGGTACAAAGCTGCAAACAAATGAGTCTCTAAATGGAATAATAACAGCCCAGCAGCTTAACCAAACAGTAGTTGGTCAGTGCTGCTTCCTGCAAAATGGGAGCAAAACGGAAGTGACATTTCGCATCGTGAGCCAACCAAGAGCAAGATAAGAAAGAGCAATGAAACGTTAAACAAATGGCGAGCAGCTGGACATATTAGCCGCCAATAGGCGGAGTTTCACCCAACATACAGATTACTTGATGCCTCAGAGAGGCAGCACATGCGCTGCCTATGCAAGACCTAATGAGGACACTTTTAATACATTATTTAACACCAAAAACACAATACTCCAGTCAGTAGAACTGGAGTCATGAATGTTTTAATTATTTGGTTATAATTTGCTCATAAAAGAACAAAGCGCCAACCGCAGAAATCCATTTGCAAGAGAATGGGGCAAATTTGAAAGTTATTGCCAACTGCAATGGAGCACTATTCGGACACACAAGGAAGTTTAGGCCTGGTCTCACTTACCTTCAGACTTGTCAGAAAAATGTCTGAGAAGGTAAAGCTCACTGGGGCAAGGCTGCCAGTGGTGTCCAAGAAGGAGGCCTAATCGTTGGGGAGCAATTGGACACACTTGCAATAAATATTTCTATGTTTGGACTTTCGTCATTTTCAGAAGACAAAAATCTGCAGCAGCAGGAAGCTGCAGGCTGGAGCCGCTGAGGGCTCGACAAGGCCATATACTCCTTATAGGAGGATCTGCTACGGCAGAGAAGAACGTAGCAAGAGCTACCATGAAGTCAGGCTGACCTGCGATGCTGTGCTGTGGCTTGGTAAATGTAAATTAAGGATTTTGTTACACTTGCACCACCCTGCAATGGCAATGCAACACAATGTAATACTTTGATTAATCTGGACTCCAACATCTTCCTCCATAGACAGAGCAGTCATGAGATTGCTTTTAAATATTCAAATCTGGGAGTTGTATGATTCTTTCAGTTTTAGGCCTATCTCCCAGTTTTATAACTTTTCTGAAGTTAGTGAAAAATGTCTAGTGTGTTGATTAAGGAATTATCATGAGTAATCTCTTTAATTTGACTGACCACAGGAAGATTTCAGACCATTCAGATAAACACCACTAACAATAAGGCAACCCACCCAATCTTACCGCAAGGTGGCTGGCTATTCATACATTTCTAGACACACATTAGCCAAGAAAGGAATTATTACACCACTTAGGAGTTGATTACTTACATTGAATGATTGTATTAAATTATTGAAATAAACATTATATTTTTAACAATTTTTGTCTCTAATAATTTTCTACGGACAATGAGGCGTACTTAGAGAACAATCAATCATAGACATTAAATCCATTACACAGATTTTCTACAACCGAAAATGAACCATGGGTCATATGAGACACACTTTGGCTGCAGTAGCGGCTCCTGGAGGGAGCGCTGCAGGACGGTAGGGCGGGGAGGGGCAAGGTGGGGTGTAGTACACTCCAGCATATGGCGGATCGGAGTTAGGTAAAGAAAGAAATAAATAAAACAAGTTAAAATGCGCGTGCTGCAATGCAAAATGCTTTGCAGCGTGCACAATTTATTTGTTTTATATTTATTTCTTTGTCTAATTCTGATCATGCCGGAGTTTACCACCCTCCACCCTGCCCCTCCCCCACCCCGCCCATTGCCCCGCAGCACTCCCTCGAGGAGCCGCTGCTGTTTGGCTGACCCAAAATACATAAAAAAACAAGTTAACGTTTTAGTGGTGAATATGGTCAGCTTCCAGTCAACCCAGCCTAAAAACTGTCTTTTGAAGTCAATATTTAAAAGGCTTTATATTGCATTTCATTTGGCTCATCCAAAAATATGTGTAATGGAATGATGTGGACGTTTTGATCTCTTGCGTCAGCACATAGTACATGAGATCATCTTCAGGTCAGAGTGGTCATAATTACCCCAAAAAATAAATTCAGGAATCAAAACCCCTAAAGCACAAAGAAATATTTCTAATGTAGACGCATGCTGTGGACCAATAACTACAAATCGCATACTCAAAACGGAGGCCAAGAGCCATTTTGAATGAGTAAACCAACACCAAAGATCAAGTAAGATAAATATAAGGGATGGTAAACACCTTGATCTAGGGCATTGAATCCAAAAAAAGCGTACCCAGTTTTCTAAATTAAACTGACTCACAACAATCCCATTACATATGTATGTATTACTTCCTAAAGTGTGTAGAAACTACAAAATTAGAATCCTCACAACACCGTGTATGAATGAAATCACTTCTATAAGGGCTATACTCACTTGTAAATGCAGCCAATTTATATTTACAATCACTGGATTGAGAATAAATTCAGAGACCAGTCAGTAGGCAAATAACCATCAGTGACATGCCAACATCCTTTTAAGTTATGTGGTTACAGCACAATGGTATAGACTTAGAGGAGAGCAGCAGCAGATACTGTGACCATTAGCTTCCTCTAGAACTAATTAATTTAGATGCAGCCTTGAAACTACAGTAGGTAAGTAGCACTGTGCGCTGACTCCATATTAGTATCAGGTAACACAGGAGTACCCAAGAGTTGCAGAGTGTCCGCCATATTGAAACGGTCCCAAAGACACTGGAACCGGAACTGCAACTGCACATAGATTCTGATAAAGTGTCTGTGCTTATGGATAAATGAAAACCAAGACTCAAGAATGGCAGAATTACAACTGCTACATCAAAGCAAAAACTCATATCTGAAAGAGTTAAATAATAGACAACACGGAGGTTAGGAGTGTCACACACAATAGAATGGTCATAGAGACATTGTTGCCTAGGGGAATGTATACCACAACCCCAACAGTAGGCTATTAAACCATCATGGCGTATTCTTTTTTTTTTTTTTTAAGAATTTTTATTATGATTTTCAGATACATATGATGAAGAGAAAAAGGGAACAATAAATGAGGAAGGGAAAAAACCATAATAAAACATACATAGTATATTTAAAATAATACAATCAGGCAATAAACAAGTGATAACATAGAAATATTATACGTAAAGAGAGTAAGGAAGAAAAGGAAAGTAAGAAAGAAAGAAAGAGGAAAAAGAAAAAAGAGACAGAGAGAAAGAAAGTAGAGGAAGAACCAAAATGGTGCGGTAGATTATTATAAAGAAAAAGAAGAAAAATAATTAATGTATAGAAGGGTGAGAAGAAAGATATGTAGTGAAAGGAAGCCAAAGAAGATCAGATTTAATTTTTTGAGAAATAGAAGAAGAGGAAACAGTAGCAATCCTGTGTTCATCACAAATAAAATTCCACCAAGTTAGTAGAGAAATTTTAGAATTGTCTTTCCAAGATGATAAAATAACTTTAAAAGCCAATGCTATAAAAAGATCAAATAACTTAGAAGATAAAACATCTACATCAGGTGATAAGGAACCACGAAAAACATTTTGTAGTGTTAGAATAGAATTGAAATTAAAAACTGACATGCAAATATTCCAAACAGAATTCCAAAAGGATAAAACATTAGAACATTCATAAAGTTGATGTGTTAACGTGCCTGTTTCAGTGGAACATGACCAACATAATGGAGAAGAGGTTGGTGAGAATTTACAAATACTAACAGGAGTAATATTAGTTCTTTGGTAAATAAAATATAAAGATTGGGTTATACGGGCAGCAGCAGAAGTTTTAAAGAGCTTTGACCACAGATTATCCCAAGTTGTTATAGGAAAAGAAACGGACAAATCAGTTTCCCATGCAAACTCAATATGGGACTTAGATCTCTCAGTAACATTTGATAACAATAACTTATATACAAGAGTGGCTTTAGGTCTGTGGGTCAAAAATAAGGGATATAGAGGAGTGGAAGGAGATGTAGATGGTGTGTGAGGAGGAAGGGGAAAAGTAGTTAGATGAGATTGTATGTCATTAACTATCATATTATATTCAGTGATAAAAGAGTCAGGTAATTGGTAACAAGTTTGTAAGGCATGAAAGGGAACAATAGAGTAATTGTGAAATAACTGATGAACAAAAATAATACCCTTTTCTTTCCAGTATTTGTAGTAAAATGATTTGCCTTTATATTGAAGAAACTTATTATACCATACAGTAGAGGATAAAAAACATTGAAGTACAGTAAAATCCTTAGAGAATGTGTTATATAATAAGGTTTGGGAGAATCTCAAAACAGTATTAGTGGACAAAAAGGTGCAATTTGACATAAAGATTACCTGTTGAAAAGAAAAGTCTTTTAATAAGGAGCGTTCAAAAAGGATCCATTTAGGTACAGGAATATCCACAAATTCATAAGCTAATGCAAAGGATTGTTTAATCAAAAAAGCTGAATGATAAGCCCTAAAATTTGGGAAACACACACCACCCTCATTCTTAGGACGAATGAGTTTGTTTAAAGCAATACGTGGGTGTTTATAGTTCCATAAAAATTTGGTGCATGTTGAGTTGATTTGAGAAAATATACATTAGAAATTCTAATAGGAATGAGCATTACGATGCTGGCAAGATGGCGGCGGTGTGTTAGACCGCTGTGAGACATCTCCCAGGCCAGTACCTGGTACACGATGGGAATGGAGGTGCTTTTTTCTGAGTAACTAACGAATGCAAAAGGACTTACCCCTCTTTTTTTTTGTTGCTTCTTTTTCTCGACGACAACGATGAGATGGCCGTGAGTCAAGCAGAGAACTGGTTTCTGATGGATGCACCGGACCCGACTGCCCTGCAGCTGCGCTTTTCATTTTGCACCTCGCTGATCGGAGTCTTCGTGCTGAGGCTGATTGCTCGCATACAGACCGGAGTGGTAGTCGCACAAAAGAAACAAGTTAGCCCTCCAGGGTCGGCCCAAACAACTCTTCCTTCTAACGTGACTCCGCCTTCACAGAGTAATCCTAGCGATATGGCACCGAAGAACGCGGCGATGGTAGCTGCTGCTGCAGTCAAGACCAGAGCAGCAAAGCAGGCTCTCCGTGATAGAGAGCTGATGTCAAAACGAGGTGGCGCTCTGCGACTTGAGGGAAGCGGTGATTTTGCTGACTACGATATCACTGTTGGCAGGCCGATAAGAGGATCTAAACAGCCGCCTGTAACGCCTGTATCTGGCCCCTCTGTAATTGAGCTGCTCCGGAAGACTTCTGCCCCGGTTCTTTCAGCTCAGGTGCCGGCAGTTACTCCGCTTCAACCAGCAGCTCAACCAACAGCTCCGAGTACCCAGAAGGTTCTCCCTGGTTCGACAGTGACATCAAGTGGTCAAATTAGGAATGGAAAGGCTGGAAAAGATGGAAATGTTGACAATCTCACACTCACTTTAGCGGTTGCAGAGAATACTTCTGTGAGGATGTATGACGTTACAACGCATACTTTTACAACGCCTACCTTTACCACGCAATTTTTACAACGCAGGATCCATTACAACGAAGTACCATTACAACGCATAGATTTATAACGCAGATACCTTTACAACGCATACCATTACAACGTAAGTATTGGTAAGTTTATAATATTTTTTTAAATGTTAATTAATTAAAATTATTATAATTAAATTTAATTTAATTTGATTTAATTAATTTTATTTAATTTAATTTAATTTAATTAATTTAATTTATTTTAATTTAATTAATTTAATGTAATGTAATTTAAAATTTATTGTACTTAATTTTTACCCTGTACCCCTTTACCCAAAAAACCCAAAACTGACCCAGAACCCTAAAAATACCCCTTTACCCAAAAACCCAAAACCGACCCTGAACCCTAAAAATACCCCTTTACCCAAAAACCCAAAACTGACCCTGAACCCTAAAAATACCCCTTTACCCAAAAACCCAAAACTGACCCTGAACCCTAAAAATACCCCTTTACCCAAAAACCCAAAACTGACCCTGAACCCTAAAAATACCCCTTTACCCAAAAAACCCAAAACTGACCCTGAACCCTAAAAATACCCCTTTACCCAAAAACCCAAAACTGACCCTGAACCCTAAAAATACCCCTTTACCCAAAAACCCAAAACTGACCCTGAACCCTAAAAATACCCCTTTACCCAAAAAACCCAAAACTGACCCTGAACCCTAAAAATACCCCTTTACCCAAAAACCCAAAACTGACCCTGAACCCTAAAAATACCCCTTTACCCAAAAACCCAAAACTGACCTTGAACCCTAAAAATACCCCTTTACCCAAAAAACCCAAAACTGACCCTGAACCCTAAAATACCCCTTTACCCAAAAACTCAAAACTGACCCTGAACCCTAAAAATACCCCTTTACCCAAAAACTCAAAACTGACCCTGAACCCTAAAAATACCCCTTTACCCAAAAACCCAAAACTGACCCTGAACCCTAAAAATACCCCTTTACCCAAAAACTCAAACTTATAATATTTTTGATAAAATTATATACTTACCAATACTTACGTTGTAATGGTATGCGTTGTAAAGGTACCTGCGTTGTAAATACATGCGTTGTAACGGTACTTCGTTGTAATGGATCCTGCGTTGTAAAAATTGCGGGGTAAAGGTAGGTCGTTGTAAAAGTTGCGTGGTAAAGGTTGTATACCCTTCTGTGAGGTTCCAGGAATCTACGATGGCAGGAATAGCAGACTCTAATGCTGGTGCGCAAGGTATGGAGAGTCCTACACCTATAACTTTGATAGCCCCGGTACTTGATGCTGGCCCGACAGTCCTTAATATCCCTGAAAATGTGGTTGTGCAGGGTGGTCAAACGTCGCAGGTTGGGCAGACTCAGGCTACATTTAGCGCTCCAACAAGTGATATGCGGGCATTAGAGGCTAGAGACATCTCAAAGAATTTGGAGAATTTGCTGGGGGATCCAGATGGCAGTGGGAAAGCTGGCAGAGATGAGATAACCCCTGACCCTACTGACACTGATAGGGATCCCTCTGATGTTTATTCAATCTCCGAAGGAAACGAAGATGCAAGATGGTCAGATGACTCTGAGCTCGACATCGAGACTAATATCGAGTCTGGGACGGAAAGCGATCATGAGGCGAGAACTGGTGAATCCAGGGAGAATAAGAGAACTGCCTTGTGGAAGAAAAGAGCCCAGGGGTTAGCATGGGACTATTCCCCCTCTATGGCACTTGGCTCTCAAGAACATGCCTCTAACTCACACTCTACACAACGGAGTTCTATACATCAGCAAGACGCTACACTTTCCACGGTGATGGATACAGTCCTCCAGGCTATCGCCTCACATCGTGAGGAAACATCAAGGGATGGACGCAAGGCGCAACTAGCTCTTCATAAGGTACAGGGCGTAGTACGTAAGTTGTCAAAATCTGTTGGCAGTTTTAGCACTCGAATGACAGAAATGGAAGATCGCATAGTCATCAATGAGGCCGAGGCTACAGCCACTCGAGAACAGGTTGAATCACATGAAGCAGAATTAAGTGATGTTAGGTGGAAGCTCGAGGACATGGAGAATCTTCTTCGACGTAATAACTTACGCGTCCTTGGAATACCTGAAAACATTGAAGGTACAGATATGCAAACTTTTATCATCCAGCTCTTTAAAGATACACTCCCTGAGCTCTCCTCATGGAATTGGGAGTTAGAAGTGCAACGTGCACATAGAACACCATTTGCTTTAAAAACAACCCAGAAACAAGGAAGCTATCCACGAGCAGTCCTGGTATTTTTTGGCAACTTTCTTCTCCGACAAGCCATTTCAGATAAAGTCAGGCCAGAAGCTCGACGTACTAGAGACTCCATCTCCTATTTTGTTAGACCGGATTTTTGCCACACCACGGTGGAAAGGAGGTGGCGCCTTCGACAGCTTATCAAACCTTTTATGGAGAAGAAAGCACAAGTATACCTTAATAATCCAGCTAAACTGAAAGTACTGTACAATGGTCAGACCACATTTTTCACCTCTGAGATAAAAGCCAAGGAATTTTTAGACAGTATGACTTAATGACTTAATGATGATTTTTTGCTGGCTCTTGGCTGGGAAATTGAGGAGGTCGGAAAATGGGGGAGTGGAGAGAGTAGAGGGTATCTAGACAAATGGCTAGGATAAATAGGCTTTTAGTTATTATATTCATATAGGGCCAATTGTCCTTATATTTTTTCTCTTCTCTTCTTTGTAATTTTCATTTTTTTTTTCTCATCTTTATTTTCTTCTTTCGTGTTCTTTTTATATTCTTTATCCCTCTAATAAATCTCTTTCTTTCTCTTTCGGGAAAAGTATCAATTTTTTCGTTTTTTTTCTGGTGGCCTGGTCTGGGAGTGTCTCTCCATCACTAAAGACTCTTATAGAGTCTAATTGCCTCACTGTGCGGGTTGTGAAGGGTGGGGGGTGGGAAGTGGGGGTTTGGAGGGGGAGGGGGAGGGTGAGAGGTGGGAAAAAACTTTTAAAATGAGCTTGATCAATAGTATAAGAAATGTTCAAAACCTGCAATTCTTTTTACTTATCAGGAACTGCACGCTATCTATGCTGATTAATTGGAATTTTGATTGGAATATTAATATCGAGTCTGAAATATGTTGGTGTATATTATACTGTTTAGAATGTGCTGGTATGTTGGGGGATAACTTTAAATGGGGAGATTAAAATTGCGTTGTTGGAATGTTGCCGGCCTTAACGATGGGAAAAAAAGGGCTCAACTTTTTCAGTCACTACTTCAGGATCCTGTCGATATCTTATGTATTCAGGAGACCCATATAGCTGAAAGTGATAAAAATCTATTAAAGATTCCTGGGTATAATCTGATTGCATCAACATCTAAAACACGGGGGGTAGCTATTTTGGTTAAACCTGGCTTGGGGGAGCCCAGACGCCGACTAGTTGATAAACGCGGCAGGTGGGCTGTGGTCCAACTGGAGCTAGGCATCACCATCTGTACACTCTATGGCTCCAATCTGGACGATCCACAATTGTTTGGTGATCTTGAATTGGAATTGGCCTCTTGGCCTGGCCCCCTTATCCTGTGTGGGGATTTTAATTTGAACCTAGGGAATTTAATAAATAACAAATTGCCCCAGAATTATAACGGCCGCAAACCTAAGGTTTATAGGGCAGTATCCCATCTGATGGACAGTCATGACTTACTTGATGTATGGGATATGCTGAGACAGAACGATAACGGCTTTACCTATTATTCTTATCCCCATAATAAGTATGCCCGATTAGATTACATCATGACATCGCTGCAGAAACTGGCCCTAATAGACATTATTAAATCCCCTAAAACCATTTCGGACCACAACGCGCTCACTCTCATCTTTGATTTGGATAGTTTTAAAAGACCTAATATCCAATGGTCATTTGATCGCAAGCTCCTTTTCAACCCAGAGTATATAGACCATATAACATCATGGGCCCAAGCCTTTTTTGATTGCAATCAATATAGCGCACCTAGGTTCATTGTCTGGGACTGTTTTAAGGCAGCGATGAGGGGGGAGACGATTTCGTTTGTAGCTAAACGTAAAAAGACTCAGGATAGTATCAACACCCAGCTTAATTTGGAACTCACTAACCTTGAAACGCTACATGCTAGTCAGATTCAGCAAGGAATTCCAACTTCTGATACACTGCAAAAGTTATTGATTTTAAAGACAGAGATTAATAGCTCGTTAACTCAAAAAGCGGCGGAAATATATCAAGCTAACAAAAATAAAATCTATGAATCAGGAGAAAATGTAGGGAGACAACTAGCCCTTAGAACCCGTCAAAAGCAAACATACAACAAAATAAAGTATATTGAATATGAGGGACAACAATACTCTTCCACCCAAGACATCGTAGGTGTGTTTCAAAAATACTATAAAAAGCTTTATCAAAGAGAAGATGACCATCAGCCTACCAGAGATACGAAAACCTTCCTCAATGAGTGGCTGCTTGAATCAGAACTAATTAAAAAAATTGATCAAGCAGTTAAGGAAGATCTTGAAAAAGAAATTACAACTACAGAGCTAGAGATAGCACTGTCGGACCTCGCTAACGGGAAGGCTGCTGGTCCCGACAAGATCCCTTTAGACTTATATAAGGCGCTGGGTAAACAGATACTACCCTATTTATTAGATCTGTTTTTGGGGGTACAATACCATTCAACATCACCAGACTCTTGGAAAAACACCAATATAGCGATATTCGCTAAAAAGGGGAACCCCCTCAGTTTCCATCTTCATACAGGCCTATTTCCCTCATAATCTCTGACTCAAAGCTATATGCTAAGATCCTTGCAAATCGGCTGAGAAGGGTCATCGAACATCTTGTATCCCCGTGGCAGCATGGCTTTATTCCCGGGCGGGGCACGACTGACCATACCCGTAGAGCCATCTCCCTATTTGACATCTCGGGCGCCACGGGGGGGGGGAAATGTCAATGATCCTACTCGATGCCGAAAAGGCATTTGACCGTGTATCTTGGCAGTTCTTATGGGACATTATGGAATACAACAATTTTGGACCTGGCTTTATTAAAGCCATAAAAGCTTTGTATATCAATCCAAGGGCTAAACTTTCCATCGGTGGCTCAGAATCAGAGTTTGTAGAGATACAAAGAGGCACTAGGTAGGGTTGTCCATGCTCCCCGATATTATTTGCCCTAGTAATTAATCCTTTAATTTTAAAGCTTCTTATGTCCCCTCAAATACAACCACTTAAGGTGGGCCCCTACTCAGCCAAAATTCTGGCATCAGCCGACGATATCGCCGTGCTTACAACCAATCCAGCTAACGCAGTAGTAGAAATAGAGCAAATAACCCAGGTTTTTGGATCCTACTCTGGCTATTCCCTAAATAGGGATAAAACCATGGTCCTCTGTACAAATAACATCACATATAATAGCCCCTATAAGGTTAAAAATGCAATTTACCTTGGTGTAAATATATCTCCTGAGGTGAAGGATATCAATCGACTTAATTATGATCCTTTGATCAATTTAGTAAAGACCGACCTCAGAAGGGTAGACAATCTACACCTCTCTATAATAGGGAGAGCGAATTATATTAAAATGATCATATTTCCGAGAATACTCTATCTGTTTCGGGCCATTCCACTGATGGCCGACGGTAGCACTATTAAAATTCTAGATTCCACTATATCCAAATTCTTATGGAACTATGGGAAAATTAGGAGAGCGTTACCATTACTGGCTCTTCCTCTACATAGAGGTGGCCTTGGTATTCCGAATTTGACATTTTATCTCTGGTCAACATTACTTCAGCAAATGGGCCCGCTTTTCAATGTTAAATCTTCCACTCCGTCTAATATAGATTCACATATCCCTTCTATTTTTGAACTTGGGCTAGGTGGTAGATGCCAAGGGTTATTCTTGAGACAGGTTGAGGCATCCTACTATAAAAAGATCAAATTCAAGGTGATTACCGATTCATGGAAAATATGGAAACTTGCCTCTAAACATCTAGGTATTCCTAAAATCACTAAATACACCTCTTTATGGCATAGTGGGATCCTACCTGCCTGTTTAGAGGATAATATCTCTAGGAAATGGGAGAACCTTGGCATTCATACACTAGGTGACTTTTTTGGACAAGATGTTTCCCCATCCTTTGAAGGTTTACAGCAGAGATTCGATATTCCATCCACAGACTACTTAAAATACTTTCAAGTGTTTACCAGTATTCGTAACTCTAAACTCAATATTAATTTAGAGAGCTTTCATTTTTTTTCTATTATTGGGAGACGGGCTACCAGGATAGGAACTCTATATGACATACTCTCTGAATCCTCTGTTGATGATTTAGATCGTGTAGAGCGATCTTGGGCACTAAAACTCGAAAATCCAGATGTCGACATTGACTATTCTCTAACTCTCTCAGCAACATTATTTTTAGCCCCCAATCTTAAAGCTCAATACTATAAAACTATCTACAATCTTTATTATACCCCGTTTAAGCTTTTTACGTGGGGATTACGGGCAGATGATTGCTGCCCAAGATGTGGACAGGCTCAAGCAAATGTAATCCACATGTTTGCAGATTGTCCCAAGCTCGATATCTTACAAACTATGTGTAACCGGGAGGAGGGGTGCGCCCCCCCTGTACCCCGGAAAGCGCCTATAAACTGTGACCCCCCCCCCCTCTTCTCTCAACAGGTGTCTGAGACCACGAGCTGGAACCACGGGATGGACCAGTATAGCTGCGACGAGGAAGACTTAGAGCACGGCCCCTTTAACTGGCCCCGACCAGGTGAAGATGAGGAGGGGATGGACATCACTATAAGAGACGCCCAGATGCCGGAACAGGTGTGTCTATACACCGGAGGAGCGGTCAGAGAGGAGAAGAGTGGAGGCGAGGCGTGGAGCAGCGGAGTAGAGAAGAAGAGAGGAGCGGCGTGGAAGGGAGGCGAGGCGTGGAGCAGCGGAGGAGAAGAGTGGAACCGAGGAGTATCGTGGAGAGGTGGAGAGGAGCGGAGAGGCGGAACCGAAGGACCCTCGGACAGAGCAGGGATCGGGAACACACCGGAGGAATCGGGAGAGACGACGGGCGGCGGCGCGTCTGGAGCGGGAGTCTCCTGGGGAGAGGAGGAAAAGCCGGGAAGCAGACGACGAGGAGTATTACGGAGAACCTCGGGAGAGACGGACCCAGGAGGGCAACGGACCCACGCTTCGCCCAGCCACTCCCCCGGAGGGGCGTGGCTAACAGAGGTACGGGGTCGGGTCACTGGGTGGTTGAGGTTTAAGAAGGGAGGACCTGATATCCCTTAGAGTAAAATTCCCCGTGCACTCCCCTCACTGACCGGGCCAGGTTTGAAGCACTGTGTTCCCTCACCCCCTTACCCAGAAGCAACTGTAGGGTCAAACCCTGTACTGATACCCCCTCTGCTTTTCTTGTCTCCCCCTTCGGCGGAACCTGGGACAAGACGGAGCCCGAAGTAAAAGGAAGGAGGAGCCCGATACGGCACAGAGAGGAGGAAGCTAGCAGAAAGACAAGGAAGGATAGAAGCCGTACACCGCGACCTGTACGCTTTCGGCCAACCTGTACAGACAGACTGTTTCAATCAATAAAACCGAGTTTGAACCCTACAAAGACTCGTCTATTGCCTATTCCCACCCAACCAGTCACACTATGATTGGAGGGTTCTGGACTCAAGTTTTTGGTCGGAACCTCAGATCTTCTGCTACTCTATATCTTCTGGGTCATGATGAATCCTTAGGCTACAGTATGGAGGAACGTAGGATTGTCTTTTTAGGCACCGCCATCCTTCGTATTATACTGGCTGCCCGATGGAAAGATCCTGCTGCACCCACTTTTCAGATGTGGCTTAGTCGATTTATTGCCACATACAAGCAGGAGGTAGCTATATATAGTACAAGAGGTAGAAAATCTAGAGCTCTTGGTAGGCAGATCTGGGCCCCAATTTCCGATTGGTACTCCAATGCAAGACTTCCTTCCTGATGAGTTGAATTGATATGATGTCTTGGTGTCTTCATGGTGTCTACATGTATTGGTTATTAATGTTTTTTTTTTTTTTTTTCTTGTTATTGGTATATATATATTTTTTCTATTGAATTATTTGATGTATTATTGCTATATTACGTTGGTACCCTTTTGTAATGAAAATTCTTAATTACTACTGATCATGCTCAATAAAAATAAAAAAAAAGAAAAAAAAGAAATTCTAATAGGAAGCATAGACAATGCATATAAAACATGCGGTACATTCATCATTTTAATAGTGTCTCATCTGCCCCACCAGGAAAGATACAGGAGGGACCAAGTAAGGAGGAGTGATTGAATTTTATTTATTAATGCAGTAGACGTGAATTTAATTGTGTCATTTAGAGATGATGAGAACCAAATGCTGAGGTATTTAATTTTTAAAGGACACCAAGCAAAGTTAGTGCCACTAAACATACATTGGTAGCATATAGAGTTTAAAGGTAAGACTTCTGTCTTTGAAAGGTTGAGTTTGTAACCAGAAATATGGGAGTACAATCGAACTTCATTCATAAAATGAGGGAGAGATTCAACAGGATTAGACATATAAATCAATATATCATCTGCATAGGCAGAAATTTTTGTTTCAATTCAATTTTTTTCAATTTCAATTCAATTTCTTTATTTCGGTCAAAATAACCATAAAAGAATACAATACAATATTAAAAACAATCATCATAAATATTTTTTGCCATATGAAATGATCTTAGCAAACATCCGAGCATTGTCAGATGCCAATCTGCCTTTTACAAAGCCAACTTGATCAGTTTTGATTAGTAGAGTAATGATAGTTTCAAGTCTGGATGCAAGGATTTTGGCAAAGATTTTACAATCATAATTAATTAACGATATGGGATGGTAATTTTTACAAGAAGAGTGATCTTTATCGTGTTTAGGTATTATAACAATTAAGGCATCCATCAAGGAACCAGATGCTTTGGCATCAGAAATAAAGGAGTTAAAGAGTTGGAGGAGCTTGGGGGCAAAAATAGAAGTAAAAGTGTTATAAAACTCGACAGATAAACCATCGGATCCTGGGGCTTTTGACTTTTTTAGAGACTTGATAGCATTGGTAACTTCTTGAAGAGTGATGTCTTTCTCCAATGCGTTAAATTCATCAGGGAGAGATGGTGGGGAAGGGAGGCCTGAAAAGAAGGTGTTTAAGTTTTGGTTAGTGGGGAATGTATCTTCAGAGTAAAGTGATTTATAATATTCATGAAAGACTTCAGCAATGTCTTCCTCTGACGTGACTAATTTTTTAGTAGATTCCTTAAGGATATGGCCAATATTCTTACATTTGGATTTAATTTTTAGATAATTAGCTAACATCTTACCCACTTTAATCTGACCTCCATGATATTTAGATTTAATTTTAAGTAAAATATTGCAAGCGTCAATTGTTGCTAATTTGTTAAGTTCCGTTTTTGCTGCAATCAAATCATGAAGGGTAGTAGGTGAACGAGAGGTAAAATACGTATGCTCTAAACCTTTAAGTTTTTGTAATTGATCTTCATACTTTTTCCTGGCAGTTTTCCTTTTTTTAACACATAAGAAATAGTGAAGGAACGAAAAGCAGCCTTAAAAGCATCCCAGTTATTAGGAATAGATATATCCGATGGGTTATTGATACTAAAAAACTCATTAATAAAAGTGGTAGTTTCTTTGATAAAAATCGTGTCTGATAACAAAAACGTATTACGTTTCCATCTGCTGAATTGGGAGGAGGTGAGGGAGAGGTCCAAAACAGCATAAACAGGGGCATGATCCGAGATAAAAATAGAGCCAATTTCAGATTTTTGGAGAGAGGGAAGTAAAGACTTACTAACTAAAATATAATCAATCCTAGAACGGGTGTGATGGACATTGGAAAAAAAGGTAAATTCAAGCAAATCAGGGTTAAAAGTCTTCGAAACATCATATAATGAATGAGAGTCAATGGCCAATTGAAAAGCTTCATGAGACAGGTTGAAATTTACAATTGGATAATCTGTCAGAAAAAGGGTCTAATCATTGGTTAAAGTCACCAGCAACAATAATATTAGGGCAATCAACGGAGGAGAGTAGAATTTTATTGTCATTCCAAAATTTAGGGTCTGGCTTCACAGAATCGTAAATATTTAAGAGGACTAAAGTTTTCTTTTGTAGCACAATCTTTGCCATTACCCATCGTCCATCATCATCATTTTGTGTAGATAAAATTTGTACCGCTAAAGCTTTATGAAACAATATAGGTATACCCTCCTTTTTGTTGGGTGCAGGAGAAAAGACAACTTGCCCCACCCATTGCCTTTTCAACTTAAGAGACTCAACATCAGTACAATGAGTTTCCTTTTGTCTTTTGACTGGACTCCCAAGACCACGGACATTCCACGTGACAAAGTTACACATAATCTAGGAAAGGGAGGGTATAACACATTTGGTGCAGATACACTTCAAGGATATAACTACAAGAGACAGCACACCACAAGAAAAAATTACATATTGAAAAAACTACAAAAAGACCCACATTTCCAAGATATATTAACAATAAATAAGTGACAAAGGACAATTTGAACAAATAAAAATTGGAAGAAAAAGCATGTAGAAAAGTATAGATCGGAAGATGAAAAAAGAGAAAGAAAGAGAAGGAGAAGGAAGAAAAAGCAGAATAGAGATATAAGAGAAGAACATGTAAAGAAGACAGAAAAGAACAGAAAAAAAGAAAGCAGATCAAGGAATAACATCCAGATCGGAACGATAAAACGAAGTGAAGAGAGGAAGGGCAAAGAGGCGCTAATGGATGCGGAGCCTGAACAATAGAAATGAGGAAAAAAAGAACCCCATAAATACATGGAAGTATATAAGCTGTAAAAGGAAATGATTAAGTAGATATGGTAAATACAACTGACATTCCTAGAAAAAAGAAAAAGTCAAACATTAGTATCCATTCCATGCGATGATAGACCTTGAAGGTACAGATTAAGTTTTTCTGGATCATCAAATGAGCGAGATCGACCATCATGAGTTATCTTGCAGAGACAAGGGTGGAGGATTCCATATTGGATGTTAAGTTGTCTCATGCAAGGGCGTAAGGCAAGAAATTATTTGCGACGGGAATTTGTTGTATTGGAGATAGATTGAGAGATGAAAATGTTGTGACCAGACCAGATAAGACGATGTTTAAGTCGAACTGCTTTCAGAACATGCATTAACTCAGTAAATTCAAGGAAGAGCATTATGATTCCGCGTGGTTTAGAAGCATGAGAATTGAGGCGACCTAAACGATGTGCTCTCTGTATATTGAGGGGATTCGATGATGGCTGAAGATCAAGGAGTTCCGGAAGGAAATTTTGTAGAAATGAAACCATATCCTCCCCTTCAATATTTTCAGGTAAACCATAAAGGCGTAGATTATTTCTGCGATTACGATTTTCAAGGTCCTCAGTGTGAAGTTTTAACTTGTGGATTTCTTGTTCTAGTAAAGGAATCTTAGTAGAAACATCCTGCAAGTCACTAACATGCTGTTCTAGCTCCAATACTTTGCCCTCCATAACAATCCATCGCTCTTCAATCTGTTTTAACTTTTCGTTGGTTGCAGTCACAAATGGTTGAAGACCACGAACTTCATCCAATATGGAGTCTAAAACAGGATTCTGAGAAGAATGAATAGGAGAAGGCAGATCATTTTTATGTCTTTTTGCTTTAGTACCTGTTACGGAGGATCTAGCAGAGTGCATGTTGTTGGCCATTGTAAAACGTAGATGAAATCACCAAAAAAAGGTAAAATAGGCGAGAAGAGAGTTACAGTAATGGCAATGAAGTAAAAAAAAGTCCTACAAAAATGCAAGAACACCCAGTAGAATAAATTGAGATTCTTCAGCGCCAAGAAAAAAGCTCATATACTGTAAAATAAAAGTTATTCCAATGTCTCAGTATGTTGATATAAGCATGAGACAAAGTGCATCAAGGCAGTAGAAAGCCATACAGATCTTTTAACTAAAGACAGCGTTGCAAGGATTCATATTGTAGTTAGCAGGAACACCTTGCTAATTAAAGCTGTTGGTTAAGTAATACGGTATATATAATACCAATCCCCAATCACTGTTTGCAGCATAACAGTATTGAAAACACAGTGACTCTGTGGAATTATATCATAACTGGCCTCCTACAACAACAAGGTAGAACAAAAGAAAAAGATGTGAGCTCAGCAGCCATGAAATGGCGGTCGCTCACCTCTGAGGCAAAAAACCACCCCCCACCCCCAAAAAACGCTACAGCGTTAGCATGGAAACATTTAATTCCCGCAGGTTGCCAATGTAGGATTTCCTATGGTAGGAAATAATCGATAAAGGAAGGTGTCCAGTTGAGCTTAAACATTGCTGAGGAGCAAAGACGGCATATAATGAAGATGAGGGTGGACGCGAGCGCAGCGACCTAAGATGGCAGCCGCTCGCATCCCAAACAAAGTAAAATTACTGCCGTAATAAAAGTATCTCGTAGTGGGAGAGAAAACCTTTGAGACGCGGTCTTTGAAGTCACTGCATCCTCCGTAGCTGAAGCCCAACGTCGTGCACCTTCGTAAACTGCTCAGAATGCTCGAAGAACACAAAGAGTTCCGCAGCGAAGCGGAGCTCACACGAGAACCGCCATTCCAGCACGGCACGCAAGCCACGCCCCATCATGGCGTATTCTAATTAAAAAGAAGACAAGAAACCCACGAAATATATCGAGTTACTTATTAGCTACACCAATTAATGAAATATGTCTGGTTGAAAATGTTTCAACAGAAATGTTAAACATTCACCAAACTTAAATGGTTTCTTAACACTACAAAGAGATACAATCTTTGACTACAATATGTCTGGAATTGCCACACCGTATACAATGCATAATCAATGTTTTGATCTAAGAAGTCATTGTTTAAAGGGCCTGACTCTGGGATATTACAATGTGGCCATTATATGCCAGATGAACAGACTTGTTTCCAGTGGTAGTCTTTGAAGACATTCTGCTAAGTGATTCATGCAGAGAGACTGCACCAATACCTTTTGGCTTCTTGATTGGATTCAGGTAAACAAGCCACCTTGCTAAGGGCTCAAGGATGGACTACATATATTTTGCAGTGTGACCGTGGGAATTCAATCTACTCTTTAGAAGGCACATACTTAACAGAGAAGCAGCGAAGTTTATTGTGTAATAAAGTAAGCCTTCTCGCGATTATTACAACGTTTGCCAGTGGCTCTCTCTCTGAAGTCAATATCCGAACTCAAGACTGAAGAAATCAGACATCAAGGTATTGAAAAAGAAATGAATCAACCCAGGCTGCAAAAGGAAAACGCAGATTGCAGCAAAGAAGACCCTCAACCAGGGGTAGACACGAATGAAGAAAAAGTCGAGGAAAAAGTTAGAGAAAAAGGCCATAACCAAATCATGCAAAACGTTACAAATAAGCCCCATTTAGTACCCTCGGAAACCCCAAGAGTGGCACTGGAACCAACCATCATAATTCAATCTAGCCACCTTGGGCCAAATACAAACACAAACCCAACAACAGATCCACTAACAACAGCAACAAAAGGCTTTGTTCTCTCCCCACTTTCGCATCACCCTATAGGAGCACAGGAGAGTTGCAACAATACTTTCGTACAAGAATGAGAAGGAGACAGAAGATCTCAGCGCCCAACAGCAGATAAATCTACAGACAAATCCTCCTCAAAATTTAAAACAAAAGACAGCTGGAACCAAGCTAAAACCTCATCCCCAGATAAGAAGTTGATAAACACCCAGCAGGATCAGTCATTAGGCACAGCTGGAACTAATTCATCCTTCCTGACAACGGAAGAGTGGTAAAAATGGTCGATACCTATTCCCAGGGAAAGTGCGATACATTAACGCAGCATCGAGAACATAAGATCCATAAAGCCCCAACGGCTCTCACTGAAGAGGAGAGCGGACTATGGGCATCTCTTCTAAATACAATGAATCTTTTGACAAAAGCAATGGAATACCACTCGGACAAGATGGATATCCAACTAACCCTTCTAAACCACCTAACCCCACATGTCATCAACATCGACAACAAACTACAAAACCTGAACGAGCTGATTAAAAGAGCTCAATCAGAAACTGTGATCAACCCTCCAAGTTGCACTTGTTTCACAATTATAGACAAACTAGCCACCCTTCCGGCCGTAATGAGCGATCTTCTTACAGATATAAAATATGCAAATCACTCGCGAAGAGAAGGAGAAGCAAATGTACTTGGAAGTGAACAAAGAAGAAATGTGGTTCATGCCCCAAAGCAAAGAACAGAGGAAACAAACCTCGGCGGAACAACCAAGGAATTCAAACAGTATAAAAACCCTTCCTAACGAAAGGTAAGAATTGAGCATAGTCCAAGAGGGCACTCAGGACGGACAAAACCCACAAATGACCAAAAGCCTGAGACCAGAGCAAGTTGGATCCTTACACTCGCCCCATCAAGAACCGCAGCAACTGACCAAATCCACAGAGCTGCTGATTATCCCTGAAGTAGGAGACCAATGGCAAGGCAGAATGCAAACTTCAAAAGAACGACGGAAATTGAAGAGAAAAGGGAGAAATAAGACATCCACCATAAAAACTTTATTCCAACAGATGAACAAGACGGCGGTTAAAGGAAACACTACAGACGAATTAAACTCAAACTCCAATCTAAGCCCCATTAGCGACGTTGGACTAATGGGACTGGAAACAACGTCCCCACAGATCAAATCTTTGCAAGACAACAAGTCCAATGGACCAGAAGAGGAAAAGGACAAGCCAGAATGTCCAGAGAAAAAAAAAACAAGAGTGCAACAAACTCCCCAGGAGTGCAAAACGTGGGAACCAAAGCAGTTGGATATACGGCCTCACAAAAAATAGGGGGCTCAGACGTTCAGGTTCTCGCCAGCAACATGGGCCCTATAACAAGAAAAAAATTTCCAGAGGTAAAGCTCAACATTGAATCATTGAACTGGAGAGGGCTGGCCCCACAAACCACCGGAATATCACAAAGAACAGTACAGGAAATAAAACCCGAAAAACCATTTGTCAGCCCCAATTTCACCAATGATAATTCAACTTTCAATACGGAATCACTGATTAGGATAGGGTCAGTCACCAAAGCACCCAGAATGCCCTACAAAGCAGAATTCGACTTAAAATCCGAACAACCTCGGGTCAACATCAATTTCGTTGACCACAAATCATTACTTTTTATCCCAGAGTACAAATCCAAGGGCCGACAGGACTTTCTAAATAGAAGTAACATTCTTCGACTATTAAACTCAATCACAAATCTGGGGATAGTAAGCTCCCAAGTTTTGGAGGCCGTAGAATTCATTAATTATAAACACCTGTCGGAACAGGAAATAACAAAATTCACCTGGATTACCAGAGATCTGGCAGATAAAATTCTAAAGGAGGAAAGGCAACTCGAGGCATGGGGGATTCGAATAAAACCTTATCAGAGTCCCGGCTATCCCGAACCCTTACTCCGCAATCTCCAGGAATTCTCTAATCGAACTCAGGAAAATGACTGCCCTGGCGTTCCCAACAAAACCATATTCAGAGGAGCCTGAGGAAGCTCAGCCGAGCGAAAGAATAGAGACCTCCCGGGGCGCAGAATCAAAGGCGAACCGGACAAAAGACAAGACTGGGACTGGGTAGCAAAAACCATTAACATAAGACATATTGGCGCATGACAGTCTGAAGAACGATTTAAGAAAGTGTCAAAAACAAAGCCACCGCTAAAACTATGTTCATGGAACATAAACGGACTAGGTCCAAAAACCACAAACAAAGATCTATTGTTATACTTCCAGCAGTACGACCTAATTTCACTACAAGAAACATGGTTGGCAGAGCCGTTTCACATCCACTGCTTTCAAACATACCATCTCCCAGCCAGCAGAACATCCAAGTTTGGCCACCTGAAAGGAGGACTAACTACATACACCTCGATAAAAACAATAAAAACAGTAAAAGAACTGCTGAGTAAAAACACATCGGGAATAGACAATGGACTAAACGTAGTACAGCCGGAATTTTCAACCGCGGAGTAAAATAAACAACAGTTGATCCTGGCCAAAACCTATTTGCACCCGAAAGGCAAAAAAAACGGTGCACATTCCTTGGTATCAGAACTGACGAAACTTATAACGGAAGGAGAAACCCCGAATGTTATTGTAACGGGCGATTTTAATATGTTCCTTTAAAAAAGTAAAGGAAACAACCACCCAATAGAAGATCAACTACACAAAAGGGGGATCCCCTTATTGGACGAGTGCCCGTGGGGAAAACAAACACCTTTGTCCAAAAAGCTACTAAACGACCTAACAAACCTGGGCCTCATTTCGATAAATGGCCGATCTCCGGCAGATCGACCCCAAGCTGCAACCTTCCACAATTTCAACTAAAGCACAACGATAGACTACACCTTTCTATCTTACTCACTTTTTCCATTAGTACAAGATTTCAAAATTGGCACATCTGACTGTAGCGATCATCTCCCGCAAGAACTGACACTGACGGCACAGGGGACAGCACTAAAAATTCCAACTGATATGCAAAATTTAAGGCTCTCGGCACAGTGTAAAAGAATCCAATGCAAAATAAGCGATCCAGAAAAACTCGCGAAAGATGCTAAGATCTGTTGGGAAAGTGTTAAGCCATGCAATGACAACAACATAACCGCCTGGGAAACCTTTCTGAAAACCTTTGGTCTAGCTAACTCAAAGAGTAATTCCTCACAAGAAATCTATGCACCAATGGAGCTAAAAGATCAACATGCCAGGCTGACAAGTAATCCAAAAACTCAGCCTCAGACACCCGAACCTCCAAATTAACGCAAATAAAAACAGCAATTAATAGAACACTCCGCGGTCTGCGGAAAAACGGGAGTGACGAAAACCTATTGACCGAACTGCGGTCATTAAAGGCCAACAAGAATAAGATCCTGTGGCGAAAAAACAGTACTCCACCAACAAAACATGGGCAAAATTGCTTTACGACGCAAGAAGTAACAACAGCGCGAGATTCTGAAACACCGTTAACAAAATTGAGAATCCTAAAACCCCTGGAATAAACTCCAACATCACGGAGGAGACCTTGGTAAAACATCTAACCAATCATTTTAACAATGAAACCGAGAATGTAATACAAAACCCAGAGATCTGGGAGGAGAAAACGAAGGGCCTAAAGCAACCAGCCGAGGAGACCAACTTCCCAGGCTCAACAACACAGATCGAAGGGAGAATCGCGAAAGGCCAAAAAGAGGGAGCCTTGGGGCCAAACGGAATTCCCCCCGCCCTCTACAAACAAGATCCAAATTACTGGGCAGAGCAAATGCTCCCAATCTTCACGAAACTCTGGGTGGCCGAACAAATCCCGAGTTCTTGGACAGGATCAATAATCGCCCCGATCCATAAAAAAGGTAACAGGAGCGAAGTAAAAAATTATAGGCTCATTGCCCTTATTGACATAGATGCCAAATATTTTTCGGGGCTCTTACTAGAAGAACTAACTGCCTGGGCATCAAAGAAAAACTTAATCCCCATCAACAAGACTGGGTTCCAAAAAAACACAAGGACAACAACAAATATTTTGGCCCTCTCCCTGCTAATAGATTCTACAATTCAACACAAAAAACAGCTATATGTCTGCATCATTGACTATTCAGCGCATTCGACGGCATAGACAGAAGAAAACTTTGGGCTAAGCTCTCCAGCTGGGACCTCGAACCCAAACTGTTGAACCTACTGATCTTATTGCATACCGAAACCTGGATCCACATGAAAATGGGGGCAGGTAACTGTCTATCAAGAAAAATAACAACCACAAAATAATAATAATAATAATAATAATAATAATATCCACATTTGTAAAGCGTACAATCACCCGTTAGGGTCTCTAGGCGCTGGGGGCCGTCGGGAAGATTAATCAAGCTATTGCCCAGAGTCACATGGTTCTGGGCTAATCTGCCGCCGGTGCCGGGGATCGAACCGTGATCCCCAGATTCCGGAGTCAGTCGCCCTGGCCGCGGCGCCACACCTCTTCCTCGAAAGGATTGAAGCAGGGGTGCGTTCTCGCACTGACCCTGTTCAACCTTTTTATGTCCGATCTCTCCAACGACCTTGATAAATGCAATCATCACGCCCCAAAGCTAGGGGGCCTCACTTTGTCAAACCTGTTGTACGCGGACGATTTAATACTAATAAGCCAAACCCCCATTGGCCTTCAACATCTCATTAATACAACGAGCAATTTCTCTGCAAAGAATGGATTATGCATACATTTGGGGAAATCATAGGCGATGATATTAAATCAAAAATTTTAAAAGCCGCACCCACCATGGTTCCTGCGAGATCAGAAGTTGGAAACAGTCAAAGAATATAAATATTTGGGCATCATTTTTGACTCAAAAGGTTTGTTCAAACAACAACAAATGGCAATTAAGACCAGAGGGAGATCCCTGGCAATTGCTCTAAAGAGCATTAAGAACAAAATAGCGGGTCCAAATCTAATCCCTCTGTTAACCGTTCTACAAGCAAGACTACTGCCATCAAAAACCTATGGTAGCGAATGTTTGAGAGGGAGAAACGAGCCCACATTAGACAAAGTAGTAGCAAAATCAATGCGAATACTCTTCTGTCTCCCACCGTACACCTCGCCAGCTCAACTAAGACTAGAGTTCGGCCTACAGAAACAACAAATAGCCCGTAAGGAATCTTACGCAAAATGCTGGCACAAAGCAAAGAGCTCCGAGACGGGCACCCTGAACACTTACCTATGGAGAGAGCTGGAAAGAAACATGAACAGCCCCGCAATGGTCTATCTTCAGGCAGCAATAAGCACCCTTGCGCTAAAAGATCTTTGGGATACAAGCTGCACACACAAATGCTTCAAACGGCTCGTTAACAAAACTGTGAAGTATCAATCCCTGGAAGAAGACAAAGCAGCACTAACCAGTAGGACTCATGGGTGGTTCGTGATTCAGAGCTACACCAGGCCCCATCCACCGGTCTATCTAGGCACTGGCTTCTCAAGGGCGGTGAAGGAATCCTTCTTGCAGAATGGGGGTAATACCATCAATAGAACATCTTCCCCTGTGGAAACGCTTGGAATCGAACACTAAGTGCAGACTCTGCGAAGATCCAAAAGAGGACGTCTTGCACTTGTTATGCAGCTGCAAAGCCCTAGACAGTGAACGAAGGAGACAACTAACTCAGCTGTGGAACCAAAGACGTCTGCGAACCCGTCGACAGGCATTGTTGGCATGTTTTAACGGGGAGGACTTTCAATTAGCCTGCAGACTGGTTTGCTTCATGAAATTAGCAAATACCGCTTTAAACCCAGCCGTTAGTCCATGATCCGGAATAAATATGACCTGCGAAAAACCCTTACATGGAAAAAAAAACTTTCATTTGCGAATGTTTGACAGTGTTCTTTTCATTTCTGCTATAGCAAGCAAAGAAATCACACATCAACAGTGTCTCACAGGAATTCTTGGGCTTTTAATTCCTCTCTATTTAAAGATAGCACAAGATTCTTTTTGCACATATTTATTTACAAATGTATTTTCACAAGATTCTTTTTGTACATATTTATTTACAAATGTATTAACATTGTTAAATCTCGAAATGTTTTTATACGAATGTGACTGTAATGAAATGTATTCCTTTTATCCTTTGCTATTTTATGTGCTTTGCAAAAGTGCTCAAGACAAGCACCTTTTATATCAATTACAAAGATTTTTATTAATCATGCAATAAAGAATGTACTTACTTACTTACTGGTCAATTGTTTGAAGGCTGCGTTTAGAAGAGTTGGAATGGAATGCATGTTAAAAGGTAGTGTAAAAATATAGTTAATTTAAATAAATGCTCAATTTTCCTAACTGTAAACATGTGTAATGTAGGTTATACTTATACTGCACATCCCTAGGGTAATGATAATTGGTGCAGGTCACCAATGAACAGTAACACTACACAGATATACCTGGATATTTCGACGTGTGTTCTGGATGCCTGAGTTGCAAGCGGATGTGTGCAATAAGATCTTGAAGAGCAGATTCCAGTAACCCCTTAACCACGTTGTGAGGATTCACTGCAGCCGCCTGACAACGCATTCAAATAGTCAGATTAGGTAGAGCAGTAAAGTAGATTGCTGTTTCCATTTATATGTTTTGATGAATACAGATGGTCTTTCAATGATACGTTCTGGAAAACTATTTTCTGTTTGTGTGCGTTTGGGTTAGTGTTTGGCAGCAGTTATCTTCTGGAACTTGCAGATGGTTATTGTTCAATAGCCAATTATCTCATTAAGGTTTTGCAATAACAGCTATTATTGATATATGTTTTTATGTAGGGCTTAAGTAACCAAAAAACAGGAATGGGTAAATGCTGATTGTTATGTAAAATCAAGCAAAATAATCGGTTCGCTTTTTGTGCCATATGAATGCATAATATCAAAATGTTCTTACAGTTTTGGTTTTGCACAAACATTTTTAGATGGGATTAAAGAAACTCTTCTACGAAAAAAATATGTTTACACTCCCAAAAAAGTAATTCATAGATATGAGAAAGAACATGGGGTCCTCCTCTGCAGATATTCGGACTGATATTCTGGACACTGTGTTTTTATGTACAATGTTTTGTGGAGTGGATACATCAGTTTTCTGCTTTTTGGGTGAAAAAAAAATATGTGTGATAAAAAAATCCAGTTTGATAATTAAATGTATAACTGGAAGAAAGGTCACAAAGCAAAAAAAGCACACAAAGAATAGCTAAATTAATGTATTCGTTCTTTTTGATACGCTCAAGTTCTAGCAGGAATATCTACAAACAGACACAGTGCACAAATGCACACATTTCAGCAGTGCCATGTGTGATGTTGTTATTTATCTTCATGCTTGTACCTGTACCTTTAATATACTGGAACTTCTTATGCCAGTATTCTCTTCTCATGTGAGATTCTGAAATACATGGGAGTTCCAGCTGTCAGTTGAAGTTTTCTCCTGTGGCTGAGGTTTTAATTAAAGTATCTCCTTAGCTTTACAAGTTCCTGCTTATTTATTTATGTGAGAAGACACCACATTATAATGGCGACGATCGGGTGAACCCAGGACTTCACCTCAACACAGGAAAAGAAAAAAAAAACGACTTGCTTACTCCTCCAGCGGCGGTATAAATCAAAAGGAAGAGACAGGAAGCGGAGTCTTCCCAGCGGCTGTGTTAAACTTAAGGATATCTGCGGTGAGGAGTTTGGCGGGCGGATTGTTTAAAATATTGTTAAAACTTGAAATAAGAAGTGTGGAAACGATTGAGTTAAGTAACGTATATCTCTCGCGCTCTGCCTCGAGAAGAGTCGTGACGTTCTCTCTCTCGCGTTGAGGCTGTGCTTGCGCGCATATGAGAAGGAGACGCGCGATCAGAGGAACGCGTGACCTGCTGACATCAAGTCGCGTGAAAAAGAACGCGTTCTCCTTGCACAAATCTAACTTTGCCTTGAAGATTCTTTTACGTCACAATCATCTAGAAGTGAGGCGCGCTGAGAGTTAAAGGAACGCTTCCAAGAAGGAGAATTCTTTATAATTCTTCTGTACAACCTGAACATTCCTTTTTACATCATAAAGCAAAACAAAGCAGAAATTACATCACAGTCATTACAAAAGGATTAATGAAATGCTGCTCTACAGGAATAAATAGAATTTAGGCACTACAATGTACACTACATGACAAAAAGGAAAGGATTTTTATTCTTTATTACAAATAAGAAAACAGAGTTTAAAAAGTAAGTTTATGGTGAAAAGATTTAAGTATAAGAGAAATTCAAAAGAAAAAATAAAATAAAAATGTTTGTTTTAAAATTACAAGTTAAAGAGAAGATAAAATGCAGAACGTAACCCAGCCTGCTTTCTTTTTAAATACCCCAGGAGAACCAAACATAAAATGGAAAAAGTGGAAGAAAATTTTTGCTAACTATGCGAGGGTATGTGGAACTAACTTGAGTGCAGAAAGGAAACTTTCTCTTCTTCTCCATTGCTTGGGGGGAGAAGGACAGGATGTGTTAGAACATCTTCCTGACTTATCTGCTGGAGAACAACGTAATTTAAACGAATATGAAATTGTGATTGCGCAACTTGACAAACATTATCTCCCGAGAGTCAGTACCATTATGGAGCGTTATCATTTTGGCTCAAGAGAACAAAAAGGAGATGAGACTGTAGAAGATTATGTTTCTTCACTGAGGAAGTTGGCGTCATCTTGTAACTTTGGTTTGACTCTTGACGAAAGAATAAGAGATCAATTTGTACTTAGGTGTGCACATGATGAGATCAGAAAAGAACTTTGGTTGAAAGATGAACCACCTCTTGAGGAAGTTTTGGCCATAGCAAAACAGGTGGAGCATATGACGAAGTGCGTTGGAGAGTTAAAAAAAGAAAAAGAAAAAGGATCCGTAAATGAAAAAAAGAAGAAACAAAAATTGAAGAAATTGTTTGTCAAGTTAAGAAGATTGAAAAAAATGGAACACAAAGTGGTTCTGAAAAAGAAAATTTGGGATCAAATTCAGCGAATCAGAACAATTTTACAGGACAGAGTAACAAATTTGCATGCTTAGATGTGGACAAATAGGTCATTTGGCCAACTCTCCAATTTGTCCTGCGTTAAGAATTTCATGTAATGTGTGTGGGAAGAGAGGTCATTATGGAAAGTTTTGTAGAACAAAAGTATTTAGACCTGACTCGACAAGGAAATGTTGGAGTCAATCACAGCCACAAGTTAGAACTATTACTTTTGAGATAAATTGTGAGGTGTCTGATCATCCAAAACATGTTGTAAAAGTGGGAAATGTCATGATTAACTTCAAATTTGATTCATGTTCTCGTATAACATTAATTGATGAAGAGCTATTTAACACACATTTTGCTGGAAAAGTAAGAATAATGAGATCAGATGTGAGACCTCTTGGGTATTCAGATAATCCGATTAAAATGGTTGGTTGTTTTATGGCTGAGATAGAACTTGGGAGTAGGACCATTGTGGGTAAAATGTATGTTGCAAAGAAAGGGGATACATTACTAGGTTGGGTACATCAGGGTCAACTTGGTGTAACTTTGAATCCGAATGCTAATCCCCAGGTACAAATTCAACAAATTGACACAGTTGACATGAAGGATATTGGAAAAGAGTTGTGTGAGGAATTGACAAATAAGTTTCCTAATGTATTCAGGGAAGGTTTGGGTTGCTTGAAGGGCTACAAGCATCACATCAGATTAAGAGAGAGTGCTATACCCATAGTGGCAAAAGTAAGAAGGATACCGTTAATGGAACAAGAGAAAGTGAAAGAAGAAATTGATAAGTTGTTGAAGAATGGTGTGATTGAACGGGTAGAAGCTACTGAATGGTTAGCTCCCATAGTTGTGGTTAAGAAACCAACTGGTGAAATTAGACTCTGTGTTGATCTCAGAGCACTAAACAAAGAAGTAGTAGTTGACAGGTTTCCCCTTCCTAATATTGATGAGATGGTGAGTACATTGGAAGGGGCTAAGTTTTTCACCACTTTAGATCTTGCGTCAGCCTACCACCAGGTTGTATTAGATGATTATTCCCAGGACTTAACAGCATTCATCACTCCTATGGGCACCTACAGATATAAGAGAATGCCGTTTGGCCTAGTGTCTGCGGCTTCAGTTTTCCAAAGAATTATGACAAGGATTTTGAGAGGGTTACCAGGTGTCAGATGCTATCAGGATGACTTGCTTATTTATGGAAACAGTATGAAAGAACATTATAGTCGTGTTTGTGCAGTTCTCAGACGTTTGGAGGATGCGGGTATGACTCTTAAAAAAAAAAAGTGTAAATTTGGTGTAAAAGAAGTAAATTACTTGGGTCATAGAATAACTGATCGAGGAATCTTTCCAAAAAAAGAGTTAGTAGACACCATTAATAAGGTTAAGGAGCCTGAGAATAAGGAAGAACTAATTTCCTTCCTTGGTATGGTGGAGTTTTATGGTAAATTTATTTGTAATTTTGCGGATAAAACTCAGTCTTTGAGAAAGTTGACATCAAGAAATGTTGAGTATGTATGGACAGAGGTGTGTAAGAAAGAATTTGATGGTATTAAATCTGAATTGAATAAGGCTCCCTCTCTTCAGGCATTCATACCAGGGTTACCTACTATTTTATTCACTGATGCAAGTGAAAAAGATCTTGGTGCTGTCTTGGTACAAAAAAGAAATGGAAAAGATTATTTAATTTGTTGTTCTTCAAGATGTTTAAAAGGTTCAGAATTAAATTATTCTGTTATTGAGAAGGAGTCTCTTGCCATCTATTGGGCTCTGAGGAAATTGAAGAATCTAATTTGGGGGACAAAGATATGTGTCTTCTCGGATCATAAACCTTTGAAGGAGATTTTTGATAAAAAGGGATTGGATGCGATTTCCTCCAGAATTAGAAAATGGATTGTATCTTTACAAGAGTTTGATTTCTCTGTTGACTATATTCCGGGGGTGTCAAACAAATCTGCTGATTGTCTCTCGAGAATGGTAGGAAAGGAAAATTTTGATGAAGAAGATGATTGTGGTTTTTCTGATGATTCTATAAATGTATGTGAGATTACAGAAGGAGCAATTGAAGAGAAGGAATGGAGAGATGAGCTTGAGAAGGATGAAGAGATAAAAAGGGTGATGCTTTCTTTGTGTAATAACTCTCGGTTAGAGAAACCCTGGACATTGGTTTCTGATGAGCTTTCTACAAATTCTGGATTTTTAACTCGTGGTACAAAAATGGTGCCGCCTATGGGAATTAGGAAGAAACTTTTGTTCCATGCACATTCTGGACATCTTGGTATTGTTAAAACTAAAGAAATTTTACGTATGCAGTTTTGGTGGCCAAGCATGGATCTTGAGATTGAGAGGTTAGTGAGAGATTGTCCAGAGTGCTGTGCTAGTGATAAAATACTAAAAACTAAGCAGATGCCCATGGTTAAGAGATCATTACCAAGTCATCTTTGGGATGAAGTGGCTATAGATATAGTTGGTCCTTTGTCAGGTGTGAGTGATACACCTTATCTTTTAGTTTTGATGGATTTATACTCTAGGTGGATTGAGGTGTGTGCTGTTAGGGAGATTACTTCGGATGAAGTGATAAAGTTCCTTGATACTCTTTTTAAGAAAGAGAGTTTTCCTAATAGTCTTCTTTCAGACAATGGGCCACAATTTTGTTCAAGGGTTTTTGAGGAATACATGAAGAAGTCTGGTATACTACATAAGAAGTGTTCATTGTATCATCCTGAAACTAACGGTGCAGTTGAGAGAGTTAATAAAACCTTGAAAGAGGCTATACAGTTAGCAAGGTCATCCGGTTTGAATTGGAAATCTGTTCTTCAAGAAAGAATAAATGCTTATCGCTTTGCACACCATTCGACAACTGGAAAATCCCCATTTGTATTGTTTAAAGGGAGGGCTCCCAACACTTGGTTGTGTCCTGGTTGGATGGATCTCAACAAGGGTTTGATTGATAATGGAATTGGTGAGTGGCGTAAGAAGGAAGAAAGGAAATTGGATGAAAGGAAGTCTTATTTTGATAAAAGAAATTGTGTGAATGTACAGAAGGTTCTAGTGGGTGATCTTGTTCGAATAAAATCTCCTGTTGGTTGCAGATCCTGGTCAAAATATACTGACGTGAGAGCTGTAGTGAAAGTATTCAAGAATGCTATCAAAACAGAGGATGGAAGAATTTGGAATAGGAGCAGAGTGGTTGTGGTCAGGTCAAGAATTCCTTTACGTGAGTTCTTATGTGGAAGACAAGGTTTACATTTTCCAACTTCTAATTTTGCTAATGGTTCGAATTCATCCTCATCTTTTCTTAGAAGTCAAAGAGTACGTAGACCCCCTACTTATTTAAGAGATTATTCGCTATAGATTCTTCCCTCTTTACTTCCTGTGTATTTGAAGATTTATCCTTGCTATAACTTGTTGTTTTATATTTTCTTTAGGAGGGAGATGTGTGATGTTGTTATTTATCTTCATGCTTGTACCTGTACCTTTAATATACTGGAACTTCCTATGCCAGTATTCTCTTCTCATGTGAGATTCTGGAATACATGGGAGTTCCAGCTGTCAGTTGAAGTTTTCTCCTGTGGCTGAGGTTTTAATTAAAGTATCTCCTTAGCTTTACAAGTTCCTGCTTATTTATTTATGTGAGAAGACACCACACCATGCAAGCTTACTGGATTGGTTTATACTGATATTTACATTTGTAATATGTGGGAGATTGTAACCTCACTACAACAATTGATCTCCAATCTTCCAATTACAGGGCCGCACCTTTTTAGAAGAACATGTCGCACCTAACCTCTTGTTATAGTTTACTACTGGCGTCTAGTGACGTTAACATGCTTCCTTCCAGGTCAGTAGCATGCAAAGGTCAACCTCCCTTTAGAAAAGATGAAGGGCGCTGCTACCTTTCCGTCTAGATACAGTCTCTGTGCCCTGGTAGCTGTTTCTGAAGACGCCATGTCCAGGGAAGAGACACTGTGTCCATGCTCCTACAACCTACCTCTTCCTCTACCTTCTCTCATAGCCCTTGAGTGCAAGCAAGCTCTTATATGCAGCCTGTACTGGGCAGAGGTATCTGATGATTGTAGACAGTGAGATTGAAAAGGAGGGATCAGGAGCATTGTAGACACAGGAGAGAGAATCAAGAAAGGTTCGCTCATGCAGCACCTTCAACTGGAGCTGCGTCTTTGAGAAAATGTGGACAAAGAGGGAGAGTGGAGAAAATAAGTATTGCTTAGCTTTCAAGGTCACCTGTGGGTAGCACATTGTTGTGTCTCGAGCTAAGCTAAGCTGAATGTAGTATTCAAGTCCACACACAGTAGATGATGTAAAGATGTTTATTAGCAGATATGTAGATAAGATGGTACAACCCCACCAGGAGCATCCAGCATGATGCTCAGCCCAATGCCAACTGAAGGCCTCAGCCCACAGATTCCTAACATTCTCTAGCACATCATAGCTGCAGCATTCTACAGGCTTGGTTAGTGGTGGAGAAAGAATGTACATTATATAAACAAGGTACAAGGATACTACATTATCCCCTTTCTTCCATAATGAAAGCAAAAAGGAAGAAACACTGGTCAGAAAGAACCAAAGAAATTAGAAACATAACCAGCACAGAAAATGCGAAGAAATGGAAAAACATACAGAAGAACCTACCCATCCTCCTTTCCATGAAAAACAAGAGAAAGAAAAGAACACAGTAAATGATGTAAAGATGTTTATTAGCAGATATGTATATAAGATGGTACAACCCCACCAGGAGCATCCAGCATGATGCTCAGCCCAATGCCAACTGAAGGCCTCAGCTCACAGATTCCCAACCTTCTCTAGCGCATCATAGCTGCAGGATTCTACAGGCTTGGTTAGTGGTGGAGAAAGAATGTATATTATATAAACAAGGTACAAGGATACTACACTTAGCCTGACTCGAGTGCAGCTCGAGCACTCTATGCTGGGGTGAGTATTTTCTCTTGAATGTACCTGGGAGTTCTGTTGGGCATTCGGTATGAGAACTTGGTGGGTTAGAACTGTAGAACTGGAGAGAGGTTGTACTGGCGGCTGTGTCCGCATTTCCCTGCTGCTGTATGTGGGTTTAAACTGTAATAAAGAATAATAAACTGCTCCTTGCGTGGACACCTTAACCTCTCAACAATTGCATTCCATACTCTTCCATCACTCAACAGAGCAGAGTTACAAAGAACCTTGATTACCTTGAGTGGTGCAGAATAGTTACTCTCACCTTTACTTACCATTCTCCCTTTCTTTACTTTGACGATGTCACCAACTTCAAGAGCAACACATCTTCCCTTATTGGTGTGTTTATTCATCCAGTGTTTCTGATTATCTTCAAGGTTTTGTTTGACATTTTTAACAGACCAATAGATCTTTTTGGTACAATCAAGCCAAACCCATGTATGTTGTCTTTAGTGCGTGGAGAACGACCTCTCATTAATTCAAAAGGTGAAAAACCAGAGGAATCACACTTAGTAACTTGATATGCACAAACCGTTTTTCTTAATTCTTCCTCCCAATCTTTATTATTACTATTTGAAAGTTCGATAATCCCTTTTATAACCCTGTTAAAGCATTCTACGCTACCATTTCCTTCTGGGTGGTACACTGAGGTTGTTCTGTAAATGATACCAGAGTCAATTATGAAAAGAGCAGGAGGAGAGTGGAGAAAATAGGTATTGCTTAGCTTTCTAGGTCACCTGTGGGTAGCAGATCAGTTCCAGGGCCTCTTCCCTTTGCATTCTGGATTTTATAGTCTTAGTTATCCTATTAATAAATCAAGACTATGAGGGGCATGTAGAGTTTGGTGGTATGAAAGTACCACTGTAAATTGGTTGTGCACCCACTGCACCATAGCCATGTCCCTCCTCCTCCCAACGAGAAGCACAGAAGGTGCTGGGTTTACACTAAAGCAAATTCAGTTGGCTCCACTGTGGAAACACTTCACCGGTTGGACCATCCACCACAGGGCCATCAGGTCACAGTGACGGTTGCACCAAGATGTAATGCCCAAGTCTAGGGTAAAAACTGCTAAAATGTCACCACAATTTTTTTGTTTTTTGAAAACAAGCTCTTGCTTTGGGAGTTTATTTTCAGAAAACAATGTAGCTTACTGAGTAGGTGGATAAAACTCCCACACTGTAAAGGATAAGGGCCTCCAATGGAGGGACCGTAGTAATGACCACACTTGACACACACAGATTGCTGCATGCCATTTGGTGATCTTTAAATATAGTGGGCAGTCCTTCATCAGGAAAGCAGGGACCGTGGTCTACAAAGATCTTGTGGCCTATCTTGCTCCAAATCAACACATGTATGTTTAAGATAGCAATAAAAAAAAAGTAACACCGGATAATCTGCTCATTAATGGACTTGGACATTTGAGATCTCTAAGCTGTAGACCCCACACCACGAATATATATATGTAAATTCAGCTTGGTAATTGTGGGAGGACATTTTCAAATGGTATAAATCACACATCATATAGGAAATAAAAACCCCATTCTTTGCATTAATAACGATAATGCAAGTCACTTGAGAGTTCAGCTCAGTTCAGACGTGGGAGACAGCCATGGGACTCTTTGGTGACTTGAAACATCCTTATAATGTACAGGAGAGGGTACACATGCTTTATGGCCACAACGTTTTTAAATATTCTTAAATTACAAAATTCATTGGTTATACCTAGGCTTGTGCATAATTTAGGACTTCAATGCTTTTCAGGCACATTTCCATCAGACACAGTGAAAATATTTAATTATCGTATAAGTTACAGACTATGATTATATGATGCCCTTTTCTCAAGCCACTTTCTCTGTTGAAGTCTGGAATTCACACAAATAGCTTGATTTATAACTACAGGATATCCAGTATAGTAACTTTACAATCATATATCCTTTTACCCATGTGTAGTATTCCCCATGGCTGTTATAAATCACCCTTTTGGCCTGTTCTACCCCACTTTTTGTGTGTTGACTTGTACTGATGGTAGTTGACTCTGACAGTGCCCTATGCCCTGCTAATCAGGCCTGTGGCCAGTTAAACACACATTCTTGCATTGCGGTACACTTATAATTGACATGGCCTACCCTATAAGTTCCTAGTAAATAATAGGGCAAGGGGATGAACAACTACATACAAAAATCCCTAGTGTATAATAGGGCCTACCAGTTTAGAGACCGGCATCCTTTTTTGCACTTGTATTTGTGCATGCTGAGAGCCTGAGGTCATTGTAAAAACAGCACTGAGTTGCAGCACTGCTTTTAAAAAGTAAATACTCTACAATCTCGACTTTGGTGGCAGGGGCACTCTAAAAGGAATAATCTACATTATTGTCACTATCTAGTCCCCTCAAGGTCTGACCTAGGTGTTCCAGGGGTGGGTGGCCATGTAACTATAAGCAAGGTCGCTGCAAAATATGTTTTATAAAACCTGCTGAGGTAAAACTGACCATTTTATTTTTTCTCCAGCTTAGGAAATTCCCTGCAAAGTCAACTTTGGTGCTGTGGGCACTGTGAAGTATCAATCTACAACATTTTCACATATTAGGCAACCCCCAGGTCTCCCCTAGGTGTCCCAGAGGTGGGGGTCCTGTAATTATAAGCAGGGTCCTTAATTAAAAAGTTTTATAAACCTTGATGAGGGAGTAATTACACATTTCATGTTCCCCATTGTAGATACTTGGCCTCATATGATTGGCAATAGTTCATGGATGCATAACAATTGCTAGGAAAGTATAAAATATCATTCACTGATTAAAGGGAATGGTATTGATAAATCCAAGAGATTGCTGTTGTTCAATTTATTCTAACCTATACAGAAAAGAAATTCTAACATTTTCTTGTCTTTAAGCCAAAATCCAGCTCTACTGAAGGCTTCCCTGATTAGTCAGTGCTGACAGGCTTAACAAGACGGCCTTAGTTAGGTGATAAGTAACTATCTAGGGGAGAGGCTATCTGCTAGTGAGAGCTCTACAGATATACAGGAATGGCAGTGCAGGGGCGAGGGGTCATAAAACATGAGGTTTCACATGGCAATAGGACAGGCAGGGAATGCCAGGCCTACCTACCCCCAGTCCTCCATGCACCAGTCAGCTAGTAGGCTTCAGGAACAAATTTGCAGATGTTAGGGTGAGGAGAGCCATGGAAATGAGCCACACTGAGAGATGACTTAGTTAGCTTGTACTGCTCTGCTGAGATTTCATCCATGATAGATTTTGGAGGAATAGTGCTTTCTGGGACAAGAAGATGCCACACTTTGGCTGAAGTGGTAATGCACCTGGGTGGCACCCTGCATCCTATTGGTCACTGATGCCCCATTCTTGATGCCCAGAAGTTGAGATAACAAATGTACGAGGTGCATAGCCTTTCAGTTTTGGTGCCTGAAACTACAGGATGAAGGTGGATTGTTCTGCTGCAATCCTGATCTGCACCCAAGGGCCTGCCTGGTGAAGACTACACCTGCTGCACTATCTGGAACTACAGCTATGAGCGCTTTGCCTTACTTCAAGAAGGAGTAAGGAGTGGACGCACTGCAGCTACAAGTTGACAGAGCTTAAATGACCCTTCGTCAGTCAGAATGCCTCTCCTGTAGTGCTTCAAGTGGAGTTTCAAGGTGTTGGCCGAGTGCACTTTGAGAAGTGAAGTCTAGGCCTGCCAAGGACAATCCAGGATATCTCAGACCCTTGTATTTGTGTTTTGGACACTTGACACCCACCAGGAGACCTTCTGCAAGGAGTTCCAGAAGTTTTGGAAAGTTTGGCAAACTTTTTGGAAAAAGCTCCCTAAGGTGACTGACTCCTCTGCAAGGCCATTTTAAAAAACGACGGGATTCCAGGTTCGTCCCACTGACGAGCTCCGAAGGTCCGACTACTAGATTTTGACCAGGAGGTCCCTGAAAGTCCGGCTGGACAACTCTCAACAAATCTGGACTGGTGGAGAGCAGCAAGGGCCCTTGGTGGAAATAGCTCCAGAAAAGTTTTTAAGTGCAAAGGTAAAGTTTCTCCCGAGGACTCCCGCGTGTGGTGTCTGATCAGGTATCCATCGCAGTCAGCCTCAAACTTTGACTTTGTCCTGGTAAAGCGCCATCAGATGTCCAGAAGTGGTGCTATTGGTTTCTAATCGCTAGACAGTGTTTATTCTTTAAAAATCCATATATCCGGTGCCCTCCATTAGATTTTGGGCGTTTAGGTGTCATTTTAAAGATACAAATATGTTCTATTGCTATAAATTGGTGTGGGATTTTTATTGTGTGTTTTGTCTTACTTATTTACTGTATTGGTGTTTTTAAATGCTTTACATGCCTGTCTCCTAAGTTAAAGACACACAGATGATGAACGGAATGCAGATCAAATCAAACATTCTCCCCCAGTCAATAAATCTGGGTTAAATCCATTGTTCTTGTGCTTACCATACCACCCCAGTTTAGATCCAGCCATATGCAAATCAGTCTTGACCCTGTCCCTCATGGGAACAGTCCAGATGGAACTGCCAACCCAGGGGGGCTAGTATGCCCCACTGGCACACCCCTCTCTTGATGTCAAACATGCGAGTCACATTGAGGTCGTTTGAATAACTGACAAACGTTTTTGAATCTCCGTGAAGGTCCCTAAGAAACAAAACAATATCCCTGTCAATGCCAATTGAGGACATTATCTAGCACAGCTTCGATCTGTTTACACAGTCGAACGCTGAGGACAGGTCCATAAAGGCTAGGTGGACAGAGCTGGAGCAGGCCACGGTGTACTTATTCAAAACCATATACATATTTATACATTGTTCTACCCCGGAATGACCTTGGGCCGAAACCATATTGTATCTCGGCTAAAAAGTTGTTTTCGTCTGCCCTGGATACCAGTCTATCCAGTATCATACAACCCACCACCTTCACCACAGCGAGATGGGACTATAGCAAAGAGTGCTGCCCCGATCCTCCTTTTTAAACAATGGGAGTATGGTTGATAAGGCCCAAGAGTCTGGGCGGCCAACCCGGACTGATGTGTTAATAACAGATGTGTGTACAGGCACCCAGGTTTCGACATAAGCAATGTAAAGATCAGGTGGGACCCCATCTGGGCCTGGGGCATTATTTTTAAACAGTCCCAGGATGCCAGCTCTTAACCTCTTGTGTTGGCAAAATGAGCTCCGCCTTGCCTTCCACCCTTTCCTGTCCTTCAGTCGACAAGGTGTCCGTCTGAAAGATACCCTCAAAATGGGTTTATCCAATCGTCCTCTGTAATATGGGCATCCAGTAGGTTGCAACTGTCTCCGGCTAAGAAGGGACTGTTGATAATGCCCCAAAACTTTGAGCTGTTGCTCAATGAGCTAGCCTCTACTAAATTGATCCAGGCCTCCTCCTTCAAGGGGGACTTGCAGTTTTCTAAAGCAGCCTTATAGACTCTCCGTAGGCCATTGACAGCCACCTGATCTCAAGGCATGACTCCCAAGGCCTGTTTCAATTTCCTGGATGTCTGGGAACACTATGAGTCAAACCATCTTGATCCCAGGCACTTGCAGTGCCCACCTGGGACCTTAATAACTTCCCTATGACACTGGACAAATGCATCCATGATATCTGTTGCAGTGGCCTCATTATCATGGCAGATGGCAAACTCTCTGCAACAATGGGTTAAAATGAACTCATGAAGTTGCTCTGGGACAATTTGCCCCCACTTTAGTCTCCTCCCTGCTTTTACAGGAACTCCTGATCCCTCCTTACTATGTCTGTATACTCGAGACCATCCTGTTGAGACACAAATGGGATTATGGTCGCTATATAATACACTGGCCTTAACTAAGATATCCGTGATCAGGGAATAAAAAGGTGTAGAAACAAAGACAAAATCAATATTAGTCTCACACCCTCTACCAATTAAAATTGGGGGTGATGTCAGTTTTACCTGGGGACAGCTTATTCATGGCGGATGTTAGATCAAATTCTTGCTGGATAATATTAAGTACAGTGCCCTGATGTGTATGTTCCATGTGTAAGCCTGCTTGTCGCGCGCAACCCATAGTTTTCACCCATCCTTGCCTAATGTCTCAACACATGTGGATATTACAATCCCCTGTTAAAAAAATACTATGGTAACTCTGCCCTCTAACATTAATATTCCAGAGTACAGACTCCTGCTGTGTTATTTTACATTTTACTAAGTGTGCAACATCCACATTATAAGAATTTGCCACCAGTAGATTGCTCTTTTCTCTGGATATCAACATCACATATAGAGTGGAGGAGGCAGGGAGCAATGTGGCAGAGATGCCATGGACTGCTAATAAAACACGGGTAATAAGCTCCCCCTTGGCTCTCCCTAGCCTGGATGGGGTATCTGGCACAAAGAAGGTTTTATAGCCTTCCAAATGATAACTGTTCTCTACAGCCCAAGTTTCCTGGAGGCAGATGACATCAAAGCTCTTCACAAGGAGTAGCCATTCAGGGTCCTCGATCTTACTCACATGCCTTGCAATGCTCCAGGAAAGAAATGTACACCCTTCACACTCGTTGAATACCTGGTCCGGGGGCCGTGCCTTCCCCTGAGGTATAGGTGCATCAAGGTTGAAGAACAAGCACATCGTCAATCACACCCTTCCAATGAGCTCAGGGGGGGCGAACCTATTTGCTAAGCTTAGTCCTGTGGATGCATCCATTTGGCTTTTGTAGCTCAGCTCTTGATGCCGCTCCTATTGATACCCTGGTTGGTAACTTCTCGGCCTGTAAAAGTATCCCAGCAGGAGTACCAGAATTGCTGAATTGCAACACCTGTGGTTGGTTTGCACAACTGTGCTTAAAATTTGATTTACTATAAAAGAATTGTTATAATTAATAACAACGCAGTCCCCCTCCCAGGTTTTCTTGGCACAACCCACCCACTTTGTCCTATGTACCATCATGATTTGGTTTTCCACCCTAGGCCCTGGAGCAATGATTGAATTTAGCCAATGCACCACCTTATTCTTCAACTTGGTAAAATCTTCCTTTGTCCCAGGAGCGAGACGGGATACGTTGGCTAAAACAAAGACCAGCAGGGTGCACTCTGGTGAGAGGTAAACAGAACACAAACTAGGTGGATGATTACTCAATTCTCCTGAGAGCGTGCCTACTCACACTTCCCGCCCTTCGTCAGAGCTGTTGAGCCAAAACATCATTCCTATTCATGAGTGATATCATCATATCAGAGCGGGATTAGGCTACAGTATGACTTGACCGCACTGTGATGCTCTCAGCTCTTGTGTAAGTCCCCGTACCATTACCACCAATAGCTATTAACAGTGGCTATGGCCTTTGGGGAATGGGGGCTTATAACAGGAGACGTACAGTCCCTTTGCAGTGAGGCAGTCAATATTGATAGATTGTTTTCCAGCACACACAATCGGAGTAAAATAGTGTCCAATTTTGTGTTGAGTGCTGACAACAAGGCTGCTTTGAGCATGTCAAATGAAATAGCGTCCTAGTTGGTTCTTACTTGGGGCACTGCTGAGTTTGACTGTGGGCCAGTGTTCTTTCTGCATTTACAAGGGTCCCTCAAAGAAGAGCACTTTCTCTTTGCACCTCCCACTCCCATCCCAGCATCAGGGGTCACACCAGAACTTGCCCTGGGGGCTGCTAACTGGGCGCTGTCCAGTGAAGAGACCTCTGGCTTAAGAGAGGCAGAAGCCCCAGCCTGATCTTGTACCATGTCCGTCAATCCTACAAAGAGTGTCAGTGCCTGAGCTTGGAAGCCTTCTTGTAGGGCTACAACTGAACCCTGTTGGTGGGGGATGGGTGAATGGGACAATTGCCTGGAATCCAATTTGATCTCCTTGTCCAGGACCCCAACAGCTCGCTGCAGAAAAGCATCCATAGTGCTCACCGTATTCAAGTTATCTTTACATGTAGGTCCTGCTGCACCCCTACATTTTCCCATTGTGGATATGTTTGAAATGCATAAATGCTTGAATCCGCAAGTGCCCTGTCTGACCCAGCAGATGCTCACAACAGCCGAAATATCTTGCTGAAGGAGATGAAAATATTAAAATCCCCAAAATGTACAAAGCCCCACAGTGACAAGTAAAGCTGCTAAAATGAAGGGAAGGGTAAAGCCATCAAATTCAGCACAGAGCTTGTGCGCTGAAAAAAAGAGAGATGTCACTCTTGCCTACAGTCCGACTATGTGCGACTCCTGGCCCAGCTGGAAGCTCCAAACAGATCAAATAATTCTCTAGTGATCTGAAGCAGTAGTTCAAAACCCAATTCCACGGTTCCGGTTGAAGATAAAAGTGTGAAAGCCAAGAGGGGGCGCCCAGCACAGCAGGAGATAAGCAGCACCTTTAAGGTGCTCTGTGCGGCTCAGCTGGGGGCAAAGCTCCTCCTCCCCCTCCTTGGCTCAGCGGACACTGGGAGTCAGAGTCCTGGTAAGGGCAGCATTGAAGGAATGCAGGAAAGGCAAGTAAGGCGTCCAGTGCCGCAGGAGATAATCAGCACCTTTACGGTGTGCAGCATGGGTCAGCTGGGGGCAAATCTCCTCCTCCCTCTCCTTGGTTCAGCGGACACTGGGATTCCGAGTCCTTGTAAAGGCAGCATTGATCATCAGACTGCAGATTAAGAAATGTAAAAAAGAAAAAACAAGGCAGTCTGCATTTTCCTTCTATCTTTCTAGGATCTGGAACAGCATCTCTACATCCATCAGGACCACCCCAATGCTGCTCCAATTTAGGAAAGATTTAAAGACAAACATCTCTAAAGATCACTACATCACAGTGCATTATTAGTCCACAAACTAGTTGCCACTCCTGTCACTCATTGACTGTATGCTTGTCTTAACATTGTACTGCAACCCATTGCCTTTTGGCTTTCTGATTCTATACAAATACCACATACATGCATACATACCTACAGACAGAGATTTCCAGAATTCCAATTGCATGGACAGCCCACAAACCAGCTACTTCTCGTATCACTCATTGACTTTATGTTTGTCTTTGACTCTGTATAATTCTTCAATGCTGTTTGACTATGTTTGCGCTATAGAAATAACACATACATACATATGTACATAAAAAAAGAATCCCCTTTATTTGCTTCTTGATTGCTCCAATTGATTTCCATTTTTAAAGTGAGTGTCTGTTAACATGCCTGCAAAAATGCAGCTCTCCTGTAGGTGATCAAGAGGTATCAGCCAAGTTTGTCCTTGATGACAGGTTTATCCTTAATCAAGTGTCAATGTTACATTAATAGTTATTTTATTTTCTCTTTGCTGTATCCAATGATTAGCCTTTTTTATTGCTTTTTTCCAAGGGTGTATTATTTTGTTTCTTCATGACCATAATTCTTCTCTTTTCTCTGACTTGGCTCTGTCATATTATTTATGTATCATCTTCTTTGGTTAGCCTCTTTTTTGGAATCTTTCCATAACATTGCTTTCGTTTTCGAAATCTTCCTCAGTGGAACACCTTCTCTTTTCTCCTAAAATATCTCCCTATGGAATACTTTATATAAACTTCTCATCATGGTGATTTGTGGCATGTAGTTTTGTGTTGATTTCAGTCTTTTCTGCATATGAATAACATATGCCAACATATACAGAAATGTAATTTATGTCTTACTAATATTGAATGTAAGTTTAGTGTTTATTGGTATCTACTGAATTTTTCAGAATATTTTCTAAATTCCAACTCATGCCATCCCACATCAAAAAGACATCATCCATATATCTCATTCACAAAATTACGTTTTTCAAGTATATGGCATGTGCTCCTGACCAGGCAAATTATTTTATGAAATACATTGTCAAATTTGAGTAGCTGGCGGCAAATGCATTTCCTGTCATTGTCCCTCCGATTTGTGGATATATCTTTACTGAATAAGAAGAGATTATCTTAGGCACAGTTACAATCATTTCCACAATCATAATTGTATGGTTATGTCTGGTGATTGTGATTTGCTTCAGGAAGTCATGACATACTATTATTCTACATTCATGTGGTATTGATGTGAATAATGCTGTAACATTAATTGTTACCAGGAGGTTTTTTGCATTCAAAAAAATGTTCTGAATTTGATATAAGAAATTGGTGTCTTCAAGATATGAACTTAGATTTTTAACTGAGGGCACAAGTTTGCAGTCAGTATTTTTTACTTTTCTCAAGCAGGGATCCTGAAGCCCATACTAACAGTCTCTCAAGGTGATTCATCTTGTACTTATGTATTTTAGGTAAAAACTTGATCATAGGCATGCATGATGGGATGTGGTAATATCAAGAAGGTATACTAATCCACATCCAATATGCCATTTTATTTCCATATATCCAATTTATGGTCTAGATTAGTTTTCATTTATTGGATGGAATTTATATCCAAATGCTTGAAATAGTTTGCATCAGGAAGCTGACAATATACTGTTGCAGGGATTCTGCTCAGGAACAGAACTATGCTTGGGGTCATAGAAGATTGGCGTGTATGGACTGAGTCACCATACCACCTTAGTACCTATTAGCCCAAGAATGACTGGCTATAGCTCCTCACTTGCCCTCCAACTTTTCCAGAGAAACAAATGAATTGGCATCCCAGAACACCACGATCGCAAACCACTCAGGGTTCGCGGTAACATGACGCACCCTTTTGCGCTCTAACTCATACTTGTTCAAAATTAAATAAACAAGTGACATGAAGAACATTCTGAATATTTAATTAAACTATTTTGCCCTAAATTATTTGTGATGCATTTAGAAAACAAATGCATACTGAAAATGCTGTTAGTATGGTCAATAAGTTTTATATATTAAAAAAGCCCTGTCATGTTATCAGATAGAATATCCTAAACCTCCTTCCTTCTAATGAAGCTAAATGATTATATAGCAAAGATCTCTGTGATTAGTGGTGGACCCTATACCTTAGAATACACAGATGAACGCTCTACATCTCAGCTGATGTACCAATCATGTTCCAGAACCCCTGCTTAGTGTGTGTACTTAAACTTCTGTGCTTTGTTATATGACAAGACGTGTGCTCATGGACAGCAGCTGCATTCTCGTGTTATGTCTACGGGCTAGTGTCTGACCAGGGAAAATAAAAAAGGGGCAGCAAGCGTGTTTATATAGCAACATGTCCAAAAGAAAATGCAGCCTACAATGTGCACAAACAGGCCAACATAGAGAAAACTACAATGAGCCATGCAGAGAGCACACAAAGATCCCTCCTTCATGTATAATTGTCTTGAATTAATTATGTTGCAACGCTTATCTGCCAGTTTTACTATTAGAGTGTTACCCTTCTGGAAGTTGGTAATCACTTGCTATTCTTGATGTGCTAAATGTTCTTTTTTCTTCCTGTTAGCTTCAAATTATACCTTATCAATGGCATTCATCACCTGAGCTACAACTATATCAATCATATTCCCAGCTGGTGGTTTGTTCTTGAGGACACTCACACCTGTCCCTTTCATTGGTTTTCTTAGTTATTCAGTTGTTAAAGTTTTGTCATGTCCTGATTATGGATGTTCTGTATTTTCAAGCCTATATTCTCTGCAAATCTTTAACCATGAGGTTGGTGTGGAATTCAGTTTCATCTTGATACTTTTTCTTTCGCTTTGTAGATACTCTCTTAGTTTGATGTTATTTCACTCATTTCATTTTTCAAATGAATTTATTTGTGTTGGAAAATGGCCCTCTTTGTAGTGTCACTCTAAAATATCTTGCCTTCCTCTTTCTCTTTTTCTGAACTTGTGTTTGCCAACTCTGCACACTTTACCACTGCGAATCAGCAAATAACGTTTTTGTGTTCTCTCCCTTAAACATGGTAACATTGGCTCATGTTCAGCTGGCATATTTAATGTACTTATAGGTCCCTAGTAAAGTGCACTACATGTGCCCAGGGCCTGTAAATTACATGCTATTGGTGGGCCTGCAACACTGAGTGGGCCACCCACATAAATAGCCCCTTAACCATGTCTCAGGCCTGCCATTGCAGGGCCTGTGTGTGCAATCTGCTGCCACTTTGACCTGGCATTTAAAACTTGTCAAGCCTTAAACTCCCCTTTCATGCAAATATAAGTCACCCCTAAGGAAGACTGTTGACAAACCAAAAGGGCAGGGTGATCAGTAAGTAAAAGGTAGGACACGTGCTTTTATGTTTTACATGTCCTGGTAGTAACAAACAACTAAATTCATTTTTCACTGCAGTGAGACCTACTCCACTCATAGGCCAGTGTTGTGAAAATCTTCTTTGCTGGTGAAGTCAGTCAGATTTAACATTACTATTGTAGAAATTCCACTTTTAGAAAGTGGACATTTCTCTGCTTTTACTGCTCTGTGTGACTTACAATACACATCTGGTGTGGGTGACAGTTCCCCCTTGTGCATTCCTTCTAGACAGCCGCAAACACAGGAAGGGCTGGGTGTGATTGAGCACTCATCTACATTCTGATGGGTCTTCCCGGTCAAATGGGAGAAAGCAGCTCACATTTACACTTCAAGGGGTAGTGGCCTGACCCCACACTAAGGACTGGTTACCCCCCTACTGGTAGTCTGTAGCCATGGCTGGGCTGAAAGGGATGCTGGTGCACTTCAAAACCACTCTTTGAAGTTTCCCCTGCATCAAAGGCACATTTAGGTATACGTACTGGGTTTCTGACCCAATCAAATCAGACACTTCGGGACCTGCACAAAATATCTGTCAGAAGAAGTGTTGTGCTGCTTAAAGGACTCAACTGGATGATTTTTCTGGAAGGACTGATACCTGCGTGTTGCCCTACTGCCTGCTGTTTTCTAACTCTGTTGAAGAAGAGGCAGACTCTTCCTTCCCTCTGAGTGATCTCCAAGGGCTTGTTAGCTTTCTTCTTGTTCTTCTGAAGTCTCAGGAACACAGAAGATGTCCTGCAATTTTGCTGTGACTGTTGAACTCTGCTGTCTGTGAGTCATGCCCTTGCCTGATGTGCTTCACCAGTTATGGCGCACTACCTGCTTCTAAGTGCTTGATTGTATTTTTTTTTCAAAATGTAATTATTTACTTTTATTTAAAGAGTTTTATATAGCGCTGGCTAGACCCGGAGGTATCAGAGCGCTTTACATGAGAAACAACAATGAACAGGAAAAGTTCAACAATAACACAATAAATCCCAAAAAATAGGCAACACAATTAGGAGAGGAGAGAAAGGAGAGAGAAAAGTAGTGGAGGGGGCAGGGGAGGTGAGAGAGGGAGTATAAGGAAAGAGACAATACGGAGAGACAAAAAGAAGTCTGTCTAAAGACCGACTAGGTAGGTGAAGACCAAGGAAGGAATCCACGGCCCATCTCACATATAGCTAAACCACGTAGCTCCATCAGGCATCAGACAAAAAAGTTCAGTCTCATTACATTGAGAGAGGGGAGTAGGAGAGACATAAATAGAGGGAGGATGCGGTAGGAGACGACAGGAGGGACGAAAGCAAGTGCAACAATGTGGTTTAACAGTATAACAGAAAAACATCCAACAATTACACATTACATTAAACCATCAGCAATACATTAGGAGAGGAGAGGAAGGAGATAGAAAAGAAGTGGGGGGTCGGTGAGGTTAGAACGTGAGAATAAGGGAAGAGACAACCGTAGAGACGAGAGGAAGTCTGTCTAAAGATCGACTGGGTAGGTGATGACCAAGGAGGGAATCCACGGTCCATCTCCCCTATAGCTAAACCAGGTAGCTCCATCGGGCATCAGACAAAGCAGTTTGGTCTCAGGTGTCGAGGGAAGAGGTTCGCAGAAAAACAGGATGGGAGGGAGAAACGGCAGAAAGACAAAAGAAAATCTGCCCAAAGACCGACTGGGTAGGTGACGGTCGAGGGGGAAGTCCCAAAACCCATCTCCTCTATACCTATCAGGTAGCTCCACCGGACTATGGCCAAATAGCTAGGTCTCAATGGGAAACATTTAAATAACATGGAGGGCAAAATAAATGGAGCATAGAGGGGAGGGAACAGGGAAGGTGAGAAAGGGAGGATAGGGGAAGAGACAATAAGGACAGACGAAATGAGATCTGTCTAAAGGCCGACTGGGTAGGTGACGACCAAGGAGGGAATCCACGGCCCATCTCCTCTATAGCTAAACCAGGTAGCTCCATCTGACATCAGACAAAAAAGTTCAGTCTCAATACATTGAGAGAGGAGAGAAGTAGAGATATACATAGAGGGAGGAAGCGGGAAGAGATGACAGGAGAGACAAAAGGAAGTCAGGCTAAAGACCGACTGGGTAGGTGACGTCCAAGGAGGGAATCCCTGACCTGTCTCCCCTATAGCTAAACCAGGTAGCTCCATCGGGCATCAGACAAAATAGCTAGCTCTCAAATGACATGGGAAATTCACAGGTAAACAGGGTGGGGACTAGGGCATGGGACAGGTGTGGGCAGAGGTAGGTAGCAGGAAAAAGGAGAGGAGTAGAACAGGGAGGGGTAGGGGGTAGGTAGTTTGGTAAAAGTTCCCATGGATCTGCTGCGAGGCCTTCAGAAAGCAGGTCAGTTTCTTCACAGGCGCGACAGTGGGGTTCTCCATGCGGTGCCGCTGAGCGGGGTCCTCCTCCTCGGGCTGGTTCAGTGTTTGAGGCATTGCCCGGGGGGGTGGGGGTAGGTTTGGTGTCTGAGGGGGTGCGGGAGGGGTTATTTCGGTGTCTGGTGCGTTGCTCGGTTGGGGGGGTTGGTGTGGTGTGTGAGGCGTTACCGGGGGGGTCTGTTCAGCATTGCCCCCCCGAGGGTCTCAAGATTCCTGCATGAGATGACGAGGACCTTCCTCGTGAACCTCACGCGGGAAAAAGAGTGAAGACCGTGGTTGCAGGTTCGTGGGGGGTTCACTGGTGTTCATTGGGGGTGAATTTTCTTGTCAGCTTAGCTCGGGCGTCTGAGGTTGGCGGCCATTCCAGGGTCAGGCAGCCAGGGCTCCATGCGTGTTGCACCCCAGGGCCCCCATTCTGAGTCAGGGCCCCCATCTCAATGAAGTAGGTCACAGACGACCCACCGTGGAGGCTGCAGGTTCTTGGGGATGCCAAATCCAGTCGGTCGGAGTGCTTCAAGTGAAGCGTCCTTCGGGCGGCGGCCATTATGGGATCAGGCAGCCTAGGCTTCAGGAGCGGCGCGGCTCTGCTCCGTCTACGAAATGCCTCTGTGGCTGGTGCTCTCCCCGTAGGTTTCGGGTTTCCCCATCTTCTAACCTGGTGCCGGGTCCTGCGGGGCAACGGGTCATTGTTGTTCGTGCCGACAGGACGCGCTTAATGGATTTTGATAGTTTTGTTCTTGTTTTACTCAGATAAATATTCACTATTCTTCTAAACTGTTGTGGAGTCTTTTTGTGGTGCATTTACTGTGTTATTGTATGAGTTATTGCACAAATACTTTGCACATTGCCTTCTAAGTTAAGCCTGCCTGTTCAGTGCCACGCTATCACATTGTAGGCGCATGACAGTTTATGATTGTTTTGTGACTTACCCCGACTAAGATTGTGGTACATACATGGACAGGGTGCATACATCTGCCAACTAGCGACCACGGGGCATATTATCAAGGACTGGTGTTAAAATTATCGCCGTTTTATCGGCAGGAAACTGCCGATAAAACGGCGATAATGGGCTTGATAATATGCCCTTGTTAATTCCCATAGAAGCCCATGTTCTGATGTTAACATGGGCTTCTATGGGAATTAACAAGGGCGTATTATCAAGCCCATTATCGCCATTTTATCGGCAGTTTCCTGCCGATAAAACGGCGATAATTTTAACACTGGTCCTTGATAATATGTCCCCAAGTTTCTAACAATATGTGTCAATCTTCAGGTGTACTATATCACAGTGGGTTTTCATTCAAAATGTCTGTCTCTTTTTTAATTTGGCTTCTTGTTCTTTTGTCAATCTCCTATATGTTACGTTTATTAGTGCAATTTCTAGTTCTTTTCTATGTTCAGAACCTCTTGTTTCCCATAGCAGGTTTCCACTCTTTGTGTTTGTTCTCTTTTTCTTCCCTCATCTGGTCTTCCTTTTCCAGCTTCATAATTGTTTCTTCCACTTTTGTCTTTTTCATTGCCCCTGGTTGAGTTCTGGGAAATGTGTATAAGCTTCTTTTTGTCTAAAAAACACATATATTTCTTTACCATTTGGTACTTCTGATGCACTTGCTGGTGTGATTTGTAGTTTGCCACAGAGCTTCATAGAATTAAGCATAACATTTTTTCCACATTCTTGCAACTTTGCTTGTGATGTGTCATAGTTGCAGCAGGAACATCCTCAATCCGCAAGGTGCACAACCAACCTCAATTTAGTGGGATACAGACTTGATGTCTCTCCATTTATTAATTTCCTTTGTAGATAGTCTCTCCAGATATTGATTTCGCTTATTATATCTTGTTATTATGCCGGGGGGGAATGTGGTTGCCCCGTTTTTTAATCTCCGAACCTCCACATTATGTTTATTGCATGTCTATTGTGTTTACCTTTACTTCTGGAGACTGACCCTCTCTTGTTAGGCTTGTTAGAGAATATAAATATAGTTAAAACACAAATGTTCTTGGATTTAATGTTTTGCCTACAGCAGATTGTGCTCCAGCTGGTCCTTCATAAAAATAATTATTGTGTACCTTCTCTCTCTGGTGTCTGCTAGGATGTTGCAGTAATGTGGTTGCGCGAGAAAATATTAAGGTATCCCTGCTTCACTTATTTGACTCCAAAAACGACTCAGAAACTGTTAATTCACATTCACTCACATTGCTCATTCCCCTGCAGAGTATATTTCAGATCCAAACCCTCTGGCATTTGCTGCATTGACATATACTTCACTCAGCTATTCTAGGCTTTCCCTCACCACAAAAGTATATTCCAATCAGTGTTTGTCATCCTCTTATTTATGAGATACTGAGTTACTTCTGAATACATATTGGCCGGTATGGTAATAGCAAAATGGTTACATTTAGTGCTCCCGAATATGCAGGACTTCAATTTTGTGTCAAACACCCAATTCAACCTATAAGTGAGACCGGGAACCCTGTGCTTTTAATGGCACATCTGGGTGTTGCCAATCTGGTAATTTGTAAGGAGGACGTCACCACACCTTGGTCAAAATCTAGTCCACCTTCATATGTGCTTAGCGTAACTCCATATAGATAGAATTCTTGGAAAAATGGAGATGCCCTTTATCTACACCTGACTGTAATCATGTGCTGATATTTGTGCAACATTATTATGGTTTAAACTTTTTGGGATAAGAAAATCTATTACCAGCGCATTTAGGATCTGATTTGAAGTTTGGCAGACGGGTTACTCCGTCTCAGATGTGACTGATATACTTTTCACCCCAATACAAGTTATTTAAATCCAATGGCACTTGTAATAAATTCGACATAATTGTAATAGAACACTATCTAAATGAAAATGTGGCTATTATTAGGTCTGTTACAAGTTGAACCAATGCAAGGCAAAAATGTAAGGCAACAAGCAACACAAAGCTTTGAGTCAATTGTTTTTAACATACTGCCACACAAGTACCCCCGAATCCCTTAGTATAAAACCCCTCAAAGGGCTATATATAATCCTATTCCTTTGTGTTCTACCTGTTATGAAAGCAATCTTCCATGCATTTACATTAGTCCCAGGAGTAATTTCTGTACACTAGTGTAATCTCACATACTTTTTGTAATTCCATGTTACACTTGTTATTTGACATTCCAGAAAATTCACAATTACACCATGCCGCTTAATTATGAGCAATTTGTAGCAAAAATTTTGCATGTGCACATGCAACCAATTTGAACAGCCGATTGGACGTTAGGATGCATTTCATGCTAAAATATAGCACTGAATGCTGGGTTTTGCATTTTACATAAATAGGTGTCATTTTGTGTAACTTTTCCGAAATTTAGCATAATTGCACAGAAGCAAATTGTGCGAATTTCCCACACACCGAATTTAGATGGCTATGAACCTGCTCTTGTATCAAAACATATAGTGAGAGGAAAAAGTTGGTTCCATCCTCCCACGGCAATTTACAATGCAAAACGTAGGCACCCAGCAGTTCTAAAAAGTCTAACCCTTGCCTAGGAGAAAACACAACATGTTCTGGAAAATCTCATCCCACTGGGGTTACCTCTTGGTGGCATGCTTCATAATTGGATCCATCCCGTTCTGCTGCGGACCGGGGCGAGCTGCGAACTAGACGTTCACAGGAGCGCTTTTAATGACTATACAAATGACAGAAAAGATGATCTAGAAGGGAAGAATGGGGGCGGGGTGATTAAAGTCTTTTTTTTAACTACCTTGCTAGTAGGTTTGTTTTTTTATTCTGACCCCTAGGCAATAAGGTTAAAAGGCAGGGGAGACTTTAGGAAAAAAGGGGGTAATGTTCCAAATTCCTAATGGTTGACATGTTTCTAGCCATACCCCTATTAGCTGTTTTTCATGACCTAGGGAATTCACTATTTATCCTAATAGTCAACTACCTAGTTCCACTCCTGTTATCAACCTGCTCTTCCTACTGATTGTATGGGTGCACTATACTCATGGTATAAACACATTCATATGTATTTTTATTGTTTGTAGTGTTTCATGATTATTTAGATGCATTTATGTGGGTTATATTGGCATCGAAATGTAGTGTGCACATTTAAGTAGGCCTTTGTATGTATTAAATACATTTATAGTTCCTGCATATGTAATGTGCAGGATGAAATTATACTTGTGTAATGTAATTTGTATTTAGTTTAAGTTGACTGAATTGTAGGCCCACACTGTAGGTTGTTTTGAGTTTTGTTTCTCCTTGGTTGCTCAAGAATTATAATTAAATGAATCCTTTTTGTGTTCAAAGACAGTATGTTCTCATCGTACTGCAGGTGTTGGAATTCGCCCTCGTTATTCGTAGATTTGAGGAGATACCCAGAATGTCTTTGAAGAAGGCTGAAAGGTGAAAAGGGAGGACTCCTTTCGTGTCTGGCCTATCTGGGAACCAAGGCCACTGGAAGAAGTCAAATTAATTAAAGGCTTCTGTGAAAACTTACTGAAGGATGGTGCCAAGGAATATGACGTACTGTGGGTTGAACATTGTCTTTTTGTATGATGTTCAGGGACAGTTTAAGAGAACTTCTACTTATATCGGAGGAGAAGGAGCATCTTAGAACGAGCTCCATAGCATTAAGCTATCAGACCCATTTGACGTGAATACTTCTTCGGAAGTCAACACGTGCTGACACCTTTGGGATAGGATATTGGAAAATAGGTAGGACTCCCATTTAGAGCAGAGTAGGGAAAGATATATTTGGTTTTCTCTCAAATGAAAAGAGAATTGGACTCAGCTCCTGTCCTTTGTTGTATTTTGATTTTGGAGTTTATCATATTATGCCTCTTATACTGAATGAATTATATGCGTAGACTCTTCTCTGTATTGATTTTTACGTACTTATATACTCTTATATTGAGGTATGTTTATATACAATTATTTCTGGCCTTATAATAAATCCACAAAACTGGAATTTGGAGTCTGTGGTCTTTTTAAAGCATGTCTAATTGAAAGTATAATCTTAATTGGTTTTACTCCCCTTCACACTTTTTAGCAGGCAATAAAAAACCATCTGCCTTGAACTTAGTAGGGAAGGTAAGGAGCAAAATTTAGCCTCACCACTACGTATACCTTTATCTAAGTTTTCAAATGCTACACAGAGCAATATTCATGGATGTCATTTAGCGGTCGTCAGGGGTCACTGCTGCAACCCCTTGCATGTCCCTTGTGACCCATGGTCTGCCTTTGCGAACCCTAGCATCAGCAGTGGCATACTCAGTGGCAGGAACAGAAGCATCTTGTTCTTGTGGATGTCGGTGGGGGCTTCACTCACCTCATTGTTTGCCATTTTGTTTATTATACTAATAGTGAATAATACTACATTATTCACTATTAGTTTAATAAAACAATGGAGTGCGAATAGATGGTCTATGACTTTTCCTGGCAGCTGGGGTAAGTAAAAAAATACTTTCAAACGTATGTATGTTGTGTGTGTGCTTGAGGTTTTGAGTGTGTTTATGTAAGAGAGAGTGTGTGTATGTGTGCATGTGTAGGCAGAGTGAATGTATGATCTGAGTGTGTGTGTATGTGTGAATGCGTGTATATGTATAAGCATATGTATGTGTGAGTGAAATCGAACATCAAGGGGCATGTGAAGTCATTTCTGCCCTGTGGCATTTTGGTGCTTTGACGTCCATGGCAATATTATCATTGTGTCACAGTGTCACTGTCAAGCTGCTCTTCTGTGTTCATTATCGCAGCCATGGCAGTTTACTTCCTCTGCTCCCGACCGTAGGTACTTGTTTGAGCTTTCCCCTTACAAGTGCTTATTAGAGCAAACTAAATCCAGTCAGAAGCCCAGATGCCTGATCAGACACTGTAAAATTCAAATGCCTGATTTCTTAGAGAAACCCCAGCCTGAGATGTCTAATTGTAAAATGTGTGTTTGTCAGAATATTGGTACATAAATATATCATGTTGACAAATAAATATTGAACTCTATATATAGTTACAAAAACATGGCTCCACTGGGAGTAGATTTCTTGACCTCAGGTAGGGCGATATTTCTGTAAACAAAATGTAGGGCACTATTTTTGTCAGGCTACATTTAGCCGACACTATTCTGGTACCATGCATGCAAAAGAATCAATAGAGAATGCATTATAAAAGATATCTGTTAATATACATTAAACTTAAAAGGAAATTACATTTAATAATGTGACTTTTTATACCTATAATAATATGGATAAAGCAAAACACTTATCAAAACACAATGAGTGAAACAATGGACGAATGTGTCAAACGTGTTGCGATAACACTGAATGAAGTAGCAAAGCAGCTTTGGATGACTGAATGAATATGACATCGTTATCAGTTACTTGCCCCCACCGTTCAAGCAGTTTGATTGTTCCTGCTTCACATGCTCAAAAACATGCTCTGAGTGATGAAGTGGATTTCCACTGAATCTCCCTCCATAGCTGATCATCTTTACTGATGTCAATGAGATCAGATGTGGTATAAGATTGAGAACGTATATATTGAAGGAGACTGGACATCCTGGATGAAGAAAATGCCCTTCCATTTGAGGGAATTGAAACATGAGTTACATTCATTAGATCTCTCCTCGAAAATGATCGGCAGAAGTAATTTCTCATCCAGTCGATCCACATGGTGGAAGGAGTATACATTAATGGACAAGAGAAAATGGATTGCATGACTTGGGAATGATTTGCATTTACTTTTAGTGTATAGAGAAAAACGTCTCTCCCTTTCTGTGGCATTTATTGAAGGTGTAGAAAATGCACAGGTTGACGTATTAAGGAGCACATTTCAATCCTTAGCAAGCACGCCGCCATATCTGGAAATATGTTAGGAAAAGTGTAGCAGGTTTTGAACCCCTGTCCAAGACCTGTTTGCATCGCTGCATAATGCATCGCCCTCTTTCTTTTACCTAAGTGGAGGATGTAAGAAGTCTGGGGAATGGACAAGGGCCTTCTTTGTTATCTCTTCACTGCAGGTCACAGGTCTTTTGACCTGTAGGTCATTGTTTCATGTCCTGCCATGGTCTTTTTGAGCCTGTGAATGGCTGGCCTGAGCCTCAGTTTTTCTTTCCTTCTCGGGTAGATAGACTATTGAGTTGTGTTATTTATAGTATACCAACAAAGCAAGTCTAAGCATAGTTATTCATATTTTTATATGCTGTACAAAATCTATCGAAAAGATTGCATTGCATGCCAAATGAGCTCTGCTGCACCTTGCCGTCTTCTGTTTTGCAAACTACACGTTTTATATGAAACAAAGCAGTCTTACTCTATTCCTAATTTTAAAGACACCAAGTTTCCCTATCTGTATTCTCAGGTCTATTTCCATAGATTACTGTTTTGATTAATGTTATGCCCTGAAGATGTAATAGAAGTGGTTCTGTGTTGAAATAATGCACAGGACTGCCTTTGGTGATATTGCATTTCGTATATTTTAATCTTCTAGTGGCTGATAAAGTAGGAAGACTTGATCTTGTACTTCTTAGCATTTTATGAAATAAAAATACACAACTTCATTGCAAGAAAAAATGAAACCTACGGAAAAACACATTCTCTAATGTGCTTTGAGATTGAGTATGATGTGTTGGTGCCTGTTTGATGTTTGCCTTATTGAAAAATGTAAAGAAAAAAAGGGTTCTTTTTGGTGCTGAAGCAGACTGCTTCCCGTTGTGCTCCTGGTTAATAAACGTCTCATCTTATGCCCAAGAGCATGCAGGGAAGAGCTCTGTGAATTGTTGTTCTGAAGTGTCTAGCCTCAGCAGATGTTCTTGACACTGTTTCTTAACAACTGTACTGTTTGTTCTTCTGCACTGGTCTACAAATATGAAATGAATATCTTTCAAGTGTACCTTTTCACCTTCTACTTCAGTTATTTGCATTAATTTTCATCTGCAAATGGCCTGCTAAGGTTAAACACACGCTAGACTTCCTCAGAAAATCTGTTCCTGCTTGAAGAAACTATTTTACATTTGCCACTGTGTTACTCATCATATTTTATTTTTCATTCATTGTGGTAGTTTTAAAGTGAATGTATTTCTCTTTATTGTAATCCCTTTAGACCTAGAGCACTGAAATATTTGACAAATATCTGTGCCTATATTTTATTATATACCTGTAAGCAAACATTGTGTTTTTACCTTCAGGTTGCTATTAGATACTTTTCAACCATCTCCCTAACAGTTTAATTTTATGTGCTTTTCAAAACTAATACAACAGTGAAACTGTATATTTTTTTAAACTTCGTTCCTTTTTGTCTGTTATTCTCCCTCTTATTGCCTTAGCTTTTTCAATGGAAAGAATGCTTGAATGGTTGTTTGTGGGTAAACATCACTTACAACGAAACTTTTACAACGCACTACCATTACAACGCGGTCATTCCAACGCAAACTATTACAACGCATTGCGCTGGGGGGCGCTCTAGGATAGGGAATAGGTTCATTTACTATCCAATAACCTTCCCTAGTGTCCACGGGGACTGGAGTTGGAATAGTAAATTAAACTATTCACTATCCAACACCCAAAAGCGCTATGCGTTGTAATGGTATGCGATGTAAAAACCGCGTTGTAAAGGCAGGCTTTGTAATAGCCTGCGTTGTAACGTCATACATCCGTTGTTTGTGTGATGTTCTTAATAATTGTATCTTTGCAGGGCAGCATGAATGGAGAGCAGCCATAATGCATGGCGCTGTGCCTGGGAGTGTGCACTATGGCTAGATGCGTGCAGGAATGATGAAGTTTAGCGCAAAGGCCCATCTGAATACCCTTCCTTCTCACCTTTCTGATCACCGGGTGGTGTCGATCACTGGGTGGTCTCCAATTTTGCCTCCATTCTAAGGCATAAGCATGAGCGCTGGTGTTTATTGGTGACCTGTCGTGGAGAGCGACTAGATTTCTGAAGGGATCACCATTCATGCTTGAATATTAATGTGGTTTTACCTGCTGTGAGTTCCTTTTCCATAATCGCTCTGCAGGCCAGACATCTGTACAGAGCCTGCATTAGCACTGTTAGCGCCTGGTGCGACAATCTTTTTTCGTGCTTCCCCACATGACCTCTTCCTCACAGTCCCTCACTAGCACCCAGTAAAAGTGCCCCTCAGCTCTCCATAGCATAACACCTGTTCTCTAACTAGAGCAACTAGAGCAACTAAGCATACTCTTATCAGACCTAATTTGTATCACACAAGGTCTCTCAGCAGTGAGACCAAATAGGATCCAGCCAGAATCTACTCTCTAACAACAGGTCTCTCATTAGGAAGACAAGGCATACTTCAACTTGTTGTGGGGATTCTCCTCATACACAGAACTATGCACAAGAAAACAGGATCTCAGTAAATAGGGGTGTACCTCCTACCCCATTAGTACCCAAAATCCCAACCAACTAGCAATAGTGTCCCATTTGGGCGCCTACAAATACGAATGTTTAGACAACCCACCTCAGAGTCGCAGGAACAAGACAATCTTTCGCTCTCTCGTACTTGTCCACAATAAGAATAATCAGAGTCACCAAATAAGTTCAAAATGTTTATTTTCTCTATAGTGATTCATAAAACAGTATGCAAACCACGACCAGCAGCAAAATGCATAAAGCTAATACCATTAACATTGTTACAATACCATAGAACACAAAAGGAGTCGTCATTTTATAAAGACTGTGAAAAAGGCAAAATAACTGAATCTAATCACCTTCCTCCTGGCAGTAAGAAGTTAGTTTATATAACAGAAGATCTCTAGGCGTTGTTTGTAGACCGTGTAAGAAATATGGGGTGTCCCACGTTTACAGATCCACAGGACCTATAGTCTGATAGGACAATTTGGCGTGTGAAGGGGTGGTCCAGTGCGGATTTGGTAGCAATCTGACTCTAGTGTTTCCAATACTGCTTAAAAAAGAGGCTATCTGAGGTTGTTTGATAACATATGTAAAACATAGAATATAGAGCACTTTTGATATATATATAGGGTGACACTCGTATGAACTAATAACAATTATTAACAATTACAGTCGTGTAGAAAAAAGTACAAATTTATTTTTGTCATATACATAAAACATGTCATAATATTAAAAACAATGAAAAAAGCAAAGCAAACATCATGTTATACACATAAGGTTAAACATATAAAAACTTTTAAAAATATTTAGGGTACATGATATCAAGAATCGAGGATTCAAGTCGACGCGGCGTTTCGGTTTTCTTAATGAGACACCTTCTTCAGGACCGATTCTAAAAAGTTTGTTTAAAAAACATATAATTACCCACTGTTTATTGCTTTTGTATTTTTTATACAGTAAAAAACTTTCTACCTATTGACTGTAGGTCACTATCAACCTATCCGATTCTAAGATTTAGATCAAAAACATTCTTCTGTCCCCGTTAACAATAAGCTTTTTTTACAGCATCATGATATCTTTTAATATGATACACCTCTAAGAGTAGACATAATCAATGGTGGTCCAAATCCAAACTGGTGTCCTCCCCCTTACACACTTAGTGAGGACAGTATATTTATACCGTATTAGACATTCATTACCGGTTCTAGAAACTCGTATAAGTAATGTCTTAACCAATCCTTTGTTTTGGTATAGGATGGTATGAGGGAAAGAACGTGATGGTTCAATTAGCCCAATTGAGACTCCTTACCTTTGAACACATATCTTTCTGTTCTATTCCACTTGTTCCAATATTAGTGGGGAATATTATATCTGTGTCAATGAACAAAGTTGCCTCAGTCTTTTAAGATCTGTTGGCGTCCAGTCAATTAATTCCGGACGGGATTACCTAATGGGTGCAAAGGTATTATAAATTTCGTTGTCCCTAGTGAATCCTTTATTACATCAATTATTCAAAGCTGGCGATTCACTGTACCTTTTTTCTTTGGATGAAAAGGCCTTTAACACTGTGCGAGGAAGCCACCGTTGTATTCTTAGGTGTTGAGGTTCTTTAACAGATAAATTAATTCGGTAGATGAGTCAAATGTATTGGAAAAATTTAGTTGTTTGTTATTATTTTAACAACCAAAAAACTCACCGATTTTTGTGGTTGCAAACCGCTGCAGTAGGCTGCACCTTGTTCGTGAAATGCCCAGGTAGTTTTTTGAAAGATGCCTTTATGTCCTGGATTTCTTATTCCACCGTGCTCTATGAGTGAATTTTTAAGAATATACTTTGAGTGTCAGAAATACTTGTGTCTATTAGTAATTAGACTCGACATCTTGATAATTTAATGTTATTCTCACTGAGTTACAAGTATTAGTACTTTCTTATGGTTACTGGGCTATTAAATTATCTCAAGTTTTCAGTGAAGAATGGTTAGACACGTCTTTTTGTATGGACATTTTACAAAAACCCTTATCTGGGGACTGTGAATGTGCAGGCTTGTTACACTCTGTGTCGGGCTAATTGATAGTCACCAGACGTTATCGTGCATTCTAAACGGAAGTCGTGCTTACTCTGTTTTTTGCTTTCCCTTAGGGGGCCATTCACTACTTGAACACACGTCTTTTTAGTCCTCATTCACAACACCTTATTAGATGCGACATACCGTTCTAAGTTAGTCCGGCCTCCCTGCTCCTCGTCACAGCGTCTCCCGATATCCGCTTCGTTTGCGAATGCGTTTGTTTTTCGTTTCTGTTCTGACTGCTTTTTTATGAGGGCGAAATTGATTGGTAATTTACTAAGGATGCCACTGATAGGTTTAGATTCAGCCTATCCAAGTTCAGTTGCCGCGGCAACGGAACGCACATTGTGTTTCTATTCTATCGTTCTCCCGCGCTACAGCTGGGGTTTGCCCCATTTTGGTTGGCTGAGAATTGACCAATCCGTTCCTCGTTGCCCTGGTTTCCAGACGCAAAGGAACTTCGCGTTCGGTTCTCTTTTCTTAGGGAGGGTGGTTGTCTGATTCATATGCTATAATGGTTACGGAAATGCTGCTAATCAGCACTTCTCTGCCCCTTATTAAATTTGCATCGTTAGCTAGGTAGGCAGTAGGTGGAAATAGGATGAGTAATGCGCTGTTATAGTAAGTATCATGTATGCTGTGTCCATTTTGAAGCGCATCTATGACGTATTCTACTATGTATATGGTACCCTGTATGATGTGTTATTAAAAACTGAGTAAGAAATCTGAACATTAAATAATAGGGTATAGAATTAAAATTAAAAATTAAAAAAGCCCGATCATGTATGTGTGGAAAAATAACTGCGGAGGTAGTGCTTTTTATGCCGGTTGTCTAGATACTTTTAGGTTTGGTCTGTATGTCGATGCTATTTGGTGCAGTATTATTCATTCATGTTACCACACAGCTTAAGGGACCATTTCTAGTCTAACCTAATTAGTTAATGCACAATCTGTTCCCAGTCTTCTCTGCTGTTGAGACCACATCTAACGCTATTAAATCTTGACATAAAGAACTGTTCTCTTTTTTTCCTCTTGGCATTTGTATTGCCTCCTCTGCTGTTTAAGGTTATAATTTCGAGCCCACACCATTTCAGATCATCTACTTTGTGGTTTGCTTGCTGCCAGTGGTCAGTAAGGGGGGCACCCTTTCTCTTATTCCTGATGGCTGATCTATGTTCATTGAGGCGTACTCTTATTTCTCTAGATGTTTCTCCCACATAACTTAATTCGCAGGGACATTGAATTAAGTATATCAGATTTTTTGAGCGACAGTTAATGACATTTTTGATGTGAACCTTAGTTTGCTTTGTAGTTATGGGGTTTCCTTTTATAATATTCGTGCAGTTAACGCAACCTTGGCATGGGAAAGTTCCACTAGGCAAAGGTGCATTGTTTATGCAGGGTTGGATTTGTTGTCTTTTTTCTCTGTAGGTGTGCACTAGCTTATTCCTAATTGTGATGTTTCTTCGAAATGAAAACATCGGCTTAGGGAGTTTTTCTTGAGCTTTGTTCGTGATCAGATGCCAATTTCTGTTTACTATGTTCTTAATTTTATTGCTAATTTGGCTGTAGTTTGTTACAAAAATTAAGGGTTGTGTTTGAAGAGTTGGCATAGCCTTTTCTTCAAATATAGTGTCCCGATTGAAGTATTTGGCTCTTTTGTATGCTTGACGGATTAAACGTCTGGGGTATCCTCTCTCGAGAAACTTCGCTTTTAGGACATCTGAGTGTTTCTCGTAATCTCTCATGGTGGTGCAATTTCTTTTTAACCTTAGGAACTGACCAAACGGGATGTTGTTTTTTTGACAGGTAGGGTGATTGCTATCGAAATGTAGCATTGTGTTTCTGTCCGTAGTTTTTGTAAATAGTTCCACATTGAGTCTTCCATCAGTGTGTTTGATGATTATGTCTAGGAATTCGCATTGATCACGATTTTGGTGTGAGGTGAATTTAAGATTTGTATCACCTAAATTCAACCATTCCAAAAATTCCACCAGCATGGCTGATTCCCCTGTCCAGATAAAGAAAATGTCGTCTATATATCTAGACCACTCACTTATGTTATCAAAGAAGGGTGCATGTACATTAAAAATATGCTTCTCTTCAAAATGGGAGACGTACAGGCAGGCCAGGCTCGGAGCACAGGTGGCCCCCATGCTCGTGCCCTTGACCTGCCTGTAGAAGTCATTCCCAAACAGGAAGATGTTGTTCTTCAAGACCATAGTGATACAGTCCACTATGAATGATTGGTGTGCTGTTAGGTCTTGTCCTTCGTTAGATAGCATCTCTATTATCATCATGATTGTATTGTCTTGTGGGATGTTTGTATAGAGTGCCTCTATGTCTAAAGTTACTAAAATTTGAGTATTAGGGTTAAAGTTGAGGCACTCTATCTTTTTGATCATTGATGTAGTATCTTTGATATAGCCTTTTTGTTTGACCACGAGTGGTTGTAGGAACACATCAGCATACTTGCTGAGTGGTTCGGTTAGTGACCCTATGCTCGACACAATGGGTCTCATGGGAGGGTTCTCTATGCTTTTGTGAACCTTTGGGAGGCCATATAGTGCGGGGATGACTGGGTTTGTGTTCATAAGGAACGCATACTCCTCCTCACAGATGATTTCATCCTCTTTGGCATATCTCAGAAGCCTCTGAATATTGTCTTGTAGAATGGTCCATTCATTTTTGTTGGATTTGCAATAATGGTCGTGCTTCTCTAGCAAGAGATTAATCCTGTTTATGTAATCTGAGGTGGACATTATTACAATGCTGCCGCCTTTGTCCGCAGGTTTAATTGTGAGGTCTTCTCTTTGTTCTAATGTTTTTAAAGCTTCAGATTCTGTTCTACTTAGGTTGTAGTTGATCCAATTTTTTTGGTTTAGGAGGGAATCTATACTTTTATCTACCACTCTTTCAAAGGCCTCGATGTCTTTGTTTACCATGCTGAGGGCGGGGGTCCAGGCTGATTTATTTTTTAACCCAGATTTGTTAGCACTGGGATGCTTTTCCTTGCCTTCGAAGTAGATGTTGAGCCTTATTTTCCTAAAGAAACCCTGTAGGTCTCTTTCTAGTGAGTATCGCAAAGTAGCCCGGTGGCAGAGGGCACGCTAGCGACTGTTGGAGCGCTGCAGGAATTTTATTTTACTTCTATTTTAATTACTCACTGCACTCTGCTGATCACTAGCAGTTCCATCGGCCTCTCGACCTGTGTCCGTTGATTGCTAGCAGGCACATAAAAATAATTTTTAATCCTCCCCTCTTCCTCCCTGCTGAGTACTAGCAGGCGCATTTACCTTTCAATCCAGTAATCCTTCGTGGGCTGACCGCTTCACGGTGCTCACTGGTGGCGGCGGGCGCCATCTTTGGTTGGGTTGGTCGGCGTGCTACACCTTCGCCACACCCCCCTCGTCACCATACTATTTAGGACCCGCCTGTCTCCGCATCCTGTGATCGCAAAGTAGCCCGGTGGCAGAGGGCACGCTAGCGACTGTTGGAGCGCTGCAGGAATTTTATTTTACTTCTATTTTAATTACTCACTGCACTCTGCTGATCACTAGCAGTTCCATCGGCCTCTCGACCTGTGTCCGTTGATTGCTAGCAGGCACATAAAAATAATTTTTAATCCTCCCCTCTTCCTCCCTGCTGAGTACTAGCAGGCGCATTTACCTTTCAATCCAGTAATCCTTCGTGGGCTGACCGCTTCACGGTGCTCACTGGTGGCGGCGGGCGCCATCTTTGGTTGGGTTGGTCGGCGTGCTACACCTTCGCCACACCCCCCTCGTCACCATACTATTTAGGACCCGCCTGTCTCCGCATCCTGTGATCGCAAAGTAGCCCGGTGGCAGAGGGCACGCTAGCGACTGTTGGAGCGCTGCAGGAATTTTATTTTACTTCTATTTTAATTACTCACTGCACTCTGCTGATCACTAGCAGTTCCATCGGCCTCTCGACCTGTGTCCGTTGATTGCTAGCAGGCACATAAAAATAATTTTTAATCCTCCCCTCTTCCTCCCTGCTGAGTACTAGCAGGCGCATTTACCTTTCAATCCAGTAATCCTTCGTGGGCTGACCGCTTCACGGTGCTCACTGGTGGCGGCGGGCGCCATCTTTGGTTGGGTTGGTCGGCGTGCTACACCTTCGCCACACCCCCCTCGTCACCATACTATTTAATCATCTACTATGCGTCAGCGCAGCGGACGAGCGCAGCGGGCGGGTCGTAGGCGCGCCGGAGTTGCGCCTGAGTTAAGCCCGTCTGCGCCCGTCCGCGACAGGCCGGGGCACGGGGCCTGTCACTCTGCCCCTCTTGTCATCAGCTACCCCCCTGCCACTTTGCTCTCACTCCGTCACTCGCGCCCTCCAGCCCTTATCGTGCTAGAGCGTATCATCTCTCTCGGGCTGTGCAGATCCTCTTTTATTCAGTCATGCCCTGATCTGCCATCCCATCAGCTGCTTGATGTTCCACTTCCCCCTGTCCCTCGGTCCCCCTCCCCCGCCCCCACCCCTCATTGCACCTCCCAGTCTACCATCGATGCGATCCTCCTGAACACCAGGTCGGCAGTCGCCCATCAATTAGAGCTATTCCACCTGCTTGATTCCTGCCAACCTCATCTGCTGTTTCTAACAGAAACTTGGTTCAGGGATGACTCTCTTCCGAGTCTCCTAGCCATGCTGCCCCCGACCTACGCGGCTATCAGAATGGATCGTCCTGGGGGAAAGACAAGTGGAGGCGTCGCCCTGATTACCCACATCGACTCTCATTTTACCATTCTTCCCTTCACTCCCATTCCCGCTGTGGACTGTCTTGTAGTCCGCTCCATTTCATTTGGGGTTCCCCTGACCTGTGTCTTGATCTATCGTCCCCCCCTGTCCACTCCTCACTTTCTTGGTTCTATGGAGGACCTATTGGCTACGCTTGTAGTGAACAACCCCGCAGTCCTGCTCCTCGGGGACCTAAATTATTGGCCTAATGACCCGGCCGAGGATGCTAGATCTAAGGAGTTCACTACTCTGCTCACCAGCCTTAATTTCCTTCCCCAGCTTTCTATGCCCACCCACTCCCTTGGTCACCAGCTCGATCAAATATGGACTCTTAACATCCCCACCAACTCCCCTATCATTTCGCCCTGCCCATGGTCAGATCACCATCTGATTTCCTTTGCACTTGACCTCGGACGCCCGCCTAAACCCCCACTGCCCAAAAACACCTGGCTTAGAAAGTGGGATAAGGCTGACCTCCCTGATGTCTGCTCTTCCCTTGCGGCTTCTTGCCCTGAGCTCAACGATCTACCCCTCTCCTCTCAACTCACAGCCACTAACACCTGGTTACTACAGGCATGCAACCGCATTGTTCCCCTCAAAAAAGTCGCCATCAAGCGAGCTCACGCCGCCAACAGGTGGTTTTCTCCCCTCCTTAAAGACAAGAAGCTGGCGGCGCGTAGAGCAGAACGAGTGTGGCGTCGTAATTACTGCCCCCTCCTCAAAGCTAAGTATCACCTTGTCCTTAAGGAATACAAACAAGGCATTTTAACTGCTAAAGCCGAGTACTTCTCTGGCAAAATTCTAGCAGCGGAAAATCAATCTAAAGAAATATTTGCCACAGTACATGAACTTGCTGCTTCCGACAGGGTGATCTCCAAAATCCCCCCCTCCCAGTTACTTTGCAACTCTCTCAACTCTTTCTTCATTGAGAAAGTGGCCCTCATTAAGGCTAATATTCCTTCCTCCTCTTCCACTCCGCTCATTATTCAACCGCTCCCTGTTGTCCCATTCCTCACTTCTTTTCCCCCCCTGACACGGGAAACCCTTCTCCCTTTACTGGCTCGGGTCAAATCTGGATCTCCTCATCACATCGGCCCGGCCTTCGCCCTAAAAGAGATCTTCTCTAGCTGCTATTCCCCCCCACTCACTCTCATCAACCACTCCCTCACCTCAGGTATTGTCCCAACTGCCCACAAATCAGCTGTCATCATTCCCATCTTAAAAAAGGCAGGCACTGATCCATCTTTGCCTGCCAATTATCACCCCATCTCCCTGCTTCCCTATTTGGCTAAGGTCTCAGAGGCTCATGTCACCCGGACCCTGAGTTCCTTTGTGGAGTCCACCGGCCGCCTCTCCTCCTGTCAGGCTGGCTTTCGTCCGCTGCACTCAACGGAGAAGGTGGTAGTGTCAGTGATGGACAAACTGAGGGAGGGCATTGACACCTGCCTCCCCCAGGCCCTGGTCCTCCTCGATCTGTCCGCCGCGTTCGACACGGTGGACCATGACATCTTACTGACCCGTGTCGAGGCGGCGGGCATTCGGGGTACGGCCCATGCTTGGCTCCGGTCTTTTCTAACTGACAGGGAGCAGGCCGTCCACCTGGCAGGCTTTGCTGCCCCCCCCCCGTAGAGTGACATGCGGCGTTCCTCAGGGCTCTTCTTTGTCCCCCTTGCTATTTAATTTATACATCTCACCCCTCATTTTTTCTTTACAGCAGATGGAGGTCTCGGTGTTTAACTACGCCGATGACCTCCAACTTATCTTTAACCTTTCCCATTCCCCTTCCTCTGCTTGGAATTTCCAGAGGGTAATGCTCTTCATCCAAAATTGGATGAACTGCAACCACCTCAAGTTAAATCCCGACAAAACCGAGTTGGTTTTGACCGGGGGTGGTTGCAGTCCTTGGTCCCCGTCTTTCTGGCCTGATTCACTGGGTTCCCCCCCCTCCCCGGTTTCCAAGGTCAAAACCCTGGGCATCTTCATTAACTCCCAGCTCTCGCTTCACACACAGGTCTCATCGGTGGTGTCTTCTTGTTTTTTTTCCCTCCGCACCATCCGTAAGGTTTCCCGTTTTTTTTCTGTTTCTGCCCTGAAGCTCATTCTCATGGCCATGGTGCTATCGCGCCTTGACTACGGGAATGTGATTTACAACGGGGCCCCTGACTACTTGATCCGCCGACTGCAGCAGATACAAAATCAGGCCGCCCGCCTGATTTATGGACTTCCCAAGTTTCATCGTGCTTCCCCTCTGTTGCAGTCGCTGCATTGGCTGCCGGTGAAGGAGAGGGCTCTCTTCAAGTTGGGCTGTATGACCTACCAGGCTAGATCTGGCACTGCCCCTGCCTTTCTCTGTGAGATTATATCCCCTTATCTCCCGGCTAGAGAGCTTCGCTCCTCCCACCAGGCTCTTCTGACAGTTCCACGCTTTAAGAAGAAGAGGTCTGGTGGGACGAGATTTGCGGTTTTAGCCCCCTCCTTCTGGAACTCCCTCCCTTTTGCTCTCAGAGCTTCCTCCTCATATGCTGAGTTCCGCAGACATCTCAAAACCTTCCTGTTCCCCAGCCCTCCAGCAGTATAGCTTCCGTTCCCTACCCCTCTGGTTCTTCGCTGTCTAGCGCCAGGAAACCGCCCCGGTAACAGTGCGCTCAATAAATTCATTAAAATTCAAAATTCAAATTCAAAATTCAAATCTATCAATGGGGGTGCATAATGCATATCCTAATCCTTTTTCTAAGAGGCTTGTTTGTGATGGAGTAAGTGTATGTGTAGAGAGGTTAATGATAGCTGCCTTTTCTTGTTTGTTTAGTCCCAGGTTTTCTGACTTCTTGTCCTGGGACGTTGAGGGAAAAGGGGCTGTGTGTTGTGGTTGCCCCGTCCCCTTCCTCTCCCTCTCTGCTGGCCAAAATTCTGATGTCTTTGCTCTAAAAAAGACAAACCTTCCCTGTTTGGGCCTGATGGGATGTCCCTTTCGTTGGTGTTTCTTTTCTCACTAGTTTGCTCTCCCTCTGAGTCTGTACTAGTGTATGATGTATCGAAGAAACGCACCTGTTTTTTTGGGAAATTGCGAGGCTGATGTTGCCACGGTTTGCGTTGTTGATATTGCTCCCTTGGGCGGTCATAAAAGTCTTTTTGTAGGTACGGATAAACGTACTCGGGGTTGTAATTAGAGATGTCTTTTCTGAGTTTGTTGCTTTTTTTGTTTGCCAAATAGTCACTATACCCTGCTACATCATTTTGTATCTCGCGCAGTTTAGATTTTGCATCATCTAGAGCTGTATTTTCATTGAGTTTTAATTCTAGATCTTCGATTTCTTTCCGTTCGAAAATCAAAACTTCCTGTGCTGTCTCGATAATTAGGAGCATCCAGTCTCTACTACAACGGTTTGCCACCAACGTCCAATTTTCTATAACTTTCTTATTAGCGATGAAAATGCCAGGCTCGTTGGTGACTTGCAACCCTTTGGGTATAATACCATTTTTGCAATACTCCACCAAAAAGTCTGCATGTAACTCTGCTCTTACTACATTCTTTTTCAGGTTCCATAATATCCGCCATTGTTCTTCGTCACTTTTGTCTAGTCTGACTGCCGTGGTATTTTTTGTTGACTTGTGGATAAGGTTATTGAATTGATCTTCCGAAAAATTATATGTTTTAATGCCCTCCATTTTCTGGTTAGGGTTGAGTTTTGGTTCAATACAATCACCCAAAACGATGTCCTATATATTGGGCAAAGATAACGGAAATTACCTCCCCAGCTGACAAGCCGAGATACATTCCCCCTAGTCCCTGACAACTACTCACAGGGGGCCTCCTCAATAACTTTTTCTTATAACTCGGGTTGTTTGTAGACCCCCTTCCTGAAAGCCTAAACGCAAAGGTTTACTTCATAGGAACAGCAAAGGTCAGCTCCATGGAACGACTTTCTTCAAATGTGTTTCAAAAACATGCAACAACGCTATATCAAAGCACGATTCTTCCATATTGCAGCTGTTGGTAACAAGATTTGTCTAGGTTTTTTTTGTAGACACCTCTCAACATCTCCCAAGACTGCTTGTTCAAAGGTAAGCACCTCATTGGGTACCATGCCTCCTGAGGGTGTGAAGGTGGATTTTGGGTGGAGTACAAGCTTCTCAGTTGTGAACAATAGATCCCGGTGGTGACTCTTATGGTCAAGGCATCCACCAGACATTTTGCTGTGTTAATTATTAAGATGAGCCAGTCCCTTGTGAATTTCCATGCTAACAGGAACCAGTCTCTCTTGAAAATAGGGTGTTCCAGAAAAATGCATGGGAGATTCGTGACTGTCATACCGCTGGGAGTGACACTGGCACACAAGTATTCAGTCATCAATGCACCATGTAAGGTAATCTTAATGAGTTGCCTTTTCATTAACATTAATGAGGACCAGTCCTCATGAAGGCCACCTGTGGCACTACTGCGCTCCATGCTGAGAAGTGATGGAGCTTTCAGTATTTCTAATATCATGTCATCATCAAAGCTCAAAATAGGTGGTGATGGTTCATAGAGCTTTAAGCCTACAAATATCAAGAAGTTACGAATAAGAAGAGGAGGGAGCAGGGGAATGGCGGTAGAGTGGGGAGAGATCACAGACAACGATTCTGCTACTAGGTGGAGAGCAAATGTGTTCCTCCTGAAAGGAAATAAAGTCCCATGGCTGTATAGCTGTATTAATAATTAATGCAAGAAAGGGGGGCCTCGGGCAAATTTTGAGGTCCAGCGCTCGTGCCCCTACAGCTATGAGAACAAGAGTGTTCAGTTCCTGAGAGGGTGTCTAGGTCTAGTATGAGTGGTAGGTGGAGGGGAGTGCTCCTTATAGGAGCAAGGTCCCTCCCACACCCTAAGGGGGTTCACGCTTCATCGTCGGACAGCTCCTCGTTGGGCCAGCGCAACAACGCCCAATGGGCCCCTCAAGGAGGCTCTTTAATGGAGGTCTTTTCTTTAGTGCTGATGAAATTTGTGAGAGTAAGTAAACAAATGTGAGTAGAATGGGTGAGGGAAGTGTGTATTAAAATGACTCAGGGGATCCATAACAATAACTCAGTTTTAATAATAGGGTTCCTTTGTCATGGTTAAAAAAACACACTGCGCTTCGACTCTGTAAGTAATCAACTCCTACCCGATAAACCCCCTACTGACCACCCCCTTTTTTTCAGCTGCCCTTCCTCACACACACTCAGGCAGCTAGATGCCGTGATTATTTACAGTCCCTGCTGCAACCTATTGTTTTTCAAATTCATTCCATGGTAAGGTAGCCTCCACTTCCTCATCCAAGAAAGGCGGCGATGGAGACATATTGGCCATAACCCATGTTTGAAGAGAAAAGAAAGTAACACATTACTGACACTACGAGATTCTAAGAAAAACCACACCTTCAGGTGTGGTTCCACTGTTATCTGACCCCACCCGAGGGCGTGTCTCTAGAGCACGAAAGTAAGGAAGTACTGTATAGAGGATCACACCAACACAGGAATCGTTAGTAATGCAGGCTGTCTTAGTAGTTTTGTTCTCTCCGCTAATCAGAAAAAATACCAATCCTTCAACTTCGGAACGCACCCGATCAGTGCGACATGGTAAACAAGAAAATCTGCTGCAATTTGCTGTAGTTCCCTCAACGCGGGCGCGCTCTTAATCTCCACATGCCACATGAGAGAAACAGAACGTAAAGGAAATTCCCGACAAGGCGAGTCTGCCTAATCCTCCCAACGGACAGCGCTTGCCAGGTACTTAACACAACACCTTGAATGAAATTTGCTGCCGAGCAGACTAGAGAATTACATTTGTGAGATCGCTGGCAATTGCAGCACCATACAAGCTCTCTGCAACACTTTTCTTGACATACCTCTCAGAGCACACTAGTGGTCGCTCCTTCAGTAGGAACTCTCCTCAAGAGCACAGAGCAAGTTACATCATACGAGAAGGCAATTGCTGCTACCAAAGTTGCAGCTGCACCGGAGCCGATACTACATGGAGAACAAGGAATCTTCGCATTAATCAGTATTAAGTGAGCTTACCACAGCAGCTTGCATGTCTCGCTAACTCATAGGGGAGTGATTGTGCCACTGCCCCTAACGCAACTGGGTTCAAATCATCGCCAGTGTAATTTATTTATTTATTTATTTATTATAGTGTTTTGTATAGCGCGAACAAGACCCGTGGGTATCAGAGCGCTTAACATCGAGGTAGGTTACAGATTGACAATATAATATCAATTATAAAAACAAACAGATATGAGGTAGAAGAAAATATGGCTATGAGGGGGTGACTAAATATATATATTCCTAACGCATGTGTAATTAGCATTAAGAGGTGAGTAAGGCTTAGCTTATGTCACGGTTCATATAGACAAACAAGGTGAGGTAGAGGTTATATAGTTTTGGCTGTGAAAAACAGTTATAAGTTCACATAGACATGAGGTAGCGATAAGGATACAGCCGCGGCTTGTGCGTGGAGTCAGTCACTTGTCAATGATTAATCTTCATAATATTCATGACGCGGACCACCCTTCTGCTGACGTAAATATTCATACCAGCGATCCGTCGGCTTCCCTATGCAGGGTATTTATTCATCATAAGGCTCTTCAATTCCCGTTTGAATGTTACAATATTTTGAATCTTCCTAATGCTTGGAGGGAGTGAGTTCCAGACTCTGGGGGCAGCTCTAGAGAACGCTCGATCATAAGTCTTTATCTTTCGGAAAATGGCTGGCCGCTACAGCAGCTCCTTGGCGCTTCTAGTTGGTCTGTTCCCTCCCGATAGCTTAATTTTCTTGGCTAGGTATCTTGGCGTGTTATAGTGAACCGCTTTGTGGGTAATACATGCTATCTTCATTTGAATTCTGGCCTCATAAGGTAGCCAGTTTAGTGCTTTCAGGTGAGGAGATATATGATCAAATTTCCTAGATCCAGTGATGAGTCTTGCCGCTGCGTTGAGAAAAGCTTTTAGTGGTGCTGTGGATGGTTTAGGTAGGCCAGCTAATGTGGAGCAACCATATTCGATCCTAGAGATAACTAAGGATTGTATAGCCAGTTTTAGATCCGCCTCTGAGATGAATGGTTTTAATTTTCTTAAGTAGTTCAAGTGGAAGCGGGCACTTTTAGCCATTGAATTAATGTGGGCTTTCATGTCAAGGTTCTCATCTAACGTGATTCCTAGTGATTTAGCTGAGTTGACTAGGGTTGGGGTGCAATTTAGCGCAGTCACCAATTTGGTCCATTCCTTTACTTCAGAGTGGCTCCTTGGAGGTGAAATTAGCAAGAATTCTGTTTTATGGGCATTTAGTTTCAGATGATTAGTAGTTAACCATTGCAAAGCCATCTTGAGTGTCTCATTCATTAGATCAATGTCATCAAGGGAGGCGATCTTTAAGTATATTTGCGTGTCGTCTGCATACATGTGATAGGATATCTGTGATTTTCGAAGAATATCTGTAAGAGGTTCGACATACAAGTTGAATAGATCTGGGGATAGCGTTGAACCTTGCGGGACCCCAATTGCGTTAGGGCAAGGGGGTGAGATTGCTTGGTTAACCAGGAATCGTTGTGTTCTGTTCCGTAGGAAAGAATTGAACCATTTCAGCACATTTCCGGACAATCCCATCCTGTCCTGTAGCCTGGTCAATAGTGCTTCGTGATTTACCGTGTCAAATGCCGATGACAGGTCGAGGAGAATCAGTAGGCATGCTTGATTTTGGTCTAGGGCTTGTAGCGCGTCATCGACAATATGCAGGATCGCTGTTTCCGTGCTATGCCCTGCTCTGAATCCTGATTGGCATTCGTCTAGTAAGGAGAACTTGGTGATGTGTTGACTCAATTGGCTCTGCACGCATTTCTCAATTAGTTTGGCCAGTAAAGGGATGTTGGTCACTGGTCGATAGTTATTCGGATCTGTTGCATCCGCTGTCGGTTTTTTGATTATTGGCACTACTTAACCTGTTTTTAGGCAGTCAGGGAGGATCCCTTGTGCAAGTGAAGCGTTTATTATTTTGGTCCAGATTGGAACCACAATGTGGCTGATTTCTCTTACACACTTTGCAGGTAAAGGGTCATGATAGTGGTTGTTCGGTCTGATTTCCGATAGCGTTTTGGCGATCTTGTCCTGGTCATATAATTCAAATGTGTCCCAATTTGCTTTATTTTTTGTCTTAATACACTCTGTTGTCATGAAGGCCTCGCTCGTAGGCAAAGATTGGGTCGGAAGGTTAGCCGCGGCGCTTGTGAGCTCTACCTCTAGCGATTTGGTCTTCTCCGTGAAAAATGTGGAGAATTCCTCGCAGCTTAAGGGAGTTTTTGAGTTCTCTTGAACCGATTTGGCTAGTGATCCAGCGGCCTATAGAAAATATATCATAAACAACGCTACCCAACTTCATAACCTATAAACAAAATTCTATACTAAATATGGACCCATTTATAAACCTGACATATTTTGGGCCTACTGAATCAGGTGGTCAGTTTAAATCTATATACACATTATCTACAAACTATATACATTTTATACATCTGCGGAAAGAATATTGTCATTAGAATAAAGCATAACCATTTAAATGACCACCATTGGCGACGAGATCTAGCTAATAGTAACCTACACTTCTGAATAACCAAGACCAGCTTGTTTGTCAAAAGTAAGATTTTATTTACTAAATTATGGTATATAAGTTGATAGTTTTATAAATGAATTTTATTTGCAATAAAGCAAACATGATGGTAAGAAATATGAGAAAAATACAATTTAAGCAAATGGATCAAATTTAAAGTGAATATATAAAGTTTAGCATTTCTAAAACCTAATTCCCTAACTGAGCTAAATAGATAGAAATTAAAGTAAAGTTCTTTGAGGATTCTTACGTGCTCCACGCAAAGTCCAGCAGCACTTCACCCTCATCGGAAAGTCAGAAAGCAGCAGTCAGCCCATCCCTAAGGGCATGACTTTTTATACCTTTCTACGCTAACTAAACTAGCAAAGGAAAGTTTTCAGAAATCTTCGACGTCCCATTGGCTGAGAGTGACAAGTGACATGTCACCCACTTTCCAAAAAGTTCCATTACATCAAGTTTCATAAAGACCATTGTCTCTTCCACGTGAAGCCAGAAGCTTCCTCATATTGCAACAAATGTATTAAGTCATTCTCGCAGCGTCCATTGACTTTCACTAGACTTCCGCGGATGCCAAGTTAAGGCTGACAAAATGTTCACTTTCGACCTTGGCCATGTCCGACAGAATGATGGCAGCTCATCAGTTTTTGCTTTGTGAATGCAGCTTTAATAAACGCTTTAATTCAGAATGGGCGTCTCGTGACTTTTTGCAGAATTACAAGTCAGCTTTTTCTCTTCGACTCAAGTGACTAGGCCCAAAAGCAGGCAACTTATGATTTCTAATATAAAACAAACACAAGGAAAGTATTAATGTAAGAAATAATGTAGATTCTGTATCCACCCCTTGGTTCACTAATTAATTAACCAACCCTTATTAATCTAATGTTACCTAGCCATTGCAAACAAATAAAGCAGCGTTTATATCTACCAGTCTCCGTTATTCCATGAGACTCATATGCACCTAGAATAGTAGAAATGACATCACACAGACAAGGAAAAGCAAAATAAGCACATGCTTCTTTTAAGTTTGCAGCAGTTAGTAATGACAAAAACGAAAACAATAATTATTTTTATTATTTTGCACGAACAAAAAGATGCAACAATTATGCACGTTTATGAGCACACATGTTAGTCCCCCCATGTGTAAAGTTTAATCTAAGTTATATTAGCACGACATATCACAAATCATTAATATTATTATTCATGTTATGGAAATGTGACTTCACGAGATTAAACAAAATTTTGTTTTCTATCTCGCTCCATCAACTCCCTCATCTGGTGATTAACAAATCACCACACCAGCACTCAAAATTTTGATAATTTAAATTTCTAAGAAATCGATTCAAATTCATTTGTATCAGTAAACCTAAAAGTCTGTTTCTGCATAATCTTTGCAATTAACATGACGCTCTCTATGTAACTCCTGTAACTCGATCTCCCTTTCTTCTTCTTTTCTGAGTTTATAGATTCTTTTCTTTTCTTTCAACTGTTTCTTTCTTTTATGTAACAAACAACCTAATTTGGTCAAAATAAAAATGAATACTATTATAATCAAAGGTGCCAGAATCTTGCCAAGAATTGAACTTCCAATATTATGAAACCAGTTTTTAATTGCTTGAAACCTTTTTGAAAGTTTCCCTGTAAAATCATCTTCTTCTAAAGGAATTATCTCTGAATGCATTTGTGTAATATTCTTAATATACATTTCAATATTCTTACTTTCATCCGGAATATATGTACAACAATGTTGCACATGTAAAATGCCACAGACTCCTCCCTCTTTTGCTAAGAGTATGTCTAAAGCAAGACGGTCTTGTATTACCATAGATCTAATTGCAATAACTTCAACATTCACTAATTGAAATCCATCAGCTGTATCAGTTGATAATCTATCAACTATAGTGGACAATTTTCTGATTCTCCCTGCATTTAGGGTTATACCAACAAAAGGTATTACAGCTTGAAAAATATCTCCCAGAACTTCAGTAAAAGTTTCTCTTTTAGCTCTATTTACATAATTATGAATTTTAAACAATCCTTCTGAATCTCTGTCAACATGAAACACTTTAGGAAAAACAATTCCCACATAACAAGTTCCATACCAATGGTCTGGAAGGTTGTAGTAGGCTTTGTCACCACAAACAAAATAAATCCCAGGAAAGATAGGATCTTTTCCACCTTTAAATCCCCAACCTCCCAAAATCTGATAAGTATCTTCACAGTTACTTGCACCTACAAAATAATTATCAAAAAGTGTGTTATCTCTTCTAATGCAAAGTTTTCCACTAACTGGTTTGTCTATGTGAATTGCAATATTTTCAAGCATTTTGCCATTTAATTTCTCATCCTCTTTCTGCCAGAAAGCAGATTTAGTCTGCTTGACTAATTCATTCCTCTTATAAATTGCTCTTCTCTCCTCAACCATGTTCAAGAATTTCTTTCCTTCAGCACTTAATTTACATGTTAGATTATTCTTATAAGCATACTCATATGTGAGTTCATTAGTAACAAGGAAAAATTCTCTCATTTGTTTTGCTTTCTTATGCTTATTTAAAGCATTATCAATCTTAATATTAGCAAAAATTTCATCATAATTTGAATAGTAATATTCTAAACGTCCAGTTTGATAAAATAAACTAGTTAATACACTACATGTTACAGCATAAGTGAGAGGAAGCATATTATATGTTACTCCCTCAGAAACAGAAGCAGGTAATTTAACACAGACATAGCAGTCTTTTGCATCCATTACCTTAACATATTCGCTCAATAGCTTTGTGAATGTATTACTTGAAAAGTCACCAATTGATTTATCTTGATGAATGTTAGGCTGATGATCAATAACTTTTGCAGACGCACTATGTTTAGTTTGGCTAACCAGAGCTTTGCTTGTTATGTTATCTTTGTGTAATTCTCTATTCATCTCTAAAGGGATAATCACAGCTAGTACCAACCAGAGCAGAACTAAAATGAGCAGACATACCAGAGTCATCTTACAGCATCTTTTAAGAACAGAACACTTAGAAGTGCTCTCCTTAACATAAGGCATTTTTGGTTAGTTTTAGCCTCAAAAATAAAAATAAATTTTAAAATTCTAAATTTATTTACACCCCCCTTTTAAAATATATATATATTTTTTTAAAACCCTAAACAAGATTTCTTCGACCTTATGTCATACATAAGTTTTCTTCAACTAAACAGTTTTTCTTCGACCTTGTGTCAACTAACAATTTTTCTTCAGCCTTTTGCCAATTTAATATTTCTGTACCTTAATCATTGTCACTAATTTCTTGGATTTCGTTTTCTTCTTCACTACTATCATATATGTCAATAACAGGTGGAATTACTAAGTAAGTCCACTCAGGAGACTTGTATTTTTGGTTTGGTCTTATTATTCTCTTTCCTTTCCTTGATATCACTTCAATTTTTCTTCCAACTCCAACTTCTTTTCCAGGACTCTTTTGACTACTGATTTCTTCAACTTGTTCTTTTGGCTTTCTGATTAATCTGACTCTCAATCTTCCACCTGGCCAGTAGTCTGTTTTTCTCACGTACTTTTTCTTTGGTTCACAATTATTTAATTCTGACTTCCAAGTCCTTTTCTTTCTGTTTTCACTTTCACCTTCCACGTCACTTTCTTCAGTTTCGTAGTCTGAAATTTCAATTGACTCAGGAACTTCTCTATTCGGCAATTTCACTCCTTCAGGAACTTCACTTTGTCTTCCATCACTGGTACTCGGTAATTCGTTCTCCTCCTCTTCCTCAATTACCTCTAACTTCCCAGATTTCGGATTTTTGTTCCTTACTTCAGAGTTTGTTCTCTGCCTTTCGATACTCTCCTGGTCTGAAACTTCCTTTTGTTCAGCTTCTTTGTCTTCGATGCAGACAACCGAATCCTCAGTTATCTTTCCTTTTAACAGATTCTCTTCACCTTCAGAATCTATTACAATTATTTCCAAGTCTTTTCTTGTCAGATTTTCATTCACTGGCACAGTTTCCAGATGTCGACTTTCTTGTCGATCTTCAGAGTCTGGAATTACTTCACCTTCTGTTTTGTCTTCTGCTTCAGAATCAGAATCATCTGTGGTATCACTTTCAATGTCTGAACTTTCAGGAGTTGGTACTGGGATAGTATGACTAGGATGAATCCAACGTTTTAATCCTCTGCACTTTACAGCATTAGTAGTGATCAAAATTATCTGCCTAGGTTTCTGCCATCTAGGAGCTAGACAATTCCTTCTCCGATGTACTTTTGTTCTGACCCAGTCTCCAGGTCTCAGATCATGTGTCAAAACCTTTTCATCTGATTGAGCTTCAGTTCCCACCTGATTAGACACAGAAGTTACCATATCAGATAACCTTTTACAGTAATCAAAAATTGCACTGTCATTTATGCTCAACAGTTTACCTACAGGTACAAAAGCTTGCCTCATAACTCTTCCCATTAAAATTTCATGAGGACTCAAACCTGTCTTTTTATCTGGTGTACTTCTTAATGACATCAAAACAAGTGGAAGAGCATCTGTCCACTTTATACCTGTTTCAAGACATAATTTTCCAATTCTGTTTTTGATTGTTCCATTTATTTGTTCAACTACTCCTGATGCCTCTGGTCTGTATGCACAGTGTATTTTCTGCTCAATGCTCAAAGCTTCGCAAATTAACTTCATCAGTTTGTTATTAAAATGGCTTCCTCCATCACTCTCAATAGTGACTGGAAAACCGTACCTTGGGATGATTTCTCTGAGCATTAGTTTTGCCACTGTAATTGAATCACAATGTCGTGTAGGGAAAGCCTCTACCCATCTTGAGAATAAGCATACAATTACAAGTACATATTTCAGACAATTGTGTAAGGGCATTTCGATGAAATCCATTTGTAACCTGGTAAAGGGACCACCTTCTCGACCAATTATTCCTGTCCCCACCACTGATTTTCTGTTTGGATTCATTTGTTGGCACGATAAACACCTTTGACAAAAAGATTCAGCAATAGTTCTAAACTTGGTATTGAACCATGTTTCTCTGAAAAGTCTAACCATAGAATCTCTTCCCAGATGTGCTGGACCATGATATAATCTGGCCATGTCAGCAATCAAACAATTTGGTAAGACTACTCTGCCATCTTTGTAAACCCACACTCCATCTTCTTCACGTGGTCTACAATCTGATCTTAACCATAAGTCTTTTTCTTCATCTTCTGCTTCATTTTGTAAATTTCTAATCTCATGCCATGTTTCTACAACAGTTGTTAGCATTAATGAATTTGAATCAGTTTCTTTACTTCTATTCCGATTGTATGAATAATTTTTCCTTGCGCAGTATTTTGCTGTTTCATCTGCGAAGGCATTTCCTTTGGAAATATAATCAGTTCCTCTAGTGTGTGCTGCACATTTGACAATGGCAATTTCTTTTGGCAATTGTATTGCTTCAATTAATCTCCTAATGAAAACTGCATTTTTAATTGGTGATCCTGTTGATGTCATGTATCCTCTCTGTGACCAGAGTTGTCCATAATCATGCACAACTCCGTACCCATACTGACTATCAGTAATGATGGTAACTCTTATATCCTTTGATATTTCACATGCACGAATTAAAGCAATCAATTCAGCCACTTGTGCTGAACGAACTCCTTCAAGACATGATGCTTCTTCAACATCTACGACTGTACAAACTGAATATGAAGCTTTCAAGACACCTCCTTCGGATCTTAAGCATGACCCATCTACAAAGTAGACAAAATCCGATTCAGACAAAGGTCTGTCTTTGATGTCTTTTCTTGGTTTAGTGCAGAATTCCATGACATCTAAACATTCATGTTCTGTTTCAATGTCATCAACAATTTCAGAATCAGGCAGTAATGTAGAAGGATTCAGATTTAAACATCTTGAAATCGAAACATTATCTGCTCCCAGTATGATTTTCTCATACTTTGTCAATCTGCTACTTGTTAAATGTTGAGTCTTACCTCTTGTCAGTAATATTTCAACTGAATGAGGCACAAAAACTTTTACAGGAAATCCCATAATGATCCCCTCGCTTTGTTCTAGGCTGATACTTGTAGCTGCAACTGCTTTCAAACAACCTGGTAATGCTTTTGCAATTGGATCAAGAACTGCAGAGAAGTATGCAATAGGTTTCTTTAAATTTCCATGTCTTTGAATTAACACAGATAATGCACATCCTTCTCTCTCACTGCAATACAGTTCAAAATCTTTCTCATAATTTGGCATACCTAAAGCAGGAGCTTGGCATAAGCTCTTTTTCAGGTTCTCAAAAGATTCCATCTCAGCATCATTGAGAATAATTGGATCTTTTACATCTGATTTTGTCAGTCTTTGAAGTGGTTTTGCAATTACTGAAAATCCACTTATCCATTGTCGACAATAACCTACCATTCCCAAGAACATTCTTACCTGTCTTTGTGTTCTAGGTGGTAACATTGCTTGAATCATTTTTATTCTCTCTATTGTTACTTGTCTTTTTCCTTTTGCAATTCTGTGACCAAGATATTTTACTTCTTGTTTGCAAAATTGTAGTTTTGCTGGGGACACTTTATGTCCTTCTTCTGCAAGGCGATTTAACAGAATTATTGTGTCTGTTACACAATTTTCCCTTGTCTTTGCAGCTATTAACAAATCATCAATATACTGCACTAGCGTAGACCTACCTGGTAAGTCTAGGTCTTCTAAGGATCTTTTTAACAATTCGTTAAAGATTGAAGGACTTTCTGTATAGCCCTGAGGGATTCTTGACCATCCGAGGGTCTTACCTTGGAATCTGAAAGCAAATATTTCATAACTGTCTGGATGTAAGGGAACAGTAAAGAATGCATTGCAAAGGTCAATAACTGTATACCATTCAGCATCTTGTGGAATTTGAAATAGAATTACTGCTGGATTTGGAACCACAGGACAACATGGAACGACAATTTGATTAACCTTTCTCAAATCTTGTACTATCCTAAATGTTCCGTTAGACTTTTTAACTCCCATAATTGGTGAATTACAAGAGCTACTCTCCATTTCTTTTAATACACCTTGCTTGATTAATTTTTCAATTATAGGTGTAATACCTTCAATCGTTTCTGTTTTCATTTTATACTGTGGAGTGTTTGGAAATTCTATTCCCTGTTTCAATGTAATTTTTACTGGATCTACGTTTTTCATCAGACCCATCTCATTTCCAGTAAAATCCCATATTTCAGATTTCACTGTTTCTTTGAGTTCTTCAGGTAAATCTTTTTCTTCAAAAGCAGGAAACAATTTTGTTTCTTCTGCTTCCATCATCATCATTGTCATTCTGTATAAACCATCTTCCTCCATTGTTTGTAACTCAACTCCATCAGGAGAACAATATATTCTGCAATTCATTTTACATAGGATGTCTCTGCCCAATAGATTTACTGGACTACTATTACATACCACAAATCTGTGTTTATCTCTGTAGTTTCCAATTTCAACTGGTACTGGATCAGTTAAGTCTGTTTTAATTTGCTGATTACTTACTCCGACAACTTGGATGGTATCCCCAGAGAGAGGTAGGTTTTCAATTTCCACTGATCTAACAGTAGAACGGGTAGCACCAGTGTCCACTAGAAAAGTGATGTCTACATCATTAACTTTCCCATTTACAAAAGGACCAGACTGGTCAACCTCAAGAGTGGCTCCAACAACACACTCTTCCTCCTCTCTCGGGCACCGTCAGCAATAATCATCAGAATCGCTATCTTGACTTTCTGTTAACAAAAATTGTTGTGAAGCATTTTGCATTTGAACCCTTTGCTGCTTTTGCTGTTTTTGTGGTTTTATTACCTGTTCACTTCCCTGAAATCCCACGTTTGGATTATATTTTTGAACTCCCCCACAATTTGGAAAAGGTGGTTGTGGTAATTGGTCTTGACGATTATTCACCTGTTGTTGTTGCTGTTGCTGTAACTGTCGCTGAATATTAAATTCGTTTAACCCCTGTTGCATCTGTAGCTGTCGCTGCAGGTCAACACCATTCTGCATCTGTGGATTCAATAAGGGATTCTTTGAGTTTTTAGGAGGATGAGGACACTCGTCTCTCCAATGTCCAATTTCGCCACAATTAAAACAAGGTAATCTTTGCTTCAGTTCCTCAATCTTTGGGCTAAATTTCTTTGGGAAATTATTACCTTTAAATTTTCCTTGCATCTGGTTTGTATTTCCAGTTTGAACAAAATTAGTGTTCTTATTACCCATGCTGGCAATCTGTTGCTCAGCCACCTTTACCTGAGCCCACATGGCTTTCTCCTTCAGCTTCTTCTGTTTTACTTCTATTTCATCGCTGCAATACTTTGCTTTCCTTAGAATATCATCTACAGATAGTGATTGCCATCCGACAATACTATTTCTGATCATTTCTCCAATTTCAGGTTTTAGTCCATAAACAAATCTATAGACAAAATGACTCATGTCTTTTTCATCTAATTTTTCATAACCACTGTATTGTTTAAAGATTAACAGTAATCTTTCATAAAAGGAATGAACTGATTCTTTTGTTTCCTGTTCTGTTCTTTCTATTTTAACCCAATCGACTTCTTTGGGTGGAATTTTGTTTTTCATCCAAACAATTACTTTTTCATAAAAATCCATTACAAGTGGATTTGGAGCACCTGTTTCTTTGATTCGCTCAGGTTCTGTTTTTGGCCAACTAATCGATATTTTGCATTCTGTCCAAAGATCTGATGGAACGACAATGTCAAAAAATCCATCTAAATCAATCCACAGAACTTTTGACACTTTGATAAATCTATCGACTTGCCTGTACCACTCAACTGGTTTTTCCCTCAATTTTGGAAAGTCATTTGTAAATAACAGAATGTCCTGTCTCGACCAAGGGACATGAACATATCCTCCACCTGCAATTTCTCTCATTGGAAATTGTTTTGACAATTTATCCAATCTTTCATCTTCCTTCTTTTTCGTCCATTTTACTCTCCATTTGTTGAGTTCTCCTAGCTTTTTGATATAGACAATCAAATCTTTAATATGAACTATTCTTCCCATTGAGTTCAGACTCTCAATGTCACTTTCTGAAAAGTCTAATCTGTAATGTTTTGCAAAATTCTTTTGTTTACTCACATCGATTTCAAGTTCAGCTGCTAGATCCTCTAGTTGATCATATTTGTTTTTCGTTTTCCACTGAATGCTTTTGCAAATGAACAGTAGTTCATCATCTCGATAGTAATTTAAACTATCTGGACCAATTGTTCCAATTATTAATTCTTCGATATTCGCTTTTAATTTGGCCACATCAAGTTTTGGTGTGGTTACCCTGACTTCAGGACTCCCTATATCTGATATAGCGCCCATTGGTGTTTTTGGAGATAAATCCTCATTAAAGGTTAAATCAGGCATTCTCGATTTAGAAGAGTTTATTTCAGATAAATCTGAATAAAATTTTTCAGCAGCTTTTTGAATTTCTGTATTTAAAGGAATAGTTAATCCAGTTTTGTTTGTTTCCTTATGATCAAATACAGGCTGAACAGGACCAATAGTTACTGGAACTGTCACAGCTTCCATGCCTTTTGTCATTCTTTTTATTAATTCTTCTTTTGATCTTAAATATTCATTATAATCAACATCTTCAACATTTCTTGCCTCTCTAGTATAATCTTTTGGAGGTTCCCTTGCTCTTGGAGTCATTGTAAAATGTCTACCTTCATTTCGAGCATTCTCGAATTCTGGTCTTCTAGGAGTTTCAATGATTTCACAATTATTTGGATAAAGTTTAGGAGCTTCATTAATTGGAGGTGCACTCGGTGAAGTTTCAGTAGAAACCACCGGAGTAGACCATGATCTAGGAGGTCTCAAAGGCTGATTAGGCTGATTCTTTCTAGCAGTTGTATATATTTCTTCCATAACTGCATCCTCAGATTCACTTTCCATAGTTTTCCCTGTAGGAGTACCCATTACCATTTCATGAATTAAATACAGTCCTTCACTCATGTTTCCCTGTCTCCACATTCGCAATCTATCTTCATGAGTTTCTCTTTTCCAAGATGGATTTTTAGAAGGTCTTTTAATTCCACTAGCTTCTCTTTGTAACTGATACATCTCGTCTTCCCACGCAACTAAAGCTTCAAATTGAGTTGGTCTCGGTTTTGGAATAAGAGCATTCATTTTCTCTCTTAAGTTTCTCAAGACTCTTACATTAAATGAACCATCATCAGGCCAAGTTAAAACACCGTCGTTTTTAGTATAGCGTTTCCAACTATCGAACCATAAGACAGTATGATATCCATATTCACCTTCCATATACGCTGCAGGTGTTTTATACTTATGAAGTAGTTTACCACCTCGCGTTTCGATTTTCTTGTCAGGTGAAAATAAATTCTTAAATTTCTGAAATAATGTTGACTTTTTCTCAACATGTTTAAAATGATAACTCATTTTTGGGAGTTAAATCTAATTCACAAAATCGTTCGTAAAATATTTCCGGGATGTTCCGTAAAACAACCAATCCGTGCGCGAAACACACCAACAAGCCAATGACAGTTGAGCTACGTCACTTTTCTGCTCAACCAATAAATTTAGAGTTTTTCCGAACGACCAATCAGCTCACAGGCCGTCAGAGACTCAGGAGCCAATCAGAATATAGCTTGTGACGTAGGTCACCCAATCCCAGCGCGGCTCTGTGACGTACACAGCAGCTGCGGTTTCTCGTTTCTCACTCCTGGCGCTTATCCCTCCTTCACAAAATCTTTTCACAGCGCCATTTTAAGAACACTTTTCAGTGTAAATTAATTCTTAACAATGACTTTGAAGACAACATCTGTTCGTTTCACTATTTAGGATAGTTTACATACATTCAAGTATCCACACTTCGGAATAGACGGCGCTATTCACACTAAGGATAATATTCGATCGTTAGTAGAGTAACCTTACCCCACCCTTCTAACACGTATAATTATGAACTTGCTTTGCTCTGAACCCACCGCGAAGTGAAAGTTCTAAGAGTTCCACTTGAACATAAAATACAATTCAAACTCGCACTTTCACACTGAAAATTCCCTAATTTCAAACACACATGAAATCCGTACAGGACTCTCACCTGTTTATAGAAATCATGCACCGTTAGCAAAATAACGACGTTATCCGTACAGGGCTCTCACCTGTTTATAGATATGAAACATGTACCCGTACAGGACTCTAACCTGTTTATAGATAATCATGCACCGACGTTAATTTACCCTTCACTCAAGCTCGGATATAACTAATACTCTCATCACAGTGAGTTTTATGGAAGGCGCTTTGTCCCTATTCTCATGCTGCTCTAATTTCTTAGAAAACCCTCACTATACAAGATTCAGACCTAGCTCTAAAACTGTGCTGCTCGGCGACAACACTATGGTACACGGCGATACCTCTTGTGATACTCGGCGATATCACTACAAACGGAACAGATGGCTTGCGTGACTAATTTCTCGCCACACAATCTATACCGGTATAGCTTACAGATGGCACGAAAAACGAACTTAACATGTGTTAAAACATCGATCCTATTTCCATACCATAACGTAACCCTTAGCAACCAACATATTACCTTGGTTACCCCTTAGCAACCATCCTCTGCTACCAGAGAATTGATCCAGCGGCCTATAGAAAATATATCATAAACAACGCTACCCAACTTCATAACCTATAAACAAAATTCTATACTAAATATGGACCCATTTATAAACCTGACATATTTTGGGCCTACTGAATCAGGTGGTCAGTTTAAATCTATATACACATTATCTACAAACTATATACATTTTATACATCTGCGGAAAGAATATTGTCATTAGAATAAAGCATAACCATTTAAATGACCACCATTGGCGACGAGATCTAGCTAATAGTAACCTACACTTCTGAATAACCAAGACCAGCTTGTTTGTCAAAAGTAAGATTTTATTTACTAAATTATGGTATATAAGTTGATAGTTTTATAAATGAATTTTATTTGCAATAAAGCAAACATGATGGTAAGAAATATGAGAAAAATACAATTTAAGCAAATGGATCAAATTTAAAGTGAATATATAAAGTTTAGCATTTCTAAAACCTAATTCCCTAACTGAGCTAAATAGATAGAAATTAAAGTAAAGTTCTTTGAGGATTCTTACGTGCTCCACGCAAAGTCCAGCAGCACTTCACCCTCATCGGAAAGTCAGAAAGCAGCAGTCAGCCCATCCCTAAGGGCATGACTTTTTATACCTTTCTACGCTAACTAAACTAGCAAAGGAAAGTTTTCAGAAATCTTCGACGTCCCATTGGCTGAGAGTGACAAGTGACATGTCACCCACTTTCCAAAAAGTTCCATTACATCAAGTTTCATAAAGACCATTGTCTCTTCCACGTGAAGCCAGAAGCTTCCTCATATTGCAACAAATGTATTAAGTCATTCTCGCAGCGTCCATTGACTTTCACTAGACTTCCGCGGATGCCAAGTTAAGGCTGACAAAATGTTCACTTTCGACCTTGGCCATGTCCGACAGAATGATGGCAGCTCATCAGTTTTTGCTTTGTGAATGCAGCTTTAATAAACGCTTTAATTCAGAATGGGCGTCTCGTGACTTTTTGCAGAATTACAAGTCAGCTTTTTCTCTTCGACTCAAGTGACTAGGCCCAAAAGCAGGCAACTTATGATTTCTAATATAAAACAAACACAAGGAAAGTATTAATGTAAGAAATAATGTAGATTCTGTATCCACCCCTTGGTTCACTAATTAATTAACCAACCCTTATTAATCTAATGTTACCTAGCCATTGCAAACAAATAAAGCAGCGTTTATATCTACCAGTCTCCGTTATTCCATGAGACTCATATGCACCTAGAATAGTAGAAATGACATCACACAGACAAGGAAAAGCAAAATAAGCACATGCTTCTTTTAAGTTTGCAGCAGTTAGTAATGACAAAAACGAAAACAATAATTATTTTTATTATTTTGCACGAACAAAAAGATGCAACAATTATGCACGTTTATGAGCACACATGTTAGTCCCCCCATGTGTAAAGTTTAATCTAAGTTATATTAGCACGACATATCACAAATCATTAATATTATTATTCATGTTATGGAAATGTGACTTCACGAGATTAAACAAAATTTTGTTTTCTATCTCGCTCCATCACTAGTTTATTTGATTGTTGCTTTAAGATCTCAAAGAGTTTTCGTGGTCTGTTTTTGGCGATGTCAAGTTCTGCTCTTATAAATTCTTTTTTGGAATTGATTATCTTTTTGTTATATTGGTTTCTGATTTTTCTGAGGGCTTTCAGCTCTGGGGAGGAAGGGTGTTGTCTCCATTTTCTTACGGCCATTCTCAGTTTGCGCCTGTCTTCATTCAGTGACCCACTAAACCAAGGATTTTTTGGCTTCTCTGTGACTCTTTTCAGTTTTAGTGGCATGGTGTCATTGACGATATTTCCGATTGAGGTTATGTAGTGATCAGTCAGCTCATTTACATTCTGCATGTTGTTAGGTGGCTTTAGGTCTCTCTCGCAGCTTTCAACCAATAGCTCAATATTCGCCTCTTTTGTATCTCGGATCGATTTTTGGAACTTAAGCACAGTCCTACCCTTTTTCACTGTGGGTATCGTGAATGTTATGGCGTGATGATCAGACCAATCACACGGATCTATAGCAAGGATTGATGTCTCTTTGTTTCTTGAAATAATCCAGTCTAAGGTCACTCCTTGCGAGTGTGTAGGTTGGGTGCATGCTTGTGTGAGGTTTAGCTCAGCGAGGAAATCTTTTTTTTTCTTTCTTTTTTTTTTCTTTTTTTACTTGAGATGTTTCGGGGGTATTGAGGTAAAAATCATTACATATATCAAATCATTACACAATCAGAATAAATACAATAAATACAACGACAACAGTAAATAGTAAATACAAAAGGTTAGAAAAACCGGGTTACAGAGTAGACGCTGAGGTAGGCATGGATAGGCATAAGAACAGTCCAATCTCATACACGATTCAGATTATATTTTCATTGTCTAGATTCCCTCCATTTCCTGACTGGGGCCCATATGTTTCTACCCAGTTCCCGTGTTTTCTTACCCTTAAAATCATGCAGACACTCCTCAATATTATGTATTCCTAAAAGCCTAGTTAACCACTGCTGAAATGTGGGTGCTGTAGAATCTTTCCAACCGGCGGAAATTAATAAACGCAATATAGCCACTGATATAAAAACTAGGGCTTCGACCCCACCCTCTGCCTTCAATTTGCCGTCCGTACCTATTAAAACCACGGTAGGGGATAGAACGATGTTTTGTTCTAGCAGCCCCTCCAAAAAAAGCTGTATCTCCCTAATAATCGGTGTTAAATTCGGGCATTTATAAAACATATGGAGCAAATCTGCTGGGTCCATATTACACCTTGGGCACCTGTCATTATCTCTAACCCCCCAAGTGAACAATTTTGATGGGGTAAAATACAGGTTAAAAAGAGTCTTGTAATGCTGGGCCCTCAAATTTGAGGACCTAAAAATCTTCTTGTTCAAAACTAGGGCTAAATCTAGATCCACATCTGGGTCACCAATTTTCTGAGCTAGGGTAGTTTCTGTTTTTTCCATATCATCCTCCAGCTCTTGTAGAAGATTATTATACCCTATTCCAATTTTACTACCTCCCTTTTTCAAGTATTCTACTATTGGGTTGCTCAACAAAAGGGATAACCTAGGCCTTAATGAGCGAAGTGTTTGAGCAATCTGCCCATATAGGAGCCACTGGTTGGCTGGGAACCCAAATTTTTGCTGGATACATTAAAGCCTGGAATCTCATTGCCTAACATAACATCCCCTAGACACCTAACTCCCAACTCCCTCCAAAGAAGGCTATTTCTATTTTGACCTAGGTGGGCAAAGGTACTCGATTTCCAGAGATCGATATTGACATGAATTTTTGGGATATTCAATAATTTTCTTACCGATTTCCATAATCCCCATGCCCCCATTAGAATCTTATATTTGGCTCTCTTGTAGTACTTCCGGTCAACTTCACGCATCAGTAACCCTACTGCCTTCCTACCCACTAAGAGCTCAAAGATGGAGGGAAGCACTTGAATATCTGGCGGGGATTCTAATGTTCCCAGATCATATTGAAACAATACATTCATTTGAACCAAAAGACATGTCCAATGATACAACCTGATATTAAGCATCGCCAGACCACGCCTCTCAAATGGTAGAGACATATGAGCGATCGATCTCCTAACTTTCCCATACTGCCAGATAAAACGGATAAACAATGCTTCAATTTTCCTAATCATCCACTCTTCCAGTAACAATGGAATGGCCCGAAATAGGTAGAGGAGTTTAGGGAACATAGTCATTTTCAATACATTTACCCTACCAATCAGTGATAAATGCAATATATCTATCCTCTTAAGCTCCTTTTCAATTGAATCTATCAATGGCATGTAGTTATCTGCGATGATCTTATTTACATTGGCATTCACCTTTACCCTCAAATACACAGCTGATTCCACATATCTTTGATCCAGCTTGGTGATGTTGCTTGTGCATATGATCTGTGTTTTTTCCTCGTTCAGACGATACCCTGACCGTATACCAAAGTCCTTAGCCAACTGACATATCTCGGCCATAGCTTGTTGGGGAGCCGTTGTTATGATTGCCAGGTCGTCAGCGTATGCCAGAAGTTTAGTAGTATGGCCATTGAGTGTCACTGGAGTGATCTGTTCAGACACCAGAATTTTTTGAATAAGGGGATCAATATACAGCGAGAATAGAATCGGGGAGCAGGGGCATCCTTGACGCGTCCCTCTTCTAATTATTATTTCTTCCGAGCTTTGGCCCATAACCATTACCCTAGCAACCGGATCACTATACATCGCCTTAATTGCCCTCATGCTCTTATTCCCAAAACCTCTTCCGGCCAAGATTCCCCACAAACAATCCCAGATCACACGGTCAAATGCTTTCTCCGCATCGAGGAGGATCATGGCCATGTCTCCACCCGCGACAGCATGGGCATCAAACAATGCTATAGCACGCCTTATATGATCCATAGTGCTTCGGCCTGGCACAAACCCATTCTGCCACGAGTAGACTAATCGACCAATGATCCCCCCCAGTCTTTTCGCCCAAACCTTGGAATATAATTTTGTGTCCGCGTTAATAAGAGAGATCGGGCGGTACGAGCCTGCATTATTTTTGGGTTTGCCTTTCTTATGGAATATGACAATATTTGTCTCTCTCCAGGAGTCAGGAATAGAGCCCGAACACACTATGCCGGTAAATAGATCCAGCAAGATTGGGGCAATTTCCTCCTCTAGGCATTTATATACTTCAAGGGGTATCCCACAGCGAGGAAATCTTTAAGCGAGTTAACCAGTTTGTCATTGTCGTCGTCCCAGTGTAAGTTAAAGTCTCCTAGGAATATGTTGTTGGCATCGGAGTTAGAGTTGGCCGTTATGATCTCTATTAGTTGCTCTGTGAACTTTACGTTATCTCCTGGTGGGTGGTAAAACGCATGCAGGTTGCATCTTTGATTACTTGATGATATTATATTAGGACCAAGGTATTCACAAGATTCTAGGGGGTCGGCTTGGATTTGGTTAACCTCTATCTCTGATCGATGAATGCAGGCTATACCTCCTCCTACTTTTCTTAGTCTATCTAATCTCACAATGTTATATTGAGGTGGTACTAAGAGATCAATGGTAGGAGATGATGATTCACTTAGCCAGGTTTCCGTGAGGATTGCCTGGTCAATTTCCTTGTTGATGATGAGGGCTGCTATGTCTGATGCATGTTTGGTTGCCGAACGACAATTAAGTAGAATGCAATTCAAGGGTTTCTCTGAGTTAATGAGGTTCCCATTTTCGGATTTGGTTGCTGTGAACTGGATATGTTGTAAGTTGAGGTGGATTGCTTTCCTGTCATTCTTTCTGGATGTTCTATTAGAGTCAATTGGTACTGTTTTGATTCTCTCCTCTCTCCCCCGGGCCGGTTGTTCATAGGTTCGGAGTAAGGCAAGGGTTTCTTCATTTGACAATGGATTTATCCTTTCTGATCTGTTAAGCCTGTTTTTTAGGGACAAGGCCATCTCGTGATTCTTTCTTTGTGCGGAGAGTACTAGATTCTGGATATGCGAGACCTTGGAGTGCGTGCTTACCGTCATCTCCCAAATTTTTTCAAATGCTTGTGAAATTTTCATCGAGTCTTGTGCCAGGTTGCCTACTAGTTTCTGGAGCTCCTTAATTTCTTTCTGGTTTCGGGGTGATTTCTTAGGGAAGATTGCCCTGTCTCTCCGGGTTTTGCATTTTGCTCTTCTACGTAATTGATCTGTTCTCATTGCCACAGTTCTTTCATTTGTATCCTTAGTTTGGTAATTTGGTAATTATGTAGACAGAAGTAAAGTTCTTTACAGGTGACTTAATTTCACGCTCAGCACATCCTCAAACCGGCGCATCTCCAACTTCAAACAAGGGGACAGAAGGAAGGAACCAAGGGATGGGAACAAGGTAGGGTAACTCAAAACATTTATACACATCTAAGAATGTTACAATCCTACTATGAGAAGGTGAACACTTCTTTACACATTATGGGGCCTATTAGGATTGCGGTTTTTCCGCATCCTCCGGGCCGGCGGAAGCCACCGCCGGCCCAGAGGATGCGGAAAAACCGCAGCGGACCCACCAGAGACCTGTTTTCTGTCCGCAGCTATTCCGCCGCGGTTGGCTTACAACCGCGGCGGAAAAGCTCTAATATGGTGGAGGTGTCTCTCAGACACCGTCCACCATATTAGGAAATGTTTGAAAAGAGGCTTTTCCGCGGCGGATTTTCCGCTGTGGAAAAGCATGTGGAACTTCACTGCGGGGGCCCGTTGCGGGCCCCCTAGGTGAAGGGGGGGAGGGTGGTGCACATGGGGGGTACCTATGGTACCCCCCTGCATTTGTATGCAGAGATCGGCAGGCACCGCGCGGTGCCTGCCGCTTCCTGCATACAAAAGCAAAGTATGCATTTTTTACATTGCGGCGGGTGCAGCTTGAAGCTGCACCCGCCGCAATGTTAAGCATAGAGCATAGAGGACCCCAGAAGATTCCCTGAGGTTCCTCGCAGTCTGCTTCCGTAGCAGCTGCTTTGCGCCTTATTCGAGACGCTGTCCGTGGGGTAGGTGCATTGGCTTGGACCGCGCGCCGCCGAAGGTACCATACCTTTACCAGCCGGTCCTACGGAAGCAGACTGCGAGGTACCTCAGGGAACCTTCTGGGGTCACAATACTACAGCAGGACCAACCGGCCTGCGCTTCGGTATTACCGACCATACAAAGGTTGTATACCAGATTGCAAGTTTTATTTATCACTATTATACTCTTTTCACTGTGTGGTACTATACAACGAGGTCCTGAAGAATTGCCATCACGGCAAGAAACATGTCGACCGAACAAGAGGGTAGTAGTTAACGTGCTGGGATAGCTCCAGTGCATTTAGCTCCCCTCCCACCCTTTTAAACAAGGAAGTCTACTACAAGAATAAAGTAGGTTGTGGACTGACTTACCTTTTTTAACTCCACCTTTTTCACGTCACGACCACACTCCCCTGCCCTCTCACACGCATGCACCATATGGCCGGAACAAAAGATCTCCGATAAAGAGCCCCGGTTTTGGGAGCCCGTCAGACATTGCAACGCCAGTCTGACGAGGTGCAGAACCCATATGATGAAGCATGACACCTAGCTTGCTGGGTGTGTGAGGGTTTTAGTTCCAACAAGGGGATTCCCCCCTCTCTCCTGCACACACACCTCTACTCCTTCACTCTTCCCGGGAACTTTGTACCCTCTTTGTGTTACTAGTTTGTGGACTTGTACACTGGACCCCATTAAACATTGTCCTTCTCCAGTCCCTCCTTTGTTCAAACGTAACAACCAAATACCAATTTCTGTTCTGCGTGGATGTTATAGTGGATAAAAAGTGAATCTAATGTGGATCTGTTGAGGGAATTGGTAAAAAGAAAAGTTGAAGTCTTTCAAGAGAAGCAAAAAATATGACAATAGGAACAGTGCCAAAATGGTTCAGGTCAAGATTGGTGACTTGGTCCATGTCAAATCTTCAGTTCATTTTCAGAAAGGAAAGAGTAAATTCAGCAAACTGGTCAGAGAGGAAAATATTTGTGAGAATGCCATTAAAGATAGCAGTGATTATTAGTGGAATCTGGCAAAAGTAGTTAAGGTTGGAAAGGAGATGCCAGAAAATGGTGATTGGAGTGGACATAATTCTAAAGAAATATGTCATAAGATCATGTGTCAACAGTTTGGTAGTGTGGAAAACGTTGCTGTTTCATGTTCGGTTCTAGGAAGAGGAATGGTGGTCAAAAAGCTGATGACTCATCCAAAGTTGATATCAGACAACGTAACAGTGCTAAAACTATTGTTAAGCCAAGTAGGTTTGAACATGATAATTGTGTTATATAATTAATTCCATTGCTAAAGCAAAATAGGTTTTGCACCTGTTAATAACGTTTGGTTATGTGTCTGCCCATTTCTGCTAAGCCTAGCTTGCCACGCGTCTGATAATTATGTTATTTACTTCTTTTTTTGTGTCTTAGGTTTTGTGGTGTTGGGACCCTTATTTGTGTCTAAGGAGTTTGGTGTTGTCCTTATTGCTGTTTTGGGGGAAAGGAAGATGTGTAATACTCTCTATTTATAGAAAGCTTGTTCCTATTTTTTGGAACAAGCTTCATTAACATTCTAATTTGGAACACTATGATGTAAGTGGCATTTAGAATCTTTTATGATGTTATTTTGAAAGGTAAACAGTGTTGAGGGTGGAGAAGCTCTTTAATGATCGTCCTCCACCGCCTTGTGGCTCATTAATTGAAATGAATTAGTGGGCTGCAACACCAATTATGCCACACACAATAGTGCCCTTTAAGACAGGTCTCAGACCTGCAACTGCAGTGTCTGTGTGTCCACTAAACTCCCACTTATACTTGGCATTTAAAACTACTTGCCAAGCCAAAAACTCCCCTTTTTTTACATATAGGTCATGCTTTTACTGCACTGTGTGCCTAACTTCCTCTCTCCAATACATGTATGGGGCGGGTAACAGCTACACCTATTGTATTCCCTCTAGACAGCCACAACACAAGAAGGATAGGTGTGTCTGAGCACACATCTACATGCATTTGCATTCTGATGGCCTTGCCTGGGCAGGATGGAAGGGAGGGGCAACCACTTCACTTGAATAGGATTTGTCCTGTCCACACATAAAGCCCCTCAATATTTTCAGAACTGCATGAGAGGCATCACCCTTAAGAAAGAGCTGCAGAAGGCCTTGAGGGCCTGGGCATAGTCCCAGGTTGAAGGGGATAACAATCTAGATGAGGAGCTGAAACTGCTGAGGAGGGTGAACTGATTCTGGAGTTTGCTTTGGCTCTGGACCTGCCTGTAGAGAGGGCCAACAACTTGCCAGGAGCAGTAGTGGTTTCCAGAGGAAGGAGCAGCATTTTTGCCAAGAACCTATCCCAGAGGACCTGGAAGACAAGAGGGAGGAGAGAAAGTTAAAGCTGGAGCATGTTAAGCTGAAGCTAGAGAAGGAGCAAGCTGTAGAGCAGATGAGGATATCTCTGGAGGAGAAGAAACCTAACCTTGAGTTCAACCTCTGAGAGATGGATGTCAGAGCCATACAAATAAGGTACAATAACAGTAATGATAACTGCATACCTGCAGTGTCTACACATGAGTCAAGGGTCAGAATACCCAAGGTTGTGAAGACTAGCTCTGTAGTAGAGGAGTGATGTGGAAACATTGTTGCACGCCTATAAAGTGGCTCTGAGAGTGAACAAGGTCCTATAAGAGTTCTGGGGTGGTAGTCTAGTAGGAATTTTTGTCAAGCCCCAAAACAACTCACAAGGGAAGGCGTCTGTTTTTTATTCACAATCTGGCCAACAGAAGAAAAACTATCTTGACAAAAGTCAGCAGCCCAAGCCCGTTAAATGCTATGAGTGCTACGAGTATGGACACTTCAAGGGGCACACTACATGTCCAAAAAGAACAGAACCTCGATCTGGAAGAAAGGTTCCAGGAATGGGGAGTGTAGTGCTGGGGGAGGGGTTTGTCCCCCTTAATGTGGGGGAGTTTAGTGAGTTCACCACAGTGTCTCTGGTTGACAGTGAGATGGTTCTTAAGATCAATGTGCCCATTAATACTACAAAGTTGAAGCAATGGATCACCATCAGTGGGCACGATGTGGACGGTCTGAGGGATACAGGAGCCATTATGACTATGGTAAATAGTCAGCTGGTTTCCCCAGAGCAGGCAATTCCAAATGCATTCCAACAGGTGGTGGTGGCTGACAACAGAGGGTCACTATCCTGTGGGCCTTGTTCCATTTGAAGGTGGGGGTCAGGACTTCTGGACGTTGCTGTGAGCCTTTCCAAGCCTGTGGACTGTTTGTTAGGTAATGACCTTGGGCACACTACCTGAAAGGAAGTGGGGCTCAAGGCTCATGTGGAGATGTTAATATTAACTGATTAGTTTGTGCTACAACAAGTTCCATTGCTGCCCAGGATGGGAGTCAAAAAGGGCTGGAGCATGGACAAATATACTAGCCAACTGCTAAAAAAGGGGAAAGGCAAGGGGTGTGGGGTTCAAATCACAAAAACGGATACAGTTGCATCAATGAAAGTGAAAGAGAAAAAAAAAAACTATATCTTGTTAACTAACAATTCTTGCAACAGACAATGCTTTTGGGAACTTCTGCTGCACTTACAATGAAAGTCTTCCTTTATGGAAGAGGGAAGCTCACACACAGTTCCCCTCGGCCCCTTGGTTTTCAGAGACGCTTGACACTTCAAAAGGGAACCTCATCAAGAAACTTCAGATGGTACAGAATGCTGCTGCGAGTTTAATTAAACGCGTTCCTTTTCAGAATCACATCTCTCTGCATACAAAAGAGCTCCACTCGCTACCTGTGGTAAAAAGAGTTGAGTTTAAGGCCCTAACCTTAGCTTTCAGGCCATTCCATGGGACATGTCCCAAGTATCTGAGATACCGGTTAGGTATTTACAAACTAAATCATGTCTTGAGGTCTAATTCAAAAAATCTACTGTGCGGTCCCGGAGTCTACCTAGGCGGAAGATCATTTACGATGGGGGCATCCAAGTTATGGAACTCCTTGCCTAACAACATCCGATTGATTGAGTCAGACCCACCTTTCAGAAAAGCGGTAAAAACTTGGGGCCTCATTTATGAAAAGTGACGCATCGCTGCGTGAAAATAGCGATGCGTCACTTTTCACTGCGCTCTCCCTGCGACATGATTGATGCGTCATATTTATAATATGACGCATCATGTCGCAAGGAGTTACAGATACGTTAGTATTTCTGACGTATCTGTAGGCGCAAAAGTGACGCATTGCTGGAGTGTGTCACAAAAGTGACGCAACTCCAGCAATGCTTCCTTTCACATGGGGAAAGCCCCATGTGAAAGGGCTTGCGTCAGTCTTACGCCTGCTGTGAGGCAGGCGCAAGATTTTGATGCAACAGCATCCTAAAAGTGACGCACGCAGTGAAGTCTCATAGATTTCACTGCGTCACTATTACGAGGCTTTTTGCGGGTGAACGCCCCCTCTGCATACATTATACCTGACGCAGGTATAATGTAGCGCAGGGGTTTACAAAGTGACGCATCTGCTTAGATGCGTCACTTTGTAAATAGTGCGCGTCAGGAGGCATGTTTTACGCCGCCGATGCGTCACAAAAAGTGACGCATCGGAAGCGCAAAACTCACGCAAGGCCTCATAAATGAGGCCCCTGGCTCTTCAGTTCAGTGTAATCCGCCATCTAGGTCCTTTCTGGTGTGTGGCATGGCTGTGCACCATTTATTGCTTAGCGCCGGGACATCTCTTTGGAGGTAGCTGTTCGTGCTTTACAAATGGTGATATTATTATAATAGGGCCACATTCCAGCGGGTCGAAACGCCGTCGAGGATTATAGGAAGTGAACCATTCACACAGCACCTATGATTGTATATGTTTGCTGTAATATTCTGTCTATTCCATAACGGTCGCTTTCCTGGAGAATAATTGTTTGAAACCTTGTAAATACCTTCACCAATTGTCACTTAACTGTTGTTTTTGGTTCTTACAAATACACTTGGTATATTTCGCATTAATAGAGATTTATTTTGTACAGTATACATGCTAAAACCCTTTTTTGAACAATACAAATTTAAGTATGGTACAAATATTGGTGTCATGAGTGCTCTCTCTCTCTTTTACATCCCTCCTTAACGCTTACTGATATCGCTATTATGCTAGATAATTATCAATGAATCTCAATGTACTATTCCACTAGAACCGTTGTTTTCTACATTAAGTACACACCCTGGTTCCTGAGTGAGTAGGGTTCCTTTGTTTATTCCTTTCAAATTACTTGCCAGGCACAGTAGAACTGCAGAGTATGGGAACGCTAGGGTCAGGGCCGAAGTGCAAGGGCCAGCACCCTCACAAGCCTGCAGACATCATGAACTGGTCAGTTGTTTCCACAGAATTAAGTATTCACTGACAGCTAGTATGCAAGTACGACATAGTGATAGGTAACCACCTATACAGTTAAAAAGAGGGATGGAGGAAAGATGCAGACCAAGAAAACCTTCATTAAAAGCAGTGCCCGGTCAGTCACAATAAAGCTGATGCCTTCCAAATAAATGCAGAAGAGCTGCATGGCAAAAGAAGAAAATATGGCTTGGGGACAAAAAAAGCCAGATGAAAATATCATCTTGGGGCAAACACTGGCGCAGAGACTACATTGGCATATGTCTCACATAGAGATGTCTGCAAATTGAAGTGATATGTGGGTTAGATCAGTAATGGGCAGGACTTTAAGTGGGCCGGGTCTCACTGGGTCTGAGCACCAACAGTTTTTAGGTCTCGCCTGCGCTGCATAGGAGACCTTTAGCCGTCGCTCTGCTCTTTTTTGAAGCACATACTCGTGCTTGTGGCGGCATCCACCTTGCGGGAGCGTGCACGAGGTGTGCGACAAGCACAAGTATGTGCTTCCAAAAAGAGCAGACTGCGTGCACACGCACGCATGCACCACTCCCGGGCTTGTCTGCATGTCTCACATTTCTAGCGTTTCTGGAAAGGGTGGATTGCAGAAGGTTGAGTCGCTGGCGCTGTGGGCGGTACTTCCGCCGTTGCAAGCTCGTCCTGTGACCTCCAGCCTGGGTGATTGACAGCCGTCAATGGCAGCAGCCTAAGAGATATCACTTGTAGCCGATGCCTTAGTTTTCCAGATAGCAGGGATTCCTAGCTCCAGTGGCTACTCATAAGCCAGCGTCTGAAGTTGCTGTCCAAGCATATTCCCTTCATGCTCTGACTGTCCTCTCTGTCACCTGCTCCTGTGGTGCCATCAGCCTGCCCCTACTGGCTATGCCTGTTGCCTACCTCCCCCTGACTTTCCTACTGCCCATCTGCTTTGCTAACCTTGTCCCTAACATATTCCCTGACAGTTTTCTGATGACCCTGCCATTTTCCTACTAGCTTGCCTGGTCTGTTACTGCTCTGTCTCCCGGGTGTTCCTTTCTGTCCATTCCTGCTCTTTGACTGTGGGGCCTGCCATGCCCCAGCATTGCTTTGTAATCTGCATGCTCGATGTGGGCGCTTGGCCTGTCTGACCGCTGTCTGTCTCTAACTTTCTATTGCATCCATGGACTGTTCCTCAGCCACATGGCTCATACCCTGCCTTGCCTCTCGTTGCCTCAGCCTCCTTGTCTGTCTGTACTCTGTCCGTTCGTTCGTCCTCTGTTGGACCGTGGCTGTCTCTGCCTGCCCACCGATAGTCCCCGTATGCTCGTTCCTGTCCCCTTCTTCTCCTGCTGATTTCAGTGTGTGACGAGGAAATGTCCTGTCTGTTTGGCAACTTGAGGTGAGATTCAACCATATATAAAGGGGGCCTGGGCAGCATATTTCTCTAAGCCACATTGATGCAATCCGATCCAGATTAAGTTCTCCGTTTCTAACTCATTTAGGGGGAGATTTATGATGACTGGCGCATCCCCAGGGATGCGCCAGTCTTATTGCGCCGCTGCTCCGTCACCCATGGTGCACCGCATTTACAATGCGGCGCACCATGAGGCAAAAACGGCACAGATGCGTGACGCATCTGTGCCGTAAAGGCGGCGCATTGCTGGAGTTGCGTCGCAAGCACGACGCAGCTCCAGCAAGGCTCGGGGGTGCCCTATCTGACCAATGCTGCATCAAGACCTACGCCTGCTTCAAGCAGGCGCAGGGTTTTGACGCAGCATTGGCTTGAAAGTGACTGAGTGAAATCTCATAGATTTCACTCAGCCACTTTTGCGAGGCACACCTGCCCCGGAACACCCACCCTGCGCCGGAACGCCCACAAGTGGCGCAGGGCTTTACAACGTGACGCATCTGCCTAGATGCGTCACGTTGTAAATGGGTCGTAGGGATGCGCCACGTTTACGCCGCAGTTGCGTGACGTAAATGTGGCGCATTACCATCATAAATCTGCCCCTTAATGTTTTTCCAAACCACAGGACTGGTGGCTAAAGAGACCAAAATCTCAAAGAGTAGTGAATTGAAAGGACATTACAATCAGAATTTGAGCACCAAATACAAAATAGTGGCATTTAGAGTTTAATGCAATAGCAAAATTATGTATTTACGGTGACCGCTATCATGCTGATACTTGTGATCCAATGATAGTTCTCTGCTGAGTAAGGCTGATTTTGCTCATAGCTGTCTGGGAGTTACAAGCCTCAAAAACACGAGGTGAATACCTCATTCCTCTTGACTTCTTCAGATATTCTAACTTTGCTGTGTTATTGAAATTGGACTGCCTTATTCTGCACAAAGGAGAGACAATAATCGAAAGCAAATCTTTCTGTGCTGAGCTCAAACTCACTTATGTGCAACATGCCTTCCCTGTATGTCTAGTGATCCTTCTCAAACAAAATGCCTCTGCATGAGGGCTCCATCCACAGCACCCAGGATAATGTGATGCATGGTTAACACTTATGAGGTCCAAAAGGCGAGACCTATTGGCTATGCCAATGCTTGTTCTTTAAAGTGCACGTTCAAAGAACTCCACTGCTTGTCTGAATGGGTTGGTACGTTATAGCAGCGCGTATGAAGGTAGATAGATCCCCGATTCTAGGACAATCGAAATCACGAAATGTAACAGGAGATAATCAGAGTAAAATATAAATGTTAGTTATGTCATTGCACAACGTTTTTTGCCACATTATCCCCCATAACATTGCTAGGCACTGCACTCCAAGAGAGGAGCACGTCTTTGGTCACTCACACACTTCAAAATGTTTCCCATATGGGATTACAAGAAATACCTCACCCTCCCAACCATGCAGGCCTTGACAAGGTAGGATATTATCCATCACAAAACGAGCTTTGGCGGCTCAAATGGAGCACGAGATGCAATATAAAGTATCCAATGCCATAAAATGCATTGCTCAGGGAAGGAGCATTTATTTTCAAAGATATTTAGCAAGCAACAGTAGCTATCATTGAGAAGGCAAGTTCAAAACATGGCACATGTAAGGAAATGATTTAGTAACCGCAAAATACTTTTAAAACAACACATTTGTAAAGATTTGCACCTAAAAGCCGATTTTTAACGTTCACACAACACAATCAATTTACACCAAAAGACGAATATGGACAAAAAAAACCTCTGTAAGCGAAATCTAATGATATATAGAAAACGAATTCAGCAGTCAAAGGAATGAAATGGCTGCTCTTTTTAAGGAAAAAAAACATTCAGCACGAACTGTTCAACTCCTCAAAGAACCTAAGATATATTTCAGTTTTACTGTGCATTTTCATTGAGGTGTCTGTGGTTCTTTGGCACAGTGAACTCGGGCCAGAGTCTGGGGATACAGTTACCACTTATGGAGGTTCACTTAAACAGCACAAAAGAGAATGATAGAAATTCCTGAATTAGTCGGAACCAGTGAAAAAAGCTCGGTGAGCAATCCATTAAATCGTTATCAGCTTATCTACAGGCACATGCCTCAAAGGCAAAACCGGTCGCAAACGGGCAGATTCTCGGAATCTGCCCTTTTGCGACCGGTATTTTTGCATTTGGGATGCATCATCCCAAATGCAAAAATGGGGAGAGGGGTTGGCCTAACGACTAGGGCGCTCGACCTCGGACCTGGGGATCTGGGTTCGAGTCTCGGTAACGACGTATGGGCAAATCACTTAATCTCCCCGTGCCTAAAAATGAATGTGTACCCTCATGTAACGTAACTGGTGCTATGTAAAGCGCTCTGATACCTGATTCAGTTCGGATCTAGTTTGCGCTATATAAAACTCTGCAAAAAAAAAAAAGGTATTCCTTAATTGTGAATCTCAATTTGCAATTCGCAAATAAGGAATATGTAGGATTCGCAAAATTTTTAGCAAATCCTACATACACTTTGCTATTCTCTAATTGTGATTCTCTAAAAATGCAATTTGAGAATCGCAAAATTATTTTTTGATACATATGGCCCTTAGCGATTTCGCTATAAGGAGTAGCAAATTACCATGAAGTTGAATTTCATGGTAATTTGCAAAAACTTTGAAAAATGCCCTTTTGTGCATTTTTCAAAGTTTCATGTTGCGTACACACATGCCCTTCGGGCATGTGTGTGTGCAACATATATGCACAGATCAATTTCAGGGGTGCAAAAGGGTGTCATTTTGACACCCTTGTACCCCTGAAATTGCATGAGCAATTTGCGAGTACCTACTGGTACTCGCAAAATGTTCATGCAATCTTCAATTCTTTCCTATGGGCCTGGAGGCCCATAGGAATGAATGGGAGAGCCTTCCTTAATTGCAACTAGCGATTTGCAAGTAGCAATTAGGGAATGTGTAGGAATCGCTATTTTTATAGCAATTCCTACATGCATAGGCTTTTGCGATTCCTAAATAGCGATTCCTTAAAAATCACTATTTAGGAATTGCAATTCCTTCTGTTGATGCATGTGGCAGACTATGTCTAAATCATATACCAAATGTTACGTTTCTCTGACGTAATACCGATTTTAGCCAGATAACATTTAAATGCTCACACCAGGGAGAACAAGGTAGAAAATTGTTTCAAAACCCTTGCAATATAGGAAATCCATATAACCTACTAACAATGTGGCCAGTGGCATAAGGTTTTAACAAAGACAATATTTATTTCTTAAATCATTTTCATCAAATTTGTGGTTCAAACTGATTTTGTACCATTGATTTTAAAAAAGCAGATTTTGTTTAAAATTAGTTTCAGATTTCACGTGCTAATAACGGAATGTGCACTGTTAAACCCTGAAACAAAGCATTATGTATTATGTCTCATTTCCCATCATTCTAACAAGAACAGTGCAAAAACCATGTTTGGCCTGATTTATTCAAGTGCCGTGTTCATGTTATGAGACCCAAAATGTTTCTCAAAATCATGTGAATGGGGTGTGTGACCTGGGTGGGGGCCCAAGATAGAGTGCCTCATCTGAGCTCCTGGGTGGGACTCCAATTAATGTCCGTGACCACTCAGGTCTCTGCTTGAGAGTGGTTCGCGCACTAAGGGGCATATTATCAGGAACGTCGATAAAAATTATCACCGGTTTAGTGGCAGAAAACTGCTGCTAAAGCGGCGATAATGGGCTTGATAATATGTCCTTGAGAATTCCAATAGAAGTCCATGTTCTGGTGTGAACATGGGCTTCTATTGGAATTCTCCATGGCATTTTATCAAGCCCATTATCGCCACTTTAGCGGTAGTTTTCTGCTGCTAAACCAGCGATCATTTTAACACCGTTCTTGATAATATGCCCCTAAGTAAGTTACACTCTCAGAATAACCGTGCTCAAATAAATGGCTTCGCAGCTTGGCAAGAGCAGTCAGAGGAAACATGCAAAATATTTGGACAAACACACAGTAATACAGTGATAACACTACAAGAGGACTGCACAACAGTTTAGAACATAGTTAATATTTTATCTGATTAAAACAAGACCAAAACGACAAAAATCCAGCATTCACAAATCAAAATACAAATTCTCAAAGAGTAAAAGCAGTTATAGCGCTTCGAAACAAAATCGCTTCAACTGGGGCTGTACCGATGTGCTTGACGGAGTTGAATCTCAAAGTTTGGGGCTGACCTCAATGGAGTGCGGGCCAGTTATGGAGTCCTACAGACCCCGGTTACAAAACCTAGGAAATGATGACAACACAAAGATGCTGTGAGGCGCTTTGGGAGGTGCAATGTTGATGGGGCCAGTATGGCATGTGTTTCTTGCTGTCGGTGCTGGTCATTGGTATGTCAGTGCACAGGACTGTGCAAGGCACAGGAGCGGTGATGGAGCATTGGCGGCTAGGTGATGGTTCCATTGGTGATGCAGGGTTGATAAAGTGTCAAGAGTCAAGCCACTCAGCGTCGATTTCGCAGTGTTCAAGTAGCATCAGGGAGCCACCGGTGCAGCAGCGGAGTCCGGTACCACGGACTTCGTTATGCGGTACTCGGGAATACCTCTGTGGTGGCTCTTCAGAGGTGCTGCCGTGGTGTCAGGCCTGCACTGCAAGTTGCAGTCATTGTGTTAAGCAGGGATGGCGACTCTGGTACATTCAGTGGTTCAGTGTCGAAGAGTGGCGCCATCCCTGAAGTCACACTCAAAGTTGATATTCTGGTTTATTCTGACTTAGCACAGCAAACTCACTTCCAAGGGCTTAGGAACTGGATTTGGCAGAGTATGCCTCTCAGGAGAAAAGCCCCGATGCTGCAGGTGAAGTCTTTGATGGCCCTGAGACTTCCATAGGAGGCCAGATCAACTCAAGCCCTTGGAGAAACTATGAAAGCAGGATGAAGAAAGCAAATTCCAGTCTTTTCACTCCCGGGACAGAAGCAAAAGCTCTGTACAGCAAAGCAGACAGCACAGTAACAGTCCCCCATGGCAGCAGCACAGCTCATTTTCATGGCAGAATGTCCTCAATCTAGAGGTGTTTTAGGTACATGGTGTCAGAGATCCAACACTTATACCCAATTCAGCCTCTGAATTAGGCACAAGACCTTTCCCTTCCTGGCCCTGCCTCAAGACACAAGGGGGGTAGATACTGCTTTATGAGGGCACAGGCACAGCCTCATTCAGGTGGAAGTGCCAACTCCTCCCACAAATCTAGATCAGGAACACCCATCAACCTGGTAATGGGCCATCAGAATATCCAGGGCACATCTTCGCTCCCTTTACGTGTGAATGTCTACAGTGAATTCACAAAGCCCAACTGTCATCCAACCCAGACATGTGTTCTAGGCAGAGAATGTTCAGCAAGAAGATGGAAATTTTCTAAATGTCACATTTTCAGACCTGCAATTTAAAAACCAACTTCACTAAGATCTGTTTCTAAATTGTGATCCCAGAGACACCAACCTTCAATTTTCTATGAGCTTCCAATTGTAAGATACACTTGTAAAATGTTACAAGCCAATTCCCATGCTAACCTATAGGAGAGGTAGGCATTGTTGTAGTGAATTTGTTTTTAGCAGTTTTTCACTACCAGGACATGCAAAACTCACTTGTACACATTATACCTTTTAAATACACTGCACCTTATACATGGAGCTACCCAGGGTCCACCTTAGGGTTCCCTTATATGGAATAAAAGGGATGATTAGGGACTGGCAAGTAGTTGCACTTTCCAGGTCGAAATGGCAGATTAAAAACTGCGCAAAAAGACACTGCAGTGGCAGGCCTGAGACATGTTTGCAGGGCTAATCCTGTGAGTGGCACAATCCATGCTGCAGTCCCACTAGTAGCATTTGACTTACAGAGTCTGGGAACACCTAGTGCACTGCACTAGGAACTTACTAGTAAATCAAATGGGCCAATCATGGAGAAACCAAATGCCATTACATTTTAAGCAGGGAGCACTTCTACTTTAGCACTGGTCAGCAGTGGTAAAGTGCCCAGAGTCCTAAAGCCATCCAAAACTAAATCCAGCATACAGTCAAAAACAGGAGGTCAGAGGCAAAAAGTCAGAGAAAACCATGCCACAAGATGCCTGGCCTAACACATGTCTCCCCAGATGAGAGTGGGGAGAGCTACCCAACCTCCTGGGGCTTCTCATCACTAAGGCCTAAGAATGTGGAAAGATCATCAGCAGTGGTTTGTTCTGTTCCAGGGTGGTGTTCCCCCAGAAAGTCCATTCCCTGTGGAGAGTTGGATCACCTCAACAGTTTAGGATTCTCACACCTCATCTGCATTACCCATCTGAGGGGCCTGTGGTCTGTCTGAACCCAGAAGTGAGTCCCAAACAATTAGAGTCAAATAGTCTTCACTGCCCAGACCACAGTAAAAGCTTCCCTTTCTATTGTGCTCCACCTCTGTTGCCAGGGAAGTAACCTTCTACTAATAAGGACTACAGGTTAATGCAGGCCCTCTTCATTTACCTGGGAAAGCATGGCTACCACACCATCCACTGAGGCATCAGTTTGCTCCATAAATTACTTGTAGAAATCAGGAGTCAGGAGCACAGAAGCTGTGCACATGGCCTGCTTCAGGGTGCCAAAAACAGTCTGGCAATCCTCTGTCCATATCACCTGCCGGGGCTGGTTCTTGAAAGTCAGCTTTGTCAAGGAGACAGCAAAGGATGCTGTACCCCTTGATGAATCACCTGTAGTACCAGAGGAGACCTAAAATGACTATCACCTCTGTCTAAGTGTTGGGGAGTGCCCAAGCAAGAATGTAATCAATCTTTGGCTGTAGGGCCTCACCTTGTCGCTCCCTACCTGGTGTCCCAAGTACACCACAGACCCATGCACTAGCTGGCATGTGCAGGCCTTGATAGTAAGGGCTGCACTCTGCAGGGCCTTCAACACCTCCTGAAGGTTGTACAAATGGGCCTCCCAACTGGGGCTTAAGTCTGCAATTTCGCCAAGGTAGGCAGCACTGAAGTAATCCAGCCCAGCCAGAACCTGGTTGACCGACATGAGGAATGTTGCAGGGGTGTTCCTCAACTTAAAAGACATGAACCAGAATTGGTAGCGCACTTCCGATGTTGAGAACGCTGACCTCTCCTGTGTCACCTTGGTCAAGGCAATCTGTCAGTACCCAGACATAAGGTCAGTTGGGCTGAGAAACATGGCAGCTTCAAGTTAATCAATGAGGTCATCAGCTTAGGGGCTGGGGTGAACATCAGTCTTAGTGACTGCATTCAGCCCACAATAGTTAATATAAAACTGTACTTCAGGTGTGACACCAGATGGGGCAGCCTTCTGAAACTAAATCACTGGGCTGGACCAAGGACTGTTGGAGGAATAAATCACCCCTAACTCCAGCATCCTAGAGACCTCCTCCTTAATGTTGTTCCTTTTTCTATCATACAACCTGTAATACTTGTGCTTAACGAGCAGGATGTCCTCAGTGTCAATATCGTGGGTGTACCATTGTGTGACTCCAGGGATGAGTGAGAACAGAAAGGAAACTGTCCCATCAACTGGCGACAATCCCTCTGCTGTTCTAGGGTCAGAGTAGGGAGAGGATCACACAGTCTTGCGCTCCTTCATCGCAAATGGCCCATCCTAGGAGTCTTAGAGACCACGGGACTCTACCAGGGCCATCACTCACACTCTTTGGCCAGGCTGAAATTCAACCAGAGTCTTATTCTGGTAATACCAATGCTTCATATTCTCCTAGCGAGCTTCTAGATTCTCCTAGGTGAGTTTCTGGAAGCTGGTTGTCTGGATCCAGAAGGCCAGCTTGTAACTGAATAGATCCTGATGTGGCTTCCTGGGAGTTTGCTCCTAGCTCTCCTTTTCCAAACTGAGAGGTCCTCTTACAGTGTGCCCATACAGACGTTCAAGAGGGTTGAAACCAACCCCCTTCTGTGGTACCTCCCTATACGTAAACAGAAGGCATGGTAAGAGTGCGTACAACTTATGCCTCATGGGTTGTGAGAGACCCATAATCATGCTCTTCAGGGTATGGTTGTACCTTCCATCCAACCCATTGCTTTGGGGGTGGTAAGGGGTGGTGAACCTGTAGGTAACACCACACGTCGTTCACATGGTCTTCATGAATAACGACATGAGCTTTATACCCGGGCAGATACAACCACCTTGTCCAATACAAAGTGGTTATAGATCTCCTTCAGTGCCCTGGCCATGTTGGGTGCAATCACCGTCCTCAGATGGATAGCTTCAGGGTACCAGGTGCCATGGTCCATCAAGACCAGGATAAACCTACTGACCCTGGCTGTCTTGGGATACAGAGACCCCACAATGTCAATGCCCACATTCTCGAAAGGGGTGCTCATGACAGGAAAATGTTACAGGGGAACCTTGTATCTCCCCCCGATTTGCCACTTGCCTAGCGGGTGGAACAGGACCTACAGAATGCATCTGAGGCATTCCTCATTTAGGGTGGTCAGGGGGTTGATGTGAAACCTGAAGTGCAGCTGCTTCACAATGCTGAGTGTGTCCTTGGTGTTGTATGTGACTCTGAGAGTGCACTTCAGAATGAATTGCAAAACATCCTCCTGGATTGTTGGTGCGGTCCCTGCGGGTGATCTCGTATCCGTCTGTGATGGCAATGTTGAAGTACTGTGCTGAGGATGCGTTCAACCAGGTTACTGTAATGAAGGCGATGTGGGGGCTGTTGTGTTGATGAGGTAACAGAGTCCAATGGATGGGTGTGCAGTAGGAGGCACATGACCTGGTTGTACGGACATGGTCTGTCAGGCGGGGCAGCGCGGTGTAGGCAGTGGGAGTTGCACACACAGCATGTGAAGCTGTTGTGTGTGCGCTTAGGGGTTGCCTGATAGCAGGTGGTTGATTGTCTGGTGTTCATTGTTTGGAGGGTGGCTGGACCATGAGTCTGTTATGCTACGTGGGTCATGCAAAGACCAGAGGCTCTTGCACTGTGCACGTTGCAGGCGCTGGCGGTCCTGCCATTGGCATGGAGGTGGCGCGACATTGGCATAGACAAGCTGCTGCCTGCAGTAAGAATGGGTGGAGGGAGGCAGGAGCATCTAGGAGGCGTGTGAGTTGCAGAATAAGGGCACTCGGTGGTACGGTGCCGCAGGGGAGGCAGCAGCAGGAATGAGTGAACACCTGACGGCGGGAGGGGTGAGACATCATGCAAAAACTAGCACACAAAGACAAGGAGGTTAGAAAGGCACAATGTAACAGGTGTATGGAAAGGAATGAGTGTCTGGTTACTCATGGGTCACTGAAAGAAAGTGGAAGAACAATCACCAAAAATGACGGGCATAGGATCAGGCATCAAAAGGCCAAGCTGCACCCAGGACACACAGCGTCAGCAGGTGATGCCTGCCCGTTGAGGGTAGCACCCTGCACAAATACATACACAACCGTGTACTTCATGCACAATAGGGATCATTAGCCATGATAAACTGCATGCATGTTGCCACAGTACACATACTCCCATATGCACAATCTTTGTGAATTATGCCATAGATGACGCATGCAAAGTGGCAAGAGATCTGCGGTGACAGTGATGAGGCATATTGTACTGTGGTGAACACATTTTCTACACAAATGGATCAAGTATGTGTTGAGGCCATGCTGCTTTAGCCAATGTCCATGGCCAGTGGCATCGCTCTGAAGAAAATAACAGTCATGCAATGAGTTTACCTTTACTTCTGGTGAAACAATGTGCACAGGACTGCCTGGACTGTCAGGTCCTTGAATCCTCAGAAACGTGCGTTGCTCAAAGTGGTCCAGCTCCCGATAGCCCCTGGGTCCGAGTAGAAATGACAGACTCAAAAGGGTGATCAGGCGAGGGAAGGAAAGGAATGGAACAGCAGGGAGGGAGATCTGAAACAAAGGTAAACAAGCATAAGGATTCAATACTTCTTGTCACAGAATCACAGAATACCTCAGGACCTGTACTGTAACAGTTACACCTGTAAATGAAAACAACAGCCACTGTATCCTAGTTGGGATCACAGTAATGAGGATCGAACAAGGACATCACTACAAACTTACAAAGAAGGCTGTTCCATACGTTTACATGTATTTATCCAGCAGTTATCAACATACACCAAAAAGTCTTAACTGCCACGTAACTGGGAAATTTGAGCTTACTTCAGGACGAGCTCTAGAAGTCCCTGCTGTGAAAATAGAATTGGACAATCCCCATGGATTCATAGCACATGGAAAGGTGATGAAACACCATAACACACCAAAGATTATGTTGTACGAGTTGCTAAAGAACTGGCCAATATTATGATCCTATTCCAAGGATTGTGCAACTAGCACAGGGTTCACAGAAGACACATACAAGGTAGCAGAGTATTGCAGCTATATGAAGGGGGTATGATGCTCTGCAGGCTGCTTCAAGGCAAGTTAAGCCATGCAGTAATCCTGAAAATAACAGTGTATGAATAAGGCTCCAATAAACAGAAATTCAAATGCGCTGCAGTGCAACTCACACAAAGCCAACAATCCGTAGTTACCCTTAGGAATCAGTGATGGTGAAGAAGGGAAATTACACATCCCCCGCAAGAGCCTTAAGAAGCTCATCCAATAAGGGATTGAATTAGGTAAACACAAGGAAGCCCCGCAAGAGACAGTCATTGGCTCGTCCAACTGGACTTTGAAATGCCAAACAGAACAAGCTGCTGGGCCAGAACTCAACAGAGAGTAATGAGGAGTGATGGCAAAAAACTGCCCCTACCATGACCAGTATATGCAGCACACCACTAGAGAATCCTGGGATTAACCGCACCCGACTGGTGCCACCGAAGCGTTTACATTTGCTACAGCACAATGTTGTGACGTCATCAGCGCAACGGTCTTGGCATCATGGGAATAGAAAATTAACATCAACTTACCGAGAAGCCTTGCAAAGCAGTGTTCCCCACCGGCCCTTAGGAAGCGACGTGACGCCTTCATAACGTGGTTGATGAAAAGCAAAATGTACTGGTACACAAGATTAAGTGGATGAGCCAAACACATCCTGCAGCACAGAGCGAGGCTGCAATTCCCCATAGAGCCTGTGGTTGTGATGTCCCACAAAATGTCAACCCGTGGTATCCACAATGTGTCAGGGGCAAGGTTTACACACATTGATGCCTTTACCAGAGTCAACACTCCACTAGATATGACTGTCAAGAAGGGTGACTGTCCTGTCATGGGAGTGGTGCAACATGTAATTTGATCCATGGTGATGAGACATGTATGGATGGTACTACAACATGCACAGAAACAGTTCCCACACATTCACAAACCATATCAACCCCAAACAGCCTGTTTGGATCTCTTACCCGAACTGACATTTACACATGTCCATGCATGGAATGCTGATTCGGCCCACGTTGCAATCATCATGAGGAATAGCAGGAGGACTAAGATGACACGAACAGACAACAGGCACAGCAACCTGGGAATGACAGACACACGAGGGGTCACCTGTAAAAATCTTTGCAAAAGACATGGGCATGTACGAAACAGGAACAATGTTGGACACATGCACATTTGTAAGTAAGTAAGTAAGTAATTGCGCATTACTGTGTGGCATTACATCAGCACTTGCGTGACACATCAAAACACACATCAAAGTTACTTTGCATACAAGTCAGCTGGACACACACATTGCCACACATGCCACTCAATGCTACAAGCTTACTCACTCATTCCCAGTGTCTCACAAATATGAGAAGAAGTTGCGTATGAGCTGACTCCGGATATCATCCTCCTGCTCCTCATCACTTGCATTGTGACCAGGCCCTTGATCCTCAACGGGTGGATGCTCCTGCTCCTCAGGAACCAGGATGAGTGGCACTGCCTTCTCAACTGCCATGTTGTGCAGCATGCAGCACACAATGAAAATATTACAGATCTTGCCCGGTGCATATGGGAGGGATCCGCCCGTCTTATCGAGGCACCGGAATCGGCTCTTCAGGAGGCCAAACGTCCGCTCAATCAATCGCCTGGTCTGCCCGTGTGCATTATTGTACCGCTGATCTGCAGCTGTTCTTGGGTTGCAGAGAGGTGTCATTAGCCATGGCATGTTGGGATATACTGAGTCACCTACAAAGATACATCATGTAAATAAGTGGGTCAGGAGATGCTGTTAGAGCAAAAGATACTGAAACACGCAGGACAAACAGAGTTTAGCCACCAACAAGACATGACCGATCTTTGCGCAGCTACAGCATCATTCTTGGCACCCTGCTATGCCTCATGATGAATGCATCATGTGCCGGTCCTGGAAAATGTGCAGAAACGTGGGAAATCAGCATGTTAGCAAGACACACCACCAGGGCATTTATTGAATTATAATGTTTACGGTTGTGGTAAGCCTGCTTCTGAGCCTGTGGTGGCACCAAAGCCACATGTGTCCCATCAATGGACCCAATGACATGTGGCATCCCTCCCAGGGCATAGAAATCTCCCTTGACATCTCTCAACTGTTCAGGAGTTGGAAATTTGATAAATTCATCAATGTGCTCCAACATGGCTGCCAAAACATCACGCAGGACAGGGTTGAACATTGTCTGTGACATTCCACCGAGATCAGCTATGGTTAATTGACAGGTACCTGTAGCAAAAAAAAATAGATGGCTGCCATCACCTTTATCTTGGGGGTCAGCGCAGTAGGATACCTGTGTTGCGGTTGGAGATGTGGTGCCACCTTGTTTGTCAAGTCGCTCCTATGAAAACCCAGATACACCTGTTGATTGACAAATAAACATGACATGCCCTGAAATGAGCTGCTGTGCTGGTCTGAGTAAACCGCCCGACATATCACTGGAGTGACGCACGTCACGATACCTGCAGTGGAAGGTTGTCATCCCATCCAGACAGCTGACTGCAAGGCACACGCACAGGTCACATGGAATGTCAAATGTACATATCAAACACATTGCGATTAAGGTGTGCATGTGACAACAAAACAACACAGCCATTGTCACGATGCAGACATGTTTGCCTGGGGAAACATGATGTCTGATGCCATCAGACCCAAAATCCGTGGGAATGCACATGTGGCATGGTGAGCGTAGATGTGAAACCATTCCCATATCAACACAGATCCATGTTAGATGCACCAACAGCAGATGCAGTTTACAGAACACAAAGAGCAAGCTCAATGTTAAACATGACACACACTGGACATATTTCAATCACAACAAAAAACTACTGGGGGGTCTTAGGGACGATTTTAAAGACCTGCAGGGTGAATATCCCCTATTCACATATAATCAACTACAGAACACCCTGGGTCTACACAAGAAAGTGAAAGAGAAGTGAGTGAGCCAAACGGAGCAAAAACTAGGGTGCCAGTGTTCCGAGTGGGAGCGAAATATCCTTCTGCCAAGACCCATCAATCACCCAATGTCATTCATCATCTGGGTTTTGGTACAATCCTTATCAAGGAAAACCGATCTTGATAATTGATCGGAAAAAACCTTGACACATAGAAAGACTACGGGATGACTGGTCACCCTACATAGTCCTTGCTGGCGTCCAGAGACTCACTTAAGAAGGTGAGAGGATCAGAAGGGTATAGGCAAAAAGAAGTGAAATGTGCAGCGCAACAAAAATAAGAAAGTGGTGTTCTAAAAATGGCTAAGGAGTACTTATAACAACTTTATTCCTCAAGTCCCCTTGTCATCATTTAAAAAGCAGAATGCTGACGCTCGAGACTTTCAAGACGTCAACCAGAATGAAAGGTCAACATGTTTCTGCCCTCACTAAGATCTAACTGTATCGGGGCATTCTTCAGGACCAGGCTATAGATATATACAGCTGCTGCTACAAAAGTGAAAAATTATACTTGTGCGAAATTTATAGTGTAGAAAATACTCCACCGGTCATGTCCACCTCGAATGCTTTATGGATACATTAACCGGAACCTGTAATAGACAAATATTATGTGTATGTCAGAACAATGCTCCTTCACTGCACTCACTTCCAATCACAGCATTTTAGCGTCACAGAACGCTTATAGATTTCTCCTTATAAGGTGACATTACAAATGTTTTATCACTTCCCCATAACAATTGGGTGTCGCCCTTACCTCAACCTGGCTCATTACTCAGGGAAGGAGGCCCCGCTCTATAACAAGGACAAAACAACCCGTCAATGATGTACATACACCACGACTACATTAGTCTTGTATTTACTTCAACTCGCCCCTGGCTAGGGCCAACAGTTAGCACAGCACCTCTAGTCTAATCCTAAGAGAGTACCCATCCTGTGAAAGAATGGGACTCCCATTCGTCAGGGGGTATCTGGTAACGTCCTCTTCAAGATGAGGGACATTTCCCAAAACCCCCTCTCTTCCTCTTAGTATCTCATAGCCCTTGTCTGTGTAAGGTATCCCATTACTAAGATAGGCTAAAAAGTCCAAAACAGCATGAATCACAAAGCAGAGTATTCCCCCACCTAGATTAATAGCACGTCCCCGTTATCAAAGAGTCTACTTTGCGAGCATTCTCCCTACGTCGTGACTCACCTATCCGTCGGTACCCCGGGCCGTCAGGAGTAATGACCGGAGGTACCGACGTTCTTTTCTTGAGTGTTTTTACATCGTTTAGCAGGCCATCAGACCCAAAATCCGTGGGAATGCACATGTGGCATGGTGAGCGTAGATGTGAAACCATTCCCATATCAACACAGATCCATGTTAGATGCACCAACAGCAGATGCAGTTTACAGAACACAAAGAGCAAGCTCAATGTTAAACAGGACACACACTGGACATAGTCACGTAGGGTCATGCTGAGCGTGAAATGTCAAGTGACAAAGTGCCCCGGTCCCTGGCATTATGAGACAGGTGCCGGTAGTGATGACTGTGCCATCCCAATGTTGCTGTGTATGACAAAATCTGCATGATGATACACATGTGTCAAGGTGATGTGTGCCACATAGTGCCCCATCACACATGACATGTGTCAACAGGGATCACTGAAATAATATCGACTACCAAAATATCGACTACCCAAAATATCGACGAGAAAATATCTACAACCAAAATATCGAGTTTGTATGTACAAACAGGTAAGTACAAAAATATCGAGTACAAAATATCGTGTACAAAAATATAGTTGTAAAAAATATCGACTTTAATAAAAACAATGTTTAATTACATCAATATAAAAAATTAATTACTAAAATATAATTAACAATACTTAAAATAACTTTTAATAATTAAATAATTAATGAAAGTAAAAAAATAATATTTTTTTAATCATATTTCTTAAAACATATATATATATAGTAACAAAATTTAATTAAATAATAGCCAATATTATTAACGTACAAATACAAAAGAGTAAAAATTACTATTCCCACTGCAAAGAGTGCAACAGTGGATATATGACGTTACAACCCAACTTTTACAACGCACTACCATTACAACGTAAGTATTGGTAAGTATATAATAATTTTTTTTAATTTAAATTATTTAGAATTATTTAAATATAATTTAATTTAATTTCATAAAATTAAATTAATGTAAATTTAATTTTACTTTATTTTTACACTGTACCCCTGTACCCCTGTACCCCAAAACTGACCCTGAACCCTAAAAAAACCCTTTACCCAAAAACCCAAAACTGACCCTGAACCCTAAAAATACCCCTTTACCCAAAAACTAAAAACTGACCCTGAACCCTAAAAATACCCCTTTACCCAAAAACTAAAAACTGACCCTGAACCCTTAAAATACCCCTTTACCCAAAAACTAAAAACTGACCCTGAACCCTAAAAATACCCCTTTACCCAAAAACTAAAAACTGACCCTGAACCCTTAAAATACCCCTTTACCCAAAAACTAAAAACTGACCCTGAACCCTAAAAATACCCCTTTACCCAAAAACTAAAAACTTACCCTGAACCCTAAAAATACCCCTTTACCCAAAAACTAAAAACTGACCCTGAAGCCTAAAAATACCCCTTTACCCAAAAACTAAAAACTGACCCTGAACCCTAAAAATACCCCTTTACCCAAAAACTAAAAACTGACCCTGAACCCTAAAAATACCCCTTTACCCAAAAACTAAAAACTGACCCTGAACCCTAAAAATACCCCTTTAATTTAACATAATTAGCAATTAATCAATTAAATTAAATTAATTACCAATTACATTTTAATTAATTAACAAATATTATTTAATTACCAATTAATTAAATATTACTACCAATTAATACATTTACATATTTAATAAATAATAATTAAATTACTTCCCACCCTATTCCCCTATAAACCCACAACCCGCTACAGGAAATACATTATTTTAATTTACATAATTAGCAATTAATCAATTAAATTAAATTAATTACCAATAACATTTTAAATAATTAACATATAATATTTAATTACCAAATAATTAATTATTACTACCAATTAATAAATTTACATATTTAATTAATTATAATTAAATTACTTCCCACCCTATTCCCCTATAAACCCACAACCCGCTACAGAATAAAATTACACAATAATTTAAAAAAAATCATTAATTAAAAATAATGATAACATAAAATGACACTTTTCACACATATTATAACATAAAAACACTATAAATAATTACATATTATATAAAAAAAGATATTTTTTACTTTCGATATTATTTACAGTCGATATTACTTCACTTACCTTAAAAACGATATTTTGGCTGTCGATATTCTGTCCTGTCGATATTTTCTCCAAACGATATTTAAAACTCGATATTTTGTCCATTCGATATTGTGGAGTCGATATTATGTCTGTGCACCGTGTCAACAGGTCATCACACATCAATTGTGCAACAAGATTAAATGCCCTGTGCTATATCAATGGCTGCCACACCTAGGGCCTGCACATGAAAGTAGGCAATGACAAGAACTTGAAAGACATCCTTGTTTGAACCGTACCTCTCCATCCCTGCCGTGTGTGCGCCTCGTATCACTATTGCAATGGTGCCATATGTGAGCGTGTGAAACACACCGTACACCTGCATTGGCATCAGCGTATTAAACGCACCGTATGAAACGCACCGTACCCCTGCATTCACATCAGCATGTGAAATGCACCGTACCCCTGCATTCACATCAGCGTGTGTAATGCACAGTGTGAAATGCACTGTACCCCTGCATTGGCATTAGCGTGTGTAATGCACCATACCCCTGCATTCACATCAGCATGTGAAACACACCGTACCCCTGCATTCTCAGCGTGTGTAATGCACCGTGTGAAATGCACTGTACCCCTGCATTGGTATTAGCGTGTGTAATGCACCATACCCCTGCATTCACATCAGCGTGTGAAACGTACCCTACCCCTGCATTCACAGCACCGTGCCCCTACATTCCGGGCATGTGTGCGCATCGTCTCACTATTGTAATTGTGCCATACGCGAGCGCATCGTACCCCTACATTCCGGGCATGTGTGCGTATCGTCTCACTATTGTAATCGTGCCATACGCGAGCACACCGTACCCCTACGTTCCGGGCTTGTGTGCGCATCGTCCCACTATTTTAATCGTGCCATACGCGAGTGCACCACACCGCTATGTTCTGGGCGTGTGGGGCATCGTCTCACTATTATAATCGTGCCACACCCAAGCGCACCGCACCCCTATGTTCCGGGCGTGTGTGCGCATTGTCTCACTATTGTAATCGTGCCATACGCGAGCGCACCGTACCCCTACATTCCGGGCATGTGTGCGCATCGTCTCACTATTGTAATCATGCCATACCCGAGCACACCATACCCCTACGTTCCGGGCGTGTGTGCGCATCGACTCACTATTGTAATTGTGCCATACGCGAGCGCACCATACCCCTACGTTCCGGGTGTGTGTGCGCATCATCTCATTATTGTAATCGTGCCATACGTGAGCACACCGTACCCCTACGTTCCGGGCGTGTATGCACATCGTCTCACTATTTTAATCGTGCCATACGCGAGTGCACCGCACCGCTACGTTCTGGCCGTGTGGGGGCATCGTCTCACTATTGTAATCGTGCCATACGTGAGCGCACCGTACCCCTACGTTCCGGGCGTGTATGCGCATCGTCTCACTATTTTAATCGTGCCATACGCGAGTGCACCACACCGCTACGTTCTGGCCGTGTGGGGGCATCGTCTCACTATTGTAATCGTGCCACACCCGAGCGCACCGCACCCCTATGTTCCGGGCGTGTGTGCGCATTGTCTCACAATTGTAATCATGCCATACGCGAGCCCACCGTACCCCTAGATTCCGGGCATGTGTGCGCATCGTCTCACTATTGTAATCATGCCATACGTGAGCGCACCATACCCCTACGTTCTGGGCGTGTGTGCGCATCGACTCACTATTGTAATCGTGCCATACGCGAGCGCACCATACCCCTACGTTCCGGGTGTGTGTGCGCATTGTCTCACTATTGTAATCGTGCCATACGCGAGCGCATCGTACTCCTACATTCCGGGCATGTGTGCATATCGTCTCACTATTGTAATCGTGCCATACACGAGCACACCGTACCCCTACGTTCCGGGCTTGTGTGCGCATTGTCTCACTATTTTAATCGTGCCATACGCGAGTGCACCGCACCGCTACGTTCTGGGCGTGTGGGGGCATCGTCTCACTATTGTAATCGTGCCACACCCGAGCGCACCGCACCCCTACGTTCCGGGTGTGTGTGCGCATTGTCCCACTATTGCAATCGTGCCATACGCGAGCGCACCGTACCCCTACATTCCGGGCATGTGTGCGCATCGTCTCACTATTGTAATCATGCCATACGCGAGCGCACATACCCCTACGTTCCGGGAGTGTGTGCGCATCGACTCACTATTGTAATCGTGCCATACGTGAGCGCACCATACCCCTACGTTCGGGTGTGTGCGCATCATCTCACTATTGTAATCGTGCCATACGCGAGCGCACCGTACCCCTACGTTCCGGGCATGTGTGCGCATCGTATCAATATTGCAATGGTGCCATACACGAGTGCGTGAAATGCACCGTACACATGTGTGGATCTTATAATCACTTAGGGGACACATAGGCGATGAGTAGTAGGCCCTGAATGCATCCTGGGTGTCATGGATACTGAGATTTGAGTGTGTGCTACAGGTGCCCTGCAAAAGTCAGTTGGGCAAAAAAATACAATGTTGCAAAATGATTGTGGAGCTGAAGCTCAAATTTTGAACGATGCGAATGCATGTCAGACCTGTATGTTTAAAAGGATTGGAGGAAACGTACGATGCGAACGAATCTGACCTATCACTCTGTACTCCTTGAACCGAAAGCCCCTCATCAGCACTGATTTAAGGCAGCAAGAATCCCTGAGAGGGCACTTGCCTGCACGACATTGGAGTGGACCACACTGCTGCTGTCTCTGCATCCTCTGCCATTTCATGGCTCATACTATGGAGAGGGCCCCAGCTATCACTGAGGAGGAAAACCAGGCCCTGCTGGATAGCCTCCTACCACAGTACAGCAAGCTGTATGGGAGACCTGGGGAGCAGGTGGGTGCTGACTCCACTACTTTTGACTGTGGACCTGTTGTGTGAGTAATTACTTTGGAATGGGATTGATGCACAGCTTCAATTCTAGAGTGGCATTCTCTTGTGCTTTACTGAGTTCAGGTGCTGACTGTCGGGTGACGCTTTCCGTCTGTGGCGTCCTTTATCAAATAGCTAAACGTGCGGCCAATGGGTCATTGGTCACATCCCCAACAGGCACTCTATATTGGTTCCTCGGAAATGAAGACTCCACTTTAGGTCATTAATTTCCCTCTTTTATTGTTTATGTTTCTTTTTTTGCGATTGACTTCATCACAATAATTTTTTCATACATTCTTTGACTATTTGCTCATTTCCTTAGAGCGCATTTCCCTCCTTCTATAAGCTCCAATGCATTTCGGACATTGACAGTCCTTCCTCAGGGAGCCAACGCTGTTGGGAATGTAAACATAACCATAATCACAACCCAAATAAAACTGTAAACATTTGTACGCAAAACATATGAACATTTGCAACCCATAGTCAGGGAGATGAGAACATATATCAAGGATACGACGGATTTTTTAAACAAGCTACAAAACATAACCAAGGAGGATAATGAAGATTTTATCCTATGTACAGCAGACGTAGAAGTAATTATCTACAGATCCGCCACCGGGAATTGAAAGCACGCCTACAAACTACAGAAACTGCAAATTAACATGTCATATGAGGATATAGCAAGAAGCACGGACGCAAGGGCCGATACCTTTGCTTTTAAGGAGGATGAAGCCTCTAAAATATATGCACTAATTAGGGAAGAGTTCACACAATCAACCACCCAAAAAACCAAGGAACAACATTTAAAACAACTGATTAACTTATCAAAAAGGGAGGTCAATCAAAAATTGCATGCCAGCACGTTAATTCGGTACCACCGATCGAAACGAATCCCCCGCGGCCTTCGTATTGCCCTGAAACCATCACTATGCAAAAACTCTCAAAACTTTCAAGACAAGTGGTTTGCGATCTTGAACAAATGCTCCCTGGATTTAATTTTACTGATTATTGAGGAACTATCTGGCATTCTGGAAGAATTAACAAAAGAAATAGCCGAAATTTCTACTGAATTAACGGGTATGATGACAACGGAAGAATGGTCTAAGACATTGGAGGAGATCAACGACCAAATAGCTAAACATTTCAGAGAGATAAATGAAAGCAAAATCTGGAAATTTAAAAGGGACACCCTAGATTACAAGCTTGGGGAGGTGTACACCTGGGCAGAGGTGTACGCCCAAAGAAGAAGGAACCGTCCATACACGCAACATACAGATACGTCATCGTCAGGATCTGACAGTTCCAATAGACCCCAACAAGGTAGATCCCAACAAGGAAGACCCCAACAGGCAAGCACATCGCAAATAACACCAATGACTGAGGAAAGACGATCAACTACAGCCACAACTGAGGAAAGACGAGCAACTACAGCAACAAGGAGTGCTTTTTTAGAGGAGGGCCTTCCCGAAACCGAAGAACCAGGAGGGGAAAAAACAAAAGAAAAGGAGCATCCCAACACCAGGAGCACGACGGCACCCAAAAAAGACAAGGAGAAGAAAAGGACAGAAGTCAAGAACAACTAGTGATTAATATATCGGATCACAATCTAACCATGGAAGAAAAAAAATGATTACAAAAAGGAACCTCGTTTGTTCCCACCACCAACACTGATACATTGGAACTTGAAGTAAGTTTCTTCAAATTAATGAGGAAAATGAAGCTTAGACATTTCTTTGACAATATTCTACCCGAAAAAACAGAGGAACAACCTGATCAATTGATGGGACTAAGACCACACAGCACGTTTCAGGCACCAATCAGTCACAAGACATTGGACTTGTTTGAGAAAATGGTTAAACAAGATTTGACTAAAATCAAACACAACAAAAAACACAAGAAAAACATAACACAAAAGGATATGGGCATCCTAAGGAAAATAGCCAACAATGATAAAATCATATGTGTTAAGGCAGATAAGGGTGGAGCACTCATTATCATGAACACCTCCATGTATGAAAGTAAGATAATGGAGCATCTCTCTGATAAAGACACATATATGGAATTGGAGGGTAACCCCACCAGTGAATTCATGGAAGAGTTAAAAAATATTGTTGAAAGGGCAGCAAACGATGGCACAATTAACGAGAGAACCAAACGTTTTTTGATAAAACAGAATCCAAAAAGTCCACGACTACACATGATTCCTAAAGTACACAAAAATGTATTGGATCCTCCAATGAGACCATTAGTATCAACTGTCGACAGTCTACATCAACCAATAGGTCAGTACTTGGACAAACATTTGCAACCCATAGTCAGGGAGATGAGAACATATATCAAGGATTCGACGGATTTTTTAAACAAGCTACAAAACATAACCAAGGAGGATAATGAAGATTTTATCCTATGTACAGCAGACGTAAAAGCATTATATACATCTATTCCCCATGCCTCAGGAATAGAGGCAATAGAACAAGCATTGGTCAATTCAGATCTGAACCAATCTTTGCAAACTTTTCTCATGGAACTTATTCTGTTTACTCTGTACAGAAGTTACTTCATATACGGCGACAAGTGGTACCAACAACTGGTTGGCACATCAATGGGCAAATGTGCCGCACCGGCATATGCCAATATCTTCATGGGAGAGTACGAAAAACGTCATATTTTTTCACACAAAACATGGCAACAGAACACCAAAATGTTGGTACGATTCATAGACGATATTTTCATTGTGTGGAAAGGCACAGAGCAACAATTACAAGGGGCACTATCCATATTAAACACATAAGATGAACGCATTCAATTGACATGGGAAATTTCTAAACAAAAAGTCACCTTTTTGGATGTGGAAGTGACACAAGGGCCAGAGGGCTTCATAACAGATATATACCGGAAACCTACAGATAGGAACAACATGTTACACCATTCAAGTTTTCACCAAACATCATTGAAAGATCACCTTCCATTTTCCCAAATGGCCAGAGTGAAACGTATCACCTCGGATCCTCAGAAAGCAGAATTAAGAATTAAAGAAATGGGGGAACGATTTAAGGATAGGGGATATCCAAAACCCACAATAGAGAAAGCTGAGGAACTCATAAGAACAAAGACCAGAGAAGAACTGCTCATCACAAGGGTGAAAGCAGACAAACAAAGAATTGTAGCAGTATCCAAATTCTCTACCTCAAGCACACGGTTCAAAAGAATCATTGTTAAACATTGACCAATGTTGAATTTGGAACCAGACTTCAATAACATTTTTGCATCCACTCCATTGTTTGGGTACACAAGGGGAAAAAACTTGGGGGAGATACTGAAAGAAGAAAGATCTGATGAGATACAACACAGAGGCACACGGCCTTGTTTCAATTGCAGTAACTGCAACAACGTCATCATTAGCAACGTAATAACCCACCCCATGAGGGGACATAACATCAAATTGAAAGTCACAGCAATGTGTGATACTTCCAATGTTTTTTACTTGGTAAAGTGTCCGTGTGGAAAGGTGTATATTGGAAAAACTGAGAGAAAATTGAAAGCACGGATTGTGGAACATAAATCAAGCATTCGGACAAGGAATAGCAAATCTGTGGTGGCATGTCACTTTATGGAAGCCCACCATAACATTTCCCAATTGAAATTTTTAGTTCTTGAAGTAGTGGAAAAGAAAGAAGGAAGAAACAACAACCAATTTCTTCCACAAAGGGAAAATCATTGGATACACAGATTAGGATCCCTGAAGCCAAATGGCCTTAATGAACGGATTGAACTTTCGTGCTACCTATGAATTGCTTTAATTACTCATCTTATGTATGACGCACACTATCTGATAGGGCGATGCCGCCCAGTACTTGGTTAATAATGGTGTTTGATTGTGTAAATGTTCATATAGGATGCTATTGGGAGTTATACACAAGCCATAACATGTAATGCTGGGGATGACCTTTTTACTCTGTAACACATTTATATACACAACCACATGATTGCACCTATTTTTTCATTTTCGAAAATCATGTTCCACGAGGAGGTTTCATATATACCATATTTTCCGCCCACCAAGGCTCCGTTTATTCCACTTTTCTAATGAGTCGTTTATCTCATTTTTCACGTTTTTACGTTTCTATTTTTCGTCCCGATCACTTTGAACACGCAAGTCTTTCGCTTGGCGTGAGACTCTTTGAACAAGCCGAGTATCTTTACCCTTTCTATTCCCGCGTCATGACGACACGGAAGTAACTTCTTCTCCACCGTCGAAGTTACCAGGGCCCAAACGCCAGGAGACGGCTTGATCCGTTGAAGAAACACGGAACTACCTGGTAAGCAGAACAGGAACGTAATCCAAGGTCGGTTACTTACAGCCTAATTTGGTACATAGTCAGTTGCGTTTTTTTAAAGGTGACAGTTTGGTAACGGGCATACACTAATAACGCGTGTATTTTTTGTGCAGAGTGTGTCCCGACAATCTCCGATTCTCACGTAAGTGCGTTCCATTTACATATCCGTATTCGTTCACGGCATGGGCGAAGCACCACGCACAATTTTGAGCACACAATTTCACAGGCACGGGCACATAACGTTTGAACATGGTTTGAATCGTAGCAAGTGATCATATGTTTTGCGTACAAATGTATACAGTTTTATTTGGGTTGTGATTATGGTTATGTTTACATTCCCAACAGCGTTGGCTCCCTGAGGAAGGACTGTCAATGTCCGAAATGCATTGGAGCTTATAGAAGGAGGGAAATGCGCTCTAAGGAAATGAGCAAATAGTCAAAGAATGTATGAAAAAATTATTGTGATGAAGTCAATCGCAAAAAAAGAAACATAAACAATAAAAGAGGGAAATTAATGACCTAAAGTGGAGTCTTCATTTCCGAGGAACCAATATAGAGTGCCTGTTGGGGATGTGACCAATGACCCATTGGCCGCACGTTTAGCCTGTTGTGTGAGTGTCACAACAGGCATTGTGTATTGGTGGGACAGACATGCAATGTGGTTTTGAGTGAGTCCCAGGGGGTGTACATGGTGGTGTCTCACATGCAGAGCATGATGTAGTTCATGTGTGTTCACTCCTCACTTGCATTGTGCTTACTGTGACATTCACTGCATAGCGAATGACACATTCAGCCATGCCAGACCTTGGTGGCTTTATTCCCAAATGTCCTGAGGTGGAACAGTGTTCCCCCCGGAGTGACAGGTGACTGTACTCACAGATGTTTATGACTTGAGGGGACCTGTGGTGAGATTGTCCAAATTATGTGTTTAACCTCATGGACATTGGAGTATGTGAATGTGCCTTGTCATCTAGGTGAGTGTGTATGTGATGTGTTGCACCACTGCTGCATGGCGTATGCAGCAGCTCTTGCCATCTGATGTGACAAGTAAGCAGTGCTGTGTGCCTGACTTGCAAAGCTACCATGACACCTGTGACACCCTGTTGTCAAGTGGCACATGTGCAAAGTGAGGGTTGTATCCGCTGTTGTTAGTGACAGGCGAGTGATCAGTGCCAGGGTGTGTCTGTCTGGTCTGCTGAGGGTTCGACAGTGGAGTGGGATATGTGCCTGCTTGGCACGTGCTGTCCCACACCCTGCAGTTGCATGTGTTGCCCAGTGTGTGCCATGATCAGTGAGTGTGTTGCACCCGTTACACCATCTGTTGCCTTTCAATGCCATGTAGTGCATTGGGGCTTGCCCACAGGCCAAATTCACATGGACAATGATGCAAGTCCTGTCAGCATCCCATGCACTGTTCACATTATCAATGGTGTGCAAGTGTGTGTCTCTGGGACATGGAGCAGGTGTAGTGATATTTTTTCACTTTGTCTTCCTGACCGGTAATTGCCTACGAGAAGGGGGAAATCTGGATGGACATTGTCGGGCCGTCAGGTCTGCGGGGGGGCGGGGGGCCATCGCCGGCGGCTGCGCAACGTGCAGAAGAGGTGGCAAGACATCCGGTGCTGGAAACTCCACGCCGGCATGGCGGCAGCTGTCACCTCACCCCCCACATGCTCCGGGTCCAGGCGGTCGTGTTTCCAGACCTCGATAGGCAGTTGCAGGAGAGACAGCAGCAAGGAGGGGGCAGGTACATGGCGGTTTGTTGTGATGTGTGTCACCTGCTTTTTGAGGTGCTCTGAAGCCTGGCTACACTCCCACAGTTGGGGTGTCTGGTCAGACAGGTTATATGTGCAGTGTCTTTTCGGTTCCCCATAGTCACCTGGTGCTCATTTTCATCCCTTCCCCTCCTTAACATGTGTCCCCTGGTCTGTGTGCAATCACATTTGCACATGTTCATCTAGGGTGCAAGAAAATAAGACTGCACATTGATTTCCGCATCATGTGGGAGGGTGGTCTGTGACATGTGTTAGGACCTTGCCTGTGCCATGACCTGTGCACTGTGTTTGGGCATAGGGATGTGAGGTTTCCACTGCACACCCTTGCAGCATGCATGACCCATGTTGTGTTCTCAGACATGATGTACATCAGTGGGAGATATGCATAGTGCCATGACGGTTACTCATGTTACAGTCAGCTCATTCCACACCCACGGATCAGTGTGCCCACTACTGTCCCCTGAGACACCCTGGCCTCCTAATCATGTGTGTCATCCAACACTATGCCCATTCTATGTGGGTTCAGCATGGGTCTGCCTCTGCGGCTTTGGTCGCTGGCATAGTTTGTATTTTTCCTGTGTCTGCTACATGTGTCCACTGGACAGGGATACAAGATTTGGCTTGTGCGTACTCATACTGGGCAGTGCCTGTGTGCCTATTCACAACAATCTGTTGATGGTTGTTTGTCACAAATATGTATTGCCAGCCCCACAAGGTGAGCTTGGGTTACTTTTGGAATTGTTGCTGCACAGTTTTTGTTACCCTGATTCAGAGGTCTCACTTCTTGAGCTGTATCAATCACATTGACTGAGGGATGGGGGTGTTGTGCAGGAGAGGTCTACATGGGCCTGCCTGATTTAGCCTTGCCAGGTCTGACCTGTGGGTGAGAATTGGCTGAACAATGATTCACCATGCCCCGCCCCTGTGATGGTGGCCAGTGATTTCAGTTGGGGCTTGGCAGCCGATGTCATTCGGTTCCAGACATGATTCATACTCATACATTTTTGCCACATGTATGTAGTTCAGATGCAACGCTGTTTTGTCTTAGTGTGCACACTTCTGTGTTGACATTTTGCCTGGGGATAACGGTGTGTCCACCATGCAGCAATGATTTTGGTCATCACAATTGCTGGCCCAATTGCTTAAGCATTGTCCAGAGTTGGGACATGTGTGCCACTCCACATGACAACCAGTAGATTTTATGTACAAGCAACTGTGTCATCAGGGAATGGATGCCCATGTAAGGACTGACATATTTCAAGTTGTGTCACATAAATGATTGTACCTTGGCACTCACAACACTTGTTAAAAGTTGTTCATGTTTAGAATGTGTTAATCTGACGAATTGTGTAAAGGACACTTATGTGCCTGCATGATAGTTGTCTCACAAGGTAGTGCACACAAAATGACATTTCCACTTTTTTGAAAGAAGCTGGCACCTTTTCAAGGAGGCCAGTGTTAGTGATTAATGGTGCGCCTTGATCTCCATATACATATCCCCACAGTGGTCTTGAGGTCCTGAAACTCCTTTTTTGTCAATTGTACAAACTAATGAATGTCAAGACATCAAGACCTCCGTTGGACCATGTATATGGCAAATCTGCAACGCCATTTGTTTCTAACAGTGTTTTATCTTAAAGGGTTCCAGCTGTTTCAATGAATGTGTAAATGTTTTTTGTGTGCATTTCATTGTGAGACATTTTTCATGCAGGCACATATGTGTTCTCTTCACAAGATGGCGAATTAATACATTCAATACATGTCGATTGTGTCAAGTATGGTGAGTCCCAAGATGCCAACATTTATTTACATATATTTTTTGCCAAATGTATTTACAGGGCTCGGAGTGTGGTGTCACCTTGGGGAGTGAGGTGAGTTAGTTTGCCCTGAGGGGCACCACTACTGTTTATTTCTTTGTGAACTTGAGGTGGCATCACTTCATTGTATTGATCTGCTCTCCTGTAAACAAACACTAGCTTCTCTGTGTAATTCTCATTCAAGTTGTGGCCTGGTGTGTTCTTTGGAACATTGTGTCCAAGTAGCATTGTGTCTATACCAACTGGGCAGTACAAGGCTCAAAAATGTGCAGAGTTATCTGGCTGTCACTCATGGTGCATGCCATGATTTCCAGTGTGACTTACTGATTTTGTGCTCATGTGTCAGATGTGTACAGGTGACTGATGCATTTCTGTTTCTTCTTCTTGCCCACAGCATCATCAACAGAGACAGGAGGAGACAGCTGTATGGACCAAGAGGAGGGACCCAGCCACAGTGCCACCAGCGGTGAGGAGTGGGAGGGAGCCAGTGGCATGGAGGGTGAGGGGAGTCAGGCTGTGGACCAGTTGGAAGGTGACACATCCTACCACGCAGACGTATCCACTTCTGACTCCCAGGAGGAGGGGGAATACGCTGCAACACCTGGCAGCATCACTGTGTCTGTACCCGCCTCCTCCAGAACCATCTCCAACCTCCCAGTTGCTCCAGTCCCTTCTGTCCATGCAGCCCCCCATGTCTCCTTCGGCCCCGGCACCGCAGCCCCTGCACCTGTATCCCCTGCTGCCCTCAGTGCGGAATCTGTGGACTTACTCCGCTAGATTCAGGTTGGTCAGACATCAATGCTGAATATCCTCCTTGGCCACACTCGAATCCTAACACAGTTGTTGTCGTTCATGGAGGGCATATCAGCTACAATGTCTGACCAATGTCGGATAATGCAGTCCATGGACTCCTCACTGACGGCAGCAGTTACCCTCCTGCAGCGGTCCGCCCCCCTCCTTCGGACCCATCCACACTCCCCACTCCCAAACCTGTCCAACGCACATGCAGGAAGACACCATCTTACACCACAACAGACCCAGACAGCAGCCCCCCACAAAAGTCGAAGCGCACACTTCCTGGCATGCAAACTCAGGGGGCTGTAGGCACACCCAAGGGGACTGGGCATAGACCACATACACGCAGCCATAGTCACAGTGCTCAACCCTCACAGCCCTCTACCTCCTCTCCAATTGTGTCCTCAGGTGTAGGGGTTGGGCTGGCTGAGCTGGCCGAACTGGCTACAGTGTGCAGCGCTGAGTATGAGTCCACCATCGGCGCTGCACAGACCACTGAGGAGGATGTGTCCGCCCCTGCACCCACCCCACCTACCCTTACCACTCCAGACCCTGCAGTGCCTGGTCCTGCCCCCCATGATGCCCCCCAAGGGTCCACATCCCATTAACAGATCCATGTGCAGGCAAGGTGGGGTAGACAGCCTAACCAACATCCCCCTACAAGGACTATTGTCTGGACTGGCCATAGCCTTATTTGAGCAGAGACTCATTTTTTGCACTTCTTTTCTGTTCATGCTGAATAAAGCCTTTTATTTTACGTTCAACACTATTGCATTTCAGGTACTTGATGTTGGTGATGAGGGCCCTGGAGTAGGTGTCATGGTAATGTTTTGGGGTTCTGAAAGATGTTTTTGGTTGATGGTCATGAGGTGGACCATGGTATCTGTGTGCCATCACAATGTCTCTGCAATTAATCATAGGTTGTGTGGGTTACGTTTGGCTAGAGACATTGTCCCAAGGAGTGTTCCTTCCTCTGTGACACCTGAGATCTTCACTGCAGACAGTTGCACAATTATTGTGCTGACATGTGTGCACATTTCCTTTTTTGGTGACGGTTCCCTTCAACAATGACCATCCCTGCTCACAGATGTCTACTGCTCATTCATCTGTGCCATGCTTAAAACTAACTGTGTTTGTGAGTATGTACAAATGCCTTCAAGGACACATTCACCCTTTTTACCACTATGCACGTGTGTTATCACAGCCTACCCCTATGTTGGCAATTGCTATGCAGGGTATTTGGGCACATGACTCACAATTGTGTGCATTGTATCTAAGGGGTTTCAACCCTATCTGACCACCACCTGGACATTCATATCAGCCCTGGGATGTATGTGAGTGTGTGTTCCCTTTCGCTCTCTTTGTTTGGTGGGCTGATACATGACTATACACTATTGTGTAATGATGGTAGGGTGTTTATTTCGCCTGCAGCCTCCGTGGGTGGGTATGCATGTGGTCACACCCACATATGGTGTGTCACACAGTGTGTGACAGTAATCCATCCTCCAGGGAGTCAGACACTGCTGTAAGTGATGTGTTGCTCTGGCACTATCATTATAGTCACAAGTTAGGGATGTGCGCATACCCTCATGTAGTTGTGGTATGCTGATGATGATGTACCCACCATATATCTGAGCACTGCTGGTAGTCATATCCACCCACCCCTCATATGTCTGGGCACTGCTGGGAGTCATATCCACCCACCCCATACTGTTGGACACTGCTGGGAGTCCTGGGCACCCACCACTCATGTGTATGGGAACTGCTGGGAGTCCTGTGCACCCACCCCCATACTGGTGGGCACTGCTGAGAGTCATGTGCACCCAACCCTCATATGTCTGGGCACTGCTGGGAGTCCTGTGCACCCACCCCTCACATGTCTGGGCACTGCTGGGAGTTATGTGCATCCACCCATCATATGTCTGGGCACTGCTGGGAGTCATATCCACCCACCCCTTATATGTCTGGGCACTGCTGGGAGTCCTGTGCACCCACCCCATACTGTTGGGCACTGCTGGGAGTCCTATGCACCCATCCCTCATATGTCTAGGCACTGCTGGGAGTCCTGTGCACCCACCCCCATACTGTTGGGAACTGCTGGGAGTCCTGTGCACCCACCCCTCGTATGTCTGGGCACTGCTGGGAGTCCTGTGCACCCACCCCTCATATGATTGGGCACTGCTGGGAGTCATGTGCAACCACCCCTCATATGTCTGGGCACTGCTGGGAGTCCTGTGCACCCACCCCCATACTGTTGGGCCCTGCTAGGAGGACTGTGCACCCACCCCTCATATGTCTGGGCACTGCTGGGAGTCATGTGCACCCATCCCTCATATGTCTGGGCACTGATGGGAGTCATATCCACCCACCCGCATATGTCTGGGCACTGCTGGGAGTCCTGTGCACCCACCCCTCATATGTCTGGGCACTGCTGGGAGTCCTGTGCGCCCACCCCCATACTGTTGGGTACTGCTGGGAGTCCTGTGCACCCAGTCCTCAAATGTCTGGGCACTGCTGGGAATTCTGTGCACCCACCCCATACTGTTGGGCACTACTGGGAGTCCTGTGCACCCACCCCTCATGTGTCTGGGCACTGCTGGGAGTCCTGTGCACTCACCCCCATACTGTTGGGCACTGCTGGGAGTCCTGTGCACCCACCCCATACTATTGGGCACTGCTGGAAGTCCTGTGCATGGGCACTGCTGGGAGTCCTGTGCACCCACCCCTCATATGTCTGGGCACTGCTGGGAGTCCTGTGCGCCCACCCCCATACTGTTGGGTACTGCTGGGAGTCCTGTGCACCCAGTCCTCATATGTCTGGGCACTGCTGGGAGTCATATCCACCAACCCCTCATATGTCAGGGCACTGCTGGGAGTCATGTGCACCCACCCCTCACATGTCTGGGCACTGCTGGGAGTCTTAAAGTAAAGTAAAGTAAAAGTAAATGTTTATTGTTCAGTTAGTTAAAACCATAACAATTTAAAACCAGAAAGTAGAAAAGCCAATATTATACAAGCAGTACATTCATTCCATCTCTTCTTAATACTTCTAAAATTCATTATTAAAAAAATCAGTGCAATAAATCTAGCCTTTTTTGTCCCTCCTTTAGCAACTTTCAGACCCTTTTAACAAAGTTTTTTAAATGCTTTGAGGAATTTAATCAATCTGCCATTCAACGGAGGGTCTGAAGGGTTTAGGCACGTCATTATTGCAGCTCTACAGGACCTGATGCCTCTTTCATTAAAGCTTGTTTTTAGGAGGATAACTCGTTCATTATACAGTTATTTGCATGTGCAAATTACATGGATAAAATCTTCTTTATAGAAGTTGCACAGCCAACATGATTTGGGCCGGTGTGCACCCAGACAGGCTGGTCCGCCAAAGACGGTAGAGTCCCAAAGCGTAATGCCATAAGTTGCTTTTTTATGTTAATTGAGAAAGTTTCGCTCACGTATGGTGCCGGTGCAAGGGACTTGTAGTTGTTTATCACCATCCAGGCGTGCGCCCTTGATCGAAAGATGTTTTTGTCCAATTGTGACGAAGGAATTTTTGAGACCTTATTTATAGATTGTTTGAAGGATTGATACAAGAGGTTTCTATCCCCCAATTCTTTTGTGCATGTGGTTGAAAGGGATTTACATAGGTATTGATTAAAAAGAGAGGTTTTTTCCTCGTTTACTTCGGACCAGAGGGCTTCGTTGATTTCTGATGTAGCTACATTTTGTTTCGAGCGATACCAAGTTTTCACTGTCGCATACATTCTGCCTATATCTTCATTTATTAGGCCAAATTCAAGGCAAACCTGGGCTGGGGAGGCCGACCTTTGTGTCTGAAATACTTTTTTGTAGATGGAAACTATAAGTTGATTTAGGACTTCTCCATCTTCGCCATGAAAGGCAGTGCTGGCATATGTTAGTGTCGGCAGGATTTTTGCCTTCATTACTGCGAGCAGGGGTTTATAAGAAGGACCCTTCAACTTTTTAGCCAGAAAGCTAAAGGCAAATACGAGGGCACTTGTTCTCTGTGTCATGTACCTTTTTTGCTCCATAAGGCTTCTTGAATTATCGATATAGAGTCCTAGGTACTTGTATTTTTTTACCTCCTCTAGTTGTTTACCATTGAGCCAAATTGTCTGTTTACTTCTCTGTTGGCTCCTAATCATCATAGTTTTAGTCTTGGATATGTTTATTTCGAGATTGTTTTCTGAGATGTAAGCTGACATTTCGTTCAGACTTCTTTGGAGGCCGATCTTACTTTGGCTCATTAACACCACGTCATCGGAGTAAGAAAGATGAGAAAGTCTCAATTTACCCAGTTTCGGTGGATGGGAATTTATACGGTCCAGCCTTTGAGAGAGGTCAGACAAGAACAAATTAAAAAGGTGAGGGGCCAGAACGCACCCTTGTTTGAGGCCTCTGGTTGTTGTCAGCTTCCTTGATAATCTTGACCCATCACCTATCTTGATTCTTAGCCACGTATTCGAATAAAATAGCAAGATACCTTTTAACACCTTGAATGCTACAGCAATTCACTCTTGGTGCTGAACTCCCTTAAATCCCATTGTTCATGACGAGCTGAGCTCGTCATGAGCACACGAGCAATGTACTGCATGACGAGCTGAGCTCGTCATGAGCAAGGAAGGGGTTAATAGCCTTTCAGGAATGGCCGATGATCGCAGCTTTTTCCACAGGAGGTGACGATCAACACTAACAAAAGCTGCTTTTAGGTCTATAAAGCAGAGGTAAAGATGTAGTTTCCTCTTCTTACACTTGTTTGCAATTAGTGATAGTCCTAAAATATTTGTTGTCGTCCCTAAGCCCTGCATGAAGCCTGTCTGGTTGGCCGGGATAAGGTTGAGATTATCAGACCAAGCCTTAAGCTCTTCTAGCACCAGCGTGGCATAGTATTTGGCCTCCACATCCAGCAGGGCTATCAACCTATAGTGTGCAGGATTTGATCTATCTCCTCCTTTGAATATAGGGGTCAGAATCGAACCGTGCCAATTTATCGGTATGTTATTTAGGCGCTCTATATCTTGATATAGGTTAAGGAGATGATTACCCCAGAACGAAGTATCGTGTTTGAAAAATGCTTGAGGGATTCCGTTTGGACCGGGTGCACCGTCATTTCGGCCTTTCTTGATTATGCGTATAACACCTTCGCTAGAGAGGGACGAAGTGCTTCTCGCTGATTTAGGGGAGACTTTTTCCTCCGTTAGCTTTGTCCCAATGACCATTTGCTCTTCCTTATGAAGGGTTATGGATTCTTCTGAGCCAGTTATTTTGGTGTTCCCATTGGGCTTGCCTTTTCCCTCAGCTGGAGTGTGGGTTGTTTCTAATGATGTTTCTTTGGTGTTTTCTACAATAGTTATGGCATTTTCTGAGCTGGTTGTTTCGATGACCCTTTTAGGCTTGCCCTTTCCCGCTACTTGAGCATGGGTGTTTCCTACAGATGTTTCTTGGATAGTTGTTTCTATAAACCTCATGGTTAAAAATTCTACCCACTTAGCTTCTTGTATATTTGACGATAATAAGTTTGTTGGTCTGTGCAGTTTATTTATGATTGCCCAAAACTGTTTTGAGTTGGATTTCTTAGAGCAACAGAGAAGTTCAGCCCAGAATTTGTCGTTGCTCTTTCTTTTGTCTTCCCAGAGCTCCTTTTTATAGCGTTTCCTTAGCTGCCTCACGCTATCCCAGGCCGCTGTATCTGGTACTGTTCTTTTTAGCCTCCTTAGTGATTTTTTGAGTTTGCATTTCAGTGCTCGTAGCCCTGCCGATGTTGTTTTTCCTGAGTCTTTTCGGCCATAATTGTTTGTCTGCTTTTGTCCAGACGACATTAATGTTGTTAAGTCCGCCGTGAAATTTTCCCAAGCTTGAATTTTAGTCTGAGTCTCAGCTTTGCTTGAAATTATCTTCTTTTTTATTTTTGACTGTAGTGTTTCAATTGTGTCATTTGACCATTTTATTCGTTTTAGGTCGACCGTGTGTATATTTCCTTCAACTGTTATATTTGACTGATATTTAGTGATTTTTAACCTGAAGTGTATTAGCTGATATGAGTGATCGCCCCTGGTTGTAAACTCTATCGAGAAGTGGGAGAGGAAGGGCATCAATGATACTGAGATGGCTGTGTAGTCCAGTCTTGATCTTGTCTTTCCCCCATAGAATGTGTGTTTGGGTGGGAAGTCTTCTGGAGTTCTGCCATTTATTACTCTTAAGCCAAGAAACTCTAGGGCATTTACAAAGCCTTGGCCTGCTAGATCCACTTTTGGCCTTGTTAGCTGGTATTGTTGTGGGACGTTCCAAAAAATGTTGTCCAAAGCTAGACGATCGTCATCATCCGGGGTGTGGATTAAGTTGGAGTTAAAGTCCCCTGTGAGTATCAACTCCCATAAGGGAAAGGAACTCCTGATGTTTGTAATGATTGCAATTAGTTGTTTGATATGGGCCGATGTTTTCCTAGCCAAGGGATGAGCGTATGTATTTATCAGTAGAACAGTTTTTGAACTGCTCACAGACCCAGATGTTAATTTAATCAATTGGATATTAGGTCCTACAGGGGGCATCTGTTTGGTATCTATTTTTAACTCTGTCGATATATAGACTGCCAGGCCCCCTTTTGGTCGACCATACATTTTGGATTTGATGGCTGGGACTGTAAAGTGTATGTAATTTATTAAGGGGAGATCTTCTAGTGCCCAGGTTTCCTGCAAAGCTATAATTTCATATTTTTCCCATTGTTTGGATGGGACCCATTCTCCAGCCATTTTTTTGCCCCGGCAATGTTCCATGAGAGCATTTGTATATTGCTCAAGTCTTGGACTGCTGGAATCTTTTCCATTGGTCAATGGCATGAGTTCGAATTTAGCACTCCTGGCAGCCAGACCTACTTGTACTTAGGCCCATCCGGACCATATGCCTGGTCATTCTGCATATTTCTTACCTGTACTGTTGGGAGACTTCTGCCCAATGCACCTTTGAGGAATGTTTGGTTATTCGGCGAAATTTCTTTTTGCCTTTGTCCGTTGCTCTTGTTGGAATTAAGGTTACCATTTAAAGGGCCGGGATAGCGTGGTGACATAGGCTTTAGCAGTTTAATTCCCCAAGCTTCAAATTGAGCCTTTGAGTTCATGATATGCTGAACGTCCTCTTCAGTCAGCCAAGTTGTCAACGTTTGCTCCTTATTTTTTTGACATTCCATTCCTATGAATTCCACTGCCAACGAATTCGCTGAGGTCAAATAATTTAAGGCTGGGATGTTTGCTGTTAGTTTCAATATATTCCCCCTGTTCAGGATGTAATGACGCCCTTTTGAATCATATTCTGGAATGAGCAATAATTGCCGTTTCGATGGAACGTTACAGTTACTTAGCTGTAGCATTGGATCTTCTGCCTTGTTTTCAACTTTGATTTGCTTTTTGTCATCTTTTATTTCAATTTTTATGTTTACATGTTGGGTCTTGGGATCTACCACAGAGTGAGAGCCCTGGATGTCATCCGCCCAGCGTCCAAAACAGTGGGTGGTATCTAACTCCTGATCAATATTTCTTCGGGTGTCGACGTCTCCCTTTATAGATTGAGGATTCCATTGATTTTCCACCATTGGGTAGGGTTTCCCAAGGCCAAACACTTGAACCTGTGGAATATCCATTTTCGGGCCTTCAGTCATGCTCTCTCTGCACTTTTGAATCTCCTGGACTGAGTTTTCTTGATTGTCATGAACATTTATTGGCTTTCGCCGTTTGTTCTCGATTTTGAATTGTCCTTGTTTATTTGCAGCTTTGTTACCCAATGCTTTTTCTACTAAAGCATTGTGAGCTGTTAAATTGCTGATCGTAGGTCCAGGTAGCTCGTGGCTTATCAGATCAACTTTGATGGCTTCAATCTATTGCCCACTTTTGTTCTGAAGGACTTTAATATCCTTTTGATTATTTCCGATTATGTTCTCTACTAAAATTACCTTTTTCTTAGGCCCATGTTTATTGTCTCCTTTTCTTTTCGTAGTCTCCTTTTGGATTATTTGCTGGAGGGGTCGGGTGAAAAACGGCTCCCCCAAACGGCTCTAAACACCACGGGCTGAAAATTTCACTGTGAAGCTGCCGGACTGGGGGCTAGAGGCAGACACAGTGAGTCGACTCAGCGAAGGAGGACAACAGCCCCGGACCGCCTCTAGGTTCCGAACCGCCTCTAGGCTCCACAGCTCCAAGCTCCAGGCTCCAAGCTGTGCTCGGCTCAAAAGCTCACCTGGATACTGGAGCCTCACGCCGCCTCACACCATATGCCATACACCGCTCACCGCCGGCAGCTCCCGGCCCCAGGCTACTTCCACGGGGGGAGGAGGAACGGCACGACACTGGAAGGATCCGCAGATGAGTAAGCAGCGGCTGCCCCCGCCTCGCTCAGGGCACCGCAGCTCCGCAGCTCAGCTCAACCACCTCAGGAGCGACGCAGGCAGGCAATTAGGCAGACGTGTACTTCCTGGGCTGTGAGCAGGGGGGGGCAAGGAAAGCAAAGTTTTGGTGGACCGAGTCAAGCTCTGGTACACCTCTCCGCCACTCCCCCACCGCGGCTGTGAGCTCGACGGGGCAAGGGGGCAGAGAGGGGTTGAAGATGCTCGCTGACACCCTCAGCCGGTCATTACGTCTACGGCGAGGCTCCCGCCGCTTCCCCTGCCGAGATTTCAGGAGCGCGGGCACAAACACAGAAACTCTGGGCTCAGGGCTCACGGATCAACCGCAGCGTCTCTTGGAGTCCCTCTTGGCATCACTCGGCGTCTAGCGTCTCCTGGTAGAAGCGTAGGCAGAGGCGGTGGCTGCTATGTTTCCCTCTGCTCAGCTGGCGCCTCGCCTCGCCTCACACTGCTCTGCTCTGCTCAGATCCGCAGCGAGATTGCAAACCTGGACTGGACAATTGCAAGTGTCTGCTGGGAGTCATATCCACCCACCCCTCATATGTGTGGGAACTGATGGGAGTCCTGTGCACCCACCCCCATACTGTTGGGCACAGCTGGGAGTCCTGTGCACCCACCCCTCATATGTCTGAGCACTGCTGGGAGTCATATCCACCCACCCCTCATATGTCTGGGAACTGCTGGGAGTCCTCTGCACCCACCCCCATACTGTTGGGCACTGCTGGGAGTCCTGTGCACCCACCCCTCATATGTCTGGGCACTACTGGGAGTCATATCCACCCACCCCTTATATATCTGGGCACTGCTGGGAGTCATGTGCACCCACCCCTCATATGTCTGGGAACTGCTGGGAGTCATATCCACCCACCCCTCCTATGTCTGGGCACTGCTGGGTGTCCTGTGCACCCACCCCCATACTGTTGGACACTGCTGGGAATCCTTTGCACCCAACCCTCATATGTCTGGGCACTGCTGGGAGACCTATGCACCCACCCCCATACTGTTTGGCATTGCTGGGAGTCATATCCACCCACCCCCATACTGTTGTGCACTGCTGGGAGTCATATCCACCCACCCCCATACTGTTGGCCACATGGGGTTGATGGCATGTGGGTGCCTCGTATCACTATTGTGATGGTGCCGTATGCGAGCTCGTGACACACACCGTACCCCTAGATTTCTGGCGTGTGTGCGCATCGTCTCACTATTGTAATCGTGCCATACGCGAGCGCACTGTACCCCAACATTCCTGGCATATGTGTGCATCGTATCACTATTGTAATAGTGCTATACGCGAGCGCATGAAATGCACCGTACCCCAACATTCCTGGTGTGTGTGGGCACACCGAGCAGGCATTCAACAGGGTCTCCTGGGGGTTTTTAAGGGCGGTGCTCCGCTGAAAGGGCTTTAATATCAAATTTATACAGGCACTGTATATCTCTCCAGCTGCAACAATTCGTATTTCTGGGCAGGAGTCGGGGCTTTTTAACATCAGCAGGGGCACCAGGCAAGGTTGTCTGTGCTCGTCTTTGCTCTTCGCCCTGTACATTGAACCTTTTCTCAGTAAAGTCAAAGGGAACTCAAATATTCACCCGATTAGGATCAATGGTACAGAGTACAAGATGCTGGCCTACGTGGACGACATTGTGGTTTTAACTAGCAATGACGGTCCTGCCTTTGCAGTTTTAAATACCCTTGCTGAGCAATTTGGTCTACCATCAGGTTATAAGTTAAATGTTTCTAAAACTCAGATTATCCAATCTGACGCCATGTGCCCCTCTGATGCCCCTGTCGTCACTGAAGCAGTCTATTTGGGGGTTAAAATCACTGCCTCAGTAGCCAACATTCCTGATCTGAACATTCTTCCAGTGGTCGAATCTGTTAATACCAAGCTAGAAAGGTTAGACCATTTGCATCTTTCATTGTATGGCCGCTGTAATGTACTCAAAATGCTGGTCCGCCCACATTTTTTGTATTTATTTAGAACTATCCCGCTAGAGCTCTCGCAAGTGAGCTTGGTTAGGGCCGAGAGGATCTGTTACAGATTTCTCCGGGGATACCGTCGGTCACGCAGGTCGGCTAAGTGGATGTGTCTTTCTAGGGACAGTGGGGGCTGGGCGGTCCCTAATTTTTTACTATATTATTGGTCAGCCATGTTGCAACACTTTGAGCTAATGCTGGTAGGAGATAGGGCAGAGGCCCCATTGCCCAACAGACTGAATATTTATGAGATAGGTCTGGGAGAGGCGGCTAAGGGTATTTTAATACAGATACTCAGAACCGAGTTACTTTAAAAAAACAAGGTTTAAAGGCATCGGGCTGTGTTTTCCATCTGGCGGAAAATTCACCACAAATGGGCAATTCCAAATATTAATTTTTATACACCCTTTATGGCTGCTGGAGTTTTGCCATCCATTTTCCAGGATCAGGTTATGTTTAGGTGGCAGCTATCGGGTTTGAAGGATATAGGCGGTCTAGGTTTGGGTGGGCAAATGGCTTCTTTCTCCTTCTTAAGGGAAAAGTTTCATCTAAATATTCATGATTTTTTTAAATATCTCCAGTTCAGAAGCTTTAATGATAAACACTATCATGATACCCCCACAATTTTTGAAAAGGTTACTCTAATTGAAATAATTCAAGGAAAGTTAGAATAGGTACAGTTTATCAATATTTGTTATCCGGTTCTACAGATGATTTCAATATACAGAACATTAAGTGGGAGGGAAAATTTGGCAAGACTGGTGTTGATATAAGGCCCACACTGGATTTAGCAAGTCCTGTTTTAGTCTCCGGTAGCTTACGGACTCAAAGCTATATGGCAATGTTTGATTTATACTATACACCGGCAAAGATTGCAAAGTGGGGGGTCGGAAGGGTGATTGCTGTGGTAGTTGTGGGCTCCAAGCGGCTGATGCTTTACACATGTTTCACTCGTGTCCAAATCTGGGGGAATTTCTCAGTGAAGTCAAGTTCTTTATAAATATGGTGCTGGATATCCCAGTGGTAATCTCCCCAGAGTTGGTGATAATGGGGTGTGAGAATACTGTCACGGTTGAAAGATCTAGGTATGTTGTTGCTTTTTTGTTTGTAGCGATGGCTATGATCCGGTTGTGTATCACGTCTCAATGGCTAAGTCCGCAAGCCCCCACTTTCTATAAATTGAGAGGTAGGATATTAGCTTTATATAATCTGGAGTCTTCAGCGTTTTTACTAAGGGGGAGAAGGAGGCGGGAGTTGGCTTCTAGGATATGGGCCCGCTAAAGGAATGGTTTAAGCACTGATCTACATTTCCGGAGAAGGGCTAAATCTAATCTCTATCTATAGTTCTCTCCCTTAGTCTCACTGTTTAGCTGCTGGCACCCTGCCCATTAGGTCTCATAATTGATGTTTAAGTCGATGTTTTGCTTTCTTCCTCTTTTTTGTTTCGTCTTTGCTTGTATATGCAGGATAACTTTTTTGTAGTATTGTTTCTGATGTATTTGGGGGTTTTTTCTCTCTGGTTTTGTACATCCTGTTTATTGTGCCTGTCAGGACTTCTGTTGACATTCAAATGAAAAGGAAGTTTAAAAAAAAGAGAATGTAATGACATTGTTTTGTCCGTTATATAATCAGCTGAAATACTTATGATTGTCAAGTAGTTTTTGACTAATGTCTCTGTTAGCTGTTAGCCTTTATTTTTACATACACGTTATCACTACTTATGTCTTTATTAGCTTTATTATCATTTTCCACATTTTCGCATTCACACCATGCGAACCGTCCCAATATGGCTGCTGCTCACCCCACTATCACATCCAGTCCGTCGTCACTTTTTACCGCCGTTCAACAACCTTGATCGTACTAACAAGTCCGCCACATATTCCATCGCTGCACCCAGTCCATTGTCTAACATGAATAACACTCCCGGCGGTTCGCGTGGGTGATTAACTGCGACTGCCTTTTGCCGCACTAACGAAGACGGAAACACATTTCTTCGCTGTACCGATGACCACGGAATAACAATATTCACACCGTGTAAATGTCATGCTAACTGCATGCTGAATGGCGATAACCTCAATGTTTCACTGTCTTGAGCATGATTTAGAGCAGTTTTTCATCTTTTCAGAACCTGAATATACGCGATTTTGCTTAGAAGGCGGTAACAGTGTCTCGTATGTTACCTAACTTCACTTTGTAATTTCTTATAATAGGCACCATCTGGTCACTCGTGGCGATAACTTCTAAAACAATTGTGCTACATTGAGCACGGGGAATACCTTTACACTTATAACCCACACTGCCGTTTTTCAGCATCATAATACATCACCTTTGCACTGGAAGTAAACCACGATCCTGATAACTAACGATACCAACCCATAAACGCTGTTTACCCATCCCGCACTAAACCACGATCCTGAGAGCATGACACACGCTTATTAACCCATCAAAACACACAGTATGGTTACTTTAAAAATTGGATAAAAACTGGATTGAAACCTCAGAACAGAGGACATAGTTAGTGCCCAGGGGGACACATCTACTTAGTGATGTGCAGCCTTTTACACATCATGGATACACCAGTTTGTCAGACCAGGGGTCAAGGAAAAGAGCGTAGCATACTGCTACAAGACTTGCTTGCAGTCAGTCTGCTGTTGGGCAGAGAGGGTGTCTTAAAAGACAAATCCATCTACTGACCCATCTTCTGGTCTGTAGGAGAGGAGGTCAGGGAGAGGTTCACTCTCTGCTTCCTGCCCCTCATCAGTCACCATCAGCATGGTGATGTCAGCCCTGTCATTGTAGAGCTTTAGGTGGTTCACATGGATAACCCTTTTGGGTGTCCTGCTTCTGCCCAGGTCAACCAAGTAGGCGACCTCACTCTTTTTTTCTAGGATAGGGGAAGGGTCACTCCATCTGTCCTGGAGTGCCCTTGGTGCCACTGGCTCCAAAACCCATACCTTCTGCCAGGTTGAAATTCAACAAGTGTAGCTTTTTGGTCATACCAGTGCTTCTGACGCTCCTGGCTGGCCTCATGATTTTTGGATGCCTTTTCCATGTACTCAGCCACTCTCTACCTTAGGCCAAGCATATAGTCCACAATATCTTGTTTGGGTTCTTGGAGAGGCTTCTTCCAACATTCTTTTACAAGACAGAGTGATCCCCTCACAGGATGACCAAACAGAAGTTCAAAGGGGGAAAACCCTACTCCCGTCTGTGGCACTTCTCTGTATGCGAAAAGCAGGCATGGTAAGAGGACATCCCATCTCCTTTTGAGCTTTTCAGGGAGTCCCATGATTGTTTCTTTCAATGTCTTGTTGAATCTCCCAACAAGGCCATTAGCTTGTGGGTGATAGGGTGTAGTAAACTTGTACTGCACCCCACACTCTTTCCATATGCGTTTTTAGGTAAGCAGACATGAAGTTGGAACCTCTGACTGAAACCACCTGCTTAGGAAACCCCACTCTGGTGAAGACACAAATGAGGACCTTGGCTACCGCAGGAGCTGTAGTAGTCCTAAGGGGAATTGATTCAGGGTACCTAGTTGCATGATCCACTACCACTAGAATTAAGTTGTTTACTGATGCTGCGGGGTGTTCAAGTGGGCCCACTATGTCCAACCTACCCCTACAAGTTGAACCCCCATCACAGGCAGCGATATGGGGGGGGCTTTGGGTGGCCACCTCTCTTGCCAGTGGCCTGAAAGGTAACACATGAACTCCTTAACCTTTTGGTACATCTAGGGCCAGTAAAAGTTGCTAACTAGCCTTGGTTTGGCCCAGATGTCCAGTTAGAGGGCTGTCATGAGCTAAAGTTAGGAGGAACTCCCTGTATCTCTGTGGCACTACCACTCTCCTGGTGGCTCCAGGTTTGGGGTCTTGTGCCTCAGTGTACAGTAATCCCTCTTCCCAATGAGCTCTGTGAGTACCATTGACATCTCCCTTTGCTTCTGAAACAGCTTGCTGCCTCAGGCTTTCAACAGTGGGACAGTCCTGCTGCCCCTGGCACAGCTCTTCCCTAGAGGTTCCCTCTGGCCCCAAGACTTCAACCTGGTAAGGTTCACGCTCCAAAGGCTCAGTCCCTCTGGGTTGTCAAAGTCCTCTCCCTGAAGAGAGGGGTCCTGATCATTTTGCTGAACAGAAGCTTGTTCCCCTGTCTTCTTACTTTTTCTCTTGGAAGGTTGGGCCATACTTTCAGGCTCCAACACTTCTTTTTCACCCTGCCTTTTGCTCTGTGCTCTTATTTTTACACATACCAATTCTGGGATATCCATCATTGCTGCATGGGTTTTTAGTTCAACCTCGGCCCAGGCTGAGGTTTCCAGGTCATTGCCAAGCAGACATGCATCTGGTAGCTTTGGAGAGACCACTACCTGTTTCGGGCCAGTAACCCCACCCCCCCAGTCTAATGTCACCATAGCCATTGCATGGTTAGTGGCAATACTGTCAGCATTGGTGACTGGGTAAGTACGCCCAATCAAGTATTGCTCAGGGGAAACCAGTGTGTCCCTCACCATAGTGACACTGGCACCTGTATCCCTCAGGGCCTCTATCCTAGTTCCATTAATCCAAGGGTATTTTAAGTACTTCTTTAAGTTGGGTGGCCACACAGCTATAGTGGCACACTCAACTTCCCGGTCTGAAACTAGAACTGTTTCAGTGTGCAACCTGATTTGCTCTGGGCACACTGTTGATCCCATCTGGAGACTTGCTACACCAGAAGTAGCTAGGGGCCTTTTTGCTAGGGAAATCTTTGTCTCCAGTTAGGGGCCCACATTTTCTACAGTTGTTACACCAGGCCTTTGCAGGATCAAAGTTCTTGCCCCTGTATCTAGGACCAGATTGGGAAGAGTTTTGGAAACTACCCCCCTGTGCAGGTTTTTGGGGTCCTTGAGAAGAGCCAGACATTTTATCTTGAGGATTCTCACCACCTTTCCCCTGGGTAGGGTTTGTAACCCCTTTCTTTTGGTCACCCCCAGTGGTTGTCTTAGTCACGCTACTCTTGACCCAGTGGTCTGCCTTCTTTCCCAATTCTTGGGGAGACATTAGACTTAGGTATAGCAAACGTTGATGTAACTTTTTATTCGTTCAATTACTTAAAATATGTTCCTCCATAAACAAGTTGTAAATTCCAGTAAAGTCATGCACATTGTGTCCAGTTAACCAACCATCTAGTGTCTTTACTGAGTAGTCTACAAAATCAATCCAGGACAGGTTTTGTGTTTGTGAGCTTGTCTGAATCTAATTCTGTACTCCTCAGTTGTCAGTCCAAATCCCTCAATTAGAGTTCTCTTTATGAGGTCATAAGATGCAACATCGGGCCCAGATAGTGTCAGGAGTCTGTCTCTGCAGTTATCAGAGAACAGTTCCCACAGGAGTGCCCTCCAGAGAGGTTTCTTCACATTTCTCATGCCACAAGCCCTCTCACAGGCTGTGAACCATTTACTGATGTCATCATCCTCCTCAAATTTAGGGACAATCCCTTTGGGGATTTTAGGATCAAAAGATTGCTCTCTATCCTTATTATTTTGATTGTCGCCACCATTGATGGGTGCTAAACCCATCTCCTTTCTTTCTCTCTCTAGCGCTAGGAGTCTGGACTCTAGATCCAGTCTTTTGGCCAGCCTTACTAAAAGGCTGTCCTCCTCATTGAGGCTGTCCTCAATGTCCTCACCAGAACCTGAGTCACCTGTGTAGCCTCTAGGTCCCCATGGGTTGATTCTTGGAAGTAAGGGAACAGGGTTCCTTTCTTCCCTAGGAAGTGGTGGAGGTGGTGACCTGGAATCGAGCGGGACTCTGTTAAGACAATCAAACACCAGCGAGACTTGGAATATGGTGCGATTCTGTATGTTTATTCAAAAATGTAGTAGTCCAAGTGCCCTGGGGTCCTCCTGGTTGGCGCAGCTCCCTTCGTCACCAGATGTCTCCCAAAGGAAGGGGAAAAGTCCATCCTGGTTCCACCGTACTCCGAGGTCCCGTATCGGAGAAAAAAAAGAACCCAAAACAAAAGAAATAATAATAGGGTCAAGATGGGAGGAAGCAAAGCTCTTCATGACACAGGGTAACAGGAGTGAGGGATTAAACACCAAGATACCGACACCGTGTGGACTCTGTTGTGACCTCCCTCTCCAGCATCACCCTCCCCTACCCATGCTCTTGAAATACCTGGAGTTTTGCCAGTACCTTGCTGAGCCAGGTGGCAGCGCTGAACGTGGTCTGTTGGCCTCCTGGCTTGAGGTCTTTGTCGGGGGAAGCAGTTCTTCCTTCATCTCCCTTCGGCTCTTCTTCCTGCAACCTCCACGCATCTGGCTCTTCTCGCGGTCAGGATTCACCTTCCACATACGTCAGAGCGGTCTCTCCTCTTGTTCCGTCCGGGGGCTTCTCTGATAGGACGGCCGTAGGAAATGTCATTGACCACTCCACCAGGGACTCCTCCGTTGGTATTTTCCTAAAGGGCTCCATACCAGCCTGCATACAAGGCAACAGTACGTCGTTACATGTTTCAGTGGGGCCACGAGGCCAAGCAGATCGCAGGCCATCCGTGGATTCCTGACAGCACCTTTCTCCATCCTCTTCACCTCCTTCTACCTCTGACTGGTCATCACAATTTTCAAAGCGGTGGGCCTTTGAATACTCAGCCAACAGCTCCTGGAGCTTTTGTTTGGTTGGATGAGGGCCCATTGCTATATTTTAAATTGTACATAATGACCTTACTTCCTTGAAAGACGAGTGAAGGTAAGTGGTGAGGTCAAGCTCCTCAACCATGTCCTGTATGTCATTATGGATCTTCACTAATAGCTGTGTTCTTATTTTGAGACATTCTAACAAAAAAGTTCTAACACCTCTACCCTTGACTGCAGTGACTTTTTATTTTCTAAAATTCTAAAGAGACTTAAGCAAGGCCCTAACAAGACTTTTAGTAGTTTTGTAAAAATGCTAATTAGAAAAAATCTGAATTCTAAAGGCATTTTAAGAGTTCTCTCTTTTGATCAGGTCATAACCAAGTAGTCCAACAAATGCATATTGTATATCCCACCACTGAACCACCAATGTAGGAAGTTGGCTCTATATATACTACACCAAAATGAGGTATAGTGTGAATAGAGTCCAGGTGACCCCAGAGGTAGGCAGGGCTTAAAGTTTAGATAGAACCTTACTCTCTATTTGTGGTAGAGTGGTCCAGCAGTAACGCAGTATCAGAGGACAGTGTTAAGCATTTGATGTACACACTCAGCAGTCAGCAAATTAATTCACACACTCAAGAACCGAACTACAGTCCAATTGTTTTTGTACAAAATATATACTGTTGTTTTATTTTTAGAACCAAGCAAGCCTGGCACAGGTAAGCATTAAATACTTTACAGTAATTAGTTGCTGAATGTAGAACAGTTTGAAAATGCAAAAAGACTTGTACTTTGTTTGATTTACAGAGGATGCAGTAGGTTGCACTACTTAGCAAATACTGTACATTGAAATGAAAAGTTTTTTTCAGTAAATTACAGGGAAGTTACTTTTTACGTTACTTTTCTAACCTAGATTCAGCACTGGGATATTTCCTGCAAACAGGTAAGTAAATATGTTTTTGTTATTTCTGCAATTTGTAAAGAATATTTTTAGATTTCAAAACAGGTTATCAGTTCACAGGTAAGTTATCGACTGTGGGAGTTAAGGTTCTGGGGTTAGACTCAGGGGTCCCCCAGGGTCAGTGATGCACTGTTGTTACGCCCTCAGCGGTACTATGGCTGCCGGGTGCAGAGCGTTGAGGCCCAATATTATCCAATGGGTGATAGGGGGTCTCTGGTTGGTGGTTGCTGGCAAGCAGGCCACTGGGTTGTGGGGGCAAAGCTCCTAGGGTTTAGGTCAGGGCTAATTGGGAAACAAAGTAGCACAAAAGGTGCACCCTCAGTGGCACTGGGGCGGCCAGGTGCAGAGTGCTGTTTCGACATTGGGCGCCCTGTTGTTTTCAATACACAATCTCCGGTTTGCAAAAGCACTGCAGGCAGGTAGACAAAGGACTTCTGGGTGCGACCACCACTTCAAGAGGTAAGTTGTGAAGTTAAGGGTTGGTTAGGCACCATTGGCGTGAGCACACAAGGCCGTGGAGGGTCGTGTGTAAGGATACATTTTAGGGTCGGATCTTCTTACGAGCTCCTGGTCGCTGTTAGGGTGGCCTTCTAGATTTAGACTCCAGGCGTCGGCTGGAGGCTTGAGGCTTGAGGCAGGGCAGGGGTCACCGGATATTGGGTCAGGATTGCCGGGGTGACCTCCTTGTGGTGTTTTTCCATTCGAGCTTGGGCTGGGTTTGGCGGGTGCAGAGTGGGCTGGATTCACGGTCTCTAGCTGCTGCCAGAGGTTGTTGTAGTGTAGTTCCTATTATCCCAATAGGCTCTGCGCATTGGAATAATACCTTCAATAGTATAGGCCTAGACCAGACGTTAACTAGGTCTACTACTGTCGATATTAGACTTAAAGTTTTGGGTTTGCCAGCTAGCTCAGAGTTCACTAGAAACTTTCTCGAATAGGCAAGGAGGAGTTGAACCTCCCTGGATAGACAAGAAGGGATTTAGTTTCTGACAACCATAGAACATGACAACTTTGCTCTACCCTAATCAAGAGTGTATCTCTAGAGTCGTGTGAACAAAAGACGACTTATTTTACTCAGTCAGTACGTGCGTTCTTAGTCTCACCAGATTGTAGAGAAAAGGGAAGAGACGGGCGTGTTCAATAAAAGATGTTATTTATTGATCAGTCTCTTTTCTCATACAAGAGAAATGGATCGATATTATTGCAATACTTATGGTTAAGTAAAGTGCATACATTAAAAGCAGAAGTATAAAATAATACTGTAAAAACATTGATATGGTTTCTAAGCCATATGAAGGTACATTTGACTAATCGTACTCAACTGGTGTTTCTAACTACGCCTACCCCGTGTACCTGACCTAAGCCTAATACGTGGGCGGGAATAGAAAGTTGCAGTTTAAGTTAAGTTTGTTTTGCAAGTGACTGACTAAAGAATTCTCTGCAAGGGGTTATTCAGTTCTGTACCTGGAATCTAGGATGAATGAGGGATGGTATCTCTCGTCTCTGGTCTCGATATTCCAGGCTGCCTGCGAGGGCTACCCGGAAGCGCCGGAGCTGGATTTCTCGGCAGGAGAAAAGGCAGCGTCTCGTTCTCAGCGCGTCAGGAAGGCGGGGCTGCGCCAGCGGGGTCTGCTCTGCTCTGGGCTTCGGCAAGTCTGGCTGCTCCGATCTCGTCACCACCGCGTGTGTTTGCATAGGGCAATATCGGTAATATTTATACCTTTAAGGTGCCGAGATTGACGTAAGGATGGACATAGATACGTCAATAAGGATGTCATACGACCTGGTCGTTAGCACATTCTTTTGCTGAAGTTCTCGGTGAAATCAAAACAATGGTCGCAGGGTTTTTCCCAGGTCTGTCATAGGTTTGATTTGTTTTGAGAACTCCGTATCCCTTATCAGGGGCTGGAGGAATATCGCTTGTCTAATTAGATGGCAAGCGTTATGACCTAATCAGATAACACGTTCCTGTGCCGTAGTGTGGCTTTATCAGATAACGGTTCCTGCATCATGGGGGTTTTCTGCCTCATGGGATGGCTGCTAGTTAACTTGTTAACCAGAATAGGGTCAGGAATAGGGGGATCGATACAGAACCTATAGGAATACATCACACCCACTCCACGCTACGTATGGACATATTTATGAATCTATGCATAGTAAAACATACTGTAGAGTATCGTGTATACCTTACCACCCCAAAATACATAAATGCATTTTGAAATTATCAAATATACGGAAAAAACAGTCACATGTAATATATGCACGCATGCAAGCTGTAGAATAATGCTAAAGTAATCACGCATATCTATACATTATCACTAATTAGTATATGAGAATTTACACATGAAATGGCTCTTAATACAGAAAAAAGGTTCGAGACCATTCCATCACAGAATAAAATAATTATGAACATACCAGCGGGCAGCTAATGTCTATAAAGTATCTAAAAATAGAAATTTTAGTTCTCTAAGAATAGTTCTTACTTTAAGCAGAAGATAGTGTCCCGAAAAATATGCAAAAATATTTTGGGGCTGCTGAAAAAAATTGCTGTCCGTGAACTGGAGGGAAAGTTGTTCATGGTATTTTGCTTTTCTAATTGAAGGCCAAATTCAGGGAACGCCGTGTACGAGCTTGCTCAAAAGTCTCTATTTCTGCTCTGGTGAGAACATCATATCATTTAGACTCTCGAAAAAGTTGTCAACAGCTTCCTGGGAGAGTTCCACTAACTCGGAAAAAGGTGTAACCATGCATTCGTGCGCATGATTGTCTCCATCGACATTTACATTAGTATTGCTGACAGAAGGTCGTACCTGATCAATGCTGCTTTCATCTTGAACTTCACTACCCCTTAATCGTAGTGGTGAAGCTTCCACGAATACCGTCATCAGGATTGGTAGCCGTTGAGGGCAGCACAAAGCATGAGCCTTTATTGGACTCAACAATGTTTCTGCATCCATTGGCGCATCCCATTGTAGCGTCAGACAGGTGTCTAACACGCATTCTTCTCCGCATAGCAGGCACCTTAATACAGGTAAAACACATCGTTGCCACATTGGTCGAAATGAAAGAAACCAAGTCATGTTCAGGTCTCTAAGCCGGGATAGTCCCAGGATTTTTGATATCCGGTCCCGGTATCCAATGGCTAGGATTGTTTCTTCCCTTGTCGCAGGTGTTTTGTCTGTGACATGGTTTGCCATAACGAAATATAAGGACTAAGAATAGGATTCCTGCAATTAGTCCTAAAATGAGGGGAAGTCCGCCAAAAATCGAGTGGACGAAATCTGGAAAAATACCCAGTATGGCTTTGAATGGTGTTAATGCCATCGAAAATACTGTCTTAAATACTTTTGAGACTCCACTGGTATCAGAAATATTTAAGATTTCATTCAGGATTTCTGCGAAATGTATGGGGGAATAAGTTGATAATAAGGAGTGAATCTCTGCAGTCGTCCTTGCGACTAGGAGATCATACGTTTCTTTTGATGACGTGAGCCTTGTCGGCGTCTGAAGAAGCACTGTTCTCATTCTGCTTAAAGTATCTATTCGAATAGAAGTAATTTTCAAGTTGGGCCATGCCCTTGCCTCCCTGTCTGGAAGGGAGCTGGGGAACAATAAGCGTCCACAGCACTTGACCTTCGCAGTCGTAGTTACGAGATAAGGAATCCCGGGCATAAGACTACAGCATCTGCGGTCCACAATTAGAATGTAACTCCCATTATAGAGTCTTTGAAAGAATGGTTCTATCTCTGTCGCAGGTGTGCCTAGCTGGTGACATGAAAGGTTATTTGAGTTCCCTTCACAGGCTCCATGCAAACTAATTCCGTTACACAGAAGTGTACCGCTTAGTGACATCGCACAATTATTGCCACTAAGAAACACTTTCTGTCCTTTATTACTGACACATGCATGTGAATAGGGCAAGTTCCATGTTGTTTTAATGTATCCTTTTCCCAATTTTTCGTACATGCCAGCCTGTATATGTTTTTGGCAGTATTGAAACCTGAAGGTTGATAATGGAATATTAATTATCCCATGTATTATCCATTCACTGACAGGTCGTTCTGACATTGTCACTGGTAATCTCTCGAGTTTCTCAATGCTCAGGATTGTATAATCAGCACCCTTTTGTGCCATACTGATTTGTTTATCAGTAAGGTTAAAGATATTGAATAGTGACGTTGTGTTGATTAAACGCCAAGGCACATAGCCTGAACGCAGATTTTGTAACGTCCAGCCAAGCTGTACAATAGAACGCAATTGAGACTGACCGTGTTGTAACAACAGTAAGTCTTGCGATATTATGTCGATTGCTGAAGACACAATGCTGTCCAGAGAAAAAATTCTGGAGGACAGAGTCATTAACCCATTGTCCACTACAGAAAGTGATTTTTCCAAATTAATACGGTCAATTTCCCGTATTCTTTCTGCTGTCTCAATTTGAGTCACCTTCCAGGCCTCGTTGTATGCTGCATATACAGAGGCTGCTATGAAACGTTTCTGACGCTGTTTGCGCGGTCCCATAATGAAATCACGCAAGTCAGCACCATCAGTAAGTAAAGTTAGGTGTTGCTTAATTTCTGCCAGTGTGGAAGTTTGTAGCCACTGAAGGCATAATTTGCCCACACTGTAGGTGGTTATTATTCCTGGGTGTTGTCTTTGGGAATATCTAGGGTCTGGCCTGGTCATTTTGAACCCCTGTGTTTTGTTCAGGAATCTATCTTGACAGTTATTGGTATCTGTGGGCCAGATCAACCACTGTTTCCAATCAGGATGTGTTCTCTTTTGGTTTAATACATAATTTACGTCTATCTCTTCATCTGTAGAGCTATTGCTGTTCATTGTTGGTTTTGGAATAGACGGTTTATTTAAGTCTTTGATTTTGGCTAAGCCAAGACAGGTAGTTTGTTGAACAGTGTCATTTAAAAATATAATTTGTTCTGGGATCATGCATGCTCTAAACAAAGATTCTATACCCTGTACTTGCCATTCTTTTGTACCCCAAACACTTTTTACTTCAACATTTTTGTCCCAATAATCAAAACCAAAAGTATTCATTTGTTCAAAGAATGAGTCTGAATATATCAATTTCGTGTTTGTTATCATGGTCTTTGTCCCTGTCTTATTTGACAATTTGAAATAAAATGTTTCAGCATTACTTGAGTTGAAACCTGAAAAGTATGAATATTTGTCATAAACGGTTCTTGAGCTTCCATTTGGAGGGGTTGCACAATGTTCCCATTGATTATAATTTAAAACATTTCTAGGTTGTGCAGATCTATGAAGAAAATGGTTACCATAGTGGTTATAACAGTACATACTATCATAATTTGTCGAACCCTGCAAATAATCATGTTTGGTAAATTTAGCAGACATCACTAAGTCAGACATCATATTATTTATACTTTCAAAGTCCCAATCATCAGCAAATGAGCTTGGTTTTACAAAGTCACTCAACGAGATCTTAATTTGGTGTGGATATTTCAGGAATTCAACCGGACCATAAATTTCGTAGTCCGTGTTGTCCCATGCTACCCCACCCGGTATAGGATTGGCTGTGAAGTTGACTGAAGAAAGTTCTCTTTTCTCGACGTGTGAAGATGTGTGTGGTTTGAGGATCAAGTTGATTTTCTGACTTGCTGTGTCCATTTTAGCATATTTTCCCTCAATGAAGCGTCCCAAAGTTAGTATCATGATGAGCCAAAGTATGAGGATAAATGCACCAAAACCCACCCAAAATTCAATCCATGGAGAAATCAGATATGTTTCTTTCAGTTGTTTCAAAAGTACTTTGACTTTATTTTTAAAGGTTTTTGTTGATGGCTGTGTTTTTGATTCAGTGAAGCCTTCAGAGGAATCATCGAAGTTTATGAAGTAGCCGGATGCAGTTCTGTCAATAGTTCCAATTGCTTCAGGATTACTGTTTCTTGCATAGTTGTTTGTTACTTCATTATAGATTGGTGTGTCTCTGCTAAATGTTTTTATTTGGGTTTTCAGAGGTCTAAGTTCCATTGCATTGTTGCATAGTCCTTGTTGTAGTTCTGTAGGCGTTTCGAATGTGATTAGCCTCTTAGATTGAACCTCCCCTGGTTCAACATAGTTTGAATACTTCTCGGCCGCCCACCCAAGGGCCATTACCTAATCAAAACCGTAACACCATAAATCCTTTGGTAGAAAAACATCATAGACATACCAAGCCGCGGGACGACCTCCCTACCGAGGCTGCACTATATACAATAGTTTTGACCGGTGTAGCCCCTCTTCCACCTGGTGAGAGGGAGACTTTTGGCGACCTGCGCAATAAGGTGACCTATTGGCTAAATAAAAACCGACCGTTACCCCCCTCTCTCCCAACTGAAATCTTGTTTGTGAGAAGGGTGGACTGGGTGGGTCATGGCATAAAAGATCTGGAGGGTGACTGCATCTTAATCTCGTTTAAGGATCCCTGGGTGGTGGAAATGATTAGTAGAAAAGTGAGGTTTGCCAGACAGGGGGATGTCCAGACTCTGAGCCTATCATACTTTTATCCACATAGGCAGAGTAGTACCCTAACGGGATCCAGACATGACCAACCTAACATCAGGAGCTACCCCACCATGAGGACTCCCCAACCCTCGCACTTCCCATTTCTTTTCAATCAATTTGGCCCATTATCTGATCTTGAGGCCAATGATTGACTCCAATCTCGGTCCTGCATAATTGATCACATAGAAAATTCTGAGTTTCAGTCAGCTAGGCCGAGCAACAAGCCTTCACAGCTTGTAATGGTAGAGGAAGAGCGAATGGGGGCCCCAATAACAGTAAGAACTCCCATATTACCTTTAAGGGAAGTAGAAGTTTCCCTGAAGACAGGGAAATACCAGAGCACCTCTGGGTGCACCAAAAATGGGTGGGATGTAGAGAACAGTCAGGGTACTCTAGTAGTTCTGGACTCGGTGGTACCCCCTGTGGCCCATCCCCCAGAATTACTCACCGTTGTGTCCTGGAATGTTGCGGGGGTTAAAAGTCGTATCCATTCTGACGACTGGCTGGAGTTTATGGATAAATACGATATTATCCTACTCCAGGAAACCTGGGCAACTGATCCAACATTTAGGCAGGGATATATACATTTCTTTAAACCTGCAATTAGAAGTCCCAAAGGGAGAGCCTCAGGGGGCTTACTGATTTGGGTGAAACAATCACTGGGATTTCATTCCACAGAAATGACAGTACACGACCCTGACCTCCTTATCATTAAGCTGAGAAAGCCTGGTAGCCGGGATATGATCTTGATTAACATATATGCCCGAGGCTTGCCAGGAGGTCGTTTCCCTCCCCTGATGGAAACATTGGATTCCATCCTAGTTAATCTAGATAGTGATCATGCCACCCTCCTAGCTGGAGACCTAAACTGCACCTTCGAGCCATTGCTTGACTCAGGGGACAGTTGGGGCTACGCGGAGGATGCAGTATGGGGTATTCCTGAACTGTCGCCCATTAAACCAGTAACTGCAACTGAGGCAGCAGTGAATTGGACGGCTCTATGCCTCAATAGGGGCTTTCGGGCTGTTAATGACCGTGCAAAATCAGACCAGGAAGCGAACGTTACATTCGATAACGGGTTAAGAAAAAGCCGTATCGACTATATCCTGTTAAAACTAGGAGACTGGCCCCTGCTGGTGGACATGGTAGTTCTCCCCCGCCCAGAAAGTGACCATAACCCCCTGTCCCTAAAACTAAAGATACCAGGTCTAGTGAGATCTGAGAACTCTGGTACCTCACAGACTGGGGATGCCTTCCTAACTAATGATAGGAAGAGACTAAAATGGTCCAAAATTGTGGAGGATATTACACTAAGGGATAAGGTAAACGTAAAGGTCAGCAACACTTATAGTGAGATGCTGGCATATGATCATCTGGGGGATAATCCCGAAATGGCCAACAACATCATAAACCTCCACAACCGTTGTTTTGCTGAACTCAATTCCCTGCTCTCAAAACCACGGCCCCAGGCAAACCCTAAAATACCGATCTGCCCCAAGAAATGGTATAACAATAAATGTAGGGAAGCCCATACCCAACTTATTAGGGCAGTTAAGTCCAAAGTTATGATTTCAGTGAAAGAGGCTAGAGTAATCTACAAGAAAACGCAGTGTGAAGCTAAGCGGGAGTGGGAGGACAAGCATTGGTCGGATTTATTGGAGGCCACCACTTCAAATAACCCCATCAAGTTCTGGGAAATAGTTAAGTGGGGGAAGGATCCAGAGGCACGCATCCCTGTAAACCATGTGTCCCCTGTGGAATGGGTAACATTTTATTCGACCCAGTTTTGTGCTGAGAACCCCAACCCACCCAGCATCCCGGCGACGGTACCACAGCCACCCCTGCAAACCGAGTTTATTACTTTCTCGGAAAAAGAGGTCGAGCTGGCCATAAGTCTTACCATGCGAGGGAAAGCACCGGGCATGGATCTTATACCAGCTGACCTGTTCAAAACCAAGCCCGCTTTGTGGATACCCTACCTCACTAAAGTGGCAAATTCTATAGCCGCTGGTGCAAGCATACCCAAATCTTGGAAGGGGGCTGAGATATTACCTATCTACAAAAAGGGCAGTAGGTCAATTCCTGGTAACTATCGCCCGATTAGCCTCATCGACACAACTCAGAAACTCATTGCACGTATGATCCTAGGTAGGGTCCAAGGATGGATCGAACTAGAGGACATACTATCTCCAATGCAGGCGGGCTTCAGATCGGGAACGAGCACCATTGACCAGGTGTTCAGATTTTGTCTGATCTACTGGAAGGTGGTTCAGCTTGGCGGTGGTACCATCTATGCAGCGTTTCTCGATCTGAAGTCCGCGTTCGATCTAGTCCCGAGGGACAAACTGTGGGGAGTCTTGAGGAGCTTGGGAATGCCCGAGGAGTTATTAGTCTTAATAATTAAATTGCATGAGGATAATTTTTCGAGGGTGAGATGGGGAGGCCAGGGGCAGGTGACGGAACACTTTCCTGTAACCCGAGGTGTCCGTCAGGGGTGTGTTCTTGCACCTACCCTTTTTTTACTGTTCATTGACCAAGTGGTCAAATTTTTTAAGGATACCCCAACGGACGCCCCGATGCTGGCAGGACAGCGATTCCCGATGCTCATCTTCGCTGATGACACCCTTCTCCTTTCCCGGACACGCTGCGGCCTACAGCGGGCGTTGGACCGCTTTGAGGAGTTCTGTGTCATCAGCGACCTCAAGGTGAACGTTGGGAAAACCAAGCTTATGGTACTAACAAGGAACCGCCCTGTTCGGTGTACAGTTAATATGGGTGGTGCTAAACTGGATCAAGTGGAGAACATGGTATATCTGGGGGTCACCCTAGACAGCCGTCTGGGATGGAAAGCTCAAGTGGGAGCACAACAATTAAAGCTTGCCCGCCTCACCGGCTGTCTATTAAGTGAACAAAAAAGATCTATCACCAAGCGGGTTTCCCCGGCACTTAAGATCTATGACGCCAAAATTAACCAGGCAATTTTATATGGTGCAGATCTGTGGGGTTATATGGACCTTACGGGTTTGTTTAAAATACAATGTAAATTTCTGCGTAACCTGGTGGGCCTGCCAGCATCGACCCCTCCTATCCCTCTCTGCCTGGACATGGGTTGCCCCCCGATCAATGAGATGGCTAGATTTAGGTTGGTTGCTTTTTGGAGGCGTTTCTGGACAACCCCTGAACTTACCCTATTTGCTAATGAGGTAGCTGAAGTTAGGTCACTTGGGGGTTCAGGAAAAATCAAATGGTTTAAAATGGTAAAATCTACCCTGACAGATATGGGGCTAGAGCAGCTTTGGACATCCCCTGCTACTAGCACCTTTCCATCTAAGCTAGCTTTCAAAGAACTGTACTGGGCCACGATTCGCCAGACTAGAGTCAATGCCTCAAGCTCCACCAATCTTACGGGTAGGTTCCTGTCCTTTAAGTTGGACCCATCCCGTGAACTCTATTGGGATCTAATTTCCAAAACACTAGATAGGAAACTCTACCATCAGTTTCGGGTGGGTGCTTTGCCATTGAATGTATTTACGAAAAGTTGGACAACGAGTACTACGGATCATTGTAGATGGTGCCCTGGCCAGAAGGAAACAGTAGGACACTTCTTGTTTGCTTGCCCTAGATATTTGGCACCTAGAGCCAAATGGTTAAAGCCACTGTTCCAGCGCTTGCCCATAAGAAAATCTGAAGAGGCCATTTGTGTATTAACAACTAACACCTCTGAGTTTATTTCAGTGTGCCTGGCTAAATACCTGGGGTGGGCCTGGACAATAAGGTCGAAACCGTAGTATAACTGCTGTATTGACCATGTAAATGCTCCCCCATGACGTATCTCGCACCACAAAAAAAGGTTGTCTATCCCTGCTTATGCTATTGAAAACTGTTTGGAATTTAACTGTAAAATCTTACGTTTTTCTTTTTTTGTTGTGTTTAATCTTAGTAATTTTTTCTCAGGTTTGTCTTTTATGTTATTTAATACTTGTTTTATGAATCTAAAGATTATGTATTTTTAATTAAGCAATGTTTGTCAATATTTGTCTTTTATGATTTTTTTTTTTAATCGAAAATAAAGACTTTAAAACCTGATTAGCCTCTTAGATTGAACCTCTGTGTTTGTAGCAAATCTTGGTGTTCTACTACTTATCGGGAGTCCACTTGGCCTACTATTTGTTATCGGCCACATGATTGTGGTTTTACCAGGTCGATGGATACAACTCGGTTCTCCTTTTTACCAGCAAGCGGCGGTAGTACAACTGATCTTGTCCCGTTGACAGACAAGACAGGAACTGCTTTTCTGTAAGAAGGCCCAAATTCCTTCTTTACCGCGATCTTTTCTCTGACTAGATCCCCGACTTTTGGAATCCAGACAGGTCTTGCTGGGACAGGTGGTGGTTCTTCAGTGGTTGTTGGCTGCTGTTTCATTTAAGTCCTGCAAAATAGCCAAACGATCTTTGATATCAAAGCTTTTTTCCTTTACCACTGAAGTCTGACTGTCGAGGTCTAAGACTAACATCCTAGTTCCAAATAATAATTCTTACGGACTGAATCCCTTCAGAGAATTTCTTGGCAAGTTATTTAGACTACGTTGGACACTTATTAGATGTTTGACCCACCCAGCTCCCGAACCTAATACCTTTGCCGTTATAGATTGCTTTATGTCACGGTTTTTTCTTTCAACAATTCTGTTCCCCTCAGGGTGAAAAGGACAAGAGTACCGCAATGTAACGCCCATGCTGACCATGGCCTCCTTATAAGCTCTAGAGCTAAAAGCAGGACCATGGTCCGAATGCAGCATTCCAATTGCGTATGTGCCGATAAAGACTCGCAAATCTTTTATAACAGTTCTGGCGTCAGCCGTTCGCTGGGGCCACATCCATATGAATCTCGTGCATGAGTCCACTGCAACCAAGATATATTTATAGTTACCATCCCTTTGTAAGGGACCACAGTGGTCTAGGTAAACACAGGCTAATGGTTTATCCGAGATTAGAAGGGGCGTCTGTGCTGGTCGTCTCACCGTTGATACTTTCATTCTTTGACATATTTCACATTCTAAAACATAGTTCCTTGTTTGTCTTCTCATTTGTGGCCACCAGTATCTCTGTTTTAATAATGATACTGTGGCTGAGACGCCAGCATGTATAGAAGCAAGTCCTTCATGTGCCGCTATTATTAGTCCTAACCTATGTTCCATGTTTGGAATTGCCCTATCCCCCACTCCAGGGATTCGAGCAAAAGGAACATTGTTTGCATCAGTTATGTATGAGTATTTTATTGGAAAGCCTTTCGGGAGTGTTTCTATCGAATCCTTTTCTGTAGCGCTGACAGCCTGTAATATTTCGCTGTCTATTTTTGTTTTTGACCGTGTGATGGCAGCTACGGAAGCCGTTTGCACAGCTGCCTTCGCGGCCTCATCAGCCAATGAATTCCCTGCAACGTGAACGCCATCACGTTGATGACTCAGCGTATGTATCACGTGAGTCTTTGATAGTTCTTTTTGTAATAGAACTACTTGTTCCCAGAGCATCTTATGCTTGATTGTGCCTCCTTTTGCATCCTTAAAGCCATTCTGAAGCCAGATCTGCAAGTATTCATTGTACGACTGAACGCAATAATACGAATCGCACACTATGAGTGTGGGGAATTCTCGATCGGTATTTTCAAGCGCCATCTTGAACGCCAGTAGTTCAGCTCGCTGAGCTGTACAATCTCCTAGAGATTGTGTCTTAGTGATAGCTGGTTTGAATTTCCCTTCGTGCCAGCGACCTTTAACAATCGCGCACGCAGCACTGTAAGCTTGTTTACCCCCTACTGCGGGTTGTGCTGATCCGTCTGTATATATTATACAGCCGTAATGTTCTAGAGGCAGAATTTCGGTCGGCGGAGGACATTCAAATTCATATTGGAGAAATTCTTGTGTTTTTAAGTTAGGATCAAATTCGTATGCCACGTCTGTTGCAGCAAGAGAATTAGCCCATTGTATCCATCTCGGATGGAGCGCTTTAGCATTTGGAATGCTTGCTTTTGTTACAGCCTCTAGGGCTGGTATCGGTGTCACGATTATTATTCGTTTACCTTGTGCCAGGGCTCGTTCTTTTGCTATAGCTGTCTGTGTTGCAGTAAGAATTTTTTCCGTTGGGCTAAATTTCATTTCAGCCTTAGTGTACAAGTGTGATTTGAATGCAATTGGTACCTTTTCTCCCTCATTAGAGGTCAGGTATGTGAATCCGCATCTTCCTGGGATGACTCGAATCACAAGATTGCGTGTGTTATCACGTGTTTCTAATTTTGTTTTAATTAACATGTCTGTTTGTAAGGATCTCAAAATTTCTGTGTGTATTTGAGTCCAATTGGTTCTTTTAAAATCTGGTTTTATTAGATCATAAAGGGGTTTGACCCTTTCTGCGTAATTTGCAATGTATGTTCTTCCGAAATTTAGGAAGCCTAGAATTGACTGTAGGTTTTTTAGTGTTCTAGGTGCTTGGAGTACGGCACATTTCTCTAGGAAATTGTCAGCCAGGCTTTTGCCTTCACTTGATAATTCATATCCTAAGAACAGGACTGTTAGCTGGGCAATTCTAGATTTTTTAAAGTTGAATTTGTAACCCTCTGCTGCGAACCCAAGTATTATGGTGTTCACTCTCTTCAAGTGAGTATCCAAGTCATCATCTGTTAGGTATATGTCGTCGACATAAGATAATGCTTCGTCATCATATGTTTGTAGTAATTCTGTTACTCTGGCTGAGAATACCCCTGGGCTATTCTTGTACCCCTGGGCTAACCGACACAATTGTTTTTGAGTGCCATTTATTGAGAACGCAGACAAATATCTGCTCTCTGGTGCTATATTTTGACAAAAGAATCCATTAGAGATGTCTAATGTTGTTTTGTATTTTTTGCGCACTATGTTATTCATTAGTGCAGCACTATGCGAGTTTTGCACTGCAAAAGTTTTGCAACATGAGTTAAGGTGTCGGTAATCCAAAACTAGACGATATGAATTGTCTGGTTTGGAGACCGGAAACAAAGGGTTGTTCATTTGTGAGGTGCAAGTTTCAATCACCCCCTGGTATTCTAATTGATCTAGGATTTCTTTTACCTGTTTTTTAGCTTCTTGCTTAATTGGGTACTGTCTTTGTGCAGTAGGTTGTGATTTTAACTGGATTTTGTGAGGAGGAGAGTCCTCATCCCATCCTACATGATTTTTATATAAAGCAGGAGCTTGAGCTACTGCCCACTTTCTGGCAAGTGTGTATTTTTTATGAATTGGGATATGATTTGAGAAGGCAGGCATAATTATTTCTTCGCCATGAGGGCAGTCCCTGACAAACTCTGGTGGCCAGTCTTTTTCAGCTAGAAGGATGTCATAGCCCTTGGAGAGATTATCCCAAAATAGTCCCCTTCTATACGTAAAGTTATTTCATATATTTTGTGAGGTTTGCTAACTCTGGTGTCTGCAGTTTCCACTTGAAGATATTCATTCGTGTCCACTGTCTCCAGATGATTCATAAGGACTTTGCGAGCTATGCTCACTTCTGCTGCGCTGTCTAGCATTGTCTGAGCCCATTCTCCGTTTTTCAGTTGTGTCCTCAGTATTCTCGGCATTGTTAACTACCTTGATACTGGCTACCTTCTTTTTTGGAAATTGTAGTTTCTTTTTTAGATGAGCAGGTTCCTTGTCTTTGGACTTGGCGTGCTCTTCTCTTTGTTCTGATCGTCCTCTTCTTTCCGATTTCTGCGAGGAAGTCTGAAAAGATTGAGAGGGACGTGTATCAATGTCTTGATATCTATCAGGCTTCTTTATATTGTCCCTATTTCTAAGGTTATATCTTTTCCCAGAGGGGTCACTTTGGGGTGACCTGTGTCTTTGGTTCGGAGATTTTTCTCTCCGCCTAGGAGACCTTCCTCTGGACTGGAATTTCTTTTCTTTAGGATTGGATTGTTTGTTTCCATCCCAGCTCTTTTTTTGTGATGTTGAATTATTATTAAAAAATATTTTTTCAGGACTTTCAATCAGTTGAGGTTTTACTGGTATTCCACCCAAACTATCTCTACCTAGTTCCTCACAGGATTTTTCTATGATTCTGGCAATTTCAGCTGGTTGGTCTGCTATATCTGTTTCTTTTAACCTCTGGCGGATCGCCACGTTTGCTGCTTCTCCCTTTATGTTGGCTAATAATATAGCCGAGACCTGCTTGAAGTCTTTTAGTAATTTCATACCAAGAGTTAAAGCGGGTTCTGGACCGTATTCGTCTTGAATTTGTTTTAGCACATCTGGTATTACCGAAATGGATGGAACACCGTGCGTTTTTGTGTAGATGGAAGCAAAGACTGTACCCCAAGTGTCACAGTCCTCCACGTGTGGTGCGATTCCCATTGGAAGACAGATAGTCAGAATCCTGTGTTTTTCTAACGGGGTGGTGTCTGGAAACACCGCCTCTATTTGGGTGATTTTTTGTGCTAACCAGAATGGTATTTGTTCCCGTTTAGCTGGTACCTTACCTAGGCAGGATTGTATGTTCTGTGGTGTAATTTTATTTGTGTTCCCCTGGTGAGGGGTCAGCTGTGGAATTTGAATTGCTGGTTGAATTGTTGAAGTCCGCATTACATATTGGACTAATTGTCTATGTATTTTTATTAATTGGTCTAGTTGTACTAAAAGATCTCCTGCAGACATTCTTTCGAAGTCTGGATGTGGTGTGTATCCGGCTAGTACCGGCCACGTTGCTCCTGGTCTACCTAAGGGACCGAGCCTGGTGATGTGATTATTGTGTTTTAGGGCGCCATTAAATAAGAGCAGGTGCTCTTGAAATTTAAGTGGTACTTCCACCTCCTCGAAAGGAGTGTACGTATCAGGAGGTTCCTCTGTTTTATAATAGTGGAAGTACTTAGTTACAGCATTTGCTGCTGGAAAATGTATCCATGAATAGTATACCTCTGTCTGCCGATATTCGTGTGCCTCAATTACGAATATGACTGTGCCACCTCTAGGTGTCAGTCCATTTTCTATAAGTTTTAAGGTTATAGATTTCCTTTTGATGACCGGGATGAGTATTATATCCGGGTCTGTGTCTTGTATAGCAGTATCAGCTGCTGCGAGTTCAGTTGCTATTCTAACTGTCTCTCTTTCTTCATCACTGTCTACCATTTTACCGACAGGAAGGTTATTTCTTTTGTTTGCAGATCAGGTTTCTTATGGAAACAAAGATTAGATGCACAATATTTTGGAACAGTGTATCCTTCAACGTTGACTAAACCAAGAACCATACATAGGAGTTTCCTCCTGCGAGGTCTGGCGGATATTACCTTTCACCCACTCCAGACGTCTTTGGAGTATTATGGGAAAAAAGGGGTCTGAGTGAAAAAGCACGACTGAGTTACTCTAAATGTCTTACGTTAGTTTTATCGCCCTTCCAAACACGTTGGGCGCCATGTAGTGTAGTTCCTATTATCCCAATAGGCTCTGCGCATTGGAATAATACCTTCAATAGTATAGGCCTAGACCAGACGTTAACTAGGTCTACTACTGTCGATATTAGACTTAAAGTTTTGGGTTTGCCAGCTAGCTCAGAGTTCACTAGAAACTTTCTCGAATAGGCAAGGAGGAGTTGAACCTCCCTGCATAGACAAGAAGGGATTTAGTTTCTGACAACCATAGAACATGACAACTTTCCTCTCCCCTAATCAAGAGTGTATCTCTAGAGTCGTGTGAACAAAAGACGACTTATTTTACTCAGTCAGTACGTGCGTTCTTAGTCTCACCAGATTGTAGAGAAAAGGGAAGAGACGGGCGTGTTCAATAAAAGATGTTATTTATTGATCAGTCTCTTTTCTCATACAAGAGAAATGGTTCGATATTATTGCAATACTTATGGTTAAGTAAAGTGCATACATTAAAAGCAGAAGTATAAAATAATACTGTTAAAACATTGATATGGTTTCTAAGCCATATGAAGGTTTAAAATGAATAAAATATATACATACACATATACATTTGACTAATCGTACTTAACTGGTGTTTCTAACTACGCCTACCCCGTGTACCTGACCTAAGCCTAATACGTGGGCGGGAATAGAAAGTTGCAGTTTAAGTTAAGTTTGTTTTGCCAAGTGACTGACTAAAGAATTCTCTGCAAGGGGTTATTCAGTTCTGTACCTGGAATCTAGGATGAATGAGGGATGGTATCTCTCGTCTCTGGTCTCGATATTCCAGGCTGCCTGCGAGGGATACCCGGAAGCGCCGGAGCTGGATTTCTCGGCAGGAGAAAAGGCAGCGTCTCGTTCTCAGCGCGTCAGGAAGGCGGGGCTGCGCCAGCGGGGTCTGCTCTGCTCTGGGCTTCGGCAAGTCTGGCTGCTCCGATCTCGTCACCACCGCGTGTGTTTGCATAGGGCAATATCGGTAATATTTATACCTTTAAGGTGCCGAGATTGACGTAAGGATGGAAATAGATACGTCAATAAGGATGTCATACGACCTGGTCATTAGCACATTCTTTTGCTGAAGTTCTCGGTGAAATCAAAACAATGGCCGCAGGGTTTTTCCCAGGTCTGTCATAGGTTTGATTTGTTTTGAGAACTCCGTATGCCTTATCAGGGGCTGGAGGAATATCGCTTGTCTAATTAGATGGCAAGCGTTATGACCTAATCAGATAACACGTTCCTGTGCCGTAGTGTGGCTTTATCAGATAACGGTTCCTGCATCATGGGGGTTTTCTGCCTCATGGGATGGCTGCTAGTTAACTTGTTAACCAGAATAGGGTCAGGAATAGGGGGATCGATACAGAACCTATAGGAATACATCACATTGTAGTTGAACAAATCGGTGTTTATAGGAGAAACAGTCTTTGGAAGTGAATGCTAGTTGCAGTACACACCGGGATTTCTTAGGACCAGGTTCGAGGGGAGACAGCCTGTAGGGCTGGGGCTAAGTCAATGAGCGTAATCCTCTTGTTAGCTGGCTGCACAACTGTTCTGTCCTTCTTCCTTTCGTCTTGTCATTTCTGGAACAAGAGGAAGCAAGGTTCAGGATGCCCCTTAAATACTAGATTTAGGGGTGTTACAGGTAGGTAAAGGGCAGGGACTGATGGGCCCCTTTCCTGGGGTGGGTACACCCCCTATCGAGCCACCCTTCAGTGGGAGGGGGGCAGGAGCCTGTCCCTGGTTGGTTGGGTCCCTCCATCCTCAAGATGGTGGGGACTCGGAGTTGTGCTTCACCTTGCAGGGATGTGGAATTCCTATAGCCCGACGCCCAGGACGTATTGTTTGGGGTCAAGGGCAACAAGTTTTAATGTGCATTTTGTCCTTGGGACAAGCAGGCCCAACCCCCTGCAGCACAGACCCTTTGGCTGCTAGTTTGCAGTACCACATTAAAAATCATCAGGGAAGGGCACTGTCTACAGTTAAGTTAATATGTGTGTGCATATGTTAATGCTGTTCAAACTTGTATTTATGGTTCATTAATTGAGAGCCTTTATTATTAGGCTGAGCGCTCTCAGTAAATGTAAGTTCTGACTGCACTACTGATAGTGGTTCCAGTATAAAAATGTGAACACACGGTTTCAAAGTTTAGCAATATGAGGCTATGCATAATGCTCCCAGAATGCTCTATGATTAGATGCAAATATTTGCAGAAGCTTGAAAGCGAGATTAATGATTCTTTGCTTTCAATATAAAATAAAAAATGAAAGTAGGAAAACATTTTTTTGCTAAACTACTGTAAAATTTCAGGTTCCATTTCTTTGCCGCATCATTTAGTAAAATGTGTTGATGCATGCTAGTATTTCCCCAAAATATTAATATTAGAAAATCAGTGTAACCAGTTTCAATAAGATTGTGGGAAACATAAAAATAAACAAGCATTGGCATAGCCAGTAGGTCTGAAATGGTGGTCAGCTTTTTCGTTTTGGCAATGCGTGACTTGTTGTGGCATGGGTTTTTGTAAAACTTTATTGATGTGAGAGCTGCCGAACCCTCACCATTATAGCAAACAATGGCAAATGCAAAAATTGTTTTTGGTCTCAGAAAAGCACACACTGCCACATTAGTTATTGGCACTGAACAAAACTACTTGGTGTGCCGATAAGCTCCTTATGAAAGAGCAGAATGCTGTCACTCACGTGAAGCCAGCCGATACAGAGAGAGAATATTAATAAACACTAAAGGTCATGGTTAACACCAGAACAAATTAGGGGCCCAAATATTAAAGAAAGTTTCAAAAGTGCACCCTTAGTTTATGTCCATGTTAAGGGCAGCTATATGGCTTTCGTGAATTCACAACAATTTACAGCAGTAGGGCAAGAAATAGTACTCCTAGAAAATATTTGTGTACTGCATTTTAGAAAGCAAAAATGCATGTGTAGATTTGCTCATGCGAAAACCTGAGTGTTTGCAAGTTTATTTTCCCTCCAATCACTTTTTTACCAACTCTGGAAGAAGGTTTACGTCTGCCATTGTCAGGAGTAAATTTCCAACATTTCTCAGTATTGGAAAAGATTAGAGAAGAGTTGTTGAAAACCCTAAAAACATGCAAGTTAGTAGGTTTGTACAGACTCAAAAGGACATTCCAACTCTGGAACTATTGTTTACCACTTCCTTTAGTCCCAGTATGTAGATCTGCGGAAATGTAGCAACATAAAGGGATTACTGGTATTCAAACACTACTATATTGTGAGCCCTGGCATAATCAGAGAGGCTATCTAAGAGCTCTTATATAATGAGATTGCTGCCATAATTTGTTGCCGCACAACATGGCACCGAAGGGACAAGTGGATTTTGTTACAGGACAAGTAGATTTATGAAGCAACCTGCCCCATGGACAAGTAGATATTTTAATAAATTCCACACCCCTGACCTTGCCTACCCCACATGAGGGGTGGAGTTGGCAGAGGTTGGCACACCTCTTTCCCCCACTTGTTTTTCCTGCTGGTTGTCCAGTCCAAAGTCGGGGTAGAACCAGTGGGGACCAGTTGCTGAAAGCTGCAAATGGTCTGGGGAGGCTCACAAAGACATCATGCCTTTGAAGCTTCTCCTTTGTGAACCCTGCCCATCGTGGGGAAGGAGGCTTGGCACCTCGTCACAGAATGTGCATTGTTTCAGGCCCCCGAGAGCAGCAGGCTCTCAACCCAGGGGTCCAGAACATTGGTGGCAGCCACTCAGTCGGGTCACTAGAAGTTGGTCGAGTTTCAGGGGCCATCTCTAAGATGCCCTCTGTTGTGCATTTTACATTAAATCACACACTGGAATCAGTGTGGGTTTAATGTGCTGAGAAGTTTGATACCAAACTTCTCAGTTTTCAATGTAGCTATTATGGTGCTGTGGAGTTCGTAATGTCAAACTCCCAGCACAATATACTCTTAATGGCAGCAATGCCCAAGAATGGACGTGGGCACTGTAGGGGTACAGGGTGCCCTGACCACTGGCATAGTGTGACCTGCTAGAGGGGTGACTGATCTATGCCAGGACAGTGGTTTGTGAGTATGGCACACAGAGATGTGTGCCATGTCGACGCATCATATTGTTCTGCACCAAGACATACAGCGTGCAAGGGCAGTTTGTGAGTGTCAAGGTACAGGACCTCTAAGGGTGGCACAATAAGTGCTGCAGCCCTCGGAGGCCTTCTCTGGTCACAGTGTCCTGGGTACCTGTGGTACCATTTACCAGGGGTTGACCTGTGGCCAGAGATGCCAATTGGATTTAGGCTTCAATGCAATTTTAGGGAAGGAACATAGGCCCTAGGTATGTGATTAGCAGGAGCTCAGGGCACACTCAGTCAAAGAACATCAGCAATTTAGCAAAAAGTGGGGGGCATACCAAGCAGAAAGAGGGCACTTTCTCACAATTATATCATGTACTTTAAAATAAAAATTTAAAAATGTATCATGTCTGTGTCATATGTTACAAACACATTACTGACAGTTAATTCCTTTCCCACCACGTTTTTAAAGTCATGTGCCTGCCCCATGTTCACTACCCACCAACTCCTAACAATCTTGAGCCTAAGCAAATGCAAACCAGAATCTCTTTTCAATTTACAGTTGACAGTGTCACCATATTACTATTACAATGCATGCATCTCCTGTGCCTTTTTGTGGTGGCAGCATACTTAAAAGAGACACACAACTACACGTAAACCTGTGTTTTATAGCTATCACATCTTCCAATATAAAACTTGTGTGAAAATACATGTTCAAGCAGTCACATGACTTAGCAAAATTAAATGTTAACATCAATCCTCGAGCCATCTAAATTGGAGCAATAGATAAGTTGCAACTGTGAGGCATATTAACAAGCCCCTATTGCCACCTCATCACCCTGTCCCAAAACCTTTGTGACAAGCTCGGAACCTACTTCCACCTCAAGACAACTTCACAAACTACCCACAAGACGCCTCAGCCAGCCTCCCACCTTGCCAAGACACCAGCCAGCCCACCATCTCCAACTGGACACCAGTCATGACCATGGACACCACCGTGGCCATGAAAGGCATCCACTCGGGGGCCCCCACCAACCCCTTACTCCTGCACATCTACTACCAATCTACCACATCTACCACAGATACCATCGCACCCTAACTGCAACACAACATCAACACCACCTTCAAAATGGGCACTTTCCCTGAAGACTGTAAGCTCGCTGAAGTCAAGCCCCTGCTCAATTAGCCCAAGGCCGACCCCACTGACCTCAAAAACTACCAGCCCATCTCCCTTCTCCCCTTCACAGCCAAAGTAGCAAAGAAAGCAGTCAACACGGAACTGACAAGATTCATCGAAGTGCACGCCGTCCTCGACCCATCCCAATCAGGATTCCGAGCCAGCCATAGGACCGAGACCGCCCTACTCGTCACCACAGACGACATCTGCACCCTCCTGCACGGCCACTTCACAGCCCTCATCCTCCTCAACATGTCTTCAGCCTTCGACACCGTCTCTCACTGCACACTAATCACCTGACTACACAACGCCGGCATACAAGGAACTGCCCTAGACTGGATTCGCTCATTCCTCACTGGAAGAAGCCAAAGGATCTGACTACCCCCTTCCTCTCCTCCCCTATGGATATCACCAGCGGAGTCCCACAGAGGTCGTCACTGAGCCCGACCCTCTTCAACATCTACATGGCCCCTCCTCGCATACCAACAGCTGCCTAAATCTCAATGCTGAGAAGACAGAAGTCCTCATCTTTTGAACCACCCCTTCAGCATTGGACAACACCTGGTGGCCAACCGCCCTTGGAAGCCCACCTACCCCCTCAGACCACGACAAGAATCTCTGCATCGTACTCTATTCATCACTCACCATGAACCGACAGGTCATCGCCGTCACCTCCAGCTGTTTCAACACCCTCCGCATCCTCCGTAAGACCTTCAAATGGATCCCCCTGAATCGAGGAAAACAGACACCCATGCACTCATCACCAGAAAACTAGACTGTGGCAAGGCACTCTACGCCGGCATCAACAAGTCCCTTCTCCGCAAACTGCAAACAATACAGAACAACGTGGCCAGACTAGTCCTCAGCATCCCCCAGCACGAACACATCAACCAACACCTGCAGCGACTCCACTGGCTCCCCGTAGAGAAGAGACTCACTTTCAAATTCCTTAATCATGCCTACAAATGCCTACACAACAACGGACCCAAATACCTCAACGACAGAATAAACTTCCACGTACCCAAAAGAAACCTGCGATCTTCCAACCTCGCATTGGCTGAAACCCCATGCATCAACAGAGCCAGATCAGGCAGAAGACCCTTCTCTTACATCGCAGCCAAGACCTGGAACAAGCTACTGGCAGAAATCAGAAATGACCCCTCCTTGAACACCTTCAGGAAGACCCTCAAGACCAGCTCTTTGGCTACACGGAGGTGCGTATCCCCCTCAGCCCCTTGAGACCCTCACGGGTGAGTAGCGCACTTACAATTCCCTGATTGATTGATTGATTGAACGCCACTTTCACTGACGTTGTGGTGGCGATAGGGGCCTCGCCTTATTAATAAGGCAGCATTAAGATTTTAACGTAGCTTAACACTGCCTTGTTAAAAAAGCCCCCTTTCACGCTCTGTTTAGCATGAAAGGGGCTGCCAGTGGGTATTGTAAGGGACATGCCACCTCAACACCCCTTCATTTTGATACTGCATCCTATTAATAAGGGCAGCGTTAATAGGAGGCAACGTCAAAGTTAAGACCAGAAAAATCCTGGTCTTAATTTAGTGAAACGAGGAGAAATGCTTTATTTCTCCTCGTTTTTGCTTTTTCCGTATATACTGCCTTGTGCAGCACACATGCAAAATGGCATGGTTTGATTATGTACATGAAGGTGTCCCTTCCTGTACATCATTTTTTTTCAATATACCGTTTTGTAACTTACATCTGTGCTGCATGAAACAGCACAGACTTAAATTACACCCTTCCTTTTGCAAACCACAGGACAAAAACTGTTAGAGACGAGGACAAGGGTGGCCTCAAGGGACGTGTCATTCTCAGTCTCTTGATGTGCCGCACCTGTGATATACGCAGGTACAGCACGAGCAGGAAGCTTCACAATACCATAACTTATATTCATGTGTGCTTCACGACTGTGCACAAACCAAAACACGAAGTGTGGAAACAACATTTCCTTTTTTTATTTCACCGAAGTTAACAAAGCATGTCTGTGTTAAAGCCCCCCCCCAGTATTTTCCCACATCCTTCAATCTGCAAAAGAACATTTCTTGTACATTACCCCACCCGATATTACACCCCAATTCATCCCTATATGTTACACACAACACCATGTAACCCATGCGACATCACAAAAGTGGAAGGCAAGGTTTTTTTTCAGAAAATGATAACTGACTGGGTGATAAACAACATTATGTAGTGTAAACTAATGTGCATATTACTTTCGTTAAAAACCATGTTTCTGAATGATTGATAATAAAAAATGTACACTACATAGGATAAGATCACCCGTGCAGAGTGCAACCACACCTACTATTTGCATTTGGAAGGTAATGTTGTAACTTAATAAAATAGTCAACTCCTGACCTGCAGGTACTGTTGAATGTTCCAGAAACTGTTAGAATGAACGATGGTGAACTTATGACCTGCACGTGGCATTCAATGGTGGACAGACTGTTGGGATGAAATTTGGTGAACTTGTGACCTGCAGCCTTCTGTTAATGTTACCCAGTATTTCTTTTGAACAAAGCCAGCAGCTCCATGCAAGCTCCCTTTACCCAAAAGCAAATCTGCTTTGCTTCATAAAAATTAGAGCATCCTCCTTTTGCTTCCATCAAACAAAACAAACGTTTGCTATGACAGAGCCGCAACTCTGCATAGATCCTGTCTTGCCATAGCATACTACAATGTCCATGGCGTAGGCACAATGGATCATTGTTGCACCTGGCCCTCGGACATAACCATACCCAAGGCAAAGCTTGTCAAGAAAAATTGGACGATGCACCTCTATCCAATTTAAAGCCCGCGAACATCGTACTCCCAAAGGCCGCCAATCCGCAACAGACCCCCACATTTTAATTTATAAGTGCAGAAAGCAATAGTGTGGGGAAGCTTCACCCCTCCACACTTAAATTTTATGTATACCTCCAATAACGTGCTGCTCCTCGGAGCGGAGGGGCAGGGAAGACGCAAACCCCCCCATATCATTATATTTGCTCCAAGGAAATGGCAATTCCCGTGACAGAAGTAAACCCCGCATCATAACTAAACATTGCTCCTGGGAACTAGCCCACCGTGATTTCCAGGCCCTACACGAATCACGCCGAAACATTTAAAAATGTTTCTTTACATTCCTACTCCCTGTTACACCCCTGAGCACCCTAGGAAGGTCACACGGTTCCTACCCAAACATCTTTTACTTAACCAAGTCACAAAATGTCTCCCAAGGCTTCTTAGTTTGAAGTGTTGACAGCTAATCCCAGGCATGTTCGTGCTTGGAACGCCTCAGCCAATCAGATCCCACAATTTACACCATTTAAAAGAAGCGTGCTTTCTGAACCAAGAGCTACCTTTTTGCCAAATTATGTGTAATTCTGTTCAGCTGTTCAGCAGTTCGGGCTGTAGCCTTCTCTAAAGTTTCTTATGGAAATTAACATGTCTCGTCCCCCCTTTACGAATCACCCCAAGACAGGAGCTGACCTGAATGAACAATTAGTTTACAAAATGTTATGAAAATTCGTCAAACGGCGTCAAAGTTATTGGCAAAAAAAAAAACACTTTTCCTATGGAAACTAGGCTCTAACGATAACTATCTACTGGCGACTGCCAATAGATAGCCCCTCCTTGGGCTCCAGGACGGGGGCCGCCACCCCCAAGGGCCGACTCCTACAGTGTCCCGGTGTGCCTACTCCTGGGTTTGTAGGGGTCTCCTACTCACACTTGTAACCAAGCTGTAAGAAAGTGTCTCTAATATATACTGGACCAAAGTAAGGTACCGTGTGTATAGAGTCCACAATCTCCAGAGGTATAACAGAGGTTAAAGCCAGATCTGACTTTACTCTCTAAAGTGGTAGCTTGGTCAAGCAGTAAGGCAGTATCAGAGGACAGTGTAAAGCATTTGTTGTAAACACTCAGTTAGCAAAAGGTTTCACACACTCAAGAACTGAACACCAGGCCAATTGTTTTATATCCAAAGACATAGTTGTTTTATTTTTAGAGCCAACAGGTATAAAAATATACTTTTCTCAATATGATTGACTTCAGGTAGTTACTTTGCGGAAAGGCAATACACTTTGTAAGCACAATAGTTACAGTTGTTGCAATAGGCAACACAATTCTAAACACAATTTAACTTTGAGCTCAATGGGTTTTTATACATTGAACTGAAATTACTTCATATTTCACCATATTAATTCACCACTAATCCTTTGTAGGCTTCCTGAAAAGCGTGCATCAACAAGCGCTATATAAATACAAACCTTTGTCCTCCTCTATCCTTCTGCTATAATTCTAAATCCAAATAACTGATTAACGTATCCACCACTTAAAATATACTTGCATGTTTCACTATAGTAATTCAACACTAATCCTCTATGGGTCCCGGAGTAGCGTGCTACTTGCCGAAAAAGCGCTTCAACGGCTCGTCAGGGGTAGTAAGCGCTATATAAATGCAATTACAATACAATCCAATACCCCTGGGACACTGCCGTTTGCAATGACAGGGTGGGAGTGTCACGGCTACCACCCTGCCATTGGAAACTTCTTTCCTATTTAGAAGAGAGAGCAGGTTAAACTGCTCTCCCTTTCAAATAGGAAAGCAGATTGCTTTTCCTCAGGGGGAGCAGCATGTTAGCTGCTCTCCCTGAGGAAAAGCAATGCCGGCTCCCGAAGGACGCAGGAAGTCGGGTGGGACTGTGGGTGCATTGGGGCTCCCCCTACGGTCCCCAACATTTTATATAAGCCCTGGGGGATGGGGTCTCTGGGGACAATAAAGATTAGTGATTGGGGCTATTTTTTTTAATGGTAAAATGGTACGCTCTCCAAAGCCACCACTGCCCGGGGCTTTATGTATTGTGGGAGGGCCAGATTTTGTAGTGTACCGGGGTGCCAGCAGCTCCATGCAAGCTCCCTTTACCCAAAAGCAAATCTGCTTTGCTTCAAAAAAATGAGAGCATATTTCCTCCTCTTGCTTCCATCAAACAAAACAAAAGTTTGCTATGACAGAGCTGCAACTCTGCATAGATCCTGTCTTGCCATAGCATACTACAATGTCCATGGCGTAGGCACAATGGCTCATTGTTGCAACTGGCCCTCGGACATAACCATACCCAGTGCCATGCAAAGCTTGTCAAGAAAAATTGGATGATGCCCCTCTATCCAATTTAAAGCCCGCGAACATCGTACTCCTAAAGTCCGCCAATCCGCAACAGACCCCCACATTTTAATTTATAAGTGCAGAAAGCAATAGTGCCCCCCGGGACAGTGTGGGGAAGCTTCACCCCTCCACACTTAAATTTTACGTATACCTCCAATAACGTGCTGCTCCTCAGAGCGGAGGGGCAGGGAAGACGCAATACCCCCCTATATCATTATATTTGCTCCAAGGAAATGGCAGTTCCCATGACAGAAGTAAACCCTGCATCATAACTAAACATTGCTCCTGGGAACTAGCCTGCCGTGATTTGCAGGCCCTACACGAATCACGCCGAAAACATATGAAAATGTTTCTTTACATTCCTACTCCCTGTTACACCCCTGAGCACCCTAGGAACGTCACACTGTTCATACCCAAACATCTTCTACTTAACCAAGTCACAAAATGTCTCCCAAGGCTTCCTAGTTTGAAGTGTTGACAGCTAATCCCACGCAAGCTCGTGCTTGGAACGCCTCAGCCAATCAGATCCCACAATTCTCAAATATCGATATCCCTAAATCTATAAATATTTCAAAAACTACAGAATGGATTTACACCATTTAAAAGAAGCGTGCTTTCTGAACCAAGAGCTACCTTTTTGCCGAATTTGGTGTAATTCTGTTCAGCAGTTCGGGCTGTAGCCTTGTCTAAGGTTTTCTATGGAAATTAACATGGAGAAAATGTTTTTTGGGACACCCCTTTTGTCTCGTCCCCCCTTTACGAATCACCCCAAGACAGGAGCCGACCTGAATGAACAATTCGTTTTCAAAATGTCATGAAAATTCGTCAAACGGTGTCAAAGTTATTGGCAAAACAAAAAACACTTTTCCTATGGAAACTAGGCTCTAACGATAACTATCTACTGGCGACTGCCAATAGATAGCCCCTCCTTGGGCTCCAGGACGGGGGCCATGGTGGCCCCCTTCCTGGAGCCCAAGATGGCCCTTGGGACCGCCACCCCCAAGGGCCGACTCCTACAGTGTCCCGGTGTGCCTACTCCTGGGTTTGTAGGGGTCTCCTACTTACACTCGTAACCAAGCTGTAAGAAAGTGACTCTAATATATACTTACCCAAAGTAAGGTACAGTGTGTATAGAGTCCACCATCTCCAGAGGTATAACAGAGGTTAAAGTCAGATCTGACTTTACTCTCTAAAGTGGTAGCTTGGTCAAGCAGTAAGGCAGTATCAGAGGACAGTGTAAAGCATTTGTTGTAAACACTCAGTTAGCAAAAGGTTTCACACACTCAAGAACTGAACACCAGGCCAATTGTTTTATATCAAAATACATAGTTGTTTTATTTTTAGAGCCAACAGGTATAAAAATATACTTTTCTCAATATGAGTGACTTCAGGTAGTTACTTTGCAGAAAGGCAATAAACTTTGTAAGCACAATAGTTACAGTGGTTGCAATAGGCAACACAATTCTAAACACAATTTAACTTTGAGCTCAATGGGTTTTTCTTCACTGAACTGAAAAACTTCATATTTCACCATATTAATTCACCACTAATCCTTTGTAGGCTTCCTGAATAGCGTGCGTCAACAAGCGCTATATAAATACAAACCTTTGTCCTCCTCTATCCTTCTGCTATAATTCTAAATCCAAATAACTGATTAACGTATCCACCACTTAAAATATACTTGCATGTTTCACTATAGTAATTCAACACTAATCCTCTATGGGTCCCGGAGTAGCGTGCTACTTGCCGAAAAAGCGCTTCGACGGCTCGTCAGGGGTAGTAAGCGCTATATAAATGCAATTACAATACAATTCAATACCCCTGGGACACTGCCGTTTGCAATGACAGGGTGGGAGCGTCACGGCTACCAGCCTGCCCTTGCAAACTGCTTTCCTATTTGGAAGAGAGAGCAGGTTAAACTGCTCTCTCTTTCAAATAGGAAAGCAGATTGCTTTTCCTCAGGGGGAGCAGCATGTTAGCTGCTCTCCCTGAGGAAAAGCAATGCCGGCTCCCGAAGGACGCAGGAAGTCGGGTGGGACCGTGGGTGCATTGGGGCTCCCCCTACGGTCCCCAACATTTTATGTAAGCCCTGGGGGATGGGGTCTCTGGGGACAATAAAGATTAGTGATTGGGGCTATTTTTTTTTTAATGGTAAAATGGTACGCTCTCCAAAGCCCCAGCGACCACCACTGCCCGGGGCTTTATGTATTGTGGGAGGGCCAGATTTTGTAGAGTCCCGGGGGGCCCATCCCGCTGTCCCATAGGAAGGAAATATGTTTTCTCTTTCAAAATTTAAATCAGATTGTTTTTGCAGATGGGGAGCTGCATGTTAGTAGTTCCTGCTATGGAAAGGTAATGGTGTCTCCCAAACACGTAGAAGTTGTGCACCAAAGGTGCTGCAGTCTCGCACCCCACAGAATATAAGTTGTGCATCCAGGGCATGCACAACAGGGGGCCGCACTGAGCTGGGTGCGCAACTTTTACTTTTTCCATTAAAAAATAGCCCCTATCAGAACTTTCTAATATTACTGGGGATGGTATCCCCCCGGGTCTTATAAAAAAATGTTGGGGACCGTGAGGGGAGCCACTATGCCCCCGCGGTCCGGCCGGCTTTCCACGTTCTTCGGGAGCCGGCATTGCTTTTACACATGGGGAGATGCTAACTTGAATGTGGAAATGCAATCTTGTTTGGATTTTGAAAGTAAGAACAGATTTCACTGCTCTGTCATTCAAAATGTAAACTAAGGGCCATATTATCAAGAAAGGATGATACATTATCGCCGCTTTTATCGCCAGAACACCAGAACCTGGGGTTGTATGGGAATTCACAAGGGCATATTATCAAGCCCATTATCGCCGCTTTAGCGGCAGGAAACTGCCAGAACACCAGAACCTGGGCTTGTATGGGAATTCACAAGGGCATATTATCAAGCCCATTATCGCCGCTTTAGCGGCAGTTTCCTGTGTATCGCCCTTTCTTGATAGTATGGCCCCAAGTTTGCTATGTGAGGGCAGGAGCCGGAAGACTTCCGTCTTCTCATAGCAAACAGCTGTGTGTCGCGGCGAGGCACCCGGGGACACTGGAGGATCTGGATCTGGGCGTGGTGGTCTCCAGGGCTCTCGAAGGCCACGCAGCCTCCGTCACACAATACAGAAATCTCCGGGGGGTGGTTGTTCCCGGGGTTTGAGAGGCGTCATTGAGGCACAGACACTTTTAATTTCATAGTGGGGAGGGGGGCCTTGGTCACGAAAGTGGCACAAGGGAGTTGTAAATCTGGTACAGTGTTTTGTTTAACTTTGCTTTCCTTTCTGTCTTGTGAGGATCCAGGGTAAATATAATGGTTTTTGTATAACCAGGACCTTTCAACTCTACAGCTTTCTGCCTGTTACCATAGTAACAGTTCATGGAACACTTACGTGAGCACAGAGGTAGACGTTCACCACACTTAGGGGCTGATTACGGTGGAGGATTTTCCGCATCCTCCGGGCCGGCGGAAGCCACCGCCGGCCCGGAGGATGCAGAAAATCCTCTGCGGACCAACCAAAGACCCACCGCCACATTAGGATGGCTGGTGGGTCCTGGTTTCAGTCTGCCGCTTTTCCACCGCGGTTGGCTTACAACCGCGGCGGAAAAGGCCTAATATGGTGGCGGTGTCTCTCAGACACCGCCAGACATATTAGAATGGCTGAGAAAACATGCTTTTCCGCGGCGGCTTCTCCGCCGAGGAAAAGCATGCGGATCTTCACCTCGGGGGCCCGAAGCAGGCCCCCTGTGTGAAGGGGGGTGGGGGGTGCACATGGGGGGTACCTATGGTACCCCCCTGCATTTGTATGCAGAAATCGGCAGGCACCGCGCGGTGCCTGCCGCTTTCTGCACACAAATGCAATGTATACATTTGTAACATTGCGGCGGTGCAGCTTAAAGCCGCACCCGCCGCAATGTTACAAATAGAGGATGTGACCACCAGGGTGGCGGCCACATCCTAATTGGACAGGAGGGAACTCCGCATGCCCATGCGGAGGTTCCCTCCTCCTCAGTGATCGCGGACGGACTCAAGTCCGTCCGCAATCATAATGGGCCCCTATGTTGGTAATTGAAAAAAGTTACTATTGTGGAGTTTTAAAACTTTTCTAATTGGAAGCGTTAGTCATAGCTATAGATTCTGGTACAGATCTGGTAAATAGTCTCAGAATTATGCTTCAAATTATAAATATCATTTCTATTGGGGATCGCTACCCCCTCACAAAAAAAAGACATATATACTTTTTTTATTAACTTATATTAAAACAACAATAAATAACTGGAAACGTAACTTAAAGATAACAATACAATAACGAACTAGAAACATAACTTTAATAAAACAATATAATAAACAAAATGTGATGTGTACTCCAATAGAAGTACGGTAGGTAATCTGCAAAACAAAAAAGAAAATTAGTGGCCCATTAGGATGTCGGGCGGATCGCCACCGCCATGCGGGCGGTGGCGATCCACCCAACATCCGGGTCCGCCCACCACCCATTCCCCCCACCATATTACCATGGCGGGGGGGTGGCGAACCGTGGCGGACGGAAAGACCATTCGCCGCTTTTCCGCCCCGGTCGCCTGGCGACCGGGGCGGAAAAGGTTTAATATAGTGGCGGTGTCTATCAGACACCGCCAGACATATTTGGATGGGCTGAAACAGATGCCTTTACGTGGCGGCGATACCGCGACAGAAAGGCAGGCGGTCTTCACTTCGGGGGCCCCCTGCGGGCCCCTGAAGTGAAGGGGAGGTAGGGTTGCACATGGGGGGTTCCTGTGGTGCCCCCCAGCATTTGCATACACAATGCGGCAGGCACCGCGCGGTGCCTGCCGCTTTGTGTATGCAAATGCATACATGCATTTTAAGCATTGTGGCGGGTGGTTCTGAGAGCACCGCCCGCCACAATGTTAAAAATGCAGGATGCGCCCACCACTGTGAAGGACGCATCCTAATACCCCCCACGGGACCCCCGCCCTTATGGCGGGCGGGCCCAAGTACCGTGAGGATGGCGGGCGGGCAAAGTCCGCCCGCCATCCTAATGAGGGCCTAAGTATTCAAAATTAGATCGATGTGACTAAATGAGGTCAAACATTACAAGTCAAAGTAACACTTGGCGATATTTTCTTATTTTTATGTCTGCAGTGTGCGTGATACATTTCACTTGTCTTATAGGTCCGCATTCAAGCGGTGTCTGTATGGAAGTGCCTACTGCGTCAGATTTAAATTAAGATCAACAGGTCTTTAAAATGATTCAGAGATGAGAAAGAATTAGGTGAGAGATCAAGTCATTATGCAGGAGAATATTCTTTAGAGCTTATTTACAAGAGTTTTGCGCCACTTTTGTGTTACTTTTTTCATGTTGAAAGTGACGCAAAAGTGGCACAAGGGGCTTGTAAATAAGCTCTTTTATTTCTAATGTCTTTAATCGGAGGTATTGTATATCTAGGCCGCTCTGCTTACCTTCTGTAAATACTGTGGCCAACAGAGTTCACAACTTGAAGTCACCTAACGTTCTATATGGCGGAGTGGACAGCAGCGTCCAAAACTTTAAAAGAGAAGGAGAAACGATGTGAGAGAGAGTGAGAAAGAGAGAAAACACGACATTAAAACGTGGGAGAGAGAATGTTATAGATGGAGCTGTTAATACTGGAGAAAATACTCGTAGCTCACCTTTTGCCTCTGTTGTGTGCCAAGCACGTGCTGGTTGATAGTGCACCCTCTAGTGATCCGAAAGATAGTACATACAGTTAGTAATAGCATAGTACATACAACTGCACACGTATATTTTCGCTTTATTTATTTGCATTCTCAGGATAATGTATTTTTTCAACTTCCTCTGTAAGGAGGTGTCTGTGCGCTGTTTTTCTTCCAAGTAGTATATCACATACACTCCCACTTCGTTCTCAATATTGCAGGGCAGGTTTACAAGCCCCCTGCACCACTGGTACGTCACTTTTTGTGACGTACTGGTGGCGCAGGAGACTCCTCTATATTTACAAGGAGAGGAAAAGGCACCCTGCGTGACTTTCCTCTCTTTGTAAATATGGCCCCTTCACACGCAGCACTTTGCGGTGAAGGGGCATTTCATGGATTTTGCTGTGGGTGTTCCCATGCAACACCCATGGAACAAGACACATCTCCAGATTTACGAGAAATTGTAAATCTGGAGACACGTCTGAATGCTACGCAACCCTAGAGGTGGCGTAGAAAGGCGAAACGAGGACAAATGTTTTCATTTCTCCTCATTTTTTTCCTCTTTCAATGCGTGCTACATTCTACGAACGCATTGAAAGAGGAAAAAGCCTTTAGTGATTGTTTTTTTGCAGGAAGGTGCCCCTTCCTGCACAAAAACAATCTCCCCTTGATGCAGGCATCCTTGCACCTTGGTGCAAGGGTGCCTGCTCCGGTGCATGGCAGCTGTTTGTGCGCCAGCGGAGGGGAAAGCACAGGAATGCGACATATTCTTTTAAATATATCGCATTCCTACGCTCTGAAAGTGCCGCAGCGTGGTGCAGCCAAAGGGCTTACGGTGCCACGCTGCGGCACTTTCTTGTAGACCTGCCCCTGCGTACCTAGACTGTTGCACCTCATTGACTCGCAGAGTCTGGAGGTGAGTGCTTTTCTTGAGAAGTCAGAGGCAGATTTACAAGGTCCTTGAGCTACTTTTCCCATGTTAAAAGTGACACAAAAGTGGCGCAAGAAGCTTGTAAATCTGTTCATCATACTGTTGTAACCTATCTATTCTCACTGCTCTGAGGTAATTGTATATTTCTATGCAGTGAATGTGCTGGACACTACCACTCTCTCCTTTCACAGATAACTTGTTATTGTTTCAGATACAAGCTTCTTTGCTCACCTAGTGACATTGGCGTGATTCAAAGAGGGTGCACTACGTGTCGAAGCAGGCTTCACTGTGGCCAACAGAGTTCACTACTTGTACTTAGCTAATGTTGTGCACGGCAGAGTGGACAGCAGCGTCCATAACTTTAAAAGAGAAAGAGGAATGATGTGAGAGAAAGTGAGAAAGAGACAGAGAGAAAAAACAACATTAAAACGTGGGAGAGAGAAAGTTATAGATGGAGCAGTTAATACTGGAGAAAATACCGTAGCTCACCTTTTGCCTCCGTTGTGTGTCCAAGCATGTGCTGGTTCATAGTGCACCCTCTACTTTAGTGATCTGAAAGATAGTATAAAGAGTTAGTAATAGTATAGTCCCACTTTCTCCTTTCACTGATGACTTGATGTTGTTTCAGAAACAAGCTTCTTTGCTCACCTTGTGCCATTGGCGTGATTCAAAGAGGGTGCACTACGTGTCGAAGCAGCTTTCTTAGAAGTTGTTATGATGGCCACGCATCATTGCAGAATCCTCGAACATTGAGTTTTAGAGGTGTTGGGGGGATGCCAATTTGTAAAACACAACCTGTATGATAAAAAGGAAGTTAACATTGTGTGTAACTTTTTTTATCAAAGGAGAGAAGAAGTGACAGAGTGACTGTAAAGAATATTCGCAGCTCAACTTTCTGTCACCAGTGTGTTTTTCACCACGCGCTGGGACATAATGCACCCTAAAGCTCTACATTTAAAAGATAGTAAAATAAAGATGTTACGATTGGTAATTGTTACTATCTCAATGTGGAGTTGGATAACATCGCCCTTTCACATACATTCCTTCTCACATTTAAACTAAGTATTTGTATAGTTTATATTCTGGTCGTTTGAGCAATTATAAAAACGTTCCTGCTATTGGAAAAAAATATATACATGTAATATCATACACTATATACGACTGCGTTTTTCTAAATAGCTGCGTCACTTTTTTGTATCCAGTCTGCTACTGCCCTTCGACTCCCTCCGATGCGTACCCAATCCTCACTGCTCACCTTTTTGTGGACAGGACACCTTTTGCATCATGTAATCCCATCTGCCACAAAGAAGTCTCATATATGGTGCCAAGTATTGATATCTGTATGGCTGATGACATACTCATGCTCCCATCATCATCATCGCAGGTTCTTCACCCGCTTAGTGCTTCGGGTACCACTAACTCAGTGACCAAAGATGCCACGCATGTGGTAGTGGGCCCCCTTGTTCGGTAGTTTGGGCCTACATGAAGCGTGCAAACCACCAGGACGGGCCATCCCAGCGCTTGCGATGGGAGCAACTCTAAAATGGCGTACAGCACGTACACCCCGTCTTTTTTAAAGGTAGGGTCACGTGTGTAGTGACGTATGTGCTGAATAGGGGTGGTGTGGGTGTCTACCAGCCATGAGGGAGTGTGTGTGCCGATGTGTGGAACTAAGAAATCAGTACAATGGAAATCTGGGCCATGCAGTGTTGTTGTGTTTTCTTGGTAGCGTAAGCGGAGTGGGCTGTACTAATGTATTCAGCCTCGATCAATTTACCACCACCCCCCGGGACTTTTAAATGTTGAGAGGGGGGCGGTGCGGCTCCGGGACACTGCAGGAGCTGGCCCTGGGGCGTGGCAGTCTCCAGGGCCTTCGAGGGCTCTAGGCATAGGGTCACGCAGTCTGCCTCACACAATCAGACCCCCCAGGATATAGCGGTAAGGATTAGCAAATTTAGCGGCACAAATATGGAAATTTAGCGGCACAAATATAGAAATTTAGCTGCATTTTTGAGGCACTTTATTTTACTCATAATCATTAATTCTCAGCCTTAAATCAATGAAAACTGTTTTAGCCCGGCTGAGACACAAATAGGATTGGGTGGGCTGGGAAGCCGTATGGGCGATCTGAGTCTGGTGAGGATGGCATCAGTGCCACCTTTCTGAGGAAAAGAAAATACCAGTCTGATTAAAATACCAACTGCGGGAAACTGAAAATAAACCTGTTAAAATGTAAGCATTTGTTTATAAGTATTCTTCTTTTTGCTTTAATAACCATTTAGAATTACTTTAAATAGCTCTTCAAATACGCTTCATTTCTTCATGTACCTGGTACTTAAAGTTTATAAGCCAAAAATATAGACCAGAACCAAAAAATACAGGCCAGACATCTAGTCTACTCTCTGCACCGCACCCCATCCCCAGCTAACCTGATACAACCTGTTCAAAGGGAAGAAATGTTCAGCAGGGTAAGTTGGCAAGTTCCGAGTTCAGGGAGTTGCTACAGAGCTGAATCGGCTAGCGATACGAACGAGCTGCCTGGGAAATCTGCTTCTTATCAACTCTGATATATTTAACAAGTCTTTTCGATGACAGGGAGCCAAGTTATCAAGTTGTCGAGAATATGCATGATCTTGCTTTAACACTAGAGCTGTCAAGTGATACACTGAAGGAAATAGTGCAGTGGGCAGATACTCACAGGTATACTGAGTACCTACACTGCTTTAATTTGAGAAATGAGAGCACCGGCACTTCTCAGTGGGCGTCCAATACTATTAATGAGAGTGTACAAGCACTTCTCAAAAACCCACATCCAGGGAAGTTTTGAACCCAAGCTTTAGCAGCTACAGCAGGGCTGGGTTCTTTAAGGGCCTCTTCTGTCTGCTACTTGGCAGACAAAAGGTCATAATTCATGCTATAGAAGAATGCAGCCTCAATTGAAGAGCAAGGTAAAAATGAAAGATGGGTAAACAGGAAAGGGAAATATGGAAGGAATATTGAATGGAAGGGAGGAAGGATGGATAGATAGATGAGTGGGTGGAGAATGAGTGGGGGGAAGAATGAGTGGGTGGGTGAAAGAACGAATGAAGGGATTGGAAAAAGCAAGGGGGCTGGCAGGGAGGAGTCAAAGGACACAGGACCACACGGAGGTGAGAGGAGACGGAAAGGATAGAAGGCGTTCAGAGTGGCAGGCAGGAGAGAAATTGGGTGCAAAGAGGAAAAGCAGAGCAAAGAAAGGCCAGCAGCCCTTTTCAACACCGAAGCTTGTCACACACTCGCATTAATAGGCCGCACACGAAACTGTTAAAGGTAAAATGTGGTGAATACATTTTTCGTAGTAGCTGTTTTCGTATGTGTCTTTGGCTATTTTGTGTGTGTATTTGTTGGGCGTATTTTATGCTTTCAGTGCATCTGAAAATGTGACTAAGTTTGTGTGTGTTTTTGGAGGTGTGTATAGTTGTTATGAACGAGTGTGTAGGAGAGCGAAAGAGCGAATGTTTATGGCGAAACTGTATTTGTGTGTTTTTCCTCAGCGATAGTCCGTTAAAATTGTTTATGGGTGCTTGGGCGTCGTGTTTGTTTAAGTGCATGTGTTTACATCTGTTCTTCACTGTGATGCGGCGGGCATTTTAGTTAATCACGGGTGTGTGTTTAAATACACAACAGTGGCCCTAGATGCTTCACCAATAATGTATTCGAGCAGCGGTGCACGTGTTTATGTTCGAGTTTTCTACATGTCGCATAAATGCTAGTTTCAACCTCGTGTAGAATATTTGCATAACATAGAACGACACAGACGTGCTCCATGTCATACAGGATGGCGTGTTTTCAAATAATGCAAGAATGCGTTCGAGTGGACAGACAGGTAGCAGTGAACGGTATCCCAGGGTCAAATCTTCCCTATGTCAATGGTATCTCATTCAGTGCCCAATCACCTTCTGAATTCGCAGGCACTTTTGTAAAAATCGCTGCATTTTCACAAAAGTGCTGATTTCGCGGGCACTTTTGTAAAAATCATGGCATTTTTACAAAAGTGCCGATTTCGCGGCAAACCGCGAAATCGCGAAATCACGAAATCCTAGAGGGTCTGCACAATATACTAAAAAAGAAGAGAAAGTGATGAGAGATGATTTGTGACGTGTTTAGGCCTGAGAGCCTGGATAATCATTAAATGGGGTTTGGCAGTGAAGTGCGTACTTATTCTGGAAGAAGCCTTTCGGGGTATTGCAAAAGTAAGTCATATTTAATAATTGCCTTTCGCTGCGTGTACTTGCAAGGTTATCTGATTTGCTCATATGTTAAAAACAGAAACTTTCAACACCTCTTTTTGGTTGGTTGTGAAGCATTGTAAGAAGACGTATTAGCGACCAATCCCTTTCCTTGCGCAGATTTTGAAAAACATTTGATTGGCTGTTGTGTGGTTACGTCTACCTTCTTGATGCTAATTTTGATTGCCTTTTTTTTCTATGTGACGTTACGATACACTCACCATGTATGTAGCCCATTTTGTGATGCACTTTATTTTACAATACGTTTCTAAAACTAGTTGTGGTAGGGTGTTTTTAACTTAAACTGTGTACTCTGCTTACGGGTTTGTTGACTGTAAAGGTATTTAAAAATATGCACAAGTTTTCAAAATATTTTTATTGAGTCTTTTATATTCATCATATAAGTGAAATGCACATTTTTTTTCGTTCATTGGTATCACGCGTTGGACCACATTTCTTTTATTTTATCATAAGCACTCCTTTCCAAGTTTATATTATATAAGTGTTGCCCCATCATTTTTTTTTAAAATACGAGCCGTACTCCGTGTACCCATCGTACATGGGGTATGGCTCGTACACCCATCGTACATGGGGTACGGCTCGTACACCCATCGTACATGGGGTATGGCTCGTACACCCATCGTACATGGGGTACGGCTGGTACACCCCATGATCGCAGGGGTACGGTGCGTACCCCTGCGATCATGGGGGTACGAACCATACGGTGTGTATGTGTTTGTGTGCTTTTCCATACGACTCGCCCTTACCTGACGTGGACCGTACGAATCGCGTCCTCATACACCAGTCCGGATCGTACTCGTCGGGTCGTACGGCATGTGTACGAGTCGTACGGCATGTGTACGAGTCGTACGGTTCACGGTTTCAGCCTTGCAATACGTAAGTATCGTGACGATTCGGATGGATTCACGGAATACGGATCGTACTACGCGACTCGGACGGACGGGTACGATTCGTACGGAGAGGGCTCCAGATACAAATCGTACGGACGTTTTTTATCCCGAATCGGAATCGACCCCTTCATGTCATTATTACATTTTACAATCATTTTTAAAAAATTAAAAAATTAATATTCACATAAATATTTGAAGACACAATTATATTATTTTGTTGAAAAAAAGTGGTTGCGAAGATAATGCTCTTGTTCTTCACGAGTGAAAATTACTAAAAGCACTACTCAATATAAATACTTTTAGCCCATTTTCACTCTAGAAGTTAAAGAGTATTCTCTTTTATTGCTAAGTATTTTCTCAAAAGTTTATTTATACTATATTTTTCAATCATTAAGAAATACTTGCATACTAAAAAAAAAATTGTCAGTTGTAAGTCATCCAACTCCAGTTGAAGGATAATAAAGTGTAATATAAATTAAAATATACATTAACAATATGATCCTTCTGTGGAAATGAAAGATAAATTGAAGATTATGACATCGCTTCTAATCATTACTTTGCATGTAGTAATTCCTTAAATAACCTATATTTCTTGTAATGTTTTTTTTATTGAACTCATTATTATATTCTCTTTAAAGGTAATCATATCACATTCTATAATCATTTAAATATTTTTGCTTTCTTTCCTAAATATATAAAACATATACCCATTAAGATAATTTACCTCTCTTCGATATTTTTTCCTTCCTCCGTCGAAATTCATCCAACTCCTCTGGAGGGGACATCATGTTTTATGTATTTTTAAATATACATTAACAATATGTTCCCTCTGAGGAAATGAAAGATATTGTCTAGATGCTTCTGCAGTCCCGAATAATTACCTTGCTCGTAGTTTCTTTGCCCGTATTGATTCTCTGAAACGAAACTAATCATCCCATGGGTGTGGTTTATATACTTTGTGGTTACTTACCAGTCTATGGTATCAATGTATTGCTCCTCCCACTTTTAAGTCACGTTTTTCAGTTGACAGGTGTTCTCATTTTCACTGTTTTAGTGCGTTACGTGTTTATGTAAACGTGCCTCTTTCCATACATTTTAACTTTCGTTTATTTTCTCAAATGCTTTATTTAAACTCGTTTTTCTTATTAAAGCATTTCTATATGTTACTTTTTTTTAATACGAGTATTAACATTCATTCCCCCTTTTTTTCACTTATTTTTCTAGTAACTTCCCTTTTTTTGTAATTCATTCAGTAAAGTAAAAGTGAACCAATTAAGATTTCACTCAGTGTCTTTACTTATATTAATGTAATCATTCACTCAGTAAGCATGTACTCATGTAGAGAGGCAGGCTTTAGGGAATGGAATGCTTTAAAGTATCTGTGACGTATGCGCAGGTACGTGTACAGTATGATTAAAGTTGCGCAGCAGAGTGCGAGGACGGTACGTGTACCATACGTTAACTAAAAAAAATGCTAATACAATATAGAAATTCATTTTCATATATAGAAAATATATATATAAAAAAATATATATATATTATTTTACATTAAAAATATGTAATGTAATTCAAAAAATAAAATAGCTAAAAATAATTATTATAACAAATGTTGTAAATCAGTATCAAAAAAATAAATATAACACTTAATATATTTAAAAATTGGCATTTACAAAACCTATGAAATTCACTGAAAAAAAACATAGGTTTAAGGCACGTTATAGTTAGGAATTAACATTTAAAAAACCTTTGAAATTCACTGAAAAAACATAGATTTCAGCCACGTTATAGATAGGAATTAGCATTTAAAAAACCTTAGAAATTCACTGAAAAAACCATAGGTTTCACACATATTATAGTTAGCTGGACATTTCACTCATACAAAACCATTGAAATTCCCCCGTTATAGTTAGTTCAGCTAACTATAACTCGAGCCCGCAATCCACTGCTGATGACGTCACATATTACATCACTCATGACATGGTCAGTAACATTACTCATGACATCTCAAATGACATCACTGATAACATCTCTAATGACATCACTGATGACATCATCCTTGTGAAAGAGTGGCAGACCTCCTCTCACCCTAATATTACCTTTGATACACACATTTAAAAATAAAAACTAACATTTTTAAAACAATGATACCAATACCAGTTAGAACAACCTATACAGTAAATCCAAAATCTACATACACATCCACTCATTCACCATCAATTCTATAAAGTCACTCATACATGTACTCACTCATCATATGTACTCATACACCTATCCTATAGATCCTGTTACACAGCTACACTCATACATGGAGTTACTCACACACATACTCACACATGCAAATAAAGTATCAAATATCCATTTACTTGCATATTCAGCTATACACACACCACTACACTTACTTCTACAGAAACGTACACATATTTACTCTCTTAAACAATCACTTATAGAAACACATACTTATTTATACAGGAACTCCTCCAATCTCTTACTCTCATATAAACTCACTTACATACATCAAAACTCTCATATACTAGTTTAAAACATATGTACTTACTCATAAAGACACTATTGAGGCAGTAATTCACTCACTAACACACACATACACACACTCATCCACCCATACAGTCCTGCACACATGCTGTCTTCAAAACACATACACACAGTGAGTCAGTCATTCATGCATCTATGCGCTAAGTAATATCCCACACGGAACCATACAGATACTCATACTGATACTCAAAAAAACAACTTATAACCCATATACAAACTCATGTAGCTACTCACCAAGCCATGCAGCCATTTATACTCAAAGTGAGACACTGATACAGATATTTAAATATTTAAACATTACTCGCTAATACATGTATTCACTAAGGTACACTTAATAAGTCAGTTATACAATCAATTTTACAAAAAAAAATCCATTTAGACACTTATTTAACCGTTTATTCTTCCATTGACCTATAGATATACATATATAAAAATATTAATTTTTTAGAAAGACACACATTCACTGGATGATGTCATCAGTGATGTCATTTGAGATGTCATCAGTGATGTCATGAGTGATGTCACTGACCATGTCATGAGTGATGTAATATGTGATGTCATCAGCAGTGGATTGCGGGCGCCCGAGTTATAGTTAGCTGAACTAACTATAACAGGGGAACTTCAATGGTATTGTATGAGTGAAATGTCCAGCTAACTATAACATTTGTGAAACCTATGTTTTTTTCAGTGAATTTCAATGGTTTTTTTAAATGCTAATTCCTAACTATAACGTGGTTGAAATCTATGTTTTTTTCAGTCAATATATATATATATATATATATATATACATGCTTTATTGACAAACGTACTACATATGTATACAGCATAGTATTTTGTTCATTGCTATTATTATCGTCACATCGCATGGATAGTGTGTTACCTTTTTAAATCCCGGTTTTGCGTAGCGTGGTCATGTGATCAAGGCCACAGGACGTGGCCGAAATGCTTCAGGGAGAGCACGAAATGAAATAAACTTTATGTGTGGCACTAGAAATTTCAGTTGGTAGCTGGCTTCTTCGTTCTCTATGGACCTCTATGGACCTCTCACCCGGAAGTAGGCTGATCGTTGTCTAAGCCGCGAAGGAAATCACTCTGTCAGGAGCTCTACTGATCAGCCCCCTGCTTGGACCTCTATGTACAGCTGAAGTGTTGGAGGTGTATTACGGGAGTCGGAGGATTAATGAAGGCGCTTGGTTGCACCCGGTAAGTCTGTGGTCATCCTGCAGGTGGGGAGGTGCTTTGGTACCAGTATGGACTGCACAATGATATATACAGTCTACAGTAAAATAAAGCTACAAATTGCAGTACAATATCCGAAGACACACTGCGGGAGTGGGAAATGGCGGCGGAGGAATTTTTCAAACTTGCCAAAAATATCTGAAGGGGGCAGAAATAACAAAAAGAGTGATCTTAGCGCTAACAACGATGTTAAAAGCAGCATAAAAGCATTGGAGAAAAACAGTAAAAGTGAACTGCTAAGTGGTGGGAAATGAAATCACTTGAGAAATATCACAAAGGGGGAAGAATCTCGAGGGGCCTGTGCATTATGTTGGTGCCAAGTATCGAAAATCGTAACCCGCTCCTTCTTAAAGAATGGGCAGAAAGTAACCTGGATGCGTCTATGTGTTTAGAGTGCCGTTTAATTAAATATGCCAGAATTGACCGTGAGAGCAATAAGAGAGAAATAACTTGGATCAACAACTAATTAAGCAAACCGGAATATCAAAGCAATAAGGATTATATTGATAAAAGCATTAGAGAACTGAAAGACTGTCTGAAAAAACAGGAAGACGTCATAAAAACCAGAAAGGCATTCAAATTTGCCCAGGATAAAAACGATTATAAACTTGGTAAAATCTTTACTTTTGCGCGCAAGTTTGATAACTTACGGAGACAAAAAGGTACAAGCAAAACCTAGGAAACCCAAGACCATCTAATATGGCAGGCAGTGACACTAACATATCTACCTCTGATGCTAGCATGATCCCCAGTGAAACGGAATCTGAACATGGGGGATCTCTGGATCCGAACAAAGGGTAGACCGTGGCAACCTTACACTCGCAAAGGAGCTTGATTCTTTCAGGAGAGAATGAAAACGGGCATATTAGCAAGAACCTTGTTAAGAATGGGCTTGCTAATATGCGTTATAGAATTCCAATAGAAGCCCAGGTTAGATGTGCAGGGCATCTAACCTGGGCTTATATTGGAATTCTATAACGCATATTAGCAAGCCCATTATCGCTGTTTTAGCGGCAGATGCCTGCCACTAAATCTGCGATAATTTTCACAATGTTCTTGCTAATATGCTCCACAGTCCCTACGACCACGGAACACAAATGCCTCACTAAGCAAAGGAGAACTGCCAGAAGGCGTGAAAGACGGAAATGCTTGAGGCGCAAGAGGAAGGAGGCAACAGAACCAGCGAAGGAAGAAACGCCAGCCTCAGTAGACAACACTATAATTAACCTGACTGACATCCAACTTGAGGCACCCCTAGTTGAACACTGCGTAAAAGAAAACCACATGCCTGAAACATTAAAATGGGTGGTATTGGAACAGGTGACACTAGGCCCAAGGGGAGGTGATTTATCAAGTATCCTCAATGTTAGAGAGCTGAAGTGGATCCATATTTTCAATTCTGTAGTTGAGGGCCTAAACGAATCCGAAAGTAGTTTTGTACAGTTGGCTAACCTCTGATCCTTTGATCAGGGCAATATGTTGAACAGTCTACACTACCCTGCGAGGAAAGTGCACTGTCTACAGGTTTGCACTAGAGCTGATGAAACCAGGGAAAGGGGTATGGTTTACACTATCCTGCGAGATAAGTGCACACTGCCCGTATATATACTACGTGTACATTCCATTACCTAAACATTACTGTATGGCTTTTGCTACCCTGTTTGGCAGGCAAGCCATAGATTCTATGCAACAATGAATAACATGTATGTATTTCATGTGTCATATATGATCATCTATGACATAGATTTGCAATAACGTAAATTATGTGTCTGTGCTGTGATAGAAGATGGGTACAACTATAGATGGGGTTTTACTTCTGATGTCGCACATCTCCATGAACATACAATAGGGTGTCTTTAAAAATGTCACTCATATAATATCAGACACCAATATGTGTGCCATGTTGCAGACAATTAATTTTGCCTCTCGGAATAATTATCCATTACGATGGGGCGCGGCGCGCCTGTGGGCCTATTAATATGAACTATTACAGCTCCATGTGCCTAGAATAAGTTTTCACTCACCCTCATGTGCCTAGAATAAGTCTTTACTAATGAATTTCCACTAGTGCCTTTCTTGATTTGTCCTAACACGACTAGAGGAGCAACGCTCCTGTTATGAATTTTTATACACCTTTTTGAGTGTTTAGTTGGATTCAATCTAAATAACCTCGTTTTATTATTTATTAATTTATATTTTTTACAATCATAAATTGAGCCCACAAAGCCTTCCATAATAGGAATGTTTTCGAAAATCGGCTGGTAACGAATCGGCAAATATCACCTGGTAAAGCCGGGGAGGAGTAGTCTTTCTACTACCTCCATCGAGGCTTCGGTGGTATGCTCCACCCCCTACCCCCAACCAGGAAGTTCATGAGGCCCCGGTTGTTTGGCGGAGACCTGAGTGCGTCGGGTTGCGGGAATACGTTCCGGTCCGTTTCAAAGCGTTGAAGGTAAGCGCTTAAATCATATCCCGTCTTTCGCCCTATGATGTTGCTTTAAGGTAACGTGGCACGCAGGGGTTGAATACTCAAACCCAACGATGTTTCGTTGTTTTGCAGAGAGGTGTGCCGGATAAATACGAATAACTCTGCCGTCATATCAGAGCCCTTGAGGTAAGCCCCATGTTTAAAACTGTGCCGGTTTAATGTAATACGTTGTCGGCTTCCATACTAAAAGCCCTCCTCCTTATTTAAAGGCAGAAGAATTATGGAATAATAAATGCTTTTCGGCGAGACGCCTCCAGAACCCTTTGGTGGTCAGAGGTATGTCTTTAATAATTATTTTTGTTTACAGCGCGGCACTGACAATTGTGCAATTGCAATTTACCGGTAGCACTATTTTCCTGCTTTGTTTCCTATGCACAGGCGCTTTCCGAACCCCCACGAGTTGACAATACGAAATAAACAAGTGGTGTAAGGTATGATCACTACATTTGGAATGCAGTAATTTTAATGTAGAACTATGGAATTCAATATTGATCGGTAGACCTAATGTTTGTCATTAAATTGTTTGCAGAGAGACGGTACTCAGGTCTATACTGCACATGAAATATATGCGCATTCTGGTGTCACAGAAGCGCACGTGAGGTATGTCATTTTTGAGCCCACGTCTATAGACACCCCTAGAAGCTTAAATGGCTGAATGTGTAGTAAACACGACCACTCGCCCTCCGCGATAGGTGAGCCAGTACCAGATCTTGTATATCTGGATTGCAATTCCCTGTAATATTAGAACTAAGTGTGTAGTGTCTTTTGCATTTTGACAACACGTTTTTAACTGATAATTTTCCTAATTCCGCCTTCCTTGTATTAATCAACAGGAAGGGTGTGTGTTAATTGATTTCTTTTTAACTGCCCCTAGGAGGTCGCCCACCCACAACTGTTTTGTCCTGAAGAAGACCCGTTCTGTAAGGGCTACTTTCCTACACGTATTTTGGGTCGAAACGTAGACCATTCAACAATTACCAACTCCTACCCCAAGCAAGACTTTAGCGGCTGAAGTGGAGTCTGGTTGTCTGCATTATTTGTTTCAGGACTCTTTATGAGCCTTATGTTGTGGCCTTTGGCTAAAGGAACCACATGTATTTAATTTTTGAATTGTAAATAATATCTGTCACTGAATGATTTAGGTTATCCCTTTATCCTACCCTATCCTTGACATTTTCCCTCACTTCACCCCTTCCCCGTTGTGTATGTGGGCACATAAAAAATTTTGCTACTTAGAGAAAAAATTGTTATGTGTTCTAACCAATTAAAGGTAACATGTGCAAATCTGAATTAAACTTTTTTGCATCTAATAACTTTGCTTCTTGAAACAATTGTCTTTTTTCAATTAAGTCATTTTGAATTATCTGTTTTCTGTCTGGGACCGCTTCCTTTTGTAATCCAACTTGATCAGGCAGAAAAACGACTACTTGCCGTTGGTTTATCATATTGCCCAGAAAGCAATTTTGGCTATTGTGAAACTTGTAAAGATGTATACAAGTTCATAAGAAAACTTAAATTAATGAAATATTACCCCATCAAAAAACATCTAGACGAAACCAACCAAGACAAAGAAAAACATCCTACTAGTCAAGTCCAGCCAAGAGGATTACAATTGGATGATGTGCCGCTTATTAGAACATTGCATGCCCTTAGTGATGTCACCAACAGTACCTTGGCTGTCGATATTAGTACACAAGCCTTGGCGGCTGTAAAAGGAATTAATGTAATCATGTCTGGTCACAGTCCTTTTAAGCCTCCGTCTACGTTTGCTCGTACAATGCCTCGTGATGCAGTGGAAATGTTTCATGACCGCATCACAGATGAATTAAGGAAATTACATCACAAGACCGAAGCTCAACATATTACCCTCAAACATCAAATTAATGACAAATTCATAAGCAACACAACAATTGTAATACATAAATCAGATAAGGGAGGTAACATTGTGCTTTGGAACAAACCTGACTACAAGTAAGAGGTTTACAGGCACCTTAACCCATTGTGCTTCAACAAAACTAACTTTGCACATGTAAAAGGGATAAATAAAAATTATAAAGATGACTTGACATTATGGAAAAGGGAAGGTCTGATCTCGAAAGACGAGTTCACATTCCCTAACAATGAATATCCCACAATGCCTATGATGTACTTTATCCCCAAGGTGCATACAAATGAAATGCCATTACCAGGCAGACCCATCATTTCTGCCCAACACAACATATTTGAGAACACGTCCAGATATGTGGACTTTTATCTTCAAGAATTTGTCATTAACCTCCCGGAGTACAGCCGGGATACCACCGATTTTTTACACACATTGAGTCAACAAACATGGTCCAATGATTATGTGTTTCTTACCATGGATATTACTGCCCTCTACACCAGTATTGCACACTCGATGGATTGAAAGCTGTTGAACATTATTTGGGCAAATGACCAACCGAAATGCATTGCCATAATAAAATGCTGCTTGGTATGATACACTGGTGTCTTCACAATAATATATTTTTATTTAACAACACTATTTTTCAACAGTTACGAGGGGTGGCCATGGGTTCATGCTTCTCCCCTAGCTATGCCTGTCTACATGTGGGCTGGTGGGAGGAGCATGTCTTCAAGGTTGAACATATAAATGACTGGTCAATACATATTGTAAAATGGTGGCGTTACATTGTTAATGATTTGAGTTTACAATTTACAGCACACATTAATGATGAAGCCACCAACTCTTTAGACGCCAAGGTCTATATCGATCAGGACAAAATAGAAACATGTCTATTTAGAAGACCTACAGCGGGCAACACAGTTCTGCATGCCAATAGCTTCCACCCATAGTACACTATCACCAGCATCCCATATGGAGAATTTCTTCGTATTGATAGGGCATGCAGAACATTAGGTGGCCATGAACATTATCAATTGGAAGCAAAAATGAGGTTTATGGAAAGAGGATACCATCCTAAGAAATTGGATGTAGCAATTAGAAAAGCAAACAATAAGGACCTATGTAAACTGTTCAATCCCAATAAGGAAGGTGAGATGGTGGAAACAGAGCACTTTATACTCACTAGTAACACTTTGAATATGACTAATATCATCGTACTGTAGAAACGAGCATATGCAATATGAACCCATTATACATGATTCTAGCTATTTGCACAATTTAAAATCTTTTAAGTTGAAATATGAACTACTTTTAAGGGTGATGTTACACATTTATCTATTTATGTGACAAATGTGAATACATATTTTAGAACCATTTTTAGCCTTCATGTAATTTTTATTTTATTTGGGATATCCATAGCAATGTTTGCACAGTTTCTCTCCAACATTATTGTAATGTAAAAACTAGTATATGCAATTTGCACCCAAAGAACATGATGTCAGGTTATTATTATTTGCACAAAGCACATGTTTCAAACTTTAATATCGACTACATGTATTGGTACATGCTATATATATATATATATATACATATATGTATATATATATATATATATATATATATATATATATATATATATATATATATATATATATATATATGTATATTACCTACTGGCGACCAGTTAGGATTGTTTTCCATAGGAAATCCGCAACATTCTATTGGGAATAACTTTGGCGCCAGTGGACGAATTTTCGCGAATTTCACAAAGAAGATGGCCCGTTCCGCTTCGCTCCTTCCCTGAAAATTTGGGGGGATTCGTGAAGTGGGGGCCGAGATAAAAGGGGGGTCCCAAAACGTGTTTTCCCCATAGGGCGGTTGGACTCACTTTTAGCCCGAATGGCTGAATGGATTTCCACCAAACTTGGCAAAATTGTAGGGACTGGTAGCCCGATGTGCCTTTGCTATGTCTCAAGATATGTGCTCCAGTGGATTTCGAGTAATTTAGGTTCAAAAAAATATATATATCTATGAGTGCGCCCCGATCCGTGCACCGGGGAGTGCACCCGGCGCGTAACGCGAGTTCGCGAGCGGAAAGCTGATTGGCTCTCGGGTGTTTGTCAACATTCTAAACAGTCCGGAGCGGCCGCCATCTAGTGTGTCGTTAGGATCGAGACACAAGAGGTGGCAAAAACAAAGGGGGAAATGACTAAAAGGGGGCAGGGAAGACCCCCCCCTGACCCCATAGGTTTGATGTGGGGGCCATAAAAGTGCTTCGCATTTTTTTTTTTTGATTTTCGTGGGGGGAGCGCCCGGTACACGCACCGGGGAGCGTACCAGGGAGCGTACCATGGGGAAAAAAGAATGACAGAGTTTCCAAAAAATGTAGCATTTTTTTATAAATTAGAGGTAGTTCTAAAAAGAACTGTTTTTTTTATTCTTTTTGTTTTATATTTTTTTATTGTTTTTTGAACATTTTTTACTTTTTTTGGCTTTTCTGAACAGTTTTATATTTTTTTGTATTTTTTATGGGGAGAAACAAAAAACAGGGAATTGTAAATGGCGCAAATGTAGCAAAAAAAAACCAGGAAAAAATTAATGTTTCTTTGGGCACTTGTGGTGATCCCAAGCACGGGTGATAAGTGTAATGCTTTGCTCACCATAGCATATTGTCCCTCCACAAAATATGCAAACCATTTTAAAATTGGAAAACTTGGATTGAATGTTTGGGATCATCTCCCTTGCCTCTGGACCCGATGGGGTGGGTTCTTTACTTTGGGAGGTGCTGGCAGAAGATTGGGCAGGGTTTCTGGCCAGTTCCCTGACCTCTGCCCTAGCATAGTTATTAGGGTGCCGGCGTTGCATGTGCCGAATCATGGTGTTGTTGCCAAAAGAGTATTTTTTGTTAGGGTTCCCCCTTGAAAGTTGAAAGCCACAGATTAAACAAGTCGCCTTTGGTGCATTAACTTTCTTCTTGTCCTTTGGGATGGAAAAAAACTGCCAGATAAAGTGCTCCTTTGGCTTATATGGGGTAGTATCTTCTGGTAGGAACCTCCCCTCCTCCTCCTCCTCCTCCTCCTCTTCTTGTTCTCCACCACTGTGGTGTTGTGGTGGTCCTTGTGGTGGTGGTGGTGGTGGTGCAGATGCTCCTGCAGCTGCTGCTACTGTAGCCATTTTTCAGACAAATAGGTACAGAGAGGTCTTTCAACAGGTCTTACTCACTCAAAGTACAAAGTGAGAATGAGGAAAATAGGTGGGGGCTTTCATCATTTGGAAAACAAAACTGTCCTGAACCAATGAAAAGTGTTACTTTCAGGTCACATGACTCGGGCCTTCATCATTTGGAAACCAAAACTGATCTGAACCAATGATAAGTGTTATTTTCAGGTCACATGACCCGACGCGCTTACACTACGCGCCCCGGGGCGCGCCCGGGGGCGCGTAGCGTAAGCGCGTCAGGACGTTGCGTGATCGTATACGTTCGGGCGCTTCCGGGTGCGTTTACGCCGTGCGTCATAAGACGCATCACGCGGCTACGCGATACGTCACGATGATGTTTTCGTTCGCGGCAATAGCGCTAACGGGACGCTCACCGGTACGCGCACCGGGGCGCGCCGTAACACTGCGCTCACCGGTGAGCGCATCGGTACGCGCCCCGGGAGCGCTCCGGGGCAAAAAAATAAATAAATAAAAAAAAACATTAAAAAAATAGTATTACATAATTATACAATATAAAATTCATTATAAAAAATATTACATTTCATACCTATAGAGATTTGCTATTAAAAAATCTATGAAATTCACTGAAAAAACCATAGGTTTCACACCAGTTATAGTTAGGAAGTAGCATTTAAAAAACCTATTAAATTCACTGAAAAAACTATAGGTTTCACACCAGTTATAGTTAGCTGGAAATTTTACTCGCATAAAACCATTCAAATTCCCACGTTATAGTTAGTTGGACTCACTATAACTTGCGGGTGCAATGCACTGCTGATGACGTCACATATTACATCACTCATGACATGGTCAGTGACATCACTCATGACATCACTGATGACACCATCCTTGTGACCCTTGAAACACATATTCAATAATAGAAACTAAACTTTTCAAAAAAATGGAGATACCCATACCAGTTACAACAACCAATTCAATAATTCCACCATCTATATTCACATCCACTCACCAACAGTTCTATATAGTCACTCATACATATACTCATCATATGTAGTGATACACCTATACATCCTGTTACACACCGACAGTCATCTAAAACATACTCTGACACACACTCACACATGCAAATAAACTATTAAACATCCATTTATTTGCATATACAGCTATACACACACTACCACTTTACTTCTAAAGAAACTTACACATACTTACTCTCTTAAACACTCACTTATAGAAACACATACGAATTTAAACAGGAACTCTTACAATCTCTTACTCTCACATATACTCACTTATATACATCAATATTCACATATACTAGATTAAAACATATGTAGTTACTGATAAAGACACTAGTGAGACAGTCATTCACTCACTAACACACACATATACACACTCATCCACCCATACAGTCCTGCACATATTCTGTCTTTAAAACACATACAAAGAGAGAGTCAGTCATACATGCATCTATGTGCTAGGTAATACCCCCACCAAACCATACAAACACTCATACTGATACTAAGAAAAACATCTAATAACCCATATACATACACATGTAGCTACTCACCAACCCATGCAGCCACTTATACACAAAGTTGAACACTAATACATATATTTGAATATTTAAACATTACTCACTAATATATGTATTCACTAAGATACACTTAATAAGCCAGTTAACCAATCAATTTTTTTTTTTTAAATCTATGTAAACACTTATTTTAACATTTATTCTTCCATCAACTTTTACATATACATATATAACACATATTTCTTTTTCATAAAGACACACATTCACTGGATGGTGTCATCAGTGATGTCATGAGTGATGTCACTAACCATGTCATGAGTGATGTAATATGTGACGTCATCAGCAGTGCATTGCACGCGCAAGTTATAGTGAGTCCAACTAACTATAACGTGGGAATTTGAATGGTTTTATGCGAGTAAAATTTCCAGCTAACTATAACTGGTGTGAAACCTATGGTTTTTTCAGTGAACATATATATATATATATTGTTGTATCTTAGTGTGATATGCAAACATATCTAACAGAATCATGTTGAGCAATCATGTCAGTTTATCTGGAATTTGGATATCTATAGCAACATTTGGACAGTTTCTCCATTAATTGTATTCATAATGTTATACATAATCATATATACCTAATGTATTAGCACGAAGAAAAAACATGTGTTTTAAAATGTTTTGAAATACTTTATTGACAAACGTACTACATATGTTTATAGCTTAGTATTGTGTTCATTGCTACTATTGTCGCCACATCACATGAGTAGTGTGTTATCTTTTTTTATCCCGGTTTTGCGTAGCGTGATCATGTGATCAAGGCCACAGGACATGACTGAAACGCGTCAGGGACAGCACAAATTGAAATACACTTTACGTTTGGCACCAGCAAATTCTGAGTTTGTATCCACGTTTGTGCACAACTGCACTCGGACTATTGCTCCAAGATTGCCCTCAAACGAGCTTGCACTCGACAGCAGATGAACGTTTTAATTTACGCAAAAAACTGCATTTCCAAGCAGGCAACAATCCTTCTGCCTTATGCGTTTCGGACCGGCAGGTCATTGATCACAGGCTCTGGGGAAGTGTAGCTGCAATTTGCAAGGACGCCATTGTTTGCATGCAATTTGACATTAAGTGCCCTCTAGTGGAGCCGCGCAGGTGAGTCCGTTTACCTTGCATGCTGGGACTTGTGGTTTCTACGCAACATTCATACCCTCCAGTAGATGCACTATGCTTTCCTCTTCAATCATTATAATTTCTTTTTTGCCCTCCAGTGGGCCTCCGAATGAAAATGGCAATTTAAATTGTCTAAGCCAGTCTGCCGTCCTACAATGAAGCCGGGCTTGTTCCAACCTCTACTGCCCCCACTCAATTTCCGAGGTGGTGCCAACCTTACGGCAGGACTGCGGTTATGTATCCTTCCAAGATTGCCCTCTGGCAAGGTTGCACTTGACAGCAGATGATGAACCTTTCACAATTCTTGAATTTAGGCAAAAATTGGCATTTTCAAGCAGACAACAATCTTTTTGCCTTTCGCGTTTCGGGCTGGCTGATTCTTGGTCACTGGCTCTGGGGGAGTGTAGCTGTGATTTGCATAGATGCCATTGTCCGCATGCAATTTGACATTTATTGCCCTCTTGTGGAGCCTCGCAGGTGAGTCCGATTACCTTGCATGCTGGAGCTTGTGGTTTCTATGCAACATTCACACCCTCCAGTGGATGCACTATGCTTTCCTTTTGATTTATTATAATTTCTTTTTGCCTAAATTAAAGAAGTGTGAAAGGTTCATCAGCTGTAGAGTGCAACCTTGTTGAGGGCAATCTAGGAAGGATATATATATATAGAGTTCTACAAATGCTTGATGGAGCTTGGAGCTGTTTTGTATAATGACATTGCCAGAACCGCCGCAAGAGTGCATGGACGCACGGAGGTCCCAGGCAATGAAATTTGAAGAGTATCCAAATCTTTGGGAAAGGTAATTAGACCAATCCCTGTGGGTAGATATTTGCTGATGAGAACCTGTCTTGCAGTTTGGGCGAGGGGGAAAGGTGACTGATAATACAAACTAATTTAAGGAGCTCCAGATTGCAGGAGGAGAAAACCCATTCAGGGCAGAGGCGCACAAGAAAAATTTGATAATACATGCAAGATGGTGGCCGGAATAGCACAGTGAATCACTAATCCTCCTCTCTCTTTCTAGTTCGGAATAGACATGGTGATTGAACACCACATAAAAAAAGTCTGCAGGAAACGCGTCTTGTATCTGTACGAACATTGAAAAAGGCAATCACCGCAAAGCTTCTACTCTAGGAAAAAAATTCATGAATCCTGAAACCCCATGAGTGCTCATCTTTCTTTTGGAAGCGGGAGCGTATATATATATATATATATATATATATATATATATATATATATATATATATATATATATATATATATATATATATATGATCCCACTTGGGTTTAGTGAAACAAGGACAGCAGTACCTAAGCAAAGGTTTTGGTATTAGAGTCCAGTTATCCTGAGGACTACGTTAACCAGCATGCTATGCGTAACACCCACATGGGCAGCAGTAAATGCTGTTTCCCTTCCACAAGCAACTTCTCCACTTGGGCAACCTGGCTTCATTATATATATATATATATATATATATATATATATATATATATATATATATATATATATATATATATATATATATATATATATATTCAAACAAAGAGTTTAGCCCTCAGTGGAAGAAGCCACAAGAATGGTAAAATTTGGATCCATTTCTTTAAGGAGCAGCTGCAACAGGAGACGCAGAGAGAACAGTCACCATCTGTTCGTGTACAGCCAGACCGGTTTCGGGAGTCTATCCCTTCTTCAATGGCTCCTGCTTGGCAATGATGATGCAGTATGCACTTGTGATATTAAAGCCTGCCTTCAAGGGCGTGGTCAGATGAAATGGCCTTCTGGGTCCTGTAGTGCATACACCATGTACCTCGTGTGAGTTCATCATTGTGGCAGTTAGTAAAGTTACGATTAAAACCCATGTGGGCTGGTGAGCCTGTGGCTCTGGGTGTCCTCTTGTCTGTGGTCAGCTGCTTCTGGACACCACTCCCCCGTGTAATGATCACACCGTTGGGCGCAATCATGGGTCCGCAGCAAGCGGCGGGCTTTGCTTCCGCGACTGGGCTCAGCCGCAAAATATTCAAACAAAGAGTTTAGCCCTCAGTGGAAAAAGCCACAAGAATGGTAAAATTTGGATCCATTTCTTTAAGGAGCAGCTGCAACAGGAGACGCAGAGAGAACAGTCACCATCTGTTCGTGTACAGCCAGACCGGTTTCGGGAGTCTATCCCTTCTTCAATGGCTCCTGCTTGGCAATGATGATGCAGTATGCACTCGTAATATTAAAGCCTGCCTTCAAGGGCGTGGTCAGATGAAATGGCCTTCTGGGTCCTGTAGTGCATACACCATGTACCTCGTGTGAGTTCATCATTGTGGCAGTTAATAAAATTACGATTAAAACCCATGTGGGCTGGTGATCCTCCCTGACCCCCTAGGTTTCATGTGGAGGCTTTAAAAGGGCCCCGCAGGGCAAAAAAAAAGAACAATTTTTTTTTTTTGCGTGGGGAGCGTCCGGTTTGCGAACCGGGAAGCGTTCTGGGGAGCGTACTATAAGGAAAAAAGAATGATAGACTTTTCAAATACTGTATGTTAATTGATTGTTGGTTTTGTTGATTATTTTTTAATTTCTTTATTTTTTAAGCAATTATTTATTATTGTGATTGTGTTTCAAAATGTAATAAACTTTCTAACATTTCACTGTCTGAAATGTCATTATTTTCATTGAACATAGCTTGTAATCTCTGAGGGTGTAAAATGTCCTCATTTTGAAGGAGGTCATCTACTGCTTGCACACATTGCAGTAGTTCTTGGTCCCAAGTTTCATCCATAAATTCTATATAATTTGGATCAATTATTTCTTGGCTGCTCTCTTGCAGGACAATTTGAAATGAAACTTTGTGTTCGCCTTCCATTTTGCCTGAAATTTGGATAAAAAAAATATATATTAGTAGAGATAGGGCACTGTTGGGATTCATTTTAGATAGGCAGTTTTTATCAGTGAATTTATCTTTGGGCAGTGTATAGTATCAGAGTGGAAGTAGGAATATAAAAAAGTGTATGTGATTTAACGTAAGTAAATTCATAATTATACAAGAGAAGCCTAACTCCATCCATAACTATAACAGAGAAGTCTATCTAAATCTATAACTACTACAGAGGGATAGTATATAACTATCAGAAAAAGTTTACCATATTAACTTATAGTGCACAATATACTTCAGTTTTTAAAATAACAACTTACCTTTACAAAGAAGTTGAAGTGATTAGTGAAAATCCAATTGAAATGTACACCAGGAAGTAGTAGTCAAAATGGCTGTGTTCCCTTCTCTTCCTTTAAATATATTCAGGTATATAACGAATCAAATGTCAGGTAAAAAAAGTAGAAAATGAAAGTAACATTTTCATTGGTTGTCAATTCCAACACTTCAGATGTGTTTTGTGAAGTAATTTACCTCACGGTATTTAGAGAGGTCTACAGGCTAAATGGCTAAATGGAATTTCAATCAAATTTGTGAAAATGATAGGGATTGGTATGTAGTATGAGCTAATCTATATTTGGTGAGAGTGTCTCCAGTTGTTTTTCTGTAAATTACTTTCCCACCTTTTTTGATGGTGCGCTTCCCACCATTTTGTGTTTCGGTCGACTTAAGATACAAGATGGAGGGCAAATAATGTTCAGAATGGGTAGAAGGGGGCACGGTAGACTTATCTTGACCCCCTAGGTTTTCTGAGGGTGGCTGAGGAGGCTTATATGTGCGAAAAAAAACATTTTTTTAAAAAATTTCGCGAGGTTAGCTTCCGGTTCGCGTACCGGGTAGCGCCCCGGGGAGCGTACTTTGTTGAAAATTAGTGAAAAAAGTTAGAGAAAAATAATAATTGTGAGTGATCAGATGTAGGGTAGCTCTGAGAAGAGCTTTTGGGTTTATGGTACATTTAGGTACTTATAAGTAGGTACCAATGCACAGTCTTAAATTCAGAATGAAAATTCTGTTGCCCTCATCTGAGAAGTGAACTCCATCTCCTCTGTAGATATCTTGCATGTAGAAACGCAAGTTATTGTTGTACATGGAGCCCATTCCATGGTCTCTCATGTAAGCTGTAACAGATTTGTTTACATGCTTCCTCGACTTCTCAATTTGTGGACAAAATTGGTTTGACCACCTCCATTTCTGTCTTTGGCATATATTTGAATATACCAAGGCAGTTTGAGGAAAAAGTGCCATCAATTGCTCAAAGGTGTCCTTTCAAAGCATTTCCAGACCTACCCCAGTCAAAGTGCCCAAATCGTTACCTCCACAGTGCACAATTAACAGGTCAGGTTTTGGCAAATGCATAAAGGTTTTCACCAATGGTATCAATTGGTGACATTTTAATCCTCTGTGGCCAAACCACTTAATTTCCACATCATGTAAATTGAGGTTAGGTAAATTTCTGTTCTCAGCATACCTCTGAGCCCAATAGATGTAACTATGTCCAACAATCCAGACAGAAAACATGGTGAGAGAAGGTTCAGCTGCAGTCAGATGAAGTGTGGCAATGAAATGGCAGTTGAAAAAATAAGAGTTTAAAATGAAAAAAATTGTGGAGTTTCTGTGTTAATGAAGCAGTAACAGTGATTGGTTGATTTTGATTGCTGAAAACAGAAAGTTAGGGTGCATGGATGAGTTCTTTGAAAGATGTATTTTGAATAGTCAATAAAAAATCATTAAATGAAAGATTGCACTGGATATGCAGGTGCACTGAGAGTTCAGAGTTCAATTGAAACATTGTTGTGTGAACTTGCAAACACCAGAGGTCTTCCAAGAGGTGGTTGCTATGCAAAAAAGGCAGAGAGGGCAGAGGGGGGAAGGGTTTTGATTTGGAAAAAGTGAGGGAAGAGTTTTGATTGGGTGACATGAGAGATATGTGTGAAGAATTACAGCATTTCTGTGCTTTTGATAGCTGCAGACTCTGGAGTGCATACCTTTTGCTCTGCTGAAGACAAATTGGTGTGTTTCTGAGACTGTTTTGAAACTCATAAAGTATTTGCTAAGGTGAGAAAAGATTTCTTTAATTTAGATAGAGAATAGTGTGCTTTAAGGAGAAAATTATGAAGAAAGTTGTGTTTTTAAAATGTTGCTTTGTCTCAAGTGTTTTACAAATAGATTTTGTTTCTTTGAGAAATTGTAATTGGAGAAAATGTGAAGTATTAGTACTGACAGGGTGTTTTTGTGCATAGGAGCTGTGGAGTGTTTTCAAATTATGACTTGAAAATCGTTTTTGAGGAAAAGGAATGGTTTTAAAATTTATGACAAGGACATAATGGTGTATGCTTCTTTATAAGGCATTTCAGTGTCTCTGATGTTATTTTTCCCATATTAAATTAAAAGACCTTTCCCCGTGGAGCAAATTCCTTGTAAATATGCTCCCACCTGTGCATGGTAAATTTAGATTTTGATTGTTTGAGTTACATAGCCATGTTAAAAGTGACCCAAAAATGCTGCAAAGGCTTTAAAAAAACGCTTTCATGTGTCTTAAGGACATTTTAAGTCATTTCCCCATGTGCAGTGTTTTGAAATTATGACTTGAAAATCGTTTTTGAGGTAAAGGAATGCTTTTAAAATTTATGACAAGGACATAATGGTGTATGCTTCTTTATAAGGCATTTTAGTGTCTCTGATGTTATTTTTCCCATATTAAATTAAAAGACCTTTCCCCGTGGTGCAAATTCCTTGTAAATATGCTCCCACCTGTGCTTGGCAAATTTAGATTTTGATTGTTTGAGTTACATAGCCATGTTAAAAGTGACCCAAAAAAGTTGCAAAGGCTTTAAAAAAACACTTTCATGTGTCTTAAGGACATTTTAAGTCATTTCCCCGTGGGCAGTGTTTTCAAATTATGACTTGAAAATCGTTTTTGAGGTAAAGGAATGTTTTTAAAATTTATGTGCGCCATATGCCCCCAAATTTCTTTTTCAGGGGTGCAGCAGGGTGTTCTTGAGACACCCCTGCACCCTTGGAAAAATTCCTAATTTGCGATGAGCTAATTGCTAATCGCAAATTGCACCTTCATTCCTATCGGCCTCCTGGCCCATGGAAATGAATGGGTAATTTGCAATTAGCAATTTGCTCATCGCAAATTAGGAATGGTAAAGGATCGCTATTTATTCCTTAAAATTCGCTATTTAGGAAATGCAAAATAGTTTGATGATACATATGGCGGTTCATCTCTAACAAGATAAGAAGCTTAGGGATAGATTTATGATGACTGGCGCAATGAAGTGGACATCACTTACTTCATTGGTAGGCCTTTACATGTATTATCTCCTCTGTATTCTTCAACAAGCGTAACTTTGATCTGCAACCCTTAGTAGGCCTCACCTTAAACAAACCTCTGGATAGGCCACACCTTATCGTCATCCTGAATTAATCATTTAAAATGCTAGGGACAGATCTATGATAGGTGTATGCCTCTTTTGTGCCACTGTGCGTCACTTTTGTGATGCAGCGGCGGTGCAAAAGATTTGCTATGAGGCGACAAAATTACAAATTGATGCATTTAGGCAGATGTGTCATGCTGTAAAAAAACCGTGCCACATGAAACCGATGCAGCAGTGATGCAAAAGATGCACCATGTTGCAAGACAGGCCTCACTTGGGGCCATATGTATCAAGCTAATTAGCATTCGCAAAGGCCGAAATTCTGCGAATTTCGGCCTTTGCGAATGCTAATTAGACAAATGGTATGTATCAAACAAGTTTGATGCAAAATAAGGAATAGCAAAATTTGCTATTCCTTATTTTGCGATTGCACTTAAGGATTTGCAAATTTTGCGATTCCTTAAATGCAATGTATCAAACAAAAAATATGCAAAAAATGCCATTAAGGATTTGCAAATTACCACCAACTTCTAGTTGGTGGTAATTTGCAAATTCTTTTCAAAAAGCTTTTTTTCCAAAAAACAAAAGGTGCCATATGACGCCCATACATGCCCTTAGGGCATGTATGTGCGCCATATGCCCCCAAATTTCTTTTTCAGGGGGTGCAGCAGGGTGTTCTTGAGACACCCCTGCACCCTTGGAAAAATTCCTAATTTGCGATTAGCTAATTGCTAATCGCAAATTGCACCTTCATTCCTATGGGCCTCCTGGCCCATGGAAATGAATGGGTAATTTGCAATTAGCAATTTGCTCATCGCAAATTAGGAATGGTAAAGAATCGCTATTTAATACCGATTTTGTACATACATACCGTTTTGCATTTCCTAAAAAGCGATTCCTTAAAATTCGCTATTTAGGAAATGCAAAATAGTTTGATGATACATATGGCGGTTCATCTCCAACAAGATAAGAAGCTTAGGGATAGATTTATGATGACTGGCGCATCACCAGGGATGTGCCAGTCATCCTGCGCTGCTGTTCCGCCACCCATGGTGTGTTGCATTTACAATGCGGCGCACCATGGGGCAAAAACGGCACAGATGTGTGACGCATCTGTGCCGTAAAGGTGGCGCATTGTTGGAGTTGTATCGCAAGTGCGATGCAGCTCCAGCAAGGCTCAGGGGTGCCCCATCTCCACAATGCTGCGTCAAGACCTATGCCTGCTTCAAGCAGGCGCAGGGTTTTGACGCAGCTTTGTCCTATCTGATTGTAAATGCGGCACACCATGGGTGGCAGAGCAGCGGTGCACGTTAACTGGTGCATCCCTGGGGATGTGCCAGTTAACATAAATCTGCCCCTTTACATTTAAGTATGTGCAGGGGACACAGAGTCGGTGAGGCTTATCCAAGGTTAAGAAGATGTGAGTCCTGTTCACTGAAAAATTGGACATAGGCTTCACCTCATCAGCATCGCTGGACATGGCTAAATAATAGCTGCAAAATGTTACTCTTGTTAAACAATTTTACTATTATAATCTCTGAGATTTGTCTCTTACTCTGCAACATCTCATTGTTGTTATCTTTCTTTAAAGATAAAGGCAACATCAACATGAGCGACAATCAGCAATCAGTTGATTTCAACCTCATCATTGAACTCGTAATTGAAACATCAGTGGATGTTGATCCCTTGGATGATTTAAATCCCGAGGATGAAGAAGAACGTGATGAGGATGCAAATTTGTCAGAATTGTATGACATAGGATGGGAAGCTCACGTGCTTGAGCCTATGGAACTATAAACATTTATTTAAAAAATTTATAATAAATGAAAAGTAAAAATGTAAACCGTTTCATTTAAAAATAAAGACACCTTCAAAAACAGGTTATGTGTAGTGTCTTCAATAAAATATTAAAATATGCTCATAAAATTAGATCAGATTCACATATAAAACAGCACAGGTAAAATGAATATAAATTCCATTTCTTTTCTGCTATTTCTGTATTCTAAATTTGCCAAGCACTAAAAAATCTTCTATGTAAAAATGTCAAGTAGTGTGTTAAGTTTTTGATGACTGTTATTGATTTACTGTTTGGTAATAGTGGTTAATAACATTTTTTATTATATTTTACCACAGATTCAACTGCAGATCATTTAAGATTTCAGCATGCCAACCAAAGAAAGACTGAGAAAGGCTGCAAAACGTCAAAGACAGCAGGTCAATGAAAAAAAGCAGCAGTCCTCTAACAAAAAGATTTGTCAAGTCACCAAGAAAGCACCGGGTAAGAGTACAAAAACATTCATAAGAAATATCTGTAGTAAAAAAAATATTACTACAGAAAATGTTTCAGTCCAGAAAAAGAGAAGCAATTTAAACGGAAAGGAAAGGCCAATGAAAAATGTTACTGCTAGAGCAAGAGATAACTCTGTGCATGATAGTAGAAGGAAACAACAGTTTAGGGACATTCGTAAACGAATGTTCCGCAACAGGATAATTGGCAATTTGTTAAAAAATATTAAGAAAGGTCAACAGAAAGTGGTTTTTTTATAAGAGAAAAAAAATAGTTGAGAAAGTTATTGATCAGGCATTTTAAATTAAACGTAAGTTATTTATTTTGATAATCAATAGAATTAGGAAGCTAAACAAGGCAATTTATGATTTCAAAAGAAATAGTTGATGGAAGAGAATAGTTAATCGTAGTAATTTTTGTGAAGTTTTTTTCTGGAGAATGGATGCATAGTTCAAGCTGTAAGGCATTTTTTAATGAGGAGAGTTATTTCCAGGATAATGATTTGGTGCATGCAGTTGACACCAGTGGTCAAGCTTATGAAGTGAAAGATGGTTGTCCATTTGAAAAAGAAAAACTTGTGACAACAGAGACAGAAGAGGTGTTAGGTAATGAGGTTTTAGGAAGACGTCCTAAGGGTCCTGTGTACACCTGGAAGTGTAGTAGTATTTGCAGTGTGCGACAGGATTCCATCAATTTGCTTTGTGATTTTGTACGGTCATTTAATAAGAAAAGTTTGAAGCAGAAAATGAAGTTGTTGCAAGAATTAGATCCTTGCAGAGTGAGAGAAGTGACAGGTTTGCATGGTCATTCACTGGCTTGTCTTTCCAGGAGAGTATGCCAGAGTGTTTTTCATCATTTCATGATGCTAGCAGTGCATCATAATAAAGTGAGGAAATTAGTTAGAATGTTGTATTATGCTAAGAGTCCAGCAATTATGCTTAAACAATTATGCGCTGCTCTTTTGCATGGTTCTGAAATAGATGTGAAGAATATATGTGAAGAAATTGAGTTTTGTTACTTTGGAAGTAAAGAGGAGAATGTTGAAATTGACCAAGAAGAAGAGGGTAATGTGGAAGATAGTGTACAGGTTTCCAGTACAGATAATTTCCAGAGGGAAATTGCGACGTTTCAGGTGAAATCAAGTGAGAGGCCAAATTTCACTTGTGTGTGTTGTCGACGCACTTATTATAAGAATCAGACTAAGTTAGTGGATTTATATGCAAAAAGTGAAAGGGAAAATAATAGTGAATGGAAGGATTTCACAACATACTTGATGGTAGAAAATTGTTTTGATTTGGGATTGGATCAACGTGTGTGTACTTATTGTTGTAATAAATTAAATCAAAACCAGATGCCTGCTAGAGCAGTTCATAATAATCTGGAATTGGTTGAGATTCCTTCTGAATTGAAGGATTTAAATACTTATGAATCTATTTTGATTCAAAGTATCCATCCCTTTCAGGCTATTGTAAGAATGGAGCCAAAGACAGGGAAATTGCCTCCATCAGATTTACAGAGAGGATTAAAGGGAAGAGTTGTTTATTTGCCTCTAGATATGAAGAAAAACATTAACACAATTGGAGTAGAAAAAGTGGAAGAGGAACCTCTGGTTATCTTAGTTAATGGGGTTCCGACAAAGAATAAGAAAATATGGCAAGATTTAGTGGATGTTAGGAAAGTTAAAAAGGCAACATTGTATTTTAAAAAAAATAATAAATACTATAAGAATGTATATGTTGCAGAAGAGGAAGTAAGTGAGGAAGAGGATAGTGATTTGTGTGCTGGTCAAATTGAGAAAGTAGAACCCTGTACTAGTGAAGAAATATATGAACATTATAGTGTTCATCCTTTGCATTCCCAGGAAGTCATGGGGAATGCTATTGAGTTGTTTCAAATGAAACAAGCCAAAGGGAGTCCCATTAGTGTTTGGGAGGAAAGTTTGGAAGCTCGGTGTTTCCCACAGCTTTTTCCAACAGGTCAGGGAGGAAGATATGATGAGCGACCTCATCAAATTCCTGCTTCTGAATACCGGACTTTGCGATTGTATGCAGGAGATGCTAGGTTTCGACAATGCATTCCCTATTTGTTTCATCTCCTGTTTGAAAGCGATCTGTCTGGACTGTCATATGCAGTGAACCACATCTTGAAAAGTGGTATACACATGCAAAACATCTCGGCAAGTGACTTTATGGATAAAGTCAATGTCCAAGACAGTATTTTGGATTCTCACCTGATTAATCTCATGGCGTGTCAGCGTGGTACTAATGAGTACTGGTACCGTCGTCATGGTGATTTAAAATGTATGCTGAGGAACTTAGGAACTCCCACATGGTTCCTCACTCTGAGCTGTGCCGAGTATGGCTGGGAAGACTTACTTGAATTTCTACGAGAGGCAAATGGAAACATCGAAAACATCGAATTCAAGACACCCGGAGAACTGTGCTCTTTGGATCCAGTCAATGTATGCAGGTACTTCAATCATAGATTTGAAGCTATGATGTCTTTCATCATGAATAAGAAGAATCCACCTCTTGGAGAGGTGTTGGATTTCTTCTGGAGAAAGGAGTACCAAGCAAGAGGTGCTCCTCATATACATATGCTGCTGTGGATCAAGGATGCACCTAAATTTGGAACGGATCCAGATGCTCAGTGATGAGTTTCATACAACAGTATTCTACGTGTGCTGTTCCAAACGCAAAGGAGAAGAAAAGCCTAAGAGAAAAAGTTCTACGTTTCCAAAGCCATCGATGTGGAAAGTACTGTCGTCGTAAATTCCAAAACAAGGACAAGTTCTACACCAAATGTCGTTTCGGCTTTCCACGACCGGTGATTTCTAAAGGAAGAGTAAACAGTTTGATGTCTTCGCTGCGACATAATGTGATGAAGAAATCACCTAAAAACACATACAATTTGAAGAGGAACGAAGAGTCCAAGTACATCAACGACTACAACCCGGTGTTTTTGTCCATGTGGAATGCTAACATGGATATACAGTTTGTGGCTGATAACTGTATGGCTGTGGCTCAGTATGTGACATCTTACATCACCAAAAAAGAGAAGACAGAATTGAAGGATATGTGGGAGGACATTTCCCATGAAAAGAGCCTCAGTAAGAAGTTGTACAGTTTCAGTCTGAAGATGTTGTCGCATCGAGAAATCGGAGCTTACGAATGTTCTGACCGGTTGTCTTCAGCAAGTCTCTATGCCAAATCCAGGAGTATCGTTTGGGCGAGTCTTGGTCTTGCTGCAACGCGTAATCGAGTTCTGAAACCTGTGCGGGAAATTGAGTATTTGGCGGAAAAGGAGCCAAACAGTACCGACATTTTGAAGACCAACATGTTGGATACATATTATCCAAATCGAAGCAGTCACCTCGAGAATGTTTGTCTGTATGAGGTTCTTCAAAATTACATATTCAAGAGGAACATCAAAGAAGATACTGAGAAAGGAGTGTATGCTGTAATAGGAAGTGAGGGATGTCTGGTCAAGCAAAGAAAATGCCACTTGGTAAACCATTGAAAATTGAGTGGCGAATCTCCTGAAAAAAAGGAGTTTTTCTATTTAGCACTTTTGCAACTTTTCAAGCCTTGGCGTGCAGAAGAGGAACTGCTTGGAGATTTCCTCTGTTACGAAGACTCTTTCAATGCTGCCAAGGAGACCATAGAATGTCCTGCTTTTCCCAAATATGTAGAAATGTTGAATGCGGAAATTGAGCAGGAAGCAACGATTGCAGCCGAGATTGCCAGAGACAGTTCTCAGGACAGTCAGAGTTCTGCTTCATTGAGTCAGGATCCACTAGGAGGACCTGTTATCGAAAATGAAGCTGCCACTGCTATGAATGAAGTGGAAAGAGCCATGGCACATGTACGTCGTTGAAGCCTGTCCGACTGTACGTGAGTGGAGAAGCGGGAACTGGAAAAAGTTTCCTTATTAAAGCAATTTCATGTTATTTGCAGGAAAGGACTGAGTCATCGCTGTCTTGTGTTGTCACCGCTCCAACTGGACTGGCAGCACATAACATTAAAGGGATTACTTTACATCGTTTACTGATGCTGCCAGTGGAGCATGACAACAAATTACAATATCACAAGCTATCTGGAGATGCTTGTTGTGAAGTTTCAAGAATCTTGAGGAAAATGAAACTTCTTATCATTGATGAAGTAAGCATGGTTTCCAATGTCATGCTTGCCTTTGTGCATTTGAGAATGCAAGAAGTTCTCAAAACAGAGTATGATGTGTTATTTGGTGGCAAACACATCATTGTTTTCGGAGATCTTCTGCAGCTGACACCAGTGAAAGGGCAACCTGTGTTCAAAATGCTCACGCATGAAGATACCAGGAAGTGCTTAGGGAGCATTGGCAACGTCAATATATGGTTAAACTTCAATTATGCTGAACTGCATGAAAATATGCGTCAGGCGAAGGATGAAGTTTACAAGACTATTCTACAAGATGTTAGAATTGGAAAAGTGACCGAGCATGGGAAAGAAGCTTTACATGCACAATTACTGTCAAATTTATATCCAGAACAAGATGTTGTGCCTGAGAATATTTTTCAGAAAATTACTGAGAAGAAATCTGGAATATGTTTGATGCCAACTCTTGCAGAATGTGCCAAATTCAACAACAAAATGTTGCATTTAGAAAAGCAAGAGATTGTGAAACTGGAAGCTATTGACAGAGTAGAGCATATGGGATCAACAATTATTTTGTCTGAGAATTTGAAAACAAAATTGGATTCATTAGAGAAGACTATATCTAAAACTAAAGGTTTTGAAAAGACTCTGAATGTGTGCTTGAACTGCCGTATAATTTTAAGAAGGAATTTACATGTTGAAAGAGGTCTGGTAAATGGATCAATGGGTAATGTTGTTGATTTTGTAAAATACAGAAATAGAGATGGAATTGAATTTTTAAAAATTAAATTTGATGGCATTGAGGAAGTACAGCTAATTGGTCGTTGTTCTGCTAGATTTTTGCTTGTAAAAGACTTATATGTTCGCCGTAAGCAGTTTCCTGTTTGCTTGGCATATGCGGTGACAATCCATAAATCGCAAGGTTTAAGTGTAGACAGTGCATTGGTGAATATTGGCAGTTCTGTGTTCAAGGAGGGTATGGCATATGTGGCATTGTCACGAGTTAGAACTTTATCGGGATTGTACTTGATTGAGTGTGATGTCACAAACATTTGTGCGGATCTAGATTGTGTTAAGGAATACAATAGGTTAAGAAGAGAGTATGCGCCACATTTGCCTCAATATCCTTTGTTTGAGAAACGTGTGGTAGGCCGGAAACGAAGAAATGTGACCAATACTGGGGAGGTTGTAGCAAAAAGACGAAAAGTCGATGAACCTGAAATTATAAGCAGAAACAAAAAGGATTCTGTTGAAGATGTTGTTGGTTTTCAATTTGAAAACAGTTCTGGTGTCAACTGCTATGCTAATGTAGTGGTTAATGTTTTGTTTTCTCTAGAAAATGTAAAAGAAGAGATTGTGGTCAATTCTGATCAAAGATTTTGCAGTTTGTTAAATTCTGTGTTAGAGAAATGTAGCACTGATAGAACAAAAATAGAAAGTGTGTCTGAAATTCGAAATCTGTTAGACAGATGTTCAGGCCAAACACAATTCTCTCAAAATATTCAGCAAGATTGTCAGGAGTTTTTAATGTATATGCTTGATGTATTGCATGCTGAAGGTGTAGATGTAGATCACCTGTTTGGGCTTTCTTATCAATGGCAGCATGACTGCGAGAACTGTAGGGTATCAAGTACTACTAGTGTAGACTCAGAAAGATTTATATATTTAACTTTGCCAGACAGTAAATCAGTCTCTTTTAATAAACTAGTAAAAGCAGCTGATCACAACATGGAGTGTAGCCAATGTAAATCTGAAATGATGTCCACATTATTTATACGAACATATGGCCAGTATGTTATTTTAATGTTCCAACGATGTAGGCCTGATGGAACAAAATTGACAACTTTAATTAAAATTTTTGTGGCTTCACAGTTGTCAATATCAGGAAGGACTTTTGTAACTGCAGCAATTATATATCATGACGGTCCTTCAATAACATCAGGACATTACACAGCTTATTTAAAGTCTAGAAATGGCTGGTCATTCTGCAATGATTCTGTTTTAATTTTCAAACAAAAATTGCCGTATGACCTTAAAAACTCTTAACTGGTGTTTTTAAAACCAAAATTTTAGGGAAAGAATCTCGGGATGTGCTCTGAGGAATTTCAAGAAGTTCTAATGGCTCATACACGATTTGGCCTTGAGGATAAGTGTAGTACAGAGACATAACTTCTTACCATAACACTGGACGTCATGGAGAAATAACTGCACTTTGAATGAATTCAGAAAAACTGTTTCTTTTTATAAGCAAATTGAAGCAGCCAATCAAAACATGGAGTAGAGGGAATGTAAGTCTGCAATGCTGTCTACTGTTTTATATTGCTTTGTGATTAAAAGTGATGTAGAGAATTAAATAATTGTAGTAGTCATAGAGATAGTGTAAGTCTGCTTCATAGTAAGCAGTATCAGTGTCATAGGAAATGTAGAACATGACTGAGCAAGAAGGGGAAGATATTACTAGTCTAGGATTGTGAAAATGATCTTCAACATTTTAATTGTGAAAGTTGCGGAAATACAACATGACAGGATTGGCTTACAAGAATTCTAAGAGTTATAAATGGCCTTGTGGAAACGTGTGGTAGAGAGCAAGAAGTCATTTATTGTATGTAACATGTTTTTCAAAACGATGGAGGTTTTCTTTCAGAAAGTGGCGGTCTGAAAGTAATAACAGCACAACAGAGTGTAAGCTGTTCATAGGACATCCTTCGACGTCATGGAAAGTAAGTTAACTTTAAGGAGTTCTGAATTCTGATTTGTTATGTTGTATGGGTTTTTTAAACACAATCATTTTGATTGTGTTTTTTTTTCCCCGCTGTTATATGATGAATACCTTCAAGTCACTGTTTTTAGTGAAATTTGATACATTCTGAGAACAGCAAAAATAAACCTTTTAACATGTATAATTAATTCTGTACTGTTTGCATTTATGATGTACATTTAGAACTGTGTAGGAGGCATGGAGAAGGAGAGGCTTCTGTAAGTGTCAAAGTTGTTGCATACAGTGCTCATATTCTACGTAGTCTTTCATATGATAGACTACATTTCCACAATGAGATACCTAAGCAAAGGAAACACAGGTGATATGATTGTGGAATGAGCAAAAAAAATTGCACGTTTTTCAATTATATTACCTGTGTTTCCTAACATTACACATCACATTGTGTAGATGAGGTTTAGGCCTGTTCCTGGAGACAGAGGAGGTCTGACATTTGTTCAAGAGTGCAGTGGACATGACTCACTTCGTTGGTAGGCCTCCACATGTATTATCTCCTCTGTATTCTTCAACAAACCTAAATTCCATCTGCAACCCTGAGTAGGACTTACCTGAAACAAATCTGTGGATAGGTTACACCTTATTGGCATCTTGAAACAATCATTTAAAATGTTAGGGTCAGATTTATGGTGGCCGTGCGCCTCTTTTGCTCCATTGTGGGTCACTTTTGTGTAAAAGATGCACCATGTTGCAAGATAGGTTTCAGTTCATCTCCAGCAAGATACCATCAGTTTAAAATGTATATAATTAGCACTGTGTAAGGGGCATGCAGAAGCTGAAGCTTTTGTAAGTGTCAAAGTTGTTGCATGCAGTGCTGCACTTCTGGGTACTGTTTAATATGCTGCACTACATCTGCACTATGAGATACCTAAGCAAAGGCAACACAGGTGATGTGATTGTGAAATGAGGAAAAGAAACTCCACATTTTTCAATTACATCACCTGTGTTTCCTAAGTTTACGAATGACATTGTGCAGATGAAGTTTAGGTCTGTCCACGGACACAGAAGAGGTCTGGCCTTTGTTCAAGAGTGAAGTGGACATGACTTACTTCATTGGTAGGCCTTCACATGTATTATCTCCTCTGTATTCTTCAACAAGCATAAATTTGATATGCAATCCTGAGTAGGCCTCACCTTAAACAAACCTCTGGAGAGGCCACACCTTATTGTCATCCTGAATCAATCATTTCAAATGTTAGGGACAGATTTATGATAGGTGTATGCCTCTTTTGCGCCACTGTGCGTCACTTTTGTGATGCAGCGGCGGTGCAAAAGATTTGCTATGAGGCGACAAAATTACAAATTGATGCATGTAGGCAGATGTGTCATGCTGTAAAAAACCCGTGCCACATGAAACCGATGCAGCAGTGATGCAAAAGATGCACCATGTTGCAAGACAGGCCTGACTTCATCTCCAACAAGATAAGAAGCTAAGTCTTCTGTAAATGTCAAAATTGTTGTATATACTGCTCAACTTCTATGTACTCTTTGATATGCTAGACTCCATCTGCACTATGAGATACCTAACCAAAGGCAACACAGGTGATGTGATTGTGAAATGAGGAAAAGAAACTCCACATTTTTCAATTACATCACCTGTGTTTCCTAAGTTTACGAATGACATTGTGCAGATGAAGTTTAGGTCTGTCCACGGACACAGAAGAGGTCTGGCCTTTGTTCAAGAGTGAAGTGGACATGACTTACTTCATTGGTAGGCCTTCACATGTATTATGTCCTCTGTTCTCTTCAACAACTCGAAATTTCATTTGGAACCCTGAGTAGGCCTCACCTCAAACAAACCTCTGGATAGGACACATCTTATTGGCATCCTGAAACAATCATTTAAAATGTTAGTGTCTTGCGACACTTTTGTGAGACAACAGCAGTGCAAAAGATGCACCATGTTTTAAGATAGGCCTCACTTCATCTGCATCAAGATACTGTTAGTTTAAAATGTATATCTTTAGGACTGTGTAGGGGGCCTGGAGAAGCAGAAGCTTCTGTAAGTGTCAAAGTTGTTGAAAAACTGTTTGTCCTTCAATCTTTTCCCTTGTCTTTTCTAATTTTTAAATACGTTTTAATATTTTTCAAATGTTTGTTCTCTCTTTCACAGATTGAAAGTATAAAAACAAAAAGTGAGTAAGTTAACAACAATTATAAGGTAAATGTTTTGTACTCTTTTCGTTACATTTCTATCACATTCACCTACTAGTAGTTCGACAGCTTCATTTCTTTAACCCTCAGTTTCCTGCCTTTGCTACTTCCCTCATTCCTTTCTCTATTACCTACTTACTCTACTCCTTCCACTCCTTTTCTCAGTCCCTCTCTTCTCATAGTTCCTCACTCTTGTTCACTCACTCCGTCTCTATTACTCTTAGTGTCTTTGACTGATCACTCTTTCACTACTTGTTCATTATGCTTTTTCTGTGTAGTTGAAGCACACTGAGGGGCATATTATGAACACAGCCAATAAAATTATTGCTGTTTTTATTGTCAGAAAACTGTTGCAAAAGTGGTTTTAGCGGCAGTTTTCCGCCGCAAAAGCGGCTTTAGCGACACATTTCTGCCGATAAAAGCTGCAAAACTTTTATTGCCTATGTTGATTATATGGCTCTATGTTATTTACATTTCTTTGCTGTTTCAATTAATCTTTTTCTGTTATTTTGTCTTTTCTGTTTTCTGTTTTTTCTCTCTGTTATTCCACATGTTTTAATCTTATTTTGAACATTCACTCACATTCTCCAAGAAACTCTTCTTTGTTATTGTTCTACTCTCTTTTTTTTCTTTCACTTCCTTATCTATTTTGTTTTTCACAATTATACCCTCTTCCATCTTTTCTTCGGTAAATAGATCTATTAAACAGTATCTCTGGTTTACTCCCTATAGCTGTCTTTCTTTTAACATTACTCTCTGTTTACTTCCCTTATACTTACTCTTCTTTTTTTTTTTGGTTCGCTCCCGGTTCGCGAACCGGGAAGCGAACGGGGAAGCGAACTAAAAGAAATAGAGCTTGCCAGAGTGCTAAACATTCTAGCAATTTTTTTTTGAAAGGGGAGGTAGTTCTGAAAAGAACTTTTTTTTATGTTTTTGTTGTTTTATATATTTTTTTTATTTTTCTGAACATTTTTTGTTTTTTTTGTATTTTTTGAACAGTTTTATGTTTTTTTTTTGTTTTTGATGGAGGGGAAACAACAAAAAACAGGCATTGAAAAGGGCTCAACAGGAGCAAAAAAAAAAATGACTGTCTGGGGCGGTTAGGGCAATTGTGATTTTTATAAGCTAGGTTGATTAAGTTAATGCTCATGTTACCACATGACAGCAATGCACCGCAATACAAGCAGGTAAATTTGATATGAACAAAGTTCTCCTGAATGTTTGGCACGGTTTCCCGTGCCTCTGCTCCTGTCAACGATATCTGTGATGTTGACCTGGCCACAGGAGTTGTTGTTGGGTTATCCTGCAGGTCACGCATCTCTGCTTGGCTGTAGTTCAATGGATGCCACCTGCTCATGTGGCGATGCATGGTATAGTTACCGAAGCTATACTTTTTATCAGTGCCTCTAGATAACTGGTCTTTACAAATGAGGCAGGTGACATACCTAGCATTTACTTTCTTCTGCCCTCGAGGGATTGAAAAAAACTGCCAAATAAAACTGGCTTTCCGATGGGAAACCCGGGGCACCTCTTGTAAGAACTGTGGTCCTTCTGTCTCCTCTTCCTCTAGTTCATCCTCTTCCTCCTCTGTGTTGCTGATGAACTGGGGAGGTGGTCCTCTCTTCCCATGAGGAGGTGGAGGTGGTGGTGGGGGTGCACCAGCTGAAGCAACTAATGAAGCCATGGCTCAACTATCCAAAAAGGTCTTCCTCTCACAAAGATGAAAGTCAGAGTGAGGAAAGAAGGAGGGGTTTTCATCATTTGGGAAAAACAATAGTTCTAAACCAATGAAAAATGTTATTTTTAGGTCACCTGACCTAGCCTTACATCATTATGAAACCAAAAGTGAAATGAACCAATGAAAAGTTTTATTAACAAGTCACATGACCTCTTACGCTTAAGTTACGTGCTGCGGAACACGCCCCGGATCGCTTCCGGGTCGCTGCGCTTCGCGCCTCGGTTCGCGCTCCGGAGCACTTCCGGGTGCGCTAACGCGGCGCGTCATAAGACGCATTACGCGGCAACGCGATACGTCGCGCTTTCGCGCCGCGCCGCGGATCGCTTCCTGGGAGCTGCGCTTCGCGTCTCAGTTCGCGTACCGGAGCAGTTCCGGGTGCGCTAACGCGGCGCGTCATAAGACGCATTACGCGACAACGTGATACGTCGCGCTTCCGCGACGCGTCAGGATGTTGATTTCTAACGCGGCAGTTGCGCAAACGGAACGTTTACCGGTTCGCGGACTGGGTCGCGACATCAAGATGAGCTAACGGGAAGCTTCCCGGTTCGCGAACCGGGAGCGAACAAAAAAAAATATTTAAAAAAAATTTATTAATAAACATATAAAATATATTTTGGGATTTAAAGAAGAATACATTTTACAGCTACAGATATTAGCTTTTAAAAAAACAATGAAATTCACTGAAAAAACCATAGGTTATAGACCATATATAGTTAGGAATTAGCATTTACAAAACCTTGAAAATTCACTGAAAAAACCATAGGTTATAGACCATATATAGTTAGGAATTAGCATTTAAAAAACCTTATTTTACTCACACAAAACCATTGAAATTCCATATATAGTTAGTTGTACTAACTATATATCGCGCACCCGCAATCCACTGCTGATCATGTCACATATTACATCATTCATGACATGGTCAGTGACATCACTGATGACATCACTGATGACATCTCAAATGACATCACTGATGACATCACTGATGACATCTCAAATGACATCACTGATGACATCACTGATGACATCTCATTTGACATTACTGATCACATCACTGATGACATCATTCATGTGATAATACGATGAACCTCTTCAGACTCTAATATAACTTTAGATATACTCAGTGTAAACAGACACTCACAGACTGTCACTCATCCATGGAGTTACTCACACACCTAGTCAGTCATGCAAAGAATCAATCACACCTCCATTTCCTCAACTATACAGTTATACACACCTTACTTATTTAAACATATACTAACACATATTTACTCTCTTTTACAATGCCTGATACAAGTTCACAATGATCCATACAGCCACTCACACATTCACTGGCTCTTATGCACAGTTATTTATATATGTCAACTGTCACATGTACTGTGTTTTACATATGTACTTACTTTGACATGTAGCACTGAGATATCCATTCACTCACCTATGCACTCAGTCAACCGCCCATACAGGTGTTTCTACATGCACTTTTGAACCCATACATCTAGTGAATCAACTGCTCACACATCTATGCACAGAGTCATACACCTCCCAGCCACCCACACACACACACACTCAGTCTCCCATACAAATACTTGGGCAACTAATCAATAACCCATATAGTTACTCATATAGCTACTGATCAACACATGCAGCAGTTTACGGAACAACAGACATAATGATGCACAAATTAAGACAGTTTAGTCACTAACCCATGCACTCAGTGACACACATTTATTCACTCACTCATACAGTCAGTCATGCACCTACTAAATCCTTCATCCAGACACTTATACATCCACTCATTCTTCAATATGTAAGACATATTTTAACTTTACAGAAACATACAGTCACTGGATGTTGTCATCAGTGATGTCATCAGTGATGTCATTTGAGATGTCATCAGTGATGTCATCAGTGATGTCATTTGAGATGTCATCAGTGATGTCATCAGTGATGTCACTGACCATGTCACGAATGATGTAATATGTGACATGATCAGCAGTGGATTGCGGGTGCGCGATATATAGTTAGTACAACTAACTATATATGGAATTTCAATGGTTTTGTGCGAGTAAAATAAGGTTTTTTAAATGCTAATTCCTAACTATATATGGTCTATAACCTATGGTTTTTTCAGTGAATATATATATATATATATATATATATATATATATATATATATATATATATACATATATATATATTTATATTTATATATATATAGGTGTGTGTGTGTGTTTAAAATTATAAAATAAATTAAAATTAATAGTTTATTAATTGTTATAACATGAATAAATATAGATATTAATTATTATGTATGTGTGTTTAACCTATTTTAATTAAGTGTATTTGTTATATTTGTGAAAATGTATATTAAATCCACTTTATAATTTTTAATACATTTTCTAATTAAATATATTTTATAGTTATTATTTTATTTATTTTATTGATATATAAAAAATCGATATTTGTACTACTATATTTTTAACAGCGATATTTTTTTCCAATATTTTTGTACTTGTTCAAGTAGAGGGGTTGATATTTTTGCATTCCATATTTTTTCACATATATTTTTTACATCAATATTCTGTCAGTGAACGTACGAGATATGAAAATCCTCTACAGTTGGAGGTTTCCACTGTGACTTCTGCTCACCATCGACAATAAGGAGATTGTCGTACAGACGCTGGATGAGGCCCCAGTCCTTCTTTAACTCCCCCGCCAAATAGAACGAGAAGACGCTCATAACCTCAGGCACCAGAATGACGTATGGATGGTGGTTCCATGTTAAAATATCGATTGCAAAAATATAGTTGAAAAAAATATTGATTACAAAAATGTCAAATTCCTATACTTAAACAGGTAAGTTCAATAATATCGACTCACAAATATTGATGTAAAAAATATAGATGTGAAAAATATCAACTTTAAAAATTAAAAAAATTAAAAAATATTAAAAATATTAAAACAATTAATTAAATTTAATATAACATATTTAAACTAATTATTACAAATAAACTTAATTTATTAAATACAAACACAAAAAATATTCACATATACATATATTTACTTAAATACATTTTATTAACTATTATCTTTATTTAATTTATACACTTTTTTTAATTATATAAAAAAATAAACACATATAAATAATTTAAAATCAAATATTCTACATTTAATTAACACATTAAACTATTTAAAAAAAATAATACATAAATTTAATAACAAAATAAAAACATTAGTAGGTAAAACGTTGGATAGCGAAGGGGTTAAAATTACTATTCCCACTCCAGTGAATGCAACAGTAGAAAAAGCGCTGGATAGCGTAGGGGTAAAAATTACTATTCGCACTCCAATGGGTGCAACAGTAGGGAAAGCGATGGATAGCGTAGGGTAGAATTTACTATTCCCACTCCAGTGAGTGCAACAGTAGGGAAAGCGCTAGATCCCAAAACAATAAAAAATAAAACCATCAACATTTTTGTTAAATTGAATTCCCAATAATAACATAATTAATATATACATTTGAATATATATTATTATTAACAAAGATAATAAAAAAATTACCCATTATTTAACACTATAAAATCCAAAACACACACCTACAATTATTTATACAATTAAATGTAATTACTAATTAATTAATGAAAATTAATTTATTAATATTTATTAACTAATCAATAAAAAATTAAGTACTTATCACCTTTCACACCATTTACACATATTAACACCAAAACACACACCTGAAATTAATTACACAATTACAAATAATAATGACTAATTAACTGATGGTAATTCGTTAAAAGTATTTAATATTTTTTTTTAAACATTTTTATTTGAAAGATTTGAACAGTATTCATACATTATTTCGTTCATGACATCAGTACAGACCACAATTGCAGGTTTATACATACACACTCCCTCAAGCACCAGGGTCTTTCCACCAGCCAGTTGTGTCCATCTCTCCATCTCTCCCCAATACAGTGGGCCAAATCTCGGGCATAAGAGACAGTTAGGTGCCATCATCAGAATCAGAGTCCGAGTCTTCCGGGGGCGGCGGCTCACAGATTCCGCCTCTATATATATTCCAGCTTCCCCATACTTTTTCCCACTTTTTGGGACATCCTCTGTATATGAAAACAGATCTTTCTGCTACCATTGCAAGGTCAAAAGTATTTAATAATTAATCAATAAACAAATGTAATTACTTACCACCCGTTAACAAAATTTACACATATAAACACAACAATACACACCTAAAATTAATGAAGCAATTAACCTAATTATTTATTAATTGACTAATTATTAAACTAATATTAATTAATGAATTAACACATTAATTAATCAATACATTATATAAAATTAAATTACTTCCCACCCTATAACCCCACAACCCGCTACTGAACTAAAAACGCTGAATTAAACTTAAAGTAAATTTATAACTAGTAAAACTCTAAAACATATAATAGGATAACAAACAATTCTCATTAAAAACACTAAAATACATACAATTCTTAATAAATAGATATTTGTGTAAACTCTATTTTTGCAAACGATATTTATTACAAAGATATTTATGTAGTCGATATTACTTACCTGTCAGTCGATATTCTTGTCAACTATATTTTTGTTCTCGATATTTTTTCTCCACAATTTTTTTTGCAGTAATATTTCTGTCCCACGATATTTTTGTGGCGAAATTTCTACTCTGCACCATGGATGGCTATGAGCTTCAACAAGGAAAGTGTGCAGGATGTCGAAGAAAGCTGCTGGATTGCAAGATCAAAGACTTGATCTGCCCCTGGCGAAGAACGATTAGAGGCTGCACAAAACTACCTCTCTGTGGGTTTGCTCCTAGCCTCATTGTTTATGCCCCTAAAAGATGATACAACCATATTCCAGGGTGGACTTGATGGGAGGCGTTGCCTGCACCTACAGCTGTCGATATTTTCCTACACAATTCAGCTTGCATATCCTTTCTATGTTCATGTGGTAGATAAGTGTGGTCCTGGGCAAGCTTTGGACACTGCCCTCCTACCATGGCTGATGTGCGGTATTCAGCCTTCAAGTTCAGTTCATTCTTTGTTTATGTTGATGATTCTGTAATGCCTTTTTGATTTTTCACATTTTGCATCTACCCCATGTTAGCTTGCCTTTTTCTGGGCTCATACAACGTTACCATTCAGGCATACAATGGGTACTACACTTGACTTAAGGCACAATGGAGAGGCTAACAGGAAGGGGTCTGTCCCCAAAACTAAGGTATTAACAATGAAATCCCTCCCCAAAAAGATGCACCAACTCAATATAGTCTCTCTAAATATACACAAGCTACGCTCATCAATAAAAAGGAAGGTGCTTTTAAAATGGCTTCATACCAAAGAAGTCGATATAGTTCAGATTCAAGAAATTCATCTACCTTTCGGATACTTAGAGGATTCACTCCTATTGGTTCCTACTACAATGCCATGTGTCAAGACAAGCTAAAAGCAAAGGGTTAGCTCTCCTTTTCAAGCCCTTTTTTTACCATTACAATAGACCGGAGATATGCATACAAGGATGGCAGGGTAGTGGGACTACATGGTCAAATTGGGCATTCATACCTTTACATTTACAACTTACCTTGCCCCCTTAAGTTTAGTTCTCAACATGGCAGCCCAGCTACTAACAGTTTGAGCACATCACACCCGCCCTCAAGAGCCTGAACTGGCTCCCAATTGAAGGAAGATGTTTCTAAAAGACCGCTTGCATCACCCATAAAGCCCTTCACTCACATAACCCAAACTATCTGGAGAACAAATTTTTGAAAGCTGGTAGAGCCAGATCTCTAAGAGCTCCAAGGCACTTCTTCTCATACCTCCCAAAATGAAAAAGAAATCAACCCAGACACGTTCTTTTTCTGGAAATGCCCCAATGATCTGGAACTCCCTCCCAAGAGACATGCGCTGCAACCTCTCCATTTCCGGCTTCAAAACTGATATTAAACACCTTCTGCACAACAAATACTTCAACTCACACCCTACTGAGTTGCTGCCCTAACCCCACGCACATTTGGACTTGACCAGGGACCGAGGTAAATGTATTGTTGCAGCAGTCCACTTTGTCTTGTAGATTTTTAGCTTGTGCTGTTTTCTGTGTTTGCATATTGTAAATTCCTTGGTGGCCAAATGACTGTCTTTGTCCGTATTTATGCTTATTCTTCTTCATATGACTACGTATTATATGTAAAGAACTCTGATATCATCGGGTCTAGCTAGCACTATATAAAACTTATAAATATATAAATAAATAAACATGATTACATATCAACTGACCAAATCAGAACAAAGATGAGTTTTATGGCTCACAACTTCCACTGATAGAGGATTTTGAGAAAGGCAATCTGATAACATGGGGGATTTTATCACAGTTCTGAGCTCCACCGCTGACAGATCTGTAGTGCGATAAACCACCGAAGCTATCCCCCTGACACTACTACGGGGTCTGACAGATTTAAACTTAATATATATATATATACATATATATGTATATATATATATATATATATATATATATATATATTCACTGAAAAAACCATAGGTTATAGACCATATATAGTTAGGAATTAGCATTTACAAAACCTTGAAAATTCACTGAAAAAACCATAGGTTATAGACCATATATCGTTAGGAATTAGCATTTAAAAAACCTTATTTTACTCACACAAAACCATTGAAATTCCATATATAGTTAGTTGCACTAACTATATATCGTGCACCCGCAATCCACTGCTGATGATGTCACATATTACATCATTCATGACATGGTCAGTGACATCACTGATGACATCACTGATGACATCTCAAATGACATCACTGATGACATCACTGATGACAACATCCAGTGACTGTATGTTTCTGTAAAATTAAAATATGTCTTACATATTGAAGAATGAGTGGAAGTATAAGTGTCTGGATGAAGGATTTAGTAGGTGCATGACTGAATGTATGAGTGAGTGATTAAATGTGTCTCACTGAGTGCATGGGTTAGTGACTAAACTGTCTTAATTTGTGCATCATTATGTCTGTTGTTCTGTAAACTGCTGCATGTGTTGATCAATAGCTATATGATTAACTATATGGGTTATTGATTGATTGTCCAAGTATTTGTATGGGAGACTGAGTGTGTGTGTGGCTGGCTGGGAGGTGTGTGACTCTGTGCAGATCAATGTGTACTTGTATCAATGATTGTATAGGAGAGTAAGTATGTGTTAGTATATGTTTGAAAATGTAAGGTGCTCTATGTTTATCTGTATAGACAAGAAAATGGAAGTGTGATTGATTCTTTACAGGACTGACTAGGTGTGTGAGTAACTCCATGGATGAGTGGCAGAGTGTGAGTATCTGTATAGGTGTATGAGTGCATATGATAGTGTTGTAAAGATGAGTGATTGTATGTATGAATGATTGTATGGGTGAATAAGTGAATGTGTGTGTAGACGTAGGAATCAGTGAGTGCGTATGTAGTAACTAGTATTGGTGTGTGAATGGTTTCAAAAATTATACTCTGTATTTAACACTAGGTGTAACAAAGGTTATATTAAAATGTGAGGAGATGCATTGTATTGTCACATGAATGATATCATCAGTGATGTGGTCATTGATGTCAAATGAGATGTCATCAGTGATGTCATCAGTGATGTCATTTGAGATGTCATCAGTGATGTCATCAGTGATGTCACTGACCATGTCATGAATGATGTAATATGTGACATCATCAGCAGTGGATTGCGGGTGCGCGATATATAGTTAGTGCAACTAACTATATATGGAATTTCAATGGTTTTGTGTGAGTAAAATAAGGTTTTTTAAATGCTAATTCCTAACGATATATGGTCTATAACCTATGGTTTTTTCAGTGAATTTTCAAGGTTTTGTAAATGCTAATTCCTAACTATATATGGTCTATAACCTATGGTTTTTTCAGTGAATTTTCAAGGTTTTGTAAATGCTAATTCCTAACTATATATGGTCTATAACCTATGTTTTTTCAGTGAATTTCAATGGTTTTTTAATAGCAAATATCATAAGCTGTTGAATGTCAAGTACGTGGTAAGTAAAAACATTTTCGTGTTTATGCACACTGATCTGCTTTGAATGCTGCCCCCCACCCCTCATTTCTATTAGGAGTACTCTCTCTTTGCAGATAGTGAAGGGTAGTTAACGCAGGCCTTTGCCCCCGTTGTAATCCGTCGTGCCTGCTTCTCTCTCCATTTGATTGATTGTTCTCTTTGGTTCATTCTCTATTTACAAACAAGCACAGAGTCGCAATACTCTGTTTAGTCTTTGCAGATAGCGAAAAATCGTGTAAAAAAACAAAAGAAATCGAGCAAAATCAGTAGGCCACTAATGGGATCTCTTTTTGACCTCGCTAAAATAGAAACATTAGGAACAACCTGTTGAAAATAGCAATGTGTTTGTACATAAGCGGCGTTCATTTGTGTTCACAGTACCCCTTGTTGATTGTTTGAATCGAGCATTGAATTGTTCGAAGTTGGTTCTCTTAAGGATCTTCTCTGCCTGCAAACGAGGAAGAATAGGAATATTCTCTCTCCCTTTGCAGATAGTGAAGGGTAGGTAACGCAAGCCTTTAACACGTCGTACCTATTTCATTCCTCATTGATTGATTGATTGTCCGAACATTGACTGTTTGGGAATTAGTTCTTTTTGGAGGTATTCCCTGTTTGCAAATAAACGTAGGAAAATCTTTGCAAGTAGTGAAAGGGTACGTAATGCGGACCTTTCTCCCCCGTTGTAATCTGTCATGCCTATCTACTCCCCACTGATTGATGCACCTGTTTCACCCGGACCATTTACTAGAGATAGGTCATCTGGCCCGACAAGAGAGCACCCCTAGTGAAAAGGACATATGCAATAATAACGAAGTGATCACTGTATCCTGTTAACAGAAACTTTAGCATGAAACAACCTGGAAAGAAAAGAATAGGAAAACGAAAATCAGTAGGCCACTGATGAACTTTTTATTAAATAACAAACAAAGAAACGATAACAATACGTAATGATAAAACCTATTATTGTCCTAGAAACAAGAAACGTTAGAAGTAAGCCCGTAATAAGAAAACTGAAAACATCGCCCCTCACTGCCCCAAAACGTGTCTGTCCCACCGCCTGCCACGGCCAAATAACGGCAAACTGGGAAAGATAGAAGTCAGCAGAAATCCGCCCCATTCTAGAAACTTCCAAAGGGCAACAGGTTTTCGGCTACGCCCAGCCAGAAGCAACACATATAAGGCGGGTCCTGCTGCCACGCCTCAGCCAGGAGATCATCACGTAGGGTGTAGCCGGAGGAGAGGCCGAGGCCAGCGGGACCCGGCCAGGGGGATTGACAACACTGGAGAGTTTTAGGGGGGGGGAATGTCCGTGTCCTCGACCCTCCCCTCTCTCTCCCAGTCCGGCCGCGGTGGCCCTTGAGAGTTGCAGGTTGTCCCTCCACACTCTCTCCCGGTCCGGCCACCAACGGCCGGGGGCTGGGGCCGACGGGATCCGGCTGCAGCCGATGAGCCAAGGAACCCGTTCATGGGGCCAGAGCAAAGGGCGTCCGGCCGCCATCCACCGGAGGTCCGGCCCAAAGACGGACGGGACATTTCTTCTTTCTTGAATAATTGCTGCAACAACCCTGGGGGGGGGATGTCTTGCACATGCCTCCGACCCCCCCCCTCTCGTCCTCATCGCCTGGTCCGGCCATAACAAATCTCAAGCGAGACGCCGTGGGGTGCACTGGGAGGGAGAGACGGTGCGAACAGGCCTCTCCCGCCTCCCCAGGTGGAGGCTTCCCACCTGCACCCTCAGCGCTCCAGGCGCCCGAAAAAGGGTTCTTCCACTGTGGCGATGCTGCAACGTCTCGCCCGGCAGGGTGGAGCCCGTCCGCTCATTTGACCCCGCGATCGCCAGTAGCTACCGAACTCTCAAAATGGCGGTCGACCTGGCAAGAGCGGGCCCAGCATAAAGAAATGGCCCGGTCACTGGTTGACTCCACCACCGTAGTCCTCCACGACCTTGAAGATTCTAGAGGAGCCGCGGGAGTCCCCGACCCCCAAAGACACCCCCGATGGGGAATGACTGCCATGATCGCCCGTGGAGTGACGAAACTGTAGCCGCGGGACGTCGGCGCTCCCATGCTGGCGCCAGCCTCAGTTTGAATGACTAGAATCCTGCAGACCTCAGTTCCGGTGAAAGCACAGTGTGACCCGGTAGGAAAAATTGTTGCACCCCCTCCCCTTTTTGACTGATGGTTCAAACCACCGATCCTTTCCTTTGCCCTTTTAACAGAACTTTGGACTGCCTCCCCCCCCCCCGCGGCGCCCCACGCCGTTATTTGCTGGGCGGCAACTTACTAGACATCACCTTCGTGCCATCTAGATTTCAGCGCGTTCTGCTGCCTTGGAACTATTCGCACAACAGACTGCTACTGACGACCCACCCCCAGGCAACATCTTCTGAATTTTGATAATTTGAAAGAACTAGTAACATGTCCTCATCAGGAATTTCCTCTTCAATCATCTCATCAGGAATCTCCTCATGAAAAGTCTGCAATGATGATTCTTGTAACTCTATGGTCTCCAAACATTCGATAAATTCGCCATCAAGAGATTGATCAAAAAAATCATTCAAGTCATCTCCTCCTTGTGAGAATATTTCATTATTGGTGCTGTCAATTTCATTAAATGTAGTGGATAATTCAAAAGAAATTGCCACGGTCTCTTCATTGTTTAAATGTTTTTACTGTTTTTGTTTTGTTATAAATATATACAAGTTATTAAAGTTTTATATTCCTACTACTTTGTTGGAGTGCTATATATTTTTAATGTGACACATAATTGTAAAAACTTTGATGTACAAAGAGTCATCCCTGGAATCTTCCGCTTCAGGCTCGGTCCCCTCCCCAATCACAATACAGGATGGTTTTCAGATAGTATGAACACGTGTGGTGTGACGGATCTCATCGGGTGTGGGCCTTGATCTACTATAACTCCTTTGAAGAGGGGTGATTCTTTACAGCTGGGGCCATAAACTACATCTGCAGGGCTAGCTGATAGCCTAGGACCGGCCTGGACAATCGGACACAGAAGAAGAGGAGTGTCAGAGGGTGCGGTAGTGAATAGGGCGAAAGGGAGGTGTCGGGCAGGAACAGAGTGTGATTCTCAGGGAAGAGCAGCGCAGATGGGAGAAGGTTTATTGCCCATGCATAAGACAGAGAGCGGGGGTGAGCAGTGCCTGGGGAAGATGCTTGCGAGGGTGGGGAGCCATGCTACGAATCGACAGCGTGCAGAGAGTGGGTCTGGTCAAGGCATCTAAAATGGCTGCCGTGCACAACAAAAGTGTGGCATTTCAAAAAAGGCAAGATGGCGCAGACAATGTTTTTCAACACTTCCTCATTTCCTTCGAATCGAACGTTAACAGACGTTGGTGCATATTGCCAAATTTAAGCGATATTTATCGCTAACGATGCTTAGCAACGAATTTTTTTACCGCTAAGCATCGTCAGAAATTATCGAAGATAAACCTTGCTATTATCAAGGTTTATCGCAAATGCGATAAAAAACGGCCGCAATGCATGAATATCGCTAAAAAGTCAGCGATATTCATGCATTACCGAGCTAATGCTCTTAGCCATGTTATCCACCTCCCATTGGATAACATGGCTAAGAACTGCTCAGGGCAGGTGTTAGTTTTTGGAGATATTCGCGCTTAGCGCGAATATCTCCAAAAGTTGGTAATAGGAGATAGATATCTTGCATGTTGTAATGCAAGTTATTGTGGTATATGGAACTCATACCATAATCTCTCAGGAAAGCAGAAACTGATCCTTTTGGGACCGCCTGAGAAGGCCTAGGGTGTGAGGGGTACTCTACTTTGCCCCCTTTTCACGTTCCGAACTATTTTATTTTACTCTCTTCTGTAATTACACAAAATGGCAGCGATAAGATGCATCAGAGACAGACAGTGAGAGAAAGGAGGCCGGAGATGAAGAAGAGATGTCAAATACACATTGGAGATAATATAGTGGAAGAAGGAAAGTAAATATGAGTAAACTTACCATGTAACATAAAAATGTTCCACTCTATACTATAAGTCTCATTTTATACTACAATCACTTCGCTACAACCTCATAAATTAAAAATAAAATCGAATAATGTCTCAAACAATTTTTGTATTTCTAAATATAAATTTATTCTTCTGAATTTTCAAAATTTGAAAGAACTAGTAACATGTCCTCATCAGGAATTTCCTCTTCAATCATCTCATCTGGAATCTCCTCATGAAAAGTCTGCAATGATGATTCTTGTAACTCTATGGTCTCCAAACATTCGATAAATTTGCCATCAAGAGATTGATCCAAAAAATCATTCAAGTCATCTCCTCCTTGTGAGAATACTTCATTATTGGTGCTGTCAATTTCAATAAATGTAGTGGATAATTCAAAAGAAATTGCCACGGTCTCTTCATTGTGAGCCATTTTATTTTGAAATTGCTTGCTGTAAATTGCAGAAAAAAATAATCACTTTCATTTATCGTTTTTAGTAATACATAATATAAAACTAACTTTATCAAGTATTTAGTATAACAGAAGGACTGTAAATAAATAACAGAAAACATTTTTCAAATTATCTTAAAGTGTACAACATAGTTCCCCTTACAAATTAACAACTCACCTTTTTAAAAGTATGAGAAGTGTTAGTACTGTGTAAACCAAACACCAGAAATTGAGCACCAAAAATTCCTCACAAATGTACCTCAGACAGTAGTATCACAAAATGGCTGTGGTTTCCTCTCATTTTAGATATATACATAACCAATTAACTTTCATCACACACAAATACAAAACCAAAGTAACATTTTAATTGGTTCTAAATTTCAACACTTTCAAATGTGTTTTCCCCATGCAATTTTCCATAGGACATTTAGATACGTCTACAGCCGGAATGGCTGAACGGAATTACACCAAACTTGGCAAAATGGTACATCAAACCTAAGAGGTCAGGGAGGATCTACTATGCCCCCTTATGGTCATTTGCCCCTTCGCTTTGGCCTCCTCTTGTCTCTCGATCCTACCGAGAGACAAGATGGCGGCCGCTACGGACTGTTTGCAATGTTTACAGACGCCGGAGAACCAATCAGCTTCGCAAAGCTCCGTTACGCGAAAAGTACGTGAAGCGGAGCGCTGTTACAGATATATATCTTTTTTTGAACGTTAATTTCTCAAAATCCACTTGCGCACATATATTGAGACCTAGCAAAGGCACATCGGGCTACCAGTCCCTACAATTTTGCCAAGTTTCGTGCAAATCCATTCAGCCGTTCGATTATTATTATTTTTTTTTTTTTGCCCCGCGGGGCCCTTTTAAAACCTCCACATCAAACCTAGAGGGTCAGGGAGGATCTACTATGCCCCCTTATGGTCATTTGCCCCTTCGCTTTGGCCTCCTCTTGTCTCTCGATCCTACCGAGAGACAAGATGGCGGCCGCTACGGACTGTTTGGAATGTTTACAGACGCCGGAGAACCAATCAGCTTCGCTTCACAAAGCTCCGTAACGCGTAAAGTCCGCGAACCGGAGCGCTGCCTGGTCCGCTGTTACAGATATATATCTTTTTTTGAACGTTAATTTCTCAAAATCCACTGGAGCACATATATTGAGACCTAGCAAAGGCACATCGGGCTACCAGTCCCTACAATTTTGCCAAGTTTCGTGCAAATCCATTCAGCCGTTCGGGCTAAAAGTGAGGCCAACCGCCCTATGGAAACCTCAATGTTAAAAACACGTTTTGGGACCCCCCTTTTTTCTCGGCCCCCCCTTGACGAACCCCCCCCAAATTTTCTGGGGCTGCTCAGAAACAAAATGTTCCATTTTCCTGAAAATTTCAGCCAATTCCGTCCACAAACGCCAAAGTTATTAGACATATAATTTTCAAAAATCCCATAGAGAAAAAATCCTAACTATATATACCTACTGGCGACCGCCAGTAGGTAATATATATATATATCTCAACTCCACCACTTCCCAGTGCCTTGGGGCACTTAAAACAGGAACACGAACTCAGCTTTTACGCCAAAATCAGATTTATTTTTTCATGTTTTTCTTATAAATGCGTGGAACGGTGCATGCCTATATATATATATATATATGCAGAAAAACTCATGGCCGGGAAAGGCAATATACCTTTTATTCAAACATGCATAAGACCCACACAAGTATAGGTTTCTTCCTAATATCCTGATCCCTAGCCACAAGACACAGTTTCCTCTATAGGCACCCAGATTCTCTAAGATCATGCTCCGGTCTCCCTTTTAATTATCATATGCGCTCATCAGCATCCACTTATTCTACATGGTATGCCAATGAAATTGCTTGCCAAGACCCAGCTCTGTAGGACTCAATATGTGAATCCTTAAAAAACTACTTTAACGAAAATTACACTGGAGAAGCCTCCTGTACAATCCTGTGGGATGTGGCCAAAACCATGCAGAGAGGTGAGCTAATTGTAATAACTCAAACAGTGATCTTTACTAAACTGTCCAAAACTAAAAAGTTAGAATTGGAAACCTACCTATCACATTTAAAATCCCAACACAAGAGCTCAGACTCGAACAAAGTTAATTGAGAACTGAGACGGGTCAGGGGACAAATGGAGCTAGTTTACATGCAGCATGGAAATTGCTGTATTTTGACCAACAATAGCACAAAAGGGGGGACAAGGCCAATAGATTATTAGCATATAAACTACTATGGAAACAAATCAGAAATCATATTATTTACATCAAGGATGATAGGGAAACATTCTATACAGACAGATATCCTCAAAATCTTGACAGCCTATTTCTTATTATATTATTATATTATTATTATTATAAACCGTTTTATAGCGCGCTCTGCTACTGGGGAGTATCCTGGCGCGGGAGAGAGAAAGGCAAACAACAGGCCCTCAAGAAAGGACTCTCAAATAGCGCTGTTAAACAAATATGTTTTCAGATGTTTTTTGAATGCGGCTACATTGGGTGTGGAGCGCAGGTGAAAAGGAAGAGCATTCCAGGCGCGAGCCACGACCACCGCAATCGACTGACCACCAAGTCTGGCACGTTTAAAACGGGGAAGGGATAGTTGAAACAGAGTGGAAGATCTCAGAGTACGTGTGGGGACGTAACTGATGAATCTTTTTCTCAGGTACTGGGGGCCTTGTTTGTGGATAGCACGAAACGCCAAAACCAATGACTTAAACCGGATGCGCTGTGCAACCGGGAGCCAGTGGAGTGTGCGCATCTCCGCGCGAACGCTCTTCCATTATACAAGGTGCAGCTCTTAACCAGAGAAAACCAAGAGATATACTACTGGGATTCTCCTTTCCACTCCATGCTATTACATGAATTGAAAGATCTTAGCATGCCTGAAGAAGTGCAAACAACTATTCACCATTTGAAAGCGAATCAAGCCCCAGGGCCACATGAGTACCCCATGTTGTTTTATGAAGTCTATGGCGAATTGTTGGTGGAACCCATGACCAGGTCTTTAACTCATTCCTACTTACCAAGGGCTAGATGTAGGTAATTCTATTTTACCACTTCTTAAATACCGAATTTTACCGATTCGGTATTTAAGAAGTGGTAAAATAGAGGGGGGGGGGGGGGATGTAGGTATTTCAGAATCGGTAAATACTGAATCGTTAAGATTCGGTATTTACCGATTCTGTAAATACCGATTCGGTAATGCCCATTGATTCCTATGGGCATTGAAGCCCATAGGAATCAATGGGCATTACCGAATCGGTATTTACCGATTCGGTAAATACCGATTCCAGCAAGGGTGCAGGGGGTGTCACTTTGACACCCTCTAGCACCCCAAATACAGGCATGTGCGCCATGTGGCACACAGACATGCCCTAAGGGCATGTCTGTCTGTCACATGGCATAGGTGTGCATGCACAGATGTGCATGCACACCTGAATTCGGTATTTTACCACACAATAGGATTGTGTGGTAAAATACCGAATTCTGAAGGCCTGTAGCACTGTAAACAGTGCTACCTACATCTTGGATTTACCGAATCAGTAAAATTACCGATTCGGTATTTTACAGATTCTGTAAATTTACCGATCGGTAAATTTACCGAATCTGTAAAATGATGCCCCTACATCCCAAAAACCCATTTACCGGTCGGTAACGGCCGAAATCGGCCGTTACCGGCCGGTAAATGGCCACCTACATCTGGCCCCAAGTCTGGTACCGCAACCATGATGGAATCAGTTGTCTTTCTTCTACTACTAAAGCCTGGCAAAGATTCTGCAACCTACTCCTCAAACAGACCTATTGCACTGCTAAACTTCGATGTGAAAACTCACCTCTATTCTAGTTTCTCGACTGTATATAAATTGGCCACTGCTCTTGTCAAACTGTCAATCTCAGTTTGTCCAGAATAGACAGGACAGTGATAACCTGAGACTAGCATTCAATGTTGTTGATACAGCAGAGTGTACCAAAACCAACATCACCCTTCTCTGTTACTTGATGAAGACCTTTGATAGAGTAGACTGGCAGTGTCTTTGATCTGTACTTTCGAGAAGTGGCCTGGGCCATCAATTTGATAACACAAATGATAGCCAACTATGTTTCTCCAGTGGTGTGAATAAAAATCAAGGATGCTTGCTCCTCCTCTGGCAGCCGAACTAGGCAAAGGTGTCCCCTGTTTCTTCTGGTATTTGGTTCACTGACTGGAAGCTAACCCTTATATTTAGAGGAAGGCAGACGGGGAGCAGAATAAACTGGCTCTGTGTGCTGATGATATGCTGTGAGGTTTTCACATCAATGATGTAAAGTCTAAAGGCATGGGGTAGCTGACTCCAAAAATAGTTCCCAATGCTTGCTCTGTACATCGGGCCTTGCATGGAAGGATACATTGATATTGTACCTGTGTGTTTTCCTTACCACCTCCATTAGCAGCCTCTACAAATGCAATTCACCTCCTGTACTTAAGGCTCTGTTTCTTAGCTAGGTCGAATCAACAGTATCAAAATGAACTTCCTACCCAGGATGTTATATGTTACACAACCTTCCCATTGTGGTTTTCTATTGAGATTAAACGCCATTTTACCTTTTGCCGCTTTTGCACACGATACTGCATATAGCTGTTTTTGTAAGTTAGGCTTCGTGAAGGTCTACACATGTGAAAAGGTTTGTCTTTGACATCTCTATACTTACATCGTGCCCCTAGTCTGCACAGTGAGTGAGTGATGTAGCCATCAAGGTTATCATAACATGGTAGCTGTTGTTCGACATGATCGAGTAACGCTTTTTAGACACAACAATTTGGCAGCTGTGAGCCAACTGAGATATTTCTAATCATATGTCTGCTTATGTTGGCTAAGATACTGTACCTGAGATCACGTTGTTAAAATAAATATTTTAACCTTACCCGTGTCTCTAATTTACTCCTGTTGTGGACTGGCATGCAAGTATAACGAAAAAGTGTTCTCACTTCCCACCATTCCTGAGTTTGTCCTAAGTCGCATGTTCTAGGTTGTCTAATCATTGGTTACTTTGTTATAGGATGAGGAGCTGATGTGACACTGATGCTAGCTGGTTGGGGTTTTTCTAGGTACTGAGGTGAGTTTCTGGTACACAATTCACTGATGTGCTAGGTCTCGCTGAGCTCAATCGCAACATCGTGCTGCAAACAAAGGTAACCAGTGTTTTTGTTCAACTTGGCATGGCTCTGTCAAAGAGGACTTGGGTGAAGCTAAACCCCTCCAAATTTGCTTTTAGGTTTGATGCTGAAATCATACTCACTATAGTTTAGAGAACTTGATGAATGGGCCTCTATGGACAATCTAAATGAAAACAAATCAACAAAAAAACTAAAGGTTGCTTGAGATTTGAAGAGCTTTTGTGAAGTGATACCTTAAGAGATATAGTTAATACTAGACTAAAGCCTTATTATTTGTTTGTTAATAGGTACCATATCTGGTGGTACCATTCATCAGACTAGTGTGAAAGTTTGTTGCAGTGTTGCTGTTGAGTAGACGAGCCACAGCATCTTTGACTCTACACACTCTCTCTATCCCAACCCCTTTCCTACTGAGATTTTCCACCGGAGCAGTGTCTCCTCCATGTAAACCGACTGCAAGTCTCGGGAGGATTCAGGAACTAGCATCACTGCCCCATTAGAGTCTTCTGGGATCCAGGTAGGTGGCTTATGACATAAACACTTTGGAAATTGGAGGGGCCGGAACACCCACTGTTGAGCAACCTCTACCACAATGGTAGGATAGGATAGCACTTGTAAAGTGCACAAATACCCAAAGTTCTCAAGGCACAATATCGGAACAAGAAGACCAACAGAGGAGAGGCGGCCAGTAAAAAGGAAAGTAAGATGCTCTTTAATATCTACGTATCGGACTTGGCGAGGGTAATAAAATCCTATGGAATTGCACTCACAACCTATGCTGATGACACTCAGTTAGTGTTATCGGTACACAACGATGGCATTGCAGTCGCGGCCAACTTCCAGGAGGGAATGAGGGCAATAAGTTCCTGGATGTCATCAAATTGTCTTAAACTAAACTCCGACAAAACGGAGGTGATGACATTCGGGAACTTGCAACCCACCTGGTCCCCTCAGTGGTGGCCTTCCCAGCTGGGGAACCCCCCTCAACCTGTAGTCAAGGTGCGCAATCTGGGAGTAATCTTCGACACCAAACTGACATTCTCTCATCATGCCAATGCGGTGGTATCCTCTTCCTTTTATATCTTAAAAAGGATAAAAAAATTATTGCCATACCTGCCGCCTTCTGCGGGCAAAACCCTGATCAGCTCCCTGGTGTTCTCAAGAACAGATTATTGCAATGCCCTCTTTCTAAATGCCCAAGAAAAGGTCCTTCAAAAACTACAGACGGTACAAAATGCCGCAGCCAGGGTTCTTTTGGCTATTCCCAAATTCACTCCCACGTCCCCCTATATCAGAAAGCTACATTGGCTCCCCATACGGAGTCGAATCAAATTCAAGGCTTTATGCATAGCCTATAAAACTATTAATAGCCCCGGCCCGCAGTTTTTAAAAACAGCTCTCCGTCCCTTGGAGCATGCAAGAACCTTACGATCATCCTCAGCACATTTACTGAGGGTTCCACGGACAAGGAGGACGAACTGGGGAGATAGATGTTTTTCCATAGGAACTGCTAAACTGTGGAATACATTACCATCTCACATCAAAACTGCTCCTTCCCTACTACACTTCAGAAAGAGCCTTAAAACCTGGCTGTTTTCATCCTAAACTATCTTTTGCCCAGAGTGAGTTCAGTAGTACTAGCGCCGAGACACCCTCACGGGTATTTGCGCGCTCTAAAAATCGCATAAAATAAATAAAATAAATAAATAAATGAAAAGAGCCAGGTTTTCAGATGTTTTTAAAGGCTAAGAAAGAGTCTTCATCTAAAATATAGTTAGGTAGGGAATTCCATAGTTTGGTGGCCGCTACCGAAAAGGAGTGGCCAGCCTATGTAGTCCTCTGAAATCAGGGGATTATGAGCTCAGTTGCCACCCTGGAATATACTATTGAAAAAGCGACTTCAAATGGGAGAAGCCCTTATGATACAGGGCCTTAATGACTAAGGATGGGCGCAAAATCCGTTCCGCTCGCGGATTTTTTTTGCAGTAGAGGTATGGCACAACCGGTGGCATCTTCGTGGATAAATATGCAGGCAGGATTCATTCTGGCACGATGCTCCTGTCACAAAAATTAAACCTCAACAGGAAGCACTTACAGATATAAATAAAGCAGGTGCCCGAGTTGAAGCTCAAATTCAGTAACACATTATAATCAGCCCAAACAACTAGTGAGCACGGTCGAGGCTAGGCAGGTGTGCTTCCTCCCCATATCTACCGCCTACAATTAGATGTAATCCTTGATGGAGGTCTTTGCATCCACGAGTTTCTCGAGTGCAATCCCCGTGTACTTCCTGTGACCCGGAGGCTGCTTTCTCCTCATCTGGTGCTCTGATCGATCTCTGACCCTTTATAAACAAGAGGCATGTGAACTTGCATAGAAGCCCCGCCCCACACACACTAGGGTATGCAACTTCTTCCTGCCCTCTCCTCACTATCATGGACAGCTCACTCGAGGGACCTCGGCGCCTGTCGGCGCGGTGGCAAAGTTACAGACACACGTGGGCACTGGAGACAACTCTTCTGGGCCTTTACGCAGCTGTAGTGTAGCAAAAGCACTATACATTTACCCAACGAGGTAGCACTTACTGTTTAGCCAGCAGAAAGTACTCCAGTTGAGTAGAGGTATGGCACAACACGGTGGCATCTTTGTGGATAAATATGCAGGCAGGATTCATTCTGGTACAATGCTCCTGTCACAAAAATTAAACCTCAACAGGAAGCACTTACAGATATAAATAAAGCAGGTGCCCGAGTTGAAGCTCAAATTCAGTAATGCATTATAATCAGCCCAAACAACTAGTGAGCACGGTCGAAGCTAGGCAGGTGTGCTTCCTCCCCATATCTACCGTCTACAATTAGATGTAATCCTTGATGGAGGTCTTTGCATCCACGAGTTTCTCGATCGCAATCCCCGTGTACTTCCTGTGACAAGGAGGCTGCTTCCTTCTCATCTGCTGCTCTGATCAGTCTCTGACCCTTACAAGAGGCATGTGAACTCGCATGGAAGCCCCACCCTTTTGGCCCCGCCCCACACATACTAGGGTATGCAACGTCTTCCCGCCCTTTCCTCACTATGATGGACAGCTCACTCGAGGGACCTTGGCGCCTGTCGGAGCAGTGGCAAAGTTACAGACACACGTGGTCACTGGAGACAACTCTTCTGGGCCTTTACGCAGATGTAGTGTAGCAAAAGCACTAAACATTTACCCAACGAGGTAGCACTTACTGATTAGCCAGTAGAAAGCACTCCAGTTGAGTAGAGGTATGGCACAACCAGTGGCATCATCGTGGATACATATGCAGGCAGGATTCATCCTGGCACGATGTTTCTGTCACAAAAATTAAACCTCAACAGGAAGCACTTAGGGGTAGATGTATCAAAATTCCATTTTACGATTTCTTAATAGCGATTTTTAAGGAATCGCTATTTAGAATTCTCAAAATGGAATGTATGTAAAAAAATCGCTATTTTTTAGCGATTTCTTAGTCTTCCTTATTTGCGAATTCGCACTTTGCGAATTCGCAAATAAGGAATAATTTCCCATGCATTCCTATGGGCCAGGAGGCCCATAGGAATGATTGCGAAATATTTCTTAATTTGCGAATCGCAGTTTGCGAATTCGCAAATTAAGAATAATTTCTAGGGTGCAGGGGTGTCTCAAAGACACCCTGCTGCACCCCTGAAATTTACATGTGTGTGCATATGCGTCACATGCCACATTCACAAATGCCAAATAGGGCATTTTTAAATGAAATTGCAAATTACCACAAACTACAAGTTGGTGGTAATTTGCAATTTCTTAACACAAATTCGCAATTTGTAAAAGCCACATGCATCGCATTTAAGGAATCGCTAAATTTGCGATTCCTTAAATGCTTAAGCAAAATAAGGAATCGCACATTTTTGCGATTCCTTATTTTGCGATTTTTTGTTACATTTCAAAAAATGCTAAAAAGCCTTTTGCGATTCGCAAAGACCGAAATTCGCCGAATTTTGGCCTTTGCGAATCGCAAAAGACTTGATACATTTACCCCTTAGTGATATAAGCAGGTGCCCGAGTGGAAGCTCAAATTCAGTAACATATTATAATCAGCCCAAACAACTAGTGAGCACGGTCGAGGCTAGGCAGGTGTGCTTCCTTCCCATATCTACCGCCTACAATTAGATGTAATCCTTGATGGAGGTCTTTGCATCAACCAGTTTCTCTAGCGCAATCCCCTTGTACTTCCTATGAACAGGAGGCTGATTTCTCCTCATCTGGTGCTCTGATCGGTCTCTGATGTAACTTCGTCCCGCACTTTCCTCACTATGATGGACAGCTCACTCGAGGGACCTCGACGCCTTTCGGCGCGGTGGAAAAGTTACAGGCACATGTGGTCATGATGCAAATCCGCGAGTTTGCGGATTTTCGGGCAAACTCGTGGATTTTTTCACGATTTTGCGCAAATTTGCAGACCGCAAATCCGCAAAATTTGCCCATGGTTATTAATGACCATGCACAGAGCCTTGAAAACAATGTGTTTTCTAATAGAGAGCCAGTGTAGGGAATTAATCCCCTCCCTGGCGAAATGCCACTAGTGAATGTTCTGAATGAGACGAGCCATAGCTTTCTGTACCACCTGCAGTTTGTTATGGGAAGCACAGTAAATATTCAGGTGCAGAGCATTACAGTAATCCAGCCGAGAAGTGACCAGAGCAATGATGACTGACTGGTGAAGCTCAGATTGAATAAAAGGAATAACCTTTTTCAGAATCCTCAAGATGTAAAATCATGTGCTGACGGTGCGACTGGCATGGCATCAATGTTCAGAGCATCATCAAAGATGACCCCCAGGTTTTTAGCTGACCCAACAGGGAAAAGGGGTACACAGACCTCTGGCCACCAAGTGCTTGACCAGATGGAGTTCTGAGAGCCAAACACAAGAACCTCAGACTTTTGCGCATTAATCTTCAGTCAGTTGTCCTTCACCCAGCAGATGATGCCGGGCATACACTTATTAAACCTCCCTGCTACCCATTGTAGTTCGTTAGAAATGGGGATAATAATTTGCGTATCGTCAGCATATGACAGCACTTGAAAGTCAAAAGAATGCACCAGGTGTGCCAGAGGGGCCACATAGAGAATGAAAATAGTGGAACTTAGAGATGAGCTCTCAGACACCCAACATGGAAGACTAAAAACCTTAGCCTTCAAACCTCCACAACTGACAATTTGAGCGCTGTTCAACAGAAATTAGTGGAGAAGCTGTGGGGCTGTCCCAGTGACCCCCCCACTTGCTGCCGACTCTGAACCATATGTGCCAGGGAGACGGTGAGACGGTATCAAATGCCACTGAGAGGTCAAGCATTAGCAAGATCGCCCCCCCTCCCCGCCATGATCAACCTGAGCACGAATGCTGTCGGTAGCCTTGATAAGGGCAGTCTCTGTACTGTAGCCTGCACAAAACTCATTCTGGAAGAGATCTACAATCTCCTGGTTGTCAACGAATATCATTAGCTCTTGATTGATGAAATTATCCAAGATCTTATCAGGGGCGGGGAGTAGAGAGATGGGTCGGAGAGTCTTCAAGTCCTGGGGAGCAGCGTTGGACTTTTTAAGGAGCTGCATGACAATTGCTTCCTATCAAATTTCAGGATAAATTCTGGATTGGAGTGTACAGTTGAACACATTGCACAGAAATGTAGGCATCAGATCCAGAACCAGTTGAACTATAGAGTGCGGACACAGGTACGAGGGGACTCCTGATTTTAAGCTCAGTATTAGATCCTTAGTTTGCCAAGCAGAAATCGGGGGGAATGCAACAGGAAGGTGATTCCATAGATAGGCAAACAGTGCTTCCAGCAGACTACAGCTGATGAGTTTAAGCTTAACCAACTTCTCCATTGAGCAAACACGGACCCTGTCAAGACAGAGATAATAGAGCTAAAACACTCTTTGAAAAGCTCTTCACCAAGGGTTCCTCTGAGAAAAATATCACTTGTCTCTATGCTACCTTCAGCAAGCACTCACAAACACTTTGACACAACTATGAATTAAAATGGAAGGATGATCTGGGGAAATCAATGACAGAAGACATGAGGTCACAGATTTGGACACCAGCTGCAGTATACTTCTAAATCCAAATATCTGACTAACATATCCACCACTCAAATTACTTTCATATTTCACTATACTAATTCACTACTAATCTTTTATGATTTCTGGAGTAGCATGCTACTTGCCGAAAAAGCGCTACAGCACCTCAGCGAGGGCAGCAGGTGCTATATAAATGCAAACCTTTTCCCTCTTCTATTCCTCCAGTATCCTTCTAAACCCAAACAACTGACTAACATAACCACCACTCTAATTATTTTCATATTTCACTATACTAATTCAACACTAATCCTTTATGGGTTCCGGAGTAGCATGCTACTCGCCGAAAAAGCGATTCTACACCTTGTCAGGGGTAGTAAGTACTATATATGTGCAATTACAATACGACCCCTAGGGGCAAATTACGGACTCCTCTACTGCTAGCAGCTAGACTCACTATCACCCACACTTGGAGGAACCCACTCCCTCCAATCTTTACATTGTGGTGCTCTAAGGTCTTGCATATCTACATCATAGAGCATCAGCTAGCGATAATAGCAGATAGAATGTACAATTTAGATAGAATCTGGCTACCATTTTAAACCTATGCCAAGAGAGAGTGGAAACGTGTTAACTTGACCGCTGTTATACCAGACACTGTACAAAGGTCCTACCTGGGCGGGCTCTCAACATCTGAAAGAGATTCCGACGATTATGTTATTGGCTCAACGTAGGCCAAAGTAATCCAAGGTTATCATCAGTTGATAACTAACTTTTCTTCTGTAATACTGCCTGTAGTATGGCCCATCGTATTATGCCCTGAAACGTCTTTAACACTTTATTCGATTATTTAAATCATAAAATCAATGACAATAGAACATAAAAATATTAAAAATACATTAAAACCAATTTCATCATTAATGTACATAAAATTCATAAAAGAGTTAAAATACAAAAGGTAAAAATTCAGTAACGGGGGATGTATAATCACACCAGAGTCTCTATTGCCGCTAGTCTTTTTGCTTTATTACGAACTGCAGCCACCAGGAAACAGGCAACCCCATAGATCACCCGGGGACTGCCTAAGAGTTGTAAGTACATGAGTGCAGGCCTTACTTGGACAAACCCCGCCTCTCTAAGAAGTGGTACTAAGAACTGTTTCCTGATGTCAGCATAGTGGTCACAGAACATAATAAAGTACATAAGGGTTTGCTTAGAAAAGTTATCGCAGCTCCAAGGAATTGATGTCTCGGGTCTGCACCATACTGGAAAGTGACCGAGGGAGAAATGAACAATGTTAAATCTGAATCGGATTAAAAGATGACGGTGAAAAGGAATTGTCACAATCTTTAGGTATGGTTCAAGTAGTGTCGAGCTCGCCAGAACATAATTTGCTCTGACAGATGGTTTTATCAATTCCGTATTCTCCCGTTCTTGCTCTGCCAGACTCAGAAAATAGTTCTTAATCCACTCTAGGTCACCCTTTTGCAGCAGGTTTGGGGACGAGTACAATTCAGTTTGACCAAGTTTACAAAATGTGTTTCTAATATAAACTACACTGCAAAAAACACAGTTGATGGACAGAATGTAGAACAATGTCATACATTCACTCCAGTACAAGGATCTGGGCCTAAATTCATCGTTTTTTTTGCACTCCACACCACCCGGGGTTAGACACTGGCTATATGCAAATCAGCTCTGACCCTGTGCTTCATGGGAACAGTCCAGTCCGAACTACCAAGCCATGTCTTTCCCAGACCGGAATCAAGCTTCCAAGGACCGGTTTCTGGCTATCAGCCTTCATCAGCCTGGATAGCTTGACTCCAGTGGTGTGGAGAGCCTGGGACTCACGTCTGAGCATACCCAGCCCACTCGGGGTGAAAATTGCAAAAAACACAGTTGATGGACAGAATGTAGAACAATGTCATACATTCGCCCCAGTACAAGGATCTGGGCCTAAATCCATCGTTTTTTGCACTCCACACCACCCTGGGTTAGACACTGGCTATATGCAAATCAGCTCTGACCCTGTGCCTCATGGGAACAGTCCAGTCCGAACTACCACGCCATGTCTTTCCCAGACCGGAAACAAGCATCCAAGGACCGGTTTCTGGCTATCAGCCTTCATCAGCCTGGATAGCTTGACTCCAGTGGTGTGGAGAGCCTGGGACTCACGTCTGAGCATACCCAGCCCACTCGGGGTGAAAATTGCAAAAAACACAGTTGATGGACAGAATGTAGAACAATGTCATACATTCACCCCAGTACAAGGATCTGGGCCTAAATCCATCGGTTTTTTTGCACTCCACACCACCCTGGGTTAGACACTGGCTATATGCAAATCAGCTCTGACCCTGTGCCTCATGGGAACAGTCCAGTCCGAACTACCAAGCCATGTCTTTCCCAGACCGGAATCAAGCATCCATAGACCGGTTTCTGGCTATCAGCCTTCATCAGCCTGGATAGCTTGACTCCAGTGGTGTAGAGAGCCTGGGACTCACGTCTGAGCATACCCAGCCCACTCGGGGTGAAAATTGCAAAAAACACAGTTGATGGACAGAATGTAGAACAATGTCATACATTCACCCCAGTACAAGGATCTGGGCCTAAATCCATCGTTTTTTTGCACTCCACACCACCCTGGGTTAGACACTGGCTATATGCAAATCAGCTCTGACCCTGTGCCTCATGGGAACAGTCCAGTCCGAACCACCAAGCCATGTCTTTCCCAGACCGGAATCAAGCATCCAAGGCCCGGTTTCTGGCTATCAGCCTTCATCAGCCTGGATAGCTTGACTCCAGTGGTGTGGAGAGCCTGGGACTCACGTCTAAGCATACCCAGCCCACTCGGGGTGAAAATTGCAAAAAACACAGTTGATGGACAGAATGTAGAACAATGTCATACATTCACCCCAGTACAAGGATCTGGGCCTAAATCCATCGTTTTTGTTGCACTCCACACCACCCTGGGTTAGATACTGGCTATATGCAAATCAGCTCTGACCCTGTGCCTCATGGGAACAGTCCAGTCCGAACTACCAAGCCATGTCTTTCCCAGACCGGAATCAAGCATCCAAGGACCGGTTTCTGGCTATCAGCCTTCATTAGGCATGGGCGGATTTTGCGGATCCACGATCCGCGGATTTGCGGATCGTGGATCCGCAAAATCGGCGGATTTGCGGATTTGCGGATCCGCGGATTTGCCCTGCTGTAGTGCTGAATGAGTCACTGATTTTGAGCTTCAACTAGTTCCAGCGACCATGTGTGTGTTACTATGCAATCGCCCCGAGGGGCGCAGGGGTCCCTTGGGTGAGCTGTCCATCATAGTGGGTCAATGGCGGGAAGACGGTGCACACTGCAAGTGTGTGGGGGGGCTTCCATGCGAGTGCACAATCATGCACAGCCGATTTTCGACGGTAGATTTGGGAAGAAGGCACACATGCCCAGCCTCGACGACGCTCACAATTGTTTTTGGGCTGATGAATGAGTCACTGAATTTCAGCTTCAACTAGTTCCAGCGACCATGTGTGTGTTACTATGCAATCACCCCGAGGGGCGCAGGGGTCCCTTGGGTGAGCTGTCCATCATAGTGGGTCAATGGCGGGAAGACGGTGCACACTGCGAGTGTGTGGGGGGGGGGCTTCCATGCGAGTGCACAATCATGCACAGCCGATTTTCGACGGTAGATTTTGGAAGAAGGCACACATGCCCAGCCTCGACGACGCTCACGATTGTTTTTGGGCTGATGTATGAGTCACTGAATTTCAGCTTCAACTAGTTCCAGCGACCATGTGTGTGTTACTATGCAATCGCCCGAGGGGCGCAGGGGTCCCTTGGGTGAGCTGTCCATCATAGTGGGTCAATGGCGGGAAGACGGTGCACACTGCGAGTGTGTGGGGGGGGCTTCCATGCGAGTGCACAATCATGCACAGCCGATTTTCGACGGTAGATTTGGGAAGAAGGCACACATGCCCAGCCTCGACGACGCTCACGATTGTTTTTGGGCTGATGAATGAGTCATTGAATTTCAGCTTCAACGAGTTCCAGCCACCATGTGTGTGTTACTATGCAATCGCCCCGAGGGGTGCAGGGGTCCCTTCAGCTCCTGGCCACAGGAACAGCACGAGGATTGCGCTCGTGAAAGTCAAGGATGCAAAGGCCTCTATCCAGCATCACAGGCACAGCTGATTTTCGACGGTAGATTTGGGAAGAAGGCACACATGCCCAGCCTCGACGACGCTCACGATTGTTTTTGGGCTGACGAATGAGTCACTGAAGTCACAGGAAGGGCCTGTTGTAACTATTTTACGATGGCGCCGGCAAGCTGCCAGCGCCATCCTAAAATAGTTACTAAATTAGCTTCAACAGGAAGCTCTAATAGATAAAATAAAGCAGGTGCTCGAGCACCTGCTTTATTTTATCTATTAGAGCTTCCTGTTGAACCTAACTTAGTAACTATTTTAGGATGGCGCTGGCAGCTTGCCGGCGCCATCGTAAAATCGTTACAACAGGCCAGCCAGGCTTCAACTTTTGCCCCCGGAATCCGCCGCTCGCGGATTTGCGAATTCTCGGCAAATTCGCGGGAGTTCGCGGATCGCGAAAATTTACCGAAAATTCGCTAAATCCGCGAGCGGAACGGATTTTCCGCCCATGCTTAGCCTTCATCAGCCTGGATAGCTTGACTCCAGTGGTGTGGAGAGCCTGGGACACACGTCTGAGTAAACTAGCCAAGGTATTTTATTAACCTTGTCTAACGACATTCAATCTTTTAAAATAGAGTGATTCAATGTGATCTCACTATTAAGCCAGGTTTTAATCCAACAGGACAATGGAGCCAGCTGTAGGAGATCTGTGATATATTCCAGATCTAATTCTGAGTGCACATAAAAAAACAGGGGTAGATTGAGGGACTGTTAGTAATGACCTTAAAAACTTATTCTCCGTAATCTGTATTTTACCTAACGGTAAATAGCCCCACAGTGCAGCACCATACAGTGCAATGGACAAGCATTTAGATTTATAAACTGTTAGTAGGGCGTCTATGGGCCTCGATCCCAAATGTTTTGCGAAACCCAATAATGCGGAGGTTGATCTTGCAACAGCTATACTTTTAGCATTTAATTGGGGGGCCCAAATTCCCTTTTTGTAATAAATGACGCCTAAATATGGGAAGACCGGCACTCTCGATATCTCAGCCCCGTTGCAAGTAAAACATTTTATTTTTAGGGCCTTCGGGCGTTTGCCTGCCACCATAACATGGGACTTTTTACTGTTCACCTGTAGGTTGAACGACCCCATAAAGCCTCCAGAAGCGTCCAAGAGTCTCTGCAGCACCAGTCCGGTACGGGCCAATAGGACCGCATCGTCTGCGTAGAGAAGGACTGGAACTGCAGAGTCTCCCACACGCGGGACATCCAGGGTGGCCCCCTCTAGTTGTTTGTCCTAGGAATTTATAGATAAGGTAAACAAGAGGGGGGGCCAGGATACACCCCTGCCTGACACCTCGCTTGGAATTAAAATAGCTAGTGCAACCCCCCTCCTTGTTGACTCTGATAGTTGCCAGAAGTCCCTGGTGAAGAGTCGCTAGAAAGTTAACCAAGGAGGAAGCCTAAATTGGATAGAATCAGCCAAAGTTTCTCCCGGTTTACCAGGTCGAAGGCCGATGAGAGGTCCATAAAGCCCATATAGAGCATACCTTCCTTCCCCTGGGTGTATTTGCTTATAAGCATCTGCAGGTTTAGACACTGATCTAAAGTTCCTCTTTTTGTCCTAAACCCGTATTGGAGGTTGGAGAGGACCCCCCTTTGCTCCAGGTAATCTTCCAGTTTATGCAGAATGACTCTGCCCAAGATTTTAACGGCAGAGTCAATCAGGGAGTGGGCCTGTAGCAAGAGGGGTCACTCCTCAAACCTTTTTTGAACACAGGTATTATGATCGATGTTGCCCAGGATAATGGGAATCCACTGATACTTGAAGAGTTAAAAACATTTGTAAGTATCGTTGCCCAGAATTTTGAAAGGGTCCTGTAACGATCTCCTGGGACGCCGTCTGGGCCTGGAGCCTTATTTTTAGATGTCTCCTCTATCGCCCTTTGAACCTCGGCCATTTCAAAGTGTAAAGGAGGGGCTGAATACGATGAAGTATTACCCGTACCTACGACGGGTGAACACTCCACGCTGTCATAAATCTTACTGAAGTGTGATACCCATAGATCATCAGGGATCACACAATCCAAAACCGTGTTGTCAACCCCGGAAAAAAAAGGGTGATTAATTGTGGCCCAGAATTTTTTACTATCTTTAAGGATATCTGTAGAAATTAGATTGTTCCAGGCCTCGTTTTTAATGGTCTTTTTCCTACAGGAGATAGCCAGTTTGTAGGTCTTTCTCATCCTAGCAATGAGCTCGCTGTTCCGTGGTTTCAGTTTTAAAAGGTCCTTATGTGCTTTAGAACATTTGGCGTCGAACCACCTAGGATGGTTGGACTCTTTCTGCCTAGATTTGTTTTTTAGATCCTGGTTGATTCTAGTGCAAATGGCGACATAGGCGCCAATAATATCATTGCCAATGGCTGTGCTATCTAGGCAGATTGCGAAGTCCTCCTCTGCCTTAGCGAGAAGATCCGACATAAAAGTGTCTGGGACTATCTTAGACCAGTTAATCCTCCTGGCCTGATCCTTAGGAAGCAGAGTATAGGTTTTTGTCGTACTCAGTTCCTGTCTAATTGTTACGTCCCCCAAGTCCAAAGCCAGAACAAGAGGATTGTGATCACTAAAAACAGAGACTACTACATCATATGAGGTGGCCTTAGTTACCAATCCTACCGAGACAAAAATAAAGTCTATTACTGTGTCTGAGTCTCTTCCTTTAAATGTCGGTGCCCTGGCCTCCCCCCCTAAAACCGTCTGCCTCAAATAAATTCATACTAGCCAATAAGTTCTCAAGAGCTTCCCCCTGTGGGCTATGCTCAAAATGTATGGTGATGGATTCAGCGGGGCCTAATTGCTGTTCTGCCAGGCAATCCCAGCTACACGGATGAATGTTAAAATCTCCCATCAATATAATTTCGAATAAAGTGTTATTTAAGGATTTATAGTCCTCTAAAAAACCCACCAAGGAATTAAGGTGTAGGTTACGCAGCTCCTTCTCCATTGCATTATAGAAGTTAATCAGAAGAGTGGGTGGGTGATTGGGGCCTACCCATTCCAGGATTAATATGTTATCTGAAGACAGCACATGCTGTTTAAAAGAGCCGCTTAACTCTAATGAAATAAACATAAGCAATCCTCCTTTGGGTCTACCCCATAGCCCCGGGACTGCCTTCACAACAAAACTGGAATACCCATCTAAGCAGAAACTATTTTCTGTGTCCCAGGTCTCTTGTAGGGCAATGATATCATGTTGTGTCATAAAATTTTTCCATCTCTCATCAGCTCATTTATTCTTTAATCCTGCTTTGTTCCAAATAAGGAATTTACAGGAAGAAGAATAGGCTACCACCTTATTACAACCTAAAGGGCTGATTCTGTCTTGTGTAGTCAATCATTGACTTCCATATTGGAGAGAGGTGTCGCTCCAGTTATTTAAGTGAGTTTTTCAAGTGCTATATCTATTTTTCCGTTTTTGTGACTGCACCTTTAAAATTTACGAATCACTGAAAATGCATCAACAGCTAATATTCATTGATGAATCATGGTCACAAATACAATGAATGAATGCATGAGAATTGAATGCAATGGTTATAAAATGAGAGTATGGACTGGCGGGTACAATGAAATAGGTAAATGCTGTGATTGATGTGTAGAGGAAGTTAATCTTGATATACACACACAATGTGATTAAGAAATTATATTATGTTTTGGGCTTTGGTTATGCCTGTCAGAAAATTGGAAAATATGTTGTTTGTTTATTGTTTAATTTTTTTTTATGATGGGTCACAATATAAAACTAATGATTTGTTTTTGTTTAATTTAATTCCAGAATATCATTGATTTCCCATTGCGAAAGAACTTGTGTCCTGAAGATCATGGGAATTTTACATGGGAAACAGACATTTTATTAATAAAATACCATTTAATGAGAAACCAATGACAAAATGAATCATGAAAAATTTGAAATTTGATTTATAAAAATAATTTAAAGGGTATACCACGTAAAGAGTATGCCCTTTGTTGCTGTGAAAGAACACCAATTAATATTAGATGTTTTATACTAAGGCATTGTTTGAATATCATTTTGGAAAAACAGGATTCCTTTTCTAAACAGTTCCTCTTATTAGAAGTAACACCACAAAAGGAATAATTAAGTAAAATCATTGGTGAATGATTTTGAATTTGGTTTACTCCTGATTCAGATGTGCTTTAGCGAAGAGGAATGGAAGCACTTCATTAAATCTCAAAATAAGCCTTAATGTTAATCAATACAAGCAGTCTACCTACCCTTAGTCAATCAACAAAGAAACCACTTACAGAGATAATTGAGGGAGAGGAAGAGGAAGTCCCAAAAGGGTTTTTGATGATTTGATTTTTATATCTAGAAAAACAGCATACTAACCAGTGAACGAGAAGCCCTAATGGTGCAGTTGTAGCATCATGTTATCATGCTTTGTAGGATCCTTGCAATCCTAGGCCAACCCCTTACAAAGTTACGTAATTATTTGGGAGGTATTTGGGTGTGTGGTCAACAAAGTCTATGGCGTAGTGCGTTCGGTTAATGGTTGCATTCTGAAGGATAAAGATGTGTATGACAGAGTTCTGTTTGTGGCAATGTCATTTGCTTGCTCCAGAGCTGGGGTGGATGCTACTTGTTGCGGGGGATACATGCCTCGAAGAAATGATATTGCTCTCCCTGAAAGTTTGCTGAGGTCCAGCAAACTGCTTGGGCGTGCCACATGTGCCCCAAGTATCAAGCCATGGTTGACGTATGTGGAGTCAAAGTACCCCTCTAGCTTGAACAATGTCCTCCAGGAAGGTTAAGGGAGTACAAAGGAGCCCCGTCAGAAAGCCTGCTAAAAACATACTGGTAAGGTGGAAAGAAGAGATACTGCACCACAGAGAAACACAAAGCTGTTAGGATGGGTGAATACGATGCTGATGTATGCAATGATGTAAGCAGGCCAGCAACCTCAATACCAATTAAAGCAATGTCAATGTATGCCATTACCTATGCCTATTTAACAATGTCAAAACCCAGAAATGCAATGTCAATGAATACCATAACGTAAGCCCGCATAATAGCAGCCATACCAGTAGAAACAATGTCAATGAATGCCATAATTGGATCACTGAAAGAATATCGACTACCAAAATATCGACTACCCAAAATATCGAGGAAAAAATATCTACAGCAAAAATATCGAGTTTGTATGTACAAACAGGTAAGTACAAAAATATCGAGTACAAAATATAGTTTACAAAAATATAGTTGTAAAAAATATCGTATTTACTAAAAACAGTGTTAAATTAAATTAATATTAATAATTAATTACTAAAATATACTTAAAATTACTTAAATTAACTTATAATAATTAAATAATTAATGAAAGTTAAATAAATATTTTTTTATTTCATATTTATTAAACATATATATATAGTAATAAAATATAATAAAATAATACCCAAAAACTGAAAACTGACCCTGAACCCTAAAAATACCCCTTTACCCAAAAACTGAAAACTGACCCTGAACCCTAAAAATACCCCTTTACCCAAAAACTGAAAAAACTGACCCAAAAACTGAAAAAACTGACCCTGAACCCTAAAACTACCCCTTTACCCAAAAACTGAAAACTGACCCTGAACCCTAAAAATACCCCTTTACCCAAAAACTGAAAACTGACCCTGAACCCTAAAAATACCCCTTTACCCAAAAACCCAAAACTGACCCTGAACCCTAAAAATACCCCTTTACCCAAAAACCCAAAACTGACCCTGAACCCTAAAAATACCCCTTTACCCAAAAACCCAAAACTGACCCTGAACCCTAAAAATAAAAACGATATTACTTCACTTACCTTAAAAACGATATTACTTCACTTACCTTACAAACGATATTTTGGCTGTCGATATTCTGTCCAGTCGATATTTTCTCCAAACGATATTTTGGAGTCGATATTATGTCCAAACGATATTTTGGAGTCGATATTATGTCTGTGTACCGCCATAATTCATGCACAAATAACAGTGTTGATACCAGTAGAAACAATGCCATGATAAGAGATACACACAATAATGTCACAATCAGTAAAGACAATATGAATGTACAGTATGACAAATGTACGCACAATGTTGAAGGTGTCAGTAAAAATGATATCAATGGCTGCCATATTATTCTTAGGAATTCTACCGAACTTGTATCATTGTTGTCGGGTTCACCCAACATGACTTCCCCATCAACCCAAAGCCTGAAATACATGGTCAGACAGTCCCTGTGACCCTAACCCACATCTATCGAGTGACGGGTCACAGGAGAGTTCTCACTTAGCCCAAATACAAACGTGCACACAGGAAATACCATGATCGATCCCACAGATAGACAGTTACACCACAAACAGGTCTGAGGAAATTGGCCCCAATAAAACCCGCTTGGCCAGAGGCACAAGCTGCCCACAAATACCACAAAGCTAGATGGTACATGTAGACAGAAACACTCAGCCTTTCAGGACACAACATACACACCACACATAGTTATCACTCGTTCCCCACAATAGACATCTGTAGACACACATACTGGCCCACACTAGCTCTCCCAGAGATCGAGATCCATCGGCTCCCTTATCAGGTGACCCAAATTAAACGCCGTGAGGGGAACGGCTGTCCTTGGTCCCCTCTCTATCGTGCCGTGAGGTGAACAGCTTCCCCAGTGACACCAGCGCCAGTGCCGTGAGGGGAACTACTTCTCCCGCGAACCTTGCTGTGAAAGAACACCAATTAATATTAGATGTTTTATACTAAGGCATTGTTTGAATATCATTTTGGAAAAACAGGATTCCTTTTCTAAACAGTTCCTCTTATTAGAAGTAACACCACAAAAGGAATAATTAAGTAAAATCATTAGTGAATGATTGTGAATTTGGTTTACTCCTGATTCAGATGTGCTTTAGCGAAGAGGAATGGAAGCCCATCATAAAATCTCAAAATAAGTCTTAATGTTAATCAATACAAGCAGTCTACCTGCCCTTAGTCAATCAACAAAGAAACCACTTACAGAGATAATTGAGGGAGAGGAAGAGGAAGTCCCAAAAGGGTTTTTGATGATTTGATTTATATATCTAGAAAAACAGCATACTAACCAGTGAACGAGAAGCCCTAATGGTGCAGTTGTAGCATCATGTTATCATGCTTTGTAGGATCCTTGCAATCCTAGGCCAACCCCTTACAAAGTTACGTAATTATTTGGGAGGTATTTGGGTGTGTGGTCAACAAAGTCTATGGCGTAGTGCGTTCGGTTAATGGTTGCATTCTGAAGGATAAAGATGTGTATGACAGAGTTCAGTTTGTGGCAATGTCATTTGCTTGCTCCAGAGCTGGGGTGGATGCTACTTGTTGCGGGGGATACATGCCTCGAAGAAATGATATTGCTCTCCCTGAAAGTTTGCTGAGGTCCAGCAAACTGCTTGGGCGTGCCACATGTGCCCCAAGTATCAAGCCATGGTTGACGTATGTGGAGTCAAAGTACCCCTCTAGCTTGAACAATGTCCTCCAGGAAGGTTAAGGGAGTACAAAGGAGCCCCGTCAGAAAGCCTGCTAAAAACATCCTGGTAAGGTGGAAAGAAGAGATACTGCACCACAGAGAAACACAAAGCTGTTAGGATGGGTGAACACGATGCTGATGTATGCAATGATGTAAGCAGGCCAGCAACCTCAATACCAATTAAAGCAATGTCAATGTATGCCATTACCTATGCCTATATAACAATGTCAAAACCCAGAAATGCAATGTCAATGAATACCATAACGTAAGCCCGCATAATAGCAGCCATACCAGTAGAAACAATGTCAATGAATGCCATAATTGGATCACTGAAAGAATATCGACTACCAAAATATCGACTACCCAAAATATCGAGGAAAAAATATCTACAGCAAAAATATCGAGTTTGTATGTACAAACAGGTAAGTACAAAAATATCGAGGACAAAATATCGTTTACAAAAATAGTTGTAAAAAATATCGTATTTACTAAAAACAGTGTTAAATTAAATTAATATTAATAATTAATTACTAAAATATACTTAAAATTACTTAAATTAACTTATAATAATTAAATAATTAATGAAAGTTAAATAAATATTTTTTTATTTCATATTTATTAAACATATATATATAGTAATAAAATATAATAAAATAATACCCAAAAACTGAAAACTGACCCTGAACCCTAAAAATACCCCTTTACCCAAAAACTGAAAACTGACCCTGAACCCTAAAAATACCCCTTTACCCAAAAACTGAAAACTGACCCTGAACCCTAAAAATACCCCTTTACCCAAAAACTGAAAACTGACCCTGAACCCTAAAAATACCCCTTTACCCAAAAACCCAAAACTGACCCTGAACCCTAAAAATACCCCTTTACCCAAAAACCCAAAACTGACCCTGAACCCTAAAAATACCCCTTTACCCAAAAACCCAAAACTGACCCTGAACCCTAAAAATAAAAACGATATTACTTCACTTACCTTAAAAACGATATTACTTCACTTACCTTAAAAACGATATTTTGGCTGTCGATATTCTGTCCAGTCGATATTTTCTCCAAACGATATTTTGGAGTCGATATTATGTCCAAACGATATTTTGGAGTCGATATTATGTCTGTGTACCGCCATAATTCATGCACAAATAACAGTGTTGATACCAGTAGAAACAATGCCATGATAAGAGATACACACAATAATGTCACAATCAGTAAAGACAATATGAATGTACAGTATGACAAATGTACGCACAATGTTGAAGGTGTCAGTAAAAATGATATCAATGGCTGCCATATTATTCTTAGGAATTCTACCGAACTTGTATCATTGTTGTCGGGTTCACCCAACATGACTTCCCCATCAACCCAAAGCCTGAAATACATGGTCAGACAGTCCCTGTGACCCTAACCCACATCTATCGAGTGACAGGTCACAGGAGAGTTCTCACTTAGCCCAAATACAAACGTGCACACAGGAAATACCATGATCGATCCCACAGATAGACAGTTACACCACAAACAGGTCTGAGGAAATTGGCCCCAATAAAACCCGCTTGGCCAGAGGCACAAGCTGCCCACAAATACCACAAAGCTAGATGGTACATGTAGACAGAAACACTCAGCCTTTCAGGACACAACATACACACCACACATAGTTATCACTCGTTCCCCACAATAGACATCTGTAGACACACATACTGGCCCACACTAGCTCTCCCAGAGACCGAGATCCATCGGCTCCCTTATCAGGTGACCCAAATTAAACGCCGTGAGGGGAACGGCTGTCCTTGGTCCCCTCTCTATCGTGCCGTGAGGTGAACAGCTTCCCCAGTGACACCAGCGCCAGTGCCGTGAGGGGAACTACTTCTCCCGCGAACCTTGCTGTGAAAGAACACCAATTAATATTAGATGTTTTATACTAAGGCATTGTTTGAATATCATTTTGGAAAAACAGGATTCCTTTTCTAAACAGTTCCTCTTATTAGAAGTAACACCACAAAAGGAATAATTAAGTAAAATCATTAGTGAATGATTGTGAATTTGGTTTACTCCTGATTCAGATGTGCTTTAGCGAAGAGGAATGGAAGCCCATCATAAAATCTCAAAATAAGTCTTAATGTTAATCAATACAAGCAGTCTACCTGCCCTTAGTCAATCAACAAAGAAACCACTTACAGAGATAATTGAGGGAGAGGAAGAGGAAGTCCCAAAAGGATTTTTGATGATTTTTATATCTATAAAAACAGCATACTAACCAGTGAAAGAGAAGCCCTAATGGTGCAGTTGTAGCATCATGTTATCGTGCTTAGTAGGATCTTTGCAATCCTAGGCCAACCCCTTACAAAGTTACGTAATTATTTGGGAGGTATTTGGGTGTGTGGTCAACAAAGTCTATGGCGTAGTGCGTTCGGTTAATGGTTGCACTCTGAAGGATAAAGAGTGTATGACAGAGTTCTGTTCGTGGCATAGTCATTTGCTTGCTCCAGAGCTGGGGTGGATGCTACTCGTTGTGGGGGATACATGCCTCGAAGAAATGATATTGCTCTCCCTGAAAGTTTGCTGAGGTCCAGCAAACTGCTTGTGCGTGCCACATGTGCCCCAAGAATCAAGCCATGGTTGACGAATGTGGAGTCAAAGTACCGCTCTAGCTCGAACAATGTCCTCCAGGAAGGTTAAGGGGGTACAAAGGAGCCCTGTCAGAAAGCCTGCTAAACACATACTGGTAAGGTGGAAAGAAGAGATACTGCACCATAGAGAAACACAAAGCTGTTAGGATGGGTGAATACGATGCTGATGTATGCCATGATGTGAGCAGGCCAGCAACCTCAATACCAATTAAAGCCATGTCAATGTATGCCATTACCTATGCCTATATAACAAGGTCAAAACCCAGAAATGCAATGTCAATGAATGCCATAACCTAAACCCGCATAATAGCAGCGATACCAGTAGAAACAATGTCAATGAATGCCATAATCCATACACGCATAACAGTGTTGATACCAGTAGAAACAATGCCATGATAGAGATACACATAATAATGTCAAAATCAGTAAAGACAATATGAATGTACAGTATAACAAATGTACGCACAATGTTAAAGGTGTCGGTAAAAATGATATCAATGGCTGTCATATTATTCTTAGGAATTCTAGCGAACTTGTATCATTGTTGTCGGGTTCACCCAACGTGACTTCCCCATCAACCCAAAGTCTGAAATACATGGTCAGACAGTCCCTGTGACCCTAAACCACATCTATCGAGCGACAGGTCACAGGAGAGTTCTCACTTAGCCCAAATACAAACGTACACACAGTAAATACCATGATCGATCCCACAGATAGACAGTTACACCACAAACAGGTCTGAGGAAATTGGCCCCAATAAAACCCGCTTGGCCAGAGGCACGAGCTGCCCACAAATACCACAAAGCTAGGTGGTACATGTAGACAGAAACACTCAGCCTTTCAGGACACAACATACACACCACACATAGTTATCACTCGTTCCCCACAATAGACATCTGTAGACACACATACTGGCCCACACTAGCTCTCCCAGAGATCGAGATCCATCGGCTCCCTTATCAGGTGACCCAAATTGAACGCCGTGAGGGGAACGGCTGTCCTTGGGCCCCTCTCTATCGTGCCGTGAGGTGAACTGCTTCCCCAGTGACACCAGCGCCAGTGCCGTGAGGGGAACTACTTCTCCCGGGAACCTTGCTCTGAAAGAACACCAATTAATATTAGATGTTTTATACTAAGGCATTGTTTGAATATCATTTTGGAAAACCAGAATTCCTTTTCTAAACAGTTCCTCTTATTAGAAGTAACACCACAAAAGGAATAATTAAGTAAAATCATTAGTGAATGATTTTGAATTTGGTTTACTCCTGATTCAGATGTGCTTTAGCGAAGAGGAATGAAAGCACTTCATAAAATCTCAGAATAAGCCTTAATGTTAATCAATACAAGCAGTCTACCTACCCTTAGTCAATCAACAAGGAAACCACTTACAGAGATAATTGAGGGAGAGGAAGAGGAAGTCCCAAAAGGGTTTTTGATGGTTTGATTTTTATATCTAGAAAAACAGCATACTAACCAGTGAAGGGAAGCCCCAATGGTGCAGTTGTAGCATCATGTTATCATGCTTAGCAGGATCCTTGCAATCCTAGGCCAACCCCTTACAAAGTTACGTAATTATTTGGGAGGTATTTGGGTGTGTGGTCAACAAAGTCTATGGCGTAGTGCGTTTGGTTAATGGTTGCACTCTGAAGGATAAAGATGTGTCTGACAGAGTTCTGTTTGTGGCATAGTCAATTGCTTGCTCCAGAGCTGGGGTGGATGCTACTCGTTGTGGGGGATACATGCCTCGAAGAAATGATATTGCTCTCCCTGAAAGTTTCCTGAGGTCCAGCAAACTGCTTGTGCGTGCCACATGTGCCCCAAGAATCAAGCCATGGTTGACGTATGTGGAGTCAAAGTACCGCTCCAGCTCGAACAAAGTCCTCCAGGAAGGTTAAGGGGGTACGAAGGAGCCCCGTCAGAAAGCCTGCTAAAAACATACTGGTAAGGTGGAAAGAAGAGATTCTGCAGCATAGAGAAACACAAAGCTGTTAGGATGGGTTAATACGATGCTGATGTATGCCATGATGTGAGCAGGCCAGCAACCTCAATACCAATTAAAGCAATGTCAATGTATGCCATTACCTATGCCTATATAACAATGTCAAAACCCAGAAATGCAATGTCAATGAATGCCATAACCTAAGCCCGCATAATAGCAGCGATACCAGTAGAAAAAATGTCAATGAATGCCATAATCCATGCAAGCATAACAGTGTTGATACCAGTAGAAACAATGCCATGATAGAGATACACATAATAATGTCAAAATCAGTAAGGACAATATGAATGCACAGTATGACAAATGTACGCACAATGTTGAAGGTGTCAGTAAAAATGATATCAATGGCTGCCATATTATTCTTAGGAATTCTAGCGAACTTGTATCATTGTTGTCGGGTTCACCCAACGTGACTTCCCCATCAACCCAAAGTCTGAAATACATGGTCAGACAGTCCCTGTGACCCTAAACCACATCTATCGAGTGACAGGTCACAGGAGAGTTCTCACTTAGCCCAAATACAAACGTGCACACAGGAAATACCATGATCGATCCCACAGATAGACAGTTACACCACAAACAGGTCTGAGGAAATTGGCCCCAATAAAACCCGCTTGGCCAGAGGCACGAGCTGCCCACAAATACCACAAAGCTAGGTGGTACATGTAGACAGAAACACTCAGCCTTTCAGGACACAACATACACACCACACATAGTTATCACTCGCTCCCCACAATAGACATCTGTAGACACACATACTGGCCCACACTAGCTCTCCCAGAGATCAAGATCCATCGGCTCCCTTATCAGGTGACCCAAATTGAACGCCGTGAGGGGAACGGCTGTCCTTGGGCCCCTCTCTATCGTGCCGTGAGGTGAACGGCTTCCCCAGTGACACCAGCGTCAGTGCCGTGAGGGGAACTACTTCTCCCGCGAACCTTGCGCCGTGAGGGGAACGGCATCGCGGCCATATCCATCGCCGCCTACAACTCCCAGCATCCTCCAGGGGAGCAACATCAGCACTGTGCCGGCCCCAGCCCTGAAAGCGCGCCCGCACCCACGCATCGCGGGACGCACTCACTGACCTGCCTAAACGCCGTGAGGGGAACGGCTGTCCTTGGGCCCCTCTCTATCGCGCCGTGAGGTGAACGGCTTCCCCAGTGACATCAGCGCCAGTGCCGTGAGGGGAACGGCTTCTCCCTCGAACCTTGCGCCGTTTGGGGAACGGCATCGCGGCCATATCAATCGCCGCCTACAACTCACAGCAGCCTCCAGGGGAGCAACGTCAGCACCGCGCCGGCCCCAGCCCTGAAAGCGCGCCCGCACCCACGCATCGCGGGACGTGCGTGGGCGGTGTTAAAAGAGTTAAAAAACAAAAACACCCATTGGTTAACAAATCATAGTGATTTTGGGTATGAGAATAGTCATGAGATAATAACGACAAGAAGGGTGGGATGGATAGGCGAACAACACAAGGAGATTGGTGGAGATTGTGTAGTAATTAATTTTAGAAATCCATGCACTATTGAGCACATCCTAGCAACTGAATATGGTTGGAATAGGGGTAGCACTACCTTGCTACCCCTGTTTTTTTTTAATCCTCCAACAAGGTCTTATCAGCCAGATTTTTCCTATCAGCCCAAAAGGAGATTCCCTTTTTCTAGAAGACCGGTATTCCCGATTCCAGGTAATCCGTTGAATAATTTCCCAATCTTCAATATCCCGACAGGTAACCGGTTCAGCCCCCTCGAGGGAGTGGACTGACCGAAGGGTTTTAATCCAACCTCTGAAGGGGAAATAGACATTTTATTAATTAATTCAGAAATGCAGGTTAGTCCCTCAGCGATAGAGCCGGAGCCTGAGGATGGATTGGTCAGCGGGAGCATGAGCGGCTTCCGAGGTCCAGACTGTCTTCTCCCCGGGTCTGGTCTCTGTGAAAACATAGACCGTTTAGCGAATTTTGAGGCAAACATTTCTATACCTAACCCCATTGGATTAGTGAATGCACCACCGAATGAGACGGGATTGGTGAGACAAAATGGGAATTCACCACATAATGAGGCAACAAGGGTTTTATCCTGGAATATTGCAGGCTTGATTAGCAAACTAGACGATCCCGATTGGGGATCCTTCATCGAAAGCTATGAAATCTGCATGTTCCAGGAAACCTGGGCAAGAAGTGATGCCCACAAGTCGGGCTATGCAAGTTTCAACATTCCCGCAATTTCGGGGGGAAAAGGAAGACCATCCGGGGGACTTACAACATGGGTGGGAGTACATCTGGGCTGCTCAGCAATTCAAATTGCCTCAGGGTCTAGTGACATTTTAAGTGTCCAGCTGAGGTTTGCCACAAAACCCCCTGTTGTTTTAATTAATGTATATTCACAACCAACTTCTAAGGGCAGTGAATCTAATACAGTGGAAGAGCTAATTAACTTCTTAGGCTCTATAGACACTAACCAGATGATCATAGTTGGTGGGGATTTTAACTGTCAGTTCAAGCCATTAGAGGGGTTATCCCCTGACAGTTTACTTGACGAGGATCACTTCTTAAAAATCCCATAATCAAGATGTCCCCAAATAAAAAAATGGCCCCCCTTGGTGATCCAGATGAGTTGTCTCTCACTAAGGCATTCTCTTCGAGCTTGCAATGGGAGATCCCATTCTGAATCATCAAATGGCTACACATTTAATAGCAAAAATCGTGGGTTCATATTAGATTACATCTTTATTAATACACAATTCTGGGACAGGATGTTGGACTTCAAAATAATCTCCCGCCATGATAGTGACCACTCTGCATTTGTAGTAGAACTCCAAGCTCTTAGCATGGGTGGTCTGTCCACTATAGATAACCCCCCTGACTCCAGGGTGATGACCTCGAATTGCAGAAGGAAGGTGAAATGGTCCAACATTAGCCAATCGGATGATAGATTGGGCAGTCTTTACGACACCTTATTGCCAGTTTTTTCAGATGCGTCCAATCTATGTAACCAGAATCAGGAGGGCATAGACCTGCAATTGGCCCAACTGAACCACGTTACATTAGGTAAAATTACTTCTGAGTTATTCTATCCCATTAAAAAAAGTCCACATAAAGACAAGATGCCCTCCCATCCATGGTTCAATGCCTCTTGTCGAGCGGCAAAAAAGTCTCTGGTACTAGCCATCAGATCCAAAGATTGCCTCACCATAAGGCCGGCGAGAGCGAACTGCAAAAGCACCACAAAAGAAGCCAAAAGAAAACTGGGCCTCATTGAAAATAGCATAGTGGATAGAGATATGAGGACGTTCTGGGGTCTTGTTAACTCTGGTACAACAGCTCCTCAAATTGATGTCGAACCAAACTTAAACGAACAGGTCAGGACCGCTTTGAATTACTTTATGCTAAGGAGCCCGGTTTTGGACCAGCCAACGTCTGTGACCATTCAGCTACCTGTCCTGCAGTCTACAGGGATCCATTTCCCTAGATCAACGGAGCTGTGGACCAGAACATTAGCCTAAAAGAAATAGAGGCCGCAATAGCTAGAATTGCCCCAGGCAAAGCTTCAGGTTTGGACAAGATCCCTAGAGATCTCTACAGGTCCGAACCTGCTATTTGGGCCCCATATTTGTGGATGCTTTTTAGTGCAATCACACAAGGCATGAAACTTGGCTTGGAGCGGAAATAATCCCGATGTTTAAAAAGGGCTCCCCTTTGCTCCCAAGTAACTATAGACCTATAAGTCTAATAGACATTTTCCAGAAAGTTTTTGCACGGGTCCTTCTATACAGATTGCGGTCTTGGATGGAAGAGATGAGAGTTCTGTCTCCACTGCAGGCCGGGTTCAGGGAAAAATGTTCGACCCTGGACCAAGTACTAAGACTGCAACTGTTGTACTGGAAGACCATAAGCATGCAGGGGGGCAGCCTTTTCTTGATCTTTGTAGACTTGCGATCTGCATTCGACTTAGTGCCCAGGGAAAAATTATGGTCAGTATTGGGAGAGCTGGGGGTCGCTGAATATTTAATATGTCTTTTTAAACGGTTACATGATAGTAATTATGCACAAGAAAGGTATGGCAAGGAAGGCAACCTCACAGCACCCATACCTATTAACCACGGTGTACGACAGGGGTGCGTGCTCGCCCCAACCTTATTTAGCCTTTATATCAATGGTCTGATTGACGCCCTGACAGTAGAAAAAGATCTAGATGGACCTAAGTTAGCCTCCCGTAGAAATTCGGCAATGATGTTTGCCGATGACACCCTATTGGTTTCCAAATCCCCTATGGGAATAAAAAGGATTTTGGATAAATTTGAACGGTTCTGTAGTGATAGGGGCTTAGAAATAAACCAACAGAAAACAAAATTTATGGCATTTAACTGTCCAAAAAGTACACGCCCCAACCCGCCCCTTAATGGCAAACCCCTTGAGAGAGAGTGCCGTCCTTAGTTTATTTAGACATCACAATTTCCGAATCAATGGATTGGGGGACTCATATTACAAAGTCCACGCTAAAATTATCACAATCTTCAGGGGGCATTTTGAGGGTTTTCAACAACTCCAGCAAAAGAACCATAAGTCCAGCAATCGAAATCTATAGGGCGCAGGCGAGAGGCGGGGCATTATATGGTGCAGAGCTCTGGGGCCACCTAAATATGAAGAAGCTAATGCAGGTGGAAAACCAATATTTAAGACAACTATTTAGACTGCCATGCAGTACCCGCTGGTCCCGTTGCGCCTTGACACAGGCATAAACTCAATAGCTGAAGTAGCAGGCGCCAAACCTATAATGTACTGGCGCCGCCTGTGGGCAACACCCGAAGTTACATCGTATAGAGAGGAACTAGCAGAAGTTCTTAGGGCACGTGGCGCTGTAAAGATCCCTTGGCTCGCATACATCAAATTTTTATTAACCAATATGGGTCTAGGGGATTGTTGGCCCTGCCCCGAGTCAGCCTGCCCGTTAATATCTAAGGAACAACTGAAGGCACACCACAAAGAGTATAGACTGACTCAACTGCATACCCTTACTAGAATCGGGAAACTTTCCTCTGGGTTTCTGGAAATTAAAGATATACCCTGTTTCGAGCCTGCAATTGATCTCATAAATCCACCAGCAGCAAGGAAGCTTTATTTACAATACAGATATGGGGTGCTTCCACTCCGCTGTTTTACATCTAAGTGGAGAGACCAACACATGAACCATTGTCCGGCCTGTGAGCACCTTGAAGAATCTGAGCTCCACGTCTTCTTTAGCTGCCCAGGCTACAAGAGAGCAAGGAAGCGTTGGTTGGTTCAGATATGCAGGAACCTGGGCAACAGGCGCTGTCTCGAAGTATTTAGGATACTGAAAACCAAATCGTGTATTCGGTTGCAGGTTTCCTGTTCTCAATGTGGTGCACTGGAAGGGTTTACCTGACTTCTAGAAATGAACTACTGACAGTTCTTCCCTGAACCTTCATTCCCAGCAGAATTGCTTTTCACAGCTGTAAAGTTTTTGATTCAATAATATCTGTATGTACTTGCCTTCTTTTATAGCTAATTTATTTATTTATTGCACTGCGCACTTTCGACAAATCTCCTGTAAAGTTTCGCCTACCCGTATCCCCAAAATCTCATGTATTGCTCAATATGAAATCGCGCTTGTATCTAGTACCGGGTTTTATATTTCCTTTTTTGTTTTTTAAAGACTGTCAGCATGCGCATTTTTATTTTTTTTGTCATGTAAATGTTTCTGTGTGTACTTTATTTCCCTTTGCTATGTAAATGTATATTGTGTGCTATACTTTTTTAGGTCATTCTGACCGAAATAAAGTTTTTTTTTAACTTGAACTTGAATCAGATGCTTTTCCAAGAATGCAGAATTGTTTTATTGTACCTCACGAGATGTATATATTGTTGGCTGAACCTTTGTACAGCGAGAGACATCTTCAGAACCAACTCTGTTAACACTCTCCCGGCCGCTGCATTTAATTAAACCAACTTGTTCCTGTTTTGCCAAACGCCTCTTATCTTTCATTTATTTAAGGTAAATTCATATTTGTGCAACAGAGCCATTATCAATACAAAGCAAGCACCCTAAAGGCAGCAACAGTCAGGTAGGAAGAAGCACTAAAGGCAGCGACAGCCAGATGCAAAAAGCGCTAGAGGCAGAAATGACTAGGTGCAAAGAAACACTAAAGGCAGTGGCAACCAGGTATGAGAAAGTGCTAAAGGCAGTGACAACTGGGTATAGAATGTACAAAGCTACTTACCAGCACGAGTGAAGGAGGTGCCACATGACATCGAATCGGGTGTGACGACCCACCCCAGTTGAGCCCCAGATGTGTGCAAAGTGGTAAGTAGTATCCAATACACCGAAAGGCCTTCGGAATCGTGAAATGTTTCAATGGCTGATGAAAAGAGCACCAAATACAGCACAGCCGCTTTCCTGAAACCATCACTGCCATTTGATAATGTCAAAAAGCTGAATATTGGTGCCAGATAGACTACATGGATCGGAACGTTCGACAACAAAATGAGGATGCTGGTGAAGAAGTAGATGACCAAAAGATAATCAAATACTTATAGATCCTGTCAGGTGATGGTTTGAAATAGGAGATAAAGAAAATATCACAAGCTGATGAAATATTGTACCATCAAATCAAGGAAAAGTTGGAAGCCAAGTTCAATCCAATGCTGAATGTTGACTATGAAAGACACATTTTTAACCAGGTAAGACAGCAAGCTGGAGAAACAATTGATGAGTTTGTTGAACAACTTGATACTCTAGTCAAGCATTTCAAGTTCAGTTAAATTAATTACGAAGAAGCCGCACGTCTTACAGTCATCGATGGTTGCCTCTCCAATTATTTCAGATGACGCATGCTGAGAAACATACTCAGTCTAGAAAAGGCATTTATGTCTGCGAGAGCTGAAGAACGTGCAAATCGACAGGCTGCTGATATGGAAGCCTGAACAACGCATAATGAATCTGCATTGATCATGAGAAGCATGCAGAAGATCGAAGTGAAGTCCCCGAAGATGATGTCTCAGAAGAAAAGGAAATTGTGTTTCTGGTGTGGATTCACATTTCCACATGAAAGTAAATGTCTTGCTATTGGACAGATATGCAAAGGCGGTGGAAGAGAAAACCATTTCATAACAGTTGGCAAAGCAAAAGGGAAACTAAATGCATTATGAGGAGAAGGGAAATTCGGCACAGAAAGTTCCAGAAGCATTCTAGACATGCCCAAAAGCTCAAAAAGCAACATGAATTGAGGCAAGTAGAGAACAAAAGAAGGCAATCATCATCAAAGTCCTCTTCCAAAAGCTATTCTGAGTCATCATTGAGCGACAGTGAAGATGATGGGTGTGCAATGGTGATGTTGACTGTAGAAAAACATGCACATGTAGAATTGACTGCTTGCAAAGAAGAACACAAGACAAAGAGTGATTGCTATGTGAAGTGACCCAACTAATTTGACCGAAGCCCCAAGATCATGCTAAAGGTGAATGACTGTCCTACAACTTTCATTATAGACAGTGGTGCATCGATCAACATCATGGCGGCAGAAAAATACAATGAACTGTCTCTGGTACCATGTCTAACACTATTGAAAAGAAAGGTGTACACTTGGACTTCTTCTACGCCATTGCAAAGTCATGGGTCATTTGTAGTGACCATGAGGCATAAGAAAATGACTGTACAAATACCAAAACATGTTCTCTAAGGTATTCGTTGAGTGTATGTCTACTCAGTTTCATCACTGCTGCTGACATAGGACTGATATTCATCAACTACAGCGTCAATGTACATTACATTAATGGGGACATTTGTGCTGTTGCTCCATGACACAGTCAGATTGCTTTTCATTTACAGGAGGCCTTTGCGAAAGAATTGGAAACATTCTTAAAGCATGATGTCGTCGATCTCTCTACTAGACTGACGCCTTGGGTTCCACCCATAGTGGTAGTGCCAAAAACGGACAGTGAAAGTGCAGTGCGCAATTGTGTTGATAAGCGCCAGGCCAACAAGGCAATCCAGAGAGAAATATATCCAGGTCCACACATAGGGGCATGATTACACAGCTGAATGGCACAAAGGTCTGCTCCCATCTTAATTTGAACAAAGGATACCAACAACTTGAACTGTAGGAGAACTGTAGGTACATTACTATTTGTTCAACTCATGTTGGTTTGTTCAGATACAAAATACTGAGCTTTGATGTGTCCTTGACTGCAAAACTCTTTCAGTATGCCATCTGCTGAGTAATTCAACTTGTCACACATGCTCTTAACTCCAATGATGATATACTAGTGTTTGGGGCCACACGTAAGGAACATGACAAACCTGTTATGCATGTGTGTCATTTGTTCACTGATGCAGGTCTCATGTTAAATACATAAAAGTGTGAATTTCCAAAACTAAACCCAAATGCTTTTTTCCATATTTGAAGGGGGATAACTCCTGCAAGAGGTAACCATGCTGAGATCCTTTTTAGGTGTGGTCAGCTATTCCTCCAGAAACATTCTTGATTTTGCCATGGTGAGTGCCCCCTTATGAGAGCTGACAGAGAAAAATGTTAACTTTAAATGGTCCTGTGAATGTGAACAAAGTTTCAGGAAAGCAAAACACTCAATTGAAAATGCTACTGAAATGGCTTACATTGATCCAAAGTTACATACTGAATTGCTGTGGATGCAAGCCTGGTGGCGTTAGGCGTGGTCCTTGCTCAGCATAACGGGCATCCAAGTGCTCAGAGACACATTGTGGCCTATGCCAGTCAAAGTTTATCTCAGACTAAACATGCATATTCTCAAAAAGAGAAGAGCCTGGCTGTAGTGTGGGGTTGTGCACATTTTCATGTGTTTCTAAATGGAAAGCAGCTCATCCTTTCACTGACCACCAGGTGTTGCTCACAATTTTCAGAAATCTGAAAGCCAAGATGCCCCCTCACATCGAGTGCTGTTTGTTGAGATTAGAAGAGTATGATAACACAATTGTGAATAAGCCAGGGAAGGATCAAACCTCCCAGATTCTTTCTCATGAGTGCCATTACTGCATCACAGTCCAAAGCCTAAAGCGGCTGTGGCATACATTAACTTCACAGTAAAGTCCAACACCCTACAGCTCTATCCCTTGAACAGATCCTTGCAGCTACCAACACAGACAGAGACATGCTCACACTCAAGGATATATTTTCAAAGCAGTCATGGAGAAAACATACTCGACCTCTCCAGATGACTTTGAATATCAAAAATTCAAAAATGTGCAGGAAGAACTTTCTGTCACTCAAGAAGGTATCATAATAGGTTCGAGAATTGTCATAACAGAGCTTCAGACAAGTTTTTGAATTGGCACAGAAGGACATTGTGGCATTGTAGCCACCAGGAGAACCCGCAAAGATTGAGTGTGGTTTTATTGTTTTGATGAATGAGTTGAGAAGGAACTGAAAGCATGTCACCTGTGCAACTTCCTGTCTTCCAAGACAACACAGCATCCACTTAATATGTCTGACCTTCCTAAACAAGCGTGGGAGAAAATTGCAGTTGATTTCTTTTTACCTTTAAACAATGGCCATCATCTCATGGTAGTTACTGATGAGTACTCACATTTTCCCTTTATCATCGACCACACGACAAAGTCTTTGAGATGCTGGATGATATTTTTTTTACCATGGGGTGTTCCTTCCATCTTTAAATCTTTCAACAGTCTGCTCTTTAATAGCAGCGAGTTTAAGAACTTCCTCAGTCATTTGAACATCAACCAACAGAAAATCATGCCTCTCTAGCCACTGACAAATGGTGTTGATGAACGATTTCTGGGCACCTTAAAGAAAGTGATTCAGCGGGCTGAGCTTGAGGGAATAAATCTCAAGTCAGCTTTATGACAAGCCCTTCGTTTCTTTAGGGCAACTCCCCATTCTACAACAGGTGAAAGCCCTGTCACCTTGCTGTTTGGGAGAGCCATTTGAGCAAAGCTATCACAATGGACCATGAGCCGAATACAAGACACTAATAGGATTTGTGTTAGTGACACTTTGTGCAAAAGAAAGATGAAGTCCTATACAGATAAGCACAGATGCACAAGGGATGTGGTTTTCGAAGAAGGAGATTAATTCTAGTCAAACAAGAAAACAGAAACACAATGCTGATCCATTAGAGTCATCACAAGTAAAGGACATATAGTGACCACTCAGCCTCCAGGAATGTCCATTACAAGAGACTCATCCCATTTCAAACATCTGCATCGATGTTCATTGGCTCCAGACAAGTGAAACAGGTCCACCTGAGTTCCCAAGTTAATCATCTGATTCTACAGCTGCAATACCAGATGCCAGTGCAACTCCTTCGCAGAGTATGACTCAATTTGAAAGATTGGTGTGAGCACCTTGATGACCCATTGAGGAACTATTGTGTATATATGATGTCCGTATTTTATTTTTTACAAAGGGGGAGATGTAGTGTTGTGTGATCATGTGCAGTAGGACCCTTGTGGTTTTAGGCAGACTCATTGCAAAGTTACATAATCAGTTGGGAGGTATTTCGGTGTGTCTGAGTTTGTCAATAAAGTGTTTGGTGCAGTGCGTTCAATTAATGGCTGCATGCTGAAGAATAAGGACATGTATTACAGGGCATGGTGTGTGTTGTAGTAAATTGTGTGCTCCAGGTCTGGTGTGGATGCTACAGTCATCACCTACTGTTTGACTGTTGATTGAGGATTAGTGATTGTCTAGCGTTTGTGCAGAAGTTGCCAGTTTGGTCCGCGCCCAAAATGGGTTGCCCCTCTGTTTTGTAAATTCACAAAAGCATTGTGGCCCTTTGTGCTCTGTAACATTTGTGACCATTCTCTGTCTTTGCTCCACGTAAAAGTTAATTTTCCTAGTAACTACATTAAAAAGAGTGATAATGCTCCACATATTTGGAGGATGAACACGTCTGCACGAGCTGCAGTCGCAAATATGTAAACTAGATTGTATTATTGCTAATGCAAGACATGCGCGTTCAGTGTGATGTGTCAGTGTTGCCTGCTCCTGTTGTTTGAGCACAATGAAAGCTTTAAATTGGAAAATCTATAATAATCAAGCAGAACATCTGAACTCAATGTGTCTATCACACAATGGCAATTATGCCATTATCACTGAGAATACATTACCTCTGCCTTAAAATACAAAACAACAACTCCTGCTGCAGTTTCAGTGCGCCCTAAATCTCATTACAGACATGTCAGAATAAATACATCAGAGAAAGCAGTGAGAACGGCAAGCATGGGGACTGTTCTGATAAGTACAGGCCATGCTCAGGCAAATCAATGCACAAGTCATCTGAAGAAGATAATGCCACGGGATAAATGAAGTGTGGAGTCTGAGTTCTCTTGCATCGCACAGAGTTGCATCTAGACAGACTGGGATAATCCCCTGCGGGAAAATATGTCAACCTTCAAACTGATCGAGATTATTGCTAATTAACACAATGAACACTGGCCTCATTCTCGAGTACGAATGATAAACTTTTTCAGGGAAGGCAGACATGCGTACTGAGCACACTAGCTAATATATTTGTACTAGCTGACAAATAGCAAGCGTGGTGGAGATGAATTATTTTCTTACACCTGTTCCTATAATTTTAAATAGCCCGCTGACTTCACGTCCATCCTTTAAAAAAAGACAATTAAAGTGGCATGATTGGTACGATGCAAACCCTGAAATTCCCTGGTATGCTAGGCTGCACAGACCTTACACATTCAGGCCTCTATGTGCTAGACATGACCTATTGTGCCTTCATGCCCAGAGGGGGCAGATGTCTAAGCTCGAGCTCCGGGACGACGGAATCACTCCCCCATGAAAAATCCCTGCTGTCCCCCTCTCCCCCCCGCCATCCCCACGGCAAACGAATCGAAATGAAACAAAACTCACAGGAACAGAACGCCAAGAGAAATTGATCCAGAACCCCGCTGTGGACCCACTGTTGGGATCCCCGATCCACGCCTCGCTGCGGCCAGGTCGGAAATAGGCACCTTGGAGTTGGCGGACCAGCCGGCAGACACCACAACTGATGGACTGGGATAATAACCACTCTCTGAATCGCTGGAACTCCAAAGCAGAACCTCAAGGAGCTTCTGCACCGAGTGAAACCGAACTTCGGAGCGAGGGTCCTCCTCCAACCTGCGACATTCGTTTCTCCCGCAGGCATATTGACCTGGAAACAACTCCGGTGAGTACCCGGGTAACATAGAGGAAGGGTCTACTCACCGGAGCCATAGAATAAATTGCTACAGACGCACCGGTCTCAATAACGGAAGGCAGAGATCATGTAAATTGGATGCCTGTCCTCAAGATGGTGGCTCCCCTCCGGGTTTACTATCCAGACGGCTTACGCACGCCAATAATAGCCAGAATCTAATGGAATCAGCGCAGGTGTGCACGTGAAAACCCTAAAACAAGGGTCTACTCACCACCAACAATACTAATCACCTTTGGACGCTGATATCACTCAAACCGGATGCCTGTCCTTAAGATAGCGGCTCCCCTCCGGCTATAATATCCAGATGGCTTACGCACAGCAATAACAGCCAGACCTGCAATTAGAGCTGTGTGCACTCAAAAACCCTAAAATAAGGGTCTACTCACCGCCAACATTACTGTAGGAAATGAATTTTCAAACGTTGAATTATAACATTGAGTGGAAAATAATAAAAAGAATACTTCACTAAGTTCACAAGGTGCGAGGTAAATCCAATGGCATGTCAAACGATGAATTTCCTTCACTCGGTTTTAAGTAAATAAAAAAAAAATCATCACGTTGTTCACACGCTCTTTCAGAAGAGATTCGGCCTTGTTGTTGCAGCGCGTCAAATGTGGTGTGCGTGATGTTTCGTGAGGAGATCGAGCATAAACAACACACCAACGTGTGAGCTCGGAAATCGCCTGCGTCACCGTAACTTTCCTGCGCCGGCAATCACAATTTTGCTTTTGACACGCTTCTATATTGTTATCAGCAAGGCTTAGCTGAACAACGTGGTGAAAATCTTGGAAGCGGTAAGAACGTGAAGGAATTTATTTAAACAGAGATGTTATTCGGCGAACTTCAGTTTCGTCCGATGAATCCCTGCTGCCAATTAATCCAATTTTCCTTCTTCAGTAATTGTCATCCACGCGTTGATTTCAATCCCGCCCGTTGCCAGTGTAGGAAAGTGGCAAGGATGACAGGAAACAGATGGGAAGTAACGGAGGTTTATTTATCGCTCCTTCTCCAGTCAGGTCCATAATCAGAATGCTAATGCCCTAACAGTCATTCTCATCCCCGAGCTTCCCCATTTTGAAAGACAACTGTCACGAGCTGTGACAGGAATAACCACATGCTCGTGACAGTTCATGTAACAACAGAGTACTTAACAATTACCAGACTGTCACGAGCTGTGACAGGAATAACCACATGCTCGTGACAGTTCATGTAACAACAGAGTACTTAACAATTACCAGCCACCTCGAAGCACTTGCCCCAGCTACGGGGAGACGCCCAAAACCAGACGCCTGACCCTATGATGGTGGCTCCCCGAGGTTAAACACCACCAGCTTGCTTTCCCTAGCGAGGATACCTTACCCTAAGATGGAGGGTCAGCGAGTCTCAATGGAACCTCACTCTAGAGCATTAGCAGGGCAGCAATGATGTCTCTAAGATGGGGAACAACAAATGCTTTCTATTACTCTGAAGATCTGAAGGTAGACCAAGAGGGAGGGAGACCCTGAGGCGCCCCACCTGACTCCAAATTGCACCCGTCCCTCCCATTTTCAGGTATGGTGCTGGGGCACCCCAGAGACACCCTGAGGGGGGGAAAGCAATAACAGCAGGGCCCCAGAAAGGGTCTTAGCAATCCTTGAAAAGGACCTGGATGTGGGGACCCACAGGGGTTTGCACTCCTTGCCTGACTTTAAGATGGCCGCCAGGGGAGACTTTTCACCACGAGGAGCTCTGAACCTGGAGTCTGTCCCTTCCTCCCCTCTCCTCTCATCATCTTTGTCCCAGTGGCCAGCTGGAGAACGTTGCGGAAGGCTCTCCCCAGTAACACCAGGACCGATGCCTCTCCTGACCTTACTTCCCCCCTCCTCCCTACCCCTTACCCCTCTCGAGTCTTGACTTTGGATCACCTCATGTTCCTCTCTCTATTCTAGTGGAACCAGAAATGCATACATGGCTGATTCCCAGTGGAGCTACACCGACAGCTATAGGGGATATTTGCTCCGGCACACCACCATGGCCGTCACCTACCCAGCCGGACTTCTGACATTTGTCTCGTTTCTTCGCCACCTCTGCTTTTGCTCTTAAATTGTTTTCCTGTTGAGACCTAGCTGTTTGGCTGATGCCCGGTGGAGCTACCCGATAGCCAAAGAGGAGATGGACTGTGGACTTACCCCTAGGTCGTCACCTATCCAGTCGGACTTTGGGCAGACCCTCCTTCGTCTCTCCTTTCTATCCAACTCCTACCCCTTTACCCCACCCCCTTACCCTTCTAAACTCCATTTATTTCGTCTTCTACACTCTTGAAATGTTTTTCTAGTAACTGATGTAATGTGTAACTGAAGTAATTGTATAATTTCTATTTCCACACTAAAATGGAAACGGAGGGATGTGAAACGTATCAATACGAATCTGTACTAAATTGTGTTACCTCTGGTGAGGTCTGTATATATGTCCCACTTGGGTAAACAACATCTTGATATCGAGTAAGGCCTCATGTACTGAATAAGTAAATGTTCTCTATTACCATACAGGAAAAAGAAAATCAGACAAGGAGATAACTCTAATATACAAGTATAATGGTTAACAACCATAAGAGTTATGAAAATAATATAACTGTCTAGTAATATCATCTGACCATGTGATTGCACCATGAACTACCCAAGAATAGTTACACCTTGCTTTTCCCCTTATATCCACAGATAGGGTGGCAAGCAATACGATCGGAAGCCGGTGACCCCAAAGAAACGGCAGTTCTGAGGAAGGTGCCACAGTATCTAATGTTCCTCGCATCGAAACGCGTCGACGCACTGTTTATGTAAAATCCAACCAAGGTCTAGTGAACAACTGATACGCACGCATAAGTGGTACTGTTGGATGTCACTCTTTGATCAATTAATGACCTTTGGATCCAACAAATTAGGAGTGGTAAAGATATCAGTTAGCCACATTACAGGGGGTTGTCAATGTTTTTTACTGTGATTTAATGTATTTGGTGCTTATAAAAATCCTTTTTATCTTATATGAATGTGATGCTTAATATTTGATTTGTTTTTGTATATGTATGTAATGAATTGTAGTAAATTGCTATGACTACTTATGTCTTTTGAGAAAACTTTTTCAAAGATCGCTCTTTGAAATTTTAATTTGCCAATTTGTGTATAAATTGTCTTATGTTTTAATTAAAAAGACTGTGAACGTTCGAATTTTAGTGTGGAAATTTAAAATTCTTTTTGTGTAGTTCCCTAAATTTGACGATTGAATGCCTGGTTAGATAGGTATGGTATTAGAAGAAGTCCATACTTAAGTGTGTACCCAGGGATTTCCCTCTGACTAATTTCTGTGGAACCTTATGTAAAGCGCTCTGATACCTCCGGGTCTAGCTAGCGCAATATAAAAAAAAAATTAAAAAAAATTATTTATGGTAGTCTAATTGACATCACCAATGAGATCAGTGGGAGCAGTGCCTGCCTTATGGCCAGACCCTGCCCCAGCCATCAGCCTATTCGAATCAGCTGAACCAGGCCTATGTGCTGAGCAAAGCGGTACCTAGGTTCAATATCCAGGCTCCCTTCCATTGAACTCGCTGAGCACAGCCTGCGGCTAGACACAGCGAACACAGCATGCAGTGCAGGATCTACAAGAGGGTTGGGTGAAATAGACATGTTTCTTATTCGACGGTATGCAGAATAGAAGCACATTTGTACACAGTTCTGGAAAATAAGCTTCCACGGCTCAGAAAAAAAAAAAGACCTACACACTGAGTACTATGTGACATGGCAGTTTTTTATGGTTTACCCTAGCAAAAGGTTGGCCTACGAGAGCAGCATGAGCCACGCACACTGTCGGATTTGTGGGCATTCTGTGTAATTCTCCCAGTAACTCTCTATGTCAGGAAGAAAAATAACACAAGGTTAATAAAGTATGGGTTACATCCATTTCTCAGGTTCACTTGTGGAGAAAATGTCGGTGTTTTTTTCAGCCCAGTTTCCTCCTCATGCAAATTAGACAAACATTGGAAAAGCCAGGAGGTCTGCATGTAATATACTAACTCTTGTAAACAAAAATGCACAAGTGTGCATTTGTGCATGCTTATGTATGGATGAGTGAGCAATTTACTGCATCCAAGGTAAAATGTAAGAAATAGGCAATAGCAAGCTATTAATTACAACTGAATAATAATTATTAATTATACCAACCCAGTTAAAGGACTAAAAGCAACCGAAGCGATGACGAAGACGATGTAGGTGCTTAAAAGCTTGCCACTAAAATATTATGCCCTGCTGGAGATGCTAGAAAGGATATTTCAACATCAGTTTTAATATTTTAAATTAATTTTACACTATGCTAATAGTTACATGAAATAATCCAATAACACATTGATGGAGGACAGAAGCAAACAGGAGTCGGTCAGTGCTTAAATATATTGTTTTTGGGGGTGGGGAGGAAACACGATTCCATACTATTATGAAAAAAAATACCACAGAGAAGCAGCCTCAAGTCTGCAGGATGAACACATGAGGCCTGATTTACAAACTACGATTTAATACTAAATTTACGACTGCTGACAGACTGTAGTTTGGGCGGAGAGTTCCATATATAAAAAGATAGGCTTGTCCTATATTTTTATGTGCGGTGTTCTCCGCCACGCCTGCGGAGTCTCCGGTTTCATAAACTTACTATTAAATCGTAGTATGCGAATACCGAAAAAGAGTAATCTTACGCAAACGTGTAAGATTACCTTTGTGAATCAAGCAGAAGAACGCATCTAAAAGCAATTGTTTACCAAGTAATTGTTTACCTAACGGCCGGTATGATCTGGAAACACGAACGTTGCTCTCTGTGAGAGTGTTTTATGTGAGCATCATAAGCTAGAATCCCTGCAAGAAGAACAACTCAGCTTTATACTTCCTTTAGACAGTATATTGAAAAACGAATATATATATATAATTAAAAGAAAATGCTGCTGCTGATCTGAAAATCTATGTACAGGTAGCAGGGTGTAGTGACCCTCAACACCAGGCTGGAAGCAAAAGAGGAGAAACAAAGGAAGGTGGAGAAAGGAGGTGCAGAGAACACTGGTGAACTGAACAAAGAGGAGGAAAAAAGTGAGGATATGGAAAAAATGTACTTTCTAGTCTTGCGAATAATTGGATTGCATGTCTTGAAAGTGCTTGGAAAGCATACTGGGAAATGAAGCCTTGAGATTTTGTTGACCATTTTAAGTTTGTCATGCATATGCGCTGAATAGGCCGCACACTAAAATGGATGAAAACATCATAGACATACCGATTCCAACATTCTACAAACAAATCACAAAGGTTTACTATAAGTACCATCATCTATAAAAGTGTGTAAATACAATAATAATTATCTGAGGTGATTTATTCGGAATTTTTTCATTGCGGCTTCTTGCACAATAAAAAGCAAACTATTTTCGTTGAACCATAAAGTGTTAAAGTGCCATTAATTACACATTTACAAGAAAGTTTAAGTAATTGTTTGTTTATAACAAGAAATGTGTTGCTTTCAGTATTAGAAGCCTTCTTTTTAAGATGGCGTTTGCATCAATAGCCCAAGCCACTTGCAAAAAACGATGAAGCTCTGACAATGCAACTGAGCAAAGCACTTATTAGGTGAACAGATCCACCAAAACACCCAATAGCATTAGATGAGATATTTGAGCCACCTTATGGCGTGAAAAATGGGAAAGGATATGCTATTCACACCAGACGAAAGAGGCTGTGATCTAGCTAGCAGCTCCTTGTAGGACTGTATACTAAACCGACTGAAAACATTTGTTACATAGCAAACACTTGATGAGATGCGCTGAGAATTTGCTTATTCAGTCCCATTAAATAGGGAGGCCATTTAGAATCTGAAAAAATTGTACCAACTGTCATTAGCTCCTTGTCCTTCTTCCAGTCCAATTCCTTACACATAAGCAGTTCTCATGCTCCAGAATCTCTGAGGTAACAGGAGTGGACTAAGAGACTCATTTTCCTGAGAAGCCAGATCCCAGTGATTGAGAAGGTAATGCATGAGGGGATTGAAATAGAGAAGAGCCCAGGGAAGGGTTTGCAGAGTGGAGGCCATCTCCCTATTACCACACAGTCAAAGATGTGCAGAAACCTGAGGTTGAGATAGAAACTCAAGAGAGATGTTGGATTTGGGTCAATTGTCTCTCAGGAAAAAGGAGCACCATCCCCAAATCCATCCCAAAGAGGACCCTGATGAACTTCAGGGACTGAGAGGGCTGTAGAGAAGACTTCTTCAAGTTGATTGGACCAGCAGACTTGTATCCCCCTCCTCTACTGAGTTAGAAAAGGAAGGAGAAATAATTAGTCAATCATCCAGGTAAAGGTAAACTTGAATTCCTTGAGAATTAAGACAACATATTGGGGAGCCAAGAGTTTCGTAAAAAGCCTTGACGGTGATGCTCTGATGAAAAGCCAAAAAGAAGTACCTGGAATTAGTAATGCCTCATATCCACTGCAAAATGAAAAGACCTCTAATTCACCAGTTGGATTGTAACATGCAGGTACACGTCCATCAGGTCTAGGAATGCCAGGAAGCTTCCCTGATGAACCAACTGAAGTATTGACTGTAAAGTTACCATGTTGAAGTGTTTGTGTGGAATATGCATATTCACTCCCTTTCGATCTAAAACAGGATGCTAGTTGCCTGAGGTTGTCTGCATGAGAAAAAGAATGGAGTAATAACCCATATCCCTTTCCTGTGGAGGAACCTCGATAATCGCTGCCCTCTCCAAATGAAGGTGAATAGCGTCCAGCAAAGCTGCTTGCTTCACGGGGTCCAAGGCAGAGGATTTTCCTTGAAAACCTCAGGTGAGCAAGATGAAAATCCGATCCAGTAACCTGGTGACACTGTCCAAACTGTCCAGGCATCTGATATTGTCCCCCACTGGTGACAGAAGCAGCAACGCCAACCTCCTACCAGAAGGAATGGCTAGTCATTCCTTTGGAGAAGGAATGGTTGAGACAACAAACGACTGAGACCGTGATTTTTCTCCTCCAGGGATCACCCCCCACCACAACTCCTGCCTCAAAAGGGCTGGCTAGAACCTCAAGCCTACGGATGAGCAAAAGCAGGATGATATCCCAAACCTCTCCCCCCAGACCAGGGGTGGTGGGGGAAATTTCAAAGTGGTGGGGCGCAAAGTGATTTGCATACAGCACCGTAGTCAGCGAGCGCAGCGAGCGAGCCCGAACCCCAAAAACCCCAAAAGAGAAGAAAAATCGTGCATTTTCAAGCAAATTTGAGAAAGCAGGAAGGTTAATAAAGCAATTGTGAAAGTGCAGTTAATACATTAATAGATGGCATAACATAGGTAGCTGCTTATTCAGTATAAACACAGAATGACCATGCAAGATTCTACAGCATATTCTAAAGCAGAACAAAACAAGTGGAACTACCCCTCCCTTAAACCATACAAAAGAGGATGAATGAACTAGTCAAATAGTGTCCACGAGGACACTTAATGAAGCACACCGATGTTACGAGAAACCTGGAGCCACTACCAAAATGAAACTAGCCGGTGAATGAAAACAAAAAACAAGGAGGAGGGGCCATCACATGCTGTACAGTGTGATGGTCAAACAAAACGTTCTCTGAGTGAAATCGCCTGGGGGTGAATTAAGCAGCAAAGGAGGGGCATTTACACAAATGCAACAGTAACAATTAAGCATTTCTGAATGCCACAGATCGTAACCAATGGCTGGAGGGGGGTGTGCCAAACCCCACAGAAGAGATATAACAGGTTGATCGAAGCTCGACTTAAAAATGGTGAGCGAGATAGAAGCACCTGGGAAGAATGGATAAGCAGCGGGTGAGACTGAGCAGATAGAGGGCAGGAGCCAATGATTGTGTGTGAGTTTCTACCTTGAAGGATGCCTACATCCGTGAAGTGCCATTGACAGATGTCAACACTGATGGAAAATCCTGGTAGCCAATGCCAAAAGTTCACTCAACCACATCAGCCAATGAATGAAATTGGCTGTTCAAAAACCCCTGCCTGTCTATGTATGTTTTATGTTGTGTTCTGTATTGTGTGTTGTGTCTGACAATATCTCTTACCATACAGCTAAAGCTACGTCTAAGTACCACTTGAGGCCCGGGGAGATAAGATAACATGATAGGCTTTCTCTTCCTCACTTAATGGATCTGTTCTCTGCAGTGTGCAAGAAGTCCTGATGTACACTGCCTACAAGTTGGCATTGCTGTTCAATACCTCTGACTGCGCAATACCTCATTCACTGCACAAAATGTGTGCAATACAGTCGACTGTGCGCTAACTTGCTCAGTACCTTTGAATGGGCACTGCTATGTGTAAGAGGCCGTGACGCCTGCCTCTGCACAAGCTCTTTAGTATTGAACGGCTCAAACAATGAGAGCAGGTATATATCACCCACTCATGACAGGCATATCTCATTCATTTATAGCAGGCGTATCTCACCCATTCTTAACAGGCATTTCCCATTCATTCAAGAAGGCATATCTCACCCACTCGTAGAAGGCATATCTCGCCCACTCGTAGCCAATATATCTCACCCACTCATAACAGGCATATCTCATTCACTCATAACAGGCATATCTCACCCACTCATGGCAGGCATATCTCACCCACTCATAGCAGGCATATGCCACCCACTCATAGCAGCCATATCTCACCCACCCACAGCATTGAATACACATTTCACCCACTCATAGCAGCCATATGTCACCCGTTCATAACAGACACCTCACGCATTCATCGCTGTCACATCTCACCCACTTATAGTAGGCACATCTAACCGACTCATAGCAGCCATATGTTAATATTTTTTCCTGAGGCACAGCCGGGAAAAGCCAGGAGTGTATTACTGCGTTTTTAAAATTGACTACTAATTTTAAACTCTTGTGTGTGTTTATTAAAATTGATTGCTGCTTACCCCACGTAATTTTCACTCCCTCCCGCACTGCCACCGCAAACCCTGCAGCCGACTAGGAGCTGCTCAGGGATTCACGCGGGCGCCATTTCTCGACCCGTTTGGTGGTGACGGTCTAGTTGTTTTTTAGACGCCCGCCCTCCAGACACGCTGACGTTATTTATATCGCGCTAAACCCTCGCGCGTCAGCTAGATTGTTAATATTTTTCCTGAGGCACAGCTGGGAAAAGCCAGGAGTGTATTACTGCGTTTTTAAAATTGACTACTAATTTTAAACTCTTGTGTGTCTTTATTAAAATTTATTGCTGCTTACCCCACGTAATTTTCACTCCCTGCCGCACTGCCACCGCTAACCCTGCAGCAGACTAGGAGCTGCTCAGGGATTCATGCGGGCGACATTTCTCGACCAGCTTGGTGGTGACGGTCTAGTTGTTTTTTAGACGCCCGCCCCCCTCTCCCCTCTATTTATGGCCACCATTAAACGTCCGCGTAGTGGGCGCGCCAAAGGCAAGCCCGTCTACGCCCGTCATCGCCAGGATATCGCCTCTCGCCAGTCCCCCTGGCCGAGTGCCACTGGAGCCTATTGTCTACGACAGAGAGGTACTTCTAACTATGAACTCTGGTAGGGAGTTGTGTGGGACATTGTTAAACCAACTGGGGATGTCAGGTTTGACCTGTACCATATGTAATTTTGCTGCCCCAGTACCGGATCGAGTGAGAGCCATTAGGGGATTGGAGACTTACACTCAGGTTACTGTATTTCAATTAAACGTCAGATCACTTGCCAAGCACCATCTGGAAGTACATACACTTATTGAGGAAGAATCTCCTGATGTATTTTTTATCTGCGAACCGTGGCTACGAGATGAGGACATGATAGGCATAGTGAACCTCACACTCCCCGCAGGATATCTGATCGAGACACTTAATAGGAATACCAGAGGCGGTGGTATCGCAGTAATTTTCAAAGCTCAATACCCCTGCTCTTTTGTCAAGGAAGATCTATGTGGTAGTGAATGTGCCCGCTTTAAGATTGCTATTAGTGCACAATTCACACTCTCGGGTCTGTATATCTACTGACCACCGGGGCCTGCTTTGAAGTTCATTGAGGCTTTGTTGGAAGTTGCTAACCCGCTAGTGGTGGGATCCGCCAACTTTACAATTCTGGGGGATTTGAATCTCCATTTTGATCAAACCCAGGATCCAACTATTTGTAATCTCCTGGCGGACCTGGCCGCTCTCCAGTTAGATCTATTGATTAATAAGGCCAAGCATCTGGCTGGGCATAACCTGGACCCAGTGTTCTCGAACTTTTCACAAATGAAAGGGGAGGTGCCTAAGCCTATGGGCTGGACTGACCACTTCCTGGTCAAAGTCAACATGGATATCCCTGAGCCTTTCTCGGCGGAGGAGGTGAACAGGGTCCAAAAAAGGCCCTGGCATAAACTCAAACTGGAGGATTTCCATGCCTCCTTAGGGACACTCTCCCTGGAAGACTTAGTTGATCCGGAGGCGGCGTACACTGCCTTTTGTGACTGGATTGTGAAAGGTCTAGATGTGCTTATTCCAGTCAAATGGACTAAGGGGCACAGGTCCATCTCAAACCCATGGTACAATGAAGCCCTGAGAGCTTTAAGGAAGCAATGTAAGAGAGCCGAGCGCTCTTGGAGAAGGGACTACAAAGAGGAAGATAAAGTAACCTATCTGGCAAAAATGAAGATATATCATAAAGCGATTTGCACTGCGCGTGCTGCTTTCTATGCAGAGGAAATAAAAACCAGCTCGAATCCCACTAAATGCATCTTTAATATCGTGCAAGAGTTAAAGAACTCTAGATGCAGGATATCTAAGATATCCTCTGCACAGCAATGCGAAGAACTAGCCATCTTTTTTATCGAAAAGGTGAAAAGTATCTATAAGACCTTCTCGCTGCACCCTCCTGGTCTACACGATCTTGCTGACATCAGGGCTGGTGATACCATTCTAACATCTATCCCAGAGATTTCTGAAGAAGAGCTAGTCAAACTTTGCAGGAAAGTGAAAGCGGGCTCGCCATCGGACACTATGAGGCCGGCGCAATTTATGGAGTCCCTGGCGCACCTTCAACAGCCGATCGGTGCAATACTCAACCTGTCCTTTTCCACAGCCATAGTTCCTAAGGCCTGAAAACAGGCACAGGTTACCCCCATCATTAAGAAACCTTCACTAGATCCCTCCAAACCCGAAAACTTTAGGCCAATTTCCCTTCTCCCGTGGATGGCCAAGATTGCTGAGGCGCATGTCAATAATGTTCTCTCTGAGTACATGAGCCACAATAATATTCTGGATCCGTCGCAAAATGGATTCAGGCCTGGCCATAGTACTGAGTCCGCCCTTCTCGCCTCTACTGAACACTTAAGGTTGATCCTTGATGCCGGTCAGAGTGCAGCGCTGATTCTGTTAGATCTCAGCGCTGCCTTTGATACGGTCTCACATGAGATCCTTCTGCACCGACTGGAGGCGGTAGGGATCACGGGAGCTGCCTTACAGTGGTTTCGATCTTTCCTAGAGGAGAGATCCTTTTGGGTCTCGGCACCACCATACATCTATCAGTCTCACTCTATCGGCCAGGGAGTTCCGCAAGGCTCTGCACTTAGTCCATCTTTGTTTAATCTGTATGTGCAACCCCTGGCTGTCGTGGCGAAAGAGTGGGACCTTGAGCTGGTATCATATGCGGATGATACCCAGCTGGTTATCACTCTAACTGAAGGGCCATCGGCGTCTGCTACGAGGTTTAGAGATGGTATGGCAGCAGTCGCCCAGTGGATGGCTGAGAACTGCTTGCAGCTTAATGCTAGCAAAACAGAGGTTCTGCTGGCAGGGAAAAGCACCGCCCTCTGGAACGAACACTGGTGGCCGGCATCGCTGGGCACTATACCAACGCCCAAGCCCCTAGTGAAGAACTTGGGAGTATGGATGGATTCCTCGCTCAGCTTTCAGTCCCACACAAAGAGAGTGGCAGCTACTTGTGTGGGCTTGCTGAGAGGTCTAAAATCAATCCTGAAGTACTTTGAGCCAACAGTTCACCAGCTTATAGTTCAAGCCACGATCATCTCTCGCTTGGACTATGCTAGAGTGTTGCTCCTAGGTGCGAATAAAGCCGAGATCTTGCGACTCCAACGGGTCCAAAATCTGGCAGCAAGAACTCTGATCGGGCTCCCTCGCAGATGCTCTGCCAGAGCTACGATTGGAAGACTACATTGGCTTCCGATTGCTTCCCGGATCAAATTCAAAGCCCTCGTCATGGCATTCAAAATCCTTAAAACCGGGAGACCGGTTTTACTGCGCCCATTGTTGACTGCCCCCCCGGAGCTTGCGCTCATTGGGGCAACACTTGGTGGAGGTACCACATACCAAACTATGCCGTATGGGTGGTAGCTCCTTCCGGTTGTTAGCGGCCAAATTATGGAACTCTCTGCCGGTCCACATCCGTGGAATGGAGAATTTGTTGGCTTTCTGGAAAGCCATCAAGTCCATCCTTTTCTCACTTCCATAGGCTTCTGTATTTGCCTGACTGTCCATGAGTATTTGTTTTCTCTGATCTAGCAGCGCCGGGACGCCTTTTTGCTGGGGCAGCTGTTGCGCTTTACCAAATTCATAAAATAACATAACATAACATATGTCACCCATTCATAACAGACACCTCACGCATTCAACGCTGTCACATCTCCCTCTGAACTATGTGCTATCTCTGTATCCTTCTACCAAAAGGCCTACTGTTACGAACTTCTCCTCCCCCAACATTGTCTTGAGGACTGCCTTTATGTGTTACGTATCTTTTTGCTCACCATGCCTTTCCTCTTACTGTAAAGCGCTCTGCTACCTTCGGCTCTTGTTAGCGCTATAGAAAACTTCTAAATAAATAAAATAAAACATCTCAACCACTCGTAGCAGGCACATCTGACCCACCCACATCATAGGTGGAGAAGTGTGGCTCACTGGTTAGAGGAGGCAGACCTGGAAGCAGAGGTCAGCCCGGGACCAGGGTTCAATTCCCGGCTCGGCGGGGTCTTGAGTCCTAAAATGTCCATGGACTCGACAATTCTCGCTCCAGTGCCTACTCGATTCACGGGTTCACACTCTGCGACTCTGGTCAATAGCTTGCTTAATCTCCACAACGGCCCCTCGCGGCGGGATGCCTGGCTTTCACCTTGCGGATACCCTGCTGGGGTTATCTCACAGGGGAATACCAGGACGGGTTCCCTAAGCAAGCGCTTAGAAACCGCTTGGTGATTTGCGCTATATAAATTCCTGTAGATTTACATTTACATATAGCAGACACATTTCACCCACTCACAGCAGCCATATGCCACCCATTCATAACAGACACCTCACGCATTCATCACTGTCACATCTCAACCACTCATAGCAGTCACATCTCACCCACCCATAGCATAGCAGACACATCTCGCTCACTAAAGCAGCCATACGTTACCCATTAATAAGAGACACCTCACTCACTTATGCCAGGCACATTTCAATCACTCAACGCAGGCACAGCTCACCCACTCATAGCAGGTATATCTCACCCTCTAATAGCAGGCATATCTCACACGCTCATAGCAGTCACACCTCACCCAGACACCGTCCGCCTCTGCACTAACAATCCCTTTAATACCCATGCGTCACCCACCACCAGAGCGACATGCCTCACCGTGCCACTGCCGGCCTCGAGGAGACATTAGCTCCACTCGCTGTAACATTCATTATAACATTCATTGTAACTAACAGTCATTGAGCCCCTCCTGCCCGAAGTCGCGGCTGCCTCTGGTCTCTACCCTCACACTCTGACCCTTCCGCTCAGGATCTCTCAATCCGCACAGATCTCACCCGCATCCAGCAGTCTAAAGCCCAGAGTGTCCTTGGCAGCGGTCTCACCTTCTGACACCCCCAAACTCTCCCCCCCCACACACACACACACAGGGCACTCTCCAAAACCGGTGCACTAACACGGGGCACAACCTGAGGCTATAGAGTAAAAACATGAAAGGGCCGACTCCACCTTTCTTATAAAATCACTCAAACTCTACAATCCATTTAACTAAAAATACAAAATTTACAAGAATAGTTCTAAATTCTAAGAAAACACATTTCAGTTACACTTATTTGTAAAACAGTGAAACCAAAAATCACTAGTCAGGTTATTATCCGATCCTGATTTCCCCTCTCCTGGGGCCTGAATGTCACTTTCATTCTGCACAGTTTTAAATCATGTTTTAGGAATGAACGCTCAGGGCGGGGGGGGGGGCTCTGATGCTCGCAGGGAAGAGGGACAAGGCCTTACCGTAGAAAGAAGGTGCTGCTGTTTGCAAGAAGCCCAGTGCTAGCAGCAACCGGAGGGCAGCTCTCAGGGGACCCATGGCTGAAAGACAAGAAGGGACAGAGTTAGAGACGGCCTGCCCGATCCCCCACCTACCCCCGGCAGCCCCCAGCATCAACATGCACAGAAAGTGCTCTGGAAGAGTGGGGCGCTCGGTCCCCAGCACCCCAAGCATCCCCGCCTCCCAGCAGCTCCATCTGACCCCAGTGCCTGGCAGGGCTCGCACTGCAGGGGGGGGGGGGGGGGCAAGGCTGCTTTCCATTAAAGGTCGTGACCTCCCGTGACGCAGGCTACCTGACGTCACTTGTGGCCTGTGATGGGCGTTAAAGAGGGTGAACAGGGCCTGGTTCCATCAGCTGGGGGAAGCCTGGCCCCCGGGGGTACACACAGGGGCTGGCATGCTGCACCCAGGGTTACAGAAGAAAACGTAATTCAGTGCCAGTCACAGGGCGAGTGCGGGCCTCGGTCACCGTGACCAGCCCCACAGAGATGCTGTGCCAGCCTGGTACAGCCCTGGCACAGGGCCAATGCGCCTTGCACCGGTGCTGGAGTTGCATTCAGCGCTGTACAGAAATATGTCTATACCAGAGCGCTACATCTCTCGTGTCTATGTCCTCTCTCGGACAGTGAATCTCTTACCCCCGCTGCTCTCGCTCAGACAGGGCGAACCTCTTACCTGCTGGAAGGGTGACTATACGGTGTGTGGCCTCTCAGCTGCTGTGCTCCCTGACCGGCGCCGTGCAGAGACAACGATCCCCTTGGTTTTTATAGACCCAGTGACTCGTGACTCGGGGAAGTGACCCCCGCAGTCATCCCAATCCACTTTCCCGTGTCTCCGGGGGTCTTGCACAATGACGAGGCTCCTCGCCCGTATCCCCCCGTATCTCCCCCCATGAAACCGTGAACGAGAGAAAGAGGAACACACTGACAACGCTCAGTGACACAATCACGACACGTGTGTGAACACACACTGCAGAAGCTGACTGAACACACCCGCGCTGACGAGGTGGGCCCAGCACACGCTGCATCTTAACCTCACAGGAGTCCACCCCCACGCGCGGCATCCAATGATGGATGCTGCGTGGTGGACCAGCCAATCCTGGCGCTGCATGCAGCACCAGGATTGGCTAGGGGGGCACATTTGCTGCTCGCCCTGTCGCCTTTTGTAAACCCGGGCTGTGGCAGGCGAACAAGTACCCCTGGGTCCCGCTGGGGAACTTACAGTGCGCATGCTTGAGATAGTTGCCAACTATCCAAAGCAAGCGCACTGTAAGTTCCCCAGCGGGACTGCGCACTACGGTCTGCTGCAGCCTGAGTGTGTGGACTGTCACTCAAGCTGCAGCAGGCCACCCCCCTTGCGCAATTCCCGGCGGCTTATTGTTGCAATGTAATGTATTTTATTTAGATATAATTGCGGCCGGCGGCCGCGATACGGGTCCATGTGGCTGGTGGGGCTATGCCCCTACGCCCCAATGGACGCACCGCGGCTGCCCCGGACTTATGAGAGCAACCAGCTTCCTATGACGGCCTTATCATTTCCACAAGTTGGGGCCCAAAAACCTTAGAATTCTTGAAAGGCAAATTCAAAAGGACAGACTTTTGCAAAGCATCAGTCTTCCATGCCCACATCCATATGTGGTGATGCACAACAAAATGAGCCCCTGATACTGCTGCAGCCAAACACAAATTATTGAAAGATATGTTGGACAAGTAGCGAACTTGGAGCTCCATCAAAGCCAGCAGGGAGGTCGTATCCACCCCCTCACTCATCTGTTGTGCCAGAGCATTACAATCCTTCAATAGGGATTGGACCATGCAATTAGTACAGGCCACTGCTTTGATTGAGATACTGGAAGCCCCATTCACTGCCCCTCCACCTTCTTAACCACAGGGTCTTAGAGAAAGGGGTTATCCAAAAGCACCATGCCTTGTGAGGATAGACCAGCCATCAGGTCATCTACATTGACAGAATGTGAGTATTATTCAGGAAAACCCTCCAACGCATAACGCTTGCTCAGAAACAGAGGGAATGCAGATGTATCAATGTCCCTTCATTCATGTGAAAGTACTTTGCAGACCGCACTGTGCAACGACAAAGAGCCTGGCTCACGGAGCTGGTATTGAGTAAAAAATCTCCCTCAATCTCAGGAGAACAGGAGTAGGAAATCCCAGATTGCCCCTGACATGGGTGATGAGATTAGAGAGCTCAGTCTTCTGTACAAATCTGCTCTGCCCTGCCTTCCTTCTCATCTGGATAATCTAGGTCCTCCATGAGATTAAGCCTTGGCATCTTTGCAGTAGGCCCTTATGACTGCCTGGCCCTGAATGCTGAATCTACAGCCTGATCAATCAAGAGTCACAGCGGATCCACAGAAGGAACCCCTGCAGAGCTACACAAAGCAGCCAACTCCATTCACCACAAATGCCAACACACGTTTTCTGCATTGGTCCGTTTCTAAGTGAACCAAATCTCATTGCTCCGACATCTCACAGGAGCTGCCGACATGCACAAAGTGCCTTAGCAGAAAAAGGCAGCCACACGAGCACAGAAGCTCACGCCGAAGACAAATGTCTCACTAAGAAACAGTGGTAGAGGAGCTCATCTGCAGCGTACCCAGCAATGAAAACAACACTGCTCTAGGCCCTGTTGACTGTTGGTATGTTTGGGGTTAGAGTGACAGATGTTTCAGGGTGGAAGTCTGGGGTGAAACTGTTCTGGTTGTTTTGTTTGTTTTGTTTATTCTTTTAAGTTTGACCACCTATCTCACTGACACGTCTCTTAATTACCACGCACACAAGTCTGAGTATACTGTCCAACACTTTCTTCTCATGAATAAATCTCACTGGTCCCCTCAGCGTTAACATGTAAGGTTGACACCGGTATTGTCTTTTCAGCCTGCTGACACAAGTTAAGCTTCTTTCTTGGAACGTTAACGGCAAGCTGGATTGTATTAAGCGATCAGCCGTTTTTAGATACACAAAAAGACTCCATCCTGATGTGCTTATGCTTCAGGAAACCTATCTGATGGGCATCCACTGTCTCCTGGGTCACTTCAGCTATGATAGAGTGTTACATGCTGGGTTTTCCTGGGTGGCTCCAGAAGAGTTGCCATCCTACCACACAAGGTGTTCCCGTTGGTAGTTGTGACCTCTCATGTAGACCCCCAGTGTCAATATGCTGGGGGAAACATCCTTTACACCGCGGATGTTTCAACGCGGTGCTGTTACGACGCGTCCTTTACAACGCAAGTCGTAACCGCGACTTGCGCTGGAGGGCGCTACAGGATTAAGAATAGTTTATTTACTATTCCAACACCTTCCCTAGTATCCACGGGGACTGGTGTTAGAATAGTAAATTAAACTATTCTCGATCCGCGTCCCCCCAACGCAAGTCGTTGTCACGACTTGCGTTGTAAAAAACGCGTTGTAACAGCACGCGTTGTGATGGTACGCGTCGTATCGTCATACATCCTATGCTGGTATTGGAGGTTACTGAAATGTAGACATTATAATTTCTTATCTGTCTATGTCCCTCAGCAGCAGTTGCAATCCACGCTGCAAAGCCTACGGGCCTTCTGCTGACCCTTCCTTATTGGGTCACACTGATAGGGGTGATTTTAATGCTCTTCAGAACCCTGTGCATGACCCCCATGGACATCCCAGACCAGGGTGTCAAGATCATAGAATTTGAAGAGAGCTATACTAGATTTTAATTAGGCTAATGAAAATGTTTTAATAAAAATTGCCAAGCTTAAATAATCCTCATTAAAATCTACGTTGGATGAGCAAGCATTGTATCTTGATACTCTTAAAAAAATATTTTTATATGGAAATGTTTGTGGATAAGGTATATTTTCCACATAAGATCACTTCCCTGAAGAAAGTTTCTCCAAATATTATTGCCATGCTTAAGGAGAGAAATAGGCTAATTAGGAGACAATTCTTACTCTTTTGTGAGGCAAGGAGAAAGTTAATTAGTCTCGTAAAAAGGAAAAGAAGAAGAGTGAAGAGGTTCTAAAAAATTGAGAACATAATCAGGACTATGTTGAATTTAGGGAAGCAGTTCATGCTGAATATATCCGAAGTTAATTGTTGACTGCTGTGGCAATAGAGTAAAACCTAAACATATCCCATAAATTATGAGGACTGGCTTAAATATATTTCAGAGCTTTACGCTTCGACTCCCTCTTTCCCATTGATAGTTTCTAACTCCATGTACTGTCCTCCATCGACAAATCAATTCTAAAGTTTATACTGGATGCAAGAACCTCAAGTGCCTATACGAGATTCCTATATATGTAATAAAGAGGAAAACGGCTCTTTGGTTGATTTTTTTATTTCCATTTTCCAGTATTACTATCAACATCATATTATTCCAAAACCTTAGTCTGGGGGCATAATTATTTCTCTTCATAGAAAGAATCCGCAGAACCATTACAGGCAGATTACCGTGTTAGAGTTGGTTGCTAAACTCTTTACTGAAAGTATATTGGATGATCTCAAGTGTTGGGTAGATAACGAAAAAAGAAATCCCATAGAGTAAGCAGGCTTCATAGAAAACTGTTGTATATTAGAAAATATTGTTATGTTGTAACAGATTGTCCTCTAGAATTCTTACGAACAATGGAGCTATCTGTTTGTCCCATTACAGTTGTCTTTATCTATTTATGACATAACCCCGGCCCTTTATGAATATAAGGGAAATACTCTGAGAATTGAGGGGTAAAATTTGTCTGGTCTTCCATATGCAGATGACATTGTTATCTTAGACTTACCCTCCAAAAAGCCTACATAATCGCTTGTTGTCTTTCTGACAGTGTGCTGAAATGAATTTCGTAAAAATGAATTTTCAAAAGTAAGGCCTTGATTTTTGAAGGGTAATAGATTTCGGATGAAAATTAATTTTAAATGGAATATGGGCAAAGAGGTCTCATAAATTGTGAAAATGTACCCATACTTAGGGAACTTTTTTCAGGTATTGTGAATCAGATGAATCACATTGAGCATATTTAAAAAGCAAGGCTATAACTCATGCAAATGGACTAAGGGCATTTTATACCGCCCTAGGCCGAAGGCATTTTGCTCATTTGTTATTGGTGTATTGTTTAAAAATGCTTTCGACTTCACTGTATGCCTTTTAAATAGTTCATTATACAATGTAAAGTTTTGTGAATAAGATTTAGGGGCTGATTGCGATATCAGATGAAGTTTCCTCCACCCAACATCGTCTCGGTCATGGTACCGGCCGACACCCGGTCGTCGGTCCCGACCGACTAATTAGGATGCGACTGAACACTGTTCGGCTGCATTCCTATAATTTAAAATGGGAACATGCATTTCATCTGTAAACCGGCTTGAATGCTTGCTCCCATTGTAAAAGAGGAGGTGCAATTCATCCCTGCACCCTGTGGCAGTGACATCTCAAGGTGTCTGCCATGAGGTGCAGAAATATACAGCGGGGCACAATAGGTGCCCCCTTGGCCTCCAACTAGAGGCCGGGCACCCAAGGTGGCCTGCTAGAGGCCCCCAAAGTTGAGTTCCTACAACCTTTCTGTGCCAGAAAGGCTGACACGAAATGGCTGCCAAAACCCGATATCGTAATCCCAAGGGCAGGAAGAGCCGCCCTTGTGATTACTGGTCGCATTCTGACTGGCGGACGGGCTCGCCGAGCCCATCGGAAGCCAGTCGAAATGACCGTTCAGCATATTATGATGCGGTCGAAAAGGCTCCGACCGACGGTTCGAGCCTTTTCGGACCACATCGCAATCGACCCCTTAGAGTAAGATATTCAGGAAACTTTGTAATTCAAATTCAATTGGCACTATTTTGGTCTATTAGACTAGAATGCGGCCCACTTATCGCGTTTTTGCTGGCTCTCCCTGCACTGCCAAGATGTGGACATCCTCTATTGCATAGCACTGAGAACACATTAAGGAACTTAATGTATGTAGATATTTTTCATTTTAAGAAGGTCAACTGTGTGCTTTATAGGAATGTTAATTTTGCTCTGCAGCAGTTTGAGAAACAGGAGGATGCTCTCCTGAATATGTCCTTACTGCAGCATAAGTAATTTTAGTCCAATTTTTCCTTAAGCTGGAATCTCGATAATGGCGTTCATCACCCTTTTAAGTTATTAAGAATGAATATACTGTCTTGAAGTTTCCACAAATCAGTCGGAACTGTGTGCACCCTACTAATAAAAAGGAATCACTACTGGGTATACTGGGTAGCTACTACTTCACCTTCCTGGATCCCTGCTTTATCCAGAAAAATACTTTATATAAGAACTCCCAACTCTGGTTGAGTCAGCCCTGGTGGTATCATCCTACCAGGGTGTGGATAAGTGCCGACGATTAAGCATGCCACTATTTAGTGTGTGAGGTGTCTACTCCAAAATCTTTTCAATGTTTTAGTATGGCCTTCAAGTGTTTTCTCTTTATGTTTTCTTTTTTTTCTTTATTATCCTAGTTGTCATGTTGTATAAGGTGAAGTCTACAAGTAACAGACTTATACTTTTGTTTCACTGATGAAACAAAGCATGGAAGAAATGTATTTATGTAAGTGTTATAGGACAACTTCCGTAAGTCAGGTATGATAGACTGAAGGTGTCTGAGCTGATAAGTGGCAAAGTTTGCAATCACTGCGTGTTGAGACTGTAACATAAGTTTATGTAAAGTCCGGTTGGTTTCTTAGCTAAAGCATCATGATCTCATTTAATTGTATTGGCCAAAGAGTTGTGGCAAATGAAGAAGTGTTTGAGGCAACAAATGTCCCATTATCCACCAACTTCTTAATTTGGAAATCTCAATCACAAGGCAAATCATATAAGTAAGAATAGTTGTTTTGTGATGCTGAAAAAGTGTGCATGTCTGAGAGTGTGATAAGTCTTTAGACTGTAATTAAATGAATTGTATCTTTTTAAAATATGAAATAACATGGATGCATGCATGTAGGAAATAGTAATATAGTTTTGATTCCTAAAATATGCCAAGATTATGTTCTCCGTGTATTGCCAAGAACAATAGTGACAGTCCGCAATGTATAACCAGTTGTTACTTAGGAATCAATGAATGTAAATGACTATACAGCTCCATGTTGCAAAACATTATTCACCTCTTACTAAAAATTAGTGTCTGAGCCATTCTTAAAGCTTTTGCATAGATATGGAAAGATTTCATTGAATGACTATATACTGTTTGCATGCAGAAACGAACAGTTGGTTATAATTGTAAATCACATGTAAGTAATTCAAATGATAGGCGTACCAACCGCCATTGTAGTGGTAAGAAATATGATTTTGTAATTATCTGCATGGAGATAGGGGTTATCATCACCAAGAAATACATATGCTTTTAGATCAGATATCATTGTTACATTAGCATCAAATTTACAGAGGCTTGCATCGAGTTCTAGCGAGACAACGTCATGGTGTCATCTGAAAAGGGACAACAAATGCGTGGTACTTGCGTAGACTCTGTAGGTCCCAGACGCTCGTGGACTATTATAATCCAGAGTGTACAAACAAGGTGTTGTCCAATAACCACCAAAGAATGTAGACGTAATAAATCTACTTGTGTAGTATAGTTATTGGGCATCAATCACTATTATTCAACCAATCTATGGAATTAGCACAGTAGAGGGGCTTAATGCACTTATTTTCCTGTTAAAAAAATATTAAGTTTATAAAATACCTCATGAGTGCATCTTTTCTTAGAAGTATTTTTTTTCTGGGGAATGAGTTCTTTTAAAATAATGAACGTTTATATTTGTTTGTTTGTTTTTTACAGGATTCTGCTGGTGGTTGGAGTAATAGTTCGATTTCACACACATTAACTTTGCTTTGTTTTCAGCTAGTCTCACTCTTGCCTAAACATATATCACCATTCTAATAATCTGCCATTAGCATTTAAAAACCTTTATTTGCTCTCTATCAATTGTACAAGAACACCAAAGATTCGAAATCGAATCATGATTACTAAACCCGAGCTTCTTTTGACTTGTGTTGACATCATTGCTTGATCCAAAATGTAACACAGCTGGTTCAGTGTGCTTAGTTGCATAACGTGATCCATTGATTATTTCTGGGTTGCATTCTAACATGCTCTCCTTTCTTTCAAAACACGGAGTGCAATTTCTTAGTCCTTGTGTATGAATTGTCAACATGCCTCGGCCATTAGATTGATTCATTGGTCTCATCACAACTTAGGTACAAGGAGTGGATTACTCCTGCAAGCCATGCCTGAATTAATTGCCCCACTAATGTGATGTAACAGCATTGTTGTGGATTGCTAAGCACTTAGGAGCTTATTTACAAGGCCCTTGCTCCACTTTTGCGTCATTTTTAACATGGGAAAAGTGACGCGAAAGTGGCGCAAGGGCCTTGTACATCTGCCCCTTACTAGCAAATGGGCAAGTTTTATGGACCACTGATTTGAGGGCCAGCAGGTGCACGAACACATCCCTGAATCTTAGTAGAGGATGCTAATGCTCAGCTGCCAGGTATCTGTTGAGCCCTACACTGCTTTTGTTTTTTGCTGTCAGCGTTGTAAGCAATGTTCCCTCTAATTTTTTTCCTCTGTGTGCGGCAGTATAAGGTCTCAGTGCGCTGCAATAGAGGCTATGTGCGCCGGGAACCAAACTGCATATGTGGGTGCAGCGTCAAATATCAGTCCAAACCTTTGCTTAAAAAAGTGAAAAGAGAATGCATTTCCACACCTGTAGCGCCACATGAAATGTCTTAAGGCAGGTTTTCAATTTAGATACACACGCAATGACATGAATTGGTTACACAGGGGAGTACACTTTGGGTTTAGAACAGCACAGGACTCCACTGGTGGTATCAAAATTAGATTTTGCTGAAGATCCTCAGCTCAAGGACTGTTCAAAGGGTGGGGAATGTTGGGAGCCTATACAGGATCACATATATACACAATTACATAACATATTTACAATTAGACGTGTAAGCTATGGAGTAATGTCTGGATATTCCGCCTGAGATAGTTTGTCCCCAGTCCAAAAACGAGTCCCCTACAGCAAGTCATCGTAACAACTTCTGGGTTAAAGTAACTTGTTGTAAAGTCGCAGTCGGGGTAGTGAATGCTTTGCAAAGGCTGGTCGTTGTTGAGACTGCGAGGTAAAGGAGGTTTCCCGTGAGTGATAGTTCTGCTGGAGAGAGATGTTTGTCTGGTTGCAGTTTTGACTCATCATAAAGTAGTACGGAGGGTTAATATGCCTGTTACAAAAATGTGTACCATACGCATAACAGAAGTTACAATTATGATATAGGACAGTGACCTATGAAATGTCAAAGAGCTGCTTGCAAACTGCATTGTATAGGTTAAAGAGTTATTTTTTTCCCCTTATCTTTCACTATACTAATGATGGTAAAAAGGGTTTGTATGGGTTGAAATACATTCTTATTAGTAAAGACAACAATATGTGTGGTCTTTATTTTCCTAATTATGTTTAACCCCTTGAACGCTCATGACGCATGAGCCACGGTGCTCGTGTGCTCATGTTGAGCTAAGCTCGTCATGACCGTTAGAACGCTCGCACGCTGGGGACATTCCCCTGCTGTGCGAACATTCTACACAAATGGGTGTGGTCATGAAGAGCTCAGCTTGTCATGAGCACACGAGCACCGTGGCTCATGATGAGCTGAGCTCGTCATGAGCACCGGGGCACTGTGTGCGCCCCCCAGCACAGCGGGGAAATACTCCCCGCATACAAGGGGTTAATGAAGGGCCATCAAATGTATTTCCGTTGATGTCTTCTGGTTGTGGCAGATTTAATGTTACTCGGTCGCTAAATGCAGACTGATGTTCATTAATTAGCTCTTCTTGGGTTAATTGCTCAGATGAATCTGAGATTTAAGTAGCAGATAGCTCATGCCCCACAGGATCATCAACCAGATTGATGGTCTTAACTATCCATTGCCTGTACTAGATATATATATGGTTTGCTAGTAAAATTGAGCGCAGCCAGGAGTTCTCCGCTTCCTCTACGGAGTCAATGATGAGTTGTTTGTATGCGGATAGTGCTTGTTTGGGTGAGGTCTTGGCATTGAATAAGAATAGCTTGGTACCTGAACCTGGGCCTGTATCATGATAACTTTATCCACTGACATTTCACTGTTTCCAGGTGCTGTTACTTTTAAATTCATAGATGGACTTATGCTGGACCGTTGATCTGGATTCAATAGTGAATCTGACTTTTGAGGAATGAGTGGATTGGCAGTTCTGCAATATTTTCTGTCGTTGAATAAATGACTGCTGCTGAGTCTCTTAAAAACATAAATTTACAGTAATGGTTCATTTTCCCAAATGTCTGTATTAGCGGTATCAATGGATTGCTATGGCCTTCACTTGCTATAGTCGTGTTATCTGGCACAATGTCTGTCTGGGGTTTCCAAGCGATCTTTTTTTGATTCAATCATTTCTGCGCAGTCTGTTGTCCGGTCTTACTGGATTTCATTTTTCCTGTAGATTCCTTGGTTCCCTTGATTAGTTATGGGTTTTGTTAATGCTTGCTAAAAAAACAATGTTGAAACGAAAGCCATGGAGGGAAATCCCCTCGGCCAAAAACCCACAGGCGTCCAGGTAACAGATGCGTCTCCATATGTAACAAGATACTGTTGAAAGAAATAAACAAGCTACTATGGAGAGTCAACCGCTGATGGGTTACTTGGGCCAGTTGCTTAGGACCTATGGTAAGTCAAGCCCTAGGAAAATCAGAAGTAAAAGAGCTCAACTCCCACGGGTGGACCCAGTAGTCCTCTGAAAGGGGTTCTGAAAAAAAGTTCATGCTATACCAGTCTGTAATTTTGATAATGTGGTTCAATTTGTTATACCATTCCTTAGGCACTTATTAGAGGTTCAGAGGGTGTGGCTTCAACAAATAAATTAGCATGCAATAGTTGTAGACAGAGCCTGACAATGTTTTTTAGGATTGGGGTGGGGGAGGTGGGGGGGTAGCTGCTATACGTTTTTTTTCACATATACACACAATAAAAAAATAATATTTGTAAAAAGATAATCTTCAACTATAACAAAAGTTAAAAACCAGCCGTTTTGAGGTCTAACTTGTGAGGTAACCCATGAATAGCAGTCTGAATAGTATACAGAATAGAGCACACCCAACTGCATATTATACAAATAGTGGAAAGGAAAGAGGGGTTCTGCTATGTAAAACATGGACTCCCAGGCAGAGAACTCTGAGATAGTATCTGATGGGCACATCCCTGTCCTGCCCAGAGAGATGCCCTCACCCTCCTACTGCCCACAGCACCCATCAGCCCAAACGCTGTTTGTGGGGCTCCCCTGTGACTGTCTGCAGCCCAGTCCAGGTCAGCAACACCACCGTCCTGAATCTGTTGGGCTACACCAGTCAGGCCGCAACTGGTGTACCCTGCTTTACCACATCGGAGACCTGTGCAAACCCATGACAGAATTATAGTATTGGTGAGTACAACGTCCAAACTACTCACACCATTTTTGGTGCTCTGCACAACCATGAATAGAAAGCGGTCACACCACATAATGTACGGCTTTGCAGCTCTTGAATTCTTTATTTGTTTGTTTAATAAAGCGCGGTCACCTGGCAATTACCCAAAGCCATACAGAAATGTGTTTACAAAGCAACAGGTCTACAGCATCCAGGGAAGAGAGCCAGTATCAGGAACACCACCCTCCACACTAAGTGCAGCAATTGGCAAGTCTTTACCCAAGAAAACAAGGTGCATTTTTTTGACAGGGTTCACCAGCCAGATCTGGATCTCTTGCAGACATGGATCATGGATCTGCATCCAGCAAGCAGTGCCCACTCATCTCACTGAGCCATCTTACCCCCCAAAGCAGGCAGGAGAGTGCAATCTCACAGAAAACAGACTAAACACTGTTTCTGTCCCACTAAATGCAGCCAGCATCTAAGAATCAAACAGCATAATAGACACAAGTCACACCGGGAGGTACATTGCACACAGAGGCTTAACATGTCACCCCAAAGTGCAGAATGAAACCAGATTCCAGACTCCAAAACATAACCCAATATCACTAGTACCCGAAGCTATGGAAACTGAACCCAACAATACTACTTCTGACACAAAACGGACTTAAATGGCATTTCCTCCATTAAGGAAATAAGAGCCATTGAGCTGCTGCTACTGCCTCTTACACCCCATGAAACAAAGAGCTGAGAAGGTTCCACATTGCAGATACTGGCTGGAGTGAGATTTGATGTCACCAGCTAAAGAAAGGTAGCGGTCAGGACAAAAGAAGGCAAGCAAGAGGCCTGAAAACCGGAACCGCATACATAAACAGCACAACAGCCAAAACAACGAAAATATTGTGCAGGAAAGTAAGTTAGTAAACTATTTTTGCATCCAACAAACTAACCAAACTTTTGCAGCTATAGGTTTCAAATGCAAAATTATATAAAGTATTATGTGCATATGAAATTATGCACGTAAAATTAAGCAAACGGATTTCGATGCCTTTACAGCAGCACAATAAGTACCTTAGCGACAGCCGTCACTTAGAAAACTAGTGGTGCGCGAAGAATGCCGTTACCCGAAGCTCTCGGTCTGAAGTCCTCTACCAGTGGGCATCTTTATGTGAGCATCATAAGCTAGAATCCCTGCAAGAAGAACAACTCAGCTTTATACTTCCTTTAGACAGTATATTGAAAAACGAATATATATATATAATTAAAAGAAAATGCTGCTGCTGATCTGAAAATCTATGTACAGGTAGCAGGGTGTAGTGACCCTCAACACCAGGCTGGAAGCAAAAGAGGAGAAACAAAGGAAGGTGGAGAAAGGAGGTGCAGAGAACACTGGTGAACTGAACAAAGAGGAGGAAAAAAGTGAGGATATGGAAAAAATGTACTTTCTAGTCTTGCGAATAATTGGATTGCATGTCTTGAAAGTGCTTGGAAAGCATACTGGGAAATGAAGCCTTGAGATTTTGTTGACCATTTTAAGTTTGTCATGCATATGCGCTGAATAGGCCGCACACTAAAATGGATGAAAACATCATAGACATACCGATTCCAACATTCTACAAACAAATCACAAAGGTTTACTATAAGTACCATCATCTATAAAAGTGTGTAAATACAATAATAATTATCTGAGGTGATTTATTCGGAATTTTTTCATTGCGGCTTCTTGCACAATAAAAAGCAAACTATTTTCGTTGAACCATAAAGTGTTAAAGTGCCATTAATTACACATTTACAAGAAAGTTTAAGTAATTGTTTGTTTATAACAAGAAATGTGTTGCTTTCAGTATTAGAAGCCTTCTTTTTAAGATGGCGTTTGCATCAATAGCCCAAGCCACTTGCAAAAAACGATGAAGCTCTGACAATGCAACTGAGCAAAGCACTTATTAGGTGAACAGATCCACCAAAACACCCAATAGCATTAGATGAGATATTTGAGCCACCTTATGGCGTGAAAAATGGGAAAGGATATGCTATTCACACCAGACGAAAGAGGCTGTGATCTAGCTAGCAGCTCCTTGTAGGACTGTATACTAAACCGACTGAAAACATTTGTTACATAGCAAACACTTGATGAGATGCGCTGAGAATTTGCTTATTCAGTCCCATTAAATAGGGAGGCCATTTAGAATCTGAAAAAATTGTACCAACTGTCATTAGCTCCTTGTCCTTCTTCCAGTCCAATTCCTTACACATAAGCAGTTCTCATGCTCCAGAATCTCTGAGGTAACAGGAGTGGACTAAGAGACTCATTTTCCTGAGAAGCCAGATCCCAGTGATTGAGAAGGTAATGCATGAGGGGATTGAAATAGAGAAGAGCCCAGGGAAGGGTTTGCAGAGTGGAGGCCATCTCCCTATTACCACACAGTCAAAGATGTGCAGAAACCTGAGGTTGAGATAGAAACTCAAGAGAGATGTTGGATTTGGGTCAATTGTCTCTCAGGAAAAAGGAGCACCATCCCCAAATCCATCCCAAAGAGGACCCTGATGAACTTCAGGGACTGAGAGGGCTGTAGAGAAGACTTCTTCAAGTTGATTGGACCAGCAGACTTGTATCCCCCTCCTCTACTGAGTTAGAAAAGGAAGGAGAAATAATTAGTCAATCATCCAGGTAAAGGTAAACTTGAATTCCTTGAGAATTAAGACAACATATTGGGGAGCCAAGAGTTTCGTAAAAAGCCTTGACGGTGATGCTCTGATGAAAAGCCAAAAAGAAGTACCTGGAATTAGTAATGCCTCATATCCACTGCAAAATGAAAAGACCTCTAATTCACCAGTTGGATTGTAACATGCAGGTACACGTCCATCAGGTCTAGGAATGCCAGGAAGCTTCCCTGATGAACCAACTGAAGTATTGACTGTAAAGTTACCATGTTGAAGTGTTTGTGTGGAATATGCATATTCACTCCCTTTCGATCTAAAACAGGATGCTAGTTGCCTGAGGTTGTCTGCATGAGAAAAAGAATGGAGTAATAACCCATATCCCTTTCCTGTGGAGGAACCTCGATAATCGCTGCCCTCTCCAAATGAAGGTGAATAGCGTCCAGCAAAGCTGCTTGCTTCACGGGGTCCAAGGCAGAGGATTTTCCTTGAAAACCTCAGGTGAGCAAGATGAAAATCCGATCCAGTAACCTGGTGACACTGTCCAAACTGTCCAGGAATCTGATATTGTCCTCCACTGGTGACAGAAGCAGCAACGCCAACCTCCTACCAGAAGGAATGGCTAGTCATTCCTTTGGAGAAGGAATGGTTGAGACAACAAACGACTGAGACCGTGATTTTTCTCCTCCAGGGATCACCCCCCACCACAACTCCTGCCTCAAAAGGGCTGGCTAGAACCTCAAGCCTACGGATGAGCAAAAGCAGGATGATATCCCAAACCTCTCCCCCCAGACCAGGGGTGGTGGGGGAAATTTCAAAGTGGTGGGGCGCAAAGTGATTTGCATACAGCACCGTAGTCAGCGAGCGCAGCGAGCGAGCCCGAACCCCAAAAACCCCAAAAGAGAAGAAAAATCGTGCATTTTCAAGCAAATTTGAGAAAGCAGGAAGGTTAATAAAGCAATTGTGAAAGTGCAGTTAATACATTAATAGATGGCATAACATAGGTAGCTGCTTATTCAGTATAAACACAGAATGACCATGCAAGATTCTACAGCATATTCTAAAGCAGAACAAAACAAGTGGAACTACCCCTCCCTTAAACCATACAAAAGAGGATGAATGAACTAGTCAAATAGTGTCCACGAGGACACTTAATGAAGCACACCGATGTTACGAGAAACCTGGAGCCACTACCAAAATGAAACTAGCCGGTGAATGAAAACAAAAAACAAGGAGGAGGGGCCATCACATGCTGTACAGTGTGATGGTCAAACAAAACGTTCTCTGAGTGAAATCGCCTGGGGGTGAATTAAGCAGCAAAGGAGGGGCATTTACACAAATGCAACAGTAACAATTAAGCATTTCTGAATGCCACAGATCGTAACCAATGGCTGGAGGGGGGTGTGCCAAACCCCACAGAAGAGATATAACAGGTTGATCGAAGCTCGACTTAAAAATGGTGAGCGAGATAGAAGCACCTGGGAAGAATGGATAAGCAGCGGGTGAGACTGAGCAGATAGAGGGCAGGAGCCAATGATTGTGTGTGAGTTTCTACCTTGAAGGATGCCTACATCCGTGAAGTGCCATTGACAGATGTCAACACTGATGGAAAATCCTGGTAGCCAATGCCAAAAGTTCACTCAACCACATCAGCCAATGAATGAAATTGGCTGTTCAAAAACCCCTGCCTGTCTATGTATGTTTTATGTTGTGTTCTGTATTGTGTGTTGTGTCTGACAATATCTCTTACCATACAGCTAAAGCTACGTCTAAGTACCACTTGAGGCCCGGGGAGATAAGATAACATGATAGCTTTCTCTTCCTCACTTAATGGATCTGTTCTCTGCAGTGTGCAAGAAGTCCTGATGTACACTGCCTACAAGTTGGCATTGCTGTTCAATACCTCTGACTGCGCAATACCTCATTCACTGCACAAAATGTGTGCAATACAGTCGACTGTGCGCTAACTTGCTCAGTACCTTTGAATGGGCACTGCTATGTGTAAGAGGCCGTGACGCCTGCCTCTGCACAAGCTCTTTAGTATTGAACGGCTCAAACAATGAGAGCAGGTATATATCACCCACTCATGACAGGCATATCTCATTCATTTATAGCAGGCGTATCTCACCCATTCTTAACAGGCATTTCCCATTCATTCAAGAAGGCATATCTCACCCACTCGTAGAAGGCATATCTCGCCCACTCGTAGCCAATATATCTCACCCACTCATAACAGGCATATCTCATTCACTCATAACAGGCATATCTCACCCACTCATGGCAGGCATATCTCACCCACTCATAGCAGGCATATGCCACCCACTCATAGCAGCCATATCTCACCCACCCACAGCATTGAATACACATTTCACGCACTCATAGCAGCCATATGTCACCCGTTCATAACAGACACCTCACGCATTCATCGCTGTCACATCTCACCCACTTATAGTAGGCACATCTAACCGACTCATAGCAGCCATATGTTAATATTTTTTCCTGAGGCACAGCCGGGAAAAGCCAGGAGTGTATTACTGCGTTTTTAAAATTGACTACTAATTTTAAACTCTTGTGTGTGTTTATTAAAATTGATTGCTGCTTACCCCACGTAATTTTCACTCCCTCCCGCACTGCCACCGCAAACCCTGCAGCCGACTAGGAGCTGCTCAGGGATTCACGCGGGCGCCATTTCTCGACCCGTTTGGTGGTGACGGTCTAGTTGTTTTTTAGACGCCCGCCCTCCAGACACGCTGACGTTATTTATATCGCGCTAAACCCTCGCGCGTCAGCTAGATTGTTAATATTTTTCCTGAGGCACAGCCGGGAAAAGCCAGGAGTGTATTACTGCGTTTTTAAAATTGACTACTAATTTTAAACTCTTGTGTGTCTTTATTAAAATTTATTGCTGCTTACCCCACGTAATTTTCACTCCCTGCCGCACTGCCACCGCTAACCCTGCAGCAGACTAGGAGCTGCTCAGGGATTCATGCGGGCGACATTTCTCGACCAGCTTGGTGGTGACGGTCTAGTTGTTTTTTAGACGCCCGCCCCCCTCTCCCCTCTATTTATGGCCACCATTAAACGTCCGCGTAGTGGGCGCGCCAAAGGCAAGCCCGTCTACGCCCGTCATCGCCAGGATATCGCCTCTCGCCAGTCCCCCTGGCCGAGTGCCACTGGAGCCTATTGTCTACGACAGAGAGGTACTTCTAACTATGAACTCTGGTAGGGAGTTGTGTGGGACATTGTCAAACCAACTGGGGATGTCAGGTTTGACCTGTACCATATGTAATTTTGCTGCCCCAGTACCGGATCGAGTGAGAGCCATTAGGGGATTGGAGACTTACACTCAGGTTACTGTATTTCAATTAAACGTCAGATCACTTGCCAAGCACCATCTGGAAGTACATACACTTATTGAGGAAGAATCTCCTGATGTATTTTTTATCTGCGAACCGTGGCTACGAGATGAGGACATGATAGGCATAGTGAACCTCACACTCCCCGCAGGATATCTGATCGAGACACTTAATAGGAATACCAGAGGCGGTGGTATCGCAGTAATTTTCAAAGCTCAATACCCCTGCTCTTTTGTCAAGGAAGATCTATGTGGTAGTGAATGTGCCCGCTTTAAGATTGCTATTAGTGCACAATTCACACTCTCGGGTCTGTATATCTACTGACCACCGGGGCCTGCCTTGAAGTTCATTGAGGCTTTGTTGGAAGTTGCTAACCCGCTAGTGGTGGGATCCGCCAACTTTACAATTCTGGGGGATTTGAATCTCCATTTTGATCAAACCCAGGATCCAACTATTTGTAATCTCCTGGCGGACCTGGCCGCTCTCCAGTTAGATCTATTGATTAATAAGGCCAAGCATCTGGCTGGGCATAACCTGGACCCAGTGTTCTCGAACTTTTCACAAATGAAAGGGGAGGTGCCTAAGCCTATGGGCTGGACTGACCACTTCCTGGTCAAAGTCAACATGGATATCCCTGAGCCTTTCTCGGCGGAGGAGGTGAACAGGGTCCAAAAAAGGCCCTGGCATAAACTCAAACTGGAGGATTTCCATGCCTCCTTAGGGACACTCTCCCTGGAAGACTTAGTTGATCCGGAGGCGGCGTACACTGCCTTTTGTGACTGGATTGTGAAAGGTCTAGATGTGCTTATTCCAGTCAAATGGACTAAGGGGCACAGGTCCATCTCAAACCCATGGTACAATGAAGCCCTGAGAGCTTTAAGGAAGCAATGTAAGAGAGCCGAGCGCTCTTGGAGAAGGGACTACAAAGAGGAAGATAAAGTAACCTATCTGGCAAAAATGAAGATATATCATAAAGCGATTTGCACTGCGCGTGCTGCTTTCTATGCAGAGGAAATAAAAACCAGCTCGAATCCCACTAAATGCATCTTTAATATCGTGCAAGAGTTAAAGAACTCTAGATGCAGGATATCTAAGATATCCTCTGCACAGCAATGCGAAGAACTAGCCATCTTTTTTATCGAAAAGGTGAAAAGTATCTATAAGACCTTCTCGCTGCACCCTCCTGGTCTACACGATCTTGCTGACATCAGGGCTGGTGATACCATTCTAACATCTATCCCAGAGATTTCTGAAGAAGAGCTAGTCAAACTTTGCAGGAAAGTGAAAGCGGGCTCGCCATCGGACACTATGAGGCCGGCGCAATTTATGGAGTCCCTGGCGCACCTTCAACAGCCGATCGGTGCAATACTCAACCTGTCCTTTTCCACAGCCATAGTTCCTAAGGCCTGAAAACAGGCACAGGTTACCCCCATCATTAAGAAACCTTCACTAGATCCCTCCAAACCCGAAAACTTTAGGCCAATTTCCCTTCTCCCGTGGATGGCCAAGATTGCTGAGGCGCATGTCAATAATGTTCTCTCTGAGTACATGAGCCACAATAATATTCTGGATCCGTCGCAAAATGGATTCAGGCCTGGCCATAGTACTGAGTCCGCCCTTCTCGCCTCTACTGAACACTTAAGGTTGATCCTTGATGCCGGTCAGAGTGCAGCGCTGATTCTGTTAGATCTCAGCGCTGCCTTTGATACGGTCTCACATGAGATCCTTCTGCACCGACTGGAGGCGGTAGGGATCACGGGAGCTGCCTTACAGTGGTTTCGATCTTTCCTAGAGGAGAGATCCTTTCGGGTCTCGGCACCACCATACATCTATCAGTCTCACTCTATCGGCCAGGGAGTTCCGCAAGGCTCTGCACTTAGTCCATCTTTGTTTAATCTGTATGTGCAACCCCTGGCTGTCGTGGCGAAAGAGTGGGACCTTGAGCTGGTATCATATGCGGATGATACCCAGCTGGTTATCACTCTAACTGAAGGGCCATCGGCGTCTGCTACGAGGTTTAGAGATGGTATGGCAGCAGTCGCCCAGTGGATGGCTGAGAACTGCTTGCAGCTTAATGCTAGCAAAACAGAGGTTCTGCTGGCAGGGAAAAGCACCGCCCTCTGGAACGAACACTGGTGGCCGGCATCGCTGGGCACTATACCAACGCCCAAGCCCCTAGTGAAGAACTTGGGAGTATGGATGGATTCCTCGCTCAGCTTTCAGTCCCACACAAAGAGAGTGGCAGCTACTTGTGTGGGCTTGCTGAGAGGTCTAAAATCAATCCTGAAGTACTTTGAGCCAACAGTTCACCAGCTTATAGTTCAAGCCACGATCATCTCTCGCTTGGACTATGCTAGAGTGTTGCTCCTAGGTGCGAATAAAGCCGAGATCTTGCGACTCCAACGGGTCCAAAATCTGGCAGCAAGAACTCTGATCGGGCTCCCTCGCAGATGCTCTGCCAGAGCTACGATTGGAAGACTACATTGGCTTCCGATTGCTTCCCGGATCAAATTCAAAGCCCTCGTCATGGCATTCAAAATCCTTAAAACCGGGAGACCGGTTTTACTGCGCCCATTGTTGACTGCCCCCCCGGAGCTTGCGCTCATTGGGGCAACACTTGGTGGAGGTACCACATACCAAACTATGCCGTATGGGTGGTAGCTCCTTCCGGTTGTTAGCGGCCAAATTATGGAACTCTCTGCCGGTCCACATCCGTGGAATGGAGAATTTGTTGGCTTTCTGGAAAGCCATCAAGTCCATCCTTTTCTCACTTCCATAGGCTTCTGTATTTGCCTGACTGTCCATGAGTATTTGTTTTCTCTGATCTAGCAGCGCCGGGACGCCTTTTTGCTGGGGCAGCTGTTGCGCTTTACCAAATTCATAAAATAACATAACATAACATATGTCACCCATTCATAACAGACACCTCACGCATTCAACGCTGTCACATCTCCCTCTGAACTATGTGCTATCTCTGTATCCTTCTACCAAAAGGCCTACTGTTACGAACTTCTCCTCCCCCAACATTGTCTTGAGGACTGCCTTTATGTGTTACGTATCTTTTTGCTCACCATGCCTTTCCTCTTACTGTAAAGCGCTCTGCTACCTTCGGCTCTTGTTAGCGCTATAGAAAACTTCTAAATAAATAAAATAAAACATCTCAACCACTCGTAGCAGGCACATCTGACCCACCCACATCATAGGTGGAGAAGTGTGGCTCACTGGTTAGAGGAGGCAGACCTGGAAGCAGAGGTCAGCCCGGGACCAGGGTTCAATTCCCGGCTCTGCGGGGTCTTGAGTCCTAAAATGTCCATGGACTCGACAATTCTCGCTCCAGTGCCTACTCGATTCACGGGTTCACACTCTGCGACTCTGGTCAATAGCTTGCTTAATCTCCACAACGGCCCCTCGCGGCGGGATGCCTGGCTTTCACCTTGCGGATACCCTGCTGGGGTTATCTCACAGGGGAATACCAGGACGGGTTCCCTAAGCAAGCGCTTAGAAACCGCTTGGTGATTTGCGCTATATAAATTCCTGTAGATTTACATTTACATATAGCAGACACATTTCACCCACTCACAGCAGCCATATGCCACCCATTCATAACAGACACCTCACGCATTCATCACTGTCACATCTCAACCACTCATAGCAGTCACATCTCACCCACCCATAGCATAGCAGACACATCTCGCTCACTAAAGCAGCCATACGTTACCCATTAATAAGAGACACCTCACTCACTTATGCCAGGCACATTTCAATCACTCAACGCAGGCACAGCTCACCCACTCATAGCAGGCATATCTCACCCTCTAATAGCAGGCATATCTCACACGCTCATAGCAGTCACACCTCACCCAGACACCGTCCGCCTCTGCACTAACAATCCCTTTAATACCCATGCGTCACCCACCACCAGAGCGACATGCCTCACCGTGCCACTGCCGGCCTCGAGGAGACATTAGCTCCACTCGCTGTAACATTCATTATAACATTCATTGTAACTAACAGTCATTGAGCCCCTCCTGCCCGAAGTCGCGGCTGCCTCTGGTCTCTACCCTCACACTCTGACCCTTCCGCTCAGGATCTCTCAATCCGCACAGATCTCACCCGCATCCAGCAGTCTAAAGCCCAGAGTGTCCTTGGCAGCGGTCTCACCTTCTGACACCCCCAAACTCTCCCCCCCCCCACACACACACACACAGGGCACTCTCCAAAACCGGTGCACTAACACGGGGCACAACCTGAGGCTATAGAGTAAAAACATGAAAGGGCCGACTCCACCTTTCTTATAAAATCACTCAAACTCTACAATCCATTTAACTAAAAATACAAAATTTACAAGAATAGTTCTAAATTCTAAGAAAACACATTTCAGTTACACTTATTTGTAAAACAGTGAAACCAAAAATCACTAGTCAGGTTATTATCCGATCCTGATTTCCCCTCTCCTGGGGCCTGAATGTCACTTTCATTCTGCACAGTTTTAAATCATGTTTTAGGAATGAACGCTCAGGGCGGGGGGGGGGGCTCTGATGCTCGCAGGGAAGAGGGACAAGGCCTTACCGTAGAAAGAAGGTGCTGCTGTTTGCAAGAAGCCCAGTGCTAGCAGCAACCGGAGGGCAGCTCTCAGGGGACCCATGGCTGAAAGACAAGAAGGGACAGAGTTAGAGACGGCCTGCCCGATCCCCCACCTACCCCCGGCAGCCCCCAGCATCAACATGCACAGAAAGTGCTCTGGAAGAGTGGGGCGCTCGGTCCCCAGCACCCCAAGCATCCCCGCCTCCCAGCAGCTCCATCTGACCCCAGTGCCTGGCAGGGCTCGCACTGCAGGGGGGGGGGGGGGCAAGGCTGCTTTCCATTAAAGGTCGTGACCTCCCGTGACGCAGGCTACCTGACGTCACTTGTGGCCTGTGATGGGCGTTAAAGAGGGTGAACAGGGCCTGGTTCCATCAGCTGGGGGAAGCCTGGCCCCCGGGGGTACACACAGGGGCTGGCATGCTGCACCCAGGGTTACAGAAGAAAACGTAATTCAGTGCCAGTCACAGGGCGAGTGCGGGCCTCGGTCACCGTGACCAGCCCCACAGAGATGCTGTGCCAGCCTGGTACAGCCCTGGCACAGGGCCAATGCGCCTTGCACCGGTGCTGGAGTTGCATTCAGCGCTGTACAGAAATATGTCTATACCAGAGCGCTACATCTCTCGTGTCTATGTCCTCTCTCGGACAGTGAATCTCTTACCCCCGCTGCTCTCGCTCAGACAGGGCGAACCTCTTACCTGCTGGAAGGGTGACTATACGGTGTGTGGCCTCTCAGCTGCTGTGCTCCCTGACCGGCGCCGTGCAGAGACAACGATCCCCTTGGTTTTTATAGACCCAGTGACTCGTGACTCGGGGAAGTGACCCCCGCAGTCATCCCAATCCACTTTCCCGTGTCTCCGGGGGTCTTGCACAATGACGAGGCTCCTCGCCCGTATCCCCCCGTATCTCCCCCCATGAAACCGTGAACGAGAGAAAGAGGAACACACTGACAACGCTCAGTGACACAATCACGACACGTGTGTGAACACACACTGCAGAAGCTGACTGAACACACCCGCGCTGACGAGGTGGGCCCAGCACACGCTGCATCTTAACCTCACAGGAGTCCACCCCCACGCGCGGCATCCAATGATGGATGCTGCGTGGTGGACCAGCCAATCCTGGCGCTGCATGCAGCACCAGGATTGGCTAGGGGGGCACATTTGCTGCTCGCCCTGTCGCCTTTTGTAAACCCGGGCTGTGGCAGGCGAACAAGTACCCCTGGGTCCCGCTGGGGAACTTACAGTGCGCATGCTTGAGATAGTTGCCAACTATCCAAAGCAAGCGCACTGTAAGTTCCCCAGCGGGACTGCGCACTACGGTCTGCTGCAGCCTGAGTGTGTGGACTGTCACTCAAGCTGCAGCAGGCCACCCCCCTTGCGCAATTCCCGGCGGCTTATTGTTGCAATGTAATGTATTTTATTTAGATATAATTGCGGCCGGCGGCCGCGATACGGGTCCATGTGGCTGGTGGGGCTATGCCCCTACGCCCCAATGGACGCACCGCGGCTGCCCCGGACTTATGAGAGCAACCAGCTTCCTATGACGGCCTTATCATTTCCACAAGTTGGGGCCCAAAAACCTTAGAATTCTTGAAAGGCAAATTCAAAAGGACAGACTTTTGCAAAGCATCAGTCTTCCATGCCCACATCCATATGTGGTGATGCACAACAAAATGAGCCCCTGATACTGCTGCAGCCAAACACAAATTATTGAAAGATATGTTGGACAAGTAGCGAACTTGGAGCTCCATCAAAGCCAGCAGGGAGGTCGTATCCACCCCCTCACTCATCTGTTGTGCCAGAGCATTACAATCCTTCAATAGGGATTGGACCATGCAATTAGTACAGGCCACTGCTTTGATTGAGATACTGGAAGCCCCATTCACTGCCCCTCCACCTTCTTAACCACAGGGTCTTAGAGAAAGGGGTTATCCAAAAGCACCATGCCTTGTGAGGATAGACCAGCCATCAGGTCATCTACATTGACAGAATGTGAGTATTATTCAGGAAAACCCTCCAACGCATAACGCTTGCTCAGAAACAGAGGGAATGCAGATGTATCAATGTCCCTTCATTCATGTGAAAGTACTTTGCAGACCGCACTGTGCAACGACAAAGAGCCTGGCTCACGGAGCTGGTATTGAGTAAAAAATCTCCCTCAATCTCAGGAGAACAGGAGTAGGAAATCCCAGATTGCCCCTGACATGGGTGATGAGATTAGAGAGCTCAGTCTTCTGTACAAATCTGCTCTGCCCTGCCTTCCTTCTCATCTGGATAATCTAGGTCCTCCATGAGATTAAGCCTTGGCATCTTTGCAGTAGGCCCTTATGACTGCCTGGCCCTGAATGCTGAATCTACAGCCTGATCAATCAAGAGTCACAGCGGATCCACAGAAGGAACCCCTGCAGAGCTACACAAAGCAGCCAACTCCATTCACCACAAATGCCAACACACGTTTTCTGCATTGGTCCGTTTCTAAGTGAACCAAATCTCATTGCTCCGACATCTCACAGGAGCTGCCGACATGCACAAAGTGCCTTAGCAGAAAAAGGCAGCCACACGAGCACAGAAGCTCACGCCGAAGACAAATGTCTCACTAAGAAACAGTGGTAGAGGAGCTCATCTGCAGCGTACCCAGCAATGAAAACAACACTGCTCTAGGCCCTGTTGACTGTTGGTATGTTTGGGGTTAGAGTGACAGATGTTTCAGGGTGGAAGTCTGGGGTGAAACTGTTCTGGTTGTTTTGTTTGTTTTGTTTATTCTTTTAAGTTTGACCACCTATCTCACTGACACGTCTCTTAATTACCACGCACACAAGTCTGAGTATACTGTCCAACACTTTCTTCTCATGAATAAATCTCACTGGTCCCCTCAGCGTTAACATGTAAGGTTGACACCGGTATTGTCTTTTCAGCCTGCTGACACAAGTTAAGCTTCTTTCTTGGAACGTTAACGGCAAGCTGGATTGTATTAAGCGATCAGCCGTTTTTAGATACACAAAAAGACTCCATCCTGATGTGCTTATGCTTCAGGAAACCTATCTGATGGGCATCCACTGTCTCCTGGGTCACTTCAGCTATGATAGAGTGTTACATGCTGGGTTTTCCTGGGTGGCTCCAGAAGAGTTGCCATCCTACCACACAAGGTGTTCCCGTTGGTAGTTGTGACCTCTCATGTAGACCCCCAGTGTCAATATGCTGGGGGAAACATCCTTTACACCGCGGATGTTTCAACGCGGTGCTGTTACGACGCGTCCTTTACAACGCAAGTCGTAACCGCGACTTGCGCTGGAGGGCGCTACAGGATTAAGAATAGTTTATTTACTATTCCAACACCTTCCCTAGTATCCACGGGGACTGGTGTTAGAATAGTAAATTAAACTATTCTCGATCCGCGTCCCCCCAACGCAAGTCGTTGTCACGACTTGCGTTGTAAAAAACGCGTTGTAACAGCACGCGTTGTGACGGTACGCGTCGTATCGTCATACATCCTATGCTGGTATTGGAGGTTACTGAAATGTAGACATTATAATTTCTTATCTGTCTATGTCCCTCAGCAGCAGTTGCAATCCACGCTGCAAAGCCTACGGGCCTTCTGCTGACCCTTCCTTATTGGGTCACACTGATAGGGGTGATTTTAATGCTCTTCAGAACCCTGTGCATGACCCCCATGGACATCCCAGACCAGGGTGTCAAGATCATAGAATTTGAAGAGAGCTATACTAGATTTTAATTAGGCTAATGAAAATGTTTTAATAAAAATTGCCAAGCTTAAATAATCCTCATTAAAATCTACGTTGGATGAGCAAGCATTGTATCTTGATACTCTTAAAAAAATATTTTTATATGGAAATGTTTGTGGATAAGGTATATTTTCCACATAAGATCACTTCCCTGAAGAAAGTTTCTCCAAATATTATTGCCATGCTTAAGGAGAGAAATAGGCTAATTAGGAGACAATTCTTACTCTTTTGTGAGGCAAGGAGAAAGTTAATTAGTCTCGTAAAAAGGAAAAGAAGAAGAGTGAAGAGGTTCTAAAAAATTGAGAACATAATCAGGACTATGTTGAATTTAGGGAAGCAGTTCATGCTGAATATATCCGAAGTTAATTGTTGACTGCTGTGGCAATAGAGTAAAACCTAAACATATCCCATAAATTATGAGGACTGGCTTAAATATATTTCAGAGCTTTACGCTTCGACTCCCTCTTTCCCATTGATAGTTTCTAACTCCATGTACTGTCCTCCATCGACAAATCAATTCTAAAGTTTATACTGGATGCAAGAACCTCAAGTGCCTATACGAGATTCCTATATATGTAATAAAGAGGAAAACGGCTCTTTGGTTGATTTTTTTATTTCCATTTTCCAGTATTACTATCAACATCATATTATTCCAAAACCTTAGTCTGGGGGCATAATTATTTCTCTTCATAGAAAGAATCCGCAGAACCATTACAGGCAGATTACCGTGTTAGAGTTGGTTGCTAAACTCTTTACTGAAAGTATATTGGATGATCTCAAGTGTTGGGTAGATAACGAAAAAAGAAATCCCATAGAGTAAGCAGGCTTCATAGAAAACTGTTGTATATTAGAAAATATTGTTATGTTGTAACAGATTGTCCTCTAGAATTCTTACGAACAATGGAGCTATCTGTTTGTCCCATTACAGTTGTCTTTATCTATTTATGACATAACCCCGGCCCTTTATGAATATAAGGGAAATACTCTGAGAATTGAGGGGTAAAATTTGTCTGGTCTTCCATATGCAGATGACATTGTTATCTTAGACTTACCCTCCAAAAAGCCTACATAATCGCTTGTTGTCTTTCTGACAGTGTGCTGAAATGAATTTCGTAAAAATGAATTTTCAAAAGTAAGGCCTTGATTTTTGAAGGGTAATAGATTTCGGATGAAAATTAATTTTAAATGGAATATGGGCAAAGAGGTCTCATAAATTGTGAAAATGTACCCATACTTAGGGAACTTTTTTCAGGTATTGTGAATCATGTGGAAAAGTAAATTTTGCCATGTTCTGTGTCCCTACGCCTCATCCATCATATGTTATGTGTGCATGACCAATATGCATATGTTATTCCCCATGTCCGATTAATGACGCAATTACAGTTGTGTCCACTTCTAGTATGCCAGTTTCCAGTCCTCGTGAATACTACGAATACCAGGCCTATGTAAAGCTACGTTGCCACGTTTCCCAGTGTGCACATTATTCCATTATAAAGTCCCCGTTTCTAGGCCTCAACAGGGCCCGGACACTAGATTCAGCTCCTGTCTCCTGAAGCCTCGTTGAGGAGCGATACAGCCCCCACCTGTATCCTCGACCTTTCACTTGCTTCCTGCCTCGCAGTGCCCGGTGCAGCTTGGCTCTGCCTCTGAGTCTGCCAAAAGTATGTTATGATTCCAGTTATCAGTTCAGTCCTCCTTCTTTGCATTCCTAAGCTACTGAACTGCATCAATAGTTTCCGTCATTGTCTAGCCTTCACGTCTCCATGTTAGAGAAATACTGTATTTACTGGTCATTTAATATTCTTCATCACGCACTACATGTAGAATAATGCATGGTCCAGTCTTAGAGTCAAGTTAGCTTTTCCCCTCATGACTTCTAGTTTATATCAACATGTTCCCTAAACATCAGATACTAGATAGGGTTTAGGTACATGTCGCTCCGACCCTCCAGACTTTAGTCTCTGCTCCTAGCACAGAGTTCATAGCCCCCAGCTTCTCCTAGTGATACGTCATTGCCAGTTTGCGCGCACCACCAGGTTAGAGGTCCCGGCTCTTTAGGTAGCCCCCTCCAATGTTTCCGCCCCATTCATGACATATTCTGTTACGTCTGCACCACATGTCTATGTATACGCCCAGTTACACCTACTTCTACTGTTATCTTTCGCGACTGCTACGCGTCACACCTTCTGCTCCACCCACTGCTACGCCTACTGCAATGTAATGCTATGTGTTCGCGCTATGTATATATGCCCGTGTATTGTTATTAAAAGTTAGCGCGCTCATCCCAGACCCAGCCCCGGCAGCTGCCGGGCCACTCTAGCCCTGCCATTCTGTTCCTATGCAGGTTGTCCTGATCCTGTCCTTATGCTGTAATAAACCTGCAGAAACTCCTACTACCTCGAATCTTGACTCTTATTTATTGAGCTATCTGTTATGATATATGCCTAGTCAAAAATAGGGTATTATTTATTTATTTACCACATAATGGCGCCCGAACAGGGACTTGCCCTTTCCCCACGCGTCGGTGAAGCCACGCCGACCCCCTGACCCTCTGCAGTCGTGACGGAACCATACTGGCCAAGTGCAGATATTTCTGCTTCAAGTATCCCTCAGGCCCACGGAGGAGACGGAGGAGGCGGTCCAGCATCCAAACGAGACGGTGGAGGAACGCGGCGAGTCCCGACCAGAGCCCAAGCCGAGAGTCCAAGGTCCGAGGTATCCGGAGGCCCACCCGTAACTGAAGTCCGAAGTCCGAAGTTCGTCGCCATCAGTCCAGTCCAGTCCGAGGTTTTCCGTTCCGTGCTGCCCGGTGAGTACCATTGCTGGGGTAGTATCTAGACAGGACCAATCTAAATTGACTCCTGGTCCGTGGGTTGGTGGTACCCAGACTCACAAACGAAGTGTTCACCTAGGTGGATACGGGTCTTGATGCGTCCCTTTATGGGACCGGTATGTTCCGTACTGTTACAGCAGTGCATCCAGTAACTCTAGTCTGTTCCGTTCTCGAGAAAATTCTTGTATTTCTGTTCTCAGTATTCCAGGTAATATTCTGTTCGAACTGTTATGTTATGATATTGTTTAATGTATTTTCAATGTCGTGGTATGCCTGAATTGTTTTCCCAATTGTTATTGTTCTTTGTGTATTGTATTGTGTTCCGATTCAAGTTTACAATGCCGCTCTTTTCCAAGTTACGTCAGTTGAAAACTAGAAAGGGTTTATTAGAAGAAGCAGTTCCTGTTCCGCCGAGGGACAGTCCAGGTCATTTTATGTATCAGAAACATGGCATAAGTGCCATATTGTATCTAGATTTATGGGTAGAGTATACCAAACAGTTAGAAGAAAAGTATAGATGGCCCGTATCGGGTACATGGGATGCCGAATGTATCATGCGAGTAGAAGAAGCATTATGGAAAAAGAAAGCCAGACAGTCACAGAAAGATGCCATCGAGTTATGGCGTAAAGAAGCGCATAGAAGAACCGAAAAGGAAGTCAGAAAGTCAGAGTTAAGTAGAGAATCCCAAGAACGAGCCCAAGAAAGAGAATTAATCGAGATAGGTGAACAAGTCAAAGCCGAACAGTCAGACAGACAGAGGCATGCCCTTATTAAGGGTATGTATCCTCTTCTTGCCGAGGGCTTGCCAAAAGCGACCCCAGAGGCATCCAGTAATTTCCCGCCACCATTAGTTCCGACCAAGCTACGTCACAAACAGACCGCAGCTGATATTTTTATTTCGTCCTATTTGGACGACACAGTCCCAGAATATGCAAATCCTGTTCGCGCTCCGCCAGTCCCTGTAAATCAGGCACTTCCCGCTCTTCCAGACACCGGAGTACCTGCTACGGTACCCCCGGTCCAGCCAGCATTTCAACTTCCCGCTCCGCCACGAAGAATGTCCGTCGATGATTCTAGTTTAGGGGCCGCAGGAGGAGGTCCTCCTCAAACCCCGCCGCCACACAAGCGTTTAACGTTAGCCGAATTACATGCACAAGCGTCACAGCGTACGCCTAGACATCAGACGGTAGCAGAAATAAGAAAATCCCTTGCCGAATGTGTCTATGATCCAGTCCCAGGCGAGGATAATATGGTTTTATATTCGTTCCGCGTAAGAAAGGTGGCCGAGTATCTAGTCACCTTACCGAATATGAAAGAAGATCTAGACAGAATATATCGTTTCATCCGTACAGGGGATGATCCAGAAAGTATTAGTGATGCCATGTCTCAAAGGAAAGTCGAGATCCAGCTCATGATATTAAAGTTTCTGATTAATTGTCTAATAAGAGAACAAGATTACCCGACTAAAGATTCTGCCGAAATGAGAATCCTGACAAGGTGGAGTGATAATATAGCCGAGGGTAAGCACAAGACCGTCGGTGCCATGGAAAGTATGTACAAGAAAATCCGTAAAGAAATAATAAAGATACACGAACAGCGTAAAGCAGCACAAGTAAGCGAGAAAGAAAGTACCTCTGATCCTGAAGAGGAAGACGACGAGAATCCCGCCAGAATAGCGTATGTAGGAAAATCTAGATTTCCAGATCGCCATTTACGTCTAGAACCCAAGTCTATTTTCCATCATTCAGTACCAGAACAAGGTTCTCTAGAACAAGTGTTTCAAGCTACCGATCACATTCTGAGATCACGAATCGGTTACAGTGAATTAAGTACTATACATGAACAAGAACTAGTGCGATCAGCAGTCCGATGGATTACTGATTCTACCACTTTTCCAGACGAAATAGTGGCACAAATGTTCCTGAAACTGCCCCCAGCCGAACAACGACTGGTGGGTATGTATATGATCCAGCACCTCATTACTCTGTATGAGGGTCAGCACTCTGATCCAGGTCCGTTACATGATATCCTGAACGAGTTACTCCAGTATAAATGGAGAGGTCTAGGTACCGATTTAATTAGTGTCATTCTAGAACAGCGTCACAAATATAGAACGTTCTTGAACCCGCATTTTGTTCATGTCTCACCCCCAGAAAGTAAATCATTCTACATAGACAGACAGAATCCGTTACGAGAAGTCCACCCAGTTAGAGGAACGGGTGGCGAAATGCAGCGAGTGTTTGTATACACTCCAATCACAAAGATGGAACTCCTTGAAATGAAGAAATTAATTCCCTGTCATGACAAAGATCCAGCAGGGTTCCATCGAGAATTAAAAGACATGCTCCGTATGGGAGAATACACATACCCAGATATCATTAAAATGTTAAAAGTTCTGCTACCCGCAGGGGTGTATGAAAAGCTAAAGGAAAAAGAATGGGAGGTGGGAGAGAAAAAGATCGATTGGGCAGTTCTAGAAGCTGAAGACAAGGCACGAGTACCAGGTACCGGTCTTGGAGATAAATGTAAAGAATTACCAGAATTATTAATTCAAGTTTTACCCAGATTATTAACAACGAGAAAAGAAGACTGGGATGCAATCTCAGCCTGTAAACAGAAACAAGATGAAGATATTAGTGATTTTTATTCTAGGTTTGAAAAATGTTTCAGTATTAACAGTGGCCTCAAGACAAGTAGTGAGTCATACCCTCACCTTTTCGTTACTAAATTAGTCGAGAATTCAAGTCCACAAATTAAAAATCGAGTTTTGAAAGTCGAAAGCACCTGGCAAGCAAATACTCCGTCCCAGATGCTCCAGATGCTTCAGTATCACCAGAATAGAATCAGGGAAGAGCAAGAACACGAGAGAAAACGTATGAAAGACACGAAAATGAAAGTGCTAGTTGCACAATCTGTTCCTCAAGACAGTCAGAAGAGGGGTCCGAATCAAGCCAGTCATCCTGCAGCTCCCGTTAAAGGAAACTGCAATTATTGTAAACAGCCAGGTCATTTTATAAATGAGTGTGCAGTTCTGAAACACAACATAGCTACTGGTAAGACTAAAGAAAGACCACGTCCGCCTAGACAAGAACAAGTTTCACAGATTCCTCAGCCACAGAATGCACAACAGACAGTTACAGTACCGCAGCCTATTGCTGCAACACAGCATGTCACATCGCAGATGTACCAGTATGCACAGTCTGAGTATCCAGAGTACCAGCCATATTCATGAAACAGCCTAGAGAGGGAGGTAGGCTTGCCTCTCATCGAGATACCTGTAGATCAAGAAGGTCCCTATGTTCACAGTCAAGTATTAGGGAAAGACAGAAAGTTTCTGATTGATACAGGGGCAAGTAGGACCACAATTAGTCATGCCGAAGTTCCAGGGGCTCCGCTCTCAGGCTCAAGAAATGTTTCCCTTGGATTTTCAGGAAAACCTATCGTTAACGAGATATCTAAGCCAGTTACTTTAGAAGTAGGTCCATTGTCCCGCACTACTGATCTGTTACTTACTAAGTCATGTCCAGAAAATCTATTAGGCATTAAGACACTGAAAGAGTTGGGTGCAGTCATATGCTGTTCCCCAGAGGGAATACGACTGTTCCTACGTGACTTTAAGGGTCACTATGTATTACGAGATTTTGATTCAAGACTGTCTAATGTTCCGCAGCATTTATGGGCGCAAGGTCCAACTGATGTAGGTTACATGCAAATCACACCCCATCGTGTGACTCTCAAACCAGGTGTAGTGTTACCACGAATCAGACAGTATAGATTGCCACCCGAGGCTGTAGCAGCCTTATCCAAAATTATAGACGAGCTCATCGCTCAAGGAGTAGTTGTAGAAACTGACTCCAATGTATGCAATTCTCCGATCATTCAAGTCATGAAACGTACTGATCCAAATGCACCCCCAGTATATCGATTAGTGATTGACTTACGAGAGCTTAATAAATGTATTATTCCGCAGTACCCAGTTGTCCCAGACATCTCTTCCCTATTAACAGCCATTGATTCCGAAGCCACGTTCTTCACTGTCATAGACCTCAAGAATGCATTTTTTAGTGTTCCCATTCATCCAGACAGCCAGTTTCTTTTCGGATTTTGTTTAAATGGAAGGAGCTATATGTTCACACGCGCTCCTCAAGGTTTCACAGAAAGCCCTAGTATTTACAGTCAAGCACTCAAGAGACAACTAGACAATATTCACATGCCAACTGACACTGCCCTGCTCCAGTATGTCGATGATCTACTGATCACAGCCCGTTCTGAACGTGACTGCGAGCGGGCATCACTGACAGTTCTGTATTTCCTAGCCGAGATGGGGCACAAGGTGTCCCCTTCGAAGCTTCAATTCTGTGTCCAGCAAGTGGTATACTTAGGACACTTGCTGTCCAAGAGGGGTAGGCAGTTGACACCCGACCGTATCCAGTTAATAGCGAGTCTTCCCCAGCCCAGAACCCAGAAGGAGGTGCGTGCCTTTATCGGCCTTACTTCTTATTGTAGACAATGGATTCCCCAGTATGCATTCCTAGTCAAGCCACTGATACAGTTAACGACACAGGAGGCAGCCGTATCGACTGTCCTCCCTTGGACATCTGAACATACACTTAGTTTCAACGAGTTAAAGAAAGCCCTATGCCAAGCTCCAGTTCTAGCTACACCGAACTACAGTAAGCCTTTTACACTTTTCGTCACAGAACGTGAAGGTACAGCATTATCTGTTCTCACACAAGATCAAGCAGGTCAATACAAGCCCTGTGCTTATTTTTCGAGCACATTAGATCCAGTCGCCCAGGCGTTGCCTGCGTGCCTCAAGTCAGTTGCAGCCACAGCACTAGCTATCAGACAAAGTGATTCCATAGTTTTAGGACACTCCCTGACAGTACAAGTTCCACACTCCGTAGAAGTTCTTTTAAACCGAACACAAACTCAGCACTTGACAATTGCACGTTTAACAGGTTATGAATTGACACTGTTTCAGCCACACATAGAAATTAGACGCTGCAACGTCCTGAATCCTGCTACACTGTTACCATCAGTTAATTCAAATCCTGACACACATGACTGCGTGGAAGTAGTTAACATTACGACAAAGCCAAGACAAGACCTGACAGACATTCCGTTACCAGATCCTGACCTGACACTTTATGTGGATGGTTCATGTATGAGAACTAGTACAGGAGAACTAGTCGCCGCATATGCAGTGACTACTGACACTGAAGTTATTAAAACACACCGTATTGATACCCTGTCCGCTCAAGCAGCAGAGCTAGTTGCTCTGACACAAGCCTGTATACACGCCAAGAACCTGAAAGTTAATGTTTACACAGATTCACGTTACGCATTTGGAGTTGTACACGACTTCGGAGTGCTCTGGCAGGAGAGAGGTTTCATGACTTCTCATGGAACCAAGATTCAGCATGGTTTCCTTATTCAAGCTCTGTTAGATGCCATACATTTACCGACATCCATTGCTATCATGAAATGCAAAGCACATACGAAAGTTACTGACATTATTTCCCAAGGTAATGATCTAGCAGATCGCACAGCCAAGCTTACAGCACAGACTCCAGACATTCCAGTTAACCTGACACATACTCCAGATCCGATTACATGTATGACAGTTAAGGACCCTACACAAGATGTCATAGATATCCAGTTACATGCTACTTCCGATGAAATCAAGAAATGGTCCGAACAAGGAGGGGTCCAGACAGATCAAGGATGGTTAACGAAGGGTAGAGCCACATGGTTTCTCCCCGACTCTATGGTTCAAGTCATTATTAATACCGCACATAGTCCAGCACATTTAGGAGAAAAAGCTATGTTAGACAGTATCCAGAACATTTGGTTCAACAAGCATTTACGAGCTGCAGCCAAGCAGAAAGTCCGTACCTGTATGATATGTTGTCAGTTTAATCCAGGTAAAAGTGTCCCGGTGGAACAAGGTGGTTTCCAGCCTCCTGACCACCCTTTTGAAGTCCTCCAGATGGATTATATTCAGATGGAGCGATGTCGAGGTTTCAAGTATGTCCTTGTAGTTGTATGCGCTTTGTCCAGATGGACAGAAGCATATCCAGTCCTAGATTATACAGCCGCGACCACTGCCAAGCAGTTGGTTCGTGAATTCTTCCCTAGATATGGACTCCCTAGAGTCGTATATTCTGATAACGGTCAGCCATTCTCATCTGAACTCATGAAGCACGTTTCCCTTTTGTTAGGGTACCAGTGGAAGTTCCATTGTGTACGCCATCCTGAAGCAGCTGGTCTAGTCGAGAGACATAATCAAACTCTGAAAATCCGTATCGCCAAAGTTTGTAAAGAAAAAGGTGTGGACTGGCTAGTAGCCCTGCCAGTCGCTTTATTTTATATGCGCATGGTCGCACATTCCAGATCAGGTCTGTCCCCGTATGAGGTCGTTTTCGGCCGCCCCCCTAACATGTGGGGTACTCCTAGACCCCGAAGTATTACTGATGTTTCATGTAATATGCTGACAGATTACCTAGCTTCCTTGATGTCTGCCCTCAACTCATGTCGTTCACAGGTTGCCGCCGCATTTCCAGACAATACCGAGGTGGCACCGCATGAAATCGTTCCAGGTTCGCTGGTGATGATCCGAAACTTTGACAGATCAAGTCCGCTGGAACCTCGTTGGAAGGAGCCCCGTCAGGTCCTCCTCACCACCCGTACAGCCGTGAAGTTGGAAGGCCGAAAAGGATGGATACATCTTTCTCATGTAAAACTTTTCAATGGATTAAAACCCGTTTCTAAAAACATTTCCAAGGATTCCCAGGATTTTAAGGACTGCCGAAATATTGTTCCTAAGGACTGTCCCGCAAAAGACATTGACACAACCCCTTCCCTGTTAGAGAAAACTCCGCAGCAGGAGTATAAGTTAAAGCTCCGGTCTAGTAAAATAAGTCAGTCAGTTTGATTGTATAAGTCCTCCCCTAGGTGAAACGGTTAGACTGTTTCTGACATGTATAAAATAGACCCCCATAGTGAGAGAGTCAGTCAAAGTTCAATTCAATGTATCATTTTTCTAAGCTTCATATTATTCATCAGCATTATGATTTCTTGCATCAGCTATGCATTTTTCCTGTATTTTTCAGTTTCTCATGTAAATAAGTCTGCTAATGCTACAGTAGAACACACGTTTAGTGATCTGCCTCCTCACGAATATGCTTACCGCCTCGCTATGCGTAACAATTCATTTATCCGTATGTTACATTACTCACACCAGACCAGCAATGCCACTAATTGTTGGGTGTGTGGTCGACTCCCCCCTTTCCAGACGCCGAAGGGAGTTCTGCCACTTTTTCCTTATCCATTCTCACATAATGGTTCGTGTGGAGCATGGTCCACGTTAACGTCATCCTCAACAGATATGTCTTTTCTTAACAGCACATGTTTCCCAGACAAGCAAGGTTTCCCCCACAGAACAGGTTTAGATCTAGAAAATGAAGTGTATAATTTAGGTAATTATTCGTCGAATTTCATGGTCCTGAATGTCCAGTCTGATACTACTCCAGACTCACCTGCTATTTCAGTATTACCAGTCAAAGGCGAATTATGTGTCCGTAGTCATGGTTCTGTACACGTAGGACATAGTGATTGTACTACTATTATCCAGTATAGTGACAGTGGGAAATCTATTTTTAAAGCTTCACGTCATTCTTATTTTGTTTGTGGTCAGACCGCATATGTTCGTCTGCCCCTCGATTGGGAAGGAACCTGTTACATTGCCTTCCTACTGCCACCAGTTTTTCTAGCCCCACCTGACTATCATAGAAATACACATCTAGTACATACTAGACACAAGAGAAACCTCCCGATTGTCGATTATACTGAAACCGCTGCAGAACAATTCATTGATATTGATAAAGGTGTGTTCCCTTATTTAGGCACAGTTGTAAACAGTAAGCTAATCCGTAGGTTAACAAGAACCCTTGAAGCAGTAGTAGATGAGACTGCCTCCGCTCTAGGTAACTTAACCGAAGAGCAATCCTTTATGAGAATTGTCGTTTTACAGAATCGTCTCGTCCTTGACGTCATACTGGCCGATAGGGGCGGGGCCTGTAGAGTTCTCGGATCTAGTTGCTGCATTTTCATTCCTAATAACGCGCCGTCTGTTTATTCAGCTATAACCAGACTTCATAAAATTGCCCATCTGTTACACCAAGATCCAGGCACCTGGACATGGTCCGGTTGGTTCTGGAATATAATTTCCGCCTGGGGATGGAAAGTCCTGTCCTTTCTAGGTATCGCAGTAGCGATCATATTCAGCTGCTGCCTCTGTATACAATGTGGCCCTGCGATTTGCGGCATTTGTGCTACCTCTTGTATTCCTAGTCCCAAGCCCCGTTCTAAATCCCGTTCCAAGACAATTCGAGACGAGCAAATGATACTATATGAAATGATAGATGGTATCATGAATATTGATGTTTCCTGATGGAAACGTAGTGACAAGGAGGGAATGTGGAAAAGTAAATTTTGCCATGTTCTGTGTCCCTACGCCTCATCCATCATATGTTATGTGTGCATGACCAATATGCATATGTTATTCCCCATGTCCGATTAATGACGCAATTACAGTTGTGTCCACTTCTAGTATGCCAGTTTCCAGTCCTCGTGAATACTACGAATACCAGGCCTATGTAAAGCTACGTTGCCACGTTTCCCAGTGTGCACATTATTCCATTATAAAGTCCCCGTTTCTAGGCCTCAACAGGGCCCGGACACTAGATTCAGCTCCTGTCTCCTGAAGCCTCGTTGAGGAGCGATACAGCCCCCACCTGTATCCTCGACCTTTCACTTGCTTCCTGCCTCGCAGTGCCCGGTGCAGCTTGGCTCTGCCTCTGAGTCTGCCAAAAGTATGTTATGATTCCAGTTATCAGTTCAGTCCTCCTTCTTTGCATTCCTAAGCTACTGAACTGCATCAATAGTTTCCGTCATTGTCTAGCCTTCACGTCTCCATGTTAGAGAAATACTGTATTTACTGGTCATTTAATATTCTTCATCACGCACTACATGTAGAATAATGCATGGTCCAGTCTTAGAGTCAAGTTAGCTTTTCCCCTCATGACTTCTAGTTTATATCAACATGTTCCCTAAACATCAGATACTAGATAGGGTTTAGGTACATGTCGCTCCGACCCTCCAGACTTTAGTCTCTGCTCCTAGCACAGAGTTCATAGCCCCCAGCTTCTCCTAGTGATACGTCATTGCCAGTTTGCGCGCACCACCAGGTTAGAGGTCCCGGCTCTTTAGGTAGCCCCCTCCAATGTTTCCGCCCCATTCATGACATATTCTGTTACGTCTGCACCACATGTCTATGTATACGCCCAGTTACACCTACTTCTACTGTTATCTTTCGCGACTGCTACGCGTCACACCTTCTGCTCCACCCACTGCTACGCCTACTGCAATGTAATGCTATGTGTTCGCGCTATGTATATATGCCCGTGTATTGTTATTAAAAGTTAGCGCGCTCATCCCAGACCCAGCCCCGGCAGCTGCCGGGCCACTCTAGCCCTGCCATTCTGTTCCTATGCAGGTTGTCCTGATCCTGTCCTTATGCTGTAATAAACCTGCAGAAACTCCTACTACCTCGAATCTTGACTCTTATTTATTGAGCTATCTGTTATGATATATGCCTAGTCAAAAATAGGGTATTATTTATTTATTTACCACAATCAGATGAATCACATTGAGCATATTTAAAAAGCAAGGCTATAACTCATGCAAATGGACTAAGGGCATTTTATACCGCCCTAGGCCGAAGGCATTTTGCTCATTTGTTATTGGTGTATTGTTTAAAAATGCTTTCGACTTCACTGTATGCCTTTTAAATAGTTCATTATACAATGTAAAGTTTTGTGAATAAGATTTAGGGGCTGATTGCGATATCAGATGAAGTTTCCTCCACCCAACATCGTCTCGGTCATGGTACCGGCCGACACCCGGTCGTCGGTCCCGACCGACTAATTAGGATGCGACTGAACACTGTTCGGCTGCATTCCTATAATTTAAAATGGGAACATGCATTTCATCTGTAAACCGGCTTGAATGCTTGCTCCCATTGTAAAAGAGGAGGTGCAGTTCATCCCTGCACCCTGTGGCAGTGACATCTCAAGGTGTCTGCCATGAGGTGCAGAAATATACAGCGGGGCACAATAGGTGCCCCCTTGGCCTCCAACTAGAGGCCGGGCACCCAAGGTGGCCTGCTAGAGGCCCCCAAAGTTGAGTTCCTACAACCTTTCTGTGCCAGAAAGGCTGACACGAAATGGCTGCCAAAACCCGATATCGTAATCCCAAGGGCAGAAAGAGCCGCCCTTGTGATTACTGGTCGCATTCTGACTGGCGGACGGGCTCGCCGAGCCCATCGGAAGCCAGTCGAAATGACCGTTCAGCATATTATGATGCGGTCGAAAAGGCTCCGACCGACGGTTCGAGCCTTTTCGGACCACATCGCAATCGACCCCTTAGAGTAAGATATTCAGGAAACTTTGTAATTCAAATTCAATTGGCACTATTTTGGTCTATTAGACTAGAATGCGGCCCACTTATCGCGTTTTTGCTGGCTCTCCCTGCACTGCCAAGATGTGGACATCCTCTATTGCATAGCACTGAGAACACATTAAGGAACTTAATGTATGTAGATATTTTTCATTTTAAGAAGGTCAACTGTGTGCTTTATAGGAATGTTAATTTTGCTCTGCAGCAGTTTGAGAAACAGGAGGATGCTCTCCTGAATATGTCCTTACTGCAGCATAAGTAATTTTAGTCCAATTTTTCCTTAAGCTGGAATCTCGATAATGGCGTTCATCACCCTTTTAAGTTATTAAGAATGAATATACTGTCTTGAAGTTTCCACAAATCAGTAGGAACTGTGTGCACCCTACTAATAAAAAGGAATCACTACTGGGTATACTGGGTAGCTACTACTTCACCTTCCTGGATCCCTGCTTTATCCAGAAAAATACTTTATATAAGAACTCCCAACTCTGGTTGAGTCAGCCCTGGTGGTATCATCCTACCAGGGTGTGGATAAGTGCCGACGATTAAGCATGCCACTATTTAGTGTGTGAGGTGTCTACTCCAAAATCTTTTCAATGTTTTAGTATGGCCTTCAAGTGTTTTCTCTTTATGTTTTCTTTTTTTTCTTTATTATCCTAGTTGTCATGTTGTATAAGGTGAAGTCTACAAGTAACAGACTTATACTTTTGTTTCACTGATGAAACAAAGCATGGAAGAAATGTATTTATGTAAGTGTTATAGGACAACTTCCGTAAGTCAGGTATGATAGACTGAAGGTGTCTGAGCTGATAAGTGGCAAAGTTTGCAATCACTGCGTGTTGAGACTGTAACATAAGTTTATGTAAAGTCCGGTTGGTTTCTTAGCTAAAGCATCATGATCTCATTTAATTGCATTGGCCAAAGAGTTGTGGCAAATGAAGAAGTGTTTGAGGCAACAAATGTCCCATTATCCACCAACTTCTTAATTTGGAAATCTCAATCACAAGGCAAATCATATAAGTAAGAATAGTTGTTTTGTGATGCTGAAAAAGTGTGCATGTCTGAGAGTGTGATAAGTCTTTAGACTGTAATTAAATGAATTGTATCTTTTTAAAATATGAAATAACATGGATGCATGCATGTAGGAAATAGTAATATAGTTTTGATTCCTAAAATATGCCAAGATTATGTTCTCCGTGTATTGCCAAGAACAATAGTGACAGTCCGCAATGTATAACCAGTTGTTACTTAGGAATCAATGAATGTAAATGACTATACAGCTCCATGTTGCAAAACATTATTCACCTCTTACTAAAAATTAGTGTCTGAGCCATTCTTAAAGCTTTTGCATAGATATGGAAAGATTTCATTGAATGACTATATACTGTTTGCATGCAGAAACGAACAGTTGGTTATAATTGTAAATCACATGTAAGTAATTCAAATGATAGGCGTACCAACCGCCATTGTAGTGGTAAGAAATATGATTTTGTAATTATCTGCATGGAGATAGGGGTTATCATCACCAAGAAATACATATGCTTTTAGATCAGATATCATTGTTACATTAGCATCAAATTTACAGAGGCTTGCATCGAGTTCTAGCGAGACAACGTCATGGTGTCATCTGAAAAGGGACAACAAATGCGTGGTACTTGCGTAGACTCTGTAGGTCCCAGACGCTCGTGGACTATTATAATCCAGAGTGTACAAACAAGGTGTTGTCCAATAACCACCAAAGAATGTAGACGTAATAAATCTACTTGTGTAGTATAGTTATTGGGCATCAATCACTATTATTCAACCAATCTATGGAATTAGCACAGTAGAGGGGCTTAATGCACTTATTTTCCTGTTAAAAAAATATTAAGTTTATAAAATACCTCATGAGTGCATCTTTTCTTAGAAGTATTTTTTTTCTGGGGAATGAGTTCTTTTAAAATAATGAACGTTTATATTTGTTTGTTTGTTTTTTACAGGATTCTGCTGGTGGTTGGAGTAATAGTTCGATTTCACACACATTAACTTTGCTTTGTTTTCAGCTAGTCTCACTCTTGCCTAAACATATATCACCATTCTAATAATCTGCCATTAGCATTTAAAAACCTTTATTTGCTCTCTATCAATTGTACAAGAACACCAAAGATTCGAAATCGAATCATGATTACTAAACCCGAGCTTCTTTTGACTTGTGTTGACATCATTGCTTGATCCAAAATGTAACACAGCTGGTTCAGTGTGCTTAGTTGCATAACGTGATCCATTGATTATTTCTGGGTTGCATTCTAACATGCTCTCCTTTCTTTCAAAACACGGAGTGCAATTTCTTAGTCCTTGTGTATGAATTGTCAACATGCCTCGGCCATTAGATTGATTCATTGGTCTCATCACAACTTAGGTACAAGGAGTGGATTACTCCTGCAAGCCATGCCTGAATTAATTGCCCCACTAATGTGATGTAACAGCATTGTTGTGGATTGCTAAGCACTTAGGAGCTTATTTACAAGGCCCTTGCTCCACTTTTGCGTCATTTTTAACATGGGAAAAGTGACGCGAAAGTGGCGCAAGGGCCTTGTACATCTGCCCCTTACTAGCAAATGGGCAAGTTTTATGGACCACTGATTTGAGGGCCAGCAGGTGCACGAACACATCCCTGAATCTTAGTAGAGGATGCTAATGCTCAGCTGCCAGGTATCTGTTGAGCCCTACACTGCTTTTGTTTTTTGCTGTCAGCGTTGTAAGCAATGTTCCCTCTATTTTTTTTCCTCTGTGTGCGGCAGTATAAGGTCTCAGTGCGCTGCAATAGAGGCTATGTGCGCCGGGAACCAAACTGCATATGTGGGTGCAGCTTCAAATATCAGTCCAAACCTTTGCTTAAAAAAGTGAAAAGAGAATGCATTTCCACACCTGTAGCGCCACATGAAATGTCTTAAGGCAGGTTTTCAATTTAGATACACACGCAATGACATGAATTGGTTACACAGGGGAGTACACTTTGGGTTTAGAACAGCACAGGACTCCACTGGTGGTATCAAAATAAGATTTTGCTGAAGATCCTCAGCTCAAGGACTGTTCAAAGGGTGGGGAATGTTGGGAGCCTATACAGGATCACATATATACACAATTACATAACATATTTACAATTAGACGTGTAAGCTATGGAGTAATGTCTGGATATTCCGCCTGAGATAGTTTGTCCCCAGTCCAAAAACGAGTCCCCTACAGCAAGTCATCGTAACAACTTCTGGGTTAAAGTAACTTGTTGTAAAGTCGCAGTCGGGGTAGTGAATGCTTTGCAAAGGCTGGTCGTTGTTGAGACTGCGAGGTAAAGGAGGTTTCCCGTGAGTGATAGTTCTGCTGGAGAGAGATGTTTGTCTGGTTGCAGTTTTGACTCATCATAAAGTAGTACGGAGGGTTAATATGCCTGTTACAAAAATGTGTACCATACGCATAACAGAAGTTACAATTATGATATAGGACAGTGACCTATGAAATGTCAAAGAGCTGCTTGCAAACTGCATTGTATAGGTTAAAGAGTTATTTTTTTCCCCTTATCTTTCACTATACTAATGATGGTAAAAAGGGTTTGTATGGGTTGAAATACATTCTTATTAGTAAAGACAACAATATGTGTGGTCTTTATTTTCCTAATTATGTTTAACCCCTTGAACGCTCATGACGCATGAGCCACGGTGCTCGTGTGCTCATGTTGAGCTAAGCTCGTCATGACCGTTAGAACGCTCGCACGCTGGGGACATTCCCCTGCTGTGCGAACATTCTACACAAATGGGTGTGGTCATGAAGAGCTCAGCTTGTCATGAGCACACGAGCACCGTGGCTCATGATGAGCTGAGCTCGTCATGAGCACCGGGGCACTGTGTGCGCCCCCCAGCACAGCGGGGAAATACTCCCCGCATACAAGGGGTTAATGAAGGGCCATCAAATGTATTTCCGTTGATGTCTTCTGGTTGTGGCAGATTTAATGTTACTCGGTCGCTAAATGCAGACTGATGTTCATTAATTAGCTCTTCTTGGGTTAATTGCTCAGATGAATCTGAGATTTAAGTAGCAGATAGCTCATGCCCCACAGGATCATCAACCAGATTGATGGTCTTAACTATCCATTGCCTGTACTAGATATATATATGGTTTGCTAGTAAAATTGAGCGCAGCCAGGAGTTCTCCGCTTCCTCTACGGAGTCAATGATGAGTTGTTTGTATGCGGATAGTGCTTGTTTGGGTGAGGTCTTGGCATTGAATAAGAATAGCTTGGTACCTGAACCTGGGCCTGTATCATGATAACTTTATCCACTGACATTTCACTGTTTCCAGGTGCTGTTACTTTTAAATTCATAGATGGACTTATGCTGGACCGTTGATCTGGATTCAATAGTGAATCTGACTTTTGAGGAATGAGTGGATTGGCAGTTCTGCAATATTTTCTGTCGTTGAATAAATGACTGCTGCTGAGTCTCTTAAAAACATAAATTTACAGTAATGGTTCATTTTCCCAAATGTCTGTATTAGCGGTATCAATGGATTGCTATGGCCTTCACTTGCTATAGTCGTGTTATCTGGCACAATGTCTGTCTGGGGTTTCCAAGCGATCTTTTTTTGATTCAATCATTTCTGCGCAGTCTGTTGTCCGGTCTTACTGGATTTCATTTTTCCTGTAGATTCCTTGGTTCCCTTGATTAGTTATGGGTTTTGTTAATGCTTGCTAAAAAAACAATGTTGAAACGAAAGCCATGGAGGGAAATCCCCTCGGCCAAAAACCCACAGGCGTCCAGGTAACAGATGCGTCTCCATATGTAACAAGATACTGTTGAAAGAAATAAACAAGCTACTATGGAGAGTCAACCGCTGATGGGTTACTTGGGCCAGTTGCTTAGGACCTATGGTAAGTCAAGCCCTAGGAAAATCAGAAGTAAAAGAGCTCAACTCCCACGGGTGGACCCAGTAGTCCTCTGAAAGGGGTTCTGAAAAAAAGTTCATGCTATACCAGTCTGTAATTTTGATAATGTGGTTCAATTTGTTATACCATTCCTTAGGCACTTATTAGAGGTTCAGAGGGTGTGGCTTCAACAAATAAATTAGCATGCAATAGTTGTAGACAGAGCCTGACAATGTTTTTTAGGATTGGGGTGGGGGAGGTGGGGGGGTAGCTGCTATACGTTTTTTTTCACATATACACACAATAAAAAAATAATATTTGTAAAAAGATAATCTTCAACTATAACAAAAGTTAAAAACCAGCCGTTTTGAGGTCTAACTTGTGAGGTAACCCATGAATAGCAGTCTGAATAGTATACAGAATAGAGCACACCCAACTGCATATTATACAAATAGTGGAAAGGAAAGAGGGGTTCTGCTATGTAAAACATGGACTCCCAGGCAGAGAACTCTGAGATAGTATCTGATGGGCACATCCCTGTCCTGCCCAGAGAGATGCCCTCACCCTCCTACTGCCCACAGCACCCATCAGCCCAAACGCTGTTTGTGGGGCTCCCCTGTGACTGTCTGCAGCCCAGTCCAGGTCAGCAACACCACCGTCCTGAATCTGTTGGGCTACACCAGTCAGGCCGCAACTGGTGTACCCTGCTTTACCACATCGGAGACCTGTGCAAACCCATGACAGAATTATAGTATTGGTGAGTACAACGTCCAAACTACTCACACCATTGTTGGTGCTCTGCACAACCATGAATAGAAAGCGGTCACACCACATAATGTACGGCTTTGCAGCTCTTGAATTCTTTATTTGTTTGTTTAATAAAGCGCGGTCACCTGGCAATTACCCAAAGCCATACAGAAATGTGTTTACAAAGCAACAGGTCTACAGCATCCAGGGAAGAGAGCCAGTATCAGGAACACCACCCTCCACACTAAGTGCAGCAATTGGCAAGTCTTTACCCAAGAAAACAAGGTGCATTTCATTGACAGGGTTCACCAGCCAGATCTGGATCTCTTGCAGACATGGATCATGGATCTGCATCCAGCAAGCAGTGCCCACTCATCTCACTGAGCCATCTTACCCCCCAAAGCAGGCAGGAGAGTGCAATCTCACAGAAAACAGACTAAACACTGTTTCTGTCCCACTAAATGCAGCCAGCATCTAAGAATCAAACAGCATAATAGACACAAGTCACACCGGGAGGTACATTGCACACAGAGGCTTAACATGTCACCCCAAAGTGCAGAATGAAACCAGATTCCAGACTCCAAAACATAACCCAATATCACTAGTACCCGAAGCTATGGAAACTGAACCCAACAATACTACTTCTGACACAAAACGGACTTAAATGGCATTTCCTCCATTAAGGAAATAAGAGCCATTGAGCTGCTGCTACTGCCTCTTACACCCCATGAAACAAAGAGCTGAGAAGGTTCCACATTGCAGATACTGGCTGGAGTGAGATTTGATGTCACCAGCTAAAGAAAGGTAGCGGTCAGGACAAAAGAAGGCAAGCAAGAGGCCTGAAAACCGGAACCGCATACATAAACAGCACAACAGCCAAAACAACGAAAATATTGTGCAGGAAAGTAAGTTAGTAAACTATTTTTGCATCCAACAAACTAACCAAACTTTTGCAGCTATAGGTTTCAAATGCAAAATTATATAAAGTATTATGTGCATATGAAATTATGCACGTAAAATTAAGCAAACGGATTTCGATGCCTTTACAGCAGCACAATAAGTACCTTAGCGACAGCCGTCACTTAGAAAACTAGTGGTGCGCGAAGAATGCCGTTACCCGAAGCTCTCGGTCTGAAGTCCTCTACCAGTGCAATTTAACGTCGGACTCTTTAATTCACTGCCAGATACTCCTTGCAATTTTATCTGACTCTTGCATGTTTGTGCTTTCTCCCTCTGTGCCAGTAGGAAGTGTGGAGATGCAGGGGCTAAGAAGGGCTGAAAAAACGACAAAGCTCATCAATGTGCAAATGGTCTTTTAAAGACCCATGAAGTACTTGGGTGCGGCTGTTTGGTGCCGGGGAAGCTGTCTCAGCCTGGGGGTCCACACAAGAAATGGCGGGGGGGCTGAAGCCCTTTGAGCACAATGGGCTTTGCGCACCTGCAACACCATGTCTGTTCCTCTGCCTCCCGCCTGGATTTCGTGCCGCTCGCGTTTTAAAAGCAGCGGCGTGAACGGTCAGGTAGGGTTGTCTCACAGTGTGCACGCTAAATCCAGGACACTGCGCGCTCCGGGTGACCATCGTGTGCGCGCGCGCAGCTTAGTGGGAAGAGTGGTTGTAAGTTGATATTGTACGCCCATAGACAGAAAGCTGAATCAGAATAGGAAGTGTTGTACATGCTATTAGTTAGGCTAAGGCAATGACCCTTGCGTGGTTGAATCACCTACGAACCTAGGGGGTGTATCATCAAGGGCTGAAGATATAATTATCGCCAATTTAGCGTCCGTTTTTGGGCGAAAAGAGGCGATCATTATATCGCATTATTTGTAAGGACACGATAGCGCGTGTTTCCTTGATTCAGCTCCCGTTTTGTTCACGCCTCTCTTTGCATCTCTAATGAGATGCAAAGGAGGCGTGCCTGACAAAGCACCATGGGAAAATATCGCTACCCCAGCTTCGTGATATCATCAACGAGGGTTAGCTATATTTTAAATCCCGTTAACTATGCCTTAACGCAGGAATTTAATGACTGTTCAATTCCTGACTAAGGCGTAGATAACATTGGAGGGTGGATTATGGTGTATCACCATAGGCATATCACCAAGGCTATCTCTGTTGTGGGTGCAACATCACTGGTATTCCAGCGATGTTCGCCCATTTCCCTGGAATATTATCGCCCTGGAGTAACGCGTCGTTAATAACGCGGTACCAGTGCGATAACTTCTAGCGATAGACGGCGATAAATAAACAAGCGTTAAGCGGGCTTTGCATTTATTTATCACCTTCCTAGAAAATATGCGCCTTGGTGAAAGTTTTCAATGGCTCCGAACGCTCAAATATTTTCTGAAGTGCAGCACAAGTGGTTTGTCCCCGTAGCTGGCTGAACTGCAGCTAATGGCATAATATAAGTGTGCTATGTCTATAATAGGTGGATTAGTTTGAACTACTTGTTGATACTTCATAATCTTTTGCTTTCTAAGTGATGGATTATATTGAAATGTACTACCCCACAGCTGGTTGAGTCGATTGTTGACCATCGGTTACAATCCCTGCCTAAGGAAGTTGTCTAAATGTGCTAGGTATATGTTTTGCTCTTATCAAGATGGATCTGCATTGGATGCAGGAAAAGGTACTGATTTCAATTTCTTTTGGTTCAGGCAAGGATACAAACCTGTCAAGAGAACATCTACTTAGACCACCCGGGTCCCGTGGTGAGGGGTAGGTGATAGACGAGACAATGCAGGAGCAACCAAATACTTGAAGGTTCAACGCGCTATTTAACCCGCCGGATACTGTTGGGGTCTGTATACTTAACCATTTAGGTAGATGCAGTCCGACAGAGATAACACGCAGGAAACACCTATTTTTTTGTGAGCTACACACACTTGAATGTTTGTCTGAACATTAGACATTAACCACACTGACGTAGACAGTTAACACCATAGATATACTTTCTACTGATGGGTCCTGAAGAATCGCTAGCCATTTGCTTTAGAGCGAGAAACATGTCGCCCGACCACAGCACATACTAAACCGTGACTCGTAAACAGGAAGCATAATATTCCAGCGAGTACCGGACAGTTTTCATTTTAATTAGAGCAGGGGATCCCCAGAATAAAGTCATTCTTGGTACCCCGAGCTTTATTTTAACTCAGACTCACACGTCTACGCACTTCTGGCCCCACACCCGCACTTCATCTAAACGGCAGTTGGATAAAAGCTCTCCGCCAAAGAGCCCCTCTTTGAGGTGTCGCCCATTGGGTATTGCACCGACGACCCAACTGGGAGCAAGCCCAGATGATGAAGCATGACACCTGAAAGGGTGTGTGAGGGCATTACATCCAACATAATGGATGCCCAACTGTAGGATCCCTTGGGACACTACAACATCCTTCACACCACAGGGACACATACATTCCTCTAGCTTAGGGAACAGCCCAGCAATTTTGGTAATTACTCATTAATTGAGGGCACGACTGAGGCTGGACCTACCACTTACTAGGAGCGGTAAATGCCCTTCTTCAAACAGACTTCTCCCTCGTTTTGAAAATAAACATCTACTTATGACCATGTCTGTTCTCCCTCTCCTCAAGTATGTACTTTGTGGGGAGCACATGTGATATTATTCACAGTATAATACATCGTAACCTATCTACAGATGTGTTAATAGAAGCCCAAAAACAAATTCTAGAAGAACCATGGAAGTACCCCACCGTGGTTTTAGTTTACGAATGCCATAAATAATGAAACATGAAACAGTTTCTGAACTAAGTCTAGCAAATTAAAAAAGTGAGGCAGCTCTGTTAGGTATTGGAAAGAAAAACATAGATGTGCCTCTCATAAAAATGGAAGCAAAGTTGCTCACAAAACTATCACAAACCTACACTTCCCGAGAAAAAGATACCTTAGGGATACAAATGCCAAACACATAAACAGAGGATACTCCTCATGACAAATGAGAAATGAGGTGTAAAGAAAATCTTGAAACGACACATTTAAACACATATGGACATAGCTACTAATACGAGATCCACATTCCAACATGAGAGAGTGTTGGTGGGAGGATATACATTAAGGTATTGTAAAATACTAAATCTACCAAAAATGTATAACAATTCAGATGAATGCTGTTCCAGGGCAATGACGGGATTAATAGCATTTCAAGCATTCTGACAGGAGTAGCCAAAGAAACTGCCACAGAACAGACCAATGTTCATGAGATGAGAAAGCCTTACAGCTGGACCTGCAATAAACCAGTAAATTGCGAGGAAAAGGTGCATAACAAAAACAAATTCCCTATAAAAAGAAAATAAATTACTGGATTCGCCACTAAGAAGAAAATGCTATAGAACATAAGCTGTCTAACCATGTTTTTAGAAAGCACATCATAAATTACCATAGCCCACAAGGGACTCATAGTCATCTGGAAATTACTCGGACATGTAAATAAGACTGAAATCTATGTAAGTCAAATCCAATTGGAGGGGGCAAAATAAACTCCAAAACTTAACTTTTGGTGGACTCATTTATCAAATGATATGACAAGTGGGAGACTGACCCCCACAAATCTTCTTAGACGCACCCACAATTGGAGAAGTCACAGTTTGAACCATTGTCCCAAATTGTACCCAAGGCACTTTGTAATTCATATGCAAGTGACTGGGTAGGGAAACAAGCCCCAGCTCTTTATAAAAATCATTTATGTTGACATAGAAACCTCAACCACCTCGTCGATTTGGCACAGTGCAGACAGGCTTCACTTAGAGCACTGTGTAAAGAAAAAATAGAACATAGTTTGATAAACAAAATGACAGGGGAACTGGAGATATGAATTTTTAAAGTTTTAAGTCAAAATAATGCTCTAAGCACAATTTCAGGTCAACCGCAATGGAGTGTCTGATACGGTTAATGATTCTATGTTCTAACTCTGTCTTTTTAATGGAGCTCAAACTCCTCCAGTGGGCAAGCCTGAAGCAATATCTGAGGAAGGTGTACAAAAGCAGCCACCTTGGCCACAAAATCTCCTTTACTGCTCCTGGGACATCAAATACAGAACGTTGGGACCTGGCCTCACTGCAGAAAGAGCAAGCAGCAAGGTGCAGTCCAGCTCCAGTTGGTAGGGATCAACTGGCCACTTCAGGAAAAATGCCTCTTGCAGCATGTCTTGTCCTCGCAGCCACACAGTGACCCTTGGAGTCTGCTTCTATGTCATGGATACAAGAATGAGCATGTCCAGTTCTTCGGGGCTCCTCTCATGTCACATCAAGCAGGGTCTAGTCCTCTTCAGTAGGTGCAGAAAGTCTATTGAGGAGGGTGGCTAGGGATGTCACACTAATGATTGGCAAGAGCTAGTTAGTGATGTTGACTCCTGAAACCTCTCTAACAACGGGGGTAAAGGTTCCCAGGGTAACCCTACCCACCTTTTCAGCATTCCTGTTTGCCTTATTGCATACAATCTCACAGTGTCCTTCATTCCGAAAATTCAAGCTGGGGAAACCCCTCCTATCTCGTGCAGAGTTCTTGTGTCCACCCAGAGGTGTGACTAGGAAAATTAGCAATCCCATCCTCAGTGGTCACCTAACTATGGTTCTAGGGTGGCTTCTCTCCACTGGTTTCTCCAACTCTCTCCTTACATTCCCCTGTGAAAGGGCTGGCCCTTTACCAACTAATAAAGTTCTAGATCCACTCGAACTGGTCTTCCTGCAAGAGGTAGAACAACAGACCCCTACACCCAGGCCATTGTCCCTGCTGTGGAAGCAATTTTCACAGCCCTTAAAGCCATATACAGGCTGGGCAGCCACTTTCAGGGTAATGCACTGTAAAGCAAATTAGCCTTTAGAAGCTTCAGGCAGAGAATAGGTAACTTTCTAAAATAATCTAAATAGTTAGCAAAATTCCTACTTCTCCAGTGAATTTAAATTTTAATAGATAATAATCAGTTTTTGGATGACTAGTTTAGCCAATTCTTGTCAAAAGTTACAGTTTAAAGTTTACAAACTGTAACTTTGTCAGTCAGTCAGTCAAACACGCTTTATTCGATGATTGTCATAAAAGCATAGCAATAAAATTCATTCATTTGATAAGAATAAAATACATTAAGATAAAAGTAAAAATAAAATTCCTGGCAGTTAAAATAATTACAATACACTTATATACATCAGGTAGTCAAGAATAGACCTTCAATGACTTATCCCTTCATCCTTTTGCTTCTAATATTCCATGACCAACCTAGAAATTTAGCCACAGCTGTATACACTAGAGCAGAGGTCTTCAAACCTTTGGATGCCGAGACCCCCCTATCAACATTTTGAGTCGTAAGGACCCCTCCTGTCAAAAATTTCTAAACCTGTAGGCAGGGCTACTAGAATTATGAGGCAGGTGAGGACCAAATTACGCGACGGACTTGACTAAATTGTGTGGGAAGAAAATGTAAGTGATGGTATGTGATGCCGCGTATTTTGGGATTACATTACTTGATTATTTTGACATTTTTTACACACAGTAACACTGAGGAAAGATTTCACCCCATCAGTACCCGTTTATAACCAAAATACAGCAATTAACATCAGAAAGATTTCAAGTCAACCTTTGAGAAGGGCCTTCCACTCCGCAGGAATAGGTCCTGCCACATTAGAAGCTCATCTGACTCTGGGGAGGAGAAGCAGGGGTCCCTAAAAAAACAGGCGGTTTTGTGCAGCGTTAAGCAGTTTAGACATGCAGCTTTCCTCTCACCCCCTCCCTTCCATCCCTCTCTCCTCTCCTAACCCTAGATCCCTCTCTCACTTTGCAGGCCATTTTCTTTCACCACTTTTTACAACTTCTGAACTCTCCCCATTCAACCTCTCACTTCACCTTTAATCACCTCTTGCAATTCTGTCTTTTCCCTGCCCTCATCTCTAACAGTCTCTCGCATTTATCTCATGGCCTCTCTGTTCCCGTCACCTTCCATGCCCCTCAGCACTTCTCATTCACCTTGTCTCTCCATTCAAATTTTTGTCTATTTGTATTGTACACCTCTCCAGTCCCCCCATTCAACTTTCATATCTCCTCTTTGTTCTAACAGAAACCTTCACCTTTGGCTCACACTCACTTCTTGCGTGTCCACACTTCTCTTCGGCAATTCACATTTCTCCTCATCCCTGACCTCTTCAATCGAATTCTCTCACTCTCCTGCTGTCCTCTCTCATCATCTCATCTCTCCTCACCAAGCATACGGTTCGGACCCGTATGCTCCTTTCGGCCTGTGCCACTCTGCTTATTGTTCCCTAATTCAAGAAGGCATGAGTTGTCTATCTCACTGTTTTGATGCAGGTCGAGTCCACCACCACCACGTCCACCACCATCACACCCACCACCACCACATCCAATACCACCACGTCCACCACCACCACCACCACCGCGGCCACCACCACGTCCACCACGAGTCCACCTCACTCTATCTATCGCCATCACTATCTATCTGTCGCCCTCACTCTATCTATCTTTCGCCCTCACTCTATCTATCTTTCGCCCTCACTCTATCTATCTATCTGTGGCCCTCACTCTATCTATCTGTCGCCCTCACTCTATCTATCTGTCGCCCTCACTCTATCTCTCTGTCGCCCTCACTCTATCTATCTGTCGCCCTCACTCTATCTATCTGTCGCCCTCACTATCTATCTGTCGCCCTCACTATCTATCTGTCGCCCACACTATCTATCTGTTGCCCTCACTATCTATCTGTCGCCCTCTATCTATCTATCTATCTATCTATCTATCTATCTATCTATCTATCTATCTATCTATCTATCGCCCTCACTCTATCTATCGCCCTCACTCTATCGCCCTCACTCTATCTATCGCCCTCACTCTATCTATCTATCTATCTATCGCCCTCACGCTATCCATCGCCCTCACTCTATCTATCTATCGCCTTCCCTCTATCTATCGCCCTCCCTCTATCTATCACCCTCCCTCTATCGCTCGCACTCTATCTATCTATCGCATCACCACGGCATCACTCTGCACCACCACAGCATCACTGGTTCAAATATGTTCTCTCAATGTTTCAAGCTTTATTACAAATGTCACAAAAAGATGTTAATATTTCACTTTTGTTCTTGGATTTTCGTCACAATAAATACACTGAACATAATCTTCACAAAAGTTATTTACAAAAGATTAAGCTTTTGCCATTATAAATTACAATAGATTTTATTTAAGTATTAATTATTTAAAAAAAAGAAAACCCATTGTTATTTGCAATATCAATAAATCTAAGTCACGTAAATAAAACACATATTGCATTACAAATGCTATAGGTGTCACATTTATGAAAGTTAAAACTATTGGCATTGTAAATGACAAAGCTATTAATTTCGCCATTTTCAAAACCAACACATAAATAAAAAATGTGTCATTTACAATACCAATAGCTCAAACTTTTCTAATGCGAGACCCATTGCATTGCAAATGCTTGTTCTTTTGGCAACCCTACTTTATATTCCTTTTCATTAAATGCATTCTCACTCTACAGCAGTAATTGTAAAATACAAATGTGAGGAACAGGCAGAGTGGGGGCCCAGGGGGTACTGGACCCAGAAAAAAACTAAGCCTCTGTAACCAGTTTACAAAGGCATGTAAATATGCAAATGGTCTTTGAAGACCTGTGAAAAACTCGGGCAGCTGGAGATGACTCCAGACACTGCCCAGCCGAGCCCCCAGCTGCTCGAGTTTCACTGCAGCAGCAGCCGGGCTGAGAGACACACGAGGGAGGAGGGGGGCTGAAGCCCTTGGGCCTGGGCAGAAGTATGACTGTGAAGGCGCGACCCCCTTTGCATCGCTCCACGGCCCCCCTGGGGGTCGCGCCCCACAGTTTGAAGACCCCTGCACTAGAGGGTTAACACTTGTACAAATAATTCTAGTGGCCACTACTCCACTCCTTGTGCCCAGCAATTTGCACATTGGTCGTAGCCAAACTCTACGTGGAGCGGAGGAGGCAGGGCATCCAAAGAGTAAATGGCCAATTGATTCCAGGGGATCCGAGCAACATGGACATGAGGCATTTCCTCCACTTGACCACCTGGATGTGAACGCTCTAACAGGAAAACTGCCAATTCTCAATTGAAAATAGAGCTTCCTATCCAGTGGCTTTGTTATGTTATCCCAAAATGGCTCAAATATGGTCTCATCCTTGAACTCCATAAAGACCCCCGTGAGTGAAAGTGGAGCAGTGGTCCTAAAAGCTCTAGAGGATATCAATCCCCAATATAAACCCTTGATTACCTTTTTTGACGGAAATGTAGCATTAATCGGAGCCTCCCATACCTCCAGCAAGCCCAGCTCTCTGAGAATCGCTCCAATTCCAGAGAGCCATTTGACCTGATGGAAGACATCACTTTTAATTATGTCCATGAGCCCCATGGCGAATATTTTCAGTTTGGGTGTTGACCATAAATGCCTCCAGTATAATACTGGGCGGCGGATTGCAATAATTTCAATTGGTCTCATACCCAAGTCCTGAAAAACGGGGCCCATGGGGGTGCTCTGAGGTAGATTAACAAAATTGCGTAAAAACCTGTATTCAGAGCCTGTCAGCTTATTTAAGTTCACAAACCCCCAAATCTCTACACCATAGAGTGCAGCCCTCACTGCCTTTGCATTGTAAACGGTAATGGTCAGGGCCACTGGCTTTGTCAGAGACTTGGCATGTTCTTTATTCAGTGCCCCAGCCAGTTGCCGGTGCTTGAGTGTTGCTAAGTCTATCTGTTCGTTCCATCGCAGATCATGCTGCATGGTAACACCCAGATAGCTGAATGATTTGACTTGCTCCAAGGGTAAGTCATTCATGAGTATTTTCCCCTATATGACTTGTGTTGGTTAAAAGACATGAACTTTTATTTTAAAACATTTATTTCCAGCCCGTGGTTGATGCAAAAAGCTTCAAAAATCCCTAGTGCTCTTTGCAGACCACTTGGGGTCTTGGAAATGATAAGACAATCGTCATCAAACATTAAAATTGGTACCTTCGCACCTGCTAAGGTTGGAGCATCGATATTTGCTTCGATCAAGACTTTTGCCACATTGTTGATATACAGATAAAACAGGGTCGGGGCTAACACGCAACCTTGGCGCTCCCCCCCCCCCCTCTCTAATGGAAACTGGTTAGTAACACTTCCAGTAGGGCCCCATCTTATCTGAGCAAAGTTGCGTTTGTGAAGTTTAATGATTAGGGAGAGGAGAGCAGACGGCATACCCATATTATTTAAAACGAGCCACAGGTTTGAGCGCGGCACAATGTCAAACGCTGCCCTCAAATCAATGAAAGCAGCATATAAGCTACCCCCACCTAATTGGACAGTCTTCCAGTAGAGCATAGCAAAATGCAATACTTGGTCAACTGTACTTATGCCGGCTCTAAATCCTGCTTGAAGGTGGGATAGAATGTTCATCTCGCGCTCCCACTCCTGGACCTTATTTAATACTAGTCTGCCAAAGATCTTCTAGATGGTATCGATCAGACTGATTGGGTGTTAATTACCAGGGAGTGACTTGTCGCCCTTTTTGAAAACTGGGATTCTTTCCGCCCCATTCCAGGATTCGGGTATGGGTGCTCCTTTTGCTATTATATTTGCCAGTAATAATATATACCTCCCCCAAAGTTCTCTGTCATATAAAAAGATGTCTGCTGGGACGCCGTCTGTTCCCGGCGCTCTCCCAGGTATGAGTCTAAAGCACGTTCAATATCTCCACTAGTAAACACATCTTCCAACCAAGGAGTGTATATAACCTGTCCTGTGTGTTCTAGGCATGGTTCCATGCCTTGAGCATATTGGGGCTTAAAATAGGCCACCCAATCATCTTGAGCTACCCAGTTTTGTGGTTTTTTGGGTCGGCCTTCAAATCCCCATCTTAGCAGATTCCAGAATTGCTTGGAGTTCTTAGCTGAGCGAGCCTCCTTAAGCTCGCCCCACTTCTTTTCACCCCAAGCACGCTTGGATTTTAGTATAGTTGTTTTGTAAACACCCCTTGCAAGGCTCACGCTAGTACAAGATCCTGTTTTAATGGCCTGCCCTAGATTTAAACTTGCTTTTCTACATTCCTTAGTGTACGAACAAGGAGAATTATTAGTTAGGGCTTTATTTGGCTTGCTCGATTTAACAAATAAACTTTTTAGTTGAGAGAACAGTTTTTCGTGTACTTTGATGCCATTTTCTCTATCTACTACTGTGGCTTCGGTATTGGTACAGGCGCTCAACTCCCTACTCGCTTGTTCCAGCTTATTTAGAATAAGATCAATGTTTGCCTGACATTCAGCAACTTTGGCCCACTTTAGGTGGCGCATGTCATTTGAAAGGACAACATTTTGGGGGGATTCGTCACTCAGACCCTCAGGAGCCATGGGCGCTTTCCAATATGACAGAACCATACATAGAGGATTATGATCACTCTCAAGACGATCAATGACCATCATATCCTCTAGATGATTCCACATTTCAAGGTTGACTAATATATAGTCAATTCTGCTTACTCTGGGACCGCTCTTAAAGGTGATAGCACCCGCCTTATCCTTTGGGGTCCTACTGTTGGCCGCTCTTAATCCTTTGCTTAGGCAAATAGAGTTAATCTGGATCGCCAGGTCTGTCCACCTCTTCACTGGCTCCAGCTCTAGTTTGGGCACCCCCACTGCTTGTCCTGCTCCTCTGTTAGGTTACACTCGCCATTTGACAATGGTTCGAAAGTTGTGTTAAAATCTCCCGCAACAATTATATGGGATTGTGCGGAGTATTTATCAATAAGATCTTCAAGGGCAGCAAATGTACCTGATTTCTTCCCCCCTGTGCTCCTAGCATACACATTGTAAATATCTATAGATTTAGCCTGTTCAAATTTAAGTGTTACAATCTGTATATCTTTATGGTTCGTCGGGAGCACTTTTACAATAGTTTCTAGATCCTGCTTAACCCAAATTGTTAGACCTCCCGAGGATCGCCCTTTTTCACTTTTTTCTGCGGGGAAGTTATTGTTTAAAAACCCAACAAAAAATTTGGGAGTCAAGTAGCCAAGTTTCTTGGAATATACATATGGTGAACAAATTAATGAACGAAGCCCATTCCGGGCTTTGAATCTTAGTGCTCAGCCCTGCAATGTTCCAGGACATAATTGAGCCAAATTTATCAAGGGCTTCGGGGAAATTGGCGTTTGCATTTGGACTCTGGTATAATAGACTATCTTCCCCGTCCGTCACCCTAGAAGCTGCCATTGTGCGAGGGATTCGGGGGATGATATCTCCTTTCGTGGTTGACGTCTCTAGTGCAATGTGGCCGGGGAAGCTTGAATCATTACTATCAGGCGCCAGTCAATCATTGATCTCCAGGCACGACCCACCCTGCCCTTTACCTGATGCTCGCTTGCCCCTTTCATTCATCCACTCTTGAGGGGGAGAAGATCTCATTTGTATAAGGGATGATCAGGGAGCACGATCTATATTCCAATAATATCAGATTTTGTGCCAGGTTTTCATGTTTAAATTACAATTCAATACAATCAGCTCTGCCGCCTGGATACGAGAGCCTTATTGCCCTGGATATGTCATCCCTGATCGACATACTCTGGTATGTCTGATCCAATGAATGGCTTTATTTGACAGGGAGTCATTTGTTTCTGTGTCCTTCCCTGGGATCAGTTTTGGAACATTCACCATATAGACTTTCGACAAATCAACAGGGGCAGTGCGGAAGAGTGGAGGGCCTCTATCTGCCGGCTTACTAGAGGGCTGTTTTGGCATATTGAAACTGTTACTAGAACTATTATTCGGCTTAGGATTCCCTAATTCTTTGTTAGATTCAATGTATGAATGCTTAGTAGTTTTCATAAGTAGAGCTTTCAGAGTCCCTTTTCTGGCTCCGGCCAATTCACTATATAAGGTGTCAGCCTGTGTCAACGAGCTGCCCCTCCCTTGATAGGACATAGTATGCTGTACTATTGCCTTTTGTTGATCAGTAGATATAAGACTCGGCTGTTTTTTGGCTCGACAACAGTTATGGCATGAGCTAGAGTTGGAAATAACATTATGCACCTTAGTAGATAAAGTTTCGATCTTAACTTGCATACATTCAATGAGATTACATAATCGATTTACCACACGACACCGAGCAATACTATCACCGCCATTGGGCAAGAAAGAGGCATATAAATTTGAAAAACACCCCTGCGCTACTTCCCTGGTTCCTTGTGAAGCCTCGGGTATACTTGGCTGGGTTAAGGAGTCCCCGCTCACTAAATTTAAACAATCTGTATTAGCGAGAACAGAGAACCTATTTGTACAGTGGACAATTGGGTCAACCAGGGTAGGGTAGGTCGCTTCTGCCTCTGGTTTTACACTAGCATTCTCAAATGCTCCTAAATCAACATGCCCTTCATCAAGATTTCGGTCACTTTGTTTTTTCCTCAGGAACATCCCAGGAACCATTACGGGCCCACTTGCTGCACCTCTTTAGTGATTCAACAACGTCTTCCCCACTGCTCTCATTCGATCTCTGTTCGGTGGGGTGCTTAGAAGTAAGTAAAACACCACACTCCTCTATCAGTTCGTCTATGCAGGTCATTACACAGTTTTCCCCTGCATGCTTAGCAGCTTTCTTGAGCTTTTTTGACTGTCTCCTCTTTGTATGCATGCTTGGTCCCTCTGCCCCGCCCCCCATGCTTTTCCTTTTCCCCATTTGGCAGAATCAGATAGCACAGTACCTTAATATGGCGGGACAAATGTTAGTGGAGTGGCCCAGCCCAGCCTCCTCCGGCCTCGGGCGGCCACAGACGGTCCCGCACTTGTCCCGGGCTTCTTCCGGCGCTGCCCGCGCGCGTCCCGCGGGGCGGGAGGTGTTCCTTGCACTTGAAGTGCCTCCGGGCGCGTAGATGGCGTCACTGCTGCTGCGCCGGACCTCGGGGCAGCTGGGAGGTGTAGTTTCCCGCTGCAGGTGGGTCCAGCGTGATGGAGACTGTGAGCGTTGCCCTCACGGCACGGAAGGTGGGAAGGAGGATGCCGTTGCCCTCACGGCAGTAGGGACAGGTAGAAATGAGCCGTTGCCCTCACGGCGTGTGTCCCGAGTCCTGTAACTTTGTCATTTGATAGAGCGCGCAGGTCACCCGACTATAATTTTACCATATGCACACTTGGGCCCATAATTCAATTCACCATATTTACTTAATCGGGTAACCTACACTCTACTACCAGACTTTTAATCCTAACTAATTTCAATACCATTGACTTACCAATCCTTGTCACTGGTACCTATGACCACAGTGGATCAGGGAGCTAGCTGTAAAGATAAGCAGTCAAAAATAACCTTCATAACAGTTGCACCCTTTATAATAAAGACAGACTCAAGAAGTTTTGAAAACCTTTATCTTTTCTTCATCAAGGTTTGAAAGCATAAGGTTTACAGCAAGCAAACTATCGATAACCAGAATCATAAAAAGCGTATAACCATGTAAGAGATATATTATGCCAACCATTTAGAAGTCTAAAGGGAGGGTAAAAACAGGGAACATGCTAATATGTACCCACAGAATCTGGATTTAAATGGAGTTCTCTAAAGGACGGGGAAAAATAAGGGACATGCTAGAAATCATAGTTTAATCACTGTCAATAGGTTGGGGATCCTACCTGCCATTCCATATCTACCACCGTGGCTGAGAACGAACTATGGGACTAGATGCCGGCTGTGCAGAATAGGAGTCGAAGACTTAGAACATTTATTATGCACTTGCTCGAGGCTGAACGATGAGACAGCAGCTCTGTTAAAAACAGCCTTTAACGAACTAAGTATCCGCTCACGTAGACAAGCAGTCCTTGCTTGTTTTGATCCTGGTCTTCCACCGCTAAATGGAAAGCTGGTGAAATTTCGGATACTAGAAGAACGGAAACTACAATGCCAGGCAGTCGGCTAAAGAGGAAATTTCGGGCTGTGACCAGCTGCTATGAACAATGTGCCACACACGTTAATTGATTTTAGTAATGTTACTTTTTAACAAAAATGTCTTGCTTTTACATTTTCTCTTTTAATTCTAGTTGTGGAGATTGTTTTAATGTATTTTTTTGTAATGGTTTTAATTAACCTAAACAATAAAAAGTTACTTACACTGTCAACGGGCAGGTAAGGCAAAAGAACTCAATTGGAAATGACGACATTGAAGTAACCATGTAGCTATAGTGAAGGGAAAAATGGAACACTCTAATAGTTTAGACTAACCACTTTAGTTTTGCTAAAGGAGGGTAAAGAAAAGGAACATCTATATTTTCATGAACAGTTCTTTATCTTCAATTCTAAAGGATAGGAGAAAATGGGTCATGCTAAAAATAGCAAGAATCACGATTTATTAATGTCTCAGAAAGAAGGAGGAGAGGAATAAGAACATATGCAGTTATGACTTTAGCAAGATTCAGGAAGGGTAAGGAAAAGGACGCAAGTGTGTTTCCCTCACAGATTTATATTTACCTAGAATGGTGTGGAGACCAACCCTGGCCACGGGTCAGTTATGGACAGAAACACCCCAAGGAAATGCAGTTGCCAGTAGGCCAGCAGGTGCAGTATGGAAATCAGGACAGGGTAGACCAGATTAGGATCAGGACAGGACCACCAAAGTTGAGACCAGCACCCGCAGTTCAGTTGCAACGCCTGCGCTACACCCTCTCTGCAGCTATCAGTCAGAACCCCGATTGGGTTATCGAATTCCCCAGCAAAGTGCTTCGCCAGCACTCAAGGTCTCCAAAACCCCGATTGGGTCTGCGAGTCTGTCTGACAGAGTGCTTCGCAGCACCTCTGTTCTCGATCAGCTATTGAGTGCGTTGGGTCAGTGACAGGTCAGCTATTCGGACAAGTCGGACAAATTCTCTAGCTAAACCTAGGCTAGTTATACTGTTTTCCAGGTCAGTGTACCACCCCCCAATGTTGCAAGTGTAAGGATCCCCAAATTCGATTGGACAAAGGAGGAGGACAGGTCATCACACCACCTAAATTTTGAACTTTTCTCAGGCTCTTCATTTGCATTTCGTCAACACCCCTTGAATTTCAGGTTCTCATGACATATGCTTTACACACAACAATGGTGAATTTAACATTGATTACAATGTAATATTTTCAGTACAATTCAGCTTCTTCGTCTAGGGGAGGGTTTTCTTCCCAAGCGCATCTTGGCTGGAGTTGCCATCTGGCTGGGATTCAAAGGTCACTGCTGTGGAGAATTCGAGCAGACGTAGTTTCAAGCAAGATGGAGTGCAGCAAGGGACAACAGGCCATATTTCGTAATGTATCATGAAATGGAAAAGAAACAGTTTTAGAACACAGAAAAATTAATACTCTGAATACCATGAACTTCTACTCTATACCCATTATTTTTTAATAAACTATTGCATTAGGAGTTAGCAAAACAAACAGTATAGCAAAAGCAGCAATGCAAGCTTCTCGCATGTGAGAACACAAAGCAGCCATTTTAGCTCTAATGCGCAGATGCAAACAGATTCCCCCCAGAACTGCAAGTACATCACGCCACATGAGTATGAACGAAGCATGCGCAGTAGAAATTCCAGTGTAGCAGCAGCCATTTTAGGTTGCAAGCGTATTAGGATTAGAAACACATAGGCAAGTTTTTTTTTTTTGTCCTCATTTGCCAAACACTCGTTCCATGGAAAACACCAACCACCTTGAGTGTCATTAGGCACAGGGCAGGGACATAATCCTTTCTCAAGCCTGACCAAAGATACCAGACTGGCGGAAGATGCTTTGAGGAAATTCTTGCTCCATTAAGGCGTCTTTCAGCCTGTTAGGCCGAGTCTGTTCTCCTTATTGGGCGAAGCCACAAACAGGACGGTGGAGTATGTCGGCATAATCATCGGACCCGGGGAAAAAAAATAAAAACCCGGCGAACCTGACGATCAATTTAACTCCACTGAACCAACAGGTTCCAACAGGTGAGGTTTCGTTTACTGCAAGACCTGGCCAGATCCGCCTTTGATGTTTCGTACAGTGACATTAGCCAACCTGCATGTAGTGGTGCCTTCGGATTGACCCAAAACTTGCAGATCTGCCGTCTCGCGAGGAGGATTGCGGAAAACAAAAAGGTCCTTGCTGGCCCGGTAATTTTATCATCCAGACCAAATATTATTAGGGACAGGGTGAGTGATAGTGATGTTTTGAGGATTGAGTCCAGGGTGCCCTTTAATTCATCCCAGAAAGCCTTTATAAAGGGACATTCCAAAAACATGTGAACGTCGGAGGCAGCGGAGAGGAGACACTTGTTACAGCATTTTCCTGGCTGAAATTTGGATAGCCTTAGGGGGGAAAGGTAGGCTCGATCTATTGTAAACAGGTGGCTGTGCCTCAACCAAGCTGGCTTAACTGCTTTATACAGGAGAATAAAAGATCTTGTCCTTAAGTCCTCACACGGAGCACCCAAGACCTCTCCCCACAATTCTTCTGGGAGAGTAAACTCCCCATCTATCTCCTCCAGAATAGTCCAGTACCAAAAGGCTACCTCTTTACTCCCTGCTTGCCTCTGTACCAGTTGTTATTCCAAAAGGCTACTCCTCCCAACTGAGACCTTTTTCCTAATCAATTCCCGGGACCAACTAACGAGTTGTATGTGTTTGAATCTAGATAAGGCTGGGCCAACCCTCCCATATAACTCCTCCCATTTTACCAATGATCCTTCTGTTAGTAACTCTCCCCATGTTAGAATCCCTGCCTCCTTTATGGGGACTGCAAGACTATCCTTTAAGCACAGCGGAAGCCCTGGGGAATCCCAGATTGGGGCAAAATTGGAGTAATAAGCTAACCCTGCTCTTCTTTTAATTTGCACCCAAGCCTTCGCCAAAGATTGTAAGATCTTCAACCTCACCTTCTTGAAAAACCTCTGATCTCCCAATTTGAATAAAAATCCGTCAAGTGGCAGATTTGCCCCAGTTAACATGGCCTTAAACATAATCCCTTTTGAAGAGCTTGTTGGAGTTTTCAACAGCATCCTTGAATGGGACAGCAGGAATGCCCAAGCATAATACTCTAGGTCTGGTAGTGCAAGCCTTCCTTTTTCCCTCATCCTCCTTAATTTCTTCCATGCCAGCCTTGTTGCCTTGTAACACCAAATAAAGGAATTGATTTCATGCTGACATTTTTGCAGTTGTTTTGAATCGAAGGCTAATGGGATGGGGTTGAAAATAAACGTAAATTTGGGGAGAATGGACATTTTTACTAGGCTTATTCTCCCAAGAACAGTCAAAGGGAGGAAAGACCAAGATTTTAACAGCCCCCTGCAGACCCGGTCCAGATTAATCTGTGCCATAGTACTTATGTCCTGAGCAATCCTTATTCCCAAGTAGCGCATGGATGGAGTCACTGCAAGCTGTGGATTGTCGATGTTCCAGGTCATGATCTAGGTTTTCCCCGCATTGATTTCATACCCCGAGATCTGCCCGAATTCCTCAGCCCTTTTTACGACTACGGGAAAAGCTTGGACTGGGTCGGTTGTATAGATAAGGATGTCATCCGCATAAAGTCCTATCCACTTTACCCAACCTCCAAATTCAAACGGGGGAATACTATGTTCCTCTCTCAATATTTGCACGAAGGGTTCAATATATAAATTGAATAAAAGCGGGGAAAGCGGGCAGCCCTGCCTCGTACCCCTCATAATTTGGAAGGGCTCAGTGAGGGCACCATTGGCCAGCAGACTGGCCCTGGGGTCCCTGTATAAAAGGTTAATGACACAACAGAACTTAGCCCCAAACTGAAATTTTCTCAATACCGCAGCCAGATAGGGCCAATTGACCATATTGAATGCTTTGGTAGCATCCAGGGTCAAGGTAGCCAGGGGAAGAACAAAAGCTGAGGCAATGTCTATTGCACCAACCAGGTCGTGAGTGAGGTCTGCCAACTGACGCCCCCTTATAAATCCCTTCTGGTCTTGATGGATGATTGAGCCGATCTCGCTCCCGAGCCGTGCCGACAAAATGGCTGCAAAGATCTTATAATCATAATTTAGGAGCGAGATCGGCCGATAGGACCTGCAAACTGTCGGGTCCTTGCCGGGTTTAGGGATCAAGACGATAATTGCCTCATTCCATGTAAATGTAAATGTGTAAATGTAGTTGAGCTTATATAGCGCACAGCTACCCGCAGTGGGTTTCCCGGCGCTTGCTTAGGGAACCCTTCCTGGTATTCCCCTGTGAGATAGCAGGGTATCCACAAGGTGAAAGTCAGGCATCCCGCCGCGAGGGGCCGTTGTGGAGATTAAGCAAGCTATTGCCCAGAGTCGCAGAGTGTGAACCCGTGAGTCGAGGAGGCACCGGGGCGAGAATTATCGAGTCTGTGGAATTTTTAGCCCAAGACCCGCCGAGGCGGGAATTGAACCCTGGTCCAGGATCGATCTCAGCTTCCGGGTCTGCTGCCTCTAACCCCTGAGCCACACTTCTCCACATAACATCCATGACTCAGGAGGTGCCACACCGTTTACAAAGATGTCCTTAAAGAGGGCAGTCAAGGTTGGAAAAATGACAGGACCCAATACTCGGTACAGCTCCCCAGGCAGGCCGTCTGGCCCAGCAGCCTTCCCCCGCTTCAGTTTACTAATAACCTTACTGACTTCTGCTTCTGATATTGCCTTATCCAAACAATCGCTCTGCTCTAATGAGAGCGTAGGCAATCTGACCTTATCTAACAACAGGTCCCTGGCCGTTTGGTTCTCCTTAATCTCCTCCTTGTAGATGTTCCGGAAGAATTCCTGAAATGCACTCCCAATTCCTGGGTTTGAGGTCCTAGTTGTAGCTTCCCCTTACACTTTTATTTCCCTGATGTATTTCATGCCCTGGTCTGATTTAACTTTCCAGGCCAAGACCTTACCTGCTGCCTCTCCATACTCGAAGTATGAGAGCTTACTCCCCTCCCACTTCTTAGCCACCCTATCTTGGAGTAAGTTTTCCAAGTTTGTTTTTAATTCCGCCCGCCTATCTTGATCAGCTAAAGATCCAGTATCGAAGTCACCCTTCTGATCCAAGGGAGTCAATTCCCTCTCTATGTTTGTGGTCGCTTCTCTATAGACCTTCCTTCTATAAGAGGCGCGGTTGGTTATACACCCTCTTAGATAAGCTTTGAATGATTCCCATACAATCACTATCGTGGCAGAATTTACATTAATTTCCAAAAATGAGGCGGACTCTGCTATGAGGAAACCTGTCTCCTCCTCCTCCAGCAGAATCGTCCGGTCAAAAGACCAAGAGGTATGTTTAGGCTGCTGAGAGAGGTTTAAAGAGAAAAGGAGATAGCTGAATGATCAGACAGGTGGAGGGGAGGTAAACCAGCTCCTTCAGTGCGTCTTTGAGGCTATAACTGAAGAGGACGTAATCGATTCTCGATTTATGTTTGTATTTGAAATTGTGAAAAGAAATCCCCAGAGCATCACCCGCTCTCTCCCTCCATAGATCCACTAATCCCAAAGTTGTCATTATTGTTGTTAGGGTTTGCCTGGATTTGGAGTGCTTCAATGCTCTGGAGTTGGGTGACTTGTCCAACTTTGGATTTAAAATGAGGTTAAAATCTCTAACCCATATTACCGGGCCTTGGGAAGAGATCAAATAGCTCTCGATCTTATTCAGGTAGGATGGGTTGTCATGATTCGGGCCATAATAGCCCACTAAAGTGTATGGTCTGCCATCCAGCCGTATATTTGAAAAGAGCCATCTGCCACTAAGGTCCTCCTTATAATCCATGATCTGAGCCTTAGCCTGCTTTTTGAAAATAATGAGGATCCCACGTATGTTGGCATTGTGGTCCAGGCATAGAAATTTATCAACCAACTTCAGCCTCTTCAACATGTTGTTGACCTCAGTTTTAAGTAAATGTGTCTCCTGGATGACAATGACCTGCGCGGGGGAGTCTCTCAGATATTGTAGGATTCTGTATCTCCTACTCCTCACACGCAGGCCATTGACATTCCAGGATAAAAACTGCAACCCCATCATTCCCTTTTCCTACTCCATTCCCCCCACCCACCTGTAGAACCACCCTCTCTTATGTACTCAAAGTGCCATTTATTGCCCTGGCTTACCCTATCCGTGGGGTGTTTAAAAAAATTACACATCGAAACAGTTGGTGCGATGATCGGCTTACGAGGACTTTTTAGCTTCCCCCCCCAACCCCCCCTGGAAAACCCACCCTTAATTCCGCTGGCCAGGTGAATGGCCAGATTTACGTCTGCGGACAGACCCTCTCCTCTTGCCCTGCCAACCCTGAGTACGAATAAGAGCCGGCTAAACACAAGCGTTCATAACTGGATAGCTTTTTTTTTTTGGGGCGTTAGTTTGACAGGGTGGGGAGTCCCACCACCCCCCGTTTGTGAAAAAATTCAAGTCAATAATGTAGACATATATATTTGTATATTATTTTTTTCATTAAATTTTTTTATTTTTTTTCTTACAAGTGTGCATAGCTTTTTTTTTTAAATGTATTTATTTATTTTTCTATTTCCCTTAGGCGTGGCATTCCAAAGCTCTCTGTATGGGGATTTAAACTAGGAGCAGAGGGACCTTAGTAGCCCCCCCCTGAGTGGTCGCTGATGGATGCTAATAGGTCATCAGCTTCTAAAGGGCAGCAAATGTTGTGCATTTTGTTGTTATACATCACCCTCAAGAATGAGGGGAATCTCATCTGCACAGTAGCCCCCAAGGCCCTGAACTTTTCCATTTTTTGGCCCAGTTCCCACTGTCTACCTAATGTAGTTTTTGGCAGGTCGGAACCGACTTCGAAAGAAAAATCTGGGGCGTTTAGCAACTTTGCTTTTAATGCGAGGTTCAAGATTTTTTCTTTTATAGAGAAAGTGAGGAAGTTCACTAAGATTTTTCTCGGCTTCACTCTCCCTGGGTTAAGGCGGAAAGGGTCTCTGTGGATCCTCTGGATGTCTTTCTCCAGATCTTCCGTTGTTTCATACAGGTTGAGGGTGTTCTTTAGTAATGACACCACATATGCCTTGATTTCACCACCCTCCTTCCCCTCTGGGATCTTTAAAAGTCTAAGGTTGTTCCTTCTTGAGTAATTTTCCAAGGACTCCACCCTATCCTTCATTGCATCCCCTTCTCTCCGAAGACCTTGGATTTTAATCTCTGCGGGCTCCAGACTGGCTTTTAACTCCCCTACTGACCTTTCCAGGTTCTCTGTTCTCTCAAAGAGGCCATCCACCTTCTTTTCCAGGGTCTTGCATGCTGCCCTAATCTCGGTCTGATTTAACTTGGATTCTGCAAAGCCGCTTTTGATCTCTTCCCTCATTGCCATTAGGAGTGCTTCACCGGGCCGCCCCCACTTTCTATTCCAACGGTGGGAACACCCTTTACACATCCGCCACCTTCCGTTGAAGAGACAGGCATCCCAAGATCTACTGCTGGCACTGATTTGGGAGCCTCTACTGTGATGGCTGAGCCGGGGGACTCTCCCACCTGCATATTAATATCGCTCATGTTTCTTTCATGGTTGTCGCAAATCACCGCCGTACTTTGTAAGATGTCAAGGACCTGGGGCAATACTTTAAAGTAGGAACGCAGAGATGGCGTGATTCGTGTTGCACTCCTGCGTGCCCCCCTAGATTTGCCTTTACTCCTTGACTGAGTACCAGAACTAGCGCTAGTGCTTGCTATGAGGTGAATAGAGCCCTCTCTTATGATAGACCCTTGAGTCCTACCAGAAGCGGCCAAATCCAAATCCTCAACCCCCGCAGCCTCAGCCTCAGGTAGGCATGCCCCCTCTGTCCCCAGTTTGTGCTCTCCCACAAGACCACATTCAGGTGTGCAATTTACAGGTGTTTTTCCGCCTTCTCCTGACCCATCCACAGATACACAGCCTCTGGAACCTTTCCCTCGTCTTTTGCCCTTCCCCCCTCGCTTTCCAATAGTACCGCTAGTAGATTTGGTACACTCCAGGCACACGCCACCTCCCTGTGCCCCCTCCTTACTCTCAGGTACTTTGTCACCTGGCGCTGGGAGAGATCCGCGGGCTGCCGTCGCTGTGATTTCCGACTCTGTCTCTGATGCAAGTTCAGGCTCCTTAGGCTCCGTATAGCGAGTGTTCCAGGGATTCAACTGCTTTTTAGTTTTCCCTACCTAACTCTCTCCTCTTGAGCCACAAATGCTCCCTCTAAGGAGTCCGCGTGCTGCCGCCCTGCGGCCCCGCCGAAGCTCCACGGCAGCTTTACTCCACCGCAGGAGAGAGGCGGGGGCGGTGTCGGGCTCAAGCACATCGACACAAGGCTGATCCTGACTGATTCGAGCTGCACTCGGATGCCGCTCTCAAATGCTGTTCGCAGACACGGCCACAGAAGAGCTCCACCGGGGTGTATCTGCCTTCGAAGAAACCGCCGGGTGTTAAGCTGCGGGAAACGTGTGAAATGCCGGTGAGAAGCCGCTTGTTACACCATTGCCTCCAGGGTAGAGGAGAGGTCTGTTAGAGACGCGCGCACCGCCCTAGCCAGCGGCCGCCATGTTTTCCTCCAACACATAGGCAAGCTTCTCTCGGACACCCACAGAGGTCGGAAAAGGGGAATATTAATAAGACAAACATATTGATTCGTTAATTTAATGTTATTTGAGGTTCATGAATTCAAGCAAGTCGCTTTACATGCGAATCTTTGCTTCATCACATTCACTAGGATCCACAGCCCTGCCACTGAAAATAACTTTTGAAGGCTAATCACTGGAGGAATTAGCAGCTCCTCTTACATTACCACACGTTTGAGTCCCAAGAGCACATACACACACACACACTTTTAATCCAATTTACACTGTAAACATCAGCATGACAGAGTACATATGAAGTGTAGGTTAGCCCAAATCCAGTGCACGAAAGCGAAAAACAAAGGGCATAATAACATGAATTTAAACTGTAATCATCCACGGCCGACAAACATTCACATTTAAAATCCTCCGCCAATAATGACAGCGCTCACGAAGGGCTTATCAGCATACCAGGCCCAAATGTATTTGCTGGTAATGGTAGGTGAACATCAGTAATATGTGTTCTGCTTATTATCAGCTCTTCTGTGTTTTTCAAATAGGAATGGTTTCTGCCTTTCTCAGAAAAAATTGTTATTATTTGTTTCCATTTTTAGATTCTACAAGGGCCAGGAAATGGTACTTAAATGGATTTGGTGTAAAACCCTTTCTATTCGAATTTTTACATGCCAGACCTTTCTCTGTTTTCTTTAATAATCATGTACAAATAGTTTGGGTAGCTCTAAAATTCGTTTGAAGGTATTTTCTCAATAATTAGCTGATTTAGATGTACTTTCAAATGAGGAAAATTCCTGCTTTGCCTGTGTTTAATTTTGTTTAACATTTGCATGAAAATATGAGTCATTTCGAGAAAATACTGACCAAGTGAATACCCGAGGAGGGAGGCACAGGAGTTTAATATTAAGCAATTATGAAGCGCGTGGCACGTGACGTCTCCATGCCAAGTAACAGTAACGTTCCGTTTATCCATTATGCTGCAGAGACAGTAAAGCTACATACTCAAAGTATGTGCATTATATTGTAATTGCATTTATACAGCACTTCATATCTCGTTGTAGGGCACTGAAGCTCATGATTAGATGCGTAGCATGCTACACCATTGGGAAGTGCTTGGTTAAAAAATGGTGTATATGTTGTGGGTCTATCTGAAATGCGTTATAGTGTTTACATGAGTGACTAGCGTGGTGATATAATTGCTTCTTGGTCTGCAGTGTTTGGCAGTGTGACCATATTTTCTAGCAACTATATTTTTTTTCTGCAGATCCCTTGTTGAGTTCATTTTTTCAATGCATTTCTTGTGACATATAAAGGAATTGGGCCATCCACTCTGTAAGTCTTGTGAGCATCGAGAGGAGTTGGATATGCAAATGTGAGGCAGAGTGGACACACTTGAATAGGATGCATGACAGCTACACCCCTAGAAGTATTACGTAAGAGGTCTAGTTTTGATTATGGTGACAATAAAAGGGACCCTGAGGATGCCAGCTACATGTGGAAGATCTCTTCATGCATTGGTTACCTGTCCTTTTTCAGACAGTATAGGTGTGCCTTAAGACACTTCCAGTCTATTATGATCATAGCAAGAGGGGATCCGCAGCAAGGGTAGACAGTGAAGGGGTAAAAGAAACAGAGGTGGGGACAGAGAAAGGGAATGTACGGGTGAACCCCTTAAAAAAGTGGTGGTTAAGGGGAGGGACCACCCTTAAAAGGACCAAAGTTAATAATAAACAGGAAGAAACACAAATTTCTTCAAGAATGGGTTCATTCCAGGTCGGTTGTGTCAATCTGGTGTAAACCATTCATAAATAAAAATTGTTTAATAATTGTTCAAAAATAACTTAATCGAAACTGATTTTCTTCTTACTTTATGTAGAAAGACATACAACCGTAATAGCCAGTCATGTTAAACGTTTATCAGAATCTCCAAATGTGTGTGATTAAAGTGCAAATGAGATCATTCCTGAAACTTGTGGGTGCTACTGTCACCCTTCCTGCACCAATTATAGTCATGTTTACAAGTGACATTTGGGCACTTGTAGGCTGAGTATTATGGGCTGACCAGAAATGTTGTTGATCTCTTCATTTAGTTGCTGCACGTATTCTTGGCAATGAATGAGATTGGTTTATGATTGTTTATGGTGGCTACTTGAATATAATGGGATGTCCTATAGTTTCGCCTGCCATGTTATTAACTGTATGGGCCAAATTTGGGAAGACGGGGAAACAGCACTGCTGTGCATGTTGTTCTTTTCAGATCTCGTATGTTGTGATATAAAAATGCCAGTTCAGGGGGGGGCGCTGGAGGGCGCTGGGCAAGATGGCCGCGTTTTAGCGCAGCTCGGCCGACTGGAGTGACCATCCTTAAAGTATTCTGTGAATACAGCCAGTAATCACCACTGAAAAGCATAGAAATTGCCAACAATCCGCCGGCGCCATAATATTCGCAGTAAAATATTGGCATTTGAACAACTGCAGGTGCTGGGGGCGGTGCACCTCTCCGCGGGCCCTGACTCTCAAAATGGCAGCCTAGACATTGCAAATGAGCCTGGGACATTCATTGCGGCAGAGCTGGGTGCTGCGGTCACTGTGCGGCATCGGAGACTGGGGGCCTGGCCAGAGGACCTTGTTGACTGCGGTGTGCCGGGTAGTTTTGGGCTGCGCGGGGGTAAGTGGACTGCCTGCTGCGCTGCTTCCCGGCTGCCGCATGCAGCTGGCACCCTCGGTGATCGGGCAGCCATAAACAGTGGGGCGCGCTGCCCTTCTCAGTGTATTCTGCGGGTGAAAAGCTACATCACTGTGCCCGACGATCTTACTGTTGTGCATGGTGGCGGCGCGTTTGACCTAGCACGAATGTGGTCACCGATCCGGATTTACATTGGGCGGACCTGCCTCTGGGCCTAAATTGACCTCCTAGGCCAGCCCCTTGAATGAGTGATGCGGTCTGGGGCCGGCGCTCTGCTGCCTCCAGCTTTCCTGAATAGCCCATTCTGCCTGGGGACACCTGATTAAGCGCTACATGTAGGGCCGGACTGGGAACCGAAACCGGCCATGGCAAAGTGCTCGGCCGCCCCCCCCCCCCCTGTCCCCCCGGGGGGTTGGGGGGTGCGACCGCGCTCTGCAAAAAACGACCCTGTAACAAAACCGGCCCCCTGGGGTCCAAAACCGGCCCCCACCCTCGCGGCCGACCGGGGGATTGCCCGGTGCCTGCAAAGGCCAGTCCGGGCCTGGCTACATGTGAGGAACTATATTGTGCCCCTGTGTGGTAGGTGCTACAGACTCCTCATTGCATCTCACACTGTCGGGTGCTAGTGGATGCTTGACCACTGGGCGGCCTCTTGGTTTGCCCCATTGTTCAGTAGCCTGCAATAACGCTACAGGGGTATACTATCCTGCTGTGATGCTTGCTGGCAGGCACACAGTGCTACAACTGTCCCAGGCCCTTTGGGAGGACATTGGTGTGGCACTGCTGGCCCCGACTGGATGTCCGGTCGTGTCTGTGTGGGCTAGAACACTTTGAGGCCCTACTGGTGACACTCTTCAACCTCAGACACTCTGCCGCGTTTAGCGGAGGGTTGTGCCTGCTCTCCATTCGGTTGACTCTCTTGGGTATATTGCTTCTCCTCCCTTCATCCTTGTAGAAGAAGTATATGGATTCCGTTTGCAAGATGGACAGGACAGAGCGCGGTCAGCCCCGTCTCACATTCGAGCCTCGTAAATCCAGCAAGTCACAGCAGTGCACCACCTCTGACTCCAAGTTGGACAGCCGTGCAGACACTTTGTCAGCCGTCGAAAAAACGCTTGATGCAGTTCAAAATAGCCTACAGAGTATAGACAGCAAGACTGATAATCTAAATCTGAGAATGGACCATATGTCAACTAAACTGGACAAACATGCTCTGCGTCCCGGTGAGGCAGAAATACGCATATCAGACACTGAGGACGGCTTGCAGCGCGTGACGGCGATGGCGGCGACAATGGAGAAGGTGCTAGAGGTTATACAGGCAAAGAATGAAAATCTTGAGGCTCGATCAAGGCGCAACAACCTGCACATTACCGTGCTGCAGGAGCCCACAAACACTAGTCGCATTGGAAGTACGTAGAGTCGCTCCTGCAGGCGATTTTTGGCGCAGAGAAACTGTCACCTATGTTGATAGTTGAACGTGCTCATCGCTTCCTGGCTGCCCGACCGCCACCTGGATCTCCACCACGCCCCATAATCGTGCGTCTCCTCAATTATAGAGACCAAGATGCAGTCCTCCGGTTGGCCAGGGAGAAGGAGAGCATTATTCACGAGGACAACTCTCTGCGATTTCACCGCGGCGGAGCAGGCGTAAAGAATTCCAAACGGCAAAGAAAATATTACTGGCAGAAAAGGTACCTTACACAATGCAACAGCAGGCCAAACTACATATTGAACTACATAGCAAGTCTAGAATTTTCACCACGCCGAAATCTGCACTGGACTATGCCAAAACACTTAAGCGCAAACCCAGGGCCTCTTCCAATCAAGACGATGATGACGCCGCTGTAGGCTCGCAGGGCACCATGGACTGACACCTATGCTGGATGACTATGGCTCTAACTGAGGATATTGGTGCAGCCCTACCGCCTGGTGCTTGATCGTGGGCAAGCTTGGCCTTGAATTGCAACCACGTTTCCATTTGTCTGGCGGCTTGAGACTGGACCTGGCAGATAATACTGTTTCTTTTCTTTCTTTTCTTTTTTTTCTTATCATCACTGTTTTGGGTCCTTTGGTTGTTATTCCTGTTTTGTGGTGACTCTCCTATCATTCGGGACAAGAAAGTGAAATATATGACTGGTCACCTCCCAATACATCAGGGAGGGTTGTTGCACTCCTGCACTTCCCCAGTGGGTGTTCCCCATTGTTGATATGACAATTTTTTTCTCTTTGCGGGAAACTGTTTGGGGGGTTTTGAGATGGCTTTGGCTGGTTGTGAATGCTGAAGTGGGTGGGGGATTCGGTGGGTGGGGGGATAGGGAGTATGCAGCGTTGTGGCTGATAACAACTGTGTTAAGTTGGTACATGTTTTGTAATGGTACAGTAATTTCAAAATGTGGTGCGTATCACCTGTTATCTGTGCGCAAACTGGATGGCCCATGAGAAAATTGTTTGGTTAACATGGAATGTGAGGGGATCAACTCTTCCCCAAAAATTAGACAGGCACTAGCCTACATTGACCTCCACAACATCAAAATTGCATTTCTACAAGAAACTCACCTCACTTACAACACTGCAGTAAAGATAGGAACCAGATGGGCAGGTTACCGTCAGGCCTCCTCATGCTCGGCCTACGCTAGAGGGGTCCTCGCCCTCATCTCGAGAAACTTACCCTTCACTATGATCCAAAGCTGCACAGACGGGCAGGCAGATACACAATAACACAGAGTAAACTAGCGGGCTCGCTCATTACATTGGTGAATGTGTATGGTCCTAATGTGGAAGACCATTTTTTTAATGAGAGCATTATCTCCATTCTACGGGAATGGCCGGAGGCCACCATAGTATGGGGTGGGGACCTGAACACTCATTTAGACCCGAGCAGGGACAAGTCAAGTGGGGTAGCTGGTCACTATCCTAAGTCTGCTGGAGTTATCAATGAAGGAATGGCAGAACTAGCACTGTCTTATGTATGGCGCCTGCACAATCCAAATAGTCTGGCAGGTACACATGTGTCTACTGCTCACGTTAGCTGGTTCCGCCTAGATTACTGGCTAATGAGCAACGTCAGTACCACCTGGGTTACGGAAGTGGAGGTGCTTCCCAGAACACTGCCTGATCACAATACTATTAGACTCAATTGCACATTCCACAATCTTTTGCCCAGCAGTTCATGTGGACATTTGGTAGTGATGCACTGCTAGATCCTCTCTACATGCACACTATTTGTGAGGTGATCACACAATTCTTTGCATTAAATAAGGGATCAGTAGATAGCGCCGCCACTCTCTGGGAGGCCTTCAAGGCCACGATACGTGTGGTGTGTATTAGTACGACCGCAGGCATTCTAAAAGAAATCCGTGGCCAATTATGTCAAACTGAACATAGGCTGCAGTGTCTTGAGCGTTACTATGACTGTTCCCCTAGCCTGGCACTCCTCGCCCAAATCCAGGAATACATCACTGAATATAATAAAGTAGCAGGCGATTAAATTCTTTACCTGTCCAAGCGCCATGTGGCTTGCGCGTATGGCGAGGGGAGCAGACCGGGCCACACACTAGCGATTAAAATCAATACCACGGAAAACACACATACCAGTACAAGGGTAACTGATGACTCTGAGACAGACCATTATTCCACAATGGACATAGTCTGGCAATTCCAAGCTGCTTACACTGACATGTATACATAAAAAATTGTTGTACAGGCTACGGAACTCGACGACTATCTCGCAAATGTCGCACTAGTGTGGCTAGGGACGGTCACAGAGACTATCTGTGCCAACCTATTACTGAGGACGATATTAAAACTGCAATTCAATCCCTTCCAGATAATAAAGCCCCGGGTCCCGAGGGACACACCAGCGAGTTCTATAGGGAGTTCACGGAGGAATTGAAACCCTACCTCCTTGAAATGTATGCTGAGGCATATGATGCCAGCTCGCTCCCTGCAACGCTCCAAGAGGCCCTCCTTATTACTCAGCTCAAAAAAGATAAACCACCTAATCAGTGTGATTCCTATCGCCCACTATCCCTCATAAATGCAGATGTAAAACTCTTGGCAAAGATACTGGCCACTAGACTCACACCATTGATGCCCCTTCTAGTGTTACCGGACCAGTCCGGCTTTATACCTGAGAGATCCACGTAGTACAACCTTCGTACGCTATTTGCAATGTACCACATTTTTATTCCCGATCTTCAGGCTGCGGATGTGATGCTCGTTGCTGCCAAAGCCTTCGACGCATAGAGTGGAGCTATTATTTTAGTATCCTTGGACGGATAGGTTTTCCACCACTTTTTTCTAATTGGATAAGACTGTTATACATCGCCCCTTCGGCAAGGATCTGTATTGAAGGCATCACCTCAGACCCCACTCCCATTCACAGAGGGAGGAGGCAGGGTTGCATCTTGTCGCCGCTTCTCTTTGCACTAATGTTAGAACCACTCGCTTGTATTATCCGGCAGCGACATGGAGCGGCAGTGCTGCAATTCGCTCACCTCCCCGTGAGCATCTCGCTGCATGCAGACGACATGCTGCTGTTTGTAAGGGAGCCACATACTTTTCTATCCACGGTGCTTAGAGAATATATCCACTTTAGCCATTTCTCTGGGCTCACCATTAACTGGTCTAAGTCACTCGTTATACCACTCACTGTTTCCATCTCTCATCATGTGCTGGAATTCCCTTTATCGTGGTCAACAGACCGGTGAAATACCTTGGAGTGTGGGTCCATCATGACCCAGATGTTGTGATTTGAGAAAACGATGGCACCGCTTGCAGGAAGCTAAAACAGCAAGTAGATAAGTGGATGCGCTTGCACGAAGCTAGAACAGCAAGTAGATAGGTGGATTTGCCTGCAGTTGTCACTTGCTGACCGCATGGCACTATAAAATGGTTGTTCTACTGAAATTCTTTCATCTTTTTAATAATATCCCTATAAAGCTGCCCGCCACTTTGCTCAAAACGATTTGTACGCTCCTAATTAAGTTGGTTTGGGCTGGTAAACAGGCACAAGTGAGTCTGTCGACCCTTATTTTGGATTATGATAGGGGCGGTTTTAGTGTCCCTGACTTACACCTGTACTACCTCTGTGCGCAGGCTCAGTACGCATACTACTGGTACCGTACCCACGATTACATACCGCACATGGCTGTGGAAGATGGTGACGCTCACCTGGTCCCTTTAAGTTCTATACTTACCCACACACGCAGAGGTACTCCTCGCTCAGAAATCAACACCATTGACACCACTATCGTTGCTTGGCAGATACTGGGCCGTAGAGCGGGCAAGCTTCGCTGTACTCTCCACTCATGCCGTTGGCACATCACGCTCTGATCTCGGTCACACAGGAGATGAGAGCTATGCAAACTTGGCAATGATCAAATGCAGGATCTGTTCCCAAATTGCAGCTTAATGCAACCAACAGATCTTAATTATATCCGAAAACAGACACCTCTCTTTGTCTTTACTATCCACAGACTGAGGAAGGCACTACAGGTGCACTACCCCACATTCCCGGTGGATCCTCCAACACTGCAGCCCCTACATGCTCTGCTTGCCAGCAAGACAAAACATGTTAATGACTAAAATATACCGAGTGGCACGGGATGACACCCCACTCCCGCAAAATAAGAGTCTGGAGCACTGAAATAAGAAGCTAGACCCGCCACTTACACTACAAGATTGGGAATATTGTTGCCAGCTCACCAAAGCACTCACATCTAACAGTGATCTGCGCATAATCCACTTCAAGTGCTTGCATCAAGCCTACCACACACCCTACAAGCTCCATAAATGTGGACTCAGAGACCATGATAGGTGCAAGTGATGCAATGTCCTGGGTCGGACTTCTGGCATCTGGTGTGGGAATGTGGTGCAGTGGCATAGTTTTGGAAAGCTGTGATCACCATATTACATGATATGACTAACCTTGCCCTAGAGTGCTCCCCACAGGTGTGTTTGCTGGGTCTGGTTCCATCCCTGCGAGAGGTGCTGTGCAGATTTATCAAAATAGCAATATTGCTAGCTAAGCGCAGGGTGGCAATGTGTTTGGAGAGTCAAATCCGCCCTTCAACCACACTATGGATAAACGACTTGGTGTATTGTCATGAAACGTTGGCCTTATATGCTAAAGAATTGCCCACTATGTCTCAATCCAAGGACATTTGGGAACAGTTATCAAACTATCTTAACTCGCAGGCCACTGCTGAAGAATCTGACTCTGAGACATAGAATGGTTACCTAACAGCATATTATCAGCACATGTAACCGCATTTCACTGTCCATCGATTACCTTGCATATATGCATTACTGTACCTTTTTCTGAATGCCACATTTTTTATGTACTATTTTTTGTTTGGAACGATTCATAATGCTATGTATGTATGTTTCATACATAACTGTCATGATTCCCTCTTTGTGCTCTCGTACCCACCACCAGGGGGCCACATAGTGGGACTTTCCAATCTTCTAATAAGCTTCCAGACCCTCCCCTGCATGCATATCCTGACTTCCAGACATTTGGGCACTTATTGGGAACTGACATCCATTCCCAATCCATGCCGGGTTTTGTGAAAGCCAGCCTGCTTATACTTGAAACCAGCCTACTCATGCCTGAAACTCCATTACCCAGAATTCCCTGCTCACTGCTTTATCTCCATCCCTGCAGGCCAAGGATGGGTGGAGGAATGCAGCTCTCCTGTGGATGGCTGCTGCTAGCCTGCTCACATCTGCTGCATGTGATTACTATGAGATCCTATAAGCCCCAGCTCCCTTCAGGCAAAATTTAGTCATTGTAGCTGTTTACCGGTGAGACATATCCTTGTTTCCAGTGCTCCCTGTACTTTTTCTATCCTTGTTTCCAGTGTTTCCTGAGCTTTAGTTATGACTAGGTTATGTTAGGTTGTCATTGTCTGAATTGGTCTACTCACGCTGTACTTTTCCTCATCGTTTTTTTTCCCACGCTGTATTTTCCCTAACTGTATTATTCCTAACTGCTTTTCTCCCCCTGTCTTAATTGGTCTCCTCACGCTGTATTTGACCTCATTGTGTTTTCCCACGCTGTATTTCTCCTAACTGCTTTTCTCCCCCTGGATTTGCCCTAATTGTTTATCTCACGCTGTATCTGTCCTTACTGGGGCTTCCCCCGCTGTATTTGTATTTCTGTGGGTGATTTTCCCGCTGTTTGACTAGTTTTCCGCCCTCCGTCGTCCCTCCCCGCTCCCCGCTTCCCGCCACCACCGCTGACCCCGCCCATTTCTTCCTTCTGTTCCCTCCCCGCTCCCGCCTCCCAGCTGCTCCGCCCACCCGCGCACTTCGCCATATATGGCGACCGTGCGAACGCGCAGCGTTGACGCGCAGCGGGCGCGCCGATTGTGCGCCGAAGGCGCGCCAAAGGTAAGCCCGTCTGCGCCCGTCCGCGACCGGATCGCGACCAGCGCCAGGACCCCTGGTCCCCACCGACGGAAGCCGACCCGACGAACCTACAGCGCCGCCGACCTCATCGCACTCAACACCGGCCACATCCCAGGATGTCACCGAGCCGCCCCGAAGCACACCCACGGACCCTTCAGCTGCCACGCCTGCAAGTTCACCTGCATCCGGACCTTCCCTGCACCCGCCAAGCCGAACTCCAGCAGCACCCACCTCAAGTGTATCCTGCTCAACACCCGCTCCGTCCACAGACACGCCGTAGAACTCTGGAACCTCCTCGACACCACCGCCCCTGACGTTGCCTTCCTCACCGAGACCTGGATGAACGCCTCCTCAGCCCCAGACATCGCCATCGCCATCCCAGAGGGCTACAAGATCGTCCGGAGGGACCGCGACAACCAGACCGGAGGAGGCATCGCCATCATCCACAGAGACACCATCCGCATCACTACCAACACCGATGACACCCTCACCACCGCTGAACACCTGCACTTCCAGATCCACACCAACCCGAAGACCACCCTCAGAGGCACCCTGATCTACCGACCCCCGGGACCACGCACACGATTCAGCGAGGACATCGCCGAATTCATCAGCCCGCACGCTCTCCCCTCCGCCGACTACATCCTCCTGGGGGACCTCAACTTCCACCTGGAGAACAACAACGACCGCAACACCATCACCCTGCTCGACAACCTCGACAACCTCGGACTCAAGCAACTGGTGACCACCCCCACCCACCTCGCCGGACACACACTCGACGCCGTCTTCTCATCCAGCAAAGACGTCACCGTCAGCCACGCAACAGGACTCCACTGGACGGACCACAGCTGCGTCCACTTCACCTTCAGAAGAACGACGATCCACCACCTCCAGCAACAGGTTGCTCGAAGAAGCTGGAACAAGATCACAGCCGACCAGCTCGCCGCCTCCCTGAGCCAGCACCCTCCCGCCAACTCAGCGAACCCCAGCCAGGCCGCCGACAACCTCACGAAATGGATCAACGACTGCGCGGACGAACTCGCCCCTCTGAGAACCCCACCCAGCAGATCCGGCAGCAGAAAAACACCATGGTTCACCGACGAACTCAAAAGCTCCAAGAAGAACTGTCGAGCCCTCGAGAAAGCCTGGAGAAGGGAACCAACGACGGACAACATGACCACCCTCAAGCTCGCCACCCGGAAACACCACCAACTGATCCGCGCCACCAAGAAAAATGCATACAAGGACCGGCTGGACAACAACGCACACAACTGCAAGGAACTCTTCAACATCGTGAAAGAGCTCTCCAACCCCAACGCCGGAAACAACGACATCACCCCATCGCAAGACCTCTGCAACTCCCTCGCGTCCTACTTCCACAACAAGATCACGGACATACACAACAGCTTCAACAACCAACCAACGCAAGCCACAACCGCAACGACACCACCCACCACCACCCTCCGCACCTGGACCCCGATCAGCACCGAAGACACCATCCGCACCATGAACTCCATCCATTCCGGATCTCCGACTGACCCCTGCCCTCACCACGTCTTCAACAAAGCCGACGCGGTCCTCGCACCCCACCTGCGGGACATCATCAACACCTCCTTCGACTCCGCCACCTTCCCTGAGAGCTGGAAACACGCCGAACTCAGCGCTCTCCTCAAGAAACCTACAGCAGACCCCACCGACCTCAAGAACTACCGTCCCATCTCGCTCCTCCCGTTCCCGGCCAAAGTCATCGAGAAGACCGTCAACAAACAGCTGGCCGCCTTCCTCGAGACGAATGGATCCCTCGACCCCTCACAGTCCGGCTTCCGAGCGAACCACAGCACCGAGACCGCCCTCATCGCCGCCACCGACGACCTTCGAACTCTGATGGACAACGGAGAAACAGCGGCCCTCATCCTCCTAGACCTCTCCGCGGCTTTCGACACTGTCTGCCACCGCACCCTAGTACAGCGCCTCAGCAACATCGGAATCCAGGAGAAGGCACTGGAATGGATCACCTCCTTCCTCGACGGAAGAACACAAAGAGTCCGCCTACCACCGTACAAGTCAGAGGCCACCAAAGTCATCTGCGGCGTCCCTCAAGGATCCTCACTGAGCCCCACCCTCTTCAACGTCTACATGAGCCCCCTCGCGACCATCGCACGCCAACACAACCTCAACATCATCTCCTACGCTGACGACACCCAGCTGATCCTCTCCCTGACCAACGACCCCGCCACCGCCAGAGCCAACCTGCACGAAGGGATGAGAGACGTAGCCGAATGGATGACGACCAGCCGCCTGAAACTGAACTCAGACAAGACGGAGGTCCTCATCCTGGGCTCCACGCCCTCCGCCTGGGACGACTCCTGGTGGCCCCCCGCCCTGGGCACCGCACCCAAACCGACGGACCACGCACGCAACCTGGGCTTCATCCTGGACTCCTCCCTCTCCATGACCAGACAAGTCAACGCCGTCTCCTCGTCATGCTTCAACATCCTGCGCATGCTACGTAAGATCTTCCGGTGGATCCCCACCGAGACGAGGAAGACGGTCACCCAAGCCCTCGTCACCAGCCGACTGGACTACGGCAACGCCCTCTACGCCGGAACCACTGCCAAACTCCAGAAGAGACTCCAGCGGATCCAGAACGCCTCGGCGAGACTCATCCTCGACATCCCCCGACGCAGCCACATCTCCGGACACCTGAGAGATCTGCACTGGCTCCCGGTCAACAAGAGAATCACCTTCCGGCTCCTCACCCACGCACACAAAGCCCTACACGACCAAGGCCCGAGCTACCTCAACAACCGGATCACCTTCTACACCCCCAAGCGCCTCCTCAGATCAACCAACCACGCCCTCGCCGCCGTCCCCCGCATCCGAAGAGCGACAACAGGAGGAAGATCCTTCTCCTACCTGGCCGCCAAGACCTGGAACTCACTTCCGACCAATCTGCGCCTGACCCAAGACCACCTCTCCTTCAGGAAGAAGCTCAAGACCTGGCTGTTCGAGCAGTAGCGGCACCCCCCCCCCCTCCCAGCGCCTTGAGACCCTACGGGTGAGTAGTGCGCTCTACAAATGACCTGATTGATTGATTGATTGATTGACTTGTTCCTGACCTGCTGCTGTTTTCCTTGTTCCTGAATTAGCACTGCCTGCAGTGCTACCTTGACCCCTCAGCCTTAGCTATTCCAGCTCTGCCTTGTGTGCTACTTTACTTTGTTTTCTTGATTCCTTGAGCCCATTCAAAGTAAACAATATTCAGTTTAACAAAAGAGAGACAAGACCTACTAGGACACAGGTGGCTAATCGCCAGTTTGAACAAAATCCAAGTTGTAGCTCTCTTGCTTGTTGTGAAGTTGCCAAGTCTACCACTGTCCGTGTAGGGAAAGATCTGCAGTCTTCACAGGATATAATTACATCTAAGATTCTTGAATTACAGAGAGAAAATACATTGTTTTAGTCTCTGTTAAAGAAATTATAACCCAGAGTTCAAGTGGGAATATAAAACCCTGATACAAGAAAATGTTTCAGCTTCTATGTTAGCCTCCGTAGAAATGGTGAATGAAGCCTTGCACTCTCTTTTGCGTTCCTCTCAGAGCTGGTCCAGCAATTGTGTGAATAATTCTGTGGCTGATCACTCAGATACCATTCAGAAAAACCATAGTACCTTGTCTCACAGTCCAGTTAATGAAAGTATTTGTTTGAATTCTGTAATTTCTACATCCTCTGATGTGTTGTCTTGTAGTGCTAAACTGTGCATAAGCACTACATCTGAGATGTGTTCCTCCACTTCTAAGGAACCCCAGATGCCAGAAAAGACACTAAATACTCTTTTGTTTTCTCTTACTGGTAGTGAAGTTAGTTCCACCCCAGGGGTATCACATACACTGGCCATTGACATACAGACAAACCCTGAACCAGTGCCCAACATAATCCCTGATGTGACAACACCCTCTGACTCAGTCTATGCTCTTAGTCTAACTCCTGTGACTGAAGCCAACCTCCTCACTGAGAAGGAACAAAGGGGCATATTATCAAGGGGATTTATCTCCGCTTTTTTGGCTTTAAAAGCCAAGAAAGCGGAGATAAAATTATCTCCCTATTACCTAGCTGTCGCTAACACCAGTTAGCGACAGCTAGTAGGAGATAGCGACCATCTTGGACCCCACTTTGCATGTCAGTGATATTTATCACTAACGACATGCAAAGTGGGCATGCCAAGATGTTAGCGACTGGAAACAGTCCCTAACATCGCTATCTCCTATTACCAACTTTTGGAGATATTCGCGCTAAGCGCAAATATCTCCAAAAGCTAACACCTGCCCTAAGCAGTTCTTAGCCATGTTATCCAATGGGAGGTGGATAACATGGCTAAGAGCATTAGCTCGGTAATGCATGAATATCGCTGACTTTTCAGCGATATTCATGCATTGCGGACGTTTTTTATCGCATTTGTGATAAACCTAGGTAATACCAAGGTTTATCTGCGGTAAAAATCGCCGCAGCTCAGCGGTAACATTTTGTCTCTAACCAAGCAATAGCGATAATTATCGCTATTGCTTGGTAATATGCCCCAAAATCCTGACCCCTTGTTGGCTCTCTTGCCTTCAAGTGCACCACATATTGAGAAGTCAGGAAATATTACTCTATGCTCTGATGCATCTATGACACCTTGTATTATAGAGGAAATTGTAAACATTTCCAAAGACCAAGTAATGTCGGACCTGTTTCCTTGGACTAAGACATGTGAACTGCCAAATGGTAAAGGGAGTCTGGTCATCAGAGACTCTAAGATTAGCAGTATTCTTAGCCATTCCAAAGAAAGTGTTTCAGTGTGTTTTAATGAGCAAAGGAACTGTGAAGATTTCAATATTGACAACAGGGAATCTACTGTTCAAGGGCTATCTCTGTTCCCAGAATTTAAAGTTTGTCATCCATGTGCCTCTCTGCCATCAGCTTGTCTTCTTGCAGAGTCTCCAGAATCCTCAGTCGGACTGCTGTTTTCAGAGTCTCCACAGTCTGAGATTCGGCTGAAGGTTTGGATTGTACAGTGTAGGGCGCTCACACAATGCAGTAGTGGTGTGTGATGATGGACAGAAAGGACATGTGTTGGACGGTGCTAGCAGTAAAGAGGAAAACCTTGAAACCTCTCAAAGGCGGTCGGGCAGGAGATGCCAGAACACCAAATGAAACATATAGCAAGTACTGGGCACACGTGAGATGTAAATAACTTCAAGTAATATGGTATTACGAGAAAAAAACAAAGGACACCGGTTGTATAGTGAAAACAATCGGGTATGACTGTGGCCGGGTCTCCTGTGGGAAGCTGGTTGCTCCGGGCCGTATGGGGGTTGAGTGATCAGTCATACCCGATTGTTCCCGCGCAAGTCATCCGTCCTTTGACCCTTGCCGCTCATTTCCATCGTGATTGCTACAATTTCACCTTTACTCCGATTTGAACACGCGCCGCTCGCAGCACTGATGAGTCACAGGCACTGTCCTGTTGACGAAACACGTGTCGGCTGGCGTTTGTAAAACAAAAAAAGAAAAGAAGACTTATATGAATTTCAATATATTGTTTTCACTATACAACCAGTGTCCTTTGTTTTTGTCTCGTAATACCATAATACTTGAAGTTATTTATATCTCACGTGTGCCCAGTACTTGCTATATAAAGTCTCCACAGTCCTCAGCTGGCCTGCTGCCATCTGAACTCAAGCCTGCAGCCTGTCTGCCATCGGAGCCCAAGCCTGCAGCCTGCCTGCCACCTGAGCGCGAACCTGCAGCCTGCTTGTCATTAGTAACGGATCCTTCAGACTGCCTGCATTCAGAGACCAAGCGCTCATCTCACCTACCTAGTGAGTCAGAATCTCCAGCATGTCTGACTTCAGAGCCAGAGCTTTCTGCCAGTCTGCCTCCAGAGACAGAGCTTCCAGCTTGTCTGCCTCCAGAACCAGAGCTTCCAGCCTGTCTTCCTCCAGAACCAAAGCTTCCAGCCTGTCTGCCTCCAGAACCAGAGCTTCCAGCCTGTCTGCCTCCAGAACCAGAGCTTCCAGCCTGTATGCCTCCAGAACCAGAGTTTCCAGCCTGCCTGACTCCAGAGCTTCCCGCCTCCCTGATTCCAAAACCTGCAGGTCACCTGCCTTCAGCACTAGAACCTGTAGGCCACCTGCCTTCAGCACCAGAACCTGCAGGCCGCCTGCCTCCAGCACCAGAACCTGCAAGCCCCCTGCCTTCAGCACCAGAACCTGCAGGCCCCCTGCCTTCAGCACCAGAACCCGCAGGCCACCTGCCTTCAGCATCAGAAACTGCAGGCCTCCTGCCTGCAGCACCAGAACCTGCAGCCCCCCTGCCTTCAGCACCAGAGCTTCCAGGCCCTCTGCCTTCTGGCCTTGAGCCTCTATCTTGCCAACATTTTGACCCTGTGCTTCCAGTTTGCCAGCCTTAAGAGGTCTCAGTATGTATACCTTCAGAGACTGAATCTCCAGCATCAGAGACAAAACTTTCAACATGTAAGCTTCCAGGGCCTGGGTCTCCTGCATACTTGCTTCCAAATACTCCTGCATGTGAGTCTTTGATATGTTTTACTCCAGGAACAGAACTTCAGGTCTGCTTCCTGTCACCTCCTTCTTTTTCAGCCAGTTTGCCTTTGACCTCTGTGCCTCCTGCCAATCCGTTATCTGCTTTCAGGGTGCTACTCTAGCCTGCCATCATTAGGACTTAAAACACTTTTAATTCAGGCTTCTAAGCCCATGTCACTGGATGTGGACTCTTCAAGTTCTACATTCAATACTGCTGTTAATTTACAGACTAATATCCAACCCTCCAGAACATCACAATTTACCTTCAGTCCTCTGATAGTGTGCGCAGAATCTATGATGGCAATGGACTTAATTTTTAGGAGCAAAGGCTTTGGATCCAGTTCCAGACTCCGTGAGACAGTCTTTGGAGGGGGAGTACTGTCACGATTCCCTCTCTGTGCTCTCGTACCTACCACCAGGGGTCCACATAGTTGGACTTTCCAATCTTCTGTATCCCCTGCAGGCATATCCTGACTTCCAGCCATTTGGGCACTTATTGGGAACTGACATCCATTTCCAATCCATGCCGGGTTTTGTGAAAGCCATCCTGCTTATACTTGAAACCAGCTTACTCATGCCTGAAACTCCAATACCCTGAATTCCTTGCTCACTGCCTTATCTCCACCCCTGCAGGCCAAGACTGAGTGGAGAATTCAACTCATCTGTGGATGGCTGCTGCTAGCCTGCTCACACCTGCTGCATGTGATTACTATGAGCTCTTATAAGCCCCAGCTCCCTTCAGGCCAAGGTTGGTCATTGTAGCTGTGTACCGTGAGACCGATCCTTGTTTCCAGTGCTCCCTGAACTTTTTCTATCCTTGTTTCCAGTGTTTCGTGAGCTTTAGTTATGACTTGTTCCTGACCTGCTGCTGTTTTCCTTGTTCCTGAGTTAGGACTGCCTGCAGTGCTACCTTGACCCCTCAGCCTTAGCTATTCCTTGTACCTGAATTAGCACTGCCTGCGGTGCTGCCTGACTTCCTGAGCTACAGTTATTCTTTCTTCCTATTCCTGGGCTTAAGCTATTTCCTTGTACCTGAATTAGCACTGCCTGCAGTGCTACCTTGTTTCCTGAGTTCCTGAGCTATAGCTATTCCTTGTACCTGAATTAGCAATGCCTGCAGTGCTACCTTGTTCCCTGAGCTGTAGTTTGTCTTTGTTCCTGTTCCTGGGGTTCAGCTCTTTTTTATACCTGATTTGCACTGCTCGCAGTGCTCTCTTGGCTCCTTGTTTCCTGAGCTGTAGCTATTTTCCTGTTACCTGAACTAGCACTGTCTGCAATGCTACCTTTACTCCTGAACCTTAACTCAATTCTTGTTACTGCCCCAGCTCTGCCTTCTGTGCTACTTTGTTTTCTTGATTCCTTAACCTGCACTATTCTAGTATACCCTTGTAGCCTCCCCTTCTGTATATCTCTTTCCAGTCCCTGCCTTTCTTCCCAATTCCTTGGTTCCAGTTCCTAGCTTGCTGTCTTTCTATTCTGCTGTCTTGCTTCTGTTACCTTGTATGTTTGTTACCTGTTTTCTGCCAAGTGTGCCCTGTGATTTCCTTCCTTTCCTGTTAAGCACTCCTCCTTGCTAGCTCCTTGACTATGGTGCTTGTGTTTAGTTCTACCCACTTGCTGTTACTGCCTTGCGTGTTCCTGTTTGATCGCCAGGATCCGTGGGCACAGCTGACTACCTAGGTGGTGTTTCTTGTTCACTGTGAGTATTGTCTTTGAGTTACATTTATAACATCACCATAGGTATAAGCTCCACAGACCCTGCCTTTGCATGCATATCCTACATGTGGGTATTTGCAGTCAGTATCTGTAACAGCAATTGTGGGTAAGAAACGTACTGAGCTTCAGTCTTACCGTGTGGAGCTCCTGAGTGCTTTACCCCACACACCCCTTTATTGTTAATGTTGTTTCATATATATGTCTTGCACATTCGTCCTGGGTGTAGTTATTCTGGATGCTAAATTGCCTTGTGGGTGCCCTTCCTTTCTGAGTCTTACCCATCTTGTTTACTTGTACAGTCTTCCCCTGTGGATCTCTTTTTCTCCTCTGACTCCCTGAATGATCCTGGGCAGCGCTGTACTCCTCTTCCTGTGTAAGTTTTCTACCCAGTTCCCAGTCCTTGCCCAAGTCCCTGACTGTATTCCCCACATATTCCGGCCAGTCCCTGACAATAACTATCAATAAACTTACAAAAAAAATAAAAAGATGCCAGTTCAGTTCTGAATCCTTAGCTCAAAAAAATTCAGGACTTTACTACCTCCCTCAAGTCATGTGTAGCATACTATGGAAATTGTACACGAGTGATGGAACCTCACTCTCTGGAACCACTGTTAAGCCACTGATGACGAAACTGACTCATTACAGTGGTGGTCTGTTTGAAAGCTGCACGCGCCGGCCGAGCGTACCTGTGTTTCTGGGGCTCCGCTGAGGCGCGCTGCCTGTGGGTCGTGGCTGTCGGGTGGCCGGGCTTAGCTCCGCTGCTTTCCATCATCGCCTACTTCTGGCTGGCCGGGCTTGGCCCCGCCGGTCGGTTGGGGAAACAACTACAGCCCCCATCAGCCCTTGCTCCAGGACGCCTCCCCCACCATCATTGCACAGCGCCAGGAGGCGCATAAAGACCCGCCCACTGCTGAGGACCGGGTGGTGGTCTGTTTGAAAGCTGCACGCGCCGGCCGAGCGTACCTGTGTTTCTGGGGCTCCGCTGAGGCGCGCTGCCTGTGGGTCGTGGCTGTCGGGTGGCCGGGCTTAGCTCCGCTGCTTTCCATCATCGCCTACTTCCGGCTGGCCGGGCTTGGCCCCGCCGGTCGGTTGGGGAAACAACTACTGCCCCCATCAGCCCTTGCTCCAGGACGCCTCCCCCACCATCACTGCACAGCGCCAGAAGGCGCATAAAGAGCCGCCCACTCCCTCGTCCCGCGAGGACGCGCGCGGGACGCGCCGGGCTAAGCCCGGGCAAAGGGCGGGCCCTCTGAGGCCCTCAGAGACCGCAGGAGGCCGGACCGGGCGACCCCCCTGATATTTACTTTTCCTTGCTTACCCAAGGTATTCAACTCCTCTTTGTTAACTTACATAGTAAATAGTGGGTAACAGTCCTGATGGAGGTCAAAAGTAAAAGTAGGGTGGCAGTCAAAAAAACACCTATGCTCACTCGCTCAACTACAAGAAAACAAACTCTGGCGCCAACCCCTCTACCCACCTTAACTGCAATTGATAGGATGCTGCAACAAACAATTGGTGTTGTTGTCAACGCTATTGAAAGTACGGAAAGAAGATTATCTCTACCAGCGAGTATGTGTTTAATAAACCAAACGTCACAAACTATTAATACACATGTTAGCGTTCCAAATGAAACTACAATGTCACATGATTCACTTCTATTGGAATCATTTGCAGGTTTGCCAAGGTATGACTTAATTCAATCTGATGTACCGCAGCTTTTAGGACCCACTGTTCCCTGTACTAGGGAGAGTAGACTGCCTATAACACCTGACCTATCAGCCAGCATATCACCACAGCCCCTAATATCTAGTATTGTGTCTATAACTAATGGGGATTTGGATGACTGTGCTACTAATTCTGTCATTCCAACTGTACAAATCAGTGATATCAGTCTGTTAAGTAGTGAAACTGACTGTGATCCTGTACCCTCAAAAAGGAAATTAACCCAAAGTCGAAAAAGGTTAATAATAAATAAACAGACTAAAATATATAGAAGGAAAAAGAAGAGGGCTATACAAACTCTAGAAACTAATGAAAGAGAAGGTGAGATACAGCAGAACAGTGGAGGGAGACATGTAAAAGATATAAAATTACTGGAAATGCAAACTTTGAACAATGCCGAGGCAGTTAAAGAATGTCTCGAGAAAATGATAAAAGTTTGCATTGCACCAGTGATGGAATCTCTGGAAATTCTAAGTAAAAAAATAGTTCTCATTCTATTAATTTAAATTCTGGGAACCAGAGTAATAGTAAATCAAGTGCTGTAAATCGTACTCCTAGTGTGCCCATTGTGAAGGGAAACTCGGTACCCTCTACAAGTGGAAGGCAGAGGCCAATAACCACCACCCCCAAGGTAGTACGAGGGCAAAAAGTAGATGGGGGCCAAAGAAACATCAATGAACTTGCCCCCACCTACAAGAGCCTACCTATACCGAGGCGCCATATTGATAATGTCATTCCAGCCACTATTAATTTGCCACCTGATTGCAGACCATTTGTAGCGATACTGGCGAATGTCCCCAAGTTGTCGCCTAACCAATTTGAAAATCAAGAAACCTTGAAAAATAAGACCTTGTATTGGTTGGTGAAAAATTGTGGGTTTCCATTACGAGGCGCGGAAGAGATTATAACTACACAGAGGGTAGGTTGGGTAGGGCCAAATAAAAAGGAGATAGACGGGGACTGCATAATTATAAATTTTAGGACTACAGAATGGGCGAGAGATTCGATCTTACATGCACCTATGCCATCGAATCATGAATATAACAACACACTGTTCCCACTTGATTATTTTTATAGGAACCAGTCAGGAAGACAAATCACTAAACATAACTTCCAGCACCCAAGAGCCGCCTTTATCAAATATCCTAATGTTGTACCTATCTGTCCCCCCTTACTGCCTAACCTGTATGACAACTTTCTGGTCCCAACTACTAATAGATTCCAGTTGCTCAGTTCACTTGAGGAGAATGACTGACTGAACGATCCATCCTTGACCCCGAGTTCTGGAAGTACTGTAACAGGTGATACATTAACCTTGGAGAAAGAGCTGGGTGATGAAAGCTGTGTAAATAATATAACTGAGTCACAATTAATTTCATCACATACTGTGCTATGTATAGGCAATGTTGTAGACAATGAACCAACTGTAACTAATGATAATGTTAATGTTACTCTGACTGTAAGTTTTGAAGCTTCACTCTTGTCTAATCACCCCGAAAGTACAGGAACTAGTAATGCTGACTCTCTTGTATTTAATAGTTGGAATATAGCTGGAATTACCTCTAAATTATGTACCCCATTTTGGGACAATTTCATCATATGTGGTTATGAAATTATTTGTCTACAAGAGACATGGCATACAGGACTAATAGAAGTTGAAGGTTACACTTCCTACAATGTGGCAGCAGTGGCTTCCAAAGCTGGTAGAGCTAAGGGAGGTCTACTGACTTTGGTTTCAACCAAATTGACAGAATTTATTCTTGGGGAACACTCTATAGTCTGTCAGTATGCGTCTATATTGCGCCTAAAACATAGTCATGGTAGGGATCTAATTATTGTAAATTTTTATAATAATATTGTGGGCCCTAAACGTGATATGATTGTTCCGGATGTCGAACGCGCTATTGAAGCCGCAATCATTCTTTCTAAGAATAATTTTGTAATTATGTGGGCAGGTGATTTTAACATCCAAGCCTGCAGATAGGCTCGGAAGGGGATATGTGGTCACCACGAGGATTATGTAGGGGGTGACAGTGTTTATGTTAATCATTTCCCGCACAGTAGTTATGGCAGCGCACTGAATAATTTAATAGCCAAGTTTAATTTGGAACTGCTTGATTGTACAAAAAACAAAAATAATGAAATTTGTCCAACTTTTAGGGGAAGAGATGCCCATACCAATATTGACCATATTCTGGTGTCCAGTGGCTCAATTTTCACCAATGTTTGGATAATAGAGCAGCCTGTGAGTGATCACAACAGTATCTCTGTGGAGTTAATGGGCTGGGGTCAAAAAAGCGTTGTGAACAGTAAAGCTGTTCACGGGACTTCCGCTGAAAGACCAAATGGTACTAGAATTAAATGGATTAAAATTGACCCTAATAAATTAACAAAGGATATTATTCGTAAATGTACCAGAGAGGTTGAATACTGCCTTGCACCTAATGTGATAGCGCCTGATGTTCTCTCCAATTTTATGAAAATTACATGCACAGTTGAAAATTCTCTGTTAAAAAGAAATAGAAGGGTTAAAAGAAACAAAACTGTGTGGTTTGACAAACATTGTGCCGAGACTCTGAAAAGATTAAAAAGTGTACTTAATGTTAAACCTAGAAATAAAGAAAGAGTCAGAGAAGAACGTATTAATTATAAATTGGCCCTGTCAATCAGGAAAAGGGAGCTACAGGACGAGGCCTGGAATAAACTTGATATGGTCGCTGTTACTAGAAACCATAAACTCTTTTGGGAAACAATAAATGGCCCATTCTTAAAGAATGAAAATACTCCTGAGATCAGTTCCCATGTCAGCTGTCTTGCATGGATTGCACATTTTTCTGAGATTTTTATTTCGGATCTTAAATTTGATGGGTCTACTTTATGTTTTAATTGGAAGAAAATGCAGTTGTTTTTAACTTTAAATGAAGTGACAGATGCAATTAAAAATAGTAAGGGTGGTAAAGCACCTGGGCCCGATGGGGTACCTATGGATTTTTATAAACACGAAATAACATTATGGGCCCCAATCCTAACTCGTTACTTTAATGCTGCGGTGGAAGATAATTTACCACTGACATGGGGCCAATCAATTATTATACCCCTTTATAAAAAAGGATCCAGGTCAGAGGCAAGGAATTATCGTCCAATCTCTCTTTTGGACTCGACAGTTAAAATCCTCAGTCGAGTCCTATTAGTGAGATTGGAAGCCTGGGCCGAGGAGAATAACATTCTGTCCCCAGTGCAGTATGGGTTCCGTAGGGGATTAGGAACAATGGAGCAGTGCATGAACCTGGAACTCATAGTTGGCAAGTATACCAAAGCCAAATCTGGTAATCTTTATCTATGCTTTGCCGACTTGAGTTCCGCGTTCGATCTGGTGGAACACGCACTGCTCTGGCCCATACTACTAACAATGGGCGCCCCCATTGAAATTATCCATCTGCTAGCTCGCTTGTATAGTAATTTATCAAGCAAAGTAAGGTTTGGAATAGATGGAGAGTGTACCCCTTTCTTTGAAGTTAAGAGAGGCATCCGTCAAGGATGCGTACTTGCCCCTTTACTATTTTCACTTTTTATTAACCATGTGGATACATTTCTGAAATCGATTAATGCAGATGCTCCAACTATAAATGGTAACCCCATCCCTGTCCTCTTATATGCGGACGATGCGGTCCTCCTTTCTAGGACACATAATGGACTACAACAATTATTTGATCAATTCCATATTTTTATTAAGAACAGGAATTTGAAAATCAATAAAGGGAAGACGGTTACCATGGTTTGTGGTAAGAAACTTAGAAAACCCAAACCTTTTTTTTTAGAAGGAGAGAAACTAGAATCTGTTAATAGTTTTTGCTATTTAGGCATCACCTTTTCGGGAAATGGGAAATGGTTTAACAAACAAAATAGTGTCCTTTTCAAAATGGTCCAGAATACAAACTGTATTTTTAGATTTGCTGCTAAACTAGGGGATCGCAGAATTCGTGAAATGCTAACCCTTTTTAATGCTAGATGCATTTCCTCAGCTATATACGGAGCTGGAGTATGGGGGTATGATGTACAGTGTACCAAATCTATTCAGGTGAGGGAGAATGTGTTTTTAAAAAGATTAATTAGTGCTCCAGTTATGGCTTCAACGGAGCTAATACATAAGGAATTAGATATGTACTATATCAATGATTTAATTGCCCTTCGTCCTCTATCCTTGTGGCGCTCAATATGGGCAAAGGAGGAAACCAAGTTTACGCAGGACGTAATAACAGATTGTATCAAACTTGATCGCCGATCGAACATTCCCTGGCTGAAGCATATACATCATTGGTATAAAACTTTATATGGACTGGACATTTATAATGAATTAATAATGGACCCCATTTTATCAAAGCGGGAGCTGAAGGTCTCGTTTATGAAATTTACAGAAGAGACCAGGATGGAAAAATATACTAAACAGAGTACATTCAATCTCTACCAACAGTATAATATTAATGTAGGCTTCCAATCTTATTTTATAACAGTTAGTATTCCCTCCCATCGATTTGTTTTAACCCGCCTCCGCCTAGGAATTGTGCATCACCTTGTGGCTTTTCCTGTGCCTAAAAAAACTGGAACCTGTGTATGCCCATGTGATGGCAAATCAAAACAGAGCACATGTCACTTTATGTTGTCTTGTACTTTTTATACTTTTTTAAGGAAATATTACTTGAAACCCATCTTTTTAAAATATAATATGCATCATCTGCAAACAGCAATGACACTAGTGTTTAACCTAGAGTCCCCAGATGTATGCTTTTATGTGGCTACTTATATTTTAAAATGTATCTCTGCAAGAAAATCAAATATTATATGAATTTTTTTCAGCTGCTACAGGTACTACGCACTTTAAATTGGATGCTGCTGAATTACGTACTTGTATTTTGCACACATATGTTGGTTGGACTAATTGCTGCTACTATATTATACTTTTTGTAGGATTGGCTTATCACTTGCATTTTGTTTCATTTATCATTATTTTTGGTTAATAGTTAGTCTAGGTGCTGCTAATTGCATACGCACTTTAGAATTGCCAATTTGCACATATACTAATCTAGAGACAATATTTAGCACTTTAAATTGCATATTTGTACATAATCAAAGGTCGTAGGATTGTTAAAATCTTAGCTAAATTTGAATGACCCAATGACTATGCACTATTAATACTGCTAAAATGTTTTTATCATGAGTGCTATTATGTAAGATTGTTTTTGTGATAGCCTAATTTAGTATTGTGTTAAATTTCCTTTATGTGTATATTGCTATATGGTTGTATTTTTTTTTAACAAACCGAATAAAGCATCTTTGACTTTGACTTTGACTCATTACAATATGACTCATCACAACGTGTGCCATTACAACACGGTCATTACAACAACCATGTTGTCACCACGCAAAGCCAATACTACACAAGTCATTACATCGACTTGCAGTCGATGGCGCGCTGACATTAGAAATCTACAATTTACTATTCCAACTCCAGCCTCCGTAACAGTAGGGAAGGTGTTGGAATAGTAAACTATACTATTTCTAATGTGAGCATGTCATCTACTGCAAGTCAATGTAATGACTTGTGTAGTAATGGCAGTCGTTGTAACAACCGCATTGTAATGGCATTGCGATGTGATGCCGGCGTTGTTAAGGTTGTTTCCCCTGGTGACACATATGGACTCTATGTAAGTGCAATAGAGACATACAGCTAGATGCACTCTTAAGCTACCTGTGACATACTAAATGGAACATACCCAAAGTAATAGGGGCTTAATCAATGGAGGGATTACCGGAGCTAAGCTGTGCCTTAAAAGCAGAGCATTATGAAAAAGAATCAAAAGACGAAGTGTGTGTTGTAAGTGGTACACTTAAATGCATAAACAGCAAAATACTGCACAGTATCAGAACTGAACTTACTAAACAAAATAGCCATAAGCACAGTAAAATAGGGGCTGGTGTAGAAGGAATAGTGTTGGGAGGGAGTGTGGGAAACAACTACTGGAGGGAAGATGGGATGAAAGAGAAAAATGTTTGTTTTGCAGTGTTTATGCTGTTGATTATTAGGTCTTTTCTCATCAACATCTGGGTTTCCTATACTTTTAAAGACTTCAGAGGGCAAATGGGCATGCAAAGAAAACAAAGGATACATTTTTATTTCAGCAGCTTTACTAGAGCAATTCAGAATCTTTAATATACTAAAAACACGACACCTCAAATTGCATGCAGCTGTTTCACTGAGGCTCCACCCAGAAAAATGAACAGGTTGGAGCTGCAGGTCTATATATAGTCACAAATGTCTGCTTGTTTTGACTTCTGTACTGCCAATAAAATTGACAACAGTGACTTTCTTTATTGGAGCACCTCCTCAAAGGAACGAGAAGTGTCATAAATTGAGTAATGATAATATATTGGTTATATATAGAGCTTAGAAGTGCCACCAGTCGGCTATGTAGTCCTGTATAAAACACAAGTTATTAATAAAATTAGAAAGGGAGAAGGGGAGAGGGGATAAGGAAGGGGGGGAATGGAGCGAGATCAGTCCTGATTCACTTCATTATTATCTCCTTCTAGACAGAATAGTAATGTGTTTAGAACTTTAAAAAATGCATCACCAGCTCCATGGACCAGTTACATTTCTCACAACTGCTCTTGGGCTAATTTAGGTCATTTTTCCTTTGACAGAAGTGCTATAATGATTATATGTTCAGTGAACGTCTGTTGCAATATCAATGTAAAGTAGACTTAACAATTCATTGCTAATTTAGGGAGGCTTGAGATTTCTTTGCCTGAAGGACTTCAACCCAGACGTCTTAGCATTGGGTCCATTACCATGGACAATGGCAGTAAAATTGGTGAAACCATGATAGATGGAGGATACTGCAGAGTAATATGTTTGGCTTACGGCACCAACCTGATTGTGCAGGACTTCCTTATAAAAGAAAACATAGGGCATAATTTAGAGTTCCAAGGATGGGTTACTCTGTCACAAACATGAGTGATATCCCATCCACTGAAGCACAGGTGCATTATATACAATGACACTTGTAATATAATGGGCGAGTTCTTTGTTACATTTGTGGTGGAGTAATCTGTCCGGCAAATTCTAAATCAGACCCACAGTTCACAATATACAGATCACCTGCAGAAGGATTTGCCCATATTTCAGACTTTCCCAAAACCCCAAAAAGAGTGGAAAATGATTCAGTGTGCTAGTACCCCTCTGAAAGCCTTCAAAGTGGAGGTCCCAGTCAATTGGAACTCCATCTTGTTCAGGCTGCAATCTCTCTTGAGCAGTATATGTCTTCAAATCATTATGTGCTACTAAGTAGATGCAATTAGGAAAGCGATGACAATGAAGGAAATGGGGATTAATAGGGTTCCTGGTCCAAATATTGTAGTCTTTTGAGATTTTGAAGCAAGAAGTCAAACAGGATGATTGTACCATAAGCCAAGCTATCTCGTTGTTGTATTTGCTTCAGCATATTTGCATAACCATTTTTTGCATAGGCTGGAAGAAACATATGTGAATGATGTAACTTGCGACGTTGTCCTCTGAAAAGGACATCTGTGCCAGTATACTGGATCCATAGTACAAATAATGCCTATGTACTTACACTCATTTTTAGGTCGAGCATTTGAGACCTCTTGTATATACGTTAATATATACTAATTATATACTTATATGTGTATTTACTTTGTGGGCTCTAGAGATCAGCCCTAGGACTTGTCTGCTTCCGCTTAGGGACTCTTTTTTTTGTTCAGCTGCCTCTATTTAACAGTCTTGATGAAAAATGAAGAGCAGAGGTCAGTAAAATAACAGAATTGCTTTCTGTTGAGGGACTTTCTTTTTAAAATTTATCTGGCAACTGCCTCTATTTAGCTTTCTTGATAGAAAATGACCAGCAGATGTCAGTAAAATACCAGAATCACTTTAGCATTTTCTAGATTCCAGTCCATAGAAATTGTCTTCCACGGGACCCGTAGACAATAATATTTTTTTCAATTCTTGTATTTTCAGTGATATGACCAATGAAGGCCCCGATTTCATATTAAAAGCAGAGCTTTGTACTATAACATTTCCGGCTGAAAGGCAATATTTCTCTTCATGTGTTCCCATACCCAGCATGTCACATAGTTTGGTGCTTACTTTCCCTCTATGTTAAAAACAGTAGATGTTTCAGCACCCAGGCTAATGTGCGGCATAGCTAAATATATATAAGGTCCCAAAGGCGAGAAAGAACTATTGCATTGCAAATACTTGTTTAGCACAGGGTTGCTCCATTTATAAATATTGGATCATCTAGAAATCAATTGAATGTGAAGATAAAAGATACACACTTCAAGGTAAAACCAAATGAAGTGATGTCTTCATCATCCTTTGAAGAGCAGGGTGTGGCTCATCTATTTCAGAAGCAGCCCCCTGCATAGGCAAGACAATCACCCTTCCAAGACTTACCTGCTACTAAATCAACAACACCAACAGCACTATTTCAAGCAACATCTGCTAATGATTGATTTTTGTTAGTTCCAGGACTTAAATATAGCCCACATGTGCAGGAATCTCATAAAATACAAATGTCCAAAACTATAACTATAGAGACAAAGTTAGAAGACTATTGGGTTGACCAAACAGAAATTTACATGGATGAAGACCCATTCATTTACTGGTATGGGAAAAGGGAACAATGACCAAACTGAAAGGGATGGTAACAACATACCTCTGAGCGGATGTTTGATGCAGCTATTGCAATTGTTATGGCCAGAAGATCCAATTTTTCTCTTTGAAACGTGAGGAGACTGATGATCAAAATTAATTTATATTTCATCCCCAAAATTTGCCAGGCTCCAAAAGACACAACAGTGGATGGGGATGCTTTCTTAGACATTGTCAGGAACTCAGTGGAGATTGAAACAAAGCTAACAACCAATGAACGTCTTACCTGAGTGATGAAAAGGTAATTCTGAAGGAGGCATTTAGCATCCAGAACACAATGTCTGGAGGTTGTGAAGGAGAAGGGCGAGGCAGAAGCTGTGGTAGAACAGACACACTATCAAAAATGAAAGTTTATATGCATCTTGGGAAGTGATCCATCTGTGAGAGACAAATATAATAGAAACTTCAAGGAGATATTACTCTCAAAGAGTCTTGGTAAACATCTATCAGCTCTTTTGAGAGAAAAGTGTTGAGAATGCTCTGCTAGTTGCAGCAGAGGCGGAGCCGTGCACGGACAAAAGTGCGTTGGGACGGAAGGAGCACTTCGCGTTCTAGCTCATGCGAGCGTCTCTTTCGTGTCCGGTGTCACTCCCCTGCTTCCAGGTCCCGAGTCACCATTGGTTCCTGCTCCTGGAGTCGAGGTCTTGGTTAGCGTGTCCTTATCTCCTCTTGGTTCTGCAGGAATCTCTCCTGCATAAAGACACAAGAAAAGAATACTGAAAAGCATCTTGTAGACAAGGCGGTAATGCGCTTGTGCTTGGCTACATAAATATCAGTTAGAGAGTATATCTGAAAATACTTATCTGATGGGGTTTCCATGATTTAAATGGACATCTGCATTCCTCATTGTTATGTTGCTGTTGTCTGTGCTAATATATGGCAGTCATTACATTGGATTCCTGAAGATTTAAGGATATAAGAAATACGTTAGCCTGCACATTTTGCATTTTTATTTTTAAGTGTTCCTTACTCAAAACTCCCTATGGGTTTATGACTAGGCTAACATTATTGGGCTAAATTTCTTTTTTCTATATTGCTATTTAGGGTAAGCACTCTACATACGTATCTCTACATTGAACACAAGGGATGTGGTACCCATTGTGATATTTTCTGTTTGCTGTTTCCCATGAAGAATTACTCATTAATGACTGAAACATTTAATTTGGATACTAGTGGAAGCGGGGAAAGCATCAGGGATATAATACTGACATATTTATTTGATACTGTTTTACAAACTTATTTCTCTCTATCTTAAATAGAGTCTTACTCTGATGCCTTGTTTACTGGGTCATGTACCTGTCCAGTGACGAAACTTGGCGATCCATGCCATACCAAAGACCCTTCTTCTTTTTGTTCCTTCCTTTGTTTCTTCTCTTCACCCTGTACATTGGTTCGCTTTGACTTTGTTGGGCGGACTAGGTGATAGTGGGAAGTGGAGAACTACTCTTCAGTCTCTTGCCTCTCGTTCCTGTGGATACCTCAACTGAACCTTGATAGATTTATAAGGGACTTACGGATGAACTGAAGGAACTTTTGGCTCATGTGGTGTGTTAGACCTGGCACCATTGGCGTGGGTCTCCTTTCGATTTTTGCTGTTGCCTCATGTATTTTTGCTGGTGTTAGATGCTTTGGGCACTGTGCCACTGATGTCCAGTGCCACAGTGCAAGTGCTCCCTATTGTAAATGAATGTATTAATTGATGATTCCATGATTGGCTGTTTGGTTTACGTGTCAGACCCTAATACAGTGCACTAGGGGTGCCCAGGGCTGGTAATCCAAATGCTGCTAGTGGGCCTGCAGCACTGGTTGTGCCACCCACAGAAGCAGCCTCGTAAAATGTGTCTAAAGGTCTGCCATTGCAGAGCCTGTGTGCAATCTGGTACTGTCATGCTGACTGGGCAAGTGCACCCGCTTGCCAGTCCCTATACCTTCCCTTTTCTTCATATCAGTCACCCCTATGGTAGGCCCATGGGCAGGGTGCATTGTAAGTATAAGGTAGGACATGCCCTGGTGTGTGTGGCATGTACTAATAATGAACTACAGCCATTTTCGTGTTTCACTATTGCAAGGCTACCTGTTCCTCATAGGCCAGAATGGGCTCTTACAATCATTACATTTTATAATCCTAACTGACTCAGAAAGCATGGTAGAAATTCGAGTTTAGTATGCCTGAACTAAGAATAATAAAATACATCTTTTAGTAAAGTTGGTTTTAATATTCTGTGTTTGAAAATACCACTTTTAGAAAGTAGGTATTTTCTTGCCAAACCTTTCAAGCCTGCCTCTGCTAGGCTGTGTATTTCTTTGTCTGGAGTTTGTGAGTGACAGGGCTGGGGGATTCCAGGAGACAGGCTGGGGCAGCCCAGTGGTGAATAGAGAGATTAAGTTTGGACGTAAAATCCGTTCCGTTCGCGGAATTTGCGGATTTTTGGCAATTTCGAGGTCCACGAATTATGCAAATTTGCCCAAAAATCCGTAAATTCGCAAGCTGGCGGATTTTTTTGCTTGGTCGCGCTTGAAAAATACAATATCGCGCGCGCGGTGTTGACTTACCGTGCTTCTGTGTTCGCCGAGTTGTTTTTCTCCCGGTTTGCGTGTGCTGCGCCATTTTGGATCTTGCTGCGTGATCGTGCGAGAGTTTTTCGACCTTGATTACGTCATCGCGGTCCGCCATCTTGCACAGCGAAAGTTTGGCAACGTGAGTATGTCATAAGGGCCCACGATCACGCATTGCGGGAGTAAACAATGCCAAACATGTAGATGCGGCGCGCAGCTGACTTCCGGCGGGAGATTTGAACAGCTCACTTACCCGAACTTGCAAAAATTGCAATTCTGCACAAGAAATCCACCGCAGGCAGCACAAACCTTCTGAAAATCATGATTTTGATCAGAATAACTCCTCAGATTGACATTTGGCAGCACTTTTTTGTGCAAGGAGTCCATTTTGGGGGTGGGGGTGGGAGGAAGGAAGTGCCCCAGAGTCTCCAACTTCCTGTTCCTGTCCAGCAGGCTCCTCCCAGTGCTTTGTCCATGTCTTGGTCACTTTTGATTTGGATCTGGAGCTGGAAGGATTACTTTGTGTGGCTGCTGCTGGAAATTTGTATTTGAGGACTTTTTGGACTTTGGAGTTTGGATCACTTTTGGATTTGAGATTTCACAAGACAGTTGGTGATGTTTGTTTGGGGCATTGCAGTTGCTGCAACTACAATTTTAAAACTTTTTCACAACTTTAAAAAATATATATTGTGGGTAGCCACAGTATCCAGTAGGCCCAGGGTTAGTCATGGGTGCATGATACAACTGTTTCTGTGAGTTTTCTTAACTTAAATCTCATTTATGTCATGGAATTTTAGCTCACAGTTATATGTGGATTTTTTTTTTAATTTTTGGGGTGCCTGTAAAGCCTCACTAGCTAGTAGGCTCAGGAGTAGTGAGTGGTGCATGGACCAAGTCTTTCTGTGGGGTGTCTTGAATTTAAACATCGTTGAGAGCATGGATGGCATTGAATTGTGGTGATTTTTGTGTGTTTTTCGACTTTGTGGGGTGTTGTTGGGGCCTAGCCATGTGGGTGGGGCCATTTTGAGGCCTGGTCCAACCTTTTGGTACCATCCTTTAAATCACATGCTGTTCGGACCTGCAGGCAGGCAGTCAAACTATGCTTTACCACCAGTAACATCAAACTCAATTACCAGGTTGTGAAGTCCTTTGACTTAACAAGAAAAAGACTTAATAGCGTATGATGAACATTATTAGGCCCTGAGGATAACCTTGAACTGATCCCAGCAAATCTCGTATTTTTTTTTCTCTTTTTTATTTATTTAATCTAATTAGTTAACTTTAAGTACAAATGGCTTTTAATGTTCTTATTGGTGTTTTTACTGAAACTGAACTCGGAAAAGACGGAAGTCCTCATCCTGGGATCTTCACCCTCCGCCTGGAACGACTCCTGGTGGCCCCCCACCCTGGGCAGCGCACCCAAACCAACAGACCACGCACGCAACCTGGGCTTCATCCTGGACTCCTCCCTCTCCATGACCAGACAAATCAACGCCGTCTCCTCGTCATGCTTCAACATCCTGCGCATGCTACGTAAGATCTTCCGGTGGATCCCCACCGAGACCAGGAAGACGGTCACCCAGGCCCTCGTCACCAGCCGTCCGGACTACGGCAGCTCCCTCTACGCCGGTACCACCGCCAAACTCCAGAAGAGACTCCAGCGGATCCAGAACGCCTCAGCACGACTCATCCTGGACATCCCCCGTCGCAGCCACATCTCGGGACACCTGAGAGACCTGCACTGGCTCCCGGTCAACAAGAGAATCACCTTCCATCTCCTCACCCACGCACACAAAGCCCTACACAACCAAGGCCCAGGATACCTCAACAGCCGCCTCAAGTTCTACGCTCCCACACGCCAGCTTCGATCGACCGGCCACACCCTCGCCGCCGTCCCCCGCTTCCGAAGAGCCACCAGAGGGGGAAGGTCCTTCTCCTACCTGGCCGCCAAGACTTGGAACTCCCTCCCGACCCACCTCCGCCTGACCCAGGACCACCTCGCCTTCAGGAAGCAGCTCAAGACCTGGCTGTTCGAGCAGTAGCGGACCCCCCCTCCCCTAGCGCCTTGAGACCCTCCGGGTGAGTAGTGCGCTATATAAATGCAGTGATTGATTGATTGATTGATTGATTGATTGATTGATTTTTATATTTTTGTAAAGATTTTAATTAATCATGTACAAATAAATATTACCTACCTTACCTTACCATAGGCCTGCACCCAGCCTGCCCTGCTTTAACCAATTATGCCCAGGGGTAGTGAGTGGTGCATGGACCAAGGCTTTGTATGGGGCCTCTTGAATTTAAACATCATTGAGGGCATGGATGGCATTGGATTGTGTTGATTTTTGTATGTTTTTTGACTTTTTGGGGTGTTTAACTGATATTCTTCTGGCTTCCTTTGTTTTTAGGTGCACAAGAGAACCACCAGTGGCAGGAAGAAGTCCTGCAGCGGTGTGTGCAGCACAACGTCACGTGACAGCACGTTTGGTCACAGACAACTCTGCAACTCGTGCAACTGTGTGCATGGCCCTGCCGCAAGCATGGGCCAAAAATCTGTTACGCTCAAGAGTTTGCGAATTTTCGACAATTTTGCGAGATTCTTGGATTGTGAATTTGCCGCCGAAAAACAGTAAATTTCGCCAGTGGAACATATTTTCGGCCCATGCTTGCAGCCCTGCAGATGGTCAAGGCAGGCACCAATGAGTGAAGCAACCTGATGTAGCATGTCTAGGCTCTTTGACACAGACAGACAAAGCATATCTAGGGTTCAGGGTTCAGTGCGGTTTACTAGGGTTTTTGGGTTTAGTTAATAATTTGGTAGGGTTCCCGGAGTCTAGGGCTCAGGGCCCGATGCAGGCTCGTTCATAATGATGTTGGCAAGGTTTTAGGGGGTTTGCCGTTTTTTCAGAATTGGCCGAATTGTGGCCTTTTTTGGTGTTTTGCGGGCGCGTGTGTTTGGGTGAACTATTCAGTGGATCGATTTTGTTCTGCCTTGCTGAGATTCTTGGGAATCACTGGAACAAGTGTCCTGGTAAGTTTCAAGAGGATCAAAGTAGTGGAAGTGCTGAAAACAGCACTTTTTTGTCAAGGCGCGATTTGCGATTTCCCAGGTTTTGGGGACAGCAGTATTGCATGTTTTTGGGGGGCTGCTTGGGGGGTTCTAGATGTTTGGGGGTGGGTTAAGGGGCCTGGGAGTACTGCTGGGAAGGTCTAATTTTGATTGCAAGTGGTTTGAAGAAAATCCATGGTGGAAAAGGGGGGTTTGGGCCTAGTTGCAGACAGCGTTTTGGCACAATTTAAACTGAGGCCTAGCAGTATTGCATGTTTTTGGGGGGCTGCTTGGGGGTGTTCTAGATGTTTGAGGGTAGGTTGAGGGGTCTGGGGGCACTGCAGGGAAGGTCTAATGTTGATTGCAAGTGGTTTGAAGAAAATCCATGGTGGAAAAGGGGGGTTTGGGCCTAGCTGCAGAGTGCGTTTTGGAGCGATTTCAACTTAGGCCTCTGGAGATTCTAAGTGTCGCATTTCTGTGATGGCCTGTTTGGGGGGTTCTACATTTTTGGTGCTGTGTCGAGGGGTCTGGGAGCACTTCTGGGAAGGTCTAATATTGAATGCAAGTGGTTTGGAGAAAATCCATGGTGAAAAAGGTTTTTTTTTGGCACTCCTGCGTGTTTTTTGGGGGCTGTTTGGGGGTGTTCTCCATTTCTAGGAGTGGGTCGAGGGGTCTGGGAGCACTGCTGGGATGGTCTAATTTTGATTGCAAGTGGTTTGAAGAAAATCCATGGTGGAAAAGGGGGTTTTGGGCCTAGTTGCAGAGCGTGTTTGGCACGATTTAAAGGTAGGCCTTGCTGAGGATAGCACTGCTGCCTGTTTTTGGAGGGCTGTTTGGGGGTGTTCTCCATTTCTGGGGGTGGGTCGAGGGGTCTGGGAGCACTGCTGGGAAGGTCTAATTTTGATTGCAAGTGGTTTGAAGAAAATCCATGGTGGGAAAGGGGGGTTTGGGCCTAGCTGCCGAGTGTGTTTTGGAGCGATTTCAACTTAGGCCTCTGGAGATTCTAAGTGTTGCATTTCTGTGATGGCCTGTTTGGGGGGGTTCTACATTTTTGGGGCTGGGTCGAGGGGTCTGGGAGCAATGCTGGGAAGGTCTAATATTGAATGCAAGTGGTCTGGAGAAAATCCATGGTGAAAAAGTAATATTTTTTGGGCACTCCTGCGTGTTTTTGGGTGGCTGTTTGGGCGTGTTCATCATTTCTGTGGGTGGGTCGAGGGGTCTGGGGGCACTGCTGGGAAGGTCTAATTTTGATTGCAAGTGGTTTGAAGAAAATCCATGGTGGAAAAGGGGGGTTTGGGCCTAGTTGCAGAGCGCGTTTGGCACGATTTAAAGGTAGGCCTCGCTGAGGATAGCACTGCTGCGTGTTTTTGGGGGGCTGTTTGGGGTGTTATCCATTTCTGGGGGTGGGTCGAGGGCTCTGGGAGCACTGCTGGGAAGGTCTAATTTTGATTGCAAGTGGTTTGAAGAAAATCCATGGTGGAAAAGGGGGGGTTTTGGGCCTAGTTGCAGAGCGCGTTTGGCACGATTTAAAGGTAGGCCTTGCTGAGGATAGCACTGCTGCCTGTTTTTGGAGTGCTGTTTGGGGGTGTTCTCCATTTCTGGGGGTGGGTCGAGGGGTCTGGGAGCACTGCTGGGAAGGTCTAATTTTGATTGCAAGTGGTTTGAAGAAAATCCATGGTGGGAAAGGTGGGTTTGGGCCTAGCTGCAGAGTGCGTTTTGGAGCGATTTCAACTTAGGCCTCTGGAGATTCTAAGTGTTGCATTTCTGTGATGGCCTATTTGGGGGGGTTCTACATTTTTGGGGCTGGGTCGAGGGGTCTGGGAGCACTGCTGGGAAGGTCTAATATTGAATGCAAGTGGTTTGGAGAAAATCCATGGTGAAAAAGTTTTAGTTTTTCGGCATTCCTGCGTGTTTTTGGGGGGCTGTTTGGGGGTTTCTAGATGTTTGAGGGTGGGTTCAGGGGTCTGGGAGCACTGCTGGGAAGGTCTAGTTTTGATTGCAAGTGGTTTGAAGAAAATCCATGGTCGAAAAGGGGTGTTTTGGGCTTACTTTCAGAGTGCGTTTTAGCAAGATTTTCAAGTGGGCCTCAGCCAGGTCACAGTACTGCATGTTTTTGGGGGGCTACTTGGGGGTGTTCTAGATTTTTGGGGGTGGATTGAGGGGTCTGGGAGCACTGCTGGGAAGGTCTAATTTTGTTCTAAAATCGCAGTTTGCACTTTACACCTAGCTTGAGGGGAAAGATCCGCAAATTTCGCCCACACTTATTTATCCTTGAAAAGGACCCTTTAGAAAACGCACTTTCGAAATGATGCTTGTATGTATTGTAATACTGTCGACTCTGAAACTGAAAGTGTTATTTTGCACTACACAGCGTTCCTTATATTTTTTTCTCCGTGGTGTTTTAACATCACTTCCTGTTTTTCCATCAACAAATACAGGCCGGCTTTTACCCTGTGCAATGGGAAAAAGGATGAACTCAGGCTTACCATTAGCGAGCCGCAATTCAGCATCCGCCAGGCAGGCAGTGGACAAGGTGTCTTCTGGTCCCCAACATTGATCGACGGAGTGTCAGATGGAATGGTGGAGTACCGCGAAAAAGAGGAATGGCCGGATGCATGCAACTTCCCAAAATCAACAGGACAACTACAACATACAGTTACAGTATCCATCTTCATTTCTACTTATCTTTTAAGTTATGTTATTGCTGTGAACTTATATGAGTGTGACTCTGTGCATTTGTTTGCTCTCTGCTTCAATTCATCCCTCCAGCCATTGTATACTTTTTTCTTTTCTATTTTTTAAACTAATTTAATGTACTAAGTGGTTCTTCTCTCTGAGGGCAGATAGGCAAGTGAAATTGCGTAATTACTGCAGCCCTGTCCTGTCACATTGTTTCTTCATAGTTAGTACATTGTAGAAAGTACCACTTACTTTTCAGTAACCTATCCATTTAGCAAACAACTTCATGCATGCAGTAGTGCATGCAGTTCCTTTGTGTCCCTTAAAAGATTTATGGATAGCTTTGTATCCAAAGATTAGTTTATCTTCATTTGTTGTTTGTCCATGCTGTGCTTTTTTTTCCTCTCTCCACAAAACCTTCCCCACAAACCCCATTCTCATCCAAGTTTCAAACCCTAACCCTCTTCCCCCGGGCTGTGTGGTTTTCATTGAGGTGTGAGTAAATTACAATAATAATTCCACACACTTGCTGGGGAGGATAAGGTGCAAGCAACCTCCTCAAATCAATTTTAAGGCGGCTAGATGAATCGTAGGATATTGTAATTCTGGTTAAAAAAACAACGAGTATTTTAAAATAAATTATTAATTTCATGCCCGCCATCGATTGGATCCATCGTCAACATCATCCTCCTACATGTCAAGAAGACTTGTTATGCTGCTGTGTCACTGTTCTTGTTGTAGCCATAATCATCCATGCAATTCTTTTTTCCAGATACTTATCTTCAGCATTGCTTAGGCTACTGTTCCTTCTAATACTCCTCTCAGGCCACTCAATGTCTCATTTTTTTAACTTTGTTTTTCATATGCTGCTACTGATAGTGTGGTACCACTCCTACTAACACCACAACAATGGAATTTCGGTCCGGGGTGGCGTAATCACCATTTGCCATGCAGCTAGCTCTGTGTCTAGCTCTATTCTTAAACACGAATAACAGGTAAGATAAGCATTTTGGGGAGGTAGAATAATTGGCTAGGACTCGGAGGAGAGATTGACAGTAGTACTAGTAAAGTACTAGTAGGCCAATTGAATTCACTAACTCTGTTAGTGGCACTTTTGAACATTTTTGGACGTTTTAGATAATTCATGCGGGTAAGTTTGAGGAAACCAAACGTGCTGTTACCCCCGCCTACCACCCCACAAAATAACCCTATGTTGATGTACGTAAAATAAATAATTATATATTTACCCTAACAAAAAAAAATAGTCCCACCCCTCCCTAACCCAAACAATTGTCCATTTCAAATAGTCCTCTGAAAAGTCCCAAATAATCCCCAACTCCCGATTCCCACCCCCAACAGTCTTTAAAAAAGGGGCAAAGGACACAGTCACTCCCGGCGGTGTCTGGACAGGCGGTCCCGCCGCTCCTTGCGGATGTCCCTGAGCTGTTGGCTCAAGATTGTCCACCTTGCGCTTCAGGTAGTCCACTCTGAGGCATAGGCGGTGCAGGCATGCCATCCAGGCTCTGGGGGGGGCAGCTGCTGGTGTTGTTGCAGCTGAGCGGCGGTGGGAGGCTGTCCGAGCACGGCGCCATGCTGGAGGCTGCTGGCTGGTGGACACGGGGGCACTGGAGGAGGTTGTTGACGCCCCCTCCTCCTGTTCCTGAGCCCACAGCCGGCGATATTCCACACAAATGGCCTCCAGCTTCCGGGCCCTGGCCCGGACAGCCATCTCCTGTCTGGTGAGCTTTTTTGGTGCATCTATATGAAGAAAGAAAGAAAAATAATGTAACCAATACTCTTAACAATAACACAAAATAATTCAACAGAAAGTTGTCTCACAGTAACTCTAGCAATTTGCAAGAACAGTATAACATTTTGGCATGTATCTTTCCGCCGTCTTTGTAGGCCTGTAACAGTGGGAGTTTCAGGAATTCTACTACCAGGCAGCACTATGGACTCAATACATAGTCAGAGAGTCAGAGAGTACACCAGTATTCTTCTTTTTTTCTCTAGTTTTGCAAAAGAAATTACTTGTACGTGAACTTGTGGTAGCCAGCATAATGCCAGCTCAGTCAGCTTGCACCCAAGAAAAAGAGACACAAGCCATGATGACGCAGACTTGCATGCATTACTTTAAGCAGTACATGCAGGTGGGGATAGGGAAGCTCTTACTTTTGTACAGGGGTGGCACTGGCCATACTCGGTTACATCAAGGGCTACTGCTCAATGTAATTTATATTTCGCACTGCCCCCCTGGGCCTTCAGTACTACAAAAGGAAAATTAAGATTATTCATTTCTGATCATGTTTCCAGCCGATCACATGATCTCTTTGCTTATATGATGGATGACTTTAGGTGCTTTGTTGTGATAGATTGAGTGAACAACAGCGTTAGTCCACCCATGATTAACACAGCAGAAAGAAAATTATGAACATAGGGAGTGAGTGTGGTAACCATAATTGCCGGAGGAAGGGACTTGACTTGATATAATTGTAAACTATACAATACATACACAATATATGCTGTGCTTGCAAAGTAAAGTACTGTACTGTTACATTAGGCAAGGGAGAGTTTCTGAACAATCACAACTTGTAGTATTTGGATTTCCTCTGCTTTGCTACTCTGGCACGGACATGCTGTTCGAACAAAGTAACACTCTTCATGCACTGAGCGTCTGCTCTACATACACCTCTGCTATGTATGAGGAAGAAGATACTATCCAGGCTTCGAAAGTAAACGTTTATCATTCTTCTTAATGTCTCAACTGTAACTACTTTACTTTTTCTCAACAACCAAATAACACCCTTTTCATTTTATTTGGTATACCACCGTCTTGACTTGCATTTGAGTTTCACCCAAATGATATATTGCAATGCACACCACACATGAATTTTCTGATTCACCCACACAGGCAGTCATTTTTTCTTTCTCCTCCAACCATCCTTGCTTCAAGCAGCCATGCATCTGATTCCTTCCTATCAGCCACCTCTGCCTGCATTCAAAAACACGTATCATTCTTTACAGTCATAAATGTTACGACTCGCTTGTCCTTCCATTTACCCTAAGTTCTTTCCCTTTTTGTTCATCACATCCCTCAAGTTCATCTGATATGACTTGGCTTCACGATAAAAGTTTCCCAGCTGATTTGAAGTCAAATAGAGGGGGCCATTACTTACTTGAGTACTACCGCCGCTAATGCTATTGCTAAGTCAAGGGTGATTGTCTTCTCCGTGATTGGCAAAAATGTAGTTCTAAATTAGTAACTGTTCTTAAAGTACAGTGTACTTGTACTAGTGTACTATCTACTGTACAGTACATCATACACTCCTTTGCGAGCCTATTCTAAAATGTCAATAAGTAAGGAGTATAATAACTTACCACAGTCCGCCGCTGCTGAGCCATCCCCCTCAGCTCCTCCTGGTGGCACTTGTGGCGGCGCCGCATCCGCCCCTGTAGTGGACCCCTCCGCGCTGCTGGCCCCGGCACTGGTGGTGGGTAGTGCCGCATCTGATGTTGTGACGCCTAGAAAAAAATGTCATATTTTTAGATGCCATACACCACTCCCTATTTCGTCACGTAATGGAAGAGAAAATGTTAAGTTACAACACTTAAACAATTTTTAATTATTGGGACTGAAAAAAAGTCACGGTGTTTGGGAGGGTGTTAACTTATATGCTTAGCCATAACATGCAACACTTTTTGGCACTACTGTTAAATGCTTGCTTTTTAACGTGCAACATTTTTCTAATTACAGACAGAACCAACTACTCCTCATCACCACGAGGAGGACTTCCAACAAGGTGATGGCTCCCGAACCCCGCATAGTTACTTCTGACTGAGGTATGTGGAAAGTCGACCTGCACCTATCAATAACAATGTCCTATTTCTCTTGTCCATACTTCTGTATGTGCAGAATAGTCCCTGAAACACTAGCGGTATGGTATGTGCTACTATCAAATCAAAAAGCCAACTACTAGCTTATCTTGGTGGACATTGACATTTTGTTGTTGGAAATTGTCAAAGCACTAACATTAAGAAGACTGGAATAGGCAGCAAGGGCAACCCAGAGGACTGCACTGAGTGCCTCTAGATCTATTGCTGGATCAGAGTTTTGTTTAACACCGTTTGCCAACTGGTCAAGCTTAGCTACCTACACAAACAGACTCATGATAATAGTAAATAGTAGTAGCACAGAGAGTGATGGTAGAGAGGCAGGATAAGACTGTAGAAACAGTCTACAGAAGATCAAAGACTATTTTGTAAAAAAAATAGAATCAGGAAACAGTTTGGAATGAATAGGAGCTGTAAAAGTTAGGGAAGTATAATTATATTAACAACAGAACAACTTACTGGGGCCAGCAGAAGAGCCTGCAAAGGACCGTTCCTGCCCACTCTGTTCCGCCGGAGTCTGGGGTGTTGCTGTCTTCTTGCCCCTGGGAGGTGCTGATGATCATGAAATAAACACAAACATGGATGATTGTTTTTTTTTAAATATTTGATTTCTTTGACCACAATCTAAAATTATCTCAGGGAAACAAATCAGCAACAATTGCACTACATGAACATTGACCTATCAGATCTAGTCAACTAGGAGGATACTAGTACAGTATTGCTGGATTCGCAGACCGTCTATGTCAATGTCAATGTCAATGTCAAAGGTACTTGTAGAGCGCGAACAATCATCCTAGATAGGATATCACGGCGCTATCATGACAGAAGTGGGTGGTTGGCAAATAACAGGGTCACAATTATAATTTAATCAGATTTAGGGAAAAGAAATGTTTTTAATTGCCTTCTAAAAGACAAATAGCAGTCAGTTAATCTAAGTTCCATAGGCAACTCATTCCAGCTATTTGCCGCAAGGTGGGAGAACGCTCGTCCACCCATCCTAGCTGTTTTCACACAAGTATTTCTTGCTCTAGCTGCCGTGCGGAATCGCAGGTTCCTGGAAGGAGCATAAAATCTGATTTTTTTTTTTAGGATGTGTAAAGCTCTATGCGTTATGCACAGCAGCTTAAACGTGGCTCTCTGCCTCATTGGTAGCCAGTGAAGCTCACGCAGGCAGCTTTTGGCTGGATCATACTTTTTTTATTACAGATTGCCTTCGCCGCAGCGTTCTGTACAATTTGCAGTTTAGAAAAGAGGTAGTCAGCCATTCCCACGAACAGAGAGTTCCCATAATCCAGCCTGCTCATTAATAAGGATTGGACCAGAATTTTCCTACACTCAATAGGGATCCATGGGAAAACTCGCCGGAGCATCTTGAGTATAGCAAAGCCTTTGCCACAGATTGTTGATACATGGGCCTTCATGCTCAAGGTGTTATCTAAAGTCACGACTAAATTCTTGGCCGTTGTTGCTGGACTGGGAGCAGTGCCCAGAGCCGTGGGCCACCAGCTGTCGTCCCATAGCTGTGCATCACTACCAAACAACAGAACTTCAGATTTATCTGCGTTTAGCTTAAGGCAATGATTATGCATCCAGTTGGCTAGTTCAGTTAAACAGTTCAATAACCTATCCTTAGGGTCATCTTCTTCGTCCAATGTGATCATCAGCTGGGTGTCGTCTGCGTAAGAACAGATCTCGACACCCCACTTTCTCCCTATCTCAGCAAGTGAAGAGACAAACACATTAAATAGGGTTGGACTCAATGAGGCCCCCTGTGGGACCCCATACTTGATATTCCGGGGAGGAGAAACAAAATCACCCATCCGTACTGACTGTGTTCTGTCTTGCAGAAAAGACTGCAGCCACCCTTGTGCATTTTCCCGGATACCCTTGGCTGCAAGAATTTCTAGGAGTCGATGGTGTGGAACGGTATCAAATGCCGCCGAGAGATCTAGTAAAATCAGGGCGACTGTTTTTCCCTGATCTACCTTGGTTCTTATGTTGTCCATCACTGCCAGGAGTGTTGTCTCGGTGCAGTTATTAGCCCGAAACCCTGTTTGGGAAGTATCCAATAAGTCGTTGGTTTCTAAGAAATTGGATAGCTGCCTGTTGACTAATTTCTCCATCACTTTAAACAGTTATGGTAATTGAGAAATAGGCCGATAGTTTGCTGGATTGTTAATATCAGACCCTGCTTTTTTTAGAAGGGGCGTGACTATGGCGCTTTTCCAGGTCTTCGGGATTACAGCAGAATTCAGCGAAGAATTAAAAACTTTGGTTACAGCCGGGCAAATTATTGATATTAATTATGAGAAAATATGGTGCGGGCATGGGTCCAATGGAGAGCCTGATTTTACTTCCAACATAGCATTGGCCACCTCCTCCTCTGAGAATGGGCCAAATCTAGGACAGCTAGCCTGTGCTAGGGGTGATACAAGGGTGTGTGGTTGTATCGATTCAGTGTTGGAAAAGGAGGCATAGATCGTATCTATTTTTTCACAGAAGTATTCATTAATTTTATTACAGCCCTTTTGTGAGGGAATAAGATCCAGTGAAAGACTGGCAGGGCTGCAAAGCTCCTTGACTATTTAAAATCGTTCTTTCGATGAATTTTTACTTTCTGTTATCCTCCGTGAGAAATATTCTTTCTTTGCTTTCCTGATAGCTTTATTGTAAAGCGCAAGTTCTTTTTTGTATATGGCTCTCGTTTCTTGGGTTTTAGTAAGTCTCCATTTATGTTCACAAGATGTACATCTCCTTTTTAGAGAATTTAATTCCGGTCCATACCATTTCTCTGAGACTGTGCCTCTACGTTTGTGTTTAGAATGTGGAGCTGAGCAATGTTCCAGTGCGCTCCTGATGTTATTCTGTAGCTGTTCTATTTCATCATGAATGTTAGTTTTCCCTGCTGGTGCATAAGTAAAATATTGCTGGAATTTTTCTACCGAAATTTTTTCCAGCTCCTCGTGGGAGCTGCTGCTGAAACCAAAGGTTTGGAATGTTTGGTAGACATATTGATGGTGAACGTGATCATAGAATGGTCAGTCCATATCATAGGTTTAATCTCATCAATATCGATAGTTCCTATATTGGAAAACAAGAGATCCAAAATGTGTCCTGCCTTATGTGTTGGCTGATTAATTCTCTGTGTCAGCTGTAGAATTTCCATGTCGTCCACTAGCTGTTTAGTTAAGGGGTTATTACTACTATTAAAATGTACATTGAAGTCCCCTATCAGCAGAATATTCTTATTTTTAAGACAGACCGTCAAAATTTGGGAAAAAAGTTGGCCACTGAAGTCTAATGTGCTGGCAGGGGGATTATAAATTATTACTCCACCCAATAAGATATTGGTGTTTATGGATACAGAAAAGGCCATTGCTTCATGACTGTTAGCCTGTGTGATCACTTGTTGTCTGCAGGTGAGGGATTCCCTAAATAGCAAAGCTACTCCTCCGCCTCTTTTCTTCATTCTATTCAAATTAAGTATTTTGTACTCCGCTGGAAGGGCTATCGTGATATCTGGGGTACTGTGGGTGTCAAGCCAGGTCTCAGTTATAAAAGCCAGATCAGGTTTGTCGTTGGTCAAAATGTCCCATAGCTCCGTCGCGTGTTTGGGTAGGGATCTAGCATTGAGGTAAATGCATTTAAGAGCCGGGTTTGGGGTATCTGTCTTGGAAAGTTATGTAAATCACTAACTAAACCAACAACAAAAAGGTTCTACTATGACTGCCAGCACTCAGCAGCACGCGACGTGGCAGACACAATCCGTCATCATGATTGCAGACCACTAAAAAATGTCCTACTACTAATAACAAGTCATAATATACTCAACCTATCAATCCATCACTATCTCTTCTTCTTAGTGGCAGCAGGAGTACAAAGGAAGGACTAGACTTGAGTCTCTAGTTTCTCTAGCATTACACAGTTCTGTAAAGTACTACACTCATACATATTCAGGCCAAATGAGCACAAAGTTGCAAATAAGTAAGCATAGTAGCAACGCCACTGAGGAGGCGAGCACCTGCAATCACAGAAGCTATTTAAACATTATTTTACCTGCAATGTAATCGAATAGGCAGCATTCTTGCTCTTCGGGAAAAACATATTAGCAATATAACACAGAGCAGAAGAAAACAAAGTAGTTATTAAATAGCTACTCACCAAGGCCAGGGATCTCCACGCCTAGAAGTTCGAGCAGGTCCTGCTCCCAGTTGAGGACGTCGGCCCACCGGTGCGCCGGACCCCCGACTCCCTACGCATGGCCTGGCAAACCTTATCCCACCGCTGGCGACGCTCCCGGAGGACATACCCTTGACCGGGCCTGCCCCCTGCTGCCACGGACTTAGGGAGGTGGCGCAGAACAAAAAATATAAGAGCGGCCACCTCCACCGTAGTGAAAATCTCCCTGGCCACTACATCCTTCCCCCTCAATCGCCCGCATGGGAGCCGGGTACGGGGTGCGGGACCCTTCCCCTTGCTCTTCCGGCTCACTTTGCCATGGTCCTGGACAGCTGGAAAAAAAAATAGGAAAGAATAGGGGAAAAGTAAAGAAAAAAAAGAGTTAAAAAAAAGTAGCTTTAAAAGTAACCAAAAGTAGAAAAAAACACAAACTATAGATGTAGAAAAAGAGAGGGATAGATAATGAGTAAAAAAGATAAAGTTCAAAGAAACAAAGGATTGGAAAGATTAGGGGAGGATTTAAAAAGCATGTCCAGAACCATAGCAATGAATGAAATACAAGATGGCCGCGCCCATTGAGGACCGCGTGGGTAAGTTCGCGCGATATTTCCCCCGCGAGCACGCAAAAACGCACGTGAACACGTAATCGTGTGCTGCGCACTACGCGAGCTTGCAAATTGCACCCGGAAACAAAAATACGCAACGCGGACAAGATGGCCGCGCCCATGTACGACCGCATGGCTAACTTTGCAGTCGATGCACTGCAAGCATCCTGCGAACACGTAAAAAGCCCCGCGAACACGCAAAAAGCCCCGCAAACACGCAAAAACCCCCCACAAATTTGCACTAATTCGCTGATTTTGCTGATCGCGAATTTGCTTTCGCACGAATTCGCATACCGCGAATTCACGCATTTCGCCCATACTTAAGAGAGATCTGCATCTAGATGGGAGGGAGGAGGTGCAACTGGGACCCGAATAGGGCTGGGTCTTCCCTCTACAATGCTGGCTCCACCTCCTGTGGTGTGTCTGATATCTCTGCCCGCACACTGAAAGAAGAGAAGGAATCCAGTCAACAGAGTGCTCCAGGGCTGTGCCTTCCCTCCCCTGTGCTGGCTCCATCTCATAGGAGCGGCTGATGTTTCTGCCCTGCACAGTGAATAGAAGAAAGGAGTCCTGTAAACAAAGTGCTCAGGAACTGGTTTGGACTAGGCAAAGGCCCCCTCCCCTCGGAGAACAAATAATTTGGGGTATACATATTGGGACCCTGATCCCATGACTACAAGAAGAAACTTTTGCTGAGGAGAGGAACCTGAAGAAACTGAGGAGAGACTATCCCTAAGCTGAAGTGCTGCTTGGGGGATTGGCCTGCAGTGATTGCCTGACTGCCAAAGGAAGGAGAAAGGAACTTTGTGTACTTTATGTTCAACTTGTGAAGGATCTCCTAGGGCTTGGAACAGAGTTTACCTCCTGCTGAAGTCTCAGGGACAACAGACTTCACCCACCAGCTCCCCAAAAGTCTTCCTGAAGTGTCTGCAGCTGTGCTGGACTTTGTGGGGGATTTGCGTGTCGCAAGGAGCTGGAAGCGCGACTCAAGATCAAGAATATTGTCGCAGAACCGCCGCTACCGCTTCACATCATGTAGCGCCCCGCATCACCGGAGAAGAGAATTGACATTGCCGCAGACGACGACGCATCCCCGGGAAGCGTGTCACAGGAGAGAAAGATCGACATCGCATCAGATGCCGCCGCATCTCTGAGAAGCGTGTCGCAGGGCCTGTTGCGGCTCATCACCAGAGAAGAGGATCGACATCGCCGCAAATGGCGCCGCATGACCGGGAAGAGTGTCACAGGGCCTGTCGTGGCTCGCATTGTTGTGGAAGCAACTCGCATCGCCAGTAAAGAGGATCGACATCGCCGCAGACACCGCCGCATCGCTGGGAAGCTTGTCGCAGGCCCAGTCGCGGCTCGCATCTTGTAAAGTATCTCGCATTACCAGAGAAGAGGATCGACGTCGCCGCAGACGCCGCTGCATCACCGGGAAGCGTGTCGCATCAAGGAGAGAGCGTCGTCTTCATTTCTTTGCACCTGAACTTTGCCGCATTTCCATCGCTGCAACATTGCTTGTTGTGGAAGCACAACGCATCGTATGGTACATTGACGCAAAGTGTTGCATCTTAAGAACTGAACTAAACTAAGCTAAATCTACCATCTTAAAGTACCAGTATTGTATTTTTGTTGTTTATGGTCTTGTGTAAACTCTATATAAAGTATACTTATTTATGATATAAAACCTTGTGTGGTGTCCATCTCTAGTGTTGTCACTGGGTTACCGTATGTGGTCAAAAATGCTTTACACACTGCCTCTAAGATAACCCTGTCTGCTCATGCCAAGCTACCAAGGGGGTGAGCAGGGGTTATTTAGGAGTGTAATCCCCCTATCCTGACTAGAGGCAAGGGTCCCTATTTGTCACGAGTACCTACCTGTGCCAACTAGTGATCCCCAAATCTAACATGGTGGATCCGCCAGACACCTGGTTGTGAAACTGGACCATAGAATACACAGAAGGAAGAAGGAAACAGCTTGTTTTCTATAAAGAGAAAGGAACTGAACTAGAAAAAACAATTTCAGAAGCAGAACCCTTGCAGATAGGCAGCATTTTGGGTCACTATTAGTGATAAGGAAAGACAGCGTGGATGGGACATGACATTGTGTTTGATTTGTGGGAAGCAGGGGCATTTCCTGAAAGATTGGCCTGTTAAACCAAAGCAGCATTAGGAATGGGGAAACTACAAAACCCGAAGTCTAAGGGGACAAGAGCTTCAGGTGGGTCAGGGTTGATAATTTCCTAACATATCCCTCAGAACAACTCAGGACAGACTAACTCCCATTTGTTTGTTGCGTCATGTTAACTTTGTAAGAACCAGTCCATTGAAGTACAAATCATGTTGGATTCTGGTGCCACCAGAAATTTCATGGACCTACAATGGAACAAGTACATAAAGATACCTATTGAACAAAAAGGTGCTTCAAAAGAAGTTAAGATAGTGATGGCAGTGTTATTAAGTCTGGTCCAGTCACACATGCTACTGGGGTAGTATTACGCATTGGCATTGTTTGTGCCAGGCACACCTTTCAATGTGCCCTATTATGATCTATGCGCTGCCCCCAGGGAAGCTGCAAACTTGCAATGCCCTGGGGGCAGGCATTCATGTGTAAACACGGAGCAGCAGCTCTGAGGATTTACTGTGCAAGCTGCAGAGATCCCCTTGAATGCGAGTTTAGTCAGTGACTGCACCCGCCTGCAAGGGGATGTCTGGGGGGTCCATGGGACCACCTTTACCCCCTGCAGAGGGCTGCTGTCAGGAGGCGCACTGACAGTGCCGCCTTGGTCAACCTAGACAAAGCCAAGGCTGAATATAAGATGAATGCAGATCTTGATTGCCGCACTAGTCCTGAATATGCCATGGGGACATGGTCTGGTTGTCTACTTACCACATCACAATAAATGGGGCTAGGAAATTCAAAGCTTGTTTTATAGGTCCCTATAAAATCATAAAGATAAGAAACCTTGTAGAAATGAAACTTGCACTCCCTACAACTCTGAAGATACACCCTGTTTTTCACTTGTCACTACTGAAGCCTCTTGCACAGGGAACTCTGTTGCCAGTCCATCTTGCTCCTGTCATTGTGGAAGACAAACAGGAATATGAAGTAGGAGCTATTGTGGATTCTAGACGGGTATGCGGTAGACCACGGTACTTGGTACATTGGAAGGGGAATAGACCTGAGGATCGCACTAGGAAACCTATGGGTCATATCCATGCTCCTCGATTGGTATGTCTTTTTCAAAGACGATATCCATGATAGCCCAAATCAGTTGGGGGCACTGTTGGGGGGGGGTGTATTGTCGAGAATGCTCTGCCTTGGCCACTAGTAGCAGGAGGGGTGGAGCAGCTCGCAGACAAAAGGACGTGTCAGGATGGAAGGAGCACTTAGCGTTCTAGCTCATGCGAGTGTCTCTTTTGCGTCCGGTGTCACTGACCTGCTTCCGGGACCCGCACCACCATTGGTTCCTGTTTCCTGGCGTTGAGTTCTCAGCTAGCACCTCCTCAACTCCTCTGTGGCTCTGTAGGAATCTCTCCTGCATAAACATCAAGTGAGCCTTGATAAAATGGTGCTAGGTGAATCTCTGTGCAAGAGGCACCAAGCCTCAGAATCTCACAGGTACCCTCTGTAATAATAATCCAGATAACAACACAGTAATAAAAGAAACCAAAAGAGTAAGAAACAACCTTCTTTTGTGTGGTGTATCCTAAGATGTTTGCCTTGATTGTGTTTGCTGGCTGTTGAACTCTGTGAACTTTACCCCGGCTAACCAGTGCCTGTGCTTCTCCTTTCAATATGATGAAATTGGGTACCCTTAATCAGCATAGTTAACTTACCTGTAAATCCCTAGAATATAGTGCAAACTGTAACCAGACCTGCAAGTTAAAAGTCCCTAGTGGACTTTGTGCACCCAATGTGGGATTTGCTATAGTGACAGTGTAAAATTCTACAAGTCAAAATCAACCCGTTTAACATGCCCAAGCCTTTGTTTAAAATATTAATAAGTCACCCATAAGTAGGCCTTACTTCTCATAAGTCAGAGTGTATGTCATGTCAAAGTTGGAAATGCGGATGTGTAAGTTACCCATTTCCTTACTGCGAAAAGCCCCAAGAGCTATTTCAATGTAGCTAGGATGGCTGATCCATAGGAAAGCATTAGTGTGCAATATTAAATTTAACAATGTTATCTCCAATTAGGAAACACTACAGATGTCATTCTTTGTCTCTTTGTTATCTTTTCTTAAAAGCCCGATTCATTGGTGACATCGTATGTGTTATAAATAGTATGGTAAAGATACTTTTTGAAAGGTACCCTTTCCCTACCTTAAACCTTTGGCGGTCCATTTGCACTAACTTTAACTGTCACCTAGAAGCTTGACCTCCTGGACACAACAACCTGCAAGTCGACTTACCAGCGACTGCTCAGCTGACCCTTTCCAACTGGTCCTGCCCTAGAGCCAGCTCGTGGCTTCTACAGAAGTGAGTCTTGATCCCTAAAAGCTATTTCAGAGGTTTTGAAACCCTAGGCTCTGTCAAAGGGTTCTCCTCACATCCTGAGAAACCTGGAGCTTAAAAACATTTTGGCTCCAAAAACACAGGCGGACTAGGATAAACCTGCCAAGCCAATTTGGTGAAGGTGCATTGCCACTAGGCTGAAGATTCAGGTTTCTCCCTCTCTGAGCTTTTGTACAGCAGCACATTGAATTCAGTGTTACCTTACAAAGAAGGTATTTGCCCTTGTGCAGCCCTCTTTGGCTACAGCCTATAGTCTTGCCCTGCTAAAGGAATCCAAGCTCCTAGGTGCCAAAACTATCTGTCCAGCAATGGGCCTTCCATAGGTGCAAAATTCAAATTGCTGTTGTTTGGAGATTTCCCACCAATAGTCAACAGTTTCCCTGGGACCTTGTCTGGTGGCTCTCTCACCTAATGGAGCCCTTTTCAGCCAGAGCTTATAGTCTTGCCCCTCTTAATATTTTGGTCATCCATTTCAGAGACTTAGGGGTCCATTAGGTTAGCGGGCGGATCGCCACCACCTGTATGGCAGTGTCGATCCGCCCACTAAAAACCACCGCCCGCTCTGCATTTCCTCCCCTCCACATTACCATGGCAGGGGGACCCTGGCGGACGTAAAGATCGTCCGCTGGTTTTCCACCCAGGCGCAGACTGGGAGAGAAAACTGCTGCATTCCCGCTGACTCTGCCAGGACTTCGCACCCCACCCTTATGGCGGTATGGGCTTCAGCAGGGGGCGGGACTCCATCCAGGATTCCCTTCTTTCAAATTTTGATGTGTTCTGTTTTGACAGTAACCCCTCCTACTTCGAGTAAGCAGAATGAGATGAAAGGGGTCAAAACTCACCTTTTTTTGGGGTACAGCCTGTGTATTTCATCCTTTCCTCCTTCGCCCAGGTCCCCCTTACCTGCTGCACCTTGACCACGACAAACTGGTACCCCGTTTTGGCAGACCCAAAGGTGGGCGTTTGTGGTATGTGTGGGTATACATTGCATGATGTGTGTAGGTTTGTGTGTTCCAATGCAGAATGTACAAACTATGTTCAGTACAAATAACCTACAAACACATATGTACACATACACAATATATATGTGTTTTACATAAATAACACATTTTTTACTCACCTGTCTCCGCACAACCACGTTCACCCTCGTCCGTTCTCTGCCCACAGGACACCGTCATCCCAATGGGAACACCCAGATCTGCTTGGTGGGATCACGCTGTGGGTTACAGCAATAGAAGGCGGTTCGCCAAGCACAGAAGACAGCGGCAGTGGCCTACTGATTATCACATATACATCTAAATATTGCAGACTTATTGCTTCATCACTATTACCCAGTCACCAGGACTGAGGTAATGGTACTGCTCCTGTTGAGTCGTAAGGGCATCCTATCTGACCTGGTGAGATACAGAACATACCACTGTTATGTGCTGGATTAGGCCGATGTAGTGAATCTGCTCCTTTCTTATATTGTCCTCTTTTTCACTGTAACTGTTCTGCTGTGACCTTCTGCACATAGTCGTGTGCACGACAATGTTGGATTAGTTTCTCTGAAACTACTTCTGTATTCTCATCTGCCTTCGCATAACATTATCACAATACCTCCTACACCACATATAAGGCCTCTACGCACAAATGTACAAATGTTGTTCTATTGTTATCCACTGGGAGACAGGGGTATCTTTATATCATTGACATTGCTAATCTCTATGTACATCGCAGGGATACCTTTTATTATAAATAATCAGCATCTTATTGAGTTAGCAGAGGAGACACTTCAACTGACATAAAGGGCCCCTGCATGCTAAGACTTCCCCAAACAGTGGTTTGACATCTCGTGATAGGTGTCCAGTTTGTCACCAAGATGGGGTCCCTTATTCTCCTCTGCCAGGTAATGAAGTTGGATCGTCCTTAGGGGGATTCTTGGCTTCACACCTATACACAGTCTAGGTACACACAGAGTAGGGTTTGCATAGTAGGAGTACACTGGATTGCTGCCTTGTTTCCTATGCCTGCATATATACACTGTTTTAGCACCATGGTAGAACTGTATCAACTATTTACTCTTTTGGTGCTTGTAATCACTTTCATCTGCTTCTGTCTACTGATTATCACAGCGCATGTATACTATACAAGAATAACGTTGGTTCAATAAATATATTGAAAACATCCTACTCTGTATTCTCTGTATATGTCTCTGAGCACAAGTAAGCAGGAGTGATGAACACAAGGTTCTGATCCGTTACCATGATCCCTGAGGGGTCAGGGTTGTCATGTTCAGTGGTTGCCAGAAACCATTCGCTCCCTTGTAGGGGGAGGGGGGCTTATAGTGGCACTGAGAGCTAGCTGGTCTCTAGGCCAACATATCCTGTAAGAGTGCTTGAAATTAGTCTGATCACCTCACCCAAAGTTTATGTTGTCCAACAAACGCACAGATCCTATGAATTAGTGGCAACTACATGACACCACATCAGCCAAGCCTCTGCAGTAATCCAATATCAAGTCATATGTAATGTTAACAAGAGCTTTTGCAGGAACAGCTGGCTGACTCATGACTTCATGGGGCGACAATCATCATGTCTGGTGTACTTCTCTGACTCAGCAACACAAGAGGCAATGCATTTGGCCACTCAAAGCCTTTGAAGAACACACGTTCACCAATCTAAATTTCAATGTGCCATTTATCTGCTTCATGAGCTCAAAAGACTCTGGACTGTAACTGTAATGGAGCTTCTGCTTAACTTGTAATGCATCACATACAATTTTCGGGACCTCATTGTTAAAATGAGTTCCTCGGTGTGACTCAAGAGAAGTTGAAAATCCAAACTGTGGAATCAACTCATTTAACAACAATTTAGCCTTTAAGGGGCATATTCTCAAGGACTTATTGCTGAGTTATCGGCACTTTAACACAGCCAAAGTGCCGATAAATTTATCGCCCTATTCTCAAGCTGGTGTAAACAGCCGATAACGCCCTTTTCCATGCAATAAGAGCCACAAAAAACATCGCCACAGATGACACCTGCAACTAACGCTAATGATATGCAGAGTAGGCGTTCCCATGCAAAAAGCTGTGACAACACCACTTTGCAACATTCTCAATGACCAGCCAGATCAGCGATAAGATCCTAAAACAGGTGATAAGGCGCTTTGACAGCAGGGATTTTACACCTGCCTTTTACAGGTATTAAACAGGACGACTACCTGCAGTATGAAAGAGAGCCCAGCCCAGAGCCACATCTGAAGACCAACAGATCCCATGGAGCCAATGATCATGCAGCATGGAGACCAAAGAGGGCCAAACCACCGCCAGGACCACCCCCACCCCGTACAAGGCAGCGCAGAACAGTACAGAACAGTAGTTAATGGTGTTCTTTCACCTCCGTTATCAGGATCTTGTTTTCCAGCGGACTGAACTGCGTCTTCCTCTTCTTCCAGTCCTTGCCCTTCCCTGACCCTGAGGTCCCAGGCTGGTCCTCCGTTGGGCTAGTAGGGTTCTGGTTGTCCTCTGTACTTGCTCCGGCTACCTCCATTGTGCTTCACAGTTGTTCTGGTTTTGTTTGTGTTTTTTTTCTACTTTAATGGTGATTTTTCCCACCTGATGTGTGTGAATTGCAGGCTTGGCAATGATTATCGCAGATTTTTTTATTCAGGTTGGGACCATTGTAACTTTTTTCACATTAGGGTTTAGATTTTATCGCCGTCGCTGTGACTTTATCGCTGACATTTGACACGTTATCGGGAAACTAACGCATGTTACTGCCGTGTTGTGAATAGGACGTTAACACGAAGTTGTTTTCCCGCGATTGACGGCAATATGAAACAGTGCGTTAACCGCTTTTGGCGATGATTACCGCACGTTCTTGAGAATTTCCCCTAAGAGTGTCATTTCTTTGTGTATGAGAAAATGTAAACAATGACTAAAACATATTTCAAACCATTGCAAGGGGGCATCTTTATGAAGTCATTTTGTATTCAGTTAAAGGGACCTGCTGAATCCCCTACATGGCTCATTGTAACAGGTGTTCTCTGTCCAGCATTTTGTTGCTGACTCACTATGCAGCAATTACAGACTCTCAGCTATCGATCTGAATCTGGTGTTGAAATACATTTGTTGAAAGAGGTGAATCATTGCATCTTTTTCCTGCATGTTAAGACCATGATAATCCACAGGTGGCCACAAACTATCAGGTAATACAGGTCTGCCATCAGTGTAAAAGTCAAACTTCATCTACCCTTTTGGTGCATCCAGCTAGCACTAAGCATGGGCGGATTTTGCGTATTTATGGATTCGCAATCCGCAAAATCCGCGAACTCCCGCGAATTTGCGGATTTTTTTTTTTTGTGTTCGCAAGTGTTTCTGCCAGTTCGCGAGGTTTGTGTACCAGTTCGCAATTGCGAACTTACTTGTCGGCTTGCAACTAACCCTGGGCGTAGTGGGCGTAGTGGGCGTAGTGGGGCTCCGCGGAGCTACGCGGAGTAGGCGAGAAGCTACGCCCACTCCCGCACTCCACGTAGCCCCACTACGCACCTCCCTCCCGCTCTCCCCTACATACATTATTTAAGCAACTACCCTGAATAAAACAATTTTAAAGCACTTACCTTGTCCGGGGCTCGTCCGGGGCTCCCTCTTTGAATAGCGTCCTTTCCTGGATACCAATGCGCATGCGCGGGCGGCCGCGCATGCGCATTTGTTTCCAGGAAAGGACGCTATTCAAAGAGGGAGCCCCGGACGAGCCCCGGACAAGGTAAGTGCTTTAAAATTGTTTTATTCAGGGTAGTTGCTTAAATAATGTATCTAGGGGAGGGCGGGAGGGAGGCGGGTGGCGGCCGACTCGGCTACGCACACGGAGTGGGCGTAGTGTTGCCGGCTACGCTGTCTACGCAAAATGCGTAGAAGGCAACACTACGCCTACTCCGTGGGCGTAGCCGAATCGGACGCCCAGGGTTACTTGCAACGGCCGCGACTATGTTGTTTCTACGTCGGGTTCATCATCACAGGTTTGCGAAGTTACCCTAGCGGTCGTACATGGGCGCGGCCATCTTGTTTGCGTGACGTAATTCCGTTTCCGGGCGCTATGTGTAATCTCGCAAAGTGTGTGGCTTGCTAGTACAATTTCGCGTGTGATCGCGAGGAAAATCTCGCGCGAACTTACCCACGCGGTCGTGACCGGGCGCGGCCATCTTGTTTCTCATTCATTGCTTTGGTTCTGGGCATGCTTTCTGTATCCTCTCTGAATCTCTGCCATCCTTTGCTTGTTTGAAGTTTTTTTTATCTATTTTACTTATTATCTATCCCTCTATTTTTCTAGCTCTATATTTTTGTGTTTTCTGCTACTTTTTGTTAATTTGAAACTACTTTTTGAAACTCTTTTCTTTTCTTCTTCCCTATTCTATTTCTTCTTTATTATTTAGCTTCCTTTCTGCCCAGACCATGGTAAAGGGAGTCCGGAAGCAGCCCGCGAAGGGGAAGGGTCCCGCACCCCGTGCCCGGCTCCCGTGTGGGCGTTTGAGGGGGGAGAATGTCACGCCCCGGGAGATCTTCAGCGCGGAGGAGGTGGCCGCACTAGTTTTTTATGTTCAGCGTCGCCTCCCCAGGACCATCATGGCAGGCGGCAAGATCGCTAGCGGTTACGGGATCCGGGAGCGCTGGAAGCGGTGGGAGAAGGTGTGCCGGTCCATGTACCAACAATCTCGGGTCCGGCGCACCTACAACCAAGTCACCCACCGTTGGACGGATATCCTGGACCGGGAACGCGATCTGCTGGACCTGCTTGGCCTTGAGATCCCCGGGCTTGGTGAGTAGTAGTAGCTATTTCTTTACTACTCTGTTTTCTCCTGCTCTGTGTGTTATTATCTTGCAAATTTTTGTTTTTTACCAAGAGCAATATTGCTGCTGATTACATTGTAGGTAAATTATATTTCAAAATCTTCTGTGCATTTCAGGTGCACTGCTCTCCTTCTCAGTAGCGCTGCTACTATGCTTATTTGTTTTCGATTTTGTGTTCATTTCATTGGCCTGTGAAATTATGCATGAGTGTAGTTTAAAGAACTGTGTAATGCTAGACCCTAAGGGTCAGATATTTAATTACCGGCGCATCCCTGCAAAGTAGCAGGGATGCGCCAGTAATTGTGCGCCACACCACCACCACCCATGGTGCACCGTATTTACAATGCGGCGCACCATGTGCCCAAAACATCACCGAAGCGTTACGCTTCTGTGCCGTAAAGGTGGCGCATTGCTGGAGTTGCGTCGCTACGATGGTGCAGCTCCAGCAATGCTCTGGGGTGCTCTATCTCCCCAATGCTGTGTCAAGCCGTACGTCTGCTTCAAGCAGGCGCAGGGTTTGAGTCACGCATCATTGTCCTCAAAGTGACCGATTAAAATCTTGTAGATGTCACTCAGCCACTTTTAGGATGCGTTCCTGCGCAGGAACGCCCTCCCTTGCGCCGGAACGCCCCCTGATGGCGCAGGGCTTTACAACGTGATACATCTCCCATATGCGTCACGTTGTTAATATACGCCGCACCATGGCGCCTCTTTTGTCCTGCCGCTGCGTCACAAAAGTCACGCAACAATGGAGCAAAAGAGCCGCAAGGGGCTTCTAAATCAGCCCCTACAGACTCAAGTCCAGTCCTTCCTTTGTACACATGGCGATAAGAAGAAATAGTGGTGGAGGATTGATAGTTTGAGTATTTTAATGACTGGTTAATGTAGTAGGAAACTTTTTAGTGTTGTCGCTGATCTGCAATCACGATGGACTTTGTCTGTCACTTTGCGTGCTGTGGACTGCTGCCTGCCAGTCCTAGGCGAACCTTTTTAGTAGTTTGTTTAGTGAGTTACATAAGAACTTTCCAAGTCGACGGTCCGCAAATCAAGCAATACTAATAACGTAGTAGACCACATGGGATCGGTCAATATATCCCGTGAAATAGTTGTCTATTTGCTATTTCGCCAAAATATTTTGTTATTGTTCTTTTCAAATGTTTGATTTGGTTGACAACAATCATCCATGTTTTCGTGTCTTTCTTTCTTTCATGTTGTACATCAGCTCCCCCCAGGGGCAAGAGGACAGAGGAGGAGGTGGTTGCTGCTGCTGCTGTGGAAGGCCAGGATCGGCCAGGCGAGGGCTCCTTTGCTGGCCCCAGTAAGTTTCATTTTAATATAGAGTACCTATTTTTTCCTAGCGTTCCTCATTCGATTTTTTCTAAATCGTCTATGATCTTCTTGTAGACTGTATCTAAATTCTTATCCTGCCTTGACTATGACTCCCTGTGGTATTACTAGATTATTCTTATTAGTCTGTCTATGTAGCTAACTAAGATTGCACATTTGGCAATTCCATTGGACTCCCATTCTAGTCAGCAATAACTCTATGCACTGAGCCTTCCCTGGAAAAAGGAACATTTTTACTTTAGATTACACAGTCACAAATTATTACATTGTTTTCAGTTTTTTTTCACATTTCTTTATTCCTAGACCAAATATTATATAGTAGTGAGTGGTGTATTCTAACAATCTTAAATGTACTTTGTAGGTGGAACATCTGGTGGCGGGGCCAGCGCGGAGGTGGTGGTACTGGATGAGGACACTTCTGGGGAGGAGTCGGTGCAAGTGCCGGACGACACCAATGTGCCTGTGAGGGTTCACACGGTGGTGGCGGGCAGAGGTAAGCTATATATTCCTTACTTATTGAGATTGAAGACTGCAGAATGTGCTTTCTGCACGGGTGTATTATAAATCAACCAGGTAGTAGCCTCCTCTAAATGTACTTCGACTCAGCTGTGAAGTTTTTGGCGAGAAGAATCCCAATCAGATCTGAGATGAACTTGATGGATGGGATGAACGAAAAGTGAAAGAAGGGTGTAAGTAAGTGTGGAAGGACGAGAAATTTAATGATGACTGGCAAAGAAGAATGATATGTGTTTGCTTGGTCCCCGAGGTGGCTGTGAAGGAAAGAATATGGTATGGTGCATGGCTGGGTGAATGATGAAGCAAGGATGGGTGGAAGGAGAACAGCCTTGGTGGGTGAAACAGAAACTGTATGTGTGCATATACTTTGAATGGATGGATGCCTGGATCATGGTACTATCTGACTCTTAGATAGCATATGTGTATCTAGAGAGAGTAGATGGTCACTGGATGAACTAAGTGTTACTTTGAAGAGCATGTAACACCGCACCCGCACGTCCGTTCCAGTGTAGGAAAGGCAAGTAAAAGAAGTTGTAATTTTGTCCAAATACTACCATGAATAGTAGCAGTAGTTTGTATTGCAACTGCAAGCACAGCATATATCTGGTTATTACGGTGGACACTCCCTACCTCTCTTAATAATTTTAGTTTAGTAGTAGTACGTCATTCATGTGTGGGTGTATCACTGTTCACTCAATAAAAAGCAAAGCATCTAAAGTCATCCCATATGTAATTAAATACATCCCATGTGAAGTGATAGATAATCAGGTTATTTAGTTTCTTCTTTTTCCTTCTCTAGTACTCATTTGCATTGTAGGGTGAAAGTTAAATTAATTAAGCAGTAGCCCCTTTAACAGAGTATTCTCAGTGCCACCTGTAATAGAAAAATATGAGCTTCACCACCTGCATGTACTGTACCGGTACAGTAACGCAAGTCTGTCTCACTCATCATGGTGTGCGTCTGTTTTTCTCGGGTGCAAGTTCACTGCGCTGGCATTATGCCGGCTTGCAGAAGATAACGTACCAATTTTCCTAAACAAGAGAGAAGAAGAAGAATGAGACTGGTGTGCTGTCATAGTCGACTGTAATGGAAGTCCATAGTGCTCGTAGAATTTGTTCCTTAAACTCCCACTAATGTAAGAGCAAGGATGAAGAAGTGGAAGGTTAGATAGATACTGGCCTCAATAGTTATGTACTGTGCTTTCAAGTTGCTAGTTGTACTGTGACACAACTTTCTGCTCAATCATTTTGTGTTAATCTTAAGAGCATTGGTTACAGACTATGTCTTTCTTTCTTTATATAGTTGCTCCTTCCAAATCCAACAAACCATCAAGGAAGGAGCAGGCCCGAATGGCCCGGCAACGGAGGCTGGATGCCACTGTCACAGAATATCGGCGGCTGCTGGCCCTGGAGGAGGAGGACACGCAGTCTACTAGTACATCTACTGCAACAGCTGCATCCTCCTCCGGGCCCACACGGGCAGCCAGCCAGCGCAGTGCTCCAGCGGTACGGAGCCGGGCTACCAAAACCAACCGCCACCGCCGAGCAGCAAAGACATCAGCTGCCCCCCCACAGGAGTTGCAATGCACGCCAGCGCCGCTTATGCCTCAGTGTGTCCTACCTGGAGCAGGAGGTCTTAACTTATAAGAACTTGGTGGAGGGCCTCCGCTCCGACCATGCCACCCTCCGCAAGGAGTATGATGCCCTGGCCGCTACAGTGAACAGCATCCTGCCGTAGTGTCCCTTGCCCCTTTTTTAGAAACTTTTGGGGGGTGGGAATTGGGAGTTGGGTTCTTTTTGGGACTTTTGAAGGACAATCGTTGGGGTTAGGGAGGGTCTTGCGGGAGATTATTTTGTTAGGGCTACAGAAATATACTTTTTGAAACTTTATCTGAGCACACCTGTTTTTTACTGCTTTTGAGTCTGGTGGGTGGGGGTTTAACAGTAAGTTTGTTTTCCTGAAACTTAAGTCTGTGTCATTTTCTTACTTTAAATGTCAATGGCTAAATGTTTTCAACACTAAGTGCCTCTCACAGAGTAAGTGATCCCCCCTTTCCCACCATGGATGTTCTTCAAATCACTTGCAACCAAAATTACACATTCCCACGAGTGCTCTAAGACCCCAGAACTCAGTGGCAAAAATCAAGAACACCCCGAAACATATGCAATCCTGCTGCTAAGGCTAACCCTAACAAACCCTAAGTTACAAAAAGTGCCAAAAGGCTTTTCCTCATGGATGTTGTCCAAACCAGTTTTATCCGGTATTAGACCTTCCCAGCAATGGCCCCAGAGCCGTCAACCCAGACGAAAACAAGTAGAAGACCCCCAAACAGCCAAAAAGCAAAAGTACTAAAATGTGGACTTTGTCACTTTCCTGAAAATTAGCAAAATCACTCAGTGCGCGCTCTGCAGCTAGGCCCTAACTCCCCTCTGCCTCCATGGATTCCCTTCAAACCTCTTGCTATCAAAACTATCCATACCCAGCGTTGCTCCCAGTCCCCGAAACTCACCCACAAACACCAGGAAGCCCCCCAAACAGGCCCCCGAAAACGCTACATGGAGCAAAATGTCAGAAAATGCAAAAACTTTTTCCTCATGGATGTTGTCCAAACCAGTTTTATCCGGTATTAGACCTTCCCAGCAATGGCCCCAGAGCCGTCAACCCAGGCGAAAACAAGTAGAAGACCCCCAAACAGCCAAAAAGCAAAAATACAGGTGAGTAAAGTTTTAATTATATTAACTGTGCAAAACAAAGAAAGACAGAAACACAGGAATAAAAGTGAATAAGTACGAAAAAGAAAGTTCTTGATTCATTGGCTCATTTTCAGGGCTCGGTGTCAGGGAAGAAGAGTTCGTCCTCATACTCTGCGAATTCAGGCAGGAGTAGGTCAGTGTCACCTAACACAGAAGAAATTCCCTCATCTAAGTTGCTGTCCTGCTCGTCTTCTTCCGTCGTGTAATCTGGTACTTTGCAATCTGGTGGTATGAGGTGCTCATTCATCTTGATCATTGTTAACCTCTCCACATTTTTGGGCGAGAGGCGGGTCCGTTTGCAAGTTACAATGCCACCAGTAGCTCTGAAAACACGTTCAGAAGACACGCTTGCGAGTGGGCAAGACAAGTAATTTATAGCCAGGTTGGTGATCTCTTGCCACAATTCTTTTTTCCCATGCCAATACGCCAATGGGTCAGCATTAACATAGACCTCTGTTGAGTCATTCAGATAGTCCTGCACCATCGACTCAAGGTTCTCCACGGTTCCTCCACTTTGCTTACTTTTTGCTCGGACCTTTGGAGAACCAAACCCAAGCTCAGCTAGCCAATCCTCTTCACTATCATCACCCGATATTTCTGTTGTGTCTGGTGCAGATGATCCGGTTGCCGGTGTCTTTAACGGCTGAGAGGTCACTTCTGCCACAGCCACAGGTGCAGAAGTGGAGTCTTTTGACTGGGGATGGCCTGCTGATGCTGATGTACTGCCTTTTCCTTCAATTTTCTGCCGTTCTCTTTCAAACCTCATGGCTGACAAGGCTAGCCAATGTTTGTACTTTGTAACATCTTCATCACCAAAAGGAAATAATGCACTGCCTGCCAGCGCCTTTTTGTAGCGTGGATGCAGAATAGTAGCACAAATGTAATGCTGTTCTGAGTGGATCTTTTGAAGACGTTCATCGCCAAGTAGGCGCTCTAATAATTTCTCCGCCAAAACAAAAGCTTCTTGCTTTTCTTCATCTTTTTGAAACTTAGAAGACACCACCTTCAGTTTGTGCTCCAGCATGCGCAACAATGGGATAGCTTTTCCCAAATTACAGTCCTCCCTGCTGACTGCACGCGTGAAAGACCTCAAAAGGACGAAGCATGTCTGTCAGGCTTTTAACTAGCTCCCATTGCTCCGCATGTAACCTCAGGTCCTTCACAGCTGTACCCAGTGTAAGGAAATACTGATTGAGTACCGTAAACTGCTCATACAGACGCTCAAGCATGTAGAAGGTTGAGTTCCAACGTGTTGGCACCTCCTGGATGAGTGCTTTCACTGGCATTCGACGTTCATGTAGCAGGCGCCTCAGATGCTTCCGGGCCTTAAAAGAATGGCTGAAATGGTTGCACATTTTTCGGCAGGTGACCACTAACTCGCATGCTGGACTGTCTTTATCCAAGAATTTTTTTACCACCAGGTTTATACAGTGCCCCAAAGACGGCACTGTGAAATAGTTACCCAGATCCATGGCCTTAACTACATTGACACCATTATCCGTGGAAACATAACCAATCTCGCGTTTTTTTGGGGACAGCCATTGAAAGACCTTTGTGTTAAACTCATTCAAAATGTTTTCTGCTGTATGACGTTTCTCCAAGCCAAACATGGCTAGTGTTGCATGCTTCCGAGCAGCTTTAAACACTTGGTCCAGGTCAACATCTGCGTTTAGCTTTGCTTTAACCCCTGAAAAAGAGACCCAGTGTGCAGTGATGCATATGTAATCAGTGCCTGCGCCACTGGTCCACATGTCTGTTGTCAGATGTATAGTGTGAACAGCACTCTTCTTCAAAGCTGCCCCAATCACCTCCAGCACATCTTGATGTAGTGCTGGAACCGCAACTCTGGCAAAATAGTACCGGCTAGGAACCTTCCATTTAGGACAGAGCGCTGCCACTAATTCTAGAAAACCAACACCTTCTACAAAAGAAAAAGGGAGAAGATCCAGCGCTAGCATTTTAGCCAGCTTAGTGTTATACAGACGCGCCGTTGTGTGGTTGCGTTCATATGGCGCATCTGAAAACAACATGGTTTTAATGTTGCCCTGGACCATTTTTCGGGATGATGATGATGACTTCTTCGACCCAGTTACGCTCGCTGATGAACTTTTTCACCTTGGTGTCTCACTCTGTCCCACACTCTTAGTGTGGCTCACAGGGGGTGTGCTGACAGGGGTACTGGGTGTAAATGAAGTGTGTGACGCTTCTTCCTCCTCGTCATCATCAGATGGAACATCAACGTTTGCTCGACTTGCAATTCGGGCTTCCTTGATCTCCTCGAGGTGCGCAAACCATTGGACAGTGTGCTGTCTCTCAAGATGACCTCTCTGGCCTCCAGTCCCATAGTTGGTACCAAGCTTACCACGACTAACTGCAAGCTTACAAATGCTACAAATGACTCGGTTTTCCTTTTTTGGGCAAATATTAAAGAAGTCCCAAACTGCAGACTTGAAATGTCTGGGGGGGGGCGGAGGAGGCGATACTGGTGGTGGTCATGCTGCTAATGCCAGATGAAGTGGAGGATGCATATTGATGAACTTTACTACGTTGTGCACTTTGCCCACCACTAATTGAGGTCGAGGTGGATGGAGGTCCCTTCTGGCGAGGAAGAAATATGGAAGAGGTAGGTGGTGGTGTATTAGTTAACTTCAATGATTGTGGTGTTCCCATTGCCTCCTCGTCGACTTCATCATCACGCTCAGCAGCTTGTCGGGCTAGGGTCAAAATGTCTGTTTTCTGCATGCCCGCTGGGGCTTCAATGACGTTAGTGATGACTGCGTCGTCGTCGTGAGAGTCTTCAGCAGCAGGAGTATACGCCACTTCTTGTTGAGCGTCATCACACTCCATAACTATGAGAGTTTCGACGACCTTCCTTTTACGCTTAGCTACCTTTGTCAGATCATGGTGTGCCTCAGCCTCACTCTCAGACGGCAGTTGTGCTAGTTCCCAGGTAAGATCCATATCATCAGAAGGAGGTGGGCTTGAAGAAGATGTAGACACCACCCTTGATCTTTTCCTTGCTAGGGATCTGGAAGACAATGAATGATCATCAGAAGGAGTGGCTTCCTCGAATGATACCTCGGCTTGATTGTCGATTTCCAGATGTCCCCCTACTTCTGGAGGAACAACTACTGTGGGCACTTGTTGTGCCCCTCCATGCACCTCTGCTTGCTCCTCTCCTTGCGGCCCTCTCGTTCCACATGTACTTGGGCTTGTACTTGCACATTTGGTTGTTGTTGCGGCTGTGGTTGTTCAACACTCGTCAGATGAGTTACAACAACCTGTGTTGATTGAGGGACATTGCTGCTACTTTCTTGCGATGAGCCAACATCACTGGTCGATGGTGATTGAACAAGTAGACTGGATGCCTCTGCAGCACTCAAGGGCTTGGACTTAAGTTGGTGTGGGGGTAGTGGCACTGAGCCCAATGGAGCGGGGGTGCTGCTCCCAGCTTGGTCCCCAGCAGATCCCGCTGCTGCTGCAGGCGTACTTTTTTTTTTATTCCCAAAAAATGTGGCGGGCGGCACACCAGTTTGCTTGGTAACTTGCTTCTTCTGCTCCTTTCTGGCATCTTTCTTGCTAGAGGAGCTATGGGGAACTTTTTTTGGGGCCATCTTCTTCGGATGTCACTCAGAACATCAGGCCGCAGTTGCACAAGTTGCAGAGTTGTCTGTGGCCACACGTGACGTTGTGCTGCACACACCGCAGCAGGACTTCTTCCTGGTACTGGTGGTTCTCTTGTGCACCTAAAAGCAACGGAAGACAGAGGAACATCAGTTATACACCCCAAACAATCGACAAAAACCACAAAATTCAGCACAATCCCAGCCCACCCATGCCCTCAATGATGTTTAAATTCAAGAAGACACCACACAGAAAGACTAGGCCCATGCACCACTCACTACCCCTAGGCATAATGGATTAAAGCTATGCAAAATGGGTGCACCCCAAGCACATGTTGCCTGTACCAGCACTCAAGATGGCCACCACCACCCACATGGCCAGTCCACATCAACAGTACACCCCAAAAAAAACGAAAAACACACAAAAATCACCACAATCCAATGCCATCCAGGATGTTTACATTAAAGAGAGTGGGAGCCCACAGGCAGACTCAGTCCATGCACCACTCACCACCCCTGGGCAAAAGGTCACAACAGCAGCCCCAAAAAAATCGACAAAAACCACAAAATTCAGCACAATCCCGGCCCACCCATGCCCTCAATGATGTTTAAATTCAAGAAGACACCCCACAGAAAGACTAGGCCCATGCACCACTCACTACCCCTGGGCATAATGGACGAAAGTTATGCAAAATGGGTGCACCCCAAGCACATGTTGTCTGTACCAGCACTCAAGATGGCCACCACCACCCACATGGCCAGTCCACATCAACAGTACACCCCAAAAAAAACGAAAAACACACAAAAATCACCACAATCCAATGCCATCCAGGATGTTTACATTAAAGAGAGTGAGAGCCCACAGGCAGACTCAGTCCATGCACCACTCACTACCCCTGGGCAAAAGGTCACAACAGCAGCCCCAAACAAATCGACAAAAACCACAAAATTCAGCACAATCCCGGCCCACACATGCCCTCAATGATGTTTAGATTCAAGAAGACACCCCACAGAAAGACTAGGCCCATGCACCACTCACTACCCCTGGGCATAATGGACGAAAGTTATGCAAAATGGGTGCACCCCAAGCACATGTTGCCTGTACCAGCACTCAAGATGGCCACCACCACCCACATGGCCAGTCCACATCAACAGTACACCCCAAAAAAAACGAAAAACACACAAAAGTCACAAAAATCTAATGCCATCCAGGATGTTTACATTAAAGAGAGTGAGAGCCCACAGACAGACTCAGTCCATGCACCACTCACTACCCCTGGGCAAAAGGTCACAACAGCAGCCCCAACAAAATCGACAAAAACCACAAAATTCAGCACAATCCCGGACCACCCATGCCCTCAATGATGTTAAAATTCAAGAAGACACCCCACAGAAAGACTAGGCCCATGCACCACTCACTACCCCTGGGCATAATGGATGAAAGCTAGGCAAAATGGGTGCAGGCCTCAGACACTGCTTGTCTTCAAAATGGCCCCTTGCACCCCAAGCACATGTGGAGGGCCTGCCTGTACCAGCACTCAAAATGGCCACCACCCACATGGCCAGTGCCCATCAACAGTAGACCCCCAAAAAAACGAAAAACACACAAAAATCACCGCAATCCAATGCCATCCAGGATGTTTACATTAAAGAGACCCCACAGGCAGACTCAGTCCATGCACCACTCACTACCCCTGGGCAAAAGGTCACAACAGCAGCCCCCAAAAAATCGACAAAAAACACAAAATTCAGCACAATCCCAGCCCATCCATGGCCTCAATGATGTTTAAATTCAACAAAACAGTTGTATCATGCACCCATAACTAACCCTGGTCCTACTGGATACTGTGGCTACCCACAATATATTTTATTTAATGTTCTGAAAAAGTTCCAAAATTGTAGTTGCAGCAACTGTAATGCCCCAAACAAACTTACTTGTGAAAGTTGATTTCTAATCCAAAAGTGATCCAAAGAAAGTCAAAAAGGCCTTAAATCCAAATATCCAGCAGCATCCACAAAGAGTAATCCTTCCAGGTCAAGGTCCAAATGAAAGTGACCAGCACATGAAGAAAGCACTGGGAGGAGCCTGCTGGACAGGAACAGGAAGTTGGAGACTGTGGGGCACTTCCTTCCAAAATGGACTCCTTGCTAAAAAAAGTGCAGGCAAATGTCAACCTGAGGAGTAATTCTGATAAAAATCATCATTTTCTGAAGGTTTATGCTGTTTGCTGGTGGATTTCTTGTGCAGAATTGCAAAATCTGTATTTGGCGAGTGCGAGATTGTTGCTGCCCGCCGCACCTACGTGTTCGCAATTGCGAACTCTCGCGATGCGTGCTGTGCAAGGTGGCAAGGCGCGATGATGTAATCGCGGTCGACAAACTCCCGCGGGATGCCGCAGCAAGATCCAAAATGGCGCAGCACTCGCAAAATATTGAGAAAAACAACTCTGCAAACGCTGAATGACGGTAAGTGAACGCCGCTCGCCGCAAAATTGTATCACCAAGAAAAAAAACTGCCGCGTGCGAATTTACGGATTTTCGGCAAATTTGCTAGAGTTCGCGGATTGCGAATTTGTCGAATATCCGCAAATTCCGCGAGCGGAACGGATTTTACGCCCATACTTAGCTAGCACTCAATTTGCTGTAAAGCTTCTTCCACCTCTTCCTGCAATCTCTTAACTTTTTCCCATGTGTTTATCGCAGTCAACAATAAGTTGCAATTTGTGATGTCTGATGTTTCATTATTCAAATCCCCATCAAAGGTATGGGCATTTATGGCCCAGTATTTGCCCATTTCTTCATCACATCTAATGCCAATGGTCATGTAGTCAGTCTCCAACCTATGAGTTATGCCTTTGACCACTGCAATTTGGGCAGGCAATTGTAGGGACTAGAAAAGTTTCCTCACAATTTCTCCATTTTGTATAGTGATCTGGAGGAACTCATCAACCCACTATGCGACCAGAATTGTTCGAAATCATGTACGACTCGAAAGCAGTACTGACTATCCGTTAAAATTGTTACTCTGAGTTGTTCTGAAATGCTGCAAGCCCATGTCAAGGTGATCAACTTTGCAACCTGTGCTGAATACACTCCTTGCAATGATGACACTTCAACAACACCTGCAATTGTACCAACAGCATTAGCAGCTTTTAGATTTTCTCCATTGTCTTGCAAACAGGAACCATCAACATACAGCACATGATCAAATTAAGGCCGTGGTTCATCTTGTACATTAGGTCATGGCATTGTACATTACTCAGTTACATCCAAGCAATCATGTTAAACTACATCAGTAACGGTTTCATTTCCAGGCAGTGACAATAGAATCAATGGGTTCTATATATTGCATCTTTTAAGTGTGATGTTTTCTGCACCCAAAAGTATTTGCTCTTATTTGTAAGTCGAATATTAATCAAATACTATGTCTGAGGATGGGCCAACAGTATCTCTACTGAGTGGGACAGAAAGACAGACAATGGATATCAGATGTCTATGCTTTCACACTGTTCAAGACTTACACATTTAGATGCAACCACTTTCAAACATCCAGGCACTACTGCAGCCACAGGATGAAGAATTGGTGAAAAATAGACAACAGGCTTGCAAATGCTTCCATGCATTTGTGTCAATACTGAAATACCACAAGCTTCCCTTTCACCACAAATCAACACAAAGCACTGTTGTAATCAAGCATTCCTAGAGACAGTGCCCTAAAAAGGCATTCTTACAGCTCAGTTAAGGCAGTCATACAGCTATCATTCCAAGGTACTGGATCAGACAAGTCTTTGTGTGTCAACCTCTGGAGAGGTTTTGCTGTCTATGAAAAGTTTGGAATCTATTGCCGACAGTAGTTGACCATTCCTAAGAACATACAGACTTCATTTTGTTTAGTTGGTGGACTAATGTTAAGAAGTGTGGAGATTCTTTCTTGTGACACTTTCCTTGCTCCTTTTTCATGGTAGTGTCATAAGTGCAGGACTTCAGTTTGGCTAAACTGCATCTTAGTCAATGATACTTTATGTCCATTTTGGACCAGATGATTCAGAAGGGCAATAGTATCAGTCTTGCAAGCTTATTTAGTATATGACGCCACCAACAGGTCATCAATGTACTGTACTAGCGCTGAGTGATTTGGAATTACTAGAGACTCCAGATTCTTTTTGAAAACCTGATTGAAGATTGAGGGGCTTTCCGTTTATCCTTGTGGGACTTGGCGCCTAACCAAAACACAATTGATGAAACAGAAAGCAAAAAGGAACTGATTATCTTCATTCAAAGGGATAGAAAAGAAGGGTCACAATATCACAGCTGGATTCGGAACCACAGGACAACATGTAACAACTATTGCATTCACCTTCAACAAGTCCTGCACAATACTTTACTTGGACTGCCCATTATCTTCTTTAGGATCCCTTGATCAATCATTGAGTTGATCACATGAGTAATACTGGCAATAGTATTTGGAGGCACATTGTATTGTGGGTTTCTTGGTTCTACATCATTGTTTAGGCTGACATTTTTATCCGTAAAGTCCCAGACTCTAGGCTACACTGTGACTCTCAATTCAATGGGTAAATCTTCTTTGGTCAGAAGGGGATACAGTCCCATGTCAGATCCCTGTTGAGTGAGTTTTAAAACAACATCCTCATCATTGAAATTAAATTCAATACCTTTTTGAGTACAATAGATGGAACAATTTAGCTCGCACATTAAGTCACTTTCAAGTAGATTCACTGGATGTGAATCACACACCACTTATTGATCCACAAAGGACCCTATTTTAATAGTAACTGCTTCAGAAATTGTGGTGGACAACTTTTTATTTTAAACTCCTACAATTTGAACAGTATCTCCCAAGAGGGGTGGGGTAGTCTAAGAACCTCTGAGGTTCTTACAGAAGAGCGGGCAGCACCAATGTCAATGTGAAATCAGACATGACTCCTGTTTACCTCTTAGTCTGCATATGGACTTCTCTGGTCTATCTCTCGGGCTGCACCAACCATGCATTCCTCCTCCCCCCTCAGGCACTGTCAGGCTGATGGGTCCTGGTCAAAATCATTTGTCTGAACCAATTACTGTTGTGAAACATTTTGATTTGGGAAAGAGTTTCTGTTTGTCTGCTGATTCTGATTCATATTGTACCTTTGTACCTGAACATTCTGTTGAGGCATCGGGGCATGCAGTACCTACATTTATTGGGATGTATTAGGATTTTGAACTTTCTGTCTTTGTGTCTGTTGAGTCTGGAGCCTGTAATTTGCCTGAGACTATGCATACCCTCCATTCTGTATCTGATTTCTAGGATCGTTCACATTAAACATAGACTTGTGTTTCCAATGCCCGCATTTCCTCCACATGTGACATGGATTCGTTTTCTAAAAAGCTGACACATCAACGCCAATTCTAGTGGCACACCACAACTTCTACTTTGCTACTGAAAATTCTGCTGTTAAAAACCATTAACACCCTGCATTATAGGAGCCAAATTAAATCCTCCCTATGCCAGAACTGATTTGTCAAAACCCGAAGGAGTCTGACCTCTTTCTACTGCTCTAGTCTGGCCTATTATTAGCTTTTCCTTTAATTTCTTGTGTTTCACTTCTAATTTTTCTCCACAGTACTTTGTGAAACACAAAATTTCATGAAACATCCTTTTTGGAAAGCACAGCAAATGATTATGTATCATGGAAGAAATTGCTTGGCTCAAACCACATACAAATTTGCAAACAAAATGGCCCGTATACCTTTCTGCCACATTTTCCACTATACTGTCAATCTCTCGTAATAGTCATGAACTGTATCTTAAAGTTTCTTGGGTCATTCTGTCATTGTTTAGCCAATCAATTTATTGAGGAGAAATCTTTGTTTTTAGGAAAGTAATCAGTTGTTGAAATACCTCTGGAGATGGGGCACCTATTATAGGATCCCTCTCTGGTTCTGTTTCAGGCCTATCTACAGACATTTTAAACTCTGTCCACAAGTCTCAAGGGACCTCAACATCAAACACGGTATTTAAATCTATCTAAAAAAATGTCAACATTTTCACAAACCTTTCAATTTGTCTGTATCATTCTACCAGATGATCTCTCAATTTCGAGAATTCATTTGTGAATGACGAAAATATCAGCCCTTGTCCAAGACACATGCATATAACTACCACCGGGTACTTCCCTCATACGAAGCATCTGTATTCCTCCAGCTCGATCACAACTGGAGGTGTCTGCATCTTAACTCTCTGTGTTTTCTTCTTTTTCCCATTTCTCTCTCTTGCTCCATTTCTTGACTAGTGTCATTAGTTCCTTAATCTGTAGTTTCATTCCAGCTAGCCTCATATTAGCAAAATCCCTGTCGCTAAAGTCTAATCTGTATTTTTTTTATAAAACCTTAGATCTTTGAACATCAATGTCCTATTTCAGAGCCAATTCAACTAGCTTCTCGTGTGTCTATCTAGCTCGTAGGGTCATTTCTTCACAGAGAAACTAGGGGGCATATTATCAAGGGCACTATCGCCGCTTTAGCGGGAAAAATCCCAATAAAGCGGCGAAAAAACTGTCGCCCTATTAGCAAGCTGTTGCTAGCTACTGTTAGCGACAGTTTTCCGGCGATAGCGAGCAAAAAAACCATAACCATGCATGGAAGCGATAAATATCGCTAATGATAAGCGAGGTAGCCGTACCCTTGCTAAATCTCACAAAAAAAGTCGCTAACACACAATCGCACTATTAGCAACGATCACCTGGACTTGCTTAGTGACAAAAAAAATCATGCTAAGGCCACTTAGCTGGAGATAAATAAGAAATGCTAAAATCAGTTCTAAAAATAAAAAACTGGAGATAAAAAGGAGACTATATAAAGGGAGCCCAGCCCAGCCCAGCCCCGCCACAAAGCTGAGGACCTGCAGATGCCATGGAGGCAGTAATCATTCAGCTCGGAGTCCCACAAAGGCAACAACCACCACCGCCACCACCACCGTCTCCTGGACCACCACCAAGGCAGCGCCAAAGACGATGGCAGCCAATGCGCAGATGAATCACCCTTGGAGACCTACAACCACAGGACGTCATAGCCCACTACAGGCTCAAAACGGACATCAATTGACTACATCCTGACCTACATAGCCCACAGGCTGACACCACCAACCCAGCGGATAACTAATATCCCCCCGCAAACAAAGCTGCTGGCTGTGCTGCTTTTCCTGGCCTCAGGGACATTTCAACCCACAACATCCAGACTCGGTGGAGTCTCACAGGCAGCCTTTTCAAGATTTCTCCCTATTGTGTTGAATGGCATAATCAGCCTGATACCCCAGCAACTCTACTTCCCCAACACTGTGCGGGAACAGCTTCTGGTCAAGCAGGATTTCCATGCCATAGTTGGATTCCCACAAGTTCTGGGTGCTATAGACTGCACATATGTCCGATTAGTGCCACCTGCGGACAGTGCACGCATATATCGAAACCGAAAGCACACTCACTCAATGAATGTGCATGCAATAGTGGACCACCGTGGACTGTTCACAAATGTCATTGCCAAGTTCCCAGGGAGTGTGCATGATTCTTACATCTACCAGCGGTCAGTCATTAACCAGCACTTCCAGGTTGGGACATATGGGAATGCAGTCCTAGTTGGTAAGTAGCAATCCAACATACCACTTGCATCAGCATTACACACATGCAAAACAGAAATGTGCTAATCTCCATGTCACAATATCGCATACAAGATGTCAAACAACATCACCCCACACCAGACACATTAACACCATGAACTGTGGGAACTGCAGCTAGATACATTGACCAAACACACTGTAAGTCGTACACCCCTGCCCCCCCCAGCAAATGTTGCGAGATGTGTGAAACATGCATGTGTGATGGAGAAACATCACTCACAAAGAAACTTGCAACACAAGTCCCACTGTGCATGTCTTGTGCTGGACTGGCAGTATGAATACCACAGCAGAGTTTGACATGTTGCCATTTAGTGTACAAATGTAGTCCAGCTTCATGTCACTTACCGTCAGTGACCCAGTAGCACACAACAATGTGTGGAAACCTGTGAAGGCTGCATGGAGGATGCTGAGGCATGCGAGGCAAATGCAGACCACCGGGTACCCCTGTAGGTATATGGAGATTGAGCCTCAAATATGGGTCCGAGTCTGGACTTGCAGTGTTCATAATCATGTCCCTGCTTCTTCACTCATTCTGCTCACATATGGAATGTGGAATCATGCCATATGATAAAGTAAATCCAGTCTATTTTGTGATTTGTGAGTCAACAAAGTGGATGAGGCCACCAAGCAGATGTCCATACGAATGACACTCCTATGAGCAGCACCTCTTTTGAACTGCCAATAACTTACAGGCAGTGATTAGCCCTCCATGTAGCAACTGCATCCATACATGATGCAAATTGTCATGTGATGAGGTCTGGCTATTGGAACAGTGTGAAGATAAGCAGAGTATCATCAGCGTATGATACAATTGCGACCCCGTGCACCTACAACCATGCAGGAAAGTGGTAACAAATAAAGATCAAACTGTCTGGCATCCAATAGCCAGCCATGAGGGTTTCCATGTAGGAGTGGAGTAAGCATGGGCGGATTTTGCGAATTGGCAATCCGCAAAATTGCGTATTTACGGATTCGCAATCTGCAAAATCCGCGAACTCTCGCAAATTTTGCGGATTCCTATTTTTTTTGTGTTCGCAAGTATTTCTGCCATTTCGCAATGGTTTTTTACCAGTTCGCAGTGGAGTCATTCCAGAAGAAAATCTTGCATGTACCATATGAACGCTCCGTGATATAAAGAAATAACTCATCCATCTAAGGGTTAAGGTCTTCACTCCTCATGACTCCAGTCACAGGAGAATTAGCCCATGAGAGATGGTGGCAAATGCTGCACTGAAATTCTACAGGATCCGTGCATCAGTCTGACCCACGACTGCTCGTTGTCCCAGAGTTACACTAGGCAAGAGCAACGCAGTTTCAGTGGAGTGTGTAGGTTGGAAAAAATGACTGCGACATGTGTAGCAGGGCCTTTTAAGTGCAATGGTTGCTGAGCTGTAGATTAATTCAGTTTTCATCAACTATCCCCCAGGAAAGGTAGTGTCAAAATGGGCCACAAACCAAGATGCAGCTCATGGTCCCTGTGAGGTAACATCTCAATGTACAGACCATGTCTTGTTGACATTCAAAGGGGACTGTACATAATTAGAATGAGTGGGAGGACAGGAATGAGCTCAATGGCATGATGCAGTGACCTACCTGCATCTGAATTACTGTGTGTGATGGTTCCTGCAGTTAGCCTGTAATACCAACAGTTGCTAGCTTCATAATCACATCGGTTGCTAGACCTCAAAACTCGTGAACGGTTACTCCTTTGACTTCTATATCCACTGTGGTTATGCTGCCCATGCCCTGGTGATCCTCCAGATGAAACTTGACAGTAACCTCTTCCACCTCATCAGTCAATAAATTGAATAATCCATTACAGGACCCCTCAGATGTATTAGGGGGCTGAGTCAATCTCACATCACATTGTAAGACTTTCAGTAAGCTAAACATGTTTGCAGATGAGTAATCCAAAATATTGATTTATGTGCCATACAACTTGCGTGGGATGTCTTGATCAGTTCGTAAGTTTGGGATTGTCATTGCTTGTAAGCCACCTTAACTATGATACAATAGTTATTAGGCCATTGGCATGTCATCTGTTTGCACCATTGCCAGTCCCTAGTGTGAGTTCCTGTTGATTTGGGGTATAGACATCTTAGCTGTCCTGGCATTGTCAGTGAACCATGGTGCTAACTCATTGAGTGCCTCAGTGAAGCAGGTTTCTACTTGTCTGTAGCCAATGTCAATGTCCTGAACCAATATGCTTTCACAATCATGTAAACCCAGAGCAAATGTGCTTGTCATAAATCATCCCACTGCCTGTGGGTCACTGTTTGATTGGGTGTGCATGTTGTTAAAACCTGATATGGAATGTGAAAAGGGATACTATGTTGGTAGGACCATGGAAATGGCCACAAGCATTACCAATTCCATGTTAGTCATGTTAGTAAAGAATGCAACCAGGTGTCAGGTGGTGCACCATGAGAACATCACAGACTATTGGTACCTCTGTTTTCACAAAATCTTCAAAGTGTATATACAGATACCCTAATATGATGAATAATTTGTGATGGGTCGCTCAATTTAGCTCTATGAATACCTACAGCAAATGAACAAATGTGAGATCCTGGGCCAGTGGTGTGGAAAATCAGGAAGCATGCTGTGTTGTTATCGTCAATGATGTTGAGTGTGGATACAAATCCTTCACATTTGGACATGTCTGCCTCTCCCATTCGGCATGTGAAAGAAAGTCTCTAACTCATTGCTAGACCATCCCTCCTTGTCACACATGATCCTAACTTGTGATCCCATAGCCTCCAGGTACAGTATCAAGGATGTCAGGGGTGGAATAATCAACAAGCAACGTCTTGGCAATGAGCATCTCACTTGGGCTTTAGTCCCTTGAATATGGTGTGGTATACAGATTCATGGAAGCTAATGGTTTGAATATTCAGCTTGCGGAAGGACAGGTCTCGACCCAGTTGTGTGACCGTAATCAAGTGTGTGATCTCATTGTTACAGTGTCCACCATTGAAAGTATTCTTGTCTACCTTGAAAATTTGCTGACATGCATTTACAAACGTAGCAGCCCTGCTCTGCAGTTCATTGGCTGTGTACCCAATGCTCTTTTGGTGTGTGTGACTTGCATGATTTTTGGACCTGGTCCGGGCTGGGTGCAGACAGGTGCCAACGTGATGGTCCTATCTGTGCATAATGACAAGTCTAAGGTGTGCCCTGCATTGTGGATCAGTGTGGTGACAACCATGGTCAGTCTAATGTCAGACATGTCATATGTCAACTTGGACAATGTATGTTGAGCACTCATGGCATGTGAGTTGGAGTCCAAGACAGGAAGGAGCACATAGTACAGGTAGTGGATGGTGTTGCATCTGCTGACGTTGATGTTGTTGGTGAAGTTAACAAAGCCACAATGGTCCATGCATGTAAGGGGTAGCTAACTGTGGATTTGGCTCAGCTCATGACCGGAAACAGCATGTGTTGTGCGTTGCTGCAGGCTAGCCGAATGCAGCAGCACAGAAAGTCAAGTGTGTGTTGTGTGTTATCATGCCTCCTACATAGCTAATGATAATGACAGTGCATTAGGTGGATCAGTGTCAGTGGCAGATGGGAGAAGAGCCACTCATGCAACTGAGCTGCACACCAAAATGATGTTAAATGGAGTCACAGCAGAGAGCCAATATCATTTGCAAACATGCACTAAAGCATTCTGCAGCAACACAAGGCCAACTTGATAAACAACTTTACGTAAATGCCAACACACAAATCCATGTACATCAACAACACATCCAGCACAACCAATCACTAATTCTGCTTTCCCTCATATGTCAGAGGGGACCAAGGGTATGCACTTGGACCATGGATGATGACACCAGTACGAAACCCCACCACCCAAGGGCAGAGGCAGTACAATGCGGCACACAGACACACACGGTCCGTTGTGGAGTGGACATTTGGTGTATTAAAGTCAAGGTTTCGGTGTTTGGATATCTCAGGTGGCAGCCTGCTGTACAGGCCAGAAATGGTGAATAAAATCCTCCTGGCATGTTGTGTGTTCCACAACATATGTGTCCGTACTAAAGCTCCATGGATCCAAGTGCCAGAACCATCTGATGAAGATGAGGATGAAGAAGAGGTTGGTGCTGTACACCTCACACCTAATGCTGCAGGACTTCCACGGAAGAACCGTATCATTAACAATTTCTTTGACTGAGTCAGTCACATTGTGACGCTCACCCTCTGATGCATGTCAGAGCCAAATGACCATACACGTGGTGTCAGTCAAATAAAATGTTACAAAACCATACCATGTCTACGTATCACTGTCTGCCATGGGCACTGTACTCATTAAACAGTTACGTGGCTCAAAAAGTAGTTAGAGAAAACACTACTCCATGGACGTTGGCAATGTGTCCACAGTACAGAAATGCTATGCAGTGTGTAAAATATATGACACCATACTCTTCATGGTGCTACGTAGGCTACACTATGTCAAAAGGTTGTGTCACATGATTTCAATACAAGCAAACTAGGGTGTTGTTTGTGATGAGGATGAGCTTTATAATCTGCTGATATTGCCCCAATCCAGGTATATTTGAGTGTGTACGTTGTGTGATTCTTCTAAATTAGGAGTGTTTGAAATGGTGTAAAGGATGCCAATAGTGCATGCAACCTCCCAATATACAATGGTGCATATCATCCAGACATTTGTCAAAAACATGTCTGCCTTTGCCGCAGGAAACTGTCCCTAAAGATGTGAAAATGGGCTTGCTAATCTGCCCATTACAATTCCTATAGAAGCCCGCACAAGATGTGCAGGATATCAAACCTGGGACCGTATATGAAATATATCCTGCATATTAGCAAACACATGGTTGCTGTGTAATTGCCAAATAATATCTGCACAGATGGCCATACTGTCAATAAGGTTCCTGAACATATGCCACAAAGATGCATGTGTGTAATCGAGTAAAAGCTGCAGAGAGGGCATGTAATTTCTGGAAATATGAAAATGGGGCGTGAAATGTGGCACCATATGAAATTGGGGCGTCAAGTTGGGGTGCAAAGATGGAAATGCGGTGTGACATGTGGCACCATATGAAATTGGGGCGTCAAGTTGGGGTGCAAAGATGGAAATGAGGTGTGAAATGTGGCACCATATGAAATTGGGGCGTCAAGTTGGGGTGCAACGATGGAAATGGGGTGTGAGATGTGGCACCATATGAAATTGGGGCTTCAATTTGGGGTGCAAAGATGGAAATGGGGCGTGAAATGTGGCACCATATGAAATTGGGGCGTCAAGTTGGGGTGCAAAGATGGAAATGGGGCATGAAATGTTGACCATTAAGAAATATAGGGGACAAATTGGAGTAACACAGAGACGTGGCGTCTAATGGGCTTACAACATTTATCTGTCTGTCAAAAGACATCAGCCAGGAAACAAGTACCACATACAGATCAATAAGGGGCAACCATAACTATGCTGACCAGCTACTTGCCAAAAACAATGGACCACCACCAAGACATGCAAAACAGCAACATCTAAAAAAGGACACCATGCATGGGTGAAGTCACCTCCTACAGCTGGACAGACACGTATTTGAGGTTTCAAACTGACACCTGGCTCATTTATAGCTACCAGTGAGACACATCTGCCATTGCACATGAACCACTAGGTAACATCAACATCTGACAATACACATGCAGGTACACACACCTGGAAGTGTACAGAAAGTGATGGCCCTATGTCATGTGTCATCCATGAGTGAGTAGCACATGTAAGAAGTGGAAATCATCACTGTTGGCCCATTTGTGAGCAATGCCAACATGACGTGACATGTGTGGTGGCTAAGCTTCCAAATAGTGCAGACGTGCTGGGCCAAAGGCGCTGCCGGGAGTTACCTTCCTACGTTCACATACATTCGTAGTATGCTCAGCTGCTGCCCATGTTGGTGAGTGGTGACACAACTACACACCTGCTGCAGCCCTTAGCCCAATTCAATGGCAATTAAAGGCATGTTCATTGCACCTCCGAGCCACGGACTCATGAACCACAGACTACACTCATAACAGATGTGAGGCGCAGGCCATGTGAGGGCATGGATTAGCTCTGCCCCCCAGGCTGTGGCAAGTGGTGCAGTTACCAGTACCATGCCATTGGGAGGAGGACTAGGGACACAATGCACAGGGGATTGCAAAGTTTGCCATGGACATCTGATTCACAGGACTGGAACATTGTAGCTACTTGGACCCTGACGCCAACACTCGGTGTGCCTGCGTGGTCCTGCACAATGACGCATAATCACGGAAGGATGACCCAGAATATCACACACTACATCCTGTGACGGAACACTACACTCACAGATTTCTGAAAGAGAGACCTAGATGGACCACGCGTACTCAGAGTCCTGGAGCCAAACGTTTGCTTAGTGAAAGTGGGGACGCAGACATAGGATAAACTTGTGGCGTGTAACGATGACTCACAGTGCATCTGAACATCCCTGATGGCCTTCCCAGAACCCCACACACCCCTGACCTCTCCTGAGCTTACACTGTCTGATCCTGGCCACTCTGGATCTAGTGGTCACCCCAGGGAGACAACTGAAGGTCTGTTTTGATCCTGCATGCTACGGTGGTGCGGTTGTGCCTCTGCTGGCCCAGCCGCATTACACAGTCTCTGCATAGCCCCACTTCCACCTACTCTGCTCCCCTATGCTGTGTGGACTAGCTATGACTGCGTCCATGTCCCTGCACTCACCAACTGCTGTGCCTTTGGTGTGGGTGCACAAGTGTGAGGGTGAGAACTCGATGCGTGAGAAACATTGATAGGTGTGTCTACAGACGCTCAGTACCTGTGACATACTTAAAATACACAGGTTACTTTTAATGGACACTTTGCCAGCCAACCCTACTCACACTGCAGATGCGCAGCACACTGTTGCGCACACAGAGGGGAGCTCTTGCATGTTCATCATGACATAGTAGTGCATGTAAGGTCTCCACCGCTGTGATACAGAGGCAGGCGGATAGGACAACCCGCACAATTGCACCACACACAGCTGTGCCTTAGCAAACAACATCCCACTCTCCAGCTGGACACTGTCCACCAACCCCAAAAATGTGGTTTCGCCTGCAATGTAGCTCTACAGTTGCCCTACACTTCAGCCTGCGCTCCATGCTGAATGCTGCTGCCCTTGTGTGGCTGATACAACTGCAACGGGTCGCCATCACAAAGCCCCACCCAGTCCACACCAGGTGGCATCATGTGGCTGAGACCCCAGCCACATGTCACACGCCACTCGTGCAGGGGGGGGCGGAGGTGCACTTACCTCCGCTCTGTCCTGCATGTGCAAAGCAACTTCAATGCCAATGCAAACCACAATGGATTATGGCTCAGGCAAGCAAGAAACAACTTCAGTACCTTTTGAAAAGCTGGGTGAGTCAATAGGGCGAATATGCTCCTCCTCAATGTAATAAATTGTTAATGTGGCTATAGACCTCACACATTTACGTGCAGATCATCACCAACTGGTAGATTGCACCATTCACACAGAAGCTGACATTGCTGAAATTGCCATGCATGTTGCATCTGCAGACCGACATATACGAAACATACTCAACCATGTTGTGTGCTGGAAGACAGAGTCGACGATGTTGAAGGGCGGACACAACACTATAATGTATGCATGATGGGCTGGGAAGAAGGGTAGGAGGGTGAAGATCCGGATATCTACACTGCGACTTGACCAAAATAGATGCTACCGGAAGGCACTCTCTCATCATGCGTCATAGTGGAACGTGGAAACAGGGTGCCCACCAGACCATTGCCAACAGGTTTTAAGTCACCTACATTCTAGATCAACATCCTCAACTACAGGGACAGGGATGCCATAATGCAATTAAGTTCACAACTAAAAGACATCCAGGTTCTCAATCATTCTAAATTTTCTTCCTGGACCACACATCACCGGTCACTAAACACAGATACACATTAATGACAGGCAAGGTTCGTGTTAGGCAAGACAAGCTTCTGGACCCTATCCTGTTTCCAGCATGTCTACGTGTAGTTTCAAAGGGAAAAACTCATTTTGTTCAAAATTCCATGACAGGCTGAATATTGGATGGATTCATACGCCTCTGCAAACACTGAAACTGTGCCCACTTATCCACAACTTTGTAACCCTAAGGAGTTAGGTCCATTAGGGTATGGGGTAGGCTGGACCCTTTTTGAACACAAAACCACAGAAATGTGCCTACACCACCCTTGCTTTTATACAATTCAATTTATAGAGGCCAAACTCTGACTCTTGTAGTTTGACCAGGTATTTTTTATTTTATACCATACATTTTGTACTTTTTCTTTCAAAACCTTTTTTCTTTTTTAAATGGCAAAAAAGGAATGACTGTACATTTATATATTTACACTACTGTACATTACAACCTATATACATTCAAAAAAACAATACACATATACATTAAAGTTAATTCCTAACATCATACATCCAAAAGAAAATTCTCAAACAAAGACAACACATCATAAGTTCATATACAATTGATTTCAATAAATGAGAGACAAAATCAAAAAGGACGTTGTGTATACCAATAAATGGAGCTTAATCACTATTTTTCATATACAAACTGATGATATTTTAAGCTATATTTGGCTATTGACTCCTCTGGTCTGCCGACGCGTTTCGAAACCAGGAAACCAGTTCCTGGATTCTCATCGGGGGCTTTTTCTTTTATCAAATATTTATGAGGCAAGAAGCTTTGTATAGTGCTTTCCTTAGTCTCAAAGGCTTCTTTTGTTAAATTCCACTCTGTGTGCACCTGGCTCCTTACTGTGCACTTCACATTAAACTCTTTCATGTGGGCTTTAGCTCCTCAGATTGTAGGAGTCTTATTTCTGGTTTACACGGCATAAAAATTTGTTTAGCCAAACATGTTTTCGAAGGCAGCTTCCTTTGTTTAAAATTAGCATGCGGAAGAGTGCAAACCTTACACACGAGGGTTCTCACATGTAGGCGTTTTTACAAACAACAGCGTGGACGTGTCACCGATTCCGTGAGTGGCTACGTGTATTCCAATATGAGCGCGAGCCCTGTTTCTTAAATGTAACCGCCGAAGCAATCTCGAAAAAATCAAGACCTTATCCTTATCCACAACAGCATTTGCACAATGCATCCTCCCACACAAGCAATGCTGGTCAAACACGGAGCTAATCTCACACTTTACAATCTGCATTGAGCCAAGCGCAGATTTAATGTTGCAAGGTACTCAAGGCCATAGCGGACATCACAGGATCTCAACTGGACCACCTGGCTCTACCATGAGCCCACAGGACGAGATCAACCACATTCATTCCTCCAAAGAGCCACAGGCATCTCAATACTCTCACTAACTGCCCAATGTCACTCCACAAAGGTGTAGCTACTTTGCCTAAAAAGCCGCACTTGTGCGCCACTTGGGTGACACACCCTTGGGAACTACATGGACCAGCAGTCATGGCATGCATATCCTCAACTGTCTCGTGTCACAATCCATGTGAACTCCCACATACCTGTTTTTTGGCTGCATCACGATCACTGACTCCATGACGAGCCAGAGTGCCCTCTGACTCCCAAGCGGTGCTCCCACACGTTTAACATATGTCAGGAATGTATCTTCAGGCTGGGATGTAGCACCGTGCGTCACATGCCCATTTGCAACTGTCTATCAGCTTTGAACTTCTCAAGAACCAGTCAAGACACTTGCATATTCTTGGTCCATAATGCAGTGCGTTGCACACACACCTCTGTCATTGTGTGAATCTTGCGTTTGGACAAGGTTTTGTGGATTGACTGTAGCACATTTTCCCAATTGTGATCACTTATGCGTTTCGAACTGTTTGCATTGCCATCTCACATCTGTAGTACTTCAAGTTACAAACTTTCAGTGCCATGGTAGGCAACACTGTGACCACATTAAATAGTTTCAACGTCTACATGCACCTGTGCTCTCAAATTGAACACACTCTTCACCTACTATGACCTCCCTCAACAAGGAGCACATGGAATGTCCGGGCCGTACACACTCCATCATGTGGTTAGTAATTGTACTCCTATCTCAAATAACACCATAGAGAGCCAGCGCAGCTACAGGGAAATTCATTTGTCTAAAAGCAGAAATGCCACATCTGTCTACATCGTCGTTGTCTGTCACAGTGGTGTGGTTCTGAAAATCTGGATTTGTGCAATCGTTCTGGACTCGAGAATTAAAACTTCGTCGAAACATGACGAATTTGGTATCGAAAGACCGAGAATGACGAGTACATCATGTACATATATTTTCAGCATATTCGAGTGACGATTTCACCTCGAAATCATCATTTGCGTTCTGAACCCTTGGCTTCCATTTATGTGTTGCCCTTTACATAGGCCTTAATCCAGCTGAATTCAATTCAGCAAGGACACATACTCCTTAATCGACTTTTCCATGACCTGTGCAAGTTGGAACCATTGCCCCAGGCCGAACTCGTTAGGTCAGTTCCCCTCCCAGTGGCCGAGCAAGATAGCATCTAGGCTCAACAAGCCATAAAACCATTTCAGCGCGCACACCTGCCGTATCTTGCCCACATCTGTCTCTACTCTTTTGCTTCACTTACTTTATGATGGGGAGGTGCCTGTTTTTATTGGGGGCCCACCGATATCTGATGAAATGTTGGGCCTTGCCAGGTGATTTGTTATGGGCAGCACGACATGAAATATGTACATGTCATCATGACTCTGCTTTTCTTTTGTAAACCAATAACTGTAAATGACATACTACAAATTCGAAGAATGTTTGCCTGAAGCTGAATATTCTGTATAAAGAGAGAAGCCTGACTTTGTAAATTCGAGCAGTCTCCTGAGAATATACTTCCCCGTGTTGTACTTCTAGGACACTTGTTACCTTGGTTGCAGCCAATAAACTAATCTTTGACTTCACCTAGAAGACTCTGAGTTTCTGTGGTCTGGATCAGGAAGAACCCGAGGTCTCTGGGTGTACCCTGACACCGCTGGGTTACCGGTGTCTGTGCCGGTTCTGAAAAACCCAGTACCTCAGCTGGCGCCCAACGTTTGGGGCGATTCCAGTGGTACCAGTCAGCCAGAGTATCGTGAGGAGCTTCGTGTGAAAATTCCAGAGGACGGCCAACAACCTCATCGACCCCTGCATGTCGACGTGGTCCGAAGGTCTTTGCTGCGAGGTTCCCCGCTTCCCGACGGCTACAAGGACTGCTGCCCTGGCTATCGCCCTGATTTGGACCCTTGAAGTTTGGTAGAGCGAAACACTAAGACGAGTCTTCTGGTGACGTCATCGATATGTCAGTTAAGTATAAGTGGAGCGTCTCCCAGTCCTTAGTTGGTCTAAGTCTTGGGTATCCTTTGGGATAATTTGTTGGTACTTGCAAGCACCAAAACCGAAGGACTCGTGTATTCACGAGAAATATCGTAATTGATAATCCTTTGAAGTTTGGAACTAGACTAGAGAGCGAAGATGCCTAGTCTTAGACTTGGAAATTTGTTTTGTCTTGGTTATAATAATAGGGACTCCCAATTGGAGGACTCATGTCCGGTTCCTCCAGTTGGAACTCCAACTTACGAGTTATATGTGAAACATGGGGTAGGCCCCATCACCTACAACGAAGTATGGATTAAATACACCAGGAAAGATGGTGTTTTAGAATGGCCCCAATATGGTAGCTTTGATTCTGAAATCTTAGACAACCTTGAAGTTAAACTCTTTAAAAAGAAAGCCCGGCCGGCGATGTTTGACTCTTTCTGCTTATGGCGTAAAGAAGCCAAACAAAAAGAAATCAAATTAGCTAAGAAAAATAAGAGAGAAGAGGGAATTTCAGTAATGCAAGCTGCTATACAGTTTAAAGACAATGAAGAAGAGCAGATGAGTGAGCAGTTGCACAGGCAACGTAAAATGGCAATAGATAAATGTTATCCAGTTTTGCCGTCTCTTCAGCAAGAGGCAGCAAAAGAGCGTGAGAAAGACCCATTAATGTCGCATTTACTAAATTCGCCACCCCCCTATGCGCAGAATGCCAAGGCACCCCCGCAACCTTTAGTTGCGCAAACTACGCCTCCTGTTCTTCCACAGCACCCTCCAGCTGTTCTCCAGCTGACTCCTGTCTCTATGGTGCAGCCTGCTCCAGGCCCACCAACCACACTTGCTTCACCTGTGTTTTCTACGATTTCGCCTAATGTACCTTCTACTTCTCCTAATGCTCCCTCTACGATTTTGCCTAGTGCTCCTTCTATTTCCCCTGATACCTCTTCTGCTATCTCTGCCCCTGCCTTATCTCACCCCGTTTTTCCATCCGTTCTTCCTTCAGTTTCACCTTCCATTCGGCAGAAAATGGCCAGCACTGTTACTAACCTTCTTTTACCTCTTTTCGGGTCGCCTACTACGACCCCTAACATGGGAAGAAGACAGTTGCGAAGTCGACTGCCTGACTATCAAGAGAGAGACTCACTGAATAGTTTAGCACGGAAATGGGTCATGGACACTGTAAAATATGATGTACAGTCTGTCATGGAAGTCTTCCATCAATGGGAAGCAGCGACACAGAGATATGTTTTCGAACAGATGTGTGTTTTCCTTTGCGAGGATTTAGAAGACAATGATCTGGAATGCATCCCGCAAGAGATGTGTCGTGTACGGTTTAAGTTTGGAGAGGGTATGATTGTAGGGCCAGATGTGGAGAAAGCAGTTGAAATGTTGTTATCATATCGGAGTAAGAGAAGCAGTTCTGGGTCACAATCTGAGCCTAGTACATCTAGTAGGAAAAAGGCGCGACAATACCCTATGAGAGAAGTTCCCCCACAATGGAGAGAGGGTGACAACTGCTAACCCACCTATTCTGCCACACTTTCAGCGTGTATGGGTACATGTCCCATGGAAGCGAGCTGAAGTTTTAGCACTTAAACAAACATTACCTGATCCGCGTAAAAATCCTGCAGGGTATTACAAAGAGTTGTCGCAAACTGCTGGGTCATGTATAATGAATTTAGCCGATATCGATATGCTATTTGGGAATGTTGTTCCACAGCCTTTATGGGGTAAAATTCGTCATATAGATCATGATCAGGAATTAGGTGACTCATGGGCTAATATTGCCGCTGCAGATGCCCGACAAGTTGGTGGTGCTAAGCCTGAGCCTTTGATAGCAGAACTCCCTGGTAAAATAGTAGATTACATGAAAACGATAATGCCTGCAATACGTGTAAGTTGGGATAAGTTGTCTGCATGCAAGCAAAAGAAAGAAGAAACTGTTTCAGATTTCTTCACCAGGTTTGAAGAAACATTCGTTGACCACAGCGGTCAAGATATGACCACAGAAGGTGGTCAGAGATTGTTTGTCGATAAATTCGTGCACAATCTGCTTCCAGAATTGTGTAAGAAATTAAAGGATTCAGAAAGTTCTTGGGCAGTCTCATCTTCAGCCCAGATATTGGCTACTGCACAATATTACGAAAATAGAGACAAAGATGAGAAAGATAGAGTAGAAAAGAAAACTAAAGAACTAAAAACGAAGGTTTTGCTACAGCAAGCCTATCCACCACATGGTGGTGGTAATCAGAATAATGGTAGCCAGAATCACTACCAGAATAATTTCCAGCAGCCTCAACAATATCAGAGGAACTCGCAAAGAGTCGAGTATACTCAACCCCGTGTCCCTGTAGGCCCCAACCAGTGTTCATATTGCAGACAAGAAGGTCATTTCAAGTATAATTGTCCTATTCTATTACAACGTGCAAATGGAGTTTCTGGTGTGAAGGGTCGTGGCAGTCAGCAAGCTCCTAGAGGTAGAGGGCGTGGAAACGCCCCTCAGAACGCACGTCCCCTTCCACCACAAAACTCTATGAACAGGTTTGATCAGCAAAATAACGTATCTGACAGGACAGCTCAATACTACGTTGATGATTACTATACAGAAGATGAGTATTTGGAGAATAATGATTGCTAGGACAGCCATAGACAAAGAGAGGGAGTTGTTTCAGTTCCAGTAGATCAGAGTGGACCATACGTTGAGGTGATTACATCAGGTGTGTCAGAGCCTTTTCTGTTGGATACTGGTGTTACAAAGAGTTCTATTATGCACTCCAAACTCCCTGGCGCACCTTTGTCTGGCGAAATGAACGTTTCTGTAGGTTTTTCTGGCGCCCCAGTTAGAAATCCGATTTCTGACCCTTTGTCTCTTTCTGTTGGTCCTTGTGAATTCGAAGCACCCCTCATTCTGACAACAGGTTGTGGTGAAAACTTGCTAGGATTGGATTTGTTAAAGAGATTGTATGCAACTTTGTACTGTTCTCCGTCAGGAGTACAACTTACTTTAGGTAAGAAAGTAATTTCTCCCATGTATTTGTCGAGAGATGCACTTCCAGCAGAATTGTCGTTTCTCCCAGATATTCTTTGGGCCACTGGTCCTAATGATGTAGGTCTTTTAGAAATTCCACCATATGTTGTAACATTGAAAGCGAACGTTAAGATGCCACGAATTCCCCAATACAAAATCTCGAGTGAGGGTGAAAAAGCTTTACTAGCTATCGTTTACAAATTGATTAAAAAGGATGTGATTGAAGAAACACGAGGAAATGTTTGCAATAGTCCTGTTCTTCCTGTCTTAAAACGAACTGACCCTTCTCAGCCACCTGTGTACAGATTCGTGATTGATCTGAGAGAGGTCAATAAAATAGTTGTGCCACAATTTCCAGTTGTCCCCGACATTACCACATTATTGACTATGATTCCAGCCTCTGCCTCTTGGTTTTCGGTGATTGACCTGAAGAATGCTTTCTTCAGTATCCCAATTGCTGAGGAGAGCAGGGATATTTTTTCCTTCAGTTTAGGAGGTCGAAGTTTCCGCTTTAAACGCGCTCCTCAGGGCTACTGTGAAAGTCCATCAATATACAGTCAAGCTCTAAAAACACAGCTTGACACGATTGTTTTACCAAAAGGTGCTACTCTTGTGCAATATGTGGACGATTTGCTCATTGCTGCAGATATTAAGAACATTTGTAAAAAGGCCACATTGACATTATTGCGTCATCTGTGTGATCTGCATCACAAGGTGTCACTTTCCAAACTGCAATATTGCCGACAAGAAGTGACCTACTTAGGTCACCTCTTATCGAAGGAGGGAAGGAAACTGACCCCAGAAAGAGTTCAGGCAATAGCAAAATTGAATGTGCCAAGAACACAGAGAGAAGTGCGTGCTTTCTTGGGCATTACATCGTACTGTAGACAGTGGATTCCTAATTTTTCGTTATTGGCCAAACCCTTGGTGGCACTAACGTGTAAAAATACACCCAATCCCATTCCTTGGTCTGAAGAGTGTCAGAAAAGTTTTCTCGAATTACGCACAGCATTATGTTCTGCTCCTGTGTTAGGTACCCCCAACTACAGTAAGCCTTTCACATTGTATGTCCACGAGAAGAAGGGCTGTGCATTGTCTGTGTTGACTCAGTTATTTGGAGGTAGGCAGCGCCCATGCGCCTATTTTTCGTCAACTTTGGATCTGGTAGCAAAAGCATTGCCAAGTTGTTTAAGAGCCACAGCAGCAGCAGCTGTTTCTATTCGACAGTCTGCTGGTCTAGTAATGAATAATACACTAATCGTGATGGTCCCACATGCAGTAGACACATTGTTAAATAGAACCAAGACACAGCACTTAACTAGTGCTCGACTGTCCAGTTACGAATTGACACTGCTAGCGAGCCATGTGCACATAAAAAGGTGCAGTACCTTAAATCTAGCCACGTTATTACCAATTGCAGAGGAATCAGATGCTTTAGAACAGCACGATTGTTTTCTCGCAACAGAGGAAGAAACAAAAGGGAGAGTAGATTTATTTGACACTCCTCTTGCTGAATGTGATGGTACATTATGGGTGGATGGTTCATGCTTCAAGCTCCCAAATGGTAACGTGACTGCAGCATATGCTGTCACGACTTTGCAAACAGTTGTTGAAACTGCACGAGTACCACATGGTTCAGCTCAAGCTGCAGAATTAGTTGCACTCACGAGAGCATGTGTATTGTCTAAAGGAATGAGAGTGACTGTCTACACTGATAGTCAGTATGCGTTTGGAGTGGCTCACAGTTTTGGACGATTGTGGAGAGAACGTGGGTTCCTGACTTCGCATGGAGCTAAGATTCAGCATGGTCAGTTGGTGAATGAGCTTCTTGAATCACTGAACTTGCCCCTGCAAATGGCAATTGTGAAATGTAGTGCTCACATGAAGGTGACTGATGATGTTGGTCGTGGGAATGCATTTGCTGATGAGATCGCTAAAGAAACGGCAAAGAATGTGATGAGTCGAATGTATGTTGAAGGCCCTGAAAGATGGACTGGTGATGTTGGAATATGTGAGGAGACAATAGAGAGTGTGAAGTCCATCCAAGCTGAGGCCACAGAGAAAGAGTTGAGCACGTGGAGAAAGAGTACAGGTAGAATGGATGCAAATGGTTGTTGGATTGAATTGACAGAGCATCAGAGATGGTTGTTACCCGATGCATATGTGCTTGCAGTAGTTACAATGGCTCATGGAATGGCTCATGTCAGCGTGAAAGGGATTTGCGAGTTGTTGGCCCCAGTGTGGAAGAATTCAGGGATTCCCAAGTGTGCAGAGAATGTTGTCAAGAATTGCATGGTATGTCTGAAGCACAATCCTGGTAGGGGAACCCCAACTCCAGCTGGTCATTTTGCAATTCCTACGTATCCGTTCGAGGTTTTGTAGCTAGATTTCATACACATGGAGAGGTGCGACAACTTAAAATACGTGCTCGTTGTTGTTTGTGCTTTCTCAAAATGGGTAGAAGCATATCCCCTGAAAGACAATACTGCCTTGGCCACAGCAAAAGCCCTTGTGAAAGAGTACTTCCCCAGGTTTGGAATGCCTAGAATGGTCTGGTCTGATAACGGAAGTGAATTTGTGGGTCGTGTGATGAAGAGAGTGTGTGAAGGGCTAGGTATACGGCAGAAGTTCCACGCTGCAAATCACCCCCAATCAGCTGGATTAGTAGAATGTTACAATGGCACGCTTAAACTTAAATTGGCCAAAATCCAAGCGAGCACAGGTCTTAAATGGCCTGACGCTCTACCTTTAGCATTCCTATCCACCAGAATGACTGTGCATTCGCCAGTGAAACTCAGCCCTTATGAAATTGTCTTTGGCCGGCCAGCCAACATATGGGGAGAGCCTAGGCCCACGAAGTTCAGCGAGCTAGAACACCCTATTTTGCTTGATTACCTGTATGAATTGACGGCTAAATTGCGTGTTTTGCATCAACAGGTACATGACTCCCTGCCTCCGGCCTCTGATACTCCAGGACACCCCATAAACCCTGGATCCTGGGTGTTGATAAAGAATTTCCAAAGGACTAAAAACGACCAGCCCAGGTGGACGGGACCATACCTCGTCCTTCTCTCTACCAGATCGGCAGTTCGAGTAGAAGGGAAGAAGGCCTGGATCCACGGGGTCCACTGTAAAAGGGTACCCTTATCTCTGCCCTATGACCAGTGGGTCCAGGAGGGTGTCGCTGACCCAGAACCTGATGCCGTGCCAAATACCGTCCCTTTTAATGATTCACATGTAAAAGGAACTGACTCTGAACAAGAAAACGAAAACATTTTGCACAAGGCTGTGCCACCATCCAAGCGAGTGAACATTACAGAGCCTGACCTTTTATCCCCAGATCAGACAATACCTGGGAAGCGACGGTATAATTTGAGACCGAGAAAAATGAACTAATAAAGTCATTTCTTTTGCCATTTGAGACAAAGATCCATGGACAAATAAAAAGATATTTCTTTCTCCCCCAAGTACTATTTTTGAAAGTGCAGCTCTCCCATCTAAGAAACTTGCTCATTTTTTTTTTTCGAACCGCCTTCCGCGTTCCGCTGCTAGGGCCGCGGTTGATTAAAGTCTTTGGGGTGCAGCTGACGACGTTAGGTCGGTAGTTCTGGTTGGTCCAAGGCAGTTGCCCTAGACTGACGGAAGCATCCCTTAGCAGAGGCAACCTCCCACCGCGGGCAGCACTTTAGAGAGGATGGAGTTTCCCGATGTGGAGAGACCTGCCAAACAAATGAACTTTAAGCAGAGACTGTGTAACACGATGACAAAGAAAAGTTTTATAATATTGTGTATTTTTATGCTATTCAGCGTAATGATCTTTTTGATAAGTTATGTTTTATTCTCTTTCCATGTAACATTTGCGCCCACTGCATCACCCATACCTCCTCCTACTGTTTCCGCTCATTCTTTCCACCCTCTGCCCGACCACGAATCAAATAGGAGATTGGAGTTCGTTAATAACTCCTTTGTTCAGTTATTACACCAGCACCAACTTGTAATGAACACAACTAACTGTTGGGTGTGCGGTCTTATGCCTCACACAACGGATAAAGGTATCCCCTATTTGGTCCTGCCATTTAGTCACAATGGTTCTGTATGGGCATACAGGACAATGTTCATATATGCACACGAAATCTACCCCCTGCGTTCTATAACAGACAATCCTAGAAAAAGTGCTCTAGTCAAAGGTATAGTCGACATGATTAAGGAAGGTATTTCTTATGAGACTATCCCCAGAGATGAGACACTATTATACATAGGATGGAACATGACTGGATATGGAGCTACCCTGAGTGAGAAACAGCAAGCTAAGAGATCGTCCCCGATTTGGATTGTACCCCATCAGGGTCCTCTATGTCTGCAAGGTAATGGCACGAATCCCAGGGCTCAGTTAGGGAAGAGTGTCTGTACTGAAACGTATATGTTTGGATCTCAGACTTCCCCTGCGTTTTTAGCAGCTAAGGGTACTTATTTCATCTGCCACGATAGAGCCTATACATGGTTGCCCCCTGACTTTTCGGGCTCATGTTTTGTTTCCTTCCTGTTGCCTCCCACCTATACAGCAGCGGCAGACTACCACAGGACAAGGATAGTTAGAGGTGTCTTGAGTAAAGAGGACACTACAGGTCAAGAATTTGGAGACTTTGCAAAGGGTTTTCTGCTGTTCTGGGGATCCATGGCTAACAGCAGAAACATAAGGCAATTGACAAGGGTAGTTGAGTCCACCGTGATAGAAACTACTGGTGCCCTTAGTAACCTGACTGCTGAGCTCCAGTCGGATCGGCTTATGACCCTTCAGAACAGGGTCGCTTTAGATGTCATCCTTGCAGACCGAGGTGGAGTATGCAGATTGATCCAATCTAGTTGCTGTATCTTTATCCCTGATAACGCTCCAACAGTGTACCAGGCCATCTCCAAACTACATAAGATTTCCGAATCTATTCATGTGGATAAAGGAGATTGGTCGCTAATGGGATGGGTCTGGAAACTAATATCCGCCTGGGGATGGAAAATTCTAATGGTCATTGGGATGGTCTTAGCCATTCTTTTCCTGTTCTGTCTATGCATACAGTGTGCTCCTGCAATATGTGGCCTCTGTGTTACATCATGTGTAAGGAAACCTGTGTCAAGAGATGAACTAAGTACTAGAATGATGTTACAGCAACATCTCAATGACCGTAGGAATATAGATCTGGACTCAGACTAACATGAGGATATATTAATTGCCTATGTAAGGGCAAAAGGAGGGATTGTGGTTCTGAAAATCTGGATTCGTGCAATCGTTCTGGACTCGAGAATTAAAACTTCGTCGAAACATGACGAATTTGGTATCGAAAGACCGAGAATGACGAGTACATCATGTACATATATTTTCAGCATATTCGAGTGACGATTTCACCTCGAAATCATCATTTGCGTTCTGAACCCTTGGCTTCCATTTATGTGTTGCCCTTTACATAGGCCTTAATCCAGCTGAATTCAATTCAGCAAGGACACATACTCCTTAATCGACTTTTCCATGACCTGTGCAAGTTGGAACCATTGCCCCAGGCCGAACTCGTTAGGTCAGTTCCCCTCGCAGTGGCCGAGCAAGATAGCATCTAGGCTCAACAAGCCATAAAACCATTTCAGCACGCACACCTGCCGTATCTTGCCCACATCTGTCTCTACTCTTTTGCTTCACTTACTTTATGATGGGGAGGTGCCTGTTTTTATTGGGGGTCCACCGATATCTGAGGAAATGTTGGGCCTTGCCAGGTGATTTGTTATGGGCAGCACGACGTGAAATATGTACATGTCATCATGACTCTGCTTTTCTTTTGTAAACCAATAACTGTAAATGACATACTACAAATTCGAAGAATGTTTGCCTGAAGCTGAATATTCTGTATAAAGAGAGAAGCCTGACTTTGTAAATTCGAGCAGTCTCCTGAGAATATACTTCCCCGTGTTGTACTTCTAGGACACTTGTTACCTTGGTTGCAGCCAATAAACTAATCTTTGACTTCACCTAGAAGACTCTGAGTTTCTGTGGTCTGGATCAGGAAGAACCCGAGGTCTCTGGGTGTACCCTGACACCGCTAGGGTTACCGGTGTCTGTGCCGGTTCTGAAAAACCCAGTACCTCAGTGGGATGCGACGGGATACTCAGTGTATGCAGGAGTGGAACAAATATGGGTCAGACCTGGGGTACCCTTTCAATTCGTGGACATCAATTTAGAGATCAAACACTGGTATGTAGCAGTGCATGACATACTAGACATGAGGCCAGTAGTACTTGCCTCGCTGCATGCAAACATGGAACAGGGGGCGTTCTCCTATCACATTTTGCTTATACTCGCTCAATGGCATGTCCCAATAGATTACCTTGCCTGATGGGCTGTTGACATTGTGACATTGTTATAACATTGCATTGGTTTACACATTTCAACATGTACACTGCTCGTATTTACATTGGTGTACCTTCTGGATGTATCAGTCTCCAGACCCTATTTGCCACGTTTGTACCTTTATGACATTTTACAAAAGCACATATGTGTGATTTAAGTATGATTTATTTACAATATTTACAAATGTGGTGAGCATACAGGGCAAGTGCAGAGGGTGCCAGTTGGAGGGCCAGACAGAGACAATTGATGTTATCAGGTCCAAGGGAAGAGGCATAGTTCAGTTCACATGCTGGTTGAAGTTGAAAGGAATGGGGTGATATGGCAGTCCATGGGGGGTCCAAGGATGTTCCAGGGAACAGTGGCAGTAAGTGCAAGAAGTGCATGTGTGGCACGTTACTGAGCACAGCAAGACACACGAAACTGGGGCTTTGGCATAGAGGGATGCTACCGCTTCCTCCTCAGCAGAAAAACCGGCTGTAATCCTCATCTCCATCATCTTGTGTGTCATGTGCCTCAGAGGTGTCAGTTGGTGTTGTGGCTGCAGCCCTGTGAGGCACTGACACACCTGGTGTTGTAGCTGAGGATGTGGAGGCCGCTGCAGCATACATCTGCACCAAACCCTGTGGCAGCAAGGAGGCAACAAGCAGGTGCAGTGCATTATAGATACCAGCAATCTGGCGCATGTGTTCAGCCCTGGCAGCAAAATCTTGGGCCTGCATCCACTCCATGCTCTCCATGATCTTGCAGATGCTGTCCCGATCCTTGCTGCCACTGCTGGAACCACCCTGAGCAGACAGTGACTTTTGCCTCAGGATCATGACTCCAGCAGTGTCAGCCATGGACCGCTGGAGAGCATTGAAGGGGCTGTGGGTGTCTGTGAGTGTCTGCATGCAGTCCCTAATGGGACTGAGACACCTACGTAGGCCCGCAATTTGGTCTGCCATTTGCTAAAACCCCACCTGCACCCTTTCCCCAACCTTTCCTGGAGCTCGATGATCAGCAGTTGGAATGGGCTGGTGGTGGGATCTGGCTCCTGGGAACTAGCTGGGGCGGTAGGTGCCTGCTGCTCATTGGTGTGAGCAGGGGGTGGGGTCTGCCGAGAGCTGCTGGGTTGCCCTGCACCGGAGGCTGGCGAGTTGAGGTTGTCAAGCAGGAGTTGCTGGGTGTCGATGTTGATGTTCGCATACGCGTCCATGTCATCAGCGGGTGTTAGGCCAGGATGCTGTTCTGGAGGTGCTGTCTCGCCCTCTAAAAGGTGATATGGGAGAGAAATGACATGAGTATCAACAATCATGCAGTAGTTCATTAAAGTTTCAGACAGCAGGACAATGTTTGACCTTACTGATTTAGAGGGGAGGACATTTATTTTTCCAAATGGTGACAACATAGAAGATTTTCCCTATGTGAAGTTTTTTTGGGACATGGTGGTCTCAAAGTGCCCGAATTGCATGAGCACATAGCTACATGGCTTTGCTTTAGCACAAGAAAACGGGCACTTGAGCGGAGATTCTGTTAACACCTCGCTTGATGATATGCCCTGTGATGTTAATTGACACTGGCAATCGGGCGGCCTTTGTGAGCCATCGTCGCATATGCTCATCCTTCCCCACAATACTGTTCCTAACCTCCCCTCCCCCTTAGTGTTTGGCTCTTCTCTGTTCCGCTTTAGATTCATGCTGTAGAGCAAATAAATGACATACATCCATCTCAACACACACGCCACATCCTTAGTGGGGACAGAGTAATGGAAGGCTGATACGTGTCCTGGTGTCATAGGGCCTTTCTGCCAGCCTATCAACCATTCTGACTTCAGTATTCCACTATGAGAGTTGCTATGCGTCCAGCTAGCCGCAATGTCTATGATATGGTTCCTTGCATTACGTAATGGCATCCTACATGTCTCCTAAGGCCCACAGTGTCCGACATTAAGGGGCAGAATTTCGATAACTGGTGCCTCCCTGCATGTCTGCAGGGATGCCACAGTTATTGTGCACAACACCACAGCCAGCATGGATGTGATGCATATACAATGCGGCGCAACATGGGCCAAAAATGAAAAAGATATGTGAGCCTTCTATGCCGTAAATGTGTAGCATTGCTGGAGTGTGTTTGCAAGTGCAGGGCGGTGACGTGGGCAGGGTGGGGGTAGTAATGTATGGAATAAGGAGTCGTGCAGGTAAGTGAACATTTAAAAAATAAATTACGAATTTTGTAGGACGCACTGCATCGCATTTGTGGATGCAGTGCACTCAAAAAAAGGAGTCTTATTCATTTACATGTTTTCATACCTGGGAAGCTCCGTAATCCATACATTACTACCCCCAGCTTCCACCTCCCCCTTCCCACATCTCCGCCCTGAAGGTACTCCCACTGCTGGTCGCGACTGAACACAGCCCTTGATCTTGGGGGCCCTTTCCTTGCAATGCTGCATCAAGCCTCACGCCTGCTCCAAGCAAACGCAGGGATGTGACGCAGCATGGGACCAAAAGTGAGTAACTGGAATCTAGTAGATTTAAATCAGCCAATAGAATGAGGCGTTCCACCGCAGGAACACCACCTCCTGTGCATGAATGCCACCCCCAGGGCCCAGGCTTTGGGACTTTACATATCTCAATGAAGCATTACCTTGAGGATAGCCCGCAGCATTGGGCATCCTTTGCGCCACAGCTGCCTCACAAAAAGGGACGCAATTGCAGACTTTAAGAAGTACAAGGGACTTGTAAATCTGCCCCATGATGTATGTTTTGTGGCGTTCAGATCTCCCCTAATGTGTGTTTCCTTATAACTACTGCCTGATGCAGTTTCACGTAATACACAATGCATTAAAAGTACAAGAAATTGGAAAAATATGAACAGTAACCTAAATTTAAATGCTCTTAAACTTATTCCAATAGCTTCCTGGCATACTTTTACTCATCACCATGAATAAACACCACTGTAGTATGCAGTTTCACCATTGGACCCTTTGCGGCCTATCAGCGGGAATTTTTTTGTCGCATTTCAAAAAACGGGCCGCTTTCACATGTCATTTTCACTAAGTAAACCTTTGCAGCCTGTTTGCGTCAATATTTTTGTCGCTATAGCTATATTTTTGCTGCTAACACACAGGAAGTGATGTATTACTGCTTCCTGTCACAGAGTGTGGTTTTGACTTTTCAGCACTTTGCTTGTGTATGTGCTGAGAGGAGGAGGTGTATGGTGGTTGCTGGTGATGGATTTGGATTTTGAGAGTGGTGCTGTGTGCTGTCTCCTGTCTGAAGTGTCTGTTTGGTCTATTTGTATAATTTTCAATTGTTTGTGTGTCTACTGTCCTCAGTTTTGTGGTGTTTTGTGTGGGGTTAGTGAGTTATTTATATTATTTATATAGAGTTAGTAAAGTGGGTTATTATTTATTAGTAGTAAGTGTGTTAAGGGGGTCAAGGGGATGCTGGCTGTGGGAAGGTCAGGGAGGATGAGTGAGGGGGCATTGGGGGGGGTTCTGTGGCTGGTGAAGTTTTACCTGCCATTGATGTTGGAGGCTGGAGGACGGATCCTGCAGGACTATACTGTGTCTGTTCGGAAGGTGCGCTGGGAGCGGGTGAGGGTTCAGATGGAGCGATACTTTGGAATTGCCCGGAATGTGCGCCTGTGGAAGTACCGCTGGCAAGACATGCTTGCGCGTGAGGCAGACCTGCTCGATTACACCGGAGTGATGACTGGCCTACAGGGTGGTAAGTACTAAACCCATTATGTTACTTCACAAAACATAGGTATGCAAGTGAGTATCGTGTGTGACAAGTGTGTATGACATCTAAATGCTGTCTCACACCTGTGATACTGTGACAACCTGTTACTGACAATGTCATTAGCCTAAAAGATTTGCGCATGATTCACATAACTTAGGATTGGGAGAACTACCTCTTCCAAACACATTCTGTGCAACAGTAAAGTAGGTGTGTGAGTAGTCAATCCAAAGAGCCCTATTTGTATAGCACCATAAAGTGCCAGTTGGAGTGAGTAGTCACGTTGTCATTGAGGTGTGAACACATATTTGCGCTGTGGAGACCACATATGGGACTGAGGTCTCCTGTGTGTCACTTGCCAAAACGTTAGAACGTAATGGTGAGTGCCCACACGGCAGAAAGAGTGGCAAGGCACAGAGGGTATTTGCATGTATAAGTCCATCACGGGTGTAGTCAGTCGAAGAGATGTGGGCAAAGACTGTGTGCAGGATGCCGTGTGAGTGTCCAGTATGGGTAACTGTACAGATCGAAGTAGAGCCATTGTGTGTGTGACCTATGTGCAGGACAGAACACACTGTGACAAACGCTCAACTTCATGAGCAGCAGGACTGTGCCTACCCGGCCCCTGTACATGGGTCATGTGCAGAAATGTCCTTGTGAGGTGAAAATGCACTGTGTGAGTTTTACTGCTCCAGAGTGTCTTACATCCCAAAGGACTGCGTATCAGCCTCTTACAAACTGCATAGTTGCCCTCATACGCAGTACAACTTAGACATGATGCCTGTGTGGACATATTGCATTGAAATTGCTTGACACAACTCTTATGTGCATGTCTTACAGCACTGATGTTATGTGTGGGCCACCACTGCATTCACAGGCCATATGTGCATGGCAGTCAAAGTGAACAGGGTCATGCGTACAAATTGTCATTCACCTACACAGTGAGGTTGTTTTTCCAGTGACTGAAATATTGTTCCTCATGTTTATGTCACGTTTCTGGATGCCATGTAATGACACCTATTTACATTTGTTCACTCACAGACGGTTGACAACCCATCACACAGGGTGACGTTGATCGATTCAGGGACCCAAACGCCACTGGTGAGTATTTGTATTTGAAATTGCCATGTTGTGGTGTCATGAATGTCATTACCAAATGGTACACGTGGTTGTTTGGCCATATGGGTGTGTATTGCATGTCACTCTCCCACAATGTGCAGATGCATTTTTTGATTCCGATTTGTCTGCAAATAGGTATTTGGATGTGGGAAGAACAATGTTCCTTGAAGGGAAAATGGATGCAGTGGTGGTCAGTCCAGTGGAATTCCGTGATGTGGTAGAAGGTGACGTGGGTGCCAGTGGCAAAGATGGGGTTCAGCGTGTGACCAGCGTTGTGGGTGGGTGGGGTAACGAGTTGACTGAGGCCGAGATTGTCCTGGTTGTCGATCAGGGTGGTGGAGTTGGTGTTGTTGTTGTCTTCGAGGTGGAATTTCAGGTCCCCGAGGAGGATGTAGTCTGTGGTGGTGAGTGTGTGGGTGCTGGTAAAGTTGGCGACCACCACTGCATCCATTTTCCCTTCAAGGAACAAACCACGCAGCACCGCACCCAACAGCTACCTCGCCACTGCTGGAGCTAAGTCACCGGAGAGCAGCTTATCACCACACTCACCCAAAACCCACACACCGACTACACCAACCCAGACACTGCAGCCCGCCACCTCAGACAGTGGATCGACGACTGCTCCAACACCCTTGCCCCACTGCAGAAAACCTCCAACAACACACCAGCAAGAGAGCCACCTGGTTAACTGACAAACTCCAGAGCTCCAAAGGTGCATGCCAGAAATTGGAGAAGATATGGTGCCAAGAACGCACTCCGGACAACCACGCAGCCCACAAGGACACCATCTGCAAATATCACCACCTCATCAGATCCTCCTTCGAAGAGCAGCTGGATGACAACGCACACGAGAGCAAGGAGCTGCTCGGCATCATGAAGGAACTCTCAAAACCCAGCACCAACACCAACAACATACCTCCCTCACAAGAACTGTGCAACTCACTTGCCATCTTCTTCCAACGCAAGATCGCTGACATCCATGACAGCTTCAACTTGAGACACGCCCCAAATATGCCAGATTCCAACTCCCCTGTGATCACCACCAGCCCCAACCCCCTGACCTCCTGGTCCAACATCAACGACGACAAGATCCACAAGGTCTTCACCTCCATCCACTCAGGCTCTCCCTCAGACCCGTGCCCACACCATGTATTATACGAAGCAGACGCTGCCATCACTCCCCAACTACGGAACAGCAACATTTCTGGTAAGCTGGAAACACCCCAAAATCAACGCCTTCCTCAAGTTGCCCAAGGCAGACCCCAAGGACCTCACGAAATTCCAGCCCATCTCACAGCTCCCGTTCCCAGTGAAGCTCACCCAGAACAACATCAACATGAAATTGGGCCGCCACATGGGAGACAACAACATCCTGGACCCATCCCAGTCCATGTTCCAACGAGACAACAGCACTGAGACAGCCCTCATCGCCGCCACAGACGACATCAGGCACCAACTGGACAATGTGAAACCTCACCCCACATCGTCCTGGACCTGTCAGCAGCCTTTGACCAGGTCTGCCATCGCATTCTAAACACACGCCTCCTATGAGCCAGAATACAAGAGAAGGCCCTTGACTGGACCATGTCCTTCTTTTCCGACAGGACCCAGAGAATCCACCGCCCGCCCTTCCAATCCAAGGACACCGACATCATCTGCGGCATCCCCCAGGGCTCATCCCTAAGCCCGACGCTGTTCAACGTCTACATGGCCCCACTCGCACAAGTGGCCCGCCAACACAACCTCAAATTCATCTCCTACGCTGATGACACCGAGCTCATCCTCTCCCTCACCAAGGACCCGCACCCCGACAAAACCTACCTCCACAAGAGAATGTAGGCCATCGCTGACTGGATGAGGAACAGCCGTCTGTAGCTGAACTCGGACAAGACGGAGGTACTCATCCTCAGAGCCACCCCATCAGCCTGGGACTACTCCTGGGGCCCGACCACACTGGGAACAGCACTGACATTCACCAACCATGCACGCAACCTTGGATTCATCCTTAACTCCTCCCTCTCCATGTCTACACAGGTCAACGCCGTCTCCTCCTCATGCTACAGCACCCTCCGCATGCTCCGCAGGATCTACAAGTGTATCCCGAGCTAAATAGGTAGAACGGTGATGCAGGCCCTCGTCAGCAGCATAATGCACACATAGAGGGGTGGAGAGGGAAAGACCACATATAATGAAGTGTACATGCAGTGACACAGTTATATGTTTGAAAAAACTGCCCTCACTCACACACAAATGTGTGTGACATGCTTCATCATCGGGTCTGCTGCGACGCCCTGGTATTGCCATGCACAGAGCGGAGCATAGGGAGGGGGAACATAAAATACAAAGACAAAACACAAAAATAGGAAGTGACAATGGTGTTCACAAACAAATTGTGTTAGTTCAAGACTGGGTACAGTGTTAGGACAAAAAAAGTGCGGTCAAAGTAGTGGAATTAAAACTGGTTCATGGATACCTGATATGCCTTTATTAGTAGGTTTCACGGTCAGGATTAAAAATTGAACGGCAACGCCCTCAACGCAGGAATCCCAGACATACACCTACGACATCTACAATGCATCTAAAACGCCTCCGCCCGACTGATCGTCCACGTCCCCCGCCACTGCCACATCAACCCCACCTGAGAGACCTACACTGGCTCCCCGTCGACAAGAGGATCACCTTGGGGCTCCTCACACACACACACATAAAGCACTCCACAACACCATACCTGCCTACCTGAACAGCCGAATCAGCTTCTACACCCTCCCCCGCCAGCTCTGCTCCATCAGCCTCCCCCTTGCCGCTGTCCTCCGCATACAAATGACAACCTCCGGCGGCAGATTCTTCTCCTACCTCACCGCCATGACCTGGAAAACCCTCCCTACCCACCTAAGGCAGACCCAAGACCTACTTGCCTTCAGGAGACTCCTCAAGGCCTGGCTCTTTGGCAGTAGCGGCACCCCCTCCCCTCAGCACCTTGAGACCCTCACGGGTAAGTAGTGCGCTTTACAAGTACCCTGATTGATTGATGGATTGGGGTGCTCTGGCATTGTGATTTGACTATGTTTTCCTAGCTTTTCGGTGCACATTTGGGGTTCTGTCTGCACAATGGTCCATGATATGACATGTGTTCATACAACATTGTAGTAGCTTTTTCATGAGGGAGATGCTGCTTCTACAACACAACAGTGCTTGCTGATATGCACTTTTGTATTCAAATAGCAAAAGAGGCTTCTGGTGTGCACCAGGCCTACTATTTACATTCAATTAATCATATTGGCATGCCCCTCCTCAGTGCTTTGTGAGCTGTTATTTCTGCTAATGCATCGAATACACTGCAGTCATTCCTGTTACTGTGGCCCTATGGGGCATATTATCAACAAAGTGGAGAAGAGAGGCGGTAGCCATCTTGGCTTGACGGCTCTCTTCGCAAATTCGGAAACGCTAGCCTGCAGCATATTGGTGCAGCCTAGCGTTTCCCCCTGCCATGGTGGTAGTTTTTGCTACTTATCGCCAGCACAGGCAGTCTTGCACCAGAGTGCAAGGGTGTCTGTGAGCAGGGAGGTTTTTTTATGTTCAGGCAGGAGTTCCTTCATGCACATTAACAAAGAGTAAATGCCATTTTGTAACTTACATGTGTGATGCTTTATACAGCACACATGTAAGTAACAAATGTGCTATTTTTTAATGGTGTTTGTTTATGTACAGGAAGGGACACCTTCCAGGACATGAACAGGCCGCTGCATTTTTTTCACATGTGTGCTGCACGAGGCAGCACACATGGTAGAAACAAAAACTAGGAGATATGAAGCATTTCTCCTCAATTCATCACCTTCAGGACAGGACTTGCCACCTGTTGTCACCAAGCTTGTTTATAGTTGGCAGCGTCAAAGTGAATGGGTGTTGCAGTGGAACGCACACCACAACACCCACTGCACAGCCCCTTTCTGGATGAGTTTATTGTGATAGTGGCCCTATTACAAAGGCAGCAATAAAAAAAAAACATGGCTTTGAGCACAGTTAATTGAGTTAACGCTGCCTTGATAATAGTGCGATGCACATATTTCCACTTTATCTGCAGAAAAGTGCCAATGACGCAGCAATGAGGGGCTTGATAATATGCCCCTGTGTGTTGTGTGAGTTGCTGTTTGCGATTGGTGATATGTCCCTATGCCAACATGCACAGGGGTATCCAGGACTTATGTACAGTTCATGATGGTATGCAATACGATGACTTTCATAGTACATGTGTGCCACTGTGCCCATCCAGCCCCTTCCTCCCGTCCCTGGTTGCCGCTCACCCTGCTGTTGTTGTGGGCATTCCAAATCAGCACTATCCTGGCCTGCGACTCCAACTACAGTCTCCTCGCTGATGACATGGGACACCTGCTGCTACAGCTCATCCAGCTCCGCCTGTGGAGCTGGTCCACCGCCTCCGGTCTCCCTCGCTGCCCTAAGGTTGGCTCCCAGTTTCTTCTTTGTCTTGCTCTTAGTATCGTGCCACCACTTCTGGCACTTGTCCACTGTCCTCCTTCTCTTCCCCACAGCATTGACTTTGGTCATGATGTCCTGCCATATCTCCTTCTTCCTTGCCATGGTGACGGTGGAACTCACAAAGAGTTCCTGCAGGTGTTGTGTCACCTCTTCAACCAGTACCTGGTTCTCCATTGGACTGAACTTGGGGTTCCTCTTCCTCTTGACCTTTCATTGTGTCTCTGCTTGGCCTTCCTGGGTGTTGTTTCTGCCCTCTGCACTTGTCCCTGCTTGCTCACCATCATCAACAATGCTTGGTATTTTTTTGGCTTAGCGGACGTTATTCGGGTCGCTAACGCGTATTAAGTAAGCCAGGGGCCTATTGGTTTGCAATATTTATCGCTGATAGGCCCAACGTCCTTTTTGTCACGCTTGCGTGCGCTGCGTTAGCGACGTCACGCTAAATGTATCGCCTACTTTTATCGCATTGGATGGAAAATATCACCGGCTAGTGACGTATTGATAATACGTCGCTGCAGCGGCGATAAATACAGGCGATGCCCGGCCGTTAAATGAGTTTAGCGATAATTTTCGCCTCTTGTTGGTAATATCCCCCTAAATTTTCTCCTCCCTGTAAGGATCTAATTGAGATGGACTGAGTTCCGGAAATCATTTAGTCTAGCTCTACCTTTAGCTTGGCCACATCTAATGTTATTCCCTTTACAGGGACGGGACCATTTTTAAAACTTTAATTATTAATCGGGGCACTAAACCCTTTGAGCTAATCATCCAATGCTTGAGGCGTAATCCCAGATTGTTCGCTTGAAAGATTTTTATTCAAATCTCCATAGGTCAAATCTCTACTTGTTCCGGGCTACATTTGTAATGTATACATATCAGGAACTGAAATTCCCATTGGCACAGTCCTTTGAGAAGCATGGTAATTTATTTCAAGAGTTTCACTTGTTCTGGGGACGTAAAAATGAGGTAACTTCTGAACTATTCTGCTTCTAGGATAAAATTGTGTCTGATTCAGGATGGATTTTGTATTCTTAGTTCCTGTAGTATTACTTTGAGTTAAATCCATAAGCGAATAGTCAGGCTATGGGCAGTATGTAACGGTGACCCAGATGTATAAAGAAAATCAATTGGACCAATTGTAAAGTAACAATAACTGTCAAAGCATCTGGAGCATTCAAATAAAATTGGTTAACGGAGATGTTATTTCTGTCATGCACTTGCAGGATAAACAGGTGTAGTCTCTTTTGGTACTTTAGGCATTACAAGGGCATTTAGAATGTCAGCTGTATTTCTGTTTGTCAAACTAGCACTTTGAAATGTATTGCATGGTGATGGATTATACAGCAACAAGTCATTGAAAAGATCATCTACAATACTTCTCTACCTACCTGTTTCAGAATGACTCTTTTCTGTCTCCAGATGTTGTCTTTTCTCTTTTCATTTTCCCCTAAACTCTCCTTTGAAATATATCAAAGAGTACATTATTGTTCCTTGAATAACATCTTCCCGACATACTTTCTGTTGTGCATCCCATTTAGCTTCTGCATACTGATCTATAGTTCTTCTATATCTTCCCTGATATTATTCTCTTTTTGATGAGCTTTGTCTTCCCAAATATTTAATGACTCAAATTGGGCAGGTCTAGAAGGTGGTTTCATTTTGTTTAATTTCCTCCTTAAATTCTCAATGATTCTCAAATTACATAATGAGGACGTTGTGAACCTCTGTGCCATTGTTCAAGCTAAATACATGGATGTAATCCTTTATCCATCAATACAGTGTATCCTGGCTTACTATCAGGCGGTACGTCTTCTCCTACTCTAACAGGTATGATCACATCTCGTTGTATTAACTTTTAACAAAGCTCTGACATTTTTCATTTTTATTCAATTTTATATTTCAGAAATGTTTTCAGTTAAACCCTGAAATGAAAGTCTCCGACAATTCTCTAGTTTGGCAATCACAACCAATCTCAGTGCGATTTATGATGTAGTCAACCAATCTCAGTGTGGCTTTACACTAACTGGCCAATTACAGCGCGACACACTGTGATGTCAATCTCACTCCCTGAAACAGCTCACATTTCTTTACAAATTTCTTCTGTACTTTTTCTAAGCAAAGACAATATGCAAGCATTTTCAACAATTAAATCTGTCTGTTCCACTAAAGGAAATTCAATTATCACTCTTACAAGGTAATTAAAGCTATTTTCTATATTCTAAATATTTGTCTACTTTAAATGACATCTTGCGTAATGTGAATTGATACAGTTTTTTCCTGTGCATCTGTGACCAACTTTACCAGCTGTGTACCACTAACACAAAAACAGAAAGTCCCTATCCTTAAGATGTTGTCAACAACATCTCATAACAAACACCACAACAGAGCAGACAACTTACTCAGTGTCCTCTATACTGAGACAGCCACGTAGGTGTATATCTCAGGATCTTAGGACACAAATGGACCAGATAACAACTTCAAATTTGTTGCGTTAAACAATATGGCACATACAATTTCTTAAATTCACACATCACGTAGCCATTTTAAAACACTACAATCTAAGCCAAAGCAATCACAATTGATACTGTTGGCTACTCATGTGGGTGGCACAATCAGTGCTGCAGGCCCACTAGTAGCATTTGTCAATACCAGCCCTGGCACACCCAGTGCACTTTACTAGGGACTTCATGGTGATACAAATATGCCAATAATGTATATCCAATTACAATACAATTTACACAGAGAGCATCTGCACTTTAGCAATGATCAGCAGTGGTAAAGTGCATAGAGTCCTATTGCCAATTGCCACGGGTCAGGAAAAATAAGGGAGGAAGAAGCAAAAAGTTTGAGGATGACCCTGCAAGAAGGGCCAGTTCCAACACTGTTAGAAATGGGGGTCTCTTATTGGCAGAGGTAGGTAATTTTGTCCAAATAGGGACCCTTGCTTCTAATCAGGGTAAGGGGGCTACACACTTTAGATAACCCTTGCTCACCCATTGGGTAGCTTGGCACAAGCAGACATACACATCCCAAAGGGAATGTGTAAAGTATTTGTACTCAAAACACACAGTAATACAGTGGTAAAACCACAACTGGACACCGTACCAGTTTAGGAAAAATAAAATATCTTTATCTAAACTCAACAAAACCTAAACGACAACAATCCAACATACATGTAGTAAGAATATGACTTTAAAAAAGTTTTAAGCAACTGGGACCACAGAAAATTAGTTTCTCACAAAGTACCTGTAGATGCATCAAACTTCACAATGCCAAACAGCCGCAGAGATGGGAAGCGCCGAAAAACAAAGAGATGCGTCAGTTTCTGAGAACATGGAGCAGCGATGCGACAGTTCTGCTGTACGCAGGAGAAGTGATGCACCAAATCCGGTCTGTAAGGGGAAGTGATGCATTGTCAAGTCAAGAGTTCTTTATTCGATGATTAAAAATCACCATAAAAGCACATATATATACAGCTAATTAAAATCCCATTAAATCATTATCAGAACCCTGCTTGTGGTACAATATAATTTTTAAAAGAGAAAAAAACAATATAAATACATTGAAGGTCTTATCAATCAATCCCCCCCCCCTCTAGTTACCCTCAGTCGGACCGCCACTTTAATGAAATACATAATACAGCATAATGTAAAAGGGTCAATCGCTTGTTGTAAATAAATTATAGCAGCTCTAGCATATTTCAATTTAGCTTGTTTTAAAATGTCTACCAAGAATCTTCACCTGGGCATTGAATAAAAAGAACACAATAGTACAAAATGAAGGGAGTCCTGCGGAGACCTAGGTTCGTAGCCGCAGGGTCCCTTCTGCTCAATTGTAATATATGGTAATAAATTGAGCCTAAAACGACACAATAAAAACCTATCCTGGACATTGTACATAAGGTATAAGTATGGCTCCATTCCCTCGGTACTTTTGACAAGACTATGGGCACTAACGTTTTTTTTAGACCCTTCAGCCTCAGGTCTATGTTTTATTTTCTGGGCTAGAAAGGCTCTCTTTACGATCACTTTGTCCTGAGGTACTATTGCTACCGGATCGACAAAGAGATTCTTATAGCCCAGGGTTTCTATGGTGGCCTTTACATAGTTGAGCCATGGGATGCTCATGCATTTATCTCTCCCTAGGCAATCACTTAGAATTTCCCTACTTAAGGACGTCCCAGGATTTGTCCAAATTTTCAGCCAGGCCAGGACAGGTCTGAGCTTTACCAAATCTTCGAGGTATGGCCTCCCTAATTCCCTGTGTACTATAACAGCAGGGGTACTTTGTGGGACTTTCAAAATGGATCGTAGATATTTATTTTCTTCCTGCTGTAGTTGCGTAATGTTAGCAAAACCCCTACCTCTGCCCCAAAAATTACTTTGGAGCAGCACATAGAGCCATAAAGGTTCATCACCTGTTCGGGGCACCATCTGCCTACCCTCCGCCCATAGCTTGCAATAGCACCATTGGTGGCAATCATTTTGCAACAGCGCTCCTCCACCTGGGAATTGAATTTTAAAGACCCATCAAATAGTAAGCCTAAATAAAAAAATGTTTTAACCCTTTCTGTTTTATGGCTTCCTATCGTGAAAATGGATTTGGTGCAAGGTTTATTGCCTGCCAACAGCACGTATGACTTGTCCAGGTTGACGGACAGTTCTAGAGATTCCATAAATTTAACAAATCCGTCAATTAAAATCTGTAGACTCTTTGGTGTGTGCGCGAGCAGGACCGCGTCATCCGCGTAAAGTAAAACAGGGATGTGACGAGACCCTACTCTCGGGCAGTCTGCCTTTAAATTTAACAAAAACTGCTCTAAATTATTTATATAAAGTGAAAATAAAAAAGGGGCGAGAATACAGCCTTGCCGTACCCCGCTTCTACATGGGAATGATTCTGTCAACCCACCCTCCTTATTGTACCGTACTTTTGCTGAGGTGTCACTGTGAAGCTCCCTTAAGATGTTAATTAGGCCAACATCAATCCCCATAAGAGTCATCATAGCCCAGAGCTTATCCCTATTCACATGATCGAAGGCGGCTGCCAAATCCATGAACCCCATATAGATGGCTTCATTGCTGGCCTTGGTGTCTTTGGCAGTCAGCATATAGAGGTTCAGGCATTGATCGGTGGTAGACCTCCCTATCCTAAAGCCGTACTGAGTGTCCGAGATGGTGTTATTTTCCTCGGTCCACTCAGACAGACGATTAGGGATGCCCCAACCCAAAAGTTTAGCAGACACGTCAATCAGTGAAATCGGGCGATAGCACTGGGGGTTGTCCCTATTGCCCTTTTTAAAATAGGGACGATTATGGCCGTTGACCATGAAGTGATGCATTGACTTCAAGACAGTTCTGGTCCAGCGATGATGCATCAGGAAAACTTGCCGCACAGGTGCAATGTGAGGAAATCCGGGATGCTTCGGTGATTGATGCGGTGACGTCGCGCAGCACTGCATCAGTTTCTTTAGCCGTGATTCCTCGATGCATTGGTTCTTGCAGCGGCGACAGGCGCTGTGTTGGCCGCGGATTCGGTGAAGCGTGGAGATGTTTCTCGCACAGCGGTGCTGCATTGGAGAAACATCTGCAAGAAGAGCCATGCATCGATTTCTTCAGTTCTGTAGGATTTTTCCAGCTCCCAACAGCAGAAACAACTTCCAGATGAACAGAACTGGAACAGGCACCTTCTGGCAGGTCAGATCTCACAGCAGTAGAGTTCAGGGGAGCTGGGGGTGAAGTTGTTGTCTCCCTGAGAGTTCAGAACAGGAGACCAGCACACAAATTCCCTAGGAGATCTTCTTCAAGCAGGTTTAAAGCAGAGTTCCAGCCTTTGTCCTCTCCTTGGTAGAAATAGCAACTGCAGGCCAACCCCACACAGCAAACAGCAAAGGGGCAGTACTACTCCTCACAACTCTTCAGCTCTTCTCCTTGGCAAGAGTTCCTCTTGAGTCCAGAAGTAATATAACTCTCTGTGGTTTTAGGTTTAATACATATACCTCAAAATGTATTTGTTCTCCTTGTGCAAGGGTCTCTGTACCCAGTCCAAACCAGTTCTGTCCTCACTAGTTCAGTATGACCACGGGGATGGTGGAGACAGCATTGTGCAAGGGAGACTATTCAGGTGTAGGGAAATCTCCTCCCACTACTCTAAATTCAGCCTGGGTCTATTCATCCCAGTTCTGAGTCATCTAGGAAGGGGCAGGCATACCTCAACCCCACCAGTGGCTATCTACAGTGAATGTACATACCCAGCTCCTTTCACTCCAAAACTAGACAGTCAATACACAAACAGGCAGAGGCACCCAGAATGGTTAAACAAGAACATGCCTACTCAATTAAAAACTATCTTTACTAAAAGATGTGTTAATACATTCTGAGATCAGAGAACCTAAACTGTATTTCTCTATTTTGTCCCAATGTGAAGTTGCACTTGTAAGATTTTACAAAGCGGTTCCCATTCTATCCTATGGGGCAAGATAGCCTTTAATAGTGAAAAACAAAATTAGCAGTATTTCACTATCAGTACATGGGATGGTTAAGCAAGAAAATACCTACTTTCTAAAAGTGGTATTTTCAAACAAAGAATGTAAAAACCACCTTTACTAAAAGATACATCTTTAGATGCTGAGTTCAGGCATACTAAACTTTATTTTTGAATCTGGCCCCAATGAGAAGTTATATGTATAAGATATTATGAATTTCCCTATAAGGACATGTCACAAATACCAGTACATGTTCTATCTTTCACATACACTGCACTCTGCCCAAGTGGTACCTTGGACCTACCATTGGAGTGACTTCCATGTAAAAAAAGGGAAGATTAGGGCCTGGCAAGTCGGTGCACTTGCAAAGTCGACATGGCAGTTAGAAACAGACACTGCAGTGGCAGGTCTGAGTTTCCTTTTCAGGGCTACTCATGTGGGTGGCACAATCAGTGCTGCAGGCCCTCTAGTAGTATTTGATTTACAGGTCCTGGCACACTTTAGTGCACTTTACTAGGGACTTATCAGCAGTGCTTAATTTGTAAAATATGAAGTCCAGGTGCTCACATTTTTGTAGGAGGCCACGCCCACTTTACCAGCTCCACCCAGTGGCTCCACCCACCAGGTTGCCTGAACCCGAACCCTGAACATTGGCATTTATGTAAAACACCTATATTAGTCAACATGGATTGCACATGCTTCATTACTTTCTTTTTAGTTTTTTGTCTATGATGCGCTTTCTAGAAAGTACAGCAAGTCTGCCAAATACAACAGACAGCCTTGCCAATTACCAAGCATCAGGGGGCGTGTGTGTTTGAAAATGTGCATGTATGTAAATGTGCGTGTGTGTGTAATGACAGAGAAACATAATTTAATCATGGTGCAGTGGGGAATGTGACCTATATTGTGAATATGCAAGCCGTTTTAAAATAAGGGCAATTGGTTAGTATTAAGCTCAAGACTCATTTTCTCGCCCCTTCCAGCTCTGCCCGTCGCGAATGCCGTCTATTTCAATGTTCTCTTACCACAGAGAGAAGTGCCGATACAGAACGTATTATATGAGCAGATGCCCCTGTTATTTACACAAAGAGACACATGTAAACCTAGGAACGAGCCTGGCAGAGAGGAATGTGCAAGTGAAACAGTAAGGTTTAGGCCATTTGAGAACAAGAAACTCTAAGACGATCTTAAAAATCTTGGCAGTAAGTGCTCAGGGCTAGGCAAAACATGAATGCAAATACTTTAAAAAAAACAGAACAGTGGTTTCCTTTCAGAGTTTCGGAACATATTTTAATGATTCAGGGCCAGTGCTAGGCATGGGCAGTGTGGGCAGCTGCCCAGGGCCCCATAGTCAGCCCTTCAATTTAGGTCCCCGTACCAACGCGACACAGCCAGGTTATGGCATTAAAGGTGGGATGACCTTGCAAGTGCTCCACCCTAGGGGGCCCCCTCCCGTGGCCTCATTGCTTTGATGTAGCCAGGCGAAACTGAGGGGGTGAGGGGTAGGGGGTAGTCCCAGTTGCAAGAGAACACTTTCCTCTGGTGTGTCCAGCAACTAGGCCTCCACCCCCACAAGAGAGGTGGCACAGCGGGATGGCTATTGTACCCCTGTTTAGCTCTCTGGCAGTATTCACGGTTTCTGCAGATAACCAACCCTCACACCTCCCGCCCTTTATGAGCTATTAAGAGGCACTTAAGGAGAGGGAGGGGCTGCAGCTAGTGGAGCAGGGGCATCTATTGAGATGCAGGCAGCCCTGAATGTGTAACGTCTGGTGAAATTAGAGGGGCCTCGCAAATTCGATTTCTGCCCAGGGCCCCCAGAATCCTAGAACCGGCCCTGTAATGATTTAATGTAGCAGATATTCTTGGAAGTAGTGTTTTGGGCTAGGCAAAAAAATGAATACATATACTTAAGACTACTGCCCTTTCAGAAGCTCAGTTCTACCAGGGCATGAAAACGCATGATGGATTTGTGGATATTCTGCAAAATTGAAGAGACTCCGGCATGGGTAAGGAGAGGCGATACACACTTAAAGGAATGAGACTGCATTATGCGCACAGAAAGAGTTTGATGAGCAACGCTGTTAGTACATGCACTACTTTAAATATTGGTGTTCCCGCCGAGCCCAAAAGAAATTAGGTTATTCCTGTCCTACATTACACATACCTGCGTGGAATCAGGGCTCCGGTGACCAGACATCCGTATTGAACTGAAGTAAGCATATGTTGGCAGTTCATACCGGCGTCTCCTTGGCTCTTAGTGACACTCTGTTTAAATAAATTCACTGCCCCGAACTCCCCGGGGTCTCGCGCCTAGAGTCTGGGAGCAGACCACCTCTATCTGCCATCTCGGCCCTGGATCACATAAGGAAGACAGCTGCAGCGCGGGCCTGCGTTGATGCTGTGATTAGATTAGAAGATACTCTCTCCACTAAAACGAACATAGCTGCCAAGGTTTCAGATTGCTATGTGTGACATTTATATAATTTCGGTGTAATTATGAGTGACATTTCAACCACTATTAGTGACACTGTCTCCCGAGCAAAATCAAACAATTAAGAAGATGGAAACATAAATATAAAAAATTACAACCATTTGAACAGCGTGAAACTGTAAGCATTTCTGAAAAGAGTTAGTTCTGGTACCTGCAGGTCTGTGGGCTGATGCTAGGCTATAGCTGTTTCCGGGGCATAAGAATATAACATGGACTGTTTTGAATCGTTTCTCCCACATTTATCTAGCAAGAATTACTTTTTATTTATATCACTCAACAACACTAATGCAGGTTAGAATTGTAAGTGCTATGGTGCTTCAGGATTGTGAATTCAAAAGCTGAAAAGCTAATAAAATATAATACCGATCTTGCTTTAAATTAATTTAGAAAACAGCCACTGTAGTTGGGACCTATTAAAGAAAAACACCAACCTTTTCATCGTAAAGCTCAAGGTTAGCAGCACATCCGAGTATCCGCATCACAATATTAACTATGAAGAAATTCTCTTACCATCATGAAGGTGTGCATCATGTCAAGTGCCCGCTAACGACCCTGGACACCTTCAGAGGCAGCAGATTGGTTACCGAGCTCCTAAACCCTCTTAACCAAATGTTGAACTTTCTGGCCGCGCTCCATATTTGCAGGCCGCAACTTTGGTCTGCAAGGCTGGCTGAAGGCAGGCTTAGGCCTCGAGCAACTGCGGCGGCCGTGGCAAATAGAGTTTGCCACCCAGCCCGCCTCCTGTGATAGACATGATTCAGGTCTGCCTGCTGTCCTGTCATGCTTGTGTGCGGTGGGGGGGGGGACAACTGAACCGTCTGATGCGGTAAATAAATACTGAATTCAGGGAAGGTGGGTGGAGGTTAGTAACATCAGCTGGTACGCGGCCACGCAGTGGTCCGGGCCGGTGCGACCAAACGGCCGCCGCCGTGATTAAGTGCATTGCTCCCTCCGGACATAATTATGTGCACAATTACGTGCCGTTCTGCCCACAATCTAGCCAGCCGCCTTTAGTTCTAACATCCAAAGCAAACTCTCATGGCGCCCAGGCAGCAAGCAGGATGTCACGTCCCCCCAGAATGATGTCAGGTTCACAGGAAGAGCTGTGCCGGGGGCAGTTGGAATGTTGATACAGTGTTGCAGCTGCGCTGACGCTGGCGCGCTGTGAACCTCAATATTGCTGGAGCAACCTGTGTAAGCCACAGCCAGTCGGTGCTGCCACAGACTCTGTTTTAGTCACTGCTAAGTGCTTTTAGTGACAGCTCGGACACCCAGCATTGGCGTGACAATGCAGAGGGTAGACCCGGCCCTGAGAAATAAGTGCCGGTGCTAAGCACCGGAAAGCACCGGCACAAATTAAGCACTGCTTATCAGTAAATCAAATATGCCATTCAGGGAGAACCTATTGTCACAACAATTTAGACAGGGAGCACTTGCACTTTGACACTGGTCAGCAGTGGCAAAGTGCCTAAAGCATCCAAGCCAGCAAAAACAAGATCCAGCACAGCATCAAAAATACAGGAGCTAGAGGCAAAAAGTCAGGGAAACAACGCCAAAGATGTCAAGTCTAACAAATACTCACACTTCTTTGCTGCTACAAGTCATTGACATTGAGACAACTTCCCATCAGTACTCCATCAATAGTGCCAGACTACGGGGTTTTGGACTTGTTGGCTGGACTTGGGAGATCTATTTTGGGCACCCTACATTTTTCACATGACTAGACAAAACCATATCTCTGCTACAAAGTTTTGTTGCTGCGGAAGCATGTTTTGATTTTCTAGCACTGGGATCATACACTTTTTTTTTGCCTAACTTAATCTTAGTCTTGTCTTCATATTTCATACTTCACCATAGAGGCATTGTCCTTAGATGTACCTGTCATAGTGAGGGGTGAGGAATCAGGATTTACCACTGTCAACCACCCAATGAGGACCAGTAATTGGTAGCCAACTCACAAATTAATGATCAGGTTGAAATACACTACTCCTAGAACCATGCCATAAAAATAAAGTATTGCAATTGGAAGAACCAACCTCCTAAAGAAATTCAATCTAACAAGAACTATATAAACCTAGAGCTCTGCTGTGGCCACACAGAACAAGGGCTAAAGTACCTGCTGTTCTGAAAATAATCTATGACTCTCTCTGTCATGCATTCTGAAATCAGTTGTAAGCACAATTTCTGTTGGAAGAACATTAAGACACAATAAAAGACTCAGACAAATTTAAATGATTTGGACATTGTATTAAAGATCCAAAATCAATGCATGGAAGTAATATTTTAAACAGCTGTGTCAAGAGTCTAACAGGTCATAGTATAAAACCACACATTTAGTCAAAGTAAATCAATTTCTAAATAAATGAATCCATAGGTGGGTGGTTTACTGTTAGAAATTCCTGCCACCAACAAAGGCAGGAGGATGGGTCACAGGAGTTGTCCTAGCATGGGTAAAGAGATCCGGTTAAAGTTCACTAAGGAAAAATGTCCATGGGCAAGGGAAGTGAAGCATTAATCAGGAAAGTTCATGTCTGGTCTCTCACCAGACAGCTCCAAATTGTCCAGCAAGCAAGTACATCATCAAGGGAAAAAGGCAAGGGCCATGTAAAGATAGTGCGCCAAGCAGGCTGGAGGCAAGGGAGTGAAAGGGGCCTAAAAAGCAGGACTGCTCGGCTGAGAACAAAAGAGATACCTCTCCTCTTAGGAAAGTCACTTTTTAGCCTCCAAATGTTCCATTTGTGACATCATTTGTCATTGTTGTGAACGTATCTAGGACCCTATTTAAATATTCCCGATTTATGCCCTTATGTGGTTATAACAAATCATATCCTTATAAAGGCATAAGAATCATATCCATATTTAGTCATAGCCAATGCAGTCCAAATACGGCAAGGCTACTCTCATAGACTCCTAGAAAGTACAAAGCGTTCTTTAAACAAACCAAGCCTCCAGCAGCCCGGGAATTCCCCCCTGCTTCTGTTTTGATTTGAAAACACACAGTGGTTTTGGAGCAGATCAGCTATCTACTTGCCCAACGCCCTGCTGTGGCAAGTGCCGAAGGAAGCCGACCCTCCCATTGACGCACTGAGAGAGACGCTGTCTTTTCTCCTGCCGAGAAATCCAGCTCCAGTGTTTCCAGTCACCCTTGCGGGTTACTGGGAGATCGAGTCCTGAGAACGAGATACAAGACCTCCTTCATTCGATAACCAAGGTAGGAAGCTGATTAGATCCTCAGAGAATTCTTGATTCAGATTCTTGGCAAAACTATCTTAACTTAAACTGCAGCTCATATACTCCTTCCCACGTAGTAGGCTTAGGTTAGGTACACCGGGGTAGGCGTATCTTAGAAGCACCAGTTGAGTACGTTTAGTCATGGTTTTATATATGTATATATTTTATCTATTTTAAACATGGTATGGCTTAGAAACTGTACCATGCTTTTACAGTATTATTTCATAATACTCCTTTTACTGTACGCACTTTACTTTATAACAAGTATTGCAATTGTAGCAACTCACTTCTCTTGCATGAGAAAGAAGACTGTTCAATAAATAACCACTTTTATTGAAAACGCCCGTCTCTCTATTTCTCTGCGCTTTTGGTTAAACTAAGTATGCACGATTGACTGAGTGAAATAGTTATCTATTGTTTCCACGACTCTGGAGCTATACTCCTTGTTCTGGAGGGAGCAAAGTACGTTATGCGGTTGTCAGAAACTAATCCCTTCTTTTCTATTCAGGAAAGTTAACTCCTTCCTGTTCACTCGAGAAAGTTTCTAGTGACCTCTGAGCTAGCTGGCATTCATAATTAGGTCTAACATATTCAGTAGAGACCTAGTCGACCTCAGTCCTACGTCTAAACTATCGTTTATGTTATTCCAATGCGCAGAGCCTATTGGGAATATAGGAACTACACTACATGGCGCCCAACATTTGGTAAGGCGATAATTTAACGCTAGATGCTAGAGTAACTCAGTCGTGCCTTTTCACACAGACCCCTTTCTCCCGTAAATACTCCAATAGACGTCTGGAGTGGATGAAAGGTTAATATCCGCCGAAACTTAGTAGGATGAGAATCCTATGTGTTAGTTTTTAAGTCTCGCCACCTATCGATGCGCGCAAGCGCATCGAGCGGAGCGAGAATTCAAGTGGCCAAAATCCTCGTGAAACCACCAGCTTTTTGCTGGCGGTTTTCATGAAGTTCACGTGAACCACGTGATCAAACACGAACGCGCATCAGCCTCCCTCCCTCCTAATTGCATTTGCCGCACAGCACATCAAAGGGCTTCGCCCAGCGTGCGCTCTGCGGCTTCTCGGCTTCTCCTTCCCTAATTATTCTTGGATGGCCGGCCGGCACACAGCCTTCCTTGGATTTCTCCTCCCCCTCCCAGCCAGCTTCCCCCAGGCCGTGTTCCCTCCCCTGCTACCCCATCCTCACTCATCCCTCGCACCCCCTCCTCCTTCAGGCCCCCACCATTTTTTAAAACTTCCTTTTAAATAGATATGATGTATTCTTGCCTACTTCGCCATTTAGAGTTCATTTTTTGCTCGTGGTCTATGTAAGGAAAAGCAGGCTGTGATGAGCAGTTTGATCTTTCGACAGAAGGTTTCTGAAACGGCATGTAAGTTGTCTCCACACACGTGATATTTTTCGCCAACACATTCAACCCTTTAGATGCTGTGTGGCCATGATCCACCGTCTGTTTTCATATTATCTGTCTTATTTACATCCTAATTTATTTGCTGCAATGAATCTGCTTGCTGCCTTTCACTCCCACACTCATTATCACCCTTTGGCAATAAAAATGAGTTGCCCCCTTTTCCTCCATAAATTATGTCTCACCCTGAAAGTAAGTAAGGCACGCGAACGTAGCATGCAGTATATCCGCTGAATACCGGGAAATATTCACTCTATAGGAGGCTCGATTTCGTCGCCTGGATCCTGGAGCAACTAACACGTGCATGCACGATTAATGCTGCATATATAGTCGTGATACCTGTACAGAGGTGCACGATCCGCTCTGCTAAACGGTTCACAGATGTACGGGAAAATGTATGCAAAATTTGTGAAGTCAACAAAGCAGGACAGGAGTGTGTAAAAGGATGTTTGTTCCACTAATTATTGAATCAATAAGTTCTTGCCTATTTGGTAAACTCTGCTTTATGCCTATGCTACTATATGTATGTATGCTCAATGCTCTTAGAAAATGCATTTCCGTCTTGGAAGCCCGGCCGTCGGGTGTGTGTGCTCAGCAATGTGTTGTCTTGCTCTGCAGCCCCCTCCGCTGCAGTCGCGGGCAGCGCTTATGCATGCGGTGCCGCGCGCAGTCAGACCCGGGCCTGACGTCGTCAGTCTCTGTGCGGGAGGGTCTCTGCGGGCGCTCTGCCTGTATGGCGGTGGTAAGAGCGTCGGGTCGCCTGTGTCGGAGTAAACCTGTAAGACGCGGGAATGCGGAATATCGTGTACTGACAGGGCGCAGAGGTGAGCCCCGGCGCTCACTCTCGATCAACAACTTTACGAGCGGGCAGACTCAATAATGAGGTTATCGCGGGCATTTTTTTGATGATGGAGCAGTTTCTAAGATCTGCAAAAAGCCAAACATCTGTTTTCTTCAAGTAGCTATACATTATTCATGCTGCAGAAATGCTTAGTCCCCTTCCTCCAGGAAGAAGGAGGCTTACTGATTGCTAAGGCAGGGAGCTGCGCCAGGGACACACCGCTGTGACCTTGCAAGCCTCACTGCCTGCATGCCGGGGCTGTCGTGTTTATGTTTTTTCCCCCCTTGCAACAGAAACATTGCCCTGCATCTCAAACATCACTCGAAACGGTGATTTCCTACTTGTTGGTGCATTTTAGAAGCACTGTTTCTGTAATGTACTTTGTCATGCATGTAAACACGCCAGCAGGCGCGTTCTACTGGCTAGCGAAAAATAGACATTTTAGTTGCCCTCTCTTCTCATCAAACTAATGAGCGCGCCTTAACGATGCAATGGACATCCCCAGTGACGTCAAGACTTTGAATATTGCTCCAGTGCCTATGCAGCAAATAGTTCTTGCATGTATTTAAACTATCCAACCTGTATTCCACCAAACTGTAACATTTATATAGCGGTGGGCATGGCGCAGGCTGCAATCGCTTTTATTGTCACCGACGATTAATCTAAAACAAGCATTGTCATTGCCAATAGGTCTTGTTGCACCAAGGATATTGTGCTGCAAAACTAAATACTTATAAGGTCCCACAAGCAAGACCTATTGGCAATGCCAATGCTTGTTGGTTTAGTCAACGTTGAAGGATACAGTGTTCCAAAATATTTTGCACCTAATCTTTGTTTCCTTGAAACTTGATCTGCAAGCTTTCTGTCAGAAAAATGTCGGATAGTGAAGACGAAAGGGAGAGAGCTAAAATAGCAGCTCAACTTTTAGCGGAAGACACAAGTCTCCGGGAAGATGACCCGGAGGCTATACTCATCCCAGTCAATGTAAGGAAGAGTGTAACTTACAAACTTATAAAAAATGGAGTATCATCAAGAGGTGGTAAAGTCATATTTGTGGTAGAGGCCCATGAATATCGGCAGACAGAGGTATTCTATTCCTGGATACATTTTCCAGCAGCACATGCTGTGACACACGAGTTCCACTACTACAAAATAGGGGAATCTCCAACGGAATACGTCCCCTTCGAGGACATTGAAATTCCATTAACATACCAAGAGCACCAGCTCTGGTTTAATGGCGCCCCAAAACACAAAAATCACTTCACCAGGCTCGGTCCACTAGGTAGACCAGGAGCCACATGGCCGGTTCTAGCCGGCTACACACCACATCCTGACATTGATGGAATGTCAAGCGGAGAACTCTTAGTTTAGCTAAAACAACTAATTAAAATACATAGACAATTGGTCCAATATGTCATGCAGACTTTAACAGTCCAACCAACAATAAGAATTCCACAGCAAACCCTTCACCAGGGGAACACAAATAAAATTACACCACAGACTATACAATCAGTCATTGGCAAATTACCCGCAAAACGGGAAAAATTCCATGCTGGTTAACTCAAAAAATTACTCAGATAGAGGCAGTATTTCCTGATACTACACCTAATGAGAAACACAGAATTCTGACTATCTGCCTTCCAATGGGGATCGCACCACATGTGGAGGACTGTGACACTTGGGGCACAGTCTTTGCTTCAATATACACAAAAACACATGGTGTTGCGTCTATGGCGGTTATACCAGACGTACTAAGACAGATTCAAAATGAAAATGGTCCAGAGCCTGCTTTAACTCTAGGTATGAAATTACTGAAAGACTTTAAGCAGGTCTCGGCTATACTATTAGCCAACATAAAAGGAGAAGCAGCATCTGCGGCGACCTGCCAAAAATTGAAAGAAACAGATATAGCAGAACAACCTTTTGAACTTGCCAGAATAATTGAAAAATCCTATGAAGAATTAGGTAGAGCTAGTTTGGGTGGGAAACCACTAAAACCAGAACTAACTGAAAATCCTGAAAAAACCTTTATTAAGAATAATCTCAATACTACAAAAAAGAGGTGGGAGGGTAATAAACAGACTACTCCCAGAGAAAAACAATTCCAGTCCAGAGGAAGGTCTCCCCAACGGAGAAATAGATCTCCAGAACGGGGGGGCAGGTCTCCACAACGGGAGCCCTCTGAAAAAAGATACAACCTTAGAGATAGGGATAAATTAGGAAAACCTGACAGATATCAAGATAATGATACACGTCATTCTCGATCTTTTCAGACTTCCTCACAGAAATCGGAAAGAAGAGGACGGTCAAAACCAAAGAAGAGCGCGTCAAGTCCAAAGACAAGGAACCTGCTCATCAAAGTAAAAAATTACAATTTCCAAAGAAGAAGGTAGCCAGTATCAAAATAAAACATGCAGAGGATTCTGAGGACACAACTGAAAAACGGAGAATGGGCCCAGACAATGCTAGACAGCGCAGCGGAAGGGACCATAGCTCGCAAGATCCTGATGAATCTTCTGGAGACAGTGGACACGAATGAATACTTTCAGGTGGAAACTGCAGACACCAGAGTTAGTGTGCCCCATAAATTATATGAAATACCATTACGTATAGAGGGGGACAAAACTAAGAAAATAAAAGGTCTCTTTTGGGATAACCTATCTAAAGGCTATGATATCCTGCTAGCAGAAAAAGACTGGCCACCAGAGTTTGTCAGGGAGTGCCCACATGGCGAAGAAATGATTATGCCTGCCTTCTCAAATCACATTCCAATTCATAAAAAATACACATATGCTAGAAAATGGGCAGTGGCCCAAGCACCTGCATTATATAAAAATCATGTAGGATGGGATGAGGATTCTCCTCACCATAAAATTCAGTAAAAAAATCAGCCTACTGCACAAAGGCAGTATCCTGTTAAACAAGAAGCTAAAAAACAAGTCTGGGAGATCTTAGATCAACTTGAATATCAGGGGGTGATTGAAACATGCACCTCACAAATGAACAATCCTTTGTTTCCTGTCTCCAAGCCAGACGATTTATATCGTCTAGTTTTGGACTACAGACACCTAAACTCATGCTGCAAAACATTTGCAGTACAAAACTCACACAGTGCAGCACTAATGAATAACATCGTGCGCAAAAAATATGAAACGACATTAGATATCTCTAATGGTTTCTTTTGTCAAAACATAGCACCAGAAAGCAGGTATTTGACCGCTTTCTCCTGTATGGGGGCCAAAAAGCAATTTTGGCGTCTCACACAGGGATTCAAGAACAGCCCAGGATTATTTTCAGCCAGGGTAACAGAATTACTACAAATGTATGATGATGAGGCATTATCTTATGTCGATGACATCTATCTTACAGGCGATGACCTGGAGACACACTTGAAAAGAGTGAACACCATTATACTTGGGTTCGCAGCTGAAGGGTACAAATTCAACTTTAGGAAGTCACTAATTGCCCACCTCACTGTCCTATTTTTGGGATATGAGTTATCAAGTGAAGGCAAAAGCCTAGAAGACAACTTCTTAGAGAAGTGTGCAGTACTCCAAGCTCCAAAAACGTTAAAAAACTTAAAATCAATTCTAGGTTTCCTGAATTTCGGAAGAACATACATTCTAAATTATGCAGAGAGGGTTAAACCTCTCTATGAATTAATAAAAGTTAATTTCAAACCAATCAATTGGACTCAGAAACACACAAAAAGTTTAAGATCAATACAAACAGGTATGTTAACTAAAACAAAACTGCAAACACGTGCAAATGAACGCAACCTTGTAATCCGAGTCATCCCAGGAAGATGTGGTTTCACGTACCTGACCTCTAATGTGGGAGAAATGGTACCAATAGCTTATAAATAACACTTGTACACTCAAGCTGAAACGAAATTCAGTTCTACTGAAAAGATTCTGACTGCGGTTCAAACTGCTGTAGCAAAAGAAAGAGCCCTAGCCCAAGTCATGGCGGTACAAAAGGGGGTGGTGATGGATGGATCATCTGAACCAATCAAACACTCACACCCAGTCAAAAGATCTGGGTTTGATCCATCACCGTTCTTTATCCCACTCTGCCACCCCAGTTCAGACATGGCCATATGCAAATCAGTCTGACCCTGTGCCTCATGGGAACAGTCCAGCCCGAACTGCCAAGCCATGCCTTCCCTGGACCGGAAACAAGCTTCCGAGGACCGGTTTCTGGCATTACAGCCGTCGTCAGCCCGGCTTGCTTGAATCCAGTGGCAAAGTGAGCAAGGGACTCACGTCTGAGCATACCCTGCCACACTTATGGCGGCCAAAGCGGTACAAAAGGGGGCGGTGATGAACGGAGCATCCGAACCAATCAAACACTCACACCCAGTCAAAAGATCTGGGTTTGATCCATCACCGTTCTTTAGCCCACTCTGCCACCCCAGTTCAGACATGGCCATATGCAAATCAGTCTGACCCTGTGCCTCATGGGAACAGTCCAGCCCGAACTGCGAGGCCATGCCTTCCCTGCACCGGAAACAAGCTTCCGAGGACCGGTTTCTGGCATTACAGCCGTCTTCAGCCCGGCTTGCTTGAATCCAGTGGCAAAGTGAGCAAGGGACTCACGTCTGAGCATACCCTGCCACACTTATGCCGGCCAAAGCGGTACAAAAGGGGGTGGTGATGGACGGAGCATTCGAACCAATCAAACACTCACACCCAGTCAAAAGATCTGGGTTTGATCCATCACCGTTCTTTAGCCCACTCTGCCACCCAAGTTCAGACATGGCCATATGCAAATCAGTCGGACCCTGTGCCTCATGGGAACAGTCCAGCCCGAACTGCCAAGCCATGCCTTCCCTGGACCGGAAACAAGCTTCCGAGGACCAGTTTCTGGCATTACAGCCGTCTTCAGCCCGGCTTGCTTGAATCCAGTGGCAAAGTGAGCAAGGGACTCACGTCTGAGCATACCCTGCCACACTTATGGCGGCCAAAGCGGTACAAAAGGGGGTGGTGATGGACAGAGCATCCGAACCAATCAAACACTCACACCCAGTCAAAAGATCTCGGTTTGATCCATCACCGTTCTTTAGCCCACTCTGCCACCCCAGTTCAGACATGGCCATATACAAATCAGTCTGACCCTGTGCCTCATGGGAACAGTCCAGCCCGAACTGCCAAGCCATGCCTTCCCTGGACCGGATACAAGCTTCCGACGACCGGTTTCTGGCATTACAGCCATCTTCAGCCCGGCTTGCTTGAATCCAGTGGCAAAGTGAGCAAGGGACTCACGTCTGAGCATACCCTGACACATTTATGGCGGCCAAAGCGGTACAAAAGGGGGTGGTGATGGACGGAGCATCCGAACCAATCAAACACTCACACCCAGTCAAAAGATCTGGGTTTGATCCATCACCGTTCTTTAACCCACTCTGCCACCCCAGTTCAGACATGGCCATATGCAAATCAGTCTGACCCTTTGCCTCATGGGAACAGTCCAGCCCGAACTGCCAAGCCATGCCTTCCCTGGACCGGAAACAAACTTCCGAGGACCGATTTCTGGCATTACAGCCGTCTTCAGCACGGCTTGCTTGAATCCAGTGGCAAAGTGAGCAAGGGACTCACGTCTGAGCATACCCAAGGCAAGAGCATATCTGTTTTAACAGCAGTATCAGCCCTTGAGGCAGTAACAAGACCAAGCATTCCGAATGCTAAAGCTTTAGATCCAAAATGGACACAATGGGAAAATTCTCTTGCTGCAACACAGACGTGAAACACGCATTTGATCAGAAAATGAAAAGACTAGAAGATCTGGAATACGAACATGAATGTCCTCTGCCAATCGAAATTCTGCCTCTCGAACAATACACCTCTGTAATCTACACGGACAGATTTGCACAACACTACGTTGGGAAAAAACAAGTTTACAATGCAGCATGCGCGATTGTTAAAGGTCCCTGGCACTTAGGTAAATTCAGACCGATGGTCCCTAAAACTGAATCTCTCAGAAACTGTACAGCTCACCGAGCTGAAATAAGATCTTGAAAGATGGCGCTTGAAAATGCAGATCGCGTATTCCCCACACTAATAGTGTGCGATTCGCATTACTGCGTCCAGTCTTACAATAATGACATGCAGACATGAATCAAAAACGGTTACAAAGATGAGACTGGTGCCACAATAAAGCATAAAAATCTTTGGGAACAGGTAGTTCTTTTGCAGAAAGAACTACAAAAGACTCACGTGATACATACACTGAGTCATCAACGTGATGGCGTTCACGTTGCAGGGAATTCATTGGCTAACAGAGCCACAGCGGCAGCGGTCAAACCGGCTTCCGTAGCTACAAAAAAGCGTTCTAAAAAACAAATAGATGGAGAAACGGTACGAGCAGTAAAAGCCTCAATGGAAGGCAACTATGCGGCGTTACCTCTCAGCTATCCAATACATACATAATTGATGCGAACTCCGTTCCGTTTGCTCGAATCCCTGGAGTGGGGGATAGGGTAATTCCAAACACGAACCGGAGAAGTTACTTGATTCAAGAAGCACACATGGGAATGGGTCTGAGGCACCAAGAGATCTTGAGATCTCTAATAGAATTACAATCACAATACTGGTGGCCAGGGATGAGCGTGCAAATTTACAACTTTGCAATGAATTGTCAGGACTGCAACAGAGATCGCAGTTGTGAACCGGACCAGACACCAGCCCGGACACCTCTATTAGAAAGCATTAGGCAAAGATCCAGACGGAAAAATGTGATCCCATAATTATTAAGACGAGATTCAATTAGATGAGGCCCCAGCGCTCGGCTGACGCCAGAACTGTTATAAAAGATTTGCGAGTCTTTATCGGCACATACGCAATTGGCATGCTACATTCTGACCAGGGTCCTGCGTTTAGCTCTCGAGCTTACAAGGAGGCCGTGGCCAGCATGGGCATTGCATTGCGGTACTCTAGTCCATTCCATCCCGAGGGAAATGCGGTAGTGGAAAGAAAAAAACGTGACATAAAGCAATCTATAACAGCGAGAGTATTAGATTCGGGTGACGGGTGGGTCAAACATCTAACAAGTGTCCAACGTAGTCTTAATAATCTGCCAAGAAATTCTCTAGCAGGTATCACTCCGTACAAACTTTTGTTTGGTACTAGAATGATCATTCATGACCTCGATTGTCAGACTTCAGTGGTAGAACAAAAAACCTTTGATATCAAAGTTCGTTTGGCTGTTTTACAGGACTTGAATAAAACAAGAAGAAGTCTAAGTAACATAAAGCTAAAGCCAACGGCCACTGAAGAAAAACCACCTGTCCCAGCAAGACCTGTCTCGATTCCAAAGATTGGGGATCTGGTCAGAGAAAAGATCGCGGTGAAGAAGGAATTTGGGCCTTCTTACAGAAAAGCAGTACCTGTCTTAGCTATCATCGGAACAAGATCAGTAGTACTTCCGCCACTTGCTGGTAAAAAGGAGAACAGAGTTGTACCAATCGACCTGGTAAAACCACAATCATGTGGCCAATAATAAGTAGTAGGCCCAGTGGACTCCCAAGAAGTAGCAGAAGACCAAACCTTGCGACAATCCAAGAGGTTCAAACTGAGAGACTAATCACATTTGATAAACCTGCAGTGAATAAAAAAGGACTATGCAACAAAGCCATGGAACTTGTGCCTCTTGAAACCCAAATTGCAACAGTTCGTCAAGAAACACCTATCTACAATGATGTAGCATCTGAACATACATATCCAAAGATAAATGAAAATCTGGAAGCAATTCCAACAATTGAGAGAACTGCATCTGGCTACTTCATCAATTTCAATGACTTTTCTGATGATCCAAGTGAACATGAAGAAACGCCAGCAACTAACACTTTCAAAGAAAAAATGACTGAACTCTTTCAGCAACTCAAAGAAACATATCTGATTTCACCATGGATTGAATTATGGATTGTGTTAGGTGTACTTTTTCTCCTACTGTGGCTCATTTTTGTTTTAAGCTTGGGAAAATTTATTGAAGGAAAATATAGTACAATAGACACAGCAAGTCAGAACATCAACTTGGTCCTAAAGCCTCACAGATCTTCTCACATCGAAAAAAGAGAACTATCATCAGTAAACATCACAGCCATTCCTATACCACGTGGTGTAGCATGGGACGCTACTGATTACGAAATCTATGGCCTGGTTGAACTCTTGAAATATCCACATCAATTCAAGGTTTCATTAAGTGACTTTTTATCACCAAGTACTTTCTCTGATGATTGGGACTTTGAAAATATTAATAATATGATGTCAGATTTAGAAATGTCAGCAAAAATTACATAACATGAATATTTAGAAGGCTCATCAAATTATGAAGAAATGTATTGCTTTAATCATTATGGGCATCACTATTTGCATAAATCTGCTAATCCTAGAATTGTTTTTATTTATAACCAATGGGAACATTGTCCCACACCGCCAAAGGGCAGCTCGAAAACATTTTATGAGAAATTCCAATACTTCTCAGGGTTTAACATCACTCATCCAGAAACGTTTTATTTTAAAACTAAATTGATATATTCTACAAAATTTTATGAAAAAATGTCTACATTTGGTTTTGAATTTTGGAAAAACAACATTGAAACAAAAACCATTTGGGGTACAAAAGATTGGCAGGTACAAGGTCTAGAACCATTATTTAGAGCCTGCATGATCCCAGAACAAATAATGTTCCTGAATGACACCATTCAACAAACAACCTATCTTGGCCTAGCCAAGATAAAAGACTTAAACAAACTGTCTATTCCAAGACCAATGCCTGATAGTAATAGCACTACAGATGTGGAGATAGACGTATCCCATATTTTACACCAAAACAGAACAAATCCTGAATGGAGAAAATGGTTGTTCTGGCCCACAGACACTAATAACTGTCAAGGTAGATTCCTGAATAAAAGACAGGGGTTAAAACAGAACAGGCCAGACCCAAGATATTCCCAGAGACAACATCCAGGGATAATTACAACATACAGTGTAGGGAAACTATGCCTCGAATGGCTACAGAGATCCACATTGCCTGAAATTAAGCAACACTTAACTTTACTTAAAGAAGGTGCTGACTTGCGAGATTTCATAATGGTACCTCGCAAATAGTGTCAAAAACGTTTCATATACTCCGGTTTATACGCTGCTTACAACAAAGCTTGGAAAGTAATGCAAATTGAAACTGCTGAAAAAATACGAGAAATTGATTGTATTAATTTGGAAAAATGACTGTCTGTAGTGGACAATGGGTTAACGACTCTATCCTCCAGAATTTATTCACTGGACAGCATTGTATCATCTGCTATTGATATAATAGAACAGGATATGCTAATGTTACAACATGGCCAGTCCCAATTACGTTCTATTGTACAGTTAGGCTGGACGTTGCAAAACCTGCGTTCAAGTTACGTGCCATGGCGTCTAATCAACAAAACGTCATTATTTTCTATATTTAACCTTACTGATAAACAAATCTCTTTGGCACAAAAAGGAGCAGATTATATGGTACTGAGCATTGAAAAACTAGAAAAATTGCCATTGACAATGTCAGAACGACCTGTCATTGAATGGATAATACATGGTACAATTACAATTCCGATAACAACTTTTCAGTTTCAATATTGCCAAAAGTATATACCAGCAGGCCTATATGAAAGGTTGGGTAAAGGTTACATCAAGTCGACATGGAATCTACCTTATACACATAGATGTTATAGTGAAGGGAAAAAAGAGGTATTTCTTAATGGTAACAATTGTAAAAAATCACTAAGCTGTACACTTCTGTGTCAAGGTACTAACTTGCATGGAGCCTGCGAAGGTTCATCAAACAACCTTTCATGTCAACTGCACGGCACCCCTGCAACACAGATAGAGCCTTTTTTCAGACAGCTTTCCAACGGCAGTTACGTTATAATAAGTGACCACAGCTGTTGTGGCATGGTGCCAGGAATTGCCTATCTCGTGAGCGTTACTTCCAGGGTCATTTGCTGTATGCAAGTATTGTATCCAAACAGCAAACCAGACAAGGAGGCAGCAAATGGCCTTCTCTGAATATCTCTTCTATTGAATTGATACTTTAAGCAGAATGAAAATCATTCTTTTACAAATAACTGTGCCTTTAACCTCGTCCAAAGAGACGTATGATCTGCAAGTTGCAAGGACAGCGGCAAAGATACATACATTATTATCAACCAATTGCCCCGTGCATTTTCACAGAAATGTTAGGTCAAATTTTATTCATGTCTGATACCAGTGGCATCGCACATGTATTTAAGACAATTTTTTCGGGACTATTAGCACCCTTTGAAGCAGTCATGAGCATCTTCCCGAACTTCGTGCACTCTGTGTTTGGCGGCCTGCCTCTCATCTTGGGAATTTTACTTTTGTTCCTTCTGCTCCGATATGGCAAATCCAGCCACAAACAAAACTCAGGCTACCATGGAAGAAACGATCCTTGCGATGAGATGCCGAGAATGAATAACTAAAGTACTCGGTTTAGCTCGACTAAGAGATCTGAATACCACATGGTTTCTTTCATTCAGACCAATCTGGCAAGATTTCATCTTACCTGTTCTACGATGCCTGCTATGCGGAGAAGAATGCGTGTTGGACGTCTGTCTCACATTATCATCAGCAGTACCTTTGGATATCAATACTTTGCTTGGTTCGGTAACGGCCCATGCAACGTGTTGTCCCCAGCGGCTACCTATTCTGATGACGGCATTCGTTGAGACTTCACCATTACGATTAGGTGACGGTGAGGTACGAGATGAAAGCGGCACACAGGTACCACCTTCTGTGACCATTGCTGATCTAAACAGCGACGACAGCGCAGCCTCTCATGTCTGCACTATTTCTGCCTTTTCGAACTTTGTCGAACTTTCTCCTACTGTTGTAGACGAATTCTTTGCAGCCCTATCTGAGTTAATGTTCTCTCCTAACAACGAGAATAACTTTGAGCACACAGTGTTCCCTGAACACTGAATTCGACCTTCAATTTTTAAAACAGAGCTTCTAAAAATCTGTGGAACTATTTTTTACCCTGAAAGCGAAATTATTTTTCCCCGTTCCCAAAATATTTACTTTTTTTTGACACACAATACTCTGCTTAAAGTAGAACTATTCTTAGAGAACAAGTTTTCTATTTTGAAACTCTAGAGACAATATTTGGATTCAGCCTCTAGCACATGTACAATCTTGTATAAATATGTGATGAAATGGTCTCGACCTTCTCTTCTGTATTAAGAGCCATTTCATGAATGTAATTTTCGTGATTCATTCAGCCAATATTTGAACGTACTATATTTGCATTATCTGAATGATATCACTGCTTAAAAACGTACAGTATACTACTCATTTTTCGTGTATATACCATTTCAAGTGCATTTTATGTATTTTGGGGTGGGATGGAAAACACATGCATAGTTATATGTTTAATATTGCTTAGTATTTAGAAATGATGGACATTATACGTGGAGTGGGTGTTGTGAACGTATCTAGGACCTTATTTAAATATTCCCGATTTATGCCCTTATGTGGTTATAACAAATCATATCCATATAAAGGCATAAGAATCATATCCATATTTAGTCATAGCCAATGCAGTCCAAAATACGGCAAGGCTACTCCCATAGACTCCTAGAAAGTACAACGCGTTCTTTAAACAAACCAAGCCTCCAGCAGCCCTGGAATTCCCCCCTGCTTCTGTTTTGATTTGTCCAAGAACTCCTGGAGTCCTGAAAGAACTGTAAGTTCTTAGTGACGTCTTATGTCCAACCTTACGTCAAACTCGGCACCTTCCAGGTATAAATATACCAACAGCTGCCCTAGTAAACTCACAGTGGGTTTGGAGCAGATCAGCTATCTACTTGCCCGACGCCCTGCTGTGGCAAGTGCCGAAGGAAGCCGACCCTCCCATTGACGCACTGAGAGAAACGCTGTCTTTTCTCCTGCCGAGAAATCCAGCTCCAGTGTTTCCAGTCACCCTTGCGGGTTACTGGGAGATCGAGTCCTGAGAACGAGATACAAGACCTCCTTCATTCGATAACCAAGGTACGGAGCTGATTAGATCCTCAGAGAATTCTTGATTCAGATTCTTGGCAAAACTATCTTAACTTAAACTGCAGCTCATATACTCCTTCCCACGTACTAGGCTTAGGTTAGGTACACCGGGGTAGGCGTATCTTAGAAGCACCAGTTGAGTACGTTAAGTCATGGTTTTATATATGTATATATTTTATCTATTTTAAACATGGTATGGCTTAGAAACTGTACCATGCTTTTACAGTAATATTTCATAATACTCCTTTTACTGTACGCACTTTAATTTATAACAAGTATTGCAATTGTGGCAACTCACTTCTCTTGCATGATAAAGAAGACACCACTTTTATTGAAAACGCCTGTCTCTCTATTTCTTTGCGCTTCTGGTGAACTAAGTATGCACGATTGACTGAGTGAAATAGTTATCTATTGTTTCCGCGACTCTGGAGATATACTTCTTATTCTGGAGGGAGCAAAGTTGACATGTTTATGCGGTTGTCAGAAAGTAATCCCTTCTTGTCTATTCAGGAAAGTTAACTCCTTCCTGTTCACTCGAGAAAGTTTCTAGTGACCTCTGAGCTAGCTGGCATTCATAATTAAGTCTAACATATTCAGTAGAGACCTAGTCGACCTAAGTCCTACGTCTAAACTATCGTTTATGTTATTCCAATGCGCAGAGCCTATTTGGAATATAGGAACTACACTACATCATCATACGATACTCTGACTGTCATTTGACCATTCTTCCATTTATTAGGTACAGAATTGATACTCCAACACATTTCTGTTGTTTCTTATGAGAAACAACTGCCCATTCCACCCTCACAGGTTATTTGACAAATAACCTATTTTGTTTTTCTTCTTGGATTTAGTTGAAAGGCTGAGCTCCCACCAATTCACACACAAAGAACTACTGAAAAGTGTCTTGTTGTTTAAAGAATGTTGCATAAACAGAACAGATAAATCAACATTTGCGGAGAAGTAGCAAAAGTGCCTTACATCAGGCTATGAAAAATACAGCTGCTTAAGGAAGAAGACAATTTGATGCATTTTAAAGTTAGAATTTCTTATTTAGTAAAATAAACTCATAATTAAGTTCAAGCATAAGGAAATAAATCAAGTATATCATATATGTGGTAAGGTTGTCAGTGATTATTGCATAGAAGTGTTCAAATATAACTATGTATATTAATCAAGAACAACAGGCTCATTGGATTACTAGTTTTTGTAATAAAAAACAATTGATTTTTTTAAAACAACCCTCACCCACCAACCCAGTTGGTGGCATGCTTCGTCATCGGGTTCCCATCCAAGGTGCCGAGTGCACCCTGGGTGTGCTGCGATGCCTGAATTAGAGCAGAGCTGGTGTTCTTTGTGTGCCAAGTGAGGTGAAGCGGTTTGTGAATTAAAAGTATCTATAGAGTCCCCCTTAATAGGGAAAACTATTTTATAATTGAGCCCTATGACAGGATTAAAAGGAAGAGGGCTTAAATTCGCTCATGCATCCTATGATAGGTCAGATCAGTCTACATGTTTCAGCCAGACATTTCCACATGCTGGCTTTCATCAGGACCAAAACGTGAAAAAAGACTAAGGAAATGCCAGTCTTATGTGAGTCTATTGTGCACACGCTAAGGTGCGCACAGTGAGAGAAAACCTATTTGTTTTCTCCTAATTTTAAGAACTAACTTACAGTTGTTTTGTTAGTACTTGTCATTCAAGTCGCTTCTCATTATGGTGACATGGATCCCAGAAGGGAGCAGTCCCTGTAGTCACACTTTCATCAAGGTCCACTGCCCTCCTTTATTACCTATTTCGCCCTTTACACGGGATCCCGCGTAGAGCAGTGGACCTTGATGAAAGTATGACTACATGAACTTCCACCTTCAGGGATTCATGTAGCCATAATGAAAAGCGACTTGAATGACAAGTACTAACAAAACAACTGGAAGTTAGTTCTTGAAATTAGTAGAAAACAAATAGGTTTTCTCTCACTAAGCGCACCTAAGCATGTGCACATTAGATTCTGATCCTCAACCCCACATCACCTCCTAGAATAAAAGCCAAAACTGCTTATTTTTGGGTTCAAACATAAGCTAAAACCAGTGATAAAGTGTTCTTATTGTTACAATCTGACCCCAGTAACACCTGATTGCCTCGGGGCTCCTTAAATAAGTCCCCACTGCCCCCCATTAGAAGGTGTGAGGGCCTAACACAAGTGCAATCCCCCTTTCAAGTGTGTTTGATGGGGTGCTCCACCCACATACTTTTTTGGAAACTAAGAGTGTAAAAGGTGTATATTACGAAACTATTTTTCAAATATAATGTCTCTATGTACTTTCAAGGCTGGGTCATTTAAGCCCACCCAACCTTGCCCATTAACTTGAAGCCATGTAAATCCCTATATGCCAAAATTGCTAGTCTGACCCTGTCTAAAGTCACAAGGGCATATTTTCAAGCCAAATTTTGCCGCTTAAGTGGCCGTTTTTGGCCGAAAAACGGTGATTTAAATATTGCTCTATTATCAAGGAGTGTTTCCTTGAGTTAGCAGCCGTATTTCTCCATTTTGCATGTCAGCGATTATTATCGCTAATGACATGCAAAGTGGGCGTTCCTCACAGAACAACATGGGTAAACATCGCTGTTGGACATGGCCCTTTTGGCAGATTGACCCGAAACTTTTTGCATTTTCATAACCTGTTTCTGTAACCTGGTGCTGGTGATTTTAGGCTCTGCGCACTTTTTCACTGTGGTCCAGTGTAAAGTGCCTGCACTCTCTGTGTATGTGTGGTGAGAGTGGCCTGCCCTCCAGTAGGAATGCATGGGGATATGTGTGTCCATGGTATTTCCTGATGTGTGGGGAATGCAGGGGCGAGTTTGGTATGTGCGAACTCGTAAGGTTAAATGCTACGCGACCGTGTGCGCAGATTTAATGTGTCTAGTGTAGAAGTGCCACTTTTAGAAGTTGGCATTTCTGTGTGCAGTGAATGTAAATTGACTGTCTGGCTTGTGATTGACAGGAGCTGGATGGTGTGCTTGGCTCCAGGAGCCAGAGTGAGTCTGCCCGGTGGTGAATAGGGAGATCTGCATGTAGATGGGAGGGAGGAGTTGCACCTGGGACCTGAAGAGGGCTGTGCCTTCCCTCAACAATGCTGGCTCCACCCCCTGTGGTGTGTCTGATGTCCCTAGCCTGTCCAGTGACAGAAAGAAAGTAAAGTAAAGTCCACATTTGTAAAGCGCACAATCACCCGTAAGGGTCTCTAGGCGCTGGGGGCCGTCGGGAAGATTAAGCGAGCTAGTGCCCAGAGTCACATGGTGCTGGGCTAACCTGCCGCCGGAGCCGGGGATCGAACCGTGGTCCCCAGATTCCAGCGTCAGTCGCCCTGGCCGCGGCGCAGAGAGGGGCTGAGCAAAACAAAGTGCTCAGGAGTTCCCCTGAACAAGTTGTAGCTGGTTCCCCCATTGCCTGCACCCTTTTAAACAAACGAAATGTGTGTATAAAAATGGGCTGTGACCCCACGTAAAATGTTCTAGTCTTGACTTGAAACAACCAGAGGCGTGCTGCTGCTGGGGCCCAGGGGAAGGCTTGCCTCCCTGGGCCCTGCCCTGCCCCTGGATGCCTTGAGGATCTCTTGCTAGGGGTCCCCTCTGCTTTCCTTGATGCCTCCAGGACTCTTTGGACCCTTTTACTTTTTTTGATTTGGGCCTTTGCCTGTTTCCAGCGTTTGTGAGAACTAGGTGGGATTTTCCTATTTTCTCCCGGTAAAGGTGCTGGGGCCGTGCAGCGAGGCGCTGTTGGAAGATAGAGGGATGGAATCCCCAGCTTAGGGATTCCCCACGTGATGCGTGCCTTGCGGGTGCCAACCCCGCATATCGGGGTAATTAACACGGGTGCCCATCCCGCTTATGGCTGCCGCTGGTGTTTTAATTGCACGGGTGCCCACCCCGCGACTTTGCTGATATTAGAATGAGCAGGTGCCCACCCTGCTATCTGATTTCTTTGTGAAGAGGGAGCCTACCCCTCGTTGTGCCCCATATTGTTGCCGCAGCCCGGCCGTGGCCACCCAAGAAGTCAAGCGAATCGGCCTGTGACGGGGGCGGGTCCGCGGCAGGACCGGAAGCTGTGTGGTGTCGGCGCGGGTCTCCTGTGAGTGATAAGAGCCATAGGATGCGCAACCTGAGGGACAACAGGAGCCCACCCCGCCTCCCAAAGCAGGTCAGAGACGCCCCAGGTGCCAGGAGGGGACCTGGGTAAAGAGGAAGGTGGGGCTCCCATATGGAGTGAGCCCCGCAGGTGCCGCAGCCTGACTCGTGCGGAGGGGGGGGGGGCGTGAGGCACATTGCCGGTGCCTGCCCCCCTGACGCATCTGCAGGACAAGTGCAGCCGCAGCAGCGAGGCTCTCCAGAGTGAGAGAGCGCCCCGCACGCTGCGCGAATAAAGCGCCTGAGGCAGGAGAGAAGCTCCCGTGAGTGGTTGGGAGCCCCGGCGCATCGCAGATGGAGGAGTCTTTCCCCAGAGCGAGTCCCGGTGAGTGGGGGCTCTGGGGGGGTCAGTGCCAGTGCGAGGCACAGTATGGTGGTGGCATCTAGCGCGGCCCCGGATGGCAGTGGGCCGCTCCCACGCTATGGGGGCATGATTACTAGTTCAGAGCCTAGGGGGCTCCAACGGTTGGCCAATTGTTTTCCAGAGCCTAAGCGTGGCTCCAACGTCCGGGGCCATATTTGATAATTTAAGGAGCCAGTGGGCTCCAGGGGCACAGTTGATTTCAGAGCCGGAGGGCTCCAACGCTCCACAGTTTGGCCCTGCTATTCCAGAGCCAGATGGCTCCACTGTGAGACGCAATTCAGGAGAGAGTCCAGAGATGGCACAGAGGTGCCAGGCCTTCCCCACAGCTGCACAGCACTTAGTACCAGCTGCACCATTTAGGCCTCCCAGTTATTGTTCTCAGCTGCCCAGCAAGTACCATTTAGGTTTACGCAGATGGCACACCCCTGACTGGCACTGCCTTGGCAGCGGCCCTGACATTCTGAACACAGGGCATTTGAGCCCTTTTGGAGATGGCCAGTTGGCCAGGGGGACTGGTAGAGGTATAGGGCGCAAGGCCCTAATGTAATTGATGTGCTCATGCGATGTGGTGCTAGGAAATGTAATGCATTTAGTATGTTTTACGCACCATGTTAGATACCTCTTCATATCGTTTATAGGTATGAGGTTATTTTGCATTTCATGTGGTTATGCTAGTGAGATTATATTTCACTGTGTGAGGTACGCCCTTAATGTGAATTATACTTAGGAGGTAGGGTCTAATGTGTTTAGACTAGTGAGGAGATTGCATAATGTGTTTATGCTGGTGAGGTTGGCGCAGAATGTAATTCGCGCCTGATGTAACTAGGCATAATGTAGGTTATGCTACAGGTTGAGGTGGAGTACAGTGATTGCCAGTGGTTACTGGTTGTATGTTTATGATCTATTTACTTTTACCAATTTCTGCTAAGTGCTGATTCTGACAGTGGCCCACGTGGCCCTATCATGTGGAAATAACCCCTTGTGAATATTGCCTTTGCCAGTTGGCACAGTGTATGTTATGTGTTTACTATTCTAATGTGTTATGAGAATACAAAGGCTAATTTTATATAACCTTGTGTGGAGTTCCTTTTGTAGTGTTCCTGGGATGTTGTTGCTGTGTGCGTGCGCAAATGCTTTACACATTGCCTCCAGAATAAGCCTGACTGCTCATGCCAAGCTACCAAGGGGGTGAGCAGGGGTTATCTTTGGCGTGTAACTCCCTTGCCCAGACTAGATTGGTGGTTTCTGCCTGGCTTTGGCGCAAGCCTTAGCCAACCAGAAATCCCATTTCTAACAATCGCTAAAAGTGCATCGCCATATTTACAAGGATGCCCCAGACCTGTGAATCGATGATCAAAGTCGCGCTAATGCCCCTTTATCGCAGGATTTTAACTTCTGCTCTAAATCCGACTTAGCCGTCTGTAACATGGGAGGTGGATCTCAGGGCTAAGTCCACACCTGCCTATTATCAAGGTTTTTGTTGTCGCAGTCATTTTTCGCTGCTTTTCTCACGCTAATGCATGTTATCTAATGCTGGATTTCACATCGCCTGGGTTTAAAGCGCTAATAATACGTTGTTAACCTGGCGCTGAAATCCAGTGATAGATGGTGATAATGAAAATCGTGCTAGGCACGATTTGCAATAATTATCGCATGTGCTTGATAATGTGACCCATAGTCTTGCAAAACCCTAAAATGTGCAAATCGGCATAAATTGTAGGTATAAACCTATGCAAACGTTTGTTCCTGAGTTTAAAACACTTCATCCATCTCGGGCTCTATTGGCTTCCTAGAATCCAATTTAGAAAATGTATCAGATAATGTATGTGATGACTAGTATTTGTGTATGTTTGTGTTTGACTTATGTTGCACAAACCCAGCTCCAATCAAATGGCCACAGGAAACTATTGGCTTTTACACTAGGCAGAGCCGAAATGGTGATGTGAAATAGCATCAAGGGTAGGATTTTCTGGTTGCGTTGGGAAGGGTGGCCAGGAGGGCTTGCATAGAGGCTGTGAATGCTGTGGGAAAGCAGTTGCAAATTGGGGTGGGATTTAAATGGTTAGTTGTGGAGACTTTCAAAAGTAGTCAGGTCTTTAGATTGCTGCCTTGCAACAAGGTGTTAATTGAAGAGGTAGGTTTTATGTTCCTTTCAGAGGTCGAACACTACTAAAAGGGATGAAAAATGGCAGATCTGGATTGGGATAGGATTCCTGATCCTAGGGTGTCGACGTCCTGCTGTATCAGCGTGTCCTTCCTGCATTTTCTGATTTCAAGTCTGGGGATACTGCTGGTGCATGTGAAGAAAGTCTTACTCCTGCTCGCGAGGTGGGCAGATACCTAAAACTCCTTCAGAAGAGAACTATTTTCCCCTTGCAATGGAATGTTTTTACATCCTGCTAATGCAGAATAGGTTCCCCGGTCACTAGCCAAGGCATTGCAGCATTACCCCAGGCTCCTTGGTGCCGATGCCTGATTAAAATACAGATTTATTTTCTAATCTTTTCTTCATAACGCCACATCCTTCATTCTCTTTTTCTTCGGTCAATTGGTTGCTTTAGCATGGCATATCCACAAGCCACAGGTTACTTCATTTTATTGGCATGGAAAAATATTCTTGGCAACGTTGCTTAATTTACATTTTAACGTGTAAAAACAAAACTGTACTTCCTTGGTGTGCAGTCTCTTTGAAATTACACTTCTTGCTCGCCAAATGCTTCCAGTTCGTCATCCTCCTACTTTCACCTCCTGTTATTCGCTTCCCCTTCTGCCACCAAGTGATGCGCTTCCCGGATTCCGCATTGATGACTGCAGAGAAGGATCAGGGGGCGAGGAAATGTCTGCAGCGCTGCACTCATCCTCAGTCACACCGCCCTGCCCTTCACTGGCACAAGCAACAGAATGTCCGGTGCTATGAATGAGGCAATTGAGCATAAGGGAAACATGGGTGATTTGTACTTCTCATCGACTGAGGCTACTGGGTAGAAATCAATTCACTCCGACTCTCTCTCATAGGACTTCATGACAGCCGTATAGGTTTCAGAAATGATGCTTACAGCTTTGACGAAAATAGCTGCTCTGCATTCGAGTTTTGTGTCATCTGCTATAAATCACTGGGTGCACTTTAACGGGTGGCATTCCGAGGCACTAAAGATCTCAGCTTACTTATGCATTTCATTTCGAATCAATGACATGCAGAAGCTACATGTGCCAAAGCCTCTCGGTTTCTGCATGTCTGCGTTTGAAAACAAGAGCCATAATGGAGCGTCTGTCGGAGATGCAGCCTGCTATTGTAATATAGAGCACAAACAAGTAGCAATATCACGAATGCTGAGTGCACCCTATTCAAGGGGTCATGTCAGCACAATGCACGAGCTGTAGATTTATACTACCAACAACGTCTATCCTATATTTAAATTATTTAAAAGGCAAACAAATGAAGTAATTGGACGCATAGTCAACATTGTGCAATTAGGCAAATTCGTGTTTCTTCCCAAATAAAACGTGTTAAATTATCAGTTGCCTTTCAAATTCATCATCAACATGATTCCTCTGCCTGCTACGAAATGAGTAGGAGGGTATGTGGCTTTTCTATTAAGCTCATCAAGAATGTACTAATATGTTCTATTTTCTATGAGGGGTTGAGTATATAATAACAAATTAATCATGTAGTCTGTAATGTATAATAACTATTAAGATATATTAAGGTGTATCTAAACTACTGTAAATTGTTAGGTCTGGTTCAAGCTTTCTCTGCGCATGTTACGACTTTGCCGGTCCTCCTGTGGTGCGGCCACTGCCCGTCTGCTGGAGTACCGCCAGACCCGTGGTGTGCCTGCCCTCTTGATTAGGAGTTTAGTCCTGGTCAGGCAGGTGGGGTTGCAGCTGTCTCACGGAGGTGGGCTGTTAGGCTCATAGGAGAGCCTAGCATGCATCCCGCTGCCATGAGAGCATCTGCAGCACTTTCCTTCATGGTGTGGCTTGCATGCCATACCATGCAGGAAAAGGGGTGTAATTCTAAGGGGGTCACAATATGTGCCCTCCTGCATGTACCCCCAGGACCGACACAGAGGAGTTGCCTTTCCGCCACCCTTTTCATTGCTCACTGTCATGAAAAGGGTGGTGAGAGGGCCACTAAGAATATGCTTGGCAGTGCCGCTGCAGCTCCACCAGCGTTTTCCTCCTTCAGACCTCTGTGCAACTGCCGCGAGATCCTGGATCCCCGTACGCAGCTGTCCTGTGGCAGTTACACCGCCCCAATCATAATACTGCAGACGGACCCACAGTGTGTGGATGGTCATACCACCACCACAAATACCGCGGTCCTATTGATCGCTGTACTCTTACTAAGGCCCTCTGTCTCATTCAAGCCTATTATGTCTTTATGGAAAAAGACAAACACAAGGAGATGATGGACGAAGCACTAAAACTTTTCAGACACTCACCCCCAGTCTGGGTTGAATCCATCAGCGTACTTTAGCTCACTCCACCACCCAGGTCAGACCCAGCCATATGCAAATCAGTCTTGACCCTGTTCCTCATGGGAAAAATCCAGCCCAAACTGCCAAGCCACGTCCTTGCTGGACTAGAAACAAGCATCCCGGGATCGGTTTCGGGGTAACACCACTCATCATCCAAGCTAGCTTGAATCCAGTGACAAAGTGAGCAAGGGAACCATGTCTGGGCATACCGTGCCAACTTTAGGTGAACAAACCAAACAAAAGGAGATGATGGATGGAGCGCTGAAACTTCTCAGACACTCACCCACAGTCACTGATCTGGGTTGAATCCATCATAGTTCTGTAGCTCACTTTGCGACCCCATATGGAAATAGAAGCAGAGGAGCAAAAGGTCTACTCACTTCACCCATTGGTAATTGTGTCATTGGCATGTTTATCAACCCACATTTTCCAGCCATTATATGTTTTCAACGACACTTTGAGGATACCTGGAGTTTTCTATAATAAAAAAGCCATTTCATTGTGACGCACCCACATGAAGTCTCTCTAAGATTGATTCTTCCCACCTCCTTTCTGCCTGCCTTTATGTGGTAACAATTACTAAATTCACAAGAGATTCGACTTTGTGCAATCCTTGCCTGGGGAACCCCCACTTCCTCTGGACTACTGCAAAGCAGCATGCAGACATGGAGGGACAAGACGAGGAGGCGACCCACCCAGCACTATTTCAACGCTGCTGTGTTGTGCTGTTTGCTGGCAGTATCACATGGAGATTTGGGTCGGCATCTAGCAGTCAGTCTTGGCAGGGCTCAACAGGACCTGAGGACTTTCTATCTCAGAGGTCAAACATGCAGGGAGTCAGTAAAAGATTGCACTTACATGTTCATACTTGCCTGTTTACTTTGCACTCACTCTAGAAGTACAAACTTTATGGTGCATGTTATATATATGCGATAAGGTAACCCTGCCTTACATTATAAAGTTTGTGTATGTCACTGAGGAGTTCCTCTATAAGGTTATGGAACTCTTGGGTGAATTGCAATATCCTTATTATGTATTGACGGTGGTAAGTTATTCCTTATAATTCATGATCACACATCACCTTTCCCACTTAGCTCTTTCATATTAAAGAGTGTGCATGTTTACAAACCTGAAAAATAAAAATAGAATCTCTAGTGCAAATTTAAATTTATCAAAAAATTTGTTAGATTTTGATTGCAAAAAAATATTAGAATCACTTACTTTATTGTTTTTCTTATTTCATGGTGCAGTAGAAACATGCAAAAACATTCTAACTTTTCTATAATTATCTAAGGAGTGCAAAAAATAAACATGTTTCCTATAAATATATCCCTTCTGCTTGTCACTGTACAATTAGAAATATAATTCGGTGTAAAGCATAGCAATGTTTAATTTTCATTCTTTAAACAGCTGTATCATTTATGCTCCGTGACGTGACCTGTCTTTCACCTTGGCTGTTGGTTCTGCCAGCAGTCATTGTGATGTCAGAACTCAACTGTAATCATTTCTCACAGTTGAGTAGCTGACTCATCAGAAGTAAACTTTTATAAAGAAATTAGGGACATGTTTTTTACAGGGGTTGCAGAGTCCCATGTATTACATGCAAATACAATATTGAAAATATATTCTTTAATACATCTCATGCATTAAGTGCAAGTACTTTTGAATGCAAAAACAAATGCTGACATATAGGGTCAAAAGATGGACATATAGGGAAAAAAATTAGGAACATTTACTTTTCCTACTGATTTGCATTGGGTTTTCTAAAATGCACAAACTCGCAATCCTGAAACAACCAAAAATGTTCCATAGGCGAAAATAATAAGGGCCCAATTCCGATATGGGTTGGAAAGCTCTCCGACCGAGCGGGATTAGGAGTGTTTTCCGACCGAGACGGACTCCTGCAGTCCAACCGAGCGAGTACGATGCGGCCGCATGCTTCCTTACTCGGTTCGGTCGAACTCCCATAGAAGTCAATGGGAGCCGACCATACAACACATAAATGGGCTCCGATTGACTGAATGGGTACATCTCGCACAAAGGCACAGTGGGCACCCGTCGGTGCCATCCACACCGTACATGCCTGTGTTGAGGAGACCTTGGGTCTCCCCCTGTGTCTGAGTCATAAGGCTGCTGGTGACAGGGGGTCTGACGCGGACCCCCAAAGCCAACTTCTCGGATGTTTTGCGAGCCAGAAACTTTGGCTCGTACCGGCTCTCTGATGCGTGCATCGTACTGGCTCAGTCGTAAAGCGCATCCATTGCACGGCACGGTTTGCTTACGGACAAGACCTACGGAGCGGTTCGGACCCAGAAATAATTCGGTCAGTGAATTTTGCGTTGCTCGCATTGTACTTGCTCGCTCGTACAGCTGTACAAGTCGGGTGGAAAACATGCGCACGGCTCGTACTTTTTCTGGCCAGATCGTGTTCGGTGCCCTACCGAGCGAGACCAGAATTGGGCCCTAAGTAGTTGAGCAGCAAATAAGTGTGGCTGGTGTATTCTGCCAGAGTAGATGGTGCAGACCACTGATAAATTAATTAACATGAAAGTGACATACGGTGACAGTACAGTTAGCGATTCTGATAAGCAAAAGTTTGTTTCCCAGGATTCTCAGATCGAGGCAGTATCACATGACACAGCTTGCACAAAGCTTCCAAATTTCCTGTCAGCTGATCTAAACTCAGGCTGTCCTGATTTTCTCATTGGACATACTTGAACAAGGAAGAGCTTAGACTGGTAGGGTTTTACCTGAGCTCACCTCCAACTTCCCTGCAAAGTTATCAGTTAATTTAGAGTGCGCGCAATGAAAACCTCCTTTCTATGGTCCCGTTGGTGATTTCTTTTAACCCTCGCATTCCGTGGCTGTAACTTTCACTACTTAAGCAATGCTGTGCAGAACATTATGTTTCAGTTAGATTTTAGGTTGTTCTTTCATCTGGCAGGAAAGGAGACAGCCATTTCATAGAGGAAGTTTGCAACTGGGCTAAGCAAAAAACATAGCAAAGATTCTCCAGAAAGCAAGAAGTTCTTCAACATCATAATCCTGGGGTTTGGCTTCATTTTTATGTTTACTGCCTTCCAAACATGCAGGAACATTGCTGTAAGCTTTACTCTGGACCGTCCTTCTGTGCCTTCCTACCACTCGAGCATCAAGAAAAACAAAACAGTTGTTGTTAGAATTCCTCCTGTTTAAGAGATCTCAAGTTGTCACATGTCTGGTGCAATGTTCAAAATGCATTAAACAAAGTGTGGGAACTATGATATGCATGCAAATGAGGGCAGAGTGAATGAGTGTGGGGGCGGGGTCAAAGGCGTGGCAAAACAATATATATTCTGTAACTTTTTTCGGTTTTCACCTTCTGGTAACTACATATAAAATAACGCAGATCTTCAATGAAAAATACATGCAAGTTAAGTTAATCAGTGCGACATGCACTATTGTACATAATGAAACTCTATTAGTTAATCCACTGCAGAGGTCTGTGTCTGTAACCAGAGAGTCACAGAATCGAACCCGAGTTGGTGCATTTGGTTATAACTGTTCTTGAAAAGCACATACTTCACAGCTCACCTAGTATCACTTGCAATACCACTCAAATGGAATAAATCTGTGTTATCAGAAAGCTTCAAGTGATACCATCAATTAAGTCAATACTGGCTTCAAAGCCTCTTTACAATTGCAGATTTACCAAAATGCGCACATTTACATTTCTTTCTGGTAAGCAAGCACTCTGACATGAAGGCGTGTTTCTTGTTAACCTATCTGCCCCTCACCCATTTTCACAGTACATAATACTCCCTGTACTGCGATAAAGCATTTCAACTGGCGGATTTAACCATCCCAGAACTGCTGCTTTTTCATTAAAAATAGGGGAACAGTTTTTCTTAAAGTATGGGTATGTCATGCCCCACAGATCCCGACCACTATGTCCACTGGTCAGGTGTGAACAACTTATCGATTAACAAAAGTGCAAGCTGTGAGTTCACAAAAGCTCTTTGGGTCGAGTTTACTAGACAGTTCAAGTTGTCAGCTTCTGAAAAATCTAATGTGGGCTTCCCAAAAACGTATAATGGCTAGAGCCAACTGATTACTTGCCTTAGTTGACTTCATTGTCATTCTCATTTGCTTGTTTCTGACTGGATTGTTTTCCGGTTGCATCTTGAGATTGCCCATCTCCTGAGGTGTAGCTTCTTTACCATCTTCTTGACTGTCTAACTTGTGTCCTTCCACTGCTCACCTTTAGGGAACTATGGTTTTGTTTTTTGTTAAGCATTCCATCAAAGTGCATGTGTCTTCAACATTTCTCCCTCTGGTGTTTCTCCCACCCGTGGCACCTAAATCACCTGTCCTTTTTGCTAAGGCTTTGTCTTTCAACTGGTTGCTTCCTCCTATGTACTACAGACCTGCCGACTCAAATGGTGCTATCACGTGCCTAACAATTTTGGCTTACGGTGGCAGTGAAGACAGCTGGAAACCACTGAACAAAGTGACTTTCCATCCTGTCCTTGGAAGCTGCATGCATTTAATGCCCATTAAGGGGCATAAAATCACCCCAAGACAGTGGTGACTGTATCAGCGAACCCCCCTTTTTAGGTTTTACATCCACCATGGTTGGACTTTGTTTGTGAAATCTACTGTATTCAACATAAATCTTAAAAGAGGCTGACATGGGGACCCTTAGCCTTTCATTGGCTCCTGTGCTTGACACTTACTTTTCCTTCATTTCTATTGGCTGTAGCATGCTATTTCCTGCTGTTCCTCTGAGTGTTTCTCTTATCAGTCTCCCATTGGCCAAGAACTATGTTCATCTGCTTTGGTGAAACATCTTTTAAGCATCTCTGCCTACAGTCACTACACGAGCTACACCCTTACTTTAAAGTTACAATGCTGCCGGGGTGCCATGGGCTCAGCACGCGGAGAACTCTTGATCCCAGTTCTGCCTGCTGGGAAGCCAAGCTCCGATGGCAAAGGCACTCACCAGTTGCCCGGTGGCAATGCGCACTCACCAGTCCCTCCTAGGGTTGAAGCAGGCACCCACTCTAGTTTTTATTTTTTTTCCCTATCATTGTTTGTTTTGAATCTGTTTGCCTACTGAAAAAATGAGCTTTTCTCGTTTCTTTTGTTTGAAATCAGAAAAATAAGCAAATATAATTGAGCTCTAAAAATAAAATGTGCAAGACCTGCTGCAGGCACCTCTGGGTGGTTTTCATCACACATGTTGGCAAACACTGTGGCTGATTGCATAAGGAGCGCTATGAAGAGGCAATTGCTGCTTCGCTTGTCAACTTGAAAGGCCAGCACTCGTTTCCCTTCCTCTGCGTCCAGTTTCATCACACTGCGCAACAGCACTCATCAGTCCCCCGGGGCAAAGCGCCCTCACCAATCCCCCCCCACACCCCCGGGTCAAAGCAGGGACCAACTCTAGTGCTATTTTACATTTGCTGACGGTTATTGAAAAGGAAATGTGTTTTGCCAGCAATTACTTTCAATAACTCAGAGCAGCTCCACTGTTATGTGCCATGAGGAAATGGGTGTCAAATACATTGAGGATTCTCTAAAGGTAGCCCCCATTTTGCTTTGGATATCTGTAGGGTTGAAGGAGAGTGCATCTCTTAACAATGAGGTTATTAATGACTGCTTAAAATGCAATTGATCGTCCGACATTCCATTACTTAATCATGTAAAACAGTTGTGTCATTTGATTGGCAGACTTGAGCATTTTGGTAGCCCCTCTAACATCTGTAAGAAGGACATACTTTGGGCCAAGAACACCTTTTAAACCATGAGACAAACTACCAGTGATGCATCCAAACACCGAGACTTATCTTCTGTGCAATACTTGCGGGCTTTACTGTTTAGATTTATATCAGGCACTATTCACACTATGGGGTCCATTCGGATGTCAGGCAGTGGCAATGCATTTTTCCACCCCGCGAGCAGCGGTACTCACGTCCACCATGTTAGCATGGCCAAACATAGACCACTGCTATCAAAGTGCGCCCTTGCGCCCACCACCACAGCAGTGGGAGCCAATGGAGTCACACCTCCGTGCGGAATGACGTCCGTCGCGCTCCACAAATTAGAATGCCCCAAACAAGCAGATGCACCGCAGCGGAGGCACCGCACAATCAGAGATGGGGGAAGCTCAACAGCGGATCGTGAAACCAGAGTCCTGGCCCACACAACCCGGTCACGACCACCATGGAGCTAGCTCTACATGCCTTTTCGGTGCTGTACCTGATACGTCACCAGCAACTCATGAACAGCCACAGACGCCGCCGCAGGTACGCAATTACACAAACATAACACTCAACACATGGGCTGACACAGGTTCCAAATCCACATCAGACACCCTGATGGGGACAGGAACACATCCACAAGGGCACCCACACATGACCCACCTGCCACCAAGTCACCCCTCTGCGTCCTGGACACACATTTCCGCGACCATGCAGCAATGTCCCGGTTACATCACCGCTGCGGTGAACACAAGGGAATACATGCTCAAAATGCAGAAGGCAGGGCCATCCAAAGGCATGGGCAGGGCCCAAACACCAAAGGGCCACACCTTCTCCTACTACACATTGGCACACCCCACGAAGGCACATTCCATGTGCCCCTCCTGTGCACCACCAAGCACAACAACAAGCCAGGTCAAACCACACCCTGCCCCACAAGACAAACAACTAGGGAGACAGCCACAGCAGGAGTGGCTAGACACAGGAATACACAACACACAGCACAGCATCACAGGGCCAGGGAGACACATACACCACAACACCACCACACTCAGGGTAACAAAAATGAGTACAAGCACCAAATGAACACATACAAGGAACAAACATACAAATGGACACACAGCCTGCATAGTCACTCATACATACCACAGACTGACACACAGACACATACACACCCCAAATGCCAACAGCAATGGAGAACACAAATAGGAAAGCCAAAGTAGGATGCACACAAATGGAAGGCCATGGAAACACATAACAAGGATGTGTACATCACATGCAAGACAAAGAAAACAGAACACCCCCTCAGACCATAAAACCACACATGGCCGGTACAGTCAGTAATGTCAAACCACAGACATCATAGTCTAACAACACAGTGGGACAGCAAGGCAAACCATGTATAGGCATAAGGTAGTAAGGAAGTCCCTGAAGTCAAACTGTGAAAAGCCACACATGCATACAACTAATTCACAGGAGTACACCAGAAGCACAACACACAGGGCCCATTGACACGTCCCATGACTGCCAAACACCAGGAGGAATGTACACACATACCCCACCTGTTGGACTTGGCCCTTTCCGCAGGGTCATCCCTGAACTTTTTGCCTTTCTCCAATATTCTCTCTGACCTGTTTTTGTTGGTTTAATGACTCTGGGCACTTTACCACTGCTGACCAGTGCTAAAGTGCATATGCTCTCCCTATGTGTAAATTGCTATTTGATTGGATTCCATGATTACTTATTTGGTTTACTGTCAGACCCCAGTAAAGTGCACCAGGAGTGGCAGGGCTTGTAAATACAGATGCTGCTGGTGGGCTTGCAGCACTGGTTGTGCCACCCACAGAAGCGGCCTGGTAAAATGTGTCTAAGGTCTGCCATTGCAGAACCTGGGTGCAGTCTGGTACTGTCATGCTGGCTGAGCAAGTGCACCCACTTACCAGCCCCTAAACCTTCACTTTACTTCATGTGAGTCACCCCTAAGGTCGGCCCAAAAGCAGGGTGCATTGTAAGCATTGTAGAGCTTGGACGCCTCAGGGCAGCAATTCGCGCTCTAAAAATCCACTTTCATTTCATTTCATAAGTTAGGACAAGCCCTGATGTGTGTGGCATGTCCTAATAGTGAATTAGAGCTGTTTTCGTTTTTCACTATTGTAAGGCTACCTGTTCTCATAGGTCAGAATGAGCTGCTGGAATTATTACACTCTATAATCCCAGCAGGCTCAGGGAACATGGTAGAAAGTCAAGTTTAGTATGCCTGAACCCAGAGTAATAAAATACTTCTTTTAGTAAGGTTTATTTTAATATCCTGTGTTTGCAAATGCTACTATTAGAAAGTTAGCATTTGCTGGCCTGACCATTTCAGCCCGCCTCTGCTAGGGTGTTTATCTGATGTCTGGTTTCTGTGAGTGACAGGGCTGGGGATTTCCAGGGGACAGTCTGGGCTGCCAGGTGGTGAATAGAGGGATTACCCCCAGGATAGGTGGGAAGAATGCCCCTTGACTCTGAATAGGGCTGTGCTCTGCCACCACAATGCTGGCTCCACCTCCTGCGGAGCATCTGAAGTCCCTGCCCTGCACCTTGAAAGAAGAAGGCAGCTTCCTGTCAACAAAGTGCTCCAAAACTGGGTTGAACCAGTCTCAGGTCCCCTGGCCTGTAAAGACAAAAGAAACTGTGTATAAAAGTAGGAGCCCTGCTCCTAAACATTAGATCCTGTTCATGCCAAGAAGAAACTCTGCCCAAAGAAGAGGACCTGGGAAAACTACATGGAGGACTACTGTCTCTAATCCTGAGAGACTGACCTGTGGTGGCTGCCTTGCTGCAAGAAGGAGAGAAGATAAAGACTGAGAAAGACGTTTATTTCACTTGTGCATTTCTATGAACAATCTCCCAGGGCTTGCGTGTGAGCCTGCCCCCTGAACTGAGCCCCAGGACCATTGGGCTCTAAACCCCCCTGAAGAGAAAGCCGCCGAGTGTACTGCCTTTCCCCCCGCAGCACTGACAAAGAGGAAAGCTAGGTGCGCTGTGAAAACGTATCATATTTACAACAAGGGGTGGTGAGGGACAGAGTCTCTGAATTAAGCAGAATACTCTCACCCAGTCAAGAGATCAGGGCTAGATCCAACCCCGTTTTTTAGCTCACTGCACCATCCCAGTTTCAGAACCTGGCTGTATGCAAATTAGTCTGTTCCTGTCCCAGTGCATGATGGGAACAGGGCAAACCAAACTACAAAAGCCAATTCTTACACTGGGAAGGAAACAAGCTTCCGGGGACCAGTTTCTGGCATTACAGCCGTCTTCGGCCTGGCTTGCTTGAATCCTGAGGGTGCAATGAGCAAGGGACTCATGTCTGAGTATACCCTTCCATGCTTAGGGTGGACAAAAATATTTACAACAAGGGGTGGTGAGGGACAGAGTCTCTGAATTAAGCAGAATACTCTCACCCAGTCAAGAGATCAGGGCTAGATCCAACACCGTTTTTTAGCTCACTGCACCATCCCAGTTTCAGAACCTGGCTGTATGCAAATTAGTCTGTTCCTGTCCCAGTGCATGATGGGAACAGGGCAAACCAAACTACAAAAGCCAATTCTTACACTGGAAAGGAAACAAGCTTCCGGGGACCGGTTTCTGGCATTACAGCCGTCTTCGGCCCGGCTTGCTTGAATCCTGATGGTGCAATGAGCAAGGGACTCATGTCTGAGTATACCCTTCCACGCTTAGGGTGAACAAAAATATTTACAACAAGGGGTGGTGAGGGACAGAGTCTCTGAATTAAGCAGAATACTCTCACCCAGTCAAGAGATCAGGGCTAGATCCAACACCGTTTTTTAGCTCACTGCACCATCCCAGTTTCAGAACCTGGCTGTATGCAAATTAGTCTGTTCCTGTCCCAGTGCATGATGGGAACAGGGCAAACCAAACTACAAAAGCCAATTCTTACTCTGGGAAGGAAACAAGCTTCCGGGGACCGGTTTCTGGCATTACAGCCGTCTTCGGCCCGGCTTGCTTGAATCCTGATGGTGCAATGAGCAAGGGACTCATGTCTGAGTATACCCTTCCACGCTTAGGGTGGACAAAAATATTTACAACAAGGGGTGGTGAGGGACAGAGTCTCTGAATTAAGCAGAATACTCTCACCCAGTCAAGAGATCAGGGCTAGATCCAACACCGTTTTTTAGCTCACTGCACCATCCCAGTTTCAGAACCTGGCTGTATGCAAATTAGTCTGTTCCTGTCCCAGTGCATGATGGGAACAGGGCAAACCAAACTACAAAAGCCAATTCTTACACTGGGAAGGAAACAAGCTTCCGGGGACCGGTTTCTGGCATTACAGCCGTCTTCGGCCCGGCTTGTTTGAATCCTGATGGTGCAATGAGCAAGGGACTCATGTCTGAGTATACCCTTCCACGCTTAGGGTGGACAAAAATATTTACAACAAGGGGTGGTGAGGGACAGAGTCTCTGAATTAAGCAGAATACTCTCACCCAGTCAAGAGATCAGGGCTAGATCCAACACCGTTTTTTAGCTCACTGCACCATCCCAGTTTCAGAACCTGGCTGTATGCAAATTAGTCTGTTCCTGTCCCAGTGCATGATGGGAACAGGGCAAACCAAACTACAAAAGCCAATTCTTACACTGGGAAGGAAACAAGCTTCCGGGGACCGGTTTCTGGCATTACAGCCGTCTTCAGCCCGGCTTGCTTGAATCCTGAGGGTGCAATGAGCAAGGGACTCATGTCTGAGTATACCCTTCCACGCTTAGGGTGGACAAAAATATTTACAACAAGGGGTGGTGAGGGACAGAGTCTCTGAATTAAGCAGAATACTCTCACCCAGTCAAGAGATCAGGGCTAGATCCAACACCGTTTTTTAGCTCACTGCACCATCCCAGTTTCAGAACCTGGCTGTATGCAAATTAGTCTGTTCCTGTCCCAGTGCATGATGGGAACAGGGCAAACCAAACTAAAAAGCCAATTCTTACACTTGGAAGGAAACAAGCTTCCGGGGACCGGTTTCTGGCATTACAGCCGTCTTCGGCCCGGCTTGCTTGAATCCTGATGGTGCAATGAGCAAGGGACTCATGTCTGAGTATACCCTTCCACGCTTAGGGTGGACAAAAATGTTTACAACAAGGGGTGGTGAGGGACAGAGTCTCTGAATTAAGCAGAATACTCTCACCCAGTCAAGAGATCAGGGCTAGATCCAGCACCGTTTTTTAGCTCACTGCACCATCCCAGTTTCAGAACCTGGCTGTATGCAAATTAGTCTGTTCCTGTCCCAGTGCATGATGGGAACAGGGCAAACCAAACTACAAAAGCCAATTCTTACACTGGGAAGGAAACAAGCTTCCGGGGACCGGTTTCTGGCATTACAGCCGTCTTCGGCCCGGCTTGCTTGAATCCTGATGGTGCAATGAGCAAGGGACTCATGTCTGAGTATACCCTTCCACGCTTAGGGTGGACAAAAATATTTACAACAAGGGGTGGTGAGGGACAGAGTCTCTGAATTAAGCAGAATACTCTCACCCAGTCAAGAGATCAGGGCTAGATCCAACACCGTTTTTTAGCTCACTGCACCATCCCAGTTTCAGAACCTGGCTGTATGCAAATTAGTCTGTTCCTGTCCCAGTGCATGATGGGAACAGGGCAAACCAAACTACAAAAGCCAATTCTTACACTGGGAAGGAAACAAGCTTCCGGGGACCGGTTTCTGGCATTACAGCCGTCTTCAGCCCGGCTTGCTTGAATCCTGAGGGTGCAATGAGCAAGGGACTCATGTCTGAGTATACACTTCCACGCTTGGGGTGGACAAAAATGTTTACAACAAGGGGTGGTGAGGGACAGAGTCTCTGAATTAAGCAGAATACTCTCACCCAGTCAAGAGATCAGGGCTAGATCCAGCACCGTTTTTTAGCTCACTGCACCATCCCAGTTGTTTCAGAACCTGGCTGTATGCAAATTAGTCTGTTCCTGTCCCAGTGCATGATGGGAACAGGGCAAACCAAACTACAAAAGCCAATTATTACACTGGGAAGGAAACAAGCTTCCGGGGACCGGTTTCTGGCATTACAGCCGTCTTCGGCCCGGCTTGCTTGAATCCTGATGGTGCAATGAGCAAGGGACTCATGTCTGAGTATACCCTTCCACGCTTAGGGTGGACAAAAATATTTACAACAAGGGGTGGTGAGGGACAGAGTCTCGGAATTAAGCAGAATACTCTCACCCAGTCAAGAGATCAGGGCTAGATCCAACACCGTTTTTTAGCTCACTGCACCATCCCAGTTTCAGAACCTGGCTGTATGCAAATTAGTCTGTTCCTGTCCCAGTGCATGATGGCAACAGGGCAAACCAAACTACAAAAGCCAATTCTTACACTGGGAAGGAAACAAGCTTCCGGGGACCGTTTTCTGGCATTACAGCCGTCTTCGGCCCGGCTTGCTTGAATCCTGATGGTGCAATGAGCAAGGGACTCATGTCTGAGTATACCCTTCCACGCTTAGGGTGGACAAAAATATTTACAACAAGGGGTGGTGAGGGACAGAGTCTCTGAATTAAGCAGAATACTCTCACCCAGTCAAGAGATCAGGGCTAGATCCAACACCGTTTTTTAGCTCACTGCACCATCCCAGTTTCAGAACCTGGCTGTATGCAAATTAGTCTGTTCCTGTCCCAGTGCATGATGGGAACAGGGCAAACCAAACTACAAAAGCCAATTCTTACACTGGAAAGGAAACAAGCTTCCGGGGACCGGTTTCTGGCATTACAGCCGTCTTCGGCCCGGCTTGCCTGAATCCTGATGGTGCAATGAGCAAGGGACTCATGTCTGAGTATACCCTTCCACGCTTAGGGTGAACAAAAATATTTACAACAAGGGGTGGTGAGGGACAGAGTCTCTGAATTAAGCAGAATACTCTCACCCAGTCAAGAGATCAGGGCTAGATCCAACACCGTTTTTTAGCTCACTGCACCATCCCAGTTTCAGAACCTGGCTGTATGCAAATTAGTCTGTTCCTGTCCCAGTGCATGATGGGAACAGGGCAAACCAAACTACAAAAGCCAATTCTTACACTGGGAAGGAAACAAGCTTCCGGGGACAGGTTTCTGGCATTACAGCCGTCTTCGGCCCGGCTTGCTTGAATCCTGATGGTGCAATGAGCAAGGGACTCATGTCTGAGTATACCCTTCCACGCTTAGGGTGGACAAAAATATTTACAACAAGGGGTGGTGAGGGACAGAGTCTCTGAATTAAGCAGAATACTCTCACCCAGTCAAGAGATCAGGGCTAGATCCAACACCGTTTTTTAGCTCACTGCACCATCCCAGTTTCAGAACCTGGCTGTATGCAAATTAGTCTGTTCCTGTCCCAGTGCATGATGGGAACAGGGCAAACCAAACTACAAAAGCCAATTCTTACACTGGGAAGGAAACAAGCTTCCGGGGACCGGTTTCTGGCATTACAGCCGTCTTCGGCCCGGCTTGCTTGAATCCTGATGGTGCAATGAGCAAGGGACTCATGTCTGAGTATACCCTTCCACGCTTAGGGTGGACAAAAATATTTACAACAAGGGGTGGTGAGGAACAGAGTCTCTGAATTAAGCAGAATACTCTCACCCAGTCAAGAGATCAGGGCTAGATCCAACACCGTTTTTTAGCTCACTGCACCATCCCAGTTTCAGAACCTGGCTGTATGCAAATTAGTCTGTTCCTGTCCCAGTGCATGATGGGAACAGGGCAAACCAAACTACAAAAGCCAATTCTTACACTGGAAAGGAAACAAGCTTCCGGGGACCGGTTTCTGGCATTACAGCCGTCTTCGGCCCGGCTTGCCTGAATCCTGATGGTGCAATGAGCAAGGGACTCATGTCTGAGTATACCCTTCCACGCTTAGGGTGAACAAAAATATTTACAACAAGGGGTGGTGAGGGACAGAGTCTCTGAATTAAGCAGAATACTCTCACCCAGTCAAGAGATCAGGGCTAGATCCAACACCGTTTTTTAGCTCACTGCACCATCCCAGTTTCAGAACCTGGCTGTATGCAAATTAGTCTGTTCCTGTCCCAGTGCATGATGGGAACAGGGCAAACCAAACTACAAAAGCCAATTCTTACACTGGGAAGGAAACAAGCTTCCGGGGACAGGTTTCTGGCATTACAGCCGTCTTCGGCCCGGCTTGCTTGAATCCTGATGGTGCAATGAGCAAGGGACTCATGTCTGAGTATACCCTTCCACGCTTAGGGTGGACAAAAATATTTACAACAAGGGGTGGTGAGGGACAGAGTCTCTGAATTAAGCAGAATACTCTCACCCAGTCAAGAGATCAGGGCTAGATCCAACACCGTTTTTTAGCTCACTGCACCATCCCAGTTTCAGAACCTGGCTGTATGCAAATTAGTCTGTTCCTGTCCCAGTGCATGATGGGAACAGGGCAAACCAAACTACAAAAGCCAATTCTTACACTGGGAAGGAAACAAGCTTCCGGGGACCGGTTTCTGGCATTACAGCCGTCTTCGGCCCGGCTTGCTTGAATCCTGATGGTGCAATGAGCAAGGGACTCATGTCTGAGTATACCCTTCCACGCTTAGGGTGGACAAAAATATTTACAACAAGGGGTGGTGAGGGACAGAGTCTCTGAATTAAGCAGAATACTCTCACCCAGTCAAGAGATCAGGGCTAGATCCAACACCGTTTTTTAGCTCACTGCACCATCCCAGTTTCAGAACCTGGCTGTATGCAAATTAGTCTGTTCCTGTCCCAGTGCATGATGGGAACAGGGCAAACCAAACTACAAAAGCCAATTCTTACTCTGGGAAGGAAACAAGCTTCCGGGGACCGGTTTCTGGCATTACAGCCGTCTTCGGCCCGGCTTGCTTGAATCCTGATGGTGCAATGAGCAAGGGACTCATGTCTGAGTATACCCTTCCACGCTTAGGGTGGACAAAAATATTTACAACAAGGGGTGGTGAGGGACAGAGTCTCTGAATTAAGCAGAATACTCTCACCCAGTCAAGAGATCAGGGCTAGATCCAACACCGTTTTTTAGCTCACTGCACCATCCCAGTTTCAGAACCTGGCTGTATGCAAATTAGTCTGTTCCTGTCCCAGTGCATGATGGGAACAGGGCAAACCAAACTACAAAAGCCAATTCTTACACTGGGAAGGAAACAAGCTTCCGGGGACCGGTTTCTGGCATTACAGCCGTCTTCGGCCCAGGTTGTTTGAATCCTGATGGTGCAATGAGCAAGGGACTCATGTCTGAGTATACCCTTCCACGCTTAGGGTGGACAAAAATATTTACAACAAGGGGTGGTGAGGGACAGAGTCTCTGAATTAAGCAGAATACTCTCACCCAGTCAAGAGATCAGGGCTAGATCCAACACCGTTTTTTAGCTCACTGCACCATCCCAGTTTCAGAACCTGGCTGTATGCAAATTAGTCTGTTCCTGTCCCAGTGCATGATGGGAACAGGGCAAACCAAACTACAAAAGCTAATTCTTACACTGGGAAGGAAACAAGCTTCCGGGGACCGGTTTCTGGCATTACAGCCGTCTTCAGCCCGGCTTGCTTGAATCCTGAGGGTGCAATGAGCAAGGGACTCATGTCTGAGTATACCCTTCCACGCTTAGGGTGGACAAAAATATTTACAACAAGGGGTGGTGAGGGACAGAGTCTCTGAATTAAGCAGAATACTCTCACCCAGTCAAGAGATCAGGGCTAGATCCAACACCGTTTTTTAGCTCACTGCACCATCCCAGTTTCAGAATCTGGCTGTATGCAAATTAGTCTGTTCCTGTCCCAGTGCATGATGGGAACAGGGCAAACCAAACTACAAAAGCCAATTCTTACACTTGGAAGGAAACAAGCTTCCGGGGACCGTTTTCTGGCATTACAGCCGTCTTCGGCCCGGCTTGCTTGAATCCTGATGGTGCAATGAGCAAGGGACTCATGTCTGAGTATACCCTTCCACGCTTAGGGTGGACAAAAATATTTACAACAAGGGGTGGTGAGGGACAGAGTCTCTGAATTAAGCAGAATACTCTCACCCAGTCAAGAGATCAGGGCTAGATCCAGCACCGTTTTTTAGCTCACTGCACCATCCCAGTTTCAGAACCTGGCTGTATGCAAATTAGTCTGTTCCTGTCCCAGTGCATGATGGGAACAGGGCAAACCAAACTACAAAAGCCAATTCTTACACTGGGAAGGAAACAAGCTTCCGGGGACCGGTTTCTGGCATTACAGCCGTCTTCGGCCCGGCTTGCTTGAATCCTGATGGTGCAATGAGCAAGGGACTCATGTCTGAGTATACCCTTCCACGCTTAGGGTGGACAAAAATATTTACAACAAGGGGTGGTGAGGGACAGAGTCTCTGAATTAAGCAGAATACTCTCACCCAGTCAAGAGATCAGGGCTAGATCCAACACCGTTTTTTAGCTCACTGCACCATCCCAGTTTCAGAACCTGGCTGTATGCAAATTAGTCTGTTCCTGTCCCAGTGCATGATGGGAACAGGGCAAACCAAACTACAAAAGCCAATTCTTACACTGGGAAGGAAACAAGCTTCCGGGGACCGGTTTCTGGCATTACAGCCGTCTTCGGCCCGGCTTGCTTGAATCCTGATGGTGCAATGAGCAAGGGACTCATGTCTGAGTATACCCTTCCACGCTTAGGGTGGACAAAAATATTTACAACAAGGGGTGGTGAGGGACAGAGTCTCTGAATTAAGCAGAATACTCTCACCCAGTCAAGAGATCAGGGCTAGATCCAACACCGTTTTTTAGCTCACTGCACCATCCCAGTTTCAGAACCTGGCTGTATGCAAATTAGTCTGTTCCTGTCCCAGTGCATGATGGGAACAGGGCAAACCAAACTACAAAAGCCAATTCTTACACTGGGAAGGAAACAAGCTTCCGGGGACCGGTTTCTGGCATTACAGCCGTCTTCGGCCCGGCTTGCTTGAATCCTGATGGTGCAATGAGCAAGGGACTCATGTCTGAGTATACCCTTCCACGCTTAGGGTGGACAAAAATATTTACAACAAGGGGTGGTGAGGGACAGAGTCTCTGAATTAAGCAGAATACTCTCACCCAGTCAAGAGATCAGGGCTAGATCCAACACCGTTTTTTAGCTCACTGCACCATCCCAGTTTCAGAACCTGGCTGTATGCAAATTAGTCTGTTCCTGTCCCAGTGCATGATGGGAACAGGGCAAACCAAACTACAAAAGCCAATTCTTACACTGGGAAGGAAACAAGCTTCCGGGGACCGGTTTCTGGCATTACAGCCGTCTTCGGCCCGGCTTGCTTGAATCCTGATGGTGCAATGAGCAAGGGACTCATGTCTGAGTATACCCTTCCACGCTTAGGGTGGACAAAAATATTTACAACAAGGGGTGGTGAGGGACAGAGTCTCTGAATTAAGCAGAATACTCTCACCCAGTCAAGAGATCAGGGCTAGATCCAACACCGTTTTTTAGCTCACTGCACCATCCCAGTTTCAGAACCTGGCTGTATGCAAATTAGTCTGTTCCTGTCCCAGTGCATGATGGGAACAGGGCAAACCAAACTACAAAAGCCAATTCTTACACTGGGAAGGAAACAAGCTTCCGGGGACCGGTTTCTGGCATTACAGCCGTCTTCGGCCCGGCTTGCTTGAATCCTGATGGTGCAATGAGCAAGGGACTCATGTCTGAGTATACCCTTCCACGCTTAGGGTGGACAAAAATATTTACAACAAGGGGTGGTGAGGGACAGAGTCTCTGAATTAAGCAGAATACTCTCACCCAGTCAAGAGATCAGGGCTAGATCCAACACCATTTTTTAGCTCACTGCACCATCCCAGTTTCAGAACCTGGCTGTATGCAAATTAGTCTGTTCCTGTCCCAGTGCATGATGGGAACAGGGCAAACCAAACTACAAAAGCCAATTCTTACACTGGGAAGGAAACAAGCTTCCGGGGACCGGTTTCTGGCATTACAGCCGTCTTCGGCCCGGCTTGCTTGAATCCTGATGGTGCAATGAGCAAGGGACTCATGTCTGAGTATACCCTTCCACGCTTAGGGTGGACAAAAATATTTACAACAAGGGGTGGTGAGGGACAGAGTCTCTGAATTAAGCAGAATACTCTCACCCAGTCAAGAGATCAGGGCTAGATCCAACACCGTTTTTTAGCTCACTGCACCATCCCAGTTTCAGAACCTGGCTGTATGCAAATTAGTCTGTTCCTGTCCCAGTGCATGATGGGAACAGGGCAAACCAAACCAAACAGGGCAAAACAAACTGATCTAGCCCTGATCTCTTGACTGGGTGAGAGTATTCTGCTTAATTCAGAGACTCTGTCCATCACCACCCCTTGTTGTAAATGTGAAAACGTATCAGGCACTCTTAAAGTACTCAAGCACCTTCATCCTGCCGAACAACGCGACTTCTGCCTGCCGAGCCGCAGCTCGCACTGTAAGGACCAGCCCCACCTGGCCCGAGCACCGTGACTGCTGTGACATCGAGCCGTAGCTCACAACGTAAGAAGGGACCCGTCCGGTCAAAGCGCCACAGCTATCTGCCCCAGAGTGGTGGCCGCACAGCAAAGACCGACATCGCCTAGAGTTCGCTTCCCGCTACGCCATGTCCTGTTTGAAAAGCGCACCGCTGCTGTATGTGAACCCATAACCCAACAGAAACACTCACAGATCCACAACAAAAACAGACATGCCCTGTGCAGCCAAACTGTGGAAAGGCAAAGGGAGCACAGGCACAACAGGAGCGCACAACCTCATCACTCAGGAACAATGCACGGAGAACATACCACAACACACACAACAAATGCACTATCACAGAACAACACAGCCACATCAAACAAACAACAGATGCACAGGCAAAAAAATCACAGAACAAACACAGCGGGACATCAGGGAATGCACACCAGGCAATGACAAGGCAACATACACACAGCACTGCACACACAACAATCATTGTGTGCACAGCAAGCATACCAGCCTCACACATACATGAGTGACACAACATCAACCCACACAACATACTCAGGAAGTGAAGCAATACCACAACCAACACACATACATCAAACACAAGAACAACAGATGCACAAGTCTGGGATACAAAGGTGGAAACAACTTGACATGAGGACTACAGCTCACATAGTTGAACAGCAGATGAGCAGCCATGACTGACAAACAGCACAAGAACATCACAAATAAACAATTGGGGCAATATCCTCAGTGGCACATTGCTCCTGGCGAAAGAACTGCATCACAGAGCACAGTGTCACAAATGAAGTGATGAGGAGGCACACACACATGTAAACCAAAATAACTTTATTCAGTAAGGACACTGACAAAACAGACCACAGGAGTAACTGTCTTTATTCACATATTGCACAGATGGCACCAACAGTAGAGAAGAGCAAGGCACAAAATGCAGAGCATATCCATGAGAAGCTGCACAGGCAAGGGCAAAATAGGAAGGCCAGTGGTCAGTTCAGGGTGCAGAGCATGTCCATGAGAATCTGCACAGGCAAGGGCTAAACAGGAAAGCCAGCGGCTAGTTCAGGGCGCATAGTGAGTGCATGAGAAGCTGGACAGGGAATAATCCAACACAGCAAAGAGCAGGAAGGCCAGTGGCCAGTTCAGGGTGCAGAGTGAGTACATGAGAGGCTGCACAGGGAATAGTCCAACACAGCAAAAAGCAACACAGCCAGTGTCCAGGGCAAAGTACCAAGTGAGTAAATGAGAGGATGCACAGGGAATAGTCCAACACAGCAAAGAGCAGGAAGGCCAGTGGCCAGTTCAGGGTGTAGAGTGAGTACATGAGAGGCTGCACAGGGAATGGTCCAACACAGCAAAGAGCAGGGGGGCAGGTGACCAGTTCAGGGTGCAGAGCATGTCCATGAGAATCTGCACAGGCAAGGGCAAAACAGGAAGGCCAGTGGCCAGTTCAGGGTGCAGATCGTGTCCATGAGAATCTGCAAAGGCAAGGGCAAAACAGGAAGGCCAGTGGCCAGTTCAGGGTGCAGAGTAAGTATATGAGAGGCTGCACAGGAAATAGTCCAACACAGCAAAGAGCAGGAAGGCCAGTGGCCAGTTCAGGGTGCGAAGTGAGTACATGGGAGGCTGCACAGGGAATAGTCCAACACAGCAAAGAGCAAAAAGGCCAGTGTCCAGGGCAAAGTGCCTAGCAAGTACATGAGAGGCTGCACAGGGAATAGTCCAACACAGCAAAGAGCACGGAGGCCAGGGGCCAGTTCAGGGTGCAGAGCATCTCCATGAGAATCTGCACAGGCAAGGGCAAAACAGGAAGGCCAGTGGCCAGTTCAGGGTGCAGAGCATGTCCAGGAGAATCTGCACAGGCAAGGGCAAAACAGGAAGGTGAGTGGCCAGTTCAGGGTACAGAGTGAGTAAATGAGAGGCTGCACAGGGAATAGTCCAACACAGCAAAGAGCAGGAAGGCCAGTGGCCAGTTCAGGGTGCGAAGTGAGTACATGAGAGGCTTCTTATGGAATAGTCCAACACAGCAAAGAGCAGGAAGGCCAGTGGCCAGTTCAGGTGCAGACCATGTCCACGAGAATCTGCACAGGCAAGGGCAAAACAAGACGTCCAGTGGACAGTTCAGACCGCAGACCATGTCCATGAGAATCTGCACAGGCAAGGGCAAAACAGGAAAGCCAGTGGCCAGTTCAGGGTGCAGAGCATGTCCATAACAATCTGCACAGGCAAGGGCAAAACAGGAAGGTCAGTGGCCAGTTCAGGGTGCAGAGCATGTCCATGAGAATCTGCACAGGCAAGGGCAAAACAAGACGTCCAGTTGCCAGTTCAAGGTGCAGAGTGAGTACATGAGAAGCTGCACAGGGAATAGTCCAACACAGCAACATGGCCAGTGTCCAGGGCAAAGTGCTGAGCGAGTACATGAGAGGCTGCACAGGGAATAGTCCAACACAGCAAAGAGCAGGAAGGCCAGAGGCAAGTTCATGGTGCAGAGCATGTCCATGAGAATCTGCAATGGCAAGGGCAAAACAGGGAGGCCAGTGGCCAGTTCAGGATACAGAGTGAGTACATGAGAGGCTGCACAGGAAATAGTTCAACACAGCAAAGAGCAACAAGGCCAGTGTCCAGGGCAAAGTGCCTAGCAAGTACATGAGAGGCTGCACATGGAATAGTCCAACACAGCAAAGAGCAGGATGACCAGGGGCCAGTTCAGGGTACAGAGCATCTCCATGAGAATCTGCACAGGCAAGGGCAAAACAGGAAGGCCAGTGGCCAGTTCAGGGTGCAGAGCATGTCCATGAGAATCTGCACAGGAAGGGCAAAACAGGAAGGCCAGTGGCCAGTTCAGGGTGCAGAGTGAGTACATGAGAGGCTGCACAGGGAATAGTCCAACACAGCAAAGAGCAGGAAGGCCAGTGGCCAGTTCAGGGTGCCAAGCGAGTACATGAGAGGCTGCACAGGGAATAGTCCAACACAGGAAAGAGCAGGAAGGCCAGTGGCCAGTTCAGGGTGCCAAGCGAGTACATGAGAGGCTGCACAGGGAATAGTCCAACACAGCAAAGAGCAACAAGGCCAGTGGCCAGTTCAGGGTGCCAAGCGAGTACATGAGAGGCTGCACAGGGAATAGTCCAACACAGGAAAGAGCAGGAAGGCCAGTGGCCAGTTCAGGTGCAGAGCATGTTCATGAGAATCTGCACAGGCAAGGGCAAAACAAGTAGGCCAATGGCCAGTTCAGACCGCAGAGCATGTCCATGAGAATCTGCACAGGCAAGGGCAAAACAGGAAGGCCAGTGGCCAGTTCAGGGTGCAGAGCATGTCCATGAGAATCTGCGCAGGCAAGGGCAAAACAGGAAGGTCAGTGGCCAGTTCAGGGTGCAGAGCATGTCCATGAGAATCTGCACAGGCAAGGGCAAAACAAGAAGGACAGTTGCCAGTTCAGGGTGCAGAGTGAGTACATGAGAGGCTGCACAGGGAATAGTCCAACACAGCAACTACGCCAGGGTCCAGGGCAAAGTGCTGAGCGAGTACATGGGAGGCTGCACATGGAATAGTCCAACACAGCAAAGAGCAGGAAAGCCAGAGGCCAGTTCAGGGTGCAGAGCATGTCCATGAGAATCTGCAAAGGCAATGGCAAAACAGGAAGGCCGGTGGCCATTTCAGGGTGCAGAGCCTGTCCATGAAAACCTGCAGAGGCAAGAGCAAAACAGGAAGGCCAGTGGCCAGCACAGGGTGCAGAGTGAGTACATTAGAGGCTGCACAGGGAATAGTCCAACACAGCAAAGAGCAACAAGACCAGTGTCCAGGGCAAAGTGCCTAGTGAGTACACGAGAGGCTGCACAGGGAATAGTCCAACACAGCAAAGAGCAACAAGACCAGTGTCCAGGGCAAAGTGCCGAGCAAGTACATGAGAGGTCTGCACAGGGAATAGTCCAACACAGCAAAGAGCAGGAAGGCCAGTGGCCAGTTCAGGGTGCAGAGTGCACATATGAGAGGCCGCAAAGGGAATAGTCCAACACAGCAAACAGCTACAAGGCCAGTGTCCAGGACAAAGTGACGAGCGAGTATATGAGAGGCTGCACAAGGAATAGTCTAACACAACAAAGAGCAACAAGGCCAGTGTCCAGGGCAAAGTGCAGAGCAAGTACCTGAGAGGCTGCACAGGGAATAGTGCCACTGTACCTCTACCAGATCAGCAACACAGTCAGGGGGTAACAATGGGCAGTACAGACCCACCTGTGTGAGAGACAGGTTGGTGAGGGGGACTACCACTCAGACTTGACTGTCAGGCAGACTCAGAGCTGGCTGTGTCTCGGGGAAAGTAGGAGCACTTGACCGGGGAAAGAGTGGCCCAGCTGAGGTAGAGCTATCAGTGGCTTGGCAAGCCAGAGGGCTGCTTGGACCAGGTGGTCTAGTGGCACGTGGAGGTGGAGTCATGCACAGTGTGGCTGGGAGATAGTGGAGGGATGCATTTCCACTTTTTGGGGTTTCTATATGGCTTCCCTGACTTGGGATCAATTAGAGGTGGTGTGGACAAATCAGGCACATTGACCACTAAAGCAGCATCGGGTGCAGAGGCTGGCACTCCCTCTGGGGACGTGCTGGAACCTGCTTCCCCTGGCCTCGCCTTTGCCCCTCCATCCCCTCTTTACTAGGTGTTACCTCTTTAGTGCCCTCCTTCCCCTGCTTCACTGGGCTTGGAATGGGAGTCGAGGTGGTGGGTGAATCTGCTTTGGAGCCCTTCTTAGGTGTACACCTTGCCATGCACCACCTTCTTGGTCGGCACAGAAACTGTGGGCCTCATTTATGAAAAGTGACACATCGCTGCGTGAAAACAGCGATGCGTCACTTTTCACTGCGCTCTCCCTGCGACACTAACGATGCGTCATATTTACAGTATGACGCATCATGTCGCAAGGAGTTAAGATACGTCAGTATTTCTGACGTATCTGCAGTCGCAAAAGTGACGCATTGTTGGAGTGTGTCACAAAAGTGACGCAACTCCAGCAATGTGTAGTTTCACATGGACAAGTTCCATGGGCCTCATTTATGAAAAGTGACGCATTGCTGCATGAAAACAGTGATGCGTCACTTTTCACTGCGCTCTCCCAGCGACACTAACGATGCATCATATTTACAGTATGACGCATCATGTCACAAGGAGTTACAGATACGTCCGTATTTCTGATGTATCTGTAGGCGAAAAGTGATGCATTGCTGGAGTGTGTCACAAAAGTGACGCAACTTCAACAGTGTGTGCTTTCACATGGGCAAGTCCTATGTTGTTAGTGCCTGCGTCAGTCTTACCCCTGCCATGAGGCAGGCGTAAGATTTTGACGCATTAGCGTCCAAGAAATGGCGCAGTGAAATCTTATAGATTTCACTGCGTCAATTCTATGATGCTTTCTTGCGTCAAAATGCCCCCCTTGCATACATTATACCTGGGGCAGGTATAATGTGGCGCAGGGGTTTACAAAGTGACGCATCTACCTAGATGCGTCAATTTGTAAATATGGTGCAACAAGGCACATTTTTTACTCTGCTGGTGCGTCACAAAAAGTCACGCACCAGCAGCGTAAAAGTGACGCAAGTGCTCATAAATGAGCCCCCGTATGTTTCTCTTTGTGAGATAATTTAGAGACAGTAGAGTCCTTGGCTGGGGATGCCTCTGAAGCATGTGAGCTTGAGGTCTGCCTTGTTGGTTTTTGGGCTTTGGTGTTTCCTGACGGGCTTTTGTATTTGCGCTCTGAGGTGGCTTTGCTCTTCTGTGGGGATGGTGTCTGCCGCCGGGACATCTTTGGTTGTTGCTGCTGTGTGCTCCATGTGCTGTATCGTGATTGTGAGGTCTGTGGACCGTAGTCACTATCGTCAAACGGGGCCACAACCTGAGGGGTGGATAAAGGCCTCGGAGCTGGACTGGGAGTATGTGCCTGTTGAAGGGCAGACATCACTGTAAAGGACAAAGCCTGGACAGTACGGTGCAGCCCACCCACGTCTGAATGTATGCCCTCCATGAAAGCAACCACCTGGACCAATTTTTTGTCATGGTCAATGAAGGCATTGAGGAGAGCTGTCTGGCTTACACATGTGTGTAGGCCAGACAGCTCTCCTCAATGCCTTCGCTGACCATGACAAAAAATTGGCCCAGGTGGTTACTTTCACACACTCTTCCCCTCTTACTGAGGCGGACACAGGCAGCACCAGAGGAAGTGGCTGGGAGGGTGGGCACTGGCTGCTATGTGGTTGAAGATGATGCGGAGTCCCCATTCCCTGTGCCCGCCAACATGGATGCATCCCCGCTGGCGTCACATGTCTAGGCCTCAATAATCTGGGTGCATGATGAAGTCACACTCAGATTAGGAAAACTGCCGTTCACTCCCAATGTGATTCCCCAGACTACCCCAATGCTGAAGAAACCTAAAGAGCACAACTCCGACTGCAATGGAAATGCACAGCATGGATAATTACCTTTGTAAGTACAGGTAGGGCAAATGCATTAAACTGGCACCCAGCCCAGCAGCCACTTACATGCCACTGCATCACACCACCAACATCACATACACCAGCCCCGGCATAGGCTCTGTCTACATGCAGCAACTCCCAGCCAAAGTCACCCTCCCCAAATACTCACCCCTGCCTTGCTGCTGATGCTCCTTCAAACGTGCATCCAGCTCAGGCTGAGTCACGGCCAAGATTAGTGGTGTCATGCTGTGCCATGCCAAACGCCCAGTGTGAGGAAGGAGCCCCAAGGTCATCTCTGCCACGTTCATTGCCAGCCGGCTGATGCCGCCCCACCTCTTGTGGCAGTGGGTGTGCCATCGGTTAGAGACCCCCAGAGCTCGCACCTTGGCTGCAATGGCCCTCCACACGGCCTTACGCTGGTGTACCTTGAGCTGCAGGCATAGGAGACAAGAGGGGAACATGATCAGTGACACTGTGTACTGTACCAACATCCATCAGTATAGCAGCAAGATACCAACTCATTATAAATTCAACTATATGTCCATCAGAGACTAGGGTACATCTCACATGGGACATCTGCATGGGATAGTCTGATGTGATTGCATGCAGTTGTGAGAGGGAACACAGTCCCTGCACATCTCACACACATGCAGGATGCCAGCACTGAAACCCCTATGTGGCCTGCACACATCTCCAGTCCAATGTTGGGTAGAGCAACACATACATTTATTTATTTATTTAATTATTTATTAAATTTATTGAGCTCGACAGCTACCCATAAGGGTTTCCCGGCGCTGAAAGACAAATACAACAAGACACCAGGCAAAAAGTTAGAGATCAAAAAGCCAGGTTTTCACTGCTCTGCGAAATCGCATATGACAGGTTTCCATCCGAATGACCAAGGGAAGTGAGTTCCACAATCTGGGTCCTAAATTCGCAAAAGAACCACCACCCATTCTGGTAAGTCTAAACTTCGGTACATTGAAGAGATGATGGGATGAGGAGCGAAGTGAGCGAACAGGAATGTAAGGGCTGACAAGAGCCTGAAGGTAAAGGGGAGCTATTCCGATTTTAATCTTGTGCATAAAGCTCAATGCTTTAAACTTTATCCGATTCTCAAAACGGAGTCAATGCAGCTCCCTCAGGCGTTCTGTAATATGGTCACGTTTCCGACAGCCACAAAGAAGCCGAGCCGCAGCATTTTGTACCAGTTGAAGGCGCTGTGTGACGGCCTTGGCAGACCCCAGGTAGAGCACATTGCCGTAATCCAGCCTAGAGGTTACCAAGGCATTCACAACGGATCTCTGGGTTTTATCGGGGAGTATCCAATAGATTTTACGCAGCCATCGTAAGATGGAAAAACAGGTGGCTGCGACTTTGTTAACCTGATCTTTCATGGATAGTCCCTTATCGATAATTACTCCCAGGTTTAGCACTTGTTCAGACAGAGTTGGTAAAGGACCCATGGCAGTAGGCAATGTCTTAGGTTCCAAAGGTCGGGTTTATTACCAAGGACCAAGACCTCAGTCTTTCCACCATTTAACTTAAGCACGTTGCGATTCAACCAGCCGGATATTTCGGTGCGCACTCGGCGGGCCCGCTGCGCCAGCCCGCTGCGCGGCCGGGAGATGATGCACATTTATACAGGAAGAGGGCAGGAGGGTCGGAAAGACTAGAACGCGACCCCTGCACCTCCTTCCAAGATGGCGGCTCACCCCCGGATCAGGCCGCGAGAGCACCTAATCGGCTGCGCGGTCTGAAGAATGTGCAGAGAGGTGGCCGTGTGCGAAGAACAAGTAAGCGCCAAACAAGTTAGGATCAAAAACAATTTAGAATCACATGTAAAAGATGCTTTAAAATCATAGATAGGAAATGCTGCTACGCTTCCCCGGCTTTCCGCCTCAGGGTAGTAAAGTGCAAATGCCAATCAATGAGCGTCTGGACCTGCGCTGTTTAAATACATGAGAGGGCGGGAGGGTCGGAAAGACTAGACCGCGACCCCTGCACCTCCCTCCAAGATGGCGGCTCACCCCCGGATCAGGCCGTGACAGCGCCCAATCGGCTGCGCGGTCTGAAGAATGTGCAGAGAGGTGGCCGTGTGCAAAGAACAAGTAAGCGCCAAACAAGTTAGGATTAAAAACAATTTAGAATCACATGTAAAAGATGCTTTAAAATCATAGATAGGAAATGCTGCCACGCTTCCCCGGCTTTCCGCCTCAGGGTAGTAAAGTGTAAATGCCAATCATCACATACATACATCATACATCACATATGAACTTGTGTCTGGGGGTGGAGTCTCGTGTGTCCAAGACTGCGCAGCACTAAATGTCCCTGCCCTGTGAATCGATAACTGTGTCATGGGTGTTGCATTGAGGGACATGGACTCACAAACAAAAATTCCTCAACATCAGGCCGGTCGTGTGCAATCTACAGGGCTGAGATGGCACATAGTTGGAGTGCTATGAGAAAATACCTAGGAAATACACAGGAAGTGAAGTGATGTGCCTTGCATTTGTAGGTGGGCAATGTGCTGGGCATCTGGGCTCACACTGAGATGGACAACAAGGGCATACACAGCAATACAGCCAAGCAATCACTGTCTTGACTCCTGCATGACCAACCTACTGCTTCACTGTATGGCTGACAACACAGCACAGTTCACTCATACCTACAACTGCAGGCAGGGACACCTGTGACATTGGGACACACACCTTCCCCCTGGAGACAGCATGTTTGTCAGTGCATGACACAACCCCACACCCTCAGGCACATACAGCATCAGTCCAACTACATGTGTGCCCCCCCTGCTCTACTCCTCCTCTTTTGAGGACTTACCATGACATTTGGTGCACCATACAGACTTGGGTACTGTGTCAGCACCTCGCTCTCCAGGGCCTCCAGCTCCTCGCTTGTGAATGGACTGGCACAGATTTTCTCTGTCCTTGCCATCACTGTGGACATGGAAAAACTGTGGTGGAATTGGATGGTGAGGGGTCTCAGACAGCAGTCCCTGGAGGCAGCAGCAAATGAGGGGTCTCAGGTCAGGGGTCTCAGCAGCAGTCCCTGAAGGCAGCAGCAGATATGGGGTTTCTGGCAGCAGTCCCTGGAGGCAGAGCAGCAGATGAGGGGTCTTAGGCAGCAGTCCCTGGAGGCAGCAGCAGATGAGGGGTCTCGGCCAACAGTCCCTAGAGGCAGACTAGCAGGTCAGGGGTCTCTGGCAGCAGTCCCCAGAGGCAGTGCAGCAGATGAGGGTGCTCAGGCAGCGGTCCCTGGAGGCAGAGCAGCAGGTCAGGGGTCTCAGGCAGCAGTCCTTGGAGGCAGCAGCAAATGAGGGGGCTCTGGCAGCAGTCCCTGGAGGCAGAGCAGCAGGTCATGGGTCTCTGGCAGCAGTCCCTATAGCCCCCTGTGGTCATTTTAAAGGGGCAAGCTGCAGCAATTGGTGGTCCAGGTCTGCCTCTTTCAAAATCATCCAATGACTGCCTCCGCAGGGGTGGAGTACGCCTACCGCGATTTTCAAAATTGCATCATACTACCGCAATCATCGTTCCCATTGGATCTAGGGCATGCTCCATGGTGGTGACACACAGCAAGAAGCTGGTGTGCGCTACTGCGATAGTGCATCTTTCAAAAGCATCCAATGACTGCCTCTGCGGTAGAGGAGCACGCCTATCCAGATTTTCAAAATTGCATCTTGCTACCGCAATCATCGTTCTCTTTGGCTCTAGGGCATGCTCCATGGCGGTGACACACCGCTGTGGACAGGTGGTAGCTTCCGCGATTTGGGTGGCGATGCATGCCAACCGCCATTTAGGTATGTCTCCATACCAATCACTACCGCACTTGTGTGAATGGGGGGGTGCTAGTGACACCGCTGGAGCCAGGCGGTAGCTACCACGATTTGGGTGGCAGAGCATGCCAACCGCCATTTGGGCATGTCTCCATACTAATCACTACCGCACATGTGTGATTGGGGGGTGCTGCTGACACACCGCTGGGGACAGGTGGTAGTTACCGAGATTTGGGTGGTGGAGCATGCCAACCGGCATTTGGCTAGTCTCCATACCAATCACTACCGCACTTGTATGAATGGGGGTGCTGGTGACACACCGCTGGGGACAGGTGGTAGCTATCATGATTTGGGTGGCAGAACATGCCAACCGCCATTTGGGCATGTCTCCATACCAATCACTACCGCACTTATGTGAATGAGGGTGCTGGTGACACACCGCTGGGGACAGGAGGTAGCTTCTGCGATTTGGGTGCCGTACAATCACATGACGGTACAAAAGAGGGTGGTGATGGACGGAGCATCTGAACCAATCAAACACTCACACCCAGTCAAAAGATCTGGGTTTAATTCATCACAGTTCTTTAGCCCACTCTGCCACCCAGTGCAGACATGGCCATATGCAAATCAGTCTGACCCTGTGCCTCATGGGAACAGTCCAACCCAAAATGCCAAGCCATGCCTTCCCTGGACCGGAAACAAGCTTCCCAGGACTGGTTTGTGGCATTTCAGCCGTCTTCAGCCATGCTTGCTTGAATCCAGTGGCAAAGTGAACAAGAGACTCACGTCTGAGCATACCCTGCCAACTTATGGCGAACAAAGCGGTACAAAAGAGGGTGGTGATGGATGGAACTCATGAGGCATCGATATTTGGGTGGCGGAGCATGCCAACCGCAATTTGGGCATGTCTCCATACCAATCACTTCCGCACTTGTGTGAATGGGGGGTGCTGGTGATACACTGCTGGGGACAGGCAGTAGCTACCGCGATTTGGGTGCCATACAATGGCAATGGCCATCTGGCACACATCAACAGTGCACAGTGGCCACATGGTCAATGGCACATCATTGTGCACACAACACCAATATTCCATTTACTCCACTAGTGAATAAACATGCCATGTTTGTGTATGTGTGTCATAGATTGGCCAGTACTTCCTCACATGTCACTTATGAATTTGAAGGTTGATGAGGCAGGACAGTGTTGTACCGACTCTACAATGTGTACCCATGTCAATGCATTGATGTGCAGTGATATTCACAGCAATGCTTATTTCTATATATGATATAGTTTCTTGCATGGCCTCTTATATCTGCTCATGCACACAATTGTCATTCAGGCGCCAACTGTAGTCATTATGTTGTGAATGTGTGCCAGGTTGAAATAAATCATTAAGGTGTGACAGGTACAGCAGCTAGGTATGAGAAAGTGTGGTTTAATTGTTACACATATGCTGGATGCCATACTCCCAAGTGTGCCCATGTTTAATGTGGCCATATCCCTAGGTGCAATCACATTGACTAAGGTGGTGTTTGAGATATTTGTTTTGTGTAAGTTGACAGGTGTGCCCTTTGTGTAGATGAAGGTGTCCCTTTATGTCAGCTGGCCCGGGGCCGTTCCTCAAATATTTTGTCAGTCATTGTTGGTGTTGTGTCCTCTAGAACATGAGATGCTGTGCCCATCTCCTGATGTATTGCATTGACATGTATCCACTTTCATCTCAACTAGGAGGAGGCCAAATCTGCTGCTTGACTTGAAAGTGATGGAAGACATGGAGGATGTGGCGATCATCCGGAAATTCCGTCTGGGTAGAGCCACCCTAAAAATCCTTTGTGACATGTTGGAGCTCCACCTGCAGCCTTGCTGGACATATCCAACAGCTTTCACCCCAACTAATAAGGGGATGGCAGCCTTGCATTTTTTTGCCACTGGATCGTTCCAGCAGACAGTAGCCAGCACTGGTGGGATGTCACAACCGATGTTCAGCATGGTGCTGCGTGATGTTCTGTCCGCCATGATGATATACAAGGACAGATATATCCATTTTCCCAGGGGTGCTAAATTGGCAGCTGTGAAGGGGGACGTCTATCCCCTTGGGCACATCCCCCATGGTGTTGGTGCCATTGATTGCACCCATGTCGGTCTTGTGCCATCACGGGTAAGTGAGCACATTTACAGGAATCACAAACATTACCACTCCATAAATGTGCAAGTGATATTCCAGGCAGATATGATCATCTCCCAGGTGTGTGTGAGATTCTCAGGCTCAGCCCACGACTCCCACGACTCCTACATGCTGTGTAACAGCATTGTGCCCCAACTGATGGCTAATCTGCTTCCCCAGCGTGCACGGATTGTGGGTGAGTATGCCTAGTCGTCTAGCGTGCTGGGTGTTTGTTGGACTTGGCCCTTTTCCCAAAACTTTTCACTTTTGGCCCCCCTAATTCAGGATGTCTCCCCCATTGTAAAGGTTACTGTATAGGCCATGTGTGGTGTGAGATGCATGTTAATGTGATAATGTGATGCAATGGTGTGCACTTATTTCCCCCCAATTGTGTAAATGTACCCTGATGAAATGCTGTATTTAAAATGACCTGACTGCAGAAGGTTAGCGGTCTAGTTGTTAGGTACCCAGCCATCCCTGCATTTGGAGGCAAAGCCTGGCACCCAGGGCGCTCTACTCCTCCCCCTGAGCCAGTTTGAGCTAGTTCGCCTGAGAATTCTAGAAGGCTCTTGCACTGCCTGGAAGGTGGGGTGAGGCGGCTATAAATAAGGGTGATGTGCCACCATGTGCTGAGACAGAGCTGGGACAGGAACGTGAGGGCACCTGCTGCCAGGGGATACCATCACTCGGGCCTGTGTGCTGGACCCTGCACCCATCTATCACCCCTCTACTGTCCCCAGAGCTTGTGGGAGACCCACTTCAGGAGTTCAGGCTGCTTTTCAGGAGGAGGGCCATGCTGCAGTGGAGGATGGTGTCAGCTTACCGCCCTGTTTTGATGAAGCCTCCACTGACTGTTGACCTGACCCAGTAGTGCCTACTGCTCTGTCGCCCGGGCCCTTGAAGAAGGAGGGCCCTCCTTGGTCCCTGAAGCTGCCGGGACCTTCGCCACCCAAGCCCTGCTCCAGGAGTGCCTGGAAGGGAAGGAGCGCCGTGGACTGGACCCCCAGGAGGTGAGAAGAGTTACCATGGGACCCCTGAGGCTTGCTGCTGGGTCTGTCTGCCCCCTTGCGCTGTGTGCCTGGAAGCGCTGGCCTGCAGGAGACTGCCTTGTGTCCCCAGAGCGCCGTGACCAAGACTGCCCTGCTGTGTGTGTGAAGCGCTGTTGCCCCCTTCATAGCGCTGTGTTTGCAGAGCGCTGTGGGGCCAGGAGGAACTGTGGGCTTAAGAGTGCTGCGGGTGCCTACCCCACGGGTGTGCTGCCCAAGATCACAGCCGCCGCCTGGGGGTCGCCGGAGAAGGGAGTGAAGAAGCGGGAGCCTACCCCGGAGGTTACAACTTTAGCGGGTGCCCACCCCGCGTTATTGCCGCCTTTCCAATTTTTAAATTACCGCTGTAGCCCACACCGCATTGTCACCGCCGGCGAGTGCCTACCCCGCACTAGCACCCACTGAAGAATCACCGTCGCGGTTACAGTTGAGGCAGCGCCAGGCCTGGAGTGCGCCAGGAGGTGTTGCCCGGCAACCAGGGCGCCGGCCACGTCATTGGCCGCGCCCCCAAGAAGCCGCGCTGTGCTTGGCGCAATGGGAGCCTGCCCCTTGTGATGACGGCACTCGGGGCGATTCAGGACTAGCAGGAGCCTACCCCGCATTGGTGTGCTGATTAACCCAGCGGGTGCCCACCCCGCATAATTGCCGCCAATATCACCGCCACAATCCGGGTTGAAGAGAGGAGCAGGGCCGCTGCGCTGCCTGCGGTGACCTGGAAGGAATCGGGTCCTCGCCCGAGTCAGCCGGAAGTGGGTGGGGCTCTCTGTGTGTGGAGAAGAGCCCCGGGAAGGAGCGGGGAATATCCCTGGAGCCCCGGGTCCCCCAGGGGGGGGGGGGCAGGTGAAGTGCTGAGGGCTGTGGAGAGAGGCGGGTCCCCCGTGGTGTGGAGGGAAGCCCAGCGCCTGCCACCGGAACCACAGAGCTGACAGGAGAGGTTCTGGGAGAGCCGGGGACGGTCGGGGCACATACCGGTGCCTGTCCCCTGCTCAAAGGAGTCTGCTCAAAGGCGTCTGCGCGAAGGAGGCTGCTTGAAGGTGTCTGCAGCGAATACCGAGCCCCCGTTTGAGGAGAGGAGCGGGCAGGGACTGACGGGGCACCTTGTCGGTGCCCTCCCTGCCCAGAAGGACGCCTGGAGCCACCCAGCTGGTCCGGACACCTTAGGAGAGTCCCGGTGAGTGGGGACCTGTTGGTGGAGGGGGGTGTCGGGGCACAAGTTCGTGCCAGCCCCCGGGGAGTGTGTTGCCTTCCCAGGTGCCCCATCTGGCAGCGGGCACCTGCAACATTGGGCCCAGTTGAGTCAGGGGCCCCAGCGGACTTTGCCAGTTGGGAGGGACCATTATCTCCAAGACAGAGGGCCACAGGTATATGGCCCCCGGTATCTAAGCCCCCAGGGTTCACTAAAGGGTTATTGATGCCCCAGTGACTCAGACTTAGGTCCCACATTGTTATGGTTGTGCCCATAGTGAACTTTACCCCTATTGTTTTATTTGATGGTGTACTTTCCTTCCCCAGGTTCACAGGTTTAGGCCTGTGGTGATATGTGCTGGTCTAGTGCTTACCCTGATAGAGTGATGTTGAGCTCCTGGTGAGGCTCCCCGCCGTGGGTTACACTGATGTACCTAATGTGTTGTGCGCCTATTGTTCCTTTTTGCAGGAGACGTCAATGTTTTACCCTATGCTGACCTGCCCAAAGGCTGATGCCTAGTGTTTCTTTCCCTCATAGTGACAGTGCTGTGTTCCATGTCAATTGATAACGTTCTTTTTATTTCAGCCTGGAAACTAATGAACTCACCTCTTGCTTGCTTTGTCCATTTTCCATGTAAATAATCCCCCTGGTGTACATTGCCCTGGTGCCCATTGGCGCCCTATTGTGATTACTGTGCTTTACTGTGTTTTACTTTTGCAGGTTGGTCCTACTACAAAAGTTATTCTTTTTCCAACCAGAACTGGCGTTGCGTCTCTTTTTGTGGTATGCCTGGTGTGTCGTCTGTGCGTACTGCGTAGATGCTTCACACAAGTCCTCAGGAGTTTGGCCTGCCCGCTCTGCTTCATGCTACCCCCGTAGAATTGGTCACCCCATTTCTAACAGTGTTTGACCTGCTGCCCTCTGCATCAGCGACATTGCAATGTCTTTTTGTGTTTGTCATGCCTAGGTGACTCTGCATATCCCAACCGTCCCTGGTTGCTGAACCCACTGCTGAAATCCAAGGACCCGGTTGAAGTCCGCTAAAATGATGCCCATGGTAGGACACGTCGTGTGGTTGAGCGAACTTTTCATCTGCTGAAGTCACGCTTCCGCTGCCTGGACAAGACCGGATCAGAAAAGGGGGTGGTGATGGACAGAGTGTCTGAATTTAGCAGACCACTCTTACCCAGTCCAAAGATCAGGGCTTGATCCATCACCGTTATTTAGCTCACTGCCCCATCCCAGCTCAGAGCCTGGATATATGCAAATTAGTCTGTCCCTGGCCCAGTGCATCATGGGAACAGGGCAGACCAAACTACCAAGCCAATTCTTCACCAGAAAGGAGACAAGCTACCGGGGACCGGTTTCTGGCATTTCAGCCTCGTTGGCCCGGCTTGCTTGAATCCTGATGGAGCAGTGAGCAAGGGACTCATGTCTGAGTATACCCTGCCACACCTATAGTGGCCAAAAACGATTCAGAAAAGGGGGTGGTGATGAACAGAGTGTCTGAATTAAGCAGACCACTCTTTCCCAGTCCAAAGATCAGGGCTTGATCCATCACCGTTATTTAGCTCACTGCCCCATCCCAGCTCAGAACCTGGCTATATGCAAATTAGTCTGTCCCTGGCCCAGTGCATCATGGGAAAAGGGCAGACCAAACTACCAAGCCAATTCTTCACCAGAAAGGAGACAAGCTACCGGGGACCGGTTTCTGTCATTTCAGCCTCGTCGGCCCGGCTTGCTTGAATCCTGATGGAGCAGTGAGCAAGGGACTCATGTCTGAGTATACCCTGCCACACCTATAGTGGCCAAAAACGATTCAGAAAAGGGGGTGGTGATGAACAGAGTGTCTGAATTAAGCAGACCACTCTTACCCGGTCCAAAGATCAGGGCTTGATCCATCACCGTTATTTAGCTCACTGCCCCATCCCAGCTCAGAACCTGGCTATATGCAAATTAGTCTGTCCCTGGCCCAGTGCATCATGGGAACAGGGCAGACCAAACTACCAAGCCAATTCTTCACCAGAAAGGAGACAAGCTACCGGGGACCGGTTTCTGGCATTTCAGCCTCGTCGGCCCGGCTTGCTTGAATCCTGATGGAGCAGTGAGCAAGGGACTCATGTCTGAGTATACCCTGCCACACCTATAGTGGCCAAAAACGATTCAGAAAAGGGGGTGGTGATGAACAGAGTGTCTGAATTAAGCAGACCACTCTTACCCAGTCCAAAGATCAGGGCTTGATCCATCACCGTTATTTAGCTCACTGCCCCATCCCAGCTCAGAACCTGGCTATATGCAAATTAGTCTGTCCCTGGCCCAGTGCATCATGGGAACAGGGCAGACCAAACTACCAAGCCAATTCTTCACCAGAAAGGAGACAAGCTACCGGGGACCGATTTCTGGCATTTCAGCCTCGTCGGCCCGGCTTGCTTGAATCCTGATGGAGCAGTGAGCAAGGGACTCATGTCTGAGTATACCCTGCCACACCTATAGTGGCCAAAAACGATTCAGAAAAGGGGGTGGTGATGAACAGAGTGTCTGAATTAAGCAGACCACTCTTGCCCAGTCCAAAGATCAGGGCTTGATCCATCACCGTTATTTAGCTCACTGCCCCATCCCAGCTCAGAACCTGGCTATATGCAAATTAGTCTGTCCCTGGCCCAGTGCATCATGGGAACAGGGCAGACCAAACTACCAAGCCAATTCTTCACCAGAAAGGAGACAAGCTACCGGGGACCGGTTTCTGGTATTTCAGCCTCGTCGGCCCGGCTTGCTTGAATCCTGATGGAGCAGTGAGCAAGGGACTCATGTCTGAGTATACCCTGCCACACCTATAGTGGCCAAAAACGATTCAGAAAAGGGGGTGGTGATGAACAGAGTGTCTGAATTAAGCAGACCACTCTTACCCAGTCCAAAGATCAGGGCTTGATCCATCACCGTTATTTAGCTCACTGCCCCATCCCAGCTCAGAACCTGGCTATATGCAAATTAGTCTGTCCCTGGCCCAGTGCATCATGGGAACAGGGCAGACCAAACTACCAAGCCAATTCTTCACCAGAAAGGAGACAAGCTACCGGGGACCGGTTTCTGGCATTTCAGCCTCGTCGGCCCGGCTTGCTTGAATCCTGATGGAGCAGTGAGCAAGGGACTCATGTCTGAGTATACCCTGCCACACCTATAGTGGCCAAAAACGATTCAGAAAAGGGGGGTGGTGATGAACAGAGTGTCTGAATTAAGCAGACCACTCTTACCCAGTCCAAAGATCAGGGCTTGATCCATCACCGTTATTTAGCTCACTGCCCCATCCCAGCTCAGAACCTGGCTATATGCAAATTAGTCTGTCCCTGGCCCAGTGCATCATGGGAACAGGGCAGACCAAACTACCAAGCCAATTCTTCACCAAAAAGGAGACAAGCTACCGGGGACCGGTTTCTGGCATTTCAGCCTCGTCGACCCGGCTTGCTTGAATCCTGATGGAGCAGTGAGCAAGGGACTCATGTCTGAGTATACCCTGCCACACCTATAGTGGCCAAAAACGATTCAGAAAAGGGGGTGGTGATGAACAGAGTGTCTGAATTAAGCAGACCACTCTTACCACTTGGACAAGACCGGAGGCATACTGGCATACTCACCCGGGAAGGTGTGTCAGATTGTAGTGGAAGGCTGTATGCTCCAAATAATCATTGTAGTGCACGCAGCAAGCTCTGTGTTAGCTCTGTGTCATTCACTGTTTGTATACTACACAATCGACTGATCATCACATATTTTTTAATGTGCACTGCTGTGCCTCCTGACATGATGCAGTGGTACATGCATTAGTTGTCTATGGTGTGAGGTGTCAATGCATACCATGCAACCCATGCCTAATTTATGGTTACAGGGACCTGTTGCCATTTAGGGACTGGCACAACATGTTTCTGACTTGGGACTCTTGGTTGATTTGTCTGACCTGGCAGACATTTACATGTGGGCATGGACTGGCCATTGTCATCTCCTGCATAACTTTGTCATGTCATGTGCATATCTTGATTTTTAGCACCACACGTGCTTTCTTATTTTTTAAATGGACCTTGTAGCTCTGTTAACATAGCAATACACATGTCAGGAGGTGATGTGCATGTACCCAGCCGTTATTCTACATTTGCATTGGTGTGTGACACTTTAGTAGCTGTGACTGTTTCCTTTGCCTTGCTGTGTGGACACTGTGCGTGGCAATAGGCTAGGTGTGCATAGTTGGGCAGTGAGAGGTCAGTTGTGGTCATATGGCACAGTTTCTTTTGGGACAAATGTGTGGGTGCACATACTGGCTACTTACCTGTTACGTGCGCACATTTGGCTTTGTAATGTGACACATCTGTGTGTGAGTGGTGGAGGCTTACATCCTGCTCAGTGGTGTCATAAGACAGCATGGTGTGTCTACCTACCAGCCAGTTTGTTGGAGGTGGGCCATTATGTGCCACATGCATCAGGGTGTTATTGAGAGCTGCATCCTGCTAGGCTGTGGGACAAGGGTACATGGTGGTAGTAGTAGTGCAGGCCTCCCTCCCCCACACAGACACCCTCCCAGGGAAGATGGCTAGCTAGCTATGAGTTCGTTTGTGGTGATACTTTGGGTTTCGACTGCTACTGGGTGGGGGTGGTGCTCCTTCCTGCTGAGGTATGGGACAGGGGGCATAGTTGGAGTAGTAGTGCAGGTCTCCGACCTACAGACAGCCCTCTCAGGGAAGATGACTACCTACCTGTTAGGTGGGGGTGATCCATACAATGGCTGCATAATGCTTCGGGGTAGGGGTGGTGCTCCATCCTGCTCTGGTATGGGCCAGGGGGCATGGTGCAAGTAGTAGTGCAGGCCTCCCACCCCCAAACAGCACTCCTGGGTAGGGTGGTGCTCCTTCCTGCTTAGGTGTGGGACATGGAGCATGGTGGGAGTAGTAGCACAGGCATCCCACCCCCAAACAGCACTCCATGGCAAGATGGCTACCTATCTGTTAGGTGAGAGTTATCCATTCAATGGCTGCATACTGCTTCAGGGTGGGGGTGGTGCTCAATCCTGCTCAGGTGTGGGCCAGGGGGAATATTGAGAGTAGTAGTGCAGACCTCTCACCCCCAAACAGTACTCCATGGTAAGATGGCTACCTACCTGTTAGGTTGTTTGGTGTACTGCAATGGCTTCCAACTGCTCCTGGGTGGAGGTGGTGCCCCATTCCTGCTCAGGTGGGGGCAAGGGGGCATGGTGGGAGTAGGTGTGCAGGCCTCCCACCCACAGGCAGCCCTCTCAAGGGAGAAGGCTAACTACCTGTTAGTTTGATGTACGCTGCGTAATGGCTGACACATGCTTCTGAGTGGGGTGAGTGCTCCATCCTGCTCAGGTGTGGGCCAGGGTGCATGGTTGGAGTAGTGGTGCAGGCCTCCCACTCCCAGACAGCCCTCCCAGGGAAGATGGCTACCTACCTGTTAGGTGGGGGTGATCCATACAATGGTTGCATACTGCTTCAGGGTGGGGAGGTGCTCCTTCCTGCTCAGGTGTGGGCCAGGGGGCATGGTGGGAGTAGTAGTGCAGGCCTCCCACCCACAGGTAGCCCTCCCGGGGAAGAAAGCTACCTACCTGTTAGTTTGATGTGGGTTGTGTAATGCCTGATATATGCTTCTGGGTGGGGTGAGGTGAGTGATCCATCCTGCTCAGGTGTGAGACAGGGGCCATGGTGGGAGTAGTAGTGCAGGCCTCCCACCCCCAAACAGCACTCCATGGCAAGATGGCTACCTACCTGTTAGGTTGTTTGGTATACTGCAATGACTTCCAACTGCTCCTGGGTGGGGGTGGTGCTCCTTCCTGCTGAGGGGTGGAACAGGGGGCATGGTGGGAGTAGTAATGCAGGCCTCCCACCCTCAAAGAGCACTCCATGTCAAGATGGTTACCTACCTATTAGGTGAGGGTGATCCATACAAAGGCTGAATACTGCTTCAGGGTGGGGGTGCTGCTCCTTCCTGTTGAGGTGTGGGCCTGGGGCATGGTGGTAGTAGTGCAGGCCTCCCATCCCCAAATAGCACTCCATGGCAAGATGGCTACCTACCTACCACTGAGGAGAAAAAAACAACTCCTTCGCAAAGCTGAGAGGCGGTGGCGACAAAGCTATGAGCCAGCAGAGCTAACTGCCTATAAAGCTCTTCTTTCTGCCTATAAAACAGCCGTTTTAGCTAGGAAAGCCGAATATTGTGAGGGGAGGATTGTTATGGCAGAGAACAAACCAAAAGAGACTTTCATGATTCTAAAGGAATCGAGTCAAAAAGCTGAGACAAAATCTGCAGAGACATCTTTGGACAGTGATGCATTTCAGGACTTTTTCCTTCAGAAAGTTAAGGATATTACCTCGGAAATTGCTAGAACCCCCATTGACCCCAGTTCCCTCCACCAGATCACCCCCCTCCCCTGCCCTAGCAGTAAGCTCTCCAATTTCCCTAAAATTGACACCACTACCTTAGTATCATTAGCAAATCATACTAAATCTGGATCTCAAGCCGACCCAAGCCCTCCGAGGATCTTTCAAATGGCCTTGACTGGGCTGGAGAAGCAGGTCCTGGAATTATTAAATAATTCTTTGGACTTGGGCTATCTCCTGATAAATTTCAAAGAAGCCAGGGTCACTCCTTTGTTGAAAAAGCCAGGTACGGATACTCAGACTTTAAAAAAACTACAGACCCATCTCTCAGCTCCCGTTTCTGGCTAAGGTGCTGGAACAGCACGTATTAAAGATACTCTCGAAGTATCTGGAGGACCACCAGCTACTCCAAGCAAGACAGGCAGGCTTCAGAGCGCATCATAGCACAGAGCTAGTGATGGTGTCTGTTCTGGATGAGCTCAGTTTTGGCTGACAACAAACAGCAGAGTGCCCTGATATTATTAGATCTGTCTGTGGCATTCGATGCGGTCAACCATAATATCTTGTTGAACTGTCTCAACAATCTGTGTATCTGTGGCCAAGTGTATCAATGGCTAAAATCATTTCTGTCCGACCACACTCAGAGAGTTCAGCTGGGTGAGCAGATATCGGACCTGGGCTCCCTGGCCTGCGGGGTTCCCCAGGGCTCAGCACTATACCCACTCCTTTTCAATATCTATTTGCAACCCCTGGTAAAGACCCTGACTCATATGGATTTTCAGGAGTTTAATTATGCCAATGATACTCAGCTTCTTATCCGGCTAAACCACTTCCACCAGGCCCAGGAGTCGGCTAAAAAGCTGCTTAGGCTTACGGAAAACTGGATGACAGCTAACTCATTGAAAATAAATCTGGATAAGACCAAAGTGCTTGTCATCCCAATAAGGAGTAGCCCGTGGTACGATCTTTTCTGGCCTTCGGAACTAGGTGTAGCGCCAGTACCAGTCCCAGTTGTGAAAAGCTTGGGGCTGAAAATTGACTCTGAACTACCTATGTCTTCCCAGGTTCCCACTGTTGTGGGAACCTGTATTGGCTTGCTTAGGCAGCTGCGGAAGCGTTCTCCTCTCTTTTCATCAGTCTCATTGCAGTCTATTGTCTCTGCCACTGTCATCGCCAGGCTGGATTATGGCAATGCCCTTTACATTGGCCTCCCCCAGAAGGAGATTGCAGGTGGTGCAGTACGACGTTTCCAGGCTTATTTTTAGACTTCCTAGAAAGACATGCGCCACTCCTCTGTTACACAAACTTCACTGGCTTCCCATTAAATAGAGAGCTCAGTTCAAGGGTCTATGTTTTGCTCATAAGGCAATCTACGGTCAGGTAACTAAGTATATAAAAGATCGCCTGGTGAAATATGTTCCTGGCTGGACTCTGCGATCATCTGAGGCCTGTAGGTTAGCCTCCCCCAGGTACACTTCTAAATCTTGAGGGGGTAGAGCATGCTCTGTGTTCCTCCCGCAGATCTGGAATGATCTGCCGGAGTACTTACGTAGGGAACCGTCTCTGCTCACCTTTAGAAAACTTTTTAAAACGTTCCTGTTTAGAGAGGCGCTAACCTCTGCATAATTTCTGCTACCGTTGGCTACTATTAGATCTCGGCCCAGTGACTCCCTCAATTTTCTCATGATACGCTTAGAGACCTGTAGGTGATTTGCACTATATAAAAGTCATATAACATAACATACCTGTTAGGTTGTTTGGTGTACTGCAATTGCTTCCAACTGCTCCTAGGTAGGGCGGTGCTCCTTCCTGCTCAGGTTTAGCCCAGGGGGCATGGTGGGAATAGTGGTGCAGGCCTCCCGCGCACAGACAGCCCTCCCAGGGAAGAAGGCTACCTACCTGTTAGTTTCATGTGGGTTGTGTAATGGCTGACACATGCTTCTGGGTGAGGTGGGGGTGAGCTCCATCTTGCTAAGCTGTGGGACAAGGATGCCTGGTGGGAGTAATCGTGCTGGCTGCCTGTACATATGCCCCCATCTTATTGTTGGTGGCGACATCTGGGGTGAATGGGAGTGGGTGAATGTTGGGTCTGTGAGACATGTTTTTATGAGTGTGTGGTGCAGATGAATGTTGTTTGTCCTAGGCGGTGTAGCTTTGTAGTTGAGCAAGAAAGTACATATCAGTGTGGTGGTAGTCCTTTGTTTGTACTTACCAGCCTCCACTCCCCCAGCTACTCCTGCGAGACTCTCTGGATGCAGTATTTCAAGCACCTTCTCCACCCGTCGTGTGAATGGTTTTGGTGGAATGGGAGGGCCCCCTCCAGTCTGGTCAGCCAGCTCATGGTTCTTGCTTCTCCTCTCTTTGACAACCCTCTTCAGATCATGCCACCGCTTCATGATCTCCTTTTTAGATCGCAGGGGGGTCCCTACTGCATTGACCCTTTGTACTATCCTGTCCCACATTTGTGTCCTTGTGGCTAATGGTGTGTGTTGGACCTTGCTACCAAACAGTTGTGGTTCCACTCTGACTATCTCATTTACCATGACTGTCAACTCACTCTCTGTGAATTTGGGCATTTTATGTGTTGCCATGGTGTGTGGTGTGCAAAGTGTTTGTGGGTGCAGGGATGTGAGTGGTGGGTGGGATGTTGATGTGTATGATTTGTGATGTGCTGGGGGTTGGTGGTGCAGGTGTGGAAGTGGTGGTGGTGCAGGTGTGGAAGTGGTGGTGGCGCTGTGTGTGGTGTGAGTATTTCTGGTGTGTTTCTTTGCCTATCCTTTGTTGTGAGGGTTGGTGGCCTTCAATTTTGGAAATTTGCAAAGGATTGTGGTCAGGGAAGGGGCTGGTGTTATACACAGCTATGGGTGTTTCCAAATCGGGTATTGCTGTCAGGTGTGTTGTGTGTGTTGTCCTGGGAATTGTATTTTTCTTTTTGCCATGTGTTTGTGTCATTGGGATGTGTTTTGTGTTTGGGGGCATGGCTAGTTTGCTGTGTGCACTGTTTGGGCTTGTTGTGGGTTTTTGCTTCGTCCTCCATATTTTCCACAGATCATCCATAGCGGAAGCTATGCTGCAGCTCTTCCGCTGGCTCTCCCATTCATTCCAGTGTGTGACTGTGGTGGTCGTAAACAGCGGAACGTACCGCGGTACGTACCGCGGACCGTCAGGTATATCCTAATTTCCCATATGGTGTCTCCGCTATGCTTGTGGTGGGTTTGTGTTTTTCCGCAGCGTATCTGACTGCCACTGACAGATTTTGACCATCACCGCCCGCTACGGGCGGTATTTGTTTGCCCTGTTCCACCGCGGTCGGTGTTTTTGGGCAGATGATCCTAATTTGACCACCATTTTTTCTACGGTCCCGGCGGGCAGTTGTTTTCCACTTCCATGGTGGTCCGAGTGGTGTTCCGACAGCCATCCTAATCGGCCCCTGTTTTGTTTTCCATTTGGTCAGCACACCATTGACAACATTGCACTTTGTCTATGTGATGAGACTTCCAAACAAACACTGTTGCAGTTTCCTTTTTAAATTTTCTTTTATATTTTGTACTCTGAAAGGTTCTTAATCCAACTTTTAAGGCCAGAAAATGTTAAACATAGTTTATCTGCCCCTGCACTTCTTACAATTATTAACTGATGATGAAGTATGTTGGGCTGTAGGCTCCTTTAAAAAAAGAATTGTTCGTTATTAGAATTCTACCTGTGATTAATTGCTCAACATGCTTGATGTATGTTAAGTGATTATAAGTGAGAATACTGTATGTACTTTCATGATTATCTGAATGATAACCTAGTGACTTAAAAGAGTTTTGAGGATGATGATTTCCTACAAAATGTTTTAAAGGAACTGAAAAGCATTCTATGTAAGCCCCACTTCCAGCAATACACTGAACTCGTACACTTTGCAGTTGTTTTTTGTTGAAATATTTGACCTCACGCTACACTGTTCACCCTTAAGATTCTATGCAGCCTCTGCAACTTTTTTAATTCAATTTTAATACATAATTTACTGCATTATATTATCCTGTACTATACAATATGATCTTCTAGATATTTATGCTTTTCATAAAAAATATACTGTTCATGGGGAACAGATTCTGCCATGAACTGATTCTAGTCTATTCTGTATTAAAATATAATCAGACAAATAAATCAATTAATAAATTAACAAAAAGACAGCAGCTTTTATCACATTGATACTGTGTAAAATGCAATTTGCATTATTTTCTTTTGATATTGTGCATTTGTGCTCTGATTTGAAGCCTTCACCTGCACTGCAGACACATCCAATGCAGCACAGCCATGCCACTTTGTTGGGTGTCAATGAGCTCGCAACAAGAGAGCTCCCTAGACATGCCCAACACCACCTCAGAAAAGGCAAAATGACAGAAAGCAGGATAAAGACGTAGCCATTGTGTCTCGTAGGTGCTAATTTCAGATTGACTAACACTTGCACCAGACATTACTTGAATGAAAATATCAGTCTTGAGAAAAAGCATTTGAAGTGGTGAGACTTGGTAGTGTCTGTCATGCTGGCACCCACCATAAATAAACTTCCATTCCAAACTTACTGGGATTCACGCTTGTCTGAAATACATATCCAGCATTCAAATGTGTTAGCCCAAGGAGTACTTCCATTGCAACGCATGCCTGGACACGCATTCTCCACAGCTCTCAACACAGCCTGTGCCACTCTTTCATATCTTTTAAAACATGTTGCAAAGCTGCACTAGCTGTTGTACAACGTGGCTAACAGTTTAAAAACAAAATGCTGTGATGATGTCAGCATTGATCACTTTTTAGGACTTTTTTTTACCTTAAAGCCATTCTGCACAGCAGTTTACACAGCTGTGTATCATGTCTAGCAAACAGTAATTGGTCATAATATCAAAATGTAAATATCAACTGACAATAATATTGATTTTTTTATCGATAATACTACTATATCGATGTATTTTATATTGATGACAAAATAATAATAAATATCGAAGCATGAAATATTGAGTCAAAAATATTGTTATAAGAAAATATTGTTTTTTAGTGTTGTAAAAAATATTGAAAAAAATAATATAGAATGTATAAAATATTGCTGTTTGAAAATGTCGAAATAGTTTTTTTTATAATAAAATAGTTGTTTTTTGTAATAATAGTTGTAGTAAATTGTAATAAATATTAATGGTAATATACATTTTAGGAGCAGGATGTTGGGTTATTAGGCGATAAGTGTGGGGAGTGTTTTAAAAGTATTAGTTTAACATTATTTTTTACATTTAAATTTTATATTTGAAATGTGACATGTTTTAGGAGCGAGATGTTTTGTTATTAGGGGATATGGGTGGGAGGAGTTTTAAAAATATTAGTTTAACGTTTAAATTTAAATTTGAAATTTGAAATTTAAAATGTTGTCTTAGGAGCGGGATGTTGGGTTGTTAGGGAATAAGACCTGGGAGTGTTTTAAAAATATTAGTTTAAAATTTAAAATTAAATTAAAATTTGAAATGTTGTTTTAGGAGTGGGATGTTGCGTTATTAGGGGATACGTTTGGGGAGTATTTGAAAAATATTAGTTTTAAATTTAAAATTAAAAGTACAAATGTAATTTGAAATGTGAAATGTTGTTGAGAGTGGGAAGATGGGTTTTTAGGGGATAAGGGTGGAAGTGTTTCAAAATTATTATTTTAAATTTGAAATATGTATTTAAATGTAGAATAGAAATGTTGTTTTAGGAGTCAGATGTTGAGTTATTAGGGTATAAGGGTGGGGAGTACTTTTAAAATAGAAAGAAATCTTAAACAAATTGGGAAAATCAATTTTAACATTTAAAATGTAGTAGGTGTGGATTGTTGTTTTATTATGGGCTAAGGGTGTGGGACTAGTTTTTGATTATTTTTTTTTATAACACTTTATTCATGACTGTATCAGGTATTACAATGCACAGGTTATCCTCATACATCGTGTCAGTCTTTTCCAATTTCTTTAACTAAACTGTGGCATATCATTTCTGCTATTCATTTATTTATCAGGCCTCATAACAGTCCCAAAATCACTGTAATACAACTCATATTCCGCATCCGTAAAATATTGTAATGCCTCAACAATTCCCCTCCCTCCCATCTCCCCCCTCCCTCTTCCCGTCTCCTGGCAGTCCCCGTGCCCAACGCCCATAAGGTGGACATACCAGCTTTAAACCGTGTGAATGAACATTACATTGGATAGGCGTGGCTACCGGTGTAAGCAGGCTAGGTAGCCCCGTACATAGACACTCCACACCCCAAGCATGCAGTCAAACAATATGTATCAGTCACAGTTCTGGGTCATCGTCCTCCAGTTCTAATAACATACGGTCCCAGTCCTGTGCAATGGGGTATTTACGGTGGCCCTTCTGTTTCTCCCTGCGTAGCTCCGCAGCCTCAGCCCTCCCCCATTTCAGCATGTCCGACCTCCATATCTCTACATCTGGGGGTCTAGGTGACTTCCATCTCATGGTGAGGGTACGGAGCGCCAACAAGAGAGCCAAGTCTATGAATTTCACTTGTGCCTTACAGGCCTTAGATCTCTTCCTGTGGCCTATCAGGCAGGGCAAGGCACCCTCAGGGATCTGTAGAACAGTTATAGTGAACAGTGTATTCCTAATCGTCACCCAGTAATGACGTATTTTCGGGCATGTCCAAAGCATGTGAATAATATTTGCATCATCTTCCCGGCACCTAGGGCAGTTGTGAGGGGTGTTAGGAAACATCCTATGTAGTCTCTGGGGAGTGAGATATGCCCTGTGCAAAACCATGGCTTGTATAAATCTGAACTTGACGTTCCTGGACACTCGCCTAGGATGACCAAGGATGGTCCTCCAGTCGCCGTCTGTGATCTCCTCCCCTGTGTCTGCGGTCCAAGCCTCCCTAAGTGCAGTGAGGGGAAAAACTGCGTGTTCCCTGATACCCACATAGAGCCACTTCACTAAGTGTCCGCCCGTCCCCATGTAATGGAGAAGATGAACCAGTTCGTGCTGGTCCGGCTTGGTGCGTTGTGGAGCCCAGGTGCGTCTAACATAGTGGGTCACCGAGGCGTGCAACAAGTAAAGTCTTTGCGGGGCCCCTGTAGATTGCGCGAAGGTAGCATGATCTAAGAGGGCGTCATCCCCAAAGAAGTCTCCCACCCTGTCCACCCCAGCATCTGTCCAGGGTCGTAATCTATGGCTGGACAGAGTCCCCTGCGGAGTCGGGAGGCCGATTAAGGGGATGTTGTCTGCATAGGGAGGAGTTCCTGCCGTGTACCTCAGCGCTTGCCGCCAACATTTCAGTGCCACAAGTAATAGGGGGTGACATTCCCTGGGAATCCGGGCCGTAGGCAGCAGGAGGGAGTGGAAGTCCCCACGCGCCAATTTGGTTGCCGTGAATGCAATCTCGTGGAGCTGTCTGCCTGCCACCCATCTTGTCAGCCACTGAAGTTGGCTAGCATAGTAATAGTTTCGCAGGTCCGGTACCCCCAGGCCCCCCCGTCTGGTGGACAACTGTAACTTCTTGAGGCTCACCCGTCGTCTACCCGGTCCCCAAATTAGGGTAATTAGCAGCGAGTTCAGTGTAGTGAATATGTGTTGTGGGAGGAGGACGGGCAAATTCACAAAGTAGTACAGTATGCGAGGTAGGAGGACCATCTTCGAAATTGCCACCCGGCCCATTACAGATAGGGGAAGGGACGTCCAGAAGGTCACGCTACCCCGGAGGCCGTTGATCGCTCTTCGCACATTGCCCTCAATCTGGTCTTCAGGGTCCCGGTACACGTTAATACCAAGGTATTTAAATGTAGTTGGAGCCACCTGGATCTCGTGGGCGCCAAATTGTATGTGAGTGGACTGTTGTCCGTCTCTAAAAAAGAAGCCCAGGGATTTTCGGGGGTTCACCGCTAAGCCAGAGATTCTTTCGAATTGAGTAAAGACCGTCGCTAAATGTGTGTGGTCACCCCGTAGATCCCGGAGAAACAGTAGTATGTCGTCATCGCATATGGAGAGCAGGTTATGAGTATCTCCAACCAGAATGCCCGCCTCCGCTGCTCTAGTCCGGAGTGCAATCGCCAGGGGTTCTAATGTGAGCACGAACAACAGCGGTGACAGGGGGCATCCCTGTCGAGTGCCCCTGTGCACGTCATAACTGTCTGAAGTATGTCTGCCGGTGCGCGCCCTGGCCGTTGGATGCGTGTACAATAGACGGATCCATTTTATCAGGGCATCCGGGAAGCCGAAACGGTGCAAGGTTTCGAACATGAAGTCCCATGCCAGTGAGTCAAACGCCTGACGTAAGTCAAGGGTTATGCAGCCAGCGCTTGGGAACTCCGGGGGGGTGGTGGACATCAGGGCGTGCAGTCGCCTCGTGTTCTGGGAAGTGCTTCTCTCCGGGAGGAAACCACATTGATCCGTGTGTATTAGGCCAGGGAGGTGGGCTTGGATTCTCATGGCTATAGCCTTGCTAAGGATTTTATACTCCGAAGGGAGCATAGACAGAGGTCTATAATTACCTACATCCAGAGCGTCTCTGCCAGGTTTCGGGATGGAGATGACCAAGGCTTGCATAGTCGAGGCTGGCAGGTGGCCGACCTCATAAGCAGTGTTATATATCTTTTCCAGGACCGGCACCAGCGTATCGGAATAAGTCTGATAAAACTCCCCGGGCAGACCGTCCATACCCGGAGTCTTACCCCGATTTAAGGTGTGGATGGCAGTTTTAATTTCCTGTCGCGATAAGGGTTCAGCGAGGGCCGTCTGGGTCTCCCGAGGGAGGGTTGGGAGTGCCAGCCCATTCAGGAAATTCATCATGGCATCTCGATTATTATCAGGGGGTGGGGCATACAACTTCTCCAGATGACTTCTGAACACAGAGTTGATCTCCAACTGCGTGTGTACCTGTCTGCCCGTGTCGTCCCGGACACTCGTGATCACTGGGGTCTCAGGGGTATCTCTGATCAGACGAGCCAGTAGTGCCCCCGATCTGTCCGCCTCCGCCTGTTGTCGTCTCAAATATTCCCTGTAGTCGATAACCCGCAAGGTTTCTAGGAGTTCCGCATGCTCGACATTACACCGTTGTAGGTCCTCCCTGCGACCTGGGTCCGTTCCCACCGCTGTCTCTAGCTCTTTCAGACGGCTCTCCACCGTACACAGTTTGTCATGAACCTCCTGTCTGGCGCCCACCAGGCGACCTATCGCAGCCCCCCTCACCACAGCCTTCATAGCATCCCACACTACCAGGTTCGAGGACGCAGAGTCCCAGTTTTCCCTGAAGTAGCCAGTCAGTGTGTCCTCAAGGTGGGCACGGAACGGGCCATCCTCAAGTAATGAGGGGTTGAGCCTCCAGGTGGGTACCGGTGAGGGAATCCTGCCCCACTGCAGATCCAACATTAATGGTCTGTGGTCCGAGAATGTTTTGGCAAGGTACGCTGCTGATACACATTGTGTCGCTAGGGAGTTGGTGCAGGCGAATCTGTCCAGGCGGGTGTGTAGGTTATGTAGTGGGGAGAAGTACGAATATTCTTTAAGTGTCGGGTACAGTGTGCGCCACACATCATTCAGTCCCCAGCCCTGAAGCCATGTGCTAAACAATTCCGACGTTTTATGAACTCCCGCCGCCTGTAGGGGAGGGTGTGATCTATCTAAGCCCGCATCTAGGACCATATTCCAGTCTCCTCCCAGAATCCACGGGGCGTCCACCCAGCCTGCCAGGGCCCTACCAACCGTCAAAAGGAACCCGTCCTGGTCGTAGTTTGGGGCATAAATACAGCCCAGGACTACCAGTATACCATCTAGTGTGCCCCTTACCAAGATGTAACGCCCTTGGTCATCGGTTTTCCTCTCTAGCTCCACAAAGGGGACCCCATAACGTATCCATATCGTGGCTCCCCTGGAAAAGGCAGAGTATGTTGTGGAAAGCACAGCCCCCCTCCATTTTTTCCGTAAAGTGTGCACCTCAGGCTGTGTCAGGTGGGATTCCTGGAGGAATACAATATGCGCTCTCTGGTGAATCAAGAAGGCGTGTACTCTATGTCGCTTTTGTATCGCCCCCAACCCCCTCACATTCCACGTAACCAGCCTATACTTCCCTCTCACTTCAGCCATATCCAAATACAGGCGTCCAAGGGGATAACAGAATGCAATACTTTATGGCCCTTGGCCTAATCAGCCAGGAGACAGTTCCCTCCCTATCCCAAACCCCAACTCTGTAGGCGCAGCTCCGGAACTTTGCTGTGCCGAACATGAAACTGTAAACAAAAAGCAAACATTTAACAGTGCATACGCTCTTGGGGGGTCTACTAGGCGTGAGCCATATCCAATGGACCATGCCAGTCTGTGACGCCTGCTCAACGGCGCCGCCGGGAGTGATATCTGTCAACCAAGTACTGCCATTGCCCACCACTAAGGGGGGGGGCCCATAACCCCGCACAGTCAGAGGCGCAGACCCGGACCGGGTAGGGTGCGGGTCGTGCACAAGCCGCATGCCTGGGATCGCACACAGTGGACAAGGATATGGCCCTTCTGGAGCTAACAGGTAATGCATATACACATTCGCGCACTTTGTCCATAGATTCTGCCCCCTCCCCACCCCTCGATCGTGCAGTCAGGTCACAATAAAGAAAAAGGATACCAATTAGACTTTATGATACGTATCTTATCAGCAACGGTCCTTATTCCAGGGCAGTGTCTAGGAGTTCATCCGCCGCTCTGGGCGTCACAGTCGGAAACAGCACCATACTGTTTTCAGAGTCCGAATGTATAGTGCTATCTTAAGTGTCTGTATTCACTTGCCCTCGGTCTTCTCTGAAGGAGCCCACCACTGCGACAGCGTCGTCCTGCCCCTTCTTCTGTTCGTGGACAGGAGGCCCACGTCTCTTCGGTTCCACCCTACGCGCCCTTGGTCCCTCCTTTGCACTCTTCGTTACATCTGCGGTCCCGCTAGTCGTCGAGTCCTGAGTCGGGTCCAGGTCCTTCTCGAAGTCCATCACTTCCAGCCACTCTTCCGCATCCGTGGGGCTATCGAAGAAGTGGGTTTTATTATCGTGGATCACTTTGAGGCGTGCAGGAAACAACAGAGCGTATCGAAGTTTGGCTTTTTGGAGTTTTTTTTTAACCTCATAATAGGAAGACCTCTGTTTCTGCACTAAATTAGTGTAGTCCGGATAGAGGGATATGCGCTTATTCTCGTATTCAATAACGGATTTCAGTCGGGCTTGTCTAAGCAGTGTGTCCCTGTCCCGATAGTTGAGGATCCGTACAATCAGGGGTCGTGGTGCTCTGCCCGGGCTCGGCTGACCCGTAGGGATCCGATGAGCTCTCTCCACACAGAAATACGGGGACAGTCCTTCCGCAGCAACATTATCCCGAAACCAGTGCTCCATAAAGTCCGTTGCGTGGGGCCCCTCACAGCGTTCCGGAAGGCCAATGACGCGTATGTTGTTGCGTCTATTGCGCCCTTCCGCATCCTCCACTCGGTCCATAAGAGTCTGCACCTGATGTTGGATTTGTTGGATGGAGTCCGTATGTTCCGCCACCGTAGGGGCAAGGTCCGTCAGCACCATTCCCTGGTCTTTGACTTTGTCCGATAGTTTGGCATGGTCTGCTTTAAGAAGGGAGAGGTTCGTGGTAAGGGTGCCCATTTGCGCTTCTATCGCAGCCCTAGAGTCTCTAATTTCTTTAAGGATCAGGTCCAGCTTGTCGCCCTGGTGGACCTCCGCAGGAGTAGAATTCAGTACCAAGGGTGCAGAGCCATCCATAGTCGCATCAGGGATAGGTCCCGTCACAGTTCCGTCCTGGCCCTCTGTCGTCTTCGTGCCCCTGCGTCCCATGGTGAGTGGCGCAGGGCAGATCCCAACCACCATGCAGGACCCGACTCTTCAGGTGTCTGTCTCGTCTCTCAGCCCCTGCAGCGCACAGCAAACGGGCAGCTGCACCAGATTCTTCAGTATGGGGCCGCTAGGCGTGGAGACGCAGGTCGCAGTCGCGTTCGTCCCTCACTGTGCAGGTGGCAGGGGGGTCAGCGGGCCCGTGGGCCAAAGAGGTTCTCGTCAGGGAAAGTGGCAGGCCTCCTCACGACCGCAAAAAAAGGGGGGGGCGACCACCCCGCTTCTCCACTCCTCTCGGTGCTAGTCGGCCGGCACCCCAGCCCCCGCCGGCGCAGGCCCAGGCCGGTCAATTGCTCACACCCAGGCCTCCCCTCTCACTCGTGGAAATGGCGGCAAGTCCAGCAGTGTGCCCCCTGTCTCGGCGTCGCCAGCCGCGGATCTCCGTGTCAACCCTCCACCGATTGTGGCGGTCCCGGGGGAGGGGGAGAGATCAGGGGGAAGGCAGGTAAGGCCGATGCAGTGCCGTTCTCAGCGCCCCCGCGCCCGCTGTTCGTGGTGATAGTCTCCCCGACCCCCTCTGGTTCCTCAGCGTCACACAGGGTCGGCGCCTCGCAGCGAACGCAGCTCCGCGCAGGATCCTCAGAGCGTGTCGTCGGTGGCCGCCGCAGGGGGACGGGGGGGGGGAGGGCCGTAGAAGACCCGCACTCACCCCCTAGTACGGCAGCATACAGGTCGTCTCACAGGCCGTTAAGGCCGCACAGTCTGGCAGCGGCTCGGCTGGCAGCGGCCCCGTGTCTCGGGCGCTGGCTGCACTCGAGCCCCCGGCTCCTATCGCGGAACCAGGCCGCTCCTCCTCTCGTCGATCTGCTCGGCGCCGGCACCTCTCAGGCTCCGGGAAAATCCGTCGAGGCGAGCAGGGCCCCCAAGGAGCAGGATTCAATCCTCGGTGGCACGGGGCTACCCCCGGAAAAGGCTCGCAGGATCGTTTTGCTCCCGGCGGCACCGGAGCTTTATCAATCTCCGTCCGCCATGTTTGGCTCCTTAGCCACGCCCCCCTGGGACTAGTTTTTGATGTTGTATAAAAAAAATCTTTTTTTTTTTAAATAACGTTTTAAACATTAAATAATAAGGGCCAGATGTAGGAAGGGTATTGCCGGTCGGTAACGGCCGAAATGAATAAATTTCGGCCGTTACCGACCGGTAATAGGCATTTTTGATGTAGGGGCCAAAATTAACGATTCGGTAATTTGCAGAATCGATAATTTAAGGAATCGGTAAATTACCGATTTCTTAAATACCGATTCGGTAAATTACCGAATTACTAATGTAGGGAGCACTTAAATGAGTGCTTATCCCATGTTAGGCTTTGTTATTTACCACCAACTACAAGTAGGTGGTAAATAACGAAAACACCACAAAAAGCGATTATATGCAAATTGCTTCAGTGCCAAATTGGGAGTTGGACGTAGTGTTTTGGACAATGTGGATGGAGAGTGTTTTAAAAAAAAATTGGTGAAATAAAAAATATTGAAATTATTTTTTGAATATTAAAATTTGTGTTTTTTTTGGTTAGTATTGCTAAATGTAATTTTTAATAAATGTGTTATAAATTTTTATAATTAAATTACATTTGTTTTACATTTGTATACAAAAATTTATTGAAAAACATGTATTTATATTTATATTAAAGATTAGAATTTTTCTAAATAGTTTAAGGTATAAAAATGTTATAACAATTTATTTAAAAAATTATAAAATACTGTGTGAATACTTTATATTTAGTATATTTTGTAATTTTAATATTATATAAAAGTATTAATTTTAAAATAAGTTAGATAATATAAAGTTTAAAGTCAAACATGTTCCTTGAATTATTAATAATTGTAGTGGGAATATTGAATTAAGTATATTAGTCTCCCCTCATGTAATAGAAAGTGGAGTGTGAATAGTTAATTATATCAGTTTATTGGCCGTGACCTTCCCTGATTTAATAAAAACAGGAGTGGGAATAGTAAATTACGTATCTTTAGTGTCCAGCACCTTCCCTGACTTAATACTGACTGAAGTGGGAATAGTAAATTATATATCTTTAGTGTCCAGCACGTTCCCTGATTTAATACTGAGTGGAGTGGGAATAGTATATTATATATGTTTTGTGTCCAGCACCTTTTCAGAATTAATACTGACTGGTGTGGGAATCGTAAAATATATATCTTTAGTGTCCAGCAACTTTCCCTGGCTTAATACTGACTGGTGTGAGAATAGTAAATTATATATATTTTGTGTCGAGCACCTTCCGTGACTTAATCCTGACTGGATTAGGAATAGTAAATTATATATCTTTAGTGTTCAGCACCTTTTCTTGACTTAATACTGAGTGTAGTGGGAATAGTAATTTATTTATCTTTAGTGCCCAGCACCTTCCCTGACTTAATACTGACTGAAGTGGGATTAGTAAATTATATATCTTTTGTGTCCGGCGCCTTCCCTGACTTAATACTGAGTGGTGTGGGAATAGTAATATATATATCTTTAGTGTCCAGCATCTTCCCAGACATAATACTGACTGGAGTGGGAATGGTAAATTATATATCTTTAGTGTCCAGCACCTTTTCCTGACTTAATACTGAGTGGAGTGTGAATAGTAATTTATTTATCTTTAGTGTCTCAAATCTTCCCTGACTTAATACTGATTGGAGTGGGAATAGTAAATTATATATCTTTAGTGTCCAACACCTTCCCTGAGTTAATACTGACTGGAGTGGGAATAGTAAATTATATATCTTTAGTGTCCAGCACCTTCCCTGACTTAATACTCGCTGGAGTGGGAATAGTAAATTATATATGTTTAGTCTCCAGCACCTTCCCTGAATTATTACTTTCTGGAGTTGGAATAGTAATAGTAGTAGTGTGTATTAGTATTTAATATTAATGTTTATTTCACACTTTCTTATTTTTTCAGCTTTTCCTGGAGCGTTTCTTTTTTTGAACACTATTTTGGGTTTTTAATGGTTTAAAGTTTTTGGATATATCGATACTGGATTTTTATTTTGGAATAGTTGTATTTTTAAATTATTTTTGGGTACATTTTAATACTTATTTGGATTGAGAGATACCTGGATGTATTCCCAAATTTTGGATTACGTTTTCTTCAGTTACAGAAACCATAAGGTTTTAATCTTATAATTGTGGGAGGGTATGTTGACTATATTATTGTATATATGTGTTATGTTTAGGTAAAATATAATTAAGATGTAAATATATATTTTTATAACTGCATTAAATATATATGACATATTATTTATATTTTACAAACTTAAGAAAAATTATATGTACAAATTGTGTTTTGTAGGAAAGTTATTTTTATAGTTTGTAGGAAAATATTTAAAGAATTGTTTTTGCTATTAGGCCTCTTGTGGTTGGGCGCAGTGTTACCTGACTTTGTAGTAATTCGTACATTCTTTTGGTTTGTTGTCTTCTCATGCCCGCATACAAATGCCCCCGCCATAGTACTATCGCAGGGGACCCCGGCGGAAGGAAAGACCGTCCGCCGGCTTTCCGCCCGGTCAACCGGAAGGAAAAGCTGTTAATATGGTGGCGGTGTCTGGTAGACACTGCCATCCATATTAAAATACATGCGGGCTTTTGCCTCTTGTAGTTGGGTACAGTGTTACCTGACTTTGTAGTAATTCATACATTCTTTTGGTTTGTTTTGTGAGTTTAGGGCCTATTTGAGTTACAGATTGTTCCATTCTATGGGATCCAATAGCATGTTGGGCGGATCGCCACCATCCTCATGGCAGTGGCGATCCGCCCAACATTTCCTCCCGCCTGCATGCAAATTCCCCCCGCCATATTACTATGGCAGGGGGACCCCAGCGGAAGGAAAGACCGTCTGCCGGTATTCTGCCCGGTCGATGAGTCGACCGGACGGAAAAGCTGTTAATATGGTGGCGGTGTCTGGTAGACACCGCCATCCATAATAAAATACATGCAAGCTTTCGCCTTTCCATGGCGGCATTGCCGCTACAGAAAGGAATATGGTGTTCAACATTGGGAGCCCGTAGCAGGCCCTCAGGGATTCTGGGGGGTGGAGGGTGAACATTGGGGGTACCATGTACCCCCCTGCATTTGAATGTACAATGTGGCAGGCACCGCGCGGTGCATGTCATGTTGTACATTCAAATGCACAACTTGCATTTCTGGCAATGCGGCGGACGGTGCTTTCAGCACCGCCCACTGCAATGTTAGAAATGTGGGATGTACCCGCCAGTGTTGTGGGTGCATCCTAATGGTATGTGCGGGACAACCGCATGCATTGTGGGCGGTTCCATTTCTCAGGGGTATGGCGGGCGGACTAAGTCTGCCCGTCATGCTAATGACCCCCTAAGTTTCTGGTAACTTTGTTCTTTTTGTAGGGCTTGGAGTAGTTTACGTAGGGTAGGTATCCCTCTTCCTGTTGTTGATTGGAAGGAACTATGCCATCTTTCAATAGCATTGTTCATTTCGGCATGTTTGTTTAGTGTGCTCAAGTACACATTCCACCATAAAATGTGGAATGTGGGTAGTCTTCTGTGCCATGATCTGTAGAGTCTTCCCACCCAGGTATCCTCAAAGTAATCAAATAGTGGGCTTAGTTTTTCCTCATGTCTTTTATAGTGGGGGCTTTCTGTTAGGAAGTTATATTGCTCTGCTACCTCAGTTACTGGAACATAGGCCAGTGCAATGAATTTTTTCACTTGGTATGCAAAAGTACTATCAGTTGCATACTGATATTCCGGCCCGCAGTAGCATGAGGCCTCACTTGTACTCTTTGCACTGGCTTCCGGTGGTTGAGCGGGTCAAATTTAAATCCATGGTCATGGCCCATTATGCCCTGCATGGTTTTGGCCCCACCTACTTACAGAAACGCTATGCCTTTTAAACCCCAGCTCGTCATTTGCGCTCTCTGTCCCAGCACCTGGCTCTGGTCCCCCGCTGCCAACGTCAGATGCTTGGAGGCAGCTCCTTGGCAAGGAAAGCGGTGGCTGCCTGGAACGCTCTTCCTCTTACACTTCGGAATATCCAAGATCCATGCATCTTCAAGAAGAATTTGAAAACTTTTCTCTTCGCTTAACTATCTGTTGGGTACTTCTCTTTGCTCCGCGCCGAGACACTTACGAATATCTAGCATTACAAATTTAAATAACATAACGTAACATAACATACTCAACACTTAGGGGCAGATTCCGATCCCATTGGGAAAGCCCTCCATCCAAGTCGGAGCTGTAGTGCTTTCAGACCGACTCGCACTCCAGTGTTCCGAATGCTTGAGTACGATGCGAACACATGCTTACGGACACGGGTCGCTCGGAGCCCCATTGAAGTCAATGGGAACCTGTTGTATGATGCGTACATAGGCTCCCATTGACAAAAAAGGTACGTTGTGCAAAAGGGTGCCCCCTGTAGTGGGTATGCGTCTGTGCCACCCACACCGTACATGCATGTGTTCGGTGCCCTTGGGTCCCCCCGTGACAACACGTAAGGCTGCAGGTGAAGGGAGTCCAGCGCAGACCCCCAAAGTCCACTTCCTGGGGCTTTTACGAGTCAGAAACTCCGTCTCAATCCGGCTGTCCGAATCGTGCATCGTATTGGCTTGGTCAGAATTCACCTATCTTGCATGGCACGATTCGCTTACTGCCAACACGTACCGAGTAACCCGGATCCAGAAACATCTTGGTCGTCGATTTCACGTTTCCTGCATCGTACTTGCACGCCTTTACAGTTGTACAAGTCGGTCGGAAAACACATGTCCGGTTAATACTTTTGACAGCAGGATCGCGTTCTGAGCCATTCCGAGTGAGATTGGAATCGGCCCCTCAGGGTTGACTTTTGTAGATGTCTCCAGGACACTGTGATGGGGAGTCACGGGCGTAACTATTTATGAAACCTGAGTCGTTACCTACAAGGATAGAATTTTATGCCTCACCCTGGGGCAGGTGGTTGAAATGAGCCCAGGGCTGGCCCTCAGTGTCTCCCAGCCCTTACACATGTTGAAAACTGTATTTAAAGATTGTACAATGGAAGTCCCCAGCCCAGAGGATGCATTTAAGGCTGCCACTTCCTAGTAACTTGGGTAATTTCTGTTTGGAGGGACTCTATAGGGACTCTGACAGTTGCTTTTATCGAGGATGTTGTATTACCAATTCACCAGTAATACTTTGAACTTGTCTAGGTTCGAGATCAGGATTAGTTGTCACCAGGGTGATAAAAATATACAGTTGGCTTTTATGGACCCATATTTTACCGACATAAACATCACTATCCCTCCCTTGGCCCTTCCTGAAGGGCATTGGATTGCAGGACCACAGAAGGATCGATGCCCATCTATGAAAATGTCATCTCTGGATGTTGAAGCCTCTTATGTACCCTAGTTAGTCCTTGTTCTTAAGTTTAGAGCGTATTCCTGCGATATTCCATGATATCATTTTAAAGGGTGAGGTGGAATTTACCTGGTTGCCTGTCCCCAGGTTATATAACAGGTATGTGAAGTGTATCTGGAGCTGGGTGCGCAAGCTCTTTAGCTAGGGTACTTCTTCATGTGTGGCTATCCCTGGGTTGTTGCTTCTTCCTCACTTGCCTGGCCAAGGTTATCTTGTATTCAATCGATCTCAGGTAAATGACGTTGCTTAGTAATCACATATTTTAGGTCTTTGGTTTTTTGTTTTTTTTTAAAACAGATTTTATTGGTTGCACGGTAGGAATACATCAAGCAATTCTATGACCTCCAGAGACAATCACGAGGACAAGTTATCCATTACCTTGACATGCAAGCATTTTCATGAGTGATTACGCAGTTGAGCCAACAAAGAAAGTAATGCATTGTTGCACAAACCCCCCTGCCCTCCCCCACCTACCCACAACTCCCCCCTCCCCCCCGTGCGTGCCGCTGCTTACTCTGTCCATGCCGTGCTGTGCGCGCTACAATGTTCACTATATCACAGGCTATCAGGCTGTCAGATTAACTGTGGCATGTCTTCCTCTGGGGGCGGGTCCAGGTCCAGGCCCCGATAGTCGGCCTAACGCTTCCATATTTTGTAATGCTTGAGCGGGCACCCCCTTGCTACATAGACAGGTTGTTCCAGGCCCATACAAAATTCCATACCATTCTGCCATGCTATGAAGGAAGGGGCGCGGAGCGCCTTCCAAGACCTCGCAATGTCCCTTTTGGCGAGGGTCAGCCCCAACAGCATTATATGGTGCTTATATCGGTTGCCCCCCCACTCCCGCCAGCACATGAAGAAGAGCTAGTTTAGGGTCTTTCTGCAGCTCCCAGGCCAGAACCTCATTCAAACAACGCAACACTCTGTCCCAGAACCGCTGGAGACCTCGCAGTCCCACACTGTATTCAGCAGCGTCCCCATCTAAGACAATTCGGGGATGCAATTAAACCCGCCCTCCACAAGCGTTGTCTAGTGTAGTAGGTACGGTGAAGGTACCTGAATTGTATCAGTCGCAAGCATGTAGAGATGGCCGCTCCCCTGGGTCCCTCCAGCGCCTCCACCCAATCCTCCTCGTCTAACTCTCCAACATTCCGCTCCCACTGGGTCCTAAGATGAGCAAGGTCTGAGGCGCTATGGCGCACAAGGGTCTGGTATATGCGGGATATCTTTTTGTCCGGCAGTTCTCCCATGAAGACTTTGGCCTCAATAGGGCTAAAGTCCGGTATGTCTTCCACTCCCTGAAGATACGGGGTCAGAGCATGTCGGAATTGGAGGTATTTATAGAATTGGGTGTGCGGCATCTCAAACTCCTCCCACAACATAGCAAAAGACTTGAGCACCCCCCATACATGACATCCCCCAGGTTATCTTGTATTCAATCGATCTCAGGTAAATGACGTTGCTTAGTAATCACATATTTTAGGTCTTTGGTTTTTTTTTTTTTTTTAAAACAGATTTTATTGGTTGCACGGTAGGAATACATCAAGCAATTCTATGACCTCCAGAGACAATCACGAGGACAAGTTATCCATTACCTTGACATGCAAGCATTTTCATGAGTGATTACGCAGTTGAGCCAACAAAGAAAGTAATGCATTGTTGCACAAACCCCCCTGCCCTCCCCCACCTACCCACAACTCCCCCCTCCCCCCCGTGCGTGCCGCTGCTTACTCTGTCCATGCCGTGCTGTGCGCGCTACAATGTTCACTATATCGCAGGCTATCAGGCTGTCAGATTAACTGTGGCATGTCTTCCTCTGGGGACGGGTCCAGGTCCAGGCCCCGATAGTCGGCCTAACGCTTCCATATTTTGTAATGCTTGAGCGGGCACCCCCTTGCTACATAGACAGGTTGTTCCAGGCCCATACAAAAGTCCATACCATTCTGCCATGCTATGAAGGAAGGGGCGCGGGGCGCCTTCCAAGACCTCGCAATGTCCCTTTTGGCGAGGGTCAGCCCCAACAGCATTATATGGCGCTTATATCGGTTGCCCCCCCACTCCCGCCAGCACATGAAGAAGAGCTAGTTTAGGGTCTTTCTGCAGCTCCCAGGCCAGAACCTCATTCAAACAACGCAACACTCTGTCCCAGAACCGCTGGAGACCTCGCAGTCCCACACTGTATTCAGCAGCGTCCCCATCTAAGACAATTCGGGGATGCAATTAAACCCGCCCTCCACAAGCGTTGTCTAGTGTAGTAGGTACGGTGAAGGTACCTGAATTGTATCAGTCGCAAGCATGTAGAGATGGCCGCTCCCCTGGGTCCCTCCAGCGCCTCCACCCAATCCTCCTCGTCTAACTCTCCAACATTCCGCTCCCACTGGGTCCTAAGATGAGCAAGGTCTGAGGCGCTATGGCGCACAAGGGTCTGGTATATGCGGGATATCTTTTTGTCCGGCAGTTCTCCCATGAAGACTTTGGCCTCAATAGGGCTAAAGTCCGGTATGTCTTCCACTCCCTGAAGATACGGGGTCAGAGCATGTCGGAATTGGAGGTATTTATAGAATTGGGTGTGCGGCATCTCAAACTCCTCCCACAACATAGCAAAAGACTTGAGCACCCCCCATACATGACATCCCCCAGGTTATCTTGTATTCAATCGATCTCAGGTAAATGACGTTGCTTAGTAATCACATATTTTAGGTCTTTGTTTTTTTTTTTTTTTTTTAAAACAGATTTTATTGGTTGCACGGTAGGAATACATCAAGCAATTCTATGACCTCCAGAGACAATCACGAGGACAAGTTATCCATTACCTTGACATGCAAGCATTTTCATGAGTGATTACGCAGTTGAGCCAACAAAGAAAGTAATGCATTGTTGCACAAACCCCCCTGCCCTCCCCCACCTACCCACAACTCCCCCCTCCCCCCCGTGCGTGCCGCTGCTTACTCTGTCCATGCCGTGCTGTGCGCGCTACAATGTTCACTATATCGCAGGCTATCAGGCTGTCAGATTAACTGTGGCATGTCTTCCTCTGGGGGCGGGTCCAGGTCCAGGCCCCGATAGTCGGCCTAACGCTTCCATATTTTGTAATGCTTGAGCGGGCACCCCCTTGCTACATAGACAGGTTGTTCCAGGCCCATACAAAAGTCCATACCATTCTGCCATGCTATGAAGGAAGGGGCGCGGGGCGCCTTCCAAGACCTCGCAATGTCCCTTTTGGCGAGGGTCAGCCCCAACAGCATTATATGGCGCTTATATCGGTTGCCCCCCCACTCCCGCCAGCACATGAAGAAGAGCTAGTTTAGGGTCTTTCTGCAGCTCCCAGGCCAGAACCTCATTCAAACAACGCAACACTCTGTCCCAGAACCGCTGGAGACCTCGCAGTCCCACACTGTATTCAGCAGCGTCCCCATCTAAGACAATTCGGGGATGCAATTAAACCCGCCCTCCACAAGCGTTGTCTAGTGTAGTAGGTACGGTGAAGGTACCTGAATTGTATCAGTCGCAAGCATGTAGAGATGGCCGCTCCCCTGGGTCCCTCCAGCGCCTCCACCCAATCCTCCTCGTCTAACTCTCCAACATTCCGCTCCCACTGGGTCCTAAGATGAGCAAGGTCTGAGGCGCTATGGCGCACAAGGGTCTGGTATATGCGGGATATCTTTTTGTCCGGCAGTTCTCCCATGAAGACCTTGGCCTCAATAGGGCTAAAGTCCGGTATGTCTTCCACTCCCTGAAGATACGGGGTCAGAGCATGTCGGAATTGGAGGTATTTATAGAATTGGGTGTGCGGCATCTCAAACTCCTCCCACAACATAGCAAAAGACTTGAGCACCCCCCATACATGACATCCCCCAGTGTGGAGATGCCAATCGCATCCCAACTCCGAAAGCCCATCAGGGTCGCCAGCTGAGGTAGTCTTCCGTTCTGCCACAATGGGGTCTCCAGGGTTAGGACATTCAACCAGCCCACCCTGCGCAGGGCTTGCCGCCAGATCTGAAAGACCACCTGCGTGACGAGTGGCAGGGATCTCCGAAGAGACGCAGAGTAAAGTAGCGTATGCAGGGAGGCAGAACCCATGAGGGTTCTCTCAACAGCATAGGCGGGGTCGCCCCTGTCCGCATACCACCAGTCGTTCAGAACTAGTAGGTGGGATGCCTGATAACATGACAGTACGTCTGACGTGGCAAGGCCGCCAGTATACGTGGAGCGAAAGCAGGTCCGCAGTGCCACCCGCACTGCGCCCCCCTCCCACAGAAAGCCATTCAATGCAGCGTTCAGGCGCCGGAACCAAGAAGGTGGAATCAACGCCGGATGGTTCTGTAATTGATATAATAAGCGCGGCAAAGCGACCATCTTAAAGATGGCAGATCTGCCCTGAATGGAGAGCGGCATCCTGGCCCATGCCTTGAGATCTTCCCGTGTGCGTTCCCATACTGGGGTAATATTGCGCTCCAGGGCTACGGACGCATCCTCTGTAAGGTACACCCCCAGATATTTCACTCCATCTACGGCCACTTGAATCCCGTCGGCCCACTCACCAAGGGGTTGCGGGCCCCCCAGAGTCCATAGGGTGGACTTCCCGGTGTTCATAAAGAGCCCCGACATTTCTCCAAAAATTTGCAGGATCCGCAGAATGCGAGGCCCCGAGCGATCCAAGTCGGATAAAAAGAACAGCACGTCATCGGTGTATAGAGCTATTCTATCCGCCATGCCAGCCGACCACTGAAAATCCCTCAACTGGGCATCAATCCGCACCCACGCCGCAAGAGGTTCCATGGCGAGCGCAAATAGGTACGGGGAGAGGGGGCACCCCTGCCTAGTCCCCCGCTAGATACAAAAAGGGCGGGAAGTCCCGCCGCCCACACGCACCGCTGCCGTCAGGTCCGTGTAGAGGAGCCGAACATACGCCAGGAATCGGGGGCCCAGGTTCAGGCGGCTCAAGAGGGCAAATAAATACGTCCAACTCAGAGAGTCGAATGCCCTATCCATATCCGCCAGCAGCAGCGCAGCCCGTTCCCCCAGACCTCGCCAGGCTGAAATCGCTACTTGGGCTCGCCTAATGTTATGTCGAGTGGCTCGCTGGGGCATAAAGCCGGCCTGGTCCGGGTGGACCAGGTCCGTGATATGGGGCTTGAGCCTATTAGCGAGGGCCTTCGCCAATATCTTGGCCTCGGTATTGAGCAGCGAGATAGGCCAGTAGGACTCGTGCCGCTCCGGGGGGCGCCCTGGCTTCAAAAACACTACCACCTCCGCATGTCTCCAGTCCGGAGGCAGCACGCCCCTTTCACGGGCCTCCTCGATGACCGGCCGGCATATTGTCTAAAAAATTCGCTCGGAAACCCATTTGGGCCCGGTGCCTTGCCCGGGTTCAGTTCACCCAAGGCCGTGGCCAGCTCGTCATCCGTGAATGGCCGATCTAGAGTATCGCGGACCTCATCCGAGACAGCTCTCGGTGGGAGATCATTTATGAATCGCTGCACCATATCAGCTTCTAGGCATTCCCAGGGAGCATACAGAGTCTCGTAGTAGGAGGCAAAGCTACCAGCTATCGCACCAGGCTCCAACAGCGGCTCCCCATCCGGGGCAACTATCCGGGGTAGTGGCTGCGCATGCATAATGCCCTGACACAGGCGATGAAACATTTTACAAGACTTGTCGCCCCACTGGTATATGCGGCTTCGCGTGGCTAGCCACGCCTGGCGGGCCTCATCCAACAGTATTGAGGTATATCGCTGTTGCGCCAACACTAGCTGACGCCTTATCCGTTCGCCGTCTTCCCCCGACCCCTGCGGTCTAGGTCCTCCAACTCTGCCTCCCTCCGCACTAGGCCCCTACGCCCTGCCTTCCGCACCGCAGAGCACCACGAGATATAAACGCCCCGTATAGTGGGCTTCATGGCTTCCCACACCACAGCCGGGGATGCCATGGAGCCCACATTGGTGGACAGGAAGTGCGCAAGTTCGCGAGCAATGTGTGCGCGATAGCGGGGTTGCATTAACTGCCAAGGCGACAGGCGCCACCGGAATGGCTGCCTGGTGCGCCCAGTGTCAACCAGGACAGAGATCGGAGAATGATCCGATAGTGCCCGTGGCAAAATCTCCGCCGACATGAGCCTGTTGGCCATTACCCGCGGAAGGAAAATATCGTCCAAGCGCGAAAAGGAGTCTCGCGCTGAGGAAAAATATGTGAAGTCCCTACGCGCCCCTCGTTTGTACCTCCAGGAGTCAATCCAGTCCAACCCCATGGACATCGCTTTCAGTCGGGACACCTGCCCCTCCCTCCCAGCCGCTTCGCCTGCAGTGGCCCACCATCTGTCACACGACACGTCCATGACATCATTCCAGTACCCCCCCACAATAGACAAGGCTGTAGGCATATCTACCCATAAGGACATCAACCTCTCAGCTAGGGTCCACTGCAGGGGGGGCGGCGCATACACACTGCCAAGGATTACCACCTCACCCCAATCTCCCCCTGCATGAGCACATACCTGCCCAGCGCATCTAACCAAGTGCGTTTATGTATGAAGGGGACTCTACGATGGATCAGAATGGCCACGCCCCGCGACCCCCTTGTGAATCCTGAGTGGAAGGCCTGCGTGAAGCCATTTCGCTGGAGACATAGCGCTTTGGTACCCAATAGGTGGGTCTCTTGTAGCAGCAGAATGTCGGTCCCCCTTCCCTTGGCCCAAGCAAAGACAGCCCCACGCTTCACCTTGTCCAGCATCCCTCTCACATTCCAGCTCAGTATGGGTTTTCCACAGGGACCTAGCCGCGAACCCCCACCATCAGATGACATTTGTGTAATGGCATATAACTCATACATAGCGTGCTACAGGCAGCGACATCAGCACTCACCACGGATCGGAAGCAGCACAATTCGCACAGACCCTTCCCCTGAACCAAAACAGCCCCAAGCCCCAACAAACCCCTCCCCCACCCCGCACCTCCCAAACATGGAAGCACCTGTCGTGGTTAGGGAGCGTTCCTGTTCCCAACGGGGAGCCAGGGAGCATCCCCTCCAATGGATCCCCTTAGCACAACCCATAACGAACTAGGCTGTGGTCCCCTCCCAACCCCGAGCAAGCGTGGCATCCAGCCAAGCTTAGTCACCCTGGTCAAAGATAACAATCAATCAGATGGGCAAATGTTCTTTTCCCCCCACAGTCAGGGCACATCTTCGTCGGCCTCCTGTGACTCCTTGTCCTTGCGCGCCTTGGACCGCGACCGTGAGCTGTGATTCGAGCGAGATCTGCCTCGGCGCTTACGCTGATCGTCAGAACCCCTACCCGAGGGGCCCCCAGTCGAGGAATCGGACTCACCACCTTTCGCCGTATTGACCCGCACCCTGACCGTCTCATCCGTCCACTGAAATACGGCCTCCGGAGTATCAAAGAAGAAGGTAAGGGACTGGAAGACGACCCACAACCGAGCCAAGTATAGCAGGGCATACGGTAGCTTCAGGCCCCGGAGGCGGGCCTTGGCCGCTGCGAAGGATTGTCTCTGCTGTTGCACCAATTTCGTGTAATCCGGGAAGATAACAATATGAGAGTTCTCGAACAGAAGTTAACCTTTCAATCTCGCCTGTTTCAGGATAGCGTCTCTGTCAGCATAATTCAGCAGTTTGGCAATCATGGGACGAGGGCGTTCTCCCACTGGAGGTTACTGAGTCAAGGCCCGATGGGCCCTCTCCACCACGAGGCAGCGCGAGAGGGTGTCAGGCGACATCCACCCCTCCAGCCATTGCATAAGGAAGCGCTCAGCATTGCCCTGTTCGCAATCTTCCGGGAACCCCAGGTAGCGAAGATTACTGCGTCTGGCGCCTTCCCTCTGCCTCCTCCGCCCTCGCCACAAGACCTTTTTGCATCCGCTCAAGGGCCACAACCCTCTTCTTTAGGGTAGTCATGTCATCTTCCACAGCTGAAATGCGCGTCTCCGCGCCCGTTATGCGTTCCACAGCGTTTCGCAAGTCCTGCCGAAGGAGCATAACGTCGGAGCCCACAGCCCCGATCTTGGCATCCAGGGCATCCCGGGACTGTGTGATCGCGGCCAAGAGCGCAGCATTGTCCGGCACGGAAGGCGGCGCCCCCTTTGCGCCAGCGGCTTCGGTGAACTTATCGATGGGGCCCTGTTTGCCCTGGCTTCCACCACCACCCCGCGTCATGATGTTGTAGATGAGCGGGGCCTCTCACCGGACGGTCTCAGTGGAAGCCGCTCAAACAATGGCGCCTGCGACCAGGCACCCCGTGCCAAGATGGCGACACCGGTGATGATGCACTCACTGCGGTTTGTAAAGGACAGCAGGTTCCCCAAAATCGTTGGTCCGCAATCAGTGGTCCATAGGCTCTGGCCGGGAGTGGGGTGGGGAAGAGGGGGGGCCCACCATGCGGTCCACTCCACAGATGTCCGGCGCTGGAGTCCGATCCGACCCCCGAGATGTGACGGGGCCCTGCCGACCCCGGGAACCCCCGCCGTCCGGCCCCCCAGAGCCCACCGCGGCGTCCAACCAGCTCCGGACCTGCCCTCCTCTCAGCTGAGCCCGGATCCCCCGGGTAGCGCGGCGGATCGCCGTTCAGGGATGTAGGCAGATGTGATCTCGGGGCCCGATCCGACCCCCGAAGTGGCAATGCGGTTCTGCGTCCCCCCGGCCTGTCCACCCACTGGTCTGCGGCAGTCTCTCACCGGCCCAATACAGCCTCCTGGCAGGGCGGCACAGCCCTCACAGCGCCGATGGCAGCCCTCCGCGCAGGTCAAGATGGCGGCCGCGCTCCTCCACTCTCCTCGCCGCCCGTACCCTCCGAGCCCACTCCACAGCAGCCGCCCGTTGTGTTGCCCGGCGGGGTATGCCTCTCCAGGGCCCGGGGCCGCCGATCCACTGCAGCGCCTGAGCTCCGGCAGCACCCGGGTCAAGCTCCCCCGCAGCTCTCGGCGCGGCCCCTCCTGCCTGGCGGGAAGCTCCGAAAATCGAGTCCCCTGCTCCAAAGGCCGCACCCACCAGCTTGGCTCGCAGCCCCCCTCCGGGTTGCCTCACCGCCTCAGGATGCAGCGCTGGCGGCTCCAGCCGCGGGCTTCAGGTGTCCCGGGGTAAGGGATGAGTGCAGATGGCAGGAAGCCCCGATATTTGACCAGGGCCAGGATATGTAGATAAGGATGATGTTCGGCTGGTCGGAGCTTCGGCTCTACACGACCGCCATGTTCGCTGGCCAAGCCACGCCCCTCGTCTTTGTTTAGTTTTAAATGAGAGAAATATCAACTTTTTTAACACTGGCTTCAGGTATGTTTTCTATTGATCGATCACAATAAAAAAAGAGAAGAGGCTTTAATTTGAGAACAGTGGTTCGGTTAATCTTTGTAATGCACTCTCACCAAAAAGATGCAACATGTTGACAAAACCGTGCCAAATGCGTAAACAGGTTTTGCTTTACTCTTTGTTATAAGTAAGCCAATGTAGTGTCTCAATTCAAATGTCCAAACTCTTAATTGGAAATGGCGTACACAAATTGTTACAAACTGCCTTCTGTAGTCGAAACCATGATAAAGTCGTTGTTGTGTGGACAATTAAAAAAAGAAAAGATGAGTTATGATAAAAGTTGTGACTTAACATGTTTAAATCACTATCATAACTTTTAACAACTAGTGACAACGATTGAACAGCCAGTGACAACTTTAAAAAGTATACATTGTTTCTAACCTAGCAATAATTAAATGTTTTACAAACTTTAAGGCTTTTAAATCTGAAATGATATAGTTAAGTTCCAAGTCAATCTTAAATTATCGTTCAGCTCTTGAGACCAATTATCTCTGTGCACAATCTGTCTGCAATAACTGAAAGACGGCAAGAATGATGAAGACACAAAACTGACCAACCAAACTTCAGCTACTTACAAAGTTTAATTAAAAACACAAGCATAAGCAACTTTCCTAATGCGGTGAAAAACACGGAAGCAGCTCCGATACCATATGGGTAAAGATTTAACATACAGCGCATCTTCTGAGTATAAAGTCAAGTTACTGAAGTAGCACAGCGGTACCCATTAGGACAAATATAATTTATGCAAATTGCGTTGAGGCACGGAGGAGATGAATGTGTGTTTATATAAGAAACGTAAATCCCCAAGATATCAATACAGTGTGTTACTGAAGGAACGTAGCAGTTCTTGCAAGAAAAGCATGTCCATATGTCACAATAGTGACATGGCAATAAGCCAAAAGGAAATAAAATGCCCACCGACCTCCTTCGAGCCTCGCCACCAGACGTTTCTCTCTATCTTGTACATTGTATAGACCACCTTCTTGCCATTTCATCACTCTCTAGAGCAATAAATGTGTAATACTAAAGAAAAGAGGTGGCCTTTTTTAGTCCAAAAGCTGCCCACCTCCCACTCTTAAAGCCTCGAAAAAAATCAACAAGACATAACGGTGCACAACGTATAGTGTATGCTTCTCCGCTGGGTATCTTAATGGATGTGGACGATCTTCTCAACGTCATAAGTTACTCATTTAGCTCCTGTTGTTTGTATATAGCAGTGAACAGAAACCTATGTCTGGTGGCACCTAGAGTACAATGTAATAATAGCGTGTTTGTTCTGCATCTTGAATACTGTGGAGTGCTTGAAATCTTCATTTTTGGTAAGAACCTTCCAGTACTGGAGTTGTTAATACAGTATAGAAGTTTTGTCAGCATGTAGCTTAAAACCACAGTTTCTAAGATTATCTGACCAGTAGCGTCATTTGTTAGACTCTATTTGGGTGGCATGACTTTACACAGAATGCCTGTACCAAGCATGCAATTACCGTACAGCCTAAAATTACCCTTAGCACCCTTGACCACTACATACCCTTAAACCCTAAAATGTTCCTTACCACCCTTTAGCACTACCCATTCATAAGCCCTAAAATTACCCTTACCACCCTTTAGCACTACCCAACGGTAAACTCTAAAATTACCCTTACCACCCGTTGGCACTACCCACCGGCAAACTGTAAAATTACCCAACTCCCAAATACTAAATATATTATTCCCATTATTTTTATTCGGTGCATTTATGACCATCAACGTGTACACAAACAGCACAATATTATCAATCAATCAATCAATCAGGTCTTTGTAAAGCACACTACTCACCTGTTAGGTTCTCAAGGCACTGAGGGGTGTGTGTGCAGCTCCGTTGGGGTCATTCGAAAAGCCAGGTCTTGAGGTCTTTCCTGAATTGGTGCAGTGTCTGGGTACGCGGAGTTGGAGGAGGAGATTGTTCCAGTTCTTGCCTGCGTGGTAAGAGAAGGTAAGGATATCATATTTTTAAAAATGTTAAAATGTACAATAAAGGATTGGTCTAAAATTAAAAAAATAATATATACAAACATATCATACGAAGGGCAATCCAGAAAATTATACAATTTGTTAAAATGTATTGCCTAAAGGAACGGTTTCATTTTGCAGATATAAAATTAGTTCAATTGACCCAATTTCTAGCTTTACATAATTTAAATACTACCATGAAAATAAATGGCCCATGGAGACCAGTTTATGACACTATCAATTTGTGAATCTCAGATTTTTAGGGCACTAGCCCGAATAACCGAGCGCCATTTCAGGTATTTGGCCACTGCAATCACTATAGCTTCTCTAGTTTCTACAAGCAGGAGCCTAAGCGCAATACAATACTGCTGGTATCCCATCAACCTACATATGAGCAAAATCCTTCAATTTCTTTCTTGATCCGTTGTAGCCTGTACACAAAAAGAAAAGGTGGTCTCGAGTCTCCTCTTAACTGGACCACAGTGGGCAGATATCCCTGCCAGCATTCATGGGCTGCCACTTTGCAGAAAAGGACAGGATGGGTAATGCCATGCTATAGCTTCAGGAACAAAGCTCTGTCCCCAGAGGACGATAGGAAATCACAGAAGGGCTCAAAGGTGCTGTTCCGCTTAATGAGCAAGAAAGCATCGGCCAAGGGTTCCGTGCCAGTGACTTATTTCCTGGTTGAGACTTTCAACAGATCATGCAATAATGTTGGATAATCCTCTGGATGGTCACCCAACCCAAGCGTAGTCAGCATATGCTTGATAAAGGTCACCCACTTAATGACATGAAAGTTGTGGAGGTTAACAATTTCTTCAGAAGCCAGGTAACATTCAGAAAGAGCTGGGATGATTTTAATCCCCACCGAAAAAGCAGGGGCCACAGTTTGGCATATTTTTCCTCTCGCTTTAGCCCTAGATCATGTAATAATGGAACAAGAGGGGACCTATCTGGTAAGCTGAACTGAGTATGCAAAAATTGATTTCTGCTCTACTGAGATTAGTTATGCGGGCATAGCCCCAGATCCCTGCTCCATATAAAGCACTAGCCTCCGCCTTAGCCCTGTATACCTTTAGGATCTATGAGATAAGATTCGTCTTCGCTGCTTTAAAGAGTCTAAAAATAGCTGGCAAACGTATAGCACACCTAAAGTCATGTTGATTGAATCAAACTGGTAAAACCTAAAACATTAATTTACAAGGGAACAATATGAGGGGGTTCAGTTTGTCATCGAAATTATGTTTAATGCTGTGAAAAAAACAATTAGGACAAGGTTTAAGTGAGTTCTCAAACAGCTTCCTCATATATTTTAATAAAACATACTGACGTGCAGACTGCAACATGCAGCAGATTGCCAGCTAACTCCTTGGTGATTATTAGCTTTACTATTGTGTTCTAATGAGGACCTAGAGTACCAACATTCTATATGTATGCCAAAAGACTGTCACATCTGAATGCCATCTTGATGGAATCATAGTGGAAAACTGAAAGCATTGTCTTCTGAGGCAACTGCAATAAATGAGGAAATTAGGAAGCTTCATAACAAATAAAAGAGCCCAACTAGAGCACAAATATCACCCAAATGTAGCCCATGCATAGTCAAATGACAGAAGTGTGCAAAACACTTTTTTAAAAAAACTTTTATATAGCTCTGACTTGACCCAAAGGTAATGGACTACTTTACTTGAGCATCAGTTACATTATACAAGGACACATTCATTTTTGTTTTCGGCATGAGGATATTCAGTGATTTACCCAGAATCACAGGATATCGAGCTGACGTTGGTACACAAACCTGGTTCCCCAGTTGCAAAGTGTGCAGCTCTGGTCATAACCTCACATTCTCTCTAGCCCCAGGCGGAGAGCTCTGCTCCACACACAATGTATATAACAAGGACCCCCAGAACAGTGATCAGTTCAATTCCTAGGTCAGGGACAAATATTTATGAGAAAAACACACACCTAGGCAATTGTATCCTCTTGTCTATACAGTGATAAATGGGAGAATTAACACATCCAAGAATTGAGTTCTGTCTTTATTGTCCTCATTTTTTAGAGTTTCTTTAAACACACCTTTTTATATATAAATCATTTAAAAATTGTATCAACATACAATTCAAAACACAATATTAATAAAAACAATATCACAAAATCAAAGAAAAATTATAAAGCAAGACACAACAAAAAATGTGGCACAATAGTAAATTCGACACGCGTTTCGACGAACCAGCGCCTTCTTCAGGAATAGCCACTAATTACCTGAGAAAAAAATATATAATAAAATACCTTTATTAGAGTTATATTTCATATAGTATTTATACATAATCGTTTAGATACTCTCTGATAGGCAAAGCAGAACATATTTAAAAAATATATAACGACATATTGACAGTACTCATAGTTAAAAAAACGAAATTTTATATTCTCCCACTAATGGACAAGCAAGACTTATGAACAGATGAAGTGCATACATGTAATTTACTTCAGTGCTCATTGTGATCAAAGACCAAAAGTTTCTTCTACCGATATGAGATCAAGATTACAATATATTGGTAACTTTTTGCATATATATATATTTTGACATGTCTTATTCTAAAGACACTGTTTAAAATACTCACTTTAAAAAATGCTTAAGAATATTCAAGAAAGAATTATTGAAATTTTGCGGGTCACAATTGATGATCAGTTTGTCTGTAATAAAAAGAAGGATCCAAACGATAAACCCAATTGAACAACACTTGGATTTTGTCTCATTGACTCTTCAAGTGCCTCTATTTATACTTACTTGAATGTTTCCGATTTATATCGCCTCAGATCGCGATACTCAGTGTTGAAAAGCCGTATTACTTTCGTGATGTCGATTATAACAGACCATATTCATGAGGCAACCCTAAAACAATTAAGGTTGTATCTATACTACTATTATAAAGAGAGAGCTGAAACCTTTGAGGCGGGTAATCTCAAGAAGTGCAGCATCAATCACAACACCCAATACAGCATTGTAAAGGGGAGTTGCAGCAGATGGACATAGGCTCTACACCTGCCCACCATATACAATACAAAGGTCAAACAACCTTAGGGGTAAAATAGTCCCTTGTGGGCGTTGGCGTTCTGCTGTCAGCGATGGGCATGTCAAAGTAGCGATGGGCGCCTCAAACTCCACTTTATGGGCGTCACCAATGTCAGAGGGGCCTGGCCCAAAACAAAAAATGATAATAAAATATGCGCTCACATTCACGCTCCATTACTGATACTGATAACACTCACAGTACTTGCAGTGCTTACTAAAACAAAGCTTTACTCATTTGTGAGCCTCGGCGTTGGCAGAGGGGGCTGGCATCAAAAAAAGGGAGGCGGCTTTCAAAACCGCACTATTCACTCGGCACAACATTCACACCTTACGGGCGTCACCGTTGTCAGAGGGGCCGGGGCTGGCATAAAGAAAGGGGCGCAGCTTTCACAAGCGCGGTATTTCACTCAGCGACACATTCACGCCTTTGTGGGCGTCAATGTTGTCAGAGGGGCCGGAACCGGCATAAAGAAAGGGGCGTGGCTTTTACAAGTGTGAAATTCACTCGGCGCCACATTCACGCCTTTGTGGGCGTCAACGTTGTCAGAGGGGCCTGGCCCAAAACTAGAAACAATAAAGAAATGACCGCCAATTTCACTGTGCAAGCCCATTCACGCTCCATTAATGATAACACTTACAGTATTTGCGGCGGGAACAAAAACAAAGCTTCACTCATTTGTGAGCCTTGGCGTTGTCAAAGGGGGCAGGCATAAAGAAAGGGGCACGGCTTTCACAAAGACGCCGGAAGCATTGCGGAGAGGGGGAATAGCGTCCTTGGAGTTGTGGCGTTTGGCAGTGACGCTATGTGGGGAGTCTAAGTGCACCAAGCAAGTCTTTGGGGAGTGCGTGAACCTACTAAGGCACACGCCCTCAGGGTGCATGCCAGGACTGATCAGGGGCATCGGCAGGAGCGGACACACACGTTCGCATTCTGCGGAAAGGACAACAAACCGCAGAGCACACGCTCACCTTCTGCGCAACAGAAAGAGGGGTTCTGAGCAGTCGCACAGGCAAGTCGCATGAAACAATAAATGTACTATGCCATAAACTTTAAAAAAACTTTTGCCTTGCCTATTCTAACCATTTAAGACATTCTTTTTTGTACCCGGACAACGTTGGGACGGGCTGCTAGTCTTTTATATATAATTCCAAAGTGATCAGTTCCTCTAAGTATAAGAATATCGAGCAACAAATGAAATGGGCCTTGTTTTAACAAAGGAATATTTACCTATTATACCTAATATTTACCTATTTACTTGTAACATCGAGCCTAGCCTTGAGTTCTTTAGATTTCGATAAAACACAAAGCTATAAGGAAAATGGAAATAAAGGCGACAGTTAACCAATTAAAATAACTCAAATTATTCTCACTGGATTGTACTCTCGATCTAAAACCACCTATATATGTCGTTGTATTTATATCAAGATGTTTCCTGCTTTAACCCAATCCTAAATAACCTATTTTAAAGAATTAATTGAGCTTTGCCGACGCGAAATCGTAGGCGAGCTTGAAGTCAATACGTCTGACGTCATGGTTATACTGAAAAAAAACTAAGAGATGTGGCTTGTTACGAAATCTCGCCGCAGTCAACTGATAGCCAAATCTAAAATAAGTATAGGAAAATAACAGATACCATTGTAAGTACATAATGAGGGCGCAATGCAAATCAGCATCTGAAGGATGAAAACAAAGCTCAGTTTTTATATATATAGATAGTTACCTAGATGCTCGTAACGTCAAGCAAAGCCTTCGGACTCTTTAAAAATGATAAAAACAAAGCTGCAAAAGAGACGAAATATGGACCAAAGTTAGTCGATAATAATTTACATTTTTATCTCTTCCCATTCGCAGGGGATTGGTTTCTCGATCTAAATCTAAGCCCACATTTAAATCCGGGTCTATATGTCCAGATGTTTCTAACTATGGCCAAACACAAAAAATACCCATTAGAGAGGCACCCACCTTTGAAGGAGCTTTGCCGATATAGGCCGAAGGCGAGCGAGTGGTAACGGCGTTTGACGTTGTAGGTAGCGCGATGGCGGAAGGATATCAAAAATGCATTCGATTTCAATGCTTTAAATACTCATGAGCTAACAGGTTAGCCGCTTAGAAAGACGTCACATGACCGAAGCACATGACTTCTCATGGAAGTAAAAAAAATACTTTCTCGCACAAGGCGTAAAAGTAGGTAACTATGGCAATAAGAAATGCCTAAAAAAGAGACGTTGTCGCAAATGAATAGATGCAAACGACCTCAATGACAGTATTCCATGCAATGGCATAAAAATAGGTGAAACATTTATTATTAAAAATATATTAAATTTGGTGGTTTCAGCACATTACTTCTCATAGAGATAGGAGAATTACTATCTCATGTAAACCGCGAAGGTAGATAATATTTGTCAATAAGAAATGTAAATAATTTAACCATATCAAAAACGATATATTATCAATTGACACTAGTTCAAAAGGAAATACCAATAAAAAATAATAAATAGTGAATAAAAATAATCACCACAAAAAAGACCCAAAAAAATAATTTACGGCACCAATTCTGGACTCGAAGATTGGGTATTAAAGAAGGAGAATTATCAAATCAGAAATAAGAAGAAATATATTGAAATAAATGGCCACAAATGGCCACAATTACAGATATTATAGTACAATGGTATTAAACAATAGCGTTTTCCCAAGGAATTTCGCTGTTTAATCTATTTTTGAAGGTATTCAAAGAGAATATCCAAAAAACTTCCCGTTTTTTTGTTATGCGCATACCACCTTTTGCATCTCAGGTATTAATTTTTTCCAGAATTCACCATTTAAAATCCTCTGGACCATGATTACAATAAATAAAATGTTTAACCATAGGTGACAATAATTTTTCGTTCTTATGGCGGAACGATGTTCCGTCAGACGAACCTGAATGGGCCTGGAAGTTTCACCAACATATCCCAGTAAACAGCGACATTGAATGAAGTAAACAGTATTGGGCGTCTTGCAATTCCACATGTTGGTAGCATGGACGGTATAGCCATTGTGGGTGAAACTTTCACCCTCCAAAATGGTGTGACAAGATAAGCAAGATGAACACTTCATTGTACCTTTAATTGGCTGGGAGCTCTGTTCCGCCAGCTGAGTATGCAGAGATATGCCTACTCCACGTTCCGCTGAGAACACGGAGTAGGCAAATCTCTGCACACCCCATGGTGGAGCGGAGTTGACCAGCCCCTGCCTCCATCTCCCTAGTAAGAATTAAATAAAAAGATATTAAAGGTAAAATAAAAAAAAACTTACCTTGACTGCGGCGTCCCCGGGCTGCCGTCCTACTCTTCCTTGCTGTTTCATGGTGATCTGCACAAGTGTGCGTGCATGCGCATGTTTTACCTTTAATGTCTTTTTATTTAATTCTCGCTAGTGGGTGGAGGCAGTCGGCAGAGCAGAGCAGAGTTAGTTTCCAACTCCGTGGACATCTGTGTAGTCCCGCTCTGCCAGCTACGCCAGCTATGCCCAGGGTTAATTCTCTCTCTTAAGTGTAACATATAATCAAGTGTACAACTCGATAAAAAAACATAAATAAAGCTTTGTTACGATTTGAGAACTCAGAAAATATGCCTTCATTTTAGTTGTTTAGAGCACTAACCATAAGAGTTATGGGATTAAGACCCTGTCATGGAGGAGTGTGCAGAGACAACAAGTTAACCACGCTGGGCAGACAAGTGGGGCAGTAGCAGCAAGCACAATGGCCATGGAGGGCAGGGGAAAGGGGCATGGCAGTGAAAACAAACCAACCATGCAGTACAGGCAAGAGAGGCTGTGGCAATATAAAAGACCATTGAGGGCGGAAGGAATAGGCAGTGGCAGTGACATTACAGCCACGCATGCCAACAGCCCTGATTCAGGCAGGAGACAGACTCCTGATGCTTACAACAAAAACAACTTAATTGTATCTGTCTCCTGCGTGAAACCTCCTATTTTTCAATGTAAGTAAATTGGGAAACTCAATTCCAAATGGTTTTTTTTCAAGTTCAAGAGGTTGGCAAGTAATGTACATTGGATCATGCAAGGCCGTAGAAATGGGGTAGGGACATGAACTTGGGTAACAGAGGGCAGGAGGGAGAAGGGTAACTGACATTACAGAGCAGGAGTCATGGGTTGCAACAGAACAATACACCCAACAGGGGGAACAGGACAGCAGTGCAGCACAACATACCATGGAAAGCAATTGGTAGGGGAAAGGGTCATGCACAGAAGGCAGACGAGAAAGAGGCAATGGCAGCGAATCACTGACAAAATTTCGATTTCACTAAAATCGACCTACACAAATATCGTGTCTTAAATATAGATTATAATTACATCGACACCCTATACTTATTTATAAATTTACTAAAACATCGATCTCACTATATCGATATACAAAAATCTCGAGTAAACTAATTTCGACCACACTTATATCGAAATACAAAATATCGACAGTCAATAATATATATACCACAATACAAAAACATTGATTACCAAAATATAGACATCAATAATATCGACATTACCTAAATATCGACTTCTGTAAATTATTCTTACAGTTTCTAGAAACATTATACACATTAAATAAATTAACATTATACCCATATAACTAGGTATATACATAATAAACACTATGAAATAAATATATCTCTCTAAAAAATTATAATAAATTACTAAATCTATGGTAACAATTAAAAATTACACAAACTCTCTGAATAAACATTTCACATTCAGCAAACTAAACTATTAAAATGAATAAAATTGAAACTAACCAATAGAAACTCTTTTCTAGGTTTCTAAACAACCACAAACTAACACTAATTAAATATACCCTATATAAAGAGCAACAATTAAGACTCAAAAACCTGCAGAAATTATTCAGCTTCAAGGCAAACTGCACTTATTTCTACTACCCTAAAGATTGTTCTCATACGAATATTCTACAAATCAACTAAAAGTAAGTAATCTTATGTTTCTGTATAAAATGTTACATTATTTGCAACCTGCAGTTCATTGTAAATATCTAAAACTGCTTTTCTATCTATCTCTACATATTTCCAAAACAGATTCAAGGTTAACAAACAGATGAACATTTTCTAGAAAAGTACAACAACAAATTTGAAAAGTAAGTTTATTAAATGTCCTCTTTAAACACTAAGTTAATGCTAAATCAATAGTAAAAATGTTATAACTAACTCATAAATTCCTACTTAAATGTCTAATTATTGTTTTTTATTAAACACAGTTTTCAAAGACTTAAAATGTGAAATGCTTGTTTAAAATGTTTTTACTTCTATTATAAATACTAAACTAAAGATTCATCATACCATTACTTTTTTCCACAGATACTTTTACTAATTAAAGCTGCAACATAACAACAAACATTCTACCATCAACAACTAAAAATTTAAACTAGGTAAGCATAGAAAACATGCCCAAGTACTAATATTTGTCTTTTAAACACTCACAATGTTAATATTTAACTGTTTGTATATTTAAAACAGGTTTTTTGTTTAAATGATATATACTTCGGATTAAATGTTGCAAATTTTTTCATAATAAAACATTGTACCTTAGCAAATGTGTTATAAAAATACACATATAAACATTCACTAAAATATGCTTCATTTTCTTTCCACAGACCACTACAATCTATTAAAGCATCAATCAACAAAAAGATCTCCTTTGAAAATCTACTACTTTTGAATAGGTAATTACCCACAAATGTTACATACTTATTTTTTTTCTCTTCTAATAAAATGACTATTTCTAATATTATTTAATACACCTTTCCTAGATTTAAGAAACCAACAATGACAGAAGATGCAAGATTTATATCATCTCAGAAAGGGAATTTTTTGTTATGCTATATGGGGTATACTTATACTCAGGAAAAACAAAAAGACGTTAAAGTTAACTGGAAATGTACTAAGTATTATTCTAACAAATGCTATGGTCGTGCAACAACCAGAGAAACAAGTGTGATTAATACTACTGAACATAACCATCCACCTAACATCTCTGTAATAGAGGTTAGATCTACTCTAGACAATATTAAGGAATTAAGCAAAACCTCTGACTTACCAACTAGTGTAATACTTAAGGAATTAATACCTAGAGTACCTAGAGAGGCAAGAGGTCAGTTACCAACTATAGCTGCTATAAAAAGAACTATTGCTAGAACCAAAAAATCTAGTAGACCAACAATAGCAACACCTAAAACTTTTGAAGAGGTCATAATTCCACCTGAGCTTACCATAACTCATAATGATGAACCTTTTATCTTCTACGACAACAACAACAAAGATAAAAGGATAATAATGTTTGCAACAAACACCAACCTTAAAAAATTAACAGATAGTCAAACATGGATGATGGATGGCACTTTTAGCATATGCCCTAAACCATTCTATCAATTATATACTATACATGGGCAATTCCACAATACCTGCATACCATTCATCTATTGTTTGTTACCAAACAAACAAGCTTCTACATACACAGAAATATTAAACAAAATAAAAGAAGAAACAAGAGACTTCTTTCCCCTAAAAATTATAATTGACTTTGAACAAGCAATGATAAATTCAATCCTTAAAATATATCCACACACATCCATACAAGGATGTTACTTCCATTTTAACCAATGTCTATGGAGACATTTGCAAAAATTAACACTTAGTGTTGAATATGCAACCAATATTACATTTGCATACCAAATAAAAAACCTCATTGCCCTAGCATACGTGCCAATCACCGATGTGGCTGAACACTATAATCTTTTAATAGAAAGTCCTTTCTATACACAAAATGAACGAAAATTGGCTCCACTTTTGGATTATTTTGAGGATACCTGGGTGGGGAGACTACACAGGTCAGGCCACAGACGACAGCCTAAATTCCTAATTCCTTGGTGGAATGTATATCTACCAACCCTAAATCAAGAGGCCAAAATAAACAACACAGTGGAGGGTTGGCATAATGCCTTTCTATCTTCAACTGGCCGAACAACTCCTACACTACACAAACTACTAACAGCAATACAAAAAGAACAAAGTTTCCAAGAGTTAAGAATTGAGCAATCCGTTGTACAATTAAAACCCAAACTATCAAGACAAACAGCCCAAATGTACCACTATTTACAACAACAAGTACAACTTTACCCCACAACATGAGGACTAGAATACTTAAAAATGATAGCCAAAACACTAAACTGAAAATAATAACCCAAAAAATTTCTGGAAATGTAAAAATGCCTTAAATGTAACCAAACCATCTTATTCACAAATTATAAGATATTTTTTTTTCTAAAAATTATAAATATATATTCATTTGTAGGCAAAAAAAATATCTAACTCAACAGAATTTTTTTCATATAGAACATTTCCCAACCCACAACATTTAATAAAATAAATGCATTTACCTTTTCACAACAACGTAATTAGCAAATCCAATGGTCCATAACATTCCATGCAGTAATAAATCCACAGCATCAAAAATAAAGTGGCCCAATACAATGCAAAAATACAACTGTTCGAAATACATCCGAAATCCCAATCATTCGATAAATCAGAATCCCTCAAAAACCCGAAAAAGGTTCTAAATTTTAAGAAACGCTCCAGAAACCCCAATAAATCAACAAAGTGTAAAACACATAGCAGTTACAACAACTGAAATGCACTTCTTTAAAAAAAAAACGTAACAGCTCGGAAACGGAAATGGCTGTTTCCAAAAACGTACAAGAGAAAAAAAACATTCCCACCTACATAAAACTTAGATTAATACATTATTAATAACTAGAACATACATATATCTAACAAAAAAGTAATAAAAAGCCACAAACACAATAACTCCAAGGCCGTTACTGAGAAAACGCTAAGAAAAGGTAAAAACGTTAATAACCAACTACATACGAAGTTAACCCTAACATAGTCGTCCACAAACAACAAATAACAAAGTACTACCTTCAAAATTCCCTTAAATCAGTTAAAATATAACAAATAGCAATCTTACCTTCTCGGACGTGAAGTAGCTTCCAACCGCGAGCTTGAATCTTCCAAAATGACCTAAAAAGACTAAGAGCGGTTACAAAATAAAACACCCAAATGATAGTATTATCCAAATAATAGTTAAATAAATGTCAAAATAATTTGTTTTACTATTAGAAATTTGTTAAAACTGTATAATATTTTTTGCTGTATTTATGCTATGTATGATTAATTTTTCTAGAACAATATTATTTTGATATAATTGTTTTATTATTACATTAAGTATTAATATATTTTAATACTTAATGTTATAATAAAACAAAACATAATGTGTTTAAATTAGTGAAAAAAAAGTGTTATTTTTCATTATTTATATAAAAATTGTGACTAATATGTTTAATGTAATAATATTAATATTATACAATTAATATTAATAAATTAAAAATATATTTCAGATATTATAATTTAAAATGTTTGTAAAATATACATTGTAAGATATGAACTATAAATATTATCTATGTTGTTATTAGAAAATATATCTACATAAATAACATATATTGAAGTTCACATTTACTGTGTTACGACACTGTGGACCACCCCACCCTTATTCACCGACTGGGAGAAGTCGGAATAAAAGGTTCGGCCCGGAAGTGGCTCGAATCATTCTTATCAGGACGTTCCTTCCAGGTGCGGGAAAATGACAGCCACTCACCTACCATCCCCCTCCGGTGTGGAGTACCGCAGGGCTCATCCTTGAGCCCAACGTTGTTCAACGTATACATGGCCCCACTGGAGAAGAGGGTCAGCTCGTTTGGCGTGTCAATCATCAACTACGCCGACGACACTCAGTTGATCGTAACCCTCTCACACCCCCACCACGCCCCTTCTGACCTCCACAGCTGCTTGTCTGAAGTCCACCAATGGATGAATCTATCCTCGCTGAAACTAAACGGTTCTAAGACCGAGATACTCCTGATGGGCCATAAGGTACCATCTTTGCCATCTCACCTCTGGCCCAGTTGCCTAGGTGACCCTCCTGTTCCCAAGGAAGAGGTTAAGAGCCTCGGGGTATGGATCGAGAAAGATATGAGTTTCAGAACTCAGGCTAAAAAGACAGCAGGAATTTGTTTCGGGTTACTTAGAGCCTGCAGGAAGATCTTCCCCTTGCTCCCCGACACCGCAAGAAGGCTTCTCATTCAGGGTCTAATCCTGGCAAGACTAGATTACTGCAACGCCATCTACTTGGGAGCTCCTGAAGCCACCATGAACACACTGCAAAAAGTCCAAAATACCGCCGCCCGCCTACTCACAGGAACACCAGGAAGATCATCCGCCAAACCGGCACTTAAATCCCTCCACTGGCTCCCAGTAAGAGAGAGGGTCATCTTTAAGGCGCTCTGCCTGGCCCATAAGACCGTCAACAACAACGGCCCCCCTCTTCTCAAAGAAATCTTAAATCCCTATAAAACGAAAAGAGACCTTCGATCCAGTACAGAAAATTTCATCTCGGCTCCCAGAGTAAAAAAAGCTAAGACTGGCGGCCGTCGGTTTTCGGTCCACACTGCTAAATATTGGAACCTTCTCCCACGAAGACTCAGGACAGAACCGAACTATCTCCAGTTCAGAAAAACCCTCAAGACCTCCCTTTTTCCCCAAACATAATCACACCAGACGGCAGAAACCCCGGAAGAAGCAGGTCAGCGCTGGGATGCTCTTTCGAGTTACTACGCGCTTAACAAAACCATTAAATAAATAAATAAATAAATATATATAACAAATATATTACTATATCATTTATTAACAAATGTGATGTATTGTAATTTCTCTTAAAATGTATATACTCTATAAAGTATATTGTTCAATGTTTTCTCATTTACTATATAATTTACATATACCACAAATGTAATTTACTGCAAAGGTATCGAAATTAAAAATAAATTGAGACAAAATAGATTTTTTAATTGTATAAAATCATTTTTTAAACATGTATTATTTGCTTTAATTACTATATGAACAAATAAATAAAAAATGTGTTTAAAACTGTGTCATTTGTGATATTTTTTACAATATATATATATATATATTTTTACTTTACATATATAATAAACTATTACTATCAATTTACTATTCACACATGAATATACAATTTATTTAAATCGATACTGGAGACTGAACATGAAACATTTACTTATCCAAATCCAATATAATTTTTTTTTTATTAATACTAAACACTTTACCTATTAAATGAACTATTCCAACTCCAATCTACATTTAATTAGGGTAGTTGCTGGACACTGAACCTATTTAATTTACTATTCCAACTCCAATCTACATTTAATTAGTGCAGGTGCTGGGCACTGAACCTATTTAATTAACTATTTCAAATCCAATCTACATTTAATTAGGGTAGGTGCTGGACACTGAACCTATTTAAATTACTATTCCAACTCCAATCTACATTTAATTAAGGTAGGTGCTGGACACTGAACCTATTTAATTTACTATTCCTACTCCAATCTACATTTAATTAGGGTAGATGCTGGACACTGAACCTATTTAATTAACTATTCCAACTCCAATCTACATTTAATTAGGGTAGGTGCTGGACACTGAACCTATTTAATTTACTATTCCAACTCCAATCTACATTTAATTAGAGCAGGTGCTGGATACTGAACCTATTTAATTTACTATTCCAACTCCAATCTACATTTAATTAGGATAGGTGCTGGACACTGAACATATTTAATTATTTATTCCAACTCCAATCTACATTTAATTAGGGTAGGTGCTGAACAGTGAAGCTATTTAATTTACTATTCCAACTCCAATCTACATTTAATTAGGGTAGGTGCTGGACACTGAAACTATTTAATTTACTATTCCAACTCCAATCTACATTTAATTAGGGTAGGTGTTGAACACTGAACCTATTTAAATTACTATTCCAACTCCAATCTACATTTAATTACAGTAGGTGCTGGACACTGAACCTATTTAATTAAGTATTCCAACTCTAATCTACATTTAATTAGTGTAGGTGCTGGACACTGAACCTATTTAATTAACTATTCCAAATCCAATCTGCATTTAATTAGGGTAGGTGCTGGACACTTACCCTATTTAATTTTCTATTCCTACTCCAATCTACATTTAATTAGGGTAGATGCTGGACACTGAACCTATTTAATTAACTATTCCGACTCCAATCTACATTTAATTAGTGTAGGTGCTGGACACTGAACCTATTTAATTTACTATTCCAACTCCAATCTACATTTAACCACTTGGATGCTAAGGCCCTTGGACTCTCTTCATGCAATTTCCATTGAAATGAATGGACACTCCATGACGAGCTGAGCTCGTCATGAGCGCCCAAGGGGTTAATTAGAGTAGGTGCTGGACACTGAAACTATTTAATTTACTATTCATACTCTAATCTACATTGAATTAGAGCAGGTGCTGGACACTGAACCTATTTAATGTACTATTCCAACTCCAATCTACATTTAATTAGGATAGGTGCTGGACACTGAACATATTTAATTATTTATTCCAACTCCAATCTACATTTAATTAGGACAGGTGCTGGACAGTGAACATATTTAATTTACTATTCCAACTCCAATGTACATTTAATGAGGGTAGGTGCTGGACACTGAACCTATTTAATTTACTATTCCAACTCCAATCTAAATTTAATTAGGGTCGGTGTTGAACACTGAACCTATTTACATTACTATTCCAACTCCAATCTACATTTAATTAGGGTAGGTGCTGGACACTGAACCTATTTAATTAAGTATTCCAACTCTAATCTACATTTAATTTGTGTAGGTGCTGGACACTGAACCTATTTAATTTACTATTCCAACTCCAATCTACATTTATTTATGGTAGGTGCTGGACACTGAACCTATTTAATTAATTATTCCAACTACAATCTACATTTAATTAGGGTAGGTGCTGGACAGTGAACCTATTTACTTTACTATTCCAACTCCAATCTACATTTAATTAGGGTAGGTGCTGGACACTGAACCTATTTAATTTACTATTCCAACTCCAATCTACATTTAACTAGGGTAGGTGTTGAACACTGAACCTATTTAAATTACTATTCCAACTCCAATCTATTAGGGAAGGTGCTGGACACTGAACCTATTTAATTAAGTATTCCAACTCTAATCTATATTTAATTAGTGTAGGTGCTGGACACTGAACCTATTTAATTAACTATTCCAAATCCAATCTACATTTAATTAGGGTAGGTGCTGGACACTGAACCTATTTAATTAACTATTCCAACTCCAATCTACATTTAATTAGGGTAGGTGCTGGACACTGAACCTATATAATTTACTATTCCAACTCCAATCTACATTTAATTAGAGTAGGTGCTGGACACTGAAGCTATTTAAATTACTATTCCAACTCCAATCTACATTTAATTATGGTAGGTGCTGGACACTGAACCTATTTAATTTACTATTCCTACTCCAATCTACATTTAATTAGGATAGCTGCTGGACACTGAACCTATTTAATTAATTATTCCAACTCCAATCTACATTTAATTAGGGTAGGTGCTGGACACTGAACCTATTTAATTTACTATTCCAACTCCAATCTACATTTAATTAGGGTAGATGCTGGACACTGAACCTATTTAATTTACTATTCCAACTCCAATCTACATTTAATTAGGGTAGGTGTTGAACACTGAACCTATTTAATTTACTATTCCAACTCCAATCTACATTTAATTAGGATAGGTGCTGGACACTGAACCTATTTAATTAATTATTCCAACTCCAATCTACATTTAATTAGGGTAGGTGCTGGACAGTGAACCTATTTAATTTACTATTCCAACTCCTATCAACATTTAATTAGGGTAGGTGCTGGACACTGAACCTGTTTAATTTACTATTCCTACTCCAATCTACATTTAATTAGGGTAGGTGCTGGACACTGAACCTATTTAATTAAATATTCCAACTCCAATCTACATTTAATTAGGGTAGGTGCTGGACACTGAACCTATACAATTTACTATTCCAACTCCAATCTACATTTAATTAGAGTAGGTGCTGGACACTGAACCTATTTAAATTACTATTCCAACTCCAATCTACATTTAATTATGGTAGGTGCTGGACACTGAACCTATTTAATTTACTATTCCAACTCCAATCTACATTTAATTAGGATAGCTGCTGGACACTGAACCTATTTAATTAATTATTCCAACTCCAATCTACATTTAATTAGGGTAGGTGCTGGACACTGAACCTATTTAATTTACTATTCCAACTCCAATCTACATTTAATTAGGGTAGATGCTGGACACTGAAACTATTTAATTTACTATTCCAACTCCAATCTACATTTAATTAGGGTAGGTGTTGAACACTGAACCTATTTAATTTATTATTCCAACTCCTATCTACATTTAATTAGAATAGGTGCTGCACACTGAACCTATTTAATTAATTATTCCAACTCCAATCTACATTTAATTAGGGTAGGTGCTGGACAGTGAACCTATTTAATTTACTATTCCAACTCCAATCTACATTTAATTATGCTAGGTGCTGGACAGTGAACCTATTTAATTTACTATTCCAACTCCAATCTACATTTAATTAGGGTAGGTGCTGGACACTGAACCTATTTAATTTACTATTCCAACTCCAATCTACATTTAATAAGGGTAGGTGCTGGACACTGAACCTATTTATTTACTATTCCAACTCTAATCTACATTTAATTGGGGTAGGTGCTGGACACTGAACCTATTTAATTTACTATTCCAACTCCAATCTACATTTAATTAGGGTAGGTGCTGGACACTGATCCGTTTTAATTTAGTATTCCAACTCCAATCTACATTTAATTAGGATATTAGCTGGACAATGAACCTATTTAATTTACTATTCCAACTCCAATCTACATCTATTTAGGGTAGGTGCAGTGAACTCTAACTATATTGATTTGTGTTATAAACTCCCTACCCATATCACCTATAAAACAAAAATTCCACTCATAAACATTTATAAGTAGATCTAAATTAAAATGTCTAAAATATAAATCTAACTTTTAGATGTATAATCATATTTCTATATTATTATTTGACTAAATATTAACATCTCTATATTAATATTGTAACCACTCCCCACCCTTATCCCATTTAACACAAAAATTCACTGTGAAATTTAAATATTTATTTAATAATTTCCAAATAATAAATAGAAAATTGTAATTTGTAATTAAAATAATTAATTTCGACATTCCTATTTTTTATTTGTTATTTCCTTTTAAAATACATTTTTTATACATATAATTTTCTAACACAACCCTTGTCCGCTATGAACTCAACCTCACGCTACACCAATTTTTAAAAAAATTCTATTTTCTAAAATCATTTATCAAAATATAAAATTAGCTTTCTGAATACAATGACAATAATTTTCATAATATAAGTTTTTTAATGTTATACTTTTTAATACACTCCCCACCCTTATGCCCTATAAACCCAACATCCAGCTCCTAAAAATTAAATAGATTTTCAAATTTCAAATTGCATATTTATAAAATAAAATTTCATAAATCAAATTTTTAATTTCGAATTATAATTTTTAAATATATATATTGTTATTTTGAAAATTTTTATTTTATATATTTAATACACTCCCCACCCTTATCCCCTATAAACCCAACATCCCACTCCAAATTTTTTTTATAGATTTTCTAATTTCACATTTCATATTTAAAATTTAAAATTTAAAATTTAAAATTTAAAATTACAAAGTCTATTTTATATAAATTATTTGACAAAATAAATATTTTAATTTATATTTTTCATACACTCCCAACACTTATCCCCTATAAACCCAACATCCCGCTCCTAAAATTTTTTATAGATTTTCCAATTTCACATTTCATATTTAAAATTTAAAATTTTAAATTTCAAATTTTAAATTTCAAAATCAATTTTATATAAAATTAATTGACAAAAAAATATTTTAATGTATATTTTTCATACACTCCCCACCCTTATCCCCTATAAACCCAACATCCCGCACCTACATTTTTTATAGATTTTCTAATTTCACATTTCATATTTAAAATTTAAAATGTCATATTTCAAATTATAATTTTCGAAATCTATTTTATATAAAATTATTTGCAAAATATTTTTTTGTAATTTATATTTTTCGTACACTCCTCACCCTTATCCCCTATAAACCCAACATCCCGCTCCTAAACATTTTATATAATTTAAATTTTCATATTTCATATTTCTAATATTTAATTTCGCATTCTAATTTCTATTAAATATTTTTTTACATGAATAAATTTTTTTATTTATATTTCTAATACACTCCCCACCCTTATCCCCTATAAACCCAACATCCCGCTCCTAAAATTTACAATACTTTGTATAAATATTTTATATTATAATTAAACATTATAGCAAATTTATATACATTTTTTTATTAATAATATATTAAACACATATATTTTTAAATGTCGATATTTTGACATTTCGACATTATATATGTCGATATTTCTATCATCGACATTACTTATCTCGATAATATTGAGTATACATTCTAATCGATATTTTTAACAATGATATTTACAACATCGATATTTCTTACCTTTGATGTTTCAAACTCGATATTAGTGCAAATCGACATTGTTAACTTGATATTTTGACTGTGCACCATGGCAGCAACCTGGCCATACTGGACAGACAGGAGGGACAGTTGCAGCATAATGGATCATGAAGGGCAGGGGCATGACAACAGAAACACAAGCAGGAGGGAGGGGAGAGGGGTCTGCATATGGAAAAGGAGAGCAGGGGCAAGGAAGCAGGGCTGGAGCAGCCAGCTGACTAATGAAGGCAGGCAAGATAGGCACTTAAAGCACAAGACACTATGGAGGGCAACACTGAGGCCATACAGTCATGCACATAGACAATAAAGGTGGAAGGGGATTATGGGATGCATGCTGACCACTCAGGTCAGGTGTGAGGGGCTGTGGCAGCACTGAAGACCATGCATGGCAAGTGGGAGTGTTAGTGGTACCACAAAGACCATGATTGGTGAGAGAGAAGAGGCAGTGGCATACACAAAGGACCATAGAGGACAGAAGGGATGACTAGGGGCTGGGTACAGACATAAGAGGTCAGGGGAAGATGTTTCACAGGCAGGAGGATCACTTGCAGCACAACAGAGCATGGAGGGCTGAGGGGAAATGCGGACACTCCCCTCAGACAAAAATGAAGGTTAGGAGGGAAGGGTTAGGGCATGGGACATCGACAGTCAGGTTGGAGGTGGCTAGGACAGGTGGCAGACATCTGACCATACCAGACAGAACGGAGGGACAGTTGCAGCATAACAGATCATGAAGGGCAGGCAGGAGGAGGCAGGGCCATGCCAATGGACCATATAAGGCAGGAGGGAGGTGATATGGGGTATTCACATGGAAAAAGGAGAGCAGGGGAAAGAGGGCAGGGCATAATCAGCAAGCTGACCATGGAGGGCAGGCAGAATGAGCACTGGAAGCACAACACATAATGGAGGGCAAGTGTGAGACCATAATGGCATCCACACAGACAACAGAGGAAATGTGGAAGGGAGTTAGAAGGAGCAAGCTGACCACACAGGGTAGGTGGGAGAGACTGTTACAGCACAGACGACCATGCATGGCACGTTGGAGGGTTAGTGCGGCAGGAGAAGGGGTTACGGGCATGGAACTTGGAAAGGCAAGGTGGAGAGGGCTGGGACAGGCGGCAGTCAACAGACCATGCAAGGCAGGTGTGAGGAGCAGTGGCAGCTCAACAGAATACTCAGGGTAGATAGGAGGGTGGCAGGTCTGTGGAATATGGTGGGCAAGAAGGAGGGAGCAGGAACATGAGCACACACATTGAAGGGCAGAGTGGAGGAGAGTAGAGGCAGCAAGCTAAGCACAAAGGCTAAGTAGGAGGACAATGGTGGCAAATAAAAGTGGGCAATAGAAGGCAGTAGAAGTGGGCAGGGATATCAAGCTCAATGATGGAAGTGGCAGCACATTGGACCATGCACGGCAAGAAGGAGGTGTCTGGTATGTGGACTCAGACAACAGAGGGTAGGGAGGAGAGGGATGGAGCAGCTAGCTTACTGTTTAGGGCAGGCAGTCAGGGCAGTGGCAGAAGAACAGCCACATGTGGCTATAATTGGGGAGCAGGGTCATAGACTTGGACAATTGATGGAAAGGAGAAGGGGGCAGGAACAGCAAGCGTGGGGGAGGCAGCACAATGCAAGGCAAGGCCCTGTGGTCAACTTCCACCTCTGTGCATTGAGATAGGCATCTGACTTAACGTTGAAAAACCTTAGAAATCCACCAAAAAAACAAAGGTTATAGGGCCATTATAGTTAGTAGTTAGTACATAGAATTTAATATACCTTAAAAATTCACAGAAAAATACAAAGGTTACTGGGATGTTATAGTAAGGTTTGTATTTCTCTCATGCAAAAGCAGTGAAATTCAGCAGTTATAGTTACCTGAGTTAACTATAACATACGCCATCGCAATGCACTGCTTATGACCTAACATATTACATTACTTATGACAAGGTTAGTGACATCACTGGTGACATCTTAAAGGCCATCATTGATGACATCATCCAGACAGTGTGAGTGTAAATGTTTATGAGTGTTAAACATAGGTACTACAAAGTTACATTTCTATACTTTGTATACTACTAAAAAACAATACTATTTCTACCCTATAATATGTGAGTGGCTGTGTGATTGTATGTATATGTGTGTGAGTGGATGTCTGAGTGGCTCTATGGGTGTGTGAGAAGGTGTGTGAGTGGCTGTGTAGGTAAATAAGTGATGATGAGTACTAGTATGAGTGAGTAAATGCGCATGAATAACTGTATGGGTGTGGAGGGGCTGTGTGACTAGCTTCATTGGTGAGTGAGGGAGTGTGTGAGCTTCTGTATTGGTCAGTGAGTGGGTATATGCGTGGCTATATGGGTGAGTGACACTGTGTATAGTGGCAGTATGGGTGACTGAGGGCCTGTTTGAGGGTTCACTGACACAATATTGAAACCATAAATATTGTGATACCAAAATATGTCAAAAATATCGATCAGAAAAATATAATTTTTTTTATACGATTCGATTCAATAAGCTTTATTCGGTTGACATAAAATCGACCATAAAAGCACATCATAAAACAAAATTAAATCTATACAGATTGTTATATCAATGAAATACATTCTTGACATACAGACAAAATTAAAAAATCAAGCTTTCCTTTAACTTGATTGATTTTAAAATATAAGTTGCAGTATAAAAACAAATATCAATCTCTTGCATTGTAAACAGCAGACACATAGCAGCATTGGTAGTTAGAGTGCAATATTTTTTAAACAGGGGTTTAAGGAAGGCAATACGGAGATTCAAGTATAAATCACAAATAAGGAGAAAGTGCAGAGTGCTCTGTTTGGTAGGTCCATCACATGGGCACGGGGTAGTGGGATACTTTTTGACACAAGGGAATGCTACCAAATGGTGGACAAGGCCAAGTCTCATTCTCGTAAGGGCGAATCGATGTGATGACCTAGTGACCTGACATAGATAGGACTGGAACCCCTCATTTTTAAAATAAGAGTAATAGAACTGACAAGTTATCAAAGGCTCACTCCTTTTTTTACGGTCACGATTTTTATCCTGCAAAAACTTGATTTTCAGTTCCATCTTAGAGATGTCTATCACTCCATTGGGGTTTTACAGGATATTTATATTGCATAGATCTTTAAAGGATTGCACTATATAGTTGAGCCAAGGAATCTTTAGACATTTGTCTAGACGGAGACAGTCTTTAATAATATTCCTGTTAAATGTGGTCTCCTCTTTCAACCATATAGATCTCCATAACAATAATGGTCTTAACCCTATTAGATCTGTCAGATGGTTAATCCCCACTTCGCTATGTATAAGATCAGTAGATGCTGAAGCGGGCAAACAGAGCAGCTTTTTAAGAAACTTATTTTCCTCTGTCTGTAGGTCATCATGATAGTAATGGCTCCATACCCCTGCACCATAAAGTGCAATCGAGGTACATCTAGACTGGTAAATGTGCACCATATCTTTGATTCTGCGATCCCCAATTTTGGCAGCACACCTAAAAACTCCTTGCACACTTTTTTCCAATTTGGACTTAACATTTATCATTTCCTGGGACCATTTACCATTGCCCGAGAAGGTTATCCCTAAGTAGCAGAACTTATCTACCATTTGTATTTTTTGTCCTTCTACAAAAAAGGGTTTAATTTTCCGAGGCCTTAGGCCACAAATCACACTATAGGTTTTGGTCCTATTAATCTGCAATTTCCTACCCTTAATAAAAGCAACAAATGTATCTATTAGCCTCTGAAATCCTATTAGAGTTCTCGATAAAAGCACTGCATCGGCAGGACCGGCACATCATGACCATCCACCTGGGGCGCGTCAGACTTAACAAGTTTAAGCTCTGCGTCCACTGCATTAATAAAAAGAGTAAAAAGCAATGGCGCAAGGACGCTGCCTTGTCTAATGCCCAATTTAACTTCAAATTTCGGAGTACACTCACCCTTTGGCCATATCGTACTGATGTCAGTAAATTTTCGTAGAGCCTAGCCAGAAAAAAGATAATAGGCTCTGGGGCACCCTGTCCTAATAGGATCGGCCATAGCAGGGCATGATCAACCAGAACAAACGTGCTGCTTAGTTCAGCAAAACATAGGAAAAGAGACCCTTGCTTTGCACATGTATATTTTACTATTATTAATTCCAAAATAATGCACTGCTCAAGGGTTAACTAAACCTTTCCTAAAGCCGTATTGGGACTGTGTTAAGATCCCTTTTTCCTCTGCCCACTCCTCTAACCTAACTAATAGGACGCTACTCGTGATATTAATAGATGAGTGTAATAGAGAAATCGGCCGGTAATTTTTTGCTTCAGATCTATACCCTTTCTTGAAAATAGGAATAATTATTGATTCTACCCATGTTGCGGGGATCCTTCCATTACAGCAATATTGAAAACCCTTGTTAAAATGGGGTCCCAAAGAGCAGGAATTGCTTTATAAACATCTATCGGAACACCATCCGGTCCGGGGGCTTTGCCCCCCTTGCTGCTTTTAATACCATATTCCACCTCTTTGAGTGTAATGTTTAGTGGTACGATTGGCCAAGTGCATAAAACCCCTGAGTCTGTTGTAGTTACATTTCCTGGGTTAAAAATATTTGTGAAATGTGCGACCCATGCCTCACAGCTGACATATGATGTCATTTCAGGGACCTCCTCGTTTTTTAGGAAGGGTGAATTAACCGTTTCCCAGAACAACTGGCTGTTAGATTTTTCTGCAGCCAGTGTTAATTTGTCCCAGGCCCCCTCTTGGAGCTCTCTCTTTCTCTGGTTGAGTTGAAATTTATGAATCAATCTTAAATTTTTGACGAGCTCCATATCCCTATTCCTGCAAGACAGTGCATGTTTCAGCTGATTCAGTGAGCGAGTACAAGCATGGTTAAACCAACCTTGGTTCTGGGTCGATTTCCTATTAGAGGTCCGGGTCATAATATTATCTATAAATCCATTTATTATACAAAAATTCATTAAAATCTGGGCCGATTCAACATTTTCTTCCAAACTCTCCATAATCTCAATATAGCCAACTGTAATAATATTATTTAATACCTTTTCCGGGTTAAACCCTTTCCATTTTATCCTAGTGCCATTGGGTCTACATGGGGTTATGTTATCAATTCTTGTTTGTGGTGCTGGGCATCTATTGCCCCATACACCTATGATCATTGTAATACAATTATGGTCACTTAATAATAGATCTAATACCCATGGTGTAAAGCATAAAGAGACAATGTTTGTCGAGACTAATATATGATCAATAATGGTGTTAGCATTTCTACCCGTAAATGTAGGAATCAGCTTTCCATCATCATCCTTTGCACATTGCATTACATCTAGGTCGAAGATAGCCATAAATGAATTTAGAATTTCGCCGTAGTGATTGTGTGGGAAATGCATACAGTCATCTCCTGAGTTATTCCTAACCCCACATGTCTCAGTTACAGACAGCGGGCATAACTGTGTATTAAAATCACCCACCCAGATTATATCAAAGATAGCCCCTACATCGCGATACAAAGTATCAATTGCATTCTCCAGTTCGGTAACTATCTTATAACGTGTATAATCAAACAAATTATTATAGAAATGAATTAACAACATTTCCCTGCCACTTTTCTGGTGTAACCAGAGCACTTGTGAATGATAGCCAACATTAATAAATCTTTTAACTTCTATCGGCAGATCAATAGATATAAGTAGTAACATACCCCCCTTTGCTCTGCCTGCCGGCAAACGCAAGGCAGGTAAATTAAAAGAAACAAACCCATTGAAATTTACATATTCCACACACCAGGTTTCCTGAAGACAAATAATATCATATTTACCAACAAAGTCCGTCCATCCCAACAGTTCCTTTTTCTTAATCAATCCGGCTATATTCCATGAAGCTATACTGAACCCTCTGGTTTTAGTTCTCTCTGAGGTTTCTGTTAACGGGGGCATCAGCCACTGAACGCCCCTGGTAGCATTAACCATATTAGGCACTTCATCGGACCGTTTATCTGCCTCTATAGGTACATTCCCATTGCCATCTATATTCTCTTCCTGTTCTTCACACAGGTTACTGCCTTCCAAGATACTTATATCCCCCTGTAGACTTAAATCCCGTCCAGATAACAACTGCCCTATGCAGTTCTTAGCCCCTTGTTGCCTAGGGCACTTAAGACCCGCCATGCTTGTATTGTGGCGGGTGGGGATATGTCAGTCATTATCTTCGAGGGTACTAAGTGGCATAAATCTATTGTGTATTGGGAGAGCAATATATTGCAAAGGTGGTAATGGCCACTTGGTTCTTGAATAGGCCCAATCAGATGCCATGGGTATAACTGGTCTTAAATGGCTATAGAAAAAACCAAGGGGTAGAGCAAGAATACTACCATCAGTATCTGTTAGGACGGAGGCTCTCTCTAATGTAGTCCTGGCATAGTGTGGATGCTTAAAATTTATAATAACACAGTCCCCCTTCTTCGTTTTCCTAGTAGGACCGATCGAGTTTACTCTCCTGGTCGTGAGGATCTGGTCTACATGACTAAAAGGAAAACCGCATTTACTGTTTAACCAGTCAACTACTTTATTCTTTAGGGATACATGTGTTTCAATCAAACTCAGGCTAAGGGGAGGGATGTTTACTAAAACTGCCTTATAAGGACAACAATCCGGAGGCAAATCGATAGATCTAATCCTATTTCCTGCCTCTGGATCTTTATCTGTCGTATTAACAGGTATCTTAACAGCCTCCTTATTCCTACTGTCTTGACTTTCTGTCTCGCAGATGCGACTACCCTTTGCTAAATGCTTTCTTTGTCCCACAGACACTGAATTATCTATTGGACTAAGAGCTCCAGAATAAAGGGTTATCAATGGCCCGGCCCTTCCATGCCCTAGGGTGTCAGATACGGTCCCTAGGGTAGTTGATGCTCCTGCACCGGATGGATCTATATATAAACTGTTAACATTATCTTTGATCAGCTTTTCTAAGTTGTTAAACATCCCATTAAGTCGGGCCACCTCACCGCTAAGTTTGTTTATTCTTTCTTCCAATGGTTCAAGATGTTTTTCTAGTGTGAGGGTTAGGGCTGTTATGATCTTACTAACTTGAGCTTCGCACATGTTCCCCTCATTAAAGTGGATTTTCAGCTATAGGATTGGGTAATGGAGCCTTAGTGCATCCATCACCAGTCAACTGTTTTTGCAGATTTTTTCTACAGGTCCTCTTCTTTTTGGGGGTAGGTGAATCTTTTCTTTCCTCTATATCATCTACATCTCTGGTTTCCGAAGAAGAAAGAAATACGTGGTCTTGGCAGGAGGGTAATACTACTAGTATTAGGCTCAGTATTAGACTCCGATAATGGATCAGTTATTTTAGCAGGTGTGAGTGCATTTCAGGGCCCTAATGAGAGGCGCCGCTCAGTCTTATCTATCTCCTCGCTAATGACGCTAACCGCCTTCACAAGGTAACCTTCAATAGTAGAGCCCGGAGCCTCGCTAACATTATTTTTTCCTCTTTGGGTTTTTGCGCTTCAACATATTGATAATATCGAGTTTAAATGAAGAACTTAGGGCCCAATACTCCAATTTAGCCAGCAATCGGGAATGATTATACAGTTTAAAGAAAAGGCCAGTATTGGGTCACATATCCTAAATTACACAGACATTAAAATAAATGTAAAAAAATGCTTATTGAATAGTTATAAAATTCAAGAGCTAAAAATTCACTTCTTCTGGAATTAAATCTGCAAGACGATAAAATGTGTCCGATTACATCAAAGTCAACAAGACAATAGTTTGTCTGATTACTCACGGGTTCGTCAACAGTCTCAAAATAAATAACCAAAGAGGGGTGGCCCAGCCCAGCCTCGCACAGTCTCGGACTGCCTCAGACTGGCCCGCCCTTGGCCCGGGTTTTGCCCGTCGCGCGCCCGTGCGCGTCCCGCGAAGCGGGTACCACAAGATCTGATAAGGGGCTTGTGGGCGGGGAAACAGGCAACACAGGTGAGCAGCGTTGCAGGGCTCCTGGTCCTCGGAGTCCCTGTGATCCAGAAGGAGCAGCCGATTCCCAACAGACCCAGCGGCGAGTGGCTCCCGCGAAGCGGGGGCCACGAGATCTGATAAACGGTTTGTGGGCGGGGAAACAGGCAACACAGGTGAACTGCGTTGCAGGGCTCCTGGTCCTCGGAGTCCCTGTGATCCAGAAGGAGTAGCCTGTTCCCAACAGACCCAGCCGCGAGTGGCACATATAATGGTAAGTACAAAAATATTGAAATCAAAATATTATTTTACCCTAACATCAGAAATATGTTAAAAAATATATTTTTTAACTATATGTGTGGTTAAAATAGGTAAACCTTAAATTATTAAATATTTAGAATATGTTCAAATAACATTTTAAAATATATGTCAATATTTACTAATTTAAACAAACACACACATATATATCAAGTCTGTATGTTTACGTATACATACATGTTAAACTATTTTAAGATATATTATTTGACTTAGATTATAATTTCATAATTTTTCATACATTTCCCAATATAATAATTACACACACACACACACATATATATATACATATATATATACACACACATACATACATAGATATAGATGTATTTACACACACATAAAAATGAAATTGTCAAACAAATAAGCTGCAAAAGAATTCAAATATTTTCATTTAAATTATACATAAAATGTAAACGATATATACAAATATATGTTCCTAAATATATCTTAAGAATCGCATAAATGTATATATCTAAAAAATATCAATTTAAATACACAAACATGTAGTAATAATATACATTTAAACAAAATCAATTAAAAAATTCAACTTTATAATAGAAATAATACATTTACTATTCCCACTCGAATGTATACAACAGTAAAAAAAATGATTAACTCAGGAGGGGTAAAATGTACTATTCCCCCTCCAGTCAGTGAAATAGTAAGGAAAGCATTGGACTTAGGAGGAGTTCAGTTTACTATCCCCACTCCAGTCTGAGCAACAGGAGGAAAAGTATTAATCTCAGGAGGGGTAAAATATACTATTCCCACTCCAGTGGGTGAAACAGTAGGGAAAGCATTGGACTGAGGAGGGGTAAAATTCACAATTCCCACTCCAGTCTGTGCATCAGTAGGCGAAGCATTGGGCTTTGGAGGGTTAAACTTTACTATTTCCACTCCAATATGTGTAACAGTAGAGAAAGCATTGGACTCAGAAAGGGTAACATTTACCATTCTCACTCCATTACCTCCTCGTCCGTCTTCCTCGCCACAGTAATTACTAATGAGCATTCTTGTTTCCGGTCCAGGGAAGACATGACTTGGCAGTTCGGGCTGGACTGTTCCCATGAGGCACAGGGTCAGACTGATTTGCATATGGCCATGTCTGAACTGGGGTGGTGGAGTGAGCTAAAGAATGATGATGGATTAAACCCAGATAAGTTGACTGGGGGTGAGTGTTTGATTAGCTCAAACGCTCCGTCCATCATCCCCTTTGGTACCACTTTGTTTGCCCTAAGTTGGAAGGGTATGCCCAGACTTGGGTCCCTTGCTCACTTTGCCGCAGGATTCAATATAGCCTGGCTGATGAGGGTTATGAACCCGAAACTGGTCCCAGGATGCTTGTTTACGGTCCAGGGAAAACATGGCTTGGCAGTTTGGGCTGGACTGTTCCCATGAGGCACAGGGTGAGACTGATTTGCATATGGCCATGTCTGAGCAGGGGTGGTGGAGTGAGCTAAAGAATGGTGATGGATTAAACCCAGATCAGTTGACTGGGGGTGAGTGTTTGATTTGCTCAAACGCTCCGTCCATCATCCCCTGTGGTACCTACAGAAACTCCAAGCAAAAGTTAACATACTAGTCTCCCTATACCTCCAATATAGCCCCCAGTGGCAACCACCAATTACATAAAAGGATACAAGATCCACACCACAACCTGTTTTTTATTTCTGCGCTACTCCGAGTGCTGTTCATGTTCCTGTTTGTTCAGGTAAGTTGGGGGCGGCGGTCCTGCTTTAGCGGACTCTTGTGCCCTGTTAAATGAGGAGGGGTTATTGTTTCTACATATGTGTTTTGCAGTGTGGGCACTTTTGTGCATTCTCCTTTGTCCTGCTCTAGCGGACTTTAAAGTGTTGCAGTGCCTTTCTGTACCCGCAGAGCCTTGCTTTGCGGACTCATGGGCCCAGTTACAAGGGGAGGTTGGTATTCATATCTGCATGTGTTATTGCCTCCCCCCCTTGTTTGGCACTTCTGGGCATTCTCTTCTGTCCTGCTCTTGCGGACATTGGGAGTTTACGTGCCCGTCTGGTTTGATTTATGCCGCCGAGTCCTGATTACCAGAATCGGTGTGTCTTTCTTATTTTCCTGGATCCGGGGGGGTGGGCTGGCGCTATGCACGCGGGCTACCTCCTCCATCGTGGTGTCTCAATTATTTGTGCTACTAAGGCCAGCTTAGCGGACTCGGCGTGTATTCATTTTTACTACCTCCTGGTGTGACTGATGTTATGCTGAGTCCTGCTTTAGTGGACTCAGCGTATCTTACTTGATTCCTGCCTCCCGGTGGGGCTGGGTCGCTCGCGATCTCCCTCCTCCCCAGTGGTTGTCATCTTCCGCGTCTCCAACAGCTGTACTCTGCGGTCAGGTTTGTCAACTGGGAGGGGGCTGGCTTTGTGCCTTCTGGATGCAGGTAGGCGCGATGGATGCAAGGCAATTGAGAGGGTTCACGGAAGAGCCTGGATAGCTCAGTCGGTTGAGCATCAGACTTTTACTCTGAGGTCCCGGGGTTCAAGTCCCTGTTCAGGCAGCTTGGTTAAAGAAAATGTACTCTATTTGCTTACTCATTTCATGATCCAATGTATGAGTAGTCCTGTTACACATATCTAGGTCTCTGGATGCGGAACCTTCGCTTGCCTGGCTCTGGCTAATGTTTCCCTCTCCAGTGGCTGCCATTTTGAATGATATGGCCTAGGTTCCTCCCTCCACTACGGCCGGATGTGACCCTGGTTTCTCCCTTGACTTTTAAGGAAGATGATGTGGTATTTATTGGTCGTTTTGTGAGGGGTCAGGTTTTAGAGATATTCTTCTGCACATTCATTCCAACCTGTTGTTTTCCGAGTCAGTGGTGCATGTGGAGGTCTCTCATTTCTTTGTGCAATTTCGCTGTAAGGAGCCAGTGTCATTGCCTCTCTACTCATCTGTTTTGATGGTGTTGGAGGCTGAATGGAATGATGTTGTTAAATATAATTTCCCCCAGTTTCTGAGTGTCCGTTATCCCTTGCAGGACTTTGCAGTTAGTTTTCCTGCCTCTGTTAAGGTGGATGTTGGACTGGGCATGGTCTTTTTCCCACTCTCGCCATGATGGGATAATGGGGGCAGTTTCTTTCTTTCATTTCCTTTGACTCCTTGGGCCTTTGCCCATTCTGGCCTGTACCACACCTGATCACTATTGCTACAGGTCACGCCGGGTTAGTGCCTGATCGGGCAGCTGCCTGGTAGTGCCAGGTGCTGTGGGCTGACGCCTGTTGTGGTTCCGGTCTTGGGGGGCTGATGCGCTGAGAGTTTTGACTCTGTGCATTTCTTTCTGGTGTTCGCCTTTTGGTGCTCACTTGGTGGTTCTGATGAGTGGTTCTGCAATTGCTCCTGCTCATCGTGGGTGGGGTCCTCTGACCTTTGGTGGTCTTGGGTTTGGCCGGGGTACTTCTTCCTCTGACTAGTCCCTGTTCCCTACCACCTCTTCCTCCTATTCTTCTGCCTCTGGTTGCTCCAGGTGTGGGTCCTGTGGGAGGTTGGCTGTCTCTCTTTGTGGTCATCTGGATGCGGACTGTGTCGGTCCACTGGGCTCTCCTGGTGGTGTTGACAGGTTTTCTCCTTGTTTTCCTACTGTCTCCCCCAGATGGTTTTGGGTCACTCCTTGCCCCCGGGTCACTCTATGATTGGAGGCACTGTTGGGGGCTTACGCTGCCTTGTAGAATATGACGCTATTGTTCCGATGCTTGTGGATCAGCGAGGGCCGGGTGTATTCTTTGTTCTCTTCCTGGTGGGATGTCTCACGGGGACCTGTGTCCGGTGGTGGATCTCCCTTGGTTGGATTGATGTTTTGATCTCGTCAAATTCCAGTTGGTGTCCTTGCAGGTGTTCCCGCTACTGCTCATTCATTGGGTTTCTGGATTCCTTCAGTTTGTGGGATGCTTCTCTCCATGTCCCTGTCCTTTTGACCTCTTGTGTTGATTTGCCCTTTGGCCTGTGTTCCTGCCCACATTTCTTTGCTGTGGTTCTGGCACCTCTGGTTGGGCTTTTACATGGGTGGGGGATTGTGATCTTCCTTACCTGGTTATTTGGTTGAATCTGCTTCTTTTTCCACTGGGGCAATGCTCCATGTCCGTGGGAGTTGCCTAGTCCTTGTGGGTCACAGATTCTCTTGACTCCTGGTTCCTTCTCTGGATCGAATGTACATTGGCGCTCACTTGGGACGCTGTTGGTTTGGTGTTCATGCATCATGCACTGACATTGCCTCTGATGTTGGTTTCCAGTCCCTGGTGTCGGGGACTTGCCCTCCAGTGTGACTTTAGTTGGGAGTCCAGGTATACTGTCCGCCTATTAGTTGGTGGTGCCTTGGGCTCCTCTCCCTTTGTCTCTTATAGAGAGTTATATTGTTTTTCTCATTGACACCTCTATGGTCTGGATTTCGAATTGGGGGTTCCTGTGCCTGCCCTGGTGATGGTAGTTCTGTGTTGGTGTCTGGGTGTCGGTCATCTGTTCAGATGTCGTCCATTTCTGTTTGTTCCCTCTTAGATGGTCACTGCAAGTGCCTGTCTGTTACCCTGGGGGGGGGCTAATCTGGATGAATCTTTGATGCGAGCTGGTGGTCGGTGGCTCTGCTTTCTTGTTTCTCCATTTGCAGAGAGCTGAAGGCTGTTCAGTTTGGTCGCTTGCTGGAGGTTCGTCATGCTGGTGTCCGGACTGACTCATGTTGTCATGTTCGGCTTCTCTCTTTAGGGGAGGTTACGATGTTTGTTCCCTCAGTTTCCTCCATCGACTTCATTGTTCCAGGACGGGGTCGTGGTTCGCCTCCCTGTCTGCGGTTTCTCTCCCGAACCGGGAGATTGTGATGGCGAACTATGTGTATGGGATCTTTTCCTCCTTGGGGTCTTTTTATCTGTTCCGGATGATATTCCATTGTGGTGTTTTGAGTGTCCGATGGTGGACTTGTTTCCATCTTCGGTCCATGCCACGATCTGTTCTTTCTGCGTATTTATGCCTTTTCCAAGGGCGCGGCGAATGGATGCGATATCCTTCTGGTGGCGGAGGGGCCTGTTGTATGCCTTCCTCTGGTTCCTCTGATTCTGGCAATTGTGCTGAGGTTTGGGTGTGATGGGGCATTGGTGCCTCGGGTGGTTCCGGGTTGGCTTCACTCCCGTGGTTTCCTCTGTTGTTGGTGGCAGCATTGCGTCCAGGTTGGACGTTGCCGTTCCTTTCATTTCCATTTGATGGGCCGCCTGGTTCCTCTTCTGGTGTTCCAGTCCGTGTTCCTTCTGGGTTGCCTCTTGTGCTGTGTTCCCTGTTCCTGAATGATTGTTCATTTGGGGTGTGGGTCTTATCCCGCTGTGCAGGTGCCCCTCTGCTTTTTTTGTATTTCACTACGCTTTGGGTCTCCTTTGCTATTGGGTGTCTGCACTATGATTTGGCTCCTGATCGCGTCCTGGATATTTTTTAGGGGGTTGGTATTGGTTGGGCTTGGCCCTCTCTTCTCCCTGTTCGGTGGGCTACATTTGATGTTTTTTGTCTTGGTCTCCCTTTTGTGTCTGTGGGGCCTTTGAAAAATCTTCTTTTTGCATCTCTGGAGCTTCTACACCCTTGTCCTGTGTTATCCCCTCCTGTGGGACCTTCCGTTGGTGTTGAATGCATTGCACGGGGTACCCGTTGGTCAGTTGGAGTAGGGGGACTTTCTGTTTTTGATGATGTGTAGGTTTGAGTGCTCTTGCGTGATCTTCCTTCTTTTGTGCCTACTTGTGCCCTTTATTTAGTCGATCGGCGGAGGTGATGCTTCCTGTTCACACCTAGGCACAATATGCGTTGTGTAGCGTGCTTTGGTGTGTTATTTGTCTTGCACAGATGCTTTTTCTGTGGTGGCCTATTGTTTGTAATTTTGGCTGTTCCGTCGGGGACTGTTGCCTTCTCTTCCGCTCTCGATCAGTGGATTTGGGCAGCTCTCCTTTTGGTGATTGTTTCCGTCGGTGGTTCCTTCTGGTCCGATTCGGGGTCGTTCTACTCGTTTTGTTGCTGTTTCTTGGACCACCTTTCGAGTTGTTTCCATGGGGGATTTTGCAGGACGGCCACTTGGTCTTCCCCTCATGCCTTCTTTTCTCATTACCAGCTTGGGGTTGCTGCTTCTGTTGCCTTTGCCTCTTTGGTTCCATACTCAGTGGTTTCTTGAGATGTGTGTCTCTCTCTGTTGTTGTCACTGACGTTTTTGTTGTACTACCTTCCGTGTGTGGGCAGTGTTTCCTATCTGTGAAGCTGATATTGCTTTAGTATCTGCTCAGTAGTAATTACTGAGGCGAGGAAGATGGGCAAGGAGGTAATGCCCCGGTTACTTACCGGTAATCTTCATTACTCCGAGTCCTGGTCTTCCTTGCCACAGTATAGTTTCCCTTCCCTCCCGGCCCTCTGTTGTGGCTTCATGTATTCGGCTTTGGTTTACAGGTCGTGGTGTGGATCTTGCATCCCTTTATGTGATTGGTGGTTGCCACTGTGGGCCATATTGGAGGGATAGGGAGACTAGTATGTTAACTTTTGCTTGGAGTTTCTGTAGGAGCAGAATGCTAATTAGTAATTACTGTGGCGAGGAAGACCAGGACTCGGAGTAATGAAGATTACCGGTAGGTAACCAGGGCATTCTGTGCCACAATAGGGAAAGCATTAAACTCAGAAGGGACTACATTAACTATTCCCACTCCATTCTGTGGAACAATAGGGAAAGTGTTGAACTCACAAGGGATTATATTTACTATTCCCACTCAGCCATGGCCGCTGCAGGTAAGACAGGTAGGGCCGGCTGGGGGGGATTTTTTAAGAGACGACTAGAAGGGGAAATTAAATAAATAATTAGTTTTCCCTCGTGGTCATCTCTCGAAATTCCCCCAACTGGTCTCACCAACCACCTCTCTTACCTTCAGCAGCCACGGCTGTTCCCACTCCAGAGTGTGCAATACTAGGGAAAGTGTTGGACTCAGGAGGGATAAAATGTACTATTCCCAGTCCAGGTGGTGCAACAGTAGCAAAAGCGTTGGACTCAGGAGAGGTAAAGTTTATTATTCCCAATCCAGTCTTTGCAACAGTAGGGAAACCATTGGACTCAGGAGGGGTAAACCTTACTATTCCCAATCCAGTCTGTTCAACAGTAGGGGAAGTGTTGGACTCATGAGGGGTAAAATTTCCTTCTCCAACTCCAGTCTGTGCAACAGTAGGGAAAGCATTGGACTCAGGAGATGTAACATTTACTATTTTCACTGCAGTCAGTGCAACAGTAGAGAGAAAGTAATTCACTTCAAACAAATAACATATCTTAACAAATCTATTAATTCATGAAAAATATACATTTTGAAGATGTAGAATTATATGTCGAAATAATATAAAAATGAAACAAATAAGATAGGTTTCACATCTTGTATTAATTGTTATCAATTAAAACAAATAATAATTTCATTAAAATACCACATAATATTCTCACAATCATAACAGCCAACAATTCAAATGTAATTGAAATTAAAAAGGTTAACACATTACCTAATAAATAACACCAGGTTCAATAAAAGAATAAATTATTTAAATGTATTATTAAATATTTAACTTCCCATTCTATATGTGTATCAACTAAACAACAAACACAAAATATGTAACTTCATATGATAATTCCACAATTTACATAATTAGCAAATCTCGCCGAACCAGGGGCGCTTTATATTACCTGTTAGCTTGGAAAGGGTATGGCCCACAGGAACGCACCAGGCAGCCACTATCTCATGTCCATGCTCCCCGACTGTGGCGTATATTCCATCAGCGTAACCACTACAAACTGGGCCCTGTTACCAAGCCTTGGCAGGGGGGTACTTACAGGATCAATCGGACTGCCCACCACCTTCCACACTCCAGCAGTAGTGGGGGAACTATTCAGGGTGAACCCCAGGGCACTAGGTGTATTTCACTCACTTACATCCTACCTAGGAAGACTGCCTTTCGGGTGGGGGTTCTTAAAAGGGTTCTCAACACATGCCTCTCGCCCTCGGCTCGTCCCCTCTTTTACACCCCGTGTTTCCTGGGGAAGAAAGCTGACTTATATTTCTTTAATTCTCTGCTCCAGTTAGTGGTGGTGTTTTCCTTATCTTTTTTTCCAGGCTATGCCAGAGCTCGACTCAGTAACCTCCATGACTCAGCAGCCTCCGTGACTCAAAAAGCCTCCGTGACTCAGCAACCCCCATGACTCAGCAGCCTCCATGACTCGGTAACCTCCATGACTCAGCAGCCTATGTGACTCAGCAACCTCTATGACTCAGCAGCCTCCGTGACTCAACTAGCCTCCATGACTTAGCAACCTCCATGACTCATCAGCCTGGAAAAAGGTATTTGACTCTAACCCAAGCTCATTTTCAGTGCTCCGCATTGAGTTTCCAGTTGAAGATCCTGGGGGGTGACCACTCTTCTCTGCAGGTGCTGGTCGATGAGTCCTATTCCATCCTTGCTGCTGCTACTCGCAGATAAGTCTAAATCCTTTTTAGGCTACATTTAACTCTTATGCTCAGTGGAATTTCATTGTTTTGACTCCCAGCTCATTTCTGGTTGTTGGGGAGATCTTTGGTAACTGCGCACAAAACTCTTTGCAGTCAGAGACTTCCTGACTTTGTTTCCTATATCACAGTTCCCTCTTGTTCCCACTCAGCTTACTTTACGCTACTCGCCTGGATTTTGGTCATTTCCTCCTCATATCATTTATATAATTCATGCATAGTCCTTGTTGATAGAAGTGTATATTATTATTGCAGTGTTTATTGTTGTCCTGTTACGTCTCTGTCTTTTCTCGCTGAATGAAGGTCTTAGTAACGCTCTCAAGCCTGGGACATACTTCAGCTGAAGGATACAGATTATGTCTTATCTCGTTGAAATAAGAATTTATGGTATACTTATGTGTAATCTTCGTTGGCACGATATTGTGTGAGTGTGTATTTATCTTTGCCGCAATATTGTGTGAGTGTGTATTAACCTCTTCCTCCATACGGTGTGAGTACAGTTATAATTTATTCTAATCATTCTAAAGACCTCTTTTATTGTGACCCAATGAAGAAGTTTCTGCATGATTTATGCCATTGATTATTTTTGTTCTTATTGATGTCTTTTACTACTGCTGCAGGAGCTGGTCTCCATACTCCTTCCTAGCTTTAGGACAGATGTCCCAGATTGCTCTGTGACCCAGAGTTTGCTTCTCCACCGGCTCGAACGCACACCAGTTGTTTCTTTCTTTATTTTAGCTTTTTGTTTTAACTAATTATTTTTGTTTATTGTAAAACCCCCTTCCCTTGAGATTATCGGATGAGCACTGGTGTCTCTGGTTCAGTGTTAGTCAGATGATTTCTGGGGATTTCTGGTGAAAGCTGCCTCTGCGTGTCCAGCAGAGAGAAGAACACGTTCCAATGTTCGTCTTCCCGGATTGGTTCCTGATACACTGGTTAGTGGTTGCAAATTATGTGATGTGCCTCGAGTGGGCACAAATCCTGATTGGTCAGGGAGCACCAAAGCAGTCATAAGGGAACTAATACAATTAGCAATCAATGTAGCTAAAATGTTCATGTCTGCATTTATTAAGGATAAAGGCCTATATGAGTCGCAGTAAGCCGAAGGCTTACCCGGCTTGGATATGATGCGCGCCTCACGCATGGAGGGGGAAGTATACCCCTCTCCCGAGCTTCCTCAAAAACATGTTGCAGTATTGGGATGAGTAGTTGATGGAAGGTTTTATAAAATTCAGCCGGGAGGCCATCCGGCCCCGGCGACTTCCCAGATTCCTATTGCATTATGGGCGTTATGATTTCCTCATCCTCATGATGTTCCAAAAGAAATTCCCTATGCCCATCTCCCAGCCAAGCTGTCGTCGTATCCTCAAAAAAGGAGGTGAAGTCTATTGTCTGGGTTCTGTGCATTTTGTAAAGACCTCTACGGAATTTACGAAAGGTCTCCACAATCTTGGCTGTGTTACTATGCATTTGGCCGTTTTCATCTTCAATCTCCAGCACAATATTTGAAAACTACGGGGGTCAAATTAGTGCTGCAAGCGTCTTTCCAGGTCTGTCCCCCTCCCCATACTGGCGCGCCCTATGATATTTCCCTCTGTATTTACATACGCTCTCCGCTGTCTCTAGGTATTCGCTAAGCACACTGCGCAGCTTAGCTTGCAACTCAGATGTGGGATTGTGCTGCAATTCCATCTCAATCGTTTTGAGTTCCGTCTCCAGACGGTGCAGGGTGGAACGGATGTCTCTCAGGATACCGCCACTCTTCGCGATACACAGGCCCCGTATGGTAACTTTAAAAGCTTCCCACGCCGTTGAGTATTGCTCCACCTAGTTCTCATTGCGAGGGAAAAAGTCAGTAATCTCCTGCTCGAGTTCCTGCTTAAAAACTGGGTCCAATATGGATAACAGATTGAAACGCCAGAATTGAGAAGGAGAGTCCAAGTGCCGGGGGGTTATAGCGACCAGCACTGGGGAGTGGTCCGAATAAGTCCGGGGGAGGTGGGACAAGTGTGTCACCCAAGGGATTAGGCCTTTAGTAATAAACCATGCGTCAATTCTGGACCAAGAGGCCTGGGCCGTGGTGTAACAAGTGCCCTCCCGCCTCATCGGTTGTATGTGTCGCCATGCATCAAGCAGTTCATGGTCCTCAATTATCATCTTGAGATTGGATTGTGAGTGGGAGTAGTGGTGTGGTTGCTGATGTGAGCGGTCCATTGTAGGATTAACTGTGACATTAAAATCCCCCCCCCATAGTAAATGTGTAGAGCCAATCTCTAGTATCATTCCCCAGCGTACAGGGAAAAACTCTGAGTCATCTGTGTTCGGCTCATAGCATGAAACTAACGTAAAGGATTGATTGGGGATCCTGCCCCAGAGAATAGAGTACCGGGGTGTATGGGAGGGACTTCTTCACTAGGATGCATGTGCCCCAAGCATATGATGAGTAGGAAGAAAAACATGTATAACTGGCCCAGCGAGCGGCAAATGTGGAAGGGACAGTGGGATTGAAGTGCGTTTCCTGCAGGATCGCGCAGTGTATGTCATGACAATCTAAGTAAGATAATATGTGTCTGCGCTTGCGGAGTTCCCTCAGTCCTTTTACATTCCAAGTGAGAAAGCGGCTTGTGGGGGGTCTCGAACGTTCAGTCATAGCAAAGATTGTGAGTACACATTCTTAAAAAATGGTCTGACACAAATTGGTACAAATAAATAGGCCTTAAGTTGCTAATAAACCCTATGGCCTGTGACTTGTCGCAAGGTCTGTGGCTGCTCGCAGACATAATCAAACCAGTCCCTCCGGCCTCAGTAGCCCAAACCTGCCGTGGTCCATTCCCTCCCTCCCCATCCCCCGTCCCTCAACACAGTTTTCCCAACAGGGGAGTACGATGTAGTCCATGCCATAACTAGCAGTAAAACGTTAACAACCATACTAATAAGGGTTCACCCGAGAGGTGGAGTACAGAGGGCAACCAGGGGTCTTCCTCGCCGGCGCAAGGGTTTTCGGGTGGGCATATGTAGGATCAGCTCGGTTTCAGTTTCCAGTGCATCTACACTTTTGTAGGAGACCGCCAGCTCATCAGTTCAGGGATAGAGTGTATTTTTCCATATCACAGAAGATGGTCAGGAGGGCGAGGGGGCAGCCAGACCATCCCAATTCACATCAGGCCCCCACCTCCTCCGTGTGAGCGTCCAGTTTCTTGTACCCTGAGGTCCTCAGCAGTTCCATATCGAGGGGAGGCTGACAGACCCCTCTCTGGCTCGCCGCCGCAATGTCCAGTTATCCCCTATCTACAATAGCATCCGGTCCATTGTCGTGTGGCATGGTCTCCATGTGCAGATCAAAGCCAGGGGGATTCAGATCATTCCACGTCTGAGATACCGCCTCCAGCCTCAGGGTGATGGGGTGTGGATGCGCGTCCCTCCGACGGCTTTGGCAAGGTTTTAAAGAAGTCCTGTGCAAGCGGCAGGGTGTTGAAAAAATGTTATTTACTTTGATACTTATAAATGAACAAAGTAGAGAGAAAGGGTATTTCACCATGTAGGTGTGGAATGAACTCCTGGTGCCCTGAACTAGATATAACACAACAAAAAGAGGAGTATCCCCTAGAGGTTAGTTACAACCCTTGTTTTTTAAGGTGCATAGATTATACCCCAGATTTGGGACAACCTTTGTCCTTAGAAGACCCCTCACTCACCAACCTAGTTGGTGACATGCTTTATCATCGGGGTCCCACCCAGACAGCCGAGTGCCATCTGGGTGTGCTGCGATACTTGACTACAGTGGAGCTGGTTTTGTGGTTTTTTATATGTGCAATTAGACTTAAAACAAGTGTGGTTAAAAGTTGGCCAATGCTGCTCACTCAAGGTTATTTATTCTGGAGTGCTTGGACAACGTTAAAACAAAGTATGGGACGCCCTTGCCTGGTTAGGTAGGCTTTTGTTGTCAAATAAAGTCGTGTTTTAAGATGAAAAAAATGTGTTAAAATGGTCTACATGTTTCAACCTATGTGTTTATTCTTAGTTTTTCGTCAGGACCAGAGTGCAGAAATCTGGGTGGTATACACACGCTAAGGTGTACCCATCCCTAGATTTCGTGGTGTATAAATCACAAACTTGTGATTTAATAAAAAAGTGTTTTTCTCCTTGATTCCAGGACAAAAACCTGTGAAAGAAAGTGGGAAAGAAAAACGAGTTGGGGGAAGCCAATATGTAGTACATAAATAGGTTCTGCTGCACCTCATGGCAAACTTTCACATGACGTATTCCATCTCACGGAAAGTTCACACAGTATAAACCATGGATCATAACTCACCACAGGCAAACGTGCTGTTCTTTGTATGACTCATACAGCCTTATTCATCAGCGGGCCGTTTTGCGAGCCCCTAATAGCGATTCATAGCGAATCGCTATTAAGGACTCGCAAAACGGTATTCATGTAGGAATTGCTAAATAAATAGCGATTCCTACACATTCCTTATTTGCGAGTAGCAAATTGCTAATCGCAAATAAGGAATAACTCCCCATTCATTCCTATGGGCCAAAAGGCCCATAGGAATGAATGGGGAGTATTCCTTATTTGCGATTAGCAATTTGCTACTCGCAAATAAGATAGCGATTTAAAGGGTGCCAGGGGTGTCCAAAGGACACCCTGTAGCACCCCTTAAATGCAAATTGAAACTGGTGTTGCGCACACACATGTCCAAAGGACATGTGTGTGTGCAACATGCAACTTAGAAAAATGCTTTTAAAAGCATTTTTCTAAGTTTTTGCTATTTACCGAGAGGTCTGACCTCTCGGTAAATAGCGGCCCGAAATTGCGAATTAGCAATTTAAAAATGGTTGATGAATTGCATTTAAGGATCTCAAATAGAGATTCCTTAAATGTAATTCCTCGCAATTTAGCGAATTAGCAATAACCGATTTTTGCATTTGGGATGATGAATCCCAAATGCAAAAATTGCGCTCGCAGTGGGCCAGATTCTCAGAATCTGGCCCTTTGCGAGCGCAATTCGGCTTGATGAATCAGGCTGATAGTTTTCACAGTCAACCGTGCTTTTTTTAACGAATTGGCGGGGGGATTTGTCAATCCACACATCACGCCAGATAAACATAGCTAAGTTAAAACCATATTAAAACATAGCACACATTACAAACAGACGTACAGAGCCCATGCATTACCAGACAAAGATACAAATACAACGCGGCGGGAAATGGATGTTGTTCTTACACAAAGCGCTCGAATTTCGGGCTTCATGGGCTTCTCTGGGACTGCTGTGGGAAGGATCCACGATCTACGAGAAGTGAGAGGGGGAAATAGGAGATTTCACAAGTTTGCAGCACAGGAGTATCTAGGTGGAGTACCCGTATTGGTGCTAAAGTATGGCCGATCGTTCATTTAAGGTCGGCGTGCATGCACTTACCTGTGGTCAAAATCTCCTTGGCAGGGAACCTGTAGTTACACCCGGATAGAAGCCCCGTGGGTGCGGACTGATCATTTGCATCAGGGTAATGAAGGAAGTCGTCCGGGTTTAGAGGAGGGGCGTGGTGAAGTCACGTGGGGCGGTTGCTGAGGAAACCACTGTTTGGGTCCTAGTGCGTCATGGCGCGATCGGACCCGCTTCACGTTTTTTTATTTGTTTGAAACTTTATCGGGTTGCTGAGAAAGCCACAACGTAGTCTATCAAAAGGCACCTATTCATGTGTTGTGCAAGGAATATTACCTCTAAGTAGTGATGCTAGATTTCATTAGGATTATTACGGTTGCAAAGACACGTCAGTAAGAGGACAGAGGCAAGTTGTGTTATTAATAACTACTTTGATAGAGTTCTTCTCGAACTGGGACGATCGTCGCCTGACTCATACGTGCATACATACAGAGTCATTCTACATTGTCATTTGATTCATATTATTATAAAAAGACCTGTATGTAGTTCCACTAATTCTTAGCAAATTTTACAGGCAGCCAGGCTTATGAGTACTGGATTCAACAGTGTTGTTCATCTGGCAAAAAATGCTAAGAGAAGGGCATTTCGGGGTTGTAATCCTATTTGGAGGAAGGCCAATAAGTACCATGGAATGTTATTTGGAGAGAACAGAACTCCAAGGAATGTTGTCGTTTTGCCCATTTTTGTGCGTGGAGAGTCTGTATATCCAATGTTGTTCTTTTTCGAACAATCTTTGTTGTAGTTTTTTGCCCGCACTGATTTGCTCTATAATTGTCCAACGCATGTCATTTGTGGTATGGTTGGATGTAAGATAATGTTCTGTGAGTTTTGTCATTGATTTCTTACATCTTATTGTGCTCCTATGTTCACAGATACGTTGTTTGATTGCTCTAGTCGTCATCCCAATGTATCGAAGATTACAAGGGCATGTGATTAGATACACAACATTTTTGCTGTTACAGTTAGTGTGGGCACGGATTGTCCATGTTTTACCTGGTTCAAGGGATAAGACCTTTGTATTCTCTGTGAGGTGACACACGCTACAGTGTCCACAACTGTAATGGCCTGTGATATTCGGCAGATCCCACGCATTCAGGACTGTTGTTGTTTTATTGTTTGTTTGTTTGGGTCTAGTACTGACTACGTTGTCTTTTATACTCCTCGCTCTTTTAAAGGAGAAAATAGGTTTTTCCCATTTCAGGTTCCCAGTATTCAACATTTGCCAGTGTTTGTTAATTGATTTCGTTACATAGTTAGATGCTGTGTTATACGTTGTAACACAGGTGAGTGAGATATTGTCGTCGTCTTTTGTTACATCCTCTAGTAATGCTTCTCGAGGTTGGTGTCGGGCCCGTTTTTGGCATTTATTAAGTATTTTGTTTGGGTATCCTTTTGTTTGTAGTTTCACTGTGAGATCTTTAGCTTGTTCCCTGTAGTCACTGGTTTTGCTACAGTTGCGACGGATCCTGAGATATTGTCCGTACAGGAGATTTTCCCTCAGATGTCTGGGATGGAAGCTTTCGAATCTTAGTAGATTATTTTTTGCAGTTGGTTTGTGGTGCGTTTTCGTTATCAAACATCCATCTTCCTTTGTGATGATGAGGTCCAGGAACACCGTTATTGTCGGATCTTTGGTGTATGTGAATTTTAAGTTGGCATCTCGTGTATTGATCCATTCGAAAAAAGAAGTGAGAGTAGTTTCAGATCCTTGCCATATTGTAAACACGTCATCATTATAATGTTTCCAAAATAAAATCTGGGGTCCGAAAGTATTCTGGTCGTTGAGGATGAGTCTCTCCTCAAAATCAAAGACTTATAATCCAGCAATACTGGGGGCATAAGTACTTCCCATCGAGGTCCCCCCAGTTTGCAGATATAGGGTGTTCTCGAACTCAAAGTAATTCTTTTCTAGGGCTAATCTGGCACCTTCCAAGATCAAGTTCCTTGGTGTCCTGTGTGTCCATTCTTCTTTATTCAGTACTGTCTCCAGGACATTCAGTGTGTCATCTTGGGGAATGCTTGTATACAAGCTCTCAATATCAAAACTGACGAGGATTGTGTTATCGTCGATTTCAATATGGTTCAGTAGCTGTAGGAGATTTTTGGTGTCCCTCAAATAGGTTGTGGTTTTTTGGACCATGGGTTTGAAGAAAGTGTCGCAGAAGCGAGCCAAAGGTTCTAGAAGTGATCCGATGCCTGATACAATCGGTCTTCCAGGTGGAGGGTGTTTGTGTTTGTGCATTTTTGGCAGTGTATAAAAATAAGGGATCTTGCCCTCGCTGTTGCACAAAAAGTCTGCCTCTTGTTTGGAGATATAGCTGTGGGTTTCTCCATATTCTACTAAGGATTTTATTTTACTTCTCAGATCTTCCGTTGGGTCATAAGGTAGTTTCCTGTAGTTCTTCTCATTGGATAGTAATCTCAAGCATTCAGCCTGGTACATTGTCTTGTCTTGGATCACCACGCCGCCGCCCTTGTCGGCTGGTTTGATTACAATAGTGTTGCACATTTTCAGATCCTCCAATGCAGTTCTTTCTTTTCTGCTGAGATTGGTAAAGTGTTTGTCTGGTTGGTGCGCCTCAATGTCATTAAAGACGGCTTGTTCGAAGGCTGCCAATTCTACCGGGGTTGTATGTGGTGGTGGCACAAACGTAGATTTTACACGAAGGCCGGTTTCATTTTCGTCTTCATTAGCAGTCCTTTCACTGTTTTTTTCAAAGAAAGCCTTTAATTTTAATTTACGGAAAAAGCTTAATAGTTCACAATGGAGATTGAATTTATCGAGTTTAGGAGTGGGTACAAAACCAAGTCCTTTGTTAAGGACTTTCCTTTCAAAGGTAGACAGAGGTCTTGTTGCCAGATTAGTGACTAAGTCCTTTTGTTGCTGGGTCCTGCTTGAGGGGTTTTGCTCCGAGTGTGACTCATCACGGGATCTTCTGTCATCCAGTGTACTTGATTGGGGTTTCTACGTCTGCCTCTTCCCCTTCCGCCCCTGCCTAAAAAAGGCGGCCTGTAGTTGTTGGGTGGAAAGAAAGGCTGTGGGAGCGGTGGTTGCCACCCATACATTGGAAATTGTTGTGGGTGGTTGTATGGACCTTGGAACCCCTGCATCATCTGGGGATTCGGGATAGACCAATTGCCTTGTGGTCTTGTTCTTCCTCTGCCTCTTTGTCTGTTACCGCCCGAGCTTGAATTGCTGCTGGTTCGGGAATCATTGCTAGAGGTGTCAGAATCTTGATCTGTCTTTGTTAGTACTGATTAGTCGGAGTCCGAGGAAGGGTATGCCTTCACGTGGGAGAAACGTTTCAAATCCTTTTGAAACTTTTGTATTTTCTATTGCGAGAGCTTTTCTTTGTACTCGTTTATTTCTTTATTTAGTTCATCAAGTTTCTTTTTATATCCTGTGATGGTAGCTTTTATATGTCCCTCTGCTAGTTGTATTTTCACTAGTAGTTTTTCGGATAGTCGTAAGGCAGTTTTTAGGATCAGCGCGATCCAGTCGTGCGTGCAGTGCCACGCTATTAGTGACCAATCTTTCCTGAACGTGGCGTCTTCAAGAAAAATACGGGGGGATTGGTGACCAGTAAACCTTTTGGTGCCATGTTGTTAGTGAGGTATTGTTTAAGAATGGTGCCATGTAGGATCGTTCTGTTCCTTTTTAGTTCTGTTAATTTCTCCCATTCCGAGGTTTGTGAAATGCTTTGGGCTATATTTGCATCTGAAAAAAGGGAAAGGTCCCCCATAATGGCATCTATTTCTTTGCTGGAGTACGAGAGACCCTGGTTTTCACTCATGGCGACAAATGTATGTGTGTGGTTATGCTATATGAAGGTAATTACAAAATCTAAAATATAAATCTCGCAGCTGTGAGCTGCTTAGATATAAATCAACAAAGTAGAGAGAAAGGGTATTTCGCCATGTAGGTGTGGCAGGAACTCCTGGTCCCCTGAACTAGATATAACACAACAAAAAGAGAAGTATCCCCCAGAGGTTAGTTACAACCCCTGTTTTTTAAGGTGCATAGATTATACCCCAGATTTGGAACAACATTTGTCCTTAGAAGACCCCTCACTCACCAACCTAGTTGGTGACATGCTTCATCATCGGGGTCCCACCCAGACAGCCGAGTGCCATCTGGGTGTGCTGCGACACCTGACTACAGTGGAGCTGGTTTTGTGGTTTTTTATATGTGCAATTAGACTTAAAACAAGTGTGGTTAAAAGTTGGCCAATGCTACTCACTCAAGGTTATTTATTCTGGAGTGATTGGACAACGTTAAAACAAAGTATGGGACGCCCTTGCCTGGTTAGGTAGGCTTTTGGTGTCAAATAAAGTCGTGTTTTAAGATGAAAAAAATGTGTTAAAATGGTCTACATGTTTCAACCTATGTGTTTATTCTTAGGTTTTCGTCAGGACCAGAGTGCAGAAATCTGGGTGGTATACACACGCTAAGGTATAACCATCCCTAGATTTCGTGGTGTATAAATCACAAACTTGTGATTTAATAAAAAAGTGTTCTTCTCCTTGATTCCAGGACACAAACCTGTGAAAGAAAGTGGGAAAGAAAAACTAGTTGGGGGAAGCCAATATGTAGTACGTAATAGGTTCTGCTGCACCTCATGGCAAACTTTCACATGACGTATTCCATCTCACGGAAAGTTCACACAGTATAAACCATCGATCATAACTCACCACAGGCAAACATGCTGTTTTTTGTATGTTTTTAAAGTCTTCCTAAAGGACAGAAAGTTGGTAATTTGTTTCAGAGTCGGGGGAAGTGAATTCCACAGAATAGGGCCTTTATAGGAGAGAGCTCGGCCTCCCTGCCTAGCTTTTATAATCCTTGGAACCTGGATCAGTTGCTGACTACCAGAGCATAGAGTGCGTCTAGGACTATAGGGGTTGAATTTTTCTTTTAAGTACTTGGGTCCTGTACCAAACAGGCATTTATGTATTGTGCAGCAGATTTTATATTTTACGCGTTGCCTGACCGAAAGGCAGTGAAGTTTGTCCAGGAGGGGACGCGAAGCAGCCCTCGGCTGAGCATTGAGAACGAGTCTTGCTGCTGTATTCTGGACTACTTGCAATCTTTGTAGTTGTTCCTCATTGGCCGAGATGAACAGGTCGTTACAGTAGTCCAGTCTACTGATTACCAATGCCTGGACAAGTGTTTTCCTATGGTTGTCTGGTAGGAATGGAAAGACACGTCGTAGCAGTCCGATAACACGGAAACAGGATCCTGCTACTTGATTTGTGTGTTCTTTAAACAGAAGTGTCTAATCAAGCCGCACACCAAGATTTTCACGGTCTGATTAGGAGTTGGTACTGGTCCCAAATCCGGGGGCCACCATTCTGGGGACCACAAAAGCGTGGCCTCCCCGAACAACATGACCTCCGTCTTACCTACATTGCACTGGAGGCAGTTTAAAGCCATCCAGTCCGATATTACCCTCATTCCTTCAGCAAAAGATTTTTGTATTGTGGGCGTGAGGGTCTGAAAGGGGAATAAAAGCTGAGTGTCGTCAGCATACGACACCGGGGTGAACCCATAAGCTCTTGCAATATCTGCCAAGGGGGCCACATACACATTAAAAAGTGTGGGGCTTATGCATGAGCCACGGAGCACTCGCGGTGATGGTTTAGGTGCAAGCGGCGCCCTCTATCCTCTTACAAATCGTAAGGAGGAAAACGCCAGTCGCAGAGTGGCTCATGGAGCATTGAATATAAAAGCTCCTAGTTTTTTTCTACAGACTAAAGAAGAAACCAGTTTTTTGGAGATTCTATTTGTCTCTCCTTCTACTACCTACGAGGATAGGGTGCGCCTTAGCGTGCGCACACCGTCCCGAAGGTACCCCACGGTCCTGACGAATACCTGTTAATCTGACACATAGGTAGAAACATGTAGACCTTTTTAATTCTCACACCCTGTATAGTTTTTTCACCGACAGCTCTCCTAATTGGGCAACAGGTGCCTTCTTTTTTTTAATAATATCCGTTACACACCAGAATAAATCACGTAAGTGGGCAGTACCGGATACTTTTAATCACACTTAGTTCTTTCCTTTGCACATATAAAAGATATAAACCAGCTCCACTGTAATCAGGTGTCGCAGCACACCTGGATGGCATTCGGCTGTCTGGGTGGGACCCTGATGATGAAGCATGTCACCAACTAGGTTGGTGAGTGAGGGGTCTTCTTAAGGACAAAGGACGTCCTTTTACTGGATTGTGGCTAACACACAGACCCGCCTCTATTGAGGTTGGGTGTATCCTCTAGGTGTAACTCCCTTATTGTTGTTTACTGCTTATGCATGAGCCCTGTGGCACTCCCTTGGTGAGCTCCCTTGAGATGTAATAAAGGGAGCCTAGTCTGACTCCTTGCGAGCGTCCCGAAAGAAAGCTCTCGAGCCAGGATAGAGCCACACCTCCTATACCCACCTCCCTCAGATGACCGAGAAGTATTTCATGTGACACCGTGTCGAAGGCAGCGGATAGATCCAGCAGCACCAGAATCATAGAGCCTCCTCCATCTAGTGACATCCTGATGTTATCGGTCACAGAGAGGAGGACAGATTCGGTGCTGTGATTGGGCCTGAACCCAGATTGAGAAAAGTCCAGGCCCTCCACTGCCTTGATGTATTTAGACAAATAAGTGTTCACATGTCTCTCAGTCATTTTGCTAAGGTATGGCAGGAGGGAGATGGGTCGGAGGTTTGAAAGGTCCGTCCAAGGAAGTGCTGCGTTCTTTCGGATGGGGTTCACTACCGCTTTTTTCCACTCTGTAGGTACACGTCCTTCCCTGATCGAATGGTTTATTATTTTTGGGATATAAGGTCCAAGCAAAGTACTCAGGGGGCAACTATTTTAGCAGGCAAAAGATCTTCTGGAGACCCCGATTTTATGTGGCTAATAAGGGAAGGTAAATCTGAGTCACTGACTGCTGGAAATGTCATTAATGAGATGTCTCTCTGCGTGGGAGGAGTAGAAGGAGTGAAAATAGTAATTCTTTTACTCTTTTGGCTGGAAGCCTTCATTATTTTCTCATGAATCAGATTGATTTTATTTTCAGAAAACAATTAAATGTCGTCACATAGGAGTTGGGAAAAGTCATCTGGGCTTTCACATGCTACTGGCTTTACAAATGCTTGTAATATTTTATATAATTCCTTAGAGGAGTTACCTGCCTCTGCGAGTTGCAGAGTAAGGCTGTTCTTTCGTGCAAGTTTTATATTTTTATAGTAGTTGGACTGAGCTTCATAAAATGATTTCTTGCTTTCCTCTGTTCGCATTTTCCTCCATTTTTTTTTCTATCCTCCTACATCCCTGCTTCTCTATTCTGAGTGCTTCAGTATACCAAGCTTCCTGCTTGGAGGTAGGGTATTGTTTATGTAACTTCAGAGGGGCTATTTTATCAATTGCTTCTATGAGCGAATTGTTAAAGTTGGATAATGCGATCTCTACATCATCCTTTTCTATAGGACTAGGCTGTTTCCATACCCTCTGCAATTCCTCTACCGTTACTTTGTGCCACTGTCGACGCCAAATGGGTGGGAGGGTGTTCTTTTGAGCGGGGTTGTCAACTCCTAACAGAGAAAATTCCACTATAAAGTGGTCAGACCAATTTATTTGAGCTGTGGAGAAGCACCGTACTCTAGGGCAATTAGAGAAGAGCAGATCTAGGGAGTGACCACCTATGTGTGTGGGTCCGCTATTCTGCAGTTCTAAGCCAAGAGTAGATAGGTCGGTGATCATAGATTTAGGGGCAGATTTATGATGCCCTTGCGCCTCCTTGCGCCGCAATTGCGTCACGTAATGTGACGCAACGGCGGCGCAAACAATGTGCCCTATTTACAACGTGACGCATCTAGGAGATGCGTCACGTTGGAAACCCCTGCGCCATAAGGAGGCGTTCCTGCGCAGGGGGGGGGGGCGTTCCTGCGCAGGAACGCCTCCTAAAAGTGGCTGAGTGAAATCTATGAGATTTCACTCAGCCACTTTCTACGTCAATTCCTTACGCCTGCTTGAAGCAGGCGTAAGGGTGACGCACAATGCATTGAATAGGTGGCTCCTGTGCATTGCAGGAGTCATGTCGCACTTGCGACATGACTCCTGCAATGCGCCGCCCGTACGCCGAGAGATGCGTCACACATCCTCACTTCCTTGCACCATGGTGCGCTGCATCATAAATGCGGCGCACCATGGGTGGCGGAGCAGTGGCGCACTGTGGCGCATGTTAACTGGCGCATCCCTGGGGATGCGCCAGTTAACATAAATCTGCCCCATAGTTTCTGGATGTGCTAGTATGTCAGCATGAATATTAAAATCACCAAGAAGAAAAAAATCTTCTTTTGCTTTAAAATGTGGGGCTAAAAGCTCCAGGAGAGAAAGGGAGAAGCTCACACTAGAACCCGGTGGGCGATAAACTAAAGCTCCTTTCCAAAAGATTTGTGTGGCGGTTTTAATTTTAAAAATCATTATTTCTAGCTGTGGGCAGTATTTTGTTCCAATATAGTAACCTTCAGGTGTTCTTTATACATAATGGCTAAGCCACCACCTGTTTTCTCTGGGCGATCTAAATTTACAAAGTTATATCCCAGGGGAACCCCTAGTGCTATGGCAGGAACAGTATGGGGTTTTAGCCAGGTTTCCGTTAGGAAACATAAATCTGGTTGCAGTGTATGTACCAGATCCCATACTTCCAGCTGATGTTTGGGTAGGGAACGAACATTAAGAAGAAAACACTTTAACCCTTTTAGTGGTACTAATTTCACATGATTAGCCTTGATTCTGGGACTAGCATAAGCTGCTTGAAAGTGACAATTAATACAAGAGAAGGCGCCTTCTGGGTATGGCCAGGAGTCTCTATTGCACCCTTTTTGTGGTAGTGTCCTTAAATCAAGTAAGGTTTGGGCAAAATACCTGATATAATGCGTCCCTGCAGGTGGTTTATTCAAAGGGGTCGGGTCCATAGCCCTTAGTCCCGTCCGGTTGCGGACGGGCGCAGACGGACAGCTCTTTGGCTGCTCTTCGGCGTGTCTTCGGCTGCGCACGGACGCTGCGCGCCCAGTGGGGGGCGAGGGCTAAATAGCCCCTGAAGTAAAACCACTAGAGCGCTACCCGCTCCAGTGATTGCCGGAACTGCCTGGCTCTCACCTGCCCGCCCTCCGCACAACGGTACTAGTTACCCTGTCGGAACGGGGAACGGGGCGACAGGAAGGAGAGTTGAGCCAAAGCTACTCGCTGCCCTCAGGAGAAAAGAATATCGCCGCACAACAACCAGGATAATTGGCGGATTATCTACCAAACCGCAAGAGCCTCACGTGAGTGCGGCCATCTTGCTTGGTTGGTGCCCTCTAGCACCCCCCCCCCGAGGAGCCTGGGTAAAAGTCAAGGAGGGAGAACACCCTAAGTCTGACCGATCTAACAATCAAGAACCCTGTTTTGCTCAGTTATTACAGCAGCTTAGGTATCTGTCCTGTTTTATGATTTAGGAACTGTGTGATTACATCCAGGCAGTCCTTCCCTGGTAGTTCTACTTTGAATAGACGCTCGAGAAGTTGGTAGCCAGGGTTTGAGGGCATTTCAAAACCAAAATCAAGTTAAAGTTTAATAGCAGATTGTGTCCAGTTCACCGGTGTCTCATTGGAAATCTACGTGATTAGCAGCACATGTTCACACACAGGACCTCATTCACAAACAATTGTGTAAGAACAGTCCTCCTATCTTTTTATGTGTGGGGCCACCGCAGTCGTAAAGATTCTACTAGTAAAATACCTTTGTTAGTAGCAGACAGTCGTACACAAAAATGTATGTTTTTCTTTTGTGAATCAGGTCCACAATGTTTAAAGATGGCATAGATGGGTCTTGGGGTTTCCTTGCAACAGATGGAGTCTGCAAATATCAGTACAACCTTACCTTACATCCTAATACTCCCCATTGGGTTTCTGCAAATAGCTAAAGTGTTAAAGTTATTGATACCAGTAAAAGTTAGAAAATAGCAATATCATCGCTATTGCATGGAGTGTTGCACAGTGCAGTTAATGTATAACTGATTTGAGCGGTGCTGTGAGTAGGATATTTCAATGTGCCTCCAGTGGACAGGCTCTGGGGGTGTCATTAAGGCACGGGCGGTTCTGGTGTCATAGAGAGTAGTCAGACTAATCTATCTCTAGCCAGGTTACAATGAGAAATACATATTCATTTCCTGGCACTAAAACAAATGCCAGGATAATGGTTTGGCGAAGGGAATCTTTAAGTGCAAATGAATGATGTGGTTAATTTTATTTGTTGCTTTAGATGTGGCTACTTTATTGAAATGAATGCCTGTAATTCTTGATATATGAGATCCAACAAGATTGAATATATGCATTGGAGGAGTCACAGATGTTCTAGGTGCCCAACTGTCCACTCTGTCACATATACTATTTTGCTGTTGAAATCAAAGTGCTGTGCCATCCATGTCTAGCGATCAGAGTGTTTGCTTCCAAAAATGTACTATATCGTTTTATATGCAGAGTCTCCGTCACAAATGCAGATTCTTCACAGTCGTGAAATTACTATTACTAAAATGTGGGTCAGTGGGACTAAACCCTCTCAATTCTGTTAGGTCCCACTTATTTGTTGTACTGGAAATCATTCAAATGTGGACTAGGTACACTGCCTGATTGCCATCTTTATTTATCACATCTTCTTGCTTCACGTCCGCACGACCGGCTTAGTCAAGTTAATTACTGCACTGCTCCATTTTGAGTAACTTATAGCTTCATAACACTGGGGCTCCAGAATGTGGTTCCACCATTCGGCTGAATGGTAACTCACACGTTCATTAGCACAGTTGTTCTATTGTGTGACTACCTCTCTATAATTTTAATTCTCCTTAACCACACTGGGGCTCCAGCTGGTGGTTCTCCCATTCGGTTGAATGGTAACTCGCGCGTTTCTCAACACAGTTGCTCTATTGTGTGACCTCTCTGTAATTTTAATTCTCCTTCCCTTTCCCCTACCTTCCTTCCTCTCTTCACTCATCCAGGCAAACTTCCCAGACATCTGCTTTATTGTTCAGTCCTGATGATGATCCCATAACCTTGTTGGGGATCTAAACGTCGTCGACAATTACATCCTAACTCTAAACTTCAAATCAAAAATATGTAGATTAGAAGATGTTTTCTTGTAATTTGTGAGTACTGTTAATTTGTATTCCCACCTAAAGAGTCACTTTTAAGTCACCTGCCTGGGGTAAGGAAATCAGCTGATTTCCCAATACTCTGTCACTTCCTGCTCACTAATTGTTTATGTATTGTGATGTTGTGTTCAATTAAATTCTATAACTGTCCATTTGGACACAAATAGACCCAATTTTGATTGTAATATTGTGGCTATTTATACTGATTCACTTTGTTAGGGACTGCTGTCTCTTAATAAAAAGTAAACTGTTGGGCAGATTTACTAACAGGTCACACAACACAATGCAGCAAGTCAACTTTCTGACACTGTCACTTTATGACAGCTATGGTGCATTTCTGCCCTCTCCCTGCACTAGCGAACTGTGTGCTGTCCAGCGCCAACACAGGCCCCATTGTGCCATGTGGCAAGGGTGCCTGTGTTACAGGCAGGATTGTTTAAGAGCAGGAAGTGACCCCTTTCTTCACAAAAACAATCCTCTGAGACTTTTTCCTCTTTCTCTGGGTGCTGCAGAATACTGCATATGTAGAAAGAGGAAAAAACGGGGAGAAAGAAAGATAGTTCTCCTCGTTATGCCTCACCTGGAAAGATGTAGCATTTTGATGCTTTCCCAGGTTTACTAGAATTAGTAAAGCTGGGAATGTGCCAGGAAACATGGGTGGATACTGTGGATTGCCCACACTCCAACCAGGGAATGCCTTCCCAGGGCAGAGTAACACAGGTAACAACTTGTGCTGCTTTGCGTTACTCCAGATTTACTATGCCACGCAGAACCACATTAGATGGCTCTCCATGGCATAGTAAATCTCACTTAAGGGCTAGTGTTGCATTGTGTCTGGGGCCAAGGACTGAGTTGAAATTGTGAGCTTCCCAGAAATTACTACATGCTTACTCACAAGTTTTCAAGCTGTTAACGTTGGAATGATGGTCTGATGATTTGGAAACCTGGCACTTATATTTATAGTGATCTTAGGACCATGAGTTCAAGTTCCAAGAATGCAAGTACTTTGAGTTCCACTGGATTGGGTGACAGAAGGACCTGTTTTTTGTTTTTTAGAAAGAGAAGAAGTGTTTTAAAAAGGTGTGCATTTGCAGAGACAACTAAGAAGCTGTTCCTCAAAGATCTTTTAACCTGGAATTTTAAGAAAGTAATCTTTCTGCACCTGGTTCATATTCCGATCTCTCAGCTGAATTACTATGCAAAGTGCTATCAAAGGCCTTCTTGACATACCAGTCACATTTAGGTCACCAAAAGTACTATTCTGAAAATACTTTGGAATTGATTTAGAGTTGAGATCTAGAGGATAATACAGGTGAAACTCTCGATTTTGAGAGACAAGGGGACAGAGAGAGGTGGTAGCACTACTGAAAGGGTAACACTCAGTCAAACTAGGTATTTTTCCTTGAAGAGGTGAGTTTTCAGATTCTTTCTAAATTGTAAGAGGGTGGTGTTGTTCTGATGTCAAAGGGATTGTTGCTCAAGATCCTGCAGGTGTAGGCTGAAAAGGTTTTTTTCTTGTTTTTTCCTTTCTGCTGTGTTTAGTAATCGTGTGATGTCTGAACTCTTTGTCTCATAGTGACATCTAGATATTGTTAGTTTGTTAACTAGGTAGTCTGGGGTCTTGGTATAGAGGGCCTTGTAAGTGAAGCAACTGATCTTGAGATGCTCAAGGTTTGCAAAGGAAGCCATTATAGTGCCTTTATTGCAAAGGTGTTGTGGTCAAATTTCTTATGCTCTGCTGGATGAAGTGGGGGTGGACTCTGGGTTGCCAAGTAGAAGGATGTTGCCTCCATCTCAACGGGACAGGACTGAGGTTTTATAGAAATGACCATCTTTTGTGTGGTGCACCCCAGATTTGTGTCCTATCTGGTTTTGCAGGCTGTGGAATTCTGTGAACATTAGCCCTCCTAGCTCTTTGTAAAGTGTCTGTGCTCCCCGATATAACATGTTTGAATTAGCACAACCATAATTAGCATATTTAAGTTACCTCTAAGTCCCTAGCATATAGTACAAAGTGTACCCATGGCACATAAAATAAATGCCACTTGAGGACTGCACCTATGCGGCCATCAACTATAGTGGCAGTGCAAACATGGCTTCAGGACGACCATTTTAGCATGACTGGAGACATGTACAAAACTACAATTCAGCTTGTGACAGGTCTAAACCTTTCTTTTAAATATTACTAAGCTACCCCTAAGCAGGCCTTTTCACCCATAATGTAGGGTGCATGGTATTTAAAATTAGTACTTATAGAAACTTTATGTTAACCATATCCGCACAGTGACTTAACCTCAAAAGCAATTTTACCTGTTGCTAGGCTGGCTGTTCTATAGAGCCATGCCATTTAATTTAGTAATATGTAATCCGTTGTTCTAAATTAGTTTGGGACTTTTCTTTTGTTGTGTTTTGACTCTATTTCTTTTTTGGTACTGCATAAGTACTTTACACATTGCCTCTGAGTTAAGCCTGTCTGCTCTGTAACATAGCTACTACGGGTTGAGCTCACGTTAATTTGGTGACTTTAGTGGTTCACCCTAACAAGGACCTAATTACTTAAATGGGGTCATCGCCCACTCCTAATTAATCACCCAACTTCTTACAGCCTTGAACTGTCATTCGGAAGTCTTCTGCTGAAAGAAAAGTTTTTTTTCTATTTTCAGTAGAGTTGTATCAATGCTGTTCCGGTATACTTGGTAATGGGTTTTTACAGGAAGAGGTTCGAGTCAATGGTGAATGCATGGGTTGTATCCTGCTATGTCGGTTCGAGTGTGAATCACAAGTTTTTTAAGAGTGAGAGCCAGGACTGAATCATGGTACACTCAATAATAACCAATACAAAACAGCAGTATTTAAACCTTTCATTAATAATCAATAAAGGGAAAAAAGAGAAAAAAGGACAAAGAACATGAATCATCAGCACACCAAATTTAACTCAATCAAAGTCTGTATTTAAGGAACCATCCATAAGTTCTTTTACATGTTATGCTGTTGAACTGACATTAGAAGGCTGTCAGAGTTAATGAACATACATCAGTTTGTGCTGTTGCACAAACTGGAGTAGGAATAGTAAATTGTACTATTCCTAAATCCAGCCTGCCCCCCACAGCAGGTGATGGAAACAACTTGCGATGTAATAGTTTGCGTTGTAACAACGCAGTCATTATAATGACGGCGTTGTAAAGGCAAGCGATGTAACGCATGAAATGCAACGGTATGTATTCAATCGGAACCCCAGTTGATTTTTGTTTAAATCTGTTTTATTGATTTTATGTAGCAGCATATTAAGAAACAATCATTTGTTATACTTTTCTCATACAGTTAGGGTTTCTGAAACAGTGCCAATATATCTGGTATACATCCCTGTGTTATAGTGTTAGATATTACCTGCGCCTTTCACAACATGAAAGCCTAGTAAGCTGTGACAGTCTTTGCTTTTGAGGAAAGAAAGCATATACATTTCCTGGCTTTACAGTTATTTCTAGGCACTATGCAAAGCTCTGGCAATGTATAATGGGTTAGAAATTAAACAAATGCAGTGCTTTAGAAGAGTCCTTCCAGTTCTAGCACATTGGGCCTGTGAACAGATGGATCAAAATGAACAAGAACAACAAAGAAAACAATGACCTGCCCACAATATCTTGATTTTACCACTGTCGCGCATATTTGCGTAGTGCATCCTTGTTAGTGGGTTACTTGTGTCACCTAGGTATAGTGCCCACGGTTAGTCACAGTCTTAAGTGGTCTATGTGTACCCACAGAATATCATGGTGTGTCTGATAGAGCTGTGTATAGCTCACTGGTTCTATTCACCCATGTCTCAGTCAGGCGGGTCCTCAGGGTCTCCCTCCTGCATATGTTGCAGTTTGTTTAAGAGGGTGTCATAACTAGCTTCTATGGGCTAATGACGTAATCCAACGTTTCTTCATGTTTGATAGAGATGCTTTCTGCCTTGGCCCATGCTAACAACGAGTGTTGCCACACCCGTGTATGTGGTGGGTCCGCTGCCTTCCAACGTCTAGCCAGGAGCCTTTTAGCTACCATCATCCCCAGGTCTAGGAACCTAGATGTTACTTTGGTGGCAGGCGTCCTCCTGAATTGATGTAATCGGCATACGGACCACTCAAAAGGTAGCTCTCGACCTGTGCATGTGTGTAATATTCTAGTGATCGTGACCCAGTACACCCCTATCCAGGGCCAGCTCCATAACATGTGGACTAGTTCAACTCCTGGAGAAGCACATCTCGGGCATGCCGCGTCTGTGCGGTTAAAATATTGATTGATCATGGCGGGTGTGAGGTAGGTCCTGTGAATGATGTATAGTTGAATTTACCTAAATCTCATATTCCGAGGTATTCATCTTGGGCTCTTAAGTATCTGAGTCCACTCTTTATCTACTAGTTGTCGCCCCAGGTCTAGTTCCCATTCGCGTCGAAGAGGGTCACGGTGTATAGCTGCATGTGTCCTGAGGGAGGGGGCAGACCATTGTATAAGGTGACTGCCACGTCCCTTGACATGAAGAAATAGCATGGTACGGTGGGAGTGCAGCTCAGCAGTTATATCTCCCCAACTAGCCGCCAGAGTGGCCAGTAGCGAGCGGTGTGTAAGGAATTGTCCCGGCAGTAGCCCGTCATCATCCACCAGGGTCGTATATGATATGTGTGTTCCGTTGCTTTATAGATCCCCTAGTGTCTGAATGTCCCTCTCTAACCATTCCTCGATTGACTGCCTTGTGAGTACTGTGAGCCCGCTCAGACACCCCTCCAGTAGTATAGATCCCCTAGTGTCTGAATGTCCCTCTCTAACCATTCCTCGATTGACTGCCTTGTGAGTACTGTGAGCCCGCTCAGACACCCCTCCAGTAGTATCCCTGGCGCATAGGGTATTATGTTTCTGGTGATGTAGATGGATCTGCGAAAGCATTTGTGTGCCACCGCTAACAGCAATGGCTTTGGAGTTTTTTACTTAACTGCAGGATGGAAGAGCCTGACTATTTGTGTTAGGGAGTATGGTGGTTGTTTTGTGGCCGTGTCTGCGCGATTCCTGTCTGCAAGCCAGCAGGCAATCCATTGCCATTGGGCCGCCAGATAATAATGTTCAAAGCACGGCGCTGCAAGGCCTCCTTGATCTGTAGGTGAGCATAGTTTTGCCAGTGCCATTCTGTGACGTGCGTTGCCCCATATGAAGTCTCTGACTAGCTTAGTCAATGTGGCAAAAAAGGATGTCGGATAAATAGGGCAGATTAGCAAAGTAGTATAAAAGTCTGCGGAAAATTACCATCTTGGCTAATGCCATCCTGCCGATTACTGCAAGAGGAATTGTGCCCCAGAATCGCATCCTTGACGGAATTGCTGTTAAGGCTCTGCCCAGGTTTCCATCAAAAAGATCTTTTAGTTGGCGATAGATTTGGATACCCAGGTAGTCGACGATGCCTTCCCTCCACTGTACCTCTCTGCCATTAATAGTGCAATGCAGTGCAGTGCAATGCCAGTGAAATGTGGATCTCTGACTCCTTCGTAAAATGCATATATACATGATTTCTCAACATTCACCTGTAATCCAGAGACTAAGGAAAACTCCTGTAACAAACGCGGCAACTGGTCAGGGATCCTCTCAACGTCTTTGACATACACTAGGAGATCATCCGCATATAGGGAGACTTGATGTACCGCGTCTCCCAGAGGTATGCCGTCCCCTAACGTGGCACGTATTGCTTCAGCCAGCGGCTCCATTGCAAGGGCAAAAAGGAGCGGGATAAACGGAATCCCTGTCTGGTGCCTCTGCACCAGACAGGGATGTACGGTCCAAAGCGCATACCAACTGTCGGGTTCTTGTACAACAGGTTCACCAGCTGAAGGAACCCCAGGCCCAGATCATACTTTAGCAAGGTTGCAGCCAGGTAGCCCCATTCTAGGGAATCGAAGGCCTTTTCTAGATCTAGGATCAGACACCCTGCCCTAGGCCATTCATGTATAGAAGCTGTCGCCACTGTAAAGAAATGTCTTAAGTTAAGGGAGGTGCTCTGCGTGGGTACAAAGAGATTTTGGTCGATGTGGACCAGTGTGGGGGCTACTGGCGCCAACCTGTCAGCTATTACCTTGGCAAGTGTTTTATAGTCGGTTTTAAGTACAGCCAAGGAACTGTAGGAGCCAAGGGCCATGGGATATTTACCCGGCTTCAATAGGGATACTAGGTATGCCTCGTGCATCGAGGGAGGTAATTCTTCTTTTTCTAAGACATCGGCAAACAATGTGTGAAGCTGCCGTGCAAGAGATTCTTGATAGGCCTTTTAGTATTGATGTTCTAAGGCATTGGCAAACAATGTGTGAAGCTGCCATGCAAGAGATTCTTGATAGACCTTGTAGTATTCTGCCTGCAGGCCATTCGGGCCAGGTGTCTTTCCAGAGGCCATGGACCCAATAGCGTCTCCTTATCTCCTCCGATGTGAGCGGAGTATCAAGTATTGTCTGGTGCACCTCCGAGACTGTGGGCAATTGGATGGATCCCAGGAACCTCTCTAGTGCCTGATCAATGCAACATCTCCTAGACTGATATAACTGGGCAGAGTGTTGAATCATAACCTTGTGTTGCGTGTACTGTAGTGTGCCTGTGGGTGTACGTATAGCTCCAATCAGAGCCCAAATATTGTCCTTATGTATGAGCCAGGCCAGCAACTGGCCCACTCTGTCGATTGTTGCATATGTGCGTGCTGTGTGTGCAGCATAATTATTGCATCGTAAACATTCTTGCAATTCAGTATGGTCTGCTCATAATTCTTCCAGGCGTTGTGTACCTTTACCCCTCACCTAGCCTTCCTGCTCATGCCGTAGTAACTGGGTTTCTAACTGTGTGAGTGAGAACCTCAGTTGTTTGCGGATATTCCATGTGGCCCCCAAGCAGTGTTCCCTGATTGTTGTTTAAAAGCCTCCCATTCTATTAGTGTATTGCTCGCTGTGCCCTCATTGAGTTCCAAATAGGCAGGATAGCCATTTCTAGTGATGACTGGAATTCTGGGTCCTCCAGTGCACTGGGCTGGAGACGCCATGTTGGTATTGGAGGCCGTCCAGCTTCCCAACTAAGTTGTATCCATTGAGGGTTATGATCGGAGTGTGTCCGGTCTAAATATTCTTTTTTCTTAATTAAGGGGAGCAGGGACTGAGAGCCCACCAGCCTATCCATCTGCACATGCAAACCATGGACTGCTGAGTAATAGGAGTAGATATGCTACGCACGATGTATAGTTCACCATATGGCTATAATCATCCAGTGTGTCAACAAGTCCATAAGCGCCTGGGTGTTAGATGCTTCGGATGTTCTGTTCAGGGGGGGAAATGATCAATCCATGTCAATATCAAGCACTGAGTTAAGGTCCCCACCTATCATCTAGGGAATACCAGCCCAGGGAGCCAATTGTGCATAGAGCCGTGGTAGGAAGGAGTGTTGGTCTACATTCGGAGTGTATATGGAGCCTAGAAGTATTGCCTGCCCAATTAAACACCAGCGTACAAAGGCGTATCGACCCTCATCATCAATCACAGTTTCCTCGTGTTTGAATGGGACCCCTGCCCTCACCCATATCAGTGTGCCTTTCGTATAAGCTGAGTACGTGGTACCAAATACCTGTCCTCTCCAGCGCCTATACAACCTTCCTAGTTCCATTTGGGTCATGTGTGTCTCCTGTAGCAGTACAATGCCAGTCAAATGTCTCTGCAGGTAAGAAAATATTGAGTAGCGCCGGGTGGGTGTATGCATTCCATGTATATTTCATGTCAGTATTAATAACGCGCGTCATGGCAGTTGTGTGCAATTTACAAAGGGGTCAGGAGTGAGCAGGGTGTTGTCGAGGCAGCAGCACAGATATACAGGTGTAGGCAGGTCAAGCGGAACCTAAACAATGGTTCAACTGGGGGCGAACTCACCAAAGGTGTCCGTCCAAACATTATGTCTAACAATAACAATAAAGAAACTATTCCAGATGGCATTTGGTGGGATGCGAGTAGTGTGCACTTAACTACTTTGTTACCATCCCCTTCATATTTAGAGGAAATAGACCGGGCGTACCATCTGCTGGTAGGTCTGCTTGGTGACATATGGACAATGGTAAATACTGACGTCAGGTGAAGGAGATTATTAACATGCAGGATATACATCAGGGCAACTGGCCCAATAGTGGTGCCCAAATCAGTAACATATTTATGAGCACAACAATGAGTTTTACATTGGGGTCACTACTTGTGAGAACCAAATTCGGACACAGTTCATAGCGGTTGTATTCCTTCTTCAGATGATATCATCGGCAGTCTGTGGAGTCACATCAGGGGGCCCGCATCATCCGGATCATCAGGGACAAGAGACGAGGAGCCACCGGCCGTTGCTGAATCAATGGAGCATGTTTCTTGATGCTCCCGATACTGCACGGTTCCTAGCGCTGAGGCAATGGCTAAGGTGTCTTGGCGTTACATCCTGCTCCTCTCCGGGCTCGGCGCCACAGTCACTGACTTCATATGTCCTTGTTGCCCACATCCCCTCCACCCATGGTTCTTCTATCATGAGACTGAGCCTGAGTAGCGTCCAGGGAATGAGTGCCCGACCACAAGCCTGACTCTTCCAACCAGTCCGAGAATTTGGCGGGCGAGTTGAAGAAACGGACTACTCCTTTCGTCACCACTCTCAATTTGGCGGAGAACAGAAAGGAATGGGGCAGCTCCAGTTCTTGGAGTTGACCCTTCACTGCCGCGTAAGTGCTTCTGCGCATCTGTACCAGTGCTGTATAGTCTGGGAAGTGCATCACCAGATTTCCTCTCACCTTGAGATCTGTAAGCTTTCGGGTCTCCTGTAATATTGCATCTCTATCTCTGTAGTTGAGGAGCTTGAAGAGGAACGGTTGTGGCTTGGCTCCCGGAGGCAGCCTCTGTGTTGGAAGTCAGTGTGCCCTTTCAACTGCAAAGTGCAGTGACAACGTTCCCGGGGTAGTCTTTCCTGAAGACAACGCTCAATATAGTGTTCCGGGTTTCACCCTTCTTCCCCTTCCGGAAGGCCAACTACGCGGACATTGTTGCAGTGGGAGCGCCCCTTCGCATATTCGACTCTGTCCTCCAGTGTGTGCATATGATCTAGGATATCTTATAATGCAGCAGTATGACTTTGGGTGACGGCTTTCAGTTCCATAAGTGACAGACTGTGTAGGTTGACCTTCTCAGCCAGCTTACGGTGGTCTGCATGCAGTAGAGTGATATCCGTGGTGACCTTATCAATCCTGGACTCTAAGGATGTTCTGGTTTGTTCTAACGCATTGCCAATCTTCTCCACTGCCACTAACACAGAGTTGAGTTTAGCCACCAAAGCTGTGTTTGATGGTTCTGCAGAATTTTCTCCACCTGCGTGTGGTGGCACCAAGGTACCTGTGCATGTGGCCCCCTGCTGTGCTTTTTTGCGTAGTCAGCCCATCACTAGTTGCTGCACAGAAGGCATTCACGGATAGCAGATGATAATGTCACTCCTCTTTGGTGGATAATGATGGCTAATGTAGCACAATCAGGGGTGCTGGTCAGCCCAGTGATTTCCAATCCAGTTGCTACCAGATGTCGGGCCTGCCCTGTGGAGCGTTAGCGATTCATTTCCAAATGTCCGCAAGTCAGTTTCGAGGGTAGCTGACAGTGGGGCAAAAACTGAAAGCGAGCAGTGTCCTCTGCTTTGGCGCTGCCTTCCTGTTGTACTTTGGTCGCAACACCCTCTATGACTGTTGCCACCATAGGGGCAGGCGCCACCTGCTGCGTACGATAGCGCATAGCAACGTTTTTTCTCTCGCAGATGAGAGTGTATTTTGTTACACAGCACCTCGCCTATTTCTTCAACACTGCGCTCGCGACCAGAGTCACCCGAAGACACTCCAACTCGAGGTCTAGCACTTCGGTCTCCGTGTCAATTAAGGTTACTGCACAGGGACTTTCTTACGCAGTGGACGGATCTACAGAGGATGAGGGGGAGGGTATCCCCAGTACTTCTGGGTCCTTGGCCCGGGATGACGCAGCACTTCCAAATGGTGTATCCCTCTCCGTTGACCAATCAGTTCACTGGCGGGCAGCTGACACAGTTGTGCTCGACCTCCCGGCGGTTTCACGGCAGCACATATGGTGATCACAGGCTGTGTCTTGAAATGAGTCTCCTCCCTGCCAGCCTCGGAACTTACCAGTGTTCTCAATTCCCGGGCCCTTCATGGCACGTTAAGGCAGTGTCTTTACAATCACCACAGATGCCCGACTTCCGACCGCTTGTTGCAGTGTAATTGCCATTTTCCTTTAGGCCTCAAGGCTATTCACAGGTGTGCTCTAGGGAGACAAACTCTTGACTGGTACGGGGAGTTCCATGCATGGGGTTCAGTGCTGCAAGCTGAGGAGGTTTCCTACTACCTTTGTCTCGTGTAGCCAAAAGCCCTTTTGATGTGCTTAACCCCAAGAGTGTGTTCTGCTTGACTGTGATGGCGCGCAGGTTCCAGGGGGCGCAGCGCTGGCCTCCAGAGATTCTCCTCCCAATTGAGCCACAGCAGGGTGTGCTCTGTGCTGGTCACTTGCAGTGCCCTATCTTATCCGCGGAGGGGGTGCCACTGATAGTATCTCCCCAACGCCTTCGCTGCGCTCCCCTCCAGGGCTGGACTGGCTACCGGGCAGTTGTGTGTGCTGCCAAGCTGGGGGCTAATTTCTCTGTGGTGGGGGCTCATTTCGTTGATGGGGACCTGCGTGCACATTGAAATAAAAAAAGCAAAACGAATTTCGTTTTTCACACGCAGGTCCCTATCAACGAAATTAGCCCCCAGCTCAGCAGCACACACAACTGCCCGGTAGCCAGTCCGGCCCTGCTCCCCTCAGGGTGGCAGCCAGTCTCATAGATGTGGCCCCACGTTCTAGGTTAGCATCGCCGGGCCCGCCCAGCGCAGCGCGAGGCAACGCCGCCACTCACAGACCTGCTCACTCCTCACTGCAACTAGCGCTTGTTGAGCTCACTCACCGCCCGGCTTCCCGGATTGCGGTGCGTGGCGGCAACAACTCCGGCAGGAGACTCCGAGTCCAGCCTGAGTCACCCCCGCCAGCCACACAGGCTGGCGGTCGCCAGATGCGTGATGAGTTGTCTCCTCCGCGCCTCACGGTACTCAGGCAGTGGGTATTCGTGGCGGCTTGCCTCATGTAGTTCTCCTCACAGCCACGGGTGTGCGCTCAGGCACAAGCGGCTCCCACTGCTTACTCGTCCGTCTCATGGCTGTCAGGCCCGTAGGCCGCAAAATGCTCCGCACCGGTGATGTAAGTTGTGTGCGGTCTCCAGGGCACTGCTGCGATTAATCTGCAACCGCAACGCTGTGCACCACGGGATCCATGCAAATCAGGCGAGGATGGCCACCCTGGATGAACTGTGGACTCTCTTATCCTGCATTTTTGGGAGCTTGCCTGTCCCCTGAAAGGAGCATTGTGACCAGTGCTTACCTGAGGCGCTAACCTGAGGTGGAGGAACGCTAAGGGCATCGCGGGCGCTGTTGTCCAGTGAGGACGGGGCCGGGACTGCGAGGCCCAGCATTCCAAGCGGCCAGGCAATCACCGCAGCTGGAGCCTCTTCCCCGCCCCGCCTCTCAGCAGTGCCTGAAAACGGCTCGCGGCCCCCGCTTCGCGGGAGCCGCTCGCTAGCCGTGGTGAACTGTGGACTCTCTTATCCTGCATTTTTGGGAGCTTGCCTGTCCCCTGAAAGGAGCATTGTGACCAGCGCTTACCTGAGGCGCTAACCTGAGGTGGAGGAACGCTAAGGGCATCGCGGACGCTGTTGTCCAGTGAGGACGGGGGCCGGGACTGCGAGGCCCAGCATTCCAAGCGGCCAGGCAATCGCCGCAGCTGGAGCCTCTTCCCCGCCCCGCCTCTCAGCAGTGCCTGAAAACGGCTCGCGGCCCCCGCTTCGCGGGAGCCGCTCGCTAGCCGTGGTGAACTGTGGACTCTCTTATCCTGCATTTTTGAGAGCTTGCCTGTCCCCTGAAAGGAGCATTGTGACCAGCTCTTACCTGAGGCGCTAACCTGAGGTGGAGGAATGCTAAGGGCATCACGGGCGATGTTGTCCAGTGAGGACAGGGGGCCGGGATTGCGAGCCCCAGCATTCCAAGCTGCCAGGCAATCACCGCAGCTGGAGCCACTTCCACGCCCTGCCTCTTCCTACTTAATCCCACTAATCCCCGCGCACGCGGGACGCGCGTGGGACGAGGACCGGGGCGAAGCCCGGGCAAAGGACGGGCCGTTTGAGGCCGTTAGAGGTCGGTAGAGATCAGACCGGGCCACCCCGCTAAGTTTTCGCCTATCAGATCATTTCAACCTCAAAAACTTGCCTGGCTACCCTGAAGTTCTGCTCAAACAATATGGAAATAAGGGAAACAAGAAGTAAGGTGGCCACCATGGTCACAGGTACTCTGGATAATTTTCTTGCTAAGGCCAATACTGTGGTACACAAGGGTCTTACAGTCTTAGAAAAACATATAGCGGAAGGGATTGAAAGCTCGCACCTGGTTTCCCCGGGGTCATCTTCTAACGTTAGACCATCACAACTGCTGGATGCTACACACTTATCACTTATGGATAGCATCGATCAAACTATAGAGTCAGTATTGCAGCAGTTGAGGACACCATCTAACTCACATAGGGATCGAGACTAAGTCCACATCCTTGATGGGGTGGCATCTTCCCCAACTCCACAGACAGTTCTATACAGGGACATGGGGAATGGTTCTACTGCAATGGATTACATGGGTCTCCGAGAGGACGCTGTCCCGAAAAGGAAAAGATCGAGGAAGTCTAAAGGTGCTAAAAGGGCTAAAGTAGATCCCACCCCAAATACCGCTGATGACAGCATTGACGCCCTGGGAACTTCTTCCTCTGGGAGCGTCACTGAAACGGCGAGTCCTGTAGTCCCCGCCCCCAACCTCAAACCCCTCCATACTGGTCCATTTATTTTTGGAGGGGGACTTCCAAACACCTTAGAGCATATTATCTGCTCACTCACTGACATCATTAAAAATCTTTTGGATCCCCTCTCGCTCAAATTGGACTGCATTGAGGCTAGACTTCTAGCAATAGAAAAATTAGGTGGTTGTGGGGCTGAACAGCAAGGGGTGCGACTTAGCGCATATGGTGCAAATGGGACTAATGCTGGGATCTCTCTCCCGCCTAGTGCTTTTACCACTGTGGTTCCAATCCCGCCAACAACTCTTTCCACGGAGAACGCTCCCACAATCACCCTCCACAACCTGCCCCTGTACCTCTCCCCAGGCAACTGCCTCCTGTGCCGCCAGTTAGGAAGTCGAAGTTACCTACTTCGCCTAGCTCATTGGGACAGGTGAGACCGCCTAATGTAACTGCTGACTGCCCCAATCGGATAGGCAACAGCCTTAAAAGGCGAAAAGCAGTTAACTTGCCTCCCGGGGCGGCGGCCTATACTGTAATCCTGATGGGGGTACGTGAGCTCTCCAGCAACGTGGTGGAATCTTATGACTCCCTACGTAATAAAGTAATTAGCTGGCTAAATGTTCAAAGGCCCCTACCACTCAATCTAAGAGGAGAAGTACTGATGGTCAGAAGGGTCCCATGGGTTGGGTATACTGTGAAGAAAAATGGGGGAGATTGTATTATTGTAAGCTTCAGGAGTTCTCAGGTTGCTACTTACATTTGCAATTGGCTTGGGAGTCCAGGGAATACAACTAGAGAACTGGTCCCCCTGTCGTTCTTCTATCCCAACGTACGAGATGCAACTACGAGAAGGGACGATGGCTGGACCAGGGTGGGATTTGCTGTTGACGGGTCAAGGTACAGGCCTACTCGCTGTGATGCCCCTGTCTATGCTAATTATGCTCACCCCAATAGATACAGTTGCCTTGACCAGGTTGACTGACTCCAGAAGGGTGCATCTTTGGGGGACATTCAAGGTGTAGCTTCTGAAACCGTTGGGTTGGGGACAGGAAGAGATATAACTAATATCACCATCCGAGACCTTGACGCATCTCCCTCGGAGAGCATAACTACCAGCAGTTCCCGGGGTCATCCAGTCAATTTATCCCAGAGTCTACTTGGTCCTAATCTAATATTCGAAGCTCCATCAGATCTTGGAATATTACCACATAGGTCTGAACCACCACCAGATAGGTCTGAACCACCATTACTAGGTATTGCCACTGAGAGGACCACGGGAATGGCATTTAAGACTCCCGTAGGACCCATGAAGGTCCTCTCCTGGAATGTGGCAGGTATTGCCAACAAATTAGACACAAATGATTGGGTTTCCCTAGTAGGTACCAGCGACATCTGTCTCTTTCAGGAGACTTGGGCTAGGGAACCCTTCCTCAGAGCAGGCTACGCAACCTTCTACATTAACACTAAGTGGAATGGTAAAGGGAGGCCTTCCGGTGGATTAGCTGTCTGGGTGGCTAGTCACATTGGCTATAATGCGGAGACAGTACCTACTTTCTTGGAGGACATACAATGTGTTCTCCTTAAATGGCCCAATGCCTTCAATCTGGCAATTGGGAATGTGTACTCACGCCCAGTCAGTGCGCCCATGGAATCACCCACTTTGGATGATCTTTCATCATTTCTGGGTCAACTCCCCACCGACTGTAAGATATTGATGGGTGGAGACTTTAACTGCCACTTCGAACCCCTCGAAGGTTTGAAGGAGGGCGCCCTAACTGCTGAAGACGATTATTGGGGGATCCCTCCATGCCAATCCCCTCATCCTAAATCATGGTCCCCTCTAGCAGTGCAGATTATGTCCCTGACTTTGAACTTTGCCCTGAGGGCCTGTAATGGGCGCACCCCATCTGATACCCCTTCAACGTGCACCTTTAACAGGAAGGACCACGAATCACGCCTGGACTACATTTTTGTAGATACAGCCTTGTGGTCCAAGGTCCAGGATTTTAGGGTTATAGAAAGATCAGACAGCGACCATAATGCCCTCTTTCTAGATATGGCTCACCCCGCTCCTGCTGTAGGGTCGTCATTTACTGACCCCTGTGAAGACCTAGGGAACCTGGTTCTTAGCACCAATAGACGCAGGGTAAGATGGGGGAAATTAGTAAATTCAAAAGAGAGCATAATGAAAATTTATGAATTAGCACTCCCCAAGCTAGACGAAATAGATCGACTGATTAACCAACCTAGAGCCACGGATTTTAATGAGAAAATAGTCTAAATTCACACAGATTTAGTGGGAACTTTAGGAGAGGTTTTTTACCCGGTGGTGGTGCCAAGGAAGAAAAAGACTCGAACCTCAGCTTGGTACAACTCCACCTGTAAAAAGATCAAGACCGAGCTGATCTCTACAATAAAAACCCCAGAACTAATAAGGACAAGGTTGCTGAGCTTAGACGCAATTACAGGGAAGCCATGGCACAAGCAAAGTCAGAATGGGACTGGAATAGATGGCAGGACCTCTCCCTAGCACTAGAAACGAGGGGCTCTAGAAAATTATGGTCTCTGGTTAACACTGGCTCAGGAGAACCAAAAACAGCAGTGGAGTCAAACATCCCGCTTTGGTATGGGAATCTCATTTTAGTAAATTGTACCAAGATACTCCTGAACTTGCTAATGAGGTGGCCCATGATATTACAAATGACCCCGCAGCTGGACTAGAATTTACATTGGGTGAGGTAGTTAGCGCCATAGAGAGACTGGCGTTGGGGAAGGCCCCGGGACTCGATAGATTGCCTGGCGATCTGTTTAGATACCATCCAGAGATCTGGGGCCCGTACCTTCTAATACTCTTTAATTCCATCCTGGGAGGCATGGAGATCCCCTGTACTTGGCTGGGGGCAGAGATAGTACCAATTTTCAAAAAGGGCTCTCCTCTGCTCCCAGCCAACTACAGGCCGATCAGCCTCATAGATGTACCCCAAAAACTATTTTCTCGCCTTCTCCTGGACCACCTTCTAGACTGGATGGAGGACAACGCGATTCTTAGTCCCCTCCAGGCGGACTTCAGGAAAAACACGTCCACCATGGATCAGATTTTCCGCCTCGTGCTCCTCTACTGGAAAACAGTGAGGATCGAGGGGGGGAGGCTGTACATGGTGTTCGTGGACCTGAGGTCCGCATTTTACTTGGTTCCCCGTAAGAAACTATGGGAGGTTCTAAAGGAGCTGGGCGTTCCTTCCCAACTACTGCTTGCTATAATTAGGCTCCACGAAGGCAATTTTGCTCAGGTTAGGTGTGGGAGGGAGGGAGCGTTGTCCTCTAGGTTCCCAGTTCTCAGAGGGGTAAGACAGGGTTGCGTTCTTGCGCCGACCCTGTTCTGCCTCTTTGTTAACAGTGTCATACTCCATCTTGACAATGTCAGGGACAACGATGCACCCTTGTTGGCAGGCAGGAGGGTACCGGCTATCATGTTTGCCGATGATACCCTCCTGCTTTCCAAATCCCCGATGGGGATCCAACTGATATTAGATGGGTTTGGGGTTTTCTGCAGGCAACACGGTCTGGAGATTAATAAAGAAAAAACCACATTCATGATATTTAATCCCTCCTTCACAACGAGGCCTAATCCAACACTGGGCTCTGCAAGGCTGGAAAGGGTAAAAACGTTCCAGTATCTGGGGGTAACTCTACACGAGAATTTATCATGGGACCCTCAGATAGCCAGATCCCGGTTAAAGCTGTCTCAATTGTCGGGGGCAATTCTGAAGGTCGCAAATACATCAACCTTTAAACCCATCAGTCCAGCTGTGGAGATGTATAAAACACAAGCCAAGGCGGCCGCATGCTATGGTAGTGAGTTGTAGGGTCACAAAGCCAGGACAGAACTTGTCAGAGTAGAAAATAACTTTCTCAGACGCCTTTTGGTTCTTCCACAAGGCACACCCCTGCTACCACTAAGACTAGATCTGGGGCTCCCCTCGATAGGGGAGGAATTGGAACTAAAACCGCTGAGGTTCTGGCACAGGCTTTGGTCTACTGGTGAACTTGCACATTACAGGGAAGACCTCAAGCACGTCATGATTCTTAACCAGCGCGATAGAATCCCGCGGTTGGCCTTTATCAAAAGGGAACTTCATCGTTTGGGACTTCCTGAGTTATGGGAGGTTCCTGAAAGAGGCGGCCAAAGGGTCCCACGCAAAAGGCTGGTTGAAATATTTAAGGAGAAAAGTCTAGTCTCTCTTGTGTGTGCACCTAAAATCGGCACCCTGACTGAACAATTCCTGGATTCCAAAAATTCTTATAATTTTGAAGGTTTTATTGACATCATTTTTCCTATTTTGGCAAGGAAACTGATCATTCAATGGAGGCTAGGCACCCTGCCCCTGAAAACTTTCACTTGCAAATGGACAATGCGGGATGATAATATCTGTCCTGGGTACAATAAGTACGATGAGGAAGAAACTCACGTTTTGTTTTTTTGCCCAGCCTACACTAGACCAAGGAAATACTGGCTAATGCCATTGTGTAGGAACTTGGGCATAAGAAACTATTTACATTCATACAGAATACTGAAGACAAGTACCCTGCCCCATATAGTTTTTGCAGTTGCCAAGTTTATAATGGCCATGTGGTAGATAAGGGGAAAAATACCAAAAGACTGAAAAGTGATATGAATTGTAATGAAATCGCTCCTCATACCCAGACTCTCCAGGGAAATGAACTACTTATGAAATGTACCATGTCATGTTTTTATTGTATGTCGAATGTGTTTTAAATGTTTTTAATGCTTTTAATAGATCTTTTATGGTCTCAAATGGCCGAAATAAAGAATTTTTGGATTGGATAATGAAGGGATCACAAATGGAGAGTTTACAGAGATATCACTTCCTTTTCAGAAGGATGCTGGGAAATCTGGTGGTGTCTTTTCAGCAGTACTCTGAAAGAAATTAAGATGTGCCTATGAGTTTTTTCAGAAAGGAATAGTTAAAAGGATAATTGTTGTTTTTCTTTAATTTACTGGAGATGAGTATTCTGTGAAAGTTGTTGATGTGCGTGGGTTGCAGTTCCACTGTATGTATCTCCCTGGGCACTAGTCAATTGCTGGATAATAACAGTTTCATTTCAATCAATCAAAAAAAGTTTCTTCACTTAAATTTCTTGAATTCAATTGTGTCTTTATTTGCTTATTTTATCCTTGATGTTGTATACACATCTGATTTACTTCAATCATTCGAATTTCTTATGAATTCAATCATCAATATTCATGTTGCACATCACAATTGTACCCAATGCATTTCGGCGTGCAACGCCTTCATCAGGGGGTTATCTAAAAAACAAGCAATGCATATTATTTACTGCATGGGGAAATCCATATTTGCATACCTATACAAATGCTACAGTTTTTCACAATTCTTTTTAAAGAGGCTATTTTTATGTGTTACATCTGTGTTGTGTCTGGTGTATCTCTAACCAATGGTGTTGTCTTAGTCCTCCTTTCAAGTTACCTCTTATGATAGCCAACTTATTAGGTTAATCTCTTAATGGTTCATATCATTAATGTACTATATTAGCCCATGGTGTTGACATAGCTCATTGCACTATCTCATTTCTTTCAACTAGATTGTATGCGTAGTCTGCTTCTGGTTCGATAAATGACTCCTAACCTATGTGCAATGTTGTTACCTTTCGCGCTGTAAGCATTGATGTATGAAAAAGCTTGCCACTTTAACAATCTTTCGTGTTTCGAGGTTCGTGACATTAATGACCCGCGCTCGTGAGTAAACGCTGTTCTACACATTCTCAAATGTCCCCCTTTAATGCCTCTTACACTGTTAGCTGAACTGTAATGCTCGCTGTTACGAGTCCCTTCAATGTGGGTTTCACTCACCTAACCGTGGTTCTGCCTAGTTCCTTTTCTCGTCCTGCCTAGCTTGGCGTTTGCAAGTGGGTCAAACGACTGAGTCTTTGAATCACATCTCGCGCTACTGCTACTGAATCTATATTGCGCGCATGCTCGATGCTGTTCTCTCAATGTTAAAGGGACAGCATTCTATGAAGTTGTTGATGTGTCATTGCAAGAAATATTGAGGCATTTGGTATGGAAATCAGCATATGGGAAGTTTTATTGCAGGAGTTATTTAGGGAGTTGTTCCCATGACAGAAATGTCAGTAGATGGCACAGCAAGAGGTTTAGGGGCAGAGTTACTGTTTGAGGAAATTACAGCTATTTTTTGCTGCTAAAGAACATGACGCCCCCTCTCACATACCCCACTCACCAGTAAATGGGTGGGGCATTAGAATTTCACATTTGGGCCACTGGAATTAAGTGATTCTGCAGCCACAGTATTTTCTGCATAATTATGGATTTGCCACATTTGTCACAGAATCAATCAATCAACTGCTAAATAAGTTTTAGATTTTTTTCAAGAAAATAATTTTGCTTGGTAATTAAACAGATCAAAAGTTATTAAAAATTCAATAGCATATGTTGTCAAACAGGGAAAGTGAAATTCCAGTTGCTCATTGCTGTATTTTGGTGTATACCTAGTACTAAGGTGGTGAAGTCTTTGTCCAAATAGTGCTAGATGTGAAAAAAAATGAACAACTAAACAAATATTATTTTCGTAAAATGCGCAAATGTATTCTTGCCTCCTAATTCAGTGAACCCTGCAACTTAATTTAGCCCCCCCATTCGCATAGTTCCAGTGGCCTTTCCTGATGGCCAACCTTTGAAAGTGGACCTGCATTATTGTGAAACATAGCTGGGCTTGTCAATCCCCTAAATATTAATAACCTGGTTGGTTTTTCAGGATATCCACCGTGAATATTTATGACGAGAAATTATATATTTAACTTTTGTGGCAATTACATAGAGTCTGATTCACAAAGGGAAACTTAGATCTGAAGTCTAACTTTAGACAGGAAGTCTAACTTCAGATCTGAAGTTTAAATTTAGAACTGAAGTCTTGGCCTGATTCACAAATGTAAAGTGAGACAAAAGTCTAACTTTATGACTTTTGATATTCACAAAAGGGCTTTACAAGTAGTAAATGCTCTTTGTGAATACCGAAAGTCATAAAATTAGACTTTCACCTTTGTGAATCGGGTCCTAAAGTTAGACTTTAGGTCTAAACCTAGACTTCAAGTCACAAGTTAGACTTTATTTCTAAACTTAGACTTCAGGGCTAAGTTTACGTTTGTGAATTGGGTGATTGCAGTTTTGTTAGTGATTCTTTAAACCCAGCAAGCAAGAGATGAAGAAAGAAGGAAAGGGAACATTTGCCACTGTTTTTTATTCTGTATGGAAGAGTGTTGAGCTCTTGACAGAAGATGACTTTTAACACTTTTTTTGTAACATCTCTGGGGTGCAATTTGTGCTAAATCATAGGCGAGGGGAATGTATTACTGGAAGCATGAAAGAGCACATTTCACTGGAAGCAATGCAACACTAGCTTTAAAAGTGCTTCACATCTGCAATCTGTCCACAACCTGTTAGTAGTAGCTCATTAGCAGGCTGGATGAGGACAGGCTTTGGTGAATATGAGCAAACACTGAAAAGAGTAATGTAAAATCATTGGAGAAACTGACAACTGGAACAGTAGCATGTAAAAGGATTAGCAAACAATATATACCACAGTTAAAGTAACATTAATTGCTGCTTAAAAGGTGGATCTACCATTTTAAACTTTAGCCATTATATTTAGCATTTCCACTCATAATAGCATAATTGATTTTAATGTGCGCCTCCTTTAAGTCTGTGAAGTAATGTTTAACATGATAGTGCAGGGTGCTTTTGAACATTTGTTTCTGATCCGTGATCTATGAAAGATAGGTCATTGAAAACTAAGTAAGATACCAGACAACATATCATAGACACCATGTTGCTACCCATGGTAGCCCTAATTAACATTCAGGCTAATATTTGTTGTTTAATGTAAAGTCAAACTACAATATAGGTAGAAGTATTATGTTTGCTGTAAATAAAAAAGAATCAGGTTACAAACCACAATACTGTGCTAGCCTTATGACACATAGGGGGAGATTTACCAAAAAGGGAGAGATTTACAAAAAAGTCAAGCACCGCAGCGAAGCCCCCAGGAGGCTGCACTGCATTGCTCGACAGGGAGGGAGCAGGAGATATGGCTCCTCCTCCCTTTCCCTCGCGATGGCACTGATTTCAGCGGCTGCGCGCCATGCTCACACCTTAGCACCATAGCGCTAGGGTGCTTGCATGTGTCTAGAATAGGTTTTGTACAGGAAGGGTACCCTTTTTGTACAAAATACTATACCTAGACATAATGGAAAGCTTTTCCTACATTTTATACATGCTGCACAGTGCAGCACACATACAATGTCGGGAAAGCATGGAGAAATGAAAGCATTTCTGCTGTTAGTGCCTCCTTTGAAGGGGCATTAACTTTTGGCGCAAAACCAAGTCTAAAAATCTTTGTAGATATGGTTTTGCGTCAAAAGGCATCGGTGGTTGCATGGGAACGCCCATCTTCCACCCATGTAACCCCCCTCAGCGCTATGTATTGCAAAGCAGTGCTTTGTGCTGCTTTGTGCTACTTTGAAGGTGCTTTCTAGCGCAAAAAAAAAAGTTTTTCGCTGGAAAGTAAATAGCAAAAAAAACATTTTGCGCTGGTTAGCGTCACTTTTGTGACGCTAACCCAGAGCAAAATGTTAGTAAATATCCCCTATGAAGTCATATATGAGCACATGGATGCAGGTCAAGTTGACCTTGCCTTACATTCCTATGCCATTTGTAAGTTTTCCGATTGAATTCATTCACCAGAGAGTGCATAAGATGATAGTCACAGGCTAGAGATGTATTTAATTGCTTCCCGTGTTCTGCAGAAATTATTGTTTTTAAGGCTCCTAAAATCTTCTGGACGCTACAGTGCAATGAAATTTTGCTATCATGATTATTGCGTTATTAATAAATCACATGTAACACGTCTAAAAGGAATGTAGATGAAAAATATTAGCCCTTTATGGCAACCAGGATGGAGTGGTTGGGAAGTACTCAGTATTTGGCAATATATCAGAAACTGGCTTTTTGTTGTGGAAGAATAGATGTTGAGGATGCAGGAGGCAGTTTCATTATTTAAGGATGCGAGTATGTAAGTGATATTGCTTTATTGCCTAATGTGTACCACCATTTTGCTTGGCCAGCCTCGTGTGCCCTCATGTTCCAACCAGAAGAATTCGCCATGTAGCCTAGTTAGTAGTATGAAATCCAGTCCGGAAATATACCATAGTGGGAAACTGTTCTATCTGGTGGTGTGGTCCTTTGAACTGTGGAATTAACTGCCACTTCAACTGACATATATTACATTATTTTCTGTTTTTGGAAAAACGTTAACTCTTTCACTGACCGGATTTTTGTGCTGAAGATTTTTTAAATGCAAAAAAATACAACAAAAGCAAAAAAACAAATGATGGACAGAATGCAGAACAATGTAATACAGTCATCCAAGCACAGAAGATTTTTTAAATGGCATTAGGGTGGTTAAGCACACGTACCTCTTTGGTTTATTTGTGCATCAATACAAACTGTAGGTTTTGTGCCACATTTAGTGCTATACATTGGTGTAAACCCTGCATCAAAATCTTAGTGCAGCATAAAGATAGCATGAAAAATAAGGAGATATTTTGATTTTTTTCGACAAATTTGCTCAATATTTCAATCCCTTTCTAAAATGGATATATATAAATCCAGATATGCTAAACAAGAAATTGCTGGCCAAATGTGCGACATTACCAAATATGTGAGTGTTTTCCTGGGAAATGAAGTCTGTACAGTTAAATATATAACATTAGTGCGGATCACAAAACAGTGCCTGAATCACTGTTTATGGTGTGCTACGAGGGACAAATTTATCAAAGACTTGTGCTGCCCTTGCGCCATGTAAAAGCGCGCAAGAGCGACACAACGTACACAACTCTTGTATGGCCTGAAAAGTCTACAGTAAGGCAAGGCAGAGCAAACTGCAGCATTGCAATTCTCTACCCCAGGCAGGTGTTCCATGGGTGGAGCGTGGGTGTTGCCACACTCCATCCATGGGTTTTGGCACATCCCCAGATTTACCATTACTGGTAAACCTGGGAATGCATCAAATTGCTAAGCCTCCCCAGGGGAGGTGTAACAAGGAGAAATATATTTATTTATGCTCGTTACGTCCTTTGTCTATGTGCACACTTAGAAAGGGGAAAGAGGAAGATGCCTCAGAGGATCCTGCTTAAACCACAGGCACTCTTGCATCGTGATGAAAGGGTGCCTACGTTGGCATTCGACAGGACATTGTGCGCCAACACAGGGAAAAGACAGGAATGCACTGTATAATCTTAAATATGGCACATTACCAGCCTTTTCCTATCATGCAGCCCAGTGCTTCGCTACAAAAATTATATTTTCTAATTCTCTATAACCAAAGAAATATATTGGCGCGAGCCAGCCCTCTCTTGCCTCACTGGCTGGCTAGTAAAACACTCTGAGCATGGCATTAGCAGTATTATCTTTCCAAATCATTCAAGATACAACGTTTTTGTTATGAAAAAACAAGTCTCCCTCGCAAAGGAACATATCCTTGCCAAGCCTTGACTCAAAGCTTTGTTCCTCGGACCTCTCATGTCTTGAGGTACCAGACATGTGCGGGTGTTCTGTGGTTTTAGGGTGCCTACAGACAATAAATGGGTTGCAGTGCATTTTGGAAATGCTGGAAAGCAACTGCAAGGGAAATTACAATTTAGCTATGGAAAGGTGTGACAACCATACCTTTTTAACATATCCACATTTCTATGGTTGGGTACCCGACTTCCCTCATCTTGATTGGCAGGCCAGGACATTGCATTGAACAATATTTGACAGATTTTTCGAATTTTATTTTTCAAAACATGGTAATTCCCTCCAGTCTCTCTAAATGCCTACCAAATTGACCTCCAACTTTGTTCCTCTGGGTCTCCTGAGTGTCTGGGTACCAGGCATGTATGAGTTATCTATGACGTCAAGGTGATTCATTGGTTGAAATACATTTTGAAAACGAGGAATCAACTTAAATCAAAATGCCTGTTTATGCTACCTATCTTGGGTCATACATATCACCCTTCTGCTGTATGGAAACATACTATAACCATGTCTTACATTTACACATTCTAAGTTTATTTTGCTGGGTGCCAAATCTCATTTACAGGACTAGCTGGCCAGAAGGTCACATTGAACACGAAGATTTTCAGATGTTAAGCATTGTTTTAAAACAAACATTATCACCTCCAGTCCCTCCAGACGAATGTCTGACGTTACTTAGCATGCTATTACTTAGCATGCCTTTTCTACGAAGTTTTTACTTCGCAAATGCCTTTACTTAGCAGTATTTTATTACGCATACCATTACTTCGCAAAAACAATTAAACGCATTAAATTGGCATTACTTAGCACTACATTACTTCGCAGGATTTTACTACGCATAAAGATTATTTTTTTATTTTTTTCCCTACACACCAACACTACCCTCCACGTCCCCTACACTTCTCAAAACCCTAAATCACTGCCCTACACTACACATACACTACATCACTACCCTAAACCCTAAAACACTTCCCCTGCAGTACACATACACTACATCACTACCCTAAACACTAAAAAAATTCCCCTACACTACACATACACTACAGCACTACCCCAAACCCTAAAACACTACCCCCTACACTACACATACACTACGACTCTACCCCAAACCCTAAAACACTACACCCTACACTACACATACACTACAACACAACCCTAAACCCTAAAACACTACCCTACACTACACATACACTACAACACTACCCTAAACCCTAAAACACTACTCCCTACACTACACATACACTACAACAGTACCCTAAACCCTAAAACACTACCCTACACTACACATACACTACAACACTACCCTAAACCCTAAAACACTACCCCCTACACTACACATACACTATAACACTACCCTAAACACTAAACACTACCCCCTACACTACACATACACTACAACACTACCCTAAACCCTAAAACACTACCCTACACTACACATACACTACAACACTACCCTAAACCTTAAAACACTACCCTCTACACTACAACACTACCCTAAACCCTAAAACACTATCCTACACTACACATACACTACATCACTACCCTAAACCCTAAAACACTTCCCCTACAGTACACAAACACTACAGCACTACCCTAAACACAAAAAAATGTCCCCTACACTACACATACACTACAGCACTACCCCAAACCCTAAAACACTACCCCCTACACTACACATACACTACGACTCTACCCCAAACCCTAAAACACTACACCCTACACTACACATACACTACAACACAACCCTAAACCCTAAAACACTACCCTACACTACACATACACTACAACACTACCCTAAACCCTAAAACACTACTCCCTACACTACACATACACTACAACACTACCCTAAACCCTAAAACACTACCCTACATTACACTTACACTACATCACTACCCTAAACCCTAAAACCCTAAAACACTTCCCCTACAGTACACATACACTACAGCACTACCCTAAACACTAAAAAACTTCCCCTACACTACACATACACTACAACACTACCCCAAACCCTAAAACACTACCCCCTACACTACACATACACTACGACTCTACCCCAAACCCTAAAACACTACACCCTACACTACACATACACTACAACACAACCCTAAACCCTAAAACACTACCCTACACTACACATAGACTACAACACTACCCTAAACTCTAAAACACTACCCCCTACACTACACACACACTACAACACTACCCTAAACCCTAAAACACTACCCTACACTACACATACACTACAACACTACCCTAAACCCTAAAACACTACCCCCTACACTACACATACACTATAACACTACCCTAAACACAAAACACTACCCCCTACACTACACATACACTACAACACTACCCTAAACCCTAAAACACTACCCTACACTACACATACACTACAACACTACCCTAAACCTTAAAACACAACCCTCTACACTACAACACTACCCTAAACCCTAAAACACTACCCTACACTACACATACACTACAACACTACCCTAAACCCTAAAACACTACCCCCTACACTGCACATACACTACAACACTACCCTAAACACTAAAACACTACACCCTACACTACACATACACTACTACACTACCCTAACTACACTGCCCCACTTACCTCTCTCTGCCCGTGGTCCCTCTCTTCATCTTCAACCATGGATCCACTCTTCTCCTGCGAAGTAACAGCATATACTAAGTAAAGGCATATGCGAAGTAAAGGCATGCTAAGTAAAAGCATGTGAAGTAAAAGATAATGCTAAGTAAAAGATGCTAAGTAAAAGAAGTGTGAAGTAAAAGATGCGAAGTAATGGTTGTTTACCCTCCAGACTCTTATCTATACCAAAGTCTGAACCCTAAATTTAGTGTGCTGGGTAATCCGAGCTTGGCAATACCAAACATTATATTGATTCAGGCTACAAGTGATGTACTGGGGTGCAGCATATTTTGGAAAATTGGAATGAAAATGCAAGTAAATTGCCAGTTTAAGCTGCATGTCTTTTGACTACAGGTACCATCTTTGAGCTGTATTGAAACAAAGGTAACAATCATATATTTTTAGTTTCTATATATCCTAACTTTTCTATTGCTGAGTGCAAGACCTCCCTCACCCAGTTTGGTTGGCTGGCTGGCAGCTCGTGCTTTACATGACGTTTGTCTGATTTTTAGCATTATTTCCGATACATGGTAAATATCTCAACAACCTCCGTGTGCAAGAACATAACCCTCCCTCAGCTTTGTGTCTCCAGGTCTCCTGAGTGTGCGGTGCCAGACATGTATGGGTGTTCTATGGGTTCAAGCAAAGCATTTGACATTTGGAAAACAACTGCGAACAAAATGCCAGATTTGATAATCTGCCATATGTTCTCAGGTTTCAGCCCTAGGATGTATGGATGACATGGACAACTGTATATTTTCAAGATCTAGCGATCATAAGGTTTCACCTGTGGGCTTTGTGGAAAGAAAGAACAACCATATATTTTTAGAATCTACACATGATATGTTTATTTCACTGGCTGACAGAGCTTCCTCGCGCTGATTCACTGGTCAGGAGATCTTTGTCAAATTTTGATAATTTTTCTTTTCAATACATGGTAATTCTCTTTAGTGCTCATTTCACAGAAACATATTCATGCCAGCGCTTGACCGGCCGAATTTGCTTCTCCTGACCATGAGGTAACAGACAAGTATGGGTTTTCTATTGCTTTGTGGTGCCCTAGGTGATATTCCGGGTACAGTGCATTTGGGAAACTGGGAAAGCAACTAATAGCAAAATGCTGTTTTTTGGTCACAGACATCAACTTTGGGATGCAGGGAAACCAGACACAACCATATATTTCCAATCTCTACACATCAGATGGTGTCTTTTGATAGCTGTCACCCCGATTATCTGGCTGGGACAACATGCTGAACAAATAGTTTGTCAGATTTTCAGCATTTTCTTGCAAACCATGGCAATTTCCTTCTGTTTACCTCACACAGGAATATATCCCTGTCAAGGATGGACATCAATCTGTATTCCGATACACTCAAACATTTGTTTGGATACTTTCTTAGCCTGAACAAAAACAGCACCCAGCTCCTCAATGAGGCACAGATACACCGTTCTATGCCATGGGAGGATAAATGCAAAAAGAACAATTGATGGACAGAATGCTGAACTATGTCAGACATTCACCCCAGTACAGAGATCCAGACCTAAATCCATTGTTTTTTGCGCCCCATGCCATTCCAGTTTTGACCCAGCCATATGCAAATCAGTCTTGACCCCAGGCCGAACTGCCCAGACAGGTCCTCCCTGGACTGGAAACAAGTATCATAGGACCGGTTTCGGGGTATCACCCCTCATCAGCCAGGCTAGCTTTACTCCAGTGGCATGGAGAGCATGGGACCCACATCTGGGCATTCTCATCCCAACTCGTGGTAAAAAATGCAAAAAGTACAATTGATGGACAGAATGCTGAACAATGTAATACATTCACCCCAGTACAGAGATCTGGGCCTAAATCCATTGTTTCTTTGCTCCCCATGCCATTCCAGTTTAGACCAAGCCACATGTAATTATATCAGTCTTGACCCTGTTCCCAATGGGAAGAGTCAAGCCCGAACTGCCAAGCCAGGTCCTCCCTGGATTGGAAACAAGCATCCTATGACCAGTTTTGGGGTATCACCCCTCATCAGCCAGGCTAGCTTGATTCAATTGACACTGTGAGTAGGACGGGTAATTGCTGCAGTTCTGTCTGTTAAACAGTGTAGTTTTCTGTTGCTCTCCAACACCAACAAGGAGGTTCTGCCATACGCTGCAGTCTGAATCAGTAATTGAATCAAATTAAATCATCCAGTTACATGTATAGCAGATTGTGCCATTATAACATCACAACAGATTGTAACATCTTCCGCCAGTGGTTAATTTGTAAACAAATAAGTGCTGAGGCTCTGGTCAGGAGGCAACTTGCACCAACCCTTTTCTCCTGTTAGGGCTGCCTGAAAGAGAACCAACTACTAACATGAAAGTGGGGAGAGGAAGTGGCATAATGGCCAGAGCTGCCGACTTCAGGGCTGTGAAACCATGTTCAAAACTCAGTTTTGGCTCAACATCCTGTGATTCTGAGCAAATCACTTAATCTAAATGAAGGTGTCCTTAACTGGTGCTCATGAAAGGTGCCAGTGTTGATGATTAAGTGCCAGTGCTGAGCACCAGAAACAACAGTCTCAAGTAAGCACTGCCTGCTGCAGAACAGTAAATGAGAAACTTAAGCACAATTGACATCTGAACTTTCGAAGAAGGCGGGGCAGTAATCTAAATGTTGCTATACATTTTTGGGCATGCAGGCACACTCTGACATGCTTGTGCGCATTCACAAAGATTGTAAAAGAAGCTTATGTTGTCCTTGCTACTATTCACACAATTCTTAGCAGATTCTTGGAGCACCAAATGCCATAAAGGGGTATTTTACTGTGGACATAAGAAAACCAAAATGTTAAACTGTGGGATGAACACGCCTATAGACATGTAAATGATGACTACCCTACAAAGGCATTATTGCTAGAACAGGTATTAAGGAACCATCTGCCAGATTCATCAAAGAACCGTTTTGCGAGTCTTTAATAGCGATTCATAAGGAATCGCTATTAAGGACTTGCAAAACGGGATTAATGTAGGAATTGCAAAAAATATTGCGATTCCTACATGTTCCTTATTTGCGATTAGCAAATTGCTAATCGCAAATAAGGAATAACTCCCCATGCATTCCTATGGGCCTGCAGGCCCATAGGAATGAATGGGCAGTTATTCCTTATTTGCGATTAGCAAATTGCTAATCGCAAATAAGGATGCGATTTCAAGGGTGCAGGGGTGTCCAAAGGACACCCTGTAGCACCCCTGAAATGTGAATTCACACTGATGTTGTGCACACACATGTCCAGTATTAGTCTCACTACACAAGAGAATCGAAACAAATTGTGAACTCCCTCAGAAAGAATTGGAAATTCTTGCAATTAGATCCAACAATGGGAAAAATAATGGGCAATCACCCCCTGGTGACATTTCGTCGAGCAAAAAACCTGAGAGACAAATTGATACAAAGTCATTTCCAGGACAGAACCAAAAAGAAGAAGGGAATCCAATGGATGAATACGAAAGGATTCATTAAATGCCAACGGTGTAAGGTCTGTCAAATTGCTACTAACAAAAAAGAAGTAATGTTGCCAAATAAAAAATTGTGGAAGATCAACCAATTGATAGACTGTACAACTACACACGTGGTATATGTAATCGAATGCCCGTGTGCACTAAAATATATTGGAAGCACGAAGAAACAATTCAAACTACGAATCCTTGAGCACATCAGAGCAACAGCAAATAAAGATAAAAATAATGCTGTTGCAAAACATATGGAATTGATGCACAACAGCGACTGGAAACTCCTAAAAACTTATGCACTGGAATGTGTATTGCCACACGAAAGGGGTGGAGACCAAGAAAAACAATTGCGATGCAGGGAATCAAGACAAATTCTAAACTTCCGAACGATGAGCCCTTGGGGTTTAAATTTGAGTGAGGAACTTTATGTACATTTATAATCAATTGGACCTACTACTGTTTTGAGATATGTGGACTAACAGCTGATTTTCTTTATATGTTTTTCTTTGGAAGGAGAAATAGAATGCAATAGAGATGTTGAGAAACTGTATATAAAGGAGTGGGAATAATGAGAAACTTTGGGGGATAATACAGTACCCTATGTACAGTATAGAATAATAATGACATGAGAAGGGTTACATTACAGGAAAGAAGATGGATGTATGTTGGGGTGCTTAAATAACCTGAACGGGAATTAAACAACAGAACGCAGAGTTGAAGGGGTGTAAGGTGAGGACCATCAGCCCACTAGAGGGCTTTAACAAATGTACAAGTGTGATAGATATGCTCACTAGAGAGTTGTGAATGGAGAATAGATGGTAAAATAATTGTGCCCACCAGAGGGCGAACGCTCGACACCCAGTTTAATGAAAACATTTTTTGTTGAAATATGTCTTGATACAATAAGCGTTATCCCTGAAATTTTCTATGAAGTGTACAGAAATGTATTAATTGATTGATTATGTTGATACATCCATTGAGAGATAAGAGACTGTATTAACCCCAATGTTAGAACTATAACACTCGTTTTTTTATGTAAAAACTACAACTCCCAAGCTACTTCCTGTTGTTGGACAGGAAGTGAGATCAAACTGATGGGTCTCAGGCGTTTTTTTTTTGAAAAATATAAGAAAGAACTGCAACATTGTATCCTTACCGTGATCAAGCAACAGTACGTTGCGAAACGCGTTGGTACTATGCGAGGAATGCTGCCTTTTTGAATAATAAATGGAAAATTTGGGAAATATACCCTTTGTTTGAGTGCTGACTTACGCTATCATTTGATAGCTTTTGGAGAATAGACGAAAGCGGGGCTCTGCTTTGTAGTCAGCACCGGTGACAAGAGCGCCATTGGACTACGAGTTTGGAGCCTAATTTGTGGATATATATATATATATATATATATATATATATATATATATATATATATATATATATATATATATATATATTACCTACTGGCGGTTGCCAGTAGGTAGTTATAGTTAGGACCTAGTTTCCATAGGAAATCCGCAACATTCTATTGGGAATAACTTTGGCGCCGGTTGATGAATCTTCGCGAATTTCTCAAAGAAGATGGCCCGCTCTGCTCCGCTCCTTCCCTGAAAGTTTTGGGGGGATTTGTCAAGTGGGGGCTGAGAAAAAAGGGGGGTCCTAAAATGTGTTTTCCCCATGTTATTTTCCATAGGACGATTAGACACGGCTACAGCCCGAACTGCTGAACGGAATTACAAGAAATTTGGCAAAATGGTAGAGTCTGATTCGCAGATCACGCTTTTGCTTAAATGGCGTAAATCTCTCCAGTAGTTCTTGAGAACATCAAAAGAAAAAAAGTATGTATATCTAGAAGCGTGCACCGTGCACGTACCTGTGCGTGTATCGGGTGTGCGTGAGCGGAATTCTGATTTGCTGTTAGGCATCTGTCAACATTCCAATCAGTGGAAACTAGGAAGTGTTTGCCGCCATTTTGTCACTCCGAGGCAGAAGAGAGCCAAAATCAAAAGTGGAGAATGTGAAAAGGAGGCAGGGTAGAGACTCCCTGACCCCCTAGGCCTTCTCAGGGGGTCCCTGAAGGACCCCGAAGGGCAAAAAAACCTTTTTTTTTTTTTAAATCGTGAGGTGCGTGCACGGTGCACGCAGCCCCGAGACAGAAGAGAGTCAAAAACAAAAGTATAGAACATGAAAAGGGGGCAGCGTAGAGACTCCCTGACGCCCTAGGCCTTCTCAGAGGGCAAAAAAACATTTTTTTTTTCAAAAATCGCGAGGTGCGCGCATTGTGCGCGCACGTCGGCAAAAAAAGACAAAAGAAATACAGTTAAATAACAAGTTTGAGTGTTTAGATGTTGGTCGGCTCTAAAAAGAGCCGTTGTGTTCATTGAGTGTTTTTTGTACCACAAGTAAGTACCGATGCAGAGTCTAAAGTTCAAGAGGAAGACTCTGTTCCCCTCATCTTTGAAATGTACATCGTCTCCTCTATAAATGCCTTGCATGTTGTAACGCAAGTTGTTGTGGTATATAGAACCCATACCATAGTCTCTGAGGAAAGCAGAAACAGACTTATTCACATGTTTCCTTGCTTTCTCAATCGGTGGACAATATTGGTTGGACCAGTTCCGTTTTTGCCTTTGGCATATATTAGAATATACAAAGGCAGTTTGTGGAAAAAGTGACATCAATTGTCCAAAGGTGTCCTTTAAAAGTATTTCCAGACCTACCCCAGTCAAAGTGCCTAGGTCATTGCCACCACAGTGCACAATTATGAGGTCAGGGTGTGGGAGATGCAAAAAGGATTTTACCAATGGCATCAATTGGTGACATCTTAATCCTCTCTGGCCAATCCACATAATATCCACATTTGGTAAATCAAGGTTGAGAAAGCATCTATTTGCTGCATACCTTTTACTCCAGTAAATATAGCTGTGTCCTACAATCCACACTCTAAGCATCTTGAAGGGAGATCTGGTTGTACTCAGATGGGCTCTGGAAATGAAATGGCAGTTGAAAAGTAGGAGTTTAGAAAAAAATGTGGATGAGATTCAGTGCACTTGAAAAAAAGAAATGATTGGTGGTTTCTGAAAATTCAACATTGAAAACTAGGGTGCATGATACTGGTTTTTTTTAAGGAGAAATGCTAATGGTTGAGAAAAAGTCATTGAAAGGAGCATTACACAGGATAAGCTGGTGTATTGAGAAGTCAAACATCCTTGCTGGTTTGGTTTGCAGATGAACTTTTCACCTGTGTGTTCAGTTAGGTGTTCTATGGAGTGTTACCATGGTAACAGGTAGAGAGAGCAGTGGGGGAAGGTTGAATATTATGTGAGATTGAAAGTGTTGCAATGTAGAACCAATTAAAATGTTAGTTTGGTTTTGAATTTGTGTGGGAAGATATTTAATTGGTTATCTCATGAATATGTGTGTAAAATGTGAGGGAAGCTATGCCATTCTATGGTTCCAGTGACTGGTGCACAATTGATAGATTCTGCTTTGAACATCTGGTGTGTGATTGACACTGTTCTAAAACTACAAAAGCATTTTTAAAGGTGAGTTGTTAATTTGTAAGGGGATCTATGTTGTGCACTTTAAGTTAATAAGAAAAATGTGTTCTAATGTGGAAGCCGGAGTTTATTTGTATAGAGTCTGATTCTGAATTTGTCTGCTTTGTGAAAAACATTGTGATAGGAGCATTTGGTATGTTAATGTGTTTGAGGAGATATTTTTTTGCAGTACAGTGCAGTTGTTAAAAATGTAGAGTGTGTACATGAAGTGGTCTAACCACTTACACACTTTTATATCAGGGTTATAATTCTCAGATAGTCTCCTTGCAGTCTAGTAAGCATTCAGGGTGTGCTGCACAAATGCCATAGAAAATCTTTTAGTAGCATGTGGCAGAATAATTTGCTTAGTTGATGTGTTTACAAATATGGGAATACATGTACTCATGGAGTGAGTCAGGCTTTAGGACATGCAGTGCTTTATAGTCCTAGCCCTTGCATGATACCATACACTGCCCAAACACAACTGCATTGCTCTAAACTCAGAAATATCAGTCCCACCTTGACCCCCTACACTTCCTGAACACCACTGCACTGTCCTAAAGCCTGAAACACCATCCCCAGCAAAACCTGCTAAACTCTTTCAACACTACTGCACTGCTTTAAATCCAGAATCACCATCCTCAGTGAATGCCCCTATAATGTTAAAACACCACTGCACTGTCCTAAACCCTGAAACAGCACTCCCTGCTTGATCTCCTACACTGCCCGCACACTGCTGCTGTGCCTCAAAGTCTGAAAGAACACCTCCTGCTATAACCCCTACACGGGGTGAATACTAGTGTAGTTTTCTAAACCCTGAAACAGCACTCCCAGCAAGACCCCCCTTTCACTGTAGTAATCATTTTACTGGATTGCAAGGGATACTGTCATGTGTCTAAGATCACAGTGTGAGTCAGTATTCATTTCAGAAAAATGTGGCAGAATAATTTGCTTAGTTGATGTGTTTAAAAATATGGGAATACATGTACACATGAAGTGAGTCAGGCTTTAGGACATGTAGTACTAGAAAGTCCTATGTAGCATGTGTGTCAGGCCTCTTAATTCCCAAATAGTCTCCATGCTGTGTAATAAAGATCCAGGGTGTGTTGTAGAAATGCCATAGCAACTCTCTCTGTAGCATGTAGTAATCATTTCAGTGAATTGCAAGGGATATTTTGATTTTTCTAGAAACAGAATGTGAGTCTGTGAGTGTTTGGGAATATTGTGACAGAATCACTTCCTTGGTGCATGTGTTTGTAAACATGGGAATACATGTACTCATGGAGTGAGTCAGGCTTTAGGATATGCAGTGCTTTATAGTCCTAGCCCTTGCACGATACCATACACTGCCCAAACACAACTGCACTGTGCTAAATTCAGAAATATCAGTCCCACCTTGACCCCCTACACTGCCTGAACACCACTGCACTGTCCCAAACCCTGAAACACCATCCCTAGCAAAACATGCTAAACTCTTTCAACACTACTGCACTGCTGTAAACCCTGAAACAGCACTCCCAGCAAGACCCTCTTTCACTGTAGTAGTCATTTTACTGAATTGCAAGGGATACTGTCATTTGTCTAAGATCACACTATGAGTCAGTATTCATTTCAGAAAATTGTGGCAGAATAATTTGCTTAGTTGATGTGTTTAAAAATATGGGAATACATGTACTCATGAAGTGAGTCAGGCTTTAGGACATGTAGTGCTAGAAAGTCCTATGCAGCATGTGTGCCAGGCCTCTTAATTCCCAAATAGTCTCCATGCTGTGTAATAAAGATCCTGGATGTGCTGTAGAAATGCCATAGCAACTCTCTCTGTAGCATGTAGTAATCATTTGAGTGAATTTTCATTTCTACATTCTCAGTCCCACCTTGACCCCCTACACTGCCTGAACACCACTGCACTGTCCTAAACCCTGAAACACCATCCCTAGTAAAACATGCTAAACTCTTACAACACTACTGCCCTGCTCTAAACCCTGAAAAAGCACTTCCAGCAAGACCCTCTTTCACTGTATTAATCACTTTACTGAATTGCAAGGGATACTGTCATTTGTCTAAGATCACACTGTGAGTCAGTATTCATTTCAGAAAATTGTTGCAGAATAATTTGCTTAGTTGATGTGTTTAAAAATATGGGAATACATGTACTCATGGAGTGAGTCAGGCTTTAGGAAATGAAGTGCTTTATAGTCCTAGCCCTTGCATGATACCATACACTGCCCAAACACAACTGCATTGCTCTAAATTCAGAAATATCAGTCCCACCTTGACCCTCTACACTGCCTGAAAACCACTGCACTGTCCTAAACCCTGAAACACTATCCCTAGCAAAACATGCTAAACTCTTTCAACACTACTGCACTGCTCTAAACCCTGAAACAGCACACCCAGCAAGACCTCCTTTCACTGTAGTAATCATTTTACTGAATTGACAGGGGTTAAGGTCATGTGTCTAAGATCACAGTGTGAGTCAGTATTCATTTCAGAAAAATGTGGCAGAATAATCTGCTTAGTTGATGTGTTTAAAAATATGGGAATACATGTACTCATGAATTGAGTCAGGCCTTAGGACATGTAGTGCTAGAAAGTCCTATGCAGCATGTGTGTCAGGCCTCTTAATTCCCAAATAGTCTCCATGCTATGTAATAAAGATCCAGGGTGTGTTGTAGAAATGCCATAGCAACTCTCTCTGTAGCATTTAGTAATCATTTCAGTGAATTGCAAGGGATATTTTGATTTGTCTAGAAACAGAATGTGAGTCAGTGTGTTTTTGGGAATCACTTCCTTGGTGCATGTGTTTGCAAACATGGGAATACCATACACTGCCCAAACACAACTGCATTGCTCTAAACTCAGAAATATCAGTCACACCTTGACCCCCTACACTGCCTGAACACCCATGTACTGTCCTAAAGCCTGAAACACAATCCCTAGCAAAACATGCTAAACTCTTTCAACACTACTGCACTGCTGTAAACCCTGAAACAGCACTCCCAGCAAGACCCTCTTTCACTGTAGTAATCATTTTACTGAATTGCAAGGGATACTGTCATTTGTCTGAGATCACACTCTGAGTCAGTATTCATTTCTTGTAGCTACTACCCCGGCCGAAGGCAGTGGGAAAGTTAAACACTTGCTGCCTTTCTTGGCGGGGGTTATCAATTATACTTCTTGTAATTCAAATTCAAAGTGCAAGCCCTTTATTGAGCCTTCTTGGTAACTACTACCCGTGAATGGCAGTGCGTAATTTGCACACTTGCGTCCTTTATTGCGCCCTTTCTACCACAAAGTGTGTGTACTTTGTGCACTTGCTTGCCTACTTAGATGTGGTACCCGTTTCTCATGCTCCCACTGTGGAATCCGACGCCCTGTCTGTGTAATGAGCTGGAAATCCAAAGATCCACTTCCCTGACAAGGCAGAGGGTAGTTTGCACGTCTGCAGCCTTTCTTATTTTTCACCTTATTCATCTTCCACTCAATCAACACATCATCCGCACATACACACACCTACTTGCTGCCTTTTTTGGCTGGGGTTATCAATTACTTTTCAATTTCATATTCTGATTCGAAGTGACGGCCCTTTATCGAGCCTTTTTGTTGTAACTACTACTCCGGCCGAAGGCAGTGGGAAATTTGCACACTTGCTGGTTTTCTTTGCTGGGGTTATCAATTATTCTTCTTGTAATTCAAATTCACAGTGCAGGCTCTTTATTGAGCCTTCTTGGTAACTACTACCCGTGAATGGCAGTTGGTAATTTGCACACTTGCGTCCTTTCTTGGCTGGGGTTATAAATTATTCTTGAATTTCATATTCTGATTCAAAGTCAAGGCCCTTTATCAAGCCTTTTTGTTGTAACTACTTCCCCGGCTGAAGGCAGTGGGTAATTTGCACACTTGCAGCCTTTCTTATTTTTCACCATATTCATCTTCCACTCAATCAACACATCATCCACACGTACACACACCTACTTGCTGCCTTTCTTGGCTGTGGTTATCAACTATTCTTCTATTTCATATTCCTAGTCACAGTGCAGGCCCTTTAAAGAGCCTTTTTGTTGTAACAACTACCCCGGCCGAAGGCAGTGGGAAATTTGCACACTTGCTGCCTTTCTTGGCTGGGGTTATCAATTATTCTTCTTGTAAGTCAAATTCAAAGTGCAGGCCCTTTATTGAGCCTTCTTGGTAACTACTACTCGTGAATGGCAATGGGTAATTTGCACACTTGAATCCTTTCTTGGGTCCTTTCACCGCACTGTGTGTGTACTTTGTGCACTTGCATAGCTTCCTTAGATGTGGCACCAGTTTCTCAGGCTCCCACTGCGGAATCTGACACATAGTCTGTGTAATGAGCTGGATATCAAAAGATCCACTTCCCTTACAAGGCAGTGGGTACTTTGCGTGTCTACAGCCTTTCTTATTTTTTTCCTTATTCATCTTCCACTCAATCAGCACATCATCCACACATACACACACCTGCTTGCTGCCTTTTTTCGCTGGGGTTATCAATTATTCTTCAATTTCATATTCTGATTCAAAGTCAAGGCCCTTTATTGGGCCATTTTGTTGTAACTACTTCCCCGGCTGAAGGCAGTGGGTAATTTGCACACTTGAAGCCTTTCTAACTTTTCACCTTATTCATCTTCCACTCAATCAACACATCATCACACATGTACAAACACCTACGTGCTGCCTTTCTTGGCTGTGGTTATCCACTATTCTTCTATTTCATATTCCTATTCAAAGTGCAGGCCCTTTATTGAGCCTTTTTGTTGTAAAAACTACCCCGGCCGAAGGCAGTGGGAAACGTGCACACTTGCTGCCTTTCTTGGCTGGGGTTATCAATTATTCTTGAATTTCATAATCTGATTCAATGTCAAGGCCCTTTATCGAGCCTTTTTGTTGTAGCTACTACTCCAGCTGAAGGCAGTGGGAAATTTGCACACTTGCTGCCTTTCTTGGCTGGGTTTATCAATTATTCTTCTTGTAATTCAAACTCAAAGTGCAGGCCCTTTAATGAGCCTTCTTGGTAACTAGTACCCGTGAATGGCAGTGGGTAATTGGCACACTTGCGTCCTTTCTACTGCACAGTGTGTGTAGTTTGTGCACTTGCTTGCCTCCTTAGATGTGGTACCCTTTTCTCAGGCTCCCACTGCGAAATCTGACACCCTGTCTGTGTAATGAGTTGGAAATCCAAAGATCCACTTCCCTGACAAGGCAGTGGGTAGTTTGCGCGTCTGCAGCCTTTCTCATTTTTCACCTTATTCATCTCCACTCAATCAACACATCATCCCCACATACACACACCTACTCGCTGGCTTTTTTGGCTGGGGTTATCAATTATTCTTCAGTTTCATATTGTGATTCAAAGTCAAGGCCCTTTATCGAGCCTTTCTGTTGTAGCTACTACCCCAGCCGTAGGAAGTGGGAAATTTGCGCACTTGCTGCCTTTCTTGGCTGGGTTTATCAATTATTGTTCAATTTCATATTCTGATTCAAAGTTAAGGCCCTTTATCGAGCCTTTTTGTTGCAGCTACCACCCCAGACGAAGGCAGTCGGAAATGTGCACACTTGCTGCCTTTCTTGACTGGGGTTATTAATTAATGTTCAATTTCATATTCTGATTCAAAGTCAAGGCCCTTTATCGAGCCTTTTTGTTGTAACTACTTCCCCGGCTGAAGGCAGTGGGTAATTTGCACACTTGCAGTCTTTCTTATTTTTCACCGTATTCATCTTCCACTCAATCAACACATCATCCACACGCACACTCACCTACTTGCTGCCTTTCTTGGCTATGGTTATTAACTATTCTTCTATTTCATATTCCTATTCAAAGTGAAGGCCTTTATCGAGCCTTTTTGTTGCAACAACTTCTCCGGCCGAAGGCACTGGGAAATTTGCACACTTGCTGCCTTTCTTGGCTGGGGTTATCAATTCTTCTTCTTGTAATTCAAATTCAAAGTGCTGGCCCTTTATTGAGCCTTCTTGGTAACTACTACCTGTGAATGACAATGGGTAATTTGCAAACTTGCGTCCTTTCTTGCGCCCTTTCTACCACACAGTATGTGTACTTTGTGCACTTGCTTGTCTCCTGAGATGTGGTACCCATTTCTCAAGCACCCACTGCGGAATCCAACGCCCTGTCTGTGTAATGAGCTGGAAATCCAAAGATCCACTCCCCTGACAAGGCAGTGGGTAGTTTGCGCGTCTTCAGCCTTTCTTATTTTTCACCTTATTCATCTTCCAATCAATCAACACATCATCCACACATACACACACCTACTCGCTGCCTTTTTTCGCTGGGGTTATCAATTATTCTTCAGTTTCATATTCTGATTCAAAGTCAACGCCCTTTATCGAGCCTTTTTGATGTAGCTCCTACCCCAGCCGAAGGCAGTGGGAAATGTGCTCACTTGCTGCCTTTCTTGGCTGGGTTTATCAATTATTGTTCAATTTCATATTCTGATTCAAAGTCAAGGCCCTTTATCAAGCCTTTTTGTTGTAACAACTTCCCCGGCTGAAGGCATTGGGTAATTTGCACACTTGCAGCCTTTCTTATTTTTCAACTTATTCATCTTCCACTCAATCAATACATCATCCACAACTACACACACCTACTTGCTGTCTTTCTTGGCTGTGGTAATCAACTATTCTTCTATTTCATATTCCTATTCAAAGTGCAAGCCCTTTATCGAGCCTTTTTGTGGTAACAACTACCCCTGCTGAAGGCAGTGAGAAATGTGCGCACTTGCTGCCTTTCTTGGCTGGGGTTATCAATTATTGTTGAATTTCATATTCTGATTCATAGTTAAGGCCCTTTATCGCGCCTTTTTGTTGTAGCGACTACCCCGACCGAAAGCAGTGGGAAATTTGCACACTTGCTGCCTTTCTTGGCTGGGGTTATCAATTATTCTTCTTGTAATTCAAATTCAAAGTGCAGGCCCTTTATTGAGCCTTCTTGGTAACTACTACCCGTGAATGGCAGTGGGTAATTTGCACACTTGCTTCATTTCTTGTGTCCTTTCTACCGCACAGTGTGTGTACTTTGTGCACTTGTTTGTCTCCTCAGATGTGGTACCCATTTCTTAAGCACCCACTGCGGAATGCGACGCCCTGTCTGTGTAATGAGCTGGAAATCCAAAGATCCACTTCCCTGAAAACGCAGTGGGTAGTTTGCGCGTCTGCAGCCTTTCTTATTTTTCACCTTATTCATCATCCACTCAATCAACACATCATCCACACGTACACACACCTTCTTGCTGCCTTTCTTGGCTTTGGTTATCAACTATTCTTCAATTTCATATTCCTATTCAAAGTGCAGGCCCTTATCGAGCCTTTTTGCTGTAACAACTTCTTCGGCCGAAGGCACTGCGAAATTTGCACACTTGCTGCCTTTCTTGGCTGGGGTTATCAATTATTCTTGAATTTCATATTCTGATTCAAAGTCAAGACCCTTTATCGAATCTCTTTGTTGTAGCTCCTACCCCAGCCGAAGGCCGTGGTAAATTTGCACACTTGATGCATTTCTTGGCTGGGGTTCTCAATTCTTCTTCTTGTGATTCAAATTCAAAGTGCAGGCCCTTTATTGAGCCTTCTTAGTAACTACTACCCGTGAATGGCAATCGGTAATTTGCACACTTGCGTCCTTTCTTGCGTCCTTTCTACTGCACAGTATGTGTACTTTGTGCACTTGCTTGCCTCCTTAGATGTGGTACCCGTTTCTCAGGCTCCCACTGCGGAATCCGACTTGCAGTCTGTAATAGACTAGAAAACCAAACACCCACTTCCCTTACAAGCCAGTGGGTAGTTTGCGCATCTGCTACCTTTCTTAATTTTCACCTTATTCCTCATCCACTAGCTGAAACACACCTACTTGCTGCCTTTCTTGTCTGTCTTTGCCAAGTATTATTCTAATTAAAAGTAGAGGTCCTGGAAAGGGCCCGGTGTTGTAATTTTTCAGCCCTACCGCCCAGAGTGGGAACTTGGTGCACTTGCATTGCTTCCTTAGATGTGGTAGTCGTTTCTCAGGCTCCCACTGCGGAATTCGACACCCTGTCTGTGTAATGAGCTGGAAATCCAAAGATCCACTTCCCTGACAAGGCAGTGGGTAGTTTGCGCGTCTGCAGCCTTTCTTATTTTTCACCTTATTCATCTTCCACTCAATCAACACATCATCCACACCTACACACCTACTTGCTGCCTTTTTTCTCTGGGGTTATCAATTATTCTTCAATTTCATATTCTGATTCAAAGTCAAGGCCCTTTATCGAGCCTTTTTGTTGTAGCTACTACCCCGGCCGAAGGCAGTGGGAAATTTGCGTACTTGCTGCCTTTCTTGGCTGGGTATATCAATTATTGTTCAATTTCATATTCTGATTCATAGTCAAGTCCCTTTATCGACCCTTTTTGTTGTAACTACTTCCCCAGCTGAAGGCAGTGGGAAATTTGCACACTTACAGCCTTTCTTATTTTTCACCTTATTCATCTTCCACTTAATCAATACATCATCCACACGTACACACACCTACTTGCGGCCTTTCTTGGCTGTGGTTATCAACTATTCTTCCATTGCATATTCCTCTTCAAAGTGCAGGCCCTTTACCAAGCCTTTTTGTTACAACAACTACCCCGGCCAAAGGCAATGGGAAATTTGCACACTTGCTGCCTTTCTCGGATGGGGTTATCAATTATTCTTGAATTTCCTATTATGATTCAAAGTCAAGGCCCTTTATTGATCATTTTTGTTGTAGCTACTACCCCTGCCGAAGGCAGTGGGAAATGTGCACACTTGCCGGCCTTTCTTGGCTGGGGTTGGCAATTATTCTTCTTGTAATTCAAATTCAAAGTGCAGGCCCTTTATTGATCCTTCTTGGTAACTACTTCCCGTGAATGTCAGTGGGTAATTTGCACACTTGCGTCCTTTTTTTTGCGTCCTTTCTACCCCACAGTGTGTGTACTTTGTGCACTTGCTTGCCTCCTTAGATGTGGTACCCGTTTCTCAGGCTCCCACTGCGGAATCCGATGCCCTGTCTGTGTAATGAGCTGGAAATCCAAAGATCCACTTCCCTGACAGGGCAGTGGGTAGTTTGCGCGTCTGCAGCCTTTCTTATTTTCACCTTATTCATCTTCCACTCAATCAACACATCATCCACACATACACACACCTACTTGCTGCCTTTTTTGGCTGGGGTTATCAATTATTCTTGAATTTCATATTCTGATTCAAAGTCAAGGCCCTTTATCAAGCCTTTTTGTTGTAGATACTGCATGTAAGAATGCAGAGCAAACACACACAAACCCTTTCAACATGTTGCTGAATGTGTTTGTTGCTGTGCCCCTTGCCATGAGGCAAAACTACTTGAGGTGGAGGATGAGGAGAGCAGACAGGATCTTTAGACAGAGGATCAACCTATTTGGAATGTCCAGCCAAGATGTCAGGGCCAGTTACCGTTTCCCTCCATAAATCATCTTGGAGATGGTATATGAGTGGGAGCATGAACTTGACTCTGTGACCTGCTGTTCCCATGCCATACCAGCATATCTCAAGATCCTTTTTGCTCTCCATTTCTTTGCCACTGGGTCATTCCAAGGGTCTCCAGTGACCATGTGGGTATTTCCCAGGCAAGCCAGTCATGGTGCCTGCATTAGGTACTGAGATGCATCACTGCTAAAGCCCATAACCACATACAAATGCACCATTCACTGGCCAGGAGACAAAGGGCAGCACAAGATTTCTATCTCATTGCTCACTTCCCACTTGTGCTGGGTGCAATTGATTGTACCCATGTGGCCCTTCAGCCAGCCCGCCGCATTGCACACATCTTCTGCAACAGACACCAATGGTATTCCATCAATGTGCAAGCTGTCTGTGATGCCAGAGGGAGATTCATTGATGTGCATGCAGTATTCCCAGGCAGTACCCATGACAGCTTTGTATTCCACATGTCACCTCTTGCCCGGCGGATGGCTGCGGGAGAATTTGGCAACATGTGGCTACTGGGTAAGTACCAAGCACTAAAAATGAAGGATATGTGTTATTGCAATGTCTGAATGCCACCTAACATTAACCATTGTACAATAAGGATCATAAAGCTGGACATGGTCTCAACAGACACTGCATGTACTAAAGTATAGATCATGTCCTATGGAAATCCAAGAGGGAAGTGTAACCAACTGCCCTTTCTTCCCTCCTCAGGCGACGCTGGGTCTCCCCACAACTCCTCACCCCTTATAGGCATGCAAACACTGTACCTCAGTGTAGGTACAATAGGGCACACATACGCACTAGAGCCATCATAGAGCGCACTTTTGGTCTGTTGAAGTTGGGATTCAGATGTCTTGACCATACAGGGGGTGTGCTTTTGTACTCCCCTGAAGTTGCGTGCAAGATCGTATTAGCCTGTTGTGTTTTGCACAACATTGCTTTAACGCATGGCTTACACATCCCTCTCGAACCTCAGCTAGCTCTGAATCTCAGAAACCGGGCCATTGCACATAGCCGAGGTCAATGTATGCAAGTCCTTGATCAGCTCGTTGCCATGTTTTTCACATGAGCAACCTGTAGTGTCATGGACAAAATGTGGTTTGCAGTCTGTTGTCAATGATGAAACTTTGATATTCACGACTGTGTCAATAAATTCCATCCTAAGACTACTTTGCAAGCCACACTAACTGCATGTAAATCACAGCTGTTGACAGCAGTCAAAAGCTTGAGCATGACTGAGGTCATGTGCCCATGTCAGCGATCAGTGTAGTGGATGTCCCTAAAGAATCTATTCACGCAGATGAAAAACGATACATGTTCTGAGAGACCTACCTGGACCTTATCAGGATGGGTCACTTAATCACAAAAGGGATTATCCATTGCATTCTCAGGCCTGTACCCTCAACAGATTTGACTCCCCCACAAATGATGGTCCCACAACGTGAGTGATGATGTCATGGGGGAATCAGGCACCATGTATCTGTGATATACAGCACTGTTTCACCCCACTTTTCCGTAACACAACACACAACTCTTGTAATGATCACTCAATATGGATTACATGTACCATATTGCAAAGTAGTAGAAAACGAAACTGTGGTTTGATGTGTGTCAGCCCCCCGTCCACGCAAAAATGTCATTAAATGGTCTGTTCCCCCTTTTGTTACATGTTTATGATTCACACCTGCACTGTCATTTCAGGTTTTTCCACAACAGAACAGCAGGATGGCAGTGGATTTGTTTAGTGATTGTGGATGGATCAGCATGAATACAAAATGCCTGACAACATTTTCCTGTGATGTATTTCCTGTCTCCCACTTCCTGTATAACATTTCCTGTATGAAATTATGTGTTCCGGGTCCATTTCAGAGGATACGATCCGAAAACGTAATTTCCGATTTCGGACCCTAATGCGCGGATGCAGACCAGCCACTACGGAACCAGAAACTACGTTTTCGGGCCGTAATGTCTGAAAATGAACCGGAACACATTATTCCATACAGGAAATGATATACAGGAAGTGGGAGACAGGAAATACATCACAGGAAGATGTTGACAGCCATTTTATGTTCATTCTGAGTCACCCTCTATCACAGATCAGATCCTCTGCCATCCTGCTGCTCTTATTAAACTTATTTGCCCCAAAATGGCTGAGGGTTATGAGGAGAAAACACCCCCTTTCACAGAAAGGGAATTAGACATCTTGGTAGAGGGGGTGCTGTCCAAATATCCTCAGCTATATGGGGACCCGGAATACCAGCTGAGCAATGTAGCCCGGGCCAGGCTATGGGCCAACATCGGTGAGCACTGCAGTGCAGTGCAAGTCCACACCAGGAGTGCTAGGACATGCCATAAGCGCTGGGAGGACCTAAAAGCTGGTCCTAGCACAATGCTGAGGAGCTGGTGGGCCAGTGTTCCCAGCACCGTGTGCATTGTCCTCTCCTCTCCTCACTGTACAGGAGGGTCCTGCGAGTAGCTTGGCCAACCCTCCATGCTCAGCTGGAGGAACATGAGCAGCAGAGACCTGGTAAGTGCATTATATGCAATAAGTGTCTGGGAGCATGATGTGAGTGAAGACAATGTTGTTCCATTGTGAGTTCCATGCCTCCATTCACCTATTCCGTGTCCATGCAGCAGTCATCCAGAATAAAAAGGCACAATGTGGCATATGGACGGTACAGGACAGAGTGCATTTTGGGAGTTGTAGTTTCTTCAAGACAACTGGGTAAATGAGCCACACTTGTGCATTTGTGTTTTAATTTGCTCTGTCAGCACCACTACCAGTGAACCAATGGAATCATAACGTATGTGTGCATTTGATGAGCAATGGTACAGACACTGTCCAGTGTGTGTATGGCAGGCCAAAGTGTATTGGATGCTGTGACTTTCATTGCATTTGTTGAGTTTGGGTTCTAATTTAGACAGATCACCATGTGCCATGGAGTCAAGACAGACTTTGAGATCCTTGCCTCACTCTTAAGTGTTTCTAAATTTGCAAAGTGTGTCCACTGACACATATGGCCTCTTTCTATCAGTGAGGAAGAAGAAGATGAGGAGGGACCCTCAACCTCTGGAGGTAAGGGGATTGCACCCACCCACCCAGACTGTCCAGGAACGCAACTCTGGTGCTGCAGCCCGGGGGGAGGCTGTGGACATTAAAGTGGGGGGAAAGAACCCAAAACCTCTGGCTAGGGGGTGGTGGAGAGCTACTCTCCCCCAGACTATTCACCTGAGGTTTCTGTTGAGATGTCCCCGAGGCAGGCCAATACCAAACCTGGGCCTGCCATCAGCCCCTCCCTACCTCTAGAGGCCCCCATTCCATCGGGTACTCCAGCTGGAGTCCCTGCAACCAGTCCACTGCATTGTAGCTGCCAGCTCAACCACAACATTGGCTCCGGACTTGAGGCACCACATCCCTCCTGTCCCACCCAGGCCCCTCCCTGTGTTGTTCCTCCTGTGGCTGTCCCAGAGAACTTAATGTGGGTATGTGAGGGTCAGCCAGATATGTACTCTCACATCACTGGAGTCAAGCTATCCAGGCTGAATGAAGGCTGATAGCCAGAAACTGGTCCTTGGATGCTTGATTCCGGTCTGGGAAAGACATGGCTTGGTAGTTCGGACTGGACTATTCCCATGAGGCACAGGGTCAGAGCTGATTTGCATATAGCCAGTGTCCAACCCAGGGTGGTGTGGAGTGCAAAAAACGATGGATTTAGGCCCAGATCCTTGTACTGGGGTGAATGTATGACATTGTTCTACATTCTGTTTAACAACTGTGTTTTTTGCAATTTTCACCCGAGTGGGCTGGGTATGCTCAGACGTGAGTTCCAGGCTCTCCACACCACTGGAGTCAAGCTATCCAGGCTTAATGAAGGCTGATAGCCAGAAACCGGTCCTTGGATGCTTGATTCCGGTCTGGTAAAGACATGGCTTGGTAGTTCGGACTGGACTGTTCCCATGAGGCACAGGGTCAGAGCTGATTTGTATATAGCCAGTGTCTAACCCAGGGTGGTGTGGAGTGCAAAAAAACGATGGATTTAGGCCCAGATCCTTGTACTGGGGTGAATGTATGACATTGTTCTTCATTCTGTCCATCAACTGTGTTTTTTGCAATTTTCACCCCGAGTGGGCTGGGTATGCTCAGACGTGAGTCCCAGGCTCTCCACACCACTGGAGTCAAGCTATCCAGGCTGAATGAAGGCTGATAGCCAGAAACCAGTCCTTGGATGCTTGATTCCTGTCTGGGAAAGACATGGCTTGGTAGTTCGGACTGGACTGTTCCCATGAGGCACAGGGTCAGAGCTGATTTGCATGTAGCCAGTGTCTAACCCATGGTGGTGTGGAGTGCAAAAAAACTATGGATTTAGGCCCAGATCCTTGTACTGGGGTGAATGTATGACATTGTTCTACATTCTGTCCATCAACTGTGTTTTTTGCAGTTGTGTCTAGAGACACGCATGATGCGAGAGGAGATTTTCCGTGCTCTGGCCACCCTCACTACCAGCATCAATTTCCTGGCCACAGCCATGTCGTCTGTTGTTTCCAAACTTCCTTCCCATACCACCGTCAATGTCTCCCACTGTCCGTTGACCCACACTGTTTCCCCCGTACTCCTCGTGTGTCCTGACCCCGTGTGGTGCCTGTTCCTGCATCAGCCAGCCCTGTGCCTGCATCGGACTCAGAGGATCTGGACATTGTGGTGGTAGAGGATGACTAGGAGGATACTTGACTTTTTGACTGAATCATCTTTGTGGACAAATATATTTTCCCCTTGTAAATAGACTGGTTTCCCTGATGCTCCCTGACTTGTTACATGTTTGTTGCCCCACCCCAATCCAAGTTCCCTTCTCCATCTGCATTAGGATCATCATTTGTTTTCCTTTCTCCCTCTCCCTTCCAAACGAATGGTTGTTCTTCTAATCATTCATAAATATCTTTGAAGAATCCTAATTACTTTAACTTGTTTGACTTCTTTGTGAATATCTGGTACAGAAAATGGACACGTATTTGGTGAGTCATCTGCTATGCACATTATGGCTTGTTGCAATGATGGGTTACACTTGTAACTGTGTCACACACACACATACCTCCTCACATCTTTAGGCCACTTACATAGTTATACAGGACATGATACACAACAGAATCTTACTTTGGAAGAGCTTTACTTTTTCTTTACACATATTCACAGTGGTCATTTTTTTGGGGGATGTTGTCAATGGCGATCGTGCTTGCGACATCGCAATTTCGGAGGTGATGATCGCTGTGAGGGATCAGGTCTGGCTTGTCACCTACTTGTAGGTGGGTTTTGTCCATGTGCCTGTACAGGGTGATCTACATGTGCAGGGGCAGATGGTGTATGTACAGTTGGTGTTTGTGTCTGTACAAGGGCTGGTTGTGCAGGTGGTGAGACTGCCTGTACAGGGGTTGGTGGTGGTTGTGCAAGTGGTGGGAGTGCCTGTACAGGGGTTGGTGATGGTTGTGCAGGTGGTGATTGTGCCCGTTCATGGGGTGGTGTTGGTGTGGTGATGGATGTGCAGGTGGTAGGAGTGCCTGTATAGGGGTTGATGGTGGTTGTGCAGGTAGAGGGAGTGCCTGTACAGGGGTTGGTGGTGGTTGTGCGTGGTTGTGCAGGTGGTGGGAGTGCCTCTACAGGGGTTGCTGGTGGTTGTGCAGGTGGTGGGAGTGCCTGTTCAGGGCGCCAGTGTGGATGTGTACCTTTGCTGTGGTCCTGTGCAGTTGGTAGTACAGGTGTGTGGATGTGCTTTCCTGCAGGCATATATAATGGCTCCCCTCCCTGAATTGACCATGAAGGGAGACTTTGGATCACTTTCAGCATGCCCTCCATCATCTTCATGACCAAGGCATGGTGTCTTTCACTCGCTTCCCTTTGGATGGATATCTTGTCTCTCATATTCCTGGACATGTCCTGCCAAGTCTTATCCATTCTATCCAAAACATGGCTCAGTCTGTCCACCACCTGAGGGAATTGGACCAAGTCCTGCAGGGAGTCAGACAGGTCTGACAGGGTAGCCCCTATGGCACTAATGTCCTGCCTCACAACTGTCTGCTGTTGGAAGAAGTCCTGCTCCCACTGGCCACCATAGTCAGTTGTAGACCCTCTCTGTAGGTGTTGGCCAAGGATGGGACTAGCAGGTCCAACAGCAGGGGGGGTGGCAGGTGGAAGCCTGTGGGCAGGAGAATGGTGCCCAGGGGATACCTGCACCACAAACGGGTTGGTACTTCCTCCAGATGGTGGAGAGGATGCCGGGGATACACTGTAGAGGGAAGAGCGTGTAGGGGAACAACCATGTAGGTCCTGGACGTGAGGACTGTGAGGTTGTGAAATCTCTGTTGGGATGCGTGAGAGCTGTGGCTGGTTAACTCTAAGCTGGGGGCAGGCAATTCTTTGTTTTGGAGGAGGCTGACGAACGTTGCTGGCCGAAGGATATGATGCAGTGAATGATTTTGGCAATGTGGTAAGATTGCTGTCAATGGCATCCGAATCATCATCACAAGAGTGGATGGACATATAGTCACCATCATCTTTCAAGTCTTCGTCCTCAGGAACTTCCTCCACTTCTTGCACATTACTTGCTGCTGACATAACTGCCTGGAGGACCTGTGGATTTTCCCCCTCTCTGATTGCCCGTCGGCCCACTCTGGTTGTAGATCCTCATCATCCCCTGAAACACAGAGGTTGAAACTGTATTAGTAATTGACCTGGTATTACATGTGGTGCAACACAAGGGTTGGGTTAACTGTACTTTGTATCAACGGATGAGGATCATGTGACAGGTTAGGGTACCACCAGAAATGACAGCTCACACCATAACACTGAGGTGTTAAACCAAGATGTACATTATACAAGTAAACTCGCCAGCTCCATCCACAACTTTCTGTCCCTTTGCGATCCCCCCTGATGTCAACTACTGAACCTGGCTCCTCATAGATTTTGATGACATAGCTGTCCCGATCCAGCAACTGTAGAGGGAAGTGACAACATTCTCAATGATCTGCATTACTAAACTACAAACAGGCACATGTGACACTCATAGTATGTATGTCACTTTGTAAACAACAACTGCTGATTCCATACAGAAAGGACCTTGATCACTGTCATGGCTTAGTAATCTAAGCTAGTGACACACTTGATGCCACAATTACCTGACGGACAGGTGCGGGAGGGATTTTTGTGTTTTGGACACTTCATATGACACATTGTACTATTGTATGTCCATTCTGCACTCACTTGGCATACATTTTGTGTCATCCTTTCAATAGCCACCAAGGTATGATCTGGTATGTGGTTAAATGCCATATGTGAGCATATTGTGATGCTGGAAAACAGTGTGTAAAGGCACATTTAATGAGCATTCATGTACATTATTCTTGGGTTTACTTACCATGGCCCAGCACCGGCCCAGTGTGTGGTCCCTGAATGGATGTCACAGCTAACCTTGTAGCAGAAGGCAGTGTCTGTCTTTTATTCGGGGAGGACCTCATTGTACCTACAATGATGAGTGTGTTTGCAACTTTACATTTCTGCTGCCACGGTATGTAACGTTTACAACGAAATTTTTACAACGCACTACCATTACAACGTAGGTATTACCACGCATACCATTACAACGCATTGCGCTGGGGGCGCTCTAGGATAGGGAATACGTTTAATTTTCTATCCAACACCTTCCCTAGTGTCCACGGGGACTGCAGTTGGAATAGAAAATTATACTTACCACTATCCAGCACCTCTAAGCGCTATGCGTTGTAATGGTATGCGTGGTAAAAACCGCGTTGTAAAGGTATGCGTGGTAAAAGTATGCGTTGTAACATCATACGTCCTGCTGCCACATGTGATTCACTCAATTTCAGGCCCAAAGGATAAGCACAAGCAGTTGTGGGCACCACCGTTGCCGAAGTGTGTAGCACTTAATATCATGAGTTATCCCACATATAACTTATTATGGGCTCACTACCTAGAAGTGACGTATATCAAAATACATGACTACGAATCCTGAATTAAGGTCCACCTTCATGTTTTGTTGATGGCCAACAAACAAGCCATCCAATGTAAGAAGTACACGACCATCTGGGTGGACTGGGCGTTTTCATGTATAGTGAAAACATTTTAAGTTGGACAGCGGATGCATTGTCAATACTACTGACAATGGTATCTCACTTCTTGTTCATTGTCATATTTGTTAACATTGGATTTCTTGATTAGGTCTAGAGAAACTATTACATTATAGTGGGGACACCCTTTTGACTTGTTGTGGCACTCAATTCCAGGATTGAGTTCCCAGGTCTGGGACTGTTGGTGGAATACATGTTATGTTCCCCAATTACAAAGGTATGATGAGCCAAAACATATTATATTTTGTCTTTCACTATTCACATATGTCGTTTGCAAAAGGTGAATGTCCATTGACAACTCAAATAGTTATTAAGCTACTTTTTCATCTCTGGTTACCTTTCATATTTGGGCACTATATGTCCCTCTGTTGTCTCATGACAATGTATGCATTTTGACCATCTCCTGGCCAGTTTGACTTACAAGTTTGTGAGGGTGGTATGCCTTGCACTGGATGATGTTTTTCCCACCCAGAAGATGCAGCGACCTCTGCTACTGCGGTTGTCTGTGCTCTCGCTGAATTAGTCAATAGGTGAGAAGAGAGAAAAGTAACCAAATGGGAAATGTACATGTGGAAAATGTCAGGTATTTCCCCATAGCTTCTGCATGCTAACAGTGTTGTGAAGTACTGCCGCAGACGGGGCACATAGGAGCAGTGGGGCGTTGGGGAGGTAATGGTGTGGCAGGGTGGGAAATGAACAACGGAATATGTGACTGACATATTTTGATCTGAGGATTCTCCCGCCTTCTGCTTTGTGTTTTTGGCTTGCACAGGGTGAGTTACTTCTTGGTTAATTTGCGGCAGATTTACAGTCCGCTTGCAAAACCATTTATGCTGCTGTTGTGTCAGGTTTAATGTAAGCAGGGTGGGTGTTCCTTTGGGAAATGCCTCATAAAAGTGATGCCGTGAAATCTACAAGATTTCACTGAGTCACTTTTCAGAGGCCGCTGCGACGAAACTTTATGCCTGCTTGAAGCAGACGTAAGGAGTGGCGCAGTACATTAGGTATGTGTGGTCCATGAACATCTCTACGCCATGGTGCGCCACATTGTAAATGCAACGCATCCATGGTGTTGCACGGGTAGAATTGCATGTTGCATCGGTACTGGCACATCCCTGCTAATATGCAGGGATGCGCCAGTCCTTGTAAATCTGCCCCCTTGTATTTTCCCAATTCATTTGTCAATTGATTTTTATATGCTCCGCAACCCTTTACGTTTTTGACTGACTCAGCTGCATCTGGATGAGTGGAAAGGGCACTTTGCCAATTGCTACTTAGGGTTAGGTATATACGGCAGCAGCATTGTGCCCATGTTTTCAATTGTGGGAGAGGGATTTGTCATTTCTAATACAAAGGATTCTGGGACTTGTGGTACAACAGACAGAGGGTAACACATGAGTCTCTGACTGACTATATTGTTATAAACACTTTGGACAACTTCCTTACTCTCAATGGCAGTGCAACACAGACAACACTTTTTCTTGTCATCCCATTTACCTGGTACCACGTTGCGGACATCACTCACAGGCATCCCATGGACCATGTGGGGGTGGATTGTGGTGAGGATATTCTTCTCTAGTGGGGTGAGATGGAGGCGGGTTTCAGAGTGTGGGGCAGGGAGGATCATGTTCAATTCGATCCTAGATTACTTCTCCTTCACCCTCTTCTTTTCATACTGCCACTTCTTCTTGATGCCCTGGACTGTGCGCCTCTCCTCCCCAATGCTGTGACAGCAATGGCTAATTGCTGCCATAGAGCTGCCTTCTGTGTGCCACCGGTGCAATAAGGTGAGAGACCATATAGGCGTTTGTGGGCCTCACTATGTACTCCACAAGCATGGTAGTCTCCTCAGTAGTAAAGTTCTTCTTCCTCCTCATTTGTTCCATTTTACTCTGGCGATGTACAGCGATTGTGAACACAAACTCTCTGTGGCCAAACCTGTTCGTTCAATGTGTGCTGCTTTTATGTTTTGTGGTGCTGGTCTTGCAGTTAGTGTTAATTGACTTCAGCTGGAGCGTGGTGGGGGATGGTAGGCACTTGAAACGTTCATCAGGCCAAAATGAAGGTATTCCGGCACAAAATCGGGAGTTCTGGCCCAGAAGCAGAGATTCAGTCCCAGAAGCGGGGATTCCAGCTCAGGAGCAGACGTAAAGTTAGTAGTCGTAAATCCATTCTGTGAATACCATAAGCAGTAAGTTCATTCTGTGAATATCAAAAATAGTAAGTGCATTCTGTGAATATCAAAAGTAGTAAGTGCCTTCTGTGAATACCAAAAGTAGTAAGTACGTTCTGTGAGTACCAAAATGGTAGTAAGTTTAGGATTTTGTATTAAGTTAGTTCTGTGAATCGGGACCCGTATTCCCATTTCCCATGTTCTGCTTACCATGCAATTCCAATTTCAATTGAAATCTCATGTCAATATTTTACAGGAGTTTATATAATAATACAAAAGTTATGTTAATATTTTAAGCAGAATGGTGAAATTTGCATGATTTAATTTTGATATTAATAAACATCAACTTTAATCATAAGGGTAACCAGATGATATGTAAACATGGCCCATCATTGTTGTCATGTCGGTTTTCAAAATATTGGTCTTTATTGCTGTTGCCTAACATTTCAGGTGATTGACCATATACTTCCATCATTCAACCCCTGCCCTCACTCTCTTATATGTATCCAATTAAAATCTCTGGAATCCTGCAGGGAGCAGGTGTCTGCCAACCATGACCTCTGAAAACAATCAGGTTTCATCAAACACTACTGCCTCTGGGTCCTTAGGTGGCTAGTGAAGCCCTGCCATGTTCCATCAGAGCAATGCTAATTTATCATTCTAGTTTGATAAATAAGACTCTACCTGTGATTGCCCTTTGCTAGGCACATGAGTTGGTAACAATTTAAGAATCAGGGTCAATGACAGCTGTTAGCCAAGTCCAACCAATTCTAACTTGGACTAACCTCAACTGGACCAGTTATTTGACAGTTCTTTCTAGTGGAATTTTTCCGAAGGAATAGGCAGTTTCTGGCTATATGTCACAAGGGTAACCTGCACCTGTGCATTTTGTACACAGAATTGTAGATATTGCTTCAGTTGGTATTAGCTTAATTTAACTATAAGGCATCTGATCTCGTATATCAGGCAATCCCAGCCGTCGCATCCTCTCAACCATAATGCCCTCGATTAAAATAGTGTATCACAAATGAGTCTTGTAGCTACAACCCTAAATTGACTGTTTCCCTATTTGGGAATACAAGTCTGGGCCAAATTTGAGATATCAGATAAAAAAGTCATGGTTTGCAAAATCATAATTAGCAATCTCAGATGTGGGGCAGATTACCTTCCTAACTTTGGTTTTACCCATTGACCACTATCAATAGAGTTAAGGAGTTGATGTGCTAAGATGTGAAATGTGACAGGGCAGGGTGGAATTCCAACAGTCTCATAAAGTTTCCTCTATACAAAATAATATTATTTTGCTGTTGGACTGATATTCTGGAATGAAAATCAATACCAAAGGCCAGAATATATTTAGTTCACCTAATAAATGTCCAAAAACATCCTAAATCAGCCCCTTATTTGATCCCTTCTGAATCATTCACTCACTTCTCAGCTCTCTCTACTGTTGAGGAATTTTGCAACCCTCTGCTACATGCATCCGTTGGCACATTACTGATTGAACTACTTTCTTAAGTGCAGGTATTCAACCTATGAAAGGACCCTGGAAAATGTGTAATGACACCCTCAGTATCATAAAATGGTACTCTGTTTGTAAGGTGCAATCCTATTAACACAAAAGCTTCTTGATTACCTTATATTTCAAATATTTCCAATGAAAATGAGAAATTACACAAGAAATGTGGTGCTTTCTGCACCATTTTCTCAGTGCCTACTGGACAGTTTTACTCCTAGTAAATTTTGTCAGGTTTGCTTTGCTGAAGTTTACCTGGAGAAAATAGTGACGTTTTTGTATGTATTAGGCACATTTTAGAGCACCAGAATGTTCTTCAGTTGATAACATAAATAATCTCTTAAGTGCTCATTTGCATGCAATTTTAAAACTCTATCATTTTTCATATGTGTGACTGTGACAATTTACATAGTAGACAAACAAATATAGTATTAGTCCTTGATGCACAAAAGGCAACATCATTCTTTCTAAAAAAACGTTAAATTTATGTACATATATATATTACCTACTGGCGATCGCCAGTAGGTATTTCTAGTTAGGACCTTGTTTCTATTAAAAAAGCTTTTTTTCTTTTGCCAATATCTTTGCCGCCGTGTGATGAATCTTTGCAAAATTGTCAGAACTAATGGTTCAGTCAGGTCAGCTCCTGTCTCTGAAGTTTCGGCGTGATTCGTCAAGTGGAGACTGAGAAAAAAGTGGGTTCCAAAAATGTGTTTTCTCTATGTTTATTTCCATAGGAAACTTTAGGCAGAGCTACAGCCTGAACTGCTGAATGGAAATTCACCACATTTGGCAAAAAGGTAGGTCTTAGTTTAGAAAGCATGTAAATCCATTCAGTAGTTCCTGAGAAATTAAAAAAATATAAATATCTATCTGAGGGCCGAGGAGGATGCGCGTACCCTCCCGAGGACGAGCTTCCACCTCCCCGTGGCTTTTTCTAAAAAATGTGTGGGGGGCTCCTCCCCCCCCACACATAGCCCCAGCGACCGCCACCTTGCCGGGGCATTTAATTGCTTTGGGCGGGGGGCCTCGCTGTCCCCTTTCCATAAAAAACTGTATCAGTCTGTCAGTTGATGTATAATTGGCTGCATGGGTTGGTGAGTAGGTATGCTGAGTGTCTGTGTGGGTGGGTGAGTGGGGGTCTGTGTGACTCCCACCATGGATGTATTAGTTGGTAAATCCATGGGTGTATGGGTTATGAGTGCATCTGTGAAGGGCTGTATGGGTGAGTGAGTGTGCGTATAGCTGTGTTGGTGACTGAATGGATGTCTCAATGGTATATGTGTAACTACCTATGTGAAAGACTGTATAAGTGACTATATGTGAGAGTGAGTGATTGTGAGAGTGGCTGTATGGATGAGTGTGTGCTTGTGTCAGTGATTGCAGAAGAGAGTAAGTATGTGTTTGTATTAGCCCTGGGTGGTGAACTTTGCTCCGTTCACAGAGTTTTTCCCCCGCTTGCATTTGCAAACAGTAAGTTTGCGATCCCAAATGGTAAGTTTGCGAGTGGCAGAAATAACAGCACAAACTGCAGTTCGCACTGCACTCTGCCAATTGCAGACCTTCGTGGAACTTTGCGGAGTTTTTTTGTAACTTCCCCCAGGCCTGGTTAGTATCTGTATGAATAGGTGAGGTGGTGTGTGTATTTCTGTGTAGGTGAGTACATGGCAGTGTGATTGATTCTTTGGGTAACTGACTAGGTGTGCAAGTAACTCTATGGGTGAGTGGTGGTGTGTGAGTGTCTGTGTGTCTATATGGGTGTATTGATGAGTGACTGTATGGGTTAGTGAATGGATGTGTGTGTGGACCTATCAATCAGTGAGTGGATATGTACTAACTGGTATTGGAGTATGAAAGATCATATTAGGGTGTGAGGAGGTGCTTCAGATTTTAAGTGGATGATGTCATGAGTGATGTCCTCAGTGATGTCATTTGAGATGTCATAAGTGATGTCAATCAATGATGAAAATCATTTGGCCTTTAGAAAAAAGCTGAAGACATTCTTGTTCCAGGTTTAACCACACAGTTTGGGAACTAGATTGGAGCTTTGGAATTCGATCTCCTGCAGGTTTAGCAGCCAAATAGCGCGGAGATACTCCCTTGGGAGTCTATTCAAGCGCTCTACAAACCCGCAAAATAAAATAAATAAATAAATGTCACTGACCATGTGATGAGTGATGTAAAATGTGACATCATCAGTAGTGCACTGCAGGAGCGCGAGTAGTAGTTAGCTCAACTAACTATAACTGCAGAATTTCTCTGGTTTTGTACGCCTGAAATGTCAGCCTAACTATAACATCCTTGAAACCTGTGATTTTTTCAGTGAATTTCTAAGGTTTTTTAAATGCTAATTCCTAACTATAACGCCCCAGAAACCTCTGTTTTTTTAAGTGCATTTCTAAGGTTTTTTTAAATGATAATTTCTAACTATGCCTACATAGGTAGGACATGTGCAGAAAGATGGGAAGAAAGGCGCAGAGAGAAGCAAGAGAAGTGCAGAAAGAGCCAAGAGAGGTGCAGAAAGAGGAAGAACGGTGCAGAAAGAAGCAAGAGAAATGCAGAAAGAGGCAACAGATAACCAGAAAGAGGAAGAAAGGTGTGGTTATGTTTCTGTGTGAGGTAGAAAAGTAGAAATAGATTTTGTTATTGTTATGTAATGTTTCTAAATCACATGTACCCCAGCGTTTCAAGGCACTATCAGAGATGATTCCACATGAGGAAGATTTCCAGCAGAGATAAGAAAAACAATCAAAATTCCTAAGATGATTTAAACGCAGTCTTAAAAGGTAAGATTGTCAATAATTTTTTTAACTGACACAGAGAAGTGAGTGTGCCTAAATCAGAGGGCAGTTTATTCCATTCTACAGCAGCACCTATGGAAAACGATCCTTCTCCAAAACATATGGTTCTGATTTTGTGGATATATATTGAGCAGGAATTGACCAGAAGAGAGCAAGAAAGCAGCACATTCACGGCTATGAAATTTTGACATCCGGAATAAAGGAGTGTCTCCATGAATTATTTGATGGAGAGTAACTGAAGATTTTAACATAATCATGTGTTCTATGGGCAATCTATGTAATTTAATTAAAATGAGGGAGATGAGTTAATTGCTATAGTACCCAGTGATCAGATGCATTGCCCAGTTATGAACAAACTGAAGGACTCCTAATAGCTTTGCTGGGCCGACAAGATAGAATGAATTGTCATAATCCATGCGAGATTGGATTAAGACAGTAACCGCATGCCTGTGGTAGTCTGATGATATAAAAGATAAAACTTTATCCAACAGTTTAATAAACAAGAAAACATTACTAGGAACTCGTAAAAACTGAGGTTCAAGTGAGAGTTTTGACATGATGATGATTCTCAGACTTTAAGTCTTGTCATGAACAGGAGGAGGAAGCATAACTGTTGACTAGTTATCTGAATTGGATTTATTTACAATAAATTTATCATTTATGCATCTTACAATTTTGCAAAATCGGGGCCAAAAGAAGATGCAATTTTCAGCAAAGACTTTGGGCTAAGCAGTGAGTGAATGAGAGACCCATCAGCCACCTGTGGATCCCATAGATTGGGCAGAATAAGAAAACACAATGCTTTTACATGTTTGATTGCTGTCCAGAAATAAATTCACACACAGAAGGACAACACCATACTCTTAAAGCTGCATGTTTCTGACTTGCAATGGTGGCACTATCTGACTTTTCACAACAAAGTTGCGTGGAAAAACTACCCTTATTTACCATGACCAGATAAAGATGTTACTTTGTAGGATTCCTATTTGCTTTTCTGAGAAATCCGATATATCATGAAGTATAACACAAATTAATAATAACATATTTTTTCTTTAATAAGAGGGCTGAGTGGCTAGGTGAAATAATGATGGTGGCACTAATGGAACAATATAGTTGTGCACACAAAATGCTAAATATACCTTGTGTTGTTGGCTAAACCCAAAGCCACTAAGCAGACCAAAAAATATCACGATGAAAATAAGGCCCAAGGTCTTTTACCAGTAAACACAAATACTTAGGCACTGAAGAAGTTAAAGGGTATGGCAACCATGCTAGTATTGGCTGGGAGTTGAGTCATGGAATAAGGCGGGGAATGCAGGAACCACTATGACACCAGTTTGCCTTGCTGCCAAAGGCAAACATCACGTAAACACTATCCTCAACAGAATCGATTCCGTGCCAGCCCTTCGTGTTGAAGACACATCAGAGTTGGAAAAACACCAAACTCTTTTAGGCACCAATGTTTCTGGTTTCCATAACAATAAAAATCGGAATGATGACATCAGGCCCTCTCCCAATTTCCAACTGCAGTCTTTCCTGCTTCCGGGTATTCCCAACTTCTTTGCCAATCACAGCAAGTTCACTGGTGCACTGAAGCAGGCCCTCGTTACCAGAGACTCCATCTGTCAGCAGGTTAATCTACAATTTTGTTGCCTTTCTTCCCTGTAAGCCTAGATATACAAATGCCCCAGAGATCATCTATAGTTTTCAATCTTTATTTAAACTGTACACAAATGTAAAATATTTTAACAGCAACCCTAAATGAAACTTGTTTGGTTTTAAAGTGTTATGTAACAGAGTCCCAGCAAGTGTTTTAAGAGGACTTTTCTGAACACATCGCAAGTGTTATACTGCGAATGTCGTTTAATTTTTGTCTTTTCTTTCTGATCTGTTGGCCCCTTCTCAAAGTATGCTGAGAACGAAATCAATGCCCTTTTCTTTTCTCTCCGAGTCTGCATACAAGTACTGCTCTCTTGCTGTTCAATTCACTGGTGGCACTTTTACGGACGGGACTGGCCAATTTGTCTCCTTGTAGACCCATTACTAGTTCTTATTGCTGGATTTTGGATATCTCCAGAGCCCTGCGGACATCTATGAGCACAGAGAGCAACCAGATCAATCTGGTTTGTTTGCATTTTTTCCTAAAATCTAAGATCTGTAACCAAAGGTCAACATTACACAGTGGTGCAAGAGATTCAAATCCCTTTAGGTGTCAACATTACACAGTGATGCAAGAGATTTGAAATCCCTTTAGGTGACGCTGCAAATGGTCACACTGGTCCATTGGATTCATAGTGCTCAGTCAAAAGCATTCAGCAATGCTAACCCACAATCAGGCGCTGGGTCATACTGCAGACTTAAGCTTCATGAATGCACACGTAAGGCTCTGCTCAAAGTACTTAAAAGGACACAGTTATCAAAGTAGCTTGAAACTCAGTAACAAGTTGTCACCTATAAGCAAGGTGGAGTGCAGCTTCATCACAAATCGTTAAGTGGTAACCATTTTCAGTTTGGTCACTTTGACTCTTCGTTTTTGAGGAATGTGGGGCCGTATTATCAAGAAAGGGCGATAAATTATCGCCGCTTTTATCGGCAGGAAACTGCTGCTAAAGCTGCGATAATGGCCTTGATAATATGCCCTTGAGAATTCCAATAGAAGCCCATGTTCGACCAGGACCTGGGCTTCTATTGGAATTCTCAAGGGCATATTATCTAGTCAAAGGGAAGGTTTGCCAAGTTCTACTCTGCTGCTTTTGTCATCAGAGTCCTGGAAGAAGCCCTTGAACCTCCAGCGTGAACCTCCACTCACTTTTCTCAAACAAGCCCTGGAAGGCCTCAGTCAAAGGGAAGGTGTGTCACGTCATACTTGCTGCTTGTGTCATCAGAGTCCTGGAAGAAGCCTTTGACACATACTTTCCTACGGTTGCCCTTTTCAGACTGGTAAGGTAGTACTTTCAGGTACAGCCAGAGGTTGGCTTGCAGGACATAAAGGTGCTGATTCCCTTTATTGGAGATGAGAAAAGTGAGGCGAACTCTGGATGATGTCAGATCATCTGCACAAAAAGGAAAGAAACAAGAGATTAGATGCATAGTGGCAAGAGTGTGTCATCAAATCCTGCTATGGAGAGAAACCACAATAAAAAAAAAAACACTAACCCTGTCCAGCGTGCACATTTGAGGTTCCCTTTAATAGGACACGGAGTGCCAGCTGGCTTCACTGAGAAAAGTTTATCCTATATATCAGTATGTCCAAAAGAAGCTAGGCTGGTTTTAACAGAATAAAACACTTGAAAACTCGTGAGTTACGTAGAAAATATTTTTCCGAGCAGTAATCTAGAATTGCCGAGGTTGTATGCAATCAGGCAGGTATGCTGAAAGCATGCGTGCAAGAGGTAGCATTAGTTGATTAGCAATAGGACTCTAGAGAGCTTAAAAGCCATCCGAGCCCAGTACTGGATGGGTCTACGTTCACCAGTACGTCAGTAAGTCGTTCAAATGTTTTTTATTCTGAAGCAATGATCTACGCACTACATGGGGCGAAGAGGGTAGTTATGTGAATGAAAGCCATAGCAAAACAATTATAGGTGAGAGTTAAACCCGCTGTTGTCATGTGGTTTGTGTACACTTTAAGGTCATGTGACTACAGTGGTATTTCAAACGCTAATGGCTTGAAATTTGTTTTTGGAAAACCTGGGTGCCTTCGGCCAGGGATTTTATGCACTTACAAGAGGGAGGGCAAGTGGTGCACATCACCCGTTCCGCTGCTAGCTACCCTGTGTAAACCGCTTGCAGAAGACGGATATCACACTCCATGTCGAAGAGCGAAGGAATTTGTGTTTACACCTATCAACAACCACCGCTGTTGTAATCCTTTTTTTTTCATAACAGTTTTCAAATCCCTCCCTCGCCGTAAACTGCTTAAGAATGCGATGTGTGTTAAGCCAGGGTCTGCAGATTATGACAGCTTGTCAAAAAGCTCCCATAACTGGTAGACGTGCTCGTGTCTTTGTAAAGAGGACAATGAATGGGGCACATGGAATACCGTTGGAGGTGCGGGGCTCCGACATGCCTCCAAGCACCTTGAGGCGATTTTGTTTGCAGATCTGCGCTCTACAAGTACAATAATTAATCTGTCCATCCGTTCAGTGGGATCGAGTGACCAAAAGGTTGGGTGTAAACAGCCCATGTTCAGCCACTTGGATATCCCATTTACATCGGCTCAGCTTTCCACCTGTTATTCAAGACCGTGATCATTCGGCTGGTGGTGTGTGTGCTGGATGAATAGTCAGTCAGTGGGTTCACTTCTCACCCCACCCAGATTTTCACAAGCCCCGGGGAGAGGGAGAGTCCCCGGGGCTGCAGGGTCCCAATGGGCCCCGCCTTATAAATCTGCATTTTCCCCGGGACCTGCCCCACCCGCGCGCTTCTAAATACATTTAATTTTCGGCTGGACTAGCGAACCCAGTGCAAATTCTGTCGATTTTTTTTTTAAAGGCTTTTTTTTGGTCCTAGGGGTCCCTGTTGTACACCCTGAGCAGGCCTTGAGGGTCATGGTGTTTCTACCCTGCCCCTTCTTCTTCATATTTAACTTTTCTTTACCTTTTTCGAACCAAGTCACAAGATAGCTGCCAACACTTTCTGGTTTGAAGTGTTGGCAGTCAATCAGAATGAAGCTCGTGCTCGGCGGGGACGGGGGGGTTGTGAACCCTCCTCGGCCACCAGATATCGATATATTTCTTTTTTTATTTCTCAGGAACTACTAAACGGATTTACACCATTTAAATAAAAAGAATTCTTTCAGAATCAAGACCTACCTTTATTCCGAATTTTGTGCAATTCCGTTCAGTAGTTTGGTCTGTAGCTTTGTCTTAATTTTCCTATGGAAATTCACATGGAGAAAACACGTTTTGGGAACCCCCTTTTTTCTCGATTCCCGCTTGATGAATCACCCCAAAACATTTAAGACAGGAGTTGACTGGAGTGCCCTGATAGTTTTGAAAATTTCAAAAAGATTTGTCAAATGGCGCCAACGATATTAGTAAATCAAAAAACACTTCCTATGGAAACGAGGTCCTAACTATAACTACCTACTGGCGGTCACCAGTAGGTAATATATATGATGGATTGTAATTCATTTCATTCACGGCTGTGACATTTAAGCAAAAAAAAAAAAGTAACATTCTTGTTTCATGTTTTTCTATTTCATCAGTTGCATGATTTACCGAACACTTTTTTCACTGATTTAGCTGGCGGTGTTTGAAGATGTGAAGAGAAGCATAAATACATTGTGTGTATATTAAAAAAATAACTTTGTTAATTTCGCAAAGTAGGAAAGTATCAAAAGTTAAATCAGGTAAATGCTGAGCAATAGTGGAAAATATTATGCTGCAGCTCAGAGTTGCAAGAGTGCCACTACTCAACTAAGACCTGGAGTTCCCTAAGTTCCAAAAATGAGATTCAGAGGAGCACCAGTTCTCACATTGAAAAATTAACAATATCAAGAAAGGGGAATGGTTGTGTAAGAAATGCTAGTTGACTAGGAATCAAGTGTAGTGGGATTTAGGCAAAGTATTCATTAGGGGTTTTATATGGCACTAGACTTAGGTTGTGTGCAGACTCTAGGGGAGAGTGTTCAAGGTATAGATGATGTAGTGCACGTGCATTGTTGGAGCGTAGGATGAAAGTAGTGTATGAGATAGATGGAAGTGTAAGGCTTTGTGAACTAGAGGGTGGGTAGTATGTAGAATTGGAGGCATAGGGCGTAATTTGGGCAGGGCATGAGGGAAGTACAGCAGAGGAAGTGATTTAGGTATTGATATAGGGTATGTATGGTGTTATATGAATATTATATGAATGTGTGTATATTGTAGGTGAATACATTTGCATGTGGTTGTACAGATGGCAATGGTATTTGGTGTGGGGTAGGTGTTGTTAAAAGCATACGATATATAGTGGAGGGTGTATAGATGTAGCATCATGTTTTTATGAATAAAAAAATCATGTTCTATCCATATTGAGGTTTATCATCTCTCAATCAAACACTGAAGTGGACAACAAACAGCCATACATGCATGCCTGTCTCTTTGAAATGATCAAAGAAGGCTACCCCACCACAAGCTCACTTGGAGGGACACTCAAAAGCAAACTCCACAGCACAAAGCAAACCAAGACATCTCTACCTCCTGAAGAAAGATACATCTCACCTCATTGAATCCAACTTCACAACAAGTCACAGTCTAAGCCCTGGTGGTCTTGCACCTGGATGGATGTAATCCCCTACTCATCTGTGTCACTGTCTCATACTCATCCCATTGAAAAGGACTGTACACTCTACAGTATGTCTTATCAATGCATTGAAGCTTGATCATATAAACCCACCCTGGAAAATCAACTGTGGCTCCCCTTCCAAGTTTGCATCCTCCTCAAGGCTAACTGTATCTCAAATAAGGCCACCTCAGGCAAACAGTGGCACACTAGAATTCAATAAACTGAAATGGGATTGGACCTATGTAAGGATTTAGGGATGTACGCTGTTTCCTAAATAATGTGTATTGAAAAACAAAAGCAACTCCTGTGTCAACTGAGTATCAAATGTATGTCCTCCAAGGTACATGGATTAGTCATGGCCATATTGGGAACATCACATCTGTTTGTAGAAAAGTACCTACAATTTTAATTGCAGACACGTAAATCATTATCAACATAAAGAATGTTTAATTCACTTGTAAATCATTGTAGGTGAAAATAGATGGTGCTTTGGGAAAGCATACCTATTCACTGTCAATGAAATTAACACATGCAATAGATAAATGTTGTTGGATAATTGTGCAATTGAGAACACAGACTTTGTCCCCTTTTTAGTTTCAGCCTCCCTCAGTAATGCCTCTACCTGTCTGACTTTGAATTGAGAGAAATTCAGATTTGTCAGGACCCGTGAACTAGATGGAATCGTGATCAGGGATTCTCATCTTTCTGGCCAACTCCATATTGGGTGGAGTTCCAGACTCGTTCAGGCCTGCCAGCCAGATGCAGATCTGCATTCCACCTCACTCGCTAATATTCCTTAAATCTTATGTCTTTACACTCCAGTAGTTTGCCCACCTTGTTAACTGAATAAAACAGCATCTCAAAATGATCTCCATGGACCCCATGTGCTGACTAAGACCCTCATACTCAGTTGCTACTGTCAAAATGCACAGATGCATTAAAGGAGGACAGCTTCTTCTTCACATTTACTGAATCTATAGAGAAAAGATTATGAACTTTTCTGACAAATGGTCTTCTTTTGTTTCTTTATGGCCCCATTGTTAGCCTAAGCCTTAATTACTTTTTTCACTAGATTTACAAGGCCCTCCCATTCTGCTACAATTATTTTGCAGGCCTTATTAATTTCCCCCCTCCCGCCCCCACTTGGGTCCATATCAGCTTTTACTGCATACAAGTTTACTATCAGAATTTCTTCTATGCCGTTGTTTTCAACATTTGAGTATCATGTACATTCTTTTATATTACAGTGAAGGAAACCAACATTGAATCCCTTCTAATAAGTTTTAACAATGAATTGTGTCTTCTGTTGTCAGCAAGTTTTGTGTTGAAGGTTAAAGGTTTGTGTAGTTTTCTACAAATCTGAGTGATTCATTTGTGTACCTCAGAGAATATAGATTTGATACTCATTTGATACCCCTAGCCACTGGAAGCACCCTACCTTTTGAAACACACAGCCTTCTGACATGGCCAGCATGCAGTTGGTCTTGCGTGGCCCGCCTGCACTCAGGTAGACGTACTGACTTTGTCCTTAAGTCACAAACCCAAAATGTTAAAAAGTGAGCCTATTGACTTTATCAACAGATGAACATTTCAACATATGTAAAGCAGATCTACCATCCAAAAGAGAGGATGTATGACGTTACAACGCATACTTTTACTCCGCGTACCATTACAACGCGGTATTTACAACGAATACCGTTACAACGCATAGCGCTTTGGGGTGCTGGATAGTGGTAAGTATAATTTACTATTCTAACTCCAGTCCCCGTGGACCCTAGGGAAGGTGTTGGATAGTAAATTAAACTTACCTCTTATCCTAGAGCGCCCCCCAGCGCAATGCGTTGTAATGCCATGCGTTGTAATGCCCGCGTTGTAATGGTAGTGCGGAGTAAAAGTTGCGTCGTAACGGGTGTATACCAAAAGAGACCAGTAATTTTAATCAAATGTATATTTCAATAATTCACATAATGCAATGTTTAATAACAGTAATTGTTGTAAAAATGGTTAATAAATAAAGTTTCATTTGTAAAATCTAATCAAAATCTATCAGAATCACCTAGCGCGTAGCTGGAAGGCGACACTTCACCACCAATAACGGCATGGAAAAATGGGTTAGATTTTAATATGGGGTTGGAACTCCCTGTGTTTCGAGCCCGAGTATATGGGTCTCTCCTTAGAACCTGCTGTGGCCACGACTGAGATCTATGGCAGCTAGGATGATCCCGTATGATACAGGCTTTATTTGTATGGACCTGCCTGCTCCTGCCACTGGGATAACTGTGATTGTCGATGGGAAATGGTATATTGACAGTGCACAGAGGGGGGAGGGTGGTTAGTTGCAAATTCAATTGTTCTTGCTTTGTTTTTTCTTTAAAGATTATCCATGCTTTACACTGTATAAATGTCAGCATACTGATTACGTTATATATGTAGCAGGGTTACAGAGCACTGCAAGATCTTTGTTGTTTGATGCAATAAAATTTGTTTAAAAAGAAATCCATCAGAGTCTTTGTTTTAACATTACTTTTAAGATTGCATTTTGTGGGCTGAAAAATGTTAAAGGAATGACTTGTTGGTGTTATATTTTTTTAATAAAAAATCAAATTAACATGTCTCGAATCTTTCTTTTAACATTTTTGAGCCCACAAAATACAGTAATAAAACAATCAAAAAATAGTCTTGCACTTGCTTTTTTTGGGCCGTGGATATGCTGCCAGGGGCTGCTGCATTTCCAGAATCTCCCACAACATTAAAACAGTGTTTAGTGGTACCCCTGCCTCTTTTAGGGGAACCACCAGCAAGAAAATATCTACTTTAAAAAAAATCAAGGGTATTGTGGTGACAAGGAGGTCATTTAAAGAGTAATTTAGGCAAATAATGAATATTAAGCTTAATATCAATAAATGAAGGTAAATGGAGTAAACTCAAGGTAAAGCAAAAAAGTCAAATCATTAAACATATGAATTGATTAGAAACAAGAAACACAGGTGTACACAGTCATGGATTGTTTTTAATACTTCGGTATTGTTTCTGTTAAATAGTAATCGATTTTTATAGGGTACATGAACAATATATGCAACCCAACATTCATTAATCAAGTATAAATCCAGGAAGTCAAAGTCTTATTTCCACACCATAGACTAATGGATGTTAAGCCCAGTCTCTTAATCTATGGTACTAGCCCTCGGAATGCATTTAAACCATCAGGGGATCCAAAAGTATTGGTGCGAGAAGTGGAGCCAAAATCGACTTTTCGGTCTCTTGTGCCAATAGTTTTCGGTCTCTTGTGCCAATAGTATGTGAGACCATCCTCAGGATCCTATGTGTCAATAGAGTTTCAAAATGGCCTAAAGCATGGGTACTCACAAACATTTTCCCGGGGGCCTAAAAGTTTGGTTTTTAGTGTGGCTCAGTGCTGCATTAATGCCACCAGGTTGGTAGAGCGGGATGGGGGCGATGTAAAGTGGGTGTAGTGGAAGCAAAGCAAGTACATCAAGGGCCAGATGTAGGTCGGTCGGTAACGGCCGAAAATCGGTATTTTATGCTGTAGAAATACCACATGCATTCATCAGTTTTGACTAACTGCTACTTTCTCCTCCCGCTCAGTCATTTCTTACCTAATTCCTTCTCTGCATGAAGCTGTTTCTGGACAAGTTCCAGTTATTCTAATATTGAGTTTGCTCATGTTATTAAGCTATACAATTTGCTAAGACATTTTGTCCTCCTATTGTATTGAAACATTCACATTTCTGTCATTTCTGAGTTCATATGCCGAAGAGAATAGAAAAATTGATTGTTTCCAAGAAAATGTGCATTGTTTTCATGAAAGCCGATGTTCCATTTTCTCCACATCATAAAGTTACTGAGTGCTAGTAAATTGTACATTTTCTTCAAATCACATCTCTTTTCATTGATATTTGTTTAAGTACAGAATGTTGAAATGTATGAAAAATAAGCATTAGTTCAGCCCAGCAGATAAGAATTGACCTCCACTATAGCAGGCACCTTTAAAATGCACTGAGAATATTCACATTAATATCTGTGATGAGAAAAACTGCAAACAGAACACTTAGAAACCTGAAATGGACCAGAGTGCAGTGTGCCTTGAAAACCTGCTATTCATTGGATACAGTACTGCTCATTCTATTCAATAATTGATATCATATTGCATTCTTTTCATGGTGCCATTGACAGGCAAAGTGTAGAAGGCTAGAAAATGCTTGGCTACATTCCTACTGGCTTTAGATTATTGAAGAATACTGCCGTTTCAAGCACTGTTGCCTCAAGTCAATTTACAGCTGTAAACAGCATGGATAGTGCATAATGTGCTGAACAAAGGCCAAAGTGGAACCAAACGTGTTTATGAGAGCACAAAACACTAGATGGAAAATCTGAAAAAATAGCCCACATCTTGGTAATATCTAAGTCTTTCTTGTAATCATTTTTATAGATCTGCGCAGGCAAAGATTGAACGATTTGGCATGGATTTACTTCGGCCTTCTTTGCCCTCTGTTTTTGTGTACAAGCCTACAAGGGTCAAACTGAATAACACTCAGTACAGGAAGGCAATTCATAACGATTCCCATTGGAATGCAAATTAATAATGTACACTTTCCAGAAGGGAGAGAGAACATGTTTAACAAACAAACCACACTCTCAGCAATCTGTGCTGCTGGAACTATTTTCAATGTGTGAGTGCTGGCCACTGGCATCATCATATTACTAAAGCCAGGTGTGCTGTGAAAACTCGAAGCGCTACTTAGCAAAGAGTGAGTGTACATGCAGCTAGATTCATCAAAGTCCCTATTAAGGACTTGCAAAACGGGATTCATGTAGGAATTGCAAAAAAATTGCGATTCCTACATCTTCCTTATTTGCGATTAGCAAATTGCTAATCGCAAATAAGGAATATCTCCCCATTCATTCCTATGGGCCTTAGGCCTTAGGCCCATAGGAATGAATGGGGAGATATTCCTTATTTGCGATTAGCAATTTGCTAATCGCAAATAAGGATGCGATTTCAAGGGTGCCAGGGGTGTCCAAAGGACACCCTGTAGCACCCCTGAAAAGCAAATGTAGCCAGATGTTGCGCACACACATGTCCAAAGGACATGTGTGTGTGTAACATACCACTCAGAAAAATGCACTAAAGTGCATTTTTCTGATTTTTCGCTATTTACCACGAAGTCTGACTTCGTGGTAAATAGCGGCCAGGAATAGCGAATTCGCTAATAGAAAATGGTTAATGAATTGCATTTAAGGAATCTCAAATAGAGATTCCTTAAATGCAATTCCTCGCAAATATGCGATTTCGCAATTAGCGATTTTTGCATTTGGGATGATGAATCCCAAATGAAAAAATTGCACTCGCAAAGGGCCAGATTCTCAGAATCTGGCCCTTTGCGAGCCGTTTTCGGCTTGATGAAATGAGCTAACCCAAGCTGGAGTTGTGGCGGTTCAGCTGTGCTTTTTAGAGCCGATATTCTAACTTCATTCCTCTTCACAACTTCGATAATTCGTTTTAAAGACACCCCTCAGAAACTGCAGTCTCTTCTAGCACAAATTTGCACTGTGATATTATCCTTTCGACTCCAGGTCAATAAGTTCGATCCAAATCACCACCACCGGTTGATTTGCTCTTTATACTTTAGGTTTTAGAGCACTCTATCACAAAAACCTTCAGACCTGTTTGGCACGTATATAAAATGAGTTGTCTCTGTCTCAGTTAAGTGGCTGCCGGTGTTGTGTAATATCTGGTATCCCCTCGGGATCGAGTATCCCCTTCTCTTCGGCAGTTTCCGGACGTCCTGCCTATTGGAGAGCTCGGGCGAGCCCCTAGTAGCCCCGCCCACCCCAGGAGAGACGAATCTCGGCTCAGGCAGGCAAAACGAGCAGTGCGCCGAGCAGAGCTGCTGATGTAAATGCACGCATACAGCCATTGAATCCCTTACGTCTTGGAGACAGAAGAGGAAATAATTCACGGTGTTGAAATTAGCTCGTATTACAATTCTTTTCTTGGCCATCTCCAACTGCTTATTACGTTCCCGAATGCAGAGTTTTTTTAAGAAGCACGATTACAAAGTGATTTACAGTAAAATCTTCATTGAAATGTTTTTCAAGTTTATGTTCGCTAATATGTCTGTGGTATGTGAGCATATTATTGTGTGTCTGAGAAAAACCATGTATGCCTTTGTGCCACTTTCATCGTGAGCTGTGTTTGTATATCTACTTACTTTAGTTCAAGCACATAGCTGGCAAGGTTTCAGATTGCTATGTGTGACATTTTCATAATTTTAGTGTAATTAATGAGCAGCACTTCAATGACAATGAGGGACACGTTTTCGCGCGCAAAGTTAAGCAATGAAGACATGAAAAACATGTACATTTCAGAAATTACTCCCATTTGAGCAGCGAGAACCTCTACGGCCCCCTGACAGACATTAAATTATGACGTCCAGTGACAATACCCAACTATCACAATTTCAGTGATAGTAGCATAGTGATGCAAGCAAAAACGCACAGGTCTAGGAACAGTCACAAAGAAGAACTTACATACAAGAGGGAATTATAAACTTTTATTGTGTGAGAAACAGTACCAGAGTGATAAGCACAGTCGTGCACAATTGTCTAAAAGGTCAATTTGTATGCCAGCTTTTGTTTGGAATGTTGAGTTGAAGCAGCCGAGGGGCAGGGTGAGGGGTGCTAAAAACCGGCATAAGGATAATTGGAGGTAATTAAACAATTTAATAAATAAAATGAATTTCGTAGCGTGTCCTGCATCGCAAAATACGATGCAGCGCGCGCTACAAAATTCGTTTTATTAATTAAATTGTTTACTTACCTCCAATTATCCATATTCTGGTTTTTAGCACCCCTCACCCTGCCCCTCCCCCGCCCGCCTCTCTGCCCCACCGCAACTTCCTCCACGGGCCACGGCTGAGTGGAAGCTATTATGCAAAGGCTCTACGGCCTGTCACCCTAAATGCATTACAATTAAACACTTCTACTAATTCCCTGTGCCTGTGTTCATTTGCATTCTTACTCAAACTCGAAGGTTTTGTCCCCTTTAAATAATTTGTACCTAATTCGTGAACATTATTATTCCAAAGCTAGTTCAAGAAGTCCACTTTTTGCATAGATTCAGTTTCCATCGCTTTGTAAGCTATCAAAAATATTGCACTATAGTAGTGTCTACTCAATTATTACATTCAGCCCGCTTATCAAAAGTAATATTTTGTGCAACACAAGTGATACATGCGAAGTACACAAGAAAAAACACACAGCTCATACAGCTTAGCGGCTCGTAGGAAGCTGCTCTATTACAGAGAGAAGGTGATTGGAGGAGGAAATGCTGCCTGTACGTCCAAAGCTGGGAGAAGTGGCTCTGATTTACATGCACTCATACGAAGCAGACATTTTTTGCTGCAACAGGCAGGTAAGATATGCAAACGGAACTTGTAACATATTAAAGATTGTGGTCGCCATCAAATAATACTTTGCTTTTCTTTGGGGTGCCAGGGTCGGACAGACTTTTAGGGCAGTATGGCAGCTCCAGAAGGGCATTCGTGCACATGCTTTTTGCCAGTGGTGGAAATGGATATGCCGTGTGTGAGAAGTTGGCTTGGCATAGGCTGTCCACTATTCTAGTGGGCACCGTGCACCAGTCAAAACCACCCTTATTGATGGTAGGTTTAAAGACAACCTATACAGAAAGCTATCGTAATGGTAGCTGTGGAGAGCAGCCTTCAGGCTAAGTCTTGAAGGAATGTAAAGCTGCTTGTTTTACCAGTCTATAATCTCATGAATGGCCAAATGAAAGGAGGACCACACCAGGTATATATATAAAATATATGTATTTATTCTAAACACATCCCCCTAGTCTCTTTAAGAGGCTAGAGGCAAAAGTACATTCAGTAAACTTATTTAGCACACAGTAAATTTGCACAATATATGTGGAGCCCTAGGGGCGTACCAAACCATATGTATGTATGTATGTATGTATAGATGTACTTATATAGCGCGATTTCCGTCACCGGACGGGCATCCTGGCGCTTAGACTGTCCTGACACTTACACATACATGATGTTTTCCAGCAGCAGATACATTTACGTTGCCCTAGGAAACAAATGGGTTTTCAGGGCTTTTTTAAAAGAATAAAAGTTTTCCAGACCCCTCAGACCTAGAGGAAGGGAGTTCCACAATCTTGCAGCCGTAAATCTAAAGGACCGGCCGCCAGTTCGGGACCTCAGAATCTTAGGTACGACCACCAAATGAGATGAGGCTGAACGTAGCAGTCTAGAAGGGGTGTACCAAGAAAAGAGGTCCCGCAAAGGGGGCGGACCCTGGCCATGTAGGGCCCTAAATACCAGGCACAGTGCTTTAAAATCAATCCTCTGGGAAACTGGTAGCCAGTGGAGGTCCCTAAGTGCCTTAGCAGAGGAATCCAGGCGTCGACGTGAGAGGGCCAGTTTGGCGGCAAAATTCTGCACCCGCTGTAGTTTACTGACTAGATTAGCCGGAGCTCCCAAGAGTAGTGCGTTGCAGTAGTCAATGCGACTTAAAATTATGCTCCGCACTGCCTCTGGTTTTACCTGTGCCAGGAGCAAGGGCAAAATCTTACGCAGCGAGCAGAGCAACGCCATACAGGTGGCCACCGTTCGATTCACCGATGCATCAAGCTGCAGGCTAGCGCTGAACATTACCCCCAACTTACGGACCGAGTCCGCGGGCAGACTAGCGCCCCGGAAATCGGGGGGCCAGAAATCCAGCGGAAGTGGTCTGGGGATACGGTCCAGGGAGCAGTGCAGCACCTCAGTTTTTGCGCTGTTGAACTGCAGGGAGTTATTGCCCAGCCATTCAGCCGTGGTGTTCATACAGCGATGAAGGGCCTCCTGAGACACCCCATCCTTGCCCTCGAGGCAAAAGATGAGCTGGGTGTCGTCAGCGTAGTTGGTGACCGTTATGCCAAAGGATTTAATCAACATGATCAGGGGGCGGAGGTAGAGATTGAAAAGAATGGCACTGATGGCTGATCCTTGAGGTACGCCCTGACCAACCCTTCTGGTGTTTGATATAAAGGGTGGTATGGCCACTAGCTGGTGTCTATGATCTAGATACGACACCAGCCATTCAAGGGCCAACCCAGATACTCCGACCTCCGCCAGTCTCCTGATCAGTATTGTATGGCTGACCGTGTCAAACGCGGACGACATGTCGAGCAGCACTAGAAAGGCTGCTCGACCCTGGTCGGCCCGCGTTCGCAGGTCATCAAGAACGGTCACCAAAGCTGCTTCTGTCCCGTGCGCTGGTCTGAAGCCAAACTGGGCCACATCCAAGCAGTTGTTAACCTCGAGAAAGTTGGAGAGGTGTTTAGTGGCCCATTTCTCAAGAATCTTAATAGGAAATGGCAACAGAGAAATGGGTCTGTAGTTAGCTGGACAGGCGGGGTCCAGATTTTCCATCTTGAGTAATGGAGAGACAACCGCCAGTTTCCAGCTATCAGGGACCCGCGCCGAACTAAGGGACTGGCAGCAGATGGAAAAAAGAGGTGGAAAAAGCTCTTCCCGAAACAGCTTCCAGAATTTTGGTGGGAGTGGGTCAGATGGTGAGCCTGAAGATATACCGTCGGCCAATGCACAGAAATCCTCGAACGATGGTAAGGGCAGGATGTTCACTTCCGCTAGCCTGGCGCCCTCCTCCACACTCTCAGCACAGTTGGAATAATGCACAGTCTGACCAGATGGCAAGGCAAGATTATTTAAGATGGTAACAATCTTGTCCTCAAAGGCCTGTGCCAACGAGTCGCAGAGAGCTTGGGAGGCAGGTATGTTGTTTTTAGTACAAGCTGGATGGGCCAGATCTTTTACGATCTTAAATAGGGCCTAAGACTTGTTTGCAGCTGCCAGCAATAGTTCTTCCAGGTGTCTGGCCTTGGCCAGCTTAATCTGGGCCTTATAGGTCGCCAGAGCTTGTTTAAAACGAGCTCTACATGGTTCCAGATACTGTTTCCTCCAAGCACGCTCAGCCTGTTTACACTGAAGCTTGAGCTGCCGGAGTTCCTCTGAGTAGCCAGATTGGTCCTAGCTCTGATTTTACGCATCGGCGCCAGAGAGTCCAGAGAGGTCGAGATTTGCTGACAAAACGTCTCATAACTCCTGTCCACCGTGTCTCCCAATGCGAAGCCTTCAGGCAGCAGACTAGGCAGGGCGGGCTGCATAAGAAGTCTAGACCATTGTCTACCCATTCTAGTACCACCCACACTGCCCTTCGCCGCCGTGACAACTGGACAGGGGAGGGAGAAAAGGACGAGAGCATGGTCAGTCCAGCCCTGAGGTATGACGTCCTGCACAGACACTTGACCTGCGTCGGCAAGAAGCAGGTCAAGGATATGACCCTTGGAGTGGGTTTGCGAGAGTACTAGCTGTGAAAGCTCAATATTACGACAGGCTTGGACCAGCTCTACAAAGGCGGAATTAGTCGGACCATTTGGCCAAAGATTAAAATCTCCTAGCACCACAAGCCTAGTATGGGAATGAGACAGGTCGTAGATTAAATCTATAAGCTCAGGCACAGCGGATAGCGTCCCTGCTGGGGGTCTGTAGCATAGCAGCCCCGTGTATAACACACCTCCTGGACCCTTGATGGAAAGGCCGAATGCCTCACATCCAACGATGGCCTTGATGTTGAGCTGAGAGAAGTTTAATGTCTCTCTAAGGATTAGTCCAGTTCCGCCTCCTCTAGCCCCTACTCTGGGATTGTGTATTATTTTAAAACCCGGGGTACAGGCTGTTCCCAATTCCACCGCACTAGATAATGTGGTCCAGGTCTAGTGCGTCTAGATCATAGGTCTCTATGAGTAGCGCAATCTCTTCACAGTGCTTAATGAGCGATCTCACATTCAACAGGCCGCAGGTTATAGAATCTGGGTGCCTACCGATGGATCTATGCCCACGGTTTAAAAGAGTGCCGGTGTTCAGGCGTATGAGATCGTCACGGGAGTATAATGGGGCAGTACGTTCCTGGCAGGCAGAGAGTCCGGCGTCCGGCGCGTCCTGTGCGCGAACGGGCACAAACGGGCTTACCTCTGGCGAACCTCTGGCGAACCTCTGGCGATCCGCCTGCGAGCCTGCTGCGTGCCTACGCTGCGCGCCTTAGAGTCTACCATCTTAAATTGCCGTAAGCACACGAGTCCTGCAGTCAAACCACTAGCCCCCCAACCAAGATGGCGCCTGCTATTCGGCACACTCTGGTACACTCACCCAAAATGACGGCTCCAAACACCGCAGCGCGACCTCCCCAAGAGCCCAAGAAGCCCCTGAAGCGCTCTAATTCCCTCAAGTGGGGATGGGGACACAATTATAGTGCAGGTAAGAAACTATGCTGAGAGTAACCCCCCAGAACAGGCTGGAACGAAGAAATGTGCCTAGCGCTAGATTTATCAGCGCGAGCGCGCAGTAGTGCACAAGATTTAAAAGTTATTTTTAAAATAGCAAAATAGAGCAGCAAATGCTTCAGCGCGCGAAGGTCAAGTAAGTCTGACCTGATAGTGAAGGAAGTTCCGTTTTTATGTCCTTTCAAGGCACACGAGTCCTGCAGTCAAACCACTAGCCCCCCAACCAAGATGGCGCCTGCTATTCGGCACACCCTGGTACCCTCACCCAAAATGGCGGCTCCAAACACCGCAGCGCGACCTCCCCAAGAGCCCAAGAAGCATCTGAAGCGCTCTAATTCCCTCAAGTGGGGATGGGGACACAATTATAGTGCAGGTAAGAAACTATGCTGAGAGTAACCCCCCAGAACAGGCTGGAACGAAGAAATGCGCCTAGCGCTAGATTTATCAGCACGAGCGCGCAGTAGAGCACAATATTTAAAAGTTATTTTTAAAATAGCAAAATAGAGCAGCAAATGCCTCAGCGCGCAAAGGTCAAGTAAGTCTGACCTGATAGTGAAGGAAGTTCCGTTTTTATGCCCTTTCCAGGCACACGAGTCCTGCAGTCAAACCACTAGCCCCCCAACCAAGATGGCGCCTGCTATTCGGCACACCCTGGTACCCTCACCCAAAATGGCGGCTCCAAACACCGCAGCGCGACCTCCCCAAGAGTCCAAGAAGCCCCAGAAGCGCTCTAATTCCCTCAAGTGGGGATGGGGACACAATTATAGTGCAGGTAAGAAACTATGCTGAGAGTAACCCCCCAGAACAGGCTGGAACGAAGAAATGCGCCTAGCGCTAGATTTATCAGCGCGAGCGCGCAGTAGAGCACAAGATTTAAAAGTTATTTTTAAAATAGCAAAATATACTAAGAAAGTGGTATAAGAACCACGACTGACATAGATACAAGGCCTTGAGAACCACTGGGGCCACCAGGAACCACCCAAGGTAGTAACACAGGGGACCCACGGGGGACGCGTGTAGTGTCTAAACACAGCCGCGAATCACCATTAACTTCTAGGGGGAAAGTCGCGGTTGTGAAATTACAGATTAAGAACACTTAGAAGAGGACTTGGAGCAAACCCCTTTAGAACTAGGAGGTTCTAAAGTCAACACCCACGGGAGCACCGGAAGCTGGAAGCAGAGGGGACAGAGTCTGAGTCACTAGCCAGTGACCAGGAAGACGATGAACAGATGCCCACCGATGTCGGGTGATGTCAGGTGAAGAAGGTGAAGCTTGACTCTTCATCCACGAGGACCAGGAGGCGTCGAGGACAACCAGGAGCTGGATTCGAGCTGTACCACAAAGGATGTTGAGTGCTGCAGAATCGGTTTCCGGATTAGACCCAACAAGCCTTGGCAACAGCAACCCATGCAGAAAGCAAAGATTGGCTTCGGTGCAGACCACCAAGGTCTGAAGGACTCACCCGTTGGAGGGGAGTCAGGGAACATCTGAAGAAACCAGGGAAGCCAAAGAAACAGAAGAGCTACCTTCCTGGGGATCAACCAGTCGAAGGACCAGGGATCGCGAAGGGGCCTCAAGCAGAAATGCTAGAAGCTGGCTCGTGGAGGACTTGTGGAGTGTAGACCTACAATCTTTGGTGCAAATGGTGCTCGGGGCTTGGACTACAAGTAGTCCAATGCACTGCTTCTGGAAAGCTTGGGAAGTTAATGCACTTGCAAATATGCACCGGTCCAGGAGTTCCAGTCCCACGTCACTCTTGAGGGCAGTGGGTCTCAGCTTTGCTGGGATCTCGTGTCAGCCTCTGAGAAGTCTGGAAGTCTATGTCCTGAGTCGCAAATCCATCGGGTTCTGGCAGGAGCCTTGGAAATGCAGACTGGCAAGATGCTTCTTTGGTGCCTGTGTGAACAGGGGAGTCACTCCTTGACCCCAAGGGAGATTTTTCCATCTTTTAGTCAATGTAGAATGTCAAAGTTCCAGGATATATGTTGCAGAGTTTTGTCCTAAGGACTGGGATCCCATACTTATACTAAGTTAGGGGGTTGGACATACTCTAGGGACCCACCTATGGGAGGTTCCAGGGAGGGGGGTGGTTACACCCCTTTCACTTTGTCCAGTTTCATGCCAGAGCATGGGCTGAGTGCCCCTACAACTGGTTTGAACTGGGGTATGCACAGGGACACCAAGTGTGCCCCAGCATTGTCTGAAAAGCATTCTATGAAGGCACCCACCCAGCCCCAATACACTAAAGCCTGTCTGGGAGGTGGTTACACCTCCCTGTGACAGGAAACCTATTGTTCAGGCCTCCCCTGCCGGAGTTTCATCCAGCAGCAGGAGGTCAGACTTATGTCTGTGGCTGCAGCATCCATTTTGTGATGCTGGGGCTCTTTTAAACTATTACCGGTTAGGTAAGAGTATACGTGTCTTTTCCCTCCACACGAAAGCCTGTCTGGGAGGTTATAATGCACTTAAGAGTATATGGTCTGGCTGCATCACAGAACAGCCTCAGAGAATAGATTCCGAAAGTTGCAGAGGGGTCCTTTTCATGCATGGGCACCCTCTCACACAAAACCAAGCACTCTGCCTTCAGGAATGATAAGGCCTGCCATTGGAGTGACTTATAGGTTTATATGTGTCAGTGATTAAAGGTAGATACAGGTAACCTATATCTTAGTAAGGGGTGCATGCACCACCTTACCCAGGCTGTAGTAGCAGACCTATGTTGCCATTTTGGAAGACTTCCCAGGGGTGGCATAATACATGCTTCAGCCCCTGGTGGCCTCTGGGGTACCTATGCCCTTGGTACCTAAGATACCATATACTCGGGACTCACAAGGGTAACCCAGTAACCAATCTGCAGTGTACCTAATGTACATGCAATCACTTTAGAGAGGAAGCTGCTAGGCTGGGGTCCTGGTTAGCAGGGCCTCAGCCAGACTAAATTAAAAAAAAAACAGTGAAACACCAGCAAAAAGTGGGGGTAACCATAGTGAGCATATCCTACTCTCTTACACTGGGTTGTTTTTGCACTGGTGTAAGTTATCACAATACAGCCCTCGATAACCTAAACAAGAACGTTCCCGTAGTTTAAATGCCAACCTTACGTGTAATAGGGACATCATTCATAGTTCCTTCAGTCGTGTTTGTTGGGGTAAATAAAATAATAAACACTGTAGGAAGTAAGGATCACTAGCCTTGTTCCCATATTTACACTCTCGCGCCTCACCTCTCTTCGACTGATGCTTGTCTGAGTTTGTCATTACTCTTTTCTATATTTAGTGTCATTTATTAGAGCTTTGGGCAATGGGCGGGAATACTCCTTTTGTGTAAAGATAATGTTGATTTAAGTGCCAGACTAAAGCCCAGGCCACGTGAAAGCTGCTGTCCGCATTCAAGGTAATACAATATTTAGTTAAACGTGAAATGTAAACAGAACTGTCCCTGAAACTGATTACCTCAGGGGCAACACTGAACCACAGTCCCTGCCGGCCCATAGCATACTGGAGAAGGCTCTGGACTACTCCGGAGCTGTTACCCTATGCAAATGAATTAAACCATGTAAGAGAAGCCAACACATCTTGTAAAATTACATGGCTACACAAAATCAAGGGTACATTGATGGACATGGGGTTCAGCCACTTGTGGGAGGATCCAGGAGGCAGCACATTTCCATAAAAAAAACCTTTAAGGAGATCTATAGGAATATGGCTAAATTAAAGTGTATGTTACCCGTCCAGAATACTTCCCTCTCGCAAACATTCTTGAAGCATAAGCATAGCACTCAGTTCAAGGCCTACTGGAACTTTATAACCAAACCATGTGACAGGAAATTGTGCAATCAGTTTAGGGTTGGCTTGCTTGCAATAAAACCATTTACTACAAAATGGCAAAACACAACGGATATTATATGTCCATCATGTCAAATGACTGTTGAGTCAATCCCTCATATCCTGTTCACATGTCCAGCGTACAAATGCCCTAGAGACAAATGGCTTAAGCCGATCTGCCAAAACCTGGGCAGTAGATCCAGCATACATGCATTTCGTATTCTCAAGACCAACACGCATGAACACATAGTAATAGCTACAGGCAAGTTCCTGAGCTGGTCGTGGGGGACACAATCAAACAATTTGAAGAAACAAGGTGCAACGAGTGGCAATCACACATAACAGAAATGTTTTATGCATACAACTTATACCATTTTATGGTTATTTGTTGATGTGTAATAGGGATGTGTTCTATTTATTTATATATTTATTTATGAGCTTATAAAGCGCACTTATGCCCAAAGGCGTCCTGGCGCTGCCTACTGACTCCAGAGCTATAACGGGGGGGACTATTCCATAAATAACCAGGTCTTAAGCCCCTTTCGGAATGAAAGTTGCTCTGAGGCATTTCTGAGATGTCCCAGCAAGTTGTTCCAGGCTTTTGCAGCACTGAGGAGGAAACTGTTTCCTCCCCATCTGGCCTTTTTTACACGTGGCACCGCAACCAATCTGCCGTCGGCTGATTGAAGCGCTCTGCCCGGCACATACCATTTTATACCACTGCTCAAAAACTCTAGGCCTGTGCCCTGCAACACTTTAAAGACTGTGCACAGAGCCTTGAACTGAGCACGCCTTGGTACCGGCAGCCAGTGTAGTTGCCTAAGCCCCTCACGTACTGAAACATATCTGGGGATCCAGAGCAGAAGTCTTGCTGCTGCATTTTGAACCAACTGCAATCTGTATTCATGCTTCTTTCTCAAATTAAGATACAGACTATTACAGTAGTCCAAACGTGACAGTGTAAGGGCAGTGACAGCCGTCCTGAATCCCTCCACTGGAAAGAAGCATTTTCTTTTCTTTAATATCCTAAGGATATGAAAACAGGACGGCACTACTCCACTAACCTGGTCTCCATAGTCCAAATTTTAGTCAATAATCACACCCAGATTTTTGGCCTTCCCAGTAGGGATAGGTGGACTTCCCAGTGCCTCTGGTCACATATCAGGGGTCCAAATGTTGGGATTGTTTCTGAACAAAATAACCTCAGTCTTCCCGGCGTTTAAATTAAGACAGTTGGAAGCCATCCATTCCGCCACGCACTTTAGACTGTCATGGCATCTCGCTGTCATATCCACTCGAGACCCTCGTTGTAGTGATAACACAATTTGAGTATCATCTGCATACGATGTAAGTTGCAGACCGAAAGATCTTATCAAGGCCGCCAGAGGGCTGACAAATATTAAAGAGCGTGGGGCTCAGGGAGGACCCCTGCGGCACACCACAGGGAAGGGCAAAAGGCTTTGATTTATCCACCCCCAGGTCTACTGTCTGAGTTCTGTCGGTCAAAAAGGACTTAAGGAGACTCCAAGCCCTGACCCGCCAACCGGTCCATCAACACTCCATGATGGACCGTGTCGAAGGCTGCCGACAAATCCAACAGAATCAGCACAGCAGCCCCTCCCTGGTCCAGTGCTGCTCTGACCTTTTCCGTGGCCTTGATAAGGGCTAGTTCCGTGCTGTAGGGTCTAGGGCATTGGTCTTCTGAAAGAACAAGCTAAGTTGTTGATTGATGGCCTTCTCTAGTATCTTAACCGTAAATGGAAGACGGGATATTGGTCTATAACTATTGGGATCCTTAGCATCCAGGCTGGTTTTTTTTAAAAGGGGGAGTATCGAAGCGGATTTCCACTTCCTGGGGTACTCACTCAAGTCCATGATCATGTTGAGCATGGGTATAAGAGTGGAGGTGATAACCTCGGGGAAGATTTTAAGAACTTCAGGTGGACAAGGATCATTGGGAGAGCCAGACCGAACTGTACACAGTAGGTTTAAAACCTCTGAGCATTGTAAAGGATTAAACCGATCTAGACTATCCTGGAGCTCCCTAGTTTTTTGTCCAATACTGGTTGCTGCTACCACCGCCTCTCCGTGGGTTTTGGAAAAGGAGGAGAAAATCCCTTCAACCTTATTCCTGAAGGACGAGGCCAGAGACTCACACAGAGCTGCACTGCTATGCGTGCAGGGCTTAGTTGGAATTGTCAGTCTGGTAATGGTCCTGAAGAGTTCTCTAGAAGAGGAATTCGCCCTCTCATTTGCTCAACAAAATAGGCCTTTTCGCCTCCAGAATCTGTTGCTTATAGAGAATAAGACTTCCTTTGTATTTTTCTTTGTTGGTTGGACAATAACCCCTTCTCCAGATCCTCTCAAGCCTCTTACACTCTGTTTTATGTTTTTGCAGAAGGTCGGAATACCAAGGTGCCAATGGCTACGCTCTCCTGGGAGTAAAAGATTTTATCGGCGCAAATTTATCACAGGCGTTCTCAATCCACCTTGTGTACAATTCCTCTGCCTTATCAACATTTGCTGAAAATTTGGGCACATTTGATGTCAAGAACTTCCCCATCTCCTCCCCATTTATATTTTTCCAGACCCTGACAGCAATCTTTTCCCTTGGTATAACTGCAGCAGGATTCCCGGATCCTAGGCGGAGAGAGAAAAGAATGGCCGCAAAGATCTCATTGTCAACCGGAACACCACCAACTGAGACAAACACCTGAATGAATGGAAAACAATCACTGAAGAAGATACCACAGCGATCATAAAAAAAGTACACTTAGGTGCCCCAACGGACCCATACTCCCATCACATCTACAGCGTGGGAGGACCCCCAATCATCAACACCCTCACCCACATCATCAACACCTCCATCAAATTGCCACCTTCCCAGAAGACTGGAAACATTGGGCGGCCAAGCCCCCCTCAAAAAACCATTGGCCAACTATCTTGAACTCCACAACCTACTGGACCACACCCAATCAGCATTCTGTAGCAACCACAGCACAGGAATGCCACTCATCATGGCTACAGGCCAGATTTGCATCACACTGGACAATGGAGTGACCACAGCCCTCATCTTACTCAACCCATCTGCTGCCTTTGATACAGTGTCCCACCATACCTTCATCAGAAAACCGCACAATGGAGGCAAAAATGCCGGCCCCCAACTGGATAAGCTCTTTCCTCACTAGAAGAATATAGTGGGTCAGACTACCACCCTACACATCAGAATCCAAGAACCTGATCTGCACCATCAGGGCTCATCCCTTAGCCCAACCCTGTTGAAAATCTACATGACACCACTCTCCAACATCATCAGATCACAAGGCATCTCCCTCATATCCTACACTGATGACACCCAACTCATCCTTTCTCTGACAGAAAAGTCAATCAGAGCCAACATCTCCTACTGCGTGATCAACGTAGCACACTAGGTGGCATCCAACTGCCTGAAACTGAACTGCGACAAGACGGAAGTGCTGAACTACTGAAACAAAAACTCTCCTTGAGACTCCACCTGGTACCCATCATAGCTCAGACCTGCACCAACCTACCACACCAGAAACGTGGGAATTTATCTGTACAACAAGCTCAACATGACAGCACATGCCAACACAGTCAGCTCCTTCTTCCTTATTCTCCACATGCTCCACAAGATCTCCAAATGGCCCTGCATACCAAACACACCGTCACGCAAGCCCTCATGACAAGCAGATTAGACTACAGCAATGCACTCTACACCAGGCTCTCTAACAATCTCCTCCACTGACTCTAGACTATCTAGAACACTGCAACAAGACTCATTATTGACCTCCCACGACACATCCACATTTCACCACATCTTGGAGGGCTCCACTGGCTCTCCAGCCGCATATGCAGTTATTTCAAACTTCTCATGCACGCATACAAGGCACTGCACAACACTAGACTAACATACCTGAACAACCACATTTATTTCCACCAAAACACCAGACACATATGCTTAGCATCACTCTAACTCACACACATACCCCACATCAACAAAAGCAGAACAGGAGGCCGAGCATTTTACTATATCGCATTCAGGATCTCCCTTAAAACATTAGGAGCTCCTTGAATTACACATGAAGCCTGACTCATCAACAAATTCTGTGGGCCGAACACCCAACACCATTAGTCTAATGCCTACATGCCTGCTCAAGCACCTGGAGACCCTCATGAGTAATTAGTTGCACCATACAAATCCACATACCATAACAGATTTTGCATGCAAACCTCTAGAAAGCATCCAATTGTGCAACTTTGTGAAGTTTTCTATTGACTTTCAAACAAATTGTGTGTGGAAAAGAAATTCTAGATTCCAGTAGGTGGAACAGCAAGCAAGGATGTGGTACAAAGGACTGAGGTTGAGACAACCAAGTTGTGCTTGCCGGCACCTCCTGACACAGTGATAGAGTGGGTCTATCAGTGATGCTGTTGATGTAAAACAAGGTCCTCATGTGGCAACGTGGGCCTCGGTGGTGAGAAAGAGGCTGAAATATGCTAAGTCACACAAAGTCAGGGAAGAGCTTGCTGATGCACATAGCACATACTATGTTTAATGGTGCATGCTATTATGAAAAACGTAGACCTGGGATCTTTGATTCAGGTTTAACCCACTAATCAACAATCCACTATGCTGAAGCAAAATGCTTTTTGTTTGTGTGGCATCCCATCAAAGAACAAAGCAGGAGCTACACATAGAGACAGTTTATAAAGTGCATCTGCTGCTCTTAGCCTTACTTGCTAGGGTAGTCCCTGCTCCCTGGAAATATCCAGTTGGGTGGATATGGCTACTGGTACCATGACTGGGGGTGAGCAAAAATGTAGCCAATATGTGAACATAAGTATTCCACTTGTTCAGTCTGCCTGCTCAGAGAAAACGGTTTGAAAAACTTCTAAACTCCCCCAAAGGTGTCATAAAAAAATCAGAGGAGTTCTTGCATGAAACCAGACCAGATAAATTCCTGTCCTCAAGAGACTTAAACTTTACATTGTCGCACAGTAACACATATGCGACACTTATTGACCTAGTAATCAAACCAGAAGATTGAGTCTTGCAAACCACTTTACATTTCAAAAATTCAGGAATGTCTTACTTTACTGTCTCTCTTTCCATCCTTGGGCACTTGCAAAAATCTACCAGTGGGCCAATTTCTGTGGAATAGGAGTAATTTAAGTTCCTTGGAGTATGACACTTAATCTAAAAATATAAGTGAAAAACTGATTGACAGGATCTACCTAAGTAATGTTGTCAACCTTGAATTAAGAAGGAACTCGACAACCTTGAGTAAAAGCTCTTTCAGATTGCCAGCCATCCCATCAGTAAATGAACCAGGTAATTCAAGGGACCACTTTGATATGTAACGGCCACAGAAACTACATCTTGCAATCAATCTTCCCTCTAACTTTTTTCCTCTGTGTGTGGCACTGTAAGGTCTCTGTGTGCTGCAGAAAAGGCTATGTGCACCAGTAACGCAGCCTTAGCGCTGCTGGTGCCCCGTGTGACAATGTTTGTTGGCGCCCTGAATGGCAACCCTGCCAGTGATTCCCTCACAATTACTCCTTAACAGTGTCCCTCTAGGTCTTCATTACCACTCTCTCTGAGATGTATTTAATTTGATTTATAGCGCCTCTCATACCAGTGTAGGGTGTACTTTACATTGCACACATATTGAACAGAGACAATGAATCATAGGTCTCCAAATCAGTGTATAATAAATGTTACATATGACTGAAGACTGCCAGGTATAGGAGTAACATGTCATTCATACTCATAGGCAGCATAGTTTAAGAGTGCTTTGTCTGGAGAAGCACAAGCCCAGAATTTAAAATGTAACATCATGGTTAGGATTTCTCTTTAATAAGAATTGCTTTATACCCAAATTAACCCTATTTCCAACATTAGGATAATGAATGGCTGGGGAAAAAAATCATAGCGCTATAATCTATACCTTGCAGTGTGCATGAAGTTCTTTGATGACAGTTAATAGTTTACTGTTCTATATAAGGATTTTAATGTATAAACTGCAAGTAACAAAATTACCTCTCTGACAAAAGTAGTAACCCGCTAACCAATTTTCATTCTATGCACTTTGTGATCTGCATGGTACACATTCTATGCAGCAGGCATATTACCCTTTGCGCCACCTTCAAACTTCCACTAGAGAAAATTCAGATCCCTCTAATACAACAAGTAACATTACATCTACAACAAGCCAGGACGTTTGACTTTGTCAATGGTTCTTATTTGCATATGATAAATAAGCACCAACTACACCTTCGTTGTAGATAACATTGCAAATGCTTCAGTTCTGACATCGTGACACTGAAAAAACAATAATGAGTCTACTTTTTACGAGCGGTGCCCCCAGCCACGATACATTCACGGTTTAGAAGTCAGGAGGCAGCAAGGGCGGCGAAGTAAAGTGACGCGGTGTGGAGGGCGGTGCCCACAATTCATGGTGAAAGGAGCAGCTTGGTGGTGTAATCCTCAGTAAGACCAGTGTTGCGGTGTGAGATGCGGCAGTGCCTTCTGTAGTGCTTTAAGGACACGGAGCCAGCGATGGAGTGAGTTGCTTTTCCCTTCTCTGTGTCAACTGGTACAGAAGCGGTACCCCAAGGTCGGTGAAGTCTTTGCAGTCCCTGAGACTTCAGAACAGAAGGCAAGCTCTACTTCAAGCCCTTGGAGATACTGAGCACAAGTAAAGAAAGTTCTGTCCAGTCCTTTCACTGCCCAAGGCAGAGGCAGCAACTGCAGGCCAACCCAACAAAGCAACACCACACACTGCAAAGAGGCAGTACTCCTCATGGCAGCTCTTCCAGCTCTTCTTCCTGGCAGGCTCCTTGATTCCAGTGAGTTCTAAAGTCTGGGCCCCAGTATTTGTACTCAAAATTCCTTTGCTCTCTCAGGCAGAGAGTATCTGGGCCTAGTCCAAACCAGTTTGGTCCTCTCTGGCCCAGCTTCCCATCAGGAGGCGTAGACAGCATTGTCTAAAGCAGACCAGGCCCACTGAGGTGCAAGGGAATCTCTTCCCACTACTTTAAAAGCAGCCCAGGTCTATTCAGCCCAGCCCAAACTCATCCAGGAAAGGCAGGACACCCCTTGACTCCCCATTAGCTGTCTGAAGAGAATGCACATCCCCAGCCCCTGTCACTCCAAAGCCAGACAGTCAATCCACTACCCCAGCAGAGGCACATATGATGGCTAAGCAAGAAATACTTACTTTCTAAAAGTGGTAGTTTCAAACACAGAACATAAAAATCTTTACTAAAAGATGTGTTTTTACACTCTGAGTCCAGGCATACTAAACTCCATTTCCCTATCTTTTCTTAATGGCAAGTTATGCTTATAGGATGTTATAAGTAAAACTCCCATTCTTTCCTATGGGACAGATAGCCTTGCAGCGGGGAAAAACGAAATACACTGTAATCCACCACCAGGACATGTCACACACACCAGTACATGTCCTACCTTTAACATACACAGCACCCTGCTCACAGGGGTACCTTGGGCCTACCTTAGGGGTGACATACATGTATGAAAAGGGAAGATTAGGGCCTGGCAAGTTGGTGCACTTGCGATGTCAACATATCAGTTAAAAACAGCGTGCAGACAACTGAGTGGCAGGTCTGAGACCCCCTTTCAGGGCTGCTTCGGTGGGTGGCACAATCAGTGCTGCAGGCCCACTAGCAGCATTTGATTTACAGGCCTTGGTACTCTTAGTGCACTTTACTACGGACATACTAGTGAACACAATATGCCAATCATGGAAACACCAATATATAACACATTTTACAACAGGAGCAATTGCACTTTAACACTGAACAGAAGGGAGAAAGTGCCCAGAGACATAAAACCAGCAAAAACAGAGTCAAAACCGGGAGGTCAGAAAGCAAAAACCCTGGGGAAACACGCCAAAAGATGCAAGGTCTAACACAGTGACTTTTTGGATCTCTAGCTACCACAGCATTCAACCACAGTACAATATAATTCTAATTAGATGTCTCTTTCAGAAATGAACAGCATAAAGCAATCACTGAACACTCGGACCTCAACCTGGTCTCTGTGCTGCGGATAACTACATTTTGGTAGGCCTTTAAAGTGTATGTTGTAGGTAAGGGCTTAGCAAAGGAAGCGAAGACATTGAAATTGCTGTGATAATGATTAACATGACTTAAAAATTATCATAGGTAGCTGGAAAAGATTAAACACAGGATCATAATTATGCCACACTTTACTGATTGAATGAACCATTAAGCAATTACATGGAGGTTGCAGAGCACGAAAGGAGATTCTTAGCAAGCAAGCTGAGGAATCGTGTATTAATAAATAATTGTGCATTATTAACAATCTGGATAATCTTAATCAGCACTCAAATTTACACATTTACACTGACCTGATGCTATTGCATTTGAAACGATTTGATATGACCTGTTAGAGTGTGGCATCCGGGCTAACTAGGCCTCAATTGATTTTCAATACTAGCTTGCATTTATTCACAATGGTTACTGTTGTTTCAGTAACTAGTTTGTTCTGACACCTCCGGATGACAATAGGCAGGGTTAGGGAGTATTCATTATTCACATAGTAGGTTAGTGCTTAGGTAGTCAGGCTGTACGATGTTTTTAAAGCCTGTATTCTGATTTGTTGAACGTGTATTGTCTTCCTCGCACCATGATTCAGCAGTTTTCATACTGTTCCATGAGGCGATTTCATACATAAATGCCCGATTTTGGGGGTGAGTCAGAAGTCTTTCCTATGCTACTAGTGATGCTGTCTGAGTTCTTACTGATTTTCCTGCATATTTGGAACTTGTTCTTTTATGTATTTTGCCTATTACTATGTATTGTTCTATTAAAGAGAGCCTTCACTGCAATGACGTTAGGCATATAAATGAGATTAGCTGCATTGGAACAGCATTCCCAATCCACACAATCAGTGGGAGTGTTTTTGTAGTGTAAGGTTTTAGGATACAGCACACTCCCAAAACTCAGGGCAATAGACTGGAGAAATGTAGAACACCCAGTTGAGTGCTGGCAAAGTGTGAAACTGCAGTGTGATGGATGAAAGGCCTAACACCTACACCTACACCTAAAAAATGGAAACAAGACTTAAGTTATTGAAGTGATTTGATGGTCCTCTTTAAGGACTGATCCACCCAGTGGCAAGATTGTGGGACTTCAAGGACTCACTGAGAACATAACCTTTTTTTTGTTTTTACAAATTTCTTTATTGGTCTTAGCACAAGTATAAAAAGAAACAAAAAACCATAATGGTGACAATTCCAAAGTGCCACTCACAAACGATATCACATCAAACAAAATTAAAAAATGTAAACGGGGGAGTCACAATAGCCTAAAGCAAACATAAGGAGATGATAGACTGAGCGCTGAACCTTTTCAGACACTCACTCCCAGTCACAGATCTGGGTTGAATCTATCATCGTTCTTTAGCTAACTTCGCCACCCCAGTTCCTACCACAAAACCAGTCCCAGGATGCTTGCTTCCGGTCCAGGGAAGACCCGGCTTGGCAGTTTGGGCTGGACTGTTCCCAGGAGGAACAGGGTCAAGACTGATTTGCACATGCCTGGGTCTGAACTGAGGTGGGAAAATGAGCTAAAGAACGATGATGAATTCAACCCAGATCTGTGACTGGGAGTGAGTGTCTGAAAATTTTCCATGCTCATTAGTCATTTCCTTGTGTTTGTCATAATAGCCTAGACATGTCACACCTCCAATCTCAGGTGTGGTAGCATGTCATAATGAAGAAGGCCCCTGTATTGACATGGGTGGCAGTATGGTGTATCGTGGCAATAGTCCCTGGGGGTACAACATGATTTGGAAGGACACCCAGGAACGTGTACGCGCCAGTACAGGATAATCCACACATGGAGATATAAGATCCTGCAGGCCAGTGCCAGTGGTCACTCCGAGCCAGGACAACAATTCTGGGGGTCCTGAGAACCACACCCACGGTTGTAAGGGGCAGTGTTGGTGTGGCTGTATTACCTATGCAGAGTCCTTATAGGGGCATGGTCCCGCTATCTCATGTGCTGGCATGGCTCATCGTATGAGTTGTAGGATGGGACAGAAGGACCTAGGGTAGTGGTCAGGGTTCAGGGTGGACGTGCGTACTTTTTTGCCTCTAAGTTTCTGATATAGGTATCCCAGCACCCATCTCTAGAATCCCCCCTCCATGTCTACGTGCCAATGTAAGGACATCCAGGTCAGCTTTTGCCCATTTGAGCAATGTGGAGAGCCAACAGGGTGTATCGGTGGCTGTATGAGCCTTCCAGGACATGATGATTTGCCGTTTGAAGAGTATTATGGCTAGGTCAAGGAATCAATGAAAGTACTTATCTCTCTTAGTCTTGGGTCTAAGATCTAGTAGGCATGATTCCAGGATCAGCAGGACCAAGTGCTCTAGCAAAGTGGAAGTAATTCTGTGACTTCTCTCCAAGGCCGCTCCATCACCCGGTGCTCCCAGACCATGTGGTCAAAAACCTTCCTCATCTGCTCTACATCTAGGGCATGCAGAGGATGCTGCAGGAAACAGGTGCTTGATGCGTTTCGGTGTGAGGTGTCCCTGATGCAAATAGTTAAATTGTGTGTAATAGAAGTGTGGATTACGTGAAACCCCCTTTACATGTTATAACACCTGGGTCCAGAGACTGTCTGTGAATTGCATCTCGAGGTCCGCCATTCATCGGTCTTTAGCCCTGTCATACGACTCACAATGGGACGAGTGCAATGCAACATTAAGGGCCATAATATTTTTCTTTGGGACAGGATTCGGTGCAGTGTTGGTGTAGTGTAGTGATCGCATGCTGTCTGCCATGATATATCAGGAAATGGCCTGCCACAATGCCATACGTGTCCATAATCTCCAAAAGGGGATTAGTGCAGTCACAATGAAAAAGTCACCCATTTGGTCAATCTCTGCCTCTCTCCAAGGCGACATGTTGTGGTGTTGTTGGGTCACCTCCCGGAGTGCCAACAACTGTCAAAGTGGGATCAGTGGGGAGTATGGAGGATGGGACCCGTTGCCTTGCTCGTATGCATGCCAGCACACATGGCCTATCTTTATTTGATACGTCTCATGTGGTGGGCGAGCCCTGGGGTCCAACAGCCACATATATATGTGTCCAACTAAGGAGCCTGTAAATAGTTTCTCTCTCTGGTCAAGGGGCTGTGCCCAGCCAGCACATCGGCCACTGCAGCTGAGCTGCTGCATAGTACAACTCATAATTTAAACCACCCTCATGAAGCAGGCACTAGAGTATGAAGAGCACCACCTGTCTCCTGCCTGAGCTCCATATCAGCTCCAGCAGGAGACCATGGAGGTCCTGAATGAAGCGCTTGGTGAGGGAAAGTGGTAACGCTGCAAAGAATACAGGAGTCATGATAAGATAAGCATTTTGACGATTACCCGCCAGCCCAGCGGGGACAGCTGCAAGGACAACCATAAGGGAGGGATTTACAGATGTAGTTTGGGACCCTACCCATGTTAACGTTGCCCTCCACAAGTCATTATCCAAATGGTAGATCTGTACACATAAGTACTTCAGCATGTCAAGGTGCTATTCCAGCCCAAACCGTAGCAGGGCCTTCCTGTTATACTCATGAACTGGAGAGAGGCGGAACAGGCAAGACTTAGACCAATGCAATCTTAAGCCTGATACTATTCCAAATTCCTCCAGGGTCTCCATGAGGGCTGTAAGTGTGACAGTGGCATCATACAGATAGATAGGGTCATCATGTGCTTATAAAGAGATGAGATGGTGCTTGTCATGTACTTGGAGACCCCAAAGCTGCACTTGCAAGCTCTAGCAGCAGGCCTGGGGCTCCATGGTCAGGATACAAATCAATCAACAGGGATAGGTGGCAACCCTCACTGGTGCAGCTATGTATGTCAAAGCTGTCAGATATCAACTGTACTATCGGGTTCTTATAGAGAGTGCATATCTAATTAAGGTACACCGACCTGAAGCCGATTTCCTCCAGAGTTGCCAGAAGGTAATCCCACCCCAGTATGTCATACTCCTTATCTAAGTCAAGCGACACCACCAACTATTCCCCCGTCTCACTTAAGGCAGATTTCATCAGATGAAGTGGTCATCGTATGTTGCGAAAAGAATTGCATTCTGGAATAAACCCACATTGATCTACTTACGCTAGGATGTTAGAAACAGCCAATTAGCAAGGCCCTTCCCTAATATCTTATAGTCTACATTTAATAGGGAGAACGGCCAATATCAGGGGACTTCGGGGGGGGGGATCCTGGACTGGTTTTGACACTTCTATCAGCACCTTACGGAGCGAGTCTGGGAGCTGACCCTTCTTTCTAGCTTATTCAAAAACTTCAAAGAGAATCTGGGAAAGGTGTGCACTGAAGGTGGCATAATATTCTAGCGTAACTCCATCCGTACATAGAGTTTTATTTCATGTAATTTGGGTTATAGCCACCCGTATCATATAAATCTGAAGGGGTTCATCCAGTTCAGCTCATTAGAGTGGAATCAATCAGGGTAACAGTAGCCCATGAAGAAACCCTTTCATTCGGTTAACGAGGGCTGTCTACAGCTGCATACAGGGAGTGATAGGACTTTGCAAAAGCGGCAATAATGGCCACTTGTGTATTAACCACCATGCCACCCCCCCCAACTTGATTGCTCCTACTGATGGGTATGCCTGGCGCTCTTAACAAGCCATGCCAATAGCCTGTCCGAACGCTCCCTTCCGCATGGAGAAGGGCAATAGTCATGTTTCCCCTACTGCGCATCTAGATCCCTGTGACTCTTTCTCAGCTGCTTGTGTCTTTCCGTTCTATCGGCCCACCATGACACCTTGGTCTCAAGTAGTGTCAACTCCCGCTCCATGTCCAGAAGCTTCGTGTGCAGGGCCTTACGTACCCCCTGACGTAGTGGCAATGCATTGCCTTCTGATGACCACCTTGTGGAAATCCCACTTCAGCACCCTGGAGGGGGTGGTGCCTGTGTTAAGTTCGAAATATTGTGTAATTAGTATTGAAAGGGCCTCCCTGAAGGGGGCTTCTGAAGTACCTTGGTCTGGAATACCCAGAGCTGTAATGTCATCAGCAGTGGGCAGTGATCTGAGAGGGTGCGCACCAAGGACTCCATCACAGTTATCTTCGTGCCCAATGGTTCGTTGCAGAGAAAAAGATCAAGTTTAGTTTGGAGGTCATGGACCAGGCAATAAAACAAGCCACTGGTGTCCACATGGTGCAAGCGCCACATATCGAACACGCTCTTGTTACCCATCGAGTCCTGAAAGTATTGTGGCACTCTGACACACATAGTGCCGCTCAGCGAAGGGGTGGAGCAGCCCTGGGCAACATCTGGAACACAATTAAAGTTGCTGCCTGATGTGTTTGGATTGTGTGGGTCCCGGAAAATAGCTGGGGTGAAGAGCCCTAAAAAAGTAGAGTGAATAGTGTTGGGGCATAAACAACCACCAGCATGAGGGGAGCACCATCCATTTGTCCTTCCACCACCTACTACCTATCCTCAGTGTCAACTCTGTGCATGTCTTTCACAATTGGTACCCCCGGGGCAATCTATCTCATGAACCCCTTTGCGTATGGGATGCCGTAGTGCTATACACCTGCCCCCTCCATTTTGCATGGACTTTTTATAAGTCTGCCTGTGTCGACTGCATCTCCGGCAAAAAGCTATATGTGTGCAACACCGCTTAAGATATGTATGCACCCAGTACATCTCTGTGGTAGTGGCCATGCCCTTCACATTCCAGTTTAGCAAGATATAGTGTGCGGTCATATGGCCTGTAGGTGTGCCCATCGGGTATGGTGGTAAGTAGTTCTGCATCGTATTGCATGATTCCCATTTCCCACAACTCCAGTGTGCGGGTCCCGACAAATGCCCCATCGACAATCAGGAGACCAGTACAGTACAGGGCCATACCACTGAATTATATATAGGAAACTTCATCTCTGTGTCAAAAGAAAACACAAGATTTGTAACCCCACCTCCCTGACCAGGACTCCTCTGAGTGACCAGCCATAAACATTGAACGAATTAACAACAACCACAGAGAAATGTGTAATAAAATACATGTCCTCTTTGGAGAGTTCAGGGCTCCTGGACACATGGGCCGTCTCCAATGAGCTGGCTGCCCAACCCTCTCTCATGAGGCCCCAAGGTGTTTCCAATAGTCACCAGTAAGCAGTGAGGTCTCTGATGCACACAGTCTGATGGTTTCAATATCTAAGACCAGATTCACAAAAGTTGCATCAAAAGGGAACTCAAAACAGCCACCACCCCATGCTGTTAATTCACAATTGCAGGCAATTGCTAAAGAAAGACAAAGATTGGTTCCCTGAGCGGTAACACAATATATATATCTCTGTATTATACAGTCAAATTCCTGATCGTAAGTCCATGAGAAATTGAAATATTGAAAAATTGATGATATCAAGTGTTATTCTGCAGTCATTATTCTTGTATACTGTTGTTCTCAAGAAGACTTGTTAACACACAAATTGTCAGAGAACGGAATTTGTGTGTAAACAAGTCTTCTTGAGCATAACAGAATACGAGAATAAAGACTGCAACACTTGATGTCATCAATTTTTACATTTCTCATTGACTTACGATCAGGAATTTGCTTGTATAAAACAGAGATATATATATTGTGTTACTGCTCTGGGGACCAATCTTAGTCACCAGTGAGCAGTCCACACCACTTATCACACTGCAAAGAACAAACCTCCACCCCACAGCGAAGAACAAGACCCTACCCCTCATGGCAGATCATCCACCAGCCATGGCGTCAACTCAGGCTCCTGGGAGCCCGCCCCAGCAGAGGCCATGGAGCCACTAGTATCCGACTGTCAGAGACACGGTTTGACTGCAACCCCTCAAAAGAGTTCTGCGACCCTTGATCCTCTGGTAGGTAGCTCCCCTCCCTCTGCAGCTCCGCCGTTGTCTCCTGTGACCTCTGCTCTTGCCTGCGCTTCTCCGCCGGATTGCCTAATTGCCTGCCTGCCTACTCGTGACCAGACCCTCTTCTCTTCTATATCCCTGACTGCTGTGTGACTGCCTGACCGCCTGCGGCCTTTTCCACTGCCGTTCTGCCAGCTCCGCTTCCCCGGTGCTCCACCTCTCCTTTCCCCGCTGTCCCCCTCCCTACCCGGCCTCCAGGCTTCCCGACGCTGCTCCCCTGCGGCCCCGCCCCCCTACTCCTCATTCGTGTCCCTTTCCTCCTCCCCTGCCTCCCAGCTGAGCCTCCCTCCCCACCGCGCCATATATGGCGGCCGCGCGCAGCGGGCGCGCCGCTGACGTGCCGAAAGCGCGCCTAAGGCAAGCCTGTCTGTGCCGTCCGCGCCTGGACCGCGCCCAGCGCCACGACCCCTGGATCACCCTCCAGCTGCCACATGGCCCCTTCACCTGTCAGAACTGCAGCTTCTCCTGCATCGTAGACGGCGAGACGACCGCCACAACGGAACCCAACCAGCTCCGCTGTATCCTGCTTAAAACCCGCTCCACTCGCAAACACGCCGTCGAGCTCTAGGACCTGCTCGACTCCACATCACCTGACATCGCCTTCCTGACCGAGACCTGGATGAACGAAGCCTCCGCCCCAGACATCGCAGTGGCCATCCCCGATGGATACAAGATCACCCGCAAAGACTGTACCAACGGAGTTGGCGGAGGAATCGCCATCCTCCACAAGAATGCCATCAGGGTCTCCACCAACACCGCCGACACCCTCAACGCCGCCGAACACATGCACTTCCAGATCCACAGGGACCCCAAGACCACCCTGAGAGGCACCCTCATCTATAGACCACCAGGACCCCGCCCCTAATTCTGCAACTCCATCGGTGACTTCATCAGCACGCACGCCCTGACCTCCACCGATTACATCCTTCTCGGCGACCTGAACTACCACCTGGAAAACAACAGCAACAGGAACTCCTCCACCCTGATTGACAACCTCACCACCCTCGGACTGACACAGATCGTCACGACACCTACCCACACCGCCGGCCACACGCTCGATGCTATCTTCTCCTCCAGTCCCCACATTGTCTTCAGCCACGCCTCCGAACTCACCTGGACCAACCACCGCTGCGTCCACTTCACCTTCCAGAAACCCGTCGCACATCACCGCACCCTACAGATCGGTGGGCACCGCTGGGGCAAAATCACCAAGGAACTACTGCAAACACAGCTCGCACTCAACCCCCGACCAACCCCACCGACCTCGAGGAGGGAGCCCGCACCCTCAGACTCTGGATGGAAGACTGCGCCAACACCTTAGCCCCTACAAGACAACACGCCCACAGAGATAACAGACAGAGAGCCAGCTGGTTCACCCCGGAGCTCCTAGACTCCAAACGCACCTGTCGGAGACTGGAAAAAACCTGGCAAAACGAGAAAACTCCTGACAACCACGCAGTTCTCAAAACCGCCATCCGCAACCACCACCATCTCATCAGGACCACCAAGAAGGCCGCCTTCATGAACCGCCTCGACAACAACGCACACAACAGCAAGGAGCTCTTCAACATCGTGAAGGACCTCTCCAACCCCAGCTCCTGCACCAACGACATCCCCCCGTCACAAGCCCTGTGCGACGCCCTCGCTGCCTTCTTCCACCGCAAGATTACCGACATTCACGACAGCTTCAACCCTCAGACGAACCCCGCCAACCCCACCACGGCCCCATCGATACCCACCGACCACGACCGCCTCACCGCTTGGACCAGCGTCACTACTGAGGACACGATCAAAACAATGAGTACCATCCACTCAGGCGCCCCGACCAACCCTCTTCCCCACCACATCATCAACAAGGCCGACAGCTCCATCGCATCCCACTTGTGCAACATCATCAACCTCTCATTCAAGACCGTGACCTTCCCTGAGAGCTGGAAACACGCCGAGATTAACTCCCTACTGAAGAAACCAAGGCGGACCCGAGCGACCTAAAGAACTTCCGGCCCATCTTCCTGCGAAGGTCATTGAAAAGATCGCCAACACCCAGCTCACCCGATACCTAGAAGACAACAACATCCTCGACCCCTCCCAGTCAGGCTTCCGCAAACACCGCAGCACCGAGACCGCCCTCATCGCCGCCACAGACGACATTAGACTCCTACTTGACAAAGATGAGACAGCAGCCCTCATCCTCCTGGACCTCTCCGCCGCCTTCAACACCGTCTGCCATCACACACTACACACATGCCTCTACGACGCAGGGACCCGCGACAAGGCCCTGGACTGTATCACCTCCTTCCTCTCCGACTGAACCCAAAGAGTCTGCCTCCCTCCGTTCCAATCCAAAGTCACCAGGACGATCTGCGGTGTCCCACAAGGATCATCCCTCAGCCCGACGCTCTTCAACATCTACATGGCTCCACTTGCACGCATCGCCAGACTCCATGACCTCAACATCATCTACTACGCCGACGACACCCAGCTGATCCTCTCCCTCACCAATGACCCCCTCACTGCCAAAGCCAACCTCCACCACGGTATGAAGGCAGTCGCCGACTGGATGGAAGAAAGCCAGCTCAAACTCAACACGGACAAGACAAAGATCCACATCCTAGGACCCAACCCCTCAGCCTGGGACAACTCCTGGTGGCCCACTTCCCTGGGCACCGCCCCTACACCAACCAACCACGCACGCAACCTGGGAGTCATCCTCGACTCGAAGCTCACCATGACGAACCAGATAAACGCAGTCTCCTCAACCTGCTTCCACACCCTCCGCATGCTCCGCAAGATCTACAGATGGATCCCCACCGACACATAAAAAACCATCACCCACGCCCTCATCAGCAGCAGGCTCGACTACGGCAACGCCCTCTACGCCGGAGCCCCATCTAAACTCCTCAGCAGACTCCAAAGAATCCAGAATGCCTTTGCACGCCTGATCCTCGACGTCCCCCGCCGAGGCCACATCACCCCCTACCTGAGAAACCTGCACTGGCTCCCCATCGACAGAAGAATCACCTTCAAGCTCCTGACCCACGCACACAAGGCACTTCACAACACAGGCCCAGTATACCTCAACAACCGACTGTCATTCTACGCACCAACCAGGACACTCCGTTCCGCCGATCTCTCTCTAGCCACCGTCCCCCACATCCACAGAACCACCTCCGGAGGCAGGTCCTTCTCCTACCGTGCCGCCAAGACATGGAATTCCCTCGGTCTCCTCCTACGGCAGACAGAAGATCCTCAGACCTTCAGAAGACTACTCAAGTCCTGGCTCTTCGACAACTAGCTGCAGCCCCCCCCAGCGCCTTGAGACCCTCGCGGGTATGTAGCGCGCTTTATAAATTGCCCGATTGATTGATTGATTGATTGATTGGCCATATTGCAGCACCACTTCCCCTGCCTGTGCTCTCTCCCTGGCTGCCTATGCCATGAAGGGGCAGCTCTGGGTTCCCCGCTCCTCCTATGCATCAGCTGCAATGTCAGCTATTTACCAGAGTTACGGTCATCGGTTGTAGGTTTCACAATTCCCTTAGCATGCAACCAGGTATATGCATATCCAGGAGTCAAGAAAGAATGGGCTCACTCATCATCAATCACCTTAAGTTTATCAGGATAAAGAAGAGCATACTTCAGGCCTAGCTCCCAGAAGTGTTGCATGACCATCATATGTGAGTTGCAAAGATGCTGCAACTCCACAGTAAAATCTGGGTAAGCAGTGATGAGGCTGCCCTTAAAGTGTCATTTACCTTTCATCCAAAACATAGGCAGCATCAAGTCTCTGTCCCTCTACTTAAGTAGTTTCGCAATTACAAGACTTGGCTGGGTCCCTGGTGGCGGCGACCTCCCAGGTTGACAATGTGCTTTCTACACAGACAAGAACGTGGGTATATTGCCTGTCAGCACTTTGGTCATCCACCACTTTTCAAGGATGAGTTCCATACTCAGGCTCTCCAAGCACTCCAGAAATCCCAAGAAGTGGACATTAGTATGCCTCGAGCAGCCCTCTGTATCCTCCGATGTAGAAAGGCCACCTCAGCCCTCATGTCCTTTAGTTGGGTTTGCATCATGTTTAATGTTGACATATCCACATAGTCCACCAGTTTCCTGTGATCCATACAGAGCAGGTTCACATCCAAGGAGACTGCATCGACCTTGGTTTTCAGAGCAGCTTATGTGTCCAGAATTGCGTGCAATATCTATTCAAATTGGACAGAGTGACTGTGGAGAGTGGCTCAGAGTGCCACCTCCATCATCAGGGGGCGGTGGAAAGGTCCGCTGCATCCTCAATGCCTGGGCTGGGGATATTAGCAGTTTTGGGCTTCACAATCATGGTAGCATTGGTATCAACCCCAAGTGAAAGCTAGACAGTGCACCGTCACCCCAGACTCTCTACAAGGTTCGGGCTGCTGGTGTGTGCAGTGCAGTGCTGGAGTTGCATGTGGTGTCGCCGGGCCCCCTCAAAGGAAATGAATGTGAAAGCTTGTGTAATGTTATCAATATTTTATTTAATTCTATAAACTGCTGTAGGAAAGTAGGATCTGCTTTCATGGTCACTCCCCTTTTTGCTGGTGTTCAACTGTTTCCTGACTAGTCTGACTGTGATCCAGGTAATCAGGACCCCAATCACTGTGCTATCTCCCCAAAATGGTTATGGTAAGTACCTCAGTACATCCCTATTTGGCTATTGGGCCACCCTTGTAAGTTCCTAGTATATGGTACTAAGGTGTCTTGGGCATGGGTACCCCAAAGGTCCCCTATGGGCTGCAGCATCTATTATGCCACCCAGAGGGGACCCTCCAAACCACCACTACAGGCCGGCCATTGCAGCCTGTGTGAGCTGATGCATGCACCACTCACGAGAGATGTAAGTTTCGTTATATCTCTAGCTCATTGCACTTGAGACCCATAAGTCACCCCTCTAGCAGGCATTTCAGTCCTGAGGGCAGGGTGCTTGGTTCTAAGTGTGAGGGTGCCCCGCATGAGCAGGACACCCCGGCGCCATATGGAGTCCATTCTCCCAGGTTGTAATTGCATATAACATATAGAGGGGCATTGCGTCATTGCGCAATGACCATCTCTAAATTGGCTGGAACGAACCTGCCATGTTTGGTATCAAACAGGTTGGAATCATAGCCCAACACGGTAGTGTTGGAGGTCTGATTACATCCACAGTAGGGCCCCTCCGGAAGGCCCTCTATTCTCCCAGGACTGATCTAACAGAGCCCGACAGCAACCTAGGGCTGCTGCCGACCACAGACATGATTCTGCCCTCCTGCTGAGGGGACACGGGAAGGTAGGACAATAGGTTTCCTGTTGCAGGGAGGTGTGACCACCTCCCAGACAGGACTTTGTGTATTGGGCCGGGGCGGAAGCTCTTGCCAGCGTCACATAGTCTGCTAAAAGGCAACATTTGGGGCCCTCCTTGCATACTCCAGTTCAAACAAGATCAAGCAACAGTTGGCTACTCGCTCTGGCGCAAAACTGGACAAAGGACATGGGAGTATCCTCCCCACTGCCTGACCCCTTCTTGGGGAGGGACTCTGAAATCATCCTAACCCTCACCTTAGGGTACTTAAGGGCTTACCTTTGTGAGGGCACCTAGATTCGTTGTGGGATTCGATTCAGATTCAAATCCACTTCTTCTTTGACCGTCTGGACATCTTGGCCGAGTCGTGCTGACTGTTCCGAACTGATCGCATTGTCCTTCTGCTTCCGGACAAAGATTGCAACGGAGAAGACTCTGTCAACTTCTGGCCTCATCATCCTACTTAATCGCTACAACATCAGTGTCCGTGCTCCATACAGGTACTGTCCTGGGCCTGTGGACATCTAAAGAGATCCAAAGGAATTTCCCAGGCACTGCATCAAGAACGTGGGCTCCCATGGACTCCAAGAGGCTCTACAACACAGGCGGTGATTCTGCATTCCCTCGAGGCCTGAGCTGTACGATCCGTCGAGTTGACACCAGTATCCTTCGTAGAACTTCCCGGAACCAAACCCCTGTGCACAGTGTTTCTACATCGCTTCAATCACCGGGTACCCTAACTGACTTGTGCCAAACAGAGTCGTACACATTGAGAGGTCCTGTTGACGATCTGTCCCCGCTATAAGTGGCCCATGCTGACGCAGTTGGTTGGACGCTGTGGCTCAGTCAGAGCTATCGCTTCAGTGTACACAAGCTTGAAGCCTCTTCATTCACCTTTTGCTTTCTTGAACTCGAGTGGCCTTCTTCCGTGCCTTTTGGATGTCCCGGTGTGGCCTAGACTCTGTCTCCTATGCTTTCAGGTACTCTTCGTTTCGAACTAACTTCTGAGTTCCAACAGACTCTTTCGTCCTTTTGTGGTAAGACTGCAACCGCGACGTACGCTGATCAGTATAAAGTGTATGGTCAAGTATTCCTTCTTACCTGACCGTTGGGGGGGTTCCTCAACTCTCACCTGGGGTGGTTCCTTGGGTCCCTGACTCTTCTACGTCTCTTGGGTCCAGTCTCACCTTAGGTCGTGGTTCACTTCCCATTAATTTGATATATGGTCTGTCACCCTTCTGGGGTCCACTGTGTGTTGGTGCTAACTGCTATTCTATGTCCAAAGTATTGTGTGCATTAAATTCTTTGGGTGGGAGATAGTGTAACCTGTTAGTGAGTGATTTAATAAATATCTATTTTTATAAGTACACAGTATGGTTCTTTTTCATTTAGCCTATACTAAACTATTAGATACTGGTGAGCCAAGCTGTGTTGCACTCCTCCTAGATTAAGCCTGAAGGCTGCTCTCCACAGCTACCACTTAGAGAGCTTTATATGGTTATCTAAACCCCTAAAATCAACATAAGGGTCGCCCAGCTTAGTGCAGGGTGCTACACGTACATTAGTGAGCACCATGTATTGACCCGGCTTCTCACAACTTTAGTTATTCAATGGCTAAAGAGTAATGGGATACAATATATGATTGCCCATGCAAAAGCTGCAATATTTGGAATCCCCATACTAACAGATGTTACAAAATTCAAGAAAAGGTGCTAGTTGGCAGAAAAATCCTGTACTCAACAGGCCAACATAAAACCATGCCCAATTGAATCCTTGTAATTTATAACCCTAAAAACCTAGGGTTAACAAATATTATAGTCCGTATGGGCCATTATATCTAGTATCCCCAAAGGAACCGGATGTGAAAGTTTGTGGAATGAAATTAAAAATGTGAAAAGAGATTTCAATCTGTATCACCCAAAAGGCAACTCCAGTTGGTCAATGGCTAAAAGGTAAGCCTTGAATATTAGGGGATACAAGATATTACAGCAATGTATGAGCTTTAATATGTTGTATCCCCATAGCAACAGGTAGTTAGAAAACTCAAGGAAGGGTGCCAGTTGGCTTGAAAAATCTCAGTTATTCAATAGATAAAGGGTAACCCATAAAAAGTAGGGCATACAAATATTACAGCCTTGCATAAGCCATGATATTCAGTATCCTCATAGTAAGAGATGTTGGAAAACTCAAAGAAAGATGTCAGTTAGCAGAAAAATACTGTGCTCACACGGCCAATATAAGACCATGTCAAAATGAATCTTGATATGTTCTAACCAGAGAAACATAGGGAATACCAAGTACTATAGTCTGTATAGGCCATCTTATTTGGTATCCGTAAAGGAAACACATTTGAAAGATTGTGAAATGAAATCCAATGAAAAAATTAAAAAAATAAATCATGATTGCAAAAAGTGACTGCAATCTGGTATCAAATAAAAGGCAACTCCAGTTGGTCAATGGCTAAAAGGTAACCCTTGATAAGTAGGGGATACAAGATAATACAGCAACGCATATGCCGTAATCTGTGTATCCCAGAAGTAAAAGGTGTTGGAAAACTCAAGGAAGGGTGCCAGTTGGAAGAACAATACTGTGCTCACACATCCAACATCAGATTATGTCAAATTGAATCCTGGTAATTTCTAACTCCAGAAACACAGGGAATACAAAATATTATAGGTGGTAGAGGACATTATATTTGGTACCTCCCAAGGCTACCGGATGTAAAATCTTGTGCAATGATTTAAAATGTGAAAACATACTGTAGTCTGCTATCAAATAAAAGGCACCTTCAACGGGTCCGTGGCTATAGGCTAACCCATGAAACATAGGGGATGAAAGATATTACAGCAGTGCATGAACCATAATATTTGGTACCCCAATAATAAACTATGTTGGAAAGCAATAAGAAGGGTGATAGTTGGCAGAAAAATACTGTACTCACCAAGCCAAAATAAAACCCATGCCCAATTGAATCCTGGTAAGTTATAACCCTAGAAACCTAGGGGATACCAAATATTATAGGCCATATAGGCTATTACATTTGGTATCCCCTAAGAGTACAAGATGCAAAATCTTGTGGAATGATCTACAAAATGTGAAAAGATAGTGTAGTCTGCAATCAAACAAAAGGCATTTCAACTGGTCAATGGGTAGAGGGTAAAGGGTAACAAATGAAACATAGGGGATACGATATATTACAGCAATGCAAGAGCCATAATATTTGGTAAATGATGTTGGAAAGCAAAAGAAAGGGTTCTATTTTGTATAGAAATACTGTGGTACCGCATCTAACATAAGGCAAAGTCAAAATGAATCTTTGTAACTTCTAAGCCGAGAAACATTGGGGATACCAATTATTATAGGCCGTATAGGGTATTATAGTTGGTATCCCCTAAAGATACGGATGCAAAACCTTATGGAATGATGTACCAAATGTGAAAAGATACTGTAGTCTGCTATCAAAGAAAAGGCAATTTCAACTATTCAATGGCTCATGGGCAACCCATGAAATATAGGGGATGCGAGATATTACGGCAGTAAATGATGTTGGAAACCAAAAAGAAGGGTGCCATTTGGTATAGAAATACTGTGCTCTGACATCCAACATAAGGCGATGAGAAATTGAATCATGGTAACTTCTAACCCGAGAAACGCCTGGAATACCAAGTATTATTGGCTGTATAGGCTATTATAAGTGGTATCACCTCAAGGTACCGTAGGCAAAATCTTGTGGAATGATGTACATATTGGGAAAAGATACTGTAGTCTGCTATCAAACTAAAGGCAATTTCAGTTAGTCAATAACTAAAGGGTAACCCATGAAACATAGGGGATACAAGATATTACAGCAATGCGTGAGCTATAATATTTTGTATCCCATGGGAAACGATGTTGGAAAGCAAAATTAAGGGTGCTATTTGGTATACAAATACTGTGCTCCTCCATCCAACATAATGCGATGTCAAATTGAATCCTGGTTACTTCTAACCCAAGAAACGCTGGGGATACCAAATATTATAGGCCATAATAGCTATTATAATTGGTATCCCCTAAGGGTACCAGAGGCAAAATCTTGAAGAATGATGTACAAAATGTGAAAAGATACTATAGTCCGCTATCAAATAAAAGGCAAAGTCAATTGGTCAATTGCTAAAGGGTAACCTATGAAACATAGGGGATACAAGATATTACGGCAATGCGTGAGACATAATATTTGGTATCCCCTTAGTAAATGATGTTGGAAATCAAAAGGAAGAGTGCTATTTGGTATATAAATACTGTGCTCCTGCATCCAACATAAGGGGAAGTAAAATTGAATCCTGGTAACTTCTAACCTGGTAAACACTGGGGATACCAACTATTATAGGCCATACAAACTATTATAGTTAGTATCCCCTAAGGGTACAGATGCAAAATCTTGTGGAATTATGTACAAAATGTGAAAAGATACTGTAGTCTGCTATCAAACAAAAGGCAAATTCAACTAGTCAATGGCTAAAGGGTAACCCATGAAATATAGGGGATACGAGATATTACAGCAATGCGTGAGCCGTAATATTTGGTATCCCCTAGTAAATGATCTTGGAAAGCAAAAGGAAGGGTGCCGTTTGGTATACAAATACCTTGCTCTCGCATCCAACATAAGGTGAAGTAAAAGTGAATCCTGGTAACTTCTAACCTGGGAAACACTGGGGATACCAACTATTATAGGCCATACAAACTATTATAGTTAGTATCCCTTAAGGGTACAGATGCAAAACCTTGTGGAATTATGTACAAAATGTGAAAAGATACTGTAGTCTGCTATCAAACTAAAGGCAATTTCAGTTAGTCAATAACTAAAGGGTAACCCATGAAACATAGGGGATACAAGATATTCCAGCAATGCGTGAGCCATAATATTTTGTATCCCCATGGGAAACGATGTTGGAAAGCAAAATTAAGGGTGCTATTTGGTATACAAATACTGTGCTCCTCCATCCAACATAATGCGATGTCAAATTGAATCCTGGTAACTTCTAACCCAAGAAACGCTTGGGATACCAAATATTATAGAGCGTAATTGCTATTATAATTGGTATCCCCTAAGACTACCGGAGGCAAAATTTTGAAGAATGATGTACAAAATATGAAAAGATACTATAGCCTGCTATCAAATAAAAGGCAAAGTCAATAGGTCAATTGCTAAAGGGTAACCTATGAAACATAGGGGATACAAGACATTAAGGCAATCCGTGAGACATAATATTTGGTATCCCCTTAGTAAATGATGTTAGAAATCAAAAGGAAGGGTGCTATTTGGTATAGAAATACTGAGCTCCTTCATCCAACATAAGGCGAAGTAAAATTGAATCCTGGTAACTTCTAACCTGGGAAACACTGTGGATACCAACTATTATAGGCCATAGAAACTATTATAGTTGGTATCCCCTAAGGGTACAGATGCAAAATCTTGTGGAATCATGTACAAAATGTGAAAAGATACTGTAGTCTGCTATCAAACAAAAGGCAAATACAACTAGTCACTGACTAAAGGGTAACCCATGAAATATAGGGGATACGAGATATTACAGCAATGCAGGAGCCATAATATTTGGGATCCTCATAGTAAATGATGTTGGAAAGCAAAAGGGAGGGTGCCATTTGGTATAGAAATACTGTGCTCCTCCATCCAACATAAGGCAATGTCAAATTGAATCCTGGTAACTTCTAACCCGGGAAACGCTGGGGATACCAAGTATTATAGGCTGTATAGGCTATTATAAGAGGTATCTCCTAAGGGTACCGGAGGCAAAATCTTGTGGAATGATGTACATAATGTGAAAATATACTGTAGTCTGCTATCAAACTAAAGGCAATTTCAGTTAGTCAATAACTAAGGGGTAACCCATGAAACTTAGAGGATACAAGATATTACGGCAATGTGTGAGCCATAATATTTGGTATCCCCATAGTAAATGATGTTGGAAAGCAATAGGAAGGATGCCGTTTGGTATAGAAAGACCTTGCTCCCGCATCCAACATAAGGCGAAGTCAAATTGAATCCTGGTAACTTCTTTTTTTTTTTCTTTTACTTCTTCATTTATCTAATTTTTATTCAAAGCAAAACTTTATCATATCTGACATTTATGCATTAGTAAATCTTTATTCAGTAAAATCTTTTTTTTAAATTTCTTTTTGTTAAAACAAGGCATCACTAAATACATCGGTGCAGAGTACAGAAGGGGGCCAATCACCGTCAACATTAAATACAAAAATTCTTGGTCGGGGGGGAGGGGAGCCATACATCAATATCATAAACGCACATTCAATCGTGTTATGGGGAAGTTGGAACATCCAGGACTACATTTGCAGGTGGTACACAAATATTTCCCCTGTATTCGTTCCAGGGGCCCCAAATATCATTACACTTCCGAGGACGACCCCGTGCCAGGTAAACAGTTTTTTCACGGAACATACACCAATCCATACTTTCATTCCATCTCTCTATCGTTGGCGGCCTATCAGAAACCCACAGTTGTGCTACATTTCGTTTAGCGATCATGGACCCCAACATGACCCATTGGGTCTGTGCAGTATTCAGATCCGTGGGCTCCCAGATATTTAGCAGGCATCTCCTAGCCTCTGGCAAGATAGCCATCCCTGTAACTTCATGCATAACATTATAAACAGAGCCCCAATAATTCACCATATGTCGACATTCCCAGATAATATGAAGGAACGTCGCCAATATGCCACATCCCCGCTTACACAAACCCTCCTCTGATAGACCCATCTTAATCAAACGTGGACCCGTAATATAGATTCTATGGAGTATCTTAAGCTAGACAAGTCGCAATCTTGCTGTGATCGCGACCTTCTTTGGAGAGTGGATCGCCGATTGCCAGTCCTCGTCATCAATTTCAAGGCCATCACGGGTCCACCTCTCCCTCAAATCTACCAAAAGATCAACTCTATGATTAATCAGTTTTTTATATACCAGGGAAATGGTGCTATCGGGCATATGTCCATCTAGTATACGGTCCTCCAAGGGGGATGCCTCCGGTATCTTCTCCCCCTCGGGGAAGACCGATCGCAGTGCATGTCTGAGCTGCGCATAACAAAAATACTCCGTACCACCCATCTCATATTCCTTTTGTAGGTCAGCAAATGATTTAATCTTCCCCTTCACCCAGAGATCACCTACAGTGGTTATTCCAATCAATTCCCATTTATCGAAACCCTTTGTGTTCCATAGTTTGCCAAATCTATCCGAACTAAAGAGTGGGACAGCCAGAGTCAAGCGGTCTTTCCAACCAAGCGAAGTAGTAACACCCGGAAGCAGCCACCTATCCATGGCATAGCCGGGATCAGTCGCAGATCCATACATACCATGATTTATAGCCCCCAGTTGTGACGCCCAATAATATCTCCTGATGTCGGGGAGGACAATCCCTCCGTCATACAACGGAAGCAATAGTTTGGCCAACGCAATACGTGGCCTGCCGTCCCAGAGTAATTTACGCTGCAAAGCTTCCACTTCACGGAAATAGCCTGCAGGTACTACGTCTAAGGTGTTTTGGAGGGCATAGAGGAAACGTGGCAGAGACATCATTTTAAAAAGGGCCGCTCGTCCCGACATCGAAAGTGGAAGTCTCTGCCACCCAATCACGTCATTTTTAGCCGAGCTAATGGAGGAAGAAGGTTTCGCTCAAACTGGATCGTAGGATCCATGGGAATATAAACACCAAGATATTTGAAACCTTCCCGTACAACTTGAATGGGGCAGTTCCAAGGCAAAACTGGGGCGTCGCCATGTAAAACATACAAATACGACTTCGTCCAATTTATAACCAATCCCGAATTTCTGCCATATGACGCCAAAACATCACAGAGGACAATTAGAGATTTCCTCGGAGAGGAAAGGTAAAGCAAGATATCCGATCCTCAAACTGTGGAGACCAACGAATACCCTTGATCGAGGGCTCCCAGCGGAGCCAAGCCGCCAACGGCTCGAGAGCCAGTGAAAACAGAAGTGGGGAGAGTGGGCACCCCTGCCTAATCCCCCGCCCAAGACAAAATGGCACAGAGACACGACCATTAACGACTACCTGCGTGAGTGGCTCAGTATACAATAGACGCACCCAGCTAATGAACTCCGAACCAAAACCGAACTTAGCCAAGACAGCCCATAAATACGACCACTCTACCGTATCAAAAGCCATTGTCGCATCGAGTGACGCCAGGATAGCAGGCTCCTGCAGGGTATGCTCTCGCAAGAACCCCATGCAATCGCCTCAGATTCAAGGCTGTATTTCGATATGGAATAAATCCCGATTGATCGGGATGGACGAGTTCACCGATAATTTTTACCAGTCTATTGGACAGTATCTTAGCCAATATCTTAGGCTCTGCATTCAACAATGAGATCGGTCTGTACGAAGCGCAGCTAGTTTTCGGCTTCCCTTCCTTATGGATCACCACAATCGATGCCAGTCTCTGATCTCGGGGGAGAACACCACACTCTCTAGACTCCAAAAACATATCTCTCAAATGGGGGCAACTATATCGGGGCGGAGCTTATATAATTCGATAGGGAGACCGTTGGGACCCATCGCCTTTCCAGCATTCAAGGAGTGCACAGCCAAAGCTACCTCATCGGCGGTAAGTTTACCGTCCATAAAGTCTCGAATCCTGGTAACTTCTAACCAGAGAAACACTGGGGATACAAAATATTTTAGGCCACATAGGCTATTATAGTTGGTATCCCCTAAGGGTACGGATGGAAAATGTTGTGGAATGATGTACAAAATGTGAAAAGATACTGTAGTCTGCTATCAAACAAAAGGCAATTTCAACTATTCAATGGCTACTGGGTAACCCATGAAACATAGCGGATACCAGATATTACAGCAATGAGTGAGCCATCATATTTGGTATCCCCTTAGTAAATGATATTGGAAGGCAAAATGAAGGGTGGTCTTTAGTATAGGACTACTGTGCTCCCCCATCCAACATAATGCGAAGTCAAATTGAATCCTGGTAACTTCTAAACCGAGAAACACTGGGGATACAAAATATTATAGGCCATATAGCCTACTTTATTTGGTATTCCCTAAGGGGACGGATGCAAAATCTTGTGGAATGATGTACAAAATATAAAAAGATACTGTAGTCTGCTATCAAATAAAAGGTAAATTCAATTGGTCAATGGCTAAAGGGTAACCCATGAAACATAGGGGATACAAGATATTATGGCAATGTGTGAGCCATAATATTTGGCATTCCCTTAGTAAATGATGTTGGAAAGCAAAAGGAAGGGTGCTATTTGCTGTAGAAATACTGTGCTCCCGCATCCAACATAAGGCAAAGTGAAATGGAAACCGGGAAACTTCTAACCTGAGAAACACTGTGGATACTTCATATTATAGGCCATAGAGGCTATTATAGTTGGTATCCCCTGAGGGTACTGAAGGCAAAATCTTGTGGAATTAAACACAAAATATGAAAAGATACTATAGTCTGCTATCAAACAAAAGGCAATTTCAACTGTTCAATGGCTCAAGGGTTAGTCATTAAACATAGGGGATAAGAGATATTACAGCCATGCGTGAGCCATAATATTTGGTATCTCCATAGTAAATGATGTTGCAAAGCTTAAGGAAGGGTGCTGTTTGGCATAGAAATACCTTGCTCCCGCATCCAACATAAGGCGAAGTCAAATTGAATCTGGGCAAGTTCTAACCTGAGAAACACTGGGGATACCAAATATTATAGGCCGTGTAGGCTATTATAGTTGGTATCTCCTAAGGGTACGGATGCAAAATCTTGTGGAATGATGTACAAAATATGAAAACATACTGTAGTCTGCTATCAAACAAAAGGTAATTTCAACTATTCAATGGCTCAAAAGGTAACACATGAAACATCGGGGATACGAGATATTACAACAATGAATGAGCCATAATATTTGGTATCCCTATAGTAAATGATATTGGAAAGCAAAAGATAGGGTGCTATTAGGTATAAATAATACTATGCTCCTCCAGCCAACATAAGTCAATGTCAAATTGAATCCTGGTAACTTCTAGCCCGAGAAATGCTGGGGATACCAAAGGCCCTATAGGCAATTATATTTGGTATCCCTTAAGGGTATCAGATGCAAAATATTGTGGAATGATGTACAAAATGTGAAAAGATACTATAGTCTGCTATCAAATAAAAGGCTAATTCAATTGGTCACTGGCTAAAGGGTCACCCATGAAACATATAGGATACAATATATTACACAATGGGAGAGCCATAATATTTGGTATCCCCTTAGAAAATGATTTTGGAAAGCAAAAGAAAGGGTGTTATTTGGTATGAAAATACTGTGCTCCTCCATCCAACATAAGGCGAGGTCAAATTGAATCCTGGTAACTTCTAACCCGAGAAACGATGGGGATACCAAATATTATAGGTCGTATAAGCTATTATAGTTGGTATAAGGGTACGGATGCACAATCTTGTGAAATGATGTGCAAAATGTGAAAACATACTGTAGTCTGCTATCAAACAAAAGGTAATTTCAAATATTCAATGGCTCAAAACGTACCACATGAAACATCGAGGATACGACATATTACAACAAAGGATGAGCCATAATATTTGGTATCCCAATAGTAAATGATGTTGGAAAGCATAAGGAAGGGTGCTATTAGGTATAGAAATATTGTGCCCCTCCAACCAACATAAGTCAATGGCAAATTGAATCATGGTAACTTCTAACCAGAGAAATGCTGGGGATACCAAATATTATAGGCCCCACAGGATATTATATTTGGTATCCCTTAGGGGTATCAGATGCAAAATATTGTGGAATGATGTACAAAATGTGAAAATATACTATAGTCTGCTATCAAATAAAAGGCTAATTCAATTGTTCAATGGCTTAAGGGAAACCCATGGCACATAGGGGGTCCAAAATATTATGGCAATATGTGACCCATAATATTTGGTATCCCCTTAGTAAACGATGTTGGAAAGCAAAAGGAAGGTTGCTATTTGGTATAGGAATGCTGTACTTTCCATCCGAAATACGCCGAAGTCAAATTGAATCCTGGTAATTTCTAACCCGAGAAACACTGGGGATACCAAATATTATAGGCCGTATAGGCTATTATAGTTGGTTTTGCCCAAGGGTACGGATGCAAAATCTTGTGGAATGATGTACAAATTGTGAAAACATACTGTAGTCTGCTATCAAACAAAAGGCACTTTCAACTATTCAATGGCGCAAGGGTAACCCATGAAACAAATGGGTTACTAGATATTACAGCAATGCGTGAGCCGTAATATTTGGTATCCCCATAGTAAATGGTGTTGGAAAGCAAAAGAAAGGGTGCTCCTTGGTATCAGTACACTGTGCTCCCCATCCAACAAAAGGCGAAGTCAAATTGAATCCTGGTAACTTCCAAGCCGAGAAACATTGGGGATACCAAATATTATAGGCTGTATTTGCTATTACATTTGGTATCACCTAAAGGTACGGATGCAAAATCTTGTGGAATGATGTACAAATATGAAAAGATACTGTAGTCTGCTATCAAATAAAAGGCTAATTCAATTGGTCAATGGCTAAAGGGTAACCCATGAAACATATGGGATACAATATATTACACAATGGGTGAGCCATAATATTTGGTATCCCCATAGAAAATGATTTTGGAAAGCAAAAGGAAGGGTGCTATTTGGTATGAAAACACTGTGCTCCTCCATCAAACACAAGGCGAGATCAAATTGAATCCTGGTAACTTCTAACCCGAGAAACGCTGGGGTTACCAAATATTACAGGTCGTACAGGCTATTATAGTTGGTATCCCCTAAGGGTATGGATGCAAAATCTTGTGGAATGATGTACAAAATGTTAAAAGATACTGTAGTCTGCTATCAAATAAAAGGCAAATTCAATTGGTCAATAGCTTATATGGGATACAAGATATTATGGCAATGTGTGACCCATAATATTTGGTGTCCCCTTAGTAAATGATGTTGGAAAGCAAAAGGAAGGGTGCTATTTGGTATAGGAATACTGTGCTTCCCCATCCAACATACGGCAAAGTCAAATTGAATCCTGGTAAGTTCTAACCAGAGAAACGCTGGGGATACCAAATATTATAGGTCGTATAGGGTATTATAGTAGGTATCCCCTAAGGGTACGGATGCAAAACCTTGTGGAATGATGTACAAAATATGAAAACATACTGTAGTCTGCTATCAAACAAAAGGCACTTTCAACTATTCAATGGCGCAAGGGTAACCCATGAAACAAATGGGTTACTAGATATTACAGCAATGCGTGAGCCGTAATATTTGGTATCCCCATAGTAAATGGTGTTGGAAAGCAAAAGAAAGGGTGCTCCTTGGTATCAGTACACTGTGCTCCCCATCCAACAAAAGGCGAAGTCAAATTGAATCCTGGTAACTTCCAAGCCGAGAAACATTGGGGATACCAAATATTATAGGCTGTATTTGCTATTACATTTGGTATCACCTAAAGGTACGGATGCAAAATCTTGTGGAATGATGTACAAATATGAAAAGATACTGTAGTCTGCTATCAAATAAAAGGCTAATTCAATTGGTCAATGGCTAAAGGGTAACCCATGAAACATATGGGATACAATATATTACACAATGGGTGAGCCATAATATTTGGTATCCCCATAGAAAATGATTTTGGAAAGCAAAAGGAAGGGTGCTATTTGGTATGAAAACACTGTGCTCCTCCATCAAACACAAGGCGAGATCAAATTGATTCCTGGTAACTTCTAACCCGAGAAACGCTGGGGTTACCAAATATTACAGGTCGTACAGGCTATTATAGTTGGTATCCCCTAAGGGTATGGATGCAAAATCTTGTGGAATGATGTACAAAATGTTAAAAGATACTGTAGTCTGCTATCAAATAAAAGGCAAATTCAATTGGTCAATAGCTTATATGGGATACAAGATATTATGGCAATGTGTGACCCATAATATTTGGTATCCCCTTAGTAAATGATGTTGGAAAGCAAAAGGAAGGGTGCTATTTGGTATAGGAATACTGTGCTTCCCCATCCAACATACGGCAAAGTCAAATTGAATCCTGGTAAGTTCTAACCAGAGAAACGCTGGGGATACCAAATATTATAGGTCGTATAGGGTATTATAGTAGGTATCCCCTAAGGGTACGGATGCAAAACCTTGTGGAATGATGTACAAAATATGAAAACATACTGTAGTCTGCTATCTAACAAAAGGTAATTTAAAATATTCAATGGCTCAAAAGGTAACACATGAAACAGGGGATACGAGATATTAAAGCAATGAGTAAGCCATAATATTTGGTATCCTCATAGTAAACGATGTTGGAAAGCAAAAGGAAGGGTGCCATTTGGTATAGAAATACTGTGCTCCTCCACCCAACATAAGGGGATGTGAAATTGAATCCTGGTAACATCTAACCCAAGAAACGCTGGGGATACCTAATATTATAGGCTGTATAGGCCAGTCAGTCAAATTTGCTTTATTCGAGATAAAAACTCATAAAAGCACAACCGATTTGTTCTATGTACAATATATTTGCAAGCTACAATAGATATGGCTCAATTTAAAAGTTAAAAAAAAGAGCAATTTTTCTAAAAATAGATGTACAAAGCATTTTGATAGACTATTAAAAAACAGCAATAAAACAAGCAAGACACATAAAATCGCAAAATGACTCTCATAAGAACAGAAATAAAATTGGTCACAGCTCAGGATACAAATTTCCTTCTAATTGCCCATGCCCACCCCAAGAATTTGGCAGCTGCCACTGAAATGACCTGCAAAGTGCTATTGCAAATTAATCTTTGGGCCACCTTGCTGTCCCTAGTGCCTAGCAGTTTGCACATTGCTCTTAACCAAACTCTTCGTGGCATTGAGTAGGCCCTACAGACAAAAAGAAGATGGGCAATGGTCTCGGGACCATTTTTACACGTCGGACAAACATTGGAATTGGCTTCAGCCCATCTGCCTGTTTATGATCTAATTGGGAGTGACCCCACTCTGAGCTGGAAATAAAGTTTCTGATCCCCAGGCTTTGTAATGTCATCCCAGTAGGACTCCAAACTGGGAGAGACTTTCACTTCCAGGTAACGACCTTCCATAGAGGAAGGGTCAGCATCATTCCATTTCTGATAGGCTACCATTTCCCAGTACTTGGCTTTTAGAACCTCTTTGGATGGGAACTGGGATGTCTCGGGGTTCTCCCACAGCCCCTTCATGCCCATTATAACCAGTGTTTTGGACAATTCCTTCAACCAGCTGATCTTATGAAATGTGTCGGTTTTAATTACATCCACGAAACCCTGGGCATAGTGCGCAAGTTCGGGGGTGACCCAGATACGATGCCAGTATAATATAGGTCGTAATCTGGCCATGTCCGAAAGTGCTTACCTACCTAATTCATAGCGCAAAGGCTTCATGGGTGTACTTTTGGGGAGACCGACAAGATTTCGCAGAAATTTATTTTCAACAAGTGTTAATGAGACTAAGTTGTCATAGCCCCAGATTTCAGCTCCGTAAAGAGCTGAGCTGAGGGCTTTTGCCTCGTACACTTGGAGTGCTGGCTGTATTGGCTTTGTCAAAGATTTCCTATGCTCAACAGTTATAGCACCTGCATTTTGGCGGAATTTAAGAGCTGCCATTTCTATGTGCTTCCCCCAATTAACCACCTTTGCTATATGCATGCCCAAGTAGACAAAGTCCGACACCATGTCCACCTTTTGGCCATCCATAAAAAGTTCCCTTTAAAGCTGGGATGGGGATTAAAGACCATGAGCGTTGTCTTTGTTACATTAACTTCAAGCCCGCGGTCATTACAAAAACCCTTGAAAATCTTCAGAGCACTCTGTAGGCCACTAGGGGTTTTGGAAACTATAAGCGTATCGTCTGCAAATAATAGGATCGGGATCTTCACTCCAGCCAGGGTGGGGGCATCTACAGATCCTAACAGCATACGCTCCACAACCCCGTTGATATACAGAGAGAAGAGCGTGGGGGCCATGGCGCATCCCTGCCGGACTCCGCGCACAACTGGGAATTCGGTAGTGACCTGCCCGTGCCCCCCCCCCACTGGATTTTTGCGTGGTTTGACTCATGCAACCTCATCACTAATGATAAAATTTCCAGCGGCATACCCATCTGGCTTAAGACTTCCCACAGCTGGGACCGAGGAACTAAGTCAAATGCTGCTCGTAAATCGATAAAAGCAGCATAGAGGCTACCTTTCCCTAGCAGGACCGTCTTCCAATGAAGTAAAGTGAAGCGAAATATCTGATCTGTGGTGCTAGTTAGCTTACGAAAGCCTGCTTGAAAAGGAGACAGGATCTTTTCTTCTTCGACCCAGATCAATATTTTGTCTAGGGTCATTTTCCCTATCATCTTTTGTACCGTGTCTATTAGGCTAATAGGCCTATAGTTCCCAGGCAATGTTTTATCGCCTTTCTTGTGCACAGGAATTATAACAGCCCCTTGCCACGACTTTGGTACAGGGGCCCCTAGCGCCACAGCATTAGGCTGTATAGGCTATTATAAGTGGTATCCCCTAAGGGCACGGATGCAAAATCTTGTGGAATGATGTACAAAATTTGAAAAGATACTGTAGTCTGCTATCCGATAGAAGGCAAATTCAATTGGTCAATGGCTTAAGGGTAACCCTTGACACATAGGGGATACAAGATATTATGGCAATGTGTGACCCATAATATTTAGTATCCCCTTAGTAAATGATGTTGGAAAGCAAAAGGAAGGATGTTATTTGGTATAGAAATGCTGTGCTCTCCCAGCCAACATAAGGCAATGTCAAACGGAATCCTGATAAATTCTAACACGAGAAACACTGGGGATACCATATATTATAGGCTGCATAGGCTATTATATTTGGTATACCCTAAGCGTACTGGATGTCAATTCCTACGGAATGATGTACAAAATGGGAAAAAATACTGTAATCTGCTATCTAATAAAAGGCAACTTCAAGTGGTAAATGGCTAAAGGGTACCCCATAGAACGTAGGGGTTGCGAGACATTACAGCATGGCTTGAGCCCAAATATTTGGTACCCCCTTAGTAAATGATGTTTTGAAGAAAAAGGAAGGGTGCTTATTGGCAAACGAATACTGTGCTAAGCCATTCAACATTAGACCACATCAAATTGAATCTTTGTAAGTTCTTACCCGAGAAACACATGGAATACCAAATGTTATAGGCAGTAGAGTCCATTATATATGGTACCAGATATTACAGCAATGCCGAAGCTGTAATATGTGGCATCCCCATAGTACAATTATATGGAAAACAGAGGGAAGGATGACATTTGGCAGGAGAAAACTTTGTTCACCCAGACAACAGAATGTCATGTCCAATTGAATTCTGGTAAGGTCTATCCCGAGAAACATAGGGGATACCAAATATTATATAGCCCTTATGAGACATTATATTTGGTATCCTCCAAAGGAACCAGATGTGAAAGCTTGCACAATGAAATCAAAAATGTGAAAAGATGTAGCAGTCTGCTAGCAAATAAAGAGCAACTTAAGTTAATATGTGGCTAACAGGTAATGGTTGAAAAGTTGGGGATTCTAGATATTACAGCACTGCAGAAGATGTAATATGCGGTATCCCCACGGTAAAATATTATGTAAAACACAGGGAATGGTGCTATTTGGCAGGAAAATAATTTGTCCACAGAATGCCATGTCAAATGCAATCCTGGTAAGCTCTACCCCAAGAAATATAAGGGATACCAAATATTATAGCCCAAACAAGGCATTATATTTGATATTCCCGAAAGGAACCAGATGTAAAAGCTTGTGGAATCAAATGAAAAATGCAAAGAATTAGGGTAATCTACTATCATATAAAAGGTAACTTGAATTGGTCAGTGGCTAAAAGCTAACCTGTTGAAAAGTAGGGAATATCAGAAATTACAGCAATGCAGGAGCAGTAATATGTGATATCCACAGAGTAAAAGATGTTGGAAAACACAGTAAAGGGTGCTATTTGGCAGCAATATACTGTGTTCTTCTGGCCCAAAATATGCCATGTCAAATTGAGTCCTGGTAAGCTCTAACCCGAGAAACAGAGGGAACACCAAATATTACAGCCCTTGTAAAGCATTATATTTAATATCCCCAGAAGAACCCTGATGTGAAAGCTTACGGTATGAAAAGACAAATTATGAAAAGGTACTTCAGTCTGCTATCAAATAAAAGGCAACTTGAGTTGGAAAGTAGGGGAAATAAATTTTACAGAAATGCATGAGCTGTAATATGTGGTATCACTTCCGGAAAAGATATTGAAAAACTCAAGCAAAGATTCTATCTGGTAGAAAAAGTAATGTGTTCGTGGAGCCTACATAAGGCTATGTCAAATTGTATCCTGGCAAGTTCAATCTTCATAAAAATAGGGGCTACCAAATATTTTAGGCTGTACAGGCCATTATATTTGGTATAATCCAAATGAACCAGATGTGAAAGCTGTGAAATTATATCAAGACTGTAGGCATCTAACAAATAAAAGGTCACTGGTCAGTGTCTAAAAAGAAACCTTTGAAAAGTGAGGACAAAGATATACTAATGCATGAGCAATTTTGTTTGCTACCCCCATACAAAACGATATTGGAAAACACAAAGATTGGTACGCATTGTTAGAAAAAAATATTCTGTTCACTTAAACAATATGGAACTGTCTAGTTACTTACCCATTTCAAATGTTTTCTAAATGTGAAATACAAAATGCTATAGAGCAAAGGGAGAGTGTGCTGTAACCAGTAGCACCCAAGATTGGCTGCTAGTCACTAACCAGACTAAGTATAGGGAGTATCCACCACCTAAAACCCAATAACATATTAAGGCTAAGGATATTTTATAGCTTTCAGTTTTTTTTTATTTGCAATATTTCCCCTTGAAATTGGCCTGCTCTTCCCTTTGCACCTGAAGCAACACACTTATAAACTCTGACTGTAACTTTTATGTGTTAAACTGAAGCTTGCACTGCAGGTATTTGAACGTCTGGATTCTCTTTGGGTTGTTGACCATAACACTATTCATTACCACAAAGCACTTTTAGTGTTCCCAAGCCAGTCAGTCTTCTCTTTTAAACTACAAAAGCACTTTGTATGCTGAAATTTTTCAGCCATACTGTCAATCTTAAAAGAGAAACTAAAAGTCCCAGAATGTCTATGTAGATTAAAAAGAGAAAATTGACATCTCTCATAATAAAGAGAGACTTGACACTGGGGCTGCACCTGAAACAAATATCATTTGGTTATGTTTACTATTCCGAAACAGTGTTTACACATTAATAGGTATTTGTGTAAAATGCCCTATATTCATTTGTAACAATTACGCTTCCTTTTAATAATCATTGTAGAAAATGACCATATGTTGTGTGGCGTCCCTCCAGATTTTCCCTATATCTGCTTTGCTGGCTTTACAACTCTGTGGAATTTACCCCTTCTAGTAGAGTGCCTGTGTCCCCTCTTAGATATGGTTAATTTGGCTTATTCCTCATTGGCTGTCCCTACTATATGATGTAGAAAGTGAACACAGGATCCAGAAATGTAATGGCATTAGAGGACTGCAGTGCCTATGGTGCCATCAACTACAGCGGCAGGGCAAATATGGCTTCAGGCCTACCCTGTGTATTCCTGACTGCTTCATTGTAAAAATCAACTGTGCATTAATTCAACAAAACGTTTTTTGTTAGGTAAAATCATTTTGTTTAAATATCAAAAAGTCACTCCTGTGTAGGCCGTATAGCCCACAAGGCAGTGTGCATGGTCTATAAAAGTAGAACAGTAGAAATATACCTCCTAAATACAGTTTCTTTCTGCTTGCATTCTTCATCTGTTGTTGGGGAGAACTATTCTTTCTTATTCTTGCAGCGTAGCACGCCATGCTTTATCACTGTGCAACAAATGTAAAGCCCAGCTCGTATGTACAGACGCCCACCCCTGCATTTCTCTCATTCCCAGCCCACAACCCCCCATTTATCTCAACAGTCAGTGGTGAGAATAAAATAGTGGAGGCTCACCTGGATGCTTTGAACTTAAGTGCATGAAGTCTGCCCTCTGTGTGAAAGTTCCTCTGCTAAGAGCTGTCTCGCTTCTTTCGCTAGTACTTGTTTTGTGTTGCTGCCGCTGCATTAGATTTGCAACCCCTCAACCATGATTACGCAGTTTGCGATCCCTTAATAAAGATGCTGACTCCTAACCTGATTATCTTCAGCTTTGATAGTATCTTAACTAATATGGCGCCCTTAGGGGGACAATGTTCGGGTGCTGCTCAAAATAAGCCAGTTTTTGCCTTCCTTCTGTCTCCGGTGCTTGCTGAGCTGCTGAAGGCCCCTGAAGGCAGCAAAGAGCCCATGGGGTCCACGCTGCTGCAGCAGCAGCAGGTGAAACTGGGCCTGGCGAAGCTGGAGCAGGCAATGTGCATGGCCTTGGAGCTGCATTTGTTCAGGTAGGGCAGGGGTGGTGGGCTGTCCGGGCAGGTACAGTATCACAAGTTTGGTAGGAGTGTTTTTTAATACAATACATGCTGAACACCTGAAACTGTTATCTGCATCTTTGCAAGGCATACAAAATGTTTCTGGAGCGTGCTTTGGGTATAGTTATACTTCTGATTTAAGAGGCTAGACTATTGTTTTTTCAGAGCGCAGTGCAGCCTTATTTCTTCTTCGTAGTGCTTCAGTGAATGTATGGGTCAGGCTTTTGATGAGAGAATAAGGACTTTCACCTAGCCCATCAACAACAGCAGTACATTAAACATTCTGGGACTGTACTACAGATGAGTGCGCTAGCGGTCGCTGTGCGCCATAGTATGTCTGTGCATTTGCGTCTGTGCGCTAATACAATATACGCACAGACGCAAACACTTATAAACACAGAGTTCAAAGTCTTCAACAACATCATGGTGCATTATACACGGATCCTCTGTTTTTTTGTTTTTTTAAACACACTTCATTGCCATTTATTATCTGTCTGGTTATCCACATATCCTTATACAAAAATATTATGGCCATAGTTGTTGGCAATATATCCCCCACCCCATCCTGCATTCCACTGCAGTTTGTAATGGATGTGTCCTTGTCTACTCTCATTTTCTGTGGGAATAATGTTGCGGTGGCCCCGTGGCCCCCCCCACACCCAACCAATCAAACACAGTGAACTAGATGCCCCGCACTGCTGTCTCCCCATTGTATCCCTAGAGCTCTGAAGGTTACCTCTCTTGTGTCTGACCGTCTGTGGAAGCCCTTCGCGGGTGCCCCCTGTTCTGTATGTACCCTCCCCTGTGATGGAAATGTATATATCCCTCAATGTCTGGGATCCCCCTGTGCCCTCTCATCCTGCCTTGGTCACTAGGGATGCTCCTATTGTGGTGGTCTCTCAGGGGTAGAAGCGTCAGACTCCCGTCCGTCTCACTGCATGTCGCCCATCATCGTCTCCCAAGCCCTGGCTCTCTCCTCCTTGCCTATCCCTTGCCTCACATTTCTCAAGAGGACCCTGCTCTTGCATCATGCCCACATTACTAGCTCCCGTTTCCAACCTTGCACACTGGGGCCTCTCGGGTCATTCCAGTTACAAGTGATTTCCCCCTGCACCAGGACAAAGGCAAGGCCTTGGAACCCGTCTGTGGTCCTAGTTTTGGCTGTGTGTGAAAACAACCTCAACAGTACATGTGTAGGTGTGCATGGGATTACCCTCTCCGTGATCCTAGCCGTATCCTGTGTCACTTCCTGCCAATAATGTGTTGAAGAAGTACAGCTCCACATCATGTGGATGTAGGTCGCTCCCACTGTAGTACATCTCGGGCATCGGGTGTCCTCCCTTGCAAAATATCTGTTAATACGTTCTGGGGTTAGATATTTATTTAGTTATTTATGAGACTTATAAAGCGCGCAAATACCCGTGAGTGTCTCGGTGCTGAGGACAGCAGCATCTACCAGAGCGGAGGGGATTATTGATTAAACAGCCAGGTTTTTATCATTTTCCTGAATGCTAGTAAAGACTGTCATGATCTGATATTTAATGGAAGGAAGTTCCAGAGTTTTGCAGTGGCGACGATGAAGCGTTTGTCGCCCCATGAGGCAGTTTTGGTACGTGGCACCCTAAGCAGAAATGCATTAGAGGAGTGAAGGGCCCTATTAGGAATATAAGTAGCTAGCTTCTCAATTAAAAACTGAGGTCCAATGTTACGTATAGCCTTGTACGCAATGCACAAGGCCTTGAACTTTATGCGATTTTTCACAGGGAGCCAATGATACTTCTGAATGACTTGGGAGATGGGCTTATATTTGTGGGTTCCTGAGAGCATTCTGGCCGCTGCGTTCTGGACTGATTGTAGTTTGTGAATGACCTTGTTTTGGGCATTCACAAGTAGCCCATTACAGTAATTGATGGTGGACATAACAAGTGTACTGACCAAAGTTTAACCCTCGGTAAAGGGTGAAAATTGTAGAATCTTTTTGATCATTCACAGTTTATGGAATGAGGCTGAGACCACCGAATTAGCATGAGGAGCAAATGTCAGCCTGTCATCAAATATGACGCCCAGATTCCTGACCTTGGTGACTGGAAGAGGAGGGGATCCTGTGAGGACGGCCACCAGGCAGAGGACCAGATGGGGAACAACTTGCCGAAAGTCATAACCTCTGTTTTATCAGAGTTCAACTTAAGGCAATTGCTGGACATCCAACTGCTAATGGCCAGCATGCCCTGTTGAAAGTTGGCTGCTACCTTACCTTACCACCATCATTGTATATAGACAGCACCAGTTGCGCATCATCAGCATACGATGTTAGGCCCATCCCGTGTGCCTTGATGACTCTGACTAAGTCAGACACATGTATGTTGAAAAATGTCAGGCTTAGGGATGATCCTTGCGGCACCCCACACGGGAGGGACAATTGGGCAGAGTAAAAAGTGCCAAGGTTTACCGACTGGGTGCGGTTGATGAGGAAAGAAGTCAGTCGGGCTCTTGCATTATGTTGGATGCCCATTTTGGTGACACGGTCGATCAGGATGGTGTGATAGACCGTGTCAAATGCTGCTGAGAGGTCCAGTAGCATGAGAACGGCCGCACCTCCCTCATCAAGAGTGATTCTGATATCTTCAGACGCTTTGATAAGTGCAGTCTCGGTTCCGTGGTCCCTACGGAAACCGAATTGAGTGTCGTCTAGCAGATGATGATCTTCAATGTACTTAGAGAGTTGAGTATTCATCACCTTTTCAAAGATTTTGGCTGGGAAAGGCAGGCTGGCTATTGGCCTGTAATTCTTAGTGTCAGATGGATCTAGGTTTGGTTTTTTTAGCAACAGATTTATGATGATTTTCTTCTAGGTTGCGGGGTATATACCTGAAATAAACATAGCATTACAGATGCTAGATAGAACAGGTGCAACCTGTTCAATGTCTGGTAAAAGTACAGCTGGAGGACAAGGGTCGGTGAAGGAGCCCGATTTAACGGAGATAAGCATGGTGGAATGTATAAAAGCTAATCAGGTCATAGCGGGCATTTCTGGAGACTTTGGCTGCATGTTCGAGTAATTTCTCCCAATCCTTATCCAGTGGACTGGCGATGCACGACTCCCAATTGTCTTCGCCCACTGATTCTCGCTGCTCCACCTCACGTACGTATTTTGTTGACTCTCCCCATACCTGGAACAGTGTGGAGCAGTCCGATCAATAAAGGCACCAGCGGGTACCCACTTCGGGTTTATATAGTCCTCTCTTGCGGCAAGGGCAGTCGAGTCCAAGCACGTGGGGTGTGGAGCCCAAATGCAATGCACGGGGGTAGCGCAGAAGCGATGCCGCAAGGAGTTCCCGAAAAGGGAACAATCTAACCCGGCACCTGTTCCCCACTCTCCACACAAGTGGCATTCGATCAATGTGGCCGGAGGTCATGTGGCTGCTCAGTATGTCGGTACGGGCAAAGCCCCCAACCCCGGTCCCTGTCTCTCTTGGGCCTACTCCCCTCACTCAGCCCGCATCGGTGTGGGTGTTAGCTCGTCACCTGCTGCAGTCGTAGAGCACCTCCACCAGAAGTTCAAAGTCACAGTGTCCCGGCCCTCCTCGCCACTCCAATATCCTCTAGACCTCCCGCTGCCACCTCTCCTCACAGCTCCATGCGCAGCAGCCCCCTGCTCTCCATCTGTCAAGTCGCTTGAATGGTGGGGGTTGTGATCTCAGCTGAGGCGGTCCGACCCACCTCTCAGTCCCAGGCTTAGGAGGTGTGCGCCCTCTGGGAGCGACACTGCCGGCTCCCAGATATGCAGCCAGTTCCACCAGCTCTACTGAGTATCCCGGGCACCTAGACCCTGGTAGGTGGGCCCCCGCTCTCAGTCGGCTGCCCCGCAGTACTCCACACACGGACCCTCAATGGCTCAGGGCACCTCTGCCTCCCCTCCTTGCTTCTTCACTGTCCGGAGCCCCAAGCACGTGCATTAGTCCCAGCAGCCCCCGCTCCAAACTGGCGCCGGTTATCCGTTCGGTACCTGGCTTCGCAACGGAGGTCACCCCCAGGTCCTCGGTGTCATTTTCTCTGGCCGCTTCTCCCTCTCCACCTAAGCCCAGCTCCCGCCTCTTCATTCTGGAGACCACAAAGTCCTGCTCATCCAGCGCTCCGCCAGCTCAGATCGCCCCTCGAATCTCCATTGTGCGGGAGACGGTCACCCATTGCTCCCTCAGAGTTGTAGCTCGAAGAGCGAGCGCCAACTAGGCTATCCCGCGTCACCTCCTTTCAGCTCATTTCACAGTGAAGGTGAGCTGTTGCGCCCCGATTTTCGATTCCTGCCTGCTCCCCCGATCTTCACTTGTCCGGGGATGACTTTGTTAGGTGAAGGGCCCCTCTATATCGGGCAGGAAGGGCTGTGATGGGGGATCACTCGCAGGAGCTCCGGTTCAGGCTCCCCGCTCCATTGGCGTCCAGCCACACCCCCCACAGACTGATCCTCTGTAAGGCCGTTGGGAGCATAATCTGGCGCACAGTGACAATTAGTGCTGGCGCAGTCATCTGTAATGCGGCCCCGGAATATGATATCTTTTGTTTGGTCTTACAATCGAGTAAGCAACAGAGATACTGGGAAGCTGCTGCTGTGAAGGCTCACTCGGAAATGTTGCAGTCCTCAGAACAAAAAGACTGTAATGCTGCCCCTGCTGTGCCAGTCATGCCATCCCTTCTTTGGCCTCACACGGGTACAAGTTGCAAGGCTCCGGAAACATGTAGCATGCCTTTTGTGTGTATGACATGCACCTGAGAGTTTACATATAGGCCTATATTTAGCAGTCTCAATGCCACAGAGTGGCATAATTGTGTTCATCAACAGGGCATTGTCAATGTGTCCTTGCAACTTGCAGAACACCACATGCAAGTTCTATCAATGGGACCAGTCATCAGACTTTTACTTCATCAGTCATAATTAGTAACTGTCTCTTGTAAGGTTTGATGGAACACAGCATTTAAGATTTGAATGGGTTAAACCAGCGTCCAAATGTAATACTGTGTTGGAAGACTGCAGATTAAGCAGGCATCCAAGAAGATGACAATGAAGCATAGTTTCGGCGTCACGGCACCAAACCACCACCAACTTCTGAATTGTAAATGGGATTTTATGTTTAATGAGATCTTGGCCACAATGTAGCCTGATATATCATACAGTCTTGACCAAAGGTCCAATAATGTACAAAACTTTCCTTTTTATAAATATTTTCTATATGTATCCATCTTTTTCTTTCCATACCAACCATCTTTAACTTTCCTACCCATGCATCACCTACCATCTTTTCATTCAACTGATCACCCAGACATCCATGCATGTACTCATACAGCTGTCCATTCATCCAAGCATTTATAGAAATAGCCATCATTCCACCAACCCATCTATCCTAACTGCACCTCTGCTTCGTAAATGCTCACATTACCTGGATGGTAGCTACATAATTCCACTACAAACCACATACACTGACTTTACTCTATAACACATAAATATTTACATTTACAATGCCAATAGCTCTAACTCTCTTTTTCCAAGTGATCACTCCACTGCAAACAAAAACAAGCATTTGCAATGCCATAGGTCTCGCATTTGCGAGAGTTTAAGCTATCGGCATTGTAAATGAAAATGCCTTTTCTTTATCTGTTTTGTAATTAACACATAAATAAAAAATATTGTAATTTACAATGCTAATAGCTCAAACTCTTGTAAATACGAGACCTATTCCCTTGCAAAGAATCACCCGCCATTGTCCAGGGCTGCTTGGAAAGTGAAAGCACCCATGGCGCGCTGAATGTTGCAGGAAAGCCTGTTCTGTCTGCGGTAGGAGAAACTCATTTGAAAACCAGCATTAGATTGTGCTGTGCAGCATGAGGCATAAGCGCGCACCAGGTTCCGTGCATGAAAAAAAGCCATGTGGGAAACCAGCATTAAGGTGTGCACAAGGACCTGTGCCTTAAAACAGCATTATGGAAAACCAACATTAGAGTGTGCTGTGCCGCATGAGACACGAGCATGCACCAGGGTCCATGTATGAAAACTTTCATTAGTGTGTGCTTTGTAGCGTGAGGCATGAGAGTGCACAAGAATCCATGTGCGAAAACCAGCCATGTGGGAAACTAGCATTAGAGTGTGCTGTGCAGCGTGAGGCATGGGCGTGCACCAGGATCTGTGCACGAAAACCAGCTGTGTGGGAAACCAGCATTAGAGTGTGCTATGCAGCGTGAGGCATGAGCATGCGCCAGTCTCCGTATGCAAAACCCAGCCATGTGGGAAACTATTATTAGAGTTTGCTGTGCAGCACTAGACATGAGCGTTCACCAGGACCCTTGCATTAAAACTGGCCGTGTGAAAAACCAGCATTAGTGTGTGCTGTGCAACGTGAGATACGAGCGTGCACCAGGATCCGTGCGCGAAAGCCAGCCATGTGAGAAACCTGCATTAGAATGTGCTGTGATGCGCGAGACACAAGCGTGCACCAGGATCCGTGTATGAAAGCCAGCATCAAAATATGTGCAGTGCTACATGAGACACGAGCATGCACCATGATAAGTGCATGCAAAAATACCCCTGTGGAAAACCAGCATTAGTGTGTACTGTGCAGTATGAGACATGAGCGTGCACCAGAATCTGTGCATAAAAACCAGACATGTGGAAAAGTAGCATTAGAGTGTGCTGTGCAGCATGCAACACAAGCGCGCACATGGATTTGTGTAGGAAAACCTGCCGTGCTATGTGGAAAACCAGCATTAGAATGTGCTGTGCAGTGAGTGACATGAGCGTGAACCAGAATTCCTGTACAAAAACCTGCCACGTAGGTAGCTGGCACCAGAATTGATGCTGTGAGCCCCCAGCATGCACCAGGATCCGTGTACAAATAAAGACAGTAGGGGAACTAGTCCCAGAATATGTGCTGTGTAGCCTGAGACACGAGCGTACGCCAGTATCTGGGTTAGAAAACCAGCAAGGTGAGAAACGAACATCAGAATGTGTGCCACCAGTGTGCACCAGGAACCATGTATGACAAGCATTTGCAATGCAGTAGGTGTCGCATTTGCCAGAGTTTAAGCTGATGGCATTGTAAATGAAAATAACTTTTATCTATCTGTTTTGCTAATTAACACATAAATAAAAGACATCGTCATTTACAATGCCAATAGTTCAAACTCTTGTAAATGCAAGACCTATTCAAAGAAGCGGTCCCCATTATCCCTGGCTGCTCGGAAAGTGAAAACATGCATGGCGCACTGAATGTAGCAGGAAAGCGTGTTGTGCCTGACGTAGGAGAAACTCATTAAAGAAAATAGAGCTTCAAGACTAAAAAAGACGTAGCGTGTAACAACTGAAGTAAAAGGGCCAGTCCTCATGGGAGTTTACAAATGAAGACAAGGCGGTGCTAAGGAGGGACTTACAAGCCTAATAACGAATCAGAAGCCACAATTTACGAAGGACAATGACACAAGCCAATACGAAGGACAATGACAAAAGCTAGTGGCAAATACGAGAGGAGAGTGGGCGCGGCTTCTATTCCATGCTCCAATACATCATGCCACAGAGTAGCGCATGCGCTGCTGCTCAGGCTCATCCTAAAAAATAAGTAAAAAACATTGCCATTTACAATGCCATTAGCTCTAACTTTCACAAAAGTATGAGACCGATTGTGTTGCCAATGCTTGTTTAATTAGCATGGACACAAAAAGATAGAGCAGCTGGTAAAATGTCAACTATGTTGTATGAGTCAAACTAAACATGCACTGTTATTTAACTTATTGTGCACGTTATGTTTGTAATTAACACCTTCTGACATATTCATTATATGAAAATCAAAACACTTTTTTCAGAGCGCTTTACACAGCACAAGTTACGTTTTTTTTTTTACATGAGGACACACACTTTCATTTTTAGGCACGGGGAGATCAAGGGATTTGCCCAAAATCACAGGAAGTTTTGGCGTCTTAACCGAGACTCGAACCCAGATGCCTAGGTCCGAGGTCGAGCGCCTTAGCCGTTAGGCTAAACCGTTTTCTTTTCCATATTTTAATACTTTGCCTTTTTCATTGCCTTTTTTTTTACCTTTACCCTTTAATCTTTCGCTCGTTTTGATATTATTTTTCCCCTTATTTGAACCTCTGCCAGTTTTTATTCTCTTCCTCTCATGTTATTTCGTTACAATTCGATGTGCTTCAGCAATAGTTTCTTTGCGTTCACATTTATTAACTTAATTGCCACTTCCATTACGGTTCATTCTATTTATTTCTGTCTGTCTCTCTTCGTGTAAAAGTTTGTGATTATTTATTGCCAGATCCGAGTTTGGCTTCCTGTTGAATCGTGTATCCCTGCACTCAGCCCGAGCAGTGATCAACTGCTTCTGTCTGAACCTGCCCGGGCTGAGTTTCATTTCCGAAAAGTGCCGAAGAGCAGGGGATACAGGCTATCGTGGGGATACCACATATTACACAACACCGGTCATTGTGGCTGGGAAAGGAACCGCCCCGTCTCTCTCTGCTGAAGAGAAACCTGGTTTGATTAGCAGTAACAGGGCAGCTGAGATGTGAGGTCACTTACTATTAGCACAACACATGTGGGAAAGAGATTCGAATAATTCAGTTTGTTGTGATGTAAACGTATTCAGGCCTCCCTAAGTCGTATTTTCGCAGTGCATACACAATACTTCTTGGAGCCCAGTTGAAATAATGCCTCGCAATAATGCCTGGCACAGCGGCGAGTTGCATATTTTATTTCATGCGTCGTCGTGCCATATGCCTTGTTGACTGGACAATATAACATTTATAATGAGAAAATGAAACCAGCAAATTCTCATTTTGCCTATTTTTTGCCTAGCTTTGAACCAGATCATATCATGAATGTTATTTAGATATATGTGTTTTTCATTCCCTATTGGTGCATTTATTTCCACTTGACTAGCACATATTTTATGCTCATGTGCCTTTACATAATTGCTATGGTGATTACTGTATTAAAATGTGCGTTGGAATTCCACACACCTCAGTTCACCACTTAAACTGAATAATGTGCTTCTGAAAAAGCATCATCGCTGAAGCACATTTTATCACACACCATTGTGTGATCGTGTGTACGCTGAAGCAGGTGCCTTTTTCTGAAAGTGCACATATGTTAGCAATTTGGGGGCATATTCACAAGGATTTATCTCCGATTTATCCCCACTTTAATGCATCAAAAGTGGTGATAGAATTAACACCCCATTCACAAGCTGGTGCAAACTGCAGACAACACCAGTATTCCCGCGATAACTGCCCCCAAATTAATCTCCACTGTGGACACCACCAAATAACACTAATGAGATGCAGAGTAGGCGTTCCCGTGCAAAAACACACGAGAAAACCACAACACCACATTCACAGTGAACTGCCAGATCTGAGAAGCGAAGCAAAAACAGGGGATAACCCACGGTAGAACCAGGGATTTTACACCTGCCTTTTGCTGGTGTTAAGCATGACAACTACCTGCAGCTTGGACGGGAACACAGCCAGGAGCCTTTTTAAAATGCAGGTATTACAGGTGGAAGGTGTCTGCCTAAGTTAGCACCACTAAAATGACAGTATTTTTGGATAAAACTAATGGTCAGACTTCGAGGAAGCTGTTTGCCACGGTCACCATACTGCCAGTCTCACAGTGACACCTGGCTTCCAGCAGGGGCAGTGTTGGGCCGGGACCTAAAACTAGCGATGATGGGACTTTTCAGCCGATTATCGGCCATTCACAACGTATCGCCTGCTAACGCAGGATTTTAAGTCGCCATTTCGATGATTAGTACGTGGGTTTTGACACCCCTTCCCTGTTACTATCATTATGTACCGCGGGCTTGAAAATACCCCGCTAACATGGCAATATTAATCAGAGGCAGCGTTAACTTTCCTTGCGATGACTGACGATGGCGATAGTTATTGCCCGTCTTTGTGAATATCCCCCTTGGTTTTAGTGAAGCTGCACAACCTCATGTCAAGTGCATTTTATACACATCTATAGTCATGGTGTCAGAAGTTGCAATTATGCACTTTCCTTTACTGGATTTACGCTATGTTGCAGGCACTGTTTTTTCCACATATGCAATTTCATTTGCTTAATATGTCCAGTGACATTGGTAGCCACCATTATAATTTTAATAGCATTTATTTGAATACGCCTGTGTGTTGGATGCTTGAGGAACATGTAGAATTATTCCTTTATCAAAAGGACCAGTCTATAAAACAAAAATTACAGCGCAAATGTTGCAACTTGTCTGCCGACATTGTAAGTTAATGGTGTTTGCATGGAAAATATTTGCCATGAACATCGCACATATTCAGTAGCAAAAATTTCACAAAACTAACATGATAACTGCAAAAGTGCAAAGAGTGCACAAGTGCGGTCACCATGATGCAAATGTAGGACGTTTTGACCAAATTTAAACTTTCAGGTTGGTATCTGGACTTGTGTACAAACCAAATGTGCACATTTTAAAGGACTCCAGCCTAATGAATGTGGTTCACAGACCTCTTGGACCTCACAATTCTTGAAACAGAAGCAAAAGACAAACAGCATGTGTCAAAAATAACAAACAATAAGCATGAACAATATTGTATGTTCAAGATAACAAAAGTAAAAGAAGCACTGTAAGGACGGAAAATTCTTCTGCATGGTAAAGGACGTGTTCCCTTATCCCGAGGGCCTAACTGTACTGTTGTCTGGATCCCTTAATCTAATTTTTTGCTATCATAATCAAACGCAGATCATGCGTGTGCATCATGACATAGGCCTGTCTCACGAATTATGGTCTTGTTGGACCAGGAGGGGCACCCAAAGCGCTACCCTCATAGTGGCGGAAAGCTACCGCTTTCACTAAAGAGTTAAGTAGCACTAGTGTGGTGGTGGTAGCATACCATGTAGTAAGCAGTGGGAGTGAATAGGTCCTTTTTACCCTGCGTCACTGGAGTGAGGACTACAGGCTCACTCACCTTTTTAAAGTTCCACTGTTGTGTGCTTAACTCAACCTTGGTCTAAATCTCTAGAGTGCTCTGCAGCGTAGGACAAATTAATCTGTGCTGGATGTATGTGTGCCTGGGAAGAGTACATTCTAAGGATCGAAGAGTGCTGTGCAGTGCATGTATGGTTAGTGCATGCCCTAAGTGTATGTATGCCTACAAGGAATACATTATATGAGAGATGTAGTGCTATGTAGTACTTGCGAAATGAAAGCATGTTCTGGGTGCATGTGCACCTGCATGGTTAGTGTGTGTGCTGGTAGTGTGTGTGTTTGCAAATAGCACACAATGGTACAATGCAGAGAAGCTACAGTACTGAACACGGTGCACAAATTGAATGTGTGTACTGAATGTATATGTGTCTGTGGTGACAAAATGTCTGGAGATAACAGTACTGGACTGCATGTGTACTGTGAATGCGTACTGAGTGTAAGTGTGCCTGTAATGGTACATTTCCTGGATGACCCTGGGTTCTCTTTTGAGAATAGGCCTGCCTGATGAAGTCATGAGAAGTGGAGGACTCCCCCCAGACCGATTTGTGTATCCTGTTAGCTGGGTGGGACACACACTGGAGGAAGGGAGGAAAAGATACTCCGTTTATACTTCAACAGGTTGCTTTTAGAGTCAGTGATAGATCACAAGGAAAGGGCCTGAATCTAGCTCAGGAAGGAGATGGGGCTAATAAGGGAATCACAGAGAGTAGGTCTGGAAGCCCAGGATTAACCTTTTGATGCACATATCATTGTGGCTGACATTCAGATGTGAACTCAGGTCATTCCCATGAACTGTGCTGTGGGTCTAGCAACTTCAGAGTCTTTCCTACTGTGACAGACAGTCTTTCGGGAGGAAAGAAGAAAAATAAAAGTGTACACTTCAATAGAAGCAGAACCCTAGCATATATCTTCAAAGACTCGGACTCTAAATCACATTTGGTGTCTGGAAATCGACTAAAAGAAGGGGAGGTTGAGATCCAAAATGTTGTCATCTACCATGCAGCCTCCAGACTGGCTGTGTGAGAAGAGGAAGCTCTGCAAGACTTCTACCTGTGACCAGGACTGGAAGTTAAGGCCACCTAGCCTCCTTAGCTAGGTGAGGGGACACCACCCACCCTGGAGCCTGGAGTACAAGCATGTGCATGCTTGCCAAGACTAGTGTGCCCTGTAAGGAAAGCATTGGAGGGAGCAAGGAACAGTGGGGATCTCTAAAGAGAGGATTCCCGGAGCAAGGTGTGGAGGAATGGTTGTGCACCGTTTGGGTCATTGTCCATGTGCACTGTTGGCTCAGTGACCCCTGTATGCCAGGAGAGTGTCGTTGTGGACTGAGCCAGGGACTAAGCACCATCTAGGCCTTGTCAAGCCTGTACCGGCATGTTGCGGCGACTCTGTATGTCAGAGGGGGCACTGTTTAAGTTAGTGCTGCGAGAGCACTGATACTAGTAATCACGGTGGTGTAGGCGATTGCAACAGAGGAGTCTGCAATCTATTTGTAAAATACTTTGGCAACCGCATTTGCCAGCTGGGACTACCTGTACCGACGTTGCCCAGATGTTTGGGTCATTGCCCGAAGAAAGATTGAGGATCTGTTGGTGGGTAGAGCCAGCATAGGGAGAGTACCGTTCCTTATTGTTCCATAAGGACTGTAGAGGACACCGTGGACAACGATGCACCCTTGCTCAGTTCCAGTCAGGTCGCACTGGAAAGAAGCCCATGCCTGCTGAGTGCTGTCACAAATACAGGGAGCAGCGCAACTTCTCTAAACAAGAACTCTTGAGTGACCTGAGCCTGTGGGGCACCAAAGAACTTCCTGCTGATGGTGCTGCGGCACAATAGACACTTCTGACTAAATTCCAAAGAGTCTGAGAGGAACTCTTGACTACGGCCTAGTAGTATGTATTCCCTGGATGTGGCCACAGGTGAATGGGGAATAGGGAATAACCCCAACAAAAACTGCAGCCCGACCTCAAGGGGATTGTGTTGTTGCTAATGAATGTCGTCTTTCCTTTGCATGTGTAGAGTTAGAAATAGAAAACCTCTTTTTCTTATAAAGCAAGTACTTGCCTGGACATTGATTTATTGACAATACTCTGTTAACTTTGAGTAACAAGTCATGTTTTCAAATCTATTTCTAAACTCACCCCCCAAGGGAGCCTTTGACTGCTCGTCCATAGCTATCACTTAGAGTCAAGTCCAGAAGGTATACTTGGCTGAGTTGCTCAGGATCCATAGTAGGTCAGGCCTTGGGGATGTATGACGTTATAACGCATACTATTACTCCGCAGACCATTACAACGCGACTTTTACTCCGCATACCGTAACAACGCATAGCGCCTTGGGGCGCTGGATAGTGGTAAGTATAATTTTCTATTCCAACACCAGTCCCCGTGGACACTAGGGAAGGTGTTGGATAGAAAATTAAACTTATTCCCTATCCTACAGCGCCCCCCAGCGCAATGCGTTGTAACGGTATGCGGAGTAAAAGTCGCGTTGTAATGGTAGTGCGGAGTAAAAAATGCGTTGTAACAGGTGTATACCAGGCCTTGGACATCAGGAGTTAAAGGCCTCAATCATCATGGTTGGGTCCAGTAGATCCTGTGTGCCACGTGGCCCTCTGACAGAGGATTTGACAAGTACACTAGTGTTCCTTTAGACCACGCAACTAAATTCCTTATTTAGAATTCAATGGATGGGATACTCCAGTTATAATGCACTTGTATTATAGCAGAAAGGATATTCACTATTTTTTATGGAGTATTCTGTCACTCAGATTACAAGCAAAGCCCTTAGGCTCCAAATGTTGCAGAAACACAGTCATATCTTCTATATTTAAATCCCAGACTGGCAATTTGAGGAAGAACTAGTGAAAAATGAGGCATTTACCACCGTTATTTGCTGATGTTAATGTTGCATAGTTTTTATTTGTCGCTGATGCTATTTAAAAGCATCAAGTAAGCTCTTTAACAACTAAACTCAAATTGTGTGCATTTGTTATATGTATGGAAATCTGTTTTCTCTAGATATTCATTGCCTGCACAGCCATCAAAATAGGTATCAATATACGAACAGTATGTGACACTTCTCTGCTATAATACAAAACACAGTGATTTTTTGTTTGACATTTTATCCATTTTAAATGAAAGCAGGGACTCCATATTCCGGAGACTATCGGACTGCCAGGAGGGAAGGGGAGATTCTTGTGTATCTTGGATAATGTGTACAGACAAGGGTATTTCGGATGTTCCACTCTAAGATAGGTGTAAATTGGGGGCGTGGCTTGATGAGCCAAGATGGTGGAAGCACCCTGAGAGTGCTCCCGGACCACTCTGCCATCCGCCCGCAATCCGCCTATCTAGTTGGCCATCCAACCCTGATACCTGTTGCCGCTCCTGCGCTGCATCGCTGGCTGAATCCCTGGCTGTAAAAAAAACCTGTGGGGCACCACTATCCTGCATCTGGCCGGCCAGAGCTTGCACCCAAAATGGCGGCCTCCCTATCCTGAGCTGCCTCGCCTGCAGTCTCTGGACTTTGCCGCCTGGTCTCCTGGCCGGGTACTTGGAGGAGCGGAGGGGCCCCCAGAGGGGTCAGAACATCCGGAGCTGTGCCGCCAGGTTTGAGGCACCGCCCGTGTCCTTCTTCCCACATCACAATGCAAACAGAATCTGTTTGGGTACCAAGGTGCACTGTTCACAAGCCCCTCAAGGTGCTTCAATGATATATTCAAATTATATCTATGCAATCTTTTTGTAATCTTTTTTCACCACCAATACAATGCTTATAACACAAATAATCCATATCTCATCATCACTATTGCCAACCAAAATATCGATCACAAAAAAGTCAATCAAAAGAGTGATCTGAACTCAGATCAAACTCTCTTTCAGTGTTTGGAATTTTTAAATAAAGTTTTGAAAGAACAAGAACATGTGTAAAGTATAAAAGACAAAAAGTGTAAAAAACACACGGTGTAAAAAGACAACACAAGGGATTGTTAATCTTCTTATACACTTCTTTGTATTTGAAAGGCTTTCATAGTTCAATACTTCAACAGAGTGACCAACATTTCCCAATGCATTTCGGCGAAGCCACCTTCATCAGGGGAACACTCCGTGTTACCGATGCTCATTGTAAGCCATATGCACGTCATACAGGTTGTGCTTATATTCTATCCTCCGGTGCTGGGGAAGACACACCTGGTGCGGAGCTGCCTTTCCGCCTGCACTCCCCGGAAACACCTATCACCCTTCCCTTGTGCCCCATTGAAGCAGCTGCGATATCGGCTGCCACTTCGGGCGGCGGGGGCTGGGGACTGATGGTAGCCGGATTGCTGTGGAGTGGCCTGTCTGCCTGAGGCCTCGGAGACTGACGTCTCAAGCCCCCAGAGCCCTGGCTGGGCGGACTGCTGCTGTGCTGAGGTGAATTTTGGACCCCGGGTTGGGGAGGCCTGGAGGGGTGGTGTCAGCTGCATCCTTACTGCAGTGAGAAGACCCCAGTGGAGACCTTTCCACCACCCCCATGCCCCCAGCCCGCCTCTGCCTTGCCTGTAGAGATCCCGGGGCTTGCCGGTGTAGTGACCCCCCCAACTGGTCTTAAAGGCCCAGCCCCTGCAGTTTAACGTCCGGGAGTGACAGTACCGGGAAGGGGGCATTCAGCCGTTTCCATCGAACAGCATGTAGAGCTTAGTGATGGTGCTCCCTGGCTGCCCCCCCTGGCCGGCGTTTGAGACGCCTACTAGGGACCGGGGTCCCATTCACATGGCAGCCTGCTACAGTCCTTGGACCACCCCCCTAACTGGCTGCCCATAGTTTGGGGAGTGGGCCTCAGGAAGGTGGAACTGCCCGCAGACTCCGAGCGGTGAGAGGCCTGGAGAAACGCCTCCTTCACCACCCCCCCCCCCGGCTTCTGCTCTGCCCACGCAGCACCCTGTGTGGACCTTGGGCCCGACCGCAAAGGTCCCACTACCACCTTGGGAACAGATCATCGTACTATCCCCATCCGGCGCAGTCTCGCCCGGTGGGTGGAACAGGCCGTGCACATCGAGAGGCGAAGGGCCTCGGGGAGGCCTCCTCCTCCACCACCAGCTGCTGTTCTGTTCTTGTGCTTTCTGGGATAGTCCCTTGGCCCCCCGGCTCCGACACTCATCGCAACAACTCTCGAGGTCCCCAGCACAGCAATAGGGCACCATGGGCCGAGACAAACTGGACAAACCTGACAAACCGGACAAACCGGACAAACCAGACAAACCAGACAAACCAACAAACCAGCCAGGATCCCGGCCACCCAGACCAAAATGGACCATTTTACCACTGCTGAGGCTGGGGCGACCTGGGCTATCCACTGACAGGGATGCCCCACTGGTGGCAGATCTGTCCACCATCCTTCAGGCCATCCACACCTCGCAGGCTTCAGTGGAAGGCAAGATCGCAGAAGTTCGGGTGGACATGACCCTCATCCAGCAAGACCTTTGAAATGCCACGGCCTGGATCAAAGAGACTGAATCCCGTATTTTCACTGTGGAGGATGACGTCCTTAAAGGCCTAGTCACACGTCTCCAGTCAGACACCCAGGAACTGCACTGGCGGGATGAAGACGCAGAAAACAAATCCCGCAGCAACAACCTCTGCTTGGTTGGCTTTCGGGAGGGGTCGAAGCAGGGCCGCACCATGGACTTTGTGGAGAAATGGTTGAGATCCTAGATCCCTGACGGCTCCCTCTCTCCAAGGTCCACGATCGAACAGGCCCACTGCTACCAATTATAATGCGTATTCTGAACTTCAAAGACCGCAATTCTATCCTGTCCAAAGCCCGTAAACAGCAGAGTCTCAGAAATGACAATCACACAATTATGATTTTTCCAGATTACACTTGTGAGGTCCAGGGTCAGCGCCGCTCGTTTGGTGAAGTTAAGCAAAAGATGGATGCCCTGAACGTACAACATGGGCTCCTCTTCCGGGCACTCCTACAAGTAGTGTTCTCCAACAATACCCTATTGTTTGACTCTCCTCAGGAGGCTTGGACTTGGGCTACAGAGGAGCGTCCCCTTCGGACCAAACGGCCGGAATCCACTTCCGAGTGGCGCAGATGATGGTCCCGCCCACTCAGAGAATGCTGCACCACGGCCCCAGCGCAACCACTCTCATAGGCGCCATGGCCAGTGGCGAGCCCACTCAGACTCCCCACTGGGCCCCTCATGGCAGGCTACGCGGCCTCCTGGTGAACCTCTGCCTTCTGAACTCTGGGGGTACTTCACCTTGCCCTTCATTGCTGGAGCTCCAGGACACAGACCTTTAACGTAGCCCTACGCTTCTTGGGGACCTAGCTTGAAGTCATCTCTTCCTGTCGGGCTTAGCTCCGCATCCAGAGGTTACGTACCGGTTCACCATTGTTCCCACGCTCAACTGACTTAATTAAGTACATCCGGCAACGAGGAGGGGTCCTTCACACTTTCCACATTCCCAAACGTTCTTATTTGGTCTTTTTCCTGTTAGGGCAACAGATGCTTCTGTCCCCTGAAGTATAGGGTGAGGGGTATGGGGATGGTTAGGATGGGGGCAACGTTGTCCCAAATTCCTTTTTTTGTTATTTGTTGTTGTTTTTTTGTTTTGACGCACCAGCACTCACATGACGCCCTGCTCTATTCTCAGTGGGACACAATGATTCTTCTCTGGACACCCTGCCTTGCCACCAGGTGACCCAGCCTCTGGCTGAGCTTCCCTGTGGGACTTTACACCACTAGCGAGACCGACTGCCACTATGTCTGATACACAGCTCCTACACACTTCCCCCGAGTCATGTCCTGGAATGTTAATGGCCTCCTGGACTGCTTCAAGTGCATGGCTGTACTGCGATACGTGTAACACTTTGGGGTGGAGGTCCTACTGTTACAGGAAACACATTCGATGGGTAATCACTGCCTCTTATTAGCATGCTATGGGTACAACAGGGTTTGGTACTCAGGTTTCACCCAGGGTTCTCATGGAGTGGCGATCTTGGTTAAATGCTCCCTTCCTTTCGTGATGACGTGAATTGTCCACGACGTCCAGGACTCCTTTGTGGCCCTATCCGGCTCCTTGAATGGTGATCCCCTCAATTTGGTGTCCCTCTATTCCCCCCATAGATGTTGACAGCGACCCTAACTAACTCTGTGGCCCTTCTGGCCTCTCTGCCACTGGGCTCTACTTTCCTTGGGGGTGACTTCAATGCGGTCTCCTCCCCTGACTTAGACATGACAGGTACCCTTTCCACAATAGGCTTGCGCAGGCGAGACAATTGACAACTTGGTCTGAATCACTGGATCTATGCGTACCTGCATCCACGCTCAAAGCAATTCACACATACCTCAGCAGCTCACCACACGCAGGCGCATATCAACCCCGATTTTCGTTTGTTCCCTCGACCGATTGTTTCATGATCCAAGATGTTTCCATCCTCCCTCGAGGTATATCTGATCACTCCCCGGTGTTACTTAATACAGGCTCCCCTCCTGTCTCAATACATCAGACATGGAGGTTAAATGCTTGGTTTCTTCAGGACAGGGAGTTCCAGAAGGTGGTGGGGCGGGAACTCAAATATTATTTGCAGACTAATGTGGGGTCTGTATCCTCACCGGGCACTCTGTGGGAGGCTAGCAAGGCCACGATTAAGGGAGCCGCCAAGGGCCAGCCCAAACTCCAGCGGAAAGCTCAGTTGGAGCAAATTACCTCGCGAGAGGCACAGGCTCTATGCCTTGAGCAATCCTCCGCTCGGAATCCTGATGCCCCCAAAGTAGGGCTCCTTGCTCATATTCGTGCAGAGCTTCAACAGCTTTCACTAGACACGGTCAAGCTCCTCTGGCGCTCATCCGTTGCCAGGGTGTATGGTTGGGGTGATAAAAACGGCTCACTTCTCCACAGACTGGCCGCCTACCCCAGGGCAAACCGCATCATCCCTGAAATCATAACTCCACAGGGTTCGGTGTGCCGCTCCCCAGCGACGCTTGCTTGTGCCTTTGCCTTATACTCTCACCAACCATATGCTGCCAAAGCTCCCTCCCTCTCTCTCTCGGGCTTGTTGCGGATTGGGAATGACTACCTACCTTTTCTGGACTCAATTAGAAATTGGGGAGGTGATCACCATCACCTCCTCTGGCAAGACGCCGGGCCCAGACAGCCTCCCCCCGGAATACTATGCGCTCTATCGGGATACCCTTGTTCCCCAAGTTGCAAGCCTATTCCGGGAGGCAGTGGAGAAGGGTTCCTTCCCTCCTGAGACGAATATGGCCACCATTGTGGTCCTTCCCAAATCCCAGCCACCCTTGCCTCGGTGTACAGACTACCTTATCAATACGGAAATGAAAATGTTTGCCACAGTCCTCGCACAAAGGCCGAAACCCCACTTCTTCGCTCAGACAAATGTGGGTTTATGCCCTCTCGAGGTACCCGACACTGTCTCCAGAGGCTGCATTTAGCGCTGGCCCATCGTCATTTGATTACCCTCTAATTCGAGATCCTTCTTGTCGACTTCGCGAAAGCCCTCGACTCGGTGGACTGGGGGTTTCTGGAAGATGGGCTGGCCGCGATGGGCTTTGGACCCCGCTTTCGGGGTCTAGTCTGAGTTCTATATGTTCGTCCGAGGGCACAGGTTCTGGTGAAAGGGGCCCTATCAAAACCCTTCTCGATCTGCAGAGGAACGAGGCAGGGATGTCCCCTAACCCCCTGCTCTTGGTTCGAGTGAACACTAGCGGGGTTGGAAGTGGCCTAACACAGAGACAGACAAGATTGCCCTTTACGCAGACAATGTCCTCATTTACTTAGCGGACCCCGCGCAATCAGGCGTTCATTGTCTCTGTATCCTGCACTCTTTTGAGCAGGCCTCTGGCCTCCGGCTGAACCCCTACAAGTCGGTCTTGGTCCTTCTCCATATGTCTCTGGAGTGTTTTCATTGGCAGTCCATCATACCGCTCTGCCACCAATCATTCAATTACCTGTTTATATGGGTGACTCTACTCTCCGAACTTAGCTGGACCCTTAATGTTACTCACCTGGTGAAGAGGGCCAAGTCAGACCTCCAGAAGTGGCAAGAGCCGCCCTGAACCCCCTGGGGAGAGTCGCTCTATTTAAAATGATGATTCTTCCCAGGTTCCTTTACATTCTCCAGAACACCCCCCTCAGCTTCCCGAGGGCCTGGTTTCGGGACCTAAATAGGATGGCTTCTAAGTTTCTCTGGGGGAAAGGGAGGGCCGCCTATCTCTGAGTATCTGTAGGATCCCAACCTCCGACGGGGGCCTGGGGATGACCCACCTATATCTATTTTACGTAGCCACGCGTCTGCTATCTATACACGACTGGTTCAATGGGGGCTGGTCTGACCCGGCATACAGGCTGGAATTGAGTGAGTTGGGTTTGACCAGAGCTCAGTTGATGCTATACCGGGAACCTATTCCGTCCCGATTGCCTGAGGTGACGCACTCCACACTGGTGGCCTGGCAAGCCGCTTTGCGACACACTAAGTGGACACATACACTGACCCAATGCACGCCCCTGTGGCAGGGTACCTGGCTCAGGGAGGTCAACCGGATGCAGGATTTCCGATCCTGGGATCTTATAGGGATTTCACAATTAGGTGATGTATGGGTGGGTGACGAGAGGCGTTCCTTCAAGGACCTTCAAACCTGGCACTCCCTGCACCAGTCGCAGTTTTACAGGTACCTGCAGCTGCGCCATGCTCTTCAAGTACACCTCACAATGGGTACACTGCTTCCTGACCATAGCCCGCCTGAGGCACAGATTATGTTTGGGGATCGGGGGAAGGGGGAATTTCTTGCATATACCGATCATTATTCAATAACAACCCAACATCTCTAGATCGGTTACTTGTCCAATGAGAGGACAGGGTAACAATATTTTTCTATTCAAAGACCAATGGTACAGGCAAAACACGAGGGGTAGCTATGGGTTCGAAATTGTCCCCCTTGTAGGCTAATCTGTTGATGGGCTGGCTGTAGGAGGAGTGATTTAGGCATGAGAGGTAGCTACTGGAGTGACTCGATTCTATTTTGGGGCAGATATATTGACGACTGCCTGATGATCTGGACAGGGACTACAGACAAGCTATTGAAATGTTTCATGTATCTAAACAATAATGAGTCTAAGATCAAGTTTACCTTCCAATTCAGCCAACAGAACGTCATATTTTCGGATGTGGAAATTTTCACAACAGATAACAAAATGAAGAGCAGATTGTTTCGTAATTCAATGGCATGTAATGCTGCATTACACGCAGCAAGTGCGTATTCTAGGCACCAGATCAATGGCATTCCCTATGGAGAATTCATAACGCTAAAAGCAACTGTAGTACTGACCAAGACTTCATGAATTGCCTGCAAGGGATGGAACACAGATTTAAACGTAGAGGCTACAGTCATCTCGTGATTCGTAATGCCCTAAACAGGGTCTCCAAGGTTAGTAGGCAAAATACCCTGAAAGATAAGACTAAGAAGGGCAGCTTAGAAACTATCCACCTTGTTACTGACTGCAACACACTCCCACAAACTCTCACACAAACCGTGAAAAGGCATTGGCATATAATCCTTGCTGATAACGCTCTAGAAACCTTTACATCCTCTATGTAGGAGAGTAGGATCTGCTTATAATGGTTACCCCCACTTTTTGGTGATGTTTCACAGTTTTTCGACTTTTGTCTGGCTGGGGCCCTGCTATCCAGGACCCCAGCCTAGCTGCTCCCTCTCAAAATCGATTGCATGTACTGCTCCCTCTCTAAATTGATTGCATGTACTGTAGGTACACCCCAGTTTGGTTACTGAGGTACGCTTGTGAGTCCCTAGTATATGGTACACTAGGTACACCAGGCACAAAGGACATAGGTACCCCAGAGGCCTACCAGGGGCTGAAGCATTTCAAAATGGCACCACAGGACTGCTACTGCAGCCTGGGTAAGGTGGTGCATGCACCCCTTACTAAGATATAGGTTAGCTATATCTACCTTTAATCACTGACACATATAAACCTATCAGTCACTCCTATGGCAGGCCTTATCAATCCTGAAGGCAGAGTGCTTTGTTTTGTGTGAGAGGGTGCCCATGGATGAGCAGGACCCCTCTGCAGCTTTTGAAATCTATTCTCTGAAGCTGTTCTGTGATGCAGCCAGACCATATACTCTTACGTGTTTTATAACCTCGCGGTAAATGCTAACTTTGGAATGGCTGCATATAAACATGTTGTGTTTGGTGTCAAACACTTTGGAATCCTATTCCCCCACCAGTCCTGGTGGCGGGGGTAGAATTCCACCCTTCTAGAGGGAGAGACATGTACACACTGGTCTGGCCGGTAATAGTTTAAACGAGCCCCAGCATCACAAAATGGATGCTGCAGCCACAGACACGCGTCTGACCTCCTGCTGCTGGATGAAACTCCGGCAGGGGTGGCCTGGACAATAGGTTTCCTGTCACAGGGAGGTATAACCACCTCCCAGACAGGCTTTAGTGTATTGGGGCTGGGTGGGTGCACTCTGAGAGTGCCAGAAAGTCTGCACTGGGGGCACATGTGGAGTCCCTGTGCATAGTCCAGTTCACACCGGTTGCAGGGACACTCAGCCCCTGCTCTGGTGCAAAACTGGACAAAGGAAATGGGTGTAACCACCCATCTTTCCAGACCCTCCCATAGGTGGGTCCCCAGAGTATCTCCAACCCCTTTACTTAGTATAAGTAAGGGACCCCTGGCAACAGGACTTTAGATTACACCTGGACAAAACTCTGAAACTTAAACCTGGAACTTCGACGCTCTACTACCGATTAGACGATGGAAGAATCTCCCTTGGGGTCAAGGAGTGACTCCCCTGTTCAAACAGGCACCAGCAAAGCAATTGCCAGTCTGCATCTTTGAAGCTCCCACTGGACTCTGAAGTACCTGCAGCCCAGGAAGAGGATTTCCAGACTTCTTTAAGGCGGACCCGAGTCGGCCTTAAAGTGCATAGTGCATTGACTTCCTGATCTTTCCCGAAGTTGTGCTTTGGGTTACTTGTAGCCCAAGTCCCGAGCACCATCACCCCCGAAGATTGTGGGCCTACACTCCATGAGTGTTCCGTGAGACCGCTTCTTGCATTTCCGCTTGAGGCTCCTTCACGATCCCTGGACCGTCAACTGGTGGGTCCCCTCGAAGGTCACTCTACTTTTGCTTGAGCTTCCATGGTTGCTCCAAAGGTGCCCTGAGTCCCCACCACCTGGAGAGTCCATCAGACCTTGCTGGTCTGCACCGAAGCATTTCTTTGATTCCTGCATGGATTGCTGTTGCCAAGGCTTTTAGGTCCAATCCGGAAACCGACACCACAGTACTCGACATCCTTTGTAGGAAAGCTCCTACAATTTGTCAGGACAAATGGCATGACGTATAAGATTGATGTCAACATTAACTACTACACCAAGTATGTGATTTATGCGATTGAATGCAAGTGCAAGCGGAGATACATTGGCAGCACTATCAGAGCATTAAAGGACCACATTGGTGAACACATGAGGGCTGTTAGGCAAGGGGACGCCAGATATCCCATAGCAACACACATCGCTGATTGTCCAGCACAAGACACACATAGAGCCTTTCAGGTTCTACGGGTTTGACTTTGTACCAAGAGACCCCAGAGAGGGTAACAGGGAGCTAACACTCAGGAGGAGGGAAGCAATTTGGATAATGAGGGGCAGAAGTGTTAAGTTGGGTCTTAACACTGATCACAATTTACAATACTTCCTTGGGGACTGACACGATGACATGTGTCACACAATACCGATGTGAATTATGTATACCTGACACCAGGTTACCAGGGGAGCTTACACGCCTACTTTACGCCTCAGGACAGCTATATGTGTGTGACACAAAATTACACAAGTTATGTCTGTTATTTAAGTTTGCGCCAGTCTGCCAACAACTGTTTGTGGTGTATGACTTGTGAAATCAGCCACTAGTTTTGGTGTACTATATCACCAATAGATACATTCCATTGCGGAGCATGCTTGAAACTGCCACGTTCAAACTATTGAGAGACTCAACATTTCCTATGGTACACTGACATGAGTCATGTCCATCGGTAGGTTCCTATTACCCAACTATTCATATGATATGTGGACTTGCAAAATCAAAGCTGAATGCTTTGATTTTGCTATAGCGTTTGACGCTGTGCATGGCACCATTGATAGGTACTCTCTGGGAACATGGTCATAAGACTCTGATAATATTGACAATGTATACTGATATTCTGTATTACACTCCGGACTGTTGACAAAGGTCCTGTCTTGCATACCACATAGTAATACTGTGTTTTTGAACAATTGTTATATGTGTTTCCTGTATGTCCTGTGTTGATATGTGTAACTACTGAGCTGCCGTGTGTCGCTGATGATTCAACAATGGTAACAGCAAGAAAGTAGATGTGCTTTTTGGTTTCATATAATTTCTTTTTTGAGCTTACAAATACTTTTTAACATTGCCAATATTGTAATTGGATCTGTTGCTGGCTAAGGTTGTAAAAGGTTCCATTGGAATGTAAAGGAACCTTATGTAAAAAATAATAATTTTTTTAAAGAAACAAAGGATTGAGAGGAAGATTGTCATTGTACATTTCTGTCACTTGACTTTACAATACAAGCATGTGCAGGGGACTACTATGTATGTCAGAGCACAATGCCATGAAAGCTTGTTATAGAATGTTGAGTGTGCAGTTACACACAGCAGAATAAAGATGTGTAATACTGAACTCCATGTGTGTCATGCTTATTGGCAGGGTAACCCAGCTGGGAAGATGCTGCAAATGGTAATGAGACATGGGATAAACAACCTGAAGAATGACCATGCTTTCCAGGAGAGTTTGCTGTGTTCCAAGCAAACTGCTTGTGCGTGCTGTATGTGTAGATGTGAAAGATCGGAGTAGAAGTTTTATGCATGTGAAGTCAAAGCGCAACTCCAGCCACTGTAAAACACATCAAGACAATGGAAGCGTTGAGAAGAATTTACATGCTGATGGCCAAGAACCTGATGGTCAAGCCATGCATTAAGGTACCGTGCTGCAATGCAAGTTAAAGTTATACATTACATGGAGTGATACTACTAAAGGTGATTACATACTGATACAGAAAGAAGTGTTGGCTAACAGAATAAGCAAGAAAGAAGCATATTGTCATTGCACTTAGTAGAACCTCGACAAGTGGAGCTTTATGACCTCAGTACTGGGCCAGGAAGGCAATGAAGAAGCACAAAGGTTGTTCTTACTGAGCTATCCAAACATGAAGTGGCCCTCCACCAAAGCTGCCAGGTGACAGCTCAGAACAGCTCCAGAGGTCTCCAGCAAGTGAATGGCTCTGATGGAGACTGGGAAGCAAGTCATTACTTCCCCGAATGTCCATGGTGACTCTGAGGCTGGTCCATCGCAAGGCCTCAGAAATAGATCCAATGTCACGTGCTCAAATGGACTGCCTACAGGAGCAGAAAGAGCTCCAACCTCAAGTTAGGATACCTCCATAATTGGTTACCATGCTGCCGTTTTTATGAAACCACCATCACCTTTCGATACAGCCAAAAAGCAAAATATTAGTGATAGAAGGTTTGTGTGGAGAGAGACATTTGATGATTTTATTGATGCACTTGAAGAAACTGATAACAAAAAGAGTACCAAGTATCAAAATACCTCCCTGGTGATAGTATGAAAGAAGTCATAAAGAAAATGCTGTGAACAGACGAAGAAACAGCATATTGTCAGATTAAAGAAACACTTAATCTAAAGTTCAGTCCAGTACCAAACATTGAGTACATAGGATACATATTCAGCATAGAATTCCAAAACGTTGGTGAAACCATTGATGAATTTGTGGAGAACCTTGATACGCTCATCAAACACTGTACGTTCAATGAATTTAATGATGAGGAAGCTATGAGACTTAGAGTTATTGATGGATGCTTGTCAGATTCATTCAGAATATGAATGCTGAGAGAAACTCTTAGTCTGGTGCGAATATTGATGGCTAACAGAGCTGAGAAGCTTGCTGAAAGACAAGCTACTGACATGGAGGCCAGAGGAGTCAAAATAAATTAGTCATGAAAGCCAAAGCTGTAGACTAAAGCACATAAAGTGATGTGTATGAGTAAAAAGAAGTTTTATTTTAGATGTGGATTTTCATTTCCACATGAAGGTAAATCTTCCGCCATTGTACAGGTATGTGGAGCCTGTGGGAGAAAAAAAGATTTTGCAACAGTTTGTAGGGCAAAGGAAAAAGCAATTGGATCACAGCCAGAAGACAAAATGGCTCCCAGAACATTCCAGGGGTGACGTTCATTGCAACCCCACAAGGCCAAGCGTTGACATCAATTTAGGCAAATTGACACTGAACAAAGTCGATTGTCATCTAAATCATCGTCAAACAATTTGCCAGCCCTAGTATCCAGTGAGGGTCAGGAAGACGAAAAAGAACTTAAAACCTTACTTAAGCACAACATCATTAAGCGTTCAACTGGTCCAACTCTTTGTGTTTCTCCCATAGTGGTAGTGCCCAAAAAGGACACAGACGGAGGTGTATGCATATGCATTGATAGCAAACAAGGCAATTGAATGAGAACGACATCCAGGTCCACAAATTGCTGACATGATAATGCAACTAAATGGTGCAAAGGTTCTCTCTCACCTTGAATTAAATAAAGGTTATCATCAGCTGCAACTTGAAGAAGATTGAATGTATATTACAACCAGCCATGGTCAGTGCAGGTAGCAGTGGTGGGGAGGTGGGGCCGTGTTGGGGGGGATTTCGAGGTTTGGTGCAAAGGTAACATTAAGTAAAGTATTAATTTTCCCTCAGCATCATCCCTCAAAATCCCCCCAAATGCAGCCCTACCCCCTCACCGCTGTTACCTGCATGGACCGCCGCTGGTTACAACCTTTTCCACACACGTCAGTTACGATAAAAAAGATTCCGTTTTGGTGTGCCATTGGTCGCAGAACTTTTCCAGGACATCATTCGATGTGTTTTACAACAGGTAGTGAATACATTCAATTATAGCTATGATATATTGATTTTTGGAGCTACACAAAAGGAGCATGATAAAGCTTTCACCTAAGTATGTTGATTATTGACTGATGCAGGCCTGACTTGAATGTAGACAAGTGTGAGTTTCAAAAGACTAACTAAACATTCTTAGCCATATCTTTTCTAAAGGGGGTATGCCACCCAATCCTGCTAAAGTACAAGTTCTGCCTAATGCTGATCCACTACAAGATGTTTCAATGATACGGTAATTTCAAGATACATACAAGACCCTTTTGAGGGTTAACAAAGAAAAATGTTTTATTCAAGTTGTCACAGAAATGTGAGAGAGTTGAAAAAATCAAGCAAGCCATCAAAACTGCTACTGAAATGGCCTATTTCAATCCAAAGCTTCACACATATGTTGTTGCTAATGCCTCCTCGCATGGAATGGCGGGGACTTCTATTGAAAGAGTATTATTACACCATTGCACATATTTCAGACACACACCAAAATCCTGGTGAATACTTTTCCAGAGTGCCCAAACAAGGTATGGTTCTCTATCCAAGAGGGCTGAACCCTACGTTATTTCATTGTAAAGTCAAATATGCCAGCTGCCATACATTTAGCCTAGATCATCACTGCCACAAGCAATGATAGTGACATGCTGAAGATGAACTATATAATTAAATATCAGTCATTTAGCCAAAATGCTTGACCTCTCACAAGTGATGGTACCAAAAGTACAAAAACGTTAAATATTGATTGTCTATAACTCAGAAAGAAGTTATACTGCGAGGGCCAAGAATACTAATTCTGGAGAGTTTCAGACAGAAGATAATTGAAGTCGCTCACAAAGAACTTTGTGCTATTGTTACCACCAAGAGAGTTCTCCAAGATCGAGTCCAATTTCCATATTTAGATGGGAGGATTGATAAGAAACTCAAGGCCTGTCATCTATGTAAGTACCTCTCTAGGAACATTAATAAACAAGCACTTACCATGTCAGAACCTCTAAGCAATCCTGGGCCAGAATAGCCATTGATTTCTTTGGTCCTCTCGGCAATGGAGATCATTTGGTGGTAATTGTGGATGAATACTCTCCATTTCTATTAATAGAGGATCTTTCATACACAACTCATGAGCAAGTCAGTGAGAGACTTGACAGCATTTTTGTGAAGTGGGGCGTTCCAGCCTTTTAGAAGTCTGATACTAGCCCGACGTTTGACGGTAGAGAATTCAAGGATTTTATGGATCATCCGATATTAAAGTATCAGAAGAGTACACCTTTGTGGCCCCAGGTCAATGGACTCTTTGAGCATTTTATGAGTATGCTAAAGAAAGCAGTACAGCTTGAAACTCTTGAGAGGCTCACTTTGCAAACATTGTTGCATTTCACCCTGTGATGCTATCATTAAACACCTCACTTGACCACGGGCAAAATCATGTGGCTTTGAATATCAGGAGAGCAATGACAACCAAGTTACCTCAATGTACCAACAAAAGAAAAGTAGGTGATAACACAACTTGAATGAAGGACTTAGTTAAATGCTAACAATAGGTGACATTCAAAGAACATTGAATTTAAGCTAGGAGATCTAGCCTTCCAACTATGAAGGAGAAAATCTGATGTTCTATATGAGACTGCCCCTTTCCACATTGGGCCCACCAAGGGACAAATGGTGACTGCCCAGCATCGTGGGAAGTTTATTACCAGAACCTCTTATCACTTTCAGCATTTGATTCATAGTCTTTTCATGTAGATGGTGAAAGAAAGCCTGAACCTGAGAACCCAGCGACTGCTGTTACTGCTTCACCGTCTCTGCAGATCTTTGACAGTGAAGATGACAGATTCCAGCTTCCAGTAACCAGATCAGGCCAAGTAATTAGAGTGCCAAAGAGGTTGATTGGAGAAATATGATTGTAAATATCAGCCCTGCCAAGTCCCACACATCAGGCGTTAGACTAAAGCATTTCAGTGTGGTGATCTGCATCATCACACTGAAATGCTGTGTCACGCATGAATAGCCCCTTAGCTGTCCATAGGAGCACTGGTATTTAGCAGCTCCACTGACTGCCAACGTTTTTAGCTTGGGAGTTTGCTTGCTCAGCTCATGGCAGGCTACAAATATTACCCAACACGTGGCAATCACTAATGTCAGGTCACAAGTCTGTCCCATGGTTCACTTTGCCCAATCACCATATGCGCCGTGGTCTGGTGCGGCTACTTGGCATTGCTGCAGCTCGCAACATGTGGCCCGGCCGGGGTAAGAATTTGGCCGTGGCTGGAGAGCCTGGTGGTGCATGACTGCCACAGCAACCACCCTACAGTCGAGTGTAGACAATACCAGGAGAGTCGGCCATCGGAGTGTCTGCTGATCGGGACTGTGGTCGCGGCACTACCCGGGACTGTGCCAGTGCAGTCATCAGATGGCCCATACAGTCAATGAAGTTCACAGTTGTAACAGAGTAAGTGATGTCTGGAGTCTTACTCACTGTATCTTCTCCCTGGCTCCCAACAGCATCTCCGTGAACAAATTCTCCCTGTAGGCACCGCGGTAGGCCCTGCCCTCAATGCTTATTTGTCACTTACATCAAGCAGACCATCTATCTCAGTGAGTGTACCTTTAAGGTCTCCTAAAAGTTCTGGACCAGCAGGCATTTTGGCCGGTTAATATCTTGCTGTTCAGTGTGGTGGTCCACTACATCTTGAGCAGTTTTATAGATAACATGAACTTGACCGGAAGATTTGTTTGCAGCGCTATGTTGTGATGGATCACTGACATAATATCGACTACAAAAATATAGGCATTTTAAATATCGACTACAAAATATCGACTACAAAAATATCGAAGTCCTATCTACAAACAGGTAAGTACAAAAATATCGAATCAAAAATATCGTTTAAAAATATGTACTTTGTAAAAATATCGAATTTATTAAAATTAATGTAAAATTAAAAAAATATTAAAAATAAATGACTAAAATATACTTAAAAATACTTAAATAACCTTAAAATTATTAAATAATTAATTTAAGTTATAAAAAAGAATACAGTTTTATTTGTTAAAACATATATATATATATATTAACATAATATCATTAAAAAATATACAATATTATTACCGTAGCATAGCAAGAGTGTTAAAATTACTATTTCCGACTCCAAGGAGTGCAACAGTAGGGAAAGCGTTGGATAGCGTAGGGGTAAAAATTACTATTCCCACTCCAGTGAGTGCAACAGTAGGGAAAGCGTTGGATAGCGTAGGGGTAAAAATTACTATTCCCACTCCAGTGAGTGCAACAGTAGGGAAAGCGTTGGATAGCGTAGGGGTAAAAATTACTATTCCCACTCCAGTAAGTGCAACAGCAGGGAAAACGTTGGATAGCGTAGGGGTAAAAATTACTATTCCAACTCCAAAGAGTGCAACAGTAGGGAAAGCGTTGGATAGAGTAGGGGTAAAAATTACTATTCCCACTCCAGTGAGTGCAACAGTAGGGAAAGCATTGGATAGCGTAGGGGTAAAAATTACTATTCCCACTCCAAAGAGTGCAATAGTAGGGAAAGTGTTGGATAGCGTAGGGGTAAAAATTACTATTCACACTCCAGTGAGTGCAACAGTAGGGAAAGCGTTGGATAGCGTAGGGGTAAAAATTACTATACCCACTCCAGTGGGTGCAACAGTAGGGAAAGCATTGGATAGCGTAGGGGTAAAAATTACTATTTCAACTCCAAAGAGTGCAACAGTAGGGAAAGCGTTGGATAGCGTAGGGGTAAAAATTACTATTCGCACTCCAAAGAGTGCAACAGTAGGGAAAGCGTTGGATAGTGTAGGGGTTAAAATTACTATTCCCACTCCAAAGAGTGCAACAGTAGGGAAAGCGTTGGATAGCGTAGGGGTAAAAATTACTATTCCCACTCCAGTGGATGCAACAGTATGGAAAGTGTTGGATAGCGTAGGGGTAAAAATTACTATTCCCACTCCAGTGAGTACAACAGTAGGGAAAGCGTTGGATAGCATAGAGGTAAAAATTACTATTCCCACTCCAGTGGGTGCAACAGTAGGGAAAGCGTTGGATAGCGTAGACGTAAAAATTTGTATTCCCACTCCAGTGGGTGCAACAATAGGGAAAGCGTTGGATAGTGTAGGGGTAAAAATTACTATTCCCACTCCAGTGAGTGCAACAGTAGGGAAAGCGTTGGATAGCGTAGAGGTAAAATGTATTATTCCCACTCCAGTGGGTGCAACAGTAGGGAAAGCGTTGGATAGCGTAGGGGTAAAAATTACTATTCCCACTCCAGTGGGTGCAACTGTAGGGAAAGCGTTGGATAGCGTGGGGTAAAAATTACTATTCCAACTCCAAAGAGTGCAACAGTAGGGAAAGCGTTGGATAGCGTAGGGGTAAAAATTACTAGTCGCACTCCAAAGAGTGCAACAGTAGGGAAAGCGTTGGATAGCGTAGGGGTAAAAATTACTATTCCCACTCCAGTGGGTGCAACAGTAGGGAACGCGTTGGATAGCGTAGGGGTAAAAATTACTATTCCCACTCCAGTGAGTGCAACAGTATTTGAATTTGAATTTGTTTATTGTACAGTTAATAAAAACTCACAATATTACACAATAGATAAAAAGTCGTTGACTGTATAAAAAGGCTTTTACAAAGAAGGTGTTGCACATTGATAAAATCACAAGGAGTCTATAGTAAATTAATGAGTCTTTCCTGTTGGTCACGGCCTTAATACTTGTAGTTCTTATGGTGTAAGGCTGTTGGAGAAGTCACTGTTCTCCTAATATGATTAGTTGTTTCACCCAACTGTATTTTCGTTTAGTTTTGTGAGTGATTTCATGTTTTATTATAATTGCTTTGGCTTTAGTCTTTGTGGGCCTTATAGTTTTAAGGGCCGTTTGGGAAGACAACTATTCTCCTGGTACGGTTGGGTTTTCGCACCCAAGTGTTATTTCATTTAGTTTTTTGGCCACTATTTCAAAGTATTTGACTGTTCTACAGTTTAACTGAGTCTCTTCGGGGTTGAAACAAAGCATCACTGCTTGCCTACAGGTTTTTACGCCCTTCTGGTTCCATAGGGGCCGAAGCATGGAATGCCTTACATCCACAAGAGCTTTACAAATACAAATGATGTGTATAAGGTCCTCCTTCGCAGATTGGCAAAGGCGACATGCGTTTCATGGGTTAGGCCTTTTCCATGGTGCCAGGTGACGTGCTATGGGTATGTTGCCTAAGCACATGTTTAGGAACGTATTTTTTGTTTTTTGTGTGAGGCCCGTTGATAGATACTCTTGAGGCTTTGTGGTTCTTTACCCTTCAAGCACAGCCCAACCGTGCGCTCTCTTGGTTAGGGTGGCTCGGTCCTCAAGTGAGGAGACCAGTTTGATGACTTTCGACACTGCCTTTTTAAAGGTCCCAAAATCCGTTCTTGTTTCCCAGAGCTCGTTTAGTCCTAGGCTTTCCAGTGAATTTGTTAGGTAGGCCCTTGCAGGTGAGATTTCTTTGGCGTTGAGCTCAATCCATAGGTTGGCGTTTAGGGATCCTTGCTCAGCGTCTTTAATTTTGCGCCAGCTTTTTATATATTGGCCTTTCCTCTCCACAGCTTGTTTCAGCAGTCCAAATTCGAGACGAATTTGACCGGGCGAAGAGTTTTTAGGGAGGTGGAAGATTGCCCTATATGCACGACTGATAGTATTGTCCAGAGTACTTGCATCTTTACCTCGCATTGATTCGCTGCCGTAGGAGAGCATAGGCTGTAGGCGAGCTTTTATTACCTGTAAGAGTGGCGCTAATGTCCTGTCCGGGAGAGCTTTCTGCAGGGGCCTTATTGATAGTTGGAAAGTCATGCCTTTCCGGCGAATGGCCTCTAGTTGTTGCTTGAAGGAGCCGTTGCCCTCTATTATGACTCCTAGATATTTATATGAGGTCACCAGTTCTAATCTTTGATTGTCCAGGTACCAATGCGGGTTTGCGTTTTTTGTTGTAGTTCATTGGCATGACTTTGGTTTTGTTCAGATTGATTGTTAAAGAGTTTGCTTTCGAAAATGCATTGGTTCTGTCCAGAAGGTTTTGGAGGCCAATGGGAGACCGGCTGATGAGGACCAGGTCGTCTGCGTAAAGCAGATTTGAGAGCGTAATATTTCCTAACCGAGGTGCGTGTGATGTGACTGTTTTTAGCTCTTCGGGTAGGTCCGCGAGGAAGAGATTGAACAACGTTAGGGCTAGGACGCAGTCCTGTTTTAGTAGGGAAAGCGTTGGATGGCATAGAGGTAAAAATTACTATTCCCACTCCAGTGGGTGCAACAGTAGGGAAAGCGTTTGATAGCGTAGAGGTAAAAATTTGTATTCGCACTCCAGTGGGTGCAACAATAGGGAAAGCGTTGGATAGCGTAGGGGTAAGAACTACTATTCCCACTCCAGTGAGTGCAACAGTAGGGAAAGCGTTGGATAGCGTAGAGGTAAAATTTACTATTCCCACTCCAGTGGGTGCAACAGTAGGGAAAGCGTTGGATAGCGTAGGGGTAAAAATTACTGTTCCCACTCCAGTGAGTGCAACAGTAGGGAAAGCGTTGGATAGCGTAGGGGTAAAAATTACTATTTCCACTCCAAAGAGTGCAATAGTAGGGAAAGCGTTGGATAGCATAGGGGTTAAAATTACTATTCCCACTCCAAAGAGTGCAACAGTAGGGAAAGCATTGGATAGCGTAGGGGTTAAAATTACTATTCCCACTCCAAAGAGTGCAACAATAGGGAATGCGTTGGATAGCGTAGGGGTAAAAATTACTATTCCCACTCCAGAGAGTGCAACAGTAGGGAAAGTAAATACTTCATATATTATTTAGAAAAATATAAATTAATATCTATAAAAAAATAATTAAAAGTAATTACCAATTTAATATAATATAATAATTAATCAATTAAAATTACAAATTAAAATTAATTATTACAATTAGTTACCTATTAATACAAATTAATTACAAATTAACAATTAATTAATTAACAATTAAAAATTAATTAACAATTAATTCAAATTAAATACAATTAAATACATTGAATTATTTAATTAATTATAAATAAATTACTTCCCACTCTATTCCCCTATAAACCCACAACCCGCTACAGAAAATAAAGTAGTAAAATTAACATAATTAGCAATTAATCAATTAAATAAAATAATTGGCAATTAAAATTTAATTAAGTACCCATAAAAAATTAATTAACAATTAATTCTAAATAAATACCAATAAATAATTTTACATATTTAATTAATTATAAATAAATTACTTCCCACCCAATTCCCCTATAAACCCACAACCCGCTACAGAAAATAAATTAGTAAAATTAACATATTTAGCAATTAATCAATTAATTAAAATTAATTGCCAATTAAAATTAATTAATTACCAAATATAAATTAATTAATAACTAGTTAAAAATGAATACCAATAAATAAATGTACATATTTAATTAATTATAATTAAATTACTTCCCACCCTATTCCCCTATAAACCCACAACCCGCTACAGAATTAAATTACGCAAAAATTAAAAAAACAAATTCATTAATTAAAATAAATCATAACATAAATACACACTTTTCACACATATAATTACATAAAAAACAATATAAAAAATTCGATATTATTAAAAATTCGATAATTTTAATAACCTATATTATATACTTCGATATTTTAACTTTCTATATTTTTAACATTCGATATTACATTACTTACCTTAAAAACTATATTTTTGATGTCTATATTCTGTCCATTCGATATTTTGTCCATTCTATATTTTAAACTCGATATTATGTCCATTCGATATTTTTTACTCGATATTTTGACTGTTTACTGTTGTGATGAGGTACGGCACCTGTAATGTGTGCTCACTGGCATTTCCATTGCATCTCATTTAAATGTTTGAGCTACGTTGCTGGACTGATAACACAGATGCCACTCCTGTTCCCCAGCTTCATATCGTAAGCATGAGCCCTGGTAGCTTTCTTTAATCTGTCATCCTGTTCTCCTTTCCATGCACTTGAAGCCAGTAAACAGTTTAGTACATAATTACTGTGAGGAATGCTGCATATTTTCCTTGGTTGCCCCTTCCAAAACAAGACATGCTAGATAGAGGAACACAAACAATCTGATTTACAAAATGACAATTAAAATAATGCAAGTACTATCAAAGGACATAGGACTTCTTTTTTAATCAACACTGTTTTCATTGATTGGCGAGTTTGTCCACGTGAGTGTCTCTGGGGGTATGTGTGAATGTTTGCGCGTCTGCATAAATGTGTATATATGAGCATGGCATTCATGGATGGTTGAATGGATAGTAGATAAGGTATGAATGTGTGGGTGCCCCAATGAATGACAGGGCAGCTGAGTGCTTGAATATAAATAAGTGCTACTTGGAGAGAATAGTGGATGAATAGAAGAATGCATGTGGAAGAGGTGTGGCGCAGCAGCCAGGGCAACTGACTCCGGTTCCTGGGGTTCATGGTTCGATCCCCGGCACCAGCGGCAGGGGTCCGCCCAGCACCATGTGACTCTGGGCAATAGCTTGCTTAATCTTCCTGATGGCCCCCAGCGCCGGGAAACCTACGGGTAGCTGTGCGCTTTACACATACAGGATTTTTATTTATGGAGTGAAAACTATGCATGAGCAGTTTAATGGGTGAATAAGATAACAAGAATGCATGAATGGATAAATTAGTGAGCAAGTAGATGAGAGAATGGATGCCTATATATAAGTTAGTGAGTGCATGGATAGATAAGCTAGTGTATTTAACTCACTCACACAATGCAGAACAACTCAAAACATTCTCCCCAAGTGATGAAATCTGTGTTAAATCCATTTTTATTTTGCTCACCATGCTCCCCAGTTTAGAACTGGCCATATGCAAATCAGTCTTGACCCTGTGCCTCATGAAAACAGTCCCATGCAAAAACAACAATTGATGAAAACAGTCCAGCCCGAACTGCCAAGCCAGGTCCTCCCTGGACCAGAGACAAGCATCCTAGGACTGGTTTCAGGGTTTCACCCCTCATCAGCCAGGATAGTTTGAATCCAGTGGCACAGTGAGCCCGGGAACCAAGTCTGGGCATACCCAGCGCACCTAGGGCGAGGAGGCAAAAGTCACACAATTGATGGGAGGAATGCAGAAAAAATCCAAACATTCAAACCTTGTCAAGGGATCTGGGTTAAATCCAAGGGAAAGGGTCTTTAAAAACTCGTATAGCCCAAGGCAGATGGCCTACAGGCTATTCGAACATTCCAACCACTAAGGGTAGAATGTTCTAAATTAAAAAGGGAACAAAATAACAATAAACATTGGAATGTTGGAGCTCCGGGCTTATATTGGCCATTATAATTCCAGAGCCACTCCATTGTCTTCAATGGAGCTCTTAAAGTTCCAATGTTCTAATGATAATTAGAACATTGGAATGTTGAGAGCTCCATTGAAGACAATGGAGCAGCAGCAGCCTATATCAACTGGTAGAGGCCTGCTGCTCCCAACATTTAAACGTTCTAATATACACCCTCTGCCTTTCTCTCTTTCCTGCCTTTCCAAAATACTGGTAGTGGGCAGGGGAAAGCAACTGACAGAGGCTGTAGCTCACAGAGTGACTGAGCCACAGAAAGAGTGTGAGGGAATCCTGCTCAGTTACAGTGTCTCACTGACTCGGCTGAATGAGTAAAAAGCAGTTTAGCCAAGCTGCGGAGAATTAGTGGCTGACTTGAGCCCTCTATTGAACAGCTAACAGCCATGGCCCTGTATGCTACAGTTAGCTGTTGAACAATCACAGCAACAATTGTGAAACAAAGGCTTCAGAGCCTCGGGTTCTTCAACTCCCTCAATCTCTGATGCCTTTGTTTTTATAATTAGGTCATTCTGCCCTCTAGAGGTGGAATATTCTAACAGCCTTATAGCCCACCGTAGCGGGCCTACCGGCCATTAACAGTCAGCTCCCTTCTTAAAGTCCTTCGCCCTTTAACGCAGAAGGGGGCCTTTAATGGTTAATAGCTCACTACTGCAGTCTATAATTCATTTTGCTTTATTTTTGCCTTCTGATCTCTTTGTGTGAAGTACTCTTGCACCCTTTTGGTCTGCTACGCTCTATAAAAAACTTGCAGATTAATAAATAAATATATAAACACATACATAAATAAATAGAATTTTGAAACCATTGTTTTTGAAACCATTTACAGCCAAAGAATTTCAGTGTAAGTAGACATCTTTGCATTTGTTTACTTACCAGCCAAGATTTTTTTTAGCAATCGATTAAGTGGATTCAATTTTCAACATGGTTCATTTCTATTGCATTTTGTCTGCGTCCTCTGCCTGACAGATATGCAGATGTACTAAAGGAACTAACCAATGTAAACTACTTCATGTAACAAGCGATGGATAGCACATGCAGCTCTGTCTTATGGATTCCACTTTCACCTTTGGGTAAACCACTCTCCTCTATAACCCTGCATTCCTCTTGCGCTAACTTTTCACCCTAGTGTGGTGTTTTTAAACACACCTGGATTTTTAAAAACATTTTTTCAAAAAACCTAATGAAAATATGAAAACAATGAAATTAGATGAAATTGATAACTAATCTGTCACACTTTATTGGCCCTGAAGTGTAACCAATAAGTGAACTACTTATCCCTTTCATATTGCAGCGAAATTTGCTAATAATCCACCGAAAGTGCTCCCAATCATCACTCCTTTTTACAGTGTCTCAACACGACCTTTTCTCAGAATAATCTGGTGTTAAAATGAGTACAAAAAACTGTCTGAAATCATTGCAAAGGTGATCTGATTTGCAATTTATAAAGAATAATTCACTACGGTATACGCACATAAACACATAAATAAATAAAAACAATGGCTTACATTTTATTATGGTCGGGTAAAGCCCGCTTGAATAGCTAAAATGGTGCCAGCTACTGAATATTAGCAGTCACTCAGACGGATTGTACTAAGGCAATAAACCCCCAATAGAACGCATTCCCTGCCCTTTGAATACTGCACATATGGGTAGTCTTGTTAAAACTACAATAATGGTAGCATTCTGCTTAATACTTTTTACGTGCTTTATATCACTGTAAGTAAATTAATTTACAGATATGTGACATTCCTGTTCAGTTGCGTTTTGTGATAAGAAATAATATAAAAGGAAACACTGCTCTGGAAATGAATGCCTAGAATTCTTTTGTAACCAATGCTATCATTTAAAAACTATGGGGCTTATTTCTGAGCCGTTGCGTCACTTTTGCCCCGCTGGTACGTCACTTTTTGTGACGAACCAGCAGAGTAAAAAATGCGCCATGTTGCTTCATATTTACAAAGTGACGCATCTAGATAGATGCGTCACTTTGTAAACCCCTGCGCCATATTATACCTGCGCCAAGTATAATGTATGCAGGGTAGGCATTTTGATGCAAGTAAGCCTCATAGAAATGACACAGTGAAATCTATGAGATTTCACTGCGTCACATCTAGGATGCAAATGCGTCATTATCTTACGCCTGCCTCACAGCAGGCGTAAGACTGACGCAGGCACATTGAAATGGGACTTGCCCATGTTAAATGGCCCATTGCAGAAGTTGCGTCACTTTTGTGACACACTCCAGCAATGCGTCATTTTTGCGCCTACAGATACGTCAGAAATACTGACGTGTCTGTAACTCCTTGCAACATGATGCGTCATATTGTAAATATGATGCATCGAGCATGTCGCAAGGAGGGCGCAATGAAAAGTGACGCATCGCTGTTTTCACGCAGCGATGCGTCACTTTTCATAAATGGGGCCCTATGTTTTTGGTATCATATCACCGTTATTTCCCTTTACACCAACTTCCGACTGTGTAATAAATGATTCTGTTCATAGTGTTCTAAAAGTTCAGTAAACATAATGATGAAAAGCTATTGTCAGTCTGCCAAAGGTTCCAATGATAATCCTGTTGAAATGCCAATACGACTGAACAGATGGTGAAATAAATTAAAGGAGTCATGCTGTGATCACAAATCCATCTGGAATTATTTGACTTTTGCAATTGCAGCGCATATTTAATATGAAGCTGCAGATCATATAAACAACCAAAAAAAAAGCGCTGTCGCAGTAGATAAGAGATTTCCCCATGACTTTCAGGTGAAATGCAGTTTTCCTGGGTGCCAGAACAGTTCAGTTGCTGGCTCTTATGAGCACTTTAATGGAAATTATGACTGTACCTTCCAAGGTGATTCTACCACACTTATTCAAAACGTGATAATTATGAGCAGAGATTCCTGTTTCACTAGTTTCTACTTCTCAACCAGGTACTCCACACTGGGTGAAAAAATGATGCGCTCAGAAAAATGTATATTGAGGGCCCAATTCACAAAGTTCATATTGTGGTACATGAAGTAGTATTTCAGTCATGCTAATCACCTACTACAGAAATCAATTCACACACCTACGCTGGATACCCCTGTCTCCACTTCTCTGATCTTTTCTGTATGGAGGGCTCTTTCATGTGTGCCACGTGTTTAGGGATCTCTGCGCATGTAGGTACATTTTTTTTAGTAAATGTAAGAGGGACAAGGGGGGGTGGCTGGAAAACGGGTAAAAATTATTGCATGGATTTAGGGAATTTGGATGGGGTTGTCAGGGACATGCTTATCAAAAAAGATACAATTGCAATTCACAATATGCACTTCTAAAGTTTCTACCACCAGATGAGTGTCACAAGAGGCGTAAATATACTGCAGCCCAACTTTGAGCAAGTCAAGTACTATACAGGGCTAACCCCTGGTACTGTCACACTCTCCCATATAAAATGAAAGAGGTAGGGATTTTTGAACACCCATTATTAACACAGGTTAAATCAATTGAATGTGTTTCAAAATTAAAATTATAGTGGTTAAGTGATTAATAAATTGCATACACATCTTTTTAAATTAGTAATAAAAGTAATTTAAAAGTAACATTATGTCACTCTTTTCTTGTTTTTAAATTAAAACATTTTAAAAGAAACTACATATGTAACTTTCAACCAAGTATACTAAATATTAATTAAAAATGTTAGTAAGGATATGTACACTTTGTAAATTGTTGTTTAAAAATTAATAATTATAGATTGATTTAATATAGTTCAATTATTTTATTATTCAATACACATTTTGTTAGAGGAGGAAATGAGGTGTAAACTTTACTTTTATTATTTTCAGATTAATAATAATATTTTAAAATAATGTACCATTATATTATACATTAACGCACACACATATATACATATGCATATATTACCTACTGGCGGTCGCCAGTAGGTAGTTATAGTTAGGACCTATTTTCCTTAGGAAATCCGCAACATTCTATTCCCAATAACTTTGGCGACAAATCTTCGAGAAATTTTCAAAACTTACGGTCAGCTCAGGTCTGCTCCTATCCTGAAAGTCTTGGGATGATTCGTGTAGCGGGTCCGAGAAAAAAGGTGGGTCCCAAAACATTTGTCCCCCCATGCAATTTCCCATAGGACCTTTAGGTGCAGCTACAGCCCTCACTGCTGAACAGAATTACTCCAAATTTGGCAAGGAGTTAGTCCTCAGTTCAGACTCGTGCCTTTTGCATAAATGGTGTCAATCTGTTCAGTAGTTACTGAGAAAATTACAGTTAAAAGTACATATATATCTATGAGCGCGGTGGATCCGTTTATCCTGCGTGCACCCCGAGCGCACCCTCCTGATCACGCGCTGAATGCTAATTGGCTGTCAAGTGGTTGGCAACATTCGAAACCAGGAACTGTTGGTAGCCATTTTGTGCCTCGGTAGAAGCGAGGCTGAAGAAGTCTGTGGAATAAGTGTGCAAAACGTGTAAAGGGAGCAGGGTAGAAATACCCTGACCCTCTAGACCTGCTTAGGGGGTCCCATAAGGACTCCCAAGCCCACCTAACTTTTAAATAACACAAAGTGTGTGCAGGGTGCGCGTATCCTGCCGTAAAAGAAAAAATAAATAGAACGGAGCTTCTTTTATAATTAGCCCCCGAGGGAGGGGCCAAATCTCGGGGGCAAAATTGAACCGCCACCCCCGGTACTACAAAATAAATTGTTGGGAGGGGCTCAAAAGCCCCTTCCAGTATAATTTGTGGGAGGGGGCTCACCGACACCCCCAAGCCACAGGGACCACCACCCCGTGGCTTTCTGTACTGTGGGAGGGGGGCTGTGTGGCCCCCCTCCTGGAGCCCTCAAGGGCCTTGGGGCAGGGGCGGTGGGTGACATTTGAAAGTGGTGGGGTGCAAAGTGATTTGCATACAGCACCGTAGCGAGCGAGCCCGAACCCCAAAAGGCGGGTTTGGGGGGGTTACCCCCCCCAAGAAAATTTTGAAAAAAAGAAGAAAAATCATGCATTTTCAAGCAAATTTGAGAAAACAGGAAGGTTAATAAAGCAATTGTGAAAGTGCAGTTATTACATTAATAGATGTCATAACATAGGTAGGTGCTTATTCAGTATAACCACAGAGCTTCATACATTCCGTCCTATTACGCTGCTGAATTCAGACTTTAAGACTTTCATGAAAATCTCAGCTCTAAGAGTAGCAGAAGTTGCACAGCAGTTGGGAAACAGCCTTTACAAATTCAGAAACAACTGCATGGAGCAAGGAATAGCAAAGCCAGACAGGGCGGGTGGTGAACACAGACACCGTTAGGAGGATTTAGCCACCACCTCCTCCAACATAGTCAATCACTGGGCAATACGTTAATCGGGTCCATCATGCCATGCCAACCACTATCCAGTAAAACTACTTTCCTCAAGAGAACAAGAAGCTCCACTAAATTCCAAATCAACAGAGAACAGCGAAGACGGCAGCATTCACAAGAGGCGCTGAGGCCATAATTATGGTGGGAATGTGCCATTCAAGAGCACTTAACACAATTTAACATGACCGCGGTATGGGCCATTGCTAGAAGGCCTGACCTGGTGGGCTTGCCCAAGTGTCAATATAAGAGTAAAGTGCATTGATTATGCGCAATGTTTATAAAGTTCCTGCTCCAGAGAGAGAGAGCTCACTCCACTGAAACAGAACCTGGCGAACTGCATATCCTAGTCCTGGACACTGACCACAGGTTTTATATATATATAGGTATATATAGGTAAATTGGTATATATATATATATATATATATATATATATATGACGAAAATTCTTCAACTGCAAGAAGAAAGGAGGAACCAAACGGGGAATTCAGGTGAAGCGTTTAATGGTTACAGCAATGGCATGACGCGGTTCGACGTAAATGTCTTCCTCAGATGCCCGCTAACACCATGCCTGCACGCCTGCCACTCGCAAGTACTCCATCCGTTCTGTCTTTAATGACGTAGTCAGGTGGGCCGGCTCAGAGTCACCATCATGGCTGTGGTTATCATCGGAGGACCACAGTTCCCAGAATGCCCCTCTCACGGGAAAACTGGGTCGGGATCTCTTTCACGGCACCATGTATCCCTTCTTGGGTCCTGGCTGTGAGTAAGAACGTGGTGCGAGTGCTCTGGCAAGTCACAGTGGCTGAAACAAGCAAACACAACACCTGAGCCCCCTAGACGCCTCAACCGTACAGTCCTTATTCAGCCAGGCCTGAGATTGCGGAATCAGTGTTCCGGAATTCCTCCATGTAGTCATGGACTGCTGGCTGCAGCGGCGCTGTCCCTGGAAGGAGATACGGTGGGTATTGAGCAATCCAATACCTTGGATGTAGCGAAGTTGCCGAAGCTTGTCCTTGTAGCTCAAACCACTTGGTGGGGCGGGTACCCTCCTAGCGTGCTCCGGACACTGCACGCTGTAAATGACGAAAATTCTTCAACTGCAAGAAGAAAGGAGGAACCAAACGGGGAATTCAGGTGAAGCGTTTAATGGTTACAGCAATGGCATGACGCGTTTCGACGTAAATGTCTTCCTCAGATGCCCGCTAACACCATGCCTGCACGCCTGCCACTCGCAAGTACTCCATCCGTTCAGTCTTTAATGACGTAGTCAGGTGGGCCGGCTCAGAGTCACCATCATGGCTGTGGTTATCATCGGAGGACCACAGTTCCCAGAATGCCCCTCTCACGGGAAAACTGGGTCGGGATCTCTTTCACGGCACCATGTATCCCTTCTTGGGTCCTGGCTGTGAGTAAGAATGTGGTGCGAGTGCTCTGGCAAGTCACAGTGGCTGAAACAAGCAAACACAACACCTGAGCCCCCTAGACGCCTCAACCGTACAGTCCTCATTCAGCCAGGCCTGAGATTGCGGAATCAGTGTTCCGGAATTCCTCCTATATATATATATTCACTGAAAAAACCATAGGTTATAGACCATATATAGTTAGGAATTTGCATTTACAAAACCTTGAAAATTCACTGAAAAAACCATAGGTTAGAGACCATATATAGTTAGCTGGACATTTTATAGACATAAAACCAATGTCATCAGTGATGTAATTTGAGATGTCATCAGTGATGTCATCAGTGATGTCACTGACCATGTCATGAATGATGTAATATGTGACATCATCAGCAGTGGATTGCGGGTGCGCGATATTGGTTTTATGTCAATAAAATGTCCAGCTAACTATATATGGTCTCTAACGTATGGTTTTTTCAGTGAATTTTCAAGGTTTTTTAAATGCAAATTCCTAACTATATATGGTTTATAACCTATGGTTTTTTCAGTGAATTTCATTGGTTTTTTAAAAGCTAATATCTATATCTGTAAAATATATTCTTTATTACGTGACGTATCACGTAGCCACGTGAGACGCCTTATGACGCGTCGCATAACCGCGACGTATCGGCTCTGCAGCGCAAACAAAACCCGTAACATAAGCGCGCCGGAGCACGCTTACAGATATATATATTTTTCCTCCCGTTACGCTGCCGGTTAGCTGCCCGGTTCGCGTACCGGGAAGCGCCTCTACCGTGAAAAATCGCAATTTTTTTTTAAATATTTTTTTGCCCCGCGGGGGACTTTAATATCCCCTCATCAATCCTAGGGGGTCAGGAGGGGTTTACCTTGCCCCCTTTCCTTCATTTCCCCCTTCGTTTTTCACCACATCTTGTCTCTCGAACCTACCGAGAAACAAGATGGCGGCCGCTCCGGACTGTTTACAATGTTGACAGCTACGCTGCCGGTTAGCTGCCCGGTGAGCTGCCCGGTTCGTGTACCGGGACGCGCCTCTACAGCGAAAAATCGCAAAAATTTCTCGATCCTACCGAGAGACAAGATGGCGGCCGCTCCGGACTGTTTAGAATGTTGACAGCCACCGGAGAGCCAATCAGCTTCGCTTCGCGAAGTTCCGTTACGCGTCAGGTACGCGAACCGGGGCGCTAACCGGAGCGCTGTTACAGATTTATATATTTTTTTAAACGTTAATTTCTCAAAATCCACTGGAGCACATATATTGAGACATAGCAAAGGCACGTCGGGCAAACCATATCTACAATTTTGCCAAGTTTCATGTAAATCCATTCAGCCGTTCGAGCTAAAAGTGAGTCCAACCGCCCTATGGAAAAATGAATGGGAAAAACGTGTTTTGGGACCCCCCTTTTTTCTCGGCTCCCCCTTGACGAAACCCCCCCAAATTTTAAGGGGCTGCTCAGAAACAAAATGTAACCCATTTTCCTAAAAATTTCAGCCAATTCTATCCACAGACGCCAAAGCTATTAGACATAGAATTTTCAGAAATCCCATAGAGAAAAAATCCTAACTATATATACCTACTGGCTATCGCCAGTAGGTAATATATATATATATATATATATATATATATATATATATATATATATATATATATATATTACCTACTGGCGGTCGCCAGTAGGTATATATAGTTAGGATTTTTTCTCTATGGGATTTTTGAAAATTCTATGTCTAATAACTTTGGCGTTTGTGGACATTTTTCCATAGGGCGGTTGGACTCACTTTTAGCTCGAACGGCTGAATGGATTTCCACGAAACTTGGCAAAATTGTAGATATTGTTTGCCCGATGTGCCTTTGCTAGGTCTCAAGATATGTGCTCCTGTGAATTTTGAGTAAATTAGGTTCGGGCGCGCCACGCGACTTGCGCACGGCAAGCTGATTGGTTCTCGGGTGTCTGTAAACATTCTAAACAGTCCGCAGCGGCCGCCATCTTGTGTCTCGGTAGGATTGAGACACAAGAGGTGGCAAAAATCAAAGGGGGAAACGAGCAAAAGGGGGCAGGGTACACCCCCCTGACCCCCTAGTTTTGATGTGCGGGCCATTAAAGGGTCCCGCGGGTAAAAAAAAAAAAAAGAAAATTAGATTTTCGCGGGGGGGAGCGCCCGGTACGCGCACCGGGGAGCGTACGGGGGAGCGTACCATGGAGATAAAAAATGACGGAATTAAAAAAAAAAAATAGCATTTTTTTATAAATTGGAGGTAGTTCTGAAAAGAACTTTTTTTTGTTTTTGTTGTTTTATATTTTTTTAGACTTTTTAAAACGATTTTATATTTTTTTGGGATTTTTGTCAGGGGAAAAACAAAAACAGGGATTCCAAAACTGCTCAATAGGAGCAAAAAAAAGTGAAAATTTAGGGACTGGCAGTGCAGCGGTGTTGCTGTTTCTTTATGGCAATGAGTTCAATACTCTGCTCCCCATAGCAGAGCAGTTCGTCACACTCCGTGCACAGAAATTTGATGCCTGCAAACACCGGCTGTATGTTAGGGACCATTCTTCCACGGGGTGGTCCCGAAGGTGTTGCTCCACCAGTGGAGGTGCTGCCGCCATCTGTGGGTAAATTCCGTGCCAGCTCTCTGACACACTCCCTGGCAAAGTTGTTTGGGTGTCTTCTTTTGACATGCCTGATTAAATTGGCATTTCCAAAACTATATTTTTTCAGAGGATTGCCTCTGGATAAAGTACTACCACATATTTTGCAGGTTACTTTGGGAGCATTGACTTTTTTTTGTCCTTCAGGGATGTCATAGAATTTCCAGATGAAATGGTCTTTTTTCTTCTGCTGAGGAGGGTCCTCATCTAAAAATCCGTCGGAATCACTGCTGGATGACTCTCTTGCAGCCATTGCTGTAGATCAGGAAAGTAGTAGATGAAGACAGTACACAGAACAGCTCTTGCTCTCTCCAAGTACAAAGCAATAGTGAGAGAAATGGGTGGGTTTCACACAATTTGGAAAAAAAAAAGTTCAGAACCAATGAAAAGTGTTATTTTAAAGTCACATGGTTTGACGCGCTTACGCTACGCTCCCTGGGGCGCGTCCCGGGGCGTGTTTCATAAGCGCATCGGGGCGTTTACGTTGCGCGATCGCATGCGCTTCCGGGTGCGCTTACGCGGTGCGTCATAAGACGCATCTCGCGGCTACGCGATACGTGTCTTATGACGCAAGGCGTGGCGGCTACGCAATACGTCACGATGTTGTTTTCGTTCGCGGCAATAGCGCTATCGGGACGCTCATCAGTACGCGCCCCGGGGCGCGCCGCAAGATTGCGCTTACCCGTGCGTTCACCGGTCCGCGCCCCGGGAGCGCACCGAAAAGAATAAAAAAAATAAAATGACATAATTATACAATATAAAATTCGCTTTAAAATTTATTATTTTTCAAAACTATAAACATTTGCTATTAAAAAACCTATGAAATTCACTGAAAAAACCATAGGTTATAGACCATATATAGTTAGGAATTAGCATTTACAAAACCATTGAAATTCACTGAAAAAACCATAGGTTATAGACCATATATAGTTAGGAATTAGCATTTACAAAACCTTATTTTACTCACACAAAACCATTGAAATTCCATATATAGTTAGTTGCACTAACTATATATCGCGCACTTGCAATACACTGCTGATGTTGTCACATATTACATCATTCATGACATGGTCAGTGACATCACTGATGACATCACTGATGACATCTCAAATGACATCACTGATGACATCACTGATGACATCTCATTTGACATTACTGATCACATCACTGATGACATCATTCATGTGATGATACGATGAACCTCTTCAGACTCTAATATAACCTTAGATACACTCAGTGTAAACAGACATTCACAGACTGTCACTCATCCATGGAGTTACTCACACACCTAGTCAGTCTTGCAAAGAATCAATCACACCTCCATTTCCTCAACTATATAGTTATACACACCTTACTTATTGAAACATATACTAACACATATTTACTCTCTTATACAATCCCTGATACAAGTTCACAATGATCCATACAGCCACTCACACATTCACTGGCTCTTATGCACAGTTATTTATATATGTCAACTCTCACATGTACTGTGTTTTACATATGTACTTACTTTGACATGTAGCACTGAGATATCCATTCACTCACCAATACACTCATGCACACAGTCAACCGCCCATACAGCTGTTTCCACATGCACTTTTGAACCCATACATCTAGTGAATCAACTGCTCACACATCTATGCACAGAGTCATACACCTCCCAGACACCCACACACACACTCAGTCTCCCATACAAATACTTGGGCAACCAATCAATAACCCATAGAGTTAGTCATATAGCTAATGATCAACACATGCATCAGATTACAGAACAACAGACACAATGATGCACAATTTAAAACAGTTTAGTCACTAACCCATGCACTCAGTGAGACACATTTAATCACTCACTTATACAGTCAGTCATGCACCTACTAAATCCTTCATCCAGACACTTATACATCCACTCATTCTTCAATATGTAAGACATATTTTAACTTTACAGAAACATACAGTCACTGGATGTTGTCATCAGTGATGTCATCAGTGATGTCATTTGAGATGTCATCAGTGATGTCATCAGTGATGTCACTGACCATGTCATGAATGATGTAATATGTGACATCATCAGCAGTGGATTGCAAGTGCGCGATATATAGTTAGTGCAACTAACTATATATGGAATTTCAATGGTTTTGTGTGAGTAAAATAAGGTTTTGTAAATGCTAATTCCTAACTATATATGGTCTATAACCTATGGTTTTTTCAGTGAATATATATATATATATATACATATATGTATATTCACTGAAAAAACCATAGGTTTCACATCAGTTATAGTTAGGAATTAACATTAAAAAAAACTATTAAATTCACTGAAAAAACCATAGGTTTCACACCAGTTATAGTTAGCTGGAAATTTTACTCGCATAAAACCATTGAAATTCCCACGTTATAGTTAGTTGGACTCACTATAACTTGCGCGTGCAATGCACTGCTGATGACGTCACATATTACATCACTCATGACATGGTCAGTGACATCACTCATGACATCATCGTGACGTTTCGCGCAGTCGCGTGATGCGTCATATGACGCACTGCGTAAGCGCACCCGGAAGCACGCGATCGCATACGATCGCGCAATGTCTCGACGCGCTTATGCCACGCGCCCCGGGGCGCGTAGCAGTAAGCGCGTCGGGTCATGTGATCTGAAAATAACACTTTTCATTGGTGCAAATCAGTTTTGGTTTCCAAATGATTAAAGCCTGGATCATGTGACTTGAAAATAACACTTTTCATTGGTTCAGAACAGTTTTGTTTTCCAAATAATGAAAGCCCCACCTTTTTTCTTTATTCTGACTTTGTCTTTTGACAGAGGAAGACCTGTTTGGAGTTCTATCTGTACTCTTTACTTGAATAACATGGCTACAGTAGCAGCAACAGCTGGAGCATCTGCCCCACCACCACCACCACCACCACCACCACCATCTAAAAGACCACGAGAAGATTACCTTGGTGGTCAAGAGGAAGAGGAGGAGGATGATGAAGAGGAGGCACAAAGAAGGCAGTACTTGCTTGAAGATAAACAGCCCTACAAACCGAAAGAACACTTTGTATGGGAGTTCTATAAAATCCCAAGGGGTTTTAGGAAAGTCAACGCGGCAAAGGTAACTTGCTTGATTTGTGGTGCTGAATGGTCTAGGGGGAACCCTAACAAAAAGTATTCCTTCGGGAATCACACCATGATTCGCCACATGATGCGTTGGCATCCAAATAATTATTCTAATGCAGAGTTAAGGGACCTCTGCAGTAAACTACCCCCATCAACGTCTAGACCCTCAACATCAAAACAACCCACTCCATCGGGTTCGGGGGCAAGAGACACATTGGATACTATCCAACGTAAGTTTGGCAATTACAATATTTTATGCAAATTTTGTAACAAGACACTTTGCTACGGTGAGCAAAGCATCGAACTTATTATGGTTGCTGGTGATAACCACAAGTGTACAAAAAAAACCTAATTTTTCCTGGGTTTTTTTATGCTCCAGTTGAGCCATTTACAATTCCCTGTTTTTTTTTTCGCCCCATAAAAAATAAAAAAAATATAAAAGTGTTCAGAAAAGCCAAAAAAGTACGAAATGTTCAAAAAAACATAAAAAAAATATAAAACAACAAAAAGAAGAAAAAAAACAGTTCTTTTTAGAACTACCTTTACTTTAAAAAAATAAACCTATATTTTTAAAGAATCTCTGTCAATTTTTTTTCCTCAGGGTACGCGCACCTCTCTGTAAAGTAAGTTGATAATTTGTAAGGGGCACTTTAAGTTAATTTGTAAAAACGTTTTCTAATTATTATTTACTGTTCCTCTGCTATAGTTATAGACAGAGATAGGCTCCTCTGTTATATTTATGGATTGACTTAGGCTTCTCTGCTATAATTAGGAATTTACTTACGCTTCTTCACAGGCACTTTTTTATATTTCTACTTCCTGCCTGTTACCATACACTGCCCAAAGTTAACTTCACTGTTAAAAAATCTGAACTACCTGTCTGAACTTAAACCCAACAGTGCCCTAACTCTACTGATATAGTTATTTTTTATGCAATTTACAGCAAAAAAATGGAAGGGGAGCAAGAAAATATCAATATTTCCTTCGAGATGACATCTGAGGATATTCTAAATGAAGATTTTTTTGATGAAGAATTTATGGATCAGTCTTTGGATCAACAATTTGTTGAATGTTTACAAGATATAGAAACATGCATGTTTGAGGAGATTCCAGATGATGTAATGCTGGAAGTTTTATTGAACTATGAACATTCAAACCAATAAATTTTTATTTATTAATTAAAAATTCTTTGAGACATTATTCATTTTTATATCTAATTCATTAAGTACTACCAAAATGATTATGTTTATATTATAGTATAAAGTGAAACTTACAGTATACTGTGCAATTTTAAAACATCATAAGGGAGCAGAGTAGACTATCCATGATCCCCTAGGTCTTCTCAGGGACTACTTAGAGGATCTGTTTCTGCTTTCCTGACAGACTATGGTATGCATTCCATATACCACAATAACTTCTATAACAACATGCTAGATATCTACATAAAAAAGGTGTACATTGAATTTAAAACTCTACATTGGTACCTACATGTTGGTACTTAAATCACCCACACACCACAACAATTCAATTCGAACCTACCCTACCTCTCAGCACTTTAAATTATCATTTTACTGTTTCACTTAGTTTTCCCCATGTGTGGGGGGGGATGTGGGTGTGTAAGGTGTGTGTGTGGGTGTGGGTGTGTGGGGTGTTTGGGTGTAGGTGGGGGTGTGGGTGTGTGAGCTGTGTGTGGGGTGTGTGTGGGGGGGTATGTGTGTAGGATGTGTGTGTATGTGTGGGATGTGTGAGTGTGTCTGTGAGGTGTGTGTGTGTGTGGGGGCGGGGAGGTGGGTGTGTGGGATGTGTGGGGTGTGTCTGTGAGGTATCTGTGTGTGTGTGTGTGTGTGTGTGTGTTGGGGGGGTGAGGTGTGTGTGTGAGTGTGGGTGTGTGCGATGTGTGGGTGTGGGTGTGGATGTGTAAGGTGTCGGTGTGGGGGTGTGGGGTGTTTGGGTGTGGGTGGAGGTGTGCGTGTGTGAAGTGTGTGTGGGGAGTGTGTGGGTGTGGGAGTGTGGGGTTGTGTGCGTGTGGGTGTGTGTGGGACGTACTTGTAGGTACCTAAAACAGCCACAGAACCCAAAAGCTCTTTTCAGAGCTACCCTACCTGTAATCACTCAAAATGATTATTTAATACTATTATTTTCACTATTTTTCACCAAAGTACGCTCCCCGGTACGCTCCCTGATGCGCGTACCGGGCGCTCCCCCCGCGAAAATCGAAAAAATTTTTTTTTTTTTTTTTTTACCCGAGGGACCCTTTTATGGCCCCCACATCAAACCTAGGGGGTCAGGGGGGTCTACCCTGCCCCCTTTTCATTATTTTACCTTTTGTTTTTACCACCTCTTGTGTCTCGATCCTACCGAGACACAAGATGGCGGCCGCTGCGGACTGTTTCGAATGTTTACAGACACCAGAGAGCCAATCAGCTTCCCGTGCGTAGGTCGCGTGGCGCGCCCGGAGCGCTCCCCGGTACGCGCACCGGGGCGCGCTTACAGATATATACATTTTTTTGAACCTAAATTACTCAAAATCCTCTGGAGCACATATCTTGAGACATAGCAAAGGCACATCGGGCTACCAGTCCCTACAATTTTGCCAAGTTTGGTGAAAATCCATTCAGCCCTTCGAGCAAAAAGTGCCACCGACCGCCCTATGGAAATTAACATGGGGAAAACATGTTTTGGGACCCCCCTTTTATCTCGGCCCCCGCTTGACGAATCCCCCCCAAACTTTCAGGGAAGGACTGGGGCGCCGCGAGGCAAAGTTGCTGAAAAATTCCGGCAGATTCCTCAACCGGCGCCAAAGTTATTCCCAATAGAATGTTGCGATTTCCATATGGAAATCAATCCTAACTATAACTACCTACTGGCGACCGCCAGTAGGTAATATATATATTTATATATACATATATATATATATATATAAAACCTGTGGTCAGTGTCCAGGACTAGGACTAGGCAACTTTATAAATGTGACTTGTGGTCACAGTAAGTGTGCAGGTCTGAGTTCAATTCACCGACATAATTTATTGTCTGAACCTGGATTAGTATCATGGTTCATTGCCTTGGATTAGAGTCATGGTGCATGGCCCTGAATTAAAGCCATGCTTCATTACCCTGGATTAGAGTCATAGTTAACTGTATATGAAGGGTCTAGTCTTAGGCCTGCACACAGACCATAAATCATGTATATCAAACCGTCCATTGTTTGTCCTACATGCAAACTATAAGCCACATTTGTGAAATGATCAAGTCTTTGGACTGCACATGGTCCTGAAGTCACATGTATGATAGGTCCAGGCTGATGCCTGCAGACTGACTACAAGTGACAGATATGAAAAGATCCAATCTGAGACCCACACATTGAGCATAAGTCACACAAATAAAAAGGTTTTACTCCTTTACTGGCACTGACCACAGGCCACATGTATGAGCTTTTCCAGTAACAGATCTGTACATTTGCAACACATTACATCCATAAAAACATCCAGTCCTAGAACAGTACCCTGACCACAATACATATTTATGCAAATGTACATTGCTTGACTGTGAACTGATCACAGGTCACACATATAAAAAGGTTTAAACCTTGACCTGCATACTGACCAGAGTCTACGTATGAGAAGGATATCCTGTGTTATGCATGCACACTCTCTACTGTTCATCTTTGTGGGAAGTGTGGTCTCAAACCTGCAAAGTAGCTACAATTCATTGTATAGTAAATGCAAAACATAGTTAGTGGCCTGCACAATGGCCTTCTACAGGTAGAATTAATAAAACCAGTCTACAAGGGAATTGTTTTATGCTCTTGCTCCATTTATGTGTTTTTTCACAAACAACTGGCCCGTGTTTGTTGAGGAAGCTTCCCACGAGCGCCACCATCCTCTAGCCTTTATTTCAATACATCCCACCCTCAAAACAATTTAAAAGTACACCATGACCCTCCCTGTCCATTATATTCTTTTTGAAAGATTCTATAGTGTCTTAAAAATATATCACAAGCCTAAGGATCTTGACCACAAGACAAAGCATGCGGAGGTCGTATCTCAAGGCCAGCTTCCAAGTCATTCCTTTGTTAAGAGTGCAGATAAGAAAGAGTTTGAACGGTCCAAAATCACATGTCGCATTCTTTCACGCCCAAATCATGGCCTTTTGTATTCAAGCCAACTCAACAACAAGCATTTGCAATTTGCATTTGCAATTTGCATTTGTATTCAAGTCTACTCAACAACAAGCATTTGCAATACAATCGGTCTCGCCTTTGGGACCTTATATGTATTGAGCTATACAGCACATTAGCCTGGGTGCTGAAACATCTATTGTTCTTCAACATGGGAAATAAGCACCAAACTGCGTGACACGTCAGGAATGGGAACACATGGAGAGAAATATTGCCTCATCTCATCGTGATTTTCTCATCGTAAACGTTTACTTTGAGGCAAATAGGTACCGTTGAGGGGCAATTGTTGGTCCAAGGATTAAACCTGTGATGTCATCAATAGTCTCAGAGACTGCATGATGTCACATCTTCTGCCCCTCAAAAGTTGGTAAATTGACGCCAATCCTCACCTCAACTCTTTTGAGAAAGAGCCTCAGCCATCTATTGCATTTTGTGCATTTTCCAATTAAAACCACCCCACAAGAAAGGAAGGCTCAGGAATCTATTAGCTGTGATAATTCTGCAGGTGCTGGAGGGAGACCATGCTCCATCATTACAAATAATTATTGCTTTTGGTTATTTGCGGAGGAATTCGAGTTTTTTCTTAATTTTCAGCTGTGTTTTTCTGTAAAGAGGATGGGAAGGGGGTGAACTGTGGGCTCTGGTATCTGTATTCATGATCATGAATAATATTTAAGTGGTTTTGGAGCTGAAATTTACATTATGTTTTTTAGTACAATTAAAGACTATAATTTCAACATGGGGCCATGTGGAAATCGACAAAGGGTTTATATAGCAACAAGGAAAATGTCAGTTACTATTGTAATTTGCATAATATCCAACATTGTTCCTTACCCTTTTTTTTTAAATGACACCATACTGGTACATGGCGTCATTGGGGTGGCTTGAGCAAAAAAAATCCTGTCTCTGAAGCACCAGTCGGTCACGAGCGGCTCGATGCGTTTTGTTTAATTTGTCTCCCACATATGCTCCACAAATGCTTTATTGCTGACCTGCCCTAATGTCTGTGTTCTTTTCCGAGAGCGTTTCGAGACGTGACGAGGAGGATCAATTCGTCAATGACTGAGTTTGTAATTACTAGTACTACAGATTATTCTAATTCTATTCATAGTAAAAATTTTTTACAGCAGCACTGCACCTACTATTCTATTGTCTTCTGTCTTCTGTCACATCAGCTTACTTTCTGTCTGACTGTATCTCGAGTAGGGTAGGCTCGGGCTCCAGTGAGTGAAGTGTCGGAGTCTGACGTCTGCTGCTCACTCAGCTGCCTCACTGGACTCAGCAACCGAACAAACACTGCCAGGCAGCGGCATTAGACAGCAGAAAAAAATTTGTTTTTAAAACATTTCTGTGGTAAGTGGAAAGCGCAGAGCTGCGAGGCAGCTCGTTCCATGTCAGGAGTGAGGTTTGATGTGCAGTCAGCACTGTATGTGTTTGTCCCTTTGCATTCTGGTACTTGTAGTGCTCCGTTTATAGTAGAGAATGTAAATGGACAAGCAACAGCATATACCTCACACCTGCAGTGAGACAGCTTGGGAGCTCAGAGTAAGCGCTGTGGCTTTACAAATCAATAAACATATATTACATTATACTCTAAACATAGCTTCAAGAAGCCCCATGCCATGTGTGAGACACTGAACCATACCTATGTTTCTGGGTCTTTCAGGCCCAAACCAACAGCAAATTTGAAACTACAAGTCCCAAAAACCCTAGTGGTGTTGTTTAAGGAGCCATTGCTGGCCCAAGGTGTCAGACACGCCCTGCGCTCAGTTGGCAGCATGCTCAGTCAGTGACTTACCTTGACCTGGGGTCGGTTCTCACAGTGCATGCCGGCCATGCGTGGCAGATCCCGGCTCATCCGACTGTTGTTGTTGTTGAGGTTCCGCTCAGAGCCCGGTGGGGAGCCCCTGGGGGTCCCCTCGGTGACCCCAGTCGGGCCTCCTCTCCAGTTGGACAGAGTGATCTTCCTGATGGCACGGGCGGCCAGCTCGTTCCGGTTCATCTGGTCCTCCTCGGTGATGGAGTCTGTGGGGCCGGGCCCCCCTTGGGGCCCCGGCTGTGGGAAAGCACGAGCAGGGCTGGCCGGAACCCGCCTGGGCCCGTGCCAGGTAGAGGGACACACGGCGTTAAGGTTGGGGTGCACTGGTGCAGGCTGCCGTTGTCCAGGGCGGCCATGCCGGGGTCTCCATCGGTGCATTTGATTTGGGCAGAGAGAGCCGGGTGCCAATTTTGAAGGGTTGCAGGCTGCAGCTTCCTCACTGCAATCTCAGCCATCCGCCCGCAGCATCAGGCCCCCGAAGAAGGCTACAAAAATGGTTTTAAGAGGCCCTCGGTGACCAAATGTCTAATCCGGGCCAGGGGGGCAGGACAGGTGGCCGGATGCCTGGGACTAAAAGTACAGTAGATTAGAAACAACAGAAACTACTGAAAAAGTGAAAACGAAGTCACGGCGCGCGCACATCCCGAATGGCCAATCACTGCATGGCTTCACATGCTGTCATTGGCCAGGATATGCAGTCAGTGCTGAGGCAGTGTGCCACCCACCACCACCCACGCGCAGCATCCAATAATGAATTGCCTGCCCTTATGCGCGGTGGACCAGCCAATCCTGATGCTGCATGCAGCGCCAGGATTGGCTAGGGGGGCACACTGACTACTCGCCCTCTGGTGCCTCTGAAACCCCGGGCCCGGCTAAAGCAGCACCCCCGGCCCCTGTCAGTGGAACTTCAGTGTCAGCCTTGTAACGCGCATGCTTGGGCTAGGTGCAGCCCTAAAATACTCATGCGCAGAGACAGTACTGCTGCTGGCCTGCTGCAGACTCAGACTGTCTGTCACTCAAGCTGGCCAGCCCCACCCCCTAAGCACTCCGCATTCCATCTGCTTTTTTTCCCGGTCCCGGACTGAAGCGCAGCGCTGCGGCGCTTTATTATTTGTAATTATTTCTATTTTATTGAGGTGCTGGCTGCTCTTGTCACGGTGCGTCCAGGCTTAGTGGGGCTACGCCCCTACGCCCCAATGGACACACCGCGCCTGCCTTGGGGACCTCCACCCCCCAGGGCCGGCGCCTGCAGTGTCCTGGGGTGCCCACCCCAGGACACTGTTGTTTGCTATGGGAGGGCGGAGGTCTCCAGCCCTCCCATAGCAAACCTGGTTAGGATTTTGAAAGAGAGAGCAGGACAACCTGCTCTCTCTTTCAAAAACCAAACCATATTGCTTTTCCACACGAGGAGCTGCATGTTAGCAGTTTCCCATGTGGAAAAGCAAGGCCAGCTCCCGAAGGATGCAGGGAGCTGGCTGGGACCGTGGGGGCGTTGGAGCTCCCCCCATGGTCCCCATCAATTTTTTGTAAACCCCAGGGGATGGGGTCCCTGTGGATAATAAAAATTTGTGATAGGGGCTATGTTTTTTACGGTAAAATTAGGAGTCGCACATCCAGCACGGCACTCAGCGTGGCCACCTGGTGTGCACGCGTTGGAGGCACGACTACTAGTCGGTAGGGTGCAACTTCTAAGTGTTCGGTGTACGACTCTGACGCGTTGGGTGCGCGACTCCAAGCAAAAAAATCTAATTCTTTTTTTTTAGATATACCGCAAGCTTTTGTGTTTAGTTCTTAGGTGGCTCTAAAAAGAGCCCTTGTGTTTATTGAGAGATTTTGGTACCTACAAGTAAGTACCTATGCAGAGTCTAAAGTTCAAGAGGAAGACTCTGCTACCCTCATCTGTAAAATGTACACCATCTCTCCTATAGATGCCATCCATATTGAAATGCAGATTGTTGTGGTAAATGGACTCCATTCTATAATCTTGGAGAAAATCAGAAACAGATTTATTGATATGTTTCCTAGCTTTCTCAATCTGTGGACAAAATTGATTGGACCAGTTCCATTTCTGCCTTTGACATATGTTAGAATAGACAAAGGCAGTTTTGGGGAAAACTAACATCAATTCTGTCAAGGTGTCCTTTATAAGCATTACCAGACCTACCCCAGTGAAAGTGCCTAGGTCATTGCCACCACAGTGCACAATCATGAGGTAAGGGTGTTGGCGATGCGAAAAGGATTTAACCAACGGCATCAATTGGAGCCACTTTAACTCTCTCTGTCCAATCCATTTAATGTCTACATTTGGTAAACCTAGGTCTTTGTCCATGTTCCCGTTTTCTGCATACCTTTGGCTCCAGAAAATATAGCTGTGTCCCACAATTCACACTCTAAGCATCTTGAAGGGAGCTCTGGATGCACTCAGATGGTCTCTGTATGTGAAATGGCAGTTTGAGAAGTGAGATTTTTCTAAAATGGTGGATAAGATGTAGTTTTGAAAAAAGAAAAGACATGATTGGGTGTTTGGGATCATTTTAGTCTCAAAAGTAGGGTGCATGTTTCTGTTTTTTGAAAACATGTTTTTTATTGGTTTTCAAAAAGTATTTCAAAGGTACATTACATACAATACACTGATATTTTGAATAGTCAAGCACATTTGCTGTTTGGAGTTGCAACATTGTGTGTTGAACTTCTGACCTATGAGTTCAGTTAAGTGTTCCATGAATTGTTTCTATGGTAACAGGCAATGCGCAGATTGGGAGTAGGGTACTGCAGGGAGTAGAATTGTATGTCTTGATTCAGTTTGTGAGACCGTGTATTAAAATATGTGGAATGTGTGCAGTCATGTTTCCTGTTCCAGACTACTAAATGTTTTTGGGTAAAGTGCAAGGGGTACTGTTATTTGCCTAGAATCACACTGTGAGTTTGTGTGCATTTGGGGAAATTGTGAGAGAATCATTTGGCTGCTTGATGTGTTTGCAGACACATAAGTGCTTAAAAACTTTTCTTGATTTTAAGTTTTGGTAGAATTAGAAAATAGACATTGCTTATGTATTTGGAAAATCAGTTAGGCTTTAACATTGAAATGCAGTAATGAAATATGTGAAATGTGTGTTGACACTTTTGTTTTTGTAGATCAGTAAATGTGTTTTGGTAAAGTCTAAGAGATAGTCTTGGTTGTCTTGAATCACACTGTGTCTCTATGTAAGTTCAGGAACTGTTGTGAGAGAAGCCTGTGCATTTTTCATGTACTTGCAGTTTTAGTACTGGTTAAAAACTTATACTGTTTTGGTAGAATTTAAAGCAGTCATTGCTTATGTATTTTAAAATGTGCCAGGCTTGTACTCTCAAATGTTGTAATGAAATATTTGAAATGTGTGCAGTCATCTTTGCCCACATGCATCAAAGTCAATTGCATTCGCAAACGGTGCGAATCGCAATTTTCGGCCGTTTGCGAATGCAATTGACTAATTTGTAATGCATCATGCATTTCGCAATTTTAGGAATCGCAACCATGTTGCGATTTCTAAAATTGTGATTGCATTTAAGAAATCGCAATTTCAGATTTCTTAAATGCAATGCATTATAATTTTTTTATTGCAAATTCGCAATTTGGAAGTAGTTGAACCGATAACTTTCAAATATGCAGAAATTGCATTTTTGAACGTTTTAATTTACACACACACATGCCCTTGGGGCATGTGTGTGTGTAAATTGCATTTAAAGTTACATTTCAGGGGTGCAGGGAGGGGTTCATCGGACCCCCCCTACACCCTTGAAATTGCATTCACATTTTGCGAATCGCAATTTGAAATTCGCAAAATGTGAATGCCTTCCCATTCATTCCTATGGGCCTTTTGGCCCATAGGAATCAATGGGAAGGGTTTTCCTTAATTGCGATTCGCAAATTGTGAATCGCTATTAGGGAAAAATACCGAATCGCAAAAATAAATGCGAATTGTTCATGCATTGCCGTTTGCGATTTCTAAATTGCGAGTCCTTAATTTTTGCAATTTAGGAATCGCAAATGGAAACGTTGATGCATCTACCCGCTTAACTCTTGTAGACTAGTGAATAGTGTTGCTTCTGTAGAATCGCTCTGTGAGTGTGTGTTCATTTGTAATGCATTGTGAGAGAAGCATTTGGTATGTGTGGTTGTAGTAATCCTTTCAGTAAAGTGGAAGGGGGACTGTTATTTGATATTTGTTTATGTTGGGAAAATTGAGAAAGGTTTCTATGGTAACAGGCAATGCGCAGATTGGGAGTAGGGTACTGCAGGGAGTAGAGTTGTATGTCTTGATTCAGTTTGTGAGACCGTGTATTAAAATATGTGGAATGTGTGCAGTCATGTTTCCTGTTCCAGACTACTAAATGTTTTTGGGTAAAGTGCAAGGGGTACTGTTATTTGCCTAGAATCACACTGTGAGTTTGTGTGCATTTGGGGAAATTGTGAGAGAATCATTTGCTTGCTTGATGTGTTTGTAGACACACAAGTGCATGTACTCATGTAGTGAGCCAGGCCTACAATTCCCCAGTTAGTATCCATACACTTCAGGAAACACCCTGTAACTGCTCTTGGAAACCCATAGTGACTCTTTCAGTAGTATGTAGTAATCCTTTCAGTAAAGTGCAAGGAATACTGTTATTTGTCTAGAATCATACTGTGAGTCAGTGTTCATTTGGGAACATTGAGAGAGAATCATTTGCTTGCTTGATGTGTTTTCAGTGACATAAGTTCATGTACTCATGCAGTGAGCCACGCTACAGGGCACGCAGTGCTTCAAACTCCTAAGGACTATGCATGTAGTGATCTAAGCACCTTCACATTTGTATTTCAGGCCTACAACATAGACACTAAAAGATTTATATATTCGACATTACCAGACTGTAAATCAGTGTCTTTCAACAAACTAGTTAAAGCAGAACATCAAAACATTTAGTGTAGCCAATGCAAATCAGAAATGTTATCAACATTATTTATACAAAGCTACGGACAATATATAATTTTAATGATGCAACGTTGTACAGCTGATGGAAGGAAATTGGACACTTTAATCCCTTCCATGCTCATGACGAGCTCAGCTCGTCATGCAGTACACTGCTCGTGTGCTCATGACGAGCTGAGCTCGTCATGAACAATGGGATTTAAGGGAGTTCAGCACCAAGAGTGAATTGCTGTAGCATTCAAGGTGTTAATAAAACATTTTGTAGCAAGTCAACTATCAATATCAGGAAGGACTTTTGTAGCAGTAGCAATAATTGTGCAAGATGGTCCTTCCACAACATCTGGACATTATACTGCCTATTTAAAATGTGATAAAGGGTGGACATATTGTAATTATGCTCAGTTGGTTTTTAAACAATGTTTGCCAAGCGAATTACCAAATTCCTACCTAATATTTTTAAGGCCAAAATTTTAGGAACATAATTTGGCCTCTGAGGAATTTATTAATATGATTTAATAAGATTACTATTGGACAATTTAAATAAAAAGGATTGCAATAATACCATTTGGCCTCAAGGAGAGGTGTATCTTTGAACTACCGACTTTTCTTGCACATTGTCTCAGTGTATATTGTAGGCAACAACATTTACAGTGTTTATAAATTTAACTTAGAACATTTTCTAAGAAGTAAGCATTTTATGTATGTGTGATTTGTATTATATGGTATGTTATTGAGGATGTAGTCTTAGGTTTTTTTAAACAATCTTATTGATTCTTTTTTTTTGCCCGCTGTTATGTGATGAGTACAATTGAAATCACTGTTTCTAGTGAAATTCAACATATTCTGAGAACAGCAAAAAAGGAAAAGAAAATAATTTGTGAAATGTTAAAATTATGCTGTGTTGTAAAAAATTTAATATTATATATTATAACTGTATTTTATCTTCTCGTTCACATATCCTAATCTAAAATATGAAATTTTCAACAATTTAGATAATAAAAAACAACTGAAAAAAAGTGTAGTGTTTTTTATTTCTATTGCTGTGAAGGTAAGTATAACTAAGTATTAAAATGCAAAATAGCCTGTCCTTGCATACAGGTGAAGAAAGGGGACATCAACAGAGTAGATATGTGTGGAAAGATGCTTTGTGGGCATTTTAAGTTACAGGATAAACTTAACATGAATACTGAGTGCCACTGGGGGCCAACTAACCCACCAGATATGTGCAGAAAGTGCCAGAGAGTTGCATTGCAGAGAGGTATAAAATAGGACACGGCTTCAGAGCACTATGGTATTTAATAGAGGCATGGTGGGCTAGTAGGGCCGAGGGACTAGCAGGATTAAAAGAGACAAAATTCCTTAACTTAAAACCCTTCAGAGAGTGTGTTTACACATGTCACATCAGGCCCCATCCCTTCTCTTCACTAATCTATAAACGTGTCCTATCAGTTTGCCAAAACGTAAGTACTTATAAATTTATCTTGTTTTCTGTTTGCAGTACTGAAATTATTGTACTTATTACGCGTATAGTTAAGGATTGGTCTAACCATTAATCCTAGTTTAAATTAATTTCTTTATATACTATGCAAACAAATTTGGAAGAAGCTACAAGGTATTAATACAGTCTTGAAAACACCCATTTTATACCTATGTAGTTTTGGAATCTCACTGTCATAGGATATTGTGTGACCTGTAAAAAAAAGATGCGATTGGTTCATAACATTTCCCATTGTACCTATTGAAGGAACACAACCATTTCAATCATTCTTCTTTGAGTATCTTTGCAGACATAAGTCTGTGCTTACCTCCTATCACTCTCATGCAATTTTTCAATGAATCAACTAGCAATATATTCTTATTGTAACAGTCTGCCAATACGTAAGCACTTATAGAGCAAATTTAGAAGTATCCTGTGCTAACAATATGCCACTTTTTGCAACATAGTTATAGCGCAAGACACTCTTTCATATTTACAAAGAGAGGAAAAGGTACTCAGTGTACATTTTTTTCTCCATGTAAATATAACCTCATCATACACACCACTTAACGTTGAAAGGACGTTCTATAGGTGTTGCTGTGCGTGTTTGCACAGAACACTCATAAAACAAGACACATCTCCAGATTCATCATAAATCATAAATCTGGACATGTGTGTGAATGCTGCACCATTTTCCAATTGGTGTAGCAAGGCACAACAAGGGGAATTGTTTTCATTCCTCCTCATATTTTCTCTTTCAATATATGCTATAATGCACAGCATACATTGAAGTAGAACAATGCCTTCACTGTTTGTTTTTGTGCAGGAAGTTGTGTCTCCACAAGACACAGATATCCTGCCTGTGTCACCACATTGCTGCAGTGTAGGCAGCAGTGCAGAGGGAAGCATAGACTTGCAACATATTTATGTACATATGTTGCATCCCTGTGCTTCGGAAGTACCACAGCAGACTGCAGCTAAAGTGCTTACAGTGTCATGCTGCAGCACTTCCTTATAATTCTGCACTTATACATTCACCTTACACTACTAATGCATTCTTTCAGTCAATTATCCACTACACATACATTCAACCAAACTTTCACACACTATCATACAAATATAGCTCTTTTTTTAACCAGAGAAGTTAGTTCAGAAAATAACTTTTTTTTGGGTTTTGTTTTTTTAAATATTTTTTTGTGTTTTACTGAACGATTTTTTGTATTTAAAAAAAAACAGAACTGGAGCAACAAACCAATAAACTTCTGGGGAAAAAAAAACTCTAGCACCGATGATTGTCTAAAGCCCGGCAAACCAAGTCCACAGATTGCTCTCCATAGCATAGCAAACGATTACACTTATTGCAGTGTATTTTTGCATTTGCGAATTAGGGACATATATCCAGATGTTGGCTTGACGGAGACATCCCCGAAGTGCTTGCTACTGCCGGTGGTGGTGGTGGGATTTCCCTGAGTCTTCGGCACTCCTCGTGTTCTAGATTTACTGGATGTAAAGATTTTAAATGTTAAGCATGCTTGCAGTCCCACAAGAATACTTTTTATTCGGATCTCCACATGAGAGTACTGATTTGCAGATCTTATAAGTCACCTTGGTGGCGTTCACTTTTTTCTGACCAGCAGGAAATGTAAAAAATGTCCACACGATGGAAGAGTACCTCTCAGGAGGTGCAGTCTCCTGTACAAATCCTTCATTGTTTGAATCTTCAGAATCAGATGATTCATGCTGTCCAGAAGCCATTCTTCTTTAATCTAAATCAAAATCAAGTCTTCAATCACCAAAAAATTGGGTTCTTCCTAGCATAGTTGTTGCTCCAAAGAAGCTCTCAGAAGAATGATTGAAATCGGTGGGGTCCTTCAATAGTTATAATAGGAAGTGTTATGAACCAATCAAATCTCTTTTTTTCTGGTCACAAGGGATCCGCGTAGGGTGTGCACAGGCAGCACGCACCCAGTGTGACTTCGCTAAATTGCATTTAAACGTAATATAAGTTTATTAAAACTAAAAGAATATTATATTTATGATTAGTTCAGATAATGCATTGCATTAATATTTATATTAAATATATATATATATTTTTTTTTTTTGGACTAGAGTCGCGCACCCACCGCGTCCAACACGTATATGACATCACGTGGAACCGCACGAGCATCGCATAACGTAATACGTACACGTCACGTATGCGCCGGGAGTCGCGTACCAGTTGCATAGCGCTCGCATAGGGAAAGTCGTACCCGTCGCGGATCCTACAAAACAATCCTAAAATGACGGATAGGTTCCGCGCAGTGATCAAGAAGGGTGCGCTTTGGGTGCGCGACTCCAAAAAAAAGAAAGAAAAAAATAATATAAATATATTTAAAAGATTATAAATTAATAAAAATATTTATATTTTTTTATTTTTCAAAATATATATTTTTTAAAAATATGTGTAATGTAATTTAAAAAATAAGATATCTAAAAATAAATAGATTAAAAAATGTAGTAAAAGAATATAAATAATAGAACAATAAATATATTCAAAATTTAACATTTAAAAAACCTTTGAAATTCACTGAAAAAAACGTAGGTTTGAGGCCTGTTATAGTTAGGAATTATCATTTTAAAAACCATTGAAATTCACTGAAAAAACCATAGATTTCAGACATGTTATAGCTAGGGATTAGCATTTAAAAAATACCTTAGAATTTTTTTGAGATGTCATCATGTCATCAGTGATGTCACAGACCATGTCATGAATGATGTAATATGTGACATCATCAGCAGTGGATTGCGGGCGCGCGAGTTATAGTTAGTACAACTAACTATACCGGAGGAATTTCAATGGTTTTGTACGAGTGAAATGTCCGGCTAACTATAACACCCCTAAAACCTGTGGTTTTTTCAGATTATTTATATATATATAATATATATATCTCCGTGCCCAGTTTGAAGAGGCCGCCCTGAAGGGTCGGGGGCTCCCCGATCGGAGGTTTTTCCCTGGATGTTTAAGAGGGAGCATGACCCACACGCTGCCGCCAGTCCTACAAAGGAAATGCCAATGAGGTAAAATTGCTGGCAGCGCTGGAAGGGATTTGGTTGGGGATGACGCCCCTGCCAATCGTTCAGTTTACGGATGCGTGAAGTGTGAGCAAGGCGTTTATTTCAGCATTGGGCTGTCACAAGGAACCCTGCCTGATTACCACTGGGACTGTATTAACTTTCACTATTGCAATGCACAAGGGTGTACAAACAGCGCATTCTGCTGACAAAAAAGCACAAAGGATTTGCCATCACTTACCCTAATGACATGGTGCATTCTGGAAGATGTATGCAATAATCAGTCAGGTGACCGGAACCGTTTTAAATTTGGAGGCACAGACGCTATTGGTGCAATTCTTACCCGTGATCAAGGCCAAAGGGTGCCGAAACTAGTTGGGACGTTAAGAAAAGCTGTGCTCAAGCTCCATTAAAGGCTTTCTGTTCACTGAAGTGGGCCTCTTGTTTGGTGTTTCTGAGTGTGGAAATTGCTGGGTCTCTCCATGCCCAGTTTGAAGAGGCCGCCCTGAAGGGTCGGGGGCTCCCCGATCGGAGGTTTTTCCCTGGATATATATATATATATATATATATTACCTACTGGCGGTCGCCAGTAGGTATATATAGTTAGGATTTTTTCTCTATGGGGTTTTTGAAAATTCTATGTCTAATAACTTTGGCGTTTGAGGACGGAATTGGTTGAAATTTTCAGGAAAATGGAACATTTTGTTTCTGAGCAGCCACTGAAAATTTGGGGGAGGTTCGTCAAGGGGGGGGCCGAGAAAAAAGGGGGGTCCCAAAACGCGTTTTTCCCATGTTAATTTCCATAGGACGGTTGGCCTCACTTTTAGCCCGAACGGCTGAATGGATTTGCACGAAACTTGGCAAAATTGTAGGGACTGGTAGCACGATGTGCCTTTGCTAGGGCTCAATATATGTGCTCCAGTGAATTTTGATAAATTAACCTTCAAAAAAAATATATATCTGTAAGCGCGCTCCGGGCAGCGCCCCGGTTCGCGTACCTGACGCGTAACGGAACTTCGCGAAGCGAAGCTGATTGGCTCTCCGGTGTCTGTCAACATTCTAAACAGTCCGGAGTGGCCGCCATCTTGTCTCTCGGTAGGATCGAGAGACAAGAGGAGGCCAAAATAAAGGGGGAAATGAACATAAGGGGGCATAGTAGATCCTCCCTGACCCCCTAGGTTTGATGTGGAGGCTTTAAAAGGGCCCCGTGGGGAGCGCCGGGTACGCGCACCGGGAAGCGGTCTGGGGAGCGTACTAGAAGGAAAAAAGAATGATAGACTATGATATTTTGAAATATTGTATGTTTATTGATTGTTCTTTTTGTTGTTTTTTTTTGTTTTTTTTATTTAAGTAGCAGTATTTATGATTATTAAATATAAATTTATTTTTGGGATTGTGCACAGTATACTATAAGTCTGACTTTACATTATAATCAATTTGGTACTAGTTTATGAATTACATATAAAAATGATTAAAGACTCAAATAATTTTTTAATATTGAATATAATTTTATTTTTCGGATTCTTTTTCAAAATTTAATAGAACGTCTAACATTTGACTGTCCGATATGTCCTCGTGTTGAGTGAACATAACTTCCCACATTTGACCGTCATCATAATGAAGTAATAAATCCACAGATTCTACACATTGTAGAAGTTCATGGTCTCGTGATTCATCCATGAATTCCAAGTCAATGGGTTCAATGATTTCCTGATTGTTCATGTCTAGGACAATTTCAAAGGAAACGTTCTGTTCTCCTTGCATTTTTGTGCTGAAATTTGAATAAAAAATAAATATATCAGTAGAGATAGGGCACTGTTGGGTTTAAGTTCAGACAGGTACTTTTGAGGCATGAATTAGTACTATTAAAAAGTTCCTGTGAAAAAGCCTATGTAAATTCATAATTATACCACAGAAACCTAAATCAATCCATAATTATAATAAACAAGCCTTTCTCAATGTCTAACTCTTACAGAGGGATAGTATATAACTATCTGAAAATGTTTTCAAATTTATAAAATAATATCTTACCTTTTAAAAACAAGTTTAAGTTGTGAGTGAAAATGATCTTGCAATGTAGTTCAGGAAGTAGTAGTCAAAATGGCTGTGTTTCTCTCTCTTTTTTATATATATTCAGGTACATAACCAATCAAATGTCAGGTAAAAAAAGTAGAAAATGAAAGTAACATTTTAATTGGTTGTCAATTCCAACACTTCAGATGTGTTTTGTGAAGTAATTTACCTCAGGGTATTTAGAGAGGTCTACAGGCTAAATGGCTAAATGGAATTCCAACCAAATTTGTGAAAATGGTAGGGATTGGTATGTAGTATGAGTTAATATATATTTGGTGAAAGTGTCTCCAGTCGTTTTTCTATAAATTACTTTCCCACCTTTTTTTAAATGAGCGCTTCCCGGTGAGCGCCCCGGTACGCGAACCGGCAGCGTTACGGGAGTCCTCCATTTTGTATTACGATAGAATTGAGATACAAGATGGAGAGCAAAAAATGTTCAGAATGGGTAGAAGGGGGCACGGTAGACATATCCTGACCCCCTAGGTTTTCTGAGGGTGGCTGCGGAGGTCCATATGTGCGGGAAAAAAAAAATTAAAAAAAGAAATCGCGCGGTTAGCGTCCGGTGCGCGTACCGGGTAGCGCTCCAGGAAGCGTAAATTTAGAAAATTAGTAAAAAAAATTTACATTTAAAATTTGTTTATGGTGATCATAGTTAGGGTAGCTCTGAGAAGAGCTTTTGGGTTTATGGTAGATTTAGGTACTTATAAGTAGGTACCAATGCACAGTCTTAAATTCAGAATGAAAATTCTGTTCCCCTCATCTGAGAAGTGAACTCCATCTCCTCTGTAGATATCTTGCATGTAGTAACGCAAGTTATTGTTGTAGATGCAGCCCATTCCATGGTCTCTCATGTAAGCTGAAACAGATTTGTTTACATGCTTCCTCGATTTCTCAATTTGTGGACAAAATTGGTTCGACCACCTCCATTTCTGTCTTTGGCATATATTTGAATATACCAAGGCAGTTTGAGGAAAAAGTGCCATCAATTGGTCAAAGGTGTCTTTTAAAAACATTTCCAGACCTACACCAGTCAAAGTGCCCAAGTCATTTCCTCCACAGTGCAAAATTAACAGGTCAGGTTTTGGCAAATGCATAAAGGTTTTCACCAATGGTATCAATTGGTGACATTTTAATCCTCTGTGGCTAATCCACTTAATTTCCACATTTTGTAAATTGAGGTTAGGTAAATTTCTGTTATCAGCATACCTTTGAGCCCAGTAGATGTAACTATGTCCAACAATCCAGACAGAAAACATGGTGAGAGGAGGTTCTGCTGCAGTCAGATGAAGTGTGGCAATGAAATGGCAGTTGAAAAAATAAGAGTTTAAAATGAAAAAAAATGTGGAGTTTCTGTGTTAATGAAGCAGTAGCAGTGATTGGTGGATTTTGATTGCTGAAAACAGAAAGTTAGGGTGCATGGATGAGTTCTTTGAAAGATGCAATTTGAATGGTCAAGAAAAAATCATTTTATGAAAGATTGCACTGGATATGCAGGTGTACTGAGAGTTCAGAGTTCAATTGAAACATTGTTGTGTGAACTTGCAAACATCAGAGGTCTTTCAGGAGGTGGTTGCTATGGAAAAAAAGGCAGAAAGGGCAGAGGGGGGAAGGGTGTTGATTTGAAAAAAGTGAGGGAAGAGTTTCGATTGGGTGACATGAGAGATATGTGTGATGAATTGCAGCATTTCTGTGGCATTGCTGCTTGCAGACTCTGGAGTGCATACCTTTTGCTCTGCTAAAGACAAATTGGTGTGTTTCTGAGACTGTTTTGAAACTCATAAAGTATTTGCTAAGGTGAGAAAAGATTCATTTAATTTAGATAGAGAATAGTATGCTTTAGGGAGAAAATTATGAAGAAAGTTGTGTATTTAAAATGTTGCTTTGTGTCAAGTGTTTTACAAATAGATTTTGTTTCTTTGTGTTACATAGCCATGTTAAAAGTGACGCAAAAATAGTGCAAGGGATGTATGAATATAATTGCTTTACAAGATGTGTTTAAAAACGTTTTTTGAAATGAATTAGGTTTCTTGATATGTACTGCTAGAGTTTCATAGGTTGCTTGGGGCATATTTTCAAGGCTTTTGAGTTCCTTTGATGTAATTTTTCCCATTTTATTTTAAGACATTTCCTTGTGGTGCAAGGTCCTTGTAAATACGCCCCCATGTGTGCTTGGCAAATTTAGATTTTAATTCTTTGAGTTACATAGCCATGTTAAAAGTGACCCAAAAATGGTGCAAGGGCTTTAAAAAAACGCTTTCATGTGTCTTAGGGCATTTTAAGTCATTTCCCCTTGAATGTAGGTATATAATTGATTCATATGATGTGTTTAAAAACGTTTTTTGAAATCAATTAGATTTCTGGATATGTACTGCTAGAGCTTCATAGGGTGCTTGGGGCATATTTATAAGGCCTTTGAGTCTCTCTGATGTTATTTTTCCCATTTTAATTTAAGACCTTTCTCTGTGGTGCAAGGTCCTTGTAAATACTCCCCCATCTGTGCTTGGCAAATTTAGATTTTGATTATTTGACTTACATAGCCATGTTAAAAGTGATCCAAAAATGGTGCAAGGGCTTTAAAAAAACGCTTTCATGTGTCTTAGGGCATTTTAAGTCATTTCCCGATGAATGTAGGTATATAATTGATTTAGATGATGTGTTTAAAAACGATTTTTGAAATCAATTAGGTTTCTGGATATGTACTGCTAGAGTTTCATAGGTTGCTTGGGGCATATTTATAAGGCATTTGAGTCTCTCTGATGTTATTTTTCCCATTTTAATTTAAGAAATGTCCCCGTGGTGCAAGGTCCTTGTAAATATGCCCCCATCTGTGCTTGGCAAATTTAGATTTTAATTCTTTGAGTTACATAGCCATGTTAAAAGTGACCAAAAAATGGTGCAAGGGCCTTAAAAAAACGCTTTCATGTGTCTTAGGCCATTTTAAGTCATTTGCCCTTGAATGTAGGTATATAATTGATGTGTTTAAAAACGATTTTTGAAATCAATTAGGTTTCTTGATATGTAGTGCTAGAGTTTCATAGGTTGCTTGGGGTATATTTAAAAGGCATTTGAGTCCCTTTGATGTTATTTTTCCCATTTTAATTAAAGACATTTCCCCGTGGTGGAAGGTCCTTGTAAATACACCCCCATGTGTGCTTGGCAAATTTAGATTTTGATTCCTTGAGTTAGATAGCCATGTTCCATACAGTGCTCACCTTCTGCATAGTCTTTGATATGCTAGACTCCATCTGCACAATGAGATACGTAAGCAAAGGAAACACAGGTGATGTGATTGTGAAATGAGGAAAAGAAATTCCACATTTTTCAATTACATCACCTGTGTTTCCTAAGTTTACGAATGACATTGTGCAGATAAGATTTAGGCCTGTCCACGGACACAGAAGAGGTCTGGCCTTTGTTCCAGAGTGAAGTGGACATGACTTATTTCATTGGTAGGCCTTCACATGTATTATCTCCTCTGTACTCTTCAACAAGCGTAAATTTCATCTGCAACCCTGAGTAGGCCTCACCTTAAACAAACCTCTGGATAGGCCACACCTTATCATCATCCTGAATCAATCATTTAAAATGTTAGGGACAGATTTATGATAGGTGTATGCCTCTTTTGCGCCACTGTGCGTCACTTTTGTGACGCAGCGGCGGTGCAAAAGATTTGCTATGTGGCGACATATTTACAACTTGATGCATCTAGGCAGATGTGTCATGCTGTAAAGTCCCGTGCCACATGAAACCGATGCAGCAGTGATGCAAAAGATGCACCATGTTGCAAGACAGGCCTCACTTCATCTCCAACAAGATAAGAAGCTGAATCTTCTGTAAATGTCAAAATTGTTGTATACAGTGCTCAACTTCTGTGTACTCTTTGATATGCTAGACTCCATCTGCACTATGAGATACCTAAGCAAAGGAAACACAGGTGATGTGATTGTGAAATGAGGAAAAGAAACTCCACATTTTTCAATTACATCACCTGTGTTTCCTAACTTTACGAATGACATTGTGCAGATGAGCTTTAGGCCTGTCCACGGACACAGAAGAGGTCTGGCCTTTGTTCAAGAGTGAAGTGGACATGACTCACTTCATTGGTATGCCTGCACATGTATTATCTCCTCTGTATTCTTCAACAAGCCTAAATTTCATCTGCAACCCTGAGTAGGCCTCACCTCAAACAAACCTCTGGATAGGCCACACCTTATCGTCATCCTGAATCAATCATTTAAAATGTTAGGGACAGATTTATGATAGGTGTGTGCCTCTTTTGCGCCGCTGTGCGTCACTTTTGTGACGCAGCGGCGGTGCAAAACATTTCCTATGTTGCGACATATTTACAACTTGATGCATCTAGGCAGATGTGTCATGCTGTAAAGTCCTGTGCCACATGAAACCAATGCAGCAGTGATGCAAAAGATGCACCATGTTGCAAGACAGGCCTCACTTCATCTCCAACAACATACCGTCCGTTTAAACTGTAAACATTTAGGAATGTATAGGGGGCATGGAGAAGCTGAATCTTCTGTAAATGTCAAAAATATTGTATACAGTGCTCAACTTCTGTGTACTCTTTGATATGCTAGACTCCATCTGCACAATGAGAGACATAAGCAAAGGAAACACAGGTGATGTGATTGTGAAATGAGGAAAATAAATTCCACATTTTTCAATTACATCACCTGTGTTTCCTAACTTTATGAATCACATTGTGCAGATGATGTTTAGGCCTGTCCACGGACACAGAAGAGGTCTGGCCTTTGTTCCAGAGTGAAGTGGACATGACTTATTTCATTGGTAGGCCTTCACATGTATTATCTCCTCTGTACTCTTCAACAAGCGTAAATTTCATCTGCAACCCTGAGTAGGCCTCACCTTAAACAAACCTCTGGATAGGCCACACCTTATCATCATCCTGAATCAATCATTTAAAATGTTAGGGACAGATTTATGATAGGTGTATGCCTCTTTTGCGCCACTGTGCGTCACTTTTGTGACGCAGCGGCGGTGCAAAAGATTTGCTATGTGGCGACATATTTACAACTTGATGCATCTAGGCAGATGTGTCATGCTGTAAAGTCCCGTGCCACATGAAACCGATGCAGCAGTGATGCAAAAGATGCACCATGTTGCAAGACAGGCCTCACTTCATCTCCAACAAGATAAGAAGCTGAATCTTCTGTAAATGTCAAAATTGTTGTATACAGTGCTCAACTTCTGTGTACTCTTTGATATGCTAGACTCCATCTGCACTATGAGATACCTAAGCAAAGGAAACACAGGTGATGTGATTGTGAAATGAGGAAAAGAAACTCCACATTTTTCAATTACATCACCTGTGTTTCCTAACTTTACGAATGACATTGTGCAGATGAGCTTTAGGCCTGTCCACGGACACAGAAGAGGTCTGGCCTTTGTTCAAGAGTGAAGTGGACATGACTCACTTCATTGGTATGCCTGCACATGTATTATCTCCTCTGTATTCTTCAACAAGCCTAAATTTAATCTGCAACCCTGAGTAGGCCTCACCTCAAACAAACCTCTGGATAGGCCACACCTTATCGTCATCCTGAATCAATCATTTAAAATGTTAGGGACAGATTTATGATAGGTGTGTGCCTCTTTTGCGCCGCTGTGCGTCACTTTTGTGACGCAGCGGCGGTGCAAAAGATTTCCTATGTTGCGACATATTTACAACTTGATGCATCTAGGCAGATGTGTCATGCTGTAAAGTCCTGTGCCACATGAAACCAATGCAGCAGTGATGCAAAAGATGCACCATGTTGCAAGACAGGCCTCACTTCATCTCCAACAACATACCGTCCGTTTAAACTGTAAACATTTAGGAATGTATAGGGGGCATGGAGAAGCTGAATCTTCTGTAAATGTCAAAAATATTGTATACAGTGCTCAACTTCTGTGTACTCTTTGATATGCTAGACTCCATCTGCACAATGAGAGACATAAGCAAAGGAAACACAGGTGATGTGATTGTGAAATGAGGAAAATAAATTCCACATTTTTCAATTACATCACCTGTGTTTCCTAACTTTATGAATCACATTGTGCAGATGATGTTTAGGCCTGTCCACGGACACAGAAGAGGTCTGGCCTTTGTTCAAGAGTGAAGTGGACATGACTCACTTCATTGGTAGGCCTGCACATGTATTATCTCCTCTGTATTCTTCAACAAGCCTAAATTTCATCTGCAACCCTGAGTAGGCCTCACCTCAAACAAACCTCTGGATAGGCCACACCTTATCGTCATCCTGAATCAATCATTTAAAATGTTAGGGGCAGATTTATGATAGCCGTGTGCCTCTTTTGCGCCGCTGTGCGTCACTTTTGTGACGTAGCGGCGGCGCAAAAGATGCGCTATGTTGCGACATATTTACAACTTGATGCATCTAGGCAGATGTGTCATGCTGTAAAGTCCTGTGCCACATGAAACCTGCGTCAGGTTTCATATAGGCGTTTTGTTGCAGGGTGGGCATTCATTTGCATGAAAGCCCTGTAAAACTAACACAGTGAAATTTAGAAGATTTCACTGAGTCAGCTTTATAGCATTGCTGAATCAAATCCTTACGCCTGTTTGAAACAGGCATAAGGAGTGATGCACCATGCAATGTGTGGCTTGCTCCTGTGCATTGCAGTAGACATGTCGCGCTTACGACGTGATTCCTGCAATGTGCTGCTTTTGCGGCACAGATGCGTGACGCATCTGTGCAGTTTTTGCTCATTGGTGCTCCACATTGTAAATGCGGCACATCATGGGTGGCAGTGCAGCGGTGCACGTTAACTGGTGCATCCCCGGGGATGCGCCAGTTAACATAAATCTGCCCCTTTACATTTAAGTATGAGCAGGGTACACAGAGTCGGTGAGGCTTATCCAAGGTTAAGAAGAGATGAGTCCTGTTCATTGAAAAATTGGACATAGGCCTCACCTCCTCAGCATCGCTGGACATGGCTAAATAATAGCTGCAAAATGTTACTCTTGTTAAACAATTTTACTATTATAGTCTCTGAGATTTGTCTCTTACTCTGCAACATCTCATTGTTGTTCTCTTTCTTAAAAGATAACGACACCATGAGTGATAATGATCAATCCGTTGATCTCGATCTTATCGTTGAAATTGTAATTGAAACGTCAGTGGAAGTAGATCCCTTAGATGATTTAAATCCTGAGGATGATGAAGAACATGATGAGGATGCCGATTTGTCAGAATTGTATGACATAGGATGGGAAGCTGACCTGCTTGAGCCTATGGAACTATAAACATTTATTTTTAAAATTTACTGGAAATAAAAAGTAAAAATGTAAACCGTTTCATTTAGAATTAAACACAACTTCAAAAACAGTTTATGTGTAGTGTCTTTCATAAAATAGTTAAATATGCTCATAAAATTAGATCAGATTCACATATACAACAGCACAGGTCAAATGTAGAAGCATTCCATTTCTTTCCTACTATTTGTGACTACTAAATTTGCCAATGCACTAAAAATTATTCTATGTAAAAATGACAAGTAGTGTGTTACATTTTTGACGACTGTTATTGATTTACTGTTTGGTAATAGTGGTTAATAACATTTTTTATTATATTTTACCACAGATTCAACTGCAGATCATTTCGAAATTAGAGAATGCCGTCTAAGGGTAGAATCCGAAAGGCTACAAAACGTCAAAGACAGCAGCTTAAAAAATTGTTGCAGCAGTCCTCTACAATAAAAACTCGTCAAGTCACCAAGAAAGCTCCGGGTAAGACAACAAAATCATTCCTAAGAAACATTTGCAGAAAAAAAAGTATCACTACAGAACATGTTTTAGTCCAGAAAAAGAGAGCCAATTTAAACGGAAAGGAAAGGCCAATCAAAAATGTTACTGCTAGAGCAGGAGATAACTCTGTGCATGGTAGGAGAAGGAAAAATCAGTTTAGGGACATTCGTAGATGAATGTTCCGCAACAGGATAATTGGCAATTTGTTAAAAAATATTAAGAAAGGTCAGCAGAAAGTGGTTTTTTATAAGAGAAAAAAAAATTGAGAAAGTTATTGATCAGGCATTTGAAATTAAGCGAAAGTTATTTATTTTGATAATCAATAGAATTAGGAAGCTAAACAAGGCAATTTATGATTTCAAAACAAATAGTAGATGGAAGAGAACAGTTAATCGTAGTAATTTTTGTGAAGTTTTTTCAGGAGAATGGATGCATAGTTCAAGTTGTGAGGCATTTTTTAATGAGGAGAGTTATTTCCAGGAAAATGATTTGGTGCATGCAGTTGACACCAGTGGTCGAGCTTATGAGGTGAAAGATGGTTGTCCAGTTGAAAAAGAAAAACTTGTGACAACAGAGGTGGAAGAGGTGTTAGGTAATGAGGTTTTAGGAAGACGTCCTAAGGGACCTGTATACACCTGGAAGTGTAGTAGTATTTGCAGTGTGCGACAGGATTCCATCAATTTGCTTTGTGATTTTGTACGGACATTTAATAAGAAAAGTTTGAAGCAGAAAATGAAGTTGTTGCAAGAATTAGATCCTTGCAGAGTGAGAGAAGTGACAGGTTTGCATGGTCATTCACTGGCTTGTCTTTCCAGGAGAGTATGCCAGAGTGTTTTTCATCATTTCAGGATGCTAGCAGTGCATCATAATAAAGTGAGGAAATTAGTTAGAATGTTGTATTATGCTTTAGATTGTAACCCTAAAGGGAGGTACCCAATAAAATTTGTTATATATTTTTAATATATCTTTTTTCATTCTTATTATCGTTTATATATATGTACTTCCGATCTGGAAATTGATTTACCCTTAATCTAGAGGTAGCACACAATATGTACTTAGTTAGTCCTCTTTCCCCGCAAACTTTTCATTATTAGGAATTCTGGAATCTTCTCTCCATATAAAAGCACAGGGTTCAATTTTGTGTACTGTTCACTCCCCTCCCTGTGAAATAGATCAGGGGAACCTTCCCAATACTTTTTGAGTATTACTGCACAGCTTGTTAGCTGGGAAGGATTTTTCAGCTAAAATCTGAAGATCATTTTGATTAGGTTCCAAATTAAAAATGGATACCCTAAAAACTTATGGTTTCTCTGAAGAAGAATTTAATAAAATTATAAATAGAACTTCAAAGAATTTTTCCTCTGTATGTACAGCTAATCGCGATGAGGAAAAATGGCGTGAATTGTGGAATAATAAAAAGAAAGCCATCAGAACTGAATTGCACGCAGATTTTCTAATAGCATACTGCAAAAAGGGCATTATTCCCAAAGGTTTGCAGGTAAAGAATGAGCCAGGCATATTTATTAGACAGGCTAAATTCATTGAAAACTGGACCTCATCGCCAATAGGTGCAGCAGGGACTGGATGTTGCTCATAATTGAGACAGCCAGTTCAGTTCTAATTATAGAGAAACAGGAAATTGATGAACTAGAGAGTAAATTAATGGATACCACTGCGCTTGATGACGCAAAGACAAAACTAGAGGACATTCAGAAGGACATCTCTGGATATAGGGATTACCTTCTAAATAAGAAATCTAATAAATTCAGCAAAGATGTTGCCAATTACAATTTAGAAGCAGTGTATCCAAAAGATTTTTTTGATAGACCGAGGTAGGAGCACTATAATCGAAACCACTGGCAACAGCCTAAGAGGCGTTACCCACAAAAAAGAGTAACATTCTCAGAATCATCCTATACAAGCACAGACTCAGAGAATGAGAATACCGCAGATAACACAAAGGGTGGTGAGTCTTCTACAAGCTCAACTAGGGACTCCCTGGCTTTTTTAGACCACAGAGGGAGGGGCGGAAATCAGATCCGTGGCAGAAATCGTGTCAGGGGGAACTTTCACCCTCAGCCTCAACATCAAAAGAGACCATATATGAGAACCCGCAGCCAGTCCAAGTGGGATTAAAAAAGAAGGCAGTAATCATTAATCTATCTGAAACAAACCTCAATAAAGATGAAACGTCAGTACTAGAGAAGGGACTAGGTTTTGCTATAACTTCTAGAGTAGATAAGTTTAATTTGGAAAGGGACCTGCAGGGATTTTGTAGGAAGATCAGACTGCAAGATTTTTTTAAAGATAAAGAACCTAAGAATGGCCCCATAAATAAATCAGGACTTAAACCTAAGTCAGATTGGACACCAACATTAGGCATGGTGAACAAAAAAGTAGATCTATTTGAACAAGTAATTGAAAGTAATATAGCAGATCTTCTTGTACAACCACTTAGAGGTGGTAACAACTTAAGCAAAGATGAATTAATAGCCCTGAAGAATTTAGAGAATAACTCGGAACTGACAGTAAAACCAGGGGATAAAGGGGGCAGCATAGTACTCATGAATACCAACGATTACGATCAGAGAATGATGCTGCTTCTTAATAACCCTGAGCATTACAGAAAGTCCAATAGGCAGGAGTGGAATTCATTGATTTTAAAAGTAAACACCTTGTTAAATCATGCTAAAGAAGATGAAGTCATTTGCAACGACAAATATAGATTCTTAAAAAATTATGCCCCTATTTTACCAGCGCTGTATGGACTCCCCAAAGTTCACAAAAACTTACTTGACCCACCAATGCGACCCATTGTGTCTAGTATAGATTCTATTACAGAACCGTTGAGCAAATATGTGGACAGATTTCTGCAACCGCTGGTTACCATTCAAAAAGCCTATATTAAGGATAACACCTGCATGATAGAGAAAGTGGAGGGTACTGTATATAATATTCACGAACAATGGCTGGTAACCCTAGATATAGAGGCCCTCTACACCAATATCCCTCAGGATGATACCATCAGGATGTTAGAGGGCCTCTTACAGACAGGAGATGGAGACTTAAGTGATCACGCAACTTTTATCCTTGAATGCGTTGAAATCATCTTGAAAAATAACATCTTTTTGTTCAAGAAGGACCTATACAGGCAGGTCAAAGGTACGAGCATGGGAGCCACATGTGCTCCTAGCCTGGCCTGCCTGTATGTAGCCGCTTTCGAGGATAAACACATATTTAATAATGTAGCACCTTTTTTTGAAAATGTAACCAGTTGGTCGAGATTTATAGACGACTTTTTTTTTATTTGGTCAGGAACATTAGAGGACCTTGACCAATTCATTGCTTGGCTCAACCTAGGAGACAAGAATTTAAGGTTCACTTCAAATTATAACAAGAAAGCAATAGAATTCCTTGACATCACTATCAAAGAGAATGAGGGCAAATTAGTAGTAGATCTGTATACTAAACCTACAGATAGAAATACTCTATTACACTACAAAAGCAATCACCCGAAAAGTCAAAAAGATAATATCCCTTTTGGACAATACCTTAGAATAAGACGCAATTGTACGGACATAAGAGATTTTAACAAACATGCAGATGAATTATCATTGAAACTTAAAGAAAGAGGATATCCAAAAAATATAATTAAAAAAGCCTACAAACGAGCTAAATATTATGACAGGGAATCTTTATTTTTCAAGGAGAATAAACAGACAGACAAAAGTAAAGATAGGTTGATTTTTGTTACTAATTTCAGTACCGCGAGTAACAAGGTGAAAAACATAATTAACAGAAACTGGTCACTTCTGAATGAAAAGAATGGTACTAAAATCGCCAAACCAATGTTCAGTTTCAGAAGAAACAGAACTATAAGAAATTGTCTTGTCCATACATTCAAGGAAGAAAAATGTCTGAGACAGAACACCATTAACAATATGCCATTACCTACAGGCAATTTTGGATGTAATATGTGCACAAATTGCGATAGTCAGATCAAGGGCAACGCAATAACTTACAATGGGGTAACACATAAAACGAAGAGCTTTATAAATTGTAAAACAAAAGATCTGGTTTACTTAATTCTTTGTCCATGCGACAAAGCATATATTGGTGAAACATCGAGAGAAATAAAAACAAGAATTACAGAGCACAAATCTGCCATTAGAACAAAAAAAAGAACAGCCCCTTTAGTGGAACATTGGATAAAGCATAACCACAAAATTGAGGATCTCAAATGGCATGGCATTGAAGTGATCCAGCACAATATAAGAGGTGGTAATATGCTAGTCAAAAGGAAGAAAAGAGAACCCATTTTACATGTCCCTCTTCAATACTTTTAGAACGGGCCTCAATAATAAAGAAGAGTGGGAGCGACTGATTCTGTAATCAGATCATCTGTCCCCAAGATTTGAGTTTGACCTGATCGTCCCATTTGGTTTCCTATTTCCCTCTTCGAAATTTTTAATGTTTGATTCATGTGCATTCAAGAAGATAGGGGTATATATGGATTAACACATCGATGCTGGTGTTTACGCATAATCATTTATAATTAGTCATCTATATAGTGATGTGGTAAGATTAGAGTCATAGACGGTGTTCATAGATGTTTTTCAGGTATGTAAGAATCATCTATAGTTTAATCAATTGTGACTAGAGACATAGGCTAGGTTCATGTACAAAACTTATTATTGTTGTTCAAATAGAATGATGACCATGGAACATGTTGTACTAGGCAATTGAATATACTGCACTTTGCAGAGACTGAGACTTTTTGAAAAATGTAATTTGTATAACCATGTAGCGGAATGTACCGGAATATGTAAACATTGAGACTACAAAAATATAGACAGTCTAGATTGCACATAGATAGAGTATAGAATAACTGTAAAGACCACGGATGTCTAATTTTGTAAAATGAGTATCTAGTAACGTTAAAATTGGTAAAACATAGAGCAGGATAAGATGACTGCAAACTACCAACTGCAACTAGGATACCTGGGAGAAAAAGAAGATTCGATACCCTTAGCAGTCATAAACAACATAGAAGCGGGACAGAATACGTAGAATGACCCGATCCAAAATGGCAACATAGAAGCGGGACAGAATATGTAGAATGACCCGATCCAAAATGGCGCCGTCGAAAGTTCGACAAATAATTATTTGGTACAGATCGCAAAAATCGGTCATAGGATAAGAAGGAGAAATAAGTGGACGGACCGGGAAAATAATAATATCAATATCGATATAGGGCGTTAATAATATCTGGATTCGAGGCAGCGTCCACCTCTGTGTCTCGGCTTCCAAGATCGTGTGGAGCAGAATTAGTTTTATTAACTATATCATACTATGACAGATCACAAGAGAAATATAGTTTTTTATCTACGTAGAGAAGTTAATTTCGGTATAAAAAGTGGATTGAACATTTTAAACACTTCCGGGTCACAAGATCCGGGACAAGTATAAATAGAGCGGACCCGCTTTTCTCGTTAACACGATTGGAAACCCGGACACGGCGGTAGCAGGGAGGCCTGATTCTTGATAAAAGGTACGTGAATACTAGGAGGAAGCTGGGAACCTTAGCCCTTGCTCTAAACTTCTAGAAAGGTATAGAGGAGAAACGCCAAGGGGAACTAGTAAAATACCTTGATAATATTACAATACATTTTTTTAAGAAATTTTTTTGACTGTCAGAGCATTTAGAATCTTCACCTATAACCCCATAGCAACAATAATGAAAAACGAATGCCGGGGTGATATAGGTAGCTAATAACCACAGTGGTAGTTTAAAAATAAAATAACAAAGCACTACCTTCTTACTATGTATTAATAGTTAAAAGCCATTAAGAAATGTTTTCCCTCACGGCAGGGACATTTAATTTCCACCCCTTGTTTGGCATTTTATCCCAACTCTGTGAGGAACGCCCAACAAGGGGAATAATCTGTGAACTATCACATAATTCAATAATGCCTGCAATACATAGAGTCCTAATATAAAAAATTACACTTTTAGGCTCACAAAGACGGAGAGGTCAGCCCTCCATGATCATTGGATACCAGGAGACGAGAAATAGCATCAGAGATTACTGTCAACCTGGTGAGTAAAAAACAATAATGTCGTAGACCTATACAGTTTAAATTAATGTACAAAGCCAGGAGAACGATAGATTTGTTAATGTTCTCTCCTTCACAGCAAATTGAAGTGCAAAAAGCATCAATTTACGATTACCGATCCCCGGAATAAACAGCCAAATAATCAACATAAAGGTGGCTCCCCGTGTCCATTGAAAATGACCCAGAGTCATACTAAGGTAAAAAAATATATATAGATATCCAGTAGTATAAATCCTATATGGAATAACAGAACATAGACACTGAGTCTATTCCATTCTATTTAGATATAATTCACCGATGTCTGAAGCAGCATTGAGACCTGCATGATACTTTGAGGACTAAGACCCAAGGTGCCTAAAGACTGCAAGTTCAAGGTAGAAATGAGTCTTTAACCGCGATACAATTGAAAACTTAATGAAGGGCAACACCTCAATAGTAGTGAAACAGGATGTGTAGCTCTGTCTTAATCTATAAGGACAAAACAAGGGATAAGAGGTCTATATGTAAATGTGCAAGAAAAATTTGTATGAAGATGTTTTGTATAATAATAATAATAATTATAAAAAAAGAATGATAAAGAAGGGGGTGTTAGAGAATGTAGTTGACATTTAACAATATGTACTAAACGGGTACCTAAAATAATGTTTGTTTAATTTCCAGATTTGTCACAAATGTGTAAAAGTCAAATTGTCCTGAAGAAGGTGATACCATCACACAATACCGAAACGCTGCGTCGACTGTTTTTTGACTGTTTTTATTGCAACCTTACTGATTTTTAATTACGTACACACATCATAGTATGATGACTTTTAAATATATATTTTAGATTGTAACCCTAAAGGGAGGTACCCAATAAAATGTGTTATATATTTTTAATATATCTTTTTTCATTCTTATTATCGTTTATCCATATATACTTCCGATCTGGAAATTGATTTACCCTTAATCTAGAGGTAGCACACAATATGTACTTAGTTAGTCCTCTTTCCCTGCAAACTTTTCATTATTAGGAATTCTGGAATCTTCTCTCCATATAAAAGCACAGGGTTCAATTTTGTGTACTGTTCACTCCCCTCCCTGTGAAATAGATCAGGGGAACCTTCCCAACACTTTTTGAGTATTACTGCACAGCTTGTTAGCTGGGAAGGATTTTTCAGCTAAAATCTGAAGATCATTTTGATTAGGTTCCAAATTAAAAATGGATACCCTAAAAACTTATGGTTTCTCTGAAGAAGAATTCAATAAAATTATAAATGGAACTTCAAAGAATTTTTCCTCTGTATCTACAGCTAATCGCGATGAGGAAAAATGGCGTGAATTGTGGAATAATAAAAAGAAAGCCATCAGAACTGAATTGCACGCAGATTTTCTAATAGCATACTGCAAAAAGGGCATTATTCCCAAAGGTTTGCAGGTAAAGAATGAGCCAGGCATATTTATTAGACAGGCTAAATTCATTGAAAACTGGACCCTCATCGCCAATAGGTGCAGCAGGGACTGGATGTTGCTCATAATTGAGACAGCCAGTTCAGTTCTAATTATAGAGAAACAGGAAATTGATGAACTAGAGAGTAAATTAATGGATACCACTGCGCTTGATGACGCAAAGACAAAACTAGAGGACATTCAGAAGGACATCTCTGGATATAGGGATTACCTTCTAAATAAGAAATCTAATAAATTCAGCAAAGATGTTGCCAATTACAATTTAGAAGCAGTGTATACATATACTCAAAAAGATTTTTTTGATAGACCGAGGGAGGAGCACTATAATCGAAACCACTGGCAACAGCCTAAGAGGCGTTACCCACAAAAAAGAGTAACATTCTCAGAATCATCCTATACAAGCACAGACTCAGAGAATGAGAATACCGCAGATAACACAAAGGGTGGTGAGTCTTCTACAAGCTCAACTAGGGACTCCCTGGCTTTTTTAGACCACAGAGGGAGGGGCGGAAATCAGATCCGTGGCAGAAATCGTGGCAGGGGGAACTTTCACCCTCAGCCTCAACATCAAAAGAGACCATATATGAGAACCTGCAGCCAGTCCAAGTGGGATTAAAAAAGAAGGCAGTAATCATTAATCTATCTGAAACAAACCTCAATAAAGATGAAACGTCAGTATTAGAGAAGGGACTAGGTTTTGCTATAACTTCTAGAGTAGATAAGTTTAATTTGGAAAGGGACCTGCAGGGATTTTTTAGGAAGATCAGACTGCAAGATTTTTTTAAAGATAAAGAACCTAAGAATGGCCCCATAAATAAATCAGGACTTAAACCTAAGTCAGATTGGACACCAACATTAGGCATGGTGAACAAAAAAGTAGATCTATTCGAACAAGTAATTGAAAGTAATATAGCAGATCTTCTTGTACAACCACTTAGAGGTGGTAACAACTTAAGCAAAGATGAATTAATAGCCCTGAAGAATTTAGAGAATAACTCGGAACTGACAGTAAAACCAGGGGATAAAGGGGGCAGCATAGTACTCATGAATACCAACGATTACGATCAGAGAATAATGCTGCTTCTTAATAACCCTGAGCATTACAGAAAGTCCAATAGGCAGGAATGGAATTCATTGATTTTAAAAGTAAACACCTTGTTAAATCATGCTAAAGAAGATGAAGTCATTTGCAACGACGAATATAGATTCTTAAAAAATGATGCCCCTATTTTACCAGCACTGTATGGACTCCCCAAAGTTCACAAAAACTTACTTGACCCACCAATGCGACCCATTGTGTCTAGTATAGATTCTATTACAGAACCGTTGAGCAAATATGTGGACAGATTTCTGCAACCGCTGGTTACCATTCAAAAAGCCTATATTAAGGATACCACCTGCATGATAGAGAAAGTGGAGGGCACTGTATATAATATTCACGAACAATGGCTGGTAACCCTAGATATAGAGGCCCTCTACACCATTATCCCTCAGGATGATACCATCAGGATGTTAGAGGGCCTCTTACAGACAGGAGAGGGAGACTTAAGTGATCACGCAACTTTTATCCTTGAATGCGTTGAAATCATCTTGAAAAATAACATCTTTTTGTTCAATAAGGACCTATACAGGCAGGTCAAAGGCACGAGCATGGGAGCCACATGTGCTCCTAGCCTGGCCTGCCTGTATGTAGCCGCTTTCGAGGATAAACACATATTTAATAATGTAGCACCTTTTTTTGAAAATGTAACCAGTTGGTCGAGATTTATAGACGACATTTTTTTTATTTGGTCAGGAACATTAGAGGACCTTGACCAATTCATTGCTTGGCTCAACCTAGGAGACAAGAATTTAAGGTTCACTTCAAATTATAACAAGAAAGCAATAGAATTCCTTGACATCACTATCAAAGAGAATGAGGGCAAATTAGTAGTAGATCTGTATACTAAACCTACAGATAGAAATACTCTATTACACTACAAAAGCAATCACCCGAAAAGTCAAAAAGATAATATCCCTTTTGGACAATACCTTAGAATAAGACGCAATTGTACGGACATAAGAGATTTTAACAAACATGCAGATGAATTATCATTGAAACTTAAAGAAAGAGGATATCCCAAAAAATATAATTAAAAAAGCCTACAAACGAGCTAAATATTATGACAGGGAATCTTTATTTTTCAAGGAGAATAAACAGACAGACAAAAGTAAAGATAGGTTGATTTTTGTTACTAATTTCAGTACCGCGAGTAACAAGGTGAAAAACATAATTAACAGAAACTGGTCACTTCTGAATGAAAAGAATGGTACTAAAATCGCCAAACCAATGTTCCGTTTCAGAAGAAACAGAACTATAAGAAATTGTCTTGTCCATACATTCAAGGAAGAAAAATGTCTGAGACAGAACACCATTAACAATATGCCATTACCTACAGGCAATTTTGGATGTAATATGTGCACAAATTGCGATAGTCAGATCAAGGGCAACGCAATAACTTACAATGGGGTAACACATAAAACGAAGAGCTTTATAAATTGTAAAACAAAAGATCTGGTTTACTTAATTCTTTGTCCATGCGACAAAGCATATATTGGTGAAACATCGAGAGAAATAAAAACAAGAATTACAGAGCACAAATCTGCCACTAGAACAAAAAAAAGAACAGCCCCTTTAGTGGAACATTGGATAAAGCATAACCACAAAATTGAGGATCTCAAATGGCATGGCATCGAAGTGATCCAGCACAATATAAGAGGTGGTAATATGCTAGTCAAAAGGAAGAAAAGAGAACAATTTTACATGTCCCTCTTCAATACTTTTAGAACGGGCCTCAATAATAAAGAAGAGTGGGAGCGACTGATTCTGTAATCAGATCATCTGTCCCCAAGATTTGAGTTTGACCTGAACGTCCCATTTGGTTTCCTATTTCCCTCTTCGAAATTTTTAATGTTTGATTCATGTGCATTCAAGAAGATAGGGGTGTATATGGATTAACACATCGATGCTGGTGTTTATGCATAATCATTTATAATTAGTCATCTATATAGTGATGTGGTAAGATTAGAGTCATAGACGGTGTTCATAGATGTTTTTCAGGTATGTAAGAATCATCTATAGTTTAATCAATTGTGACTAGAGACATAGGCTAGGTTCATGTACAAAACTTATTATTGTTGTTCAAATAGAATGATGACCATGGAACATGTTGTACTAGGCAATTGAATATACTGCACTTTGCAGAGACTGAGACTTTTTGAAAAATGTAATTTGTATAACCATGTAGCGGAATGTACCGGAATATGTAAACATTGAGACTACAAAAATATAGACAGTCTAGATTGCACATAGATAGAGTATAGAATAACTGTAAAGACCACGGATGTCTAATTTTGTAAAATGAGTATCTAGGAACGTTAAAATTGGTAAAACATAGAGCAGGATAAGATGACTGCAAACTACCAACTGCAACTAGGATACCTGGGAGAAAAAGAAGATTCGATACCCTTAGCAGTCATAAACAACATAGAAGCGGGACAGAATACGTAGAATGACCCGATCCAAAATGGCAACATAGAAGCGGGACAGAATATGTAGAATGACCCGATCCAAAATGGCGCAGTCGAAAGTTCAACAAATAATTATTTGGTACCGATCGCAAAAATCGGTCATAGGATAAGAAGGAGAAATAAGTGGACGGACCGGGAAAATAATAATATCAATATCGATATAGGGCGTTAATAATATCTGGATTCGAGGCAGCGTCCACCTCCGTGTCTCGGCTTCCAAGATCGTGTGGAGCAGAATTAGTTTTATTAACTATATCATACTATGACAGATCATAAGAGAAATATAGTTTTTTATCTACGTAGAGAAGTTAATTTCGGTATAAAAAGTGGATTGAACATTTTAAACACTTCCGGGTCACAAGATCCGGGACAAGTATAAATAGGGCGGACCCGCTTTTCTCGTTAACACGATTGGAAACCCGGACACGGCGGTAGCAGGGAGGCCTGATTCTTGATAAAAAGGTACGTGAATACTAGGAGGAAGCTGGGAACCTTAGCCCTTGCTCTAAACTTCTAGAAAGGTATAGAGGAGAAATGCCAAGGGGAACTAGTAAAATACCTTGATAATATTAAAATAAATTTTTTAAAGAGAATTTTTTTACTGTCAGAGCATTTAGAATCTTCACCTATAACCCCATAGCAACAATAATGAAAAACGAATGCCGGGGTGATATAGGTAGCTAATAACCACAGTGGTAGTTTAAAAATAAAATAACAAAGCACTACCTTCGTACTATGTATTAATAGTTAAAAGCCATTAAGAAATGTTTTCCCTCACGGCAGGGACATTTAATTTCCACCCCTTGTTTGGCATTTTATCCCAACTCTGTGAGGAACGCCCAACAAGGGGAATAATCTGTGAACTATCACATAATTCAATAATGCCTGCAATACATAGAGTCCTAATATAAAAAATTACACTTTTAGGCTCACAAAGACGGAGAGGTCAGCCCTCCATGATCATTGGATACCAGGAGACGAGAAATAGCATCAGAGATTACTGTCAACCTGGTGAGTAAAAAACAATAATGTCGTAGACCTATACAGTTTAAATTAATGTACAAAGCCAGGAGAACGATAGATTTGTTAATGTTCTCTCCTTCACAGCAAATTGAAGTGCAAAAAGCATCAATTTACGATTACCGATCCCCGGAATAAACAGCCAAATAATCAACATAAAGGTGGCTCCCCGTGTCCATTGAAAATGACCCAGAGTCATACTAAGGTAAAAAAATATATATAGATATCCAGTAGTATAAATCCTATATGGAATAACAGAACATAGACACTGAGTCTATTCCATTCTATTTAGATATAATTCACCGATGTCTGAAGCAGCATTGAGACCTGCATGATACTTTGAGGACTAAGACCCAAGGTGCCTAAAGACTGCAAGTTCAAGGTAGAAATGAGACTTTAACCGCGATACAATTGAAAACTTAATGAAAGGCAACACCTCAATAGTAGTGAAACAGGATGTGTAGCTCTGTCTTAATCTATAAGGACAAAACAAGGGATAAGAGGTCTATATGTAAATGTGCAAGAAAAATTTGTATGAAGATGTTTTGTATAATAATAATAATAATTATAAAAAAAGAATGATAAAGAAGGGGGTGTTAGAGAATGTAGTTGACATTTAACAATATGTACTAAACGGGTACCTAAAATAATGTTTGTTTAATTTCCAGATTTGTCACAAATGTGTAAAAGTCAAATTGTCCTGAAGAAGGTGATACCATCACACAATACCGAAACGCTGCGTCGACTGTTTTTTGACTGTTTTTATTGCAACCTTACTGATTTTTAATTACGTACACACATCATAGTATGATGACTTTTAAATATATATTTTAGATTGTAACCCTAAAGGGAGGTACCCAATAAAATTTGTTATATATTTTTAATATATCTTTTTTCATTCTTATTATCGTTTATCCATATGTACTTCCGATCTGGAAATTGATTTACCCTTAATCTAGAGGTAGCACACAATATGTACTTAGTTAGTCCTCTTTCCCTGCAAACTTTTCATTATTAGGAATTCTGGAATCTTCTCTCCATATAAAAGCACAGGGTTCAATTTTGTGTATTATGCTAAGAGTCCAGCAGTTATGCTTAAACAATTATGCACTGCTCTTTTGCATGGTTCTGAAATAGATGTGAAGAATATTTGTGAAGAAATTGAGTTTTGTTACTTTGGAAGTAAAGAGGAGAATGTTGAAATTGACCCAGAAGAAGAGGGTAATGTGGAAGATAGTGTACAGGTTTCCAGTACAGATAATTTTCAGAAGGAAATTGCCACGTTTCAGGTGAAATCAAGTGAGAGGCCTAATTTCACTTGTGTGTGTTGTCGACGCACTTATTATAAGATTCAGACTAAGTTAGTGGATTTATATGCGAAAAGTGAAAGGCAAAATAATAGTGAATGGAAGGATTTCGCAACATACTTGATGGTAGAAAATTGTTTTGATTTGGGATTGGATCAACGTGTGTGTACTTATTGTTGTAACAAATTAAATCAAAACCGGATGCCTGCTAGAGCGGTTCATAATAATCTGGAATTGGTTGAGATTCCTTCTGAATTGAAGGATTTAAATACTTATGAATCTATTTTGATTCAAAGTATCCATCCCTTTCAGGCTATTGTAAGAATGGAGCCAAAGACAGGGAAATTGCCTCCATCAGATTTACAGAGAGGATTAAAGGGAAGAGTTGTTTATTTGCCTCTAGATTTGAAGAAAAACATTAATACAATTGGAGTAGAAAAAGTGGAAGAGGAACCTCTGGTTATCTTAGTTAATGGGGTTCCGACAAAGAGTAAGAAAATATGGCAAGATTTAGTGGATGTTAAAGGCAACATTGTATTTGAAAAAAAACAATAAGTACTATAAGAATGTATATGTTGCAGAAGAGGAAGTAAGTGAAGAAGAGGATAGCGATTTGTGTGCTGGTCAAATTGAGAAAGTAGAACCCTCTAAAAGTGAAGAAATATATGAACATTATAGTGTTCATCCTTTGCATTCCAAGGAAGTCATGGGGAATGCTATTGAGTTGTTTCAAATGAAACAAGCCAAAGGGAGTCCCATTAGTGTTTGGGAGGAAAGTTTGGAAGGTCGGTGTTTCCCACAGCTATTTCCAACAGGTCAAGGAGGAAGATATGATGAGCGACCTCATCAAATTCCTGCTTCTGAATACCGGACTTTACGATTGTATGCAGAAGATCCTAGGTTTCGACAATGCATTCCCTATTTGTTTCATCTCCTGTTTGAAAGCGATCTGTCTGGACTGTCATATGCAATGAACCACATCTTGAAAAGTGGTATACAGATGCAAAACATCTCGGCAAGTGACTTCATGGATAAAGTCAATGTGCAAGACAGTATTTTGGATTCTCACCTGATTAATCTCATGGCGTGTCAGCGTGGTACTAATGAGTACTGGTACAGTCGTCATGGTGATTTAAAATGTATGCTGAGGAACTTAGGAACTCCCACATGGTTCCTCACTCTCAGCTGTGCCGAGTATGGCTGGGAAGACTTGCTTGAATTTCTACGAGAGGCAAATGGAAACATTGAAAATATCGAATTCAAGACACCCGGAGAACTGTGCTCTTTGGATCCAGTGAATGTATGCAGGTACTTCAATCATAGATTTGAAGCTATGATGTCTTTCATCATGAACAAGAAAAATCCACCTCTTGGAGAGGTGTTGGATTTCTTCTGGAGAAAGGAGTACCAAGCAAGAGGTGCTCCTCATATACATATGCTGCTGTGGATCAAGGATGCACCTAAATTTGGAACAGATCCAGAAGACTTAGTGATGAGTTTCATAGAACAGTATTCTACATGTGCTGTTCCAAACGCAAAGGAGGACAAAAGCCTAAGAGAACAAGTTCTACGCTTCCAAAGCCATCGTTGTGGAAAGTACTGTCGTCGTAAATTCAGAAACAAGGAGAAGTTCTACACCAAATGTCGTTTCGCCTTTCCACGACCGGTGATTTCTAAAGGAAGAGTGAACAGTTTGATGTCTTCGCTGCGACATAATGTGATGAAGAAATTACCTAAAAACACATACAATTTGAAAAGGAATGAAGAGTCAGAGTACATCAACGACTACTACCCAGTGATTTTGTCCATGTGGAATGCTAACATGGATATACAGTTCGTGGCTGATAACTGTATGGCTGTGGCTCGGTATGTGACATCTTACATCACCAAAAAAGAAAAGACAGAATTGAAGGATATGTGGGAGGACATTTCCCATGAAAAGAGCCTCAGTAAGAAGTTGTACAGTTTCAGTCTGAAGATGCTGTCACATCGAGAAATCGGAGCTTACGAATGTTCTGACCGGTTGTCTTCAGCAAGTCTCTATGCCAAATCCAGGAGTATCGTTTGGGCGAGTCTTGCTCTTGCTGCAACGCGTAATCGAGTTCTGAAACCTGTGCGGGAAATTGAGTATTTGGCGGAAAAGGAGCCAAACAGTTCCGATATTTTGAAGACCAACATGTTGGATACATATTATCCAAATAGAAGCAGTCACCTCCAGAATGTTTGTCTGTATGAGGTTCTACAAAATTACATATTCAAGAGGAACATCAAAGAAGATATTGATAAAGGAGTGTATGCTGTAATTGGAAGTGAGGGATGTCTCGTCAAGCAAAGAAAATGCCACTTGGTAAACCATCGAAAATTGAGTGGCGAATCTCCTGAAAAAAAAGAGTTTTTCTATTTAGCACTTTTGCAACTTTTCAAGCCTTGGCGTGCAGAAGAGGAACTGCTTGGAGATTTCCTCTGTTACGAAGACTCTTTCAATGCCGCCAAGGAGACCATAGACTGTCCTGTTTTTCTCAAATATCTAGAAATGTTGAATGCGGAAATCGAGCAGGAAGCAACGATTGCAGCCGAGATTGCTAGAGACAGTTCTCAGGACAGTCAGAGTTCTGTTTCATTGAGTCAGGATCCACTAGGAGGACCAGTTATCGAAAATGAAGCTGCCACTGCCATGATTGAAGTGGAAAGAGCCATGGCACATGCTCAGGAGGATGCGGTTAACTTAGAAGACTTGGAAAGACAACTCAACGTTGAGCAGAGGAAAATATATGACGAAGTTACCAACCAAATTGATCATGGATTAAGTCATGAGAAGAAAGAGTGCTCATGTACGTCGTTGAAGCCTGTCCGACTGTACGTGAGTGGAGAAGCGGGAACTGGAAAAAGTTTCCTCATTAAAGCAATTTCATGTTATTTGCAGAAAAGGACTGAGTCATCGCTGTCTTGTGTTGTCACTGCTCCAACTGGACTGGCAGCACATAACATTAAAGGTATTACTTTGCATCGTCTACTGATGCTGCCAGTGGAGCATGATAACAAATTACAATACCACAAGTTATCTGGAGATGCTTGTTGTGAATTTTCAAGAGTCTTGAAGAAAATGAAACTTCTTATCATTGACGAAGTAAGCATGGTTTCCAATCTCATGCTTGCCTTTGTGCATTTGAGAATGCAAGAAGTTCTCAAAACAGAGTATGATGTGTTATTTGGTGGCAAACACATCATTGTTTTCGGTGATCTTCTGCAGCTGACACCAGTAAAAGGGCAACCTGTGTTCAAAATGCTCACGCATGAAGATACCAGGAAGTGCCTAGGGAGCATTGGCAACGTTAATATATGGTTAAACTTCAATTATGCTGAACTGCGTGAAAATATGCGTCAGGCGAAGGATGAAGATTACAAGAATATTCTACAAGATGTTAGAATCGGAAAAGTGACCGAGCATGGGAAAGAAGCTTTACATGCACGATTACTGTCAAATTTGTATCCAGAACAAGACATTGTGCCTGAGAATATTTTTCAGAAAATTACTGAGAAGAAATCTGGAATATGTTTGATGCCAACTCTTGCAGAATGTGCCATCTTCAACAACAAAATGTTGCATTTAGAAAACCAAGAGATTGTGAAACTGGAAGCTATTGACAGAGTAGAGCATATGGGATCAACAATTATTTTGTCTGAGAATTTGAAATCAAAATTGGATTCATTAGAGAAGACTATATCTAAAACTGCAGGTTTTGAAAAGACTCTGAATGTGTGCTTAAATTGCCGTATAATTTTAAGAAGGAATTTACATGTTGAAAGAGGTCTGGTAAATGGATCAATGGGTAATGTTGTTGATTTTGTGAAATACAGAAATAGGGATGGAATTGAATTTTTAAAAATTAAATTTGATGGCATTGAGGAAGTACAGCTAATTGGTCGTTGCTGTGCTAGGTTTTTGCTTGTAAAAGACTTATATGTTCACCGTAAGCAGTTTCCTGTTTGCTTGGCATATGCGGTGACAATCCATAAATCGCAAGGTTTAAGTGTAGACAGTGCATTGGTCAGTATTGGCAGTTCTGTGTTCAAGGAGGGTATGGCATATGTGGCATTGTCACGAGTTAGAACTTTATCGGGATTGTACTTGATTGAGTGTGATGTCACAAACATTTGTGCGGATCTAGATTGTGTTAAGGAATACAATAGGTTAAGAAGAGAGTATGTGCCACATTTGCCTCAATATCCTTTGTTTGAGAAACGTGTGGTAGGCCGGAAACGAAGAAATGTGACCAATAGTAGGGAGGTTGTAGCAAAAAGACGAAAAGTCGATGAACCCGAAATTATAAGCAGAAAGAAAATGGATTCTGTTGAAGATGTTGTTGGTTTTCAATTTGAAAATAGTTCTGGTGTCAACTGCTATGCTAATGTAGTGGTTAATGTTTTGTTTTCTCTAGAAAATGTAAAAGAAGAGATTGTGGTCAATTCGGATCAAAGATTTTGCAGTTTGTTGAATTCTGTGTTAGAGAAATGTAGCACTGATAGAACAAAAATAGAAAGTGTGTCTGAAATTCGAAATCTGTTAGACAGATGTTCAGGTCAAACACAATTCTCTCAAAATATTCAGCAAGATTGTCAGGAGTTTTTAATGTATATGCTTGATGTATTGCATGATGAAGGTGTAGATGTAGATCACCTGTTTGGGCTTTCTTATCAATGGCAGCATGACTGCGAGAACTGTAGGGTATCAAGTACTACTAGTGTAGACTCAGAAAAAATTATATATTTAACTTTGCCAGACAGTAAATCAGTGTCCTTTAATAAGCTAGTAAAAGCAGCTGATCACAACATGGAGTGTAGCCAATGTAAATCTGAAATGTTGTCAACATTATTTATACGAACATATCGCCAGTATGTCATTTTAATGTTCCAACGATGTAGGCCTGATGGAACAAAATTGACAACTTTAATTAAAAATTTTGTGGCTTCGCAGTTGTCAATATCAGGAAGGACTTTTGTAACTGCAGCAATTATATATCATGACGGTCCTTCAATAACATCAGGACATTACACAGCTTATTTAAAGTCGAGAAATGGCTGGTCATTCTGCAATGATTCTGTTTTAACTTAAAAAAAAAATTGCCTTTTGACCTTAAAAATTCTTACCTGGTGTTTTTAAAACCAAAATTTTAGGGAAGGAATCTCGGGATTTGCTCTGAGGAATTTCAAGAGGTTCTAATGGCTCCTACACAATTTGGCCTTGAGGATAAGTGTAGTACAGAGTCAAAAGTTATTTTTGAGTTTTAAATAGTTCCTGGAAAAAAAGAAGGTTTTCTTACAGAAAGTGGTGGGCACGGATTAGTTAAAGGACAACAGAGTATTTCCCAAAGCAAACGGTGTTCTTACCATAACACTTGACGTCATGGAAAAATAACTGCACTTTGAATGAGTTCAGAAAAACTGTTTCTTTTTATAAGCTAATTCAAGCAGCCAATCAAAACATGGAGTAGAGGTAATGTAAGTCTGCAATGCTGTCTAGATTATTTGTCCAAACTTTTGGTTATAATGTCATTTTAAAATTCCAACTATATAAACCTGATGAAAGTAAGTCTTCAACTTTAATTACAAATGTTGTGGCTACACAGTCGTTGATTTTAGGAAGAACATTTGTAACTGCAGCTATTATATGACATGATGGTCCTTTGACAAGATCCGCTTATTACACAGCTTATTGAAAATGTAAAAAAAGCTGCTGTTTCGGAAATTATTCCCATTTGACTACGATACAATGTTGCCTTTTTACTTAAAAATATTCTTACTTTCTGTTTTCAGAAAAGAGAATTTAGGGTAGGTAACTGGCCTATAATGATTCTAGGGGTTGATATAATTTTATCTACTCTTTTAAATTGCTTTGTGATTAAAAGTGATGTAGAGAATTAAATAATTGTAGTAGTCATAGAGGTAGTGTAAGTCTGCTTCATAGTAAGCAGTATCAGTGTCATAGGAAATGTAGAACATGAGTGAGCAAGTAGGGTAAGATATTACTAGTCCAGGATTGTGAAAGTGATCTTGAACGTTTTCTTTCTGAAAGTTGCGGAAATACAAAATGACGGGATTTGCTTAGAAGAATTCCAAGAGTTATAAATGGCTCTTACACGATTTGGCCTTGTGGAAACGTGTGGTAGAGAGCGAGAAGTCATTTATTGTATGTAACATATTTTTCAAAACGATGGAGCTTTTCTTTCAGAAAGTGGCGGGCTGAAAATAATAACAGCACAACAGAGTGTAAGCTGTTCATAGGACATCCTTCGACGTTATGGAAAGTAAGTTACTTTTGAGGAGTTCTGATTTCTGATTGGTTATGTTATGTGGGTTTTTTAAACACAATCATTTTGATTGTGTTTTTTCCCCCGCTGTTATATGATGAATACCTTCAAGTCACTGTTTTTAGTGAAATTTGATAAATTCTGAGAACAGCAAAAATAAACCATTTAACATTTATAATTAATTCTGTACTTTTTGTATTTATGATATACATTTAGAACTGTGTAGTAGGCATGGAGAAGCTGGGGCTTCTGTAAGTGTCAAAGTTGTTGCATACAGTTCTCACATTCTACGTAGTCTTTCATATGATAGACTACATCTGCACAATGAGATACCTAAGCAAAGGAAACACAGGTGATGTGATTGTGGAATGAGCAAAACAAAAAAAATTGCACGTTTTTCAATTAAATTACCTGTGTTTCTTAACATTACACATCACATTGTGTAGATGAGGTTTAGGCCTGTTCCAGGAGACAGAGGAGGTCTGACATTTGTTCAAGAGTGCAGTGGACATGACTCACTTCGTTGGTAGGCCTGCACATGTATTATCTCCTCTGTACTCTTCAACAAGCCTAAATTTCATGTGCAACCCTGAGTAGGACTTACCTGAAACAAATCTCTGGATAGGCCACACCTTATCAGCATCTAGAAACAATCATTTAAAATGTTAAGTGCAGATTTATGATGGCCGTGCGCCTCTTTTGCGCCGCTGTTCCGTCACTTTTGTGACGTAGCACCAGTGTAAAAGATGCACCATGTTGCAAGATAGGCCTCAGTTCATCTCCAGCAAGATACCGTCAGTTTAAAATGTATATAATTAAGACTGTGTAGGGGGCATGCAGAAGCTGAGGCTTCAGTAAGTGTCAAAGTTGTTGCATGCAGTGCTGCACTTCTGCGTACTCTTTCATATGCTGGACTACATCTGCACAATGAGATACCTAAGCAAAGGAAACACAAGTGATGTGATTGTGAAATGAGCAAAAGAAATTGCACGTTTTTCAATTACATCACCTGTGTTTCCTAACATTACGAATCACATTGTGCAGATCAAGTTTAGGTCTGTCCAGGGAAACAGAGGAGGTTTGGCCTTTGTTCAAGAGTGCAGTGGACATGACTCACTTCATTGGTAGGCCTGCAAATGTATTATCTCCTCTGTACTCTTCAACAACTCTAAATTTCATCTGCAACCCTGAGTAGGCCTCACCTCAAACAAACCTCTGGATAGGCCACACCTTATCGTCATCCTGAACCAATCATTTAAAATGTTAGGGACAGTTTTATGATGGCTGTGCGCCTCTTTTGCGCTGCCGTTGCATCACTTTTGTGAGACAGTAGCAGTGCAAAAGATGCACCATGTTGCAAGATAGGCCTCACTTCATCTGCATCAAGATACTGTTAGTTTAAAATGTATATTTTTAGGACTGTGTAAGTGGCCTGGAGAAGCAGAGGCTTCTGTAAGTGTCAAAGTTGTTGAAAAACTGTTTTCCTTCAATCTTTTCCCTTGTCTTTTCTAATTTTTAAATACATGTTTTAATATTTTTCAAATGTTTGTTCTGTCTTTCACAGATTGAAAGTATAAAAATAACAAGTGACTAAGTTAACGACAATTATAAGGTAAATGTTTTGTACTCTTTTCGTTACATTTCTATCACATTTAACTTCTATTAGTTCCACTGCTTCATTTCTTTAACCCTCACTTTCCTGCCTTTGCTACTTCCCTCATTCCTTTCTCTATTACTTAATTACTCTACTCCTTCCACTCTTTTTCTCAGTCCCTCTCTTCTCATAGTTCCTCACTCCTGTTCACTCACTCCGTCTCTATTACTCTCACTATCTCTGACTCATCACTCTTTCACTACTTGTTCATTATGCTTTCTCCCTGTAGTTCAAACACACTAAGGGGCATATTATCAACACAGGTGATAAAATTATCGCTGCTTTTATCGGCAGAAAACTGCCGCAAAAGTGGCTTTAGCGGCAGATTTCTGCCGATAAAAGCAGCGAAACTTTTATCGCCTATGTTGATAATATGCCCCTCTGTTATTTACATTTCTTTGCTGTTTCAATCATTCCTTTTCTGTTACTTCTTCTTTTCTGCATTCTGTTTTTTCTCTCTGTTATTCCAATGTTTTAATCTTAATTTGATCATTCAGTCACATTCTCTAAGAAACTCTTGTTTGTTATTCTTCTACTCTCCTTTTTTTCTTTCACTTCCTTATCTATTTTGTTTTTCACAATTATACCCTCTTCCATCTTTTCTTCGGTAAATAGATCTATTAAACAGTATCTTTGGTTTAGTCTCAATAGCTGTCTTTCTTTTAACATTACTCTCTGTTTCCTTCCCCTATACTTACTCTTCTTTTTTTTAAAAAACAATTTTTTGGGTTCGCTCCCGGTTCGCGTACCGGCGAGCGAACCGGGACGCGAACTTAAAAAATAGAGGTTGGCAGAGTGCTAAACATTCTACCAATTTTTTTATAAAGGGGAGGTAGTTCTGAAAAGAACTTTTTTTTAATTATTTTTGTTGTTTTATATTTTTTTTATTATTTTTCTGAATTTTTTTTTACTTTTTTTGTATTTTTTGAACGGTTTTATATTTTGTTGGGGTTTTTTTGGGGGGGAAACGAAAACGATTCATTGTAAAGGGCTCAACAGGAGCAACAAAAAAAAAAGAATTTATTGTCTGGGGCGTTTCGGACAATCATGATTGTCGATAGCTCTGTTGATTAGATTGATGCTACTTTCTCTGTAGCAAATGAACCGATTACAACGCACACACACTTGTTTCACTTCCCCGAACCTCATCTATTTGGGACCATCTCCCTCGCCTCTGGTCCCGTCACTTCCTGTACAACTGATCTTCTGGCCATAGAAGGGGGATTATCTTGCTGGTCACGTAACTGCGCAGCACTGTAGTTGATAGGGTGCCACCTCTCCATATGGCGATGCATTGTATAATTGCCGTAACTGTACTTTTTATCTGTCCCTCTGGACAAATCCTTCTTACATATCAGGCAAGTTACGTACCGGGCATTGACTTTTTTTTGGCCCCGGGGATATTTAAAAAATTGCCAAATAAAGTTTTCTTTCAAATGAGACCTCCTGGGCTCCTCACGCAAAAACTGCCTCTCTTCCTGCTCTTCCTCTTCTTCCTCTTCTTCCTCTTCTTGCTGAATGATAACTTCAGCAGGTGGTCCTCTCTTCCTTGGAGGTGGTGGAAGTGGTGGGGAAGCACCAGCTGAAGCTACTAATGAAGCCATTGCTCAGTGATCACAAAAGGTCTTCCTCTCACAAAGATGAAAGTCAGAGTGAGGAAAGAAGGAGGGGTTTTCATCATTTGGGAAAAACAATAGTTCTAAACCAATGAAAAGTGTTACTTTTAGGTCACATGACCTAGTCTTACATCATTAGGAAACCAAAAGTGAAATGAACCAATGAAAAGTGTTATTAACAAGTCACATGACCTGTTGTGTTTACGTTACGCGCTTTGCGCCGCGTCCCGGATCGCTTCCGGGAAGCTGCGCTTCTCGCCTCGTTCGCGTACCGGTTCACTTCCGGGTACGCTAACGCGGCGCGTCATATGACGTTTCATGCGACAACGCGATACGTCACGCTGACGCGACGCGTCACGATGTTGTTTTCTAACGCGGCAGTTGCGGAAACGGAACGTTTACCGGTTCGCGGACCGGGTCGAGGCACCAAATTGAGCTAACGGGAAGCTAACCGGTTCGCGGACCGGGAGCGAAACAAAAAAAAGAAATAAAAAAAAAAAAATTGTATTAAAAACATATAAAATATATTTTTCGATTTAAAGAAGAATACATTTTAAAGCTTTTGATATTTGCTATTAAAAAACCATTGAAATTCACTGAAAAAACCATAGGTTATAGACCATATATAGTTAGGAATTAGCATTTACAAAACCTTATTTTACTCACACAAAACCATTGAAATTCCATATATAGTTAGTTGTACTAACTATATATCGCGCACCCGCAATCCACTGCTGATCATGTCACATATTACATCATTCATGACATGGTCAGTGACATCACTGATGACATCACTGATGACATCTCAAATGACATCACTGATGACATCACTGATGACATCTCAAATGACATCACTGATGACATCACTGATGACTACATCCAGTGACTGTATGTTTCTGTAAAGTTAAAATATGTCTTACATATTGAAGAATGAGTGGATTTATAAGTGTCTGGATGAAGGATTTAGTAGGTGCATGACTGACTGTATGAGTGAGTGATTAAATGTGTCTCACTGAGTGCATGGGTTAGTGACTAAACTGTCTTAATGTGTGCATAATTATGTCTGTTGTTCTGTAAACTGCTGCATGTGTTAATCATTAGCTATATGATTAACTATATGGGTTATTGATTGGTTGCCCAAGTATTTGTATGGGAGACTGAGAGTGTGTATGGGTGGCTGGGAGGTGTATGACTCTCTGCATAGATGTGTGAGCAGTTGATTCACTAGGTGTATGGGTTCAAAAGTGCATGTGGAAACATCTGTATGGGCGGTTGACTGTGTGCATGAGTGTATTGGTGAGTGAATGGATATCTCAGTGCTACATGTCAAAGTAAGTACATATGTACAACACAGTACATGTGAGAGTTGACATATATAAATAACTATGCATAAGAGCCAGTGAATGTGTGAGTGGCTGTATGGATCATTGTGAACTTGTATCAGGGATTGTATAAGAGAGTAAATATGTGTTAGTATATGTTTCAATAAGTAAGGTGTGTATAACTGTATAGTTGAGGAAATTGAGGTGTGATTGATTCTTTGCATGACTGACTAGGTGTGTGAGTAACTCCATGGATGAGTGACAGTCTGTGAGTGTCTGTTTACACTGAGTGTATCTAAGTTTTTATTAGAGTCTGAAGAGATTCATCGTATTATCACATGAATAATGTCATCAGTGATCTCATCAGTGATGTCTTTTGAGATGTGATCAGTGATGTCATCAGTGATGTCATCGGTGATGTCATTTGAGATGTCATCAATGATGTCATCAGTGATGTCATCAGTGATATCATCAATGATGTCATTTGAGATGTCATCAGTGATGTCATCAGTGATGTCATTTGAGATGTCATCAGTGATGTCATCAGTGATGTCATTTGAGATGTCATCAGTGATGTCATCAGTGATGTCACTGACCATGTCATGAATGATGTAATATGTGACATGATCAGCAGTGGATTGCGGGTGCGCGATATATAGTTAGTACAACTAACTATATATGGAATTTCAATGGTTTTGTGTGAGTAAAATAAGGTTTTGTAAATGCTAATTCCTAACTATATATGGTCTATAACCTATGGTTTTTTCAGTGAATATATATATATATATATGTCTGAGAGGGTCCCCACAGGTTTATGGGGAAACACAAAAGACTCGCACTCCAGGGTCCGTGTAGGAATCTTTTATTGGCGACGCGTTTCGACCAAACGGTCTTCTTCGATAGCCAACCAAATAAAGATTACAATCACCATTTTAAAGTGCACCAGGAGAATAGTGAACAGAAACATAGGACCACATCCCAAGGTTTGAACTACAGATCCTGTATGGACTACAAAAGAATAGAAGAAAGACTCTTTAGTGCCATCATATACTGAGACTGTGCTTAAATGACATGATAGTTACATTTCATATATTCATATTGCATAATATGTGGTGCTAGTGAATTAGTTCATTTAAATTAAATTAGATAAACCAATTAACTAAACAGACTGGTCAAGTGGCCGATCTGCTCAAATCAAAACACTGGATGTATTTCTCCTTAAATTTGCACAAAAACCGAGTCAAACCACACATATATATATACACAAAAAAGAAGGAGAGAACTCTGGGTAGTTCTCAAGTTTAGGTGGAAAGCAGCCCCTGTTAGAGCACTCTCAACACCAGCGACACTCTAGATCTGCTCACCTCAAATGTCTGTTTTTCTATCAAAGTTTTTAAGCATAGGATTGATTACCACAGTGCTATCCACGCCCAGATAGAAAATGACAAAGTCTTTTGCAATTTATACAGCAAAGTCTTTAAGCAGAGGACTAGTACAGTGCTGTCCTTGCCGAGCTGTAAAATTACAAAAGCCATTTATCACTCCAGGCACAATATTACAGCTTTGAATTAGTGAAATACCAACTCAAGCCAACCTGAAATGAGTAAAAGCAACCCCTGACACAGTGGTTCGCTCTAATTAGAGCTCTTCAGAGAGGTATAGCTTTGTCCAGACACAAGGGAGCACCCAGTATTAAGTCAAAACAAAACCCTTTCAGGCATAGAGTGACGCATAAATTATGCACAAAGGAAGGAGAGAACTCTGGGTAGTTCTCAAGTTTAGGTGGAAAGCAGCCCCTGTTAGAGCACTCTCATAAATTGCAAAAGACTTTGTCATTTTCTATCTCTGCGTGGATAGCACTGTGCTAATCCTATGCTTAAAAACTTTGATAGAAAAATAGACATTTGAGGTGAGAAGATGTAGAGTGTCGCTGGTGTTGAGAGTGCTCTAACAGGGGCTGCTTTCCACCTAAACTTGAGAACTACCCAGAGTTCTCACCTTCCTTTTTGCATAATTTATGCGTCACTCTATGCCTGAAAGGGTTTTGTTTTGACTTATATATATATATATATATATATATATATATATATATTCACTGAAAAAACCATAGGTTATAGACCATATATAGTTAGGAATTAGCATTTACAAAACCTTGAAAATTCACTGAAAAAACCATAGGTTATAGACCATATATAGTTAGGAATTAGCATTTAAAAAACCTTATTTTACTCACACAAAACCATTGAAATTCCATATATAGTTAGTTGCACTAACTATATATCGTGCACCTGCAATCCACTGCTGATGATGTCACATATTACATCATTCATGACATGGTCAGTGACATCACTGATGACATCACTGATGACATCTCAAATGACATCACTGATGACATCACTGATGACAACATCCAGTGACTGTATGTTTCTGTAAAGTTAAAATATATCTTACATATTGAAGAATGAGTGGATGTATAAGTGTCTGGATGAAGGATTTAGTAGGTGCGTGACTGACTGTATGAGTGAGTGATTAAATGTGTCTCACTGAATGCATGGGTTAGTGACTAAACTGTCTTAATTTGTGCATCATTATGTCTGTTGTTCTGTAAACTGCTGCATGTGTTGATCATTAGCTATACGAGAGGCTATATGTGTTATTAATTGCTTGCCCAAGTATTTCTATGGGAGATTGAGTTTGTGTGGGGGTGGCTGAAAGGTGTGTGACTCTATGCATAGATGTGTGAACAGTTTATTCACTAGGTGTATGAGTTCAAGAGTGCATGTGGAAACAGCTACATGGGCAGTTGACTGTGTGCATGAGTGTATTGATGAGTAAATGGATATCTCAATGCTACATGTCATAGTAAGTACATATGTAAAACACAGTACATGTGAGAGTTGGCATATATAAATAACTGTGCATGAGAGCCACCGAATGAGTGAGTGGTTGTATCGATCATTGTGAACTTGTATCAGGGATTGTATAAGAGAGTAAATATGTGTTAGTATATGTTTCAATAAGTAAGGTGTGTTTAACTGTATAGTTGAAGAAATGGAGATGAGATTGTTTCTTTGCATGACTGACTGGGTGTGTGAGTAACTCCATGGATGAGTGGAAGTGTGTGAGTGTCTGTATACACTGAGTGTATCTAAGATTATATTAGAGTCTGAAGAGGTTTATCGTATTAGCACAAGAATGATGTCAAATGAGATGTCATTAGTGATGTCATCAGTGATGTCATTTGAGATGTCATCAGTGATGTCATCAGTGATGTCACTGACCATGTCATGAATGATGTAATATGTGACATCATCAGCAGTGGATTGCAGGTGCACGATATATAGTTAGTGCAACTAACTATATATGGAATTTCAATGGTTTTGTGTGAGTAAAATAAGGTTTTTTAAATGCTAATTCCTACCTATATATGGTCTATAACCTATGGTTTTTTCAGTGAATTTTCAAGGTTTTGTAAATGCTAATTCCTAACTATATATGGTCTATAACCTATGGTTTTTTCAGTGAATTTCAATGGTTTTTTAATAGCAAATATCATAAGCTGTCGAATGTCAAGTACGTGGTAAGTGAAAACATTTTCGTGTTTATGCACACTGATCTGCTTTGAATGGTGCCCCCCCCCTCATTTCTATTAGGAGTACTCTCTCTTTGCAGATAGTGAAAGGTAGTTAACGCAGGTCTTTGCCCCCATTGTAATCCGTCGTGCCTGCTTCTCTCTCCATTTGATTCATTGTTATCCAAGTATTTACTGTTTTAGAATTAGTTCTCTTTGGTTCATTCTCTATTTACAAACAAACACAGAGTCGCAATACTCTGTTTAGTCTTTGCAGATAACGAAAAATCGTGTAAAAAAAAAGAAAAGGAATCGAGCAAAATCAGTAGGCCACTAATGGGATCTCTTTTTGACCTCGCTAAAATAGAAACATTAGGAACAACCCCTCATGACAAATACAAAACTAGTGAGATGAACTGAACTCCACACAATGATGGCTGCAAAACAGCTCGGCTCCGCCACTCACCCCGCCCAAAATAACGATAAAGAACGGCTGCCATGATTGGTTGCGGAATGACCACGACGGAGCTACGAAATGGTGCTGCTCTCATGCTAACCCCAGCTTCAGTCTGAAACATCCAGAAACACTGTAGACTACCAATTCGATCAGTTCCGGTAGCGCCCCAATGTAACCCGGTAGAGAAGAACTAGCCCTCCCCTCTTTGACTGATGGTTCTTGTTGCCTGTCCCTTCTGTTGTCATTTAACAGAACTATTTAGCCTGCTGAAAGGGGTTGTGTTCCGACCGCTGGTTGGTGGAGACATTTTGACTATATTCTGTACCTGCGTTGTCGCGTAATGCGTCATATGACGCGCCGCGTTAGCGCATCCGGAAGTCATCCGGGGCGCGCAGCGCGTAACGTAAGCATAACAAGTCATGTGACTTGTTAATAAAACTTTTCATTGGTTCATTTTACTTTTCTTATTGTAATGATGAAAGGCTTGGTCATATGACCTAAAAATTACGCTTTTCATTACTTCCGAACATTATTTTTTCTTAAATATATGTTATAATGTTCCAGGCTAATGTACTTTCCCGGAAATTTTACAACTGTCCTGCAAGTAAAATATATTCTTTTTTCGAGAAAAAGAGCGTTTCTTCGTCCCATGACGGAGCCGTTGAGCAAAAGAGGGTCGACCTGCTGTCTTAGTCGCCGATACGCCTGAATATGAGATTCTTATCGATCACTTTATGTTGCAGGAATAGAAAACACAACAGCCCTTGACCATTTATCTTTACTGCGTTCCTTCGTATTATACCTTTTACCCTTCATGTAATTGGTCTGCTTTATTTCACTTGCCTTTTAATGATTCTAAAACAGTGACTATTATTAAAAACTTTACCAATGTATATACTACTACCATGTTTTCTTTTAAAAACCTTTATTGTGAAAATTTCATTATACAAATACGAGCCTATAACCACGTGGGCCGGCCACGGAGCAAACTGTAATCGTATATGATGAATAGACATTTACACTGTAGAGGAACGTAACGGGCGGGCCATTAGGTTGCAAGAACTAAGGTGTCTAACAGTTACGGAATCGGTGGACGTACATTTTATAATTAAAATACGACAGGGCCAGTTACAATAAAATTATCTAGATATACATTTGCGGGCAAGTACCATGGGTGACGTTAATTCGAACTTTCAACAGTACAGTAATCAATAACACATCAGAACTTAATATCAATAGGGATGTCGAAATATTCAATCAATTCTCGTCCCCGCCCGCCATGTGCTTCAAAACTGCATACGTATCTCGTGATTTCAAGGTTCTGCAACCAGTACACAACAAGGAGTTACGAGTCCCATTTATTCTGGCGCCATTTTGGGCGAGGACGGGCAGGTCCAGGATATAGTCAAAATGTCTCTACCAACCATCGACTATGATGATGTTCATATGCTGTATTTATTAGAGTAACACTCATCTGTCCACATGAAATTAATTTGCCACAATCTAAACATGTCATTTTAATCTTTCCAAAGTTCTTCTAAATATTTGGGACCGTTTCCCTTGCCTCTGAAGCTCTCAGTGCCACTTCTTTGATGAATGTACTAGCAGGTCAGGGGTTCTCCTCCAAATCTCTCTTTTATGCAGCACTATAATTAATTGGTGCCACCTCTCCATATGACGATGCATGGTATAGTTACCACAACTATATTTTTTTTCGGTTCCTCTGGAGAGTTCATCGTGGCAGATGAAGCGTGTAACGTACCGGGCATTTACCTTTTTTTGCATGTACAGGAAAGGAAAAAAAAATCGAGCGTCCGAGTTCTAAGGTGTCCCAGGGCCATTTTGGTGGACCAGGCCCAAATCCAAAGAACAGCTATCTCACAGGCTAATGGGGCGACCAACGCCGAGTTTCAGCATTGTAGGATGACCACACAAGTACAGCAACTTGCTAGACATCACCTCGGTGCCATCCGGATCTCGGCGCCCCACCGCAGATGAAGTGCCTCTCAACTATGAAACCACCACGGTGACATCCGGATCTTGGCGCGTTGTGCTGCCTTCGGCCTATTCGCACATCGGTCCGCTACTGACGCCATCTCACAGGCTAATGGGGCGACCCACACCGAGTTTCAGCATTGTAGGATGACCACACCAGTACAGCAACTTGCTAGACATCACCTCGGTGCCATCCGGATCTCGGCGCCCCACTGCAGATGAAGTGCCTCTCAACTATGAAACCACCACGGTGACATCCGGATCTTGGCGCGTTGTGCTGCCTTCGGCCTATTCGCACATCGGTCCGCTACTGACGCCATCTCACAGGCTAATGGGGCGACCCACGCCGAGTTTCAGCATTGTAGGATGACCACACCAGTACAGCAACTTGCTAGACATCACCTCGGTGCCATCCGGATCTCGGCGCCCCACTGCAGATGAAGTGCCTCTCAACTATGAAACCACCACGGTGACATCCGGATCTTGGCGCGTTGTGCTGCCTTCGGCCTATTCGCACATCGGTCCGCTACTGACGCCATCTCACAGGCTAATGGGGCGACCCACGCCGAGTTTCAGCATTGTAGGATGACCACACCAACTTGCTAGACATCACCTCAGTGCCATCCGAATCTTGGCATCTCAACGCCTAGTGGTATCTTCCATACAAAAAATATTGTTACGCTGCCTTTGGCCCCATTCGCACATCAGTCCGCAACTTAGACATCACCTCGGTGCCATCCGGATCTTGGCATCTCAGCGCCTTGTGGTGTCAGTCAGAAAATATTGTTGTGCTGCCTTCGGCCTATTCGCACATCGGTCCGCTACTGACGCCATCTCACAGGCCAACGGGGCGCCCCACGCCGACTTTCAGCATTGTAGGATGGCCACACCAGTGCGGCAACTTGCTACACACCACCTCGGTGCCATCCGGATCTTGGCATCTCAGCGCCTTGTGGTGTCTTCTACACCGGAAATATAGTAGAAAATATTGTTGCGCTGCCTTTGGCCCCATTCACACATCAGTCCGCTACTGACACCATCTCACAGGCCAACGGGGCGCCCCACGCCGACTTTCAACATTGTAGGATGGCCACAGAAGTGCGACAACTTACTAGACACCACCTCGGTGCCATCCGGATCTTGGCGCGTTGTGCTGCCTTCGGCCTATTCGCACATCGGTCCGCTACTGACGCAAACTCACAGGCCAACGGGGCGCCCCACGCCGACTTTCAGCATTGTAGGATGGCCACACCAGTGCGGCAACTTCCTACACACCACCTCGGTGCCATCCGGATCTTGGCGCGTAGTGAAGCTGCAGCAGCTGCAAATAAGCTTCAGACAGTGTTACAACCGCTGCTCAGAACTCTCAACTATGACACCACCTCGGTGCCATCCGGATCTTGGCGCGTTGTATTGCCTTCGGCCTATTCGCACATCGGTCCGCTACTGACGCCGCCTCACGTGCCAACGTATTTTCTCCGCATTTTATACCCTATGCCGCATAACAGGTCATGTGACTTGTTTATAAAACTTTTCATTGGTTCATTTTACTTTTGGTTTCCTAATGATGGAAGGCTTGATCATATGACCTAAAAACAACACTTTTCATTGGATGAAAACTTTTTTTTTCCCCCAAACGATGAAAGCCCCACCTTGTTTCTGGATGTTTCAGACTAAACTGGCGTCACCATGAGAGCACCACCATCTCGTAGCTCCGTCGTGGTCATTCCGCGAGCAATCATGGCAGCCGCTCCCCACCAGAAGCCTGCAGGAGTCGGGGCCCCCAAAACTTTTGATGAATTCTCAAGGCGGAGGGGACGCTTTCGAGAATGGGGCCCAAGACCTAGCAGACAAGCGTCCGATTTCCAAGGTGTCCCAGGGCCATTTCAGTGGACCAGGCCCAAAAAGGAAACAGCCTGCCGCCATTTTGAGAGTCCTGTGACAGCCGCCTATCGCTGCACCGCAAGAGTGGGCGCAACTCAGCTGAATGGCGGATTTTGACACAGTGGACCAAAAGCGGACGGAATGGCAACTGAAACGGTAAAGGGGCGCCCCACTAAAACAGATGAGACTCCACCTGGAGAGGCCCGTTCACGCCGCCTCCCCCGGGGCGCTCCACGCCGTTATTCGGAGCAGCATTGTAGGATACCAAAACCAGTGCGGCAACTTACTGGACATCACCTTGGTGCCATCGTTCTGCTGCCTTGGAACTATTCGCACAACAGTTTGCTACTGATGACCCACCCCCCGCGACGCCCCACGCCGTTATTTGCTGGGTGGCAACTTACTAGACATCACTTTCGTGTCATCTAGATTTCGGCGCGTTCTGCTGCCTTGGAACTATTCGCACAACAGTTTGCTACTGATGACCCACCCCCCGCGACGCCCCACGCCGGAAATCTGGACGTTGTGCTGCGTTGGGACTATTCGCACAGCCGACCGCTACTTCGTTGTTTTTCTCTAAAAATGTTTATATGTTATTACTATTTTTGTTTTCTTGTATATATTTATAAATTATTAAAGTTTTATAATCTTACTACTTTGTCGGAGTGCTATATATTTTTAATGTGACACATAATTGTAAAAACTTTGATGTACAAAGAGTCATCCCTGGAATCTTCCGCTTCACGCTCGGTCCCCTCCCCAATCACAATACAGGATGGTTTTCAGATAATAGCAACGCTTCTGCTGTGACGGATCTCATCGAGTGTGGGCCTTGATCTACTATAACTCCTTTGAAGACGGGTGATTCTTTACAGCTGTGGCCATAAACTACATCTGCAGGGCTAGCTGATAGCCTAGGACCGGCCTGGACAATCGGACACAGAGGAAAAGGAGTGTCAGAGGGTGCGGTAGTGAATAGGGCGAAAGGGAGGTGTCGGGCGGGCACAGGGTGTGATTCTCAGGGAAGAACAGCGCAGATGGGGGGAGGTTTATTACCCATGCATAAAACAGAGAGCGGGGGTGACCACTGCCTGGGGGAGATGCTTGCGAGGGTGGGGAGCCATGCTAAGGATCGACAGCGTGCACAGAGTGGATCTGGTCAAGGCATCTAAAATGGCTGCCGTGCACGACAAAAGTGTGGCATTTGAAAAAAGACAAGATGGCGCACACAATGTTTTTCAACAATTCCTGATTTCCTTCGAATCGAACGTTAACAGACGTTGGGGCATATTACCAAAGTTAAGCGATATTTATCCCTAACGATGCATTGCAAAGATTTTTTTACCGTCAGAAATTATCGCAGATAAACCTTGCTATTATCAAGGTTTATCGCAAATACGATAAAAAACGAGCGCAATGCATTAATATCGCTGAAAACTCCGCGATATTCATGCATTACCGAGCTAATGCTCTTAGCCATGTTATCCACCTCCCATTGGATAACATGGCTAAGAACTGCTCAGGGCAGCTGTTACTTTTTGGAGATATTCGCGCTTATCTCGAATATTTCCAAAAGTTGATAATAGGAGATAGCGATGTTAGCGACTGTTTCCAGTCGCTAACATCTTGGCATGCCCACTTTGCATGTCATTAGTGATAAATATCACTCACATGCAAAGTGGGACCCAAGATGGTCGCTATCTCCTACTAGCCGTCGCTAACTGGTGTTAGCAACAGCTAGGTAATACAGATATAATTTTATCTCCGCGAAGCGGAGCGCTGTTACAGATATATATCTTGTTTTTGAACGTTAATTTCTCAAAATGCACTGAAGCACATATATTGAGACATAGCAAAGGCACATCGGGCTACCAGTCCCTAATATTTTACCAAGTTTCGTGCAAATCCATTCAGCCGTTCGATTATTATTATTATTTTTTTTTTTTGCCCCGCGGGGCCCTTTTAAAACCTCCACATCAAACCTAGGGGGTCAGCGAGGATCTACTATGCCCCCTTATGGTCATCAGCCGTTCGATTATTATTATTATTTTTTTTTTTTGCCCCGTGGGGCCCTTTTAAAACCTCCACATCAAACCTAGGGGGTCAGCGAGGATCTACTATGCCCCCTTATGGTCATTTGCCCCTTCGCTTTGGCCTCCTCTTGTCTCTCGATCCTACCGAGAGACAAGATGGCGGCCGCTACGTACTGTTTGGAATGTTTACAGACACCGGAGAGCCAATCAGCTTCGCTTCGCAAAGCTCCGTAACGCGAAAAGTACGCGAAGCGGTGCGCTGTTACAGATATATATCTTTTTTTTAACGTTAATTTCTCAAAATCCACTGAAGCACATATATTGAGACCTAGCAAAGGCACATCGGGCTACCAGTCCCTACAATTTTGCCAAGTTTCGTGCAAATCCATTCAGCCGTTCGATTATTATTATTATTATTTTTTTTTGCCCCGCGGGGCCCTTTTAAAACCTCCACATCAAACCTAGGGGGTCAGCGAGGATCTACTATGCCCCCTTATAGTTATTTCCCCCTTTGTTTTGACCTCCTCTTGTCTCTCGATCCTACCGAGAGACAAGATGGCGGCCGCTACGGACTGTTTGGAATGTTGACAGACGCCGGAGAACCAATCAGCTTCGCTTCACAAAGCTCCGTTGCGCGAAAAGTCCGCGAACCAGAGCGCTAACCGGTCCGCTGTTACAGATATATATCTTTTTTTAAACGTTAATTTCTCAAAATCCACTGGAGCACATATATTGAGACCTACAAAAGGCACATCGGGCTACCAGTCCCTACAATTTTGCCAAGTTTCGTGCAAATCCATTCAGCCGTTCGGGCTAAAAGTGAGGCCAACCGCCCTATGGAAAACTCAATGTTAAAAACACGTTTTGGGACCCCCCTTTTTTCTCGGCCCCCACTGGACGAACCCCCCCCAAATTTTCAAGGGCTGCTCAGAAACAAAATGTGCCATTTTCCTGAAAATTTCAGCCAATTCCGTCCACAAACGCCAAAGTTATTAGACATAGAATTTTCAAAAAACCCATAGAGAAAAAATCCTAACTATATATACCTACTGGCGACCGCCAGTAGGTAATATATATATATATATATATATTACCTACTGGCGGTCGCCAGTAGGTATATATAGTTAGGATTTTTTCTCTATGGGATTTTTGAAAATTCTATGTCTAATAACTTTGGCGTTTGTGGACGGAATTGGCTGAAATTTTCTGGAAAATGGAACATTTTGTTTCTGAGCAGCCCCTGGAAATTTGGGGGGGGTTCGTCAAGGGGGGGCCGAGAAAAAAGGGGGGTCCCAAAACGTGTTTTTAACATTGAGTTTTCCATAGGGCGGTTGGCCTCACTTTTAGCCCGAACGGCTGAATGGATTTCCACAAAACTTGGCAAAATTGTAGGGACTGGTAGCCCGATGTGCCTTTGCTAGGTCTCAATATATGTGCTTCAGTGGATTTTGAGAAATTAACGTTCAAAAAAAGATATATATCTGTAACAGCGGACCGGGCAGCGCTCCGGTTCGCGGACTTTTCGCGGTACGGAGCTTTGTGAAGCGAAGCTGATTGGTTCTCCGGCATCTGTGAACATTCCAAACAGTCCGTAGCGGCCGCCATCTTGTCTCTCGGTAGGATCGAGAGACAAGAGGAGGCCAAAGCGAAGGGGCAAATGACCATAAGGGGGCATAGTAGATCCTCGCTGACCCCCTAGGTTTGATGTGGAGGTTTTAAAAGGGCCCCGCGGGGCAAAAAAAATAAATAATAATAATAATCGAACGGCTGAATGGATTTGCACGAAATCGCTGGCCTCGGCCTCTCCTCCGGCTACACCCTACGTGATGATCTCCTGGCCGAGGCGTGGCAGCAGGACCCGCCTTATATGTGTTGCTTCCGGCTGGGCGTAGCCGAAAACCTGTTGCCCTTTGGAAGTTTCTAGAATGGGGCGGATGTCTGCTGACTTCTATCTTTCCCAGTTTGCCGTTATTTGGCCGTGGCAGGCGGTGGGACAGACAGGTTTTGGGGCAGTGAGGGGCGATGTTTTCAGGTTTCTTATTACAGGCTTACTTCTAACGTTTCTTGTTTCTAGGACAATAATAGGTTTTATCATTACGTATTGTTATCGTTTCTTTGTTTGTTATTTAATAAAAAGTTCATCAGTGGCCTACTGATTTTCGTTTTCCTATTCTTTTCTTTCTAGGTTGTTTCATGCTAAAGTTTCTGTTAACAGGATACAGTGATCACTTCGTTATTATTGCATATGTCCTTTTCACTAGGGGTGCTCTCTGGTCGGGCCAGATGACGTATCTCTAGTAAATGGTCCGGGTGAAACAGGTGCATCAATCAGTGGGGAGTAGATAGGCATGACAGATTACAACGGGGGAGAAAGGTCCGCATTACCTACCCTTTCACTACTTGCAAAGATTTTCCTACGTATATTTGCAAACAGGGAATACCTCCAAAAAGAACCAATTCCCAAACAGTCAATGTTTGGGCAAACAATCAATCAATGAGGAACGAAATAGGCACGACGTGTTAAAGGTTTGCGTTACTTACCCTTCACTATCTGCAAAGGGAGAGAGAATATTCCTATTCTTCCTCGTTTGCAGGCAGAGAAGATCCTTAAGAGAACCAACTTCGAACAATTCAATGCTCGATTCAAACAATCAACAAGGGGTACTGTGAACACAAATGGACGCCGCTTATGTACATACACATTGCTATTTTCAACAGGTTGTTCTTAATGTTTCTATTTTAGCGAGGTCTAAAAGAGATCCCATTAGTGGCCTACTGATTTTGCTCGATTCCTTTTGTTTTTTTACACGATTTTTCGCTATCTGCAAAGACTAAACAGAGTATTGCGACTCTGTGCTTGTTTGTAAATAGAGAATGAACCAAAGAGAACAATCAATCAAATGGAGAGAGAAGCAGGCACGACGAATTACAACGGGGGCAAAGGCCTGCGTTAACTACCCTTCACTATCTGCAAAGAGAGAGTACTCCTAATAGAAATGAGGGGTGGGGGGCAGCATTCAAAGCAGATCAGTGTGCATAAACACGAAAATGTTTTTACTTACCACGTACTTGACATTCGACAGCTTATGATATTTGCTATTAAAAAACCATTGAAATTCACTGAAAAAACCATAGGTTATAGACTATATATAGTTAGGAATTAGCATTTACAAAACCTTGAAAATTCACTGAAAAAACCATAGGTTATAGACCATATATCGTTAGGAATTAGCATTTACAAAACCTTATTTTACTCACACAAAACCATTGAAATTCCATATATAGTTAGTTGCACTAACTATATATCGCGCACCCGCAATCCACTGCTGATGATGTCACATATTACATCATTCATGACATGGTCAGTGACATCACTGATGACATCACTGATGACATCTCAAATGACATCACTGATGACATCACTGATGATATCTCATTTGACATCAATGGTCACATCAATGATGATATCATTAATGTGACAATACAATGCATCTCCTCACACTTTAATATAACCTCTGTTACACCCAGTGTTAAATACAGAGTATAATTTTTGAAACCATTGACACACCAATACTAGTTACTACATACGCACTCACTGATTCCTACGTCTACACACACATTCACTCATTCACCCATACAATCATTCATACATACAATCACTCATCTTTACAACACTATCATATGCACTCATACACCTATACAGACACTCACACTCTGCCACTCATCCATGGAGTTACTCACACACCTAGTCAGTCCTGTAAAGAATCAATCACACTTCCACTTTCTAATCTATACAGTTAAACATAGAGTACCTTACATTTTCAAACATATACTAACACATAGTTACTCTCTTATACAATCATTGATACAAGTACACATTGATCTGCACAGAGTCACACATCTCCCAGCCAGCCACACATACACTCAGTCTCCCATACAAATACTTGGACAATCAATTAATAACCCATATAGTTACTCATATAGCTACTGATCAACACATGCAGCAGTTTACAGAACAACAGACATAATAATGCACAAATTAAGACAGTTTAGTCACTAACCCATGCACTCAGTGAGACACATTTAATCACTCACTCATACAGTCAGTCACCCACCTACTAAATGCTTCATCCAGACACTTATACATCTACTCATTCTTCAATATGTAAAACATATTTAAACTTTACAGAAACACACAGTCACTGGATGATGTCATCAGTGATGTCATCAGTGATGTCATTTGAGATGTCATCAGTGATGTCATCAGTGATGTCACTGACCATGTCATGAATGATGTAATATGTGACATCATCAGCAGTGGATTGCGGGTGCGCGATATATAGTTAGTGCAACTAACTATATATGGAATTTCAATGGTTTTGTGTGAGTAAAATAAGGTTTTGTAAATGCTAATTCCTAACGATATATGGTCTATAACCTATGGTTTTTTCAGTGAATTTTCAAGGTTTTGTAAATGCTAATTCCTAACTATATATAGTCTATAACCTATGTTTTTTTCAGTGAATATATATATATATATATATATATATATATATATATATATATATATATATATATATATTACCTACTGGCGATAGCCAGTAGGTATATATAGTTAGGATTGTTTTCCATAGGGAAATCGCAACATTCTATTGGGAATAACTTTGGCACCGGTGATGAAAAATTGTAATAGTGTATGAAAAGGTGTATGTGATTGTCACGTGGATGATGTCATCAGTGATGTCATCAGTGATGTCATTTGAGATGTCATCAGTGTTGTCACTGACCATGTCATGAATGATCTAATATGTGACATCATCAGCAGTGGATTACGGGTGCGCGAAATATAGTTAGTACAACTAACTATATAGGAGCAATTTCATTGGTTTTGTATGAGTAAAATGTCCAGCTAACTATAACACCGATAAAACTTATAGTTTTTTGAGTGAATTTCAAAGGTTTTTTAAAAACTAATTCCTAACTATATAACTCCTGAAACCTATGGTTTTTTCAGTGAATTTCAAAGGTTTTTTTAAATGCCAATTCCTAACTATATAAGGCCTGAAACCTATGTTTTTTTCAGTGAATTTCAAAGGTTTTTTAAATGCTGATTTCTAACTATATAACGCCTGAAACCTATGTCTTTTTCAGTGAATATATATATATATATGTGGTATGTTGTCTTCCTTTTTCTCAGCATGCCCAGCCGAACATTCAGGAAGAGACGAGACCCATTCTTTAGGTTTTTAGAAGTTTATTTTGCCCAACACCAGTCTGCCACGACGCGTTTCGGCTACCAAAAGCCTTGATCACATGACGCAGTCATGGGGGCTGGCCACCCGTTTTAAAGTGCAACGTGACTGCTGCGTGAAGAACATAGTAAACATACTACCTTCATAAATGCATAAATGCCTTTAAGCGTAATTGGTTCACAATGATAAATGTATACTACATTATATAAATTATATAAAGCTATTAACTGTATGAATACAATATTATCAATTCATTGTCACTAAAAACCTGTTAAGTTGTATAAAGTGCACAAGTGAGAGAAGAGGAATAAAACAGAAATTCGGACTAAAATACATTAAAACACATAAATAGTTTAAAAATGTATTAAAAAAATATAAATATTCCTAATCCGTGCCAGAATCACCTCAAATCAATCTTAGTTTATGGTCCAAATAATTACATACATGTCAAATTGTCAACCGTATGCTCCTGAAGCAACAGTAGAATCTGTGTAAAACCCACAAATGGAATATTACATTTGATTGTTCTGGACCATGACAGCACTAATGCCCATGTGGGCAATTCTGCTTCTTGTGCATATTGGCAATCGGTTCAGTGCAAATCAGCTAAATGTGCAAAATCACGCAACAGTAAAATCAAAGTGCTACCTGTGAATAAAACAAAGATGTGCATAGAGAATAAAAAGAATAGATAAAATATCTCATGATTCAAAATTAATAGTGTGGAGGACAGGGGTAGTTCAATGATGGTAATATTTAGACTAAATAGTAATACATATTACAAGTTCAACCTTGGTGCATAGTTTTAATCTTGGCAGAGTGACTAATTCATAGGTATGTGTGAAAATCCTCACTATTGTTGAGACCCTTGGGCATCTTGGTATCCAGCAAGATAATGTATCTAGTCTCTAACTTGCGTAGTAGCCCCTCTCTGTCACCCCCTCTTCTTTGAGGAGGGACACTGTCAATTACATAGTAGACTAAACCTGTGGGATTTTTTCCATGGGTTTTTTCGAAATGCCTCGCCACAGGGTAGGAGGGGTCTGCATTGCTAATGGCCCTCTGATGCTGCAGAATTCTCTTGTGCACATGGGGTCTGGTACTCCCCACATATCTGAGCCCGCACGGGCATTCTAAAACATAAACTGCAAATTCTGATTTACTGTTGAGTTTCTCTCTTATTTTGATAGGGTTGGGGGAGAGTGGTGTCATATACTCTGATTTGCTGACACCGTTCTTACAAGCTTTGCATGTAGCACATTTCAAGAACCCTCTACTACCGCCTAGCCACGAGCCCATGACTAGTTCGGGGCTACTAGAGACCAAGCTGTTTTGCATGGATCTGGCTTTTTTATACGTAATGCTTGGCGAGGAGGTCACTGAACTACCTACAATAGGGTCACTCGTGATTAAAGACCAATTGTTTTTGACAATTTTGAGGATAGATTTGTGCTGGTTACTGTAAGTCATGATTAATCGTATTTTATTAGCCATACTCGATTTAGAGGCCCTAGCGCTATCTCCTGGGGAACCCAACAATTGCTGTCTTTCTTCCTTGTTGGCTCTCCTCATAGCATTATCAATGATTTTCATGTCGTAACCTCTAGCAAGAAATCTAGTTTTGCACTCATTTTGCGCAATAAGGCATTCTGTTTCATTGCTGCAAATTCTCCTGATGCGGAGCATCTCCCCAAAGGGGATGCTCTTTATCAGGTGAGCTGGATGGTGGCTATCGGCATGCAACACAGTGTTGCCGGCCGTGGGTTTTCTGTAAAGCCTGGTTGGTAGCTTGCCATTATCAATAAAGATTTCAACATCAAGAAAAACAATGGACTTGTTACTGAGAGTACTGGTAAAATGTAGATTTAAATTGTTCACATTCAGTTGTTCAATGAATACCGTTGCTTCATCTGCTGTACCATCCCATATCAGGAAGAGCTCGTCAATAAACCTCCACCAGCATTTGACCTTTGTGTTCATGGTGGCAGTATGGTTAGGCATGAGGACCTGCTCCTCCCAGTAGCCCATATGAAGACAGGCATAACTGGGAGAAAAGCAGGCCCCCATAGCCACCCCTCTGGTTTGCAAAAAAAGCTGATTCGAGAATAAGAACACATTGTTCTCTAAACAAACTGTAATCATATCCACAACCATTTTGGAGTGTTCTGTAAGTTCGGCAGGTCTCTTACTCAGGTAATGATGAATTGCCTTTATCCCATATATATATATTTTAAAGCTTGTTTTTCTCCAAATCCCCAAGAGAAAATACCGCACTCAAGTGAGGGGGGCTTGCACAAGACTTTATTCGGCAAACCAAGAAACAAACGTTTCGGCGTGGAGCTTTCTTCTGTGTCATTGATTCAATCATGAGACAGTACTTAGAAAGCATTATTCGAAACGGGCAGTGAAATTAAAAAGGGACAAAATACCTCAAGCGAATTCAGGAGCCATTTTAAAGAGGTCATCTACTTGTTTTCCTATGGAAACTAGACATATTGTAGACAACAATGCTCTGATTACAACGTAGACCTTTTTCGAAACGCTTAAATACGTAGAAAACATTCAATATGTATTTTCTTTCACAAACATACGATTTTAAACCCCATGCAAAACCACATCTAGCCGTGTATCGGCTGGTGTCCCTTCTCAAATTATCATTGCATCATGACCCAATACATTTAAAATTCATGCTATTTTCAAAATGTTAGCGAAACTTAAATTTCATGTCAATTTCTAGCAAATAACAAAACCAGATCAAAAAACATAAATCTACAAAATTATAAGAAAAATAATATAATTTTGTTGATTTATGTTTATTGATCCAGTTTTTTTAACCAATTTCATGACCACAATCCTGGAGTGCAAGTATTTTTTGGTATTATACTCATCAATACTAAGTCTTCCTTGGATATCACAACAGGCTCCGGCGCACGTACGCCGCACCAGCCCCAACTGGTGGATGCGATCAGCAATGCCGGGACCATTTCTTGTTACCTTACCTAGTTTATGGGGTCCTAGGTTCCTTTGATGTTGTTTGACTTGCCTTCATGAACCTTTCCCCAAAGTGTCAAGGTAGGTTCTGTGTGTCATGGAAAGTTTGGGGGTGATCCATGCAGTTTGGACCGAGAAATTGAGGTGCAAAATAAGGGTGCATTTGTAATGTTAATTCCCAAAGGAAACTTTACCCGCAGCTACAGCCTGAACCACTGAATGGACTTACACCAAATTTGGCAAGGAGGTAGATGTTGGTTCAAGGAACTGCCCTTTACTTATTTGGTGTAAATCTGTTCAGTAGTTGTTGAGAAATGTAAGAAGAAGAAGATAGATATATCTTTGGAGGTGAAACCTTCACAAAAAAAAGACGAGCTCGTACAGGAAAATGCACCACTCTGATTGGCTGCCAACACTTCAACCAGGAAGAGTTGGCAGCCATCTTGAGACTGGCTTCACCGAGTACCCCCCAAAAACTTGAAAATAAAGAAAAGGGAGCAGGGTAGGAATATCCTGACCCCCAAGCCATGGTCGTGGGGTCCCCTTTGGACCCCGCCATGGCCTAAAAGCATTAAAAAATATATATATATTTGCAACTAAATCACTATACTTGTGATATTCGTGAATTCCTGTCAACATTTTTTCACAAAAAAGCAAGCACTGGCTCCCACCCTTGCTTTCAAATAACCCCCGGGTGGGCCAGGTACCGGTGGCATATGATAAATATGGGAGGGGTGCACAAGGCCCCCCTCCTAGGGCTTATCAAAGCCCTGGGGACCGCCACCTCCCAGGACAGTAGCAGTGATAACAATTAATAATAATCACTGCTCCTCGCTGCTTTGGGGACAGCCATTTTCCCGGGGCACAACCATTGAATAATTTAAAGAATCATGTCTCGGGGGGACCTATGGTCCTCCTCTGCAGCACAGGGGGCCGCCACCTCCTCGTGGCATATCCATTATACAATTTAAATAAAACAATGCTGGCAGGCCCTACGCCTCCCGCAGACCTGGGGACCACCACCTTCCCGGGGCAAAAATAAATAAGAATGTATGGGGGACTCTGCACCTCCCCATGTGGCCCAGCAACAGCCACCTCCCCAGGGCTTACATACAACAATTAACGGAGTCCAATGCAAACCGCTGGCCCTGGGGACCGCAACCTCCCCAGGCTTACTTCACAAAGGAGGGGAGCACGCGGCCTCCCTCCAGGAACCCTACATGACCCTGTTGACCGTCACTCCCCAACGCCAGTTCCAGCAAAGTCCCGGGGTGCCCACCCTCAGGACATTGCAGTTTGCTATGGTGCATGCCGTAGCAAAGCACCTCTTCTTTCAGCAAGCAAGAGCAAAAATTCTCTTGCTTGTTTAAAGCAGAGCAAGTGTCTCTTTCCCTGCCGACTGTGAAGTGAACAGGGAAATAGACACTTTGCTTTGGGATCCAGAGAGATGCAAGCTCCCTTGGTCTAAAAGCAATGCTGGCTTCCGCAGGAGGCAGGGAGCCGTGGGGGCCTTGAAGCTCCCCTGTGGTCCCAACAGAAGTGGCCTGGACCTAGGGGATGGGGTGCCCATAACTAGTGTTGGTCCAGGGAGGGGGCAACATGACACTCCTCCCTATTAAAAACAATACATATGTTAAATCTGGCCCCGGAGGATGGGGCCACAATCGGCCTTGGAGGGGGGCTGTATGGGTCCCCTCTACATTTAAAAGAACAATTTTAAGGCCTGGCCCTGGGGGATGGAGTCTCCGGAGCCAAAATCAGCCCAGGGAGGGGGACCACCAGCCCCCTCCTTTTTTTAATAACATTTTGTTTTTTAAAGTGGCAGGCCCCAGGGGATGGGGTCCCTGGGGTCCAAAACCGTTAGCGAAAGGGGGACACACAGCCCCCTTTATGAAAAACCAGAGAAAAAGCTGGCAACTTACCAGGGGCCCTGCTCCCTTTCACTCCAAATGCTCCTCCTGGCACATTGCTGGTTAGGGGATGAAGTTCCCTTGGCTGCTGAGGGGCCTTAAGGACTAACACGACCTCCTGTTACCTCCAGTAAGCATTACACAGTAGGATTGCTGAGTGGTCAACAGAGGCCATGGCCCCTTTCTCCACCATTCTACAAACAGCCTCTTGGCGCAATGCTTGTGGGGGGGATGAGGTCCCCTTTTCCCCTGGGGCCCTCAGTACTAAAGTGAAATTCATCCCTACTTCATCCCCCAAGCAGAAGTGCGCCAGGAGCCATGAGTGGTAGAAAAAAGGAGTGAAGTATTTGACGACCTCTCAGCAATTCAGCTGTGTGGGTCTTACGAGAGGAAACAGGAGGGCTAGCTGACCCCTAAGGACCATCAAGAGCCAAGGGGACTTCATGCCCCAAAAAGCAGTGCGCCAGGAGGCACATTTGTAAAGTTATGGAGGAAAGGGGTGTGGCCTCCTACCACATCTTAACAAACCTGTTGTGTGGGACTTACCCACACAACTATGCTATCCTAAAAGACCTCCTGAAACTCCCAGCACCTGGACCTAAACATCCCACTGACCCCACAGCGGACCAGACCAAATGCCAAAAATTGGCAGATTTCTTTCACGAGAAAATCCTGAAAATCCTCGAGGCTATTCCCCCCACGATCCCAGGTGAGGAACATGATCTCCCGCAACCGTCAACACCCTGCCGTCTTTCGTCTTGGGGCCAAGTCACGACGGAAGAAGTAGAAAGCACATTAACATCCATAAAAAGCGGCTCTCCTAAGGATCCCGCCCCATTCCGAATTCTCAAAAAGGTAGCCTCCACGATTATCCCCCCCGTGACTCACCTGATTAACACCTCACTCCAAAAGGGAGTCGTACCCCTAAGCTGGAAAGCGGCGGTCGTGAAAGCTCTGTTAAAAAAACCCTCCCTCGACCCCGAAAACCTGGCAAACTATAGGCCCATCTCTCTACTCCCAGGAATAAGCAAGATCGCTGAAAAACTGGTGAATAGAAAACTTTCCCAGTTCCTGGAGGGCAATAACATACTAAAAAGCTCCCAGACGGGCTTTCGCCCAGGGCAGGGCACAGACATCGCCCTCCTAGCAGCGGTGGAAGAGGCCAGATCGCTATTGGACGGAGGAGGATCAGTGGCAGTGATCCTCCTCGACCTAAGCGCGGCCTTCGACACCGTCGACCACCGACTCCTTATCAAAAGACTCAAGGGAGCCGGTGTTGAGGGCTCCGCCTTAGCCTGGCTTACATCTTTCCTGGCCCAGAGGACCTACCAAATCTGGGAGAACAACGCCCGCTCCTCCGAAATTCCCCTCCAATGTGGCGTGCCTCAGGGCTCCTCCCTGAGCCCCACTTTATTTAATATCTATATGTCCACATTGGAGGAGGTCATCATCCCATTCGGAGTGAGTGTCGTCAGTTACGCTGACGACACACAACTGGTTGTGTCATTATCCCACCCCAAACAACAACCAGCAGATCTATTTAACTGCCTTGTGGAGGTCCATCACTGGATGAACACCTCTGCCCTAAAATTAAATGGGTCAAAAACGGAGGTTCTGCTCTTGGGCCCAAAAGGACTCACACTGTCCGCAAACATCTGGCCAGCATGTCTGGGCCCTCCTCCAGAACCCAGAGGGGAAGTAAAGAGCCTGGGAGTGTGGCTTGACACCGACCTCTCGTTCAAGGTGCAGGCAAAGAAAGTGGCCGGGACCTGCTTTGGACTTCTGAAGTCACTGAGGAAAGTCCTGCCCATCCTGCCCCCCAACTCCCAAAAGTTGCTTATTCAAGGCCTAATAATCTCGAGGCTTGACTATAGCAACGTGATATACCTGGGCGCCCCAGAGATGACCCTGAATAAACTTCAAAGAATTCAGAATACCGCGGCCCGTATCCTCACGAATACCCCTGCCAGAGCGTCGGCCAAACCGGCCTTAAAACTCCTCCACTGGCTCCCCATAAGAGAGCGGGTCAAATTCAAGGCCCTGTGTCTGGCCCACAAACTACGACGTAATCAAGGCCCCCCTGCTCTCAAGAAATTCATCGCCCCTTACAAATCTTCAAGACCTCTCCGTTCTGACACCGAAAACCTCATTGCCGCCCCCAAATTCAAGAGAGCCCGATCGGGAGGAAGACGTTTCTCAGTCCAGACTGCACGACTTTGGAACGCCCTCCCCCGAGCCCTGCGCCTTGAACCTCAATACCTCCGGTTTAGGAAACAGCTCAAAACCCACCTCTTCCCACAGTGAATCACTCACCCTGATCTGGTTCCTTTGTTCCGCCCTCCCTGCCCTCCCCCTGGGCCCTCCTTCCCTCTTCCCCTCCCTTGGCCCACTGTACTCAGGAGATAAGATTTTTTAGCGCTGGGATACCCCCGGGTGACTACGCGCTCTACAAAATAAATAATAATAATAATAATAATAATAACTTACTGGTGGTACCAGGAGGAGGAGTTGGTCCCTAAGGACTTCTTTGGGGGCCAACTACCACTCCTGTTACCTCTAGTAAGTCCTGCATAGCGGGATTGCTAATAGGTCTTTGAAGGCCACGCCCCCTTTCTTCACCACTCGGCAAACATGGCTCCTAGTGCATTACTGGTTAGGGGATGAAGTCCACTTTACTTGGGGGCCATGAAGCCCTCCTGGTATCTTGTGTAAGTCCTACACAGGAGAATTCCTGAGAGCTGGTCGGAGGCCCTGCTCCCTTTCTCCACCACTCTACAAAAGTGACTACTAGTTAAAAAACCATATAAATTCACTGAAAAAATCAAAGGTTACAGGGGCATTATAGTTAGGAAATTTAAAAAACCTTAGAAATGAACTGAAAAAAACTAAAGTTACAGGGTCATTATAGTTAAGCTGACAATTCACTAGTATAAAACCAGTGCAACTGATTTCATGTGGCTGGATCTAAACTGGAGTGGCGTGGCTTGCAAAAAAACAATGGAGTTAGTCTGTATCTGTTACTTCAGGTAAATGTTTGATTTGTTCAGCATTCTGTCCATCATCTGTTCTTTTGCGTTTGTCGCCCTAGTGGGAAGGATATGCCTAGACATGGGTCCGTGATCGCTACGCTGACAGATTCAAGCTAGCTTGGCTGATGATGGGTGATAACCCAAAACCGGACCCAGGATACTTGTTTATGTTCCAGGGAAGGCTGGCCTGGCAGTTCAGGCTGGTCTGTTCCCATGAGGAGATGGGTCAAGACTGATTTGCATATTGCTAGGTCTACACTTGAAAGGCGTGGCATGCAAATAACTGATGTATTTAAACCAAATCTATGATCTGGAGTGAATGTTTGATTTGTTCAGCATTACGGCCAGCAACAGTTTCTTTTTGCATGTGTCACCCTAAGTGGGAAGGGTATGCCCAGACATGGGCCTAGTGCTCGGTATGCCACCAGATTCAAGCTAGCCTGCCGGAAGAGGGGTGATAACCCGAAACCGGTCCCAGGATGCCTGTTTCTGATTCAGGGAGGGCCTGGAAGTTTGGGCTGGACTTTTCCATGGGGAGCAGGGTCAAGACTGATTTCCCCATGGCTGGGACTACAATGGAATGGCTTGGCATGCAAAAAAACAATCTGCCAAAAGTGGAAGATGACCTGCCAATCCTCTTTAGAGAACTTAGGAGACTGGTGCATTCTAAATAGGACAGACAGGACAGTTTGGCTGATGTAGGATATCCACCAAAATGAAGAAGCTTTCCTTCCTGCCATATTTAGAGTGCTTCAGGCCCACTCTAAATAGAGTGGACAGGTCATCTATCACTTTTTGGAAGATGTCCTACGTTGGCCAAACTCTAAACAAGGCCTAAAATAATTATGAGGGATCACATTTTTGCATACTGCTTATTGTTAGATTTTGCAGAGGCTGAGAGGGAATGTGGTGTATGGAAGCCACTGGCAGAAAATGAGTAATAATTATAACAATTGATTATAAAACTGCTAAAAAAGAGCATTGGAAATGTCAATATGTCTTGTTCGTACTGTGCATAGCATGGAATAACTTTGTTGAAACACTGTTGAACAAGAAGGGCCACCTCTTTCATTTTTATTCAGTTGTGCAATATATTTGTATTTGAATAGATACATATATGTACATCTAACATTCAAACAAATAATACAATGGAGCTATAAAGCCCTTAAAGGGAATACAAAGCTTATTTAATTGTATTTTTTAAATCAAATATTACATAGGTATACATTAAACATTCGTATTCACACAGATGTGTCATGTCTATGATCATTCAAGTGTGGAAGTATGGATGAATGACGGGTCAGTGATTCCCCCTTACGTACATGTTGCTCATATTGTGGGACATGAATCAAAGGGTGACACATTGCTGATTGCGGTCCGGGTGGTGCCGACACTACAACAGACACGCATTAGTTACTTCCTTGTCCAGCCCAGGACGGAACCACACCTAGATCCCCGGGGTCATTATTACACCCTTACGCTGGACTGGCATATGCCAGGCCAGCCCACTCTGCTTACGCTTAGAGGGGGGGACAACAACGCTACATGTCCCAGGTCTTCCCTGTAGTGAAATGCTGATCAAAGGTCTAGCTGCCAGCATGCCACAGCCACTTCCTCACGGCTGGTTTACACCCACACCACACCATCCAGCACACGCGTCACAGTACAAGTGACTCTGCCAATAAAAAGGGATGGGCGCACGTGCTCAACGCCATTTCCACTCTCTATTTGGGTTTATCCGTGCGCTTATTATTCATCCATGAGGGCTTGGGCCCTACCACATCACATTCCCCACTGCCGGAGGTGACATGATGACGTCCGCACCACGAGACTCTATCATAAAGGGTTCATGACTTGTGTTGCACAGACTTGGTGGCACCAGAATCACTGCGACTGGCACAGGCACACCGCCACGGGACGGTGACTATTGGTGCACTTAGGTGTGGGCACCTAAAGAGCTGAGCCGGTGTGCAGCCTGTGATGATGCCCTGTCCTGGGGGTCCAGACTGGTAGGATTTGTGTAAGCCCTGCTGTACTGCAGTGTAGGCCTGAGCCAGCGGGCAGTGCAGGCCTACTGCCACCTGGCGTTGCATCGCGGATTGCAGAGTTAGTGCCACCTAAAGAGCTAAGCGGGTGTGCAGCCTGCGATGATGCTGTGTGCACTTATATGATCTCTGCAATTGCAAAATGAAGACCCAAAATCAAGTGTGTGACCTGGTTTTGGAGCTTGCACTGGCACGTGACGGGCCCTCTTGGAGACACGCCAGTGCCGGAAGGTGAGCAGTGAGGCCTGGGTGCGCAGTGTCGGCACTCTCTCTCCCTCTCCCTCTCTTCCTTTTGTTGTTTCTCTCCCCCTTTCTCTCTCTCCCTCTCTTTCTCTCTCCCTCCCTCTCTTTCTCTCACTCTTTCCCTCTTTTTCTTTCTCGTTCTCCCTCTCTTTCTCTCTCTCTCCCTCTCTTTCTCTCTCTCTCTCTCTCCCTCCCTCTCTTTCTCTTGCTCCCTCTTTCTCTCTCTCCCTCTCTTTCTCTCTCCATCTCTCCCTCTGTTTCTCTCCCTCTCTTTCTCTCACTCTTTCCCTCTTTTTCTTTCTCGTTCTCCCTCTCTTTCTCTCTCTCTCCCTCTCTTTCTCTCTCTCTCTCTCTCCCTCTCTTTCTCTTGCTCCCTCTTTCTCTCTCTCCCTCTCTTTCTCTCTCCCTCTCTCCCTCTATTTCTCTCTCCCTCTCTTTCTCTCTCTTTTGCTCTCTCTCTGTGTCTTTGATGAGAGCATGACACACCTTATCTAGAATTTTTCTTGCAGGCTGTGACTTACAGCTTTTGCTGAAAATAGTTGTTTTTGGTTTATTCCGAAAAAAATGATTTGTTGGGAAATTCTAAGATGAATGAATGATTCTCCTTTTACTGTCCACACATGAATGTTAAGTGTTGTAATTGTGCGATTATCAGGCGTATTGTTTTGTTCATGATTTCGTAAAGTTGATGTCAAATACCTGTGTTGGAGGGTGCCCAGGGTAAGGCCCCAGGGGGAGGGGGTGGTGGGGTCCTGGGGGTGGTGGTGGTGGGTGTTGTGGCCCTCTTGGGTGTCCAAGCTGCATGATCAGTAGCTCCATGGAAACTGTTGTTCCTTAGGTGTGGCCCTGGGCTGGGCTCCCTTTTATGGTGGAGGTAAGAGCAGGTGTTAAATTCCTGCTGCTAATGAGCCTTATCGCCTGTTTTGGGATCGCATCGCCGATCTGGCTGGTCGTTGAGAATGTTGTGAAGTGGTGTTTTCACCGCTTTTTGCACGAGAACGCCTACTCTGCATCTCATTAGCGTTAGTTGCTGGTGTCATCTGTGGCGATGTTGTTTGCGGCAGCTATCGCAGGTAAACCGGTGATATCGGCTGTTAGCACCAGCTTGTGAATGGGACGATAAATGTACTTTGGCTGCGATAAAGTGCAGATAAATTGGCAATTAGTCCTTGAGAACTTACCCCTTAGAGTGTGGCCTTCTGAGGCAAACAATCAGTTGGCAGGGTACAATTGTTAAGTGCTGCTTCAAGCTAAAACACTCATAAGCCAACACACTGAATAACATTCTGTGGTCCACAATATCCAACATGGGCAATGTTGGCAGCAGTACATTTAAAGAGTACAAAGAACAATCTTTAGCTAACCTACAGCTTGGCAACCCATGGAAGTTACCAGTCACGTATTTAAACAAACAGTTGCATCGCAATAACCAAGCTTTCCACATTAAAGGACAAAGACAAAGCTTGTGAAAAGATATCAAGCCTGGACAGTGATTAACAGCTACACCCAGCTGAAGCAGGCAAAATACTTGACTACAGACAGCCGTTTCTTCTCAAATTAAAGCTGTGACAGTGCCGCCTGTGTTGTCCTTCTACCCAAGCGGAAAAACCAGCATGGCAGCAAATTATTAACGGTGCTGCCGCTTGTGTGGTTCCATCTTGGAAGATATTTCTCTTCTCATATGGATATGCCCTGAAATCACTCCTGATAGGAATCATCCAGTGCTTAATTTGTAAAAAAACATAAGTGCTAGGGTCTTGTTAGGAGGCCATTGCAGCTCTCACTACACATTGCCCCTGATTTCTTCCAGTGATAGTAACAACACACCTACCAACCCTCACGCTCCTACAAGTGTGACATTTTGGACTATTTCAGACCCCCAAAGCTATAAGAATTGCTTTGGAGGCAGGTAATAGTCATTTCTAATTAATATAGCGTGAATGTTTAACTGTTGTTGTGGTCATCTATAAATTATCTTGACAGTGCAACCATGTGGTAGGCTGGTTGGAGAGTAAATTGGTAGGTAGAAATTGCGTTTTGAGTGAGCTTGGTAGGTGTGGTGCTTATGTATGGTATGTGTGGTACATATTGTAGGGTAGCTAAGTATGGTACATTTAGACATGATAGGTGTGGTAGGTTAGTTTGGTTAGGTATGTAGGTAGATATAACAGGTAGGTTTGGTGGCACTGTGGGTACAGTAAGTAGGTATTGTAGGAATATATTATAGGTATAAATGGTCAGTAAGTATGGTAGGTACTAGGTATTTATGGCAGGTAGATATGTATGGTAGGTTAGGTGTGGTATATATGCTAGGTAGGTTTGGCTGTCTTTGTAAGTAGGTACAGTATGATCGGTTAGGTATGGTTAGTTGCGATAGGAAGATATGTATCATAGATAGACAAGAATGTTAGGTATGGTTGTTGGGTATGGCAGGTAAGTGAGATAGATATAGTAAGTAAGGTAGGTTTGTTAGTTTGATGGGTACAGTAAGTAGGTATGGTAGGTATGAATTATAGGTAGATGTGTTAAGTAAGTATGGTAGTTGCTAGGTTATTTATGGTAGGTAGGTATTTTGGGTAGGTATGTGTGGTAAGTTAGGTGTGGTAGATATGGTAAGAACTTTTCACTGTCATTATTAGTAGGTACAGTATGATAGCTTAGTTGTGATAGGTAGGTATGGAAGATATGTATCATAGACAGACAATAATGTTAGGTATGGTTGTTGGGTATGGTTGGTAGGCGAGCTAGATATAGTAAGTGAGGTATGGGGGTCACTTATGATAGGAATGGTAGGTAAGTGTGTTAGACCCCTTAATGCTTATGCATTGCCCTGTATAAGTTAGAATTTGCTGCATCATTTTCTGTTCAAACTCTATTTTGAAAGATGACCGAAACAAATCTTTTGATATTTCTAAAAAATGCCCTTCGCTGAGTTTTGTTTCTGCAAAAAAGGACTGTTAATGCGAGTGCATAGCTTTCCCACTAGATAAAGACCCTCTCCCACTTGTCTGGTAGTTTGATCGCAGCTCAGGGTGCAATGGTCTTGGACAGTGCTGAGTGGTGTGACATACAAGAGCAGAAACTTTTTTTGTATTTTACTGTCCAGCAGCATGTGCCTGGAAAATTGCACTGTGAGCGTGTTTTTAACCAATCCTGAGATGTACATAATTTATTTCTATGCTCGCTGATTTTCAGTTCCCTCTGTAGCACTTCCAGAAACTGTGCAGACTAGGGGTGGGCGGCAAATTCCGTTCCGCTCGCGGAACCTGCAACATTTTGGCATTTTTGCGTTCCGCGCGGAACGCAAACATTTTGAAACTTCTGTGATCCGCGGCGGAACGGAATTCGGGAGCACGAGGGCACAGAAAGTACTCCAGTTGAGTAGAGGTATTGCACAAAACGGTGGCATCTTCACGGATAAATATGCAGTGCAGGATTCATTCTGGCACGGTGCTCCTGTCACAAAAATTAAACTTCAACAGGAAGCACTTACAGACATAAATAAAGCAGGTGTCCAAGTGGAAGCTCACATTCAGTAACGTATTAATCAGCCCAAAAAATGAGTGAGCACGGTCGAGGCTGGGCAGTTGTGTTTTCTCCCCATGTCTGCCGTCGAAAATGAGCTGTAATCCTTCATGGAGGTCTTTGCATCCAAGAGTTTCTCGAGCGCAATCCCTGTGTAGTTCCTGTGACTAGGAGGCTGCTTTCTCTTCATCTGATTCTCTGACCGGTCTCTGACCCTTTATAAGTATTAGGCATGTGAACTCGCATAGAAGCTGCGCCCATCTGGCCCCGCCCCTCACACACTGACGGTATGCAACGTCTTCCCGTCCTTTGCCCACTATGAAGGACAGCTCACTCAAGGTACCTCAGCGCCTTTTGGTGCGGTGGCAAAGTTACAGACACACATGGTCACTGGAAACAACTCTTCTGGCCCTTTACGCATCTGTAGTGTAGGAAAAGCACTTTCAATTTATCCAACGAGGTAGCACTTACTGATTATTAGCCAATAGAAAGTACTCCAGTCGAGTAGAGGTATTGCACAAAAAGCAAGCCAGGGTCTGTAGGGCGGTGGCTTTGCGCGACGACAAGGCGCCCTGAAGCCGGCGGAGAGGAGAAGGTGCCTGGGTAGCAGCAGACTGGCAGCATCCTGCCCGCACGCAGGGGCACAGACTATTCAGACTCCAGATTACGTGGATGGGTGTGAGGTTACAGCGGCAGCTCCTTGGCACCACGATCTGCCTGCACAGTCTCTCCAGAGGCGCAGGGACATGCAACAAGCAGCCAGGTGGGTGGCGTGAGCAGGTGCCTGAGTTGAAGCTTAAATTCAGTAACGTATTAATCAGCTCAAAAAATGAGTGAGCACGGTCGAGGCTAGCAGGTGTGATTTCTCCCCATATCTGCCGCAGAAAATTAGCTGCATTCCTTGATGAAGATATTTGCATCCATGAGTTTACCGAGCGCAATCCCCATGTAGTTCCTGTGACCAGGAGGCTGCTTTCCCCTCATCTGCTGCTCTGATTGATCCCTTGACCCTATCAAGAGGCATGTGAACTTGCAAAGAAGCCCCGCCCCCGAAATCTCCGCGAGCACGTGAAATTCCGCATCTTCGCAGAGATTTTTTGCCGTTTCGTGGAATTTTGCGAATGGCAATTTGCCAAATTCCGCCCACCCCTAGTGCATATGGAGCTCTGCTCTGAGTGTATACAAATTAACAGTTATTGGTTTATATTCTCCACTGTCTCGCTGACTTTTCATTTGGTATGGAAGGCTGAGAGGTGGTCAGTGGTGACCCGGGTGACCCTAAGCGGGTCACTTCCTTCAGTAGGCGCCCAAACAAGGACTCCTTCGGGTAATGACCCTTCCATTTCCCGCTGACAGAAGGGAGGACGAGGACATCATCTGTTCGGACTGACGGCTCAGGGATCCCTGCACAAAGACCTCTGTTACTCGCAGTTGCTGCCTCTGTCCCACCGGAGGGTACCTCGCTAAGTGGTTATCCCGACTGGAGTCCTTAATGGCAAACCCTTGATCTAGCTGTTTGGTTCGAAGAGCAGTGGAAAACTGGTTTCTTTGTACCTCTGATATCAGGAGTCTGTTTTGGTTCTATGTGGATGTAGTACCACTGTGATTTGGTTCTGTTTTAGTACTTGGACTGTTTTGGTGAAAAGTGTTTGCAAATACTTTGCCAGGTAAAATAAAGATTTGTTTTTTTATTCCTTTGCAATCCCTGGTTTTAGTAGGATTCAGAGTTTGTTTTGTGGTTGTTGTTCTACAGATGCACGTTTGGCCGAATCCACCCCCTGACTGCAGTCCTCATTATGATACGCATGTGAAAGATGGCCTTGGCCCTGTTATGTTTAGTACACTACGGCATAAATATACAAGGGACAATGTAGAGTTACTGTGGTCTTTGACGGGCTCTTTCGATGAACAAAAGATGAGATTTCTACAGGAAAAGTTGTTTAAAAGACATAGACAATCTATGTTTGACTCTCTTCGTGCTTGGCAGAAAGAGGCCAAACAGAGGCGATTGAAAATGGAGAGAGATGCCATGAAAGGAAAGAGTAAAACCCTTGCGCAAAAGGCCGTAACTTATGATAATGAAAAACAGGAGCCAGGAATTGAACATGAAAATAGGAGATTTCGGTTGCACATTTATAAGTCTCATGTGGCTAAGGAGTTTGGGGATATTTTCTTGGATGCCTTGTTAGATACTCGACCCCGCCACCATATGTCCCAGAAAGGGTATATCCCGTTATTCTCCATCACCAACAACATGCACAAGGTGCATCCACCCCTACAGTTGTCACACCCACTGTTCCAGGTAATATACCCCCTACTCCTCCCCTTCTGTTAAAATCTCTGGCAACTGCAATGTCTGTTACTCCTGTTCCAGTAATTCGTCCTCCATGGTCTTTATTTACTGACACACCAGTGCGTGGCTCGGAAGACAGAGATCACATTGGATTCAGAGAATGGTCAGGTCCGTGTGGGAGGGTGGGTCTGATAAACAGACGAGGAGGCTGAGTATACTTTCCAAAAGTGCATTTTTTTATTTCAGTAACAGGGGTATCAGATATTATAGTTGGTGTTTCTTTTTTCACTTCTCTTGATCCTGTTGCCGCAGAACTTGGTTGGGAAGGGGAGACGGTGGGTCCCGGCTCCTCTGTCTCTTTGGTGTCAGCCCGGAGGCTCATAGAGAGGAAAAAGGAGAGCCATCAATTAAATTATAGGGAAATGGATTATATCTGAGCCATCACCAAACCAAAAAGTGCTTGTCAACGATTCTTGCCAACCCCCTTTTTGTAGGTAGTGTCGGGGTATGGGGTAGGTGAAGGGAAGAGCGAACGAAAATAGAACTAAAACAGGATTGAGTTAGACACGGTTAAAGAGGATTCCATGTAGATGAGGAGGGTCAGAATGTGCCAAAAACACGCAAAAAAACATAAAGAGGTGTGTCACATGTGAGAGGTTTTTATGGTGTTGGAGTTCATACTTATGCTACCCGTGCCCGTAAATGGGTGTACATCCCACCTCCCTCTAACTATCCCTCCCTGTCCTGGTGACGTAGACACTCACCGGCTCTGCCACAACTCTCCTGAGTTGCGGCAGCTCTCCAGTCTTCTCCTCCGGTGGGCACCACCACTCCTCACTCCACTGTTTGTCCGGGTCGTCATTTTCTCCAGTGGCGCCGCCGTTACTCAATTCGTTCTCTTCTCCTCTCCTGCAGTCCCCATCTCCTCTCCTCCTCGTTCCTTCATCCGTCTTCCAGGTGGGTTTTGTTCTCCGTAGTTGGTCCATGACACTTCCTCTTTGTGTCGCCCCCTTTTCATTGGATCCTGGTAATGACTTCCTGGTTCAACTCCTCCCACTTCCGGTCTCGGATTGTAGTCCAGCTGCAGAGAGACAGAAGAGGTGGGTGTATTTCGTGGTTCCACGTTACTTTCAGCCTTCCGGACAAATGCTTTTGCTAAACGGGTGTCGAGGAAACCCCTGTGTCTATAGATAGGCTTCCTATATGAAGGTAAGAACGGGACTCCCGGGTTCTCTTTCTCACAGTCCAATAATGCAATCCGGGGTGAGGGAGAGAGAGAAGAATGAAATAGCAGACCAGGCAATAAGGTGGGCTTGCAACCCAATTTATGGTCTCATGATATCTGGTAGGTAATGCTGGACTTCAATCCCTTTCTGCAACAACGCTGGACTTCGATCCCTTTCTGCAACAACATGTCCTTAAACATTTGTCTTCCTCCTTAATCGACCTTTGGCACACACACATTGAAAGGTAAGCCCCCAAATATTATTTCATATTACTGAAGGCGCTTATGTACATAGTTTGAAGCCAACCTCTTTCTATACAAATGTTTCTATATTGTTGACTTATAGAGATAGGTTACATGATAGGAGTCCCACCAAAATAACTCAATTCCCAATGTGGAAAGTTCACCCAATTTACCACCCGGAAATCCCTGCAATAACAGATAAGAATATGGCAATTAGTAGACCATCTGTAGCTGCACCTTTTTCAGGAAAAATGGGTTTATAGTCCATGGAAAAGGAGTGAGGTCTTTGCCCTTAAGGCTACGCTGCCCGACCCTAGGAAAAACCCTACTGCCTATTATAAAGCATTGACGAAGGCTGCCTCCTCTACTGTGATGACCCTTGCTGACATTGAGATGTCCTTTGATTTACTAGTACCAGTTGATATTTGGCGGCGAATACATACCCAAGACCATGTCGTTGAGTTAGGCAGAATGTGGGACATGATTAAGGGTTGGGACTGAGACAGGAAACCAAGACTTAAACCATGCGGCGAGTTACTTGCCTTGCCCGGCCATATAATAGCGTACATGCATAGTCTTATTCTGCCCAAGAAAGTTAGTTAGGACAGATTGACTGACTGTCGGCAGAAGAAACACGAAAGTGTGTCTGATTTCTTCACTTGGTTTGAAAAAACATTCCTGGATTACAGTGGGCAGGATATGTCTATAGAAAGAGGAGTCGGTTTATTTGTTGATAGGTTTGTCACTAATCTCCTCCCCGAAATAATGTCCAGACTCCAGTCGTATGAGAGCACTTGGTCTTTGTCTTCTCCCTCCGTGATCTTAAATGTTTCCCAATATTATGAACTTAGGGATAATGAAGACAAAGACAAAAATTACAAAAACATAAAGATCTCAAGAACAAGGTATTACGGCAACAAGCATATTCAGGTAACAGCAGGGGATGGGGACCCCAATAGCTGCCTGGTGCTAGACAGCCTCCAACCACACCTTTGGGGCAGAATCTGTGTGCACATTGTAAAGATGAGGGTGACTGGCGCAGCCAGTGCCCTGTACTTTTGCAAAAAGTTTTGTCAACTTGAGGCCGAGGTTCCGGAAACAGGGGCCGTGGGACCAATAGGCAGCAACATACTACTGCCTTTGTAAACCGTTTTGATAATTATTTTGATGACGCTAGCAACAGGCAGGACTACAATAATGACTGTGATATTGATGATGTTACAGGGATGGGATGTCTTACAGCTAGGACAGCCAGGGACAGGGTACAGGACCAGTTCAATACCTGTAGATCAGCGTGGCCCTTATGTCAAGATAGATCTGCAAGAATCTCCTAAGGTGTTCCTGGTTGATACAGCTGCCATGAAAAGCTCCATTGCCCACCACCTGGTCCCTGGGGTGCCCCTGTCTGGCCTAATAATGTTTCTGTGGGTTTTTCAGGAGAACCAGTTGTAAGCCCCATTTCACGCCCCCTTGCTCTTACCATTGGTCCTTTCACTGTGGACTCTCCATTTCTTTTAACATTTAATTGTGGTGAGAATTTGATGGGTTTGGACTTAGATACTGCATGCTAATATCTGTTGTTCCCCAGACGGTGTTTATATTACAATGGGCCCGGACGCAGGTACTAGAAAGTATAAATCTAAAGATGCTTCCCTTCCATCTGAATTTGATCAAGTACCCCCTACGCTATGGGCCACTGGTGATAGAGATGTAGGTCTATTGAATATCTCCCCAGTTTCCATAAAGGGTAAGGACAATGCTACATTGCCCGCATTCCTCAGTATAAAATACCACAGGAAGGAGACCACGCCCTACGTCAAATAGTTCATCACCAAATACAAAAGGGAGTTGTTGAGGAGACTACCGGTAATGTATGTAATAGTCCTATTCTTCCTGTCCTAAAAATGACACTTTCAGATTCCTCTGATAAAGCTGATGTGGTATATCAAGTTGTGATTGACTTGCGAGAAGTCAATAAAATTGTAGTCCCGCAATTCCCAGTGGTTCTTGATATCACTACACTTTTGACCATGTTTCCATCTACCGCTAAGTTTTTCTCCGTTATTGATTTGAAAAATGCATTCTTTAGCATTCGCATGCACCCAGATAGCAGGTATATGTTTGGATATACACTAGCTGGTAAATGTTTCCGCTTCTGTCGCGTTCCTCAAGGCTATAGTAAAAGTCCTAGTATTTATAGCCAAGCATTGAAAGATCAGTTGGATTTACTCTCACTTTCTCTAGGTAATGTATTTGTGCAATATGTAGATGATTTGTTAATTGATTCTGACATGGAACAAGGTTGCAAGGATAGCACAGTGAAATTATTGTTACATCTGGCACACCATGGACACAAGGTATCCCTTTCGAAGTTTCAGTACTGTCGACAGGGGGAAACGTCCATTACAATGCAGGCATTACATCACAATGCCTTTACAATGCAACTTTTACAATGCAAGTGCCTTTACATCGCATGCCATTACAACGCATCCCATTACAGCGCATGTCATTACAATTCATGTCATTACAACCCAAAAAATGATTTGTAATGGTATGCGATGTAAAATCATGCGATGTATTGGTAGTTGCATTGTAAAAACTGCGCTGTAAAAGGATTTGTTGTAATAGTTTGCATTGTAACATCATATATTCGTCGACAGGATGTCACCTATTTTGATTACCTATTGTCGAAGGAGGGTAAAAGGTTAATGATAAAACGCATTAGTACCATCATTAAAATGCCCCTTCTGTAAACCCAAAAAGACGTGTGTGCTTTCACTTCCTACTGTCACAAGTGGATTCCTAATTATTCCCTATTAATCAAACCTTTGCTTGCATTAACAATCAAAAAAGTGTATGAGCCTTTGCCTTGGATGCCTGATTGTCAGCATTTTTTTAACAACTAAAAACTGTGCTTTGCTCTGCTCTAGTGTTAGACACACCTAATAATAAGAATGCTGTTCTGCTCTAATTCCATGAGATGGCTGTATCCGCCCTTTCTGTCTTGACTCAAAGATTTAGTGATAGACAGAGACCTTATGCTTATTTTTCTGCTGTGCTTGACCCTATCGCAAGAGCCCTCCTGAGCTGTCTGTAAGCGGTCGCGGCTGTGGCCACCTTAATCAGACAATCGGCTGGACTCGTACTTGATACTGACCTCACTGTTATGGTACCCATGCTGTGGATACATTTTTGAATAAAAAAGGATACAGCACCTCACCAGTGCACATCTTACTGGTTATGAGCTGACATTGTTTGCTAAGCACATTACCATTAAAAGATGTGCCACTCTGAATCCAGCCAAGTTACTACCCCTTCCTTGCACAAATGATGCAGTCGACAAGCATGACTACATTTTCCAGACAGAGGAAGAGACGAAAGGACGGGTATACTTGAATGATGTTCCCTTATCTGATCCCCAAGGAGAACTATATGTTGATTGCTCTTGTTTTAAATTACCAGACGGCACAATTACTGCACCTTATGCTATTACTACTTTGCGCATGGTGGTGGAGACATCACAAGCTCCTTATCAGTCTGCCCAGGTAGCAGAACTTGTTGCTCTTATACAAGCTTGTGAATTGAGCGAGGGTTTGTTTGTCAATATTTACACAGAGAGCTAATATGCATTTGGGGTTGCACATAATTTTGGATGTTTGTGGGCAGAGGGACGGTTCCTTACTTTCCATGGAACTAAGATACAACATGGACATTTTATACTGCGGTTATTATCTGCACTAACACTCCCTAAGAAAATGGCGATTGTAAAGTGCAGCACCCATTGAAAAGTGACAGATGATGTAGGTAGAGTGAATGCGTTTGCAGATTAGACAGCCAAGGAAACTGCTCGAAGCAAGATGAAGAGAATGTTTGTTGCAGGTCCAGCTAGCTGGGCTCCTGACTTCGCCATGTTTGAAAATACGGTTGCGAGTGTGAAAGAGATTCAAAGTGAGGCAACGGCAGACGATCTAGCAGTATGGCAGGAAAGTACAGCACAATTAAATGTAGAAGGTTATTGGATTGACAAGTCTGGAGTACAAGAATGGATGCTACCTGATGGATATGTGCTCCCTGTGGTTACTATGGCTCATGGTCCAGTTCATATTAGTGCAAAAGCCATTTGTAAACTACTGACCCTGGTTTGGTGCAAGGATAATATTCCCAGAACGGCTAAACATTTAGTGAAAAGTTGTATGATATACATGGGGAAAAATCCAGGGAAGGGTACCCTTACACCATCTTGCAACTTTGCACCACCTACATTCCTGTTCGAAGTCCTCCAAATTGACTTTATGGAGCTGAAACTTTGTAGTAACTTAAGTATGTCCTAGTGGTTATTTTCACGTTGAGTAAATGGGTTGAGGGTTACTCCACTAAAGACAATAAAGCTACCACAACTGTGAAAGTACTCCTTAAAGAGTACTAACCTCGTTTCGGAATGCTCCGAATTATCAGGAGTGATAACGGATCTAATTTTAATGGGAAAGTAATTAGGCTATTGTGTGAAGGTTTGCACATCAAACAAAAATGTCATACTCCCAATGACCCGCTATCAGAAGGTCTTGTTGAGAAGTACAACGGTACGCTCAAACTGAAATTGGCAAAAATCCAAGAGCACTTTTGTCAACTAGAACTATAGCACATTCCAGAACTGGTTTATCCCCCTTTGAGGTAGTGTTTGGATGCCCTGCAAATATCTGGGGTGTCCCCCGACACAAGAAGTTTCCAGTATTGCTTGATTACCTTGGACAATTGCCAGAAAGTTTGGGTTCTATCCACCAATAGGTTCGTGATTCCCTACATCCTAGATGAGAGGGACCTGGCCATAACATCCAGCCCGGGGATTAGGTGCTTGTTTGCAATTTTCAGAAGAAGAACATTTTGGAGCCCCGATGGAAAGGTCCTGAGCAAGTTCTGTTGGTGACGCAGACAGCTGTAAAGGTTGCTGGTCGAAAGAACTGGGTTCATGCATCCCAGTGCAAGCAAGTACCTTTGCCACTGCCTTATGACCAGTGGGTCAAGGTGGGAATAGGAGATATTGAATCTGAGCAAGTGCCCAGAATTGTCCCATTTAGTGATGCACAGTAAATCTGGACACAAACAGAAAAGGAGAACGACGACGTTCTAAACGAGGCTGTCCCACCAGAAATACGAGCTATCCAGGAGCCTCTGTTCAGTGATCATGCAGTTCCTGGGGCTGCTAAACCTTAGGAGAAAAAAGATTAGGGTGGACTTTACAAGATAGGGCAGTACTGAGTAGCAGTACCAACGAGAATGATTGGAACTAGGGAAAATTCTGCATTTGCTTTGCTTTTGTTGTTTGAACATTAGTTAGGGGAAACGTTTACTCTGAGAGTATACCACCTTTATCGGGGGGTGGGATAGATTAGGAGAAGAGCTTAGAATGGCACAAGCTCCACCGCTGGGGCTCAAGAGCACCAACTCATTGAAGGACAATAGGTGCCTATACCAGTGAGGCTCTGACGGACACTGGGAACATTCATATTTTCTTTGCATTTCTTTCTTTCCAATTCACTATGCATCCTTTCGGCAGGAAAGTTCATGAGGAGGGCAGCCAATTGTCACTGTACAACATAGTCAGATTTGGTCAAAGCGGAGTAAAACTGCATGTGTGGTTTTCCTGATAATGGTGATAATAATACTATGGGCTAGATGTAGGTAACTTCAATTTACCGACTCATAAATACCGAATTTTACCGATTCGGTGTTTATGAATCGGTAAATTAGAAGGAGGGAGATGTAGGAAAATTATTTTTTAGAATTACCGAATCTGTAAAAATCGGTATTTACCGAATCGGTAAATACCGATTCGGTATTGCCCATTGATTCCTATGGGCCTTGAAGCCCATAGGAATCAATGGGCATTACCGAATCGGTATTTACCGATTCGGTAAATACCTATTTCTGCAAGGGTGCAGGCGGTGTCACTTTGACACCCTCTAGCACCCCAAATACAGGCACGTCTAATATGTGGCACACATACATGCCCTAAGGGCATGTCTGTGTGTCACATTGCACAGGTGTGCCTGCACAGATGTGCAGGCACACCTGTATTCGGTATTTTACCACCCAATAGGATTGGGTGGTAAAATACCGATTCTTAAGGGCCTGTGGCACTTTTTGAAGTACCACCTACATCTCATTTACAGAATCTGTAAATTTACCGATTCTGTATATTTACCGAATCGGTAAATTTACCGATTCTGTAAATGACATGCCCCCTACATGCCAAATCCTAAATACCGGTCGGTAACGGCCGAAATCAGCCGTTACCGACCGGTATTTTGGCTCCTACATCTGGCCCTATGTGAGGTATCGTGGTTTTTGGAGGATGCATACGGTGTACCCACACGTAGTAAGGGTAAAAAAAAATCCTGAGACGCAATAAAAGGGCTGTCCCAAGTAATGCATTCGTGGAGACACATAAGAGGTTCTTTTTGAAAGGGAATGCCTGTTATTCCACCCAATCTGTCACTAGTCTTTGGACGGCATACCCATTGTCACTGGTGAATTATACGTACACCCGGCCATCTCAGTTTACAGAAGTAAGGGGTGTCTTTGAATTTAGTTATACTGGGCCATGTCTGTTTCATAAAAGGCCACAAGGAATGGGTTAACCGAGTTGTGATAATAATACATATTGTGATAACTTTTATATGGAAGCGCAGAATATAACATTGGTGAGTTGGCAGTACAAAGAGTTGATAGTGCCCTGGAAGGCTGGGTATTATCCTACTTGTTGTCCCATAGTAAATAGTACGGAAACTTCCCTGTATATTAATTGTTATGGGGTAATATTGTTTAAAAATCCAGTCCCCTTGGTGAATAAAAATGATCTGAGCACCTTTGGAATTAACTCCAGATACGCTGCAGTAGACTATCAGGGGCCGATATATGCACACCCATGTTTCTTCTTTCTGTCTAATGGGTCTTATTCCAATGTCCACAATGGCATCAATGATGTAGCTCTTGGGATGGTGTTGCCATTGAGAGTTCCATGTAAATATGCTCGACCCAAAACGAGTGAGTAAAAAGGACCTTAATAAAAGAATTCTGCTAAGGAGTAACATATTTGGAGGTAAATAGCTATAGTAATGGAATTACATGTGGATACATCCTCTCCTCCATCTTTACACTGGGTGGTACTGCCATGGCCAGGGGTGAGAAAGCTATGGAATATTTTGAATGTAAGCTACAAATACTATCCAACACTACAGTGGTAGCTTTGTTCGATATCAATACTCAGTTACAAAGTATGCAAGTGTATTCAGAACAGACTAGATATACAGGTGTTTTCATCTTAGCAAAGAGTGGTGGTGTATGCACAGTGGTCGGCGACCAGTGCATGGTTGGTACAAAAATATGGAAAAGAATATAACACAACATATTGTGGATATTATTGACAATGTTCACGGAATGAGAAGTGGGACTTGGAGTTAGTCTCTTTTCAGCAGTTGGGGTTGGATTCTTCAACAACTGAGTTACCTTATTGTGGTATTAGTGCACTCCTGTGTCCTCATTCAATGTATTCTTTCTAGTTGTGCTCCTTGTGCCACTGTTCTTATGCCCAAAGAACAAATATCAGCCCAAGTTACAAATGCTGCTATGATGCTTCATGAGAACATTGATGGCCTTGTGTATATTGATAAGGGAATATTTGAATATTCCAGCCTCCTTGCTGTTCCATTTTCTGAAGTTGATTGTAAAGAGTGCCCATAGTTTTACCCCAATTGTATTTCTCCTGATGCACTACTGACTTTTGACGTATTGATACTGTTATAATAATGTTGTCTGCTTTGTTCCTATTTTTGCATATTAGAAAATGTTTTTAGCTCATGCTAAAAAGAGGGTCTGTTAGATTAGACCTGTTAATGCTTACGCAGTGCCCTGTATAAGTTAGCATTTGCTGCATAATTTTCTGTTCAGACTACATTTTGAAAGATGATCAAAACTAATCTTTTACTGTTTCTGAAAAATGGCCTTTGCTGAGTTTTGTTTCTGCAACAAGGAACTGTTAATGCCAGCACATAGCTTTCCAACTAGATAAAGGCCCTCTCCCACCTGTCTGGATATTTGATCGCAGCTCAGGGTGCAACGGCCTTGGACTATGCTGAGTTGTGTGAGATACAAGAGCAGAACAATTTTTTGTATTTTACTGTCCAGCTGCATGTGCCTGGAAAATTCCACTGTGGATGTGTTTTCACCCAATCATGAAATGTACAAAATGTATCTCTATGCTTGCTAATTTTCAGTATCCTCTGTAGCACTCCCAGAGACTGTACAGACCGAGCTCTGCTCTTAGTGTATACAAATAAACAGTTATTGGTTTATATTCTCTACTCTTTTCAGCTCTTCATTTGGTATGAATGGCTGAGAGGTGGTCAGTGGTGACCCAGGTGGCCCTAAGCAGGTCACTTACTTCACGTGTTAAACTGTGTTGAGTTGATGACAGGGTACGCTGTGCCTACTAGGCTTCAACTGTTCATCATTACAGTGCTGTTTTTGAAAGCTGTGTCTGTTCTAGCTAATTATGTGGCCCGGACAATGCAGATATTGTTGTATAATGTTCTTCAAACAAAAAATCCAATAAACAGAAATTAAAATAAAATGCCTAGCTGCACATGTTTTCTGTATTACCGTTCATGGGTTAACCTTAGTACTGTGGCACTGCATCTGAATATGAGGAAGAAAATGCAAACACTCTGCACTACCTAGGAGAAGAAGGAGTCCATTGGGTGAGCACCAGGGCCTGAAGCTTGGAAGGTGGAAGAGGTGTTTGATATGAGGGAAATGAGTTCATCACCCACTTCATGTCTCATTGAGACTGTCATCACAATGACTACATAACTCTGGTGTCAGATCTCATTTGGGGGCCATGGGGCAAGAAAATGCTACTCAGCCATGGAGCTGGGGTCATTCACCTCTGAAGACCCCGGGTCGAATTCAAACATTGCTCTGCAAACTTAGACACATACAACCAGTTCAGCACTTGACTCTGTTTGGCAGCATTGGTGAGCAGTCACAGTCTCCTCAGGGATGCAGTGTAGAGTTGCTTAAACTCAAAATAAATAAAAAAACACTGTAGCATAATAAATGTATGACCACCCAAGTGGTTGACTTTCAAGAAAGTAAAGTACATTGATGCACTCTAGGACACAATACCATACGCTAAAATAGTTTCAGCACAATTTAGAGTACTGGTTATGGTTAGGCAGGGTTGTGCCTCCATCCACTTTCTTTAACCCCTTCGACGCTGATGACGAGCTGGGCTCGTCATGGCATAGCCTCCTCGCACGCTCATGACGAGCCCAGCTCGTCACGTAAAGTGCGATTTAAAAAATCTCAGCGTACGAGCGGAATTCCGCCCGCACGCATGCGGTTAAAACAGTACCTAATTCTGGGGTAGATGTTCCTCCCACCTTCTGGGTTTCATATAACAGGGGAACTTCACACAAGATGGGTCAGTAGACTGCGAACTAACTGACACAGAGAATACAGTCTGATCAAACTATAAAACACAGCACATGGTATGCTGCCACCACTGCCTTATATGATACACACAGGACAGGAAAAGTAGCCACTATCTTAATGAGGACACTCTTGGTGTATCCTGATCATGAATAGGTCTGGGCTTCTGCAAAGATGATATATTAGCTTTTTGCTAGAGCCAAACTAAAGGGCAGAATACCAGGTTCACTTGAAGTTAGGCACAGTTGTATGACACAACCATGCATTCATTCCACGCTTTCCATAACAACTCGGGCATAACAACGAATGCGTCTGAACCACGCATTACATTTACAATGTAAGTCATTACAACGACTTGCCTTAGGGGGTGGACTTTGGAATAATATAATTTGCTATTCCAACTCCAGTCACCTTAGCAGTAGGGAAAGCGTTGAACTTTAAAGTCCAAAGTCTCTTGACCTAACGCATGTCGTTGTAATGACTTGCATTGAAAATGTAATGTGTTGTTCAGATGCATTCATTATTCTGCCCGCGTTGTTCGCTGGTCGTTGTTTTTAATGTTTCCCGTCAGACACTAAGGGCAAGAGTACTCGCCCTGTCAGCAATTACAATTGTGTTTTTTTTTAAACTCACCACTCAATCAATTTCCATGCATGCATTGTGACATGCCAACAGATATTTTGGATTTTTTACATAACTAATCCAGCATAACATAGGCTATGTTTCAATGGTAAAACAAAAATAAAAAGTGTGCAGACCTTGTAAATGTGGAGGGAGTACCTCTGTAACACTTTGAAGTTGCTGGGTCCATAAAAATATAACAAAATAACTAAAAAATATTTTTAAAAAACATAGACATGATAGGTATGTGTAGTTGGCACTGGAGCAGAATAGGGGAAGGAACATTAGAGAGCAACGGAGGAGCCTAGAGGGCGGTGAATGACTGAAGCACCTAGAGAAACCTCGTAATGAGGGCCATCCAGATGAGCATGTGGATCCTGTTTAATGGAGTTCACATTTGCAAATGCTCAGGTGATTATACCAATGCTGATGCACAATACCATCAATATGTGATTTAAGATAGCTGAAACACAGTAGCCAATGGCTTAAAGATGATGTCTAAAAGCCCCTTTCATATTTGTAGCTATGTGTAAGTGTTGGAAAACGAGGCAACATCTGTTAGGCCTGCACAAATACCATAACTACATTTGTCCTTCACTGGGAACCAAACTCCCATTTGTAGCGCCTGACTCTCAGAGGGTAGCGTTGCAGAGCAGTCTGAGGCTTACTCAAGGGAGGTGGTGTGGGCTAGTAATCGCCATTTGCAGGTGCGCAGAAATAACACTCAATAATTGATTGTCCGGTCTGTACTTTGCTTTATAACAGTAAGAGTACATTTATTAAACACACACACACTACTCAATACTATGCACCAATTTACAAATATACATAAGCTGTTGGAATTACTTTGTGACATTGCATAACATTTCCACCCCTCCCACAGGGGGGGTGGGGTCTAGTACCACCACTCCCATGTATGCACATCATCTTGCCCCAAACACAGTTAGTTGAACATAACCTGGAGCATGGGCGCTGCGCACTGGCACCATCCCAGTGGCGACCCACCCTATTACATCAACCAGCATTTAAAAATGGGTGCACCTGCCTTGGTGACACATAACCCTGACTGAGCATCTCCTACTGACCATAAAGTTTGCACCTCTAAATCTTCGGGGCTAACAGTCAGGGTTGTTCCTCGCCTAAAAGCAGCAGCAAGAGTAGATGTTTAAGCATCACTTAAAATTACAGTACTTATCACAGTTGTTAAACAGTATAAGGGTGCAATTACAACCTCTAAAAGGCATCACAGATTAAACACGGATTGAGCATATACAGCCAGACACCCTAGCAGGAATGTCTAGTCACCTAACCCCACTTTGCTTATGACTCACATTACACATGTACTTCTCATTACACATGTACTTCACATTACACATGTGACTTCCAGTCCTCCTAAAATGAAATAACATTGGTCAATGCACTCTACAGAAATAACATTAAAAATTGCACTTCTCATGCAATCACACCTCTTCACCTCCAGAGGATGCCAACTCAGCCCTTCATCCCTTGGCACACTTCTCCATGCACCTCCAGCTGTAGAATACAAGTTCCAGCCCAGGAGGTGTTTAAATGCTGGCTGAGCCCTTGAGGGGTTATTCTTTCAGAGGCCCCATGAAACTTATGAGTGGACTGTTATTCTTTTTGCTGGGGGAGGCTGTGTTGCTCCTGCAGCTCCCCCTGTACCTCTTTTCACCCATGAGGGCTGTCGGGCGTCGACTGGTGTCCCAGGAAGAAGTACCCATTCCCAAAAGCGAAGCAGGAGCACCTCCCTTTCCCAAAGATACAGCCTTCCCAGTGTCACAACAGAAGACACAAGAGAAATGCGAATATCTTCAGAAAATGAAGAGACCAAGGAGTCTTCCACTCATCTCCTTCTCTGACTCAGATCAAGTGGTAGGCTCCTCTCAGATCAAGTTTTGTAAAAATGGTGGCCTTTCTAACCTGATCCTAGAGATTGGAGATGAGAGGAAGAGGGTACTTGTTCTTGATAGTCACCTTGTTTAGGGCTCGACAATCTAGACATGCTCTCAGGCCTCCTTCGCTCTTGGGAATAAAAAAAATAGGGGAAGAGATAGGGAGGTCAAGTGTCTTATGAATCCCTTTTTAACATATCTTGTAAGTATTCAGACAGTTACTTGGTCTCTCGTTCCGTGAGAGAATATACTCTGCTAACAGGTAGATCTGAACCAAGCACCAAATCGATTCTGCAATCATAGGACGTAGGAGGGTAGTAGGACTATTGCTTTGACTTCGTCAAAAACCTCTGAGAACTGTTGCTATGAATCGGGCAGCAGAGAGCTGTCAGTTGTTGAGAGGGCACAATACACAGGAGAATGCCAGTGCGGAACTTCCCAATAGCAATGAGTCATACAATAGGGAGAGCGTAAAGTTACCTTCCTAGCGACCCAGTCTATTTGAGGGCTATGTCTCTGGAGCCATGGAACACCTAGAATAGCTCAAAAATTGGGGGTATCAATCAAGTCAAATACGATAACATCTGAATGTCCATTATTACACACTATGATAATGTCGGGAGTTTGGTACGTTATCATGCCAGATGACAATACCGACCCATCCACAGCCGTTACTTTTTCAGGATGTTTTATGAGAATAAATTCTAGTTCCAGAGCCCTAGCAATAGCTATGTCTAAAAAATTCCCAGTTGCTCCGGAATCTAGCAAAATAGCCTTGTTTTGTCTCAGCTGAGACAGGTAGAAGGAACACCACATTGATAGAAAAATGTTTTGCTACCAGAGCCAAGGGATTAGCCAAATATTGAGAGGCCTTCAAAACCCAAAAATGTGGAAGAGTGACCTTGGTACTCCCCAAGTCAGTTCGTTTTCCGACTGCACCGCCATACCGGTTCTCCCTGTAGAGGTCTTCAGGGAAACCTTAGGTTTGGCTGGACACTCTCTGGCAAAATGGCCTCCCTTACCGCAGCACAGACAGAGGTTCAATTTTCTGCGTTTTTCGTTTTCTTCACTGAACAGTGGCCCTCTAATCCCTGCTATCTGCATAGGTTCGCTGGTGTCCCTAGCCTCTTTCTTTTCGCTTCTGGCTAGAAACAGGTGAGAGTAATCTCCTTTGTTTTTTTATCTCAGCTAGGCGGTGATCTAACTTAACAACTAAATCCATGAAGGCAGAGCAGTCTTCAGGGGGGTCAACGATCTGCGAGAGAATGTCTTTGAGCTCATCTATAGGTACCCTATAAAACAAGGAAGTCCTCTTATCTTCAGGCCAGTGAGTCTCCGTCACCAAACGATTAAAGGTAGTAATATAGGTCTGTAAGTCTTTGGACCCTTGTTTGAGGTTCAACAATTCATTGTCACTGGCCTGCATGTAGGAATGCCCAGCAAAAGACTCCTAATCCTACCCTTAAACAGGGCCAAATTATACAAACTGGGGTCATAGTTTTCAACCAGAGGCACCGCCCAAAGTGCAGCATTGCCACTCAGATAGGAAATAATGAAAGCAACTTTCGCTGCGTCCTCCGGACATGAGGCTGCTCTATGTAGAAATTGCAGGGGGCAATGATTCATGAACACCCCGTATCTACTACTGTCCCCATTAAATCTTTCAGGCATGGCAAGAGAGGTTTGCGGAGGTGTAACAACGGTGACATTAACAGGTGAAGGAGTAGACTCTGAGGGTACAAAAGTGGAGGAAGGGGAAAGGACCTGAAAATGTGCGGGTTGTATGTAACTACGTTTATGTTTAGGATTAGTTTCTGTAACTCTAACCTCCAATTGTTTTTGTCTTCAATACGTTTATCTCGGATTCTAGACGTTGGTTTTCGCCTCTCACCAACTTAAGTTCAGTTTGCAAATTAACTACAGCTGCAGCTAACTAATTCATCGTGGTTTCTGTGGTCTCGGCCGATATAGACTCATCCATGATGGCTGTGACGGAAATCCGACCTTCCGTCCTCACTCAGGGGAAATAAATATCATGGGCTTGGCTTTCTGTCAGGCGTCGATTGGTGCCCCAGGCAGAAGTACCCATTGCCCAAGAGAAAAGCAGGAGCCCCTCCCTTTCCCAAAGATACAGCCTTCCCAGTGTCACAACAGAACACACAAGAGAAATGCGAATATCTTTAGAAAATGAAAAGACCAAGGAGGATCATCAGAAAAAGTTCTCAGACAGCCAAAAAAGGAGAAGGTCCACTCCAGTTAGAGGCGAGATCCCTATATATAAAAAATGACAAGCAATAAACAACAAGATTACTTTTGTTACCTACGTCTAGAAAATATACAACGCCCTCCATACTCAAACTTATACCCTTCAGTTGTGTGCTATCCCACACGTACTTGTTTTCACAACTGGGTGAAGATTCATTTAGATAATCCTGTAATATCTTCATTAGAAGGTCTCTTGTTCAAATAAAAATAAGGCTGATGAGGTTTGTCTTTTCTTAATTCAGCTTATAAAAATAAAAAATACAATTATAGAGCATACGTCTGCTTATTTCATCAAGAGGCAGTCCTTGTAAATAAAAGTAAATCTGGTAGTCGCTTATATGCAAGAGGAAACAAAGTAACTGTGTCACTAAGCTCTAAACGAGCTACTTGTGGAGAATCGCGTCCACGTGTTATAAAAAGAAAAGGAACAGCTGGAATCAGGAATCGAGGTAACAAAGCAACCGACAACAGGGAGGAAAGGCAACGCATCATCGAGTTTGTAATAAAAAATGCAAGATAGTTGGTAAGAGGCCAACCAAAAGCGAAGGCTAAGATAACAGTTGCAGCGCGTCCTCTTGCTGATGATTTGTAATGGAAAAAGTGGAGTCAGCAGGCTAAAGGAAAACCCTGCCATGACTCGTAGCGCTACTTTGCACTAAAAAGTAAAAAACAATAAAGCAAGGATTGGGGAGATCCCAAGGTAGCAGGATACATCAGAGGCAATGTACCAAAATGCAGGGGCAGACCGTAACAGAGGGCATCCAAACCGTGGAACAGGACAGGAATCACACAAGGAAAGCCAAGCACTGGTACACAGTAGTTGAAGGCTTAAGAACCTCCCTATCTCCTGATAAGTCCTAAAGCAGTATGGGACAGCACACAACCCACCTCCCTTGCTGAGCATTCTGGGATATGTAGTTTAAGCACAGTACAGGTAGCTTGTCCTAACAAGGGTGACCCCCTCCTCTGGGGGCCACCAGGCACTGAAAACAATGATTTCCCAATGCCTTGCAAGGCATTATGAGGCTCTTCAGGCTCCTTCTTATGAATATTTTATTAGCGGCTCTCCCACTATGCTGGGGAGAGCCGCAATGCAGTCGGGGCCTCCCGCTGCTTCTGCCAGCCTCAGTGGGGGGTGGGGGGTGGTCCCACCCGGGCCCCTGGCTCCTCCTTTTGGGTCTGCGGTCCCACCCGGGGACCACACATACTGCTCTGTTGGAGGGCAGCCAGGGAGCCCACCCGCCTGCAGTCTTCTTCTGGTCTTTTCACTCCTGCGGGCAGACATGGAGGATCGCGCTGGTCTGGCCGGACCTCAGGGGAGTGCGACGGCCCTCCCCCGCCTTCTCCTTGCTTCAGGGAAGTGCAGCGGCACTCCTCCGTCCCCTGCCAGCACTTCGATACCCCGGGATGGGGTCCCGGGCCCCTGCATAGGTCTTCACAGGGGAGCGCGATGGCGTTGCCCAGTTTTCTCTTCTTCAGGGCTCGGGGATGGGGTCCTGGGGCCCGGCAGCCCATTTTCACGGGGTGCGCGATGGTGCCCCTCGACTTCAGCGGGGCCCAGGGATGGGGTCTTAGGCTCCTTGGTCTTTTTTGCGGGGGCTCAATGGCATTCCTCGCCCCCTCCTCCTTACACGGGGCCCGGAGTTGGGATAGCAGGCCCCTGCAACTCTTCACGGGGAGCGTGATGGCGATCCACGGCTTAGTTATCAGCGGGGGCCAGGGTGGGCTCCTGGCACCCCGCCATCGCGCACCCCGGCTTTACTTCATTTGGGTGCAGCCCCCAGGACCTGACCGACCCAGGGGCCCATTCCAGACCAGCGGCGGAGCACCACGTGCTTCTTCGTCAATCCCATGAAAGATCAAAGGTCACCTACTTTATGGGGGCCATATCTCAGCCCCTAGGGGTGTGATCTTCTCCATTATTGTGTCTTCTTGCTCCTGGTGGTGCCCCCCAGCCACTGGGAGCACTCTCCTTCGCCCTCTGGAGCTCTCAGAGGGGGTATTCAGCAGGGAAATGTCTTAAATGGCTCCCTGCTCCAGCCTGTCGCCTGTCTCTCCCCCTGCGCTTCTCTTCTGCTTGCGTATAGGCCCAGGCTGCTGCTCACTGATCCTGGACTCTTCTCCTGGCACTATTCTGCCTTCTGGGACAATCAGGGGGTTCCTCCTTCCAACTTCCCATGGTGCTAGGTTCCAGCACCCTCTGCCTCCGCAGCCAACACCGCAGAGAGAGCTTCTCTTAATGTGCAAGCACTTTTTAAAAGTTGAGTAGGGGGCTGGCAAGAAGTCTCTGTTTGTCCTGTCAAACAGCGACACATCACTTCACTGTCCTCGCTCCCTCCTTCCTGCCCTCTGAGTTTGTTCAAAATGGCGTCATCCAGGGTCTCTTGCCACATGGTCTCTGAAAAAGCCCTTTCCCCCCTCGCTGCCTTCTTTCCTTGGTGCAGCCTGGCACCCAGTGATAGCTGCTGATGGATGAGCCTGTAGCCCCACCCATCTTCTCTTCGTGGAGAGGAGGCCTTCACTTGTAGACGAAAGGTTATTAATCCATCCTGCTGAGGTCAGCCCTCAGCCAGGCCCTGGTTATGACTGACTCAGAGAAATGTGACATTTCTGGATGACCCAAAAGCAGTACAACTATGATGTTGGACTCTTTCTCACATCTGTTACAGTGGATGTTAGTGCGTGTCTGGAATCTGTAGGCCTTATGAAAGTTACTCTAGCCCATGGGCTCCACACCCCATAGAGGAATAATGAAGTGAAAAACAGTAAACCACACTGACTTTCCCTGGCATGTTCCTTCCCAGTGTATAAAGCCTATTCCCTGTCACCACCCTATTCTGCATAAGTTCTGCCACACCATTCACTTAGCAGCTGCTCCGGGACTGCGCATGCTAGGAATCTCCCCTGCACAGCCCTTACACATATGCAAATGCATGTACACTTGTGTCTTTATGTAACTAGCCCTGTGTCCTTTACTTCAGCTTCTGCGCAGTGGTCTGGTCAAGCCAGGAGCACACCAGTAAAATCCCCATGCAGTCTCTTTCATTATGAATTTACTGTGGGTGAGTGACAACTTATGAGGCTCCCTCACAGTAAAAACTCAACAATTGGGTGCTCGAAAAGCGAAAAATCCGGACGGCCCATAGTGTCAGAACCACCTTCTAACAGTATGTGTATGTGTATATAATGCTGTGTGTATAGTGTGTTGTATGTGGTGTGATGACATGAACTCTTGCTAGACAGCTAACACTGTATGAAGGCAAAACCTAAAACCTTTTGAAGACTCTTAATTTCATAATAAAATTTTTACATTCTAATACTGCCTAGATGAGATCAAAACAATTACAACTCATATATCATCACTGGCCTCATGATGATGACCATGTCAGCTGCAGAAGAATCATTACATTTATTATGGATTTTTTAAAGTCAGTTTGGATGTTTTAAGTCAGTTAGGAGGTCGTAAAGTCCTCACACAAGGCCAGTTACATATTAAAAGGAAGGATTTCCTGGTATTCAATATGGCCTTACACACATTTACTTTTCGTGAAGAAAGTTGTAATGTCAGATGTTGGGTTGGCATTAACCTTACACCCTGTTGAAATTTAAGAAGGCTACCTTTATCAGGAGAACGTTTCCAGGAAAACAAAATATTGAACTTCCACTTTCACTGACATCGCCATATTTCTCCAGCAACACATCCATATCCCACAACCTACTATCACATTCACCTTTCTATCAGAAATGTTGCACAGGGAAAATGTATATGTGCCTTGCCAACACATAGTGACAGTAAATAGAAACATAGGGCCTCATTACGATGTCGGACGAATAGCCTCTGCCTGACACTGCCTCGGAATAGGGACTGACACACTTGCGGTCTGCGGTCTGCGATTCCGACTGATGGATTACGATGCGACCAAACACAGTTCGGTCGGAGTCCCATTCTTCCCTATGGGAGCTTGTGTTCTGCCCGACTTCCTGCCGTAACACAGGCTCCTATGGGGAAATGGGGTGTGTGCAGAAAACCCTGCACCCTGTCAAAGGCACCACATTGTGCCTGCCATACAGTGCAGGGTTTTACAGGAGGGTCCCTTAGGTACCCCCTCGGCCACCAACCAGAGGCTGCAGGATGAAGTCACTTTCCAACAGCCTTTCCTTGTCGGACAGGCCAATTCGGAAACACTGTCCATAGGGGTGTAAGATGTGTTTCCAACTAACACAGATACTCCGAGAGCCGGTCATAACTGATTAAGAATGACCGACCGGTTTACTTTCCGACCGCGAACATAATCGGTCGGTCAGAATGTAAACCAATCAAGTCGGTCTGAAGGGTTTCGGTGCGGTCGAGGAAATTCCAACTGTCGGGAAGAGGCTTTCCTCCGGAAATCGTAATGAGACCCATAGTTGTTAGGTGGTTATTTCAACTTTCAATATATGTCACTTTATTCCAGGGTGAGAATCTCATCATGCACTGCTTTACGTTGTGAGGATGGTCCTATGCATCTCCATAGTCAGTTAAGATGGGGCATTACCAACATCTTACAGGCATTCAGGATGGTTGCTATTTTGCAGTACTCAACCAATGTCTCCCAGAAGAGATATGAAAAACTGAGACATGAAGATAATCATGATATACTAAATGGGTGGTTGAGAATGGTAAGATAATGGATAAATACTTGGAAATGTGATGCTCTTCACTAGGGATGCTGATACATGGAGTTATAGGAAGGCAAGGATAAGGAATATGGAAAGGTTTTTGATGAAGAAAGACTGTAGAATATTTGGGAGGTACTTATGTTGGTAAACAGTAAAAACCTAAATTATGTGATTTCAGAACCATTTATTAAGATGGTAAGTAAAGAGGAGGCAACAAATTAGTTCATGATCCTTTCCTTCTTGAAGTGGTATTGCCGGGCTACCAGATTTGTTACTATTTCATGTGTGAAGTTTCATGAAAGAGTTTTGTTTTGCAATTCATGGCTTTTACCTCATAACTAATTCTAAGATATAGTTACCAGAAAAAAATGAAGATCCACCTCTTGAAGACATTTGCATATGTATGCGGCTTGAAAATAAGGTCAAAGCATTTACAAAAGGTGAATTTGCCATTTTAAATGTCTTAATGAAGCAGTACTATTACTGCCTCCCCTCCCACATTTCCAAAGGTGTCCCCCAAAGTTGCATTTTATTCCTTACCCTCTTCAACCAATACCTACAGCCTCTGACCACAATTTTAAATATTCAAACATCTTGCATCATCTCAAGGCAGATGATACACAGTAGTACTTAATAGTCTCCTGCCAGAAGAAATACTACATCTAGCAAAAGGTCTAAGAGACATTGCTAGAAATTGGTTGACAGAGGCATGCACTCTGTCCAAGTAAGGTAAGGCATATACATACCATACATTAAACTGTGCTCACCCTCTGGTAGCTCGGCACAGAGCAGGCAGGCTTATTATAACAGGCAATGTGTAAAGTATCTGTGCAACACTTCAAACAGTAACACCACAAAAAGAATCCACACCAGTTTAGAAAAATGGATTATGATTTCATAAATATAACAAGACCAAAACGACAAAAATCCAATACGTAGAAGTCAAGTTATGAATTTCTAAATATTAAATGTAAAAATTGCTCTTAGAAGAAATAGGCCCTTTTGGGGGTTATCTGGTCATGCTGGACCAGGGCAAAGTCAAGAGATCAGGTGACCGTGATAGAGCATGGGCTGGACACAGGAGTCCACACAGGAGTCATGCAAAGCCTGCTGAACAAAGTACCTTGATCCTGATCGTAATAGTGAGCTGCAGGCTGCAACCGAGTGATGCGTGGGTGTCAATCCCGAAGCTAAGATGATGCTTTGATTTTTTTACGCAGTGGTGGCGATGCACCATTCGGAAGAAGATGGGCAGAGCCGGGAGGCAATGGTTTCATAGACGATATGCCAGATTTCTCAACAGTTAAGGGGATGGTTTGATCTTCCCACACTGCAGTGGCGGTGATGCGTTGGTTGCGGTGCGTCTGTTCTTTAAGGCAATACACTGATTCTGAATGTGATGCACCAATTCTGCTTCCAAAGCATCGATGTGACAATGGCTCGGTTCTGCTAAGTGCAGCCAGGAGATGCTTCGGTTCAACTGGAGCAAGCATGTGGGTCCACTTTCAATGGACCACACACAGTCTCAAAAACAGGAGGCAAACCAACAAGCCCTTGGAGATCACTCTGGGTTCAAGCAGAGTCCAGTTCTTTCTCAGAAGGTTCAGAGAGTAGCTGGCAGCAGGGCAGCACAGCAGAAAAGAAAGTCTTACAGAGCAGCAGTCCAGCATAGTGACAGTCCTTTTAGCAGCAAAGTAGTGCATTTGAAGGGCACAAGACCCTGCCTTTCCTGCTCTGGCTCCAGACTCACAACAGGGGTTATGCAACCCTTTGTGTGAGGACAGGACACAGCCCTTTCAGGTGTAAGTGTTAGCTCCTCCATCCCATCCTACTCAGGATGGCCCATCAGCATGCAGATGGTCATTCAGATTTGCCTTGTAAAGCGCTCTGATACCAGCAAGGGTCTTGTTTGCGCTATACAAAACCTTCAAAATACATAAATCAATTCAGTCATACCTAACCTTCCTTTGTCATTCGCTGTCTAAAAGGAATGCAGGAAGCCAGCTGCCACCCACCCCAGACGTATTCTAGAGGCAGGAAGAAGGCACCAAATGGTTACAGTTAGAAAATGCCAACTTTCTAAAAGTGACATTTGCAGAATTGGAATTAAAAAAGCCAACTTCACAATAAACTGTGTTTTTATATTGTGATTCGAGAGACACCAAATTTGAGGGTCCCATCTTTTCCCTAGTGGAAATTATACTTATAAAATGTAATATGACAGTCCCAGTGTTATCCTATGGGAGATATAGGTCTTGCAGTAGAGAGTATTTCACTACCAGGACATGTAAAACTTAAAAGTACATGTCATACAATTTCAATACGCTGCACCCTGCCTATGGGCTGTCCAGGACCTACATTAGGGGTGACCTATATATGAAAAATATGACAGCTTCGGCCTGGTAAGTAGGTTAACTTGTATCATCAAGAAGAACTAGTCTAGTGCTACGTGATAATGAAGGAGCTGTATGTTTTAAACTGAAGAAAAAGAAAAGAGCTTTTCTTTTTCATTAAGCCCTCACCCACCAACCTAGTTAGTGGCATGCTTCATCATCGGGCCCACCCATATGTATTGTACGACACACCGGAGTCACCAGCACCCTTGGTTAACCTCCATACAAAGAATACATAAGTCCTTAGATATGCTTCCCACAGACGCTTCAAAATACCTCACATGCACTCAATGTGCCTTGTGCCCACATATCCCTCTCCCCAACTGGGGCTCCACCTTTCCTCTGTCTTTCTATCTTTTTTCTTTTCTTTTTGACCTGCCCTGACTGGGCCTTTTTTACCCCATGCCACTAATACATGGCCCCATCCTTGCCAGGACATTCTGCTCATAAGTGCGCTCACTATAGACACTTGACAGAGAACTGCACCGAACACCACGTGTTTGCCGTGCCCCTCTTTTACCATTGCTTTTAAGTTGTTCTGTACATAGAGCTCTGATGTAGCTAGCTTATTAATGTCACCATTAATCTCAACCTCCCTATTTTTAACCACACATAGCTAATTCCCGTGACCTGGTACAACCCATCCCCCGTCACTGCCTAGTAATCACACACACGATCCGGATAGTTTACCCAGTAACCATGACGACTGACGTACGCGTGGTACGTCAACAAACATGGCCACACCTAGGGCTCCTGTAGTCTGTTGTCTATGCCCGTCGCGTCAACAGACTGCAATGTGAATTGAGCACACCTGCTCCCATCACGGGGATATATAAGTGCCTCGCAGACCGAGGCCTCCATCGATGCAGATCCGAAGCAGACAAATAGGTCTTCACACGGGTCCAGAACTGCGCTGTAGTAAGTTGACACCGCTGTTCTACAATAACAAGGGTAAGCCTTTCACTTTCACTTTCAGCTCATCATGCCGCTCGCTTTTCCTTTTCTCTTCCCGGGATTTTTCTAACAGCCTGAACCCCTGCCGGAATCTCATGAGGTGTATCCTGCTAATCGCTAGTGTAAGAATCACAGCATACCAATTCACCATTATTCACCTAGGCTAACACGATAGCGCATAACTCGGTAGTACCACGTTTTGCCTCCACTTCGGCAAATTACACAGCTGTTTTTTCCGTGTCTTTGCTGGTCACCACATGTATATGTTTCATAGTAATCCTGCCTAAATTTGCAAAAGTATTTGTATGTTTGTCTGTATGTTTTGTTTGTGTTTGTTATGGTTTCCCTTCACAGGAATACCCTGAGAGGGAACTCCCCTCTTACTCATAATGCACCTTAGAGCGTGAAAGACATTTTTGCTCTAAACACATAAACCAGGTTTAAACTTCACACCACACACACTATAAGGTCCTGAGAAAATCCAGTATATATCCAAGGCCTGGCTGAAACATGTAGACGTATTCTTGGATGAAGGAGCTCCTAATTACCGCTCCACGCACATCCATTGCCTTGCTTTTATTGCTGCCAGTGGCCCAAACATTAAAGAAAACCTTGTTGGTAATGGGACCACTGTACAGTTTTTAACGTCACTATCACAACACCACACTGCACACTCAGTAAGAATACCTGCTCCACTATAAACCAGGCATAGTAGCACACCAGGGACACACTCGGTGTCACCAAGTAGGCCCGATGATGAAGCATGCCACCAACTAGGTTGGTGGGTGAGGGCTTCATGAAAAAGAAAAGCTCTTTTCTTTTTCTTCAGTTTGAAACATACAGCTCCTTCATTATCACGTAGCATTAGACTAGTTCTTTTTGATGGTACATATTACATTCGGGGATAAGGTCTAATTCTCTAATCCTCTCTCTCCTCCTGATACTTCATAAGTGGGTTACCTTGCCAGGTTGATATGGTAGTTTAAAACTACATACACAGACACTGCAGTGGCTGGCCTGAGACATGTTTAAAGTTCTTCTTAGATGGGTGACACAATCAGTGCTGCAGGCCCACGAGTAGCATTTGATTTATAGGCCCGGGGTACATGTAGTGCACTTTACTAGGGACTTATAAGTAAATCAAATATGCCAGTTGTGGAGAAACCAGGGTTACCATGTTTTAATTACAGAGCATAGGAAGTTCAGAACTGGTTAGCAGTGAAAAAGTGCACAAAGTTCTAACACAAATAAAGAGAAGTTTGGAAAAAAAGGAGAAGGAAGGCAAAACGTTTGGGGTAACCCTGCAAAAAGGGCCTTTTTCACCAGACATCCTATCTAGAATGTTTTTTGTTTTTTGTGTATTTTGTCAAGGCCATCCACTACGCAGCTGATGTAAACCTTCACCTATCATGGACTCTGAAGATCTTAATGGTAGCTCTTTCCGCAGATACCCGTCAGCATCATCAATTCAGTTCTTCTAACTTACCAGCCATCGGACTGATCCTGTGGGTATATTATCTTGCAGAAAGACATAATCATTGGACAAAATAGGTCATTTCTCACAGGTTATCCAGCCAGTCAATACAGGGTGTCCAAAAATGTTTTTTTCTTTTCCAATTTACCCTATCTAAGTTCATTGTATACTTAATTGAATTAATCCAATCTAAATAGGTTGGTGCAGTATCTTTTCACCATAGTTTGCAAATTTCTCTACGGGCTAGGATAATCAAATATAACGACAGCTTATTAACATCTCGAGGAAGTAATTCATAATTAGAGAAAATGCCAAAGAAGATTAATATTACGCTCACCTGGATATCAAATTTAAGCAAGTCTTTCATACCTTCACATACCGCCCTCCAGAAATTATGCAAAACCGGGCACATTAAAAACATATGAAGATCATCTTCTTTATCCTGCTGACACTTTGGGCAGCATGGAGTAGTGTGTTGCGAACATTTTGAAAGCTTATCTGGAGACCAGTATACTCTGTGAAGAGAGAACATATGATTCCATTTTAAATTGGCTGGAGATACTGTGGTATGAAATAAATCATAGGATACTTGCCATGTTTCTTCTGTATCCTTGTCGGGCACGTGAGCTCCCCATAACTGGGTAGGCAAGATGAAGTTACCATCCTCGGCTTCCAAAATAATCCAGTACAAAGTTGCAGTTTTTACCTTTTTGATCTTATCTTGAAGCAATTTCTCCACATCGTTTGTTACTGCCACTACTGAGCCCATAGCCTGACTCCATCTGTTAATCTGGATATATTTAAGCTTAGATAAGTTTCTCTCAGTCACAATGGAAATCTCATCCCATCGTAATAACGAAACGTCGGGCATTAACTGCAACCAATGTTTATATTGGCTTCCAGAAGCGGTTTTGCTAGAACATACTTGGTCCACTCAGGAGAGCCTGGTGACTCCCAAATGGGAGCCAGAGCACTATAATAACCAATATTCAAAGATTTTCTTAGTCTTGCCCATGTGGAGGCCATATCTCTCAGCAGCTTTAGTCGGACCTTTTTGAAGAAACGCGGGTCTCCAAACTTGTACAGAAAGCCGTAGTTTCCCCCTTTAATTTCCAACAACATTACCTTGAACATTGCGCCCATCTCTGATCCATCTGGCTGATCAAAAAGCATTTTCGCTGCCTTGAGTAGCAACGCCCAGGCATACAGCTTCAGGTCTGGAGCACACAAACCCCCTTTGGTTTTTTTTATCCGCAACTTCCTCCATGAAATCCTTATACCTTTAGAGGCCCAAACAAAAGAATTCAATTTAGATTGTTTTTTTTTTTTTAGTTTGTCTTCCTTAAATACTAGAGGAATGTTCTGAAACAGAAATATTAGTTTGGGTAGGAGCATCATTTTGACAATGTTCACTCTTCCTATTAACGTGAGGGGCAGAAGCGACCATCCTTTTAAAGAATCTGTAATTTCTACCTTGGCAAGATTTCTGTCCGACATCTGGTTGATATCCTGGGTGATTTGAATTCCCAAATATCTTATCTCTTGTTTCAGAATGGGAAGGTGGGTGTTTATGTTCCAGGCCATACACTCAGACTTCAAGTGATTGATCTCATATCCTGAAATCTGGCCAAACTGTGAGGCTGCACTATAAATTAAAGGTATCGCTCGTTTTGGATCTGAGGTATAAATCATCATATCGTCAGCATAGAGTGAAACCTTTTTTTCCCAGTTTCTACATTTGAAGGGTGGTATTTTAATATCCTGCCTTATTTTCTCTGCCAAATGTTCAATTTATAAATTGAAAAGTAGAGGTGAGAGGGGGCATCCCTGTCTCGTCCCTCTTTTAATATTTAAGGGTGCCGAAAGATTACCATTTACCAAGAGTCTAGCTGTAGGGTGATGGTACAAAGATGAAATGACTCTGCAGAAGTTCTTACCCAGATTACATTTTTCCAATACTCTAGCTAGATAGACCCAGTTTACGCGGTCGAACGCCTTAATAGCGTCAAGTGTAATAATAGCCATTGGCAATTTATATAAGGATGCTAAGTCTATAGCTCCCACTAATGCATAAATTAGATCTTGTATGCTCCGTCCCTTGACAAACCCCTTTTGATCGCAATGTAAAAGATTACCTACTACACCATTCAATCTGTCTGCTGGCAAGAATCTTATAGTCAAGATTAAGCAGAGAGATCGGTCTATAGGAATTGAATTGCGACGCTGGTTTAGAGGGTTTGAGAATAAGGACCACAATCGCCTCATTCCATGACGGGGGATATTTTTCCCCCTCCTCGAAAATAGAAGAAAAAAGCCTGTGAAGCACGGGGACAATAACTGGTGCTAAGACCTTATATAGTTCAGCTGGCAACCCGTCTGGACCTGGCGCTTTGCCTGTCTTGCCCGAGTCTATTGCACTAACCACCTCGTTCAAACTAATATTTCCATTTAAGTTGTTGGATGCCTCGTCGTTAATTCTTAGCAAATAAAATTGCTCGAGCCATGCTTGGATTGAGCTATCCTGCGGAGATAGATCTTCTTTATATACATGCTCGAAGTGTTTAGAAAAATCTGTCTCAATATCCATTGCATTCTCTGAAATTTCACCCGAGGTTCCAGACAAAACTCCCTTAATCCTATTCCTGCTTTGCTCCTTTTTAGTCTTCCAAGCTAGGAGCTTCCCACTGGCTTCCCCATATTCAAAGTGTGCAAGGGTGCTGGCCTGCCATCGCCTTCTGACTCTAGCATCTAGTATCTCTGCCAGTTGCAATTTACTGGCAGAGAGCTCCCCTTGAATATTTGCCTTGGATAGATGACTCTGGAGTGTAAGGTTATATTGTAGCTCGGTAATTTTTGCCTCAATTTCGGCTATCGTGGGCCTAAACTTTTTTTGTCTTGTAAATTGAATAGCAGTGATCATCCCTCTCAAACACGCTTTATAAGAGTCCCAAACAAGTTCAATTGAAGAGGTACCTAGGTTAAACTCAAAGAACCTCTCCGACTCATCTAATAATTTTGTTACCACTTCATCTTCGAGCAAAATAGTTCCATCAAGAGTCCATTTTTTAATACTCTGTTGCTTAGGCAGCTTTAACGCTGTCAGCCGAATGGTCTGACAGGTGCTCAGCTAAGTGCTTGACATCCTCCACTGCACCTAATAATTCTTCAGCAATGAGAAAGAAATCCAATCTGGATTTATGACCTAGCTTCTTCCTCCAAACGTCCAACCAACTCATTGGGCGCATTGCGGTCGTTAAGAGAGATCTCATTTTACAGTTATGTGGGATTTTATCCTTATATGTTTTGTCAATTAGGGGATCCAGGACCAAATTAAAATCCCCCGCTAGAATTAGTGGGTCTTTAAAAGCTAGGAATTCTTCCAACATCTATCTAAGCAGGACCAGATTGTCCAGGTTTGGGCCATTATACCCAGCAACCGTAAATTTATATGTATGGAACTTAATCTTCGCTATGGCCCATCTGCCCTTATTATCGACTTTCCAGTCTTCCACTATGAAGGCTGCATTTGTTTTAACTAAAATGGCAACCCCCCTTATGGTTACTTGTTGAGTAGTGCATATACCATCTTGTATCCATTTGTTCCCCTTACAGAACTCCCTCAGCTCTTTTCCTGTAAGATGAGTCTCTTGGAGAATGAAAATTTGCTCAGGAGCATCTTTAAGATATTGTAATATCCTCTCCCTTCTATGTTTAACCCTCAGACCATTAAGATTCCATGTTAAGACCTTCAGATATACATCCTGCACTGATCTACCTTGTGGCATTACTTCCTAAATATATAGTATGACTTTTTCAATGACCTGATTTGACCTGATTTGGCGAGTCGACGTATTTTTGTTTTTTTACCCATATGCTCCCCACCCAGTGCCCATCCCCTCTCCCCTCCCACCTTTTCCCACCACTAGTGCTCCACTGGAGAACCCCCCTTCTTCTTCTTATGACCCTTCTCTGGCCTTGAGGCTCCCCCTCCCGATATCTGGACAGTATGCAATGTGCTCTAAGTGTATACGTTTTTTTGTTTTTTTTTCTACTTTTTTCTTTCTATTTTATATATGTATATATATATATATATATATATTCTTTTTTTATAATGAATTGTTTCTTCTTTGCCCCTTCTTTTTCTTCTTTTACGCTATACAATGTGGCAAAGAGAGTTAATGAATACAAAAAGATAACGGAAATTAAAGTAAAAGATAAGGGAGACATATAAAGCCATAAGGAAAGTTACCCCATTTCTACCTCTCGGCCTGCCTCAGAGATCAATTGCAGATAGGCTTCCGACTCCTCCTCTCTTTGAAAGACCCTCATTATATTTTTATACATAACTTTCAAGGATGCAGGAAATTTCAATTGTGCGTTGCACCAAGCTGTCTAAAGGGGTCTAATAGTTTCCCTAACTCCCACTGACTAGACGCTGTTATTGAAGAAACGTCTGATATAATCTGAAACGTAATCCCTTCAGCTGATAAAAAGCTACTTTTTAAAGCCCTGTTAAGAATTTCATCCTTTAGAGTGTATGTCAAAAAGTGTATCAAGATCTTTCTTGGACTTGTTTTATTCGGATTAAGTCTGAACGGGTCCCTATGGACTCTCTGAATATCACTAATGAGGTCTTGCTCAGAGACTTCGACTGCAGTGGCTTGCTTGATGAGTTTAGCTAAATTATTTCCTTCTGCCCCTTCCGGAACTTTCAAAAGGCGGAGATTATTTCTCCTCTGAGAATTTTCAATAGATTCCAGTTTTTCCTGATAGCCCATCTCCCGTTGTCTTAAATCATCAATTTTCTTTGTGTGTTGGAGCGCCAGGGTTTTGAGGTCTGTAACTGTTGCTTCTAGAGCAGGGAGGCTAGTCCATTCTGTGAAATCACTTCTAAGTCTTCCATTTCTGGCCTTTGCATTTCCACAGAGTCGAACTGATCTTCCAATACCTGGTATCTATTGGGGCTAAAAAAAAAATCCGGAAAGTTAGATGGTTGAAAAGTAGGAGGATTTAATCACCTGGCAGAGGTTTTAATTCAAGAGTAGAGGGAATTACTCTAAAATACTGCTTGAGCGAAGGGGCAGGCTTTGCCCTAGGAAAGACTTCTTGTGCGGTAGTGGTAATATTAGTCTGAATCAAATTAGAATTCTTAACGTTATCTTTCTTCTTTGATTTGACCTTAGCTTTAGCTTTAGTTGACATGGGGGGTTTAATTGTTGTTTCTGATGTTTTTTTGCCACAAAACGTTAAGTCCTTTTTCGTTATAGGTATTAATGTGTCAACCAGTGCTGGACCTTGTTTCCTGCCCTTGCTCCTTAAAGTATATCTAGAGACAGAAGAGTCCTGCGAATCTTTTCTCTGAAGAAGCACATTATTCCCAGCTAAAACAATCAAGCCAGCCTTCTGCACAACTCCAACTCCACTGATGGATTGTGGGGAAGCGAGTCCAGAGCTATTCCTATTCCTATTCCCCCAGCCTCTACCCGTGTATGCGATTCTTGATGCTATACTGATGCCCCTTCTCACTTCCCAGGCTGCTCTGGCCCACTGTACCAGCCCTGCCTCAGTCCGAATACTATGCGGTTCCCTCACCTCCATGATTGCAGGGACCTCTGCATCTCTAATGGCGGCTCCCGCTGCGGGAATCTCAGCGTTGCCCACCAGCCCCGAATCTCCGTCAGAAGTCAGGCCGTTGCCTGCACAGACCTACGGGATTCCCTCTAAGGCTCTGGAGCCCTCGCGAACCCCTCGGGCGAAGAACAGCCGAGAGAAACCCAAGGCGGTGGCGGTAAAGCTCCTCGGTGGAAAAATCCACACAAATCTTGTAACAGACTCCAAACGCAATGTCAATGTTCACGCGATGAAAAAAGAGCAATTGTTTAAGGCATTATTGAAGGTATGTCCGGATAAGACGGAGCCTCGCGACTAGCTGCTACTGCTAGCCGCCATGTTCTCCCCTCAAGGTAGACATTGTTCACTCCATCCTATCTAGAATGTTCATCCATCATCTGAAATTGAATCTTCCCTTCTCAAAGCTCAACCCTGGCACAATCTAAGCCGGACTTACTAAATATTCTTGACTGCAGACCAAATATTATTGAATAAATAAAATAACTAGTCTTCACCTTAACTAAAATTCAAACCAGCAAATGCATACAAATAAGACAATAAAGAGTGCACAAAACTAACTGAGACTTCGTAGAAAAATAACAAACTGGATTCCAAACGCACATCTATATATGTAGACTAGATTATAAGAGTGTGTTACTCACAAGCATTCCCAAAGTTCATGTAGCTCAAATAGGCCGATCCTGCATGATGCAGCTTGACTGATAAATGCTGAAAAAAGAATCAAGCACATCAATCCTGTGCTCCTTACTCAAACTGGCTCCTGATAGAAGCAAAAGGCCTGTTTTAGAAAATGGGTTATTAGACAGAGTTGTAAATAAAAATAGAGCCTAAAAGTGTTAAACAGCAACCAGGGTCATCTGGTTGTGTTTCACCAGTACCAAGGTGCAAATTAAGGCTGACTGCAATGGATCATGGGTCAGCTACAGAAACCAGGTTCAACCAGTCAGATGTTTTACTTTCCAACTTAGTCTCTGAAATGGAAGTAAAAAATCTGCAACAGAGGCAAAGCAGTAGGAAGTGGTTGAGAAGGGCTCCACTAGGCTGGAGAGTTGTTGGGCAAGGTCTAGGTTTAGCAGTTGACTTTTGGTAAGAAAGCTCAGATCTGGAGAAAATCAAAGTTCTTTACCAAGGAAAGTCCCTCGCTAGATACATTTGCTGACTTTGTCAGTTGAAGATTTCTACGTTCAGACTTAATCACATTTTTTGGAGCTTTCATTTCTCCAACTGCAAGCTGTAGCTTAGCAGGGCTCCTCATTGCCAGATACTCTCTCCACCTCGTCCCACTGAAACAGATTTGGTGCTGTAGCAAAGTTCCAAGTAGGAGCAACCTGAATCTTTGGACCAGATGCAACGCACCTTCATTGTATTGCTTTGGCAGGTTTGTCTCAGTTCTCCGGAGGTCTTTGGAGCTAAAATGTTTTTAAGTCTCAGGTCCCTCAGGATGTTAGGAGGAGTACACTTTGAGACAGCCAGGGGTCCCAGGACCTCGGGAACAGCAGTTGGGGTCAAGACTCACCCCAAGAAAAGTCAAAGGCAGAGTCTAGGGCAGCTCCAGTTTGAACTTGTCAGCTGGGCTCAGGAAAAGGGATTTTAGCAGCTAGCTGTTTCCCTTTAGCTTGCTAGGAGTTCGGCCAGCAACAACTCTTGGAGTTCAGTTCTTTGTCCTTGGCAGGTCTCAACAGCAGGTCCAGCCCTTCTTCTGCCTTCCACAGTTCAAGGAGTTCTGTAGTTGGTACCCAGTGGTGCCACATTTTCTCCTAGCACTAGCCTGTAGGGGGGTGACTTCTGCCCCCTTCCAGACATGCGTCCTGTGCTCACTGTGCCACTGGAACCACATTTACACCCAACTGAAAAGCCAGAGTCAGGGTGAAACCAGTCTTGGGTTGCTTGTGTTCTGGTACAAGGATGACCTAATATTTCAGTTTGGGCTGGATTATTCCTATTGAACAGGGTCAAAACTGATTTGGATATGGCTGGGTCCAAACTGAAGTGGTATGGTGGGCAAAAGAACGATAGGTTGGAATGATACCCTGAGTGTTTGCCAGTGGTTAGACTTATTGCAAGCATCCCTACCATCACCCTATGTGTGTTTGAAATAACACCCTAAGTGGTCAAGGGAATGCCCAGCCATCAGTCCCATGCCCACAGTGCCACTGGAACCAACCTACACCCGAATGAAGAGCCCCAATCAATGCAAAAGTGGTCTAGAGTTGTATTTGTTCCAGTTAAAGGAGGCCTGGTCTGACAGTTCTGCCTGTACTGTTCCTATTTTTTTTTTATTTTTTTTTTAAATTTTAGTCCTCATTGTGCAACATTTATAGTAAGGAGTTATCAGGGTCTCCCCTTTTCCCCTCCGACTGTGTATTGTACCAAACCCAGCGTGTGGGAACCATCCGGGAACAACAGGGGACCCTTTACTTCCAATTACTATTCTGGAAGGTTACTCTTCGGAGTGGGTTGAGCTAGCCATTATGGCTACTCTATTTGGCCTTCGACCTTAGTAAATGATTACTTGCACTTAATCATAGGACATGAATACAGAAGAAGAGAGGAGGAGGACCATGATGCATTATCAAACATTCCCTCATTATAAACCCAGATGATGGTTTTCCCACAACTCCCAGAATCTATATTTTTTAGACAATGGCATCTTCTTTTTATCTAAATTGTAAATTTTAAGCACTGAAGAAAGCCACTCCTCAGGTAACAGAGCTACTGGTGTGATCCATTTTACACATACCTCTCTCCTGGCTAATAGAATTAAGAGGAACACCAAATTTTCTTCCCGTTTTGTCAGCTTGTCTGCTGATGAAAACCCCGTCACCCCAAAAAAGACTAAATCCATACTCACGGTTAGCTGTTTTCCCAAAACCTCTTCTAAGATCTTACCCACCGCCTTCCAGAATCCGTCGAGATGGGGGCACTGCCAGAACATATGCAGGTCATTGGCCTTTGGTAATCCGCATTTCGGGCAGCACTTCACCATGGATCCACTGAATTTTGATCGTTTTTCCGGCGTCCAATAAGCTCTATGGGTGGTATATAAATGATTTCTTCTTAATGCCGCAGATGTTACTATTGACCAGCATTTGCTCATTGATACTTGCCATAGGAGGTTTGTATCCAGCGTCGGCAGGTCTTTCCCCCAGATTCTCTCCGGTATCCGAAATTCCTCCTCCCCTAATGCTATGAGGGCCCAATATCAGAATGATACTTCTTTCTTGAAAGGTTTCTCCAGCATTTTACCTTCCAGCACAGCATTGCCTGTTTTTGCTTCCTTGATTGACTTTGTCCAACTTAGAAGTTGATAGTATTTGAACTTGGTTAAAGGAGGCCTGGTCTGACAGTTCTGCCTGTACTGTTCCTATTAGAGCAAAGTCAAAACTGATTTGCATTTGGCTAGGTACAAACTGAGGTGGCATGGTGGGCAAACAAACAATGGGTTGGAATGCTGCTCCAAGTGATTGTCAGTGGCTGGACTTATTGGAAGCATTCCTCCCATCACTCTTTGTATATTTACTAATGAAATTGAATCTTGTGCGAAGAAGTTATTCTAAATGTAAAATTTGATTTTCATCATGTTATTCATAGTGCTTTGAGACCCCTGGTTTCTTGTGCCCTGTATAAAACGGTATGAATAAATAATAGATAAATAATGTTATGCATTGGTAAATTCATGTCCACGGAATAGGAGTGAATCTCCCAGAGGAGTTAATCTGGGAGATTTGGGGTTATCCACAAACGTTTGTCTGACCCAGTCCCACTCTAGAACTGTATGAAAAGGTTTTCACTGGAGTGAATCCTTGTCAGGATGTGAGTGACAGGAGAACACCTCCAAAGTTGTTAGGGATATAGAGGGCACAATATTCCCTTCGGAACGAGAAATTTAGAATCCACACATAGGCAGGCATTTTGGCAAGCACAATTGTGCACTTATTTTCGATTATTTCAGCGGAATGGTATTTGCGTCATCGTAATTACTAATTTAATGTTTTCATTATTACTCCTGAAAACAGTCACCAGTTTCGAAGAAAATTCTAGGAGTCTTGTGAATTCCAAAAATGTTCTAATGTAAAGGCAGGCGAGGTAGTAAACATAGATGCAGATTTAAGAATTCTTTTGAGAATCAGAATCGTAATGTACTTTTCTACCACAACACCATTTATAGGAAAGTTTCACAAAAGTAAATTTGCACAGAAATATTCTGCATATATTTGCCATTGTGCACAGAAAACCTCTGCAAAACACAAACCTGCACATAGACCGTGGGGCATGTGTACAAGAACCTATCGCCAACACAACGTCACTTATATCGACTTTGTGGTGTCGATAGGGGCTGGGCCTCATTTGCAAGGCAGCGTTAACGCTGCCTTGTAAATAAGGCTCCCATTCACGCTATGGTTAGCGTAAAAGGGGTGGTCAGTGGGTGTTGCGTGGGCATTCCACGGCAACACTCATTGATTTTGAGGCTGCCCCTATGTACAAGGGTCGCGTACTTAGGAAACCGCGCCAAAATTAAGACCAGGGAAAACCTTAAAATGGGTAAAATGAGGAGAAAAGCATTACTTCTCCTCGTTTTTGCTTTTTCCATGTGTGTTGCCTTGTGCAGCACACATGGAAAAAGTGAAATGCCATGGATTGTTTCTGTAGAGGAAGGTGTCCCTTCCTGTACATAAACACTCCTTTAAAAAAAAACAATTTTGTGACTTTCATGTGTGCTGCACGAAGCAGCACACATGACAGTGTCAAAATGGCATTTTAGGATTGTTTATGTGCAGGAAGAGACACCTTCCTACACATAAACAATCCTCCCCTGCACGCAGACACCCTTGCACTATGGTACAAGCGTGTCTGCATGGCGCTGAGTTAGCACCATCGCAGAGAGAAAGGCTGCACCACATTCTTATAAATATGGTACAGCCTTGCGTTTCAGAAGTGGAGGAGAGAGGCATTAAGCCAGGAAGGTTAACAAATCTCTCCTCCACTTCCGGGTATATATCCCCTGTGTTTTTCCAGCTTGGATGAGTTCAATCAGATTTACTAAGCAGTGAAAAACATCAGGAAATGGCCAGGAAAACTCTGGCCAGAAATAAAAACTGCACATTTAAAGGAAGACTGAGAATCTGGTAATCTAGCAAACTTCATGACAGATTTAATAACGAACTCTTCAAAATGTTTCTGGCGACATTGACTGTTACACACCCAAATGAATGATAGTCAATATCGAATTATATGTGTCAGTGAATTTGGTCAGTGGGGTGTAATGTGAGTGCTGCGGAGCAGTGACACTATCAAACTAGTTAAACAACCTGCATACTTGAGTAGTTTTAGGTCCTCATGTGTGGCAGGGGCATTCGCACGCTAGATATGGTTGAAGATTTATACTGTCAAGTCTGGGAATGGATGGGGTGTAGGGGAGAAAATCACTATTTGGGAATACATTTTCGAGAGGAAGAAACAAAAATACACTTGCAAATGCACTTTTGCATTTCATTTATGCATGCAGAACCGTAGACCAGCTATCTTTGTGTATATGTTAATCCCCAGACATGGAAGCAGAAGGGATACTCTTGGAATGCTCTGTGAAGTTCATCTGGGCCACCGCGGGGAGCATCCTTTACCCTCGGTCACAATAACGGCCGGCCTTTACAATGTAGTCACTTCCCCATCTGCGATGTTAGCACTCCTTCCTTTACCCTGCTTAAAGGGGTGCGTTGTTGGACTAGTGTTGGATTTTAAGTCTAACACCTTCTCTACGGTTGCGTAGACTGGAGTTGTAATAGTCATGTATACTATTCCAAAGTCCAGCACCCCCCTAAGGCAAGTCAGTGTAAAAACTTGTGTGGTAAAGTAACATGTGCTAATGTCGCAGTCGGGGTAGTGACTGTGTTGCAAAGACATGCGAGGTGAACGCATGTGGGGTTCGTCACGCAACTGCTGATGGCTAATACCTGCCCTGGATGTGCTGGTAAAGAGGTCCTGCAGTGCAAGGTGATAAGTGCTGTCGTCCTGCGGTTTCAATAATATAGGTAAATACCCTTGCTGCAGTAGCTTTTCAGTGCTTGTGATTACCAACAGATTTATTATTGACATTTTATTTTTTTGCATTATTACCGTGTGTTACACGTTTAATTAACATCGATAACGTTCATGCAGACCAACACTGTTTTCCGCACCCTTTATTTTCACTGCCTGAAGTTAAAGCTGATGGAGACCTCAAAACGTATCTAAATGTGTGATTTGGAGCCATATGGATTTCCAGTATTCCTCCCTTTTGCTTCACTTTAAAATTCCCCATTGATTGCATTGTTCGTCTCTGATTTCAATCGTATTTTCCATTTGAATACCAAGGTTTGCACTGGAACGAGGTAAAACAGGCCTTCAGGGTCCATGGTTAGGGGCAGTGGGACTTAAACACGAATTACAGCCAGAGCCCGTTCACCACAAGGTTTATGATTGGGCCATCAGAGGCAAGTCTCAGCTGTTCAAACCAGGTTCCGGCTCAAGGTCAGTGGCTGAGTGTGCACTCCATAGAAGACTGCTCAAAAAGGATTATCAGATGGTCTCCTCACTCTTACACCAGAGGACAGCCAACCCTGCCCCTGCCGTTAACTGCACACGGGGGCTGGTGGAGACAAACAGCACCGAAAGTACCCAACAGAAACTGCTTGCTTTCCTTCAACTCACTTCTAGGGCCCTCTGTAAGGGTTTCATAAAGAGGCATGTGCTCACAGCTACCAGTTATTCATTCACTAACCCAAGCAGAGAGATGCACAACCTGCTGCAGCTAGGCTAATGGGGGCTGCCTATGAGGTGTGATAATCACCACACCTCCTAAACTAGTTTGCGGAGTATTCGTTTCTGCTAAAGATACCGTTTGTGAAATATTCATTTAATATACAGTACTATAAAATAAATTGATTATGCCTTTTGTTGTTGTCCTTCTGAAGAGCCACGGACCCTCTGTAACACCATCTCTCATGTTCAGAGTAGAGGAGCGCTGGCTTTGTTTCAACAGCAAAATACACAGCTAGATAAATAGTCCAAACAGCACTTGAACTGGAGCCATGTTGGAGGGGCACCTCTAATCCAGTCTATAAATCACTCGACCTGTTTCTCATTTATGCATGTTTTCCAGAGGAAGTATTTATTTGTTTGTTACAGAGCTCTGACAAGGCACTTATTTCAGAACAAGCAGAACAGCTCACGAGGGAAACCGAAAATCAGGCAAAGAAAACCTCAAGCATTAACCTGTTTTGCCCTCTTGGTTTCCAAAGAAACTTGCTAATGCTTTGGAAGGGGACTGTAACACGAATTAGCTAGAACACCGTCTTCTCTATGGATATCAGAATGTGTAATTACTTTCTGTTTCAAAGACGAGACTGTGTTTTATTGTTTTAGGCAGATTACATCCATTTTTCAAGGATAAGGGAAAGCTTAGACATAAAGGTATCTAAATTCATGAGCAAAATATAAGGCGTTCTAAAAAGATGTGAGTCTCATTAAAACAAAGAAATTCAATACATCATGCATCAAGGGATTTTGGAGTCGCAAACGGTGCGAATCGGAAAATTCGGCAGTTTGCGATTCCAAAATCACTTTTTGGGATGCATCATACATTTTTTCAAAAATCGCAATTTTTTGCGAGTTCTAGAAATGCGATTGCATTTAAGGAATCGCATTTTTGCGATTCCTTAAATGCAATGCATGAAATTTTTAAAAAATGCGAAATAGAAAATAGGAGGTGCAAATTAACACGAGGTTGACCCTCGTGTTAATTTGCGAAATCTTTCAAAAATGCTCAAAAAAGCATTTTTGAAAGTGTCATGTTACACACACACATGTCCTCTGGACCCCCCTCAGCACCCTTGAAATGCATCCACAAATTGCGATTCGCAAAATAAATATTGCAAAAAGCCATTGATTCCTATGGGCCTCTAGGCCCATAGGAATCAATGTAATGCCATTCCTTAATTGCGATTCGCAATTAAGGAATCGCAAATACCGAAAATTAAGAAATCCTAAAAACTTTAAAGATTTCTTGATGCATAGGATTTTGCAATTCCTAAATTGCGATTCCTTAATTTAGGAATCGCAAAATCCTACAATGATGCATGTGGCCATAAGTACGTTAGTTTAGAAAGGTAGGAAGAGTCTGACATGTTCCGAAAGATACTAGGCAGGGATTGTTGATGTGTGTGTCTTAAATCGGGAGTGTTTGGAGTTTTGGTGTGGCTCATTGCACTTTTACACTTATTAGTCCAACAGTAGGTTACCACAGGAGCAGGTGGACAAACTTCTTCATTTTAATGGTTGAGAGACTACAGTAAAAAAGGTCACTTCCGCTAGTCAGCAATTGTAATGTGAACACATTTAGAAGAGTTAATATCGTGGTTTGTACCCACAGAATGTCTACTTATTAAGAAACACTGTGGTTGATGTGTGTGGCAGTGCTTAATTTATAAAAAAAAAAGTGCCGGGCCCTTCTTGCAAGGCTACTGCAGCCTACAACACCCATACCCAGTCAGTGGTACCATTAACAGTACCACCATATCACCTAAGCACCGACATCCTACGAGTTTGACAATTCAGACGATTTCCGGCCACACAGAGCAATAATAATGGCATAATAGGTTGGTATTATTCGTTTTTAGTGAATATTGACTTAATAAGCCTAACGGCTAGGGCGGTGGAGCTTGAATCTGGGGAACTGGGTTGGAGTTTAGGCAATGACGCTGAACATCCTGTGATTCTGGGCAAATCACTTCAACCCCCCTGCCTAACAAAAATGAATGTGTCCTCATGTAATGCAACTAGTGCTATGTAAAGAGCTCTGATACCTGATTCGGGTCAGGTCCGCACTATGTAAACTCTGTAACGAAATATATAAATACAGTTGCTGTGTTCATCTCAAGATTAAAAAAGACAACATCACCATGTGGTGGTCTGCAGCTAAAGCAGGTGCTGACAAATAAGTGCTGTGCAAACACCGGAAACCCTTGGCACAAGCACTGTGTGGTCCAGCTGGGCAGGATGGTTTTTAAAGTGAACTGAGTTTCCGGGCCCAATCCTCATACCACGTGGACGTCATTAGTACCTACCATTAACAGCACTGCATCTGTGATCAGTCCCGCTCTAGTAGACAAACGTGGCTGCTGGGGTAACAGGGAGTGGAGAGCAAAACATTGCACAATCTCAACAGAATGAAACATCCTGCCAAAAGTCTTGTGTTCGAACAGGTTGTGAAGTTGAGCTATGTGTGAGTCACTGTGGAACTTGGTTGTGGGCAGAGGACTGAGGTGCCTATTCCCCACTGCTGCTGCCAACCCGTGGTCTTGAGGGATAAAATCGATACTTTACATTTATCGCAATCTTTTGTGTTAGCATGATGTATCTATATTCGTATGTATCTATATTCATACTATCATAGTTTAGATTAATTAGTTGATACAGGAACTTCTTTCCTGCTCTTGCATCATGTTTCTTTGTACACAGACTAGGAACCAAACAGACTCCATTTTGTTGTACATGTATTAGACTCGGACGGTGGTCACGTGCCACCCTTCAGCAGCCGAGTAAGCCCTATTAGTTGAGTTATACAGACAGCTGAATTCATACTTTTCTTTCTGTTCTGTGACCCAAGGTCGCATCTGGCTTCAGAGGTGATAAGCGCATTCCTGGAGGCGCCGTACCCGTGCTCCCAGGCACCGAGACGAAAGGGAGTCACCCCTCCTGACCCTCCCCAATAATAGCAGAAGCAGACTTCTAAACGAGCTTTGCGTGCCATATATGGTCTTTCCTTTAAGCTACTGTGCCTACCAGTACTTTTCCATGTACGGTGATGTCATGTAATGCAATGAAAGTATATATGCCATGTCTTGAGTGTGAATAGGCAGTCTTCTCCACGCACTGGCTGGGTGACGTCGGAGGGGCTCCTCTATAGAGTATTGGTTGTCTAATAAACTATTCACTTTTCCTCACTGCCAACTGATTGATTACTTGGTAAGACGATAAGTGGGGGCTATTGGTAGGTATAGCTCCATAGATTATTTTTGTAATACGACAGTTGGATACTCTGGTGGGACTCCACGTTCGGGGTCGTCCTCCCGTACCACGGGGTGAGAAAGGACAAAGGAAGGGTTACTCTGGTCGAGGTGGTTGACTGACTAATGATTCTGGCTGAACTCCGCTCTCACGATCAGAGAACCCCAGCTGCTAGTGACCCCTCACCGGAGTCCTACGGGCGTAACCCAGGAGCTGACCGTGTTGGTCCTCAGGAGTGGGCAGTGGAGAACACGCAATCATACCTGTGTGCACCAGGTGAGTGTATTGATTTGGTTCCTTTGGATTACGCTGTTAAGCGGCGTCTTGGAAATAGTTAACTGTATTTGGCTGGTGGTCGGAGTACCACGGAGAACTTTGGAGGTCTGACGGGGTGGCATTGAGGCTGCACGGGCAGATGCTCCACAGACTTGTTTGGTGAATAATAGAGGTTTTCGATCAGATGCATTGGTGTGGCACGTGTGGTGCGCACCTGGCCGGACTGTTCTCGGAAAGGCCCGTGGTTGCAACCGGATAGCCTTTTGGACACATCTGAAGCGGCGCTAGGGCAGCGGGCTCAGTCAGAATAGTCCTGAAGGTGAACCAGGGAGATCACGGGATGGTCTGTAGGCCGGTCTTTGGTTAATTCCGGTCTGATGGCCTCTTGGTAGTCTTGGGACTGCCTGTTTCTGGTATCTGTTGTCCTGGTGGTTGAAATCTACGAGTTCTCCACGAAGAGAGTCGACGGGCTCCGTTCTTTGGTTGTTTGGTTTTGGAAAAAGACATATCAACGTAAAATATTGTATGTTTTGTTCTTCCTTGTGGATAAACAAAATGCCGTGTTTTAGTAAAATATGTTTTGGATGTTGTTGCCGCCGTAAGAGCGTACGATTGGATGAGAGCCAGCCTGCTCCGCCAGAGGGCAGCCCAAATTTTGATATGTATGTAAAACATGGCCTTACGCCTATTTTGTTTAATAATTTATGGCACAAATACACAAAGGATAACGTGGAATTACCATGGCCCTTAACTGGACCATTTGATGAGAAAAAGATACAGTATTTACAGGATTGATTGTTCGCCAAAAGAAGCCGGCAAGCAATGTTCGATCCTTTAAAGCTGTGGCAGAAATAGGCGAAACGCCGTCGTATAAGGGAAGAGAAGTTGCTCAAAATGAAAAATGGTCAGACCATAACCCAGAAGGCTGTAGCATATGATAGGGAACAAACTGAGAAAAACTTTGAATGTATAGATAGGCAGTTTAGGTTACAGGCGGATAAAAGTTACACAGTTCGAACTGAGCCAGAAGATGAAAATTGAGGACCTATTGGATGTGCGCCCCCCGCCTCCTTATACCCTGCAACGAGTGTACCCCGCGATCCCACTTGTAATGGCCCCCGTCTCGTCCGCCCCACAAGCCACGGCCCCGGCCGTTACTGCAGCCTTTACACCTATGGGGGTCAACTTTCACTCCCGCTTACCCAGTACCAGCCACGGCTACATTATTGACCAGTGGCCCTTCTCCTCCCATTATGTCCTCTGTAACATTAGCTTCACCGGCCTCGGCCTGGCCTTCTCTGTCGGCCACATTGACTCCCGCAGTGATTGATTCAACCCCCTCCCATGCCTCCAGGACTCTGGGCGCCCGTCGGCTGTATACCCGCAATATGGTGGGCTCGAGGGAGAAACAGGTGGTAATAGATCAAGCATCCCAATGGGTGCAGAACGCCATCTATACGATTACAGATATATGGGGGACCATGAAGGATTATGAACCAGTCATGCAGCAATATGCTTTAGAAACTATGGCCAATCGTTTAATTTCCCTATGGGAACAATGTTTCGCAGATGGAAGAGCCCCACAGGTCCTTTATGACATTGTGGACTGGGCACACAAACTTGAATTAGGATTAGAAGGTGTAAATGGGAATCTGGTGACCATAAGGAAGTATCGGGAAAGGTTGTTCACTAAATGCCCGAGTTGGGATACTCAACATCCCATGCGGGAAGTTCATCCGATCTATCACCCCGAAATCCTTGAGGTCAGGGACAATGGTAATCAAATCATTCAAGCTCGCGTTGAAGCCCGATTCCAAGAACAATGGGTTTATACCCCTTGGAAAAGAAGCGAGGTTCTTTCCCTGAAGTAATATACAAAATGGTTTCTATGTTGTTCCTCTCTTCAGGGGAGTAGCTGTTTGCGAGAAGTATGGTGTTAGGATCTCACTCTTCCCTATAGAGGGTAGTGGTGGGGATCCTTTTGTGGGATCATAATGCCCTCACACACCCTTTCAGGTGTCATGCTTCATCATCTGGAATGGACACATTTTATTCTGGGGGTCTCCTGTCCTAATTATGAGTCTTGTTCTACCGGGCCCGGTGGAGGAGGGTAGATCTGAGGACAACCATACGGCCCACGAGCAGAGCCGCGTGACAGGTTGCACCTGGCACTGTTGAAGCCTGGGGACCACAAAGAGTGGGTAGATCCAGGCAGGTAGAAGAAGACTCAGGGTAATATTGCTATCCCTGACACACACATTTTTCATTCTTTTCTTATTTTCACCTATTATTTTTGTAGATAGCTCACTATTTAGGTCCTGAAGAATCGCAGGGTTAACATACCAATAAGCGAGAAACATGTCGATCAACACACAATAACAAGAGCACATAGATCCGCAGAGAGGCTCATGTCAATGCCTTGTTTCACTTCTTTTAATTAGGACAGGAGACCCCCAGAATAAAATGTGTCCATTCCAGGTACTCCCAGCCCTATTTTAAACCACTACAAAGCATCTAGACTTCCTTGTCCCCACACCCGTACTCATCATACGGCAGTTGGATAGAAGATCTCCGACAAAGAGCCCTTTTTTAGGGAGCCCGTTGGGGATTGCACCACTGCCCCAATGAGGAGCAGTCCAGATGATGAAGCATGATACCTGAAAGGGTGTGTGAGGGCATTATGATCCAACAAAAGGATCCCCTCTACTACCCTCTTTAGGGAAGAGTGAGATCCTAACACTATACTTCTCGCAAACAGCTACTCCCTTGAAGAGAGGAACAACATAGAAACCATTTTGTATATTGCTTGTATTGAGGCACCTCTATTGTTGGACCTCCCCACTTTTTAGTTGGAAAATGCCTCCAGTCCCTTTCTTTTATTCTCATCTTTCCTGAAGTCCCAGTTACCCGACCCTTGGAAAAATCCCACTGCTTCTTATAAGGAACTCACTGTGGCCGCTTTGTCGGCTGTGATGACCTTAGCTGATATGGAATTATTTTTCGGGTTACTGGTCCCTGTCGACATATGGCGACAGATGCATGATCATCCTCACGTTAACGAGTTGGGAGAAACTTGGGATCAAATCAAAGACTGGGACAAGGATCGGAAAGCCGGAGATAAACCAAAACCAGAAATGTTAGCCTTGCCGGGTCAAATTATCACATATATGCATTGTTTAATTCCATTGGATTGGGATAAACTAACCGCTTGCAAACAGAAGAAGGATGAGAGTGTGTCTGATTTCTTTACTTGATTTGAGGGGGTGTTCATTGATTTTAGTGGGCAAGATTTGTCAGTGGAAGGCGGAATAACATTATTTGTTAATCGTTTTGTGACTAATCTGTTGCCCAAAATATCTGCCCGGCTCCAGGCAGCTGAAACCACTTGGACCACCTCTACTCCTACTGTTATTTTGAGTATAGCCCAATATTATGAACATAGGGAAATCAATAGCAAAGATAAGTCTGACAAAAAGACGGAAGATCTTAAGACTTGAGTATTATTACAGCAAGTAGCTAGAGGACAGGGTAGAGACGGAGTGGGAAGAGTGTTTGTTCCAAGAGGGACAGGACGAGGAGGAAGTCCCGCTGTTACTTTGGGAGACACACAATGTGCTTATTGTAAACAGGAAGGGCATTGGAGAGCTCAGTGTCCTTTCCTCTTAGCACAAAACGGAGCTGTGAGAGGCAGAGGGAGAGGACGAGGAGGAGTTGATCAGAGAGATATGAAAAGAGAAGAGGTGACACGAGGTGAGGCAGGGGGAAATAGTTTTAATAATTCAAAGGGGAGGCAGTACTATAATGAAGATTATGGAACTGACGGGCCAAATAGGTATTGCTATGCGTAGGACAGCCACGGACAGAGTAGGGGCCAAGTGGCAGTACCCATCGACCAGAGAGGGCCTTATGTTAAAGGGCAATTAATGGGGACTGTTGAGGATTTTCTAGTAGACACGGGTGCAATGAATAGTTCGATTGCTCGTTCGCTGGTCCCAGGGGCTGCTCTGTCCGGGCAAAATAATATCTCAGTCGGGTTTTCTGGAATCCCGGTAGTAAGCCCCATTTCTAAGCCTCTCCCGCTTACCATAGGTCCAGTCACGGTGGATTCCCCATTTTTGTTGACATCACATTGTGAGGAAAATCTATTGGGATTGGACCTGCTGAAGAAATTGTGTGCAAAGATTTATTGTTCTCCTGATGGAATTTATTTAACTATTCAAATGCCGGGTCAGCACACTCGGCAGAGTTTTGCGAAAAACGAATCCCTTCTTCCAGAGTTTGCTGTCATTCCATCTGCATTGTGGGCGACTGATGATAGGGATGTTGACCTTTTAAACATTCCGCCAGTCTCTATCACTTTAAAACCAAATGCTTGTCTGCCCCATATTCCGCAGTACAAGATCTCACCGGCTGGTGAGAAGGCATTGTTAACAATCATACAGGATTTAATTGATAAAGGTGTAGTGGAAGAAACTGTTTCTAATACTTGTAATAGCCCTATCCTACCAATTTTGAATAAGGCCTCTACAGGAAGTGGCCCTGGGAAACTAACTCCTGAACGTGTGTCTACTATTTTTAACATGCCTGTTCCTCGTACTCAACGTGATGTTCGTGCATTTCTGGGCATAACCTCTTACTGTCGCCAGTGGATTCCTAACTTTTCCCTTCTTACTAAACCCATTTTGTAAGCAGAAACACAAGGCAGAGGCCCACAGAGTGTTGTCTCAAAAAAAAAATGAAATTGTGTTTCTGCTGTGGATTCCTTTTTTCCCCTGAAGGTAAATGTCCCACCAACAGACAGATACGCGAAGGCTGCGGGAATGAAAATCACTTTGTAATAGTTTACAAAGCGAAAAAGAAACTAAGTGCATCACAAAGCGACAACAAGATAGACACCAGAAGGCCAAACTCAACATTGACCAAGGCAAGCGGTAACAAAACAAAGTCAATCATTATCAATGTATCTTCCAAACGTTTGTTGATGTCATCGTCAAGTGACAGTGAGGAAAATGGATATGCGATGGTGATGCTGATCACAGACCGACATGTGCATATAGAATTGGCTGCTTGCGAAGAAATACACAAATGTAAAGAAAATCGCCACACTAAAAAAACAATGTTCATTTGGACATTGTCCTAAAATCACGCTCAAGTGAATGGTTGCCCTACAACTTTTATTATAAGCAGTGCTGGCAGCAAAGTACAAAGAGCTATCTCTGATAACACATCTCACATTGTCGAAAACAGGGGTGTACACCTGGGAAGCTTCTACACCCTTGCAGAGCAAAGGATCCTTTATGGCGACCATGGGACACCAGAAAACAACAGTGCAAACGCCAATTCATGTCCTCTGAGATACCTGGCTGAGTGCATGCTAATTAAATGTCGTTACTGCTTCTGACATGGGACTGATCTCTATTAGCTACAACTTGAATGCTCATTCTGAAGTAGTGAGTCAATTCCCGACATTGTTTCATGGACTTGGGACACTTAAGACAATGAAGATGCAGCTTCATATTAATGAAGATATTCGCCCTGTTGCACAGCAACACCTTCAAATTGTTTTTCAATTATAGAAAGCTATTGAGAAAGAACTAGAAACACTGTTAAAGCATGACATCATCGAGTGCTCAACTGGTCCAACACCATGAGTTTCACCCATTATGATGGTGCCAAAAAACAAAAAGTGGAGGTTCAGTGTGCATTTGTGTTGATATGCTACAGCCCAACATAGCAGTCAAAAGAGAAAGACATCCAGGTCTACACATTGCGGACATGATCACAGCGCTGAATAGAGCCAAAGTTGTCTCCCATCTTGATTTGAACAAATGCTACCATCAACTTGAACTGGAAGAAAACTGTAGCCACATTACTACTCTTTCAACTCATGTTGGTTCTGTTCAGATATAAAAGACTCAGTTTTGGTGTGTCATCAGCTGCAGAAATTTTTTAGATGTCATACGTCAAATTATTCAGCCTGTCTCACATGCATTTGACTACAGTGATGATATATTGGTGTTTGGGTCTCCACAAACGGAAAATGATAAAGCACAGACACAAGTATGCCTCCTGCTTGCTGATTCAGGTCTCACTTTCACAAAAACATACTTAGATTTTTTGGGGCATATTTTCTCTGAGAAGGGAATGACTCCTGACCCCGAATAGGTACAAGCATTGTCACCTACTTGTCCTCCAGAAGTTGTGACCAAGCTGCTATCCTTCTTGGGCATGGCCAGCTACTGCTCTAGGTACATTTGTGATTTTGCCACTGAGAGTGCCCCTCTAAGAGAACTAAAAAAGTGAGATGTTCTATTTGAACAGTTATCTGAATGTGATTGAAGTTTAAAGCAAATAAAACAGGCAGTTGAAAATGCCACTGAAATGGCTTACTTTGATCCGAAATTGCATACAGAGATTGTGGTGGATGCAAGCCTGGTAGGGTTGAGCGTAATCCTTGCTCAACATGATGGACAGCATGATGCTTAGTGTTAGACTTGGTATCTTTGGCATGATTTCTCCTGACTTTTTTGCTTCTGACCACCTGTTTTTATTTTTACTGTTTGCTGCATTTCGTTTTTTCTGTTTTTAGGACTCTGGGCACTGCTGGCCAATGCCAAAGTGAAAGGGCAGAGAACCATAACCAACATTATGGCCTTAACCATGCTCATTGATCCAGCGAAGTAAGGTAAATATCCCCTATGCTTAATAGATTACTTAGCAGCCTTCGATCACGTTGACCATTCCAGGCTCTGGCAAAAGCTGAAAGAATGGGGGATACCTCCACCCCTCCTAGACCAACCCATACAGCTGCACATCAACACCTGGATTCTAATTAAATAAGGCACGGGGAAGCATCTCTCGAGCAAAATAACCACTACAAAGAGATTAAAGCAAGGATATGTCCTTGCTCCTCTGCTATTTAGCCTTTTCCTGGCATATTTGCCAGCAGAATTGGACGCTTGCTCCTCACACAAGCCTCGAGGTTAGGTGGCATGATACTGAAAAACGTACTTTTTTAGATGTCATACGTCAAATTATTCAGCCTGTCTCACATGCATTTGACTACAGTGATGATATATTGGTGTTTGGGTCTCCACAAACGGAAAATGATAAAGCACAGACACAAGTATGCCTCCTGCTTGCTGATTCAGGTCTCACTTTCACAAAAACATACTTAGATTTTTTGGGGCATATTTTCTCTGAGAAGGGAATGACTCCTGACCCCGAATAGGTACAAGCATTGTCACCTACTTGTCCTCCAGAAGTTGTGACCAAGCTGCTATCCTTCTTGGGCATGGCCAGCTACTGCTCTAGGTACATTTGTGATTTTGCCACTGAGAGTGCCCCTCTAAGAGAACTAAAAAAGTGAGATGTTCTATTTGAACAGTTATCTGAATGTGATTGAAGTTTAAAGCAAATAAAACAGGCAGTTGAAAATGCCACTGAAATGGCTTACTTTGATCCGAAATTGCATACAGAGATTGTGGTGGATGCAAGCCTGGTAGGGTTGAGCGTAATCCTTGCTCAACATGATGGACAGCATGATGCTTAGTGTTAGACTTGGTATCTTTGGCATGATTTCTCCTGACTTTTTTGCTTCTGACCACCTGTTTTTATTTTTACTGTTTGCTGCATTTCATTTTTTCTGTTTTTAGGACTCTGGGCACTGCTGGCCAATGCCAAAGTGAAAGTGTTGCCTGTGTAACAAGACCCTGCCAAAACCCAGAAATCAGCAACTCCATTTTGCAGGAGAAAACGATCAACCTTTAAAGACTAAAATGTAACTCCGGCAACATAGACGAAATAGCAGAAGGAGCTAAAGCTCCATACAACCAAGGAAGAGTCAACTCAACCCATCCAACAGAAAGCTGGGAAAAATTTGTGAAATCCCTGGGAGATAAATATGTATACAGCAATGGCTGGAAACAAGGGAAAGTGGCAGCTGCTTCAATCGATGGAAAAAAAAGGCCTGTCTGTAAAAAACTAAAGCAAACTATAAATCGAACTCTAGATCACCAACGTAAAACCCCAAATAATCTGAGACTGCAAGGCACACTCAGTGAGGTAAAGACCACACTAAAACGTAGGAGATGGGAGAAGAAAAGAGCAAAGGATAATGATCTTTGGGCAAAACTTATGTACGATGCAAACCAGAAAAATAGTGCCAAATTTTGGCAATCAGTAATTAAGTTGCAGCACCCATACCATCTTGGTATCAACTCCAAGGGATGTATGACGTTACAATGCAGGCTATTACAACGCCTGCCTTTACAACGCGGTTTTTACATCGCATACCATTACAACACATAGCGCTTTTGGGTGTTGGATAGTGAATAGTTTAATTTACTATTCCAACTCCAGTCCCCGTGGACACTAGGGAAGGTTATTGGATAGTAAATTAACCTATTCCCTATCCTAGAGCGCCCCCCAGCGCAATGCGTTGTAATAGTTTGCGTTGTAATGACCGCATTGTAATGGTAGTGCGTTGTAAAAGTTTCGTTGTAAGTGATGTTTCCCACTCCAACATCACTGAAGCCACCTGGGCTGACTATCTATTTAAACATTTCAACAATCAGGAACCTGAAGCAGTAATTTCCATGGCCTCCGCGAGTCTTGTTGTCACAAAAAATCTAATTAGGGCAGGAAGAAATCAATACCACTTAAGCAATGCGGGCACCGAACCGTCTAACCAGACGCAGTTCGAGGTAGCGGTTCCATCAAGTCACGATCGCCCATCTAGTGTAGAAGACATTAATCTCTGGTCGAAGCAACAAGCAAACAAATATCCAGAGGCAGACGCGCAAGAGCACCGGGCCCAAACGGCATACCACCATTGTTATATAAACAGGATTCTGACTTCTGGAGTAATGCACTAGTCTCAGTAATAGGGCATGCTTTAAGAACCACAGCAAACCCAGCGTCACAGAGAGGCCCAACCAACAGTCCTATATTCAAGCAAGGAGCGAGATCCAATCCAAACAACTATTGCTTGATAGCCTTGATAGATACTGAGGCTAAATACTATGCAGGGATTGTACTTAAAGATTTGGTTACCTGGTCCACAACAAACAGTATTATACCAACAACTTAAACAGGTGTCCACCAAGGGCAGAGAACCATAACCAACATTATGGCCTTAACCATGCTCATTGATCCAGTGAAGTAAGGTAAATATCCCCTATGCTTAATAGATTACTTAGCAGCCTTCGATCACGTTGACCATTCCAGGCTCTGGCAAAAGCTGAAAGAATGGGGGATACCTCCACCCCTCCTAGACCAACCCATACAGCTGCACATCAACACATGGATTCTAATTAAATAAGGCACGGGGAAGCATCTCTCGAGCAAAATAACCACTACAAAGAGATTAAAGCAAGGATATGTCCTTGCTCCTCTGCTATTTAGCCTTTTCCTGGCATATTTGCCAGCAGAATTGGACGCTTGCTCCTCACACAAGCCTCGAGGTTAGGTGGCATGATACTGAAAAACGTACTTTATGCGGTTGACTTAGTGCTGATCAGCAGAACTCCGGTAGGACTCTAGCATCTGCTAGATGTCACCCACAATTTCTCACATCGGAACGCTTTAAAAATAAATTTCAAAAAACCTAAAGTTATGGCTGTAAATCATCACAAAAAGTCAAATCCTAGCTGGTACCTGGCGGGCAAACATCTGGACCAAGTAACAAATTATAAATATTTGGGTGTGCATTTAGATAAAAAGAATTCCTTTAAGCCACAGCTGAGGTTTAAGAGTATCGTAGTAGGAGGAGCTACGTCAGCAAACAAGATGGCTGCTTAGGCTCCCGGCTCCGTCGACCTCCGTATCCCGCCACAATATCCTGTACATTATCCTGATTTTACGCCTAGCCTTTGTGTACATGAACTGTTCCGCACTCCGATGGTGAAATCCGGGAACTTTTATCGGCTGGTTTGACGAAGTTACATCGAGTTGAAGATTGTGGCCTACTCCAGCGGTGAAGCCGGGGCCTTGAGTACTTTCACAGCCGGGCTGCAGTGCAACAACATTGGCCGGGAGACCCAGGCTGGGTCCGGTCAATCGGAGTGGAGGCTTTGTTTAAGCCCGAATCTGGCGGCGATCGTTTCTATTGCTCAGCATCGATGGAGGGGTGACTCTGCTTGCTGTTGGCTGTGGGTGGGGGTCCCCGTCCCGCGGACCCGGTATTGGGCCAGCCGGGGATCGGTGGGTCGGGGTCTCTGGCCTGCGGCCTTAACCGGGTTGACCGCGGCTGCGAATAAAGACTGGTCACCCTCCGCATCTGCACTTTCGTGATCCTGTTTGTCCCCCCTGAGGATGCCAGATTCACCTGGGGAGGAGATTGTGATTGGTGTCGGGTGTGAGATTATGGATCGAACGGTGCTTGAGCCATCGCTGAGGTCAATATTGGCAGAAATTAGGGCGTTTCATTCACATGTCGATGCCTTATTGTGCAAATTGGACACGCGCCTCTCTGAGATGCTCCTGGTGGAACCGGACCCAGCCTTACTGTTGGAGCAGCAATCTGCAGCCATTTAAACCGCGGCCATTTTGACTCCGTGCGAGAATCCCGTGAGGAAGCAAGTATTGAAACCATGGGATGGTGCCCTGGATGAAGGTGTTCCCGAGGTCGTCAGTGTATTGCCGAACCTTCCACCACTATCGACTTCGGAGGTATCGAAAGGCGTTCCCCTCCCGGAGACTTTTGTTCTTGACTTTCCATTCATTTTGTGGTCGTCTTCTCCTTTCTTGGTGACTTTACGACTCCTGGGCGATATACATAGGGACTGTCCATCTAGGAGGGAGAGCTCTTCTGCGTCTGAAGTTCTTGTGGACTCACTGCCTATGAGTCGCCATAGATTGATTCTTGATGACTCCCTTCTCCTCTATTACTCCTTTGTGTGCCTTTGGGTCTCGCTGGGGGGGTTCGTGTGCTAGTTCGGAAGGGCCAAGGTTAAGATCAACAAGGTCGGGACGGGTTGGAGTGGCTTTTACGGGTGTTCGACCTGCAACTGTTTGATCTAAATGGCTGGGCGGTGTATTACGGTGACCCCTAATTTCTTCTATAAGTGTTGTCATACGTTGGTCTTTTAGTGATAGGGGGTGTCTGTTTCTGGCGGGGGGACTAAAGGGGCTGGGAGCCCAAACGGATAAGCCCTCCTCCATTCTTTTTCCTACTTTTAGGGTTTTAGTTATTAGGGGCGACAGGCACGCTGCTAGTGGGGTTAGGCTGTAGCCATTTGCAGGGGTGCAGAAGGGGGGTTGGAAAGGGTTTTTTATTTTGCCTTTTTTTATTTATATGGCCTTTTTCTTCCCTTCCTTTCTCTTCCTTAAAGGATCAGTATAGCTTGTGAATCATTCGGATTCTTATCGTGTACTTGTATTTAGTGCTTATGCTTTTTATGATATCCTGATTCCGGGTGGGCAGGCCCTGAGATTTGGCGCTCAACATTGAATGTATATTGTATTGTCGTTTGCATCGATCCATATGCTTTGGCGCCAATGTTCCAATATAGCGGTTCTTACGTGCATATCCTGTCTCTTGCCCTGTCCCCCGTATTCTTCTGTTTGATTATATGGCACCTGATCCTTTCTTAAATAATATAAAATGGAACCTCTGTCTCATCCTGGGACTCAGTTATTCATTCTAATACAAGTTCTATCCTGAATCGCTGCCGGACCTCAGGGTTGTCGGCTGATGAGCTGTGTCGTGCTGTGATATATGGGGTCTTAATTTTGTTTAGCGGCCGGCCTCTGCAGTCGTAGGCCCACGCTTGTATTTTTATTGAATGCTACAATAAAGGTTTTTCAACAAAAAAAAAGAGTATCGTAGTAGTTGAGCACAACCCAACCATGAGCTCGCATGGATACCAATTTCTTGTCCTTACGCAGGAAGGGAGTAATGACCTGCTTGGCATTAAAACCCCCGAAGAAACTGCTGCCGGACTTAAAGCTTGACCCCTTTTTAAACGTCTTGCGAGCCAAACTGCAGCCAACAATCACCTAAGGGAGTGAATCTATGACAGCAAGAGACGCTGCATTTCTCGACTGCATAAATGCAAACTCTTATCGTGCGATATAGTCAAGTCAAGTCAAGTCAAAAAAATTTGTATAGCGCACGACTCACCCAGAGGGTCTCAAGGCGCTTGAGGGAGAGGGGGGGTGTTCGTTACTTATCAAATAGCCAAGTTTTGAGCTGTTTTCTGAAGGAGAGGTGGTTCTGTGTAAGGCGGAGGTGGGTGGGGAGAGAGTTCCAGGTTTTGGCCGCTAAGTAGGAGAAGGATCTTCCTCCCATGGTGGCTCTTCGGATGCGTGGCATCGCGGCGAGGGCTTGATTGGACGATCGAAGTTGGCGGGTGGGGATGTAAAAGGTCAGGCGCGTGTTGAGGTATTTGGGTCCCAGGTCGTAAAGGGCTTTGTGTGCGTGGGTGAGGAGACGGAACGTTATTCTCTTGTTGACTGGGAGCCAGTGAAGGTCTCTCAGGTGACCGGATATGTGGTTGTGACGGGGTTTGTCTAGGATAAGTCGGGCGGAGGCGTTCTGAATGCGTTGGAGTTTATTCAGTAATTTGGCTGTTGTTCGGGCGTAGAGGGTGTTTCCGTAGTCCAGTCGGCTTGTGACAAGTGCTTGGGTGACCGTCTTTCTTGTTTCGGTGGGGATCCAGCGGAAGATCTTTCAGAGCATACGTAAGGTGTTAAAGCATGATGATGAGACGGTGTTGACTTGTCTGGTCATCGAGAGGGAGGAGTCTGGAATGAATCCCAGGTTGCGAGCATGGTCTGTTGGTTTGGGTGCGCTGCCCAGGGCCGGTGGCCACCATGAGTCGTCCCATGCGAAGGGTGATGATCCTAGGATGGGGACTTCCGTCTTATCGGAATTCAGTTTTAAGAGGCTGTTCTTCATCCACTCAGCAACGTCTTTCATCCCTTCGTGTAGGTTAGTTTTAGCGGTGTTTGGATCTTTGGTGAGGGAGAGGATCAGCTGGGTGTCGTCGGCGTAGGTGATGATGTTGAGGTTGTGTTGGCTTGCGGTGGATGCGAGGGGGCTCATGTAGACGTTGAAGAGGGTGGGACTGAGCGATGATCCTTGTGGTACGCCGCAGATGACTTCGGTGGCCTCTGACCTGAAAGGGGGGAGGCGTACTCTCTGGGTTCTTCCGGCGAGAAACGAGATGATCCAGTCCAGTGCTTTTCCTTGTATCCCGACGTTTTTGAGGCGTTGTACAAGGGTGCTATGACAGACCGTGTCAAACGCTGCGGAGAGGTCCAGGAGGATGAGGGCCGCTGTTTCCCCGTTGTCGAGAAGTGTTCGGATATCGTCTGTGGCTGCGATGAGGGCGGTCTCGGTGCTGTGTTTGGCTCGGAAGCCGGACTGTAAGGGGTCGAGGGAGCCGTTAGATTCGAGGAAGGCTGCGAGCTGATTGTTGACGGTCTTCTCTATGACCTTGGCAGGGAAAGGGAGGAACGAGATGGGGCGGTAGTTTTTAAGTTCAGTCGGGTCTGCTGTGGGTTTCTGCAGTAGAGCACTGAGTTCGGCATGTTTCCAGCTTTCTGGGAAGATAGCTGTGTTGAGGGAGCAGTTGATCATATCCCGGAGATGGGGTGCGATGATGGAATTGGCCTTGTTGAAGATGTGGTGGGGCATGGGTCGGTTGGTGATCCGGAGTGAATGGAGTTCATCAAGCGGATGGTGTCTTCGGTGCTGATTGGGTCCCAGGCGTCAAGGGTGGTGGGGGGGCTTCAGTTCGGTGGTGTGAGGGCGGTGGACTGGTCGCCAAAGCTGTTATGTATGTCAGCGATTTTACTGTGGAAGAATGAGGCTAGAGAGTTGCAGAGGTCTTGAGAGGGAGTGATGTCGTTAGAGCCAGCGCTGGTATTGGTTAGCTCTTTGCCGATGCTGAAGAGTTCCTTGCTGTTGTGGGCGTTGTTGTCGAGTCGATCCTTGAATGCTAATTTCTTGGTGGATCGGATCAGCTGGTGGTGTTTGCGGGTGGCGTTCTTGAGGGCGGTCATGTTGTCTGTGGTTGGGTTTTTTCGCCAGGCTTTTTTGAGGGTGCGGCAGTTCTTTTTGGAGTTCTTGAGGTCGTCATTGAACCTGGAGGCATTTTTGCTACCTGGTTTGTTGTGATGGTTTTTCACGGGTGCTAATTCGTCGGCACAGTGGGTGATCCATTGTGCAAGATTGATGGCTACTTGGTTTGGGTCCGATGGTTTGGCGGGAGGGTTTTAGTGTAGCGATGTGGTGAGCTGGCCAGTGGTAATTTTGTTCCAGTTTCTGCGTGGGACTTGTTGTGGGTGGTGGTGGGTTGTGGTCTTTCTGAAGTTGAATTGGATGCAGCTGTGGTCCGTCCAGTGGAGTCCTGTAGCGTGAATGAAGGAGATGTGCTTGCTGGAGGAGAAGATTGGGTCGAGCGTGTGTCCGGCGTGGTGGGTGGGGGTGTTTACCAGTTGTTTGAGTCCCAGATTGGAGAGGTTGTCCAGCAGGGTGGTGTTGTTGCTGTCGTTATTCTTTTCCAGATGGAAGTTGAGGTCCCCTAGGAGAATGTAGTCCTCGGAGGGGAGGGCGTGTGGGCTGATAAAGTCAGTGATCACTTCACTGAATTGTGTGCGGGGTCCTGGTGGTCTGTAGATGAGGGTGCCTCTTAGTGTGGTCTTGGGGTCGGTGTGTATCTGGAAGTGGAGGTGTTCGGCGGCGGTGAAGGTGTCATCGGAGCTGGTTGTGATACCTCCTTCTGTTTGGTTGATGCGGTCCTTTCGGATGATCTTGTAGCCGTCCGGGATGGCTATGGCGATGTCGAGCGCTGATGCGGTGTTCATCCAGGTTTCTGTAAGAAAGGCGACGTCCGGCGTTGTGGTGTCCAGTAGGTTCCATAGTTCAATGGCGTGTCTGTGGACCGAGCGGGTGTTGAGCAGGATGCATTTCAGGTGGTTATTGTCGGGGCTCTGTTTGGCGTTAGTGGGCATAGTGTAGGTCTTGATGCAGCAAAACTTGCAGGATTGCCAGGTGAAGGGTCCATGGGTGCGTCCTGGGGCGGCTTGGTGACAGTTGGGGAGTCGGCCGGTGTTGAGTGCATAGAGGGTTGCGGCGTCGTAAGTTAATGCGGGTGGAGTTAATTTGGCGGGGGCCAGGGGGTATGGCGCTGGGCGCGGTCCAGGTGCGGACGGGCGTAGACGGGCTTACCTTTGGCACACCTTCGGCACGCATATTGCGCGCCCGCTGCGCGTGAGCGCTGCGCGTAAAGGCATCTGTCATAAATGGATCATGGAGGGGCGGAGCGAGGGAGGAGCAGCTGGGAGGCGGGAGCGGGGTTGCGAGGTCTGGGGATGCCGGAGGGCTGTGGGGGAGGGGCCGTGGGGGAGCAGGAGAGGCACAACAAATGGCACAATAACAATGCAGGACGGGGTCTGGGGGCACAATCTGGCAAAAGCGGCGATACCAGGCAAAGCGGCGCAGTATTATTAAATGAAATGGGCAGATCAAAACCACTTGATAGCAATGGCAGGCGCAGCAATGAGCACAATATAAATGACGAGATGGGCAAATCAAAGCAGCTTAACAGCAATGGCAGGCGCAGCAATGAGCACAACGATACCAGGCAGCCCAAGAGGGAGCAATGTGGACACCAGGCAGCCATGAACACCAGGCGGCTCAGGAGCGAGGTGGAGCGACTGGTTCTGATCAGGTCAGGACGGTCACAGCTCCTTACTGCATGTTTCAATCCTTATGTCTTTCTGTGGGAGGGAGGAGCAGCTGGGAGGCGGGAGCGGGGTTGCGAGGTCTGGGCATGCCAGAGGGCTGCGGGGGAGGGGCCGTGGGGGAGCAGGAGAGGCACAGCAAATGGCACGATAACAATGCAGGACGGGGTCGGGGGGCACAATCTGGCAAAAGCGGCGATACCAGGCAAAGCGGAGCAGTATTATTAAATGAAATGGGCAGATCAAAACAACTTGATAGCAATGGCAGGCGCAGCAATGAGCACAATATAAATGACAAGACGGGCAAATCAAAGCAGCTTAACAGCAATGGCAGGCGCACCAATGAGCACAACGATACCAGGCAGCCCAGGAGGGAGCAATGTGGACACCAGGCAGCCACGAACACCAGGCGGCTCAGGAGCGAGGTGGAGCGACCGGTTCTGATCAGGTCAGGATGGTCACAGCTCCTTACTGCACGTTCCAATCCTTATGTCTTTCTGTGGGAGGGAGGATTAGCTGGGAGGCGGGAGCGGGGTTGCGAGGTCTGGGGATGCATGAGGGCTGCGGGGAGGGGCCGTGGGGGAGCAGGAGAGGCACAACAAATGGCACGATAACAATGCAGGACGGGGTCGGGGGGGCACAATCTGGCAAAAGCGGCGATACCAGGCAAAGCGGAGCAGTATTATTAAATGAAATGGGCAGATCAAAACAACTTGATAGCAATGGCAGCAATGAGCACAATATAAATGACGAGATGGGCAAATCAAAGCAGCTTAACAGCAATGGCAGGCGCAGCAATGAGCACAATGATACCAGGCAGCCCAGGAGGGAGCAATGTGGACACCAGGCATCCACGAACACCAGGCGGCTCAGGAGCGAGGTGGAGCGACCGGTTCTGATCAGGTCAGGACGGTCACAGCTCCTATAGCAGCTCCCCAAATATGTTTCACCAGCTCAAATAAGGCTGGAATTTGTTCTTCAAAAACAGGAATTAGAAAAGCAGGGAGCCTTTTTAAAGAGCTGGCACAAAATTAGAGCTGCAGACATAGAGTCTTTGAACAAACAGCTCTGGCTTGAATTGTTCCGCACTGGAAAGTTGCTAGCTAACGATTACCTTCAGAATTCCTTGCAGGTTCTCGGTCTGAAAGATGCCTAGAACACTTCACTCGGTTTTAAAAAAGCTATTAACAAAATCGACATGGCTCATATTGGTCATAGAGGACAAGAAAGCGGTATCCAAGTGAGCTCATGGTTGGGTTGTGCTCAACAACTACAATACTCTTAAACCTCAGCCTTACCTCAAGGTCGGAACTAAGCTTGTAACCAAAGAAACATTTCTAAGACTACGGCTGGGAGTTGGCCCAAACAATCCGTTTTTGCCACCGTGGGAAAGATGAGGGGCCGATCAGTTGTGCCATCTGTGTGTGAATGACACTGAGACCTTGATCCATATCTTATGTATTTCCAAGAAGCTAAAGGACATCCAGAAAACACTGCTAAAACCATTATTTATCCAGCATGGAGTAAGGTACTGTAGGCAAGCAGTGATGCTGTCCTTCAATCCAACCTTAGTACAGCTAAACTGTCGCCTTACAACATTTCTCGATCTAACAGCACTGAGACTGAAAATATTTGCTGTCAATAGTTAAGATCCACTATACAGTGTTGTAGATGCTGTACTGGTTCACTCTACTAGTTAAAAACTACAACGTTTATTTAACTGATTTTAAATAGGCTTGTAAATCAGTGCCAGTGGTGCTATCACATTCAAAACAATTTGATGTCATTTAATCACAAAACAAAAGCATTTTTAAACTTTGCACTTTACTTTTTATAGTTCTATTAATGCAATATTTCTGAACTATAACCTGTAATGTTCTAAATGCAACGGTTTTAATTAATCATGCATAATACATTTACTTCCTTACTGTGTAAATTGTATTGGTGATTGGGGTAACCCTGATCCATATATTTGATTTACTAGTAAGTCACTAGTAAAGTGCACCAGGTGTGCCCAGGATCTGCAGCACTGATTGTACCGCCCACATGAATAGCCCTGCAAAAATGTCTCAGACCTGCCACTGTAGTGTTTGTGTGTACAGTGTTAAACTATCATTAGAACCTGGCAAATGTACCCAATTGCCAGGCACAAGTCTTCCCTTTTAATACATGTAGGTCATCCCTACAGTATGCCCAAGGCAGGCCCATGAGCAGGGTGCAGTGTATTTAAAAGGTATGACATGTACTGGTATATTTTACATGTCCTAATAGTGAAATACTGTTAATTTAATCTTCCCTATTGCAAGACTATCTTTCCCAAAGAGTGATATGGGATTGCCTTGAAATATCTTTTAAGTGTAATTTCCCATTGGGAGCAGATAGAGATTTGGAATTTGGTGTCTCTGAATGCATAATTTAAAAATACATCTTTTGGTGAAGTTGGCTTTTAAATTGCGTGTTTGAAAATTTCACTTTTAGAACATGGCCATTTTGTTGCTTAACCATTCTGTGCCTCTGCCTGTCTTTAGAATCACCTTCTGGGTTTGCTGACAGTGGAGCTCTGGTGTGTTCACTCCAGACAGCCACACAAAGTGTGGTAATGAAAATTCTGGACCCGTGTCATAAACATCGTCGTATCATGACGATTTTGGTATCAGCAGACCGAGAATGATGAGTATACTATATACAAGCATTTTCGCCGTATTCGAGTGACGAGACCGCACTGAAATCAGGGGTTCCGTTCTGAACCCTCGGGTTCCATTTTGTATATGGGAGCCATTTTGTGGTTGCCCTCACATAGGCCGATGACTAAGGCCAAAAACGAGTCTGAAGGACACGTACACCTTTGCTGACTTCTCTGTGACCTGGGCAAGCTGACTCCACTGCCTGAAGCCAAACCTGTTCGGTCAGTTCCTTTCCCAGTGGCCGATCAAGATTAGATCAAAGCACGACATACCATAAACCCTTCATCGCACACAAACCACGCCTAATCTTACACACACCTGTCTCTGTTTCTTACTTTATGACCTGCTTTACGAGGAGGAGGTGCCCGATTTTATTAGGGGTCCGTCGATATCTGATGAAAAATGTTGGGCCTTGCCGGGTAATTGATTGTGGGCTGGACAAACTGAAAATAAGCTTGTCATCATGATTCTGCTTTTTCTTTGTCATCCAAATATGTGAATGGTCAACTGTAAAATAAGGAATGTTTGCCTAAAGCATAATAATTTGTATAAAAGGGATGGCTATCTTTGTAAGTTTGAGCAGTCTCCTGAGAACATACACCATGTTGTACTTCTAGGATACCTGTTACTGGCTGCAGCCAATAAACTCGATCTTTGACTTCACCAAGAAGACTCTGTGTTTCTGTAGTCTGGGACAGGAAGGACTCGAAGTCTTAGGGTGTGTTCCCTGGCACCGCTGGGTTATTAAAAGCCCAGTACTTCAAAAGGGAGCTGCATATCGTGATGCGCCATCATCAGGTTGATGGCCCTTCCTGAGCGAGAGGGGTGTAACAAGTTGTCACTGACACCTGAATAAGGCTGTGCCTGTCCTCACCCAGAGCTGTCTCCACCCCCCTGAAGTGTGTAGGTTAAGGAAAGGCAGAGTCTTGTGCATTACAAAGACTTTCCTTTGAAGTTTGCCTACTTCAAAGGCACAAAGAAGTATAAGTATAGGGACCTCTGACACTTCCAAACCAGATCACTTTTGGACTAAAAGACATTATGCCAGAAAGAAGAGCTGGATGCTGTAGGAGGGACTGGCTGTTGCTTTGCTGTGCTGGCTTGGTGCGTGCTGCTTTTGTCCTGGGAGTGAAAGGACTAGACTTTGCTTTCTGAATCCAAGGGGTTGTGCATACTTGCCTCTTATTAAGAAGTCTCTAAACCATCAATGACTTCAACTACCAGTGCCTGAGCTCCTCTACTGAGGTCCCTGACTTGCCAAGTGGTGCCAAATCCTGTTCATGGGTCCTTGGAAGTAGAATCTGGTGGGAAAATCCATGCATCGACTCTCAGTGCCCATTTTCCCAATGAAACACTGTGGTATGGATGAAAAATCAATGCATCACAACAGTGCAACTGAAGAATCGACGCAGCGCCTGCTGTACGGCTGAAAAATCACCACAACCCAAGGCTCCCGCAGCATGTCCCCGACGTCCGGGGCAACCACTTCAACTTTGATGCAGCTCCTGCTTCGTGCCTGAAGAACCAATGCATTGCCTGCTTCGCAGCTGTGAAAGCAATGCGGAGCCTGATTCAGTGCTGCCACATCACCGCAGCACATTTAGATTTTCGATGCATCATACTTTGACGCTGTCTCTTCATCGACGTTGCACAGCAGTAAGGAACAGAGGCAGCGAGTTCGGAGATCAATGCAACCCCTTCCCTTACAGTAAGGAACCGATGCATCATCTCCCCTTACAGTAAGGACCTGACACATCATCTTCCCTGGGAGTAAAGAACTGGTGCACTGCTTTGCATTCCCGGTGCCTCACCTCCTCTGCGCATTTTCATCTCTGTATTTTGATGCATCCAAGGCACTTTGTGCTAAAAGAAACACATCAATAGATTTCTATGAACTAAACTTATACTTTACTTGTGTATGTTGGATTTATGTTGTTTTTGTCTTGTTTTATTCAGATAAATATGAATATATGATGATACAACGCAAACATTAACAACGCATGTCTTTACAACGCAGTTTATACATCGCAACATCCATTACAACGCATGATTTTAAGTCCTATACCATCACAACACATTTTTAGAAACTACATTTACAGCGCATTCCGTTACAACGAATACCATTGCAAAGCATACCATCACAACGCATATTACTTTTAGGGCAACAGTAGGGTACATTTTGGACAGTGTAGGGGTAAAAATTACTATTCCCACTCCAGTGAGTGCAACATTAGGGTAAGAGTTGGATAGTGTAGGGGTAAAAGTTACTATTCTCACTCCAGTGAGTGAAACAGTAGGGTTGGTGTTGGATAGTGTAGGGGTAAAAATTACTATTCCCACTCCAGTTAGTGCAACAGTAGGGTACGTGTTGGATAGTGTAGGGGTAAAAATTACTATTCTCCATTACTTACTTTATGTTGCCTTGTAATGGCATGCGTTGTAGTGACATGCGTTGTAATGACATGCGTTGTAGTGACATGCGATGTAATGACTGTGTTGTAATAGCATGCGATGTAAAGGATGCTGCGTTGTAATGACTGTATTGTAAAGGCAGTGTGATGTAATGACTGCGTTGTAAAGGTTGTTTCCCGAAAATATTGGGTATTTTTCTAAACTGGTTTGGACTCATTTTGCATAGTTTTACTGTGTGTATTTACAAATGCTTTACACATTCCTTTTGAGATAAGCCTGACTACTCATCCCAAGCTACCCAGCTTGGGATGAGCTGCAAGTGGGAGTTAACTTAGCTGTGTAATCCCCTTACCCTTACTAGAGTGAGCATCATTACATGGAAAGGGTACAAACGCTGCCAACTAGAGACCCCATTTCTAACACTTAGAGACACATTGTAGCCTATGCTAGCCGGAGTCTACTTCAGACCGAATGTGCTTATTCTCAAATTGAGAAAGAAAGTTTTAGAAATGGGGTGTCTGGTTGGCAGATGGATGCACCTTGTCCCACAATTCTTGTCAGGGTAAGTGTAGTACACACTAAGTGTACCTCTGTTTACCTCCAGGTAGCTTGGCTCAGAGCAGTCAGGTTAAACTAAAGAGGCAATGTGTAAAGTGTGTGTGCACACAAAGTAACACAGTGAAAACTCCATTAAAGTACTACACACCATATTAGAAAAATAGCCAACATTTATCTGAGGAACATACACAAATTAAAATATGAATTCTTCAATATTAAATGCAGTTATAGCCCTTAGAAACCCAATATCTCCAGCTGCGGCTATTACAGCGACCTTAATGAAGTCGAATTTCATAGTTCGGGGCTGACCGCGATGGAGGTTGGCTGGCTGCAGAGTGGTACAGACTCCTGTTACAGTACCTTTGAGAAGAAGACATAACAAAGATTTTGCGAGGTGCGGGGGAGGTGAGGGACTGCCGAGGCCAGTCTGGCATTGGTTCTTTGTCTGTGCAGGTCGGTGGCACGTCAGTGCTCAGGACAGTGCATTGTACAACAGAGGTGAGATGTCACTGAAGCAAGTGAGGCGTTGGTTCCTGGAGGCAGTGTAGAGTCGTTGAGCCGTTGATGCCCAGACATTGCAAGGCACAGGGAAGGTGACGCAGTGTTGGTGATAAGGCCTAGGTTCCGCTAGTGGTGCTGGGTTGATGAAGCATTGAGAGTCAAGCCACGAGGCCCGAACGGTCGCTCCCTCCCTCCCTCCCTCGCTGATCTCACGCACTGTGAGCGCCGCAGCTCGAATTGGGTAACTAGCGCTGTACTTGTGCAGACGCTGTGTTCACTGTGTGCTTTGTGCTTTGCGCTGTGTAACTGTGCCTGTGTGCTTTACTGCAATCTTAGCCCTTAAGCGCCCGATTTTAAACAGCGCTGTGCCTGTGTGCTTACGCTGCATTTGGTGGCCCATTAACTTACATCACTGACTCTGTGGTGACGCTGTGTTGTTTTCCGACCTGCTGGTCCATTTGCTGCCTCAGCTACACTTTCACCCTCCATTTTGCTGCTTGCACTTTCCTGGCCCGCCCCTCCTCCCCGCTACCGCCTCCCAGGTGCTGCCCCTCCCACCCACGAACACAGGGATCGCCTCGTCCCCTGACCCTCTGTGACCGCCTGGACTTGCTCCCGAACGGTCGCTCCCTCCCTCCCTCCCTCGCTGATCTCACGCACTGTGAGCGCCGCAGCTCGAATTGGGTAACTAGCGCTGTACTTGTGCAGACGCTGTGTTCACTGTGTGCTTTGTGCTTTGCGCTGTGTAACTGTGCCTGTGTGCTTTACTGCAATCTTAGCCCTTAAGCGCCCGATTTTAAACAGCGCTGTGCCTGTGTGCTTACGCTGCATTTGGTGGCCCATTAACTTACATCACTGACTCTGTGGTGACGCTGTGTTGTTTTCCGACCTGCTGGTCCATTTGCTGCCCCTGCCTCAGCTACACTTTCACCCTCCATTTTGCTGCTTGCACTTTCCTGGCCCGCCCCTCCTCCCCGCTACCGCCTCCCAGGTGCTGCCCCTCCCACCCACGAACACAGGGATCGCCTCGTCCCCTGACCCTCTGTGACCGCCTGGACTTGCTCCCGAACGGTCGCTCCCTCCCTCCCTCCCTCGCTGATCTCACGCACTGTGAGCGCCGCAGCTCGAATTGGGTAACTAGCGCTGTACTTGTGCAGACGCTGTGTTCACTGTGTGCTTTGTGCTTTGCGCTGTGTAACTGTGCCTGTGTGCTTTACTGCAATCTTAGCCCTTAAGCGCCCGATTTTAAACAGCGCTGTGCCTGTGTGCTTACGCTGCATTTGGTGGCCCATTAACTTACATCACTGACTCTGTGGTGACGCTGTGTTGTTTTCCGACCTGCTGGTCCATTTGCTGCCCCTGCCTCAGCTACACTTTCACCCTCCATTTTGCTGCTTGCACTTTCCTGGCCCGCCCCTCCTCCCCGCTACCGCCTCCCAGGTGCTGCCCCTCCCACGCTCCGCCCCCTCCTACTTCCATTTATGGCCAATGTCCCCACGCGCAGCGTCCACGCGCTACGTACATGCCGAAGTTGCGCCAAAGGTAAGCCCGTCTACGCCCGTCCGCGCCTGGACCGCGCCCAGTGCCAGACCCCCTGTCCCTCGCGCTGCCCAGCCCTCCCGCATTACCTACGATGCCCCCACCCTCCGAGCCCTTAACCCCGGCCGCGCCCCCACCTGCGTCCAAGCCGCTCCTGGACACACCCATGGACCTTTCTCCTGCTACTCCTGCAAATTCATCGGTACAGACAACATCTCCGCTACGACCACAACACAGACCCCTGACCCCAACCACCTACAGTGCATCCTTCTCAACACCCGATCAGTCCACAGACACGCCATTGACCTATGGAATCTACTAGACACCATCTCTCCGGACGTCGCCTTCCTAACAGAAACTTGGATGAACGCCTCCTCCGCCCCAGACATCACCATTGCCATCCCTGAAGATTATAAGATCATTCGTAAGGACCGCACCGACCACACAGGAGGAGGAATCGCCATCGTCCATAAGAAGTCAATCCGCATCTCAACCAGCTCTGACGCCAATCTCACCAACTCTGAACACCTTCACTTCCAGATCCTCATCGACCCCAAGACCACACTCAGAGGCACCCTCCTCTACAGACCACCAGGACCCCGCGCAAAATTCAGTGAAGACATCACGGACTTCATCACTCCTCACGCGCTCCCCTCCAAAGACTACATCCTTCTGGGAGACCTCAATTTTCACCTTGAAAAGTTCAACGACCACAACACCACCACCCTCCTGGACAATCTCGCCAACCTCGGACTTAAACAACTGGTAACATCGCCCACCCACATCGCAGGTCACACACTCGACCCCATCTTTACCTCCAGCAATCATGTCTCCTTCAGCCACACTACGGAGCTCCTCTGGACTGACCACAGCTGCGTTCACTTCACCTACAACAAACCAAAACCCACCAACCACCTCCAACCAACTCTGCAAAGAAACTGGAACAAAATCACCACAGACCAGATCTCCGCATCGCTCCTTCTAAACACCCCAGCCCACTCTTCTAACGCCAACGAAGCCGCCGCCAACCTCACCCTATGGTTATCCAACACCGCCGACACCTTGGCACCACTGAAGAAACGTCAAAACAAACCTGCCAGCAAAAAGGCCTCATGGTTTAACGATGATCTTAAGAAGTCCAAGAAACTCTGCCGCTCCCTCGAAAAGGCCTGGAAAATAGACCCAACTACTAGCACCAAGGACGCCTTCAAAAACGCCACCCGCACTCACCACCAACTAATCCGAAAGGCCAAGAAAACAGCATTCAAGGATCGACTAGACAACAACGCCCACAACAGCAAGGAACTTTTCAACATCGTCAAGGAATTTTCCAATCCCTCGGCCAACTCCAACGACATCACCCCCTCTAAAGCCCTCTGCGACTCCCTAGCCTCATTTTTCCACAACAAGATTGCAGACATCCACAACAGCTTCGACAACCAACCCGGAAACCAACCCACCCTACCTTGTGCTGAACATTCTCCCCCCGTGAACACCCTTAACGACTGGAACCCAATCTCCACTGAGGACACAATCCGCCTGATGAATTCCATCCACTCAGGATCCCCCACAGACCCTTGTCCTCACCACATCTTCAACAAAGCAGACTCCGTCATAGCACCGCACCTCCGAGACGTCATCAACAGCTCCCTCAACTCCGCCACCTTCCCGGAAGACTGGAAACACGCTGAACTCACCGCCCTTCTGAAGAAACCCACAGCGGACCCCACCGAACTCAAAAATTACCGCCCCATCTCGCTCCTTCCATTCCCGGCCAAAGTCATCGAGAAAGCTGTCAACAACCAACTCGCCGCCTTCCTCGAAGCCAACAAATCCCTCGACTCCTCACAATCTGGCTTCCGAGCAAAACACAGCACTGAGACCGCCCTCATCGCAGCAACAGACGACATTCGAACTCTACTGGACAATGGAGACACAGTCGCCCTCATCCTCCTCGACCTCTCTGCAGCATTTGACACAGTCTGCCACAGCACCCTTTTACAACGCCTCAATAACATCGGAATCCAAGGAAAAGCACTTGAATGGATCACCTCGTTCCTCACCGGAAGAACTCAGAAAGTCCGCCTCCCACCATTCAAGTCCGAGGCCACTGAAGTCATCTGTGGCGTACCACAAGGATCCTCACTCAGCCCCACCCTCTTCAACGTATACATGAGCCCCCTCGCGACCATCGCCCGCCAACACAACCTCAACATCATCTCCTACGCGGATGACACTCAACTAATCCTTTCTCTCACCAATGACCCCAGCACCGCCAAAACTAACCTACACGAAGGAATGAAAGAAGTTGCCGAATGGATGAAACAAAGCCGTCTGAAACTGAACTCAGACAAAACAGAAGTCCTCATCTTAGGTACATCCCCCTCTGCATGGGACGACTCCTGGTGGCCGGAAGCCCTCGGAAAGGCACCCATCCCGACAGACCACGCACGGAACTTAGGCATCATACTGGACTCTTCACTCTCAATGAATAGACAAGTCAGCGCCGTATCCTCTTCCTGCTTCAACATTCTTCGCATGCTGAGAAAAACATTTCGCTGGATCCCCACCGAAACAAGGAAAACAGTCACCCATGCTCTGGTCACGTGCCGACTGGACTACGGAAACACCCTCTACGCAGGCATTACCGCTAAACTCCAGAAGAAACTCCAACGAATCCAAAACGCCTCAGCCAGGATCATATTAGACATCCCACGCAACGAACACATCTCCGGTCACCTTAAAGACCTCCACTGGCTACCCGTCAATAAGAGGATCACTTTCCGACTGCTAACCCACGCACACAAATCACTCTACGACATCGGACCAGAATGCCTCAACTCACGACTGTCCTTCTACACCCCCTCCCGCCAACTACGTTCTTCCAGCCAAGCCCTCGCCACTGTACCTCGCATCAACAAGACCACCATGGGCGGCAGATCCTTCTCATACCTGGCTGCTAAAACATGGAACTCACTCCCCGCTTACCTTCGCCTTACCCAGAACCACCTAGCATTCAGAAAGCAGCTTAAAACGTGGATATTTGACAAGTAATCTTCCTCCCCTCTCTAAGCGCCTTGGGACCCTCTGGGTATGTAGTGCGCTATATAAATTCTCTGACTTGACTTGACTGACTAACTTCGCGGTGTCGATTTCATACCATAGGGTCACAGGTGCTGCAGCGGAGTCGAGAATGAAAGACTTTGGTGACGCGGTGCTCGAGATGTACCATGTTGCAGGTCTCCTGCTTCAGGATCTGTGTTGCAACTCACGATCATTTTGTTGAGCGGGGACCACAGCTCTGGTGCAGGCAGCAATGAGGTGTTGAAGAGCAGTGTAGGTTCCGAAGTCACACTTGAAGTAGATTTACTGGTTTCTTCTTGTTTTATCCAGCAAACTCACTTCCAAGTGGCCCGGATCTCGATTTGTTACCACTTGGCAGAGTAGGGCTTGCCACAGGAAAGCCCAGGCCCTGTAGGTGAAGTCTTCGATGGCCCTGAGACTTCCAACAGGTGGCAAACTCAACTCAAGCCCTTGGAGAACCTTAGAAAGCAGGATGCAGACAGCAAAGTCCTGTCCACTCACTCCCATGACAGATGCAGAAGGAAGCAGGCCAACACAGCAAAGCAAGCAGCAAAGTGACAGTCCCTCCTAGCAGCACAACAGCTCTTCTTCTGACAGAATGTCCTCGGTAGAGAAGTGTTCCGAGTATATGGTGTCAGGGGTCCAGTACTTATACCCCTGCTAGCCTTTGAAGTTGGGAAACTTCAAAGATAGGTCTTTGTAGTACACAAGACCCTGCCCTTACTAGCCTTGGCTCCGATCACACCACAAAGCGTATGTTGCTCTTTCTGCATGAGGGGACAGGCGCAGCCCTATTCAGATGCAAGTGTCAACTCCTCCCACCACTCATCAGCTTGGTGATGGGCCATAAGGATATGCAGGACACACCTCAGCTCCCATTGTAATTGTCTAGAGTGAATTCACAAAGTCCAACTACCATCATACCCAGGTGTGTATTGTAGGGACAGGTAGAGTTACGGAATGCTTAAGAAAATGGCATCTTTCCAAAAGTGGCATTTTCAGACCTGCAATTTGAAAACCAACTTCACTAAAATATGTGTTTTTAAATTGTGAGTCCAGAGACACCAAACTTCAACTATCTATCTATTCCCAAGTGGAAGCACTTGTAAATTGTTAGGAGGTGGCTCCAATGCTGACCAATGAGGGAGATAGGCCTTTCTGTAGTGAAAAATGAGCATACACGTTTTTCACTACTGGGACATGTAAAACTTAAAACCATATTCCTACCTCTTCAATATAGTGCACTCTGTCCTTGGGGCCACCTAGGGCCTCTCTTAGGGGTAGCTTACATGTAATAAAAGGGAAGGTTTTAGCCTGGCAAGTGGGTGTACTTGCTAGGTTGACAATGTAGTTTAAAAAGGCACACACAGGCCCTACAGTGGCAGGCCTGAGACACGTTTAAAGGACGACTTAATTGGGTGGCACAATAAGTGTTTCAAGTCCAATAGTAGCATTTGATTTACAGGCCCTGGGCACCTACAGCGCACTGTACTAGGGACTTATTAGTAATTCAAATATGCTAGCCATGGAGAAACCAATCATACCATTTTTTAGAGGAGAGAGCATATGCACCTTAGCACTGATGGCAGTGGTAAGGTGCCCAGAGTCCGATGCCAACACACAGATGGTAAGGAAAACAGGAGGAAAAATGCAAAACGTTTGGGGATAACCCTGCAAAAACAACCATGTACAACAGAAAGCTTATCTGTAGTATGGGCTTTTGAACACTTTCATGTGTTTCTAGATAGAAAGCATTTCACCTTTGTCATAGATCATAAGGCATTGCTCACCATTTTCAGAAATCCAAAAGCTAAGATGCCCCTTGAATCAAGAGGTTGGTGTTGCGTCTGCAAGTGTACAGTTACATTATTGTGCACAAACCAGGAAATTCTCAGAACCCTGCAGACTACTTTTCACGAGTTCAGCAACAGCGTCCTAGTACAGCGTCCAAAGTGGTTTAGGCCTACATCAATTTCATTAGAAAGTCAGGTGCGCCTACAGCTCTTTCAACTGAATAGATTCTGACAGCAACTAGCACTGCCAAGACATGCTTAAGCTTAAAGAAATCACTGCAACACAATCATGGAGGACACATACACAACCTCTTACAGATGATGTTGAGTACCAGAAATTCAGGAATGTTCGGGAAGATCTTTCTGTTACACATAATGGTGTCATACTGAGAGGGGCCAAAATATTTATCCCTTAAAGCCTGAGGCAAAAAGGTATTGAACTCGCATACAAAGGACATTGTGGCATTGATGCAACTAAAAGAGCCCTCAGGGATCGAGTGTGGTCATGCACCTTTACGAATTAGTTGAAAGGAAGCTGAAAGCTTGCCATATGTGCAACTGCCTATCTCCCAAAACGACTCAGCACCCGCTGAACATGTTCGGAATTCCTAAGCAATCCTGGGAGAGGATTGTAGTTGACTTCGTCAGACCCCTCAATGATAGACATAATATCATGGTAGTTGTCAATGGGTACTCGTGTTTTCCTCTAGTGGAAGACTTGTCATCAACCACACATGACAGAGTTATCAAGAGGCTGTATGACATTAGTTGCAACATGGGTTGTTCCTTCCAGTATCAAATCTGACAGCTGTCAACCCTTCAATAGCAAACAGGTCAAGGGCTTTCTTAATCATTTGAACATCAAACATCAGAAAAGTACTCCTCTCTGAACACAGCCAATGGCATTGTTGAACAATTTATGAGTACTGGTAAAAGGGTGGTTCAGCGTGCTGCGCTGGATGGCATCGACCTTAACTCACCATTATGCCCATCCCTCTGTACCTACCATTCCACTCCTCATTCCACAACAGGAGAAACTCTTGCCACCTTGCTGTTTGGGTGAGCTCTTGGAACAATGCTATCGCAATGGATCACAAATCAGTCAATAGACCCTGATGAGATTTGTGTCACTGACACCTCTCACAAATACAAAATAAAGGCTTAAGCCAATTAGTGTCAATGTTCTCTAGACACGATCCCTGAAAAAGGAGGCTGGGTTCCTGTCATGCAAAAGCGGGCACGCAAACTGACATTCCATTTGATGCTGATACACTAAGGGTTGTGGTGAGCAAAAGACATATGGTAACTGCCGTCTTTCTTTTTCCCGCCGTGACGCTTGGCATTCTGAGACATCATGACAGTCTTATCTCGGCTGCTGTAATTGAATTTGAACACATAAAATGAAATATATTTGAAATATATTTGAAGTGACACAGATTGGGTCGGCATTTCACCATGTTGTGGTCTATGATACAGTGCTTTATCCCTGAATAAGTCCTTTATAAGGACAAAACGCGTCTGATGTATCATTGTGAAAGGTGATGTTTATGACCTCGTTTTAAAAGCTATTGAAATTGGAATAAAAAGGAAAACTTTGAAGAATATTCGTGTTGGATACAGACTACATAATTGTTCTTTCTGCTCATAAATTGATGTGTGGTGCACCTGTGCTTATGTTTTAAATTGTTAGGTTCCTACGGGGACTTGCATTGTGACGGTGGGTGTGATCCAGTGTGCACACAGACCCCAACAAGTATAGAGGGGTTAGAATAGTAGAAGGATAGCAGCTCAGGTGATGCTGATTAGAGGGTTCCACTGTCAGGCTCGTTTGTTCACGACGTATGGTGACTGCCCAATGTCCTAGAAAATCCATACCCAGAGACTTATCAAGTCAATGAAAGACGGGTGCGAACACCTCGATGACTCATTGAGGAGTTAGAATATGCATATGTATACATATTTGGTTGTACTTTTTATTTATCAAAGGGGGGGATGTTGTGACCTGTGTTTATGTGTATGAGGCCTCTAGTGGCTTTTGGCAGACTACTTACAAGTATTACATAATCTTGGGAGTGAGACTTGATGTGGTTAATAAAGCTTGTGATGCAGTGCGTTCAGTTAATGGTTGCATGCTAAGGAATAAAGACGTGCAAACCAGAGCTCTTTGTGTGGCTCCAGGACTGGGGAAGACATTACAGTAGGTTTCAAATTGAAGGCCAGAGCCATCATCAAAAATAGATTCTAACTGGTCTAGACAGATATTGTAAAGCAATAGAGGCCCATAGTAGATATGTCAGTCAAGCCCTGCTTGTGGGGCATTGATTGATGCTCCTCCTTTGAAGCACCCTTAAACTTTACCCGAATATGTTCCGACAAACATACTGAGATATGGAGCCACGGTGGAACCAAACTGTTTCTGCATGACATCCTGTGGCTACCCTTTCTGTTATCTATTTGCTGTGGACTTTATGTTCTTAACAGGTGAATAGTGTATGGCGTCTATCTACGTTAATGTGACCACTGATGTTAATACAATGCTTTCCACTGTTTTGCTGTTTGGATTGCCTGAAAATGTCTATACATTTGTTTATGAAAAAAATGAATACCTGGTCTACTAGGATAAGGATTTGCACACACACACACATCTTGTGCATAGCTGGGTTCATAAAATAATCAGGCGATATCATGAGGGGCTCCATTTGATCAGCGCAGATCAGCGCACCTGTGTTTATTCATGTGGTAAAGTCAATTCATTTAACCCGATATCTTTTCCTGTTATAGCATTATTTTAGGCATCTCAGAAATTAAGGCTAAAAATAACTGTATATCTGGACTGTTGGCTCCGTGAGAGGCTCAGGAGACTCTTGAGGGAGCGGAAGTTTAAAAACAGAGCATTCTAATTGGCCCAGGGAGCTTTACATCCCATGGAACATCCCGCTTCCATGGGTGTCAGACTCCAGCGGGACTGAGCGCTCTTATTGGCTGCCAGCAACATCAGAAAAATATTGCTGGCAGCCATTATAGGACTCTGGGATTTAGTCCCCTGTCCTGAAATAAAAAATAAAAATAAGGAGGCAGGGAAGAGGCACCGTGGCCACCTAGACCATATTGAGGGGTCCCAGTGGGGCATCAAACAAAACGAAATCAGCAAAAATTGCTTCAATTCTGTGGGACTCCAGCAGCATAAAGAAAAAAAAAAGAAAAGACAGCCAGGCCGCATTCATTAATTTTATGCCCTAGGAGCCCATCCCCACATAGTATTCATTAAGAAGTGGGGGCGCCCAACATCGTAATTAGGCCATATATTGTTAGTTTAACCTTTGATTTTTTAGTGAACATGTCACACAGGATGCTCCGGATTGAAATAAATAAAATACTTCTACCAACAATGTACTTTTCTTTATTCCCATTAGGTTATTGGTTCGTATTTTATCCAATATAAATTATATGTTTGAAGAAATTCATAATTTCAAACAACATTATTCATTCAGTTTATAAATCCATTATCCCTCTTCTGTTCTTTTTACAAAACACTGTGTGCCATTATTATAGACATGCAATTAATCCTGATAATTTCTGTACATGCTCAATGGTGAAAAAAATATAATTGATGCAGGTTCTGTTTAATATACAATTGCATTAATACATCACATGATATTTCAGAAGCCATTCATGTTAACGTTTATCATATTGATAATGATTCATTCACAGAATCACAAGAAAATACTGGTATAGTACCCGATTGTATGTCATTTCAAACAGGGATATGGTGAGATGAAAGTGGGAGTGGGAATTGAGGGGGGTGTCAGGACATATCCTTTACACATCGTATTTCGGCATGTACGCTAAAGTAGCTTCTCCACATTATTACCACGCATTCCTTCCACTGAATCCACTAATAAGAAGCAAAGGTTTCCATTCGCGGAGGGCTTTTGCTTTGCATATAAACTCCACAGGTACCATTCTCCCTTAATGCCTCCCTCATTCTGCAAAATAAAACAATAATAATATTTCAGGACCCTATAGCACAAATTGTATATATTATTAAATCAAACACATGCCAGGGAAGGAAAGAAAAGAAACAACCATACAAAATGATGCTGCTAGTGGTAGTTCAAAAAAGCTCACAGGAAAATGTGCAAGTTATGGGAATTACTAGCTCCTATCCACAAATGTGTGTATAGTTCTTTGTTGGGGTTCATTCAGTGGGGAATCAGACAATCAGACAACCATCATACATAATAAATCTAGATTCTAATCTGAGTAGTGCAGAAATCGTATTTCCCCTCTGGGATGTCTAGGTACAGAGTCCGTGCCAAAGAAATTTTCTTTTGTCCAGTCCTTATCATGGTAATCTCTGAAGTGTCTCGCTGGGTTGTAACTCATGTCTGTGTTGGTGATTGCTTGCCAATGTTCCAGTATGCTCTTTTGTACTGGAAAGGTAGTCAAACATATGTACCACCTGGCACATGGGCAAATGATGACGTACACTACAAAGTGGGTCTTACATGTGATAAGTTTGGGGATGCGCCATTTCTTTCTTACTTTCTCCAGTGTAATCTCCTGGACATTAGCACTATGTTTGCATGCCTTACAATGACCGCACCATTTAAAGGCCTTTGCTTTGGTGAAGCCAATGCAAATTTCTTGTTGTCAGATGGCTGTGTACCAGCATGTCTTTTAAAGATAGGTTATACTGAAAGGTAATGTTAGGAGCATCTCCAATCCTAGTCTTCCATATGTTGTCCTGTGTCAGAATTGCCTATCTGTTTTTTAAGATCTTTGGAAGCTGTTTCTCCTGATTATTGAACTTAGTGATAAAATGTATGGGTTTTCTTTTTGGTTCCATTTCCTGTTCTGCAATGTCTCTTCTCTTGTTTTAGAGTCTGCTTTCCTGAAACCCTTCAGAGGATATTTCCTTGTTACCAAGCTTTCAGTTATTTCTTCGTAATTTGTTTTGTAGCTCAACTCCGAGCTACAAATCCTGTTTGCTCTTAGAAACTCACTATACGGAATACTCCAGCAAAAGCTGGATTGATGGCAACTATCAGCATGTAAGACAGAGTTGCCAGTCGTATCTTTTCTGAATAATTTAGTGTGTAAGTTCCCCTCCTTTATAGTCCATTATAGTCAATCTGATGTCTAGAAAGTCCATGGTTTCTCTGCTGTATTTCATGGAAAAGTTTAGATTTACTTTGTTCTCATTTAGTTTGCAAAAAAAGACTTATAGATCAATCTCACTTCCTTCCAAGATGAAAAAAATATTTCTATGTAATGCAACCATACACTGACATAATTTCACTTCACTGAGTTCACTGCCCCAGAGCATCTGCTCCTCCCACCAGCCCATTGCCAAATTGGCGTATCTAGGGGCGAAGCAGGTGCCCATTGCAGTGCCTTGTATTTGTTTATAAAGAGTATTCTCAAATAGAAAAATATTCTGTTTCAAACAGATTTGATAATTTCTAATATCATCTGTGTATGGTATAGGACAGTGACATTCGAGATGTCATCAGTGATGTCATCAGTGATGACATTTGAGATGTCATCAGTGATGTCATCAGTGATGTCACTGACCATGTCATGAATGATGTAATATGTGACATCATCAGCAGTGGATTGCGGGCACGCGAGTTATAGTGAGTCCAACTAACCATAACGTGGGAATTTCAATGGTTTTGTATGAGTAAAATGTTCAGCTAACTATAACTGGTGTGAAGCCTATTGTTTTTTCAGTGAATTTCAAAGGTTTTTTAAATGCTAATTCCTAACTATAACGAGTGTCAAACCAATAGTTTTTTCAGTGAATTTCAAAGGTTTTTTAAAAGCTAATTCCTTACCATACCAAGTGTCAAACCTATGTTTTTTTCAGTGAATTTCAAAGGTTTTTTAAATGCCAATTCCTAACTATAACGAGTGTCAAACCTATGGTTTTTTCAGTGAATTATTAAGTTTTTTTAATATGTAATTTTTAAAGCTATAAATAAATATATTTTTTCTATTTATTCCAATATTCTATATTTTTATAATATTGCTTTTTGAATGTATTTTTCCTTTTTTTATATTTAAATACTGGAGCGCTGAGGGAGCGCGTACCGGTAGCATCAGCACTATTTCCGCGATCGAAAAAATATATGTATGTATTTAAAGTAAATAATAATGCAAGACATTCATTGGCATACTCACAAAAGTTGTATTTTTGAGTTTTTAATCCCCGTATTTTGCCTTTTAAACCCATTTCCGAAAATCGAGCAACACGTGATTCATTCGCGTCGCGTAAGTGCCCCCGGAAGCGCCTTCGTAAGCGCCTACGTACGTGCTGCGTAAGCACCTCCGTAAGCGCCCCGGAGCACGTAGCGTAAGCGCGTCAAGCCATGTGACCTTAAAACAGCACTTTTGATTGGTTATTAACGTTTTTTTACAGAACTATGGAAAGTCTCCACCCATTTCCCTCACTCACTCTTTGCAATTGCTCAGAGAACACCTCTTCTCCATTCTTCTTGGAAAAACTTGTTTTTTGGGAAAGATGTCTGGTTCCAGAGAGCCCTCTTCAGACTCTGATCCAGAATTTCTACCAGAGGACACCCCCCAGAGAAAAGTGAAAGAACACTTTATTTGGAAGTTCTTTAGTGTCCCAGAGGGGCAAAAAAAAAGTGGAGTAAGGGACCGTGGTGAGTAACGGTAAGAGAAGAGCAGTGAGGTTGAGGAAAGAGTGGTGATAGAGGGTGGATAAAGGCCAGTGAGCGTGAGACAAGGGGAGTGAGGGAGTGAGGAGACAGAGGGAGTGAAGGAAAGAATGAGAGAAGAGGACTGAGTGAGGGAGCATAGAAAGATAAGTGATGGAGTGTAGGTGAGTTATAGGGAGTAAGCGTGACGGAAGAGGAGTGAGAGAGTGAGGGGACGGAGGTAGTGAAGCTAAGAGAGAGGGAGTGAGGGAAGGAGAATGAGGATGTGACAGGACAGAGGTAGTGAGAGAAAAAGTGAGTGAAGTGGAATAAGGTGAGTGAGGTAAGGGGAATGAGTGAGTGAGCAAAGGAAGGGAAAAGAGTGGAAGAGGACTGAAGCATAGGTACTGAGAGAAGGTGAGTGGGGGATGAAAGTAAAGGGAAAGGAAGAGAAAGATAGGGAATGAGGGGTAGTGAGGGAACCAGACTAAGAGAACAGGAGTGAAAGAATGGCAGAGAGCCTGAGTAAAGGGGATTAAAGAGGGTGGATAAAAGTGAGTGAGGGTAAGACAAAGGGAGTGAGGAAGTGAGAGGATAGAGGTACTGAAGGAAAGACTGACAGAAAGGGACTGAGTGAGGGAGCAAAGAAAGAAAAGTGAGGGGGTGTGGCTGAGTTATAGGGAGTGAGCGTGACAGAAGAGGAGTGGGAGACTAAGAGGACAGAGGGAATGGGGGTAAGAGAGAGAGAGTGAGGGAAGGGGAGTGAGGAAGTAAGAGGACAGAGGGAGTGAGAGAAGGAGTTAGTGAAGTGAAGTAAGGAGAGTAACAGAAGGGAAAAGAGTGAAGGAGCGAAGGAAGGGAAGAGAGAGGAAGGGAAGTAAAACAGGAGATCTGAAAGAAAGTGAGTGTGGGAGTGTGGAGTGAGAGACTAAGAGGACGGAGAGAATGAGGCTAACAGAGAGAGAATGAGGGAAGGGGAGTGTAGAAGTAAGAGGAAAGAGGGAGTAAGAGAAGGAGTTAGTGAAGTGGAGTAAGGAGAGTAAGGGAAGGGAAAAGAGTGAAGGAGCGAAGGAAGGGAAGAGAGAGGAAGGAAAGTAAAGGAGAAGGTCTGAAAGAAGGTGAGTGTGGGAGGGGAGTGAGGAAAAGGGGACTAAACATGGTGATTGAGAATAAGTGAGGGAAGCGCAGTAAGGGAACGGGGGTGTGGGTGGGTGAGAGAAGAGTAGTGAGGTTAAGATAAAGAGTGTTGAGAAAGTTAATTTTGTATGTCAAACTTACCTTATAAGTAATGTAAACTTAATTACACATTTTCAGTACATTTAATATCTGTGAAAGAGAAAAAAAAGTAAGTTATAATATTTATAATATATATTTTACAATACAAGAGAGGATGCAGGAGATTAAAAGTCATAAAAGGGTATTAAGAGATAAAGTAGAGTGAAGGACTCAGAAAGGAAAACAAAGGAATGGTGAAGGTCAGAGAGAGTGAAAAAGAAATAGAGGGAGAGTAAATTACTAAGAGGATAATGAGATGGATACATTCAGTGACAGAGAAGAAGAGAAGGAGAGAGAAATGAAGTGAAGGTGAGAAAGATACTAAAGGAATGTGCATTAGGAAAACTAAAGGAAGAAAGGGGATTAAAGAAAGTGGAGGGAGTGACAGGGAAGCAGGAGTGAGTGACGGTGGATTCATGACAATGAGGGATGGAAGGTAAATGAGGGGACAATGGGAGTGAGGGTAACAGAGAGGGAGTGAGGGAAGACAAGTGAGAATATGAGAGAACAGAGGGAGTGAGAGAAAGAGTGAGTAAAGGGGAGTAAGGTGAGTGAAGAAAGGGGAATGACTGAGGGAGCAAAGGAAGGAAAGAAGAGGAAGAGAAGTGAAGCACAGGGACTGGGAAACGGTGAGTGCATGAGGAGAGAAAGAGGAAGGGGAGTTAAGGATGATAAATGAGGATAACTGAGGGAACCGGAGTAAGGGAACAAGGGTGAGGGAGGGTGAGTGAAGGGCAGTGAGGTTGAGGAAAGAGGGAAGATAGAGGGAGGATAAAGGCAAGTGAGCATGAGACAAGGGGAGTGAAGGAGTGAGGACATAGAGGTAGTGAAGGAAAGAGTGACAGAAAGGGACACGGTGAGAGAGCAAAGAAAGGTAAGTGAGGGAGTGTGGGTGAGTTATAGGGCGTGAGCGAGACAGAACAGAAGTGAGAGACTGAAGGGACTGAGAAAGTAGGGCTAAGAGAGAGGGACTGAGGGAAGGGGACTGGGGAAGTGAGAGTACAGAGAGAGTGACTTTAGGAGTGAGAGAATTTGAGTTAGGTGAGTAAAGGGAGAAGAATGAGTGAGGGAGCAAAGGAAAGAAAGAGAGGAGAAGGGAAGTGAAGAAGGGAGACTGAAAGAAGTTGAGTGTGGGAGGGGAGCTAGGGAAAGGGCAGTAAACATGGGGAATGAAAATAACTGAGGGAAGTGGAGTAAGGGAACGGGGGTGAAGTAGACTGAGAGAAGGGCAGTGAGGTTGAGGAAAGAGGAGTGATAGAGGGTGGATAAAGGCGAGTGATAGTAAGACAAGGGGACTGAAGGAGTGAGGACATAGAGTTAGTGAAGGAAAGAGTGAGAGAAAAGCACTGAGCAAGGGAGCAAAGAAAGGTAAGTGAGGGAGTGTGGGTGAGTTATAGGGAGTGAGCGTGATGGAAGAGGAGTGAGAGAGTGAGAGGACCGAGAGATTGAGGCTAAGAGAGGGGGAGTGAGGAAGGGGAGTGAGGATGTGAGAGGACAGAGGGAGTGAGGGAAGGAGTGAGTGAAGTGGCGTAAGGTGAGTGAGAGGAGGGGAATTATTGAGGGAGCAAAGAAAGGAAAGAAGGGGAAGGGGAGTGAAGTAGAGTGACTGACAGCTGGAAAGTGGTGGATGGGAGAGAGGGAAAGGGCAGTAAAGGAATGGGGAATGAGGATAAGTGAGGGAAGCGGAATAAGGGAAGGGAGGTGAGGGAGGGTGAGAGAAGGGCAGTGAGGGTGACTTAAGAGGAGTGATAGAGGGTGGTAAAAGGTGAGTGAGTGTGAGACAAGGAGACAATAATATATATTTATTAATACAAAATATAATTTAACTTGTACAACATGTTATATGGTTTATTTTTGCTGTTCTCAGAATATATTGAATTTTACTTAAAACAGTGACTTCAATACTACTCATCATATGACAACGGGCAAAAAAAGTACACAATCAAAATGATTGTGTTTAAAACACCCATACAATGATTCAATAAATAATGTAAACTTTAGAAAAAACATATCTTTACTCACTTTTGATCCACGTACTTTTCCACGAGGCCAAATAGTATATGGAAATATATTTAGAAATTACTCAATAGTATTCTTATTCTTCCATTTACCCGAGTTTGTGAAAGAAAAGCTCCAACATCTTTTACATTATGAAACAATAGTTATATTTCCACCTCTGGCTTACTTATGAATAATATTTCCTATAATACTCATATCACACACTCCGTGATACACTTACACTACCTCTATGACAACTACAAGTTTTTTAATATCTTAATCAATCTCACTCACAAAGTAATTTTGAACAGCAGACTAAGTTTTATTAACTGCTCCAATCTTCATAGGCCAATTACCTTTCCTAAAATTTCGGTTGTAAAAATACTAGGTAAGAATTTGGTAACTGATAAGGCAAACGTTGTGTGAATGCCAATTGAGTATCATTACAATTAGTCCAGCCTTTTTGACATTTTAAATAAGCTGTGTAATGTCCTGATGTTGTCGAAGGACCATCATGGAAAATAATTGCTGCAGTTGCAAAGGTTCTTCCTGAAATTGATAATTGAGAAGCCACAACATTTTTTATTACAGTTGTCAATTTAGTTCCATCAGGTCTACATCGTTGGAACATTAAAATTACATACTGTCCATATCTTTGTATAAATAATGTTGATAGCATTACAGATTTACATTGAGTACAGACCATGTGTTGATTTGATTCTCTAACTTGATTATTAAAAGACACTGATTTGCAGTCTGGTAAAGTCAAATATACAAATCTTTCAGTGTCTATTGTAGTACTACTTGAAAAGGAGCAATTGTCGCAGTCATGCTGCCATTTAGAAGAAAGGCCAAAAAGATTTTCTACATCTACACCTTCATCTTGCAATACAACAAGCATATACATTAGAAATTCCAGACAATCTTGCTGAATATTCTGTGTAAATTGATTTAGACCAGAACATATGTCTAAAACATTTCGAATTTAAGAAACAGTTTGTATTTTTGTTCTATCACTGCTACATTTCTCAAACACAGAATTCAACAAAGAACAAAATCTTTGATCCCGATTTTCAGCAATCTATTCTTGTACAGTGTGGAGAAAAAAAACAACATTAACCACTACATTAGCATAGCAGTTGACACCAGAACTGTTTTCAAACTGAAATCCAACAACATCTTTAACTGAATCCTTTTCCTTTCTGCTTACAATTACTGGTTCATCTACTTTTTTCTTTTTGCTACAACTTCACTACAATTTTTCTCATTTCTTCTTTTTCGGCCTACTACACGCTTTTCAAATAGAGGATATTGAGGTAAATTTGGAGCATACTCTCTTCTTAACCTATTATATTCTTTTACACAAGTTAGATCAGCACTAATCTTTGTCTCATCAATATCAATCAAGTACAATCCAGATAAAGTTCTGACTCGAGATAAAGCAACATATGCCATACCCTCTTTGAACACAGAACTTCCAATATTCACCAAAGCACTATCTACACTTAAACCTTGAGATTTATGAATAGTCACTGCATATGCCAAAGAAACAGGAAACTGTTTTCGGCGGACATATAAATCTTTCACAAGCAAAAATCGAGCAGAACAACGACTGATTTGTTGTACTTCTTCAATACCATCAAATTTAATTTTTAGAAATTCAATTCCATCTCTATTCCGGTAATTCACAAAATCAACAACAAGACCCATTACTCCATTTACTAAATCTCTTTCCACATGTAAATTCAGTCGTAAAAGTATACGACAATTTAAAGATACATACAGCGTCTTTTCCAAACCAGCAGTTTTAGATATTGTCTTCTCTAAAGAATCCAATTTTGATTTCAACTTTTCTGACAAAATAATAGTTGCTCCTTCATGCTCTATTTTATCAATAGCTTCGAGTTTCACAATCTGTTGAATTTCTAACTGTAACATTTTGTTGTTGAAGATTGAACATTCTTGCAGAGTTGGCATCAAGCATATAACAGATTTGTTTTCAGGAATTTTCTTAAAAGTATTCTCTGGGAGAATATTTTCATTTGGCAACAAATTTGAAATTAATCGTCCATGTAAAGCTTCTTTGCCATGCTCAAAGTTAGTTAGTTAGTTTTCCAATTCTTACATCTTGTAGAATATTTTTATAATGTTCATAATCTTCATCCTTTGCCTGTCATATATTTTAAAGCAGTTCTGCATATTTGAAATTTAACCATATGTTAACATTTCCAATGCTTCCTAGGCACTTCCTGGTATCTTCATGTGTAAGCATTTTAAACACTGGTTGTCCTTTCACTGGAGTTAGCTGCAGTATATCTCCAAAAACAATGATGTGTTTGCCTCCAAATAACACATCATACTCTGTTTTAAGAATTTCTTGCATTCTTAAATGCACAAAAGCAAGCATTACATTTGATACCATGCTTACCTCATCAATGATAAGAAGTTTCATTTTCTTTAGGACTCTTGAAACTTCACAACAAGCTTCTCCAGATAGCTTGTGGTATTGTAATTTATTATCATGCTCTACTGGCAGCATCAATAGGCGATGAAAAGTAATCATTTAATGTAATGTGCTGCCAACCCAGTTGGAGCGGTAACAACACAAGACAGCGATGACTTCGTTCTTTTCTGCAGATACGTTGCAATTGCTTTAATCAGAAAACTTTTTCCAGTTGCTGCTTCTCCACTCATGTACAGTCGGACAGGTATAAATGATGTACATGAGCACTCTATTTTCTCATGACATAAACCATGCTCAATCTGTTCTGTGACTTCGTCATATATTTGTCTCTGCTCAACATTTAGTTCTTTTTCCAAATCTTCTAAGTTAACTACATCCTCCTGAGCTTGTTCCAAAGCTCTTTCCACTTCATTCATGGCAGTGGCAGCTTCATTTTGTATAACTGGTCCTCCTTGTGGATCCTGACTCAATGAAGCAGAACTCTGACTGTCTTGAGAACTGTCTCTAGCAATCTCTGCTGCAATTGTAGCTTCTTGCTGTATTTCCTTGTTCAACATTTGCAGATAATTTGAAAAAACAGGACATTCTATGGTATCCTTGGTTGCATTGAACGAATCTTCATAAGTAAGAAAATCTCCAAGTAGTTCCTCTTCTGTACGCCATGGCTTAAAGAGTTCAAAAGAGCTAAATAGTAAAATTCCCTTTTGTCTGAAGATTCACAACTCAATTTTTGATGATTAATCAAATGGCCTTTTCTTTGTTTCACCAGACAGCCTTCACATCCAATTACAGCATATACACCTTTATTGATATCTTCTGTGACGTTCCTCTTAAAAGTATAGGTTTGCAGAACTTCATAGAGACAAACGTTCTCAAGAGGACTACTTCTATTTGGATAGTATGTATCCAACATGTTTGTCTTCAAAATATCTGTACTGTTTGGTTCTTTCTCCGCCAAATACTCTATTTCTTGTACAGATTTCAAAACTCGGTTTCGTGTTGCAGCAAGACCTAGACTCACCCAAATGATGGTTCTAGATTTGGCATATAGATTTGCTGATGATAACCGATCAGAACATTCATATGCTCCAATTTCTCGATGCGACAACATCTTCAGACTGTAACTGTATAATTTCTTGCTTAGACTCTTTTCATGTGAAATTTCCTCCCACATTTCCTTCAGTTCCGTCTTTTCTGATTTTGTGATGTAAGACGTCACATATCGAGCCACAGCAATAGAATTGTCAGCAACATATTGAATATCCATGTGAAAAACATCGAGCTTCCAAACTTTCTTCCCATACACTAATGGGACTTCCTTTTGCTTCTTTCATTTGAAACAAGTCAATAGCATTCCCCATTACTTCTTTGGAATGCAATGGATGAACACTATAATGTTCATAAATTTCTTCACTTCTAGAGACTTCAACTTTTTCCATTTGCCCAGCTGAGAAATCACTGTCCTCTTCTACAGTTGTTTCCTCTTCTCCAACATTTACATTTTGGTAGTAGTGATTGTTTTTTACCAAATACAACGTTGCCTTTTTGACTTTCCTAACATACACTAATTCTTGCCAGATTTTCTTACTCTTTGTCGGAACACCATTAACTAGAATAACCAGAGGTTCCTCTTCTACTTTTTCTACACCAATTGTATCAATATTTTTCTTAAAATCTAGAGGCAAATAAGCAACTCTTCCCTTTAATCCTCTCTGTAAATCTGAAGGAGGCAAATTCCCTGTCTTACGCTCCATGCGAACAATAGCCTGAAAAGGATGCACACATTGAATCAGAATAGACTCATAGGTATTTAAATCCATCAATTCAGAAGGAATGTCTACCAACTCCAGATTATTATGAACAGCTCTAGCAGGCATTCTGTTTTATTCTGTTTTCATTTAATTTAATATAACAATATTTACAAATACGTTGATCATAACCCAAATCAAAACAATTTTCTACCAACAAATAAGTTGCAAAATCCTTCCCCTCATTATTATTTTCCTTTTCGCTTTTTACATATAAATCAACTAATCTAGTCTGATTCTTGTAATGAGTTCGTCGACAACACACACAAGTAAAATCAGGCCTTTCACTTGAATTGACCTTAAACTTTGTAATTTCATGTTCAAATTTTTCTGTACTTGAAATCTCTACATTCTCTTCCACATTACCTTCTATTACTGTATCAGTTTCTGCACTGTCCTCTTTTTCAACAAAGTAACAAAACTCAATTTCTTCACAAATGTTCTTCACATCTAATTCAGTTCCATGCAAAAGAGCACTGTTTAACTGTTTTAGCTTAAGTGCTGGACTTTTTGCATAATACAACCTTCTCACTAATTTCTTCACTTTATTATGATGCACTGCTAACATCCTAAAATGGTGCAAAACACTCTGACATACTTTTCTTGAAAGACAAGCCAGTGAATGCCCATGCAAACCTGTTTTTTCTCTCACTCTACAGGATCTAACTCTTGCAAAATTTTCATTTTTTGTTTTAGACTTTTCTTAGTATATGTCCGTAAGAAACTGAGAAACAAATCAATTGAATCCTGTCGCACACTACAAATACTACTACAATTCCAAGTATACACTGGAGCATTAGGACATCTCCCTAAAACTTCATCAGCTAACACCTCTTCTGTATTCTAGGCACAATTTTTTCTTTTTAAACCGGACAACCTTCCTTCACCTCATATGCTCGACCACTGGTGTCAACTGCATGCACCAAATCATTATACTGAAAGTAACTTTCTTCATTAAAAAATAGCTCACAACTTGAACTATGCAAGCAATCACCAACACAGACATGAGTTACAACCCAGCGAGACACTTCAGAGATTACCATGATAATGACTGGACAAAAGAAAATTTCTTGGGCACGGACTCTGTACCTAGACATCCCAGAGGGGAAATACGATTTCTGCACTACTCAGATTAGAATCTAGATTTATTATGTATGATGGTTGTCTGATTGTCTGATTCCCCACTGAATGAACTCCAACAAAGAACTATACACACATTTGTGGATAGGAGCTAGTAATTCCCATAACTTGCACATTTTCCTGTGAGCTTTTTTGAACTACCACTAGCAGCATCATTTTGTATGGTTGTTTCTTTTCTTTCCTTCCCTGGCATGTGTTTTATTTAATAATATATACAATTTGTGCTATAGGGTCCTGAAATATTATTATTGTTTTATTTTGCAGAATGAGGGAGGCATTAAGGGAGAATGGTACCTGTGGAGTTTATATGCAAAGCAAAAGCCCTCCGCGAATGGAAACCTTTGCTTCTTATTAGTGGATTCAGTGGAAGGAATGCGTGGTAATAATGTGGAGAAGCTACTTTAGCTTACATGCCGAAATACGATGTGTAAAGGATATGTCCTGACACCCCCCTCAATTCACACTCCCACTTTTATCTCACCATATCCCTGTTTGAAATGACATACAATCGGGTACTATACCAGTATTTTGTTGTGATTCTGTGAATGAATCATTATCAATATGATAAACGTTAACATGAATGGCTTCTGAAATATCATGTTAGCATTCCACATGGACAAAATGACTGGGTTGTATTCATTTATGTATTTGGATTCCTCATTTCTTCTTAGGTTGTATGTATTTGTAGGTGATTTTCTTCTCACAGTATGTCGCATAGAAGACATAAAATTGTTCACTCTTCCTTTCGATGTTACTGGACGTGGAAATGCAAAACGACATTTTGTGTAGAACTTGTCCTTGGATTTGTATATTCGACAACAGTATTTTTGACAACGATGGGTTTGAAAGCATAAAACTTGATGTCTTAAATTGTTTTCTTCTGTATTTTTCGGAACAGCACATGTAGAATACTGCTCAATGAAACTCATCACTTTCTCATCTGAATCTGTTCCAAATTTTGGTGCATCTTTAATCCATAGCAGCATATGTATGTGAGGAGCACCTCTTGCTTGATACTCCTTTCTCCAAAAGAAATCCAACACCTCTCCAAGCGGAGGATTTTTTTTGTTTGTAATAAAAGACATCATAGCTTCAAACCTATGATTGAAATATCTGAATACATTAACTGGATCCAAAGAGCACAGTTCTCCAGGTGTCTTGTATTCAATATTTTCAATGTTTTTATTTGCCTCTCGTAGAAATTCAAGTAAGTCTTCCCAAGCATACTCAGCACAACTAAGAGTGAGGAACCATGTAGGAGTTCCTAAGTTTCTTAGCATACATTTCAATTCCCCATGACGACGGTACCAATACTCGTTAGTACCACGCTGACATGCCATGAGATTAATTAGCTGAGATTCCAAAACACTGTCTTGCAGTTTCACTTTATCCATAAAGTCCCTTGCTGAAACATTTTGCAGATGTACTCCACTTTTCAGTATATGGTTCACTGCATAAGAAAGTCCAGACAAGTCACTCTCAAACAGCAGATGGAACAAATATGGAACGCATTGACGAAACCTTGGATCTTCTGCATATAATCTTAAAGTCCGGTATTCAGATGCGGGGATTTGAACAGGTCGGTCATCATATCGTCCACCTTGACCTGTTGGAAAAAACTGTGAAAAACATCGAGCTTCCAAACTTTCTTCCCATACACTAATGGGACTTCCTTTTGCTTCTTTCATTTGAAACAAGTCAATAGCATTCCCCATTACTTCTTTGGAATGCAATGGATGAACACTATAATGTTCATAAATTTCTTCACTTCTAGAGACATCAACTTTTTCAATTTGCCCAGCTGAGAAATCACTGTTCTCTTCTACAGTTGTTTCCTCTTCTCCAACATTTACATTTTGGTAGTAGTGATTGTTTTTTACCAAATACAACGTTGCCTTTTTGACTTTCCTAACATACACTAATTCTTGCCAGATTTTCTTACTCTTTGTCGGAACACCATTAACTAGAATAACCAGAGGTTCCTCTTCTACTTTTTCTACACCAATTGTATCAATATTTTTCTTAAAATCTAGAGGCAAATAAGCAACTCTTCCCTTTAATCCTCTCTGTAAATCTGAAGGAGGCAAATTCCCTGTCTTACGCTCCATGCGAACAATAGCCTGAAAAGGATGCACACATTGAATCAGAATAGACTCATAGGTATTTAAATCCATCAATTCAGAAGGAATGTCTACCAACTCCAGATTATTATGAACAGCTCTAGCAGGCATTCTGTTTTCATTTAATTTAATATAACAATATTTACAAATACGTTGATCATAACCCAAATCAAAACAATTTTCTACCAACAAATAAGTTGCAAAATCCTTCCCCTCGTTATTATTTTCCTTTTCGCTTTTTACATATAAATCAACTAATCTAGTCTGATTCATGTAATGAGTTCGTCGACAACACACACAAGTAAAATTAGGCCTTTCACTTGAATTGACCTTAAACTTTGTAATTTCATGTTCAAATTGTTCTGTACTTGAAATCTCTACATTCTCTTCCACATTACCTTCTATTACTGTATCAGTTTCTGCACTGTCCTCTTTTTCACCAAAGTAACAAAACTCAATTTCTTCACAAATGTTCTTCACATCTAATTCAGTTCCATGCAAAAGAGCACTGTTTAACTGTTTTAGCTTAAGTGCTGGACTTTTTGCATAATACAACCTTCTCACTAATTTCTTCACTTTATTATGATGCACTGCTAACATCCTAAAATGGTGCAAAACACTCTGACATACTTTTCTTGAAAGACAAGCCAGTGAATGCCCATGCAAACCTGTTTTTTCTCTCACTCTACAGGATCTAACTCTTGCAAAATTTTCATTTTTTGTTTTAGACTTTTCTTAGTATATGTCCGTAAGAAACTGAGAAACAAATCAATTGAATCCTGTCGCACACTACAAATACTACTACAATTCCAAGTATACACTGGAGCATTAGGACATCTCCCTAAAACTTCATCAGCTAACACCTCTTCTGTATTCTAGGCACAATTTCTTCTTTTTAAACCGGACAACCTTCCTTCACCTCATATGATCGACCACTGGTGTCAACTGCATGCACCAAATCATTATACTGAAAGTAACTTTCTTCATTAAAAAATAGCTCACAACTTGAACTATGCTTCCATTCTCCAGAAAAAACATAACAAAAATGAGTCTGATTAATTATTCTATTCCACTTACATTTTGATTTGAACACATTGATTACCTTATCTAGTGTACGAATTCTATTGATTACTAAACAATATCATTTATTTTTCACTTTAAATGCTTCATCCACAATCTTCACTATGTTTTTTTTTCTTGTAAAAAGCGGTCTTTTTTTATACATCTTTACATTTTTTAATAAATTTGAAACTATTCTGTTATAAAATATTCGTCTACGAATTTCAATAAATTGATTTCTCCTTCTATTGCTATAGACAATATCATCTCCTTCTACAGGTCTAACATTTTTTGAGGGGCAGAATTTTTTCTTTCTATTAAGAGATGAGTTATTCTTCTTTAAAACAACATCTTTTTTTTTTTACATTTCAATAACTTCCCTAAAAAGTCCTTAGTTTGCTTACCGGGAGCATTATCTTTTTTTCACCGAAGATTGTGTTTTGGATGAGTCTTGTATTTCTGTTTTCTTGGACCTTAAATCCTGTTTATGTTTCTTTTGACATCTTTCTTTTGACGGCATATTCTTTTGTCTTTTTATAGATGATTACAATCTGTGGTAAAGAAAAAATAACATATTATAGACCACTACAAACATATTACATAGCAATTACAATAACTGAACGATATAAACACTAGTTTACAACATAAGTTACTTTATACCACAACAACTGTGTCACAGTAACAGTGCAGTACGGTTTCATTATTAATCTTACTCTCTGCCTGCACCATGTCACTCTGTGCCTGTGTCTTATGTCACTCTGTGCCTGTGTCTCATCTCACTCTGTGCTTGTGTCTCATCTCACTCTGTGCCTGTGTTTCATCTCAGTCTGTGCCTGCCCCATCTCTCTCTCTTTGTGTGTGTCATTTCTCTCTTTGCGTATCTCATCTCACTCTATGCCTGTACCTCATCTCACTCTGTGCCTGTGTCTCATCTCACTCTGAGCCTGTGTCTCACCTAACTCTGTGCCTGTGTATCATCTCACTCTGTGCCTGCCCCATCTCTCTCTCTTTGTGTGTGTCATTTGTCTGTTTGCGTCTGTCACATCTCTTTCTGGTAAATGTTTTATGTTAAAAAGCATAGCTTTAACATTTTTGACAAGGATCAGACTGAGTGTCTGTATGAAATAAGGAATTATATTTTCACATTTGTCAATAATGTCACCTGTGTCTGCTTACAGTTTGCATTTCTAAGGTTAAAGGGTACTTTTTGCCTGTGTCTGACCTCACACTGTGCCTGTGAGTCATCTCACTCTGTGCCTGCCCCATCTCTCTCTCTTTGTGTGTGTCATGTGTCTATTTGCGTCTGTCTCATCTCATTCTGGTAAATGTTTTATGGTAAAAAGCATGGCTTTAACATTTTTCACAAGTATCACACTGAGTGTCTGTATGAAATAAGGAATTATATTTTCACATTTGTCAATAATGTCACCTGTGTCTGCTTACAGTTTGCATTTCTAAGGTTAAAGGGTACTTTTTGCCTGTGTCTGACCTCACACTGTGCCTGTGAGTCATCTCACTCTGTGCCTGCCCCATCTCTCTCTCTTTGTGTGTGTCATGTGTCTATTTGCGTCTGTCTCATCTCATTCTGGTAAATGTTTTATGGTAAAAAGCATGGCTTTAACATTTTTCACAAGTATCACACTGAGTGTCTGTATGAAATAAGGAATTATATTTTCACATTTGTCAATAATGTCACCTGTGTCTGCTTACAGTTTGCATTTCTAAGGTTAAAGGGTACTTTTTGCCTGTGTCTGACCTCACACTGTGCCTGTGAGTCATCTCACTCTGTGCCTGCCCCATCTCTCTCTCTTTGTGTGTGTCATGTGTCTGTTTGCGTCTGTCTCATCTCATTCTGGTAAATGTTTTATGGTAAAAAGCCTGGCTTTAACATTTTTCACAAGGATCACACTGAGTGTCTGTATGAAATAAGGAATTATATTTTCACATTTTTCAATAATGTCACCTGTGTCTGCTCACAGTTTCCATCTTTCTACCTCTCATCAAATAATTCACCCAGATCCATTTAAAATGAAGCTTGACTCACAGTTTGATCTTAGGCACATGACCAGGATGTTACATGTAATCTACCATGTCTGTCTCTGCATGCAATATGTGTGTCTCTGCTCATACTATTTCACTGTGTCTACTGGCGAAAAAACAGACCACATATATATAAGCAAGACATAACATTCCTTTTTCATTTCAAAGGCACACCCTGGATCTTGATTGCACAGCTTAGAGCCTATTTGTGAAGTAAGAGGCCTAACAGACATGCTGCCTAAGATTCCCTACTAGTACATATGCTAAAGCCCAACTGACTTTAAAAATACATGTATTTCCATATTTTTAAACATATCAACTAAGCAAATTATTCACCCAGATCCATTTAAAATGAAGCTTGACTCACAGTGTGATCTTAGGCACATGACCAGGATGTTGCATGTAATCTACCATGTCTGTCTCTGCATGCAATATGTGTGTCTCTGCTCATACTATTTCACTGTGTCTACTGGCAAAAAAACAGACCACATATATATAAGCAAGACATAACATTCCTTTTTCATTTCAAAGGCACACCCTGGATCTTGATTGCACAGCTTAGAGCCTATTTGTGAAGTAAGAGGCCTAACAGACATGCTGCCTAAGATTCCTTACTAGTACATATGCTAAAGCCTAACTGATTTTAAAAATACATGTATTTCCAGATTTCTAAACACATCAACTAAGCAAATTATTCACCCAGATCCATTTAAAATCAAGCTTGACTCACAGTGTGATCTTAGGCACATGACCAGGATGTTACATGTAATCTACCATGTCTGTCTCTGCATGCAATATGTGTGTCTCTGCTCATACTATTTCACTGTGTCTACTGGCAAAAAACAGACCACATATATATAAGCAAGACTTAACATTCCTTTTTCATTTCAGTGTGATCTTAGGCACATGAGACACATGTCATGACACACACGGAAAGAGAAAAATGACACACAGAAAAAGAGAGATTATGCACGTGCAAAGTGACATGAGACACAGGCACAGAGTATCCTTTAACCTAAGAGAGGCAAACTGTTAGCAGACACAGGAGAAATTATTGAAAAATGGGAAAATATAGTTCCTTATTTCACACAAACACCCAGTGTAATCCTTGACCAAAATTTAAAAGCCAGACATTTTACCAGAAAACATTTTCCATAGTAAATCGTTTTTAACACAGAGCACAGCCCATTTAAATGACCACAACAAAACAAGGCAGAAACCTAACTCATTTCCAAAATACATTTCCAATATGCACCATTCAATTTTTAAACAGCATTACAAAAAAACATGACATACAATGCAAGAATAAAGAAGCACAATATGCTTCTTAATCTTCCCCATAGAGCATGCAGCAGTCTATCTTTATTAAAAGAATCATTACTCACCTTTAAAAATGCTTTGGAAGATATAGAACAGTGTCAGTCACACACACCAGATTTTCTTATGAAGAATCTCTGAAATGCTCCTGAAACACTGCAACCACAAATGGCCCTGATTCCCTGTAATTCTTCAGACATATCCCTGAACTTAACCAATTACAATTCTTCCCACACTATTTTAAAACCAAACTAACATTTTAATTGGTTCTACATTTCAACACTTTGAAACTCACATAATATTCACCCATCCCCCCAGTGCTCATTCACCCTGTTACCATGGTAACTCCCACCTAACCCAGCACACAGTTGAAAAGTTCATCATACTATGTTGCAAAAGAATCCAGCAAGGGTGTTTGACCTCTCAATGTAGTAGCTTATCCTGTGCAATGTTTCTTTAAATGACTTTTTCTCAACCATTAAAATTACTTCTTTCAAAAAACAAAAGCATGCACCCTAATTTTGAGGGATGAATTTTAAGAAACCACCAATCATTTCTTGTTTTTCAAGTGCACTGAATCTCAACCACGTTTTTTTCATAACTCCTACTTTCAAACTGCCATTTCATTTCCAGAACTCATCTGAATACAAACACATCTATCTTCAAGATGCCAAAAGTCTGGTTTGTGGGACATAGCTTTGTCTACTGGAGTGAAAAATATGCAAGTAACAGAGGCATTTCCAACCATGATTTACCAAATGTGGACATTATGTGGATTGGACAGAGAGGATTGAGAAGTCACCAATTGATACCATTGGTAAAATCCTTTTTGCATCTCCCTCACCCTGACCTCATAATTGTGCACTGTGGTGGCAATGACCTAGGCACTTTGACTGGGGTAGGTCTGGAAATGCTTTTAAAGGACATCTTTGGGCAATTGATGTCACTTTTTCCAAAAACTGCCTTGGTATCTTCTAATATATGCCAAAGGCAAAAATGGAACTGGTCCAACCAATTTTGTCCACAGATTGAGAAAGCAAGGAAACATGTGAATAAATCAGTTTCTGCTTTCCTCAGAGACTATGGTATGGGTTCCATATACCACAACAACTTGCGTTACAACATGCAATGCATCTATAGGAGAGATGGTGTACATTTTACGGATGAGGGGAATAGAGTCTTCCTCTTGAATTTGAGACTCTGCATCGGTACCTACTTGAAGGTACAAAAAACACCCACATAACACAACAGCTCTTTTCAGAGCTACCCTACCTCTAAGCACTCTAAATTCTTATTTTGCTCTAATTTTTTTGTCTGTTTTTCCCCGTGGTGCGCTCAGCATACGCGTACCTGTAAGCGTACATGGGAACGCACCCAGCGCTTACCCCGTGAAAATTTTGAAAAGAAAATAGTTTTTTTGCCCTTCAGGGTCCTTCTAGGCCCCCCTCAGAAAACCTGGGGTGTCAGGGGGGTCTACCCTGCCCCCTTTTAATCATTTCCCCCTTTTTATTTTCACCTCTTGTGTCTCGATTCTACCGAGACACAAGATGGTGGACTCTACGGACTGTTTAGAATGTTGACAGACACCCGAGAGCCAATCAGCTTTCTGCTCGCGCACTTCTGTGGTGTGCCGGGTGCACTCCCCGGTACGCGTACCAGTGAGCGCTCGGAGCGCGCCTATAGATATAAAAAAAAAATGTAAGTTCATTTTGGTAAAAACCACTGGAGCAATTTTCACCAAATATACAAAAGGCACTTCTGCGTACCAGTCCCTACAGTTTGGCAGTTTGGTGAAATTCCGTTCAGCGGTTCGGGCTGTACCCTTGTCAATTCGTCCTATGTAAATTAACATGGGGAAAACACATTTTTGGACCCCTCTTTTTTTTAGGCCCCCTCTTCACGAATCCGCCCGAAACTTTCAGGGAAGGAGCGCAGCGGAGCTGGCCTAAATTTTGGAAAATTACACGCAAATTCCTCCACCGGCGCCAAAGTTATTCCCAATAGAATGTTGCGGATTTCCCATGGTAGCTAGGTCCTAACTACAACTACCTACTGGCAACTGCCAGTAGGTAATATATATATATATATACATATATATATATATTACCTACTGGCGGTCGCCAGTAGGTATATATAGTTAGGATTTTTTCCCTATGGGATTTTTGAAAATTCTATGTCTAATAACTTTGGTGTTTGTGGACGGAATTGGCTGAAATTTTCTGGAAAATGGAACATTTTGTTTCTGAGCAGCCCTTGAAAATTTGGGGGGGGTTCGTCAAGGGGGGGCCGAGAAAAAAGGGGGGTCCCAAAACGTGTTTTTAACATTGAGTTTTCCATAGGGCGGTTGGCCTCACTTTTAGCCCGAACGGCTGAATGGATTTGCACGAAACTTGGCAAAATTGTAGGGACTGGTAGCCCGATGTGCCTTTTGTAGGTCTCAATATATGTGCTCCAGTGGATTTTGAGAAATTAACGTTTAAAAAAAGATATATATCTGTAAGCGCGCTCCGGTCCGCGCCCCGGTTCGCGGACCGGGGCGCGTACCGGAACTTCGCGTAGCGAAGCTGATTGGCTCTCCGGTGTCTGTCAACATTCTAAACAGTCCGTAGCGGCCGCCATCTTGTCTCTCGGTAGGATTGAGAGACAAGAGGAGGCCAAAACAAAGGGGGAAATGACCATAAGGGGGCATAGTAGATCCTCCCTGACCCCCTAGGTTTAATGTGGAGGCTTTAAAAGGGCCCCGCGGGGCAAAAAAAAATAAATTATTTTTTGTTTTTTTTGCGTGGGTAGCGCCCGGTACGCGAACCGGGAAGCGTTCTGGGCAGCGTACTACAATGAAAAAAGAATGAGAGACTTTTCAAATGCAGTATGTTAATTGATTGTTGGTTTTGTTGATTATTTTTTATTTTCTTTATTTTTTAAGCATTTTTTTTATTGTGATTGTGTTTCATAATTTATTAAACTTTCTAACATTTCATTGTCAGAAATTTCATAATTATCATGGAATATACATTGTAGTCTCTGAGGGTGTAAAATGTCCTCATTTGCAAGGAGGTTATCTACTGCTTGTACACATTGCAGTAGTTCATTGTCCCAAGTTTCATCGAAAAATTCAATGTCAATTTGATCAATTGTATCAATCAATTCTTGGCTGCTCTCTTGCAGGTCCATTTCAAAAGAAACTTGGTTTTCGCCTTCCATTTTGCCTGAAATTTGGATTAAAAAAATATATATTAGTAGAGATAGGGCAATGTTGGGAATAATTTTAGATAGGCATTTTTTATCAGTGAATTTATCTTTGGGCAGTGTATAGTATCAGAGTGGAAGTAGGAATTTAAAAAAGTGTATGTGATTTAACGTAAGTAAATTCATAATTATACAAGAGAAGCCTAACTCCATCCATAACTATAACAGAGAAGTCTCTCTAAATCTATAACTACTACAGAGGGATAGTATATATCTATCAGAAAAAGTTTACCATATTAACTTATAGTGCACAATATACTTCAGTTTTAAAAATAAAAACTTACCTTTAGAAAGAAGTTGAAGGAATTAGTGAAAATACTATTGAAATGTACAGAAAGAAGTAGTAGTCAAAATGGCTGTGTTTTCTTCTCTTCCTTTATATATATTCAGGTATATAACCAATGAAATGTCAGGTAAAAAAAGTAGAAAATGAAAGTAACATTTTCATTGGTTGTCAATTCCAACACTTCAGATGTGTTTTGTGAAGTAATTTACCTCAGGGTATTTAGAGAGGTCTACAGGCTAAATGACTAAATGGAATTCCAATCAAATTTGTGAAAATGGTAGGGATTGGTATGTAGTATGAGCTAATCTATATTTGATGAAATTGTCTCCAGTGGCTTTTCTGTGAACTACTTTCCCACCTTTTTTGATGGTGCGCTTCCCAGGGAGCGACCCGGTACGCGAACCGGTGAGCGCCCCGGTACGCGAACCTTAAGCGTTACGGGAGTCCACCATTTTGTGTTTCGGTCGAATTAAGATACAAAATGGAGGGCAAATAATGTTCAGAATGGGTAGAAGGGGGCACGGTAGACTTATCTTGACACCCTAGGTTTTGTGAGGGTGGCTGAGGAGGCTTATATGTGCGGAAAAAAAACATTTTTTTTAAAAATTTCGCGAGGTTAGCTCCCGGTTCGCGTACCGGGTAGCGCCCCGGGAGCGTACTTTGTTGAAAATTAGTGAAAAATGTTAGAGTAAAATAATAATTGTGAGTGATTAGATGTAGGGTAGCTCTGAGAAGAGCTTTTGGGTTTATGGTACATTTAGGTACTTATAAGTAGGTACCAATGCACATTCTTAAATTCAGAGTGAAAACTCTGTTGCCCTCATCTGAGAAGTGAACTCCATCTCCTCTGTAGATATCTTGCATGTAGTAACGCAAGTTATTGTTGTACAGGGAGCCCATTCCATGGTCTCTCATGTAAGCTGAAACAGATTTGTTTACATGCTTCCTCGACTTCTCAATTTGTGGACAAAATTGGTTTGACCACCTCCATTTCTGTCTTTGGCATATATTTGAATATACCAAGGCAGTCTGAGGAAAAAGTGCCATCAATTGCTCAAAGGTGTCCTTTAAAAGCATTTCCAGACCTACCCCAGTCAAAGTGCCCAAGTCATTACCTCCACAGTGCACAATTAACAGGTCAGGTTTGGGCAAATGCATAAAGGTTTTCACCAATGGTATCAATTGGTGACATTTTAATCCTCTGTGGCCAAACCACTTAATTTCCACATCTTGTAAATTGAGGTTAGGTAAATTCTTGTTTTCAACGTACCTTTGAGCCCAGTGAATATAACTATGTCCAACAATCCAGACAGAAAACATGGTGAGAGAAGGTTCTCCTGCAGTCAGATGAAGTGTGGCAATGAAATGGCAGTTGAAAAAATGAGAGTTTAAAATGAAAAAAACTGTGGAGTTTCTGTGTTCATGAAGCAGTAACAGTGATTGGTGGATTTTGATTGCTGAAAACAGAAAGTTAGGGTGCACGGATGTGTTCTTTGAAAGATGTATTTTGAATGGTCAATAAAAAATCATTAAATGAAAGAATGCACTGGATATGCAGGTGCACTGAGAGTTCAGAGTTCAATTGCAACAAAGTTGTGTGAACTTGCAAACACCAGAAGTCTTCCAATGAGGTGGTTGCCATGCAGAAAAGGCATGAAATGGCAGAGGGGGGAAGGGTTTTCATTTGAAAAAAAGTGAGGGAAGAGTTTTGATTGGGTGACATGAGAGATATGTGTGAAGATTTACAGCAATTCTGTGCTTTTGATAGCTGCAGACTCTGGAGTGCATACCTTTTGCTCTGCTGAAGACAAATTGGTGTGTTTCTGAGACTGTTTTCAAACTCAAAGTATTTGCTAAGGTGAGAAAATATTTCTTTAATTTAGATAGAGAATAGTGTGCTTTAAGGAGAAAATTATGAATTATGTGGCGCAAATTGCTTGTAAATATGATCCCACATGTGCATGGAAAATTTAGATTTTGAATGTTTGTGTTACATAGCCATGTTAAAAGTGATACAAACATGCTGCAAAGGCAATCAAAAAACGCTTTTATGTGGCTTAAGGACATTTTAAGTAATTTTCCCATGTGCAGTGTTTTGAAATTATGATTTGAAAATCGTTTTTGGGGAAAAGGAATTGTTTTTAAATTTATGACAAGGACATAATGGTGTATGCTTCTTTATACGGCAATTGACTGTCCCTGATGTTATTTTTCCCATTTTAATGTAAGACCTTTCTCTGTGGCGCAAGTTGCTTGTAAATATGCTCCGACCTGTGCATGGGAAATTTAGATTTTAAATGTTTGTGTTACATAGCCATGTTAAAAGTGACCCAACCTTGCTGGAAAGGCAATAAAAAAATACTTTCATGTGTCTTAAGGACATTTTAAGTAATTTCCCTGTGGGCAGTGTTTTCAAATTATGAATTGAAAATCGTTTTTGAGGTAAAGGAATGTTGTTAAAATTTATGTGCGCCATATGCCCACAAATTTCGTTTTCAGGGGTGCAGCAGGGTGTTCTTGAGACACCCCTGCACCTTTGGAAAAATTCCTAATTTGCGATGAGCTAATTGCTAATCGCAAATTGCACCTTCATTCCTATGGGCCTCCTGCTCCATGGAAATGAATGGGTAATTTGCAATTAGCAATTTGCTCATCGCAAATTAGGAATGGTAAAGAATCGCTATTTATTCCTTAAAATTCGCTATTTTGGAAATGCAAAATAGTTATATGATACATATGGCGGTTAATGTCTAACAAGATAAGAAGCTTAGGGATACATTTATGATGACTGGCGCAATGAAGTGGACATCACTTACTTCATTGGTAGAGCTTTACATGTATTATGTCCTCTGTATTCTTCATCAAGTGTAACTTTAATCTGCAATCCTGAGTAGGCCTCACCTTAAACAAACCTCTGGATAGGCCACACCTTATCGTCATCCTGAATTAATCATTTAAAATGCTAGGGACAGATTTATGATAGGTGTATGCCTCTTTTGTGCCACTTACAAAACACTGTCCACGGGGAAATGACTTAAAATGTCATTAAGACACATGAATGTGTTTTTTTAAAGCGTTTGCAATTTTTTGGGGTGACTTTTAACATGGCTATGTGACTCAAACAGTCAAAATCTAAATTCACCATGCACAGGTGGGAGCATATTTACAAGGAATGTGCTCTATGGGGAAAGGTCTTATAATGTAATATGGGAAAAATGACATCAGAGACACTGAAATGCCTTATAGAGAAGCATACACCATTATGTCCTTGTCATAAATTTTTAAACATTACTTTTCCCCAAAAACGATTTTCAAATCATAATTTGAAAACACTGCACATGTGGAAATTACTTAAAATGTCCTTAATTCAAAATTTGCTATTCCTTATTTTGCGATTGCACTGAAGGATTTGCAAATTTTGCGATTCCTTAAATGCAATGTATCAAACAAAAATATGTAAAAAATGATATTAAGGATTTGGAAACTACCACCAACTTCTAGTTTGTGGTAATTTGCGAATTCTTTTCAAAAAACATTTTTTTCCAAAAAACAAAAGGTGCCATATGACGCCTATACATGTCCTTAGGGCATGTATGTGTGCCATATGCCCCCAAATTTCTTTTTCAGGGGTGTAGCAGGGTGTTCTTGAGATACCCCTGCACGCTTGAAAAATTTCCTATTTTGTGATGAGCTAATTGCTAATCGCAAATTGCAACCTTCATTCCTATGAGCCTCCTAGCCCATTGAAATGAATGGGTAACTTGCAATTAGCAATTTGCTCATTGCAAATTAGGAATGGTAAAGAATTGCTATTTATTCCTTAAAATTTGCTATTTAGGAAATGCAAAATAGTTTGATGGTACATATGGTGGTTCATCTGTAACAAGATAAGAAGCTTAGGGATACATTTATGATGACTGGCGCAATAAAGTGGACATTACTTACTTCATTGGTAGGCCTTTACATGTATTATCTCCTCTGTATTCTTCATCAAGCGTAACTTTAATCTGCAATCCTGAGTAGGCCTCACCTTAAACAAACCTCTGGATAGGCCACACCTTATCGTCATCCTGGATTAATCATTTAAAATGCTAGGGACAGATTTATGATAGGTGTATGCCTCTTTTGTGCCACTGTGCGTCACTTTTATGATGCAGCGGTGGTGCTAATTTGCAATTAGCAATTTGCTCATTGCAAATTAGGAATGGTAAAGAATTGCTATTTATTCCTTAAAATTTGCTATTTAGGAAATGCAAAATAGTTTGATGGTACATATGGTGGTTCATCTGTAACAAGATAAGAAGCTTAGGGATACATTTATGATGACTGGCGCAATGAAGTGGACATCACTTACTTCATTGGTAGAGCTTTACATGTATTATGTCCTCTGTATTCTTCATCAAGCGTAACTTTAATCTGCAATACTGAGTAGGCCTCACCTTAAACAAACCTCTGGATAGGCCACACCTTATTGTCATCCTGAATTAATCATTTAAAATGGTAGAGACAGATTTATGATAGGTGTATGCCTCTTTTGCGCCACTGTGCGTCACTTTTATGATGCAGCGGCGGTGCAAAAGATTTGCTATGAGGCGACAACATTACAAATTGATGCATTTAGGCAGATATGTCATGGTGTAAAAAAAACGTACCACATGAAACCGATGCAGCAGTGATGCAAAAGATGCACCATGTCGCAAGACAGGCCTCACTTGGGGCCATATGTATCAAGCTAATTAGCATTCGCAAAGATCAAAATTCTACGAATTTCGGCCTTTGCGAATGTTAATTAGACAAATGGTATGTATCAAACAAGTTTGATGCAAAATAAGGAGTAGCAAAATTTGCTATTCCTTATTTTGCAATTGCACTGAAGGATTTGCAAATTTTGTGACTACTTAAATGCAATGTATCAAACAAAAAATATGTAAAAAATGACATTAAGGATTTGGAAACTATTGTGGTAAATTGGTGGTAATTTGTGAATTCTTTTCAAAAAGCTTTTTTTCAAAAAAACAAAAGGTGCCATATGACGCCAACACATGCCCTTAGGGCATGTATGTGTGCCATATGCCCCCAAATTTCTTTTTCAGGGGTGCAGCAGGGTGTTCTTGAGACACCCCTGCACCCTTGGAAAAATTCCTAATTTGTGATGAGCAAATTGCTAATCGCAAATTAAACCTTCATTCCTATGAGCCTCCTAGCCCATGGAAATGAATGGGTAACTTGCAATTAGCATTTTGCTCATTGCAAATTAGGAATGGTAAAGAATTGCTATTTATTCCTTAAAATTCGCTATTTAGGAAATGCAAAATAGTTTCATGCTACATATGGCGGTTCATCTGTAACAAGATAAGAAGCTTAGGGATAGATTTATGATGACTGGTGCATCACCAGGGATGTGTCAGTCATCCTGCGCCGCTGTTCCGCCACCCATGGTGTGCTGCATTTAGAATGCGGGGCATCATGGGGCAAAAATGGCACAGATGCGTGACGTATCTGTGCTGTAAAGGTAGTGATTGCTGGAGTTGTATCGCAAGTGCGATGCAGCTCAAGCAAGGCTCAGGGGTGCCCCATCTCCACAATGTTGCGTCAAGACCTATGCCTGCTTAAAGCAGGCGCAGGGTTTTGACGAAGCTTTCTCCTATCTGATTGTAAATACGGCACACCATGGGTGGCAGAGTAGTGGTGCACGTTAACTGGTGCATGCCTGGGGATGTGCCATTTAACATAAATCTGCCCCTTTACATTTAAGTATGTGCAGGACACACAGAGTCGGTGAGGCTTATCCAAGGTTAAGAAGAGATGAGTCCTGTTCACTGAAAATGTAGACATAGTCTTCACCTGCTCAGCATTGATGGACATGGCTAAATAATAGCTGCAAAATATTACTCTTGTTAAACAATTTTACTATTATAATCTCTGAGATTTGTCTCTTACTCTGCAACATCTCATTGTTGTTATCTTTCTTTAAAGATAAAGACAACCTCAACATGAGCGACAATCTGCAATCAGTTGATTTTGACCTCATCATTGAACTTGTAATTGAAACATCAGTGGATGTTGATCCCTTGGATGATTTAAATCCTGAGGATGAAGAAGAGCGTGATGAGGATGCAGATTTGTCCGAATTATATGACATAGGATGGGAAGCTGACCTGCTTGAGCCTATGGAAATATAAACATTTATTTTTAAATTTTATAATTAATAAAAAGTAAAAAGGTAAACCGTTTAATTTAAAAATAAAGACACCTTCAAAAGCAGGTTATGTGTAGTGTCTTCAATAAAATATTAAAATATGCTCATAAAATTAGATCAGATTCACATATAAAATAGCACAGGTAACATAAATATAAATGTCATTTCTTTTCTGCTATTTCTGTATTGTAAATTTGCAAGGACTAAAAAATCTTCTATTTAAAATGTCAAGTAGTGTGTTAAGTTTTTGATCACTGTTATTGTTTTACTGTTTGGTAATAATGGTTAATAAAATTTTTTATTATATTTTACCACAGATTCAACTGCAGATCATTTCAAGATTTCACCATGCCAACAATAGAAAGACAGAGAAAGGCTGCAAAACGTCAAAGACAGCAGGTGAAAGAAAATAAGCAGCAGTCCTCTAACAAAAAGATTTGTCAAGTCACGAAGAAAGCACCGGGTAAGAGCACAAAATATTTCATAAGAAATATGTGTAGTAAAAAAAATATTACTACAGAAAATGTTTCAGTCCATAAAACGAGAAGGAATTCAAATGGAAAGGAAAGGCCAATGAAAAATGTTACTGCTAGAGCAAGAGATAACTCTGTGCATGATAGTAGAAGGAAACAACAGTTTAGGGAGATTCGTAAACAAATGTTCCGCAACAGGATAATTGGCAATTTGTTAAAAAATATTAAGAAAGGTCAACAGAAACTGGTTTTTTATAAGAGAAAAAAAAAAGTTGAGAAAGTTATTGATCAGGCATTTGAAATTAAACGTAAGTTATTTATTTTGATAATCAATAGAATTAGGAAGCTAAACAAGGCAATTTATGATTTCAAAAGAAATAGTAGATGGAAGAGAATAGTTAATCGTAGTAATTTTTGTGAAGTTTTTTCTGGAGAATGGATGCATAGTTCAAGCTGTGAGGCATTTTTTAATGAGGAGAGTTATTTCCAGGATAATGATTTGGTGCATGCAGCTGACACCAGTGGTCGTGCTTATGAAGTGAAAGATGGTTGTCCAGTTGAAAAAGAAAAACTGTGACAACAGAGGCAGAAGAGGTGTTAGGTAATGAGGTTTTAGGAAGACGTGCTAAGGGTCCTGTGTACACCTGGAAGTGTAGTAGTATTTGCAGTGTGCGACAGGATTCCATCAATTTGCTTTGTGATTTTGTACGGTCATTTAATAAGAAAAGTTTGAAGCAGAAAATAAGGTTGTTGCAAGAATTAGATCCTTGCAGAGTAAGAGAAGTGACAGGTTTGCATGCTCATTCACTGGCTTGTCTTTCCAGGAGAGTATGCCAGAGTGTTTTTCATCATTTCAGGATGCTAGCAGTGCATCATAATAAAGTGAGGAAATTAGTTAGAATGTTGTATTATGCTAAGAGTCCAGCAATTATGCTTAAACAATTATGCGCTGCTCTTTTGCATGGTTCTGAAATAGATGTGAAGAATATATGTGAAGAAATTGAGTTTTGTTACTTTGGAAGTAAAGAGGAGAATGTTGAAATTGAGCAAGAAGAAGAGGGTCATGTGGAAGATAGTGTACAGGTTTCCAGTACAGATAATTTCCAGAGGGAAATTGCGACGTTTGAGGTGAAATCAAGTGAGAGGCCTAATTTCACTTGTGTGTGTTGTCGACGCACTTATTATAAGAATCAGACTAAGTTAGTGGATTTATATGCAAAAAGTGAAAGGGAAAATAATAGTGAATGGAAGGATTTCGCAACATACTTGATGGTAGAAAATTGTTTTGATTTGGGATTGGATCAACGTGTGTGTAGTTATTGTTGTTGCAAATTAAATCAAAACCAGATGCCTGCTAGAGCAGTTCATAATAATCTGGAATTGGTTGAGATTCCTTCTGAATTGAAGGATTTAAATACTTATGAATCTATTTTGATTCAAAGTATCCATCCCTTTCAGGCTATTGTAAGAATGGAGCCAAAGACAGGGAAATTGCCTCCATCAGATTTACAGAGAGGATTAAAGGGAAGAGTTGTTTATTTGCCTCTAGATTTGAAGAAAAACATTAACACAATTGGAGTAGAAAAAGTGGAAGAGGAACCTCTGGTTATCTTAGTTAATGGGGTTCCGACAAAGAATAAGAAAATATGGCAAGATTTAGTAGATGTTAGGAAAGTTAAAAAGGCAACATTGTATTTGAAAAAAAATAATAAATACTATAAGAATGTATATGTTGCAGAAGAGGAAGTAAGTGAGGAAGAGGATAGCGATTTGTGTGCTGGTCAAATTGAGAAAGTAGAACCCTCTACTAGTGAAGAAATATATGAACATTATAGTGTTCATCCTTTGCATTCCAAGGAAGTCATGGGGAATGCTATTGAGTTGTTTCAAATGAAACAAGCCAAAGGGAGTCCCATTAGTGTTTGGGAGGAAAGTTTGGAAGCTCGGTGTTTCCCACAGCTTTTTCCAACAGGTCAGGGAGGAAGATATGATGAGCGACCTCATCAAATTCCTGCTTCTGAATACCGGACTTTGCGATTGTATGCAGGAGATGCTAGGTTTCGACAATGCATTCCTTATTTGTTTCATCTCCTGTTTGAAAGCGATCTGTCTGGACTGTCATATGCAGTGAACCACATCTTGAAAAGTGGTATACACATGCAAAACATCTCGGCAAGTGACTTTATGGATAAAGTCAATGTCCAAGACAGTATTTTGGATTCTCACCTGATTAATCTCATGGCGTGTCAGCGTGGTACTAATGAGTACTGGTACCGTCGTCATGGTGATTTAAAATGTATGTTGAGGAACTTAGGTACTCCCACATGGTTCCTCACTCTGAGCTGTGCCGAGTATGGCTGGGAAGACTTACTTGAATTTCTACGAGAGGCAAATGCTAACGTAGATAACATCGAATTCAAGACACCCGGAGAACTGTGCTCTTTGGATCCAGTCAATGTATGTAGGTACTTCAATCATAGATTTGAAGCTATGATGTCTTTCATCATGAATAAGAAGAATCCACCTCTTGGAGAGGTGTTGGATTTCTTCTGGAGAAAGGAGTACCAAGCAAGAGGTGCTCCTCATATACATATGTTGCTGTGGATCAAGGATGCACCTAAATTTGGAACGGATCCAGAAGACTCAGTGATGAGTTTCATCCAACAGTATTCTACGTGTGCTGTTCCAAACGCAAAGGAGAAGAAAAGCCTAAGAGAAAAAGTTCTGCGTTTCCAAAGCCATCGATGTGGAAAGTACTGCCGTCGTAAATTCCGAAACAAGGACAAGTTCTACACTAAATGTCGTTTCGGCTTTCCACGACCGGTGATTTCTAAAGGAAGAGTAAACAGTTTGATGTCTTCGCTGCGACACAATGTCATGAAGAAATCACCTAAAAACACTTACAATTTGAAGAGGAACGAAGAGTCCAAGTACATCAACGACTACAACCCGGTGATTTTGTCCATGTGGAATGCTAACATGGATATACAGTTTGTGGCTGATAACTGTATGGCTGTGGCTCGGTATGTGACGTCTTACATCACCAAAAAAGAGAAGACAGAATTGAAGGATATGTGGGAGGACATTTCCCATGAAAAGAGCCTCAGCAAGAAGTTGTACAGTTTCAGTCTGAAGATGTTGTCGCATCGAGAAATCGGAGCGTACGAATGTTCTGACCGGTTGTCTTCAGCAAGTCTCTATGCCAAGTCCAGGAGTATCGTTTGGGCGAGTCTTGGTCTTGCAGCAACGCGTAATCGAGTTCTCAAACCTGTGCGGGAAATTGAGTATTTGGCAGAAAAGGAGCCAAACAGTACCGACATTTTGAAGACAAACATGTTGGATACATATTATCCAAATCGAAGCAGTCACCTCGAGAATGTTTGTCTGTATGAGGTTCTGCAAAATTACATATTCAAGAGGAACATCAAAGAAGATACTGAGAAAGGAGTGTATGCTGTAATAGGAAGTGAGGGATGTCTGGTCAAGCAAAGAAAATGCCACTTGGTAAACCATCAAAAATTGAGTGGCGAATCTCCTGAAAAAAAGGAGTTTTTCTATTTAGCACTTTTGCAACTTTTCAAGCCTTGGCGTGCAGAAGAGGAACTGCTTGGAGATTTCCTCTGTTATGAAGACTCTTTCAATGCCGCCAAGGAGACCATAGAATGTCCTGCTTTTCCCAAATATGTAGAAATGTTGAATGCGGAAATTGAGCAGGAAGCAACGATTGCAGCCGAGATTGCCAGAGACAGTTCTCAGGACAGTCAGAGTTCTGCTTCATTGAGTCAGGATCCACTAGGAGGACCTGTTATTGAAAATGAAGCTGCCACTGCTATGAATGAAGTGGAAAGAGCCATGGCACATGCTCAAGAGGATGCGGTTAACTCAGAAGAGTTGGAAAGACAACTCAACGTTGAGCAGAGGAAAATATATGACGAAGTTACCATGCAAATTGATCATGGATTAAGTCATGATAAGAAAGAGTGCTCATGTACGTCGTTGAAGCCTGTCCGACTGTACGTGAGTGGAGAAGCGGGAACTGGAAAAAGTTTCCTCATTAAAGCAATTTCATGCTATTTGCAGGAAAGGACAGAGTCATCGCTGTCTTGTGTTGTCACTGCTCCAACTGGACTGGCAGCACATAATATTAAAGGGATTACTTTACATCGTTTACTGATGCTGCCAGTGGAGCATGACAACAAATTACAATATCACAAGCTATCTGGAGATGCTTGTTTTGAAGTTTCAAGAATCTTGAGGAAAATGAAACTTCTTATCATTGACGAAGTAAGCATGGTTTCCAATGTCATGCTTGCCTTTGTGCATTTGAGGATGCAAGAAGTTCTCAAAACAGAGTATGATGTGTTATTTGGTGGCAAACACATCATTGTTTTCGGAGATCTTCTGCAGCTGACACCAGTGAAAGGGCAACCTGTGTTCAAAATGCTCACGCATGAAGATACCAGGAAGTGCCTAGGCAGCATTGGCAACGTCAATATATGGTTAAACTTCAATTATGCTGAACTGCATGAAAATATGCGTCAGGCGAAGGATGAAGTTTACAAGACTATTCTACAAGATGTTAGAATTGGAAAAGTGACCGAGCATGGGAAAGAAGCTTTACATGCACGATTACTGTCAAATTTATATCCAGAACAAGATGTTGTGCCTGAGAATATTTTTCAGAAAATTACTGAGAAGAAATCTGGAATATGTTTGATGCCAACTCTTGCAGAATGTGCCAAATTTAACAACAAAATGTTGCATTTAGAAAAGCAAGAGATTGTGAAACTGGAAGCTATTGATAGAGTAGAGCATATGGGATCAACAATTATTTTGTCTGAGAATCTGAAAACAAAATTGGATTCATTAGAGAAGAGTATATCTAAAACTGCAGGTTTTGAAAAGACTCTGAATGTGTGCTTGAACTGCCGTATAATTTTAAGAAGGAATTTACATGTTGAAAGAGGTCTGGTAAATGGATCAATGGGTAATGTTGTTGATTTTGTGAAATACAGAAATAGAGATGGAATTGAATTTTTAAAAATTAAATTTGATGGCATTGAGGAAGTACAGCTAATTGCTCGTTGTTCTGCTAGATTTTTGCTTGTAAAAGACTTATATGTTCGCCGTAAGCAGTTTCCTGTTTGCTTGGCATATGCGGTGACAATTCATAAATCGCAAGGTTTAAGTGTAGACAGTGCATTGGTGAATATTGGCAGTTCTGTGTTCAAGGAGGGTATGGCATATGTGGCATTGTCACGAGTTAGAACTTTATCGGGATTGTACTTGATTGAGTGTGATGTCACAAACATTTGTGCGGATCTAGATTGTGTTAAGGAATACAATAGGTTAAGAAGAGAGTATGCGCCACATTTGCCTCAGTATCCTTTGTTTGAGAAACGTGTGGTAGGCCGGAAACGAAGAAATGAGAACAATACTGGGGAGGTTGTAGCAAAAAGACAAAAAGTCAATGAACCTAAAATTACAAGCAGAAACAAAAAGGATTCTGTTGAAGATGTTGTTGGTTTTCAGTTTGAAAACAGTTCTGGTGTCAACTGCTATGCTAATGTAGTGGTTAATGTTTTGTTTTCTCTAAAAAATGTAAAAGAAGAGATTGTGGTCAATTCTGATCAAAGATTTTGCAGTTTGTTAAATTCTGTGTTAGAGAAATGTAGCACTGATAGAAGAAACATAGAAAGTGTGTCTGAAATTCGAAATCTGTTAGACAGATGTTCAGGCCAAACACAATTCTCTCAAAATATTCAGCAAGATTGTCAGGAGTTTTTAATGTATATGCTTGATGTATTACATGCTGAAGGTGTAGATGTAGATCAGCTGTTTGGGCTTTCTTATCAATGGCAGCATGACTGCGAGAACTGTATGGTATCAAGTACTACTAGTGTAGACTCAGAAAGATTTATATATTTAACTTTGCCAGACAGTAAATCAGTCTCCTTTAATAAGCTAGTAAAAGCAGCTGATCACAACATGGAGTGTAGCCAATGTAAATCTGAAATGATGTCCACATTATTTATACGAACATATGGCCAGTATGTCATTTTAATGTTCCAACGATGTAGGCCTGATGGAACAAAATTGACAACTTTAATTAAAAATTTTGTAGCTTCGCAGTTGTCAATATCAGGAAGGACTTGTAACTGCAGCAATTATATATCATGACGGCCCTTCAATAACATCAGGACATTACACAGCTTATTTAAAGTCTAGAAATGGCTGGTCATTCTGCAATGATTCTGTTTTAATTTTTTTAAAAAAATTGCCGTATGACCTTAAAAACTCTTACCTGGTGTTTTTAAAACCAAAATTTTAGGGAAATAATCTCGGGATGTGCTCTGTGGAAGTTCTAATGGCTCCTACACAATTTGGCCTTGAGGATAAGTGTAGTTCAGAGACATAACTTCTAACCATAGGACTGGACGTCATGGAGAAATACGTGCACTTTCAATGAGAAAAACTGTTTCTTTTTATAAGCTAATTGAAGCAGCCAATCAAAACATAGAGTAGAGGGAATGTAAGTCTGCAATGCTGTCTACTGTTTTACATTGCTTTGTGATTAAAAGTGATGTAGAGAATTAAATAATTGTAGTAGTCATAGAGGTAGTGTAAGTCTGCTTCATAGTAAGCAGTATCAGTGTCATAGGAAATGTAGAACATGACTGAGCAAGAAGGGGAAGATATTACTATTCCAGGATTGTGAAAATGATCTTCAACATTTTAATTCTGAAAGTTGCGGAAATGCCAAATGACGGGATTGGCTTACAAGAAATCCAAGAGTTATAAATGGCTCTGACCAGATTTGGCCCTGTGGAAAATTGTGGTAGAGAGCAAGAAGTCATTTATTGCATGTAACGTGTTTTTAAAAACGATGGAGATTTTCTTTCAGAAAGTGGCGGGCTGAAAGTAATAACAGCACAAAAGAGTGTAAGCTGTTCATAGGACATCCTTGGACGTCATGGAAAGTAAGTTAACTTTAAGGAGTTCTGAATTTTGATTTCTGATGTTGTATGGGTTTTTTAAACACAATCATTTTGATTGTGTTTTTTTTTCCCCGCTGTTACATGATGAATACCTTCAAGTCACTGTTTTTAGTGAAATTTGATACATTCTGAGAACAGCAAAAATAAACCATTTAACATGTATAATTAATTCTGTACTGTTTGCATTTATGATGTATATGTAGAACTGTGTAGGAGGCATGGAGAAGGTGAGGCTTCTGTAAGTGTCAAAGTTGTTGCATGCAGTGCTGCACTTCTGCGTATTCTTTCATATGCTAGACTACATCTGCACAATGAGATACCTAAGCAAAGGAAACACAAGTGATGTGATTGTGAAATGAGCAAAATAAATTGCACGTATTTCAATTACATCACCTGTGTTTCCTATCATTACGAATCACATTGTGCAGATCAAGTTTAGGTCTGTCCAGGGAAACATAGGAGATTTGGACTTTGTTGAAGAGTGCAGTGGACATGACTCACTTCATTGGTAGACCTTCACATGTATTATCTCCTCTGTACTCTTCAACAAGTGTAAATCTCATCTGCAACCCTGAGTAGGCCTCACCTGAAACAAACCTCTGGATAGTAGACATCTTATTGGCATCCTGAAGCAATTATTTAAAATTTTAGTGTCTTGCAACACTTTTCTGAAACAACAGCAATGCAAAAGATGCACCATGTTTTAAGATAGGCCTCACTTCATCTGCATCAAGATACTGTTAGTTTAAAATGTATATCTTTAGGACTGTGTAGGGGGCCTGGAGAAGCAGAAGCTTCGGTAAGTGTCAAAGTTGTTGAAAAACTGTTTGTCCTTCAATCTTTTCCCTTGTCTTTTCTAATTTTTAAATACATTTTTTAATATTTTTCAAATGTTTGTTCTCTCTTTCACAGATTGAAAGTATAAAAACAAAAAGTGAGTAATTTAACGACAATTATAAGGTAAATATTTTGTACTGTTTTCGTTACATTTCTATTACATTTAACTACTATTAGTTCCACTGCTTCATTTCTTTAACCCTCAGTTTCCTGCCTTTGCTACTTCCCTCATTCCTTTCTCTATTACCTACTTACTCAACTCCTTCCACTCTTTTTCTCAGTCCCTCTCTTCTCATAGTTCCTCACTCTTGTTCACTCACTGCGTCTCTATTACTCTTAGTGTCTTTGACTGATCACTCTATCACTACTTGTTCATAATGCTTTCTCTGTGTAGTTGAAGCACACTAAGGGGAATATTATGAACACAGCCAATAAAATTATTGCTCTTTTTATTGGCAGAAAACTGGTGCAAAAGTGGTTTTAGTGGCAGTTTTCTGCCACAAAAGCAGCTTTAGCGACACATTTCTGCCAATAAAAGCTGCAAAACTTTTATTGCCTATGTTGATGATATGGCTCTATGTTAATTACATTTCTTTGCTGTTTCAATTAATCTTTTTCTGTTATTTTTTGTTTTCTGTTTTCTATTTTTTCTCTCTGTTATTCCTCATGTTTTAATCTTATTTTGAACATTCACTCACATTCTCCAAGAAACTCTTCTTTGTTAATGTTATACTCTCTTTTTTTTTCTTTCACTTCGTTATCTATTTTGTTTTTCACAATTATACCCTCTTCTGTCTTTTCTTCGGTAAATAGATCTATTAAACAGTATCTCTTCTTTACTCCCTATAGCTGTCTTTCTTTTAACATCACTCTCTGTTTCCTTTCCTTATACTTACACTTTTTTTTAATTTTATTTTTTTGGTTAGCTCCCGGTCCGCATACCGGGAAGCTAACCCGGAAGCGAACCAAAAGAAATAGAGCTTGCCAGAGTGCTAAACATTCTAGCAATTTTTTTGGAAAGGGAAGGTAGTTCTGAAAAGAACTTTTTTTTTAATATTTTTGTTGTTTTATATTTTTTTTTATTTTTTTTATTTTTTGGTTTTTTTTGTATTTTTTGAACGATTTTATATTTTTGTGGGTTTTTTTGGGGGGGGGGAAACAACAAAAAACAGGCGTTGAAAAGGGCTCAACATGAGCAAAAAAAAATTACTGGGGGCGGTTAGGGCAATCATGGTGTTCATACGCCAGGTTGAGTGCATTGATGCTCATGTTGCCACAAGCTAATAATGCACGACAGTGCATACATAAGTGAATCATGTGCCCAAAATTTTCTTGAATATTTGGCACAGTTTCCCGTGCCTCTTCTGGTGTTAGAGAAACCGGTATTGTTGGTCTGGCCACAGGAGTTGGTCTTGGATTGTCGTGCATATCCCTTAATTCCGCCCGGCTGTAATTTAGGGGATGTTTCCTCGTCATGTGCCTGTGCATTGTGTGATTTCCAAAGCTATAATTTTTTGTCCGTCCCTCTGGACAATTGTTCCTTGCATATCAGGCAGGTGACATACCTCGCGTTGACTTTTTTTTGGCCACGAGGTATTGAAAAAAACTGCCAGATGAAACTGGCTTTCTTTCTGGAAACCCGGGGCAACTCTTCTAAAAATTGTGGTTCTTCTCCCTCCTCATCCATTTCTTCCTCTTCCTCCTCAGTGTTGGTAAGGACCTGGGGAGGTGGTCCTCTCTTCCCATGAGGAGGTGGTGGTGGTGGTGGGGGTCCACCAGCTGAAGCTACCAATGAAGCCATTTTCCAACAAGCAAAATAGGTCTTCCTCTCACAATGATGAAAGTCAGAGTGAGGAAAGAAGGAGGGGTTTTCATCATTTGGGAAAAAACAATACTTCTCAACCAATGAAAAGTGTTATTTTTAAGTCACCTGACCTAGCCTTCCATCATTATGAAACCAAAAGTGAAATGAACCAATGAAAAGTTTTATTAACAAGTCACATGACCTCTCACGCTCATGTTACGCGCTGCGGAACGCGCCCCGGTTAGCTTCCGGGTCGCTAAGCTTCGCGCCCCGGTCCGCGCCCCGGGACACTTCCGGGTGCGCTAACGCGGTACGTCACAAGACGCATTACGCGGCAACGCGATACGTCGCGCTTTCGCGACGCGCCCCGGTTAGCTTCCGGGTCGCTGAGCTTCGCGCCTCGGTCCGCGCCCCGGGGCACTTCCGGGTGCGCTAACGCAGTACGTCATAAGACGCATTACGCGGCAACGCGATACCGTCACTAAGTTGATTTTTTACCGGTTCGCGGACCGGGTCGCGGCATCAAATTGAGCTAACGGGAAGCTTCCCGGTTCGCGGACCGGGAGCGAAACAAAAAAAATATTTAAAAAAAATTATTAATAAACATATAAAATATATTTTTGGATTTAAATAAGAATACATTTTATAGCTATAGATATTTGCTATTAAAAAACCATTGAAATTCACTGAAAAAACCATAGGTTATACACCATATATAGTTAGGAATTAGCATTTAAAAAACCTTGAAAATTCACTGAAAAAACCATAGGTTATAGACCATATATAGTTAGGAATTAGCATTTAAAAAAACTTATTTTACTCACACAAAACCAATGAAATTCCATATATAGTTAGTTGTACTAACTATATATCACGCACCCGCAATCCACTGCTGATGATGTCACATATTACATCATTCATGACATGGTCAGTGACATCACTGATGACATCACTGATGACATCTCAAATGACATCACTGATGACATCACTGATGACATCTCAAATGACATCACTGATGACATCATTGATGACATCATACAGTGACTGTATTTTTCTGTAAAGTTAAAATATGTCTTACATATTTAAGAATGAGTGGATGTATAAGTGTCTGGATGAAGGATTTAGTAGGTGCATGACTGACTGTATGAGTGAGTGGTTAAATGTGTCTCACTGAGTGCATGGGTTAGTGACTAAACTGTCTTAATTTGTGCATCATTATGTCTGTTGTTCTGTAAACTGCTGCATGTGTTGATCAGTAGCTATATGAGTAACTATATGGGTTATTGATTGGTTGCCCAAGCATTTGTATGGGAGACTGAGTGTGTGTGTGGGTGGCTGGGAGGTGTATGACTCTGTGCATAGATGTATGGGTTCAAAAGTGCATGTGGAAACAGCTGTATGGGCGGTTGACTGTGTGCATGACTGTATTGGTGAGTGAATGGATATCTCAGTGCTACATGTCAAAGTAAGTACATATGTAAAATACAGTACATGTGAGAGTTGACATATATAAATAACTGTGCATAAGAGCCAGTGAATGTGTGAGTGGCTGTATGGATCATTGTGCTCTTGTATCCAGGATTGTATAAGTGAGTAAATATGTTTTAGTATATGTTTGAATAAGTAAGATGTGTATAACTGTATAGTTGTGAAAATGGAGGTGTGATTGATTCTTTGCATGACTGACTAGGTGTGTAAGTAACTCCATGGATGAGTGACAGTCTGTGAGTGTCTGTTTACACTGAGTGTATCTAAGGTTATATTAGAGTCTGAAGAGGTTCATCGTATTATCACATGAGTGATGTCATCAGTGATGTGATCAGTAATGTCAAATGAGATGTCATCAGTGATGTCATCAGTGATGTCATTTGAGATGTCATCAGTGATGTCATCAGTGATGTCATTTGAGATGTCATCAGTGATGTCATCAGTGATGTCATTTGAGATGTCATCAGTGATGTCATCAGTGATGTCATTTGAGATGTCATCAGTGATGTCATCAGTGATGTCACTGACCATGTCATGAATGATGTAATATGTGACATCATCAGCAGTGGATTGCGGGTGCGTGATATATAGTTAGTACAACTAACTATATATGGAATTTCATTGGTTTTGTGTGAGTAAAATAAGGTTTTTTAAATGCTAATTCCTAACTATATATGGTCTATAACCTATGGTTTTTTCAGTGAATATATATATATATATATATATATATATATATATATATATATATATATATATATTAGCTACTGGTGGTCGCCAGTAGGTAGTTATAGTTAGGATTGATTTCCATAGGGAAATCGTAACATTCTATTGGGAATAACTTTGGCGCCGGTTGAGGAATCTGCCTGAATTTTCAGCAACTTTGCCTCGCAGCGCTCCGCTCCTTCCCTGAAAGTTTGGGGGGGATTCGTCAAGTGGGGGCCGAGATAAAAGGGGGGTCCCAAACGTGTTTTCAAAATTGTAGGGACTGGTAGCCCGATGTGCCTTTGCTATGTCTCAAGATATGTGCTCCAGAGGATTTTGAGTAATTTAGGTTCAAAAAAATTTATATATCTATGGCAGCGCCGCGGTATGCGCAGCGGGGAGCGCTCCGGGCGCGCCACGCGACTTGCGCACGGAAAGCTGATTGGCTCTCGGGTGTCTGTAAACATTCGAAACAGTCTGCAGTGGCCGCCATCTTGTGTCTCGGTAGGATCGAGACACAAGAGGTGGCAAAAAACAAAGGGGGAAATGACCAAAAGGGGGCAGGGTACACCCCCCCTGACCCCCTAGGTTTTATGTGGGGGCCATAAAAGGGTCCCGCGGGACAAAACATTTTTTTTATTTTTTTTCGATTTTCGCGGGGGGAGCGCCCGGTACGCGCACCTGGGAGCGTACCATGGGGAAAAACAGTGAAAAAAATTATATAATCATAATAATAAATAATAAAACAATCATTTTGAGTGATCAGAGGTAGGGTAGCTCTGAAAAGAGCTTTTGGGTTCTGTGGCTGTTTTAGGTACCTACAAGTACGTCCCACACACACCCACATGCACACAACCCCACACCCCCACACCCACACACTCTCCACACACACCTCACACACGCACACTTCCACACACACCCAAACACCCCACACCGACACCTTACAAATCCACAACCACACCCACAGATCCCACACACACACACTCACACACACCTCACCCCCCCAAAACACACACACTCACACACAGATACCTCACAGACACACCTCACATATCCCACACACACACCTACCCCCCACACACACACACACGCACACCTCACTGACACACCCACACATCCCACACATACACACGTCTACAGGTAGTCCAAAATTCGGCAGCCAGGGCAATCTTTGGTCTTGCCAGAAGAGCTAGGGCAAGCAATCTCCTTGTGACTCTGCACTGGCTGCCGATTCGGAAGCGCATTGCGTTTAAGGCCTTAACTATAACCTTTAAGGCGCTCCACAATTTCGGCGCTGGTTATTTGCAGAAAAGGGTCAATTTCTATCTACCATCTAGACCCTTGAGGTCGGCTGCCCTGGCCAATGCCATCGTGCCGTCAGTGAGACGTGTGCGGTGTGGAGGCCGCTCTTTTAGCTACCTTGCCCCCCGTCTCTGGAACACTCTGCCCTTGACGCTGCGAACGTGCTCGAATCTGTTTGCTTTTAGAAAGGGACTCAAAACCTATCTCTTCGCTCTGTAAGCCGCCTGTGTTGTTTGGTACCGTATGGCTGTTGTTGTTAGTTGCTGGTATTTGTGTGAGGATCTATAGCGCCGGGACGCTCTATGAGCAGCTGAGCGCTTTACAAAACCCCCAGTAACATAACATAACATAACATAACACACACATCCTACACACATACCCCACACACACCCCACACACACCTCACACACCCACACCCCCACGTACACCCAAACACCCCACACACCCACACCCACACACACACCTTACACACCCACATCCCCACCCACACCCACATACCCCACACACCTACACACACCTATATATCTCATCCCCCCTCAGAAATACACACACACACACACCTCACAGACACACCCCACACATCCCCCACACACACCTCCCCGCCCCATACATGGGGAAAACTCAGTGAAACACTAAAATAATAATTTAAAGTGCTTAGAGGTAGGGTAGCTCTGAATAGAGTTGTTGTGTTGTTTGGGTGTTTTAAGTACCTACATGTAGGTACCAATGCTGAGTCTTAAATTTAATGTACACCGTTTCCTCTGTAGATAATTTGCATGTTGTTACAGAAGTTATTGTGGTATATGGAATCCATATCATAGTCTGTCAGGAAAGCAGAAACAACATGGAGGTAGGAGATGAAAAAGAGATGTCCAATACACATTGGAGATAATATATTGGGAGAAAGGAAGTATCTATGAGCAAAATTACTATGTAACATAAAAAAGTTGCACAGTATACTATAAGTCTGACTTTACATCATAATCAATTTGGTACTAGTTTAAGAATTAGATATAAAAATGAATAATGTCTCAAACAATTTTAGAATTATTAAATATACATTTATTTTTCAGATTTTTTCCAAATTAAACATAACTTCTATCATTTGACTGTCAGAAATGTCCTCATTTTGAATGAGCAAATCCACTGATTCTACACATTGTAGTAGTTCATAGTCCCTTGATTTATCCATGAATTCCAAGTTATCATTGGGTACAATAATTTCTTCATTGTTGCTCTCCAGAACAATTTCAAAGGAAATTTTTTGCTCTCCTTCCATTTTCGTGCTGTAATTTGCATAAAAAATAAATATATCAGTAGGGATAGGGCACTGGTGGGTTTAAGTTCAGACAGGTAGTTTGGATTTTTTAACAGTGAATTTATCTTTGGGCAGTGTATTGTATCAGACTGGAAGTAGAAATATAAAAAAGTGTATGTGATGAAGCCTAAGTAAATTCATAATTATACAAGACAAGCCTAACTCCATCCATAACTATAATAGAGAAGTCTATCTCAATCTATAACTATTACAGAGGGATAGTATATAACTATCAGAAAAAGTTTTCCAAATTAACTTAAAGTGCACAACATACTTCAGTTTTCAAAATAATAATTTACCTTTGAGAAAGCAGTTGAAGTTGTCAGTGAAAATGCTCTTGAAATGTACTTCAGGAAGTAGTAGTCAAAATGGCTGTGTTTCCCTCTCTTTCTTTATATATATTCAGGTACATAACCAATCAAATGTCATGAAATAATAGTAGAAAATGAAAGTAACATTTTAATTGGTTGTCAATTCTAACACTTCAGATGTGTTTTTGTGAAGTAATTTACCTCAGGATATTTAGACAGGGCTACAGCTCAAATGACTCAATGGAATTCCACCAAATTTGGGAAAATGGTAGGGACTGGTATGTAGTATGGCCTATTCTATATTTGGTGAAAGTGTCTCCAGTGGTTTTTATGTATATTAACTTTTATTATTTTTTTGGGAGCGCTTCCCGGTGCGCGCCCCGGTACGCGTACCGGCAGCGCTACGGGAGTCCTCCATTTTGTGTTTCGGTAGATTTGAGTCAGAAAATGGCGGACAAACAACGTTGGGAATGGGTATAAGGGGGCACGGTAGGCACTCCCTGACCCTCTAGGTTTTCTGAGGGGGTCTTAGGAAGCCCATATAGGCCAAAAAAAATATATATTTTTACATTTTCGCGGGGGGAGCGCCCTGTACGCGCGCCGGGAAGCGTACCGGGGAGCATACTTTGGTGAAAAATAGTGAAAAAAGTTAGAAAAAGATAATCATTTGGAGTTATCAGAGGTAGGGTAGCTCTGAAAAGAGCTTTTGGGATCTGTGGCTGATTTAGGTACCGACAAGTAGGTACCAATGCACAGTCTTAAATTCAGTAGGAATATTCTATTCCCCTCATCTGAGAAGTGCACACCATCTCCTCTGTAGATATCTTGCATGTTGTAACGCAAGTTGTTGTTGTATATTGAACCCATTCCATAGTCTCTCATGTAAGCAGAAACAGATTTATTCACATGTTTCCGTGCTTTCTCAAATTGTGGACAAAATTGGTTGGACCAGTTCCATTTCTGTCTTTGGCATATATTGGAAAATACCAAGGCAGTTTGAGGAAAAAGTGCCATCAATTGTTCAAAGGTGTCCTTTAAAAGCATTTCCAGACCTACCCCAGTCAAAGTGCCTAAGTCATTTCCACCACAGTGCAGAATTATGAGGTTAGGGTGTGGCAAATGCAAAAAGGTTTTCACCAATGGAATCAATTGGTGACATCTCAATCCTCTCTGGCCAATCCATTTAATGTTCACATTTTGTAAATCAAGGTTGTGAAAATTTCTGGTAGCTGCATACCTTTGAGCCCAGTGGATATAGATATGTCCAATAATCCAGACAGAATACATGGTGAGAGGAGATTCTGGTGCAGTCAGATGAAGTGTGGGAAAGAAATGGCAGTTGGAACAATAGGAGTTTGCAAAAAAAAACTGTAGACTTTCAGTGCTCTTGAATCACAAGCAATGATTGGTAAATTGAGATAGTTGAAAACTGAAAGTTAGGGTGCATGGTTGTGTTCTGTGTAAGAAGTAATTTGAATGGTTAAAAAAAAGTCATTTAAAGAAACATTGCACCAGATAAGCTGGTGTATTCGCAGGTCAAACATCCTTGCTGAGGTGATTTGCAACATTGTAGAATAAACTTTTAAACCTGAGAGCTCGGTGAGGAGGGAGTTGCTATGGTAACAGGTAGAAAGGGCTGAGGGGGAAGGGTGTTGGTTTGAAAATACAGAGGGAAGAGTTTTGATTGGTTACCATGAGCAATATGTGTGTAGAATTAGAGGTTTTCTGTGCCATTAAGGTTTGCAGTGCCTGGAGAACATACCTTCTGCTCTGCTAAAGAAATATTGGTGTGTGTATCTGACACTGTTCTGAATCTCCTAAAGCATTTGTAAAGGTGAGTTATGATTAATTTAATATACATAGAGACTTGTATACTCTATGGAGAAGATTTGGAAGCAAATTGTGTTTTTTTTAATGTTGCTTTGTGTCATGCTTTTTGATAATGCTTGGTAAAATGTTTTTACTGCATAGAGGAATTGTATTTTGTAAAATTGTGAAGTTTTAGTAGTGACATGGAATGCTTGTATATATGACCTGTGCTGTGTTTCTTAAATGTGATGTCAAAAACGATTTTGGGAAAAATGAATGGCTTTTACATTTTTTAAAAGGAATAAAGAATGTGTGCATGTTTAAAGAAATAAATGTGACTCTTTACAATGATGTTACCTGTGTTAACTCAGTGTAGGAAGCATATTGAGTTTGTTTGCATAGAGGAATTGTATTTTGTAAAATAGTGAGGTTTCAATAATGACATGGAATGCTTGTACATAGGACCTGTGCTGTGTTTCCTAAATGTGATGTCAAAAACGATTTTGGGGAAAATGAATGGCTTTTACATTTTTCAGTATAATGTGGCGCAGAGGTTTAAAAAGTGATGCATCTACCTACATGCGTCACTTTTTAAATATGGCGCAAAAAGGTACATGTTTGGGCTTTCCTAGGGAACGTAGGTGGTGAGGCCTGTGTCTAAGAGTGCAGTGGACTAGGCTTCATGAAGCCTATCCCCGACTGCACTCTTAGACACAGGCATCAATTTGACTCTTTACAATGATGTTACCTGTGTTAACTCAGTGTAGGAAGCATATTGAGTTTGTTTGCATAGAGGAATTGTATTTTGTAAAATAGTGAGGTTTCAGTAATGACATGGAATGCTTGTACATAGGACCTGTGCTGTGTTTCCTAAATGTGATGTCAAAAATGATGTTGGGGAAACAAAATGGCTTTTACATTTTTGAGTATAATGTGGCGCAGAGGTTTCAAAAGTGACGCATCTACCTACATGCGTCACTTTTTAAATATGGCGCAAAAAGGTACATGTTTTATGCCGCCGATGCGTCACAAAAAGTGACGCATCAGCAGTGCAAAACTAACGCAGGGCCTCATCAATGAGTTTCTTTTTTTTTTTGCACACTACTCTAGTTTAGTCCTGTCCACTGCACTCTTGGACACAAGCCTCACCTTTTGTGCTCCCCTGGACAGTCTTCATCTCATCTGCACTCCTGCTTAGGTGTCAGAATCCTATCACATGGGGAAAGCTCCATGTGAAAGTGTTTGCCTCAGTCTTATCCCTGCTGTGAGGCAGGTGCAAGATTTTGATGTAACAGTTTCCTAAAAGTGACGCAGTGAAATCTCATAGATTTTACTGCGTCATTATTACGAGGCTTTTTGCGGAGAAATGACCCCTCTGTGTACATTACACTTGACAGAGGTATAATGTGGTGCAGAGGTTTAAAAAATGACGCATCTAACTACATGCGTCACTTTTTAAATATGGTGCAAAAAGGTACATGTTTTATGCTGCCAATGCGTCACAAAAAGTGACGCATCAGTAGCGCAAAACTGACGCATGGCTTTATAAATGAGGCTCATCTTTTTCTTGCACACTACTCCTGTTTAGTTCTGTCCACTGCACTCTTGGACACAAGCCTCACGTTTTGTGCTCCCCTGGACAGTCTTCATCTCATCTGCACTCCTGCTTAGGTGTGAGAATCGTATCACATGGGGAAAGCCCCATGTGAAAGCGTTTGCCTCAGTCTTATCTCTGCTGTGAGGCAGGTGCAAGATTTTGACGTAACAGTGTCCTAAAAGTGACGCAATGAAATCTCATAGATTTCACTGTGTCATTATTACGAGGCTTTTTGCGGAGAAATGACCCCTCTCTGTTCTCTGTGGGATACTTGTAAAGCGCACTGTTACTCTACCCGAGTGTCCTGGCGCTGTAGACCGCTGGGGAACCCGTCCTGGTTTTCCCTGTGAGATGCTCCCTTTCTGGGTATCTCCAGGGTGAAACCAGGCATCCCCGGCGTCTGTGGGGGGCCGTTGTAGAGATGAGGCAAGCTTAATGCCCAGAGTTACCGAGTGTGTTCCCTGGTTAGAGTAGGCACCGAGGCGAGAATTGTCGAGTCCGCTGACCCTGGTCCACGACCCTGCCGCATCGGGAATTGAACCCTGGTCCCGGGCCGTTCTCTGCTTACAGGTCTGCCGCCTCTAACCAGTGAGCCACACCTCTCCACTCCTCTCTGTACATTACACTTGACACTTGACAAAAGGTTTAAAAAATGACGCATCTACCTACATGCGTCACTTTTTAAATATGGTGCAACAAGAGGAGGTGAGGTTTATGATCAAGACTGTAGTGGGAGAGAGGCCTTTCCCGGGAAGCATAGGTGGTGAAGCCTGTGTATAAGAGTGCAGTGGACTAGACTTCATGAAGTCTATCCCCTACTGGACTCTTAGACACAGGTCTCATCTTCTTTGTACCTGTGGACAGAGCTGTCTTCCACTATACTCTTCAATACAGGCCTCACCTTTTGTGCACCCCTGGAGAATCCTCACCTGATCTGTAACCCTGAATAGATCATTTGCTTTTTGTCATTGCTTTGTTGTTTGGTAATAGTGGTCTATAATGTGCACATTACACTTGACAGAGGTATAATGTGGTGCAAACGGTTTAAAAAATGACGAATCTACCTACATGCGTCACTTTTTAAATATGGTGCAGCAAGAGGAGGTGAGGTTTATGATCAAGACTGTGGTGTGAGAGAGGCCTTTCCCGGGAAGCATAGGTGGTGAAGCCTGTGTATAAGAGTGCAGTGGACTAGACTTCATGAAGTCTATCCCCTACTGGACTCTTAGACACAGGTCTCATCTTCTTTGTACCTGTGGACAGAGCTGTCTTCCACTATACTCTTCAATACAGGCCTCACCTTTTGTGCACCCCTGGAGAATCCGCACCTGATCTGTAACCCTGAATAGATCGTTTGCTTTTTGTCATTGCTTTGTTGTTTGGTAATAGTGGTCTATAATGTGCACATTACACTTGACAGAGGTATAATGTGGTGCAAAAGGTTTAAAAAATGACGCATATACCTACATGCGTCACTTTTTAAATATGGTGCAACAAGAGGAGGTGAGGTTTATGATCAAGACTGTAGTGGGAGAGAGGCCTTTCCCGGGAAGCATAGGTGGTGAAGCCTGTGTATAAGAGTGCAGTGGACTAGACTTCATGAAGTCTATCCCCTACTGGACTCTTAGACACAGGTCTCATCTTCTTTGTACCTGTGGACAGAGCTGTCTTGCACTATACTCTTCAATACAGGCCTCACCTTTTGTGCACCCCTGGAGAATCCTCACCTGATCTGTAAACCTGAATAGATCGTTTGCTTTTTGTCATTGCTTTGTTGTTTGGTAATAGTGGTCTATAATGTGCTATTTTTTTCTTTAACACAGATTGAAATCAAGATTTCAAGAGTAAGCAAAGATGCCCACAAGGGAAAGGAAACAAAAACAACGTAACCGCCAAAAAACAAAAACAGCAACGGAATTACAGCACTCTTCCACAACAAATACTTCAAAAAACAGGAACCAAGCTCCTTGTAAGACAACTATGGGCCAGATGTAGGTAGGACTAATTTACCGATTCTTATTTACCGAATTTTACCGATTCTGTAAATAAGAATAGGTAAATAAGAAGGGGGAGATGTAGGAACATCCAGATGTTCCTTTTACCGAATCGGTAAAAATCGGTATTTACCGATTCGGTAAATACCGACCGGTAATGCCCATTCATTCCTATGGGCTTTAAATACCGATTTTCACAAGGGTGCAGGGGGTGTCACTTTGCACCCCCAAAAAAGGTTCGGGTGCCATGTGGCAGGCAGACCTGCCCTAAGGGCAGGTCTGCCTGTCATATGGCATAGGTGTGCATGCACACATGTGCATGCACACCTGAATCGGTATTTTACCATCAAATTAAATTTGATGGTAAAATACCGAATTTGTAGGGCTTGTGGGACTCAGAAGAGTCCCACCTACATATCATATTTACCGATTCGGTAAAAATACCGTTCGGTAAATTTACAGAATCGGTAAATTTACCGAATGGTAAATTTACCGATTCTGTAAATATCTGCCCCTACATGTCAAAATCCATTTACCGGTCGGTAACGGCCGAATTTGGCCGTTACCGACAGGTAAAACCCTACCTACATCTGGCCCCAAGTCTTTTATACGGAACATATGTACTTTAAAAAAAAATGATGGACAGCATGTAGAAAAAGAGAATGAGAGAGTAAATTTGAAAAGGAAGGAAAGAATCCTACAACTGGAGCAGGAGAGAATAATATGTATAGGAATAGAAGGCAGAATCAGTTTAGAGACATTCGTAAACGAATGTTTCGCAATAGGGTGGTTTTAATTTTTTTTTAAAAACATTAGGAAAGGTAAACAGAGAGCTGCTTTTTATAAGAAAAAGAAAAGTGTAGAGAAGATTGTTGAGCAGGCTTTTGAAGTTAAGAAAAAATTATTTATTTTAATAATGAATAGAATTAGGACACTTAACAAGACAATTGATGTTTTCAAATCAAACAGTAGATGGAAAAGAGTAATTAATCGGACTAATTTTTGTAAAGTTTTTTCTGGAGAATGGATGCACAGTTCAAGTTGTGAGCCATTTTTTAATGAGGAGAGTTACTTCCAGGAGAATGATTTAGTGCATGCAGTTGACACTAGTGGTCGAGCGTATGAAGTGAAAGACGGTTGTCCGATTGAAAAAGAGAAACTTGTGCCTAGAGAACCAGAAGAGGTGTTAACTGATGAAGTTTTAGGGAGACATACTAAGGGTCCAGTGTACACTTGGAAGTGTAGTCGTATTTGTAGTGTGCGACAGGAATCAATTGATTTGTTTTGTAATTTCTTACGTACATATAATAAGAAAAGTCTAAAGCAGAAAGTGAAGTTGTTGCAAGACTTAGATCCTTGCAGAGTGAGAGAAAACACAGGTTTGCAAGGCCATTCACTGGCTTGTCTTTCTAGTAAAGTATGTCAGAGTGTTTTTCATCATTTTAGGATGTTAGCAGTGCATCATACCAAAATGAGGAAATTAGTGAGAATGTTGTATTATGCAAAAAGTCCAGCACTTAAGCTTAAACAATTAAACAGTGCTCTTTTGCATGGAACTGAATTAGATGTGAAGAAGATTTGTGAAGAAATTGAGATTTGTTATTTTGGTGAAAAAGAGGATAGTGTAGAAATTGACACAGCAATTCAAGGTAATGTGGAAGACAATGTACAGATTTCAAGTACAGAAAAGTTTGAGCAGGAAATTACCAGGTTTAAGGTGAAATCAAGTGAAAGGCCGAATTTTACTTGTGTGTGTTGTCGACGAAGTCATTATAAGCATCAAACTAGATTAGTTGATTTATACGCAAAAAGTGAAAAGATGAATAATTATGAGTGGAAGGATTTTGCAACTTATTTGTGGGTGGAGAATTGTTTTGATTTGAGTTCTGATCAGCGTATTTGTAAATATTGTTATGATAAATTAAATCAAAACAGAATGCCTGCTAGAGCTGTTCATAATAAACTGGAGTTGGTAGACATTCCCCGTGAATTGATGGATTTAAATACACATGAGTCTATTTTGATTCAATGTGTCCACCCTTTTCAGGCAATTGTTCGCATGGAGCCTAAGATAGGGAAATTGCCTCCTTCAGATTTGCAGAGAGGATTAAAGGGAAGAGTTGTTTATTTGCCTCTTGATTTCAAAAAAATATTGATACAATTGGTATAGAAAAAGTAGAAGAGGAACCTTTAGTTATTCTAGTTAATGGGGTTCCGACAAAGAGTAAGAAAATCTGGCAAGATTTAGTGGATGTTAGGAAAGTTAGGAAAGTCAAAAAGGCAACGTTGTATTTAGTCAAAAACAATGAATATTACAAAGATGTATGTGTTGCAGCAGAGGAAACAGCTGCAGATGAAGACAGTGATTGTTCAGGCGGCCAAATTGAAAAAGTTGATGTACCTAGAAGTGAAGAAATATATGAACATTATACTGTTCATCCATTCCAAAGAAGTAATGGGGAATGCAATTGAATTGTTTCAAATGAAAGCAGCAAAAGGAAGTCCCATTAGTGTATGGGAAGAAAGTTTGGAAGCTCGTTGTTTGCCACAGCTATTTCCAACAGGTCGAGGTGGACGATATGACGATCGTCCACTTCAAATTCCTGCATCTGAAGATCGAACTGTAAGATTATATGCTGAAGATCCAAGGTTTCATCAATGCATTCCCTATTTGTTTCATCTACTGTATGAAAGTGACTTGTCTGGGCTTTCTTATGCAGTAAACCATATACTGAAAAGTGGAGCACATCTGCAAAATGTTTCGGCGAGGGACTTTATGGAGAAAGTGAATCTGCAAGATAATATTTTGGAATCTCATCTAATCAATCTCATGGCATGTCAGCGTGGTACAAATGAGTATTGGTACCGTCGTCATGGGGAATTGAAATGTATGCTAAGAAACTTAGGAACTCCTACATTGTTCCTCACTCTTAGCTGTGCCGAGTATGCATGGGACGACTTACTTCAATTTCTACGAGAGGCAAATGCAAATATACAAAATATAGAATTCAAAACACCTGGAGAACTGTGTTCTTTGGATCCAGTGAATGTATGCAGATATTTCAATCATAGATTTGAAGCTATGATGTCTTTTATTACCAACAAAAAAAATCCTCCCCTTGGAGAGGTTTTGGATTTCTTTTGGAGAAAGGAGTATCAAGCGAGAGGTGCTCCTCAATTACACATGTTGTTGTGGATTAAAGATGCACCCAAATTTGGAACAGATTCGGATGAAACAGTGATGAGTTTCATTGAAGAGTATTCAACATGTGCTGTTCCGAAAACTACAGAGGAAAACAGTTTAAGGCAACAAGTTTTACGCTTTCAATCCCATCGTTGTGGAAAGTACTGTCGTCGAAAATTCTGAAACAAGGACAAGTTCTACACAAAATGTCGTTTCGGCTTTCCACGACCAGTGATTTCTAAAGGAAGAGTAAATAATTTGATGTCTTCTCTGCAACATACTGTGACGAGGAAATCACCAAAAAATACATACAATTTAAAAAGAAACGAAGAGTCCAAGTACATCAACGACTACAACCCAGTGATTTTGTCCATGTGGAATGCTAACATGGATATTCAGTTCGTTGCTGACAACTCTATTGCTGTGGCTCGATATGTGACGTTTTAAATCACAAAAAAAGAAAAGACAGAACTGAAGGAAATGTGGGAGGACATTTCACATGAAAAGAGTCTAAGCAAGAAATTATACAGTTACAGTCTGAAGATGTTGTCGCATCGAGAAATTGGAGCATATGAATGTTCTGATCGATTGTCGTCAGCAAGTCTCTATGCCAAATCTAAAACCATCATTTGGGTGAGTCTAGGTCTTGCTGCAACACGAAATCGAGTTTTGAAATCTGTACAAGAGATAGAGGCCCACATGCATCAAAGTTGGAGATTGCGATTTCTTATTTGCATTTTGTAAGGAATTGCAAATAAGAAATCGCAAAATGGTATTCATCAATTTTTTCGCGATTTTTTTGCGATTCGCAAAATGTCGCAATTAAATGCGATTCGCGCTTTTTTCCGCATTTTGCGAAATCGCATAACGCGAAATCGCATTTTGCGATTTCGCAAAATGCGAAAACAGCACAGTTGATGAATTGATGCAGTCTGATTACCTGAGAGCCACAGAAGGCAATCAGGGACACCTGATGTTCCCTTTGAATGTAGCTCTGGCAGTTGATCTCAGAGCTTGGTGAGGAAGGTTGGTTATTGCTGCTGTGTGTTTTTTGGAGAAGGAAAAACATGGAAAATCAAGAGGCAGAGGGGCCCTCCAGGAAGAGAAAAGTCAAATTTTCTGACAAAGAGCTTGAAATTCTGATTGAGGAGGTGACAGACAGGCATGAACAGTTGTTTGGGAAACTGTCTCACAAAGTGCCTGATGCTGTAAAAAGGAATATGTGGCTCAACATTCAGTCAAAGGTGAATGCAGTTGGAGTGGCTCACAGGGAAATCTGCAATTTACAAAAGCGCTGGTATGACTTGCGCAGTCGTGCTAAGGAGAAGATAGCTGAAAGAATAAAATCAGCAAATAGAACTGGAGGGGGCCCCCCTAAAGACACACCAACTACCCCTTTGGATGACCTTGTGGAAGGGACACTTCTGACTGAGGCAGTTGTTGGAGTCATAAACATAGACACTTCAGACCTCATCACTCCCTCTGAAGGTAAGTTAACATGTGTTTGGTAATGTAAGTGTGTGAATGATATAGTTATTAATTTCCATAGTGAAGCATTTAAAAGCAAGACTGTTCCAACATTTACATGCTTGGTTCATTACATTTAGAAGCCAACTTGCCTATCTGACAGGGAATTTAGATTGGTCACAGTAATGCATCATGGTTAATGTAGTTTCTGAGTAACACTGCTTGACATGCAAAAGTTTTACATCTCATAAAAAAATACATAACAACAGATATGTTAGTAAATATCCAAAATTTATTTAAACCACATCCATGAGCTACAATTAATACTTTTATTAATCACAGCAAAGCACTTTCAAATCAAAATATCTGTTTTTATTTCACAGAATTACTACAAGAATTGATAGAGCGAGATCTAAGAGATTTCACTAACTTAGAAATTCAAATAAATGAGGATGCCAACATGCCAAGTACCTCAACAGCACAGGAGACATTAACTGAAAGGCAAAGAGTACGCCAATTATTGCAAACAGAATCTGAGGATGAAAGTACTCAAAGAAATGCAGTCTCAACACCAGAGCCCACACCAACAGCCAACAATGTCAGGCCTAGTAGGCGAAGGAGACAAAGCCAATTTTACAGAAGGCGTCCAAGGACATCCACAGTGTCTATGTTTGAGGAGGGTTCCACCACTGGTAGTCATGTTGAGGATAAAATATTAAAAATACAGCGTCTGCAAGGAAAAGACATTAGAATTATAAAAGGAAACATGAAGTTTATGTGCAAAAACATAGCAGGCATGCACATCACTATGAAGAAGATGGCTGATGATTTCAAATGCACCCAAGAGGCTACTGTTAAAATAATGGACAGTATAGCAAAATCATTGGAATCTATTTGCACAGTAATGACATTGCAACATAAGGAAAGTGTTCATAGGCACCTTAGGCAACAGACAACCTTAAATGGCCAGAACAGACTGTTATCAAGAATTTCCAATTCATTGTTCAAAATTTGCAAACAAAATGCAGAAATTCATGATAAAATTAATGCTTCATTTGTGGCAATAAGAAGGGGAATGGAGAGAGAGGTTTCCATAGAGCATGCTTGTAGCAGTGATAATATACCTGTTTTAACTCCACCAAAGGATGATATTGCTATGGGTGGGACAAAAGTTAATCCACCAGAAGGTATCTTTGGTGGGTCTAGAAGAAGTGTTAGATTTGCTAAGGAAGCATGCAACACGGTGATGGATGAAGGAAATAAAAATGCAAAGGCTTTGGGTGTGCGTGGGCGTAAAAAGTAGTTCACAAGCAACATCTTTGTTAAAGGCATTTTTCATGATTATTTTTTATTCACATTTACTCATTGACTGAAATGAAGGTCCTCATAAATAGACAGAGGCCTGGTGTTTTTTTCCTGACACATTAAAAAAATTTAGTTTGTATAATCTGTACATGTCTTTGGTTCCATAGTACATATTTCCTTGATTTGAAAACAAATTAAAATAAAGCATGGTACCTTTTCAGAAATAATTCTGTGTAATTTCTGCTCTCCTCATCCGTCCTTCTGCAGCTTCTGGTCCATGTTGTCTTGCTGGGGGTTGCTGGGGATCATTGTCATTTGGTGGTAACATGTCTTCTTCTTCCAAAGGTATGCCTCTCTCAGTTGCCAAGTTGTGCAGCATGGCGCAGACTGCAACAATTTTACAGCATGTTTTTGGATTATACTGCAAACTACCACCAGTCTTATGCAGTATGCGAAATCTTGATTTAAGCACACCAAATGTCCTCTCAATTACATTACGCGTTGACTTATGTGACTGGTTGTAATGTTGTTCCTTTCTACATGCTGGGTTCAGGTATGGAGTCAATATGTATGACCTAACTCCATAGGCACTATCACCTACAACCAAAACAAAGCATCAATTACTTTACATATGTATTACTTGGTAAGTGTGACAGAAGGACAAGATATAAATTTGAAAAGGAGAAAACAATTTACCTAGCAAATAACCATCTCCAAACTGTCCTGCTAAAAGTCTGGCATGTATTGCACTATGTTTGAAAATGTAGGAATCATGGGCACTCCCTGGGTAACTAGCTACTATGTCAGTTATGATGGTCTTGGAGTTACATATCACTTGAATATTCAGAGAATGAAAATTTTTCCTATTACGGTATATGTACTCATTTTCAGATGGAGGACAAATAGGTACATGAGTCCCATCAACACATCCAATCACATGAGGAAATTGTGCCATACCATAAAAATCCACTTTAGTTCTCTGTAAATCTTGTTGAGTAGAAGGAAACTTTATGTAATGACCAATTCTACTTAACATTGCATCCAAAAAAGAGTTGAAAAATCTGGACAGAGAGCTCTGGGATACACCACCAGCAATAGCTACCACCCCCTGAAAAGAACCAGACGCTAAAAGGTGTAGACAACACAGGACTTGAACATGAGTAGGGATAGCCTTTGTCCTGTGAGTCTCCCTTTGCAACAAGGGATCCAAATCATTTATTAAATCAATTATTAAGTCACCAGTAAGCCGGTACCTATCATAAATTTGGTCTTCAGTTTGACCAAGCAAAGTAATCCTAAGTCTAAATATTCTCTCTTCTATCTGCCTTCCCCTCAAACCTGCTCCTATTCTCAATCTGTGGCGGCGTGCAAGGAAGAAAAGTGCTGCCATTGTGAAAGGCTCCTGCTTGCTCTCTGAAAGACAGCAACAGTGGATGCAGGCAAGCCCTGCCTTATATGGGGGAGCTACCAATCAGCAAGACCATTAGAAAAGCTGCTTTGCAACCCTTAAAAGTGCATGCAAATCTAGGAGTAAAATATTAAAAGACAATGTTAAGTTGAAATACAAATACATTTAAAAGTGAAAATCACAGTACATCATGTGTACATAATATTTCATTCAGCAACATTTCTCACCCTTTGAATGTGCTCATTTTCCACAGATACCCACTGAATATTAACCAAAACCTGTGCAGTTGCAGGATTATTTGGGAAAAAACACATATTGCATCTGTTATTCACAAAAGGTCATAGGTTGCACTACATCAGCCCATGCCCTGACAATTGACATCATTCACACAGTTTGGGAATGCACTCTGACACTTTTTATTGCAGTCACGACTTCCACACCGCCCACAGTACCAACTTTCCAAAGCTTGCGAAACAATAACACCAACTCTGACTTGTTCTAAAATTTAGAAATGCTAAATGCGAGTTCTACATAATTCGCATCTTCTAAACTTTGATGCATAGGCTGTTTTCCATTTTAAATCCGAATCGCATCCGTTGCGAGTCATTTAAGGACTCGCACACTAAAATAGGAATTCTATATTACCGAAAATGCACACCAAGAATGATGCATCTCAGCCGAGCAGATTGCATTCGCAAACGCCCGTTTTCTCAGAAAAATGACGATTGCGAATGCAATCTACTTTGATGCATGTGGGCCAGAGTATTTGGCGGAGAAAGAACCAGAAAGTACAGATATTTTGAAGACAAACATGTTGGATACATACTATCCAAATAGAAGTCCTCACCTTGAGAATGCTTGTCTCTATGAAGTTCTGCAAAGATATATTTATAAGAGGAACATCAGAGAAGATATCAATAATGGAATATATGCTGTCATTGAATGTGAAGGATGTCTACTGAAACAGAAAAAAAGGTCATTTGATTAATCATCGAAAATTGAGTTGTGAAAATCCAGATAAAAGAGAATTTTATTATTTGGCTCTTTTGCCACTCTTTAAACCATGGCGAGAAGAAGAGGAACTACTTGGAGATTTTCTCTGTTATGAAGATTCTTTTAATGCTACGAAGGATACCATAGAATGTCCTGTTTTTCCAAATTATCTGCAAATGTTGAATGAAGAAATAGAGCAAGAAGCAAAAATTGCTGCAGAGATTGCGAGAGACAGTTCTCAAGGCAGTCAGAGTTCTGCTTCATTGAGTCAGGATCCACTAGGAGGACCAATTATCCAAAATGAAGCTGCCACTTCCATGGATGAGGTGGAAAGAGCTATGGAGCAAGCTCAAGAGGATCTAATTAATTTAGAAGATTTGGTGAAACAATTAAACCTTGAGCAGAAACTGATATATGACGAAGTCACAGAACAGGTTGAACATGGATTGAGTCATGAGAAGAAAGAGTGCTCATGTACATCATTTAAGCCTGTCCGACTGTACGTGAGTGGAGAAGCGGGAACTGGAAAAAGTTTTCTGATTAAATTAATTGCTTCTTATCTGCAGAAAAGGACTGAATCACCGCTGTCTTGTGTTATTACCGCTCCAACTGGGCTGGCAGCACATAATATTAAAAGGATTACTTTACATTGTTTACTGATGCTGCCAGTAGAGCATGATAACAAATTGCAATATCACAAGCTATCTGGAGATGCGTGTTCCGAAGTTTCGAGAGTCCTGAAGAAAATGAAACTTCTTATCATTGATGAAGTAAGCATGGTGTCAAATATAATGCTTGCTTTTGTGCATTTGAGAATGCAAGAAATTCTTAGAACAGACTATGATGTTTTATTTGGAGGAAAACATATTATTGTTTTTGGTGATCTTCTGCAGTTGACTCCAGTGAAAGGACAACCTGTGTTCAAAATGCTCATGCATGAAGATACCAGGAAGTGCCTAGGAAGCATTGGAAACGTTAAACGTTAAACTTCAAATATGCAGAACTGCTTCAAAATATGCCGCAGGCAAAGGATGAAGATTATAAAAATATTTTACCAGACGTAAGAGTAGGAAAAATAAGTCAGCAAGGGAAAGAAGCTTTACATGGACGGTTAATTTCAAATTTGTACCCAAATGAAAACATTCTTCCAGAGAATATTTTTAAGAAAATGAATGAGAGGAAATCTGCCATATGTTTGATGCCAACTCTGAAAGAATGTTCCATGTTCAACAACAAAATGTTAAATTTGGAAAATGAAGAGATAGTGAAACTGGAAGCTACAGATAAAATAGAGCATATGGGAGCAACAATTGTTTTGTCTGAAAATTTGAAATCAAAATTGGATTCATTAGAGAAGAGTATATCTAAAACTGCTGGTTTTGAAAAGACTCTGAATGTGTGTTTGAATTGTCGTGTCATTTTGAGAAGGAATTTAAATGTTGAAAGAGGTCTGGTAAATGGAGCAATGGGTCATGTTGTTGGTTTTGTGAATTACAAAAATAGAGATGGAATTGAAATTTTAAAAATTTAATTTGATGGCATTGATGAAATAGAACAAATTTGTCGTTGTTCAGCTAGATTTTTGCTCGTGAAAGACTTATATGTTCGCCGAAAACAGTTTCCTCTTTGTTTGGCATATGCAGTGACAATTCATAAATCTCAAGGTTTAAGTGTAGATAGTGCTTTGGTGAACATTGGAAGTTCTGTGTTTAAAGAGGGTATGGCATATGTGGCTTTATCACGAGTCAGAACTTTATCAGGATTGTACTTGATTGAGTGTGATGAAACAAAGATTTGTGCTGATCTAGATTGTGTTAAAGAATACAATAGGTTAAGAAGAGAGTATGCTCCACATTTGCCTCAATATCCTCTGATTGAAAAACGTGTGGTAGGCCGAAAAAGAAGAAATTAGAGTAATTGCAGTGAGGTAGTAGCAAAAAGACAAAAAGTAGATGAAACTGTAATTGTAAGCAGAAGGAAAAAGGATTCTGTTGAGGATGTTGTTGGATTTCAGTTTGAAAACAGGTCTGGTGTCAACTGCTATGCTAATGTAGTAGTTAATGTTGGTTTTTTTCTTCAAAATTTACAAAAACAGATTGTCGAAAATCGGGAACAAACATTGTGCTGTTTATTGAATTCTGTGTTAGAGAAATGTAGTAGTGATAGAGGAAAAATAGAAAGTGTTTCAGAAATTAGAAATCTTGTAGACATATGTTCAGGTCAAAATCAATTTTCACAGATAATTCAGCAGGATTGTCAGGAATTTTTAATGTATATGTTTGATGTATTGGAAGATGAAGCAGTAGATATAAAAAATCTTTTTAACCTTTCTTATCAATGGCAAAATGACTGTGATAACTGTGCTTCATCAAGTACTACTAGAATAGACTCTGAAAGATTTATATATTTGACTTTACCAGACTGCAAACCAGTGCCTTTTAATAATTTAGTTAAAGCAGCGGATCACAATATGGTGTGTACTCAATGTAAGTCTACAATGCTGTCCACATTATTTCTACAAAATTATGGTCACTATGTCATTTTAATGTTCCAACGATGTAGACCTGATGGAACTAAATTGACAACTTCTATTAAAAATGTCGTGGCTTCTCAGTTATCGATATCAGGGAAAACCTTTGCAACTGTAGCTATTATTTTTCATGATGGTCATTCTACAACATCAGGGCATTACACATGCTATTTAAAAACTTCTAAAGGTTGGACCCAATGTAACAACACTCATTTGACTTTCAAACAACGTTTGCCTTTTGGCTTTATAAATTCATACCTAGTGTTTTTACAGCCAAAATTTAGGTAAAACTAATTGGCCAATGAAGACGGGAGCAGTTAATAAAGGTTATTTTGCTGTTTAAACATATATTCTGAGTAAAAGTGATCCAGGCAATATAAAAAATGTACTTGTCATATAGGTACTGTAAGTGGATCTCATAGTAAGTGATATTAGTATTATACAAAATGATGAACATGAGTGAGTCAGAGATGGTTTTACAAATACTTAAATATTGTGAAAATGTTGTAGAGCCTTTCTTTCAGAACGTCGGGAAAAAGGTCATTTCAGAGTGCCTTAGAATTAATTTGAACATATACTCATACATCTGACACTATTTGGCCAAATGGAAAGGTGCAGGAATGAGTAAAGAGTCATGACTGAAAAAAAGGAGTATATGACAATATTGAAAATATTTCAGATGTTCTTGGAGCTTTTCTTATAGAAAGTCGATGAAATGGATTTTTAAGTGAACAGCAAAGTACTTTCCAACGAGAAAAGGACCACAATGATACAGTATTTGGCCTCAAGGAAAAGTAAGTCAATCTAAGTTTAGCGTACATTAGTCATTTGTCAGTATTTAAGGTTTTTTTTTCCCGCTGTCATATGATGAGTAATTTGAACTCACTGTTTTAAGTGAAATTCAATATATTCTGAGAACAGCAAAAATAAACTATGTAACATGTTCTACAAGTTATTTTATACTTTGGATTGTGTAAATAAAATTGTATTCCCATTCTCTGACACTTACTTTCCTTTTTCCATCCTCTTTCAGCTCTTTTTACTCACTTATAATGTCTTTCTCTCACTCTCTGTAACCACCGTTCCCTTACTCCACTTCTTCGACAACGTCTCATTCTCAATTCAACTGTGTGCATCCCGTCTCTCCCTTGCATAACTTTTTAGCTTTCAGTCTCTCTGCTTTACTTCTCTTTTCCGTATTTTCCTCCTTAGCTCTTTTAGTAATTCCTGTTTACTCACTCAGCAGTATTATTGCACTCTATCACTATAAATCACCCACTCTCCCTCGCTTATCTTTGTTTGCTCCTTACTTTTGACCTCTTCTCTCTATTTTTCGTTCACTACTTCTATGTCCTCAGTGCCTCACTCTACTTGTGTTATGTTCACTTGTGTTTATCTACCTTCTATCACTTCTTTTACAACAACTTCACTGCTCTTCTCTTTACTTTCATCACCAAATTATTTTCTCTCAGTACCACTGTTTTAGTCGTCTTCTCCTCTCTTTCCTTCTTTTTGCTCACTTACTCATTTCCTTTTCTCACTCATTGTACTCCACCTCACTCAGTTTTTCTCTTAGTGTGTCTACCTTATAACTTTCTCAGTCCATTTCCCTCAATCGTTGTATATTATCCTGTCTCCCTTCATCCTTTCACTCTATGACTGTTCTTCACTTACTCTCAGTTATCTTCTATTCCTCATTCTTCTAAAAGCATCCTTAATTAGACTGTTTTCTGTCTCAGTCATTATCTTTTTACTTACTTCTGTTTCCTGATTTAGTTTTGCTAACTCACATTGTTTTAGTATCTTTCTTACCTTCAGTTCATTTCTCTGTTCTTCTCTCTCTTTTTGTCAGTGAATCTATATGCCTTACTCTATGTAATTTGCTCTCCTTCTATTTCTTTTTCTATCTTTTTGTCCTTCTACCTTAGTTTATTTCCCTTTCTGTGTCCTTCACTCTAACTTTATTTCTAAATAGAGCGTTATGATTTTTAACCTCTTCATTTGTATCTTTTAATTTAAAATACATATTTTACTAATTATAACTTATTTTTTCTTCTCTCTTTCACAGATACAAAGTGTAGTAAAAAAATTAATTAAAGTTACATTTATTATATGGTAAGTATGACTAAAAAAATGTAGTTTGTCTTCACCCTTTGCTTTAAGGTCACTAACATTTTCTCAATCTACCTCACTCCTGTGTCTTTACTCTGCTTCCCTCACTTATTCTTATTCTACATGTTTACTCCACTTTCCCTATTTCCCCTCTCATATTCAACTTCTTTCAATCCCTATTCTTTACTTCACTTACCCTCTGTTCCCTTCCTTTGCTTCTTCACTCATTCTCTTTTTCTTAATTATTTACCTTACTCCTACACATACAACTCATCCCCCTCCCAACACATACACACACCCCACACACACACCACACACACACCTCATACACACAAAAAATCCTCCCACACACACTCCTCAAACACACACACACATTCCATACACACACATATACACTTCTCACACATATTTTACACACCCTCACCTCCACCCACACCGAAACACTCCACACAACCACACCCACAGACACACCTTACACACCCACACCCCGACCTACACCCACTGACTCCCTATAAGTCACACACACTGCATTACTTATCTTTTTTTGCTGTTTTCCTTTACTCTCTTTGTCCTCTCTTTTTGTCACTCCCCATGTGTTATCCTAATTCAATGTTTCTCCCTCTTTCACCCCTCTTTACTTATACTACCTGGTCTTTTCTCACTTTCCCTCATCGTTCTTCATTTATCGTGGTTCCGCCACTACCCTTCATTCTCCATTTTTTACTGTACTTTCTTTTTCTTTTAACAGCCACTCACAGTCTCACACTATCTCTACTTTAGTGTTCTTCCTCTCTCTTCCTTTCTTTCGCTCCTTTAGTCATTTTACTTTTCTCACTTTCATCCAATTACACCTTCTCTATTTTTTACTATGTAATAAACAATCCCTCTGTGGTCATCTTGTAGCTCTTTTTCTCTTAACATAACTCTCTTTGTGTCCTTCCCTCATGCTAACTGCTTCATAACATTTTTTTTTTCTTTTTTTGGGGGGGCGCGCCCCGGTACGCGTACCCTAAAGACAAAAAATTGACAGAGATCCTTTAAAAATATAGGTTTAATTTTATAAATGAAAGGTAGTTCTAAAAAGAACTTTTTTTTATTCTTTTTGTTGTTTTATATTTTTTTTAATGTTTTTTGAACATTTTGTACTTTTTTTGGCTTTTCAAAACAGTTTTATATTTTTTTGTATTTTTTATGGGAAGAAACAAAGAGAAAGGGAATTGAAAATGGCTCAACTGGAGCAAAAAACAAAAAAACTGAAAAAATTACTTCTTTTTTTTTAGGCAAATGTGATTCTCACCAGCAAGGTCCCGATTGAGTGGATTGCTTTCTTTTGGAGCTGGTCCTTGAACACTGGGGGAGGTGACTGGCCAGTTCCCTGATCTCTGCACGAGAATAGTTAGCAGGATGCTTCCGGGTCATATGCCGAATCATGGTATTATTACCAAATGAATATTTTTTATCTGGATTGCCCCTTGAGAGTTCTGCACCACAGATTCGACATGTTACCTTAGCCGCATTAACTTTTTTCTTGCCCTCTGGAAGTGAAAAAAACTCCCATACAATGTGTTCTTTTGGCTTGTATGGGGTATTTTCTTCAGGCAGCCATCTGCTCCCCTCCTCCTCTTCCATTTCCTCCTCCTCCTCTTCTCCAACAGCAATGTATTGTTGTGGTGGTCCTCTTGGTGGTTGTGGTGGTGGTGGTGGTGCAGATGCTCCAGATGTTGCTGCTACAGTAGCCAATTCAAAGTACAAAAGGATTGTCTCTGTAGATGAAACAGGTCTTCCTCAGTCAAAGGACAAAGTTAGAGTGAGGAAGAAAGGTGGGGTTTTTCATCATTTGGAAAAAAAAACTGTGCTGAACCAATCAGAAGTGTTATTTTCAGGTCACAAGACCAAGGGTTTACTCATATGGAAACCAAAACTGTTCTGCACCAATAGAAAGTGTTATTTTCAGGTCACAAGACCCAGGCTGGTCACAAGACCCAGGCATTACTCATTTAGAAACCAAACCTGTTCTGCACCAATAGAAAGTGTTATTTTCAAGTCACATGACCCGATGCGCTTACGCTACGCGCCCCGGGGCGCGCCCGTAGTCGCGCTCTGGGGCGCGCCCGCGGGTGCGTAGCGTAAGCACGTCATGACGTTTCGCGATCGCGTGCTTTCGGTTGCGATTACGCTGTGCGTCATATGACGCATCACGCGTGTACGCGATACGTCATGATGTTGTTTTCGTTCGCGAGAAAAGCGCTAACGGGACGCTCCCCGGTACGCGCCCCAGGGCGGGCCCCAAGTTAAATATATAAAAAAAAAAAAGTTGACATAATTATACAATATAAAATTAGTTTTAAAATGTATTTTTTTGTTATACCTATAAAGATTTGCTATTAAAAAACCATTGAAATTCACTGAAAACAACATAGGTTTCACACCAATTATAGTTAGGAATTAGCATTTAAAAAACCTATTAAATTCACTGAAAAAAACATAGGTTTTACACCAGTTATAGTTAGCTGGAAATTTTACTCTCATAAAACCATTGAAATTCCCACGTTATAGTTAGTTGGACTCACTATAACTTGCGCGTGCAATGCACTGCTGATGACGTCACATATTACATCACTCATGACATGGTCAGTGACATCACTCATGACATCACTGATGACACCATCCTTGTGACAGAGTGACCGACCTCCTTTCACTGTAATGTAACCCTTGAAACAAATATTCAAAAATAGAAACTAAAATTTACAAAAAAATGGAGATAGCCATACCACTTACAACAACCAATTCAATAATTCCACCATCTATATACACATGCACTCATTTACCAATAGTTCAATATAGTCACTCATACATATACTGACTCATCATATGTAGTGATACACCTATACATCCTGTTACACACCGACAGTCATCCAAAAGTTACTCACACACATACTCACACATGCAAATTAACTATTCAACATCCATTTATTTGCATATACAGCTATACACACACTACCACTTTACTTCTAAGGAAACTTACACATAATTACTCTCTTAAACATTCACTTATAGAAACACATACTAATTTAAACAGGAACTCTTACAATCCCTCACTCTCACATATACTCACTTATATACATCAATATTCACATATACTAGATTAAAACATATGTAGTTACTGATAAAGACACTAGTGAGACAGTCATTCACTCACTAACACACAAATATACACACTCATCCACCCATACAGTCCTGCACATATGCTGTCTTCAAAACACATACAAAGAGAGAGTCAGTCATTCATGCATGTATGTGCTAAGTAATACCCCCACCAAACCATACAAACACTCAATCTGATACTAAGAAAAACATCTAATAACCCATATACATACACATATACCTACTCACCAACCCATGCAGCTACTTATACAGAAAGTGAAACACTGATACATATATTTAAATATTTAAACATTACTCACTAATATTTATTTTTCAGAAAGACACACATTCACTGGATGGTGTCAATAGTGATGTCATGAGTGATGTCACTGACCATGTCATGAGTGATGTAATATGTGACGTCATCAGCAGTGCATTGCACGCGCAAGTTATAGTGAGTCCAACTAACTATAACATGGGAATTTCAATGGTTTTATGCGAGTAAAATTTCCAGCTAACTATAACGGGTGTAAAACCTACGGTTTTTTCAGTGAATTTAATAGGTTTTTTAAATGCTAATTCCTAACTATAACTGGTGTGAAACCTATGTTTTTTTTCAGTGAATATATATATATATATATATATATATATATATATATATATATATATATATATATATATATATATAGCAAACTGCATTGAAGAATGAGTGAATATATAAATATCTAGATAGAGGATTTAGTAGCAGTGTGATTGACTGTTTCAGTGAATAATTTAGTGTTGGTTACTAGCTACATGAAAGTATATGTTCGATATTGATTAGTTAGGTGAGTATTTGTATGGGACAGTGAATGTGTGTGTGATTGGGTGGGGGGTGTGTGACTGTGCAAAGAAGTGTGATTAGTTGATTCATTAGGTATATGAGGTTAAAAGTGAATGTGAAAACAGTTGTTTGGGTGAGTGAGTATGTTTATGAGTGTGTTGATGAGCAAATATATCTCTTAGTGATACATGTGCAATGAAGTAGAAAAAAATAAAAGGCAGTGTATGTGACAGTTGTTGCATATACAAAACTATACATAAGAGTCAGTGATTGTGCAAATGACTGTATTGATGACTGTATACTTGTAATAGTGATTTTATAAGACACTAAGTACAAGTGAAGTTGTGTTTGTATAAGTGTGTAGCTGAGTAAATGTAAGTGTGATCAATAGTTTACATAAGTGAGTAGGATGACTGTATAAGTGAGTAGGATGTGTGTTGGTGTGTCAATGTTTATATATGTGTATAAGTGCATTTGATAGTGTTCTATTGATTTGTAACATCTTGTATGCGTTAATTTATAGATGAGTGTTTAGATGTGTGTGTAGAACTAGGAATCACTGAGTGGGTTTTTAAAAACTTGTATTGGTGTGTCAATGGTTTCAAAAGTGGTACTTTGTATTTTATACTAAGTGATTAAAGGTTAATTTACTGCATCATAAGGTGTATCAGATTGTCACGTGGATGATGTCATCCGTGATGTCATCAGTGATGTCATTTGAGATGTCATCAGTGATGTCATCAGTGATGTCACTGACCATGTCATGAATGATGTAATATGTGACATCATCAGCAGTGGATTGAGGGCGCACGAGTAGAACAACTAACTATAACAGAGAAATTTCAATGGTTTTGTATGAGTGAAATGTCCAGCTAGCTATAACACCCCTGAAACCTGTGGTTTTTTCAGTGAATTTCAAAGGTTTTTTAAATGACAATTTTTAAATGTAAAAATAGTTATATTTATTTTTTATATACTGATTTTCTAAATTTTTTAAACTATTTATTTTGACATATTTTATTTTTTAAATTACATTATATCTTCTTAATAAGATTTTTTTTTAAATATTGAAACTGAAATATTGTTTTTTTTGTTTAATATTTTAATTTTAATATATTTATATTATTTTCTTTGTTGTGTTTTTCATTTTTTTTTGGGGAGTCGCGCACCCAAAGCGTACTATTCTCGATCACTGCGCGGAACCTAGCCGCCATTTTAGAAATGTTGTGAAGGATACGCTTAGGGTGTGCGACGGGGGCATATTTTTGTGTGCAATTGCTATGCGACTGGTACGCGATTCCTGCTCCCCCACATTCGCAACACATGCGTATTACTGTACCCGACGCTTGCGCGGTGACAAGTTCCACATGACGTCATATACGTGTTGGACGCAGTGGGTGAGCGACTCCTGTCTCCTATCGTCTCCTGTCTAAAATGATATATATATATATGTCTTTAATATACATATTAGGGCAAGATATTATCTAAGCTATTCCTAAAAAATATACATTTTTACTTGTAATAAACTTATATTACTTTTAAATGCATAATGGACCCAACCATGTTACCTCAGGCAGTGGGGAAGATCTTGGTCATGTAGCTGTGTTGTCCCCCCCTGGAAGCGGAATCGGAGTGGGCTGGTCTAACGCACGCCACTCCAGCGTAGGAGTATGAATAAATAGGCTGGGTCTCTGGGCATGGTTCACTTATGGGAAGGCCAAAGTGTCTGCCAGAGTGGCGGCCCTCACTCTGCCACATGGCTGCTGCCATAACCGCGAGCCACTTCGACACAGGCCCTCTGCAAACTCAGCGGTACAGCAACGCAGACTTATGTCTGTACAGACTACTGCCTTCGATCTACACTACGGACAGCAGGGTTCACAGCTTGAATTCAGCCTTGATTTATCAATTGCACAGAGAACTGTACTCTAGGTCCGTGAATTTTGTGAAGAAGAAGTGACAAAATGACAGATGACGCAGTCCAGTAGGCAAGACACATTGTACCAGTGCGGCCTGCCCACACCATGCATCATCGCAGGCTGCACACACACTGAGTCCTTTAGCTACCACTAACTCACTGCACCATAAGGCATTGCCACGTGGCCTTATTAAGGCAGAATTCATTAGACAAAAGACATTGCTCCCAGTGCGGCCCACCCGGACCAAGCATCATCGCTGGCTGTGCACACGCAGAGCGCAGGTACCACTAACTTAGTGCACCTTAAGTCATCGCCACGTGGCCTTATTAAGGCAGCATTCATTAGACAAAAGACATTGCTCCCAGTGCGGCCCGCCCGTACCACGCATCATCTCAGGGTGCACACACACTGAGCACTAGAGGTACCACTAACTCAGTGCACCATAAGTCATCGCCACGTGACCTTATTGAGGGAACATTCAGTAGACAAAAGGCATTGCTACCAGTGTGGCCTGCCCGGACCATGCATCATCGCAGGTTCCACAGAAGCTGGTTGCTTCACGAGCCACTAAGTCAGTGCACCACTTATCATCGCTGGCAGCACACACGCTGAATTGCCAATAACTATGCAGCTCAACTCAACGCCACGTGGCCGTGGGCCCTTGCTGACCGCTGCCTCCTGCCTACACTGCGTCATCAGGGCTCAGAATTAAAATTGAGTATTCATTCATTAATTGCAGAGTGCAGTAGGCAACTAAGTATAACATCCCTCAAACCTACACAATATCCTTTTAGCATCCTTGCTTCAAGAACTTGTTTTATATCAGTTATTACTTTACTACAATGACTAAATGCGTCTTGCAACTCCAAACAGACACTGAATAGCAGTCTAAACTGCGGACAGCTGAGCTCACAATTTGAACTATAACGTTCCTAAAACCTACATGTTTCGACAATATATTCCATACATATTTCATGTTTTCTTCCATACGCCTACACTGTGGTCAGCAGAGCTCACAATATGAATCATGTCTTGCCTTATTAATGGCAGAGAGAATTGCACTCTATGTCCTCAGATTTTGTTTAAGGATATGACAAAAAGCATTCCTTGATGTCTGTGCTGAATACTGCCTTCAATCTACACTGCGGCTAGCGGGGCTCAGAATTCAGTTTGAGTCGCAATTGCAGATGACGCAGTCGAGTAGGCAACAGACATTGCTTCCATTGCGGCCCGACTGGACCACGCATCATCGCAGGGTGCACACACATTGAGTGCCAGAGGTACCACTAACACATTGAACCATAAGTCATCGCCACGTGGCCTTATTAAGGCAGAATTCAGTAGGCAAAAGACATTACTACCAGTGCGGTCTGCCCCGACTACGCCTCAACGCAGGCTCCACACAAGTTGGTTGCTTCAGATGCCACTAACTCAGTGCACCACTTATCATCGCTGGCTGCACACATGCAGAATTGCCAATAACTGTGCAGCTCAACTCAACGACACATGACCGTGGGCTCTTGTTGACCACTGCCTCCTGCATACACTGCGGCCATCAGGGCTCACAATTAAAATTAAGTCTTCATTCATTGATTGCAGAGTGCATTAGGCAACTAAGTATAACATCCCTCAAACCTACACAATATCCTTTTAGTATCTTGCTTCAAGAACTTGTTTTATATCAGTTATAGCTTTACTACAATGACCAAATTCGTTTTGCAACTCCAAACAAACTCTGAATGGCAGTCTACACTGCGGACAGCTGAGCTTACAATTTGAACTATAACGTTCCTGAAACCTATATGTTTCGACAATGTAATCCATACATATTTCATGTTTTATTCCCAACGCCTACACTGCAGTCAGCCAAGCTCACAATATGAATTCAGTCTTGATTCATTAATTGCAGCGAGAATTCTACTCTATGTCCTGAGATTTTGTTAAAAGAATGTGACAAAAAGCATTTCTTGATGTCTGTGCTGACTACTGTCTTCGATCTACACTGCGGATAGCAGGGCTCACAATTCACATTGAGTCACAATTGCAGATGACGCCGTACAGTAGGCAACAGACATTGCTCCAATTGCGGCCCGCCCAGGCCACGCATCATCGCAGGCTGCGCACACGCTGAATGCTTCTGATGCCCGTACCTCAGTGTACTACAACTCATAGACCCTTTATGATAGAATGTTTTGTGTATGATTTGAGATCTGCTGCCCCAATCTCAGTGTACCACCAGTCATTGACCCTTTACGATAGAATCTTTTGTGTATTATTTCACATGTAGTGCTCCTATCTTACTGCAGCACAAGTCATAGACCCTTTATGATGGAATCTCTGTGTGTGATCCAATGATTACTGTTGTAATTGTTACCAGCACCAACCATTCCCGGCGGGCTGACTTACACTCACCCCACATGCACCCAGCAAAGACATCACTGAACATGTGACCCTGATAATAAAAAGGAGTCGAGCGCACGTGCCCGTACCCAGTTCAACTATCTATCTGTGTCCATGTGTTCATTATGTTTACAAGATGTTGCCCCTGGGTCCTACCACATTACATTGTGCTGTAGACAGCGTATGCAACCATGTTACCTCTGGCAGTAGGAAAAGCTTTGGTTATATAACTTTCTCTCGCTCATTCTACAAGTACGAAGGTAGAGACTGGATCATTAGAGTACTGCAAGCAAAGTGTATAGTAAATTTATAAGTGAGTGGGGATTGCCGTTTTTTTTTTTTTGGTGCATATTTATATAGCGCAAACTCGACCCAAAAGTATTTCAGCACTTTACATGAGCACCGTATTTACATTACACATTCAGGAACGCAGAGATTACGTGATTTGCCCACAATCACAGGATGTGGACGTGATCCCGAGGCTCGAACCTTGGTTTCCAGCACCAAGTTCGGCAGTCTAGCCGACGGACCACATAAGTGCATATGTTGGCGCATCCTAACTCCGACCACGAGCTTCGCTCTAATTAGCTGCCCTCCATGTGCCAAAAACTGCAACCTGAACTTTCCATGGCCCTGTATTGCTACAGCTACAACATTCCAGTGAATGTGCAATAAACATTCATATCCACAGAAATGCATCATGTCCACCATCTCTCATGTGTGGAACTATGAATGAATGTAGGGTCAGTAATTCCCCGTACCTTCCATGTTGGCCATGTTGTGGGACTCACAGAATGACACATTTGCGCTTGCAACCCGGGTGATGGCGGGAGCCACGAGGCTCCCACCCTGCCATAGCAAACAGCAGTGTCCCAGGGGTGGGAACCCTGGGACGCTGCAGGAGCTGGCCCTGGGGGGTGGCGGACCCCAGGGCCCTTGAGGGTTCCAGGAGGGAGCCACACAGCCCCCCTCCCACAATGTACAAATCTCCGAGGGGTGGTGGTTCCCGGGGCTTGGGGGGCCTTTGAGCCCCCCACCCATTTACTAGTAAAGCCCCGGGGGTGGCAATCCCCGGAGCTGGGGGGGCCTTTGAGCCCCCCTCCCATCTATTTTGTAGTCCTGGGAGGTGGCGGCCCCCAGGGCTAGGGGGGGCTGTAAACTCCCTAACACTTATTTCATAAAAGCCTCGGGGTGTGGTGATCCCTGGGGCTGGGCGTCCCCTCTGGGCCCCCCATTACATTAAATATTTTTGCCCCCGGTATTTGGCCACCCTGGGGGCTAATTATTAAAGAAGCGCGGGAGCCCGCAGGTCATTTTTTTTTTTCATGGCAGGTTCCGTGCACCCTGCACGGATTTTGCCATTCAAAAAAATAATAAGTTGGAGGCCCTGGGGGTCCTTGTGGAACCCCCTAAGCAGGCCTAGGGGGTCAGAGCGATTCTACCCTGCCCCCTTTTTACGTTTTGTGAACTTGTTGAACTGATTTCTTGTGCCTCGCTTATACCGAGGCATAAAATGGCTGCCAACACTTCCCGATTTGGAGTGTGGACAGCCAGTTGACAGCCAATTACCATGCAGCTCGTGATCGGGAGGGTGGATGCAGGGTGCGCACAGGGTGCGCTGATCCACAGGGCCCATAGATATATATGTGAATTTACTTTTGATTTTCTCAGCAACTACTGAACAGATTTACACCATTAAACAAAAAGGCATGTGTCTGAGCCAAGGGCTACCTCTTTGCCAAATTTGGTGTAATTCCGTTCAGCTGTTCGTGCTGTAGCTGCGACTAAAGGTTCCTATGGAAAATTGCATGGGGAAAACGTGTTTTGGGACCCCCCTTTTTTCCTCGCCCCCCACTTGACGAAGCACACCCAAACTTTCAAGACAGGAGCGGACCAGAGCGCCCCACGCGTTTTGAAAAATTCGCGGCGATTCGTCATTCGGCACCAAAAATATTCTGAATAGAATGATGTGGATTTCTTATGGAAAATAGGTCCTAATGATAACTACCTGCTGGCAATAATAATAGGTAATATATATATATATATTCACTGAAAAAACCATAGGTTATACACCATATATAGTTAGGAATTAGCATTTAAAAAACCTTATTTTACTCACACAAAACCATTGAAATTCCATATATAGTTAGTTGTACTAACTATATATCGCGCACCCGCAATCCACTGCTGATCATGTCACATATTACATCATTCATGACATGGTCAGTGACATCACTGATGACATCACTGATGACATCTCAAATGACATCACTGATGACAACATCCAGTGACTGTATTTTTCTGTAAAGTTAAAATATGTCTTACATATTTAAGAATGAGTGGATGTATAAATGTCTGGATGAAGGATTTAGTAGGTGCATGACTGACTGTATGAGTGAGTGATTAAATGTGTCTCACTGAGTGCATGGGTTAGTGACTAAACTGTCTCAATTTGTGCATCATTATGTCTGTTGTTCTATAAACTGCTGCATGTGTTGATCATTAGCTATATGATTAACTATATGGGTTATTGATTGGTTGCCCAAGTATTTGTATGGGAGACTGAGAGTGTGTATGGGTGGCTGGGAGGTGTATGACTCTGTGCATAGATGTGTGAGCAGTTGATTCACTAGATGTATGGGTTCAAAAGTGCATGTGGAAACAGCTGTATGGGCGGTTGACTGTGTGCATGAGTGTATTGGTGAGTGAATGGATATCTCAGTGCTACATGTCAAAGTAAGTACATATGTAAAACACAGTACATGTGAGAGTTGACATATATAAATAACTGTGCAAAAGAGCCAGTGAATGTGTGAGTGGCTGTATGGATCATTGTGAACTTGTATCAGGGATTGTATAAGAGAGTAAATATGTGTTAGTATATGTTTGAATAAGTAAGGTGTGTATAACTGTATAGTTGAGGAAATGGAGGTGTGATTGATTCTTTGCATGACTGACTAGGTGTGTGAGTAACTCCATGGATGAGTGACAGTCTGTGAGTGTCTGTTTACACTGAGTGTATCTAAGGTTATATTAGAGTCTGAAGAGCTTCATCGTATTATCACATGAATGATGTCATCAGTGATGTGATCAGTAATGTCAAATGAGATGTCATCAGTGATGTCATCAGTGATGTCATTTGAGATGTAATCAGTGATGTCATCAGTGATGTCATTTGAGATGTCATCAGTGATGTCATCAGTGATGTCACTGACCATGTCATGAATGATGTAATATGTGACATGATCAGCAGTGGATTGCGGGTGCGCGATATATAGTTAGTACAACTAACTATATATGGAATTTCAATGGTTTTGTGTGAGTAAAATAAGGTTTTTTAAATGCTAATTCCTAACTATATATGGTGTATAACCTATGGTTTTTTCAGTGAATTTTCAAGGTTTTGTAAATGCTAATTCCTAACTATATATGGTCTATAACCTATGGTTTTTTCAGTGAATTTCATTGGTTTTTTAAAAGCTAATATCTATAGCTGTAAAATGTATTCTTCTTTAAATCCAAAAATATATTTTATATGTTTATTAATAAAAAAAATTTAAATATTTTTTTTGTTTCGCTCCCGGTCCGCGAACCGGAAAGCTTTCCGTTAGCTCAAATTGATGCCGCGACCCGGTCCGCGAACCGGTAAGAAATCAACATCGTGACGCGTCGCGAAAGCGCGACGTATCGCGTTGCCGCGTAATGCGTCTTATGACGTACCGCGTTAGCGCACCCGGAAGTGCCCCGGGGCGCGGACCGAGGCGCGAAACGCAGCTCCCCGGAAGCGATCCGCGGCGCGTCGCGAAAGCGCGACGTATCGCGTTGCCGCGTAATGCGTCTTGTGACGTACCGCGTTAGCGCACCCGGAAGTGCTCCGGGGCGCGGACCGAGGCGCGAAGCGCAGCGACCCGGAAGCTAACCGGGGCGCGTTCCGCAGCGCGTAACATGAGCGTGAGAGGTCATGTGACTTGTTAATAAAACTTTTCATTGGTTCATTTCACTTTTGGTTTCATAATCATGTAAGGCTAGGTCAGGTGACCTAAAAATAACACTTTTCATTGGTTGAGAACTATTGTTTTTCCCAAATGATGAAAACCCCTCCTTCTTTCCTCACTCTGACTTTCATCATTGTGAGAGGAAGACCTTTATTAATACTTCAGAAATGGCTTCAGTAGTTGCTTCAGCTGGTGCACCCCCACCACCACCTCCACCTCCTCATGGGAAGAGAGGACCACCTCCCCAGGTCATGACCAACACAGAGGAGGAAGAGGAAGAAATGGAGGAAGAGGAGGGAGAAGAACCACAGTTCTTAGAAGAGGTGCCCCGGGTTTCCCATAAGAAACCCAGTTTCATCTGCCAGTTTTATTCAATCCCTCCTGGCCAAAAAAAAGTGAATGCGAGGTATGTCACCTGCCTCATCTGCAAAGATAAATTATCAAGAGGGACGGATAAGAAGTATAGTTATGGGAACTATACTATGCATAGGCACATGACCAGGAAGCATCCACTTAATTACAGCCGGGCGGAAATACGGGATTTGGAGGAAAATCCAACATCAACTCCTGTGGCCAGATCAAGATCGTCAATTTCATTGACACCAGCGGAGGCACGGGAAACTGTGCCAAACATACAAGAGAATTTTGGCCACATGAAACATACTTGTATGCACTGTGGTGCGTTGATAGCATGTGGTAATATGAGTATAAATGCTATCAACCTGGCTTATGAACATCATAATTGCCCTAACCGCCCCCAGTAATTTTTTTTTTGCTCTTGTTGAGCCCTTTTCAATGCCTGTTTTTTGTTGTGTCCCCCCCCAAAAAAACCAAAAAAAATATAAAATCGTTCAAAAAATACAAAAAAAACAAAAAATGTTCAAAAAATTAAAAAAAAATATAAAACAACAAAAATATTAAAAAAAAAAGTTATTTTCAGAACTACCTCCCCTTTCAAAAAAAATTGCTAGAATGTTTAGCACTCTGGCAAGCTCTATTTCTTTTGGTTCGCTTCCCGGTTAGCTTCCCGGTACGCGGACCGGGAGCTAACCAAAAAAAAAAAAAAAAGAGTAAGTATAAGGAAAGTAAACAGAGAGTGATGTTAAAAGAAAGACAGCTATAGGGAGTAAAGAAGAGATACTGTTTAATAGATCTATTTACCGAAGAAAAGACGGAAGAGGGTATAATTGTGAAAAACAAAATAGATAAGGAAGTGATAGAAAAAAAAAGAGAGTATAACATTAACAAAGAAGAGTTTCTTGGAGAATGTGAGTGAATGTTCAAAATAAGATTAAAACATGGGGAATAACAGAGAGAAAAAATAGAAAACAGAAAACAAAAAATAACAGAAAAAGATTAATTGAAACAGCAAAGAAATGTAAGTAACATAGAGCCATATCATCAACATAGGCAATAAAAGTTTTGCAGCTTTTATTGGCAGAAATGTGTCGCTAAAGCCGCTTTTGCGGCAGAAAACTGCCGCTAAAACCACTTTTGCACCAGTTTTCTGCCAATAAAAACAGCAATAATTTTATTGGCTGTGTTCATAATATGCCCCTTAGTGTGCTTCAACTACACAGAGAAAGCATTATGAACAAATAGTGATAGAGTGATCAGTCAAAGACACTAAGAGTAATAGAGACGGAGTGAGTGAACAAGAGTGAGGAACTATGAGAAGAGAGGGACTGAGAAAAAGAGTGGAAGGAGTTGAGTAAGTAGGTAATAGAGAAAGGAATGAGGGAAGTAGCAAAGGCAGGAAACTGAGGGTTAAAGAAATGAAGCAGTGGAACTAATAGAAGTTAAATGTGATAGAAATGTAACGAAAAGAGTACAAAACATTTACCTTATAATTGTCGTTAAATTACTCACTTTTTGTTTTTATACTTTCAATCTGTGAAAGAGAGAACAAACATTTGAAAAATATTAAAACATGTATTTAAAAATTACAAAAGACAAGGGAAAAGATCGAAGGACAAACAGTTTTTCAACAACTTTGACACTTACAGAAGCTTCTGCTTCTCCAGGCCCCCTACACAGTCCTAAAGATATACATTTTAAACTAACAGTATCTTGATGCAGATGAAGTGAGGCCTATCTTAAAACATGGTGCATCTTTTGCATTGCTGTTGTCTCAGAAAAGTGTCGAAAGACACTAACATTTTAAATGATTGCTTCAGGATGCCAATAAGATGTGTCCTATCCAGAGGTTTGTTTGAGGTGAGGCCTACTCAGGGTTGCAGATGAAATTTCGAGTTGTTGAAGAGAATAGAGGACATAATACATGTGAAGGTCTACCAATGAAGTGAGTCATGTCCACTGCACTCTTGAACAAAGTCCAAACCTCCTATGTTTCCCTGGACAGACCTAAACTTGATCTGCACAATGTGATTCGTAATGATAGGAAACACAGGTGATGTAATTGAAATACGTGCAATTTCTTTTGCTCATTTCACAATCACATCACTTGTGTTTCCTTTGCTTAGGTATCTCATTGTGCAGATGTAGTCCAGCATATGAAAGAGTACGCAGAAGTGCAGCACTGCATGCAACAACTTTGACACTTACAGAAGCCTCACCTTCTCCATGCGTCCTACACAGTTCTACATATACATCATAAATGCAAACAGTACAGAATTAATTATACATGTTAAATGGTTTATTTTTGCTGTTCTCAGAATGTATCAAAATTCACTAAAAACAGTGACTTGAAGGTATTCATCATATAACAGCGGGGAAAAAAAACACAATCAAAATGATTGTGTTTAAAAAACCCATACAACATAACAAATCAGAATTCAGAACTCCTTAAAGTTAACTTATTTTCCATGACGTCAAAGGATGTCCTATGAACAGCTTACACTCTGTTGTGCTGTTATTACTTTCAGCCCGCCACTTTCTGAAAGAAAACCTCCATCGTTTTTAAAAACATGTTACATGCAATAAATGACTTCTTGCTCTCTACCACAAGTTTCCACAAAGCCAAATCTTGTCAGAGCCATTTATAACTCTTGGATTTCTTGTAAGCCAATCCCGTCATTTGGCATTTCTGCAACTTTCAGAATTAAAATGTTGAAGATCATTTTCACAATCCTGGAATAGTAATATCTTCCCCTTCTTGCTCAGTCATGTTCTACATTTCCTATGACACTGATACTGCTTACTATGAAGCAGACTTACACTACCTCTATGACTACTACAATTATTTAATTCTCTACATCACTTTTAATCACAAAGCAATGTAAAACAGTAGACAGCATTGCAGACTTACATTCCCTCTACTCTATGTTTTGATTGGCTGCTTCAATTAGCTTATAAAAAGAAATAGTTTTCCTGAACTCATTCAAAGTGCACTTATTTCTCCATGACGTCCAGTCTTATGGTTAGAAGTTATGTCTCTGAACTACACTTATCCTCAATGCCAAATCGTGTAGGAGCCATTAGAACTTCTTGAAATTCCACAGAGCACATCCCGAGATTCTTTCCCTAAAATTTTGGTTTTAAAAACACCAGGTAAGAGTTTTTAAGGTCATACGGCAATTTTTTTTTGAAAATTAAAACAGAATCATTGCAAAATGACCAGCCATTTCTAGACTTTAAATAAGCTGTGTAATGTCCTGATGTTATTGAAGGACCGTCATGATATATAATTGCTGCAGTTACAAAAGTCCTTCCTGATATTGACAACTGCGAAGCCACAAAATTTTTAATTAAAGTTGTCAATTTTGTTCCATCAGGCCTACATCGTTGGAACATTAAAATGACATACTGGCCATATGTTCGTATAAATAATGTGGACATCATTTCAGATTTACATTGGCTACACTCCATGTTGTGATCAGCTGCTTTTACTAGCTTATTAAAGGAGACTGATTTACTGTCTGGCAAAGTTAAATATATAAATCTTTCTGAGTCTACACTAGTAGTACTTGATACCATACAGTTCTCGCAGTCATGCTGCCATTGATAAGAAAGCCCAAACAGCTGATCTACATCTACACCTTCAGCATGCAATACATCAAGCATATACATTAAAAACTCCTGACAATCTTGCTGAATATTTTGAGAGAATTGTGTTTGGCCTGAACATCTGTCTAACAGATTTCGAATTTCAGACACACTTTCTATGTTTGTTCTATCAGTGCTACATTTCTCTAACACAGAATTTAACAAACTGCAAAATCTTTGATCAGAATTGACCACAATCTCTTCTTTTACATTTTCTAGAGAAAACAAAACATTAACCACTACATTAGCATAGCAGTTGACACCAGAACTGTTTTCAAATTGAAAACCAACATCTTCAACAGAATTCTTTTTGTTTCTGCTTATAATTTCAGGTTCATCGACTTTTCGTCTTTTTGCTACAACCTCCCCAGTATTGGTTACATTTCTTCGTTTCCGGCCTACCACACGTTTCTCAAACAAAGGATATTGAGGCAAATGTGGCGCATACTCTCTTCTTAACCTATTGTATTCCTTAACACAATCTAGATCCGCACAAATGCTTGTGACATCACACTCAATCAAGTACAATCCCGATAAAGTTCTAACTCATGACAATGCCACATATGCCATACCCTCCTTGAACACAGAACTGCCAATATTCACCAATGCACTGTCTACACTTAAACCTTGCGATTTATGGATTGTCACCGCATATGCCAAGCAAACAGGAAACTGCTTACGGCGAACATATAAGTCTTTTACAAGCAAAAATCTAGCAGAGCAACGACCAATTAGCTGTACTTCCTCAATGCCATCAAATTAAATTTTTTAAAATTCAATTCCATCTCTTTTTCTGTATTTTACAAAATCAACAACATTACCCATTGATCCATTTACCAGACCTCTTTCAACATGTAAATTCCTTCTTAAAATTATACGGCAGTTCAAGCACACATTCAGAGTCTTTTCAAAACCTGCAGTTTTAGATATACTCTTCTCTAATGAATCCAATTTTGTTTTCAGATTCTCAGACAAAATAATTGTTGATCCCATATGCTCTACTCTGTCAATAGCTTCCAGTTTCAAAATCTCTTGCTTTTCTAAATGCAACATTTTGTTGTTGAATTTGGCACATTCTGCAAGAGTTGGCATCAAACATATTCCAGATTTCTTCTCAGTAATTTTCTGAAAAATATTCTCAGGCACAACATCTTGTTCTGGATATAAATTTGACAGTAATCGTGCATGTAAAGCTTCTTTCCCATGCTCGGTCACTTTTCCAATTCTAACATCTTGTAGAATAGTCTTGTAAACTTCATCCTTCGCCTGACGCATATTTTCATGCAGTTCAGCATAATTGAAGTTTAACCATATATTGACGTTGCCAATGCTGCCTAGGCACTTCCTGGTATCTTCATGCGTGAGCATTTTGAACACAGGTTGCCCTTTCACTGGTGTCACCTGCAGAAGATCTCCGAAAACAATGATGTGTTTGCCACCAAATAACACATCATACTCTGTTTTGAGAACTTCTTGCATTCTGAAATGCACAAAGGCAAGCATGACATTGGAAACCATGCTTACTTCGTCAATGATAAGAAGTTTCATTTTCCTCAAGATTCTTGAAACTTCAAAACAAGCATCTCCAGATAGCTTGTGATATTGTAATTTGTTGTCATGCTCCACTGGCAGCATCAGTAAACGATGTAAAGTAATCCCTTTAATGTTATGTGCTGCCAGTCCAGTTGGAGCGGTGACAACACAAGACAGCGATGACTCTGTCCTTTCCTGCAAATAGCATGAAATTGCTTTAATGAGGAAACTTTTTCCAGTTCCCGCTTCTCCACTCACGTACAGTCGGACAGGCTTCAACGACGTACATGAGCACTCTTTCTTGTCATGACTTAATCCATGATCAATTTGCATGGTAACTTCGTCATATATTTTCCTCTGCTCAACGTTGAGTTGTCTTTCCAACTCTTCTAAGTTAACCCCATCCTCCTGAGCATGTGCCATGGCTCTTTCCACTTCATTCATAGCAGTGGCAGCTTCATTTTCGATAACAGGTCCTCCTAGTGGATCCTGACTCAATGAAGCAGAACTCTGACTGTCCTGAGAACTGTCTCTGGCAATCTCGGCTGCAATCATTGCTTCCTGCTCAATTTCCGCATTCAACATTTCTACATATTTGGGAAAAGCAGGACATTCTATGGTCTCCTTGGCGGCATTGAAAGAGTCTTCGTAACAGAGAAAATCTCCAAGCAGTTCCTCTTCTGCACGCCAAGGCTTGAAAAGTTGCAAAAGTGCTAAATAGAAAAACTCCTTTTTTTCAGGAGATTCGCCACTCAATTTTCGATGGTTTACCAAGTGGCATTTTCTTTGCTTGACCAGACATCCCTCACTTCCTATTACAGCATACACTCCTTTCTCAGTATCTTCTTTGATGTTCCTCTTGAATATGTAATTTTGCAGAACCTCATACAGACAAACATTCTCGAGGTGACTGCTTCGATTTGGATAATATGTATCCAACATGTTGGTCTTCAAAATGTCGGTACTGTTTGGCTCCTTTTCCGCCAAATACTCAATTTCCCGCACAGGTTTGAGAACTCGATTACGCGTTGCAGCAAGACCAAGACTCGCCCAAATGATACTCCTGGACTTGGCATAGAGACTTGCTGAAGACAACCGGTCAGAACATTCGTACGCTCCGATTTCTCGATGCGACAACATCTTCAGACTGAAACTGTACAACTTCTTGCTGAGGCTCTTTTCATGGGAAATGTCCTCCCACATATCCTTCAATTCTGTCTTCTCTTTTTTGGTGATGTAAGACGTCACATACCGAACCACAGCCATACAGTTATCAGCCACAAACTGTATATCCATGTTAGCATTCCACATGGACAAAATCACCGGGTTGTAGTCGTTGATGTACTTGGACTCTTCGTTCCTCTTCAAATTGTATGTGTTTTTAGGTGATTTCTTCATCACATTATGTCGCAGCGAAGACATCAAACTGTTTACTCTTCCTTTAGAAATCACCGGTCGTGGAAAACCGAAACGACATTTGGTGTAGAACTTGTCCTTGTTTCGGAATTTACAACGACAGTACTTTCCACATCGATGGCTTTGGAAACGCAGAACTTTTTCTTTTAGGCTTTTCTTCTCCTTTGCGTTTGGAACAGCACACGTAGAATACTGTTGTATAAAACTCATCACTGAGTCTTCTGGATCCGTTCCAAATTTAGGTGCATCCTTGATCCACAGCAACATATGTATATGAGGAGCACCTCTTGCTTGGTACTCCTTTCTCCAGAAGAAATCCAACACCTCTCCAAGAGGTGGATTCTTCTTATTTATGATGAAAGACATCATAGCTTCAAATCTATGATTGAAGTACCTACATACATTGACTGGATCCAAAGAGCACAGTTCTCCGGGTGTCTTGAATTCGATGTTTTCTACGTTAGCATTTGCCTCTCGTAGAAATTCAAGTAAGTCTTCCCAGCCATACTCGGCACAGCTCAGAGTGAGGAACCATGTGGGAGTACCTAAGTTCCTCAGCATACATTTTAAATCACCATGACAACGGTACCAGTACTCATTAGTACCACGCTGACACGCCATGAGATTAATCAGGTGAGAATCCAAAATACTGTCTTGGACATTGACTTTATCCATAAAGTCACTTGCCGAGATGTTTTGCATGTGTATACCACTTTTCAAGATGTGGTTCACTGCATATGACAGTCCAGACAGATCGCTTTCAAACAGGAGATGAAACAAATAAGGAATGCATTGTCGAAACCTAGCATCTCCTGCATACAATCGCAAAGTCCGGTATTCAGAAGCAGGAATTTGATGAGGTCGCTCATCATATCTTCCTCCCTGACCTGTTGGAAAAAGCTGTGGGAAACACCGAGCTTCCAAACTTTCCTCCCAAACACTAATGGGACTCCCTTTGGCTTGTTTCATTTGAAACAACTCAATAGCATTCCCCATGACTTCCTTGGAATGCAAAGGATGAACACTATAATGTTCATATATTTCTTCACTAGTAGAAGTTTCTACTTTCTCAATTTGACCAGCACACAAATCGCTATCCTCTTCCTCACTTACTTCCTCTTCTGCAACATATACATTCTTATAGTATTTATTATTTTTTTTCAAATACAATGTTGCCTTTTTGACTTTCCTAACATCTACTAAATCTTGCCATATTTTCTTATTCTTTGTCGGAACCCCATTAACTAAGATAACCAGAGGTTCCTCGTCCACTTTTTCTACTCCAATTGTGTCAATGTTTTTCTTCAAATCTAGAGGCAAATAAACAACTCTTCCCTTTAATCCTCTCTGTAAATCTGATGGAGGCAATTTCCCTGTCTTTGGCTCCATTCTTACAATAGCCTGAAAGGGATGGATACTTTGAATCAAAATAGATTCATAAGTATTTAAATCCTTCAATTCAGAAGGAATCTCAACCAATTCCAGATTATTATGAACTGCTCTAGCAGGCATCTGGTTTTGATTTAATTTGCAACAACAATAAGTACACACACGTTGATCCAATCCCAAATCAAAACAATTTTCTACCATCAAGTATGTTGCGAAATCCTTCCATTCACTATTATTTTCCCTTTCACTTTTTGCATATAAATCCACTAACTTAGTCTGATTCTTATAATAAGTGCGTCGACAACACACACAAGTGAAATTGGGCCTCTCACTTGATTTGACCTGAAATGTGGCAATTTCCCTCTGGAAATTATCTGTACTGGAAACCTGTACATTATCTTCCACATTACCCGCTTCTTCTTGGTCAATTTCAACATTCTCCTCTTTACTTCCAAAGTAACAAAACTCAATTTCTTCACATATATTCTTCACATCTATTTCAGAACCATGCAAAAGAGCAGCACATAATTTTTTAAGCATAATTGCTGGACTCTTAGCATAATACAACATTCTAACTAATTTCCTCACTTTATTATGATGCACTGCTAGCATCCTGAAATGATGAAAAACACTCTGGCATACTCTCCTGGAAAGACAAGCCAGTGAATGACCATGCAAACCTGTCACTTCTCTCACTCTGCAAGGATCTAATTCTTGCAACAACCTTATTTTCTGCTTCAAACTTTTCTTATTAAATGACCGTACAAAATCACAAAGCAAATTGATGGAATCCTGTCGCACACTGCAAATACTACTACACTTCCAGGTGTACACAGGACCCTTAGCACGTCTTCCTAAAACCTCATTACCTAACACCTCTTCTGCCTCTGTTGTCACAAGTTTTTCTTTTTCAACTGGACAACCATCTTTCACTTCATAAGCACGACCACTGGTGTCAACTGCATGCACCAAATCATTATCCTGGAAATAACTCTCCTCATTAAAAAATGCCTCACAGCTTGAACTATGCATCCATTCTCCAGAAAAAACTTCACAAAAATTACTACGATTAACTATTCTCTTCCATCTACTATTTCTTTTGAAATCATAAATTGCCTTGTTTAGCTTCCTAATTCTATTGATTATCAAAATAAATAACTTACGTTTAATTTCAAATGCCTGATCAATAACTTTCTCAACTTTTTTTTCTCTTATAAAAAACCACTTTCTGTTGACCTTTCTTAATATTTTTTAACAAATTGCCAATTATCCTGTTGCGGAACATTCGTTTACGAATGTCCCTAAACTGTTGTTTCCTTCTACTATCATGCACAGAGTTATCTCTTGCTCTAGCAGTAACATTTTTGATTGGCCTTTCCTTTCCATTTGAATTGCTTCTCTTTTTCTGGACTGAAACATTTCTGTAGTAATATTTTTTTTACTGCAAATATTTCTTATGAATGTTTTTGTACTCTTACCCGGTGCTTTCTTGTTGACTTGACAAATCTTTTTGTTAGAGGACTGCTGCTTTTTTTCAATCACCTGCTGTCTTTGACGTTTTGCAGCCTTTCTCAGTCTTTCTTTCGTTGGCATGGTGAAATGTTGAAATGATCTGCAGTTGAATCTGTGGTAAAATATATTAAAAAATGTTATTAACCACTATTACCCAACAGTACATCAATAACAGTAATCAAAAACTTAAAACACTACTTTACATTTTTACATATAAGATTTTTTAGTGCATGGCAATTTTAGAATACAGAAATAGCAGAAAAGAAATGGAATTTATAATCATGTTACCTGTGCTATCTTATATGTGAATCTGATCTAATTTTATGAGCATATTTTAATATTTTATTGAAGACACTACACATAACCTGTTTTTGAAGGTGTCTTTATTTTTAAATTAAACGGTTTACATTTTAACTTTTTTTTTATTATACATTTTTAAAATAAATGTTTATAGTTCCATAGGCTCAAGCAGGTCAGCTTCCCACCCTATGTCATATAATTCGGACAAATCTGCATCCTCATCACGTTCTTCTTCATCCTCAGGATTTAAATCATCCAAGGGATCAACATCCACTGATGTTTCAATTACAAGTTCAATGATGAGGTCAAAATCAACTGATTGCAGATTATCGCTCATGTTGATGTTGTCTTTATCTTTAAAGAAAGATAACAACAATGAGATGTTGCAGAGTAAGAGACAAATCTCAGAGATTATAATAGTAAAATTGTTTAACAAGAGTAACATTTTGCAGCTATTATTTAGCCATGTCCAGCGATGCTGAGCAGGTGAAGCCTATGTCTAATTTTTCAGTGAACAGGACTCATCTCTCCTTAACCTTGGATAAGCCTCACCGACTATGTGTCCCCTGCACATACTTAAATGTAAAGGGGCAGATTTATGTTAAATGGCACATCCCCAGGCATGCACCAGTTAACGTGCACCGCTGCTCTGCCACCCATGGTGTGCCGCATTTACAATCAGATAGGAGAAAGCTGCGTCAAAACCCTGCGCCTGCTTTAAGCAGGCATAGGTCTTGACGCAACATTGTGGAGATGGGGCACCTCTGAGCCTTGCTGGAGCTGCATCACACTTGCAATACAACTCCAGCAATGCACCACCTTTACAGCACAGATACGTCACGCATCTGTGCCATTTTTGCCCCATGCTGCGCCGCATTGTAAATGCAGCACACCATGGGTGGCGGAACAGCGGCGCAGGATGACTGGCACATCCCTGGTGATGCGCCAGTCATCATAAATCTATCCCTAAGCTTCTTATCTTGTTACAGATGAACCGCCATATGTATCATCAAACTATTTTGCATTTCCTAAATAGCGAATTTTAAGGAATAAATAGCAATTCTTTACCATTCCTAATTTGCAATGAACAAATTGCTAATTGCAAATTACCCATTCATTTCCATGGGCTAGGAGGCTCATAGGAATGAAGGTGCAATTTGTGATTAGCAATTAGCTCATCGCAAATTAGGAATTTTTTCAAGGGTGCAGGGGTGTCTCAAGAACACCCTGCTGCACCCCTGAAAAAGAAATTTGGGGGCATATGGCGCACATACATGCCCTAAGGGCATGTATTGGCGTCATATGGCACCTTTTGTTTTTTGGAAAAAAAGCTTTTTGAAAAGAATTCGCAAATTACCACAAACTAGAAGTTGGTGGTAGTTTCCAAATCCTTAATGTCATTTTTTACATATTTTTTGTTTGATACATTGCATTTAAGGAATCGCAAAATTTGCAAATCCTTCAGTGCAAACGCAAAATAAGGAATAGCAAATATTGCTATTCCTTATTTTGCATCAAACTTGTTTGATACATACCATTTGTCTAAGTAGCATTCGCAAAGGCCGAAATTTGCAGAATTTTGATCTTTGAGAATGCTAATTAGCTTGATACATATGTCCCAAGTGAGGCCTGTCTTGCAACATGGTGCATCTTTTGCATCACTGCTGCATCGGTTTCATGTGGCACGTTTTTTTTACACCATGACACATCTGCCTAAATGCATCAATTTGTAATTTTGTCGCCTCATAGCAAATCTTTTGCACCGCCGCTGCATCATAAAAGTGACGCACAGTGGCGCAAAAGAGGCATACACCTATCATAAATCTGTCCCTAGCATTTTAAATGATTAATCCAGGATGACGATAAGGCGTGGCCTATCCAGAGGTTTGTTTAAGGTGAGGCCTACTCAGGATTGCAGATTAAAGTTACGCTTGATGAAGAATACAGAGGAGATAATACATGTAAAGGCCTACCAATGAAGTAAGTAATGTCCACTTTATTGCGCCAGTCATCATAAATGTATCCCTAAGCTTCTTATCTTGTTACAGATGAACCGCCATATGTATCATCAAACTATTTTGCATTTCCTAAATAGCGAATTTTAAGGAATTAATAGCAATTCTTTACCATTCCTAATTTGTAATGAGCAAATTGCTAATTGCAAATTACCCATTCATTTCCATGGGCTAGGAGGCTCATAGGAATGAAGGTGCAATTTGTGATTAGCAATTAGCTCATCGCAAATTAGGAATTTTTTCAAGGGTGCAGGGGTGTCTCAAGAACACCCTGCTGCACCCCTGAAAAAGAAATTTGGGGGCATATGGCGCACATACATGCCCTAAGGGCATGTATTGGCGTCATATGGCACCTTTTGTTTTTTGGAAAAAAAGCTTTTTGAAAAGAATTCGCAAATTACCACAAACTAGGAGTTGGTGGTAGTTTCCAAATCCTTAATGTCATTTTTTACATATTTTTTGTTTGATACATTGCATTTAAGGAATCGCAAAATTTGCAAATCCTTCAGTGCAATCGCAAAATAAGGAATAGCAAATTTTGAATTAAGGACATTTTAAGTCATTTCCACATGTGCAGTGTTTTCAAATTTTGATTTGAAAATCGTTTTTAGGGAAAAGGAATGGTTTGTAAATTTATGACAAGGACATAATGGTGTATGCTTCTTTATAAGGCATTTCACTGTCTCTGATGTCATTTTTCCCATATTACATTATAAGACCTTTCCCCATGGAGCACATTCCTTGTAAATATGCTCCCACCTGTGCATGGTGAATTTAGATTTTGACTGTTTGAGTCACATAGCCATGTTAAAAGTGACCCCAAAAAATTGCAAAGGCTTTAAAAAAACACGTTCATGTGTCTTAAGGACATTTTAAGTCATTTCCCCATGGGCAGTGTTTTGTAAGTGGCGCAAAAGAGGCATACACCTATCATAAATCTGTCCCTAGCATTTTAAATGATTAATTCATGATGACGATAAGGTGTGGCCTATCCAGAGGTTTGTTTAAGGTGAGGCCTACTCAGGATTGCAGATTAAAGTTACGCTTGATGAAGAATACAGAGGAGATAATACATGTAAAGCTCTACCAATGAAGTAAGTGATGTCCACTTCATTGCGCCAGTCATCATAAATGTATCCCTAAGCTTCTTATCTTGTTAGAGATCAACCGCCATATGTATCATCAAACTATTTTGCATTTCCAAAATAGCGAATTTTAAAGAATAAATAGCGATTCTTTACCATTCCTAATTTGCGATGAGCAAATTGCTAATTGCAAATTACCCATTCATTTCCATGGCCAGGATGCCCATAGGAATGAAGGTGCAATTTGCGATTAGCAATTAGCTCATCGCAAATTAGGAATTTTTCCAAAGGTGCAGGGGTGTCTCAAGAACACCCTGCTGCACCCCTGAAAAAGAAATTTGGGGGCATATGGCGCACATAAAAATTAACAACATTCCTTTACCTCAAAAACGATTTTCAAGTCATAATTTGAAAACACTGCCCACAGGGAAATGACTTAAAATGTCCTTAAGACACATGAAAGTGTTTTTTGAAAGCCTTTGCAATTTTTTTGGGTCACTTTTAACATGGTTATGTAACTCAAACAGTCAAAATCTAAATTTACCATGCACAAGTGTAACCATATTTACAAGGAATGTGCCCCACGGAGAAAGGTCTTTTAATGTAATATGGGAAAAATGACATCAAATGTCCTTAAGACACATAAAAGCGTTTTTTGATTGCCTTTGCAGCATGTTTGTATGACTTTTAACATGGCTATGTAACACAAACATTCAAAATCTAAATTTGCTATGCACAGGTGGGAGCATATTTACAAGCAATTTGCGCCACAAAGAAAGGTCTTACATTGAAATGGGAAAAATAACATCAGAGACAGTCAATTGCCTTATAAAGAAGCATACACCATTATGTCCTTGTCATAAATTTAAAAACAATTCCTTTTCCCCAAAAACGATTTTCAAATCATAATTTCAAAACACTGCACATGGGAAAATTACTTAAAATGTCCTTAAGACACATAAAAGCGTTTTTTGATTGCCTTTGCAGCATGTTTGTATCACTTTTAACATGGCTATGTAACACAAACATTCAAAATCTAAATTTGCCATGCACAGGTGGGAGCATATTTACAAGCAATTTGCGCCACAGAGAAAGGTCTTACATTAAAATGGGAAAAATAACATCAGAGACAGTCAATTGCATTATAAAGAAGCATACACCATTATGTCCTTGTCAGAAATATTATAACCATTAATTTTCCTCAAAAACGATTTTCTAGTCATAATTTGAAAAGACTCCACAGCTCCTATGCAGAAAAACACCCTGTCAGTACTAATACTTCACATTTTCTCCAATTACATTTTCTCAAAGAAACAAAATCTATTTGTAAAACACTTGAGACAAAGCAACATTTGAAAAACACAACTTTCTTCATAATTTTCTCCTTAAAGCACACTATTCTCTATCTAAATTAAAGAAATATTTTCTCACCTTAGCAAATACTTTGAGTTTGAAAACAGTCTCAGAAACACGCCAATTTGTCTTCAGCAGAGCAAAAGGTATGCACTCCAGAGTCTGCAGCTATCAAAAGCACAGAAATGCTGTAATTCTTCACACATATCTCTCATGTCACCCAATCAAAACTCTTCACTCACTTTTTTTCAAATGAAAACCCTTCCCCCCTCTGCCATTTCATGCCTTTTCTGCATGGCAACCACCTCTTGGAAGACCTCTGGTGTTTGCAAGTTCACACAACAATGTTGCAATTGAACTCTGAACTCTCAGTGCACCTGCGTATCCACTGCAATCTTTCATTTAATGATTTTTTATTGACCATTCAAAATACATCTTTCAAAGAACTCATCCATGCACCCTAACTTTCTGTTTTCAGCAATCAAAATCCACCAATCACTGTTACTGCTTCATTAACACAGAAACTCCACAGTTTTTTTCATTTTAAACTCTCATTTTTTCAACTGCCATTTCATTGCCACACTTCATCTGACTGCAGCAGAACCTTCTCTCACCATGTTTTCTGTCTGGATTGTTGGACATAGTTATATCCACTGGGCTCACAGGTATGCTAAGAACAGAAATTTACCTAACCTCAATTTACAAGATGTGGAAATTAAGTGGTTTGGCCACAGAGGATTAAAATGTCACCAATTGATACCATTGGTGAAAACCTTTATGCATTTGCCAAAACCTGACCTGTTAATTGTGCACTGTGGAGGTAATGATTTGGGCACTTTGACTGGGGTAGGTCTGGAAATGCTTTAAAGGACACCTTTGAGCAATTGATGGCACTTTTTCCTCAAACTGCCTTGGTATATTCAAATATATGCCAAAGACAGAAATGGAGGTGGTCAAACCAATTTTGTCCACAAATTGAGAAGTCGAGGAAGCATGTAAACAAATCTGTTTCAGCTTACATGAGAGACCATGGAATGGGCTCCATGTACAACAATAACTTGCGTTACTACATGCAAGATATCTACAGAGGAGATGGAGTTCACTTCTCAGATGAGGGCAACAGAATTTTCATTCTGAATTTAAGACTGTGCATTGGTACCTACTTATAAGTACCTAAATGTACCATAAACCCAAAAGCTCTTCTCAGAGCTACCCTACATCTGATCACTCACAATTATTATTTTACGCTAACATTTTTCACTAATTTTCAAAAAAGTACGCTCCCTGGGGCGCTACCCGGTACGCTAACCGGGAGCTAACCTCGCTAAATTTTTTTTTAAATGATTTTTTTTCGCACATATGGGCCTCCTCAGCCACCCTCAGAAAACCTAGGGGGTCAAGATAAGTCTACCGTGCCCCCTTCTACCCATTCTGAACATTATTTGCCCTCCATCTTGTATCTTAATTCGACCGAAACACAAAATGGTGGACTCCCGTAACGCTTAAGGTTCGCGAACCGGGGCGCTCAACAGTTCGCGTACCGGGTCGCTCCCTGGGAAGCGCACCATCAAAAAAGGTGGGAAAGTAGTTTACAGAAAAGCCACTGGAGACAATTTCACCAAATATAGATTAGCTCATACTACATACCAATCCCTACCATTTTCACAAATTTGATTGGAATTCCATTTAACCATTTAGCCTGTAGACCTCTCTAAATACCCTGAGTTAAATTACTTCTCAAAACACATCTGAAGTGTTGGAATTGACAACCAATGAAAATGTTACTTTCATTTTCTACTTTTTTTACCTGACATTTGATTGGTTATGTACCTGAATATATATAAAGAAAGAGAGAGAAACACAGCTATTTTGACTACTACTTCCTGAATTACATTGCAAGATCATTTTCACTCACAACTTAAACTTGTTTTTAGAAGGTGAGATATTATTTTATAAATTTGAAAACATTTTCAGATAGTTATATACTATCCCTATGTAAGAGTTAGACATTGAGAAAGGCTTCTTTATTATAATTATGGATTGATTTAGGTTTCTGTGGTATAATTATGAATTTACTTAGGCTTCTTCACAGGCACTTTTTAATAGTACTACTTCACGCCTGAAACCATACAGTGCCCATAGATTACTTCTCTGTTATAAACTCACAAGTACCTGTCTGAACTTAAACCCAACAGTGTCCTATCACTACTGATATATTTATTTTTTATGCAAATTACAGCAATAAAATGGAAGGTGAGCAGAATGTTTCCTTCGAAATTGTTCTGGACAGCAACAATGAACAAGTTATGGAACCCATTGATGACTTAGAATTCATGGATGAGTCACGGGACTATGAATTACTTCAATGTGTAGAATCTGTCGCTCATTTACTCCATTATGATGACGGTCAAATGTGGCAACTTATGTTCACTCAACAAGAGGACATATCGGATAGTCAAATGCTAGACGTTCTATTAAATTTTGAAAAACAATCTGAAAAATAAAATTGTATGTAAAATAAAAAAATTGTTTGAGTCTTTAATCATTTTTATATGTAATTCATAAACTAGTTAAATGTTAGAAATGTTATTAAATTTTGAAACACAATCACAATAATAAATAATTGCTTAAAAAATAAAAAAATTAAAAAATAATCAACAAAACCAACAATCAATTAACATACAGTATTTGAAAAGTCTATCATTCATTTTTCATTATAGTACGCTGCCCAGAACGCTTCCCGGTTCGCGGACCGGGCGCTACCCACGAAAAAAAACAAAAAAAAAATTTTTTTTGCCCCGCGGGGCCCTTTTAAAGCCTCCACATTAAACCTAGGGGGTCAGGGAGGATATACTATGCCCCCTTATGGTCATTTCCCCCTTTGTTTTGCCTCCTCTTGTCTCTCAATCCTACCGAGAGACAAGATGGCGGCCGCTCCGGACTGTTTAGAATGTTGACAGACACCGGAGAGCCAATCAGCTTCGCTACGCGAAGTTCCGGAACGCGTAAAGTCCGCGAACCGGAGCGCTGCCCGGTCCGCTGTTACAGATATATATCTTTTTTTGAACAATAATTTCTCAAAATCCACTGAAGCACATATATTGAGACCTAGCAAAGGCACATCGGGCTACCAGTCCCTACAATTTTGCCAAGTTTCGTGGAAATCCATTCAGCCGTTCGGGCTAAAAGTGAGGCCAACCGCCCTATGGAAAACTCAATGTTAAAAACACGTTTTGGGACCCCCCTTTTTTCTCGGCCCCCCCTTGACGAACCCCCCCCAAATTTCCAGGGGCTGCTCAGAAACAAAATGTTCCATTTTCCAGAAAATTTCAGCCAATTCCGTCCACAAACGCCAAAGTTATTAGACATAGAATTTTCAAAAATCCCATAGGGAAAAAATCCTAACTATATATACCTACTGGCGACCGCCAGTAGGTAATATATCACCTACTGGTGGTCGCCAGTAAGTAGTTATAGTTAGTACCTATTTTCCATAGGAAATCCGCAACATTCTATTTAGAATAACTTTGGTGCCGGTCGACGAATCTTCGCGACATTCTCCAAGAAGATGGCCTGCTCCGCTCCGGTCCTTCCCTGAAAGTGTGGGGTGATTTGTGGAGTGGGGGGCGAGAAAAAAGGGGGGTCCCAAAACATGTTTTCCCAATGCAATTTTCCATAGGGACCTTTAAGACGGGCTACAGCCCGAACTGCTGAACGGAATTACACCAAATTTGGCAAAAAGGTAGAGTTTGGTCCGCAAATGAAGTTTTTTGTTAAATGGTGTCAATCTGTGCAGTAGTGCCTGAGAAAATCAAAAGTAAAATCATAGATATATCTATGGATGAAGTACGGTCCGAGGATTATACGCGTACCCTTACGAGCACGTGCTGCTTGCTAATTGGCTGTCAACTAGCTGTCAACACTCCAAACCAGGAAGTGTTGACAGCCATCTTGTGCCTTGGTAGAACCGAGGCACAAGAAAACAGAAAAAGAAACGTGAAAAACAAGAAAAGGGGGCAGGGTAGAAACACCCTGACCCCCTAGGCCTGCTTAGGGGGTCCCACAAGGACCTCCAAGGCTAAAAAAAATAAATGTTTTTTTTAAACAGCGGGATGAAAGTAAGGTACGCGTACCCTGCCGTTGCAGAGTGTTGTGAAAAGGGGCGTGGCCTCTGAACACCTCTCTGCAACGCAGCTCCCTGTCGCATACTGGAGGTACCTGGTGGGCTAGTTGGCCCCTAGAGGGCCTCTGGATTGAAGAGGAATTCATTCCCCAACTTAAAACGCGCCACAGGGCGTGTTTGCACACATGTCACCTCTTGCACCGCCGCCTTCCTTCACTATTGAGCAACATATTCCTCTAAAATCAGCTGAACTGCGAATTCCGATTTACTCACCTGTTATCAGGAGAGACCTCAGTGCTGCATCCTTCAGCCCACTACTGATCCTGAATAGTAATTCTAACCATACTTACAGTAACTTGAATTTCCTTCCATAGGCTAACATTGACTGGTTTCACTTGGACATTTTTCTAAGTGTGGAGTTTTGGAACTTTAAAAAATTCCTCTAAAATGAGCCAAACTACTCACCTGTTATCAGAAGAGACCTCAGTGCTGCATCTTTCAGCGAAGTACTGATCCTGGAAAGTAATTTTAACCATACTTACCAGTTACTTGAATTTTCTTCCGTAGGATATCATTGCCTGCTATATAAAATACATATAAATGAAAAATATATAAAATAAGAAAAAACAAATATTTTCAATTTATATTAAAAATATTTAATGTCATTAAAAAATAAAATATCGGTACGATTGATCACATACATCGTGTCATTGCAACTTTAGACTATGCAACTGCAAATCGTACAAACGTTGGTTTGGTGTTTTTAGACGCTGAAAAAGCGTTTGATCGTGTTGCATGGGTATTTTTATGGGCGGTCTTGGGAAAAATGGGGTTTGGGCCACGATTTATATATGCTTTACAAGTGATGTCAGGTCAAGAATCAACAGCAGTTAACATCACTCGGGGCACACGGCAGGGGTGCCCATGTTCACCATTACTATTTGCCATGTACATAGAACCACTGTTAAAAATGCTGATGACATCTCCACATATACAATCTATGGCTTTACCCGGGGGCAATGTACGTGTGTTAGCTTACGCTGATGACGTAGCGATCATAACATCAGATCCGGAACCTGCATTAAACGAGATCGATAACCTGACTCGTGAATTTGGTAATGTGTCGGGGTATAAACTCAATATCCAGAAAACACAGGTTATATGCTCACCAGGACTTTGCCCTAATGACAATCCGGTTACCACAGAGGCTAAATATCTGGGCATTAAAATTAGATTGTCGCTTCAAGAGTTAGTCACGGTGAATTGGTCAGATATATTACAATCAATTAGAAATCAACTTGAGAAAATTGAGCGCTTACATTTGTCATTGGTTGGGAGACGCAATGTTCTAAAAATGTCTATTTTGCCTAAAGTTTTATATTATTTCCGATCAGTACCATTGGAGATACCTGTATTACAACAGAGGAAACTACAATCTATAGCTGATAGATTTTTATGGGGTTGAAAATCGGCACACAGGGCGTCTAAATTTATGACACTACCAATATTACGTGGGGGTTGGGGAGTTCCAAATTATATTATTTGGCGTGTCTTATGCAGAATATTAAGTATTTTGCGATTGGTGTAACTCCCCCTATATTTGAGAGCCCTGATATTTTTTTCTCTTTTACTTGGCCCACAATCTCAGCAAATGCTACTTCGTTTTTTAGAACCCAGTTATTATAAAATAACCAGATTTAAATTGGTGGTGTCTGCATTTAAAGGATGGCGGTCCATACGGAAGCTTATCTCCCTTGGGCGCATTAATTTCTATACTCCATGTAACTCTACAGAACTGCTTCCGTTAATATTCTGGGATTATACTATGGGTACATGGGGCCAAAAAGGTATGTTAACTATAGACAATATGGTTAAAGATGGCACAATTGCCTCTTTTCAGGAGCTAAAAGATATCTATAGTCTCTCCCAACATGACTTTTTTAAGTACTTACAAATACGGGATTTTATTTTTAAACACCCAAATGCTTTACCGCTTTGTCATAATGACTTCATCGATATGCTCAAAAAACCCTTACGTATTGGGACTATATACAATCATTTGGTGAATTTACAACAGGATGATTTGGGATTGCAGGAATCCAAATGGTGTAATAGACTGGGCACACTGGCTGTGCCCTTTCAGGAGTCAATTTATATAGCTGATAAAATTATCTTGTCTGCCAACTTATACTCACAACATTATAAAACTTTATTTAACCTTTATCATACGCCATTTAAAATGATGACATGGGGTAATGCTAACAATGGGAAATTTTATAGATGCCAATCTGATCAAGCAGATATTGTACATATATTTTCAGATTGCCCAGTGTTAAAATCTTTCTTTATATCTATAAAAAATTCTAGCTTATATCACAAAGTGTGATGTCACAATTTCAAGAGAGATGATTATTTTTGGTTTATCTAATGATAATAACTTGTTTTCAGGGTATCAACACAACAGATATGTTTTATTTATGGCTATGGCGGTAGTTCGCCTATGTATATCATCAATGTGGTTGAAGCCAGAAGCTCCTATAGATGAAATGTGGCGAGCAAAGTTTTACAATGTTTTTTATTTAGAATTTAACCTTTACCGGATTAAATCTGTTAGGAAAATGCAAAAAGGGTATAAAATTTGGCAGGCAATGATTGATCATTTGGATCCATGAAAAAATGACGGCTCTCTCTATGTTTGGTTAAAGATGATGATATAGCTGCTTATATATCATGTTTTGATATTGTTTTTTTTATATTTGATTATTTCTGATTGTGTAATTGCTATATAAATCTGTTTGACTTTTGCGGCTTTGAACTGAATCAATAAAAAATAAATAAATAAATAAATAAATAAAAAATCTAAAAATAAATACTTGAAAACTATGTAGTAAATCAGTATAAAAAAATATACCAATTAATACATTTAAAAATTATCATTTACAAAACCTTTGAAATTCACTGAAAAAACCATAGGTTTCAGCCACGTTATAGTTAGGAATTAGCATTTAAAAAACCTTAGAAATTCACTGAAAATAACATAGGTTTCAGCCACGTTACAGTTAGGAATTAGCATTTAAAAAACCTTAGAACGTCACTGTAAAAACCATAGGTTTCACACATGTTATAGTTAGCTGGACATTTCACTCAAACAAAACCATTGAAATTCCCCCGTTATAGTTAGTTCAGCTAACTATAACTTGCGCACCTGTAATGCACTGCTGATGACGTCTTATATTACATCACTCATAACATGGTCAATGACATCACTCATGACATATTGCATTGTCATGTGCCCAAGGCCGCAGGGACAGTCGAAACGCGTCATGACTAGCTGTTTATTTGGGGAATAAACTGTATGCTGCAACAAAGTCGGTTCATGCCTTGTATTTCACCTGAGGGGTGGAGCGCTGCGAGGTATTGCAGATAATTACCGGCATTTGACTGTTGCCGGTGTTGAACCCCCTTCTCTACAAGAAGGCTTCACGGCAAGCAGTCTATTGTGTCTCCAGTCTCCGTTATACTCTGCCGGCCGGGGGAGCTTTGGCGGGGACCCCGGGGGCACCTTTCAAGTCCCATCTAAGGGAAGGAGCGAAGCCATCCAATCAGCCAGAAGCGGGTGGAGAAATACCCGAAAGGAGCAAGCGACCAGCGGTTTGCAGAAATCAGAACGCGGGGAAAGGGACCTGTGGTGCCGTTCGTGTGAGCAGGGGAAGGGACCGAGAATGCGTTCAGAGAAAACTGAAGCTGCGGTAAGGACGCTACACGCATACACCTGTGGCTGACTGGAGAGGGGAGGTGTGCGCACAAAACTGAACGAGGTTGGCTACATGCCACCAAAAGATTTGTTACGAATATTAAGTCAGTTTCTGTGTGTTAAAGCAAGCACAGAATAGTATAACCCAAGTAAGCAGTGATGTCAGGCGATGCACGGAGAGCCCGGGAGCTCGCCGCACAGGAAATGTTCTCAGATGAGATAGAAAACGAAGCCAATGTCAATAAAGGAACTGGAGGGGAGCCAAGCGTGGTAGAATCAAGCAACATCAGAAATGTCTTTAAGGAGTTGGAAAAACTCAAACGTAATGAACAATCAAAATGGTGGGAGGCACGTTCTCTAAAGAGATACCTGGATGTTGGGAGAGTTCCTAGGGGGCTACGCATTATGCTGGCCCCCAACTACGAGGCTCTGAACCCTCTCATGATGGTGTCATGGGGCGAGTGTAACTTTGACTCGTCGCGTCGGCTAATGCAGATTTTGGTTCAATATGCTGAGATCGACGGGAAGGAGCTACAGAAGAAAATCGATGCCTTAGAAGCCACAATCAAATTACAAATAGGTGAAAAAGAGACCCCAGAAATCACCAAACTGAGGGATGACAAAAATGAGATTGGCAAAAGAGGAAGAGAAAATTAAGACCGGAAAATGTCATAAATTTAAGAGGGACAGAGACGATTATGCCAATGGGCAAATATTTACATTTGCGCACCGCTATGACAATTTAAGAGCGGTCACAGCAAGCAAACGCGGCACAAAAAATACAGTGACAGCCCAACCAGCAGATGATGATTCGGTGGTATATAGCTCTGCTGTAGAAAGTGGTTCAGACAATGAAGGATCAAGAATAAAAAGTAACGTTGCACTGACTCTGGGGGAAGAATTGGAGATTTTAAAGGAAAGCAGAAAAGATACCCTAAGGTCACGATTCTAGGGCAAAACCGTGCAACAAAGTCCCAACGTAGGAGGGGCAGGCGCAATGCCGCAAAACAAAGGAGATCAAAGCAAACGTGGTCGAGGTCGGGGAGCAACCCGGAAACCACGGCAATAAGCCCTGCTGTTGAGCCACAAACAGAGGCTGGTGGAAATACTCAGGTGCTGCATGCAACAGAACTAATTAAATCCAAATCCATAATTAACCTGAGTTCCATAGAATTAACCACAGCAGAGAAACAACTTCTTAGTTTAGGCTTGAGTTTTTGCCCGGAATCGAACTTCTGCTACACAAAAACTAGGGCAGACATCTATCAGTACATACGCAAATTGAAATTAAAAAAAACAGTTCTTGCATAAACCATCAAGTACAGTCATAGAGCCACCAAAATCTGGAGTGGGCACCACAGAACTGACAGTGAGTGATATTGGGCTTTTTCATGACATGTGCCAGTTGGGAAGTGAGGATAATATGGGGACACAAGAAAGAGTGGCATTAAGTGGTCAGAGAAAACCAAATACCCCATTCAAGCCAAAATCAAAGTACATCCCCCTGGCAGCTCGTGATGGGCTTGACGCTTTCAGTGAGGCAGTGGTGATGCAAATAAAAAAGTTGGCCCGTGTAAACAATGAAAGGGAGAAAAAATGCACAAGCCAGGAGAGAAAACTGAATCAATTGGTAAAGAAGTTACAGGAGGCATAATTGGTAATCCGCAATTCAGATAAAGGCGGGAACATCATCTTATGGCCAATTAAAAAAGCATATGGCCAGTTGGATGATATCCATTGTCACAGAAGAAGCAATCCGCAAAAATACAGGATGATGCAGGAAAATCTGTGCAAAAATTTGGTGGCATGGAAGGGACTAGGTATGTTAAGTGGAGATGAGTTTAAGTTCATCAAAAAGGATCACCCACTAGTCCTCTACATATACTTTATACCAAAGGTCCATAAAAATCTTACTGAACCGCCAGGAAGACCAATAATTGCGGCATGCAGTGGGCTTTTGGAGAATCTATCTAAATACATCAATTACTTTTTACAGACACATATGAAATCTTTGAATTCATATGTCCAAGACACAAGTGACTTCCTGCGTAAAATTGAAGAGATTGAGTGGAAATTAGATTTCCTCCTAGTAACATTGGACGTAAGTTCCCTGTATAGTTGCATTACACATAGGGATGGCCTGCGAGCATGTGAATATTATTTAAGCAGCAGGCCAATGGAACTAACTCACCACACAAAAATGCTTTTGGAAATGCTATCCTTCTGTCTAGAGAATAATTATTTTATGTTCAATGGCCAATTCTTTCAGCAAGTCCAGGGTGTAGCCATGGGGGCCAGTTTCTCCCCAAGTTATGCGTGCCTCTTTATGGGGTGGTGGGAGGAACTGGTCCTCAGGCGTAAATAATGCACTACTGTACATCCAATATAGTCTCTTGGCTTTGTTTTATTGATGATCTTTTTATAGGGTGGCATGGATCTGAAGACAGTGTTTTAAATTTCATACAGGAAATAAATGTGAATGATCTTAACTTGAATTTTACTTCTAGTATTAGTAAGGAATCTGTAACATTCTTAGATGTGCAGGTTTTTTTTATCTAACAATGTTCATAGTACTACCCTTTTTAGAAAACCAACGGCAGGAAACACTTTATTACACGCAACGAGTGCCCATCCACAACATTTGATCAAATCAATACCATACGGTGAGATGCTTTGCATCTGCCGTATTTGTAGTAATGATGAAGATATGATCATGAAACAACAAGAAAGTTTATCTAGATTTGTGGATAGAGGATATAGCACTAGGACAGTAGAAACCGCCATAAGAAAATCACGGCAAAAAGCTAGAAGTGATCTCCTGAGTACAACCCAAAAATAAGTCCAATTCAGAGTGTAGATACCAATCCAGTTCGGTTAGTATTGACATACTCCAAACAGGAAAAGGAACTAAGGAGTATAGTCAGACGAAATTGGCACTTTGTACAGGATGACCCCATTATTGGAGATTTGATGCCCGCCAATCCATCGATAACTTATGGTAAAGGTATGAGTCTGGGCACAATTCTAACTAAAAAAAGCCAGGAATGTCTTGGAAAAGAACCCTGGAGGCCTACCAGTAGGGGGATTCTACAAATGTCTTACATGTAAAGCATGTCAACATGGTGTGAACACTAAGAAATATACCACGGTTATCCCAAGGGCAACCAGGGAGATCAAACAACACCTCATATGTAAGACAGAATATTGTGTGTATATCCTGGAGTGTGATTGCCATTTGAAATATGTAGGCAGCACGAAGCTGCAGGTTCATAAAAGAATCTTGCAGCATCTGCGAGCTATAATAAATAAAGACCAGAGCTATCCGGTTGCGAGGCATTTTGTGGCAAGTCACAATAGTAAACCTCAATGCTTAAAATATTACGCAATTGAATCCATCCCATTAAAGAAAAGAGGTGGGGATAGAGAGGCCTGCATGCAAAGAACTGAAACGAACTACATTCTGGAATTCGATTCCAAATGGCCTGGAAGATTGAACACCACAGAAGACCTTCACACATACTTATAATCAAAAATCCTTTATATGTGAGGTCGTCAAAGGGAATGTATGATAGGAAGAGTAGGCATATATCACCCAACATTGTGGTTAGGACAAATAGGACATTTTGTTACTATATTGCTATGTTTGCACATTTTGTATTTAAACATATTTATTCTTTTTATACGATCAAGAGTTTTTAGAGAACATATTACAAGTGCAATATATATACTATGACCCATGATTGACTTTAGCCGTCTTTTACATATTAGGGTAGATTTTATCCATATGTCTTTTAGATAGCTGGTTTTAGTCATGTCACCAATATCCTTTTTTATATTAGGTTGTTCTTATAATGTTGTTTCAATTCATTTTTTACTTCACCATCAATAAAGGTGTTGTGTAAATGAATTGATTTTGATATGTTGCCAATCACATTAAGTACTGTATGAATTACTATGAAATTGTCCCTCTGATATGATATGCATGAAATTCCCTCTTGATCTATCCATCGTACCATTGGATAATGAATTGAACCAGTATATTTATTAATTGATAATTGATATTTATTTGTGGTTTTATCATTTTTCACACGCATGAGTCACTTTAGTTGTATTGCACTATTGCACTAGGCCACTTTAGTAGTATCATTGAAGGGGACCCTTCTTTGAACGAGAGACAACATATAAATATTGGATAGACACAATATGTAAGTAGGTGTCTAACCAGAAAATAGTAGTCCTATTGGATATGACAGGGCCATAGTGTTAAGTGACTCAAATAAGGTTTATACATGTATATATATTTCCTGTGCAGTTCTATTATAATTGGTAATGATTATTTCTGTAGTTTCATTAATTCTTTTGAAACAATAGAACTTTTTAGTTTCTTTTTTAAATAAATTTATAGTTTATGCACGTTATGGTGAGCACGTGTTAATTTTTTTATTTAAAACGCATGTCAAACGGACACAGGTCTAATGAATTATGTTTTGGAATAGGGAACTAGCATTAAGCTGGTAGTACAAATGTGATTGAAACATGTTACTATTGTTGTCCAAACATAACCATTAACAATTGAAATGATTTATAAAATGTCTTTTGCACAAACAATATCGTATTTATACGGATAGAAGTAAGAAACTGCATTTGAAGTTTTTAACAGTATTTATACTGAAAGTATTTTTCTATGTCCAGCTAGACATGTGATGTACTTGCACTCTAAAAAAGGGCTGACCATATTGCATTGTCATGTGACCAAGGCCGCAGGGACGGTCGAAACGCGTCATGACTAGCTGTTTATTTGGGGAATAAACTGTATGCTGCAACAAAGTCGGTTCATGCATCGTATTTCACCTGAGGGGTGGAGCGCTGCGAGGTATTGCAGATATATATATATATATATATTACCTACTGGCTGTCGCCAGGAGGTAGATATAGTTAGGTCCTAGTATCCATAGCAAATCCGCAACGTTCTATTTGGAATAACTTTGGCGCCGGTTTATGAATATGCGTGAAATTTCCCAAACTTTTGGCCAGCTCAGTTCCACTCCTTCTCTGAAAAAATTGGGGGAGATTTGTGAAGCGGGGGCCAAGAAAAAGGGGGGTCCCAAAACGTGTTTTCCCCATGCAATTTCCCATAGGACCTTTACCCACGGCTACAGCCCGAATGGCTGAACGGAATTACACCAAAGATGTAGCCCTTGGTTCATATTTGTGCCTTTTGGTTATTTGGTGAAAATCCGTTCAGTAGTTTCTGAGAAAATTACATTTAAAAGTACATATACATCTATGGGCGCGGAGGATCCACGGATAATCAGCGTACCCTAAGGGCAGCCTACAAGCACCCTGCCATGCACAAGCTGAATGCTAATTGGCTGACAACTGTCAAAAATAGGAAGTGTTGGCAGCCATCTTGTGCCTCTGTAGAAGTGAGGCACAAGAAACCAAAAACAAATGCCGCAAAACGCAAAAAGGGGGCAGGGTAGACACACCCTGACCCTCTAGGCCTGCTCAGGGTGTCCCACAAGGACACCCAGGGCCAAAAAAAGCATATATTTTTTAAATTGTCGAGATTCGTGCACCCAGCACAAATTTCGGCCGAAATAAAAAAAACAAAGAGCGGGAGCCCGTTGCTATTTAGCCCACGGGTTGGCCAAATCCCGGGGGCAATGTTTTAATTGTTATGGTGGGCCCAAAGACACGGGGACCGCCACTCTCGGGCCCCACCAGCCCCGGGGACCGTCACCCACCGGGGCTACAAAAAATTGGGTGTGGGGGGGCTCTGAGGCCCCCCCAGCTCCAGGGACCGCCACCTCCAGGGCTTGAAACAAATGTGGAACCGGGGCCATGCAGCCTCCCCTCCTGGAGCCTTGATCAGGCCCTGGTGACTACCACCCCCCCAGGGCCGGCTCCTGCAGTGTCCCGGGGTGCCCACTCCCGGGACACTGCTGGTTGCAATGGCAGGGTGGGAGCCTCGCGGCTCTCACCCTGCCATTGCAAACTTCTTTGCTTCATTGAATCGAGAGCAGGGAAACCTGCTCTCGCTTCAATGAAGCAAAGCAGATTGCTTTTCTATATGGGGAGCAGCATGTTAGCTACTCCCCATATGGAAAAGCTGTTGCCGGATGGCACAGGAGGCGGGAAGCCGGCTGGACAATGGGGGGATTGGAGTTCCCCCATATGGTCCCGAATGAAGAGGGCCAACCCCGGAGGATGGGGTCCCCGGGGCTACAAGTGGCCCGGAAGAGGGGCCATGTGGCCCCCTCCCCCATAAAAAAATAAATAAAAGAATGGCCGGCCCCGGTAGATGGGGTCCCCAGGGGCATAAGTGGCCTGAGGAGGAGGGCTATGCAGCACCCCACCGTAAAATTATTTTAAAAATGTGGCCATGCCCCAGGGGATGGGGGCCACGCGGCCCCTTCCCGTAAATATTTTTTTTTGAATTTTAATTTTGGGTGAGGCCCTGGGGGATGGGGTACCCAGGGCCCCAAAAAGAAAAATGAAGGGGGGCTTCACAGCCCCATTTCACAAAATATATATTTTTTTTCAACGGGATCGGGCCGGAGGCCACGCCCCCTTATTGCACCACTCTGCAAACGCGCCCCATGTCACGTTTGCAGAGGGGGAACAAATTCCCCTTGAATACTGGCGGTCCCTGGGGGCCAACCAGTCCACCAGGAACCTCCAGTATGCGCCAGCGTGCTGCGTTGCAGAGAGGTGTTCTGAGGCAATGCCCCTTTGTACACCTCTCTGCAACGCAGCTCTGTGGTGCTTACTGGAGCTAGCTGGTGGGCTAGTTGCACCCCAGGGATCCTTAGTATTCAAGGGGAGTTAATCCAACAACTTATAACGCGCCACAAGGCACATTTGCACAGTGGTGAAGGGAGGGGGTGGGGCATGAGGTCACATGTATGTAAACATGCCCTGTGGCGCGGTTTAAGCTGGGGAATTAATTCTTTGTCAATACTGAGGGTCCCTGGGGGCCAACTAGCCCACCAGCTAACTCCTCCAGTAAGCGCAACGGAGCTACGTTGCAGAGTGTTGTAAAAAGGGGCATGGCCTCTGAACACCTCTCTGCAACGCAGCCTCCTGGCACATACTGGAGATAACTGGTGGGCTAGTTGGCCCCCAGAGGACCTCAGGATTGAAGGGCACTTAATCACGCAACTTAAAACATGCCACAGGGTGTGTTTGCACACATGTCACCTTAGGCCCCTCCCCTTCCTACATCATTATACAAATATTCCTCTAAAATCAGCTGAACTACAAATTCCGATTTACTCACCTGCTATCAAGAGAGAACCCGGTGTGGCATCTTTTAGCCCAGCACTGACCCTGAAAAGTAATTCTAAGCATACTTACCAGTAACTTGTATTTCCTTCCATAGGAATTCATTTTCTGGTTTTCACCAGAAAAGTTTCTAAGCGTCTATTTTCACAAACTAAAAATATGCCTAAAAAATTGTATGACTTAAACGCATTCTTTCAACCATTTACAGGTGCTGGATCCAGGATCCACCATTGGTGATTCTATGTGAAAACATTTCTAAGTGTCAACTTTTAAAATACAATAATATTCCGTAAAAATCACTACTGTAACTAAAATGCTTTTACTCAACCGTTTACAGAAGATGTCCAAGGACTGAATCTAGGATCCTGTCCTGTGGTTAGAAAAGTAATCCATAAAGTAACTAATTGCATTTAAGTGGAAATTCACATTGAGGTCAATGTTGCATTGTGTTTGAAATTGTGTTGCCCATTGCCACAACTGTAACTACTGTACTTAAAAGTCTATTGCCTATTTGCAAAGTATTTAAACTAAAGTATTTAATTCTGAGAAGGTATATTTTGTAATGTAATGTATAATGTAATTATAATGTAATTTAAAAAAAAAAATTTCTAAAAATCATTAGTTTAAAAAATGTAGTAAGTCAGTATCAAAAAAATAAATATAACAATTAATACATGTACAAATTGTCATTGACAAAACCTTCGAAATTCACTGAAAAAAAACATAGGTTTCAGGCCTGATATAGTTAGGAATTAGCATTTAAAAAACCTTAAAAATTCACTGAAAAAACCACAGGTCCTAGGGGTGTTCTAGTTAGTTGGACATTTCACTCGTACAAAACCATTGAAATTCCTCCGATATAGTCAGTTGTACTCACTATATCTCGCGCGCCCGCAATTCACTGCTGATGACATCACATATTACATCATTCATGACACAGTCAGTGACATCACTGATGACATCTCAAATGATATCACTGATGACATCATTGATTATATCATTCACGTGACAATCAGATGCACCTCATCATACACTAGTATAACCTTTCATCACTCACTGTAAAATACAGAGTACCATATTTGAATCCATTGACACACGGATACAAGTTTCTAAAAACCAACTCAGTGATTCCTAGATCTAAACACACATCTAATCACTTACCTATAGATTCACCGTGGTGTTGGCAGGGCAGTAAGAAGCCCTTTTCCGCCCGCAAGCTGCGGTACTCGTGTCCGTCATATTAGTATAGCAAAACATAGGTGATTTCCCGACCGCCGCGGGCGAAGCGCATCGCCATCAAAGTGCGCCCACCACCCCGGCAGTGGGAGCCAATGGAGACTCACCTCTGTGCGGAATAATGTTCGCCCCACTCCACAAATTAGGATGGCCCAAACAGGCAGACGCACAGCAGCGGATACACCGCTCAACCAGACATGGTGGAAACTTGACAGCGGAGCGCCATAGCAGAGACCCGGTCCTCTCCACCCGGTCATGAACGCCATGGACCCAGCTCTACATATGCATCCGGTCATGTACCTGCTACAGCACTACCATCAAAAGGGCCGCCGCAGGTACGCAAACACACAAATACAACACACAACACACGTACTGACACAGGGTCCAATTCCACCACAGACACGCTGCTGGGGTTCACAATACATCCACAAGGGCACCCACACATTACCAAACTACCAACAAGTCACCCCTCTGCATACGGGACACACATCGACCGTGAACTAGCGGCAACATCCCGTTCCCGGTCACATCACCGCTGTGGTCAACACATGCCCACAATACAGAAGGCAGACGCAGGGCGAGTACAAGGCATGGGCAGGGCACAAAGACCACAGGGACACACCACCCCCAAACACACATCAACACACCCCATCAAGCCACAGGCCAGGTGCCCATCCTTTGCACCCCCATGCACACCAACAAGCAACAAACACAGCAACAAGCAGGCACAATACACACCCTGCACCACACAACAAACAACTAGGGAGACAGCCACTGCAGGAGTGTCTGACAAGGAACACACAACACCAGTGTCTCACACACTGACGGCTGCCAATACTTCCCAGCAGATATACACACAAACAAACACACACCGTGGGAGTAGCCATAAACAGAACACGCACACAGGGATGCCTGAACAGATGCCGGCCCAAAAACAAACACACAAACACTACAGGAACACACACAGAATCCCAACAGAAACCGACATACCCTGTCAGCCAAACTGTGGAAAGGCAGTGGGAACACAAACACAACATGAGTGCACAACATCATCACTCAAGAACAAAACACACACTCAACATACCACAAATCACACAAGACGTGCACTTGCACAGGCCTTGACTGCCACATCAAACCAACCACAGATGCCCATGAAAGCACAAATCATCAAACACCACAGGACATCAGGGGATGCACATCAGGCAATGTCAAGCCCACATAAACACAGCACTGTATGCACAACAAGCAGTGTGTGCACACCAAGCACAACAGCCACACAAAGACATGACTGACACAACCTCAACACACACACCACAAATCAGCACAGCACAAAAACAACAGCACACCCAGGAAGTGAAGCAATAACACAGCCAACGCACAGACATCCTACACAACAACAACAGGATGCACCACTCTGGGATACAAGAGCAGAACCACCTACACCAGAGCACTGGCCAGCACACACAGCCCAAGTGCACATGGGCAATCCTCACTTATAAATAGCTCAAGAACATCACACATAAATCATTGGGGCAATGTCCAGAGTGCAACATCACTCTTGGCCCAGGAACTGCACCCCAAGGCACAGTCTCACAAATAAAGTGATGGGTAGGCACATACAGATGTAAACATCAAAGTCAACCAACTTGCATGTCAGTAGTCGACATGTAAGGGGTGTACCATACACAACTAGAGGGAGTGCAGACCCACAATGGCTAGGAACAAGTGGCACACATAGGGGATGGCATCACACCACACACACCATGCCATACAGGTGGAGAAAAGGCACCACGGGCCTGCAATGCCTGAGAAACACAAACACAATGCCAGTGAGCAGCAGCAGGGCCACACAGTCAAACCAAACACACACAAGACACATTGATGATCAAACAAACACAACACTGATGTGCAAGTTACACACTTTGCACACTCATAAGTGACCCTAACAACAAAGAGGAGTCACACAGAACTGCATGGACACACCAACATACTCCACAGTGCACAACAGACAACTCACACAAGTGCATACAATCATTTACACAGGGCAGGACAATCCAAACAACAGGCATTCAAGTCCTGGCAGACACATGTGTGACTATCACAATACAGGGGCACACACCCACCCACACCCACTACAAAGTGACACCCTTCACACTGCATACCTCCTCACCACCCAAGAGCACACATCTCATGTAGGCCAGGGGACCAGGACTAAGGGCCAACACAAAATGAACATACACATACACAGCTGGGCACATATACAGGAATAACACACATACATCATGACATTGCCCAGCCTGCATGCAAACCTGTGCACAGCACCACACCCTGTGCTGGCAGTGTACCCCAACCTGACATGGCAACAATGTAGCCAACAATAGCAAACCACTAAAAAGAGAACTGCACAACAGGTAAAAGAGCCAACACAGATAACACAAGTATCAGTGTTTGAATGGACTGATGGCCCTGTCACCCCTGTTTAAAAATGTGATGCGGGCAAAGAGCTTGGCAATGTTTAAGTGACAAATAGAGCATGGGGCACAGGCACCCAAATGCACACACCAAAAGAACCTTAATCAGCAAGGACACTGACAAAACACACAATAGGAGTAACTGGCTTTATTCACATATTGTACAGATGTGACAGTAGAAGAACAGTGGACAAGAGCAAGGCACAAAATGCTGACCATATGTAAGATAATCGGCACAGGCAAACTACAAACAGGAAGGCCAGTGTCCATGGCACAGGTGAGAGTACAACACAGCAGAGCAACAGGGCCAGTGTCCATGGCAGGTGGCATAGCAACTACATGAGATGCTGCACAGGGGAGAGTACAACACAGCAGAGCAACAGTACCAGTGTCCACGGCACAGGGGAGAGTACAACTCAGCAGAGCAACAGGGCCAGTGTCCATGGCACAGGTGAGAGTACAACACAGCAGAGCAACAGGGCCAGTGTCCATGGCACAGGGGAGAGCCAACACAGCAGAGCAACAGGGCCAGTGTCCATGGCACAGTTGAGAGTACAACACAGCAGAGCAACAGGGCCAGTGTCCATGGCAGGTGGCACAGCAACTACATGAGAGGCTGCACAGGGGAGAGTACAACTCAGCAGAGCAACAGAGCCAGTGTCCATGGCACAGGGGAGAGTTAAACACAGCAGAGCAATAGGGTCAGTTTCCATGGCACCGCTGAGAGTACATAACAGCAGAGCAATAGGGCCAGTGTCCATGGCACAGGTGAAAGTACAACACAGCAGAGCAACAGGGCCAGTGTCCATGGCACAGGTGAGAGTACAACACAGCAGAGCAACAGGGCCAGTGTCCATGGCAGGTGGCACAGCAACTACATGAGAGGCTGCACAGGGGAGAGTACAACACAGCAGAGCAACAGGACCAGTGTCTATGGCACAAAGGAGAATTAAACACAGCAGAGCAACAGGGTTAGGTTCCATGGCACCGCTGAGAGTACATCACAGCAGAGCAATAGGGCCAGTGTCCATGGCACAGGTGAAAGTACAACACAGCAGAGCAACAGGGCCAGTGTCCATGGCACAGGGGAGAGTCCAACACAGCTGAGCAACAGGGCCAGTGTCCATGACACAGCTGAGAGTACAAGACAGCAGAGCAACAGGGCCAGTGCCCATGGCATGTGGCACAGCAACTACATGAGAGGCTGCACAAGGGAGAGTACAACACAGCAGAGCAACAGAGCCAGAGTCAATGGCACAGGGGAGAGTACAACACAACAAAGAAACAGGGCCAGTGTCCATGGCACAGCTGAGAGTACAACACAGCAGAGTAACAGGGCCAGTGTCCATGGCACAAGTGAGAGTACAACACAGCAGAGCAACAGGGCCAGTGTCCATGGCAGGTGGCACTGCAACTACATGAGAGGCTGCACAGGGGAGAGTACAACACAGCAGAGCAACAGGACCAGTGTACATGGCACAGGTGAGAGTACAGCACAGCAGAGCAACAAGGCCAGTGTCCATGGCACAGGGGAGAGTCCAACACAGCAGAGCAACAGGGCCAGTGTCCATGGCACAGCCGAGAGTACAACACAGCAATGAATGTCAATATCAGTGGCCTGGGAGAAATGAGGAATCAGGACATGAGAAGTTGCACAGTGAGTGTGTTTGACTGTACCCTTCCATGACCAGCAACACACCCAGGTGGCAAACAATGGGCAGGACTAGCACACCTGTATGCGAGACAGGTGTATGAGGGGGACTGCCACTCACATTTGGCTGTCAGGCGGACTTGGAGTTGGCTGTGTGTTGGGGACAGCATGAACACTGGAGTGGGGAGACAGAGGCACAGGTGATGTAGGGCTATCTGTTGTCTGTGAAGCTGGAGGGCTGTTTGGACCAGGTGGCATAGTGGCACGTGGAGGTGGAGTCATGCAGACCAGTGACACAGTGTGGGTGGTAGAGGTTGGAGGGGTGCCCTTCCACTTTTTGAGGATACGAAATGGCTTCCCTGTCTTGGGGTTAATGGGAACTGGTGATGACACAACAGGCACACACACCAACTGTCCAGCATCTGGTGCAGACACTGGCACTACCTCTGGTGATGTGCTGGATCCTGCGGATCGCTTTGTATGGCTATGCCTCTGGACCACCTTCCCCTGTTTGCCAGGTGTCCCACCTACAGTGCCCTCCTATGCCTCTTTGCCAGGAGTGGCCCCTACAGTGCCCTCATTTGCCTGTTTGCCAGGTATCCCACCTACAGTGCCCTCCTCTGCCTCTTTGCCAGGGGTGGCCCCTACAGTGCCTTCCTCCACCTGCTTCACTGGGCTTGGAATTGGAGTTGATGTGGTGGGGGGATGTGGCCCTGTGAACTTCCTAGGTGTACCCTTGCTATACAACACCTCCTCAGTGGTCACAGACACTGTACGCCTAGCTCTGCGTGAAGTTTTAGGGACAGGAGAGACCTTTGATGGTGATGCCTCTGAGGCATGTGAGCCTGATGTCAGCCTCATTGCTTTTTCGGCCTTGCTCTTCCCTGACGAGCTCTTGTCCTTGCATTCTCGGGTGGCTCTGCTCTGTGGGGATGGTGTCGGTGGGCGGGACCGCTTGGGTTGTGTCTGCTGTGTGCTCCTTGTGCTGTATAGTGTCTGTGATGCATGTGAACCGTGGTCACTGTCATCTGATTTGGCCACTGACTGAGGAGTGGACAAAGGCACCTGAGCAGGAATGGGAGCATGTGCTTGTTGAAGGGCAGACATAACTGCGGATGACAAAGCTTGGACTGTACGGTGTAGCCCACCCACGTCATAGTTTATGCCCTCCATGTAGGAAACCACCTGGTCTAATTACTTGTCATGGTCACTAGAGGCATTGAGCAGGGCGGTCTGGGCCACACAAAGCTGGCGCATGAGCTCAACAGACTCAGCACTAAGGGCATCAGGGGAGACAGGTGCAGGCTCAGCGGTGCCAGGTGTGAATGTAACTCGTCCCATCTTAATGACACGGAGACGGGCAGCACCAGATGAAGTGGATGTGAGGCTGGGCAATGTCTGCTGTGTGGTAGATGATGTTGCAGACTCCCCATCCCCAGTGCCTGCCAACATGGATGCATTTCCGCTGGCATCAGATGATTTAGTACTCTGTGTCTCAGCCACGGATTCCTCATGCATACTACGGTCCCCTTCAGATGCGCTGGTGGGCTCTGTGTTACTGGCCTCCGGTGCAGCTGTGGTGCTACTCTCGCCACCAATGGTTTCCGGCTCCTGTTCCTCTGTGTCCACTGACGATTCTGCATGAGAGAGAGATGCAGGGTTGTGTTAGTGTCATCACCTGGACAAAGCAATCAAATCAATGCAGTACAGGGGATGCCCAAATCAACATGGTGACCACCACACCCTGCAATCACATTGCAGCAACACACTACATAGACCACAACAGTGCCTGTAACCCTGAATATCTGCCATGAATGAGCCATGTTAAGGCCACAGAGCAAACACCATGCCCGTGGATGAAGTGTACCAGACAAACAACTTGCCCTGCCCACACCTATCATGTCCCAAAACTCATTGCCACTGACAGACCTTCAGGGAACAGGAGGGGACAACACACACACCTATTAGGACATGACAGTCCACAATGTCAAGTAAGCCATACCAAGCACCATGTGTTACTCTGAGTCACCTTGTTGTCAGATGTGTGGGCCTCACCGATAATGGTTCTTACAAAGTAGGCACACATGAATTCACACTAGTGGAGCCTGATGTTCAACCCCTAAGAGATTCCCCACACTATCCCAATGCTGAATGACCATGTGGATACTAACACATCTGGCTATGAGAAAGCACAGCAGGAAGGATCAGCTTTGTGAGGCCAGTTTGACCCATAGCCTGACACTAGCATGCATCCCAGCAGCCACTTACATGACATAGCACAGCACCACCGCACGAGCTTCACATGGGCCACCGATGCCACAGGTCATGTACACATGCATCCGCACTCAGCCAAAGTCACCCTCCCCAAATACTCACCCCTGCCTTGCTGGCGATGCTCTTTCAGACGTGCATCCAGCTCAGGATTAGGCACTGCCAAAATGCGGGCCATCAGTGGTGTTAAGTTGCTGAGTGTCAAACGCCCAGTGCGCGGTTGCAGCCCCAAAGTCATCTCAGCCACGTTTTTTGCCAGCCAGCTGATGTCGTCCCACCTCTTATGGCAGTGGGTGCGTCATCGGTTGGATACCTCCAGGGCTCACACCTTTTGCTGCAATGGCCCTCCACACGGCCTTACGCTGCTGTACCTTGAGCTGCAGGTATGGGAGAAAAGAAGGGTAAATGACCAGTTACACAGTGTCATGTACCAACATTTATCAGTACAGTGGCAAGACACAGACACTCGACCTATTGTAATCGCCCTCCATCCCAAACTGGGGGACACCTCACAAGTGCACTCTGCATGGGCCAAACAGATGTGATTGCATGCATACATGAGGGCGTAGAGGGTACCTGATATTCACACACACATGCAGGATGACTGCACTGAACCCCCTCAGTGGCTCACAGATATCACCAGTCCCATGCATGTCTGACACCCCCCTGCCCTACAGCTCCCTTCATGATAACTTACCACTACATTGGGTCCACCATACAGCCTTGGGTAATGTGCCAGCACCTCGTCCACTAGGACCTCCAGCTCCTCGCTTGTGAATGGACTGGCACGGATCTTCACAGTCCTTGTCATCCTTGTTGACATGGAACACCTGTGGTTGATGTAGTGGTGAGGGGTCCCAGGCAGCAGACTCTTGAGGCAGCAGCAGGAAAGGGGTCCCTGGTAGCAGGCTTTTGAGACAGCAGCAGGAGAGGGTCCCAGGCAGCAAGTTCTTGAGGCAGCAGCAGGAGAGGGTCCCAGGCAGCAGGCTCTTCAGGCAGCATCAGGAGCAGACTCTGTGAACAGTGGAAATGTGAGGCTCACTCCACAGATTTATAGCCCCCTGGGGTCGTTTGTAAGGTGCAAAGCTGCAACAATTGGTTGTCCAGGTCTGCCTCATTCAAAAGCATCCAATGACCGCCTCTGCGGTGACGGAGCACGCCTTCCGCGATTTTCAAATGTGCATCATGCCACTGCAATCATCGCTCCCATTGGCTGTAGGCAATGCTCCAAGGCAGTGATACACCGCAGGGGCCCGGGATGTGCTACCGCAATGGTGCATCTTTCAAACCCATCCAATGACCACCTCAGCAGTGGCGGAGGACGCCTGTCGTGATTTTCAAATGTGCATCATGCCACCGCAATCATCGCTCCCATTGGCTGTAGGCAATGCTCCATGGCCAGGCGGTAGCTACCGCGATTTGGGTGGCGGCGCATGACCACCGCCATCTATCCATGTCTCCATGCCAAAGGCTATCGCACTTGTGAAGGGGGTGGTGCTGGGGTCACACCGCTGTGGCCAGGCGGTAGCTAGCGCGATTTTGGGCACATGCAATGGCAATGTCCATCGTGAACACTGCATCAGTACACAGCAGCAACATGGTTAAGGGCATATCATTGTGCACACAATGCCATTATTCAATATAATGCACAGGTGGTCGCACGTTGTGTGTGACGCATATTGGTCTGTGGTACCTGCAATGTCACTTATGCATTTGATGTTTGATGAAGCTTCACAGTGTTGAGCTGATGTCAATGAAGTGTGACATTGATGAAGTGTGACAAATCAATGTGTTGTGGGTCAGTGCTGACCTAGGCAAGGCTTGTCTCACTGTATGGTGTTGGTACTTACTTGTGTTACCTTATCAGCTCATGCACACAAGTGACAGTTTTCCTGAAACTGTGATCATTGGGCTCCTGATGTGTGCTAAGTTCACATGATGCATACAGCAGATGGGTATGAGCCAGTCATGTTCATTTGACACACTTTTGTGGATGGTACGGTATGAGGCGTGCACATGTGGGAAGTGGTGTTCTGTATGTGTGCATTACCATTGACCTATGTGTTGTTTGCGGCCCTTGTGTATTGTAAATGGAGAGGTGTGCCCTCTGTGTGTCTCAGATGTTACCTGGTGTGCCACGCATCACTCATGGCAGACTTTGTTTTTGCGTGACATCCTTAACGGTATGTGCTGTTGCCACCTCATGATGGTTGTCCTTGACATTTGAACATTTACATCTCAACTAGGAGGAGGCCTAACCTCATACGTCACCTGACAGTACTGGAGGACATGGAGGATATAGCGATCATTCGCAAATTCCGCCTCGACAGACAAGCCCTGAAGACCCTTTGGGATCTGTTGGAACCCCACCTGCAGCTTCGTCGCCACTACTACCCAACTGCATTCTCACCCACATACAAAGTGATGGCAGCCCTCCACTTTTTTGCAAATGGTTCCTTCCAGGAGACCATGGCTGGCGCTGCAGGGATGTCGCAACTCATGTTCAGCATGGTGCTGAGGGATGTTCTTGCAGCCATGATGATATATGAGGATCGATACATACATTTTCCCAGGGGACAGAATTGGCCAGTGTGAAGGTTAACTTCTATCCCCTTGGGAACATCCCCCATGTTGTTCGTGCCATCGATTGCACCCATGTAGGTCTGGTGCCACCACAGGCGACTGAGCACATTTTTAGACATCGCAAACATTATCTTTCGATAAATGTGCAGGTGGTGTGCCTTGCGGACATGACCATTTCACATGTGTGTGCAAGATTCCCGGGTCAGCCCATGATTCGTACATCCTGAGGAACAGCATGGTGCCCCGGATGATGGCAAATCTGCTTCCCAAGCTTGCTTGGATTGTGGGTGAGTATGCATAGTGATATGGTGTGCTGTATGTGTGTGACCTGCTGCCCTCTGCCTGTGCAACATTGCAATGTGTGTTTGTCATTCACAGGTGACTCTGCATATCCCAGCCGTCCATGGCTGCTGAGCCCACTACGGAATCCCATGACCCCAGCTGACGTCAGGTACAATGAGGCCCATGGCAGTACCCGACGTGTCATTGAGCGGACTTTTGGGCTGCTCAAGTCAAGATTCCACTGCCTTGACAGGACTGGAGGTGCACTGGCATACTCACCTGAGAAGGTGTGCAAGATTGTTGTGGCATGCTGTATGTTGCACAACATGGCCATTAACAAGGGGATCCCCCTGCTCCTGGATGATGGTGAGGGCCCAAGGCCCCTGCCTGCCCAAGGACCTGAGTCCAGTGATAAGGACAGTGGAGAGGAGGAAGGAGTTGACATGTGTCAACAGCTCATCATCCGCTACTTCACTTGAAGGTGGGTGAAGAGGTACGACTTGTACATTGTCTGTTGTGATTGCTGTTGTTGTGATGGGCTATGGGCGGATGGTACAGACAGGCACATGTTGAGTCACCTGTGTGTGGAAAAGTGGCTGTGACATTTCACATGTGAACGAATGCAGAACTCTGTTTGTTGACACTTGCTGCACATTGTGTTGTGTGCCTGTAGACTTATGTGTATGTTTTGTGTACTGTTATGTCTGTGATGGCACACTGACGCCAGCGACTGTTGTTCTGTTGTGTCTCCCTAGGTGCTTCAAAATAATCCAGCCCTACATACTGTACATCTTTTGGATACATCATGTAAGTGTGTAAGCTATTGTATTTACAAAGGTGACATGTGAGGGGTTTTGGCATATTTACATGAAGGTGGTGATGGAGCAGTGAGCTGACAGTCATGGTAGATGAGATGCAAGAGTAGACACCACATGGATGTGGTGACCCAGGCCAACAGACAGGTGCCATTCACAAGGCAGTGTGGGGAAGGACAGTCCAAACATTCAATGCAGTGGGGAAGAGGGTTGCCATCAGGGCTGGCTCCGTGGCTGGCATGTGGCTGGTGCTTTGCCTCCAGTGACTCCCAGGCTCTTCTTTGGACGCCCTCTTGATCACTTTGGGGGGGGGGGCCTGCTGCATGGCCAGCGGCATCTGAGGACTCACCCCTCTCTGTGGCCGCAGGGGAGGATGGTGCATTGTCATCCTGCAGCACAACAGAGGGGGGTGGAGGTGTTGTTTGGAACACAGGCCTGTCCCTCAGCAACGCTACTTGCTGGGCCATGAGGTCCACCATTTGACCAATGCGTGCGTCAATGGACCTCATCAGCAGGATGTGCTCACGTAATAGTTCGTCAGACCGGCCACTTTGTCCCTGGACCTGTTCATATGCCCCAATGAATCTGGTGAAGTGGTCCAGGGATGGTGTGCCAACCTCCTGAGGTCTGGGGGTGACCCTTGCCCTCCCACCTGCCCTGCTGCCATGGACCTGTTGCCTCACCACGGTGGGTCCCCGCACACTCTCCCTGCCCTCCACAGTTGGTGGTGTGTCCTGGTCATCCCCTGGGACATGGAGGGTGCTGGTGGTGGTGGTGGTGGCGGAGGTGGCAGCGGTGGAGGCACAGGCCGTGAATGCAGGGGTCTGCTGTGCTATTGTTGGTGCAGCAGACGTGGTGGTGGGGAGGATGGGGTCCTGGGACCTGTTGGTCCTTGGCTCACCAGATGAGCCGGCCTGGAGCTCATCATCCACACTATCCTGGGAGTCAACATCCGAGAGTCCATGTACCGGGGGGGAGACTGGCTCTGCTGGTCGTTGTTGTCGTAAGCAGCGAGTTCTTCGTCACCTGTGGATTAGATGGGGAATGGTCAGTGTTGGGCACTTTGCAAGTATTCTGTTAGCTGCATGTCATCCTCTGTCTGTACACTGCACAATTGAGACAACTTCACTAATAATGTTAAGAGCAATAGTGGGTGTTCTTACATGGTGCAGAGGAACATCAATTACTCATACATGTCAGGTATCGAAGCATTGCATGCAATTGGCGCAGTGTGTAGTGATGCAGGTCTCACACCCACAAAGAGCCAGACCAGTGAGGATGGCTACCTACCTGTAAGTTTGTTTGGTGAACAATGCAATGGCTGACACATGCTCCTGGGTGGGGGAGGCCTCCATGCTGCTGGGGTGTGGGACAGGGGGCATGGTGGGAGTAGGAGTGCAGTCCTCACACCCCCAAACAAACCTCCCAAGCAAGATGTCTACATACCTGTTAGGTGAGGGTGAACAGTGAAATGGTTGACACATGCTCCTTGGTGGGGGAGGCCTCCATGCTGCTGGGGAGTGGGACAGGGGGCATGGTGGGAGTGGTGGTACAGCCCTCCTACCCCCAAACAAATCTCCCAAGCAAGATGGCTACCTACCTGTTAGGTGATGGTGAACAGTGCAATGGCTGACACATGCTCCTGGGTGGGGGAGGCCTGTATTCTGCTCAGGTGTGGGACAGGGGCATGGTGGGAGTAGCAGTGCAGGCCACCCTCCCCCAAACATACCTTCTAAGCAAGATGGCTACCTACCTTTAAGGTTGTTTGGTGAACAATGCAATGGCTGACGCATGCTCCTGGGTGGGGGAGGCCTCCATGCTGCTGGGGTATGGGACAGGGGGCATGGTGGGAGTAGGGGTGCAGGCCTCCCACCCCCAAACAAACCTCCCAAGCAAGATGGCTAACCACCTGTTAGGTGAGGGTGAACAGTGCAATGGTTGACACATGCTCCTGGGTGGAGGAGGCCTCTATCCTGCTCAGGTGTGGGACAGGGGGCATGGTGGGAGTAGTAGTGCAGGCCTCCCACCCCCAAACAAACCTCCCAAGCAAGATGGCTACCTACCTGTCAGTTTGTTTGGTGAACAGTGCAATGGCTGACACATGCTCCTGGGTGGGGGAGGCCTCCATGCTGCTGGGGTGTGGGACAGGGGGCATGGTGGGAGTAGGAGTACAGGCCTCTCACCCCCAAACAAACCTACCAAGCAAGATGGCTAACCACCTGTTAGGTGAGGGTGAATAGTGAAATCGCTGACACATGCTCCTGGGCGGGGGAGGCCTCTATCCTGCTCAGGTGTGGGACAGGGGGCATGGTGGGAGTCGTGGTACAGCCCTCCCACCCCCAAACATACCTTCCAAGCAAGATGGCTACCTACCTGTAAGTTTGTTTGGTGAACAGTGCAATGGCTGATACATGCTCCTGGGTGGGGGAGGCCTCCATGCTGATGGGGTGTGGGACAGGGGGCATGGTGGGAGTCATGGTACAACCCTCCCACCCCCAAACATACCTCCCAAGCAAGTTGGCTACCTACCTATAAGTTTGTTTGGTGAACAATGCAATGGCTGACACATGCTCCTGGGTGGGGGAGGCCTCCATGCTGCTGGGGTGTGGGACAAGGGGCATGGTGGGAGTCGTGGTACAGCCCTTCCGCCCCCAAACAAACCTCCCATGCAAGATGGCAACCTACCTGTTAGGTGAGGGTGAACAGTGCAATGACTGACACATGCTCCTGGGTGGGGAGGCCTCTATCCTGCTCAGGTGTGGGACAGGGGGCATGGTGGGAGTCCTGGTACAGCCCTCCCACCCCCAAACATACCTCCCAAGCAAGATGGCTACCTACCTGTAAGTTTGTTTGGTGAACAATGCAATGGCTTACACATGCTCCTGGGTGGTGAGGCCTCTATCCTGCTCAGGTGTGGGACAGGGAGCATGGTGGGAGTCATGGTACAGACCTCCCACCCCAAACAAGCCTCCCAAGGAAGGTGACTAGCTCCCTGTTAGGTGAGGGTGAACAATCCAGTAGTGTTTGGGTTGTGAAAGGAAGTACTTATCAGTGTGTTGGTTGCCATTTGTTTGTACTTACCAGCATCCATTCTCCCGGCTACTCCTGTGAGACTCTCAGGATGCAGTATGGCAAGCACCTTCTCCTCCTACCTTAGGGGTGCCTTACGTGTAGTAAAAGGCAAGGGTTGGGTGAGATAGGCCTTGCTGTAGCGAAAACATTTTGGGCAGTTTGTCACTATCAGGATATGTAAAAAAGAATGTCCTCAGTCCAGAAGTGTTCTGAGATTATGGTGTCAGAGGTCCAGTACTTATATCCATTTTAGCATTTGAAGTAGAGCAACTTCAAAGAAAGGTCTTTGTAGTACACAAGACCCTTCCCTTCCTGGCCTTGGCTCCAGAGACACTACATGGGGGTTTGCAGCTCTTTGTGTAGGGACACTATTTAGGTGCAAGGGTCAACTCATCCCACCACTCTAGCTCAGGAAGACCCATCAGCCTGGTGATAGGCCATTAAGATATGCGGGACATACCTCAGATCCCTTTGTGTGTGACTGTCTGGGGTGAACTCACAAGGCCCATCTGTCACCCTGACCCAGGCGTGGATTCTAGGGACAGACAGAGGCACAGAATGGTTACAGTAAGAAAATGGCAACTTTCTAAAAGTATCTGAAATATACCTGAAGCACACCCTTATTTAATTTGCTCAATCCTTTTCAATGCATTTTTTATGTTTGGCGTGCATGCACTCGTATATGCTCCATCCCAGTAGCATATTACTGAAATCATCATAAAGTTGTGACTCACACCTTGCGAGTCACAAACAAGTTGGACAGCCTCGTGAACAATTACCACACCGTTCCAACCCTGTCGAGCACCCTGCAGGTCACTAAAAGGATTAACTGTCATACAACCACAATTTCACGTCAAAGGCTGTGCATGAAGCATCACTGGTTGGAAAAACGAAAGATTATGGATTAACTACATTTACAGAGGACTCTTGAATGAAATTTGTTTTTGTTTTCAGGTCTGTCGTTTTAATGTATTTATGGTTTTTCAAAAGGCAACACGAAGCATTAACTTACATGGGGAGAACGAAACACGTATTCTTTTAAAAGTGCACAGCAGCGAGTTTGTGTATGTAATTTGGGCCTGAAGTGTTTTAATTAACTAGATTAGGTTATCGGTAATCAGGTGGATGAGCTTAGTAACATACTACAACTATTAGAAAAAAATTGTGCTCCTTTTGCGTTATAATGTCAGGGTTCACGAGAGATTCACTACTTTATTTAATTAAGAGGGTGAAGTGGTCAAATTAAATGGGGCACTGATTAGGGGGTATGTTTTTTGCATGGACTATGGTAAGGTATGGGGGGATTTGTTGAGGAGTATAAAGTAAGGGCATAGTTTTCATTCATGTCATGTATTTTAGAAGCACTAGTTATTTATTTGGGGTTCAAGAAAGAATCTTAGTTATACATCATTGCCGCATGTGAACTATGTTGAGTTGATGCATATTTTTAAATATTATAGATAGCCCCGACGAAGGTCACAGAAGACCGAAAGGCATTGGGTGAATTTTATGTGATGGCTTGGAGGAATCGAGTTTTTCTACATGCTGGTGAATATGCTCAGATGGGCAATTCCTATGCAATTAAAATGCAAGAAATTCAGAAATCTTGTACCTTTGATATGACAGCCATGTACTGGTAAACATGGAAATAAAAACGGATTGAAATATAGATAGACTGCTGATTATGTGTATCAATTGGATAACAAATTGTTTACAAAGCTGTGCAACTCGTTTGTAACTCGCAAGGCACAAGTCACAACTTTTTGTTAACTTTCTAAAAGTGGCATTTTAAGACCTGCAATTTAAAAACTAACTTTGCTAAAAGAAGTGTTTTTGAATTGTGAGTCCAGAGCATTCAAACTCCAATTTTCTATCTGCTTCCAATTGGAAGATACACTTGTAAAGTGTTACAAGGCAGCTCCAATGCTAACTTATGGGAGAGATTGGCCTTGCAATAGTGAAAAAATAATTTGGTTGTTTTTCACTACCAGGATATGTAAACCTCAAAAGCAATGTACTACCTTTTAAATACACTGCACACTGCCCATGGGGTTATTTTGGGCCTACCTTAGGAGAGCCTTACATGTAGTAAAAGGAAGGTTTGGGTCTGACAAGTGAGTGAACTTGCCAGTCGACATGACAGTTTTAAACTTGCACAAACAGGCTCTGCAGTGAGTAGCAGAGTAGCCTGAGATGGGTTTGAAGGGCTACTCTTATGGATGGCACAATCAGTGCTGCATGTCCACTAGTAGCATTTGATTTACTTGCTGTGGGCACATGTAGTGCACTGTACTAGGGACTGATCAGTAAATCATATATGCCAATCATAGAGAAACCAAATGCCATTACATGTTAGACACAGAGCACATGCATGTTAGCAATGGTCAGCAGCGGTAAAGTGCCCAGAGTCCTAACACCTGCAAGAATGAAGTCAATAGCTTCCTTTGGACAGCTCCATGGCCCGCTTCCGCCATTGTCTGGTTAACATCGCCTCATGGATGTCCACCAATAATTTAAAATTGAATACTGACAAGACTGAGGTGCTATTTTTTAATCAAAAATCTGCCATCCCCTCCATTATTTGGTGGCCATCTCAACTCAATCCCCCTCCTGTGCCTGTTCAAGCTGCTCGCAACTTGGGCTTCCAATTTGACACAGCACTGTCCTGCAGGACCCAAATTAATAAGGTTTCATCATCTTGTTTCGGAAAACTCCGAATGATTAAAAAAATCATTCCTTTTTTACCTTTTGAGTCCCGCAGAGCAGTAGTACATGCTCTAATTACATCCCATCTGGATTATTCTAACAGTCTTTATGTTGGCGCCCCTGCATATCTCATTAACCAGCTGCAACTTGTGCAGAATTCAGCGGCCCGGCTGATCTGCAACATTTCTTATTGTCATTCGATCTCACCCCATCTGGCCAAACTCCATTGGCTACCTGTGAGATATCGCATCCAGTTTAAGGCCTTGGTCCTTGCCTTTAGAGCTTTCAATGGCCGTGGCCCGGCATTCCTAAGGCTCAGAATCAGGCGATCTCTTGCCACTAGGGATCTTCGATCCAACCATCTTGGGCTTATGTTCTGCCCACGCTTTCGTCTGACTCGCACAGGCGGTAGAGCTTTTGCCGTGGCCACTTCCAGAAGAACTCAGATTTCTTTCATCCGAGGTTGTTTTTCGCAGGAAACTCAAAACCTGGTTTTTCTCTCAGATCTAGCCTGATGGAACTCTCTGATGGACCCTCCAGGACTTCACACGTTGTCAGCGCCGGGACACCCCCGTTGGGGGTAGCTGTTCGCGCTTTACAAGTGACTAAAATAAATAAATAAATAATATATCATGTAGACATCATCTATTCTATACATTCCATTCAAACCTAGTTTCTCTCATCCAATTACACACAATACATACTCAAGAAGTTTAAAAATATATCCCCAACAGATAAGTTATAGAAAAATACAAATCAATTTATTGATTAAAAACTCATAAAAACACAGTCTTAAAAAAGACGGTTGACATAATCCATAGCATTGTTAATCGACAACATTCTGTTACAAGGTACACTGACACAAAATAATATCCATAAAACTACAATCAAGCCGAGCAGCACTCTATTCTCTTTCCTCTATCTGCTGGCAGCTGCTGTGGATCGTTAAGAATATATTTACTTCAGAAGTTGATACATTTCTATTAGAATACTACTAGGATCCAGGGGGAGGAATATAGGTGGAAGAGAGTTATTTGTCCACGATAACCCGGAAGTAGTTCCAATCCGTAAACAGTGGCTATGGCGCATGGGAGTGAGGATCGCCTTGTTGATTGAAATCAGGTGCTACTCCGACACCTAGAGGTATAAATATACCGGTGTGGGTACTATGTTTGTATTTGGCAGAAAGTATGGGGCAGATTTATGTTGGTCATGCGCCACGTTTGCGTCACGCAACTGCGGCGTAAACGTGGCGCATCCCTACGACCCATTTACAACGTGACGCATCTAGGCAGATGCGTCACGTTGTAAAGCCCTGCGCCACATGTGGGCGTTCTGGCGCAGGATGGGCGTTCCGGGGCAGGTGCGCCTCGCAAAAGTGGCTGAGTGAAATCTATAAGATTTCACTCAGTCACTTTCAGGCCAATGCTGCGTCAAAACCCTGCGCCTGCTTGAAGCAGGCGTAAGGCTTGACGCAGCATTGGACAGATAGGGCACCCCTGAGCCTTGCTGGAGCTGTGTCGCGCTTGCGACGCAACTCCAGCAATGCGCCACCTTTACGGCACAGATGCGTCACGCATCTGTGCCGTTTTTGCTCCATGGTGCGCTGCATTGTAAATGCGGCGCACCATGGGTGGCGGAGCTGCGGCGCAAAATAACTGGCGCATCCCTGGGGATGCGCCAGTTATCATAAATCTGCCCCTATAAGTCGAGACGATGTCACGCAGGACCGCACATCTATTGAAGTAAGTGGTTAAGAAATAGTATATGGCTGGCGTTAGTATAGATATATTTTCCCTTTACTTTCTAAATATAAGCGGCAATAAGAGAACTATTGCGTTTGAACGGTTCATCAGAGGGATAGTTCTGATAATTTCCATTCAAACAGAAATACCTCTTTGTTGTATTTATAATGCGGTCTGTTGTAGGGATTGTTTAAAAGTTTGTACTAAAAGGTGAGGGAGATGGGCATCAATAACAAAAAAACTTGAAGGTCTGAATTTAGCTGAGTAATAAAGACTATCACCGAACGCGACACGCTGGGAGTACAGTGCATCAACTACCACATGGTGGGGAGACACTTACGATACTGATATAAGTCCTATCAGCCCACCCATGTGGCGGAGCCTCATCATGTAGGACGTCTTGAACTAGGTCTGTGTGCACAAGCCCTGATGTATTGGCTTTGTATCACTAGGCCATAGTTCAGAGGATAGAAGTGTCCTCACCACTGGCGGTGCTGATGAAATGCAGTGCAGTGAAAAATGAAAAGTAAGTGGTGTTTTAAAATGACGTTCAAGGCAAATGGACAAATTTAATAATATTCACCTGGACGTCAGGTTAAAAAACAGTGTAGAGACAGTGTGAAAAAATCACTGTCAACTTTGCTTGGTAATCATTAAGGCCAACATGTTTCTGCCGTTAGGTGGAGATTCACCGGCATTCTTCAGGGCCAAGCTAACTAGTATGCTACTGCAAAATACACTATTAGAAGTGACAAAAATTCAAACGTGATTAGATGAAATCCCACAGACAATAGTTTGTCGGTAAGTAGTGAGAAAATGGTCAAGAGGACCATCCTACCGTATCCTCTTTATCGATGCGAATGTGGAGGATGCTATCCCTGTATGAAATGGGCAGCCGCGGCACATATATATAACGAAAGGGGCTCGAGTATATTAATTGTTGTGGCCCAGCATTTGACACCCTCCAGGACATATGTAATTTCAGTTCCGGGGCTACCTAAGAGAGGAGATATGGGGAGTTTAATCCTAATAGTAAAAAGTCCCACAAATACATTAGATTGATTATTAATACTCATTTTTAATTCTTTTTTAGACCCTAATTATCAAAGGGAATTTCGGCATTCAATATTTTTGAGAAAGCATACGTGGAAACCGCTATTACGGTTCCATTCTAAGGCGCCTGAAGTTTAATTTGATATTGTGGTCCTTGATAACAAGGTAAATTTTGGAGTATTGCTTCCCTTTAACTTACCTAAATAACTCCCACAACGTTAATGCAAGTTAATCAGCCATATAATATGTGTTTTACAGAATTGTAAAAATCAACTGGGCTGGATTTTTACATGCTCTTCGGTTACACTGTGTAGCATGAGTACATCTTTTTGGCTAAATTGGGGGATACAAAGAGGAGATTTATTCGCCCTACCCTATTTTGACAAGTACAAGCCACATTTTCCAGATTACAACAATTGTATTACTAATTGTTTGTAGATAAATCAAAGTGTAGCCTGGATAGAACGCAGGAGGCAACGACCCCATATATGTGGAAACTATTTGTCCAACATATCTGGAGTGGCTTCTCTTGCCAATGATAGGTGAGGTTTTTTACTTAAAATATTCATGTAATTAGGTTAAGAGAGAGGTTGCAATGTTGGTAGTAGAACCAGCACACGAGTGGTTTCAAACAGACTTTTGAATATATAGGCTAGAGTATATGAATGGAGAAAAGATTGCCATATATACCTAGAGATAATCTCTGGGGGATTAATTTATACTGTGTGTAAAGTAAATGTCCATCAATTATGGGGAACATCTTAGCATGTCCAGTTAGTAATGCTTGGGTTCTTACACATTGTGTCTTTGAATAAGGGTACATACAACCCTGTGCGAGTCCTTAAAAAAAAATGAAGGCGTTGTTATAAAAAGTTCCTCAATTTATAGAATGCATAGGCTTGCAGTAATATGACAGTTTTACTTTTGATGCTTCTCAAGGGTCATTGATTGATACTTGTGTTCTATTATACAGGTGTTTTTAACTGATCAAGTAAAAGTCTTATGTCAAAGAGAGTCAAAACCTTTGTCCTGAAAAAGATGGTGGTATAAGATATCCATCGAAACGCGTTGACACTTTGAAAACAACACAATACATGAAAGGGTTGTGGCCAATGAGTATCTAGCAAATAAAAAAGTACCAGGCTCCATGCTCATGACATTGTTTCACCACAGATGTGTATTATGTACATGACATATTGTTTTTGTCTATGTTATGTACTCTCTTTTTTAACTTGATTGTAGTTTTATGGATATTATTTTGTGACAGTATATCTTGTAACAGAATGTTGTCTATTAATAATGCTATGGAATATGTCAACCGTCTTTTTTAAGTCTGTGTTTTTATGAGTTTTTAATCAATACATTGATTTGTATTTTTCTATAACTTCAGATGTTCAGATTATCTGTTGGGGATATGTGGTTAAACTTCTTGAGTATGTATTGTGTGTAATTGGATGAGAGAAACTAGGTTTGAATGGAATATATAGAATAGATGATGTCTACATGATATAATATTGTCCAAAGGAACTGTTTTCTCATTACTGTATATTACCCTATTCCTTTGGTTTGAAGGGGCTCCCCTTCTTTTCGATAAAAAAAGAATGAAGTCAAAACAGAGGAGGAATAAGGCAAACTGTTTGGGGCAACCACACAAAAAGGGACATTTCAAACACCCTGACTAGAATTGTTGTCCTACTTGGACAGGGTGCATACCACTGCCAACTAGAGGCCCAATTTCTAATGAGGGTCAAGTCTGAATTATATATATCTGGTCCCTTGTGTGGATTGGCATCGTGGGTAAAAAAAATGGACTAGAATTACTAGGAGCTTAGAATTCTACAAGCATACCACCCATCACCGTTGTGTTTCTCTGTGATGCCCTAAATGAAATGGATATGCCTGTGCTCAAAGTGCTACATGAATTAAGCTGCACTTCATTGATAAAGGAAAACAAGGTTAAAATTGAGTACTGGCCTAGCAGGTCAGGCAGCCTGTTTGTATAGGAGTATAGCAAACTATTAATTGCATATTGCAGGCAGCTTGTCTGAAGCAGCACAGTGGTTAAAAAAACAGTGGACTAGAATTTGGTTGCAAGCAATTGCCAATGGGTGAAACATTTGCAAGCATTCCACCCACTACCATTGTGTTTAAGCAGACAACTCTAAGTGTGAGAGGTATGCTAACACATAGATCATGGGTTCTGTCAAAGGCCGAGGCCTGTCTGGAATTGCTCATGTCCCGTCTAGAAAGACCCTTACCTGACTGTTCGGGTGTACCATCACTCAGGCCGTAATCCCCAGTCGATTAGACTACAGAAAAGCACTCTAAGCTGGGATCACCATATACCTTCTGCAGAAACTCCAGATCATACAGAATTCCACTGCCAGAATCATGCTCGACCTCCCTAGATAAACCCACATCACCCCTCACCTCAGAAAATTTGACATGCTCCTCATACATAAGAAATGCCAATTCAAGCTGATGATCCACACCTAAAAAGCCCTGCACAACTAAGGGCCACCCTACATTGGATGCATGGGGGAACCACATCAGTATTACAATGTATCAATCAATCAGGGAATTTTAAGAGCACTACTCATCCGTGAGGGTCTCCAGGCACTAGGGGAGGGATCAGCAGTTCCGCTCAGGCAAATAGCCAGGTCTTGAGAGCCTTCCTGAATGTGTTCATGGAGGGGGCGCATCTGATGTCGATCGGGAGCTTGTTCCAGGTCTTGGCTACAATATAGGAGAAGGCTCTTCCTCCTGTTCTGTCTCTGGATGAGCTGGATTTTGGCGAGATTGGTGGAGCGTAATGGTTGATTGATTGATTGATTGTGGGTTTCTAAAGCGCTAGAATCGACTCCCGAAGGAGTATCTCTGCGCTGTAGACCGCTGGGGAACCCGTCCTGGCTTTCCCTGTGAGATGGTCCCCGGCGTATGTGGGGGGCCGCTGTGGAGATGAGGCAAGCTAATGCCCAGAGTTGCCGAGTGTGATCCCTAGTTATAGTAGGCACCGAGGTGAGAATTATCGAGTCCGTTGACCCTGGTCCAAGACCCTGCCGCGTCGGGAATTGAACCCTGGTCCCGGGCCGTCCTCTGCTCCCGGGTCTGCCACCTCTAACCAGTGAGCCACACCACCAGGTTTTTTTGGGTATGTGGAAGGTGATTCTCTTGTTGAAGCATTTGTATGCGTGGGTGAGTATCTTGAAAGTGACTCTATTCTCAACGGGGAGCCAGTGGAGGTCTCCCAGGTGTTGGCTGATGTGCTTGTGTTGGGGGATGCCTAGGACGAGTCTGGCTGCGTTGTTCTTTATCGTCTGGAGCTTGCGGAGTAGAGACTTGTTGATGCCGGCGTCGAGGGCATTTCCTTAGTCCAATCTGCTGGTTATGAGTGCGTGGGTTACTCTCTTCCTTGAGTCGGGGGGATCCATGTGAAGGTCTTTCAGGGAATGTGGAGGGTGTTGAAACAGCTAGAAACTACAGCGTTGACCTGCTTATTCATGGAGAGGGAGGAGTTGAGTATGATGCAGAGGTTTCTGGCATTGTCCCTGGGGGTCAGAGGGCTTCTGAGGGTGGTGGGCCACCAGGAAGTTTTCCATGCTGACGGGGTGATTCGGAGTTCGAGGACTTCTGTCCTCTCCGAGTTGAGCTTCGGGCAGCTGTTGCTCATCCAGGATGCAAAGTCCTGCTTTTCTTTCTGGAAGTTGAGGCTGGTGGTGGTAGGGTCCTTGGTGAGGGAGAGGATGAGCTGGGTGTCATTGGCATAGGATACTATGCTGCGGCCATGCTGTCTGACGATGGCAGCGAGGGGGGCCATGTAGATGTTGAAGAGGGTTGGGCTGAGAGATGATCCCGAGGTACGCCGCAGATGATTTCTGTGGGTTCAGAGAGGAAAGGTGGTAGACTGATTCTTTGGCTTATGCCAGTGAGGAACAAGGGTATCTAGTCGAGGACGGTTCCTTGTATGCCGGCGTTGTGATGTCTGGCGGTGAGTGGGCAGTGGGAGACGTGTTGAAAGCTGCTGACAGGCCTAGTAGGATCAGGGCTGCAGTGAGGCCTTGGTTGAGGAGGGTGTGGATGTCATCTGTGGCTGCGAGTAGGGTGGTCTCAGTGCTATTGTTGCTGCAGAATTCGGATTGGGTGGTGTCGAGGATAGAGTTGTCTTCGATGAACTTGCACAATGTGCACTTGCATGATGTTCAGGTTTGCTGGTTGGATCTGAATTGGTGTTGGGCTACGGTGCGGTGGATGCCTCAGATTTGGCCCAGAAAGCAATCGGCATGACAAGTGAAAAGTGAGCAGTCACACAACAAATGTAATGAGAACCCACAACAAATGCAATCAACCCGCTCTTCCCTTTTGGCCCAGCGTACTCCATTAATGGTACAATGAATATGTGTTAATATCGAAGTGGAGGGCTAGACATGGGAAAATTAAACTGCTAAGGGCAAAGGATTGGGAGATCACTCTGAAATATTACTAAAGGGCATACAGGGCAGTAAATTGTGCACCCGTCATTTACCACTGATCACATCAATAACCCCATTGGCCTCCTATGTGGTTGTGTATCCTTCAGATACATATCACCCACAGAAGACTGGAATCACATAAAGAGCACCTCACCTCCTTATTATATGACAATGCAGGCCTAGATTCCTAGATACCATGTGGACAATGAGTGAGAGCACTGCTCATTCACAGAGGAAAGTTCTCAGACTTGCTGGCAGTAGCGGCCCATGGATGGCGTTCCGGGGGGTGGTGAGGTGGTGCGGGGGAGGGGCAGGGTGGAGGGTAGTAAACACCGGAAAATGGATGAACGGAGGTAAGTAAACAATGAAATAAATAAAACAAATTTTGTTGCCTGCGCTGCATCGCATTTTGCATTCCAGCGCGCGCAACTAAATTTGTTTAATTTATTTATTTGTTTACTTACCTCCTTTGATCCATATTCCTGTGTTTACTACACTCACCCTGTCCCCTCCCCCGCCCCGCCTCACCGCCCCACGGAACTCCCTCCACGGGCCGCTTCTGTTTGCTAGATATTCTTGTGTGCCCAAATAACCCTGATTCATACTATATATCACTTGGACGAATGTGTCCAACATAAGGGCCTCATGCATGCTATCACAAGACAACCACGTTGGCTTGGACTGCTTTGAACTGTAGAGATTGAGAGGGCCCTAGATAAAGTTATAACTACATTTCCACTACACTTTCGGTGTGCCTCAATATCCAAGATTAGATAAGAGGTTAATTTACGTAGTCTAGCCCCAGACTCCATCATATCCTACTGTACCATTAGGTGATCTGAATTGTCTCTTTCCATACTGCTGGGGCTTAAAAAGCCTGGCAATAGGAAAGATGACTGTCCAAGAATAAGAGATCCCAGTGCCAGGAAGTAAAGATGAGGATGGAGTTTTGGTCCAATGCCTATTCTGATCATTAATGTGACCTGATCTGAAAACCAATGCTAACAAGAAAGCTGAAGGCATAGCTGTGATGTCACAGAGGATGGAAGAGTTGGCAATGGAAAAAGAGAAGTCAGAAGACAAGAGAGCAAGCTAGAAGGTATTAAGGATTCTGTTAGCCAAGTAAGAAGTGAGTGCAGTGGGGCAGTTGGAATTGGTTGAGGAGAAAAAACTAAGGGGTCCATTAGGATGGCGGGTGATTGCCCTCGCCAGGCTGGCGGTAACCACTGTCAGCCTGGCGGGGGCAATCCCCCCGCCATCCTTCCCTGTATTCCCCCCCGCCATATTAGAATGGCGGGGGGACCACGGCAGAGCAAAACACCGCTCGCCACTTTTCCGCCCCGGTCGCATTGCGGCCGGGGCAGAAAATGATTAATATGGTGGCGGTGTCAAGCAGACACCGCCAGCCATATTATGATGGACTGAGGGTGATGCCTTTCCGTGGCGGCATCAAGGCATGCGGTCTTCACTCTGGGGGCCCCCTGCGGGCCCCCAGAGTGAAGGAGGGGGGGTATTGCACATGAGGAGGTACCTGTGGTACCCTCCTTCATTTGCATTAACAAAGTGGCAGGCACCGCGCGGTGCCTGCCGCTTTGTTAATGCAAATGCAGAAATGCATTTCTAGCATTGTGGCGGGCGGTGCTGAGAGCACCGCCCGCCACATTGCTAGAAATGCAGGATGTGCCCTCCACTGTGGCGGGCACATCCTAATGCTGGCGTCGGGACCCCCGCCCTTAAGGCGGGCGGTCCCGTTTACCGATAGGGTGGCGGGCGGGCAAAGCCCGCCCGCCATCCTAATGGACCCCTAAGAGTCTGAAGATGTAGAAAAGCAGAAAGCCATATTGATATACCCTGTTAAAAAGGATAGGCAGCAGGAGAACAAAGAGCTAGAGGCAGACCAGTAGCAGAGATAATACTTGGCATAAGGTAGAGAGCAGTTAATGGCGGGGAGGATAACGAGAAAAGCATGAAAAAGGAAAAGAACTGCAATAGAAAATAAAAGGAATGTTAGGAATGAGGCGAATGATTGAGTGGATGTCAAGAGAAAATATGTTAATCTTCTAAGTGCGGGTATCACTAAAGAGCCTACACCTACAATCCCTCCCCAGAGCATCCATCAGCCAATTGGCCAATGCTGGGTGAGGGATTTTTGGGTTTCCTTTTTAATGTTACAAGTTAGGCTGATGGTGAAAAGCTTCCTCAGCAGCCTGAGTCTCTTTTTGTTGGTAAATTATGTTTTTTAAAACTAGACACCCAGTGGACTCTAGGGTAGTGTACCCTGCATGGATATCACAATGTATTCTTACCCACAGTGCCCTGCAAAAGTTAAACTTTGCCTAAAATCATGCATATTCCTCTCATTTCTGTGAAAAGGTTCCAGAATCTGTGGGAAATCACAAATTTCCGAATGTCCAACATTCCCCCACTTGTACCGATAAAAATGGTATGGAAGGTGTGTGACTGACCATAACACCCACAATACATTAGGCCCCAAATTGCAACATAGAGAATTCAGCAATAGAGGTAGTGGCATTATTTGGGTCCAGTCCGGACAGCCTCTCACGAAACCAAACCCAGACATTTCTGAAAACTAGGTACCTGGGAGAGTCCAAAGTGGAGCTCCTTACTTGGATCCCACAACAGCTTCTTACCCTCAATGCCCTGCCAGCCTCAAACTTTACCTAAAATTGTAAATTTTCTTTGTATTTCCATGACGTAAACTTCAGGAATCAGCATGGATCCACAAAATGCCTACCACCTAACGTTTCCCTACTTGTCCCAATACAAATGCTGCCCCACTTATGTGGGTGGGTCTAGTGCCTGCAACAGGTATGTATCAAACCAAGGTCAGTGAGAGTCCTTGCCAGGGGGGGCACATGTGGGGTGCCATTTTTACTGAGCGATGTGAGGGAATACAGAATAGTACAACATTTTTACTTATTGGATTTCTTTGCATTTGTGCCACTTTAATATAAGCTAGTGTGTAAAAAAGAAGACATTTTGCAAAATACCCTCAAAATCACATGCTAGTACGGGTACCCACAAATTCAGAGATGTACAAATAAACACTGTTCCTAAACTCAGTATTAGTTGTACATCTCAGAAATACAGATGTTTCCTTTGACCCATTTAAAAGTGTTAATATTTTACCATATGAATTGCTGTATAGTCAATTAATACATTGTAAGATGCAGCTCAGTTGTTGGCTCTAGGACTCTGGTTCTTTGAAAACCTACAATACCTGTATATCCCTCGCAACCATAAGAGTCTAGCGGACGTACCGGTGTATTCCTTTTGTAAATCAACCAAGTGACAAGAAGTCGCAAAGAAAACGTAACAAAAGCTGCTTTTTCCTACATATTTTTCATATTTTCTTTAGTTCAACAGATACTTCCTTTTAGAAACCCTTGAGGAATCTACACCTTTAACCTCTTGTTGAATTAATAATGTTATCTACTTTTCAGAAATATATAGCTTTCTGGCACCACCCATTGGGTTCACCTTCGTTTGTAACGCAATCTGTAAGAAGGTTGAAAGTACAAATAAAAATTTTAATGAGCCACCTCATGGAAAAATTACCAAAACGTTGGTAAAAATTATGCTTTTTTAATACAACTTTGTATGTTCCTAAAGGCGGGTTTTGTCACAGCAAACCCTTTGTGAAAAAAATTTCAGGAAAAAAACACACTTTTTTGCAGAGCATTTATTCCCATTTTTCCCAATAAACCCAAAATTTAGCTATAATTTGGCTATTTTTACAATCTCTCTCCAGGCAAATCCAATAACCCTGGAGACCTTAATAATTCCCATGAATTGGAGAAAAAAGGACTAACATTTGGCATGGATACCATACAGAGAAAAAGGTTATGGAGGCCTAAGTGAAAAGTATCCCAAATTGCCAAAAAAGGCTCAGCTTTTGGGTGGAAGAGCTTTTGCAGTCAAAGGGTTAAAAGCATGGAGAAGACTGCATGGAACTTAAGAGAAGAAGGACTGGTAAGGCAATGAAAGATTTGGCATTGGAGGTGGGTGATGGGAACGACAATGGAAATTAGTAAGATTTGTCTCTCAACCTAACACAATGGGGCCTGAAAAATAGTCCCAAAGCCTAATGGGACCTATAAGAGCTATCAGTGTAAAAGGCGCAAGTAAAAGAGAAGAGAATAGACAGACTAATGTAAAGGGGGAGAAAATAATTGATTGAGGATATAATTCCAAAGTGACAGAGGAGTATGAAAGGAAGGGAGAACCATAAGAAACTGAATAGTTGATTTTATGAAATTGAGGTCAGAACAATCAGGGTGAAACTAGGGACGTACCTTCAGGGGTGGTGTTTGGTGTGTTACACCCCCTTAATTAATGTATTTTGTAGTAACTAGTTGGGTACAGGTGCTTTAAGTCGGGTATGGTGAGGTTATTGTTGGATATCACTTCGGATTTTTACTAAGACTGAGAGGAACTTCGCGAAGCCGAAAAAAAACTCTACAGCACTAAGCGGAGTTACACGAGCATGCAGAGTTGCTTGTTCCGCATGTTCGCAATATATTTCTGATGCTCAGCATTGCAGACAGCGTGTTCAGGGGGAATATTGCGTAAACTTCACCATGCGGTCACCGATGGGTGTGGCCATCTTATTTATCTCGTCTGTTATGGTTCTGGGCCTGTTTTTTTAATCTTTTCAATCGTTTGTTCCTAAAACTTTCTTTCTAATCTTTTTTTATTTATTATCCATCCCTCTCTCTTCCTAGGTGTATATTTTGTATTTTGTTGCTACTTTTTATGCGTTTTTGTACTGTTTTTCTATTACTTGCTTTTTTTTTTTTACTTCCCTTCTTCTTCTCCCGACTTAATTATTTACTTTTTACATTTTGTCTTATGCCCCGCACCCCTAGAACCATGACTAAGACTAAGATGCCCCAGAGTGCGACCTGGAGGATCCTCCTCCCTTTCGCGAGGCATTGCCCGGCAGGGGTGCAGCCCGGGCCCTATTTTCTGAGGTGTAGGTGGCTGCACTAGTTTGTTTTGTGCAGCGCCACCTCCCCTTAAACCTAGCAGCAGGTGACAGGCCTGGTCCAGGTATCAGTTCTTCAAGCATCAGCACAGGTGGTCAAGGGTTTGCCGGGCAGTGTTTCGCTGCTCTGATGTCTGGCTCACCCATAACCAGCTGACACACCAGGGTCTGACATCCTGGACCGAGCAGAGGACCTGCTGGACCTGCTAGGTGTTGAGGTCACAGGGCTTGGTGAGTAGCTAATAATTATTACTATTGTATGTTCTGTGTTATTGTTATTGGGAATATTATATTTTTCCCAAATAGCAAGGATGCTGCTGCTTACATGCAGGTAAGTTATGTTTAAAAATCCTATATTATGTGGTTGTTATTCTTCTATACAGGTGCTCGGCGCTACTAATCTTACTTGTTTGCAACTTTGTGCTTAATTGGGTTGATTAGGTAAGAGAGCTTAGGGAATTTAAGTTAGGTAATGCATACTTGAGAGACTCCTTTCCTTTGTCCTATCACTAAGATAGTGGTAGTTAGTTAGTTACTTAGTATCAGTTGGCAATTTAGCGGCCAGCGCGATGCGTCCTCTCGCGTGACTTCAGTCCTTACCTACTTAGTCCTTAGTAGAACCTTTTGTAGTTTGTATAGTGAGTGAATACAACAACCAACCAATTGGGTGTATGCAATATGCATGCGTCCATCTATGCATTCACGAAGAGAAGACTTAATGCAGACTTAGTGAAAGTGACCCGTCAAAGGGGGTTGAGAGATGATTGAGAATAAGATTGGAACTTAGAAGCAAATATATTTTATTTGCAATTCATTCCAAACTCTTTGGAATAGGCAGGCTAGGTACTTAGGTTTAGGATTCTGGAATCGAAATAGAACTGTGGAATAATAAAGATAGGACAGTCCGCGACCGTCATACCAGTCTACTGCTAGTCGATCTGGTTTAGTATTAGTTAATGTTATTGCAATTGCGGTTTCCTGTCAAAAAATCCTTTTGGAGTGATTTTTAAATATTTATTTCACACCAATAAATTTCTGTCTCTTTAATTATGTCTTACATGATCATCATCCAGGGGCAAGAAGAAGACGGGATCTGCCAAGGCAGGAGCTGGAGGAGGTGTCTCCCAGTAGGAACTCTTCTCTACAGATGGCTCAGCTGGCGCCGGTAAGACCTCCTGTTGTTAATTTTAATATATATTTCCCTAATTTTTGCTGCACCCTATTTTTTAGAACTATTATTTCTGTTGCCTAATTCTATTTGTTACCAAATCTTCTTCAATCTATCTGTTTCTAATTAAATTCTTGTTATCCCTGCATTACCGACAAACTTAGTTATTTTTTATATTTCTAGTGTCTGGTTTATTTTTTACAGCAAGTCAAACTGCCTTTGACTCTCTACTAATTGTCTGTCTGTATCTTGCTTTATTCTGGTTTTTCAGTCAACTTTCCCTCTCCCCTTATATATTTTGTGGACTGCCAAGTGGCGGTACTGTACGACTCAGGGAACCCATTAGTCTTTACTACTATTAGTATTACTACTCTGCTGGGCAGATTGCATGCCCAAGTAAGGTATTCTACGCATATTTGTTGAGATGAGAAGGCTTTCTTTTTCGTTCTCATACTCAATCAGTAAATAAACTGATGGTCACGTTGTACACCCCAAAGTGGTGTATTTAACTTTTTCTCGTCTAGGCCTAGTACTATTTTTATTAGCAGCAGTTGATGGTGAACAACTATTTACCATGCACCATGGCAGGAAGAAAGTATGAGGAGGAGGGCACCCTTATATTTTCCAACCAAGAGAAACCTCATGTATGATTGTCCGCCCAGTTGGCCACTCTTTTACTTTTTAAAAACTCAGATTCGCCAATTGCTCTAGCCTCTGAGTCCAGTCCTTTGGGTTGTCGTCTTCTTGAGAGGCTTTTTGAAAATTGCCACCAACAAAATGCCCAACCAAATATTTGATTATTTTCGATAGGACATACTGTCTACTCTACTCTAGTACCTGAATTGTACTAGTGATGTGTGTGGTGTGTGCATGTATTGTATTTTCAATCTTTCTACTGAACAAAAAACAGGGGGAAATGTTATGGCATATAAAAAAAATTGAAAGGTTTTTCTAGGAGTACCGAACACCAGTGCCAGCAGCAAAACAACGCCAGTAAAGAGGTAGCACCAATTGCAGCTGCTGCAGCAGTGGCTGGCAGTGGAAAGTTATTTTCTTTACTTATTGACAACAGACTCGCTGCAAGGGTGTACACTTTACTGTTGAGAGAGACTAAGGGACATATCATCAAGGCGGTGCTATGAAATTATCGCCGCTTTTGTGTCTGTTTTTGGGCAAAAAGCAGCGATTATTTAATCGCCTTATCAGCAAAGACACGCTATCACCTGTTTTGCTGATTTAGCATCAGTTACAACAATGCTCAGCTTTGCATCTCTAATGAGATGCAAAGTGGCCGTTCCTCCCCGAAATAACTAAGCGACATTTCTCCAATTATCAAGCTGCACGATAACAGGCACAGCGATAAGAAAAGTAGTGCTAACCACGGTGATGGCTACTTTCCTCACGCCTGCTTGTAATCTGACTTGGCCATGTAATCTAATGGGAGGTGAATTACATGGCTAAGAACACCCTGCCCTATCAGCAAGATATTGCCGGTCGCATTGCGATTATCGCTGGATTTCCAGCGATAATCACACTGTTTTCCAGCTAACGCTTGGATTGATATCGCATTGGAGATATGCGTTGCTGATAGCACACTATCTCCACGATAGGAACCAGTGTTAGCCGGCGATAATTATCCTAGCGCTTAGCAATAATTATCGCTTGGCCTTGCTGATATGCCCCTCAGTTGTTGTGAACAACAGTTGAAGAAGACCGCCTTCTACTTAGCATTAGCATTAGGAGCTGAGTAACTAATGGCCTCTTCTTTCTGACTTCCATTCAGCAGAGAAAGTTTTATGAAGGAGACTAACAGTCAGACAACCTTTATGGATGGGTTGATGGAAAAGAGAAAGAAGGATGGAAGGAGAAAAGACGGTTGACATGTAATATATGACTGGATGAGAAGGATGCGTGGGAGGTTGAAGGATGGGTGAAAGGTGAAAGAAAGGATGCCTGCCTGGGTGGGTGAAACTGTATTGGTGAAAGGAATCCTTCGGGGGTTTGATGGGGAAATCACAAAGGCAAGCAAGGACTCATGGGTGGTGGTTACAAAAATAAAATGACAAATGTATGTTGTTGGTGAAAGGTTTGTTGTGATTAGGAATGATATGATAGTCATGTTTACTTTGAATGGATGGATGCCTGGATGGTATTCAATCATAGCATAGGTGGAGACTGGATGAAGAGAATGTAAAAGAAAAATAAACCGTGCAAGAATAGAAAAGCCAAGGAGGGTAAAGATTAGAATAAAAAAATATTGCTAGAAGAGCAATGCAAGGATAAATGAAAAAATAGCTGGGAAGCAGAATAAACAAGAATTGTTTTTTTCATGGTTTTTGATTCAAGGTTTTATTTTAGAACAGTCCCTTGACATATATATTGTGTATGTAAACCCCATTATCAATCGCCTCCCTCCGACTGCGAGGCCCAATTCCGCTCCGTACCCATGTCATTTCAACCGTGTCAGCCTTGGGTGGCCTATGGGGTGCATGGGTACAATCAAACAATAGTAATACCTCACGTCGTGCCATATTTCACCATTCAAATTTGTAATCAGATATCATCTGCTTTGTTCTAGTAGTCAGGGTGATAGGGAAATTGAGCAGTTGCCATTGATTTAACACAGCATGGCCATAATAGAAAAATAATTGTGTAGTACTTCTGCTCCACCTGTAGAAAGTAGTAAAGTTAATAACGTTAGTCTGCGGCTGCGGCACAAGAATGTCTGTCTAGGGTGCAAGCTGACTGAGCTGGCATACCTGCAAGGTTAATTTAGCTAAACAAGAGAGAATAGTGCTTAGTAATACCTGAAACTCTAATCACACAAATGTTAGGGGCTGAGGAAGTGGGAGGATCCCACAAATGGTATGTACTTTGCTAGTGCTACTGTGCCACTATAATTTTATGTGTATAATTTTGTGTTACTGTTTTGCTAAGAGTATTGGTTACAATTGTCTTTTTTTTATATAACTACTCCTTCCCAATCACAACAACCCAACAGGCAGAAATTAGCAGCCAGGGCCCAGCAACGGAAGTTGGAGGCCATCGGGGACGAATATCGGTGGCTGGTGGTTTTGGCAGCGAAGAACGCCACTTCACACCCGAGTTATTCCATCAATGTTCTCCAATCCCCCTGACTCTGACAGCAAGTATGGTATAGCCATGGTGTCCAACTCTGCACTAAAAGTGTCCCGAGTGAGTCCAGACTAGTCCAGACTCAAAATGCAATGGATCGGCCTGTAGTAGTACAATTTTGTTATTGAACAACAAGAAGGGAAAGATTGACTTGAGTCACTTTTTTTGTTTGTAGAAGACTAGTAGACATCATGCACAACAAACACCACTCAGCGTGTGATGCATGCCATCATTTACCTGTTCTTCCAGGGCAGTCCCTCTAGGCTCGGAACGGAAAGATATATAGTCAGGGTCCAGGTTTGGACCCGAGGCTGGCACACGTTTCACATTTGTTGTATGTAATCTCCGTCCAATGTCTGGCTTGAGGGAAATGGATTTAGGGCGCGTTAGGAGGAGTGGACTTAGTTACTGCTTCACTGAATGCACACAGTTGCAACCCCAATCCGGCAATAAAAGAGTAAGACGGTGGTGAGGGATTTGCTGTGATTCAAACCAGAAAGACAGTGACACTCAAATATAATAAAGTACATAACATTCCTTAGCTATATCTTTTTTGTGGGCTTTTTGTTTGGACGTCAAAGGAAGAAAGAAAGTAACTAGAAACCCTAGTTGTCAGGGAGGTAGAGTTTGTCCTCAAACTCTGGTGGTTTATCCAGAAGTAGGTCACCTAACACACTACTTCCATGAACTGAGTCGTTGTCATCATCTTCCTGCTGTGCTACTTCAGGAATTGTGTAATCCGTTGGTATAAAGTGCTGATTCATTTTGATCATGGTTAACCTCTCCACGTTTTGGGGTGAGAGACTGGTTCTTCTCACTGTCAGAATGGCACAAGCAGCACTGAAAACACGCTATTGGTGCCTTTTCCCATACCAACACAGCAATGGGTTTTGATCAAAGTAGACCTCTGTTGGGTCATCCAGATAGGCCTGGACCATCCGCTCAATGCTCATGGGTGCTCAGCTTTTCTCAGCCTCTTTTGCCTTTGTCTCAGCACTGGACTCAAGCCCTGCCTGTAGAAACCCTTCTTGTGCTGATTTTGGGGCTGATGCTCCTGTTCTTTTTTTGCTGATGTTGTTCTTGATGTTGGTGGTTTTGGCTGCTGAGTGCCAACTACACTACCCTCAGGCTCTGGAGTTGAACTTGAAGACTGCCCTGCAGTACTTGTTGTGCCCTGGAGGAACTGACCTCTAATTCCCAGGTGTTCTTTTTCTAGCTGACTGGCTTGTACAGCTATCCACGTTTTGTTGCTGGCAACATCCCTGTCTGAAAAAGGAATGAAAGTGTGCAGTAATGGTTTTTACCGTGGATCAAGAATTGTGGCAAAAATGCAATGGTTGGATTACACAATGCCTCTTTGCCCCGTATATTTTCAGATAAGTGAAGGGTTAAGCTCTCCACCAACCCATTTTTTCCCTCCACACCTGCGTACATTGCAGACATCCCTTCAGCTGTTCCTGTAGCATGTGCAACAATGGGATAGCTTGGCCCATAGTACAGTCCTCCTTGCTAACTTCACATGTGAAGACCTCCAAAGGAAGTAGCATCTCCGTCACGCATTGAACTAGGCCCCATTGGTCCATCTCAATGATCATGCCATTCACAGTAGCATCCCCTATTTGCATGACTTATTTATTGATTGGTCTGTACTGCTCAAACAGATGTTCAAGCATGTAATAAGTTGAGTTCCAACATGTTGGCACCTCCTGGAGAGTGTTTTAACTGGCATTCTATTATCATGTTGAATGATCCTCTGCTGCTTCTGGGCTTTAAAAGAATGGCTGAAATGTGTGCAGATTCTTCTGCAGGTGGTCAGTAAGTTGCTGACTCTGTCTTCTTTTTTCAGAAAGTCTTGCGCCAACACAGGACCCTGAAATTTCAAAATCAGCAGTATTTTTAAGGGCAGGGCGGAAGATGAGGAAGACAGGGCAGGTAGAACAACAAACCAGTGCAGTGGGGCGATTCCACGGGAGAAAGGGTGAACACGAGAAGCCAGACAAAGGACCAACAAGCAGGCACTACTTCACAGTAGATCTGGTTGTTAATCTTACAAATCAGACTTTCACAACAGAAGAAATGTCAGTCCTGATTAAAGGCCTTGATTTTGTTCCAACCACCCAATTTGATGAATTTAAAACACGATTTGAGCTTAGTTCATTTTTTAAGAAAATCCTAATAAAGGCCGTTTTTGAGGGGAGCCCCCGTTAGAAAACGAGCATGTACATACTACCCTGCGGAGAAAATCAGCCTTCAATTCTTCCGGCGCCATGGTGCCCCCAAAGGTCCTTTCTTTTGAAGAAGTAGTCACTAAGGAGGTGGAACAACTGCAACCTAGGAGAGGTGTCTACAATAACCTCAGCCAAAAAGAACGAAAAGCTTTGCATTCGCTCAATGAAACGCCTAACATAGGGTCCTATTATGCAACAAATACTGGGCACACGTTTTCAAATATACAGTATAGATATTATTCAGGTTTTCATAAGGAGAGTGACACTGGTGGTACAAAATCAGTTCTTTATAAAGATGGAATTCTTCATATGTACAAAAACAACGCCAGCCGACACGTGTTTCGTCTTCAGGACCAAGCCTGTGACTCTTCAGGGCTGTAGATTACATAATCAGAAAGAGCAAGGTATGTACACATGGTATTGAAAATTACAAAATGAGTGCATGGTGTTGTGGGTGAACAGAGTAAAATGACATACCACCTATAATACGAATTGCTACAAAGTGGAAACCCTAGTGATAAGGCAAGGCCTTGGTACTGTTTGAATTGTTGTGGCGGAACAGCATCTAAACCTTAGATCTGTCACTAGTGAAATGAACAATCGTCAAAAAATTGGACAAAAATGCAAATGCAAAATCGTGAGAGAGAACTGTAACATGCGCGAAAAATTCAAGCAAATTTATCTTAGAGCAGTCTAAAATTGGAACATTGTGACATTGAGCCATAGAGTTGGGCATATGATTAAAGGGAAAACGGGAAGAAAGGAGAACAATCAACAACATTTATTTTGCTCAAGTCGAAAGGGGGTGGTTTTGATCATCAGGATAAACAAGTCGAGAGGACCTTCATGGAGAAAAAAACGCTGGGGTATAATGCATAAATGAAATTAAATGAAATGTATATTTGTAGAGCGAGATTGCTGCCCTGAGGCGTCCAAGCACTAATGGCAAGTGTAGTTTGCTTACCAGAGGGAGATCGCTGGGGGATCAGTGAGGAGCGTTAAAAAGGAAAGTCTTCAACTGCTTCCGAAAGGAGGACAAATTAGGGTTGGACCTAAGTTGAAGGGGGAGTGAGTTCCACAGCCTGGCGGCATTGTAAGTAAACATCCTGCCGCCAGCTCTTGTCTTTTTTATTCTAGGGACTGTGGCCATGAACGCCTGGCTAGAGCGAAGATTTCTACTGGGATGGTACTGTGTTATCAGTTCACGTACGATAGCCGGTCCTGTGTCCCAGAAGGCTTGATGGGATATACACATAGCCTTAAAGGCAATTCTTTGTCGTACCGGTAGCCAATGCAGACTGCTCAGTCCAGGTTTGGCTGACAGTCTACGCGGCAGCTGGAGCAATGTGCGGGCCGCGCAGTTTTGAACTATCTGCAACTTACGCAGTGTCTATTCAGGGACACCGAGATAAAGGATGTAACTGAAGTCCAGTCGGGACTGAATCAGACCCTGAATGGCCACTTGTTTTGCCTCCATAGGTAGGAGTGGAAGAACTTTCTTCAACATCCTAAGGAGACCAAAACAAGTAGCCGAAAGTCTTGTGGCCTGGGTATTAAAAGATAGAGCTCTGTCCAGCCAGACCCCCAATAAAGGCAATAATAGTTTCTGTCACCTATAATACGAATTGCTACAAAGTGGAAACCCTAGTGATAAGGCAAGGCCTTGGTACTGTTTGAATTATTGTGGCGGAACAGCATCTAAACCTTAGATCTGTCACTAGTGAAATGAACAATCGTCAAAGAATTGGACAAAAATGCAAATGCAAAATCGTGAGAGAGAACTGTAACATGCGCGAAAAATTCAAGCAAAATTATCTTAGAGCGGTCTAAAATTGGAACATTGTGACATTGAGCCATAGAGTTGGGCATATGATTAAAGGGAAAACGGGAAGAAATGAGAACAATCAACAACATTTATTTTGCTCAAGTCGAAAGGGGGTGGTTGTGATCATCAGGATAAACAAGTCGAGAGGACCTTCATGGAGAAAAAAACGCTGGGGTATAATGCATAAATGAAATTAAATGTATATTTGTAGAGCGAGATTGCTGCCCTGAGGCTTCCAAGCGCTAATGACAAGTGTAGTTTGATCACCAGAGGGAGATCGCTAGGGGATCAGTGAGGAGCATTAAAAAGGAAAGTCTTCACTGCTTCCGAAAGGAGGACAAATTAGGGTTGGACCTAAGTTGAAGGGGGAGTGAGTTCCACAGCCTGGCGGCGTTGTAAGTAAACATCCTGCCGCCAGCTCTTGTCTTTTTTATTCTAGGGACTGTGGCCATGAACGCCTGGCTAGAGCGAAGATTTCTACTGGATGGTACTGTGTTATCAGTTCACGTACGATAGCCGGTCCTGCGTCCCAGAAGGATTGATGGGATATACACATAGCCTTAATGGCAATTCTTTGTCGTACCGGTAGCCAATGCAGACTGCTCAGTCCAGGTTTGGTTGACAGTCTACGCTGCAGCTGGAGCAATGTGCATGCCGCGCAGTTTTGAACTATCTGCAACTTATGCAGTGTGTATTCAGGGACACCGAGATAGAGGATGTTACTGAAGTCCAGTCGGGACTGAATCAGACCCTGAATGGCCACTTGTTTTGCCTCCATAGGTAGGAGTGGAAGAACTTTCTTCAACATCCTAAGGAGACCAAAACAAGTAGCCGAAAGTCTTGTGGCCTGGGTATTGAAAGATAGAGCTCTGTCCAGCCAGACCCCCAATAAAGGCAATAATAGTTTCTGTCACAGGGGCAATTTGAGTATAATGCATAAAGGCCAACAGTATCTGCCAAGAGGTCAATTACAGTGACAAAATAAATGAGAGAGGGAATTTCGTGACACTGAAGTAACATTGTATTTTGGTAAAGGGTATGCATAAACAAGGGAGCGGGTTAAGCTCTACTGACTAAAACATGATCCTTGTCTGAAGAAAAGATACGAAGAGAGAAACGACAATTGGGCCACAATGTGTGGCGGCAATAAGTGATAAAACCATGCACTATGTAGCGGTGCAAATGTGGACATGAGTGGGTATAACAGTCGGATACCTGAAATGTATGTATGTATCGCATACTTTTATAGCACAAACTGTCACCCAGAGGGTATCCTGGCGCTTTGACTCTACCTGACCAATACACAAACGCAAAATTACCCTGCCCTAGGGAAGAGATGAGTCTTCAAGCCCTTTTTAAAGGGTGCAAGCTCCCCCAGACTCCTTAGAGACAAAGGAAGGGAATTCCAAAGCTTGGCGGCCGAGAAACCAAAAAACGGCCACCCATCCGTAACCTCTGGATTCTAGGGACTACCACCAGACAAGCCGAAGAAGAACGTAGAGGTCTGGCTGTGGAATACCATGACAAAAGCTTTTGCAGCAAAACCGGCCCCTGCCCATGAAGGGCCTTGAAGACTAGGCAGGATGCTTTAAAACAAATGCACTGCTGGACAGGCAGCCAATGGAGATCTTTTAACGCCAGAGAGGAGGAGGCTGAGCGCAAACGAGAGAGGGCAAGCTTAGCTGCCATATTTTGTATGCGCTGCAGCTTACTAATTAAAGTACTAGGAGCACCCAGAAGCAGTGCGTTGCAGTAATCTAGCCTGCTAAGGATAATACTACGCACTACCTCTGGTCTGGTCTGTGCTGGGAGCATAGGAAGAATCTTGCGCAAAGTGCGGAGCTGCGTCATACATGTAGTAATCGTCTTATTGACAAAACCATCCAGTTGTAAATTAGGGCCAAACATAACCCCCAGGTTGCGAGCAGAGTCCGCCGCCGCCACCGTGCCCAAAAAAGATGTTGGCCAGAAGTCTTCCGGCAAAGGGCGTGGGATGCGGTCAGTTGAACAGTACAGCACCTCCGTCTTAGAACCATTAAACTGGAGGGAATTGTGTCGCAACCAGTCCGCAGTGGCTGTCATGCAGCGATGAAAAGTCTCTTTAGACACAGCATCTTTGCCTTCAAAAGAAAAGACAAGCTGCGTGTCATCAGCATAGTTAATTACTGAAATACCGAAGGATTTGATCAAGCTAATCAGAGGACGAAGGTACAGGTTAAATAAAATAGGGGTGATTGCTGAGTCCTGGGGCACGCCCTGCCCTACTCCTCTGACGCCTGATCTAAAAGGCGGCAAAGCCACCACCTGGTGTCTGTTGTTAAGGTAGGAGACTAGCCAGTCCCGCGCCAACCCGCTTACCCCAATCTCTTGCAGTCTACTGATAAGAGTGGCGTGACTGACCGTGTCGAACGCGGTCGACATGTCGAGCAGCACTTAAAAAGCTGCCCGACCAGTGTCGACCCGCGAACGAAGATCGTCCAAGACGACCACCAGCGCAGATACCGTGCCATGCGCTGGCCGGAAGCCGAACTGAGCCACGTCCAGACAGGTGTTAGTTTCCAGAAAGCTGGACAGAGACCGGGTAACAAGTTTCTCCATGATTTTAACAGGAAATGGAAGCAGCGAGATTGGCCGATAGTTCGCCGGGCAGGTAGGATCCAATATAGGCTTCTTCAAAAGAGGAGAAACCACTGCTAGTTTCCAGCATTCCGGGACCGTAGTGGTGCTGAGGGACTGGTGACAGATAGAGTATAGTGGGAGGAAAAGTTCCTCATGGAACAACTTCCAAAATTTATGGGGCAACGGGTCCAACGGAGAGCCCAAAGACACCCCGTTCGCCACTGTACAAAAATCCTCAAAGGAAGGGAGAGTAAAACTGTCCAGCCGGGGTTGACCTACCTTTTCTTCTAAATGACCTAAAATGGCTAAAGGTTCTGGAGCTGCCGAAGGCTGTAGGCCAGGGGTGCCTGAGCTGGAGAGTCCACTCAAGATGGTAGTGATCTTGTCCTCAAATCCAGCTGCCAAGGAGTCGCATAGTGACTGAGAAGCCGAGGTGTTATTTGACGCACAAGCCGGGTGAGAAAGATCGTTAACAATTTTAAACAAAGACTGCAACTTGTTTGATGCCTGCAACAGCATATCCTCGAGATATTTGGCTTTAGCGCACTTGATCTGTACTTTATAGTCCGAAGGCAATTGTTTAAAGAGGGCTTTATCTGACTCTGTATAACACTTCCTCCAAGCTCTAGGAGAAATAGCCTGGTGATGGCACGCATCTGTAAAGACAATGATTGCCGAAATAAGTAAAGGGCGGAAAATTGGCGGCCGGTCTACAAGTTGTCGATTACATCTAGCAAAACAGGGGTGGTGTCACTCACCGGTGTACCGGTGATATTTCCGACCCGGTAGCGGGGTCTCGGAGGCCACCGGTGTGGGCGGTCAATACCAGTGAAAATTAGCCGAATGGATAGGTTTGCGCTAAAAAGGTATGGGTTAAAGGTGGTACACGAGCGGGTACGAGAGAATAGCAGAATACGTGGACCTTTTTCTCAATCCTATAGTCAAAAATCTTCCATCGTTCATCCAAGACACAAAGCACGTTCTCAGCATTCTTAATGATATTCAATGGCAACCAGGGATGATCATGACAACTCTTGACGTGGTATCCCTGTATACCTCCATCAAACCAGACACAGGCCTAGAGGCCATGATCAAATATCTAGACGCCAGACCAGTAACCCTGTGGCAACACACTAGTATGCTACTCTCGATGATGGACATCATCCTCAAAAACAATTTCTTTTTGTATGATCACAAGTGGTACAAACAAACAAAAGGAGTGGTCATGGGCTCAAAATGTTCCCCTTCATTTGCAAACCTCTATATGGGGTCATTAGAAGCGACTTGGATCTGGGGCACAAGGGAAGCTCACTGGATAGACTCTATTGTCTACTGGGGTCGCTATATTGACGACTGTCTACTTTTCTGGTCAGACACACAGACAGAATTAGATGCCTTTTTTAGTTACCTCAACACCAACGACATGGACATGAGGTTCACCTGTAATTCCAGCACTCAACTGATCACTTTCCTAGATCTGGAACTTTACATCAAAGCCGATTCCCTCAAAAGCAGACTGTTCCGCAAGGAGACATCATGCAATGCTATACTCAGAGCAGACAGTTCCCACCCCAAAAACCAAATTGAAGCCATCCCTTATGGTGAATTAGTCAAAGCAAGGAGGAACTGCAGTTACACTACGGAATTCAACAAATGTGTCTCTGAAATGAAAGAGAGATTCCACAGACAAGGCTATAACTCCAGTGTGGTCAACAAAGCAGCCAAAAGAATAAACAAAGTAGAACGAGAGAGCAACTTGCGACCCAAACCTAAACGAGAACCTAGCGTGACACAAACTAGACTAATAATCGATTACACAGACTTAAGCACAGTGGTAAGAAAAAGCATCAACAGGCACTGAAACATATTACTGGCGGACAAATCTCTCAAAACTGACATCAGCCCCAAACCACTTATCACTTACAGAAGAAGTAGAACTCTACCAAGGGCTTCCACAAATGTGCTTGCTGCGGTGTTTGTAAATGGGCACGGAATGGCGTCAGAACTTTTTCCAGCCATCTTAAACGCAACTACGAGATTCAAGTCAACATAAACTGCAACACTAAATTTGTAGTGTATGTACTCGAATGCACGTGCCACAGCCAATATGTGGCCAGTACCATCAGAGCCCACAAAGATCGTATTAGCAAACACGCAAGAGCCATGCACCAACAAGACCCCCGCTATCTGATTGCACTGCATATGGCTACATGTCCCACTCAGGGCACACACAAGAGATTCTCTTTCTACGGAATTGACGTTGCCAAACCCAATGTCAGGGGTGGCAACCGTGAGCTCAGACTCGGACGTCTCGAGGCCACCTGGATTATGCGCTTACATACGGTCAAACATGGTCAGAACATCGACCATGAACTCCAATACTTCCTGGGCACCTGAGACACACACGCCCATCCCTATTTGCCTCTGTCATTCTTTCTCAACCGTAGTGTTTGTCACCATCACTATTATTGTAGAGTGCACCAGACACAGGTCACAACCTGTAAATATTTATGAATTTGAAAAAAGATACGGTGCTTTTGCAATCCCTGTGCTTTGAAAAAATACGGTTTTCAGTCCCTCGACCTGTCTATAATGCCATATCATGTCTTGCTATCATGGTTTATTCGTTAAATGTAATTTACCCTACTGTTTCACTAGTAACTTTCCACCTAATACTCAAGTTTTTAATGCTCAATTATACATGTTTTGTGTCATGAGGTCATGAATTTGCTTTTCGAGTTAGTGTCTCTGTTAATAAGAATATAAATATGACATTTAGGAGCTTTACGTAGGTACAAACGTGCTGTGTCATGATGTGATGAATTCGCTTTTCGAGTTAGTATCTCTGTTAATATGAATATTAATATGACATGTAGGAGATTTGGCGAATGTACAAACATGATCCTTTTAGTTTCCATCTATCACCCCGAGCTTTGTTCTAGCATGCCTCAGTGACACACAATCCCATTCCCAGAGCGCTATGACACGGCAGCCCTTCACTCGACACTGCCGACTACTCTCTACTCAATTCCGGTTTTACAAGACTATCCCCGATCTAGTTGGTCGGGCACGCCCCCTCCCTAGCGCCCGACCGATTTCCTCTTAAAACCTACTTCCACCCCTCAGTCAGCCTCACCAACTCCGAGGCGAGAGGAGCAGAGCCCGAAACCTGAAACCTACAGGTATGTCCTGTTCACAGCGATGCCCCCATTTCACTCGATCAAGAGACACTCAGTCTACTGACGATTTAAATTTTTCTCCGCAGGTTCGGAAGTACAAGCTCGTACCCGCTCGTGTACCACCTTTAAGCCATTCCTTTTTAGCGCGAACCTATCCGTTCGGCTAATTTTCACTCGTATTGACCGCCCAAACTTGTGGCCTCCGAGACCCCGCTACCGGGTCGGAAACATCACCGGTACACCGGTGAGTGACACCACCCCTGTTTTGCTAGATCTAATCCACAATTTGTAGACCGGCCGGCAATTTTCCGCCCTTTACTTATTTCGGCAATCATTGTCTTTACAGATCCGCGCCATCACCACGCTATTTCAGGTATCTGACTGTTATACCCACTCATGTCCACATTTGCACTGCTACATAGTGCATGGTTTTATTACTTATTGCGCCACACATTGTGGCCCAATTGTCGTTTCTCTCTTCGTATCTTTTCTTCACACAAGGATCATGTTTTAGTCAGTAGAGCTTAACCCGCTCACATGTTTATGCATACCCTTTGCCAAAATACAATGTTACTTCAGTGTCACGAACTTCCCTCTCTCATTTATTTTGTCACTGCAATTGACCTCTTGACAGATACTGTTGGCCTTCATGCATTATACTCAAATTGCCCCCGTGACAGAAACTATTATTGCCTTTACGCATTATACCCCAGCATTTTTTTCTCCATGAAGGTCCTCTCAACTTGTTTATCCTGATGATCACAACCACCCCCTTTCGACTTGAGCAACATAAATGCTGTTGATTGTTCTCCTTTCTTCCCGTTTTCCCTTTAATCATATGCCCAACTCTATGGCTCAATGTCACAATGTTCCAATTTTAGACTGCTCTAAGATAATTTTGCTTGAATTTTTCGTGCATGTTACAGTTCTCTCTCACGATTTTGCATTTGCATTTTTGTCCAATTTTTTGACGATTGTTCATCTCACTAGTGACAGATCTAAGTTTTAGATGCTGTTCCGCCACTATAATTCAAACAGTACCAAGGCCTTGCCTTATCACTAGGGTTTCCACTTTGTAGCAATTCCTATTATAGGTGTTATGTCATTTCAGTCTGTTCACCCACGACACCATGCACTCATTTTGTAATTTTCAATACCATGTGTACATTCCTTGCTCTTTCTGATTATGTAATCTACAGTCCTGAAGAGTCACAGGCTTGATCCTGATGACGAAACACGTGTCGGCTGGCATTGTTTTTGTACATATGAAGAATTCCATCTTTTTAAAGAACTGATTTTGTACCACCGGTGTCACTCTCCTTATGAAAACCTGAATAGTATCTATACTGTATATTTGAAAACGTGTGCCCAGTTTTTGTTGCATATTTGGTTGTGTTATAAGCTTGCCTCCCTTAACTCATTTAGAGGTTCTGAATCCTCCTGTACACTGGCACCACCGTTAAGCAACTTGTCAAATCTATATCCTCCTTCGATCACCCATTCCTGCCTGAGCGCCATTGTCCTGCTCCCTCCCAAACCCACCGCAGAAGTACAAAATAGGGCCCTATTATGATGGCGGGCGGATTTTGTCAGCCCGCCACCGTAACAGCAAACCAGACCGGCCACCAGTGATTCAACGGTCCTGCAAGGCCCATTAGGATGCAACCCCCACCCTGGGGGTCGCTTCCCGCATATTTTACATTGCGGCGGGGAAGTGCTGTAAGAAGCACCCGCCACAATGTGAAATATGCATGTTGTGCATTAGCATGAACAACATGCCAGGCACCGCGCGGTTCCTGCCACCTTGTGTATGTCAATGAAGGCCCTCCCCCCAAGTGCAGCCTCTCAACCCCCAAACCCCTGGGGCCCGTAATGGGCCCCCAAAGCATTTTCCGCCAACCTTTCCTTGGCAGCATCGCCGCCATGGAAAGGCATTTCAAATTGAACATAGTAATATGGATGCAAGGCACTGCAACCATATTGTCTGTACTTTCCACCCGGCCGGCAATCCGACCAGCGGAAAAGTGGCGGACGGACTTTCCGTCCGACGCCATACACCCGCCATTGTAATATGGCAGGGGGTAAATTGTGCTATGATGTCGTGCGGATCGCTGCCACACTGCCGGCCGGGCGGTGGTGATCCGCACAACATCCTAATAGACCCCATAGTGATAAAACCAGCTGACAAGGGGGGAGCAACTGTCATTCAAGATCTTGACAGCTACAGAGAAGCTTGCCTTACCTTACTTTTGGATGAAATACTCTACAAGAAACTACAAAGGGACCCTACTACACGCCTGCAGAAGAAGAAACATAAGCTTACCAGTGGAGTGCTGGAATGGGAATGGATTTCCAAAAATGAAATGGTACTGCCTGAACACTGTGGACCCTAGGACACCCCTCTTCTACACTATTCCAAAGATTCATAAGGGTAGGGTAACCCCGCCTGAAAGACACATAGTCGCTGAAATAGGTCCAGTACTAGAACCTCTATTCGAGTACGCCGACTGGTTCCTATGACCCTTAGTTATACAGATCAGGTCGTATGTCAAGAATACAAAACATCTTTTAAACATCCTATCTGAGTTGGAATATGACCCTACAAAAGTAATGTTGATGTGCTTGGATGTAGAGGCACTGTATACAAGCATTCCACAGGGGGAGAGCGTACGTGTCATTGAGAATGTACTACTTGCGCTAGAGTGGACAATTAGGATAGTGGGAGTGCTATTTGTGTGATGAGAATTGTGATAAATAATTTCCTGAAGAGGGTTGTAGCAGTATCCATAGGGTCTTTCTTTCCTTTGTGAGCACTGTGATGGGTAAGGGTATATGGAAGGGCGTTTGACAGTACCACTAAGTGAGTTACATCTGCCGGAGGACGCATTAAGTATTTCAGGTCAGGGTTTTGTATGCACACTTGCTCTCAAAGCTTGGGTAACATAAAAGGCCCTACCTTTATGAGAGTTCCCTGTTAATAAAATGGGGGTTCGACTTAAACTGCACACTTATCTCTGGCAGCTGTTCAGACATGTAACCAATGTATGGAGACAAGGCTACCTCTAGCTGGAGGAGGAACAGTAGGTAAAGGAGGGACCAGGCTGTGCACCACTGCTAGGGGAGGGAGGATAGAACATGTTGGAAGAGCAGGAGAGATGAATGAATGGAGAGAAAGGAGGGAACAAGAGAGCAGGAAGGAGGTATAGGTAGCAGGCAGAGGAAGGTCGAAGAAGAATGTGAAATGAAATAATAGAATAGAAGGATCAGGATGATATGGAAGTGTAAGATGAGGCGATAATGTGGAAGAGCACAGTAAAAAGGCCATAGGAAAAAGTGAAAGTAGTGACAGGAATGGTGGTATAGAAAGGTGGAATAAAAGCAAGAGAGAGAAGACAAATAAAGATAAACGTTCATTTAAAATGAATTTCATCATCAGCAAGATGCCTCTCAGCAGAGAGGACAAGGCAAGGACTGACTGGTTGCAGGATCTAGTCTTCATTTCTGACTCAGGAGCAGGTTTGAAACACCCAAGAGGCTAATATGACCAAAATGTACTCCGGTATGAAGTGCAAATAATTAGCTATGATGGACACATAAGTGGGACCTGCCAATTGGTAGGTTATTTGATGAACAGGTAATATACCCAATTGAGAGGCGCTGGTGGTCAGAACTTAGTTGATAATAGTGGTTACTATGTGGAGCTGGCACTCTTCGTGAGTGTAAGAATATGGAATTGCTGGGTATTGTGAGAAGCTGGTAATGGCGGACAGGGGAAGAGGTGACACTAATGTGTGATGTAAGGAGCATGCACTGGAGTCCATTGTAAGAATGAAGAGCCAGCACTGATGGGCAGAGTAAACTGTGCCACTAGAAGGCAGTGCAAAAACCTGATTACCTGAGACAGAAGCATAATTATTACCTTACATTGGTTGCAGCATGAGGGCTCTTAGACTTGGCATCCTTGTTGTGGTTTCCCCCTATTTTTTTGTCTTCAGATCTCCTGCTTTTTTTTGTCCTCTTTCACTATTAGATAAATTCAGAGCTATTCAATCAACTCCTGTGGCCACCCTCTCAGTTGACACCGACTGAAGATGTCTGTATCCAGATGGATAGGCTTTACGCAGAGCCTCTCTACTAGCTTGTTCTGTGTCACACGGGGGCCTCACAGAAACCAGAGAGATGAAGTAAGTTAGTGTAAAAGCTTATTCATCAGACTGATTAATCCTTTGTTATTATTTTTGTCTCTTTCTAATTTAACTCTGTCCAATTTCATCTTGTATTTAATGGAGATCACCCAACCTAAAAAAGTTAGAGGAGTGTCCTTTATCCACCTTTTGCAGATTTCTCTTCATGCAAGTAAAATCAGATATAAACATAACTTGTTTTCCCACCTAGACATAGACTCATAACCTGGAAACAACCCAAAGAAGACCAAGGTTATACTTGACTGGGTGCTTACACCAAAAATGCCTTCCATACCTCTATTTACCTCCGCCCAAAAATGATGTAGCTTTGGACAAGTTAAAAACATATGGACATCATCTGCATTGATCTGGAGACAAAAATTTGGAAAGCTTAAAGAGAGACCAGTGCACCCTGTGAATACAAAAGATATGATTTCTTCTTATAATTGCAAGTTGCACTGTAGTGTATTAACTGTCATGAGATACTTGCCATAAATCTTCAATATTGTGGCTTGCAGCGGCACGTTGTGGTCCCTCTTTTCTACACATCGGTGAAGGAAGGTGAGCAGTGAGGCCTGGGTGCACAGGGGTGGGCATGCACCGCTGAGCGGCGGGAGGGTCTGGGGTGCAGCTCCCTGAGTGCGCTGGGGCAAACAGGTGATGATGTGTGCAATTGTATATACTGTGCCATTCATGGATCTGGACTCTGTTTCAGATGACGGGTTTGTCTCAGATGTGGGACCTGGTGAACTGCACTGCATACCGATACGTGGTTGGAGACACACCGGTGGCAGCAGGTGAGCAGTGTGGCCTGGGTGCGCAGTATCGGCACTCTCTGTCCCTCTCTTCTGTTATCTGTGTCTTTCTCCCCCTCTCTGTCTGTCTATCTCTCTTTCCCCCTCTCTGTCCGTCTATCTCTTCTGTTATCTGTGTCTTTCTCCCCCTCTCTGTCTGTCTATCTCTCTTTCCCCCTCTCTGTCCGTCTATCTCTCTCTCCCCTCACTGTTCGTCTATCTCTCTCTCCCTCTCTTTCTCTCTCTCTGTATCTATCTCTCTCCTTCCCTCTCTCTCTCTGTCCTTTGATGTGCGCAAGATACACCTTCTCATCATGATTGTTGTCTTGCAGGCTGTGACCTATGGATTGTCCTGATTGTTGAATAGATTTTCATTTGTTGATTTGCAGGAGAATGTGTGATACTCATTTTTGTGACAACACATGCATGTCACCAGAGGTGATTGTGCGCATCAGGCGGATTATTTGGTATATAATTCTGTGTAGTTGATGTGGCATGTCTTTGGCCAGGGGAGGGGGTGCCCGGGGTGGAGGGGTCCTGGGGGTGGTGGCAGTGGGTGCTGTGGTCCTGTTGGGGCTCCGAGCTGCATGATCAGTGGCTCCATGGCATCTTTCGCCCTATGGGCTGGGCTCCCTTTTGTGGTGCAGGCTGTGGTCCGACTTTACACAAGGTATGAGCAGGTGTTAGTTTCCTTCTGCTAACGCGCCTTATCGCATGTTTTGTAGTCTGTAGTCTGGCTGGTCATTGAGAATGTTGCGGAGTGGTGTTATTGCAGATTACTGCTCGGGAACCCCTACTCTGCATCTCATTACCGATAGTTGCGGGGGTCATCTGTGGCAATGTTTTTTGCTGCTGCTATCGCGGGTAAACTGGTGCTATGGGCTGTTGGCACTAGCTTGTGAATGGGGTAATAAGTTTATCATGATGTTAGCTGTGATAAAGTATAGTTAACTCGGTGATAGCTCCTTGAGAATATGCCCCTCAGTTTTTAGCTGTGTTTATTTCATATCCCGATACACACTCAAAGTTCTGTGCTTCTTTGTAAATTAATGGGATTGTAACATTCAAGTCCGATGTAAATACCATTAAGTCATCGGCGTATAATGCCACCTTCCTTTCCCAGTTCTTACATTTAAAAGGAGGTACACCTGGATGTTGTCTAATCTTTCCAGGCAAAGGCTCAATGTATAAGTTAAAAAGCAATGAAGATAACTGGCAACACTGCCTTGTGCCTCTCTCGATTTAAACTGGAGCAGATGGGTTCCCATTCACTAGAATTCTGGCTATAGGGGCTTGATATATCAAGCAAACTGATCTACAGAAGTTTTTTTTCTAAATTACTCTCTTTTAATATATATTTTAAGTAGGCACAGTTTACTCTATCAAAAGCCTTCGTGGCATCTATAGTTATTATGGCCAGAGGAGTTTTATGTAGAGTTGCTATATCGATTGCCCCAATCAGATTGTAAGTGAGATCCCTGATTCCTCTCCCCCGAACAAATCCCTTTTGATCCCTGTGGAGTAGGTCCTCTATCACTCCATTCAACCTCTCTGCCAATATTTTTGCAAAGATCTTATAATCAATATTGAGCAGAGAGATAGGCCGGTAAGTGTCACATGAGCGTGATGATTTTGAGGTATTAAGGATCAACGCTACTGTTGCTTCATTCCAAGAAGGTAGTATATCCCCCTTCTTCAAAAATGTGAGAGAATAATCTCATCATAACAGGGATGAGTACTTCACTTAAAGCTTTGTATAGTTCCGCAAGTAGCCCATCTGGGCCTGAGGCTTTCATAGTTTTGCCCGATGCTATGGCTTTTCTGATCTCAGCACTTGAGATCGGCATGTCCATATTGTGAGATTTATCCTCAGCAATCCTGTTCAGGTGGCCTGACCCAGCCAAATTCGGATTTCCCTTTCCTGGACATTTAAGTCTTCACAATAGACTTCCTCAAAATGCAAATAAAAGGCCTTTTCGATTTCAGGCAGGGTCTTAAGTAAATTCCCTGTGACAACAGAGTTTAGCTCATTAATGGTGCCTCTTGCCAGCTCTTGTTTGATCTTCCATGCCAGGAGCTTTCCACAGCTCTCCTCATACTCAAAATGAGCTAATTTACTGGCTTGCCACCTCTTTTTCAATCTTGAATCAAGCACACCCGCCAATTTGATTTAAGAGACTGTAGCTTTGCTGACATATCTGCATCTGGAGAGCTACTCTCATGAGTTGTGAGGTAATACTCGGTTTCTTGTATTTCCTTCTCTATCCCCTCAACTTCATATCTATACTTTTTGTGCCTGAAAATTTGTAGAGAAGTTATTAGACCCCTTAAAAAGGCTTTCTACGCATCCCAGACCACTTGTATCAGAGAAGTACCTACATTTGTTTGAATAAAAGCTTTTGATTCAAGTGGTAACTTCTCAATTATGCCCTCCTCCAGAAGAATGGCACGCTCCAGTGTCCATCTCTTGAGGATCGATTTTACTGGCACCTTAAGTGATAATGCCACTGCTGAATAGTCAGAGAGGTCTTCCCCCACATGGTTAATATCCTGAACCCATTCCTTTAAGACGGTGCTCAACAGGAAATAGTCTAATCTAAACATAAGACCATATTTTTTATTATGGAAGGTGTAAACTCTTCTATTGCCCATTTTACTCCTCCATACATCATACAAGGCTAACTGTTTCATTGCATTTTTAATCAGTGCACTCATTTTAAGATTTTGAATTGCTCTACTTTTCTGGTATTTATCCAGTATCTTGTCCAGGACCACACTAAAATCTCCAGCCAGTATTAATGGATCTGTATAATTTAACAATTCAGAAAGTAGATTCTTGAAGGGAGCAGGTCATCTGTATTTTGGGCCATAGTATCCTGCTACTGTGAACTTAAATGCATAGCATTTGATTTTAGCTGTACCCCATCTACCCATCTTATCCACTGTAGTAGACTCTAGAGAGACAGCTGAGTTTTTTTAAATAAATATTGCAATTCCCTTGGTTGAAAGTTGTTGCATTGTACAGATCACTTCTTGAATCCACTTTCTGGGTTTACATAAGGATTTTAACTCACTTTCTGATAGATCGGTCTCTTGCAGTATGGGGATCTGTTCCGAAGTATCTCTCAAATTTTGGAAAATGTTCTTCATCCTATATTTTGTTCTTAACCATTCAGGTTCCAAGAGAGAACCTTTAACCTTAAATTCTGATGTTTATAGTGGACTGCCCATCTCTCTGATGTCTTCTCTGATTAAAACAGTCTAAACCGGCGATTTGGACATATTTTTAGATTTTTTCCCACTGCTCACCACCCTGGGCTCCCCCTCTTTCCCTCCTAGTGATTCCTTCCCTGGTGAAACCCCACTTTCCTCTGCCATGGCCTCTCCCTTGACCTATGGAGATCCCCCCATAGGTCAAGGGAGAGGCCATGGCAGAGGAAAACTTTAAGAAAGTAGGTATTTTCTTGTCTAACCATCCAAACCTGCCTTGTCTGGAGTTTGAGTGACAGGGGCTGGGGGATTCCAGGAGGCAGGTTGAGTCAGCACAGGGCTGAATAGAGAGATCTGCATGTAGATGGGTGGGAGGAGTTGCACCTGGGACCTGAATAGGGCTGTGTCTTCCCTCCACAATGCTGGCTCCACCTCCTGTGGTGTGTCTGATGCCCCTGCCCTGCACTGTGAAAGGAAAGAAGAAGTCATGTAAACAGAGAGCTCCAAGACTGACCAGAACTGGTTTGGAATAGGCAAAGGCCTCCCTGCCTTCAGAGAACAAAGAGAAACTGTGTATAAAAAGGGGGACCCAGACCCCAGAACTTTAGATCACTTTTGGGAAACAGGAAGAAACCTTTGCTGATGAGAGGAACCAGAGAGACTGAGGAGAGACTATCCCTAAGCTGAAGTGCTGCTTGGGGGATTGGCCGGCAGTGGTTGCCTGACTGCCAAATAAAGGAGAGAGGAACTCCCCAAGAGTTCTTTGAAAGTGCCTGCAGTTGTATTGGGCTTTCTGACGTACTGCGTGTTGCAAGGAGCTGGAAGCGTGACTCATGACGGAAAAGCATGTTGCCAAACTGCCACAGTCGCTTCGCAACGCAAAAGCACTTCACATCGCCAGATAAGAGGATCGACATCGCACAGATGCTGCCCCATCACCAGGAAGCGTGTCGCAGGGCCTGCCACGGCTCAGAAGATTCGGTGAGTCACAGCTCGGCCGCCAGGCGTGCATGCATAGTGTCGCATCAAGAAGAAGACACCATCTTTGTTTTCATCGCCCAGGATCTTCATCGCATCACCGCATTGCGGGTCACACCAGCACGAAAGAGCAGTAAGAAACCGACGCATCACCTGCATGTGAGGAACCGATGCATCACCTTCCTTGCAACACTTTCATTGTATAACGTTACGCATCCTAAGGTACATTGACTCAAAGTGTCGCATTTTACATCTTAAGAGAACTACGCTAATTCTACCATTTTTAAAGTACAGTTTTGTGGATTTTTGTTGTTTGTGGTGTTGTGTTACGTCTATATAAAAATACTTATTTTTAATATAAAACGTGTGTGGTGTCCATCTGTAGTGATGTCACTGGGTTACTGTATGTGTTCACAAATGCTTTACACACTGCCTCAGAGATTCAATCAATCAATCAATCAATGACACTTATAGAGCGCGCTACCTACCCGAAGGGTCTCAAGGCGCTGGGGGGGGGGGGGTGCCGCTACTGCTCGAATAGCCAGGTCTTCAGCTTCTTCCTGAAGGAGAGGTGGTCTTGGGTCAGGCGCAGGTCGGTCGGGAGGGAGTTCCAGGTCTTGGCGGCCAGGTAGGAGAAGGACCTTCCTCCTGATGTCGCTCTTCGGATGCGGGGGACAGCGGCGAGGGCGAGGCTGGCTGATCGGAGGTGGCGTTTGGGAGCGTGGAAGTTGATTCGGCTGTTGAGGTAGCTCGGGCCTTGGTTGTGTAGGGCTTTGTGTGCATGGGTGAGGAGGCGGAACGTGATTCTTTTGTTGACGGGGAGCCAGTGCAGGTCTCTCAGATGTCCGGAGATGTGGCTGGTTCGTGGGATGTCGAGGATGAGTCTGGCTGAGGCGTTCTGGATCCGCTGGAGTCTCTTCTGGAGTTTGGCGGTGGTCCCGGCGTAGAGGGCGTTGCCGTAGTCCAGCCGGCTGGTGACGAGGGCCTGGGTGACGGTCTTCCTGGTCTCGGTGGGGATCCACCAGAAGATCTTCCGTAGCATGCGCAGGATGTTGAAGCACGCCGAGGAGACGTTGTTGACTTGCCTGGTCATGGAGAGGGAGGAGTCCAGGATGAAGCCCAGGTTGCGTGCGTGGTCCGTCGGTTTGGGTGCGGTACCCAGGGCGGGGGGCCACCAGGAGTCGTCCCAGGCGGAGGGCGAGGAGCCCAGGATGAGGACCTCCGTCTTGTCCGAGTTTAGTTTCAGGCGGCTGGTCGTCATCCACTCGGCTACCTCTTTCATCCCTTCGTGCAGGTTGGCTCTGGCGGCGGCGGGGTTGTTGGTCAGGGAGAGGATCAGCTGGGTGTCGTCGGCGTAGGAGATAATGCTGAGGTTGTGTTTGCGTACGATGGCCGCGAGGGGGCTCATGTAGACGTTGAAGAGGGTTGGGCTCAGAGAGGATCCTTGGGGGACGCCGCAGATGACTTCGGTGGCCTCTGACTTGTACGGTGGTAGGCGGACTCTCTGTGTTCTTCCGTCGAGGAAGGAGATGATCCATTCCAGTGCCTTCCCCTGGACTCCGGCGTTGTCGAGGCGCTGCACTAGGGTGCGGTGGCAGACCGTGTCGAAGGCCGCGGAGAGGTCAAGGAGGATGAGGGCCGCTGTTTCTCCATTGTCCATCAGGGCTCGGATGTCATCGGTGGCGGCGATGAGGGCGGTCTCGGTGCTGTGATTGGCTCGGAAGCCAGACTGTGAGGGGTCGAGGGATCCGTTCGTCTCGAGGAAGGCGGCCATCTGCTTGTTGACGTTCTTCTCAATGACTTTGGCTGGAAACGGGAGGAGCGAGATGGGGCGGTAGTTCTTGAGGTCGGTGGGGTCCGCTGTTGGTTTCTTGAGTAGAGCGCTGAGTTCGGCGTGTTTCCAGCTCTCCGGGAAGGTGGCGGTGTCGAAGGATGTGTTGATGATGTCTCGCAGGTGGGGTGCGATGACTGCGTCGGCCTGGTTGAAGACGTGGTGAGGGCAGGGGTCGGTTGGTGATCCGGAGTGGATGGAGTTCATCGAGCGGATGGTGTCTTCGGTGCTGATCGGGGTCCAGGCGTGGAGGGCGGTGGTGGGGGGTGGTTGTTCGGTCATGGTGTGCGTTGGTTGGTTGTTGAAGCTGTTGTGTATGTCCGTGATCTTGTTGTGGAAGTATGAGGCGAGGGAGTTGCAGAGGTCTTGCGATGGGGTGATGTCGTTGTTTCCTGCGCTGGGGTTGGAAAGCTCTTTCACGATGTTGAAGAGTTCCTTGCAGTTGTGTGCGTTGTTGTCCAGCCGGTCCTTGAAAGCTGTTTTCTTGGCGGCGCGGATCAGCTGGTGGTGTTTCCGGGTGGCGAGTTTGAAGGAGGTCCTGTTGTCCGGTGTCGGTTCCCTTTTCCAGACTTTCTCGAGGGCTCGGCAGTTCTTCTTGGAGCTCTTGAGTTCGTCGGTGAACCATGGGGCCTTCTTGCTGCCGGGTCTGCTAGGCGGGGTCCTCAGAGGGGCGAGCTCGTCCGCGCAGTTGCTGATCCACTTCGTGAGGTTGTCGGCGGCCTGGCTGGGGTCTGCTGAGCTGGCAGGAGGGTGCTGGCTCAGGGACGTGGCGAGCTGGTCTGCTGTGATCTTGTTCCAGCTTCTACGGGCGGTCTGTTGCTGGTGGTGGTGGGTCGTCGTTCTCTTGAAGGTGAAGTGGACGCAGCTGTGGTCTGTCCATTGAAGCTCAGTGGCGTGGCTGAAGCTGACGTCTTTGCTGGAGGAGAAGACTGCGTCGAGTGTGTGTCCGGCGCGGTGGGTGGGGGTGGACACCAGTTGCTTGAGTCCCAGGTTGGCGAGGTTGTCGAGCAGGGTGCTGGAGTTGCGGTCGTTGTTGTTTTCCAGATGGAAGTTGAGGTCTCCCAGGAGGATGTAGTCAGCGGAGGGGAGGGCATGCGGGCTGACGAAGTCGGCGATGTCCTCGCTGAAATGTGTGCGTGGTCCGGGGGGTCGGTAGATCAGGGTGCCTCTGAGGGTGGTGTTCGGGTTGGTGTGGATCTGGAAATGCAGGTGTTCGGCGCTGGTCAGGGTGTTGTCGGTGCTGGTAGTGAGACGGATGGTGTTCCTGTGGATGATGGCGATGCCTCCTCCCATCTGGTTGGCGTTGCGGTCCCTGCGGACGATCTTGTAGCCCTCTGGGATGGCGATGGCGATGTCGGGAGCTGAAGAGGCGTTCATCCAGGTCTCCGTGAGGAAGGCAACGTCAGGGGCTGTGGCGTCTAGGAGGTTCCAGAGTTCTACGGCGTGTCTGTGGACGGAACGGGTGTTGAGCAGGATGCACTTGAGGTGTGTGCTGCTGGTGTTCGATTTGGCGGGTGCTGGTGTGAGGCAGGTCCGGATGCAGGCGAACTTGCAGGCGCGGCAGCTGAAAGGTCCGTGGGTGCGTCGTGGAGTGGCTTGGTAGCACTCTGGGCGTCGGCCGGTGTCGAGTGCGGTGAGGGAGGCGGCGGAGTACGTCAGGCGGGTCGGACGGGGTCTTCGTGGGCCAGGGGTCCTGGCGCTGGTCGCGGTCCGGTCGCGGACGGGCGCAGACGGGCTTACCTTTGGCGCGCCTTCGGCGCACAATCGGCGCGCCCGCTGCGCGTGACCGCTGCGCGTTCGCACGGTCGCCATTTAAGGCGAAGTGCGCGGGTGGGCGGAGCAGCTGGGAGGCGGGAGCGGGGAGGGATACAGAAGAGAAGAAAGGGGCAGGGACAAGCGGCGGTGGCGGGAAGGGAGGGTGGAGGGCGGCGGACAACACGAAGGATGAACAAAACAGGCACAAGTCTGCAACAAAACAAGGGGTATGAGGGGGAAAGATACCAAGATACACGGAGAATACTACACAAGCACAACTGTTGGACAAAACAGGCAAAATAAGGAAAGAAAAAAGGAGATGCACGGAGTTAAGGAGAGAAAACAGGCACAAATGTTTGTCAAAACAACCCTACTGCGGGGGCAGCCGGCAGCCGGCAAAACGAGGCAGTAGCGAGGCAGAGGGCGGGCAGGGGCACACACAGCAGCTGGTGGCCGTGCGGCGCGGGGGTGTCCCACAAGTGGGTCACACTCACCTGCGTCGCACGGTCGCCATTTAAGGCCAAGTGCGCGGGTGGGCGGAGCAGCTGGGAGGCGGGAGCGGGGAGGGATACAGAAGAGAAGAAAGGGGCGGGGACAAGCGGCGGTGGCGGGAAGGGAGGGTGGAGGGCGGCGGACAACACGAAGGATGAACAAAACAGGCACAAGTCTGCAACAAAACAAGGGGTATGAGGGGGAAAGATACCAAGATACACGGAGAATACTACACAAGCACAACTGTTGGACAAAACAGGCAAAATAAGGAAAGAAAAAAGGAGATGCACGGAGTTAAGGAGAGAAAACAGGCACAAATGTTTGTCAAAACAACCCTACTGCGGGGGCAGCCGGCAGCCGGCAAAACGAGGCAGTAGCGAGGCAGAGGGCGGGCAGGGGCACACACAGCAGCTGGTGGCCGTGCGGCGCGGGGGTGTCCCACAAGTGGGTCACACTCACCTGCGTCGCACGGTCGCCATTTAAGGCCAAGTGCGCGGGTGGGCGGAGCAGCTGGGAGGCGGGAGCGGGGAGGGATACAGAAGAGAAGAAAGGGGCGGGGACAAGCGGCGGTGGCGGGAAGGGAGGGTGGAGGGCGGCGGACAACACGAAGGATGAACAAAACAGGCACAAGTCTGCAACAAAACAAGGGGTATGAGGGGGAAAGATACCAAGATACACGGAGAATACTACACAAGCACAACTGTTGGACAAAACAGGCAAAATAAGGAAAGAAAAAAGGAGATGCACGGAGTTAAGGAGAGAAAACAGGCACAAATGTTTGTCAAAACAACCCTACTGCGGGGGCAGCCGGCAGCCGGCAAAACGAGGCAGTAGCGAGGCAGAGGGCGGGCAGGGGCACACACAGCAGCTGGTGGCCGTGCGGCGCGGGGGTGTCCCACAAGTGGGTCACACTCACCTGCGTCGCACGGTCGCCATTTAAGGCCAAGTGCGCGGGTGGGCGGAGCAGCTGGGAGGCGGGAGCGGGGAGGGATACAGAAGAGAAGAAAGGGGCGGGGACAAGCGGCGGTGGCGGGAAGGGAGGGTGGAGGGCGGCGGACAACACGAAGGATGAACAAAACAGGCACAAGTCTGCAACAAAACAAGGGGTATGAGGGATGAGAGATTAGCCTGTCTGCTCATGCCAATCTACCAAGGTGGTGAGCAGGTGTTATTTTAGGACTGTACCCCCTTACCCTGACTAGACGCAAGGGTCCCTATTTGTCAAAGGTACCTACCTCTGCCAACTAGAGAACCCCAAATCTAACAGCAAGTGAGTCCAGTTTAGCGTCTAGTTTCTCGCATGAGACTTTGATGTCTGCTAGGTTACGCGCTGAGACCAAGAATCTGCCTCTCACTTAGTCAGCTAGGACTTGTGATAAATCACACACTGATTGTGGCGAGGAGTGGTCAATATGTGCTTGAGCTTTCTCAAACTCTTCCAAACTGTCCCCGGAAAGTCTAGCTTGGTTTTTGTCTAAGGATACTTGAGAAGCAAATACTTCTCTTGGAGTACCCAGGACTCTCTGCTCCACCACCCATGCAACTGGGCTTTCTTCTGCTTTATCGGCCATTGCTGGGCCCTGTAAGTCATTCTCTTCCTGTAATCCTCCCTCATCCATAAATAAAGGAAACCTGTTAGAGGTAGGAATGTTATTCAAGAGATTTATTGACTCACGTGGTTCATACACGGAATTCTCATCTGTTGGTTTTAATATTAGCGTACTGGGGGCTACTTTAAAGTAACTCCTTACAGAAGGCGTTCATTTGGGGGTTTGTCGAACCGAGGGTGCACTCTTTTTTTGCAGTTATTCCTGTGTTTGCATGCCACCAAGTCTCCATTAGTTGATTTATTTGGAGGCTGAAACTTCTTTAGTTTTTTACTTTGCTGTACTTCTTGTTTTTGTGTGGCTCCGCTGCCCTGAGAGTCTACCATATGTAAATTCAATTTTGTGCTTCTTAAAGAATATCTGGATTGCACCTTTGACTTCTCCCCTAAAGTGTTTTTTCCTAGCTTACTAGTTACTTTTTTAAACGTTATAAGTGTAATTTATAAAAGCGGACAGGTAACCCCTTCATATTTGGTGTTTATAGAATCACAATTTAAAATCCAAACTGATGGTGAAGTTGAATTTTAAATTGCAACTCTGAAAATACCACTTTTAGAAAGTTTACATTTTCTTGCCTTAGCCATTTAGTACCTGTACCCTGTCTCTGGTCACATGACTGGGCATGGGTGACACTTGGACTTTGTGTATTCCTCTTAGACAGCCACACTCAATGGGAAGCTTAGTTATGTCAGGACCAGCCTCACTTACATCTGAATAGGTTGTGTCATGTCTCTACACAAAGGGCTGCATTCCCCCTGTGGTTAGTCTGGAGCGATGTCCAGAAGGGCAGGCTACCTGTGCACTTCAAAGGCTTGCCTCCAGAAGCTTCTCCACACTTCAAAGGCAACACTGTGCATAAAAGAAGAACCCCAGACACAACCTTTTCAGTATACATCTAGACCTGTAAATACACTGCCAGGACAAAGGATTGCAGTGCTTCTTTAAGGACTGCCACTATGCTGGACTGCTGCCCTGCTATGCTGTTGCTCACTTAACTGGCTGAGAAGGACCGGACCTGCAACTCTTGGACCGAGAAACTATAGTGACTCCAATGGCTAGTTGGCTGACCACCTGATCTGAAGCTTCCTCCTGATCTGAAGGCTCAGGGACATAACGGGCTTCCAACAACCTTCTACCTGGACTCTGCCATCTGTGATTCTGCCCTGCCAAGTGGTACCACCCCAGCCCTAGACCCTCAGAAGTGGGCTTAAGGTGCTTTGCCAGCCACGGTGGATCCAGCAGAACCCACACATCTGCTGGGCTGTGAGGGGCAAACCTGAGCAGAACTGATGCACCTCCGCTGCTGTTTAGATTGAACCTGTCAAAAAAGACCCCGAGCACAGCTCTTCAGAACTGCTACATCACCCCAATTGTGCGATGCATCCTCTGCACAGGCCCCCACATACCTCATTTTTCTAACTTGGTATGGGATCCTTTTTGTGTGGCGATTTCACTGTTTAACCGTTTGACCTGTTGCAAAAATACTTTACACATAGACTCTAGGTTAAGCCTAACTGGTCTGTGTCAAGCTACCAGGGTACTAAGCACAGGTTAATTTGGGGTTTGCGTGTGCCTTACCTTGTCAAGGATTAAGGTTGCTGCTTGACCAGGGCTCACACCCCAATCAACCAATAACCAATTTCTCACAAGGACCTATTAATGTTGAGCAGTGTAAGAAAAGGCCATATTGATTGGCACTGTCAGGACCTAGCAGCAGGGGTTATGTGAAGGTTTGGCATTAGTTGGTAGTATCAGCATATGTGCTGAGAGTTGCCAACAATGATGAGCAGAATAAGGAGTATGAAATGGTGGACAGTGTAAATAGTTGGCATTTGTTACCCATGAAAGGAGCAGGACCTGGCAGGCACCTTGAAACATGCTCACTGCAGTGTCATGAGCTAGCATTGATGCCAAGGGACAGAAGATGAGACTGGTTACCAGAACACATATACGATATGGCACATGACAACATGTAAAGCTGCCACTCGCGTTTAGCCCGAGGGCCAGACCCTTCTTGGTGTCACATATGTGAGCACTGTGAGTAACTTGGATAGGTTCTTGACAAGAGACACTGACATTGGTGAACAGTGTTAGGGGCTGGCACTAATGAGCTGTGCAAGTAGTTGGTATTGTTGAGCAGTATATGTAGCTGTGCTACTGATGGGTTGCATAATAAATTATGGGGTCCGGCACTATGAGAAGTTGATACTGGTGGACAGAGTGAGGATATGGTACTTAATGGCAGTGTGAGAAATGATATAGAGTGCTGGTGGTGGGTGCACAGCCCTGATGCTTATATATAAGATTTGAAGTTGTATTTTAGTCGTACAAGTTATTTCAAGATTGGGTGCTCCTTAGGTAACATTTCCGTCCTGGATTAACCTTGTTATTTCATAGATCAATATTGTGCTTCCACTCTTGGTCGCATCCCTATTAGGGCACACCTTTGGTTCCTTTCAATAAGAAGGACTCCAATGATTTTTCTTTTGAAAGTTGCAATTTATTTTTGTTTAATTCATAAGCTTAATTCAGTATTTTCGGAATTGTTCTCATTCCTTTACATCATGAGATTCTTATTCATAAACATTCCATGTGCTCCAATGCATTTCGGGCTGCCACGCCCTTCTTCTGGGAGCTTTAATCTACAAAATACCAAGGACACAGCTACTATGCATAAATATATAACGCAAAGTTCAATACATTATACACATTTTGTACTATTATTTGTGTGTTATTATCAAGCGGTGAGTCGAGTGTGAACTGGTGTGAAAAAAATCAGGCGAAAAATGTGACGGTAAAACGGACATTAGGTGAAATCGGTGGTGAAGGAAAAAGGTGCTAGTGGCATCTGGCAAAACACACTTACATTCGCTGTTGCCGTTCTGGGCTTGTTCATGAGCTGTGGGTAGAAGGAGCATTGTGGTGAGCACAATAAAATAAAACATTGTGCAATTTCGTCTGTAATTTCAACCGTTTAAAGAGTACCATTCTGTTGAACTTACAGTTTGTGGGCGCTCGTGTAGAGTGCTGCTCGATTTTCAATGGGGATCTGTGTACGCTTTGCCGGTCGGCATTCAGCTTTCGTGCACGTGTGGACCTTTCGTTTGTTTGTTAACACGTATATGCTCAATATAAAAGATGGACTACGACTGTAGAACTCAATGTGGCGGCCATTTCTAAGTGGTCGCGGAATATTTGTTTATTGCCTATTTCAGTGCTTGTGGAGGGGTAACTGAAATTGGAGCTGGGAACTAACTAAGAATAACATTGGGGCGTATAACACTGGAAAATAAACACGGTAAATAGGAATCGTGAAAAAACGGGTGTCGATAAAAATGTGCATGTATTTACAACAAGTGTTTATAACTTTATGGGAAACACTGGTAGCACTGCAGAAGAGAGAAACATATTTTGGCCCTAGTGGCCTTCTATAAAGTATGGTTATATTACATTACAGGTAACATGCAAGCTCCATACGGTCATTTAATCCATTCGGTTTCATGGAGTTCAGTCTGTATATCCAGAAATTCTCTCTACGTAGTAAATGTTTGTTATTGTCTCTACCTTCCACTTTCGTGATTGCTTCTAACACCAAAAATTTCAATTGTGAGACATGATGTTTTTGTTCGCTGAAGTGTAAGGCAACAGCTGATTTTTCATTGTGCGTTCTAATGTTCGACTTGTGCGCATTGATGCGAATTTTTATTTTTATTTTGTTTTTTCCAACATATACTTTAGAGCATGGACACTTCAATAAGTATATTACATTAGATGTATCACATGTTGCTGTTGTCTCCAGTTTGATATTGAACCCTTTTATGGGATGTGTTATTGTATTGCCTTTTATCACATTATTGCAGTTGTTGCAATTTGTACAGGCTCTAGTGCCTTTTGTAGGGGTTTGTGGAGGTGTGTTCTTTTTCAGTAGTTCTCCAAAATTGTTGTTTCTTCAATATGCAAATATGGGTGGCTGTGCGAATAGAGATTTAAAGTCTGGTTCCATGCTTAAGATTGGCCAATGTTTCATGACGATCCTTTTGTAAGCTGGACTTAATGTTGAATATTTTGAGACCATTACTAGTCTTGTGGTCTTTCGTTTTATGGTATTTTTCAACAAATTGGCTCTTGAGATTTGAGATACACGTTGTTTTGCTTGTTCTATGATGTTTTTCGGATAGCCTCTGTCTTTAAATCTTTGTCCAATTTCTTCAATTCTTTGGGTGGCTTTGTCCTCATTTGATGTTATCCTCTTTGCTCTTGTCATTTGGGAGAAAGGTAGGTGGTTTTTAAGCGACGCTTGATGGAAGCTGGTGTATTGCAAAGTATTATTTCGATCCATTTGTTTCCTGAATAAGTCTGTTTTCAGATTCCTGTCGCTAAGTGTGACTTCAACATCTAGGAATGGGATCTTTTCTTGTTGTATTTCCGAGGTGAATTGGATTCTGTAATCAATGTTATTTAAGGTTGTTAGTGCCTGTTATAATTTCTCTTGTGTATTGTTCCATAGTATAAAGACGTCGTCAATATATCTGACTAGGAGCTTAGTATTGGCTGTCCATATCTGGTTTGCGAAAATGTGGGTGTCTTCATATTGTTTCATGTAGAGGTTAGCATATATCGGCGCAGCGCAATTACCCATAGAGGTACCAGACAGTTGAAGATACCATTCATCCTTGTATTCGAAATAACTCTGGTATAAGGTGAAGTAAACGAGCTCCATCAGAAACTTTTGCATTGAATGGTCTATGTCGGAGTTTAAGATTGCAGACTCCATAGCTTCAATACCCCCTGCATGGGTTATGGAGGTATATAGCGACTTTAAGTCCGCCGTGCACATTAGTAGGTTGTCATCATCCTTGATTTCAATGGCCTTTAGCTTTAACAAAAAATCAGTTGTCTTTGATGTAGCTTCTCATTGTTTTTACTGTCGGTTGGAGGTACTTGTCCAGAAATTGTCCGACCGGTTCATGGAGGCTTCCCCTTGTAGACACAATCGGGCTTAGGGGAGGATCCTCTGGACATTTGTGCATTTTTGGAACCATGTGTAACGATGGGCTTCTGGGATTTGGTTTCAGTAAAAAAGTGCGAGTTTTTTCTTTGAACGTGCCTTCATCATATGCTCTGTCCAATATAGATTTGACAAAGGTTTTGAATCTGGTTGTGGGTTTCTCATCCAGCTTCATATAGATTTCCTTATCTGAAATGTGTTCCATCACCTTTCTTTCATACATCTCTGTGTTTAAGATCACTAGTGCTCCGCCTTTATCTTCTTTGATGCACTTAATGTTTTTGTTGTTAGCAATCTTTCTTAAGGTATCTGCATCTTTTCGGGTGATGTTTTGTTTGAGTTTTTTGTTATAATTGAGTTTTGTGAGGTCCTGTCTGATCAGATTTTCGAACAGTTCCAAGCATTTATGACTGATAAGGGCTTGGTATGTACTTGTTGGTCTAAGGCCCATTAGTTGATCCGTCTGTTCCTTTTCTTGAGGGGGCAGAACATTCTCAAAGAAGTGTCTTCGTCTCAATTTGCGCGTGAATTTAAAAGTGCTGACCTCCAATTGTAGTTGTTGAGTTTTTGTTGTTGGGACGAATGACGTTCCTTTCTGGAGTAGTTTAATTTCATTCGAACTTAAGGATGTATCTGAGATGTTGATTACTAAATGTCTTTCTGTGTGGTCTTCTTCTTGTCTTTTTTAGGTTGTGTAGTGCTTCGGGTGTTTGGGTGTTCCTTGTCTTTTTCCTCTCCGGGGTCTCCTCTTTCTTCTAGGCCTTTTCCTAAAAAAGGTGCACTCGTCGTGGCTTGAGTGGTGATTGTATTTGACATGGATTGGTGTTCTTTTGATGTGATGTCTTGCGGTCCTGGTGTGGTTTGTGTGGGTTTTTGGGTCTATTGGATGTGTCGCTTCCAGATGAAGAGGTATCCATTTGTTGGGTATATGGTCTGCTTCTTCTCCTTTGTGCATAGACTTCCGCCCACGTGGAGACCTCCCCTAGTCTGTAGTCTAGGGTGTCTCTTCGGTATTTCCTGAATCTTGAGTGTGAGTAATGACACTGCACTGCAGTAAGAGTATCTGGCATTCTAGATTGGTACATAAGCTGGCAATACAAGCATTACGTGAAGTGGACACTGGTGAGCAGTGTGTGAAGTTGGCACTGGTGAGTAGTAGTGGGAGCTGGTATGCAAGAAGAGAAGTGTGCTCTAGTGTGTGATGTGAACCATTGCTACTGTTGAGCAGAGGGAGGACTCTGCATTGAAGGACATGGTTTAAAGTCAGTTTAGAGGCAGCATAGGGAAGAAGCTCTGATTGGCAGTATGAGTAGCTGTCACTGGAAGGCAGCATCAAGATTAAACAGTGTTAGGTAGTGTGAGGAGGGTTGGCATTGTTGGGAACAATAATGTGATGTCGCTGGTGATCAGGTTCTGGTGGTATTTGTGAGTTTCTGGCACTGCTGAGCAGTGTATGAAACAGGCAGAGAAGCTCAGCGCAAGGAGCAGAAAGAAGTGGCAGTAAAAGGAGGTGTTGGCTCCTCCGCTATGGCAGAGGAGCATCGCCCCACTGCTTTCTCGCAATGCAAGAAGCAAAAACATGAAATGTTAATAACTTTTAGTTATTACCATTTTATGCTTTTTATGCTTCTTTTTACGCCCTGCTACTCAGTTAACAGAGCAGGGGAGGAGTGGTTTGCCCACTCCTGAGTGCGCAATGACTGTTTGGTCGGCCCTCTTTGGCCACCCCAAAGAGTCATGCACACTCCCCTGTTCCCCATGCAGGCTGCTTTGCAGAAGATGCCCACCCCCTCAGCCTCTCGATGGCGCTCAGACCAATCACAATTCTCCATTGGAACATTGTGATTGGCTTCGGGGTGGGAGCCTGACAGCCTGCTTCTTGTTCCAACCTGGACTCGGACACACACGAGCAGGAAAGAAGACGTGGGACCTGGCGACAGCGGCAAGGTAATTTTTTTTTTTTTTTTTTTTAATGCAGCTAGCATTTGGGTTCTGGAGTAGGGCGATACTCTTCGAAAAAAGTGCTTCAATCACTCTTCAGGAGTAGGACAACAGAGCCATGAGTCCATATTTTTTTGTGATATATACATTTTGAGGTTCCCTGATGTTATTGCTTTTTGCAGCATGTTGGCGGATATATTTTTTCTGGCTTTGGACAAGCTATTATTGACTTATAGCATCCACCCGTTTATAAATACTGACGATCAACCATCAATCAGTGGCCTCAAACTAATAGAATTGTGAAGCATTTCATGACTATTCTGAAGAAAGTGTATACAATTGTTAAACTCACAAAGGCCCACATTTCGGACACATTAACATGGCACCCCACAGTGCTCAACTGGAAACTTGCAAGACCACGAATTCATCTTTCCCAAGTGACCTGTGGTCGCTCTTCAACATGGAAGAGGTGACCACCATAAAAAAAGATTGAAAATTGATCAATAATAGGACATGTGACAGCACTGAAGACTGTCATGAAGAAGACCAAACGCTTGCCCACTTAAAACTTTCATTCAGGGATGGCCCGTCCTTTGATCCTCAGCCATATGTCATAAAAACCATAAAGGAGTCTAGGCTCACTGTCTGGAGGGATAGATATACCATCACATACAACTTTGTATACACCTTGCGGTTAAACGGAGATCTCTGTGAACGCTTGTCCATCGAGAAGCTATTGGATTTTGAGGTCTCTGATGAAACAGCTCTGAGGATGGATTACGCGAACTATTCCTTTGACTCATCAGTCGCTACATCTCTTTCTCCATCTCCTATCTTTCTTCTTTTCCCGATCTGAACCTCAAACATTTCTTTAAAATGTATGCCCCTGTCAATATACTCAACTTTCTGTGAGACTTAACTTCTCGATTGACTGACTCCAGGTCATTGTTAAGATGTGAGGGGAAATGATAATATTTCATCACCAATACCGCCTGTAGCTGAAGGGTAAAAGCCATACAACAATTACTTTTATTTTGTTTCTTCAACCCGTGTCTGTTGTTTCTTCGACAATACAAGACGCATTTATGAAAAATGAAGTATGCAATCCTCCAGCAAATGCATTTAAACAACAGCTAGTAACACAACTTGTGTAGAGATTCTCACCTATTCAAATTTTGGATAAGGCAATGGGAGGTGCAAAGAGCCAGGAGCTGTGCGGTTACTTTTAACCTATTTAGACAAGACATTTTGGTACAAATAATATTTACTAAAATCATGGGGTGTGGGGGCGTCAAAAATGGTTGTCGCACCAGTGCCTCCAGCACTAAAGCGGTCCTGTATAGATGTTCAGAGTCACAAACTTTCACACAACTCTAGCACGGCTGACAAAGCTGTACTATATAAATATATATGAGAAAAATCACTTCATTCCTGTTCGTGGACACAGTCCAGTGAGCAGAGACGCAACTAGAGCCAAATTTCGGGGGAGGGAGGCTAGTTAAAATTTCAGGGGGGGTGCTAATTCTCCCAGCAATAGGCAGACCAGATGTGCAGGGGCTCTACGAAGGGGTGAAGAAAACAACAAAGCCTTGTTAACATGTAAATGGTTAAGACCTGTGAAATACTCGGTTGCGGCTGCAATAAGACGGACGCCAGACCAGCCAGCCTACAGCAGCTTAAAAACTGTTTGTGTGTGTGCCCGGAAAGCTGTCTCAGCCCGGGCTGACACACACAACAGAGGGTGGGTGGGGGGCAGGGGGCCTGACGCCCATGTAACCCTATGGGAGTTGTGTGCTTGCCAGTGAGCCATTAAAATACAACATTCATAATTCAACTATTCATGCCAGGGAGGCTTGTGCTTTTGTGGTCTTGTCGCTTCTGTGCTCAATTTGTTTTTTTGTTCCGCTCGCCGATGGGAACTCTTCATGAATCGCAGTTTCGCAGCTACTTCCTATCCAATTTAGCTGTCAAAATGAAGCTTGTGAGGTTCTTGATTAAATTAAGCCATGAAAGGATTACAATAGATCTGAAAAATGGAGCCCAATTTCATGGAACAATTACAGGTGTTGATGTGAGTATGAATACACATCTTAAAGCTGTGAAAATGACCTTGAAGAACAGAGAACCTGTACAATTGGAAACATTAAGTTTTCAAGGCAATAACATTCGATACTTCATTCTGCCGGACACTCTTCCTCTTGATACACTACTGGTTGATGTTGAAACGAAAGTTAAATCCAAGAAAAGAGACGCAGTTGCTGGGAGAGGCTGAGGCCGAAGATGTGGGCACGGAAGAGACAGAGGAGGACCCAGACAATAATTTTTCATAAGTTAGAAATGTCCCAAAAACTGAGGGGCATATTATCAAGGGCAGTATCGACACTTTAGCAGCCCTTTTTGCCGCTATAGGGGCGATATTCTAACCACCCTATTAGGAAGGTGGCGCTAACATGCATTAGCGCGTGTTAGCTGCAGTTTTTGTAACGCCACGCATCTTAGCGATATACATCGCTAATGAGATGCAAAGAAGGCGTTCTTGACCATTACTCCATGTAAATAATCGCTAACAAGGCTTCACGATATTTACAAGCATGGAGCAGATCCGCGAAGCGATGAGAAAAGCCGCGCTAACTGCGATTTTCGCCAGAATCTAACGCCTGATACAATTCTAACTAAGCTATCTGTAATATGGGAGGTGGATTCACAGGTTAAGTCCACACTCCCATATTGTCTATTATTCCCTCAGCGCTGTGAAATCATCGCTTGAATTCACGCGTTATTGCCGATTATCGCTGGTTTTCACATCGCCATTTAGCAAAGCGTTGCTAATACGCCACTAACACGGTGATGTGAATCAGCGATAGATGGCGATAATGGTAAACGCGTTAAGCGCGATTTGTGATGTTTATCGCATTACCTTGATAATATGCCATTGAATGATTTGTACAGGTCTTGTTTTTTAATAAATGAGTATATGCCCACAAAGTTTGACATGTATCGTCGACCGGCAATGTCCAAGTGAAATAATGGAAAATTTGATATAAGAAAAAAAAATGCAACATTCATGATGTATGTCTTTGTTCAACAATGGTTTCAGTAACAATCCACAGACAAAGGCACCTGATGTGAGCATTAGGCAAAAATGTTCACATTCCGTTATGAGAGAGATGGCTCTTTTACATTTATTTATGTATTTTGATAGTTTTAGCGCGAAAATTGACCCTTGCGGGTATCCGAGCGCTTTATAGGTATACTCGGGCATTAACACATGGCAGACCCTCTGGAATGTAGTGAAGAGAGCAGTTACTTTTTTTTGTATTAAACGTGTGTCATCCTGTTTTATTAACTACGAGAGCAGTGGGGACTGCGGACAAACAGGTTTAGGGTAATCTGACGTTAAACAATGTTTCAGTGTGAAAAGAAACAATTGCTGCGCGTGATGCCTACTCTGAGACAAGCTCGCGTGCATGCTTTCGCGTATTTCTCAAGCAGTAAACACTGACAAGAGATTGATGCTAACAACAGCGCCCGGAATGGGGATTTCTGGTATCTGGTGAGGCAGCAGGCGCGAGCCATTTGTCTTACAGGTGTCAGGCTTTTCATTATTGATTCTGAGCAAAGCCTCCAAAACTTCTAATGAGCCACTAATATGCTGGATGGAGTACTCTGATTATGATTAATTTTCAACTATGAAGTGTGTCATTATGGGTGTTTGAGCCAATTACTTCACGCAGGTGAAATAAAAGCAGGCTGAACAGCCTGATTTGGGGAATCAAAGCAAGTGAAGCAAAACTCATCCTGAGATTAATGATAATGCCGAGGCTTAGACAGTGGTGTAAGCTACAAGCGGGGTGCCAGTCAGCTGCTCTCTCCTTTCTACCGCCGCCACCAAGCAGTGCACGCGACCAGCGCGTGTCGGCGTGTTTCAGGGCCCTGTTGGAGACTCGACACCGGAAATCTCTATATTCGCATTGTGTACGGGTCATTACACGAGATCTCACGCTGAAGATTAGCTTCAGTATCTACAGATTTATGCTTCCTTTCAGCAGTCAGATTACCGGATGCCACGCTTTGGGTCTCGAGTGTAAGTAACCATCTTTGATGGGGCTCGAAAGATTTATGTTTTCATTATATGGATTCTATCAGGATTAGTAACATAGCCATCAAATGTAAGGTCCATACACACTGGCTAAATCCACATTAGACGTGTGGCTGAGCAACAAACCAGTTTAGTGTCTTAAGCAAGCTGCAGAGATGTACAGCTTCTTACAGACACTGATATGAGTATATGCTCTTTCACCATGGCGGGCTTATTTATGAGAGCCCTGGGTCACTTGTGCACCACGTAAAGTGGTGCATGTGTGAGACGGGGCTCTGAATCAGATTTGTGAAGCCATGCAAAGTTATCCTGCATGACTTTGAGAGGCCTCATAAATCTTGAGTAATGCAACGCTGTGCAAATTGCTGATTCACCTTACTCTGCGCCTTGGATGCATTCCATAGGTGTTGCAGTGGCTTATCCCAAGCAAAACTCACTGATTTTGGTGCTGTCCCGGATTTACAAAAATCATGTAAACCTGGGAAAGCGCCAAATCATTACTTCTCCTGAGGTGAGGCTTAACGAGGAGAAATATCTTTATTGCTGCTCGTTTTTCCTCTTTCTATGTGTGTGGCAGAATGCATTGTATTGCATATATAGTGCATTCCAGACCTTTCACTTTGGCGTAGGGCAGCGCAGCAAGGTGCCTTGCTGCACTGCCCTGCGCAAAAGTCCCGTAAAGGAATGCCTGGGTGTCTAGACATAGATGAATTGGATATTTTGATGCTGACTCAACTAAATCTGCACTGCACGCTTTAATGATGCCAAAATATATTGTATTGACAGGGAAGTCTAATGTTGTTTTAAGGAACATCATTGGGTCAGACTGCATATGACACTATTGTACGTAGTGGTTTCGGATGACTTGCTGTCTTTCTCACTTCCCCACACCTAATTCAATGACCTTCCTCCCTATTCTAGTGTTTACACTTCCCAGGAGTAAATAGGATTCACAGTGTTTGACTGAATGATGTAGACAGAGGTCCAGTGTTGATGTCAGATCTTGCTCTGCAGTTCATTGGAGGGAATCTTATATGTCTCTCTGTCTCCCTGTTCATCTTCTTCCCCTTGCTTTTTCTTGTCTTCTTCTCCCACCCAGAGTCCACTTATCTTAGAGCCTCCTTCTTGTTTAACAATTTTTTACACCTACTGTATTATTGGGGGAAAGCCATTGTAAAAACAAATTGGAGCATTTTAAGATGTCCATCCTCAAGTGTGAACATGCACATGTGAGTTTCAGACACCATTGAATAGTTATGTTTTATTTTGTTAAATGACCTTCAAACATGGCTGCCACAGACCTGGACATCCTTGCCAGCCCTTGTTAATGGCATTTGTTAAAACATAACAAATACATTCAGAGATGGCCTCTAGGGATGCACACACATCAATGGAAACCATATTTTAATGGTTTTAGAAGTGTGATAACACCGAGTCCAAGATGGCCATTACAGGTTTGTGCACATTCATGACAGCTATGTAAGATTAAAAAAACATAGGCAAAGCCAATAGCTTTCACTGCTGCGAACAATTGGCTTTGCCACTGTTTGTTTGTGTATGTTGGTGTGAAACTGCCTTTTGGACGTTTATTGTGCTGTTATCTTAACGCCCAACTCAAACTACCGGTCAATCTAGACAAGGTGTGCATAATCCTTCTTAGACTGCTTATTCATGTAATTTAAGTGCTGTTTCTTACAAAGGCAGCTGTGCTGTGGCCAAAGTGCATAATCAAGAACCAAGGATGTGGGCATCATGTCTGCTCATGAGGTGCATATTGTCCAGCCACACATCACTCCAACACATCAGTTCCTCTGACCATTTCCTGCTCAAGCTGATGTAGAAATGCCCATTTAAATTGCTACTAAAATACTTTATGTAGAGGGCCAATTGTTTAATCAACTACAGCATCACTCAACATGATACAGTCAGCGACACTAATTCAATCGATAAAATGAGCTGGGTTGATGTGAAAACCAAATTCGTTTTTTTCACAGGATTTTGTATATCACCTAATCACCCTTCCATTTTATAGACATTCAACACAGTGTCTAATCTTCACTCCATTAATTCATCTTCTCTTACATCACTATGACATCACAATGCACTTCTGTCTCCATGGGTCACAGATCCTAAGGCAGACTCCCATCAGCTTCCATCTGATACATTAGCTCATCTGAACATGACTACAGAATGGCCATGGTCTTCACCGCAGGACCTGGAGCACCTTCAAAATCCAGTCCAGAAAAAAAGATCCTCTGGGATTATTGTCTTTATCTAGGAAATTGGTGGATATCTGGTAGTTCGATCATTTAATGGCCTCATCTACTCTTTCTACCAAGAGTCTTCTGATGTGCATTAAAAAACACTAGGCTTATATTGTAACTCACAGATAAAGAAGATACTTGTGCTACACAGTGCCGTGTTTTATCTATGGTTAATGTCACAAGCCAATACTGGCGCGTGACATCTCATGTCTTACTGCTCTCCTGCGCAAGAGTCCCATTGTCTTCCCTTACACCCTATTGGTTCCCCCCACGTTCCACATTCCATTCCCCTGGTCCCCTGCCACTCCAACGGTTCCAACTGGCAGAGGAACCGAGAGTCTTCACCGCCCAGTTGTGTAGGGGCTGTTGGTGAATAAATCTTCTGAACCCATCTTACCGCTTCTGCATTGTTCTTACACCTGGGATTATTTGTATCACACTTTTATTTGGATGATACTGATGGAGCAAAGACTTGTAAGAAAAGAGACTTGCTCGGACGCAATCCTCTCATGTAACTTTTAACCACGTATTACCCTTGCATTGTGTAAATCAATATGCACAACAGACTACACTAAAGAAGATGAAGCTTGCCTATGTGTTTAACTAACAAGTAACTCGAGTAAGATTCTAAAATGGACCCTAACTGAAAATATTTAGTACGCATGTGTCTACTGCATCTACCTAGTATGATGTACTTTCGCTTGAAGGGAATTTCTTGCGCTTGCGCAATTGCTGACAAGATGGCTGCTTTGGAACTCATATGCCTGGCAGCTGCTTTGCTGAAAATGAAAATAAGTTATTTTACTACTGCTAATGCGGGCAAGCATTAAGAAGTAAATGGTGTTAGAATAGAGATTGGTGGTATACAGTGAAACAATTATTGGGGGATTTTAACATTTGTCTTTTTGACTCTTTCAATAGTGCTTATTATGGGCCTTTTTGCATGAGCCATAGTCTGTTCCCTCCTGATTGTTGCACATGCGTAGTACAATCAAGCTGGAAGAAGTGATGTCATCTTGAACACCGTTCAAGGTTAAGAAGGAACACTTTTCCTGGGAAAGGAAACAACAGTCCGCTGACACAGAAGGGAACCTGTGAACTATTATAATTTGTGACAATAATTATGTGAATGCGGGTGGGAATAAAGACTTATGAATAAAGTTTGAATAAATAATTAAGGGGATGGGTTTATTAACAAAGGCCTAACTGAAAAGAGTGATATGTAAGCATGGTGTGATGATCACCTCCGCTTGCCTGTCCAGTCAGAATTAGGGGTTTCATGATATTGAAACATTTTTGGGTGGTACATGAATATTGTAGGGTATAATTGAGGTAGTTCTTAGTTTGTTAGAGAGACGTCAATGCTGAATGCTGCAGAGACCGAGATGCTGGCAGAGTGAAAAGAGATGCTGAAGTAGAACCAAATTGCAGAACCGTATATCTTAAGCTAATTAATGTAGAAGAAGTTTGCAGAAGAATCTTAACGAGGAAGAGAGTGTCAGAGAGGGGTGCTAAGCAAGCGTCGGTGATAGAGAGGTCATCTGTCCTGTCCTGAAGCCTTTAGTCGCCAGATCTTCCCTTGGGGACCCTTCCCAGCCCCTTGGCCAGGGGGTTGGTTTTCACACCATACTTGGTATTTATAATCATTTAGTCTGTTATGTGCCTATGTCCTTTTCTCTCTATCCTCTCCTTTCCATGCATTGTCATTGTGTAGAATAATTGAATGCATTTGATAATTGATTTATTGAATCTTCCTTCCTATGAATAGACGGAGACTGTTCTGTACTTTGTAAGTGGTTCACATGAGTTTATTTAGATAAAGATTTAAAACACTTCCCAACTCTGTGATCATTTAAAATTTACAAGTAAGTTGTTTAATGTCATTTCACTATCAACTACTTCAACTAATAGTCCATCGACCAGAGGAAATAACTTTTTCATCAGTAGAAGATTAGTTAGGAACCAGAAATAACTAATCTTGGTATGGTAAGAAATTAATAAAAACATGAACCCAGCGGTTTATTACCTGGTAGAGTGAATGTGTGTTTATGGGCCCAGGTGAGTATATGGTATTAGAGTACCTGTTGCTGGTAACTAGCTGGATCAGTTTACCTTGAGTAAGTACAAGAGACTTACTTCCTTGCAATAAAATATGCACAGTTGTAGTTTTTGCAAAGGCAGATAATGGAGAGCATTATAAGCAATCACAGTGCGTGCTTGTAGGCTGCTCAAGTCTGAACAGGAATGTCAGAGGCAAATAGGAACACAAAGGATGCAGCAGGAAAACATGAACGTACCAGGACACCTCTTAATTAGATCTAATCCAAATTCAATATAATATGAAAAACGAGTTCAACCAAGTCACCTTGATTGCTAAACACTAATTCAGCTTTTTTCAGGATTAAATTAAATGAGGGGAAGGGGCCTCGGTGTTTGGATCCACCCTCTTTTAATTTTGTTGATTTCAGTTTAGATTTTTCCCTTTGCAATAAAGATGTTATTTCACATATGTGGCACTTCTCAGTTATACTCATTTTAAAATTCTTGCCATGCTGAGGGTGCCCCTGCGAGGGCTGATATGAAATTGTTTTGTAATACTTGAAAGTTAGTCCTCATTAGGTGATAGGGGTTACGCATGTCAATATTTGTTGAAATCATTGGGGTTCCATATAGGTCCATGAGGGGTGGATTTATTCCCAAAGCTTGGGATCTCCACTACTTCATTTACATCCAATGTATATAAACGTGACTTACACGCGTAACCAGAACACCTGGTATAGACGGGATTTATTTTTTCATTTTGTTACCTATTTTCTGCTCATTGAAGTCTGCATGATGCTAAACAATAGGGAATTATACTTACACTTTCACACAAAACAGCTACAATATGGCTTACCAGAGTCATATTGACGGGGGGAGATGTAGAGTTAGACAGAGAGAGAGACAGCGTCAGATATAGAGGTAGACAGAGCGAGAGAGAGAGTCAGATGTAGCAGTAGACGGAGAGATGTAGAGGTAGACAGAGAGAGAGAGAGAGACGGAGTCAGATGTAGAGGTAAACAGAGAGAGAGAGACAAACAGCCAGAGACAGAGTCAGATGTTGAGGTGACAGAGAGATGTAGAGGTAGACAGAGGGATAGACAGAGTCAGATGTTTAAGTAGAGACAGAGCAAGAGAGACAGAGTGAGATGTAGAGGTAGAGGTAGACAGAGAGATGTAGAGGTAGATAGAGAGATGTAGAGGTAGACAGACAGAGAGAGAGAATGTCAGATATAGAGGAAGAGAGAGAGACAGAGTCAGATATAGAGGTAGACAGAGAGACAGAGTCAGATGTAAAGGAAGACAGAGAGACAGAGTCAGATTACAGGTAGACAGAGAGAGAGACCGAGTCAGATGTAGAGGTAGACAGAGAGAGAGAGACAGAGTCAGATGTAGAGGTAGAGGTAGAGAGAGAAACAGACTCAAATGTAGAGGTAGACAGAGTGAGAGACAGACAGAGACAGATGTAGAGGTGACAGAGAGATGTAGAGGTAGACAGAGAGAGAGGCAGAGTCAGATGTAGAGGTAGACAGAGAGATGTAGAAGTAGACAGATAGAGAGAGAGAGTGTCAGATATAGAGGTAGAGAGAGAGAGACAGAGTCAGATGTAGAGGTAGACAAAAAGACAGAGTCAGATGTAAAGTAGACAGAGAGACAGAGTCAGATCTAGAAGTAGACAGAGAGAGAGAGAAAGTCAGATGTAGAGGTGACAGAGAGATGTAGAAGTAGACAGAGGGATAGACAGAACCAGATGTAGAAGTAGACAGAACGAGAAAGACAGACTGAGATGTAGAGGTAGAGGTAGACAGAGAGATGTAGATAGAGATGTAGAGGTAGACAGACAGAGAGATAGAATGTCAGGTATAGAGGGAGAGAGAGAGAGAGAGAGAGTCAGATATAGAGGGAGACAGAGAGACAGAGTCAGATGTAAAGGAAGACAGAGAGACAGAGTCAGCTCTACAGGTAGACAGAGAGAGAGACAGAGTCAGATGTAGAGGTAGACAGAGAGAGAGAAACAGAGTCAGATGTAGAGGTAGAGAGAGTGAGACAGACTCAAATGTAAAGGGAGACAGAGTGGGAGACAGACAGAGTCAGATGTAGAAGTGACAGAGAGATATAGAGGTAGACAGAGAGGGCGACAGAGTCAGATGTAGAGGTAGACTGAGCGAGAGAGACAGAAACAGAAACAGAGTGAGATGTAGAGGTAGACAGAGAGATGTAGTGGTAGACAGACAGAGAGAGAGAGTGTCAGATATAGAGGTAGAGAGAGAGACAGAGTCAGATGTAGAGGTAGGCAAAAAGACAGAGTCAGATGTAAAGTAGACAGAGAGACAGAGTCAGATCTAGAGGTAGGTAGATAGAGATACAGAGTCAGATGTAGAGGTAGACAGAGAGAGAGTCAGAGTCAGAAGTAGAGGTAGACACAGAAAAAGAGACAGAGTCAGATGTAGAGGTAGACAGAGAGAGAGAGGTAGACAGAGCGAGGTTGTGATAAGAATTGACAGAGGTGAAATAGAGTGAGAGAAATAACACTTTACTAGAGGTAGGTGAAGTAGGAATTACTTTACAAGAGGCAACCGGGTGAATTAAGAAGTTTTATTCCAAGTACCTGACACTCACGGCCAGACGGACCCGCTGTATACCAGAATCTCCACCAACTGATTAACGTTGGTGGAATCCTGGCACACATCGTTCTGTGCCTGATCATAGAATGAATTTTCAAGAATATACAAGCATCTCGAGTCACTCTCGTGCTGGAAGCGCGAGAGTGCTCTAAATATAAATGCACCATATTACAACTTCTCTCTTTCCACAATAACACAAAAGAAATTATGACAATGCAAAATTGAATAAAAACATGAAAAGAAAAATATGTGAAAAGTAAAAACAATTTTTTAAAAAGACATTACATAGTCATTAAATTTGGCAGGCAATCTTCTTTGATGAGAAATCAAATCAACATGTGAAGGAGATGACAACCTAGTCATATCAAGGGAGGTAGAATCATGCAAAGTGGTTTGTGTATTAAAGCACTGACCAGTGGATTTCGCAGAATCCTCTCGAGAGACAAACGAAGAAACAACAGAAGAAGGATCATGCAACCAGTTAGACCAGTCACATTGTTACACTTCCTGTTTAGATAACTTAAGTGAAGAGGTAACTTGTGAATCTGAAAGTCGCACAAGAACTCTCTTGTTCCACCACCCCCTAGAACCAAGTAGTGCCGAGCCTTTGCTCACATCCGTGACTTGCACAGGAGAGGAAAACTTAGACATCCCCTTAGTAACCTTTTTTGGATTTTTAATGAGAACCCAATCATTAGGTTTCAAATCGGTATTGTTTAAACCTTTCCCTTCATCATGAACAGATTTGCAGTGACATTGTTTTTTTTAAACTCGATATACTAGATGTTTATCAATAGGTGTATCTTTTCCATATTTACTTTCCAACCAACTGGGACACAAAGTAGTGTGAACATTTCTACCCCTCAACAAAGAAAACAGAGGAAGACCAATGGTACAATGTGGCGAAATGTTATACGACCATAACTTGTCATCAAGAAAATCTTGAACATCCTTACCTGAGGAAAGGGCTGTTTGAATGGCATCCTTAACTAATCTATTTGCTCTTTGCACCAGACCATTGGAAGATGGTGAATATAATGCAACTTTTAAATGATTAACATCCTTCTCTGCTAAAAACGCAGAAAATGTTTGAGAAATAAAATGTGTACCATTGTCAGTAAACACGACGGAAGGTGAACCTTAAATGGAAAACACTTTCCTCAAAGATTTTATGGCATTGGTGGAACTTGGGGAATTACAAAACATATGATAAATTCATTTTGAATGGCCATCAATCAATAAGATCAAAAATTATAAATAATGAGATAAAAGGTCATAGGGACCCAAAAAGTCAAGTCCAACCTTATCCCAAGGTTTGTTCAGAAATGGAACAGGATGCACAGGAGTATTCATGACCTTCCATTTATTATCTGACAAAAGACATTCTGGGCACAAATCAATATAAAACTTGACTTGGGATTCTAAAGAAGGCCACAAATAATACAACTTGATGAGTTGTGAGGTTTTTGAAAACTTAGGTGACCATGATGTGCACATTTAATGATGTCCTCTCTTAAACTTGAAGGAGGAATGAAAACATCATGTCTCATAATCATGCCATTGACCAAAAAGAGTTCAGAGGCAACCATGGTGTTAGAACTGGAAATTCTGGTTGGCTAAGGCTTACGCCAAAGCCAGGCAGAAACCACCATTCTAGTCAGGGCAAGGGGGTCACACGCCAAGATAACCCCTGCTCACCCCCTTGGTAGCTTGGCACGAGCAGACAGGCTTATCCCGGAGGCAATGTGTAAAGCATTTGCGCACGCACACAACAGCAACAACATCCTAGGCACACCACAAAAGGAACTCCACACAAGGTTATATAAAAATAACTTTTGTATTGTCAAAACACATCAGATAGTAATCACACAATATACATTGTGACAACTGGCACGGGCAATATTCACAAGGGATTATTTACACCAGGACAGGGCCAAATGGGCCACTGTCAGAATCAACACTTAGCAGAAATAGCACTTCTAGAACTTAGAATAAATGTAGCACAAAATAACAATTATAGGTCACAACCAGTAACTAATGGTAAAGGTATGTACACACTACGCAATACTAATAAACATAGGCCTAGATCACGCATGGACACATAACCTCTCTAGAATAACATACTAGGCAAAGTAAACTCCTAAGCATTAACACATTTAGAAGTATACCACAAGCATAAAGGAAAAGCAGATTACGCAGCAATCATATTTAGGCCTAACCAGTATAACTACAGTAGGCACTCTCTCACTAGTCTAAACACATTAGACTTTGCCTCCTAGGAATAAATCACATTTAGGGGCGTACCTCTCAGTGAAGTAAACTCTCAGTGACATAAACCCACATAGGTAAAATAACCTCATAATCATAGTAACATCACATTGTGCAAAAATCACAATAGGCAATTACCATTCTAAACATAGTAAAATCACATTGCGCAGAAATCACATTAGGGCCTTGCGCCCTACCCACATATCAGCCCCCTGGCCAACTGGCCATCTCAAGAAGGGGCCCAAATGCCCTGTGTCCAGAATGTCAGGGCGCGCTGCCATCGCAGCGCCAGTCAGGGGTGCGCCACCAGTGCAAACCTAAACGTTGCAGCTGCCCACTAATTGCTGGGCAGCTAGGAACAACAACAGGGCCTAAACGTTGCAGCTGGCACTAAGTGCTGCACAGCTGTAGAAGGCCTGGCACCACTGTGCCATCTCTGTCCCACACCGGGACTCTCTCTCCCTTGGCGCCTAAATGGTGCAGCTGCCCACTAATTGCTGGGCAGCTGGGAATGTAAAACTGCGGCATGGGCTCTCAATGGCCCTTGGAACAAACTGCGCCCACTGCTGGATCCACACTGGCTCTGGTACAGAAAAGGGCATGCCACATGTTGGAGCCACCAAGGCTCTAGCAAGACTTCGGTCCCTTTGGGACACACTGGTACTGTTTAAGAATAAAACATGCCCATGAAGATGGGGCCCCACATGGGCCCTGGGAATCAGCTATGCCCCTTGGAAGAACTACGGGGGACACATGGGTCCCTTTGGGCCCTATCATAAAAAACTTGTGCCCCTCGGGGGAGCCTGCAGGCTCCTAAACAAAACATGCCCCACGCTGGAGCCATCTAGGCTCTAAGGGCCTCTGGCCATCGGTGGAGCGGCCCGCTGCCATCCGGGGCCGCTCCGAAAAAGAGGCACTACCATTCTGTGCCTCGCATGGGCACTAACACCCCCCAAAGAGCCCCCACTCACCGGGACTCCTTCATCTTCGCTTCGAAAGGCCGCAGGCGGGGCTCTCTCTCACTCAGGAGAGCCTCGCTGCTGCGGCGGCCCTGTTCCTTCTCCTCTCGGCGGTGGTGATCTCTCGGGTGCCTCTGCGACCGGGGACACCCATCTGGTGGCGCGGGACCTCCACGTGTCACGCCTGCTCCGGCCACCTCATCTTCATCCGGGCCGGGGCGTCAGGCGCACATGCAGGCGGGGCTCCCCTCAGCACACAGGAGCCCTGCCCTCAGAGACGCTTCGCCGGCATGCTGGGGAGGCGGGGTAGGCTCCCGGCCTCCCCTTTGCCTCCATACATCTGCTATCATGTCGCGGGGATCCTACCCGCTAGGCCGCACTTCCGCTTCCGTCCCGTGGCCCCGCCCACAACCAGGCGGGCCGCGGGCGGCAGCAGCGGCAATCTTCCATCTTTGGGGCCACAATACGGGGTAAGTGAGGGGTGACACCCTCGGAAGTGGAATAAAAGCGCTACTGAGCGCTTGGGGGAAAAGTAAAGCGCTCCCAGCGCTATAAGTAAAATACAGCGCTCTCAAGCGCTATAATTGAGATCAAGCGCTCACAGCGCTGAAGGACAAGATAAAGCGCTTCCCAGGCACTAGGGGCACAGGCAGCACCAAATGCCCCAGAAAATGACCCCTACAACAAGGAGGGTCCCAGGAACACAGCCCCCATAGGTGAAGAGGGCCGGAGGAACCCACAAAGTCCTGGGCACCAAAAGATGGAGCAAACAGCTCCCAAGAAAAAGGAAAGTCCTCCAGCCTCCAAGTCATCAGGTATCCAGGGGCTGGGCAGGGCCCAGGGAGGCAAGCCTTCCCCTGGGCCCAAGCAGCAGCACGCCCCTGGCAGAATTCAAGTAGCAAAACAAGAACATTTTCAGAGTGTCACAGCACCCTTTTTATACCCAAAATCTTTTGTCTAGCAGGGTGCAGGCAGTGTGAGAACCAGCTACAACTGGTTATGGGGAACTCCTTTCACTGGCCAGGCTAGGGACATCAGACGCACCACAGGGGGTGGAGCCAGCATTGTGGAGGGAAAACCCAGCCCTATTCAGGTCCCAGGTGCACCCCTCCCCTCACCTCAGCATGCTAATCTCTCCACTCACAACCGGGCAGACCCATCCAGACTCTTGGAGCCAGGCTCACCAGCCAGCTCCAGTCAATCACACGCCAGACACAAATTACACAAACATGCCAACCTCTAGAAGTGGCACTTCCACACTAGACACAATCATGCTGTATACATCATTGCGCAGCATTCAATCTCACGAGTTCGCACATACCAAACTCGACCCTGCACTCCCCACACATCAGGAACTACCATGGTCACACAATTTTTTTTTTCAAATTTCAAAGCTTTATTCGACAGCATGTCATCAAAGCAATTATACATCCTAAAACTACACTAAAAATACTACAAAGTTAAATTCATAATTTTTTTAAAACTCATTAAACCATGGTGCTGTCACTTACAAGAATTAAGAACAATTTATACAAAAAGAATTAAAACAATTCAATTAAACATTGGTTAAAAAAATTGATCGTACATTGCTCGTTATGAAGAAATTCATTGGCTAGCCTCTAGGGATTTCAAGGAACGGGTGCGAATTGACCAGGCCCACCCTAGAAATTTTGCAACGGCTACCGCCATGGAGGGTGTGCAATCTGATGCGAGTATTCTTAGAGCCTCTACAAAACTGCGTGTCCCCAGGTTTATGCACACAGGTTTTATCCACTTACGACGGGGATTTATATAAAGGGGACATACAAACAGCAAGTGGGGTGCATTCTCAATCATATGTTTACAATAATGACATTTGTCATTCTTGTTTGCCGACCATTTATAAGTAAAAGCTTTTACTGGAAGGGTCCCAATTCTGAATTGAAAATACAATTTTCTTTCATAGGGCCTTTCTATAATATCCCAGTAAGACTCACACAATGGTAGGGGTTTGATATAAAAAAAATGACCAGTTAACTCTGTGTTGGATCCAGTACTAAGGGCAGACGATCAAACCATGTTCCAGTACATTTTTTTCAAGGTTATCTTTGATGGGAAGTTCGAGGCATTTGGGTCGTACCATAGGTAACCTAGTCCCAATCTTGTTAATAAACCCCATATTTCTTTGAGCCACAGGATAGAATGAAATCGATCTGCCCTGGTGATGTCCTTCAGGGCAGTGGCATAATGAACTAGTTCGGGAGTTGTCATGATCCGTCTCCAATATAATAAGGGACGTAACCGTGCCAAATCCTCTATTTTTTTTCTACCAAGATCATATACAAGCGGTAGAGTGGGGGTACTTTGGGGGACCCCAACTAGACGACGTAGAAACCTATTCTCAGCTAAATTTAGTTGATTCATATTGAAGAATCCCCATAGTTCCGAACCATACAGAGAGGCTCTTATCACCTTCATGTTATATATTTCTAGGGCCGGGGTGATTGGCTTAGTCTGAGAAGCTTTATGTTTAAGGGCTATTACACCCGCCAGCTGATGAAATTTTAAAACAGCCATATCAATGTGGTTTTTCCAGCTCATATTACTCTGAAGGGATATTCCTAAGTACGTAAAAGCCTCAACCTGTTCCAGTGGAATATCATCAAAGTTAATTGTGCCTTTGAATGTCTTCCGCTGATTCAGGGACATGAACTTGGTTTTGGAGGTGTTTATCTCAAGTCCACGCATCTGGCAGAACTCTCCAAACGCATTTACTGCCTTCTGGAGCCCACTCGGAGTCCGAGAAACTATCAGCGTGTCGTCCGCAAACATGAGAACTGGCACGCGTGCCCCGGCCAATACAGGAGCATCGGTGGGGGAGCGGCTTAGATGGTCTACTATGCCATTAATGTATAGGGTAAACAGTGTGGGCGCCAAGACCCACCCCTGCCGAACACCACGTTCAACAGGGAATGTATAGGTCACCTCACCCTGTGCCCCCCATCTGATTCTTGCATAGTTGTTCTCATGCAAGCGGACAAGTAACGCTAACAGTTCCGGGGCCATCCCCGCTTCAGCTAGAACACTCCAAAGTTTGGGACGGGGGACTAAATCAAAAGCTGATTTCAGGTCTACAAACACAGCATAGAGTGTCCCGTTAGTTAAGGTCACATTCCTCCAATAGAGAGCTATGAAGAAAAATACCTGATCAACTGAGCTAGTACAGGGTCGAAACCCAGCTTGGTAAGGGGACAAAATATCTTTTTCTTCTATCCAAGATTGCAATTTGTTTTGCACTAAGCGACCTATTATTTTTTGGGCCGAGTCAATAAGACTGATAGGTCTATAATTACTAGGCAGTGATTTGTCAACCCTTTTTAAAAACCGGAATTATTTCCGCGCCTTTCCATGAAGTGGGGATTGGCGCACCCCTAGCCACAGAATTAGCTAACCACTCAAAATACTAACACCAAGATGGACGATCACTTAAAAACACATCGGCAGGAATGCCATCCATTCCAGGGGCTCTACCCCCGTCACACTGTCTAGCGCTAAACTGACATCTTTAGTTGTGAATAGCTGGTACTTATAAAAGACTGTGGGGGGTAATGAGCACTCTCCTTCGGCAAGTTTACAGGCGTATTGTGGTCTGAAGTATTCTACCCATTCGTGTTTGGCAACATTATTTTGCGGGATCTGTGCTGTCCCTCCTCTATCCCACTTAACTATAGCCCAGAATTGCTTTTGGTCCTTTGCTGTACAAGCAGTTTTCAGATCGCGCCACTGATCCTCATCCCACTGTTTTTTGGCTGCTTTCTGGGCTTTCCTATATGTCTCCCTAGCCTTTCTCACACCTAAGATATTCCTGGATCTAAGTTCAACACTTACGGTGACATGCATTAACAAACCGTTTAGCGATTCCTTATTAGCGATTTTTAAGGAATCGCAAATAAGGAATCGCAAAACGGGATGCATCAAGAAAATAGCTAATTTATAAGGAATCGGTAAAATTCGCAGAAATAATAGCGATATCGAAAATAGCGATTTCGCTATTAGCGAAATCGCAAATTGCGATTTCGCAAATAGCGAGGTCGCACGTTGATGCATATTGATGATGTCAGAACCAGGAACTGTGCCCTCCAAGCCTCATTCTGAAACAGGAAGTGTGCTCTGAGAGCCTCATTTTCACTCCAGGAGCATTGAGAGAGGAGGGAGCTGGTACTGGGAGCAGGAGAGGAGTGTGTCTCATTCATAAAACCTATAAGGTACACAAAATGGAGCCTGCAGAAACTGTTGAGGACTCTCAAAGTGGCAGAAAAAGAAAACTTAAGTTTTCAGAAACAGAAATTGAAGCCCTGATTGAGGGAGTTGTACACAGCACTGAGAAGCTGTTTGGGAAGGCTTCTCTCAAGGTGCCTGAGCAGGAGAAAAGGAGAATATGGCTCATGATACAAAGCAGAGTGAACGCTATTGGGGTCACTCATTGTACCACCGACGAACTTAAAAAAAGGTGGTACGATTTGCGCAGTAGGGCCAAGGCATGCATCGCAGATCGCTTGAAGGAAGCACTACTAACTGGAGGAGGGACACCACCACACACCGGAAATACTCCCATGGAGGATTGATTGAGAGCACAATCCCGAAAGAAGCTGTTGTCGGTGTGACGCATCTGGATACCTCCGGAGCAGCACACACGTCCCAAGGTAAGAGGAATGCATGTGTACATTGTCCCTATCACTGCAGTGTGAATGGTAGCTCTGCATAGCGCACACGCAAGTAGTGAAACATTAACATCACTTTCAATAGTATAGCAAGTGCATCATGGGAGATGTAGTGTGGTCAAGCAGTTCCAGTTACAGACACACATATTAATTTAACCAATTCCAAAAGAGTAGTAACTCTGGCAAAGTATAAATGTTTATTCATGTTACAACAGTCACATAACTAAAAAGCATACATTAATGCTGTTGTGCACTGTTTAACCTCACAGATGCAGAACATGGTGAGGCCGGGGACAATGATGTCCAGGAAATCCAGCTCAGCAGCGCCTCTGAACCTGATAACACACCAGCTTCAAAAAGCATCCAATCACGTGTCCCACAATCACGTAGGACACCTGTCCAAAGTTTGGTACCATATCCCACAGATGATGAGGCTGATGGGGCACCTCATGTCAGCAACCCACGAAGTACTCCCGCCACATGTAGATCATCCTTCAACCGGAGAGCCAATTCAAGGTTGACAAGGAGACGACGCAGAGCACGAAGGCCACACCAGGTGGAACAGTTGACTGATGTCTGGGGTGGCTTGGAGGGACAGATGCTGCGGTCACATCGCCTGCAGGCAAAAAACACTAGATTGATCAAGGCCGAAATTGCCAAAATGTCAGTTAACCTAGCCGTGTTTGCCACTAGTCTCCAGGAAATGACAAGAGTCATGCATGAGGGTCAACTAGCACACAATGCATAGCATCAAGAGCTCATGCAGCAACTGAAAATGCAAGTGGCGTCCAATAACACACTGGCCACAGCAACAGCTATGTTGTCACGTAGAATTTCAACAATGCATACCGAAATGTCCAATGATAATAGTGATGTTGCCACAGGATTACAGCACGTCACTAACGTAGTAGAGATGGAGACTGCATCTACAAGTGGTGAAAACATCCCTGCACCAAATGTAATCAGTGAGGGTGCCTCAGGCATGATCAATACACCAATGCCAATTGTCAATGAGGCTAGACGGTCCAAACGCTGTGCCATCCCATCCAGACCCAGCCTAGGGCAAGAAGATGCTGCTGCCGAGAGGCGTCTCGGTGTTAGGGGCAAGAAACGCTAGGCTGCCATGCACAAATCCTGTTGAGCTGGTGAATGAACCATTCTCACATTGTGACCTCATCACTGACTGACAAGTATTTTAATTTATTTTGAATTAGTAAATGTTGTTGGCAACAAAAGTGTGCCCAAAGTCACTTGTAAAGTGCGCCTCTGTTTACAGGTCACATATTCTTCTTATTAAAAATTGCTTTGCAAATCATACTGTCTGCGTGTCATCATTACTCACCCTAAAAGTAATTTTGTGTGATCTCCATTCTGTGTCTGCGCCCTTCTGCTGCGTCAGATCCTTGTTGGGCACGTTGGTGAAGGATTGGCTGGTTTTCATCCTCAGAGTCACTGTCAGAAAGCTCAATTTCCAGGCCTCCCTTTGTCGCTATGTTGTGCAGCATGCAACATGCTGCCACAATTTTGCAGCATTGCTCTGGGTTGTATTTCATAGCACCTCCTGTCTTATATAGGTGTCTGAATCTGCTCTTTAGTAGACCAAATGTTCTCTCTATCACATTCCTCGTTGAGATATGCGCTGCATTGTATCTTCTTTGGGCGGCTGTTGCAGGATTGAGATATGGTGTCATGAGGTAATTGCGCAAGGCGTATGCGCTGTCGCCTACATGTGAGAAAAGAAAATATGTGAACTATGAGTTTCAGATATGCATTTGTGACAAGTTTGCAATGCTGTGTGGCACATATTTACCTAGCAAATGTCCCTCTCCAAAGTCTCCCCTTGCAAGTCGGGTCTGCATGCCACTTTGCCTGAAGATGAATGCATCATGTGCACTGCCAGGAAATTGCGCTACAATGTCTGTTATTATGGTTTTGGCATTACATACAACCTGAATGTTAAGGGAATGGTAGCATTTCCTATTTCTATACAAATATTCCTGTGTGGCTGGGGGACATATTGCAACATGGGTGCAATCTATACATCCAATTACTTGTGGGAAGCCAGCTATCTGATAAAATTCCTGCTTAGTCTTAGCTAGGTCATGGGCTGAGGTTGGAAAACTTATATGTGCATGGATCCGGGACATCATGGCATCAAGGAACGCTTTCAATATTCTTGATAATGCACTTTGTGAGACACCTCCGGCTACTGCAATTACTCCCTGAAAACTGCCTGATGCCAGTAGGTGTAGGCAACATAATATTTGTACGTGCGTTGGGATAGCTTGGGTCCTATGTGTCTGTCGTTGAAGAATGGGGTCCAATTCATTAATTAGATCAAGTATCATTTGTCCATTCAGCCTATACTTATCGTATATTTCGTCATCCTGCTGGCCAAGCAAAGTTATGCGCACTCTGAATATGCGTTCATTGATTCGCCTCCTTCTCTGTCGAGCACCTAGCAGCCGCATCCTCCTCGCCATCAGGTACAGACCAGCCATTTTGAGCTCTGGGGCCTTGTGTGGGTGTGTCTTATACATTTTCAGTTGATTAGCAGGTGTTTCAGGTTAGATTTTTATTTTTACCACCTGGTTGTGTCCCTTCTTAATTTGCATGTGCAAAAATGTGATTTTTAGAGAAAATCATTATTAGCGATTTTTCATGCATATCAATAGCGATTCCTTATTTGCGAATCGGTAAATGTGATTCGCAGTTAAGGAATCGCACTTGTATTCTCAGAATAATTTTAACTTTTTCTCTATTTTAGCGAAAAATTAACGATTTTCGCTAATATATGGATGATGCATTTCTACACTGCCAATTGCGAGCGCTATTGCTCTGAAATAGCGATTTGCATCATTTGCGAATTCGCTAACGCTTGATGCATGTGCCCATTAGGTTCTGGCGGGCTAATTTACAAGATTGGTTGTACCACCCCACCTCAGGTAGATTTTTACCGACCTTAACTGATTTTGTGGTCTTCCTAAAGAACCCCTGCAGCTTGGTAAAGAAATGGGTATGAGCCTCCAGCATAATTTGGGGAAAATTTTGCTTACTGCTATGGATATTTATGTTTCCCACTTCTTCGATCACCACTTTTTTAAGGTCCTCCAGCTTCTCTGGACTCTCAATTAATCTGCCCCATTTAATATGGCGTAGATTATTTGAGGCAACAATATCTAGGGTGACTTTGCCGCCCCCCATGTTGGGTTCTCTAGACCCCTTTAGTGCTTGAAATTCCATGCAGAGTGGGTTGTGGTCGCTTTCCAACCTGTTTTTTACTATCATGTCAATCAATCGATCCCATCCTCTGATGTCCACCAGGAAGTAATCTATTCGACTGGAAGACCTGCCATTGTTGAAGGTTTTTTCCCCCTGGCGATCTGACTGGGTACGCCCATTGGCTGCTCTGAGTCCTCTCACTAGGCATAAAGCCTTAAGTTGGATAGCTACAGCTGACCACTTTCTAATTACAGGTAGATCAAGCTGAGGGACACATCATTTACTGTCCTCCTCAGCAGCAAGAATTTGATCCTCCTGTCCAAGTGGTTCAAAGGTTATGTTGACATCACCTCCCACAATAATGGACAACTGGGTTGGGAGCGCCTCAAGTTGGAGGTCAAGAGCAGAAATTACTTCTGAAGTTTGACCTCCCACTACCCCCCTAGCATAAATGTTAAAGATTGCCACCCCCTGGCCATTAGCCCATGTAATATTAACTGGCAGTATATCGTTCGATGGGGAATTGATTTGCTGAATTTTACAACATAGTGATTGGCGAATCCAAATTATCAGGCCCCCAGATGGGCGCCCTTTGGGATTTTTTGTAGCAAGTGTGTGAAAATTAAGGAACCCCAGACGATGGATGTACTGGGATCAATGACCATCATTCCTGGAAAAGAATGATGTCAAACTGGTCAATAAAACTGCACCATTCTAGAGATGTTAGCTTATTACTAATTCCTGCAAGATTCCAAGATAGAAAGGTCACCCCTGCCTCGACTGCCGAAAAGCAGAGAGGATTCTGTGGTGTTAATATGCTTTGGGTATCACCCTCCCTCCCAAGCTCAGGTTCTATATTGATGCCTGGATAGCTTGTTATCTCTGATGGTGGTACCTCACATCCCGGGCTGTCACATATCTCTAATGGATTAGAGCAAATCAGTTGTTCAGGGTCAATGTTCTCTATCAACCTCCCTGGGAATTTGGAGTCTCCCGTCCTTTTTATTCTGGGCGTTGGAGTGACATTAGTAAGAGTAATCCCCTGAACTATAGAAGCACACATTCTACCAGACTCGGCTAGTTCCTTATACACAATGCTATCGGCCCACTCAAGTCAATCACATTCATTCAGGTCAGACAAAGCCCCAAACCTATTTTCCAAGCTAATTCCCCAATCACTAGTTTGGGCGCTAGTTTGAACATCCCTACCCCATTTATTTAACACTGGGTTCCATGTTGGCCTTAGTGTGCTAGAATTCGCTGCACTTCCTTTTGTACAATAGAAAAATTTGAGCGTAAGTGGAACTATGGAGGTACTCCTACGTTGCGGAGGGAATATATTTAACAGAACATTAGGGAGTACATCTGAACTAGAGAAGTTCAAGACTATACAATCTCCCCTGAACTTTTTCGGACGGTTCCCTATCCAGGCTACCCTTCTTGCCATGATGATTTCCCCAGCTAGCTGCTGTTTACCCCATGGTGACATCAACATATTATTTGACAACCAATGCAGAGCTTTACTGGTCAAAGAGGTTGGAGATTCCACCTGGCCAGGCGCCAGAGGAGGTACAGTGGCCAGGACCAAGACCAGGGGAGAAGCTTCTACAATGAACTGGAGTGAGCCTTTCTCTGGGCAGGGTACAGTGGATCTTGGTGGGGGATAGTCTTTGGCCACTACCTGGCCATCTTCACCTATTAGAGGCTGAGTGGGGGGAGGAATCAATGCCACTTTCGCCCCGCCCCCCCCTCCCAGCATTCTCCTCAATTGTTTCTGCTCTACTTGAAACTAGGGTTGATATATTATCTACCACCTCCACTGTCTTGTTTAGAAGTCCACCCAGTCTTTTTACCTCTGCCGTAAGCTGGTCGATTTTAGTCACCAGCAGTTTAATAATACCCTTGATCTTAGAGTCGATCATGCTAACTATGTAATTAATTTGCTCCTCCTCCATGACCGCTTTACCACCTTCTACTCCATCTACTTCATCATTATCCACGATTTTGGTTGGAGAGGCTATCCTCTTTCTACTAGAGCGTGACCCACCACGTTTGGTCTGTGCTTTTCTACATGTTCTAACTGCTCTGGTTACAGGCACAGGTGACAGAGATTTCTCTGCTATAGTAACTACCTGAACCTCAGGGTCTATTACTAAGTCGACAATTGGGGGTATGCTATGTTCAGAGATGTCTATTAAGAGGGGATCGATGTCGGTGGCATCACTACCGGTGACCTGCACCGGGGGTTCTAACAGGGGGGGATCTGACAGAGGGCTCAACATAGGGCTTGACGCGGGGGACGTTGGAGAGGGGCTCAATCCCAGTGACTGGCTTCTTTCGCTGTTAATTTTGCTCACAACCTGCACTAGGTAATTGTCTATAGTATTAGAGACAGAGGGAACCTTTTGTTTCGGCATATCGCACCCAGTTACTAGTATTACAATGGTAAATGATAACACTCCTCTAAGGCAGATAGTGTATAACAATGTTCTGCTTGGGCAGATAAGTCACAAGGTCACAAGGTCGCAAGTGACCACAATGGTAACAAGGGAGAGCTGGTCTTACTGCATGAATGGCATGGAGGTCCCACAAAGCTACGAGCAGGGTCCCTGGCCCAGTCCAGTCACGGCCAGTCCCGGACTGTCTCAGATTGTCCACCCTTTGTCTGGGCTTCGTCCGGCGTCCCGCTCGCGTCCCGCGGAGCTGTGTGTTATTGTTATTGTTATTTTAATTTTATACCGCGCCTAATCACCTGCAGGTCTCTAAGCGCCCGGAAAGATGGTACAGGACAATAACATAACAGGTCAGAGCAGAAGAAATAACATTGGATTATGCCATGCTCAGGCTTCTCCTGAACAATAGCGTTTTCAGGCTCTTTCGAAATCTTAAAAGGTTTCCCTCCTCACGCAGCCCTCCAGGCAAATTGTTCCACAACTGGGGAACCAATACTGAAAAGGCTCTACCTCCCTTCGTCACTAGCCTGTAGCGAGAGCAGGTCAACAACTGCGAGTCCGAGGACCGAAGTGTTCTCGCCGGGCAGTACAGTTGTAGGCGCTCCTTGATATAGGCCGGAGCCTTACCATAAATAGCCTTATGGGCTGTACACAAACTCTTAAATTCCACTCTCTCTTTGTGAGTCAGTTAAACGGGGTGTATGACGAGCCGGGGGCAGGGCTAACAGGTGGTGCAGCCAAGATGTCACAGGCCGTGCAGGGACTCCTGGGCAAGCGAGTCCCCAGCGCGCTCCTCCCCTGCAACAGCCGCACTCTCCCCCAAAGCACACAGAGTTTGCCGTTGGCCTTCCCTTCAGAGACAATGCCGCGAAGCGGCACCCGCGAAGCGGGTGCGGCGAGGAGCAGCGGCGGAACAGGCAAGAATAAGTGGGCAGCGTCAGGTCAGTTCGTTAGCGTGGTTCGCTATCACTCAGCGTTGAGATCCCACTGGTTTCCTGGCAAATGGGCTCTTTAAGGTGTTTACCGAGCCAGGGGCAGGTCTAACAGGTGGTGCAGCCAAGATGTCACAGGCCGTGCAGGGACTCCTGGGCAAGCGAGTCCCCAGCGCGCTCCTCCCCTGCAACAGCCGCACTCTCCCCCAAAGCACACAGAGTTCGCCGTCAGCCTTCCCTTCAGAGACAATGCCGCGAAGCGGCACCCGCGAAGCAGGTGCGGCGAGGAGCAGCGGCGGAACAGGCAAGAATAAGTGGGCAGCGTCAGGTCAGTACCTTAGCGTGGTTCGCTATCACTCAGTGTTGAGATCCCACTGGTTTCCTGGCAAATGGGCTCTTTAAGGTGTTTACCGAGCCGGGGGCGGGGCTAACAGGTGGTGCAGCCAAGATGTCACAGGCTGTGCAGGGACTCCTGGGCAAGCGAGTCCCCAGCGCGCTCCTCCCCTGAAACAGCCGCACTCTCCTCAAAGCACACAGAGTTCGCGGTCACCCTTCCCTTCAGAGACAATGCCGCGAAGCAGGTGCGGCGAGGAGCAGCGGCGGAACAGGCAAGAATAAGTGGGCAGCGTCAGGTCAGTACCTTAGCGTGGTTCGCTATCACTCAGCGTTGAGATCCCACTGGTTTCCTGGCAAATGGGCTCTTTAAGGTGTTTACCGAGCCGGGGGCGGGGCTAACAGGTGGTGCAGCCAAGATGTCACAGGCCGTGCAGGGACTCCTGGGCAAGCGAGTCCCCAGCGCGCTCCTCCCCTGCAACAGCCGCACACTTCCCAAAGCACACAGAGTTCGCGGTCAGCCTTCCCTTCAGAAACAATGCCGCGAAGCGGCACCCGCGAAGCAGGTGCGGCGAGGAGCAGCGGCGGAACAGGCAAGAATAAGTGGGCAGCGTCAGGTCAGTTCCTTAGCGTGGTTCGCTATCACTCAGCGTTGAGATCCCACTGGTTTCCTGGCAAATGGGCTCTTTAAGGTGTTTACCGAGCCGGGGGCGGGGCTAACAGGTGGTGCAGCCAAGATGTCACAGGCCGTGCAGGGACTCCTGGGCAAGCGAGTCCCCAGCGTGCTCCTCCCCTGCAACAGCCGCACTCTCCCCAAAGCACACAGAGTTCGCGGTCAGCCTTCCCTTCAGAGACAATGCCGCGAAGCGGCACCCGCGAAGCAGGTGCGGCGAGGAGCAGCGGCGGAACAGGCAAGAATAAGTGGGCAGCGTCAGGTCAGTTCCTTAGCGTGGTTCGCTATCACTCAGCGTTGAGATCCCACTGGTTTCCTGGCAAATGGGCTCTTTAAGGTGTTTACCGAGCCGGGGGCGGGGCTAACAGGTGGTGCAGCCAAGATGTCACAGGCCGTTCAGGGACTCCTGGGCAAGCGAGTCCCCAGCGCGCTCCTCCCCTGCAACAGCCGCACTCTCCCCCAAAGCACACAGAGTTCGCCGTCAGCCTTCCCTTCAGAGACAATGCCGCGAAGCGGCACCCGCGAAGCGGGTGCGGCGCGGAGCAGCGGCGGAACAGGCAAGAATAAGTGGGCAGCGTCAGGTCAGTTTCTTAGCGTGGTTCGCTATCACTCAGCATCACACATATTCCCCATGCATTCCTATGGGAGGGCAGGTCACTCCCCAAACACACAGAGAGCGCACGCACTTTACACTGGACCACAGTGAAAAAGTGCGCAGAGACCTAAAATCACCAACACCAGGCTACAGAAACAGGCTAGGCAAAAGCAAAAAGTTTCGGGGTGAACCTGCAAAAAAGGGCCAGGTCCAACACAACCCCCTTGCAGCCAAAACGCAGGGTAGACCAATCAATCCCTTGATGGGCTTCCCTGCTTTGGGCGACAAAACACGGACACGGGCCCGCACGGCAGGGACACCCTTCGGTGCTACGCCACTCTGAACCCACACGGATTTCTCTCAACAAGAGTTCTCTGGCCCAACTAGGATACCCCACTGGCACTCTCTAGTCGTCCACGGCCAGGACCAGGCCCTAGACCATCCAAATGTCACAGGTCCTGACCACTTCACAGAGTGGGGGGCAGTAACCCCTGGCACATAATAGCCATTCTCCACTCTCCCTCTCAGTGTAGCTATAACTGCCACTGATCCTTCAACCTAGGGACCATACCCTCAGGCTGACCAGAGGTCACGGGCAAGAATGCCCCACCCTACCTCTACTTTTGGGGTTCCGCACCCTCCCATGGAAGCACCCACCAGAACACAACTCGCCCACCAGATCAGGACCTCACTCCATCAACTGGTCTACCACCTGGGATCTAGAAACTATTTCACTTCGGAGGTACAAAGCACACACCACAGTCCCTCTTCAAGCAGGTGGGGGGAAACAGCACACAGCAAAGTCCCCTTTCCTCTACCTTAGTGGAAACAACAAACTGCAGGTGAGCCCCAGATCACACAGCAAGGTCAGCCCCCTCAGTCTCTTCAGCTGATCTACTTTGGCAGAGATTCCTTCTTGACCTGGAAGTTTCCTAATCTCCCAACCTAGGGTCTAAATCCTCAGGTTGCACCGGGGTCAGAGGCAAGGACACCGTCCCTCCCCTTCCAGAGTTCTGCACCCTCCCACCTTAGAGCGGTACCCCTGGAAGCCAAAACCGGTCAGGACACTGATTACAGATGCCCTTCCCTCCAAGTCAGGCTGAACCTGAACCTGGCCTTCCTCCTCCTTGGGGAACGACCTCCAGAGGCCCCAAAGATGGTCAAGCACTCTGGATGGTCAAATGCCCAGCGAACCAGGACTTCTGCACCCTCCACTTAGGAGCGGTACTGCCCAACACCAGGATCGCCGGAGTTCTGGTTACAAGCACTCCCCGTCCTCTAGACAAAGGAAGCTCCTCCTCAAATGACCTATAAGTACAGCCTAGGCCCCTGACCTGGCGCTCCCTTAGGGAACCCTACAGGCCCTGAGACAGGGTTTCAGGCCAACGTGGGACACACCGTCCCACACTCACTCTGCCTCCACTGAGATAGGATGTGAGCCCCTACACCCCTCCCATTCTACTAGGACCTAGCTGGGCTACACATAAACCTCTTCCCCTACACAGGATCATCAAATACACAAGCCACTACTTTTAGAATCACTCCCTAATGCCTCTGCAAGACATCTAGCACACCGCCAGATGTCCACCTTCTTGTCCAGTGCCTCTGCAGGACCTCCTGCACACCACCAGAGGTACACCTCCTGTGCAAGCTCCTTTAAAAAAAAACTCACACAAACTCCTCTAGTTCATACACCACTCATCCACACACTCCCCCTCCAGACTGGTGAGACAGTTCCTCACTGGCCCTGACTCTCAACCTGTACCCTCTTACTGAGCACCAGGCACCATACTCTGGGAACTGGGAATGGAACTTCACGCACTGGACACATTTTAGCTGCCACCACTGGATCCTACCATACTGGGGAAAACCCAGCCGTAATCAGGTCCCAGGTGCACCCCTCCCCTCACATCAGCATGCTAATCTCTCCACTCACCACCGGGCAGACCCATCCAGACTCTTGGAGCCAGGCTCACCAGCCAGCTCCAGCCAATCACACGCCAGACACAAATTACACAAACATGCCAACCTCTAGAAGTGGCACTTCCACACTAGACACAATCATACTGCATACATCATTGCGCAGCATTCAATCTCACGAGTTAGCACATACCAAACTCGACCCTGCACTCCCCACACATCAGGAACTACCATGGTCACACATATTCCCCATGCATTCCTATGGGAGGGCAGGTCACTCACCACACACACACAGAGCGCACACACTTTACACTGAACCACAGTGAATAAGTGCGCAGAGACCTAAAATCACCAACAAAAGGCTACAGAAACAGGCTAGGCAAAAGCAAAAAGTTTCAGGGTGAACCTGCCAAAAAGGGCCAGGTCCAACACATGGAAAATGCTTTTAACCCATTACTAAGTTTCCTGCTCTCAAGCCAACCCTTTACGATATATTGCATGACAAGTTTAAGAGTATCGTCTTTGTTATAAGATTCTAACCAGACTTGTTCAGAAATATTTGGGCATTCTCTAACAGCATCGAGTGCCGCTACAACACACTCTGTATCTTCAGTAGTTTTAACATCTGAATTATTTTGAAATGCCATCCGTGAAAGGCAATCAGTCCTGAAATTTTATCCGCCAGAAATATGCTTGATTGAAAAATGAAATTCTTGCAATTTTGAAAGTAATCTAACCAATCTGGCCAAGGTCCTCCCAAGCCCATTTTCATTGAGTAAATGTGTAAGGGGTTTGGGGTCGGTGAACATTTCAAATTCACGCCCCCAAATATAATTTCTAAATTTCTCCATTGCCGAAATGCAGGTGAGCACCTTGCGATCAATTGTACTGTAATGAGTCTCAGAAGACTTGAGCATTCTCGATGAAAATGCTACAGTGTGCTCTTTTCCAGCAATCTACTGACCAAGAACTGCACCCAACCCCATGAGACTGGCATCCACCATAATGAAGCATTTGGAATCATCTTGAAAAGCATAAAGTGCGGGTGCTTCAACAATGAGTTTTTGGTTTGAGCAAATGAAGAAGATACTTCATCAGACCAAAGAAACTTCGAACCCTTGCACAATAAGGCACACAAAAGCTCAACAGTTTGTGCATATCCCTTAGCAAAATGAGCATAATATTCTGCTAATCCCAAAAATGATCGAAGGGAATCTTTGTCTTTGAACGGCCCTGATGAGTGACAACTTTGGTTTGATTCCTTGAGATGACAAGGTATATTCTAAGTAATCAAGCTGTTGTGTGCCAAAGTGACATTTATCAGATCTAATGTATCATTCAATTTGCTTAAACACGAGTACGTGTTTTTCAAATGTGTTTCCCAATCTTTAGAAAAAACTAAAATTTCGTCTTGATAGGCCTGGACCCCCAGCATGTCCTGAAGAACATTGTCCATCATCTTCTGAAAAACACTAGCCAGGGAGGCCAGGCCAAAAGCAAGTCTGAGGTATTTGTAGACCCTAAAGGGTGTGACAAAAGTAGTAAAATCTTGTGAATCGTTTGTTAATTCAATCTGGTGATAAGCTGAGCAAAGGTCTATTATGGAGAAAAATTTGGCACCCCATATGCGGGCCAGAAGTTCATGGATTTTTGGGAGAGGATGACAATCAATTAAAATATTTTTATTAGAGGTGCGTAACTCTGCACATAGCCTGACCTCACCAGAATTTTTCCGAACAATCACAATGGGGGAAACCCATTCTGAAGAATCACATGGTGCAATGACCCCTTTATCACATCATTTCTTTAGTACTGATTTAAGTTCATGCCTGGCACTAAGGGGTAAAGGGCAGACCTTGTGCACAAAAGGTTGAGCATTAGGTTTAAGTTTTACTTTATGTTGAAAAGCTTTGACAGTGCCTAACTTGTTGGAAAACAAATCCAAAAGTCCAAAATCTTTTTAACATTGTGTGAATGATCAGTACTATTGATACAATTTAATGTGTTTTCTTCCTTTTCTGACCAACCAGCTGGGGAATAACCTTGAGGAGGGTCGCCAAGTACAATGGGGTTGTCAGACCCAGGAACAAGGTGCAAACCCATTCTAGCAAGATCCTGCCAACCAACTATATTACATCCTCTAACTGCGACATATACTTTTGTATAGATATATCTTTCTAGACATTCTAACCTTGAATTAAAGTAACCCAGCATTGCAATATCGAATTCTCCAAATGCCTTTGGATTGATGTCAGTTTTGGTTATTTCAATAGAACCTTGCCATTTCTCAAGAAACATTACATCAGATAAAGTAGTTATAGGTGAACCCGAATCTGCCATAATGGGGATCTCAGTTTTCCCAAATAAGGCAACACCTAATGAACCTTTGACGTAGTGGGTATTAAAAATTGAATTACATTCAATTGAAACAATCATGTCATGAAATTGCTCTGTACAATCTTCAATAGAGTCTGTAAATTCCACACTATTAACTCTGGTAGGTCTTTTTGGCAGATCTACAAACACTTTGAAAGTGACCAATTTTTTTGCATAATTCACATTTTTTTCCTGAGGCAGGACACATAGGATAGTTGCTCAAGTGTGATCTAGAACCACATCTGTAGCAAATTGTGGTCACTTTTTTAAATGGTTGTTTAAATGATTTGTTCATATTAACAGCGTTGATGGAGTTTCCAGCATCGGATGAAGTAGACTTAAACGAGTTGATGGAATGATCCGGTTGAAGGACTTTTGAAGTAACAATCGACCTCTCAATGTTTTTTGCAATACCAATTGGATCTTGTAAAGAGGGTTTCCTACAGCTGAGAAGACGCTATTGTTTTTTTCTTGAATGACAAGAGAAAACAAATTGATCATGGATATATATCTCTGGATTTGCCTCAAACTCACAAGATGACCCTAGGACTCGTAAGGCTGCGATATATTCATCCACTGATTCATCCTCGCGTTGTTTCCTTCGGTGGAAGTTATGTCTTTCAAGCATGATATTTGATTCTTGATCATAATGTCTTGCGAGGCGAGATAAAGCTTCTTTGTAGGGATTCCAATGACCTGCATCCCCAGATTCACTAGGAGGAGTGGGAAACTTAGGTAAATTTTCAAATACATGTTGTGCTTCAAGTCCTAAACACCCATATGGTTTCCAAAAGCTTTGACCCATTGACGCCAGGGAATACTGGGTTTGCCAGGATGCTGTAAAAACGGAGAAGGTTGAGCAAATTGTTGAGAAGTAGCCATCTTTTAAAGAATAAGCAATAAGTAACAATAAAGAACAAATGTATTGTACATAAAGATTATTGTAAATGCAATATTACTAAATAGTATCATGAAGGTGATCCCATCACCGAAACGGAAGGCTCCAATTAGACTGAACAGTAAAATGGTAGATGAAAAAGGTGAGCCTATCACCGTGTGAAGGCTCAGTAAAAGCAGTAATTTTGTAAATGATGAATAAAGTGAGCCTATCACTGTGTGATAATATTCAAAGCGCTAAATAAATTCTGTAATAGATGAAGGCTAAAGGTGTGCCTGTCACCATGTAAGTAAACAGGCTAGATCAGGCTTACCTAAGAATAAGCTGTGAATTCAGCAAGGAGCATCTGTGGGACCCAGAAGTGTTGCCGCTTTAACTATATGGATGGATTGACAACTGGAGGGGTCTCTACAAAAGTGCGGTGTTGCCCTTTTAAATTAGTCTCTGGCACAAGCTGTAGCACAAGCGCGGTGTTGCCCTTTTAAATTACAATTACTTTGGTACATGCACAGCGTGATCTTCTGTTTGAAGTCAGAGTGAAACGTCAGAGAGCTATCGCACTTGCGGGGAACAGCGCGCATCTGTGGCGGCAGCAGGATGCTTGAAATGAGGCAGCACAACGTACCTTCAATCCTCAAGTGAGTTGACAACCATACAAACGATCGTAAGTGTGATCGGGGCTGGTATGCTGTCAGGTTTTTTGTTGCCTTCTCGACAGACAGCTTCTGCGCTCCTTCGTGGACCCCTGGAGAGTGCAGGTTACCAAAATAAGGAAAAGCGGAGGTCGGCTGGTGAGTGTCAGATGGGCAGGTAAACTCCTGTTCGTCGCCAAATGAAGTAGGAATTACTTCACAAGAGGCAATCTGGTGAATTAAGAAGTTTTATTCCAAGTACATGACACTCACAGCCAGACGCACCTGCTATATACCAGGATCTCGACCAACTGATTAACGTTGGATGAATCATGGCACACATCGTTCTGCTCCTATCATAGAATTAATTTTCAAGAATATACAAGCAGCTCGAGTCACTCTCTTGTTGGAAGCGCAAGAGTGCTCTAAGTATAAATGCACCATATTACAGTAGGTCTTCGAAGTTGGTTTGGGGTCCTGTGCCATTTCATACTTTGCTCATGCCTTTAAGTATCTTTGCTTCGATGGACACCTTTGACGCACATCATTACCTTTCTGATGAGCTGTATTGAACAAATCAGACAGAGACAGTTGACATCTACCTAGAGCCTCAGTAATCAACGTGAAACTCATTATTATGCTATCATAAATCCTTCAGATCCACTGTCTGCTCGTGTTGTGACACAAATAATTGGTGCTACCTTTTAAAGAACAAAACAGTATGACAAGGTGGAGAAGAAAGAATGTTAGAATGTTAGACAGATTAACTACATTTAAATATGTTATTGATGGGGTCATTAATGGCACTATGTGATCTAACAAGTAGCAAAGCTAGTATTTGAATCAAACTCATAATTACTTCTAGTTCTTTTAATATAAAATCAAGGCTAAAAAGAACAAACTCCAACAAACCACTTGTTTGCCTTTAATATAATGCATACAAACAGAAGAATACCACTTACATGTAAACGGACCAACTCGCCTAAAGAAACTTATTTTCACTATGTTCATTAATAAGTATACAGTTCATCAAACACGCGCACACACAGACCTTCAATCATACAAGCATGAATGCATGCACACCAGCAGCCATGCAGAGCACAGTATGATGTTTAAGAAGTGGCTGAGCACAAGGTGATGTTCACCAGTGAAGTGTGTGTGATGCAACTCGGGCATCATGACCACATTTGTATCAGTTAAATCTAGGACATCAATCACAGATCAAGCATGTAGTGTGATACCCTGACAGAGAAAGTGTGGCTTCGAGGTGCATCATAAGAAGCTTTATTTTAAAACCGTGACGATTTCAGTCTTTTTTTACAATATATGCCAACTATTTCCCCCATTAAGAAAGTGCTAGCAATGCTGAAGAGCAGAATACATGTCTGCTCATCGGTTGCCAGCCATGTTTTCAGCTCTGCACTATGAAAGCATCGCCAAAGTTTCTGGAAGCTGCAGTGGCAATACAGTGAGCCATTAAGGCAATTCTTGGATGAGGGGAAAGTAATATTTTTGTAGGTTATTTCCCAAATTAACTAAGCAGATCTAAATACCAAAGAATATTCGGCTAGTATTGGTATTAATAAATCGGAACTTATTTTTATATAAAATAACATGTGTGTTTTGTACAAAGACATAGCTACTGAACAGCATCAACAAGGCATATTTTGCATAATCCAGGAACATCTAAAAGTTAGTATGTGTAATAAAAATTTCATTGGATTGAAGGTGTAAAAAGGTTCCTGTATTATAATTGCACACTTTTCTGCATTAAAGACTCAGTTGTTTTTTGCAAGTCAAAAACTTTAATAGGTTGAGCAACACACAAGTGAACAGTGAATTTTCTGCGTATGGTTTTCAGTATACAGGAAAATTGTCGCACATAACAGGTAGCGGTAAGAGTAGGAATAAGTGCTAAATGAGGATGAGGTCTGAGGGAACCCAATACCCCTGCAAAAGAATGGGCCAAGACTCACCCTGTAGAATGCAAACACAAGGTCCTGTGCACACTTCAAGTTAATTACTTCAAAATCGCATATATCAACAGTTACATTGTTTCAGAAATAAAGATCTGAAGACAAGCTCTTTCTTCAAGAAGAGACACCAAGAAGAAATCAGCCGACACGTGTTTCGTCAATCGGGTAGTTACCCGTGACTCTTCAGGGCTGACAATATTCCAAATTAAACGGGATCGGGGAACCGGTGATAATTCCAACCCGGTTCTCAAACGGGTAAAATATGCCAAAAAGGCCAGTAGTGGCATTACAAGTAGTAAACAAAGTTCCCATGAACCGGGAGGAATGAACGGACGGGCGGGTACAGCCGCACTTCCGCTTCCGTCCCGTGGCCCCGCCCACAACCAGTCGGGCCGCGGGCGGCAGCAGCGGCAATCTTCCATCTTTGGGGCCACAATACGGGGTAAGTGAGGGCTGGCACCCTCGGAAGTGGAATAAAAGGGCTACTAAGCGCTTGGGGGAAAAGTAAAGCGCTCCCAGCGCTATAAGTAAAATACAGCGCTCTCAAGCGCTATAAGTGAGATAAAGCGCTCACAGCGCTGAAGGACAAGATAAAGTGCTTCCCAGGCACTGGGGGCACAGGCAGCACCAAAGGCCCCAGAAAATGACCCCTACAACAAGGAGGGTCCCAGGAACACAGCCCCCATAGGTGAAGAGGGCAGGAGGAACCCACAAAGTCCTGGGCACCAAAAGATGGAGCAAACAGCTCCCAAGAAAAAGGAAAGTCCTCCAGCCTCCAAGTCCATCAGGGGCTGGGCAGGGCCCAGGGAGGCAAGCCTTCCCCTACACCCAAGCAGCAGCACGCCCCTGGCAGGATTCAAGTAGCAAAACAAGAACATTTTCAGAGTGTCACAGCACCCTTTTTATACCCAAAATCCTTTGCTAGCAGGGTGCAGGCAGTGTGAGAACCAGCTACAACTGGTTATGGGGAACTCTTTTCACTGGCCAGGCTAGGGACATCAGACGCACCACAGGGGGTGGAGCCAGCATTGTGGAGGGAAAACCCAGCCCTATTCAGGTCCCAGGTGCACCCCTCCCCTCACATCAACATGCTAATCTCTCCACTCACCACCGGGCAGACCCATGCATTCCTATGGGAGGGCAGGTCACTCACCACACACACACAGAGCGCACGCACTTTACACTGGACCACAGTGAATAAGTGCGCAGAGACCTAAAATCACCAACACCAGGCTACAGAAACAGGCTAGGCAAAAGCAAAAAGTTTCGGGGTGAACCTGCCAAAAAGGGCCAGGTCCAACACATGGAAAAAGCTTTTAACCCATTACTAAGTTTCCTGCTCTCAGGCCAACCCTTTACGATATATTGCATGACAAGTTTAAGAGTATTGTCTTTGTTATAAGATTCTAACCAGACTTGTTCAGAAATATTTGGGCATTCTCTAACAGCATCGAGTGCCGCTACAACACACTCTGTATCTTCAGTAGTTTCAACATCTGAATTATTTTGAAATGCCATCCGTGAAAGGCAATCAGCCCTGAAATTTTATCCGCCAGAAATATGCTTGATTGAAAAATGAAATTCTTGCAATTTTGAAAGTAATCTAACCAATCTGGTGAGGTCCTCCCAAGCCCATTTTCATTGAGTAAATGTGTAAGGGGTTTGTGGTCGGTGAACAATTCAAATTCACGCCCCCAAATATAATTTATAAATTTCTCAATTGCCGAAATGCAGGCGAGCACTATGCTATCAATTGTACTGTAATGAGTCTCAGAAGACTTGAGCATTCTCGATGAAAATGCTACAGTGTGCTCTTTTCCAGCAATCCACTGACCAAGAACTGCACCCAACCCCATGAGACTGGCATCCACCATAATGAAGCATTTGGAATCATCTTGAAAAGCATAAAGTGCGGGTGCTTCAACAATGAGTTTTTGGTTTGAGCAAATGAAGAAGATACATCATCAGACCAAAGAAACTTCGAACCCTTGCACAATAAGGCACACAAAAGCTCAACAGTTTGTGCATATCCGTTAGCAAAATGAGCATAATATTCTGCTAATCCCAAAAATGATCGAAGAGAATCTTTGTCTTTGAACGGCCTTGATGAGTGACAACTTTGGTTTGATTCCTTGAGATGACAAGGTATATTCTAAGTAATCAAACTGTTGTGTGCCAAATTGAAATTTATCAGATCTAATGTATCATTCAATTTGCTTAAACACGAGTACGTGTTTTTCAAATGTGTTTCCCAATCTTTAGAAAAAACTAAAATTTCGTCTTGATAGGCCTGGACCCCCAGCATGTCCTGAAGAACATTGTCCATCATCTTCTGAAAAACACTAGCCGCGGAGGCCAGGCCAAAAGGAAGTCTGAGGTATTTGTAGACCCTAAAGGGCGTTACAAAAGTAGTAAAATCTTGTGAAACTTTTGTTAATTCAATCTGGTGATAAACTGAGCAAAGGTCTAATATGGAGAAAGATTTGGCACCCCATATGCGGGCCAGAAGTTCATGGATTTTTGGGAGAGGATGACAATCATTTAAAATATTTTTATTAGAGGTGCGTAACTCTGCACATAGCCTGACCTCACCAGAATTTTTCCGAACAATCACAATGAGGGAAACCCATTCTGAAGAATCACATGGTGCAATGACCCCTTTATCACATAATTTCTTTAGTACTGATTTAAGTTCATGCCTGGCACTAAGGGGTAAAGGGCAGACCTTGTGCACAAAAGGTTGAGCATTAGGTTTAAGTTTTACTTTATGTTGAAAAGCTTTGACAGTGCCTAACTTGTTGGAAAACAAATCCAAAAGTTCAAAAGCTTTTTAACATTGTGTGAATGATCCGTACTATTCATACAATTTAATGTGTTTTCTTCCTTTTCTGACCAACCAGCTGGGGAATAACCTTGAGGAGGGTTGCCAAGTACAATGGGGTTTTTAGACCAAGGAACAAGGTGCAAACCCATTCTAGCAAGATCCTGCCAACCAACTATATTACATCCTCTAACTGCGACATATACTTTTGTATAGATATATCTTTCTAGACATTCTAACCTTGAATTAAAGTAACCCATCATTGCAATATCGAATTCTCCAAATGCCTTTGGATTGATGTCAGTTTTGGTTATTTCAATAGAACCTTGCCATTTCTTAAGAAACATTACATCAGATAAAGTAGTTATAGGTGAACCCGAATCTGCCATAATGGGGATCTCAGTTTTTCCAAATAAGGCAACACCTAATGGACCTTTGACGTAGTGGGTATTAAAAATTGAATTACATTCAATTGAAACAATCATGTCATGAAATTGCTCTGTACAATCTTCAATAGATTCTGTAAATTCCACACTATTAACTCTGTTAGGTCTTTTTGGCAGATCTACAAACACTTTGAAAGTGACCAAATTTTTTGCATAATTCAAATTTTTTTCCTGAGGCAGGACACATAGGATAGTTGCTCAAGTGTGATCTAGAACCACATCTGTAGCAAATTGTGGTCACTTTTTTAAATGGTTGTTTAAATGATTTGTTCATATTAACAGCGTTGATGGAGTTTCCAGCATCGGATGAAGTAGACTTAAACGAGTTGATGGAATGATCCGGTTGAAGGACTTTTGAAGTAACAATCGACCTCTCAATGTTTTTTGCAATACCAATTGGATGTTGCAAAGAGGGTTTTCTACAGCAGAGAAGACGCTATTGTATTTTTCTTGAATGACAAGAGAAAACAAATTGATCATGGATATATATCTCTGGATTTGCCTCAAACTCACAAGATGATGCTAGGACTCGTAAGGCTGCGATGTATTCATCCACTGATTCATCCTCGCGTTGTTTCCTTCTGTGGAAGTTATGTCTTTCAAGCATGATATTTGATTCTTGATCATAATGTCTTGCGAGGCGAGATAAAGCTTCTTTGTAGGGATTCCAATGATCTGCATCCCCAGATTCACTAGGAGGAGTGGGAAACTTAGGTAAATTTTCAAACACATGTTGTGCTTCAAGTCCTAAACACCCATATGGCTTTCAAAAGCTTTGACCCATTGACGCCAGGGAATACTGGGTTTGCCAGGATGCTGTAAAAACGGAGAAGGTTGAGCAAATTGTTGAGAAGTAGCCATCTTTTAAAGAATAAGCAATAAGTAACAATAAAGAACAAATGTATTGTACATAAAAATTATTGTAAATGCAATATTACTAAATAGTATCATGAAGGTGATCCCATCACCGAAACGGAAGGCTCTAATTAGACTGAACAGTAAAATGGTAGATGAAAAAGGTGAGCCTATCGCCGTGTGAAGGCTCATTAAAAGCAGTAATTGTGTAAATGATGAATAAGGTGAGCCTATCACTGTGTGATAATATTCAAAGCGCAAACTAAATTCTGTAATAGATGAAGGCTAAAGGTGTGCCTGTCACCATGTAAGTAAACAGGCTAGATCAGGCTTGCATAAGAATAAGCTGTGAATTCAGCAAGGAGCATCTGTGGGACCCAGAAGTGTTGCCGCTTTAACTATATGGATGGATTGACAACTGGAGGGGTCTCTAGCACAAGCGCGGTGTTGCCCTTTTAAATTAGTCTCTGGCACAAGCTGTAGCACAAGCGCGGTGTTACCCTTTTAAATTAAAATCACTTTGGTACATGCACAGCGTGATCTTCTGTTTGACGTCAGAGTGAAACGTCAGAGAGCTATTGCACTTGCGGGGAACAAAGCGCGCATCTGTGGCGGCAGCAGAATGCTTGAAATGAGGCAGCACAACGTACCTTCAATCCTCAAGTGAGTTGACAACCATACAAACGATCGTAAGTGTGATCGGGGCTGGTATGCTGTCAGGTTTTTTGTTGCCTTCTCGACAGACAGCTTCTGCGCTCCTTCGTGGACCCCTGGAGAGTGCAGGTTACCAAAATAAGGAAAAGCGGAGGTCGGCTGGTGAGTGTCAGATGGGCAGGTAAACTCCTGTTTGTTGCCAAATGAAGTAGGAATTACTTTACAAGAGGCAATCTGGTGAATTAAGAAGTTTTATTCCAAGTACATGACACTCACAGCCAGACGCACCTGCTGTATACCAGGATCTCGACCAACTGATTAACGTTGGATGAATCATGGCACACATCGTTCTGCTCCTATCATAGAATTCATTTTCAAGAATATACAAGCAGCTTGAGTCACTCGCTTGTTGGAAGCGCAAGAGTGCTCTAAGTATAAATGCACCATATTACAGTAGGTCTTCGAAGTTGGTTTGGGGTCCTGTGCCATTTCATACTTTGCTCATGCCTTTAAGTATCTTTGCTTCGATGGACACCTTTGACGCACATCATTACCTTTCTGATGAGCTGTATTGAACAAATCAGACAGAGACAGTTGACATCTACCTAAAGCCTCAGTAATAAACGTGAAATTCATAATTATGCTATCATAAATCCTTTAGATCCACTATCTGCTCGTGTTGTGACACAAATAATTGGTGCTACCTTTTAAAGAACAAAACAGTATGGCAAGGTGGAGAAGAAAGAATGTTAGAATGTTAGACAGATTAACTACATTTAAATATGTTATTGATGGGGTCACTAATGGCACTATGTGATCTAACAAGTAGCAAAGCTAGTATTTGAATCAAACTCATAATTACTTCTAGTTTTTTTAATATAAAATCAAGGCTAAAAATAACAAACTCCAACAAACCACTTGTTTGCCTTTAATATAATGCATACAAACAGAAGAATACCACTTACATGTAAACGGACCAACTCGCCTAAAGAAACTTATTTTCACTATGTTCATGAATAAGTATACAGTTCATCAAACACGCGCACACACAGACCTTCAATCATACAAGCATGAATGCATGCACACCAGCAGCCATGAATCTGCATAGCACAGTATGATGTTTAAGAAGTGGCTGAGCACAAGGTGATGTTCACCAGTGAAGTGTATGTGATGCAACTCAGGCATCATGACCATATTTTTATTAGTTAAATCTAGGACATCAATCACAGATCAAGCATGTAGTGTGATACCCTGACAGAGAAAGTGTGGCTTCGAGGTGCATCACAATACATGTCTGCTCATCGGTTGCCAGCCATGTTTTCAGCTCTGCACTATGAAAGCATCTCCAAAGTTTCTGGAAGCTGCAGTGGCAATACAGTGAGCCATTAAGGCTCTTTTTGGCAATTCTTGGATGAGGGGAAAGTAATATGTTTGTAGGTTATTTCCCAAATTAACTAAGCAGATCTAAATACCAAAGAATATTCGGCTACTATTGGTATTAATAAATCGGAGCTTATTTTTATATAAAATAACATGTGTGTTTTGTACAAAGACATACCTACTGAACAGCATCAACAAGGCATATTTTGCATAATCCAGGAACATCTAAAAGTTAGTATGTGTAATGAAAATTTCATTGGATTGAAGGTGTAAAAAGGTTCCTGTATTATAATTGCACACTTTTCTGCACTAAAGACTCAGTTGGTTTTTGCAAGTCAAAAACTTTAATAAGTGGAGCAACACACAAGTGAACAGTGAATTTTCTGCGTATGGTTTTCAGTATACAGGAAAATTGGTGCACATAACAGGTAGCGGTAAGAGTAGGAATAAGTGCTAAATGAGGATGAGGTCTGAGGGAACCCAATACCCCTGCAAAAGAATGGGCCAAGACTCACCCTGTAGAATGCAAACACAAGGTCCTGTGCACACTTCAAGTTAATTACTTCAAAATCACATATATCAACAGTTACATTGTTTCAGAAATAAAGATCTGAAGACAAGCTCTTTCTTCAAGAAGAGACACCAAGAAGAAATCAGCCGACACGTGTTTAGTCAATCGGGTAGTTACCCGTGACTCTTCAGGGCTGACAATATTCCAAATTAAACGGGATCGGGGAACCAGTGATAATTCCAACCCGGTTCTCAAACGGGTAAAATATGCCAAAAAGGCCAGTAGTGGCATTACAAGTAGTAAACAAAGTTCCCATGAACCGGGAGAAATGAACGGACGGGCGGGTACAGCCGTCTGAGCAGGAAAACTGCATGTGCAGTGCGTGCGGTGAAACGAAAAAGCTCTATCCAGATGCGGATCCAACACATGTCCAGCCAGCCTCTTATTGTGGGAGTAAAAAGGAAAACTTCAAAAATTTTGTTGCATTGCAAAAAAATTTATATCGATATATTATTTGTTGGTGGAGGACGTTATAGCATGCCATTGATAGTTGTTTCTTGGCTAACAACAAAGGAATGGTCTTGACGATGTTGGAGCTGAACCCCAATAACTATTTGAACCCCAATAAGTAATCACCTCAAAATTTACCAAGATAATTCAGCTCTAGAATACCCAATGGATCTAGCAGTTAGACACAACACTCCTCATCAGGAGAAAGACAAATAAGCAGAGTTAAACTGGATAAAAATATGATATGCCTAAAGGACTGAGTTCTAGATCAAAAATAAACGAAAAGGATACATATTGCAGAATAATCAAAAGGAGGTAAAAAGAAGAAAAATGCATGAACTCAGTTCAATTCAGAAGTAAAGATCAAATGCAAATTCATGAAACCCTAGCTATATATATTCTAAGCACAAATTATAAGTATCAGACTCACGTGGAGCACCAACAGCTTAACAGATCATCTATGAGGAAAATGGCAAAGTAATCCAATGAAACACAAAATCCTAGAGGTTGGTCAGACAAATCACAGAAGCTTTTAGAAGATTCTGTAAATTTAGCATTGAAAGATCATGGTTATGGTAATGTTCGGCAAATCAGGAACAACAATGTAATAAATGAAAACTATGCAATTATTTAGCACTATCCCATTTCTTAAGTTGAGATAAATCATCCGCTTGCATCCTCAACAACTGCACTCTGAAGCTGTATAATAAAAATGAAACATTTCTTGAACAATGGCTCATAGAACCAGTGGCGGCTCCTCCATTGAGGCGTCGCCTCACTGCTTTATCGCAGTGCGAGAAGCAGAAACATAAAATGATAAAACTACGATTTTATGTTTCTACTTCTCGCACGAAGGGAAGATATGACTTTCTTGAGTATATTACATGTTATTGATACAACTTACTCTCTTTTACATGTGTATACATCCCCTACACTGTGTTGCAGTAGCTTATTATATTTTTTTCAAGGTCCTGATGAAAGCTGGAGCAATCCTCCTTCTAGCTGAAACTAGTCGACCACTCTGCACAGCGCCATAATGTAGTCTTATTTATCCACTACCAGGCGTGTTTTTAATTTTGACACCTAGATTAATTCCTGCAAGTAATTCCTTCAATCTAGGTAGCCAATTTTAGCAAGCACTTTCTCAACAGCACTGCACTTTTTTTCTATTTTTTTCTTTGAGCAATACTGTGGCTAAAAATTGCCGCTCTCCACTTATGCACCGCCACTTGAAGGTTTAGGCGGAGGCTGGAGCGACTACCAATCCCCATATGATGTTATGCCGCCATAAGGGTGGTCTGATGGGATTTTTTCAGCCCAGCAAGACTCAATACTCTTTTTCACACTTGTACCTGTGTGATTCCCGCTCACTATTCAAGTCAGTACACCACCTTTGACCTGGTCTTCTCTTTCTGTGTTTTCCGTGCTATATTTATCGCCACTTTGGCAGATATAAAGTGCCACTAACTCAACAATAAGTCCTTGAGAATATGCCCCTTAGTATCTCTTATACAGGGTTTTCACTCTTTCAATGCCTCCCAGAACTTCCCTGAGTTCCATCCATGTTTTTAATAAAGCACACATTCTCTGCTCTTCTGTTTATAATATTTGCTTTTAACAGGACACTGCCCTTTGACTCCACCCTCGGCTCTGACTCCAGATCCTGTGTGCCCTGGCTTCAGGGCAGCACCTCTGCCCAGATTAATTATTAAAAGGTGCACTTTCTTGCTTCCCCTTGCCCTCTCCTTCTCTGGCAGCTCATTCATTAACAACCAATTGCAACCTGAAGCTGCAGAGACTGCCTTCTGCATACTGTGGAATTATGCATGAAACCAGGGACATAGCTCTCTCAATGGTGCAGCAGGTGCGGTGGCACTGGGGCAGAGGAGCCTGAGGGGCCCTCTACGCTCTAGTTATGACTGGATTTTACCACCCAATGGGAGGGGTGCAATGTGTGTGTTTTTAGGAACAACCGATTCACAATTGCTTTATTAACCTTCCTGCTTTCTTAAACGTGCTTCAAAATGCACCATTTGCCCACTCTGACTCACCTCAGTGCAGTACGACAATTGTTTTACACCTCACCAGTTTCACATTTCAACAGCCACCACTGCATAGAACTGACACATTGTCAGTGGAAATTCCAGCAGAAGCCCTTGAAAATTATACTTTGGGTACATCATGGAAGCCTCATTCACAATTCACACTTTTGATACAAGATATTGTACAGCATTAGTTTACTGATGTCATTTGCTTGTTGCTCCGTGAAACAACAGGAGAGATGGCTTCGCAGTGGGACACTGATTGGGAGGGTGAATGAGCAGGAAAATTTGAACAGAACACAAGAAAACAAATACTTTTTATAATTAATGGCGTCCTACGCTAAAATCTGTCATAATTATTCATACCACTATTTATACTTCTAAATGATCTGGGTAACTTGTTTCAGGTGTAACGTCATCAATTCATTGGTTAGGACTCCATGCACCACTAAAATGAAAACATTTAATAAATAATAAACAATATTTCCGTATTTTGCATATTTAAAAAACGCTGACAAAACAGTGACATGTGTGCCAGTCTGCACCCTGGTAAGGAGTCAGGTGTTTTTTGGAATTCTTTTGAGTCTAAGAAACAACATCCGGGCTTCTACGCTCTACAAACCTCGCCCTCGCCGCCATACCACGCATCCGTAGAGCCACCGCCAGAGGAAGATCCTTCTCCTACCTGGCAGCCAAGACATGGAACTCCCTCCCCATCCACCTCCGGCTGACACAGGACCACCTCGCCTTCAGGAAACAACTCAAGACCTGGCTGTTCGAGCAGTAGCAACCCCATCCCCCCAGCGCCTTCCGGGTGAGTAGCGCGCGATACAAATGCCATGATTGATTGATTGATTGATTGCTGGTGTGCAGACATGTGTGTGTCTGAGCCACAGTAAGGAGCCAAGTTCGATTTGGATTTTATTCTGAGGCTAAGAAAAAATTCCAAACAGAATACGGGCTCCTAGTGACAAACAGATGTGTGAATGTGTATCTGCACCCCAGCAGGGAGCCAGAAGCTTTCTGTTTTTTTTCTGAGGCGAAGACAAAATCAAAACAGAAGCAGTTTCCTAACTTGTACTCAGTCATGTGTGTGTGTGTGTGTCTGTGTCTGTGTCCCAACAAGCCAGATGCTGTTTGGGTTTTTATCAGAATTAGATACAATCCATTGTCCAACTCATTATTGGGATGCAGGACAACAGTTCAATGCCCCAGAAAGTATTCAAACTATAAAACAATTTTTTTTTTAGGATAAATTCAAACAACCTATGGTTCCTCACGGAGGTAAATCATTTTTGTGTCTGTGTACAAAAATACAGTCAGGCACTGTTAGGGTTTTTCTTAGGATAAGAAAATTCCAGATAGGGTCTGGCTCATTGCTAATGCACAGGCACACAGTCCCTTCCTCTCTCAATGTTTCTCTTGGACACAGAAGCATTAGGTGTGGAGGAGTGTGGCTCACTGATTAGAGCGGCAGACCCTGATGCAGAGGTCTGGCCCGAGACCAGGGTTCAATTCCCGTCGCGGCAGGGTCTTGAGCTCAAACGTCCGCGGACCCGATAATTCTCGGCACGGTGCCTACTCTAATCATGGGGTCCTATGCTGCAACTCTGGGCAATAGCTTGCTTAGTCTCCACACTGGCCCTAATCGCTAAGGATGCCTGACTTCACCAGGGTGGTACCCAGGAATTGGGTGCCTCACAGGAACAGGCCAGGACGGGTTCCTCAACGGTTTATTCAGCATGGGGACACACTGGTCAGTGTAACCATGCGCTTTATGAGCTTCAGAATTAATATTATTATTTAGGTAACCAAAGAGTTGTCTGAAACTGAATCAGGAATTTGGGATTGGAAGTGGAGGGACTAAGTCGATTCATAAGTAGCCCCTTCACTCCTCTTTTCATGGTTAATTTCCTCTGTTAATAGGGAACGAGGCTGGAGGGAGGAGCTGGGCATCAGCTCCATCATTCAATCCCTCCTTTTTTCTTTCCACTAACAGGAAAAGGTGTTTTGAGCTGATGGGCATGGCAAGCAGAACTAAGGACAGTTATAGCTACTGTTAGTCACTCCTGTAGGTCCAGCCCAATCCAGTTTGATCCTTGCATGAAACTGGGAGGGTAAGGGGAATCCCTTCTAGGCCCGTTCAATATGTGAGTGATGCCACTAGTGATGCTACATACATAATAATGAGGTGGCCTGGAGGTGAGTACTAGGGGTGCCTAGAAAGGATTGTGCACCAAGAATCTTCTTTCCCACCCCCAAAACACTCATGAGTTTTTCCCCCGTCCTGGGGGGACATAATGCTTCACAGGCGTGGTGTGGTGGGATTTCCCTATTGATGTGTTCCATAGACTCTCTTTCATGAGTTTAGTACAGTTAAAGGTTTAATAATGGCAGTGTTTATCCAGGTCATCAAGCCCACCCTCCGCCCCTATTCATACCAGCCAAGAAAAGTACTATTCTCATAATCAATTAATGCAATCTGGTGTTTTTTTTTAACAGTATTGACTGCAAATTGTAAAGAGTTGCTACAGCACCTTTCTTTCTTTCACAAGCAGATGTGTAAATGGCGGCTGATGACATTTTAAAGTAGTAGCTCAGGAGGTTTGGAGGCAATTATGACTTACTATTGCTTATTCAGATCACTGAAAGTGGCAAGAAGCTCTTGGAATCAACCTCCAGGTTTTCTCTCCAATTAGGCGCTGCTAGAAATGGGATTCCTGGTTGGCTGAGGTATGCACCCAGACCAGGCAGGAACCACCACCAAGATAGACCCAAACTATGATTTGACCTGTGCTCACCCTCTGGTAGCTTGTCATAGAGAGGGCGGGCTTTTCTAAAGAGGTTCTGATGCAATGCGCCGATTTGTTCACGCAACCAGGTCATGCACCAATTCTGTTACACACAGACAGAAGATGCGTCGAAATCTGTGTTTCAATAATCTAGGCCACTTCCAGTGAGCCAGGCACAGGAGCAAGGGTAGACACTTTGATATCCCTGAGTCTCCAGCAACAGGAGTCAGCCAACAAGTCCTTGGAAATCACAGCCTTTTCATGTAATGTGTTAGCACCACCCTTCCAACCTGCCCAGGCAATGCCAATAGAATGCAGATGTATGTAGACGGGTACTCAGACACACCCACCCTTTCCGTGTTGGGGCTGCCTAGAGGGAATAAACAAAGTAGAGCTGTCACCCAACGCAGATGTGTATTGGAGACAGGCTGTCAGGCACACAGAGCTGTAAGAGCAGAGAAATGTCCTCTTTCTAAAAGTGGCATTTCTAAAACAGTAAAGCTAAATCCAACTTCACCAGTAAGGAGGATTTATAATTGCCATTCCAAACATATGAAACGTGAAATAGCTACTCGTCTATGATCAGGAATTACAGCTTAAAAGTGTGTTAAGGAATTCCCAATCCTAGACTATGATTAGTGAAAAGTAGTAAAAGTGAAATAGGTTGTTTGTCCCAACCAGAACATACAAAACATAAAGGTACATGTCCTACCTTTTTCTTACATAGCACAAAGCCCTTATAGTTACTTAGGGCCTAACTTAGGGGTGACATATGTTTTCAATGGGGAGTTTGAGGTGTGGCAAGTGGTTTGAAATTCTAATTCAAGTGGCAGTAAACTGCACACAGGCATTGTTTGAAAGGCTACTTCTGTGGGTGGCAAAATCAGCATATGAAGTAAAGGCCCTGGGTTTATGGTATGCCACTTTACAAGGAACCTATCAGTACAACAATTATTACAATCAGGTATATACCAATGTAATAATGCCTTGGGGAGAAGCACATGGACTTTAGCTCTGGTTAACAGTAGTAAAGTGTTCAGAGTCATGAGGCCAACAAAAAGAATCAGCAAAAACAGGAGGTAAAAACCAAAAGGCCTGGGGAAAGCCCACCCTAAGGATGACGGGTCTAGTCTTAGCTCTGTGTTTAATTGCCCTGCCACGCTCTGTGAAGTTCTTACCCTGTTATTCCTAGACAGAATCCAGAAAATGTGTTGATTTGGGTCCCTAGTGACATAATGTTGTCTTTTCAATTATCAGAAAGTATTTAGTTTTTGTCAGGCTCCCTAATTGTGTACAGCATTCACATCTGATCATCACAGATTTGTGGTTAAAACCGAGAGAGTACACTTGCAGGAGTATCCTTAGCAGCCTCTGCTAGAAGTTAGCATATGTAATGCAGACAGGACTACTTGGCCAGTCAGTGCGATGTGCTGGGCAGTGATGTTTAGCGGCCAGAGTATTACGTGCAGCAGTATTATTGAGTACTGGCATATACAGATTTGTGGTCAGAAAGGCACATCTAACTTTATACAAATCCTAATTGATTTGTCGTTTCCTGACTCATCCCAAAAATCTGCCCAGAGCAAGGTCTCCAGTTTTACTGAACAATGTTAATTCTATTGGATTCAGACTTACCATATTACACATCACTTTATGGACTGCAAACTCCCAATCCTGTAAAAAGAAAGTTTTCAGGCAGTCCTGGTTTTTATTTTATTTACATAACCAAAATCCAGATCTGGCTAAATGTTTCATACAGGCCATTAGGTGACAACTTTAAATTATGTTCACAATCAATAAGGAAGAGAGTAACTGAAGGACTTGTTTCAGATTCCACCACAGTAAAACTGAATTTCTATGACAGAGGTCTCAAGCAGGACTCATCCTGCTCTTTGGTTATGAACTGGGGCTGACCTCACATCCTTAGCAAGGGGGGTACCAATGGCAGGGATGGCCAAATGAGAGGGGCAGGGGCCTGTGGGCTGGATATTGATGCCCACATTAGAGAACAGCATTTACTCATTCAGGAGACTGAGGAGCGGTGGTAGCACGTGTCATGTCATGTCAGATGTTTTTATATAGCGCACCGTGTGTAGGGCCATGGAGGTTGCACACAGCCCAGGTCCAGTAGAGGAGGGGTTCCCAGCTTTAGGTGAGGGTGAGCAAGGCTGGGATGCAGGGGTCAAAGGTTGGGGAGGGCGTTAGTGCTGGGTGCCTTAAGGGCAGGAACCAGGCACAGACTTCCAGACACCTGGGATGGTTCTGGGATCCAGTGGTGCGAGGGAACCTCCCCAGGCTGGTGCAGCCTGCGGGGGATGGTGAGCCAAGTTCAGTGAGCGAGGCAGGGAGATGATGCCGACAGGGTGCAAGAAGGCCCCTGCACGTTGGCCCAAAGAGCTGGTGGGGGTCTACAGCAGCCATTCCTATGCTGAGGGCCTGCACTTTTAAAGCACGACTAGAGCTGCAGTTCGTGCTTGACAGGGATGTCATTGCAAAGAAGATTGGTCGAACTGTTTGCAGGACAATGTGTGATAATAGTGCTGTGAGGATGAGCTGGTTCTGGACTATGACGAAAGGAAACAAGCAAGTAACAGACCATGAAGCTGGTGTTTTTCAGGAGTCAAATGCGGAAAAAGGCAGCACCATGGAAAATGCGACATGGAAGGGAGGTGGGTGTCGCAGGGAGAAAAGGGACATTGGCTGCCTGTTGTCAGGTAAAGGAGATTAGAGGGCAGTTTGGGACACAGGGGACACAAGGGTTTGAGGAAAGACTAGCAAGTCAGTGGGTGTTGGGGATGGTGTCATTGATGACTGAGGGATGCAGTTTAAGGGCATCTCAGAGGTGACAGTGACATTCAAATAGGCAAACAGCGGCACAGCTCTGGCCGGGAAAGGGGTTCAGATGGAGGATAAGGAGGGGTCTAAGGTTGCTTCCGTGGAAAAAGCACCAAGGAGGACAAATACAAGAAGCAGTTGTCCTATATGGGACAGGCGATGCCACTGGGTTCCCACCTTGCTGGCAAGACAAAAAATGGGATATGCAGACACAAAAATGTTGATTATTTAAACTCTTACACAAGGATATACAGGCAAGTAGTCGGTTATACACCCAAGCCAACTGAACTCAGAGTTGGGCATCTTGGAAATTTAACAAGGCGCTCTGCTCCCAACATCCATGCAAATTCAAGCATGAATGTTCAAAGTGTGTGTGAAGGCACCTCTCACACAGTGTTTCACACTGTCTAGCCCTGTGAAACAATGGAAGACTTGCGGAGTCCATGGTGAACAGGCAAAGCCCGGGCCTAAGGGCTCCTATACCCATTAGGGTGGAGGCCACGATACCTTTGCAGTTGGAATGGGGTTTTTACAGAGGGTTCCCGGGTTGGCTATTGAGGTCCTAGGGGTCACAAATGGAGAGATAATTTGAGGTCAGCTAAAGAACTTCCTGCAGTAGTGGCAAATAAACTAGATGTGGAGGTGTTGGAAAGGAGGATGGTGGACCCATTCTTTGACTGGTCCCTTCCAGATTTGATAATTTCCCCACTAAGAGTGGTACCTAAGAAAGGGGTGGGGAATTCAGGATGATTCATCACTTGTCTTGGCCAGAGGGAGCTTTGGTAAATGATTTCATTGCAAAGGATGACACTAGGGTGTTGTATGCATGAGTGGACAATGCTATTCACTTGGTAAGACAGTGTGGACAGGGAGCTGAGTTAGCAAAGTTTGACATTAAATCTACAATTCGGCTTTTTCCGAGACACCAAGCTGATATTATTTCTCCTTGATGGGCATGCAATTTGGAGGTGCCATTTATGTAAACAAGGAATTGCCTATGGGTTGTGCCATTTCATTTGCACTGTTTGAAACCGTTAGCTCGTTCTTGCACTGGGTTTTCACTAAATTGAGTGGACACCAGGACACTACTTGGATGACTTTTATTTTGTAGGTAGGAATGCCTCTGGGCACTGCATCAGGGAGCTTCACCATTTAGGGTCTCTGTCTCAGGTTTTTGGGGTGCCGTTGGCCCGAGGAGAAGACAGAGAGACCTAGCAAAATATTGACATTCCTGGGCATTGAGTTGGACACTGTATAATTGACGTTGAGGGTGTCGCAGGGAAAGGTGCAGGAGGTACAAGGGTTCCTGGGAGGAATGGGAGTGTTGTATTTATTAAGCTTTGATGTTATTGTTAAATGTTAATAAAGTTAAATAACTGTTTGCAACCCTCTCCTAATAAATGTTCTTTTACACTAAATTAATGTCAAGGCATGCATTTTTTGCACAGTGATAGCTGAGTGGGTAGAAGCAGGTACGCCGTGGTTCTCTCAAGATTAAGTCTCCCAGTTTCCATTTTTACTGATATTTACAGATGAATACAGACAGAAATCAATGGGGAATATTCTCAAGAATGTGTGATAATTACTGCAAAAGTAGCTTAACGCAACTCTTCATATCGCAGTCTATCACGGGAAAACAACGCTGTGTTAACTCAGTATTCACAACACGGAGGTACTATGCAATAGGCCCACGACAACACACCAAATGTCCGTGATAAAGACAACGCACCGCCGCAAAAATGCAAAACACCAACACAGAAAAATTGCGATGAGGCCAACAGCGACACAAAAAGAAGCAAAAACAGTCGACAGGCCTGCAAATCCCACACGTCCTGCGAGAAAATGCACTATAAAAGCAAAAAAAAGAATATACCAAGAACAATTCAAACAGCGTAGCACCATGGATGCACCCGTACCTAATGTAGAAGCCAACACCAACCCAACGAGCCCCACAAACTACCAGCTAGGAACCTCGGGGTCAGGGAATGCCATGGAGAAGAGGAAGACTGGGTGCAGTCCGCAGCAAAACCAGATCAGCGTCACGGAAGTGACAGTACACTACCATCAACTGACCCACAATGAGACTAATGTGAATGCAGTCTGAGTGTTGAGGAGGCCAAGAGGCGCCGGCATGACGTGAAAAGCCACACCAAGCACAAACCCGATGCCAGCAGGAAGGCAACAACGGCGACAGGAGATGGAAGTCCTGCACCACAGGAGGAGCTGGAGGGAATGGAGGCCACAGTCATCAGTGTGGAGACGGAGCAACGAGGTCGGAGTACGGACACAGCTCGATAGGACCTGACACAACATCAACAGGGTGAGTAACGGCCAGGGACTGGGCGGACGGGGGGAGATGGGCACAATGACACACATGCACACCAATGTGTAGCACACTGCACACCCACAATTACCCTGAATCATGTCCCTGATCCCCGTGGCACACTGCAGCACACACACATAGCAATCACAGCCCATCCCACGACAATGTGGTACAAAGTGCAACACCGACATTGCAGAACAGGGGACACAACTGGGTCCGCTCATGTGCAGAAAAGGCCAATCACATCGAACAGAACAGGAAACTGTGAGATTCATATGTACATGTACAACCTCACATCCGTCATGTAGTCCAAATGTCCACTGCCCGGTATCAAAATGACAGCTTCGTCCAAACAGTCACAATGTACATTGTCATACAGTCTGCATGTCAACAAGAACAATGCCCCAACATACATGTCAACACAATGTCAACATGCATCTCCCCTTCACATTGCAGAGGGACAAACAACACCTCCAGCAGAGCAGACCAGACAACCCATCAGTGATGCTGGAGACAACCACCACACCTTCGACACCGACACACCACAACAGCTCATGGACATCTCAGGCAACCCACCCCCAGGAGCAGAGAAGCCAAGCTACATAGAGGAGACCCCAGCCCCTGCACAGACCACACAGCAGGAAGCATCCGTCACCACGGCTGGCTCCCAACACGCCACCGAGGCACACATCGCATACAAATGCCAGGTGTCAAAATGCAAAAAGGAAATGTCCGAGCGTGTGGGGTCAGAGCTCATGTAAGCCAAACTACAATACATACGGGGTGTCTTAGCCCCATCAGGGACCACCTACACCCTACAAAGTAGACCCACACTGCGACAGAGACACATGCATTTGCACATTTCCTATACTGAACCATGCCCAGAGCCCCAGAATTACCATTCACACAGCCACGCTGGACCCCGTACGACGGCCCAGTCCACTCCTCTTACGTATTGAGTGACTGATGACAAAGCTACATGTCCAAGCTCTAACTCGCTGCCTGGGATTACATGGTTGCGTCCGCTGTACACAGCACAATGTAATGTTGTAGAGCCTGGGGCGCTCATGCACACGGGCACGTGCACCTGGCCCTTTATTCGTAGGATCACATGTACAGTGACGCCTGTGCTGGATGTGTGTGGGGTGAGTGTAAGCCAGCCCTCAGGGAGTTGTTGGTGCTGACAACAAATACAACAGTGAACACTATTAAGACGGAAACAGAAAACACCAACATTACAGAGACAACAGCGGAGCATTATGGTGGTAGCCGGAGCAAGTATAGAGGTCGCCCAATGAGCAAACAGAAGTGTCTGTGAGTTGCAGTGCACTGAGGTTGGGGCACTAGAGCTGAGCACGCTCATGTGAAGAAAATGTCTAGGAGTGCGTCCCTTTGGGATATTCCTGATGCAGCTGCAGTGGGGTGTGTCACACGTCAAGATTGGACTATTGTAATAGTCTATATCTCAAGATTCACGAGGGTTCACTGAACAAACTACAAATCCTTCAAAATGCAGCTGCCAGACACCTCACAGGCACACCAAAATTTGAATCGATCTCTGATAAAATAAAAAAGCTCCACTGGCTTCCGGTTAGGAAGCGCTCTGAGTTCAAGGCATTGTGTCTGTTCTTTAGAGCCCTGCATGGAAATGGGCCGGAGTTCTTAAAACAAAGATTTCACTGGTACACACCAAAAAGAATTTTGCGGTCATCTGAGGCGAAGCTCTTGGTAGTGCCTTGGGTGAAAAAGGCCAACTGGGGCGGTAGAAGTTTTGTAGCCAATGCGGCCAAAGCATGGAATGCCCTCTCAAGTCACCTAAGAAACATTAACAATCTTCTAGCTTTTTGGAAGGCACTAAATACTTGGCTCTTTGTAAAGAAAATCAGCTAATAACCTCACCGATCTCATCTTCAGCCAGGACTTTCACTCAGCGCCAGGACACCTCGGGGTAACAGCTAGCGCTATACACATCTCAATAACATTAACATTGACATCATCTTCCTCATCATCGTCCCAGGTCTCCCACACTACCTGAGGTGATCTTGCTATGTGAGCTTGCCACAGCACATAACAAAAACAGAAATGGACGATGACTCATGGTGCACTGAGTTAGTGGCACCTGGAGTGCTGAGAAGGGTATCAGGCAGATGATAGCATCCACAACAGGTGTGAGCAACTCCGTTCATCTGCCAATACGACCGTTTCGACACTGGCAGTTAGCGGTTGGAGGTGGTCCTGGCGGTGGTGGCATGTGCTTCCTGCGGTGATGTGACACCCAGGCCGCTCAGGACTCGATTTGATGTGTGATCCCTGGTGTACCGCAGTTGAGGCCGGAGGCAGCGAGCAGCGCAGGGCCACAGACACATGGCGTTGATAACCCAAGGCCATCGTCTCAGAGGCCATCAATATCTCAGAAGACAGGGTCTCAGACTTAAGCTGTACAGAGTTAGTGGCCCCGGATGCACAACGGCCAGCACAGGCACCCCGCCACGAGACAGTGACTTGCGGGGAACTGAGGCAAGGCCATGCTGACTGAGCAGGTCCTCGTCGATGTCCAAGGGGAATGTGGCAGAGGGCTCTGAGGGACAGTGGAGGTGTCCTCCAGGGCATGATGCAGAGGGCATAAGCCCTCCGGAAGTAGCAAATGGAGGAGTGGAATGATACAGCCTTGTTGTCACCACCATTTCTGTATTAGCTACATGAGGATGAAGACAACCCCCAGTCCATAGACTCAGACGCCACCGAAGTTCTACCAGTGAGTGTCCATGAATGTCAGGGAACAGACTCAGTGGCACCGGGCCTGAGAGGGGATGCAGTCTGTAATGATGCTGGTACAATGATATGAACTCGGCCATTGCTAAATCAAGACTCAGTCCCAAATGTGTGACCTACTTGACCACAGTGTAGGCCAGAAGCAGCAGTCAGTAGGGGCCCACAGCCACATGTCGTTGGCTCGCGATGCACATTTAGTGACACCAGGGCTGTTGTCAGTAGTGTTCGATCACCTCTGTAACAATGATTCTTTTTTCCTCTGGACTGAAACGAGTCATGCTCTTACACCTCTCCTTGCGTGCAACGATATGTACTCTGCCATTTCAAAATCAAGACTCAGTTCAACATGTGCGTCTTACCCGAGCGCTGTGTGGCCCTAGGGCAGTAGCCCGCGTGTGCCCACAGACACGTGTTGTTACAATGCTATACACAGACTTGGTGGCACCACATCGAAGGAAGTATAGTGATTTCAACTCAGCCATAAACATCAAACTCTGCCATAGTGTAATCAAGACTCAGTTCCAAATGTGTGATCTACTAGGCCGCTGTGTATGCCGGTAGAGTACGTCAACAAGAAAGGAGTACTGCGGGCCTGTGTCGCGGAGGCCGTGATGTTCTGAGGAGGCTGCCAGGGTCGCGGCCCTCGGGCTTGGAGCTTGCACCGGCACATGGTGGGCCCTCATCGGCACACACCGGTGTTGGCAGGTGAGCATTGAGGCCTGTGTGCGCAGGTGTGGGCAAGACTGGTTCGGGGACCAGCGGCCCGGGGTGCAGCAGGCAACACCGCTCATGGCGACGGTGTCGGTCTTGTGGCGGGTGAGAGGCGCCGCCCTGGCAGACACGTTAGGCATTCCGTAAGAGGACCATGCCCCGAGTTACTTGCCTTTTATTCACACCCCTACGCTGTACTGGCATATGCCAGGCCAGCCTACTCCGCTCACGCCTATGTAACAAGCTACATTGCCACAATCTTCCCCACTGGCTGGGGTGACTTGGTTGCGTTCACTGTCCACTACACTACAAAACCAAGTGGTGTATATCGACATGAATATGTGTGTGGTCTGCATTCAGCAGTCTGACCATCACATCCACACCACACTTGGCATTGTGTACATTCTCATTCATCGGTCACTTGACTCCTTCGCACATGCCTCGTCCCCACCTCTCCCCATAATCTGCTATTGTGTGGCTGAGGTGCCATGCCATTGATGGCTTATGTGTATGGCTGGCCCACGTTCCAACAGTGAGTTGTGCTGTTGTGTCTGATGGGTGGGCATGTTGTTTGGCATCTTGTATGTAAGTTGGTAATGTATGCATTCCCAGTGGTGTGCGTTGCATGATTGTAGAGTTGAGGTGTGTGGTGTGTTCATTTGGTACAGCCAACGAGCAGTGCTGTTCCGTAGCTGCCATCCTGGTAGTGCTGGGTGATGATGGACTGTTGGAAGATGTAGGAATCATGCACACTGCCTGGGTAGTTGGCGTTGACGTTGGTGGAGATTCCCAGGTGGTCCACTATTGCCTGCAGATTGATGGAATACGTTTGCTTTCTGTTGCGGTTATTGTGTGCAGTTTTGCCAATGGGCACAAGTAGGACAAGTGTGCAGTCAATTGCCCCCTCACATGTGCAGGAAGCTAGCTACGGCGTACAGGCCTTGTTTGGTCTCCAGCTGTTCCTGCGCAGTGTGGGGGAGGTATAGATAGTGGGATACCAAGCTGATTATGTCACCCATGACCGTTGTGTGGAACCTGTATTAGGCTGGCTATGAAACTCCTCCGACTCTGGCGGTTGTTGGATGGAGGGTCCCAGTGGCCCACACGTTCAGCACGGCCAGCAGCTTTGTCTGAGGTGGGATGTTGGCTGTCCGCTGTGTTGGTGCCATCAGCCTGTCGCCAATGTTGGTCAAGATGCGGAGGATAGCCGACCTTTGAGCCCGTAGTGGGCAATTGCATTCTCTGGTGTTTGGTCTGTGTGGTTGGTGCATTGTCTGAGGGTCGCTGTCTTTGTCTGCACTGCCTCAGTGTTGGTCCAAGGGGGCAGTGAGGGTCCGGGTGGGTTTGGTCTTGGGGGTGGTGGCGGTGGGTGTTGTTGCCCTCTTGGATGTCCGGCCTGCATGATCAGTGGCTGCATGGCATTTGTTGTTCTTCATGTGTGACACTGGCCTTGGCTCCCTTTTTTGGTGCAGGCTGCGGTCCGGCTTTACACCAGGTCAGAGCAGGTGTTAATTTCATGCAGCTAATGTACCTTATCGCCTGTTTTGGGTTCTCATCGCCGATCTGGCTGGTCGTTGAGAATGTTGCGGTTTTCAGCTTTTTGCACGGGAACGCCTACTCTGCATCTCATTAGCGATAGTTGCCAGGGTCATCTGTGGCGATGTTTTTTGCAGCTGCTGTGGCAGGTAAACTGGTAATTTTGGCTGTTAGCACCAGCTTGTGATTGGGGAGATAAATGTATCACAACTTTGGCTGTGATAAAGTGTCAATAACTCGGGGATAGCTCCTTGAGTATATGCCCCAATGTATTTCCTGTTAGTATTTATATTTAAATGTGGAAAAATACACAAATTGTGCCTTTTGTTAGTGACTGTCCATACTGTCCTACATGAATTTCAGGTCAGCAGCTGAACAGATAGACTGCATGGGGAGTTAAAAGACAGGATGAGATATTCTTATATACAGACACTCTTCAACATACATTTGTATATAATGCCAATTTTGACCTGTGGCTAGAGTGTTTTATTATATTTGACTGCTTAATCTGCTAAAATATGACACGCATCAAAGTATGAGTGCATGTTTTCCCCGTTAAATGAATGAGGAAATATAATATTGTATAACTCCATTTATCTTCAAAACACAAAATAAATATGGATAACTACTAATGAGATGGCCCAAAAACCAATATGGATGAATACAGATGGAAATGTTAAAAAACATAAATAAAATAAAACTGGAAACCTTACTCAAGATGAAAAGGTGCTGAGCCAACAAAGGCTATGTATAGGGAGCCTTTTCACTTGCAGCATCTCCATGCAGCACACTTGGCAGCCACTAGCACCCGCCAATAATGACAGGATACATATAGGTAGGGCCATCTGTGGACCACAGGGAGAGTGACACAAGTGTCTGCTGTGCGTGCTGGACCTGCAACAGCTGCAGAGAGCTACATCTACCCATGAGTGCCATCACCATTGCCCGGAGACAAGATTGTGGCCCTGGGGTTCAGCATGATGATCCCGACGGTGAACGATGATTGTCCTTAGCTGTAGTGCAAAGGCCCATACGTTGCCCTTACCCGGCTGGAGCCGAAGCTTAAATTGGGCAGTTCAGTGTGCATGGGCCCGCCAATACAGGTCTTTCTCCTGCCCCCAAAGAAACTGTCCACAGCACTTCCCCTTTGGCCAGCCTTTCACCTGGTGCGCGGCAGAGTTAGGAGAACCAACAAATGAATAGAGAGAGCCGAGCCAGACCGAGCCAAGGATGTAGCTTGGCTCTAGAGACTGTGTACAAGCTGAGCCATGAAAATGTTTGGTACAGGAAACGTGCAAAGAATGACATGTAGAAATCTAATAAGGTTTCTTCAAAAGTACATTCCTGTAGCTTGAGGAAATGTTTCACCTTAGTACATCAGATTATATCACTTCATTTAGTGGAATTTATTAGAAGTGAGAGCTTTTAAATATGTACATAGAAACAAGTGAACCAAGAGACAGTTGTCCTATTTGAGGAATAGATTGTTATAAAACTTGAAGCAACATTATAGTACATTAAAACAGGCCCAAGAGAGGTTTTTGTACATTGCGCAACCAGAATTGTGTATTTCAATGTGCTCTGATATAATAATTGAGAAAATGTAGGCCCAGTGACATAATAAAACAAGCATTTACAATGCAATAGGTTTCGCATTGACGTGAGTTTGAGCTATTGACATCGCAAATAATGCCTTTTTTTTTTTTTTAACATAAATAAAAGGCATTGTTATTTACAGTGTCAATAGCTCAGACTTGTGTCAATGCGAGACCTATTGCATTGCAAATACTTGTTTTCATTGGAGTCTAAATGAGCATCTTAATCTGTAGCTGCACAATTATTCTGACCTAATTTCAATTACTCCTGAGCATTTCAGGCTTTTTGTTTCTTTGTCCCCTCACACTTTTACTCGTGCTGCATTTTCACACCTGACAACTGCATTTTGCTTTGTAACTAGTTCCAAGGAAGGAGTAACAGCGAGCGTGTCCGAACGGCAACATAAGAAGAGGGACAGTAACGTCAAAGAGGGAGTCTAAGACGAGGGGCGAGTACAAAGGAGAGGACCCGCTTCCATCTGGAGGTTTGAGGTTCAGCAGAAGAGAGGACAAGGGCAGGAACACTAGAGGGTGTGCTGTGATCCAAGGGAGAGGTTGAGACCAGGGAATAGTGGAACGAGCAGATTGCAGAGAGAAACGAGTATGTCGATGGGTCGGGCCACTATACTTTCGATCCCTATATCGGTCACAGAACGGACTGGGCGCCAACGGGCAGAGCAGCACAAACACAGTTAAACCAACAAAACAATAGCCAGTAGTAGTGTTCTTGAAAAACCGGATTATTAAATCCCATACTTGCAAAGTTAAATGTGAAACTACAAGACCCAGAATGCAATACGCTGCTGCCCAAAAGAACAGGCATTTACCCACTTGGCAGCTAATATCAGTTTGTGAGGTGGGATAATGACGGTAATGTCCATCTGCATTTGATCAGTGATACAAATGTAGTAGCATGCATGACCCTTTATAATAGCAGAAAGCGCCCTCCCTTTCGGCGTGTGATGTCACAGTCTGAGCCCACCCCCCCACTTTATTATGTTGTGCACGCCCAACCTCTGCTTGTCGCCAGATGCTCGAAGTGAAGATGAGGCGACACAACTGTTTGTTGACATTTATTTATAGAGAACTACTCCGCCCCAAAACCTGCTCTCGCAGTCAGACCAGCAGCAGGATGAAACTAACTATCCTAATGGGCTGAGCCCTCCCTTCCAATGTTGCGTGGGAGGGAGACACTGCTCCAGACTGTGCCACACTGACCCTTGTGCGGGGTTGAGTAGCTTTGTAGAGTGGAATTATGTGGCCTGGTAGCTAGATATGGGTGAGAGCTGCATAGAATAGATAAACTGGAAGAAATAGGTAGTTTGCGCACCACGGGGTGAATGAACTCCAGAAAGAGTAGCAGAAAGAGCATGTGAGGAAGAAGGGGAGAGCAGGCAACATATGCATAAAGAGGCACCTGTGTATGCAGAAGACTCCCCAAGAAGAGGAGGAGTGTGTGGTATTGAGGGACGGAAACATGAAAAGAAACTGTGCTCGAAGACCTGAAATCAAACACATGAGTGAGGTGGGAAGTGATAAAATTAATGAGGGATTGAATTTGGTGGTCTTTCCCTCTGTAGTTTGGGCAGAGCTCAGAATGGGAAAGTACTGGAAACTATGATGCTTTCCTGTCTTATGTTATTTGAAAGCATACATGTATGACTGTTGTTGGTGCATTGCCTCGCTGAGCTTTCTTTCTGGTATTGGAACCTGTGACACGAAGGTTGCACGCAAAGGTGTACAGTAAGTACACAACCTACTAAGCTAACTCAATGGGATTAACACATGTGGCATGCAGGTTACACACAACACTCTGCAGCAGATATATTAACTCACTGGGCTATCTCACTGTGATTTAAAAAATGTGATCAGTAGGGTTGTAGAGAATTGTCTTCAGTAGGTGCTAATTGTTTTTGATTATATTTGTGAAGTGAATTTGTCCATTTGTGTATAGTTGATTCCCAAGGAATCATTTGTGTTTTAGTAACACTGAGGTCCCTCTTGTATCTGTGTTGTATAATGTCAAAATGGATGCATAAAGAATACTTCAAAGTGAGTTGCCTATATGGCCTAAAATCACATAATGTATATTTCTTTGTCGCATAGTTTAGTTATCACTGTTGCATAAGTCCCGTAACGGGGTATGTGATCCATAGGATATATAATTTTTGTGCAGCAGGTGCATGAACACACTAAGCTATGCTAATCGCTCTGAAATGTGTGACTTGGATGTTTGAAAGATCTCTGCAGCAGGTGTCTTACCCACATGGCTATATTATGCTTGCTTAAAACAGATGTGTGCATTACACCTAGATTTCTGGAGGACTTGCATGAACCTCCTGAGTTATAGTTCTTGATTTGTAACCCATAACCTGGAGGCAAACCTCACATCTGCAGCAGGAATACTTACTTACCAGAATATCTAGTTGGAGTGTGAGATTTTCGGATATAGAGAGATGTTTGTAGCAGGTTTATAGACCTGCTGAGACATCTTACTGCAAAGGGACCTTGCGGCCTGCAGGAGGGAAGGTCTCTGCAACAGGAACACAAACCTCATGAGCTATCTCATATTCAATAGTGTGTCCTGCAGGATAATCAGAAATGCGCTCCGAAAGTATATTAATCTTGTGGGCTCTCTAGCTAGGTTTGGAATCTGCCCCATACGGGTTACGCATTAAATGTACCCCAAAAGCTCATATACTGAGACTGGGATTGGTGATGTACAGTTGGCACATAGTTTTCTTTAGCAATAACACAACCACGCCGTTATTTTACTGGGATAGGCACCTTCGAAACAATATTTTGGGATTAAAAAATAATCGGCAAATGAAGTTAGGGAAACGTGAGAAATGAACCCTCCAGGAGATTCAGGGGTGTCAAACTGATTTTAAATGCATTGGCATCGCCCTCGCACACTTGATCGGAAGGCGGTTGGGGGAGGGGATGGGGGTGTGGAAGGCACTATTATATGCTCAGTGGTAACATACAACTTCTTAAACCACTTTCAATACATAATGTCACATCGCACTAATTTTATTACACTTGCATATAGGTAGGTCGGAGTCAGCTGGCTCAGTAGGGGACGCTTTAGATAGATCTTTGCATTCGGAGCATTAAACATGCCGAGCTAACTCAGTGCAATAAAATCAGGTCCGAACTGGCAGGTAAAGTAAACAGAATTGACAGTTCCGTACCAGAAGGGGGCCTCTGAAAGAGCAGTGGGACTGAGACAGAGTCCGTCTCAACTCAGGAGCCCAAAGGTCTTCTGTAAAGTCATTTACACGTCAGGCTGGTGGCTTTTGAAGACAGATTGCATGGGGAAGGGACATTCTTATTTCAGACTAGGGCCTTCGGAATGGCTGGGGGCCATTTAGGTACAGGTCGTAAAATAGGAACGTAGAAACAGTGGCGAATTGGAGGAGAAGGATTGATTTATATGGCAGACCTGGCAGGGTGTGGACACGTGATGAAAGTGAAATTACATAAGGCACGCGCTGCTAAACTGGCATTTAGGGCAAACTTACAGAAGATATTAAACAGAGGGCATAAGAGCCCTTTATCAGAATACCAAGCATGAGGAGTTTAAGGTAAGTGATTTGCCCAGAATCACAGGATGTTGACCCAAAGCCGGGATCTCACCCTGTTTTCACAATTCGAAAGGTGGCTGCTACAGCCACGGCTACTCCCAGGTAGTAAAAGAACTGATGTAACAAGCCCCATTCACAATATAAAGAAATGAAACAGAATACAGGCACATGAGCGCGAGCGTGTTTTTAAAATACATTCCTTTGTTGTAATCCTTTTGTTGAATAACACTTTCAGGGGTAGTATGAGTCATATACATATAAAAACAACAACGGTGTTATGTGAATTCGGAGATAAAAAGGCATGGGACCATGGGTACGCCAAAAGAAAGGGAGCTCCTAATAAACACAGCGCATTAAAGGCAGCAGGACAAGAGACTGTAAACACAGCAGCACCGGCTGGGAGTGTGCGTCCCAGAGCAGTACAAGCAATTAGAGAAGCCCAGCACAGGAAAGTTATTGATAGAAGTAGTAGCACAGAAATTTAGGAAGCGGGAAAAACTTCAAGGATTTAAGCACACCGGGAACTGTGCAGGGGTCCGGGTTCAACCTGAGTACTTAGAAGCTGCGCGCTGGATACCCACCGAAAAGGACATATATTCATGCAAAGCGGGGTCGGAGTGTCCGAACGAAAGGCAATAACAAGTCAGGTCCCGGGCCGGCAGCCAATCACAGCGCGGCCCGGGGAATGACGTCACGGGGGTGTCCCGGGCCGGTAGCCAATCACAGCGCGGCCCAGGACACACGGCAACAAGGGGCGGGACTTAAAAAAACACACGGAATCGCGTCGTCACGGGGGAAAGAGTAACAGACAACCATCTCTTCCAATGGCTAGCCTCCATTTATGGAGCTAGCCAATGGAAGAGAAGGCGGGACAAAGCCCCACACTGTAGGATCATAAGATTTCACCTGGGCGGAGCACTGCTACGCAGTGCTACGGCCAGGGCGAAACCTAAAAAGCCTAGAATCCTAAAATTTTGGGAAACAAGGAAGCCGAGATTGGTCCCGGGTATTTTTCTTTTACATTGTTCAATTCAGTCACTAGATTGGTATCTTTTTATTGTTCCCATTACACTCAACAGTCACAGCTTTGCCTTAATTTATGTGCATAGAAGGCAGAAGTCACTTGAAGGCCCAACTCATTTTGAACTTGAGGTGGACATTCGGCTCAGCAGATTAAGCCTTCAGTGACTCGCCCATTGCTACTGCACTTCTTGCCAATGTGACCCTGGATCGACGGGAGCACTATTCCGGTGTGAAACCAATAACACGTACATACAAGCATTTGCAATGCAATAGGTCTCGCATTAGTGAACGTTTGAACTACTGGCGTTGCATTATTACTTGCAACACCAATAGCTCAAACTTTCAGTAATGCGAGACCTATTGCATTGCAAATGCTTGTGATACTGTTTGCCAAGAAACGTGTAGGAAACCTCTATCTGTGCTCACTGCCCTTCGCTTGTGTAGCCCTGTCTCTTGGATTTGATTGCACACAGATTCCATGTTGTGCCAAGCATTTGGTTTGTTGTTTGCGATCGAGTCTGTCTTGCAGCAGTGTTTGTGTGAATCTTCTCTGGGTGGGAACATTTCCCCCGTAATTGAGATTTATAGAGTGTAGCGGTATTCTAAGGTTAGCACAAAAATTAATCATACTGTAGGAATACTTCTTTTCCCCCCTACACTTACTAATACACTTGATTGTATTTGGGATAGTTAGGGATGTGTACTGTGAAGCTGATCTCCCATTCTGGAAACAGTTTTTCAATTTATGTGTTCCTTCCTATGTGCCTCAAGATGGAATATGCTTGGCTACTGCCAAAGAAGCACAATGGCAGCGATTCTTGATTGAAAGAACAGTAATAGGTGAATGCCATTTCCCCCTCCTATAGCTTTGTGTGAAGGGATTGCTGGCGTACTTTTTAGGGATATTTGAAAGCTGTAAGATTGTATGGCTTTTTCAGACAAAATAATAAAGTGGGTGACACATGGCGAGCAAAGAGGGGTTTTATTGGTTATGGAAATGATTTAGAGTGAAGGCCTTTGTAGAGAACATAGACGCTGACTGACAATGTAATTGAGCGGAGGACACCATGAATTTCTAGAAGAATGATTGAAGATAAATTTGTCATTACTGTCGTGACATGCCTCTTTCGGCATGTCCTTGAAGCTATGTGCTCTCGTAAGGAAGGTGCATATGCAGCTAATTGCCCATATGGAGTGAATTTATTCTGTGACGTTTGTAAAATGCGTGCAGTGTTCTAGCCCTGATTCTATCTTGCTCTTCAGGGTAGACTTGCTTGGCCAAACTCGACAAACATCCTTCAGGATGCTTTCAAGCGTTGTCATTCTGTCTCTCCCTGTTCCCCAGCTTGCTCAGAGCATTAGCAGTATAGAGAGGACTGCAAACATCTTCTACAAACAAATGACATTTTTTATTTGTCCTAAACCAATATATAATACTTTCCTTTTTCCACATATCACCAAGGTAGCCTGCTTGGCTTTTTTATGAAGGGTTGAGGAGGTGGGAAACAGAGACATATTAGGCAACGTCTTTAATAACATTTTTTGTAAAGGCTACAATTTGTATCTGTTAACCCCTTCAACTTCTTGCAAGATTTAAGGGCATTCACCAGGAACAAAATGCCATTAAACAGTTGCGTTACACACCCATCTTTTGTGTTTAATCCTTCTTTGAGTTGGGCAGGTTGTTACTGAATGTATAAGAATAACGAAGAAGAAATAGACACAAAAGATGGGATTTTTGTTTTTGTTGTTTGTTGTATGTTCTCTGCTTGTGTTATTTTAGCCTTGAAAAAGCCCCGGCTCATGGGCCACAGGGGGCGAAACACATGTTGGCTGTGCCTCACAACATTATTGTCTTGTAATAAGCACAAAGTACTCCAAATAAAATTTGGAGACACAACGAGTTCTCAACCGCATTCCTGACTAGTTTTGGAGTGACACAGTTAACTGCTTATGGATATGAGAGAACTTTTATAAATACTAGTACTTGTCCATGTACGACCTCCTCTACTTTTGAATAAATGGGTATGGGGTGTCTCATTTCTATGGACAAGTGACACCGGATTTTTCCTCATTGATCAACAGGGCGACAAACAACTGAACCAATTACCTCTACTCCCTTCTAATCAACAAATACGCGGTCCAGTATATTGCCCCCTGAGAGATCTATAATTAAGAACCTTCTAGAGAACAACCAATGGTCTCTTCTCATCAGATGGCATTCTGTCAAGACAGACGTGCCCAGCTCTCAACCAGATTAGATCAAATTTTAATGTCCATAGAAATGAGACACCCCTTACCCATTTATTCAAAAGTAGTTCAAGGGGTGTGGGGATACATCCCCCTGAAACTACACAACACCACTCTCCCTGACATTGGGAAACTCCTCCTGGAGATGCCCACTGGGACGCTGATCTTGGGGGGGCCATGAATGCAGTCATGGCAACAGATATGGACAGGTCGCATGCTCCATTGGCTAGGGGGGCTGAGTCATCTACGGGAGTTTGTGCAAGCTATGGGCCTGGTAGATCTGTGCATAACCCACAATTTCGGCAATACACTCATATTTCTGCGGCTCATGCCTCAGGCTCCCGGATTGATTATTTATTTACCCAGGCGGGGTCTGTGGGCCTCTTTCGGGGCGGGCAACATAAAGCTAGAGGGATATCTGACCATTCCCCGGTAGGTGTGCAGTTGAGAGGTCCTAGGCGGGATTGGAGTGTTCCCCCCCCGACTTGACACTTTTTTATTTAAGGATCAGGAGTTTCAGGAAAAGTTCTGAGAAAGGGTAGATCAATACTTTGCAGAGAATGTGGGTTCAGTTAGCTCCCCTGGGATAGTCTGGGAGGCATATAAAACAGTGGTCAGGGACTTTGTCCAAGCGGAGGTGGGTCGGAGGCGTAAGGAAAAAAACGACCAAGTTGACAAACTGGAATCGGAGCTTCGATCTATAGAGGATGAAAGGGGGCAAACACAGGAACAGATACAGGATAGGAACCACAGGGCACAGCTCCTGGGAAAGGAATTAAGGGATGTACTTACAGAGCAGGCGAGGTCGTGCGCCCTTGCCACCCAGCGACGAGTGTATGACTTGGGGGACAAGGCCAATAAGATGATAGCCTGGTTGGAAAAGAGGGACAGGGAACGTAATTGGGTGCCGGGGATAGAGCTGCCGGACAGGACTGTAAAAGACACAAGTGAGGGGATAGCGGAGGAGTTTGCGCTCTATTATGAGGAGGTGTATAGATCGCAGACGGCCAGGGACGATCAGGAGTGCCATGACTTTTTGGCCCCTTTGCAGTTGCCCACTTTGGATCAGGCCGACAAGGACGTACTGGAGTCTGCTATCACAATTAAGGAAGTGGAGGAGGCCATGGGAGACTTACAGGCAGGGAAGGCACTGGGACCCAATGGGTTTCCAGCAGAAGCATTTGGGTGTGTGTCGAGCAGAACTGCACCCCACATACTTAACATGTTTAACGAGGCGAGACAGACTAGGCGGCTTCCGAGAGACCTGCGGTTGGCTATGATAGTAGTTATACACAAGGCCGGCAAACCGCAGGACAGGTACAGCTCCTACAGGCCCATATCACTCCTTAATTACGAAACGAAAATCCTGGGGAAGATCTTGGCCACAAGACTGGAAGCAGTGGTCCAGTCTCTGATCCACCCGGATCAGTCGGGCTTTATGCCGCACAGAAGCACGCGGCTTAATCTGCGGCATTTGTTTGGAGTCCTGCAGGGGGTCTCCAGGCGTCCGGAGGTTCCGGCGGCCCTGTTGTCCCTGGACGCACACATGGCTTTTGATAGCATGGAGTGGCAGTATATATATGCGGTCCTGGGAAAATTTGGATTTGGGAAAAACTTCCGGTCATGGGTGAAGCTACTGTATACGGACCTGCTGGCAAGGGTCCGAGTCAAGGGCGCTATATCTAGAGAATTCCAGCTGGGACGGGGCACGAGGCAGGGATGCCTCCTTTCTTCCACCCTTTTAGCTTTGGTGTTGGAACCACTGGCCAATTGGATACGAGCGTACCCCGGAGTGTGGGGCATAGACTTAGGAGAAGGCTGGGAAGAACGCATATCGTTATATGCCGATGACATCTTACTATACGTACAACAACCAGCCACCTCCATCCAGAGACTGATGACCATCCTGCGCACATTCGGGGAATACTCCGGCTACCGCATCAACTGGGAGAAGTCCTTTGGGCATGTCCTGGTGGGGCCACAGCCACAGCTGGCAGAGGACTGTGAGGGCCTGGTTTGGCGGGAGGTATTACGCTACCTGGGCATTTGGGTAATGATATCAGACACAGAGCTTCTCCGACTTAACTTGTCGGAGCAACTGGAAAGGCTCCACGGGGACGTGGAACACTGGAAGACTCTTCCGCTCTCCTTGATGGGACGTACTGTCCTATTTAAAATGATGGCCCTGCCTAGGTTAATCTACATCCTGCAGAACTCGCCCTTTCTGATCCCGGAGCAGAACTTCAGGACAGTGGAGTCGGAACAGCGCTCCTTACTTTGGAGCGGCGGGTGCCCGAGAATAGCTCTCCGGAAATTGCAAAGGGGGCCATATGAGAGGTGACTAGCGGTCCCGGACATTCGCCTATATTATTGGGCGACGCAACTGGTCAATATTAACGGTTGAGTGTTTGCCCCACAGGACGAGCCTGCATATAGGATTGATCGTATGGTCCACGGTAGCGGTGACTACTTGACAGCTTTCCAGGGGAAAGCGCGGTCGGAATTTGCGGCCCCAAACAGCGGTGGTAGTGAAGGTGTGGAAACAGGCTACGAAGCTACTGGGATGGGAGGCGAAACTTACAGAACACACGCCACTATGGGCTGGCAATTTCCTCCCGGAAGTTGCGAAGTTGCGAGGTCTACGTCAGTGGAGTCTAATTGGTATAGAGGTACTGGGGGATGTGTGGAAAAGGGGGGACTTGGTGGACCTTATAACCCTGCAGACAGAATTTCAGATGGGGAATGGAGAATTTTTACATTATCAACAGCGTAAACATGCCATATACACGCACATGAGCCAGGGGGACCAGTTACCTGAATATGCCCCGTTGGAAGATAGTTTGCTGTTAGATCCCATGATTGACAAGGCTATCTCCCTCACCTATAGAAAACTCATAAATAATCTCCCTGACCCACTGGGGCCCCTGCGAGAAAAGTGGGAATCAGACGTTGTCCTACTGGAGGATGACGATTGGAGTGAGGCCCTGCAGTGTCCCCGAGAGGTGGCGATCCGCGCCAGATTTACACTAGTCCAATTACGTATTCTTCATAGGTCATACACTCCACGGACGGTGCAGTACAAAATCGGTTATGTACCTTCGCGATTTTGTCTGAGGGGTTGTGGGGAAAGGGGTACTTTCTTCCACATTCTATGGGAATGTACCAAGACTCGGGCATACTGGACCAGCCTGATAGGTATAATGGAGGAAGTGGTGGAGGCAGAGGTCCCTATGGAGGCCCGTTGGCATGTCCTGGGAGTGACGGGCGACGTTACTTGGCCACAATGGGATAAGACGTGGCTAGCCCTGGTAAGTATGGTGGCCAAGAGAAACATAGCAAGGTAATGGGGGAGTGATCTATCACCAACGGTGGAGGAGTGGAACTTGGACTCATGTCAGAGGGCAGAGAAGGTAATCTATAAAAGTCGAGGCTGCCCCAAGAAATGGAAGAAAATATGGGCAGCATGGAAGCGCTATAGGGGGGACTAGAGGGACGCCCAGACTGGGGCTGAATCGGACTAAGGTGAAAATACCACAGATGTTGTCCTTCTTGTAGGATTTGCTGTAGTAAGGCTGGGGATACCCGATGGACCTGGTCGCTTTGGCCTGCAACGGTGTGTATAGATGGGTACATTTTGGCATGTGCCGGAGGGGGGTGATTGAGACGGGGTAATTGATTATATGGGGAGGCTTAAATTGGGGGTTTTAGCAATGTCTTGCTGTCATTCAGAAGGGTTATTAGGGGTTAGCATTTTGTATGTAGGTCACTTGGGGTACTGGAAGGAATGCTAATGGTTCAATTTATTTACAGTCGCCAATGATTTTCTGATGCTGATTGATGTGTATTGTTTTGGAGCTGATTTTATAATAAAAAGACTTTAAAAAAAAATAACGAAGAAGAAATAGACACAAAAGATGGGATTTTTGTTTTTGTTGTTTGTTGTATGTTCTCTGCTTGTGTTATCTTAGCCTTGAAAAAGCCCCGGCTCATGGGCCACAGGGGGCGAAACACATGTTGGCTGTTCCTCACAACATTATTGTCTTGTAATAAGCACACAGTACTCCAAATAAAATTTGGAGACACACGAGTTCTCAACCTCATTCTTGACTAGTTTTGGAGTGACGCAGTTAACTGCTTATGGATATGAGAGAACTTTTATCAATACTAGTACTTGTCCATGTACCACCTCCTCTACTTTTGAATAAATGGGTAAGGGGTGTCTCATTTCTATGGACAAGTAACACCAGATTTTTCCTCATTAATCAACAGGGGGACAAACAACTGAACCTACTACCCCTACTACCCTTCTTATCAACAAATATGTGCTCCAGTATATTGCCCCCTGAGAGATCTATAATTAAGAACCTTCTATAGAAGAACCAACGGTCTCTTCTCATCAGATGGCATTCTGTCAAGATAGACGTGCCCTGGTCTCAACCAGATTAGATCAAATTTTATCTGCCAACCCAGTGACATCTAGGAAATAAACAACAGGCTCAATCCCACATCAGCACAAAGCACTTTCCAAAACTTAGAATGAGCAGTTAAAATAGAAACGTCAAAGTGGTACGAAGCAACCTCCCTTAAAAAATGTCTTGCGGCTTATACAATACGCCAAGGTTTACGTATCTTGATCTTCCCCCCAGGTGACATGACAAATCCAGAACACATTGAAAAGTGGGAACGAAATCTAAAGGAGTGTGCAAACAATTTAATTTGACAACTCATTGACATTGCCAAGGAAGTATACAATAAGGCCAAACTAGAAGTGGAAAATCTGACTAAACACAGAAGATTCGAATTGGGGAGATCTGACCAAAAAGAACTACAACATTTTAATTGACGAACTTGAGAAAGATCTAATTAAAACAAATGACAGGAAATTCCACCGGGACCAATTAGACTACCAATTTGGATGGGTCTACACATTTCCCAAAAGATATGACACACCACCAAGAACTGGTACCATCACAGATAATCTTAGACAACAACCTGGTATTTCCTCAAGCTCAGACATTGAATTCTGAGCTTGAGTAATTTAGAAACAAATTCATCAACATGCAAAGTACATTTTTACGATGAAGTTCTATGCTGCAGACTAGGTATAAGAACACCAAACATCCAAAATACTTCAATGCTGGAAGGGCCTACACTTCCACGTCAACCTCAAACATCAGAGATAGGGGTAACCACAAGAGCCAGAAGGAAAGAATTGGAGAAAGTATCAACAACGTAGAGAACCTAGTTATTGATCTTTCTGATACCCAGCTATCTGACACTCATTTGAGTACTTTGAATAAAGGCTTATCCTTTTGCCCGACAGCATAGTGGAATTTAGTTAAGACACACGTCGATCTTTTCAAATTTACAAGGAAACTGAAATTACAAGCATTTTTTTTTTGCAGATAAACCACCCTGACCAAGAATTCAAATTACTACACCACTGTCTGAACTCTCCATTCTAGACCTATTGGATATTGATCTACAGGAGAATCTAGCAAGAAAAGACTATGATCCTAAGTCAATAACAAAAACACGAAACAATCTGGGAATTAGTACAGATGTAACAGAAGAGACATCACTATTCATGAAATCAACCTTCTGCCCATAATTACCAGCGGGTAATAGTATTGATGCTTTTCATCTAGCTGTTACACATGACTTGGAAAAGGAACATCTTCGGTATGCAAAAAAGAAGAAATATCTACCACACAATATCACCAGAGGTGCAAGACACTCCATCAAAAACCTCCAACAACATAAGGAGCTAATCATCAAATAAGCTGATAAAGGGGACAATACGGTTGTACTAAACACTGACGATTATGTCATCGAGGCAAATAGACAACTGTCGGACAATACATGTTACCGAATATTGATTCAGGATCCTACCACAGAAATTCAGAATAAGTTAAAGACCAAGCTGAATGAATGGTTTACACAGGGTCTGCTAAGCATTTAAGAAAAAACGTACCTGCTGATCTCATATCCTATAATGCCAACATTTTATTTTTTGCCTAAAATACACAAAGGGGTCAATCCACCCCCGGGAAGACCCATAATAGCAGGATTTAATTCACCCTTCTCTAGACTAGGAGAATATATCAACAAGAAACACCAACCGTTTATGAGGGATATACCATCCTTTATTCAAGACACCAAGGGCACTTTTACCAAATATGGTAACATAACCTGGGAACCCAATTTCGTTCTAGTGACCCTCAACATCGTGAGTCTGTACACATCTATTGAACATCAAGATTGCCTAGCGGCCATTAAACGTACACTATGGACCAGACCAGCAAACTTATCGGAATCAAACTGAAAGCTACTTGAAATGCTTGCACTATGCCTGACCAAAAACATTTTCAGCTTTGACCGGAAGTTCTACAGACAAGCATGCGGAACCGCAATGGGAGCCAAATTTGCTCCCCCTTATGCATGCATTTTCATGAGCCAGGTGGAGAAGTTCAGACTATGGGACTCTAGGTTCTGCAATTTCATCTCTCCTATTATTTTTTGGGGTCGTTATATAGACGACATTCTGTGCATTTGGCAGGGAGAGGAAGATCTTTTACAGAGATTTTTACATCAACTTGATGACAACACTTGGAAGATCAAAACAACAAGTACCTTCTCCAAATCAGAGATAAATGTTTTAGATCTCACAATATACGTTTACAATGATCAGTGACAAAGCAAAATGTTCTGCAAGCAGACAACAGTGAACTCCATCTTAAGAGCTGACTACTGCCACGCACGAAACAATATTAATAACATACCCAAAGGTGAGTACCAGAGGATCAATTGCAACTGCAGTGAAGAAACAATTTTTGATCTAAAAAGCCAAGAAGGAATCACACTCCTAAAAAAATGTGGATGCAAAGACCATCTACTATGGGCGGCCATGAATACCATCTCTAGGATTGAAGGATCCTCCACATTGTGCCAGAAACAACCATCACTTACCAGAAAAGAGGACCAAATTTGCTTTTTTACAGATTACCATAATGGTCAACACAACATTAGAAAAATACTAAAAGGACACTGGCACTTACTCAATACACACCTGGAATTGGTGGACACTTACAAGAGTACCCAGAACTAAGTATTCCCGGAGCCCCGAATCTGAAACAACTCCTTTGCAAATCAGAATTTGTCGACAAAAGGAAAACTGTTAGAACCTTTCTGTACATACCAGCCAGATTTCACACTTGCCACAACTGCAATATTTGTAAATTGGGCAAAAACAACAACCAACATATTTCTATGAGCTCAAGTCCACTCATTAAAATCAAAGAATGGATTGATTGCAACAGCAAATTTGTGGTCTACATAATTATTTGCCCTTGTAATCGCCCTTACTTTGGTAGCACAATCCGCCCGTGGAGAACTAGGGTTCAAGAACACTACAGAAACATCAATAAATACACTACAGGCCACCCCTCGACTGATTATTTCCATGAAACACATCCTCACAATAAAACATTCACCTTCCTGTGCATTGAAGTAATACATAAACACAGACAATGAGGAAATCAGGAACTCAGACTTCGGAGGAGAGAAAGTGAACAAATTCTGCTATATAGGGCGCCCAAGTGCATACTAAACAAAGACACGGAACTCCTATATTAGTTGGATCAAGAATAAGATCCTAATAACAGAGTCCTTAAATCCCCCCGCAAAGAAAGAAATGGACCCTTAATAACCAGACTATGATCAGACTATTCACAGGGTGTAGGTTCACTACATTTTGTATCCTAAGATTTACACAAGACCTTCATAACGTATATCTGTATCATATCCATCTATTTGTCTGGCAAGGACATTTATTTCTCTGCAGTTCAACTAACAATAGGACTTCAGCTTTCATCTTTAACAATACCAGTCCAAATCAGATGATTGACCTGCCTTATATGTAGATGCCTTGATCTACTCTCGAAACTCCATGCACCTCTAGTAGTCCCTATCATACGTACTGATTCTTCTGGTTCCTTATACCCAGGCCCCTATTTCCTGCCTAGACCGAACGGACCCCTAATACTGATGGCTTCTCGATACTTTTCTTCTATATCACTATCACTCCTCTAGGATCTATTCCAATAATCTACGACACCAGATTTTAGAAGATGAGTTCTTTCTATTTTTGACTGCTTATCATATCAATGACCCTATATAGTGTCTCTATGCCTACTCTTGACTCTTATTTAGCTTTTATTGTTATGGCTAGTACTCAGGACTATCTACAATCTCTCCTGATGATTATTTAGTGTATTCTTCTGTCATGAATTATACCTATGTATTGCGTTGATAACACCCACTTGAGTGGCTGATATGCATCTATTACACTTAGGTATTGCAACTAAGGTCCCCCAATTAGGAGAACAGGTTTTAAAGAGATGACCGAATACATCCTTCTGTCATGCTGACACCCAAAACTAGTGATTAGATCACAGATATGCCTATGCCACCTCCAATGATGACATTCGACTGGAATAGGTAACAACACATCAAAGATACTTATGTTGAGGAGATGATAATTCCCATCACCATGACATGTACACACATATTTTTACTTGTATATTTTCCATTATCAATTAACTTCCCTTCACTTATTCTGACAGCTTTTTCACGATCTAAGTCATTTGCTATTTTATTTACCTGAACCATATATATTGTAACATGACATTGGTCATGCATTAATAACTTCTGGGTACCACCTATTTATTACCTCTTTCCCCTTTACCCATGATCTTATACTTGTCTCATCACTGAGACGTTGCTTTCATGCCAGAAGGTCAGACACCATTCCAAGATGGATCGTCCACACCACTTTCATGGAGTTACATCCTTACTTGGATTTTTCCACCTGGAAGAAGATCAAGGACTTCCAGATTTCACGTACAAACCTGACCGTGGACAGGGAACCGCTGCTAATGCCGACTAATATTGACAAGGATGAGGACGCTTAGGAACCATAGGTAAGACAGGATCTCCCTAGAGATTTGACACTTCCACTGATGGTGATGCACAACAGTCATGATATCTTACTCTCTCCCTTAGATAATTGCCTTTCAGAATACTATCCTTTTTCTGCAGGTTTTATCCATTTGGATCTGGCCGCACAATCATCGTCATCTTTTAGGTATGACAACAGAGTTTTTGTCAAAATGATTTCAGTATTGAGTGCTTTTTAGGTCTCGCCTAGGCAGCATGCATGCGCTGCTCTAGGAGGGCCTTTAACCATCAATCTTCACTTTTCAAGCTCTGCACTCGTGCTTGTGGCGATATCCACCTTGCAGGAGTGAGCAGCGGCGCGCCACAAGCACAAGTGCAGTGCTTGAAAAGTAAAGACTGCTCTCTCTCCTCGCCAACATGTCCTGGCTACTCACTCGCTCCTCCCTCTCCATCTCCTTTTTGCTCGCGCACTCACAGAGCAGCAGCTCCGTTCTTTGGGTTGGTTGTTGGCCCCGCCCCCAAAGTGCCATCCCTTTCTCTATTTTTGCTCCTGCTGTAGCCCCCCCAACATGCCCATAAAAGCATTGTTGAGAGGTTCACATTGCTCTCCCTATTAACAAAGCAACCTAATCAAAACATCATCATTATTGGCAGCAGTAAACACTTACCTTACATACACTCGACCGGTACAGCCCATTTCCTGTCACCGTGGTCCGGAGCCATTGTCTGCCCCAAGCATCAGTTTGATCAGTGTGCACTAAAACCTTTTCTTTAACTAAAGGCATGTTTTATTTTACTTTAATTATACATTCTGATAAAGTAAATGACTGATAACTAGATTACATGTAAATTTAGCTTATTAAGATTTGGCGTGAATCCAGCCCTTCTGTACCCTCTTTGCAAAGCTTGGCATAAGAAGCAACAAAGGCAGCAGAGATATGAGAGGGACACAGCTAACCGCTAGAATGTGCTGCACTGAGATCTTATATTGTCCAATTGAATGAGCTCACCAAGGCTTAATTGTATTTTGTTTTTATTTTTGTAAATGAAGTCCTGGATTTCGTTTTTTTAAATGTAAACTACCCTTGATATTTTTGCCCAAAAAACACCAAAGTGATTACATTGGCTGTAATTCATTGGGATTGTGTTCTAAAATAAATGAATAATACTGCACAGTTTGTTTATTTAATTTAGCAGCCCTCAGGTTCATGGGCAGACTAAAGGGAAGAGAGGGCGTTACGCTACATTAACTAAACAGGAAGAGGTAGAAAGTAAACACAACAAGCATTGACATAGCCAATAGGTCTCGCCTTTGGGACCTTATAAGTATTTATTTATGCAGTGCAATATCCTTGGTACAACATCAACTGTTGAATGGCTAAACACTTATAATGTCCCAAAGGCGAGACCTATTGGCTATGCCAATGCTTGTTATCTTATGCGCACAATTTTCTAGACACTGGTCTAACTTGCCCGGATGCGATTTTCTGGAATTTTCTTTTCAGCTCCTCATTAGATGCTCAACTTCACACATACCTAGATTTACAGTCCCTCAGACCTTCCTGTAAGAACCCTTGACCTCAAATATTGAATAGTGGACCCACTGACTTCACTCTTTGTCCACAACCCACACTAAGACATGTGGTGCTAGTAGTTACGGACTTATATGTACCTGTGAGTATTTAATGTCCTACATACCGGCATGCAAATACAATATAAGATATATGAATACAGAACACGGCATGGCAGTGCAAGGATTTTATATACCACATACATCCCCCACATGATACTCAGTGTCCCATTAACACTGTAATAAGGTGCCAACGGTGATGGAAATAGTATTGATGTTTCCTACTGAAACTTCAAACTCTAATGTCATTATATGTCCTCCTTTTATCTTGTTTTTTTTTGGACCCCTTCGAAATTGCTGATGACTGATGATACCTGTAAGGAGGACGACCTAGGGCCAGATGTAGGTGGGAGATTTTGGCCATTTACGGGCAGGTAACGGCCGAATTCGGCCGTTACCGACCGGTAAATGGCCATGGAGATGTAGGGGGATAAAAAACATGCATTTTCGGTAATTTTACCGAATCGGTAATTTTACTGATTCGGTAAAATTACAGAATCGGTAAAATTACCGATTCTGTATATTTTACCGAATTGGTAAATATACCGGTCGGTAAAATTACCGAAAATGCATGTTTGATATGTAGGTGCCAATTTTAACATTGACACAGGGCTTTGAAAATCGGTATTTTACCATGCAATACAATTGCATGGTAAAATACCGATTCAGGTGTACATGCACATCTGTGCATGTACACCTGTGCCATGTGGCACACATACATGCCCTTAGGGCATGCATGTGTGCCACATGGCACACAAGCCTAAAACAGGGGTGCCAGAGGGTGTCAAAGTGACACCCCCTGCACCCTTGCAAAATTCGGTATTTACCGATTCGGTAAATACCGATTCGGTATTTGATATTGAATCCTATGGGCCTTGAAGCCCATAGGATTCAATATCAAATACTGATTCGGTATTTACCGATTCGGTAAATACCGAATTTTACCGATTCGGTAAAATTTACCGAATTGGTACCTACATTAGAAATACCTACTCTTAATTACCGAATCGGTAAAATTCGGTAATTAAGAGTCGGTATTTCTGATTTTGCTACATCTGGCCCTAAGTCTTATACCCTCCACCTCCCCCTACCTTGTGTTCGATACCTGTACTGCATCACTGAATGTATGTACACTGTTAACATACGTGATCTGCTGCACAAATGTTTTATAACTACTGTACCTGAATCAGGAATTGTCACTGGTGGCTGTGCACACTGCTGGAAACTCATGTTGCTATGCCTTACTTGAATTACAATTCTGGGTATACGTCCTATGTTACAACCATGGTATTGATTTGAACAAAATTTGTACATACGTATTATCCAATGACGATTTGTTCTAATAATTGTTGTCATTAGTGCGTTGCCTAGAATGATTTCAATATATTAAATATGGCTTTCTGCTCTGGACTTTATCTCCTCTAGCTACACTACATGTCATTCGCCTTTTTCAATTTTTTTTCTTTTTTCTTTTCTTTACTTTTACATATACTTCATTCCTTGTTGTATATGACATGGTGTTTTTTTTCATTGCACAAACTGACATTCGTTATGCTAAATGTATGACAATTCTGGAATTTACATATTTTTGGGTTCTATTTTTGTTTTTGTTTTTTGTTCACTGCTTCTGTCATCTCAGCCTTGAAAAAGCCCTGGCTCACAGGCCACAGGGGGCAAAACACATGTTGGCTGTGCCTTGCAACATTATTGTCTTGTAATAAGCACAAAGTACTCCAAAATAAAATATGGAGACACAACAAGTTCTCAACCTCATTCTTGAATAGTTTTGGAGTGACACTGTTAACTGCTTATGTATATGATAGAACTTTTATAAATACCAGTACTTGTCGAGGTACCTCCTCCTCTACTACTGAATGAATGGGTAAGGGGTTTCCCATTTCCATGGACAAGTGAACACCAATTTCTCCTCATTCATCAACAGGGGGACACACAACTAGACCTATTACCAGTACTACCCTTTTTGTCAACAAAAGACGGGATGTGAGACATAGCTGTTTAATAGCATTTTACTCTCCATGAATGCCCTTAAACTGGAGCAATACAGTGAACGAAACAGAGCATGCAGCCCACAGCTCAGCAACTAGCAGCTGCTGCCATCAGACGCTGCAAGAAGTAGAAGGTGATATGTAATAAGTTTTGCACTGAAAAAAAAGGCACTCGCTGCCCTTGTTCACGATTAGGCTTAGCAAGTGCGGCTGTCGCACTGGTTTAATAAACCTCCAATATTAACAAGCAGCAACGGAAGCGAGGCAGTGATTGGTGGAAAGCATTAAAACGAAATAATGTTCTCCCAAATAGGAGTTAAAGAAAGCACGCGTAAGTACATTGTACTTTACTGATGCTCCTCAGCCTTCGAGGAAGTGCATATTTTCTGCAGGAATGAGACAACAGGCTGCAAACAAGGGTGACGCTGGGTGAGCAAGCGTAAGCAGGAGGAGGGAATACAGTCATTTTATTGATGACAGCAGGTCTTGCAGACAGTGCATGCGCTGATGGTGGGCCCAATAAAAATAAGGATACTACTGGGGCTGCATTGAAAAATGACATCCCTCTTAAGGAGAAAAAACAGAAGGGCACTGTGTCAAGCAAAAATATCAGATTATAGAATCCCTGTTCACTAGACAGAAATCTGGCAATCTTTCATGATTGTTTTGAATCCTCCTAGGGGAAATGCTGTTTCTGCATTCACACTGGATTGCTCCGGTGGGATCACTGTTTTTCAAGATCCCAGGGCTTAGTAATATTGACAACGTGCTGTTTTGTTTTTCTCCACACTAATTAAGTATACTTTATTAATTTCTTTTTTTAATTACCAGTAATATGCCTAAAGTCTGCTGTCGAAGTCCTTGTCCGTCTATGACACCAAATCCAAGGAACAGGCCTGGACTGACTCTGAGGCAGAGCCTGCAATTATGTGATTTGCGAGGGCTGTGATCTGGGGTATAGGACTTAAATATTCCACTATTGCATTCTGCACCTGCACAGTGTCGTCATTGGCCCTGTGTGTGAGGGTAGGAGTGATGTGTAACCAGCAAGTAACAGAAGCAAGACCAAACACTGGCAGCTTCAAGATATAACCACAAAGAGATTGACCACATTCTTTAATACTCCTGCCCCCCCTGCCCTTTGCGCATGAGCGTGCCCTGATAGGCCATCCTAAACCACTGTGACCAGAACCAATCCTTTCATTGCTCTCATACACCTCAGGGTGCCCTGTGAGCATGGGCCAGAGCTGACAGGCCAAACTAAACCACCATGACCAGAACCAATCTAGGCATTCCTCTCATGCTGTTTATGTCAGTACATTGCATAAAAGCAGCTCAAGGATTAGGTGGGGCAGGTGAACCCAGTGTTCCAAAGGAGACTGGAGCGGCTATACTGTGTTCCCCAAGCTGATCATTATACCACAGGTTCAACAGGCTTGAAGTGTGCATGTCAGGCAGGGCAAAGCAAGGGACCAGTCCAACCCGACATGCCCAATTGACTTCAGATAATGGCACCTGCCACTGATCATCCTTGCAGACTACTAATCAACAGGATTGGCCTTGCCCACGAGACTTTCACCTGACAACTCACTTATGTGCACATAGAAAGGAAGGAAACTACAGGTACTTTCAGATCATACATGTGTCGGCTCACAGGGGGGGGGAGAGGGGGCAATTCCCTAACAACGCAAAGGAGAATCCCCTTCCTGGCACTGATATTAACTACTTTCTATGTGAATGTGCACAGATGCAAGAGTAAAACACCATTACTCAGAATGAAAAGAATCATTGGTTGAACTCGACTGAACCACCAATCCATGGTATAATCGGTGATAGGAGAATACAAAATGTGAATAAAACTTGAACAGACCTATGAATGAAGAGAACTGACTGTAAGCACCTCTATATATTTAAGTATGTTTTTTTTAATTTTAATTATGAGACTGGTGAGACAGATATGTTTATGTTTTGCTGCTCAAATGTGTTTCCTGTGCAACATCTGTGCATAGTTTTATTAACCTTTCTTCATTGAAAGAAATCGTAGCCATTGTTTACATTTCCCTCTACAAACATATGGGGCAGATTTATGATGACTGACGCATCCCCAGGGATGCGCCAGTCATCCTGCGCCGCTGCTCCGCCACCCATGGTGCGCCGCATTTACAATGCGGCGCACCATGGGGCAAAAACGGCACAGATGCGTGACGCATCTGTGCCGTAAAGGTGGCGCATTGCTGGAGCTGCATCGCAAGCGCGACGCAGCTCCAGCAAGGCTCGGGGGTGCCCCATCTCCACAATGCTGCGTCAAGACCTACGCCTGCTTCAAGCAGGCGCAGGGTTTTGGCGCAGCATTGTCCTGAAAGTGACTGAGTGAAATCTTATAGATTTCACTCAGCCACCTTTGCGAGGCGCACCTGCCCCGGAACGCCCACCCTGCGCCGGAACGCCCACATGTGGCGCAGGGCTTTACAGCGTCGCGTTGTAAATAGGGCGCATTGTTTGAGCCGCCGTTGCGTCAAATAAATCTGCCCGATAGAATGTGAAATTAGAGATAACAGAGACTTGCTGAACCATATTGGCATCAGATAATAGAATGCCTGGACTTAAAGGATTTCTGTGAAAGCAGGAACTCTTTTCTACCCTGTCAAACTAAAGTAAGCATCTAATGCATCAAATATTACAGAAAGAATATGGCTATTGTATTTGATGAAGATAAGAAATGGTTTGATAGAGAGAGGAAAGCAGAAACAAAATCGTTTTTTTCAACAGCTTGCAAAACCTGTGCTTCTTTAGAATCGTTGACAATACAGGAGAAAGTTATGAAGCTAAAACACTACAAAATCATCTCTAGGTTTAAGGTAGGAAAGCAGTACAATAGCCAACAGTACTCTAGTGTCATGTAAATGTGAATGAAAAGAACAGCAGGCTTTAACAAATGATTGTTGATGGAACTTGTGCCCTGTGTATGACGCCTTAGAACCTTATTCCAGATAGACTAAGGCAAGATAATATTCTTAATTTGTGCAATACATCAATTTCGCATGATGGCTCTCTTCTGTGAGTGACCAGTGACTGTTTGTTTGAGATCGCTCATTTTATTTGTCTCCACACCCCAGGTACTGAAAAGCATTCAATCCACCAACTTATGGTATGCTAAACCGGGGCATCCAAACTGAGACCCACCAGCACCAGAACTCTACTCATGCACACACAACAACCAGAGTTTTACTACCATGAACGTGGCACTGATTCACTGCTTCTACACACTCTTAACATGCACACGGAATATGCGGTTCACTGATAAAATATCGATCACAACAACATTGATGTTAAAAACATCGGAAAAAATATATAGAATACAAAAATATCGACTCCCATGCCTACACAGGTAAGTGTTGAATAAAAAATATTGATGTAAAACTATAGATGTAAAAAAAATGGATTTAAATATATATATAAAATAAAACAATATATATTAAATATTAACATTCATTTTGACAAAATAAATTACATTTAATATACATTTTGACAAAATATAACAAATACCCTTTATTTAAAAAAAACACACAAACATAATAATGTATACGTATATATATATATATATTCACTTTAAAATAATGAATAAACTATTATCTTTAATTTATTTTGAAACTTTAAAAATTATATAAATATAATATATATATATATATATATATATATATATATATATATATATATATATATATATATATATATGTCAATAATGTAAAAAATAAAAATGTTGGATAGCAGAGGGGAAAAAATGACTATTCCCACTCCAAAAAATACAACTGTAGAGATAGTGTTGGATAGTGGAGGAGTAAAAATACCTATTCCCACTCCAAAGAGTGCAACAGTAGGGAAAGTGTTGGCTAGCGGAGGGGAAAAATTACTATTCTCACTTCAAAGAATGCAACAGTAGGGAAAGTGTTGGATAGCGGAGGAGTAAAAATGTGCGGTTCACTGATAAAATATCGATGACAAAAACATTCCCACTCCAGTGAGAGCAACAATAGGGAAAGTGTTGGATAGCGGAGGAGTAAAAATTACTATTCTCACTCCACAGATAGCAGAGGGGTAACATTTTGTATTCCCACTCCAGTAAAGGCACAGTAGGGGAAGTGTTGGATAGCCAAGAGACAAAAAGTACTATTCACACTCAAACAGTTAAAACAAAATAAAAAACATAAAAAATCATAAAAATAAATAAACAACATTTAGAAATTAAAAATCAAATATATTAAATATATATAAATTAAAAATAATATAGTATTAATTACATATAGAAACTACAAATAATATTAACAACAAATAATGAATACATTTATAAAATACATTTCTTTTAAAATAGAGAAAATTTACAAACAAATAAATTAATTAATGCATGCATGTATTTATTGTATTTCCTACCCTATAACACCACACCAATAATAAAACACTTCAACATTTTTAATTACATTTTTTCCCAAAATTAACATAATTAATAATCAATCTAAAAAGTATTATCAATAAAAAAAACTAATAATCATTAATTGACTAGATACACTTTAACACTATGATATCCACAGCACACCTAAATTAAACTCTAAATTAATAAAGCACAATTAAAACGTATTTATAAATTAAATACTATTATTATTAACTAATAATAATTAAGTAATTAAAATGTATTTAATACCCACCCTTTACCCCTTTAAAAGTAAAAAACAACAGACAAAAAAATTAAACAATAACCCAAAATACATATCAAATAATTAACATTAAATAACAACTATATATTAATTAACTCAGTACAAATTATTTCCCACCCTTTTCTCCTATAAACACCAAAACACACACTTAAAAGGAATTACACAATTACCATAATTAATTCCCAATTAATTAATTACAATTAATTAACATCCAAAAATAATTCACCAATTGAAAATAAATTACTTCCCACCCTTAACACCTATAAACATCACAAAACACCTAAAATTATTTACACAATTAGCATAATTAATTACCATTTAATAAATTAAAATAATTAACAGCCAATAATTAATTAATTAAGAATAAATTACTTTACACATTTGACACTATAACTATAACATCTCAATTAAACAAATTTGTTAATACATAAAAAATAATAAATAACTCTAATATATTTAAATTGCTTCCCACCCTATTCCTGTATAAATCCACAACCTGCTACCGAACTAAAAACGCAAACTTCGAATAAAAAATTATTAATAACTATAAAAAATTTCAAACATACATTAAAAATACAAACAATTCTTATACAAAAACATACAACACATACATATAAAATATATACTAAACTACATAACATTAGTAAACAAACGATGGTTTTAACAACTATATTTTTGCAAACTATATTAAACACTTCTATATTTTTAACATTGATATTACGTACTTAAAATCAATATTATTGACCCCGGGAATCTGTATGTCGATATTTCTGACCCACCATATTTGAAATTCGTTATTTGTGCAACTCAATATTTGTGCAACTCGATATTATATCTCTCCACTACAAGGAATGTCACCACAAGGGTCTCTATTTCACATATCTGAGACACAAGAGAAGTCAGTAGGCTCGCCTCTCCCTAACAGTTCAAATGTCTGGTCACACTACTGAATCACAAACCATGGTATGCTGCCATCACTGTTTTATGTGATCTTATCAGATCACATGAAAGTGTATAACCATACACAAGGGAGGATTACCACACCTCAGGAAGAAATCCAGATTACAACATTGATACAGACGGCTCAAAATCTGGATCGGATACAGGAGATTCAGGCACCAACAGAAGAGGATATCAGAGAAACAGGAGGAATTACAACAGAAGGGGTGGGCAGCATTATGGACGAGGAGGTGGGTGGCCCACATACAATGGTCCTCCACCCCCTTTCCCAATACTATTTTATTATGGTTCCATGTCTTTTACACCACAGCAACATGGTTATTGGGCATCAGCAGAGGCACAACATTCAGGATATTCACACCCATCAAAGCCTTTTTTAGAGCACGGCCGGGGACAAAACAGGGATCGAACAAAGAAGGGACAACAAGTGGAGTGGTCAGAACTGCCAGAACGAGTCAGGATGACCACGAGGAGCGTGGATTCATACACCTATCCACGCATGACCAGCCGCCCAGCTTTGTGGTAAACCTAACCACGCCAATCCAATCAAAACCACAAACTGATGTTTTAGAAAAAGGCCTGGGCTTCGTTCTAACAAATTCAAATTGATTTGCGAAATCAATGAATTCATCAGGAAAATAAAGCTCAAGGTTTACTTTGCAAATAAAGTACCTCAAGACAACATTCAGAGGACACCAGTTTAAGACCAAAATCATCAAAATCATTCTTAACACCCCCCACACCCAGTTCAGGACTACCAATAGAAGTCCTAGCATTTGAAAAAGCAGTCTCAAAGATGTTGGAGAAATTGATCCCAGAACCATCAAGGTCTTCCACAATACAACCAGGGAAAAACAGACAGCAATCTATGGACTATCAAATGATGAAGGGGGTGCAATTGTTTAACACACAGCTGCGGCCCACCGTAATGTGCTTGAGATTGCTGAGTGATGAACGAAATTACCAACGTCTTTTGGTGGATCCAACAGAATGCCTAAGAATACAGATAACAAGCATAATAGAGGAAGCAAGGGTGCATGACTTGATTATGCATCAAGAGGGAGAAATTTAGAATAATTCCAAACCAATCATCCCCTATTTTCACACAATTCCACAAATTCATAAATCCTTGACTAATCCCCCTGGATGACCAATTGTATCGGGTATTGGCTCAATTCTTGAGCCCCTATCTAAATGTGTAGATACCTTCCTCAGGCCCCCATTCAGAAAACAGACACATACTTAAAAGATACCAAGGCAGTACTATGCCTTCTAAAGGATGTATCCTTCAATCTGGATACAGACGTTTTGATTGGCCTTGATGTAGAGATACTCTACACTTGTCTACCCCACCAAAAAACTCTCAGTATCATAGAAGTTTTATTTGAAGCAGTTTGGAGCTACCATACACCGAAGATCCTTGAATGTTGCAAATCCTTGAATGTTGCAAATGGGCCCTCACGGAAAGCTTTTTTCATTTTGAGGACATGCTATTCCTCCAACAGCACAGGACCATGATGAGGAGCACCTTTGCCCCTAGTAAAGCGGGCCTCTATGTGCACCACCTCGAAACTCATAGGCTACTCAGCCCAGCAAACCCTTTTCTTCAACATATCAAACTTTGGAAGAGATATATTGATAATATTTTACTGATCTGGGAAGGCAACAAATCAACAACCAATGCTTTTCTATTATGGCTAAATTACCAAGTTCACGCATACCATGAGTAAAAAGGAGTTGGTATTTCTGGATTTGAATATCTTTGTAGAAAATGGCAGTTTGAAGACCAACACACAAAAACTGCCTTATTTTATTTAACAGCTTTCACCCCAGGCATCTAAAAGAGAATCTACCATTCTGACATTTCATGAGTATCAGGAGAACATGTACTGAACTCAAGGACTACAAGAAACAAGCAGAACAACTATCTTGGATATTGATAGTCAGGAATTATCCAAAACGAATGATGGCCATAGCTAAGAAACGAACATTAAACAACCATAGAGATGCACCCCTAGAACCACACTCTAAACAGAACGACCAAAAAGCATGACCTATCTGTATCACAACCTACAGCATAGGTTTGAATCTAGTCTCCAAAATTATTTCAAAACACTGGCGTATTCTGAACAGTGGAAATTGGAATCCCTCAGAAAAAGAAAAAGCTTAAGGGACATGTTGGTACATGCTCGACCACGAACTGTGAATAATAATCCTTTGAGGCTTCCCATGGGCCACTACCCGTGTGGGAATTGCAGCATCTGTTGTCTTACTGAGGTATCAAAAACAGTTCCTTTTGGCAATGGAATGAATTGGCTACTCCGCAACTTCACAAATTGCAACACATCAAGGGTGGTCTACTTGATTACTTGCCCTTGCAATTTGCACCACGTGGGCATGACCACAAGAAAAATCTAAACTAGATCTGCGAACACCACAGCAACCTACGATGCCAACGGACTACTACAAAAATGTCATAACATTATCTTGAACTAAAACACACACCCAGTGATTTAAAATGGATAGTCCTAGGAATGTATAAAAGACACCGACAATATAGAAAGGAGACGTCTTGAAAAGGAACAGGGATGGGTGTTCAAACTCATGACAGACACCCGAGGCCTCAACGATGATATCCCATGGGGCCAATTCCTTTAAATATATATCTCCCATCCTTACTATTGATGTGTAATAAAGACACTTGTAACCTAAGCAAAATATTTTTGATATACCTCGGGAAGGCACCGTTTTTTACAGTTGTTTTTACAGTCGCTTTATATTCCTTTGTATTTTTCAGACAATAGTTGTGAACACTAATCATCCATACACTGATCTGATTTTGAACAAAGGGTTACTATTTTGGACAGACTTAGAGAGTATGAAAAGTGTATCAACACCTACATTTTCCCAGCGTGGCTCTGATTCTGATCCAAGGTGGGCGATTCTTTGTAAATAACACGATCAGCTTAGCCTTCCGCGATTATGACACAAATACCAGAATCCTCCACTGAGATGGACCCAATTTTACAGTAATTTTTTTCATTTTTCCATGGAATGCATATGAATACTTACCCCCCCTAACATGGATTTGATTTTTATCCAAATATGAAGTCCCTTTTTGAATGAACATGAGCGGTCTATTTAACTAGACACATATGCAGAAGTGCTCCTCTACGAGTCTGATCTGAGTTTGACGCTCCTTTGTAAATAACACGAGCAGCATAGCTTTCCGCACTTATCACACAAATACGGGAAACCTCCGCTGAGATAGACCTGCTTTTATTAGTCCCTCATTTTTTCATTTTTTCATGGAATACATATTAACACCTATTCCTTCCAACATGGATCTGATTTTGATCCATACAAGACAGCCATTTTGAAGGAATACGAGCAGTCTTGTTGTCTAGACACGTATATGGAAGTGCTCCGCTACGAGACGGCTCATAACACTGAACCTGGGACATGCAGTTGCAGGATGCGGTCCCCGGGTGAGCCAGATTCAGGTGTATTAAGCAGGGGGCAGTCTTGACGAAGTAAGTTTAATACAAAGCTGTTTTTCCAATAGCGCACTACAGAATTAACAGCTTTAATGTGTCCATTCTCTATTGAGTAGTAATACATGGTAAAAGTTTTCAATGGCATTTTCTACCTCCCATTTGCAGGGTTTCACTACAGGTCCCCTCCTCCTCGGTGGAATCATGACACACAAATACGGCGTCTAAAGTATACATTCGTGTTTTGTTTAGTTTAATTTCAAATGGATTGAGGGTAGAGGCTATAGAATTCGGCACCTGACAGATGTAGTAGGTCTCAGTTATATCCAGATAGTGCAAAGAACAAAGGAGCACTCCCCTCTATGCTCCCTACTTTGGAAAAGATTCCTATATCAACATTTAACACAAAAAGGCTCAGCACTTTCAACAGTTGCATCAAACAATGTCCAAACAGTGAGCACACAAAAAGATGTCCAGATTCCAGATGTTGGTTTCTTAAAAGGGATTGTTCTTTATTGAATTAATTTATTAAACATCAAAGGACCCGTGCTGATACGTTTCGTCTCACAACGAGACTTCTTCAGGACTTTTTTAAGTCACAAAGAAATGTATACTAAAGCGTTGTATGTTCCAACAAATTGTCATAACGTCCATGTTGAGGAGACCTTTGTACGGTAGGCATTACCACGAGTTGGATCAGTAACCAGCAGCGCGTATACTCTTCAGTTTCAGGTATGAAACCAACATCTGGGATCTGGACATCTTTTTGTGTGCTCACTGTTTGGACATTGTTTGTTGCAACTGTTAAAAGTGCTGAACCTTTGTGTGTTTAATTTTTGTTTTGTTTGTTAAAACATTTTATTAGTCAGTTGGGCTTAACATTACTTTGCACTGTTTACCATATATTCACTGTTTTGTGTGCATTTGGAAACACCAATACACCAGGGTGTTTCTTATATTTACTGCTTTAGACATTAAATTGTGTCAGCCTCGACTGATGTTTTTAAACTCTCCCCCATTTCTTGTTTTTACAGGAACGTAGTGACATTATCCTGTGAATAAAATTGTATGTAGGTTGTATGATTGGCATGGCTTGCAGCTTGATCAATTCCTATTGAGGAACTTTTTGTGAGGAGTGGTACCAATAGGAGCTAGGTTCCTTAGGTCCTGATGAAGAGCCAAGAGGGGCAGGGATAGATACATGTTGACCAGATAAGCAAGAAATAGATTCCTTGATATCTGTTTCCTTCTTACTTTTGCCCCTGAATTTTTAATCTTACCGACGAGGGGCAGGAATGAAATAGGGATGACCCACTAGCCAGGTAATATTATTTTTGTATAGCACCCACACCCCACTTCCCTTCCACAATTTCGTCTTCATCATAGACAAAAAAAACAAAAGGTGCTTCCACGTATTCCGTCTGGTCGAAGCACACCTCGATCCACAGCAGGATCGGGAAGAACCCCAATGATGAAGCATGCCACCATGGGGCAACCCTGGTGGATATGGAGTCTTTAAGAAAAAAAGTTTTTCTCTCATTGTGGAGGTTATATCCTTTCCTATCTCTTCCGATTCGACTGGGTTCTTTGTTTTTCAAAAATTGTACAATTGAGGAGGGCAAACCCAGGTACTCCTCTTCCTCCCTGTCTACTTTTGATACTGTCAGATCATGGGCAGTAATCCAATACCTACTATGATGGCACACTTTGTACACTATTCTAGGTTACAGAATGAGTTCTATGCCATGCATTACCCCTGCATAAACAATAGGATAATGTGACACCAGGGCCAAAATAAAAGTCAAGAAAAACATTTCTGATGTAGTCGGACATTAAAAGTGGGAGTGCACACTAGGGGACGTCAGGATTTTTATTTCTACTTGTGCAATTGGAGAAATTTAGCAATTTCATTTTACTCTTGTATCATGGAATTACTAATAAATGTCACTGCTCCACTGGCGGAAATATTCAACACATTAATGAGCCTTATATGCACTGATCCTTCCTGCACAATACAAGAGCTTTACGTCTGTGTTGACACAAAGCCCAGTGAAATGTTGTCCTTTTCTCATATCCATATGTTAGCCACGCTAGTCCTATTTTAATGTCTATGCATGCAAATCTCCCTCTCCCTCTCCCACTACATCACCCAGTCAGCAGTATGAACCTTTCAGCCTTCTTTCGTTCAGGAATCGGCTGAGACCTGGGGTCACTTTAGCATCTGTATACAGTGTATGGTCTACAGCTTGTTTCTGAATGGCCCATCACAACAAAAGCATGGAGGCAGGGGACCCCAGCAGATGAGAGCTTGCATGATTGATACCTAAGGATCGCAAATTGATAGGAGGGCTAAGCATGACAGAAAAGGGAAGAAATTATCTAGAAACCACTATATATGCATGGACACGACTGTGCCAGCTCAGTAGTACAAGGTAAAACAATGTGCTGGGACAAGAAAAAAAACCAAAGTGGTGCCAGGACGGGACACTCACAGACACCTTTTTTAAGCTACTTGTGAGATAGGAGGCACTGTGACTCCACTACCTAAATTCCATTAGAAATAATGTTCTAAAGCATTCTAGGTGGTCTAATCTGCTATTTTTGGACTGGTTAGCATGTTGTAGCGCTAGACCGTTTTGACTAGTAAACAATCATAATAACAAGTACCTTTGAGATTGGGGGAGATCGGGTGAGGAACAGTTCTCAGGTATCTGTCAAAGACACGATATATGTGCATCTCATCTAAGTGGGGAGGTGCCCTTATTATGAGCAATACCAACTTTTGGTGTTTGGATCCTCACTCGGGCAGTTGCAGTTCAGCAAGATAGGTGACTCATGTGGGTGAGTACCAGTTGGGGATATATGTCCTGTGACCTTGCAACGTACATCTTGGGGATGTAATAATGTTGCCTTTTGAGTATAGAGTGGAGGTGAACAGATGTGAGGATTTTCCAGTCCCTGAAGTTACGATATCTAGTAATATGGTTGGATGTTTTTCTAGTGGTGGGCGGAACCCCGCTGAACTCCGCAGAATCTCACAGAGTTTTTATGTAACTCCATGGATTTCCACACAGTAAACCTCTGATCCACTGTATCATGGCAAACACCTCTTCTAGGTGCCTCGAGTCATCTCCAGCCCTGAGGAGACAACATGGATCACCAGGTACTAAAGAATGGCAGGAGAATTCTTATGCACCAAAGGCATGACACTTAACTGGTACAATTCACCTGACACAGAGAATGAAGCATTCCTTTTGGTAATTGATGCAATCTGTTAGTAGCTACTCAGATCATAGGTAGTCTAAGAGCTTGAAGAACCCAGCCAGTCCATTAGCTCTGGGAATCAGGTGTGCATCTGTTCTGGTCAGCACATTTAGGACCCAGTAGTTCACAAACAAATCCTAGTCTGTGGATCATTGCTTAGGCCCCCTCAGCTCCAACATCTTAGCACCCTCTGCCTTGATGCATTCCTGGAATGTTGAACATTTGCAGTTTCTGAAAAGTCACCCCGAGTTTTGGGGCGTTTTTGCTGAACCCTGTTATTTCTGGCTATATAACTCTGTGCACTTTACCCCTGCTAGCCAGTGGAAAAGTTCTTGTTCGCCTCATTTCAACATGCTAAAATTGGTATACTCCTGGTGACATATTTAACTTACCTTAATGTCCTTGCAGTGAAAAAACCCTCTGAACTATTTCCACTGTAGCAACAGTAGCTGTTCCATGATACAATATTAAATTAAATAATTGTTATCTCAGTTTAGGAAGCAGCTACAGAGTTCATATTTGGACTTTTTAAAATAGTTATGACAAACCTGGTTAATTGGTAAAACTGGATTTGTAATACATATTTTAGGATAGGTACTTTTAAAAAGTTAACTTTTTCTACTTAAAGCTGCTAAGGCCTTTCAATGCCTTCCAATTATCACCTTGCAGCTAATGGTTCTTCAGTGGTGAGGGTGAATTACTCTTAGGAGCACACAATAGGCTAACCTGAATAGGCAGAGATGACCCATTTGGTCCTGGGAGGATCCTCTTTTCCGCTAAACCGTTAACTTATGCTTGAATGTCACATTCTGCTTGAGAGGTCTTCAAAAAAACCTCCCCTGTCACAAGCAAATGTTAGTTTTCACTTGCGTGGGGCACTTCTATTGTCCTGCTGGTCAGTCAGTCCCCAGTTACAGGGTGAACGTATGAGACGTATGAGACGCGGTATACTCTGCCTGTGAGTGGGCGTTTGTGTCTGCTGTTGCAATCTTGACTCTTTTGTACTTTATATTCTATGTACTGCTTTTAAAAATATAAATCGTCACTGCTTTTAAACTTACGCCCGTATTTTATGATGTTTCTTTTGCTTCCTTCTCTGACTTAGGGGTGTCTGCCTGTTAGAGCGGGACTGCTGTAGTCAGCCTTCTAGTCTCTCAGTCCACGTTGCCACTGCCTATAAATCATCACGCTGGCGCGACTGCGCAGCGTGTTAACGTATGAGACGTGGTATACTCTGCCTGTGAGTGGGCGTTTACGTCTGCTGCTGCAATCTTGATTTTTTGCACTTTATATTACATGTACTACTTTTATAAATACAAATTGTCACTGCTTTTAAACCTACGCCCATATTTTATGCTGTTTCTTTTGTTTCCTTGTCTGACTCAGCGGTGTCCGCCTGTTAGAGCGGGCCAACTGTACCTTTTGGGGTCAGCCTTCTAGTCTCTCAGTCTGCATTGCCACTGCCTATAAATCGCCACGCTAGCGCGACCGCGCAGTATGTGAACGTATGAGATGTGGTATACTCTGCCTATGAGTGGGCATCTGCTGATGCAATCTTGATTTTTTGCACTATATATTCTATGTACTGCTTTAAAAAAATTTAATTGTCACTGCTTTTAAACTTACGCCCATAGTTTATGCTCTTTCTTTTTTTTCCTTGTCTGACTCAGCGGTGTCTGCCTGTTAGAGCAGGCCCATTGTACCTTTTGGGGTCAGCCTTCTAGTCTCTCAGTCCACGTTGCCACTGCCTATAAATCGTCACGATGGCGTGACCTCGCGCAGCGGGTGCGCCACTGGCGCACCTAAGGTACCGCCAAAGGCAAGCCCGTCTGCACACCGCTGGCGTACAGCATCAGCCATTCGGCTGGATTTGGGATAAATCTAGCTACCAAGCCAGCCTGTAGGTACTCGAGGGCCTCGCTACGGGCAATAGGTGAGCAGGGAGGTTGTTATGGAGATTTTAAACTGGAAGACATGGCTGGGGCAGTATCGGACATTATTAAAAGGGACAATTTAAGATGTGGCCTGCTCAATGTTAGGTCCCTCTGTAAGCACTATGTGGAGACGCAGCTATTGCTAGAGTCACACGATCTGGATGCCTTTTTCTTGACCGAGACATGGACTCACCCCGGTTCCGATTTGGAGTTGGGTTTGGCTTGTCCTCAGGGGTATAAATCTTTCCACAAGCCATGCTCTAGCAGTAGAGGTGGCTGGGTTGGTAATATCTTTAAGGAGTCATGGGACTTCTCCCCTGTAGATATTGATGAGGTAGAAGGGGTTGAGCTACTGGGCTTTGCTCTAAAAGACCATGTGAGTCAGGCACTGACTGGCATTATTTGCTATAGGCCTCCAGGGGTAGCCAGTCACCTCCAACAGAATCATCTGATCAATGTTTTTAGTTACATGGCTCTCTCAGATGCTAGACTCCTTATTTTAGGGGATTTTAACCTGTGGGCTAACGGGAGCATGGACTCCGGGTACAATAATCTCCTACAATCCCGTATGGATTTGCACCTTCCGCAATGGATTGTAGATCCTACACACGTGGGGGACATGTATTGGACCTGATTTTTGCTGGGAAAAACTCCATGGAAGTGGTGAATATTTTGCCAGTAGGATGGTCCAATCACCACCTGATTAAATTTGCTGTGTTTAACACTAGGCAGAATGGCCCTACCCATAGGGAAGCTAGAAGTTTTCTAAGTAGGTACTGGAAAGGTCTTTTGAGGGAAGCAAGTGTCTCCCCGGTATTCCATCTTGAAGGGATCTTTGACCCTGGAAAACAGTTGGAGGTTAGTTATGCAATCCTCCGTCTACATATTAATGATCAACTTGACCAGCTTGCCCCTCGAAAACTGGTAAAAAAAGTAGGCATACCTTCTGCCCCTTGGTACAGTGCTGAACTGCAAATGTTAAAACTTGGCTGCAGACAGGAAGAACGGCGGTGGAGGAAGGGGTATTTAGACATAGATAAAGCCGCTTGAAAGGAGAAAATCCTTCGTTATAAGGAAAAAATTGCCTCCGCTAAAGCTGAATATTTTGCAGATGTAATCTTGAAGGCGCCTAATAGCACCAAGAGCATTTTTAAAATCATGAATGATATTGCTAGCCCTGCATGTACAACAAATAACGTTCTTCACACGCAGGAATCTGTGATAGTTTGGCTGTCTTCTTTGATGATAAGATCTGCAAAATTATCAAAGGGCTGGAAGGGGATAGCACAGATGACTGGGTTAGTGGACCTCCACAGGCTATGAAGGAGGGCTAGAAGGGGGTGAGTAAATCTCCGGATCAGAGGCCTCTTCTAGATCCCTTCGATATACCTTCTTTGGAGGATTTTAATCAAGTATCGCTAGGTTTTTCCTCTGGTTCACCCTTGGACCCTCTTCCCCATAGGGTTTGGAAAGTGCTAGGCTCTGAACTGTTTCCTTTGTTAAGATAGTTATGTAGTCAATCCCTGTGTAGTGGGATGGTTTCATCCTGTTGGAAACAAGCAGTTTTATCCCCTCTCTTGAAAAACCCCTCACTTGACTCATCCTGTCTTAAAAACTACAGGCCTATCTCTCTCCTTCCAGACCCAGTGAAGATCATTGAGCGATTGGTAAGCAAGGCGCTCTCCCAGTTCCTGGAGGCAAATGATATACTGGACAAAGTGCAATTCTGCTTCCACCCAGGACATGGGACGGAGACCGCCTTGCTGACTGTGTTGGACGATCTTCGCATGCGTGCAGACAGGGGTCATTCTGCCATATTAATCCTGTTAGACCTGTCTGCAGCGTTTGACTCAGTCAACCACAAGGTCCTCCTGAAACGGCTGGAAGGAGTGGGGGTAGTGGGATTGGCGCAGACATGGCTTCATTCCTATCTGTCTGACAAATGCCAGGCAGTGGCTCTTCCCCTTTTTCAATCTAAGTTCACCAAGATACTTTATGGGGTCCCACAGGGATCTGCGATTTGCCCATTAGTTAATGCCTACATGCGTCCCTTGGTGGATGTCATTAAATCCTATGATATAGGCTTGGTGAATTATGCTGATGACACCCAGCTTATTCTTTCCCTGGAGGGAGATCAGTCAACCACTCTAGATAATGTTCATGCCTATATGCAGAATGTGGTACACTGGTTGAGAAATAATTCCCTGCAATTCAATGCAGATAAAACAGAGATCTTATCTATTGCTGGTGGGAGAGTGCCATCCTCTCACAGCTGATTTTTGGCCTATTCCCTCTGACTCTCCATTGGCACCATCTGAGACGGTTCGCAACTTGGGAATCTGTTTTAATGAGAAGCTGACTGGAAACACAAGTCAACAAGGTCGTTGGGAGTTGTTTCTCCCTTATTAGGGCCCTTAGAAAAATTATCCCCATGCTTCCTACACAGGCACGTGCATTGGCGGTAAGGGGCGTCATCATGAGCAGGCTGGATTACTGCAACGCCTTGCTGCTGGAGTCCCCCAAGTACTTAATTGTGAGACTACAGAGAATCCAGACTGTGGCAGCCAAGTTGGCCTTGATGAGACCTTGACAATCCTCTGCTTCTCAGGCCCTCACTGAGCTTCATTGGCTTTCTATTTTGCAGAGGATTCACTTTAAATCCCTTTGTATCGTGTTTAAGGCATTGCACGGTTTGGGGCCCAAGCCGCTGCCGAACCAATTCAGTTGTTATGCCCCCACTCGCTGTCTTCGGTCATCCTCGGCTAACTGGGTGAAAGTACCCACGGTTAGAAGAGCTAAACTGGGGGCAAGCCTTCAGTGTTGCTGCAGCAAGACTCTGGAACAGCCTACCCACGGAGCTGCGACTGATGAAAGACCTATTGCAGTTCAGAAAGAAAATTAAGACTTGGCTCTATCCTAGAGTATAATATTAGTCCTTCTCTGTGCCAGAGGTCCCCCGTCTCTCAGCGCCAGGATACCCGTCGGGTCACAGTGCGCTTTATAAGTAGTTGTTACATTACATTACATTACTCTCTTTCACAATTTAGCATCACAGCCTGTCTGATACGTCTTCTGAGTTTACTTATAACATTTTGGGCACACGTCAAAGGACGGAATCAGAATGGCAAACCACTTTGTGTGTTTTTGCGGCCTGGTCACTGAAAGCTCAGCTGTACATTTATCAAACTTCTGTCTCTGAGTTTGTTGGGGGTACAGGGACTGCTGAAAACTAGATTTTGGTGTTAGATGTAGGAGGACACCGGAATTACCATGGTACACATCTCACAACCACACCCAGCCTTCAGAGTCACAAGATAAGTGTGTCCAAAGACTTCGGCCATTTTGAAAATGCTCAAAGTGCATAGGGTTAGCCCTGGGTAGACCTTGGAACCTTTATCTCATTGGTTAAGGATTCCCTATGAGTCATTCCCATCATTAGTTTGTGCCAAGCATAAATGTGGAATCTCGCAGCATCCACTTCAGATCACTGCTGGGGATGAACAGAAGAGGACTGGACCTCCTATCTGTGACCTGAAAAGATCCCTAAAGACTGGACATGCTCACCCTTTTGTACCCAAGACAAAGAAATGGACTCCAACGTTCATAAGACTGACCTCCTGTTCAAGCAATCGGAGCACAACATGCTACCACAGACATTTTCTTGGAAATGACCAGGACTGGACTCTGCTTTGGTCTCTGCCTTACACCTTGTGAGTATCTAAGGGCCTCTTCCGAGGGCCAGGTTGAACTAAACTCCTGTGGTGAAGTGGGACTTAAAGGGCTAAAGTCAGAAGATAAAATCTAGTGCCCAGGACAAACCTGGTTGGTCCTTCTGAAACACGCTCCATCGTGGTCAGGGTCACACTGAACTTATGTCCTGTTCTACCATGACCATTGACTATCATTATCACTTTGTGCTTTATGGTTCTATTTTTACCTAAATCTTAAAAATTCATATCCCTGGTTCCCATGATTGGATAGTTGTCTTTTTGATGTTATGTTGTTTATCTAATTTTACTCTATTTTCAAATTACTTTAGGGATTTTTTTTGTTTGTTTTGCATTTCAACATTATTACAGTTTTAGTACTGCATAAGTGCTTTACACATTGCCACGCAGTTAAGCCTGTCTAGCATGGGATATGCCTCAGGTTTATTTAGTGACATTAGTGTTTCACCTTGGCAAGCATTGTAAATAATTATTATTTGAGGTGGGTACTTCCCACCTGAACTAATACTCCAATTTCATACATAAACTCAATCTCACATCCTGTAAACCTCAATCGTCATTGGCATACTCTCCTCTGTACTATATATCAATGTCATGCACATAGACAGTTATCAACCCTGGAGTCACCAAAAAGAGAAGGGGAAATCACCCCATCCCCTCCATATACTCTCTTTACAACTCAGGCATTTTATTAATCAGAAACATGTACACTATCCACAGTACCCTCCTTCCCGTAACAGTACAATAAGTCAGGGAATGGTTCACTGTCTTCCACTGCCATCTCCATGATGCTTACTGTAAAGTCTATCCAGAGATATACTCCTTTTAGATTCTCTTGTGACAACTGCGCTTACCAAGCAGCTCACACCAGAAACCTTGTGGACTACGGTGTATGATCCACACTACTTATCCTCAATTTCTCGTGGGCAAATGTGCTTCAGTACCAACACCTCCTGACCCTCCTGATACCCTCCTGATACCTCATCAATGTGCCTTTCTGATCATACCACTCCTTCATCAGCCCTTGGTTTGCCTGAAGATTTTGCATCGGCTTCCTGAGGCAATTTAAATAATTAATCCAATCCTTTTTCATTTTGAGGTGACTCAGAAAGTCCTTACCATCTTCCTCTGACTAATGTGAGTGGGCATGCACTGGGTTCCCATACAGAAGTTTGGAGGGACTGAACCCATATCTTTCTTGTGGATAAGCTCCCACTTCATCTTGTACTTCTCTGGCAGAGTCCTTATTATGCTTGTAAAACCAATAAATCACCAAATTGGTTATTGGGTGTATGCTGAGAGCACACCAGCTTGCTCACATCTCTCTCATGTAAGAAGAGATGACATTTGCTGCTGGTTGGAAATGGCATACGAAATCCAGCCCTTGAAAGGATCCGTAGGAGTTCGCTTGCCACTACCCAAGCAGTTGCACTCCTCAGAGGTGCCTCCTCTAAATAACTAGTCTGTAAGGATTCAGCCTGAATCCGGTTCAAGTCCAAACTTTACAGACACTCACAGATTCAGCGTACAAAAAACAAGGCATCGGACTCACTGGGCTGGAACAGCAGCAAAAACCTGGAGCCTGTGCAGGCTGGAACTCAAGTGTGTGTGGAGCTTGGGAGACACAGGTCATAAGAGAGGTAGCACAGGAGTACTAGGGCTATTTAGGAATTGTTAACTAATAATAATTTGCCAGTAATCATTAGTTTGTTGTATGGTTACTGCTTACGTTGATAGCAATGTTTTGCTTGCTCACATTTGACTTATTTCTCCCTTTGGTTCCCTTGTGTCAGTTAGTGTTGTCTTGTACCTGCTGTTTTGTCTTGTTACCTTTTTCTGTACTGCAGGTTGTTGGCATGCTTTATCAGAGTTGGAAGGTTGTATCCTGGTTACCCTTAGCCTTGGCAATATATTTGTCCTGGGGAAACAGGTAAGTCTCAGTACCAACAAATCGGACATCTATTTGTTGATTTGAAGAGGGTGGTCATTGTAAAGTAATACATGTGTTAGTGTGTTTTACAGTACTCTGCCTCCAGGTGTGGCTCCTTCATTATGGCGGAGGAGCTCTACCCCACTGCTGAAACGGAAATGTATTTTATTGTCATTTTATATTTGACTTCTAATCCCCAAGTCTGGGGTTAGCCATGTTATGTCAGCAGCAGAGGAGAGTGGTGGTGTGCACTGAAAGTGAGCATATCGGTCTAACCAGCCATCCACGGCCAGTGAAACCTGGCATGAGCTGGTCCCTTGAAGATATCCTGAGTGCTTAGAGCATAGACTCCCACTCCCTGCTAGAGCGTGAGACCAGCCACTCCACCCAATCCCAGCCCTGCTCTCATGCTGGGAGTAATAGCATGAGGGCAGCGTTGGGATTGCACGGGAAGTCTGACAGTCTGTGTTCCTGGGTATTGGCGTGCTAGAAGAGGAGGAGCGTGTGTGGGAGCAGAAGATCGCAGCAGATAGCCGCGAAAGGTAAGTGTATTTGTTTTATTATTATTTTTTTCTCTGCGCTGCCCCCCCCGGGTCGGATTGGCAGCAGCCACATCTGTCTGCCTCCTGTGTTGTTAATCTCTGGACTGTGAGGCTGTTCTGTAAGGATTCCATAACATTCCCTGGCTGTGAGAACACAGTGCGAGTTCTGTTGAAGTCCAGTCTTGATTTTTCTCACTCCAACATAAACACTCTCTTCCCCTTGTGAATATATTCTTGCATTCAGGTTCCACCATACCTTTTATCTGAGGTAAAATTTACGATTGGCATCCACTGCTTTCCATGCCATTCCTCATACCTAACATTGACTTGCTCCACCACAATCAAGACATACTTGTTGATTGATGTTGAGGAAGGTTTAACAGATCAATATCAATGCCCAACCGGTCGAATTGAACACCTTTCAGTGGCACTCTCAGTGCCTTGGTCTTACCACCTGCCATACTATTTAATTGGGAAGTAGGACAGGCTCTATAAAAAGTCCAGCCTATGCTGCCTCTCTTTATCTGCCTTTTTGTCCTGCTAAGGAAACTTGTGTTAAGTCAGGAAAGTCTGGCAAAACCACTAGCATTTTGTTAACTTCTGGCTCAAATAATACATTCCACCCACTCCTTTGCTGATTTGTTCCTGGGCTTCCTTCTTCCTGAGTCCATCCTACGACCCAGCAGCTAACAAACCTTACAGCTCTGACAGTGACCAAGATTCTAATACCTGGTCCACTTTAGTTGTCTAACCCTCCTCTCTCTCTGAAGAAGCAGTAATGGATGCCACAGCAAAAGCCTGGTAAGAGTTCATCCTGATCCTCTCACTACCCTTCCCTGGTCCCTTCAACTTTTGAATTATCCCAGTCCTGAGACTGACATGCAGCTGGTCACCACCGATGACGTTGTGCAAGCCATATAGGGATCTGGTACTAAAGCAGGGCAATTCAAATCATAGCCAAGATGCATCCAGAACCTCTATCTCTAATTATCTCTTTTGTCTTTCCCACTTTCCTCCTTTCCCCTTTATTTCTCCTCTTGGGCCGACCATTTTACCTTCCTATCACTCTCATAGTTCCTGACGTTTCCCTCTTCTCAGCCTTAGCTTTCTGAAGTCTCTACTGCAAGTCCAGGGTCTCAGTCAGACTTAACCCCTTCGACGCTCATGACGAGCCCAGCTCGTCATGGAGTTTCCATTGACTTCAATGGAAATTACATTCAAAGCCATAAAACACCTTAGCATCCTTAGCATCCAAGTGGTTAAACCACCAAAGGGAATGACTTCTGGAGTTGGTGACAGTGGTATCCTTGACAATGTGTGTGTGTGGGGGCAAATTTGTCAAGGAAAAACCTGGAATTCAAATGTGGAGTCACTCTCAGGTGGGTCTGGGGAAACATGCAAAGAAGCTAAACGAGCCCACCAATACAGCACTTGCTCCCTAGATTCTTAGTATGGTACATTTCCTAAGAGTCCATTGTAGCTCCTTCTCTTCTGCCCAGTTTGTGAAACTGGTCCTAAACAAGTCTTACAATGATTTCCTTATTATTATTTATGGACGCCCTACATCCTGTCTTGAAGCAAAGACCTCTTAAATGGTCCAAGAAATGGCTATCAATGTGTTGTCCCACCAACCTTGTATCTGTTTTTGAACTGTGCAGATAACGGTGTATTAATCTGAACTTATTGTTCAGCTTAAAATAGTGGAGCTTTAACTTGCACATCCTACTCCCTTGCTGGATATTTTCAGACCCTGGTCAGGGGGACTTCAGGGGGGACCGTGGCTACTTGGCCCTTACTGTGGTGGATGGGTATGTCTGCTAATAGTGTCTAGATTCCTCACCTACTATAGCTCTATAAACTGGACCATGTACAAACATTTCCACACTTGAATCTCAGAAGAGTGAGGGCAAGCATTCACAGGCTCCTGAAGGAGTTAGTGTCTGAGACAAGAGATCATATATCAACAATCAACCAAAAGGCATATTAAAGTATTATCCAGCCTAGTGCTTATCGTTTGCATAAATGAAAGTACTGTAATCTATCTTGCAGCAAAACTCAGTACTACACAATATTAACCAATTCAGTGGAAACATATTACTATGTACAAGCCACTGTTAGACCTGTCAGGCTTAGGTGGTCTTCCCCCCCAACATTTTGCCTTCCACCTTCATTTCTGTGCTGATCTTGTTTTGGCTGATGTTAGGACTCTGTTGGGCACTTTGCCACTGCTAACCAGTGCTAAAATGTCTGTCCTCTCTCCTCTAAATATAGATAATATTAGCTTATTCCCAATTGGCTTATTTAATTTACTTTTAAGATCCTAGTAAAGTGCTACTACATGTACAAGTGCCTGTAAATTAGATGCTACTAGTGAACTTGCAGCACTGATTAAACCACCCACTTAAGCAGCAGCTAGAGGTTGCGTCTCAAACCTGCCATTGCAGAGCTTCTGTGTGCAGGTTTGAAACGGCCAAGTCGACCTGGCAACAAAAATCAATTCATTTGCAAGGCCTAAACCTTTGTTTTTAATATATGTAAGTCACACCTAGGGTAGGCCATGAACAGCCCTGGGGCAGCGTATTAAAAAAGTTAGACATGTACTTTTTCAGTTTAACATTGAAGTTACCTTATTACATTAAAAAAGATGTAACTTCCAAAAGCAAGCAGGTAGACAGCAAGTATTTGGTGTCTAAAATAGTTGTAAATAAAAGCCCTCTTTAATGGTACAGTTGGATTTTTAGTCACAAATCTGAAATTACACTTTTAGAAGAATGGCATTTCCTTGTCCCAGCCGTTTGACTCCTGCAGCCTGTTCCTGGGTCATATGACCTTAAGGAGGACGAGGAGCTCCACTCCTCATCACAAAGGGTCTGCCTAAGCACTCTCACAAAGGGTTTGTCACTAGGTCTTTGAGACCTCAGACAAGTTGGAGCCATGACAGGGAGGAAGGGGTTGCCTATCACCTTAAGAGGGTGAAAACCTCTAACAGCCCCCTCTACTTCAAAGTTGACACATGGTAGAAATATTGGACCCTTAGACCCAACTCTTCAGTACACTTCTGGACTTGTAGAATCTTCTAGGAAGAAGGAATGTTGTGCTGCTAGAAGGTCTGACACTCTGCTGGACTGCTGCTCTAATGGAACTGCTGCTCTGCTGTGTTAACCTCATGCCTGATGCCCTCTTGACTGGGGAAGAAAAATTGAACCTGAAACGTCATCTTGAACCCAGAACCCAAGATTGACTCAAAGGGCCAGTCTGCTGGCTTCCTTATATGTGCCTCGGGGACATAAAAGGCTCCCCAACCAGCTCTTGGACTCAGCTGGAGAGAGTTCCTGACCCCAAAGTGGTACCTCTTAGGTACTGGTACCTTGGTGTTGATCACAGACTCTTTAACTCAAGGTTTTGGGCTCTTCACAACCACGAGCTGGCCCGTTCGCACCAAGGCCACACTGCTTACAGTGAAAATCAGAGCAAGCCACCACCAGCCCCTTTTTGCGCAGCAACCATCGTTCGCCCGTGGAATACTGTCATGGCAAAGCAACAGCCCGCCCATCCGCGATGCCTGGCCTGCTCTTCACACCACCGACATTGCAGCTCTACTTGCTTAAACAATTAGAGTTTAACATGTAATTTGTATATATATCCTTCAATGTGTATTATATTAGTATAGGAGGGTTTTGCTTTCCGTAGATAGCAAGGTATGAGTAGATGAAGATCACAAGGAGAAGCACGGTAACGAGCAAGGTTGCAAGGGAGAGGAGAGGAATGACCAAGGACAAGCGAAGTTGTAACTTATCGATGTGGGAACGGTGGTGAAACTATCCAGTTTTGCCAGAGCTATGGAAATTCACCGGCAAAGATCATGTGGAATGATCTACTTTCACTGTAATTGATATTTCATGCTGAACGAAGTGAGGAACAGAGAATCATCTTAGGTTTTCACCAAAAGCAGAATTATGCTTCTGCCTGTGTGGCTTTATGCTACTTGACCCATTGTGTGAGTGCCATCTACTGAAGACTCTAACAACTGACACCTTTCTGATTTCAACCTTGCTGGGACTGTATCCGACCCACCTCCCATCGCAGTTGGCATTAACTTTTTACTTTGACCTGGTCCAGTGCGACCATATAGCTGTGGTTGATGCTTTATTGATTTTAGTTACTATATTGCAGTTTATTCTTTTAAAAATCATAACTCCGGTTCAAATAATTGGATTTTTGGCACTTTAGTCTTATTTTATTTACTAAATTCTGATCTATTTTCGAATTTGGTGTGGGGCCTTTTTGTGTGGTGTTTTACTGTCTGTAATGTTGTATAAACACTTTTCACATTGTCTCTAAGTTAAGCCTGACTGCTCTGTGTAAAGCTACCAAGGGGTTAAGCACAGATTAATTTGGGAGTTGCTTTTGTCTTACCCTGACAAGTATTGTGGTTCTTGCTTGGCAGGGCTCACACCCAAATCAATCAACAACCTAATTAATTGTAGCCACGTTTAAGAGTGAGGCGCTAAACCTCCTCTTCTAATATTCTGTTTTTGCTAGGGTCAGGATTTTATGTCTACCCATCCCCAACACACTATGCCTTATGCATCGCTTAGGCACAGGGGCAAATATATTAAAATACTCTCACTGGGCAAATCTGCAACTCAGTTCAATGTATTTTGCCCCTCATCAAAAGTGTCTTTAATGTGCAGTAGACTTTTCAGTGTTTGCCACTCTGATCCCAGTTACAGGTTAGTCACTCATAACACAAAGAACCTGAGGGTCCAAGGGAGACAATTTAAAGACCTCTGAGAAGTGATTCCCCTTACACTATAATCATAATCCAAGAATTCTTGGGTCTATGCTAGCATGTGACCAGTATTTTAACAAAGAAAAAGTGAATTTGTGTCTCTCAATAAAGCCCCAGAGGGGAGTAATCCCTTTACGATGAATGCCCTCACCAACCATAGGTGGTATGCTTCATCATATGGGCTTCTCCTCCCAATGTGAAAACCAAGTCCCACTCAGGGCTACAACTCCCTCACTGTGAGGTTGGAGTTCTGGTATATTTTCAGATTGTCCTAAGCTGAGGATGCTAAAATCCCATATGTGAGCGAAAGGTGTCGTGAGGGTGCAGCGCAAAGTGTGAGTGGGAAGATAAAAGTGAGTGTAAAACTGCCTAGGGGGGGACAAAAAACTCTTTATTGACTTGCTCGAACTGGCAGGGATAAAAAGCAGTGCAAAGCAGTATAGATTCAAACTGCTAAGATAAAAAACGGTCAACATATTTCAGCCTATGCGATCTACAATAGTATCTAGGCTTTCATCAGGACCAGAATAAATAAACAAAGCTGCTGCTTATGTGAAAGAAGAATTAAATGAAAAAGGTGATACAAAACCAGTAATCCTATGTAAAGTTCGGTATTACTGGAACTCATCTGTAAACGTGAGACACGAAGAAAAATATGCAACAAGTCAAAACAACACCACAATACATTGTTTCCACACCGTCAATGTTAGCGTTCATGGATTATTATCATATCCTATTGAGTACAAACATGGTACTCTTCTTTAATCTACTCACCCAAACTGAAGGATAAGTAGCCCCTTACAATTAGTGACACAGTGAGAGACGGACTATTACAAGATTGGCAGTAAGTAGTGTGCCTAGCCCCATCATTAGCGGCCAAGGCTATTAAAAAGTTTATACAATTGTGTTGGCAGATATTAACTTCCAGACTTATAATAAAACCAAGTGTTCCTTAGTGGAAACGAAATTACTACCACTCGTTGTAGTGTAGCTGCCCTTTCTTTACTCTTACAGATGAATTGGACACTCCGAAAAAGCTCGTTTTTACAAAGAAAATGTATATATAGAAAATATATCTAAATGCGCAATTAGCTGAATTTCATTACGCGCTGTATTATCTGCAAGCTAAGCATGAAAGACGAGGTGCAGAAATGCACGCTGTAGACGAAATAGGAACTGCCTGAAAACCTAGGTGCAAAAGAACCTGAGTACTGTGTTTAAGTGCACCCCATGTTGTGCCTAAGATCGAGGCTACCGCTGCCAAAAACACACTCCTTTCAGTAAACAAACTGAGCTGAAAAGGCAATGAGATACTCTGTCTCAATATGCGCTAGAGGTTAAAACAATTCGGGAGGCCATCACTTGTTCACAGTGTATATGCCTAGTCTTGGGTGTCTGAGAGTAGCAATACCTCTTTTATAAACGCTCACAGGTCAACTAAGCCTTTACTTAATAACCATGGCAACATTCATACTGTCGCCTGACTCACTTCTCCGTCGGTACCCCGTCGTGGTACACAGGACCGGACTGGCTGTAGCAGGCACCGGGCAATGCCCCGGTGCGCCGCACGGGTGGGGGGCCGGTTTGGGACCCCTGAAGGCCATTTTTGTTACAGGGCCATTTTGCAGTACTTTGCCAGGGCTGGTTTTGGTTCCCAGTCCGGCCCTGGTGGTACATGAGCTGCAACCGGAGGTACCGACGGGAGGATTCCATAGCACTTAAATACTAGCAAGAAAACCTGTGTCATGCTATGTCAGGTCCTAAAGGTGTCCTATTGAGTTGCCCGATCACATTGGTGCGCTTGTGCGAGCACGATTCTCTACTCCAAAACGCATGTGCACGCTGCCTTTACCTGCTGGTTATCGAAGTAGGCATAGGAGTGTGGTGGGTGTGGTTCATGCTCCCACCCTCATGGTGGCAGCTCATCTCCTATGTGGGTCACAGCAACAGCTTCCCCTCGGGACAGTGTTCGTAGAATGAGACCAGTGAGGCAGATCTATGTGGCAACCCTCATCTTCATGAGAGGGAGCCTTCCTGTCCATTGTGACAAGGATTTAGATCTAGCAGCTGTGGCCTCCAGGCATTGTCATCTCCAGTGGTGAGTCTTTAGCAGTTTCAGCCTCCAGGCTAATCAGGACATGACTTCCCTTTCTCTGAAATTGTCAACAGCACCACCTCTCTTTCAAATACTTGTGGACTGTAGGGCAACATGATGATTCTCTGGATGTGGCTTAGACAGGAACCATGAAGTTAGATCGCAGAGGCCCATTCATGGCACAAGTCGTTTATGATTTCACTGTCTCGATTAGTCAACTTTTTCTGGGTGCCCCAAAAATGAAACACCCTGAGCTTCCTCTTGGGAAATCTCTTTCCTTCAGGACTTGGCACATTCCTTTCCTCTCTCAAGAGGCAGACTTCAAGGCACTTTAGCCAGACCCCGAACTTCGCTGGCAGAAACTTCATGCTTCAGGTGATCCTTCAACTCTTAAGGACTGGCTGCTATGCATATACTAACCTGTAGTGTGGTTTATGGGCCTCATTCTGCGAGCATGTAAAGTTAGCATGGCTTATTAGGAGTTTAAACGCCATTTTTCCTTTTGCTGCTTTTTTGCACACAACACTGCTGAGCTGTTTTTGCAGAGTTAGCTTTCACCTAGGTCTATACATGAGAAAAGGTTTGGTTTCGTCATCTCTAGACATACATCGTGCCCCCAGTCTGTACAGTGAGTGCTGAGCCGCCTATGTTATCATAACGTGCGAGCCTGTTTATCGGCATGTCCGTGTAACACATTCTAGACACAACAATTTGGCAGCTGTAAGCCGAGTAGGATTCTGGCGCCTTTATCATAGCACACTTGCCAGAATTGAACACACTTGGAAGATTCCAGGCATGCAGAGAGACTAACCGATCCTGATGTAATTTACACTTACTGAGCGGACAGGTAAATGGGGTCCCCCTAAGAAAGCTCAAGAGACCTTCTATAGTTTTATAATACATAGGGCCCGATGTAGGTCGGTCGGTAACGGCCGAAAATCGGTATTTTTGGCCGTTACCGATCGGTATCGAGCAATCGGGATGTAGCAGTCCGAAAACCGCCCGAATCGGGGAAAATACCGAATCGGAAAAGTTACCGAATCGTTAGAATACCGATTCGGACATTACACAGATTCGGTAAATATACCGAATCGGTAACAAACCGAATCGGTAAAAATAGGGATTCGGAAAAATCACTGATTCGGTAGAATACCGATTCGGAAAAAACACAGAATCGGAAAAAAATACCGAATCGGTAAAGCCATCGAATCGGTAAAATTACCGATTCAGTATAAATCCAAATCTGTGTGAAAAACTGAAGATTGAGATGTAGGAAAGCTCTGAAATATCGAATTTGCGTCATATTCGGTATTTAAGAATCGGTAGTTACCATAGATTGGAATCAGGTGGTAACCAGGTGCAACCTATAAAAATGGACCCAAAATGCAATTCTTCTTGCACCATGGCGGCATTTTATGTCATAGCAAGACGGCTACGGCTACAGCAGGAAGGAGAGAGGGGATGGCTGAGACAGGAGCAGGTGTATAGACAGCGGATCACCCTGGTCATGCTGACAGATGCAGAGATACTACAGAGGTACAGGCTGGACTCAGAGACCATCTTAGAGCTCATTAGGGACCTCCAACCCCTGTTGCAGCACACCACCCCAAGGGCACACGCAATCCCAGTGCACGTGCAGGTGCTATGCAGCCTACACCTGCTTGCGTCTGGCAGCTATCAAAGTGTAGTTGCTGTGGCAGGAGGGGTGACCCAGAGCAGCCTGTCAAGGTTCTTCCACAAGTTCCTTGACGCCATGATACAAAGGATGGACCGATACATTTCCTTCCCTGCAACCCATGCAGAACTGGTACAGACAAAAGCAGACTTCTACCAGATGGCAAGATTCCCCCACATCATTGGCTGCATAGATGGCACACACATTCCGATTTGCCCCCCTGCTGACACGGAATACGTATACCGCAATCGGAAGTCACGGCACACCATAAATGTGCAGGTGATTTGTAATGCGAAGTGTGTCATCACTGACGTGGTAGCAAAATTTCCGGGGAGTACCCATGACTCCTACATCTTTCAAAATAGCGGAAATTATGCACGGCTGACGGCAGGGGAATTCGGTGAAGGATACCTCCTAGGTAAGACACAGTGTCAGACCCCCAAAACCTCAATAGCAGTGTGAAGTACATGTATGCATGAGAGTAATGTTACCCCTTTTCCTTCTAGGCGATAGTGCATATGCCCTCCGCTCATTCATTCTCACCCCCTACCTCAACCCCTCAACACCCAGCCAAAGGAGGTATAACCGTGTGCACAAAAGCACAAGGAATGTAGTCGAACGGACCTTCGGCATCTGGAAAAGCAGGTTCAGATGCTTGCACAAGAGCGGAGGTGCAAAGCAATATACCCCCATCACCTGCTGCAAGATAATTGCTGTCTGTGCAATGTTGCACAACCTTGCGGTCAAGAAGGGCACAGAGGTAGAGTTGTCTGACTACGAGGACCCTTACGATGACATTGCTGTGCCACAAACACAACCTGCTGGAGTGTCTACACCAAGTGATGGCAGGTTCAGACGTGAGGAGATCACAGACAACTATTTCTGAGTGAGTACAGATGCACAGACACGTTATGTATGTGAAGAAATGCAAATGTTAATTTTTGGTACAACGTTACAGCACTGATGTGCAACAAATGAAAAGATAACCTACAATGTGGGGACAGGAAATGGGCCGGGTTGCCTCACCCACACTGGCAGTGTCATTTCCTGCTGCGCTTTGCAGACCCACTGGGATGCGGCTCCCCCCCTTCTGCATGTCCGGCTGCCTCTGCGGAGCGCCTCAAGCTCCGGCGCGGCTCGGACACTGCGCTGGCCGGACTGTTGCGGCTACTGCTGTCCCCAGCCTCGGCCACGTCCAGGGCAGGATTCACCACTGCGTTGGAAATGATGAGTGTCTCCATGGCACTGGTGATGCGGGCCATGCCCCTGGTCACCTCCGCAGTATTTTGAGTGAGGCACTCTTTCATATTTGCTCCTCTGCGGCATAGCAGGGCTGTTGCTGCGGCAAGCCGGTTAATTGCCCGGTTTTGTACACGGGCATCCCTGCGCCTTATATGCTCATGCTGTTCCATCTTGCCACACAGCTGTGTCATGGCAGTTGTCATTCGACCCATTCCTGTAGCTATTTCCTGGTTACTTGCCACTAAATCAACAATTCCCTTTGTCAACTCCCCCATCTGCAGGTTATGTTGACGCAATTGCCGGTGGCAAGCGAGGATGGACTTGGCCTGCATCCGCTGTATTCGGACCATGCTCCCCTCAAGCCCTCGGAAGATGCTGCCCTCCCGTGATGGAATTGCACTGCTGGAAGTGCGTGGACGGGGGCAATCGGTGCTGGTCTGCTGGGTGGCCTGCTGTGCCACAGGTGTCACAGGTGTGGGTGCTGGTGCCTGACCCGCAGCTACCTCCATGATGGACAATGGGGCCACAATACTCCTCCTGGCTGGAGCTGTGGCAGGTGCTGGCTGGGACGGTGTGGATGAGTTCTCTGGTGAGAACTGCAATGTTGGGGATTGTGACAATTGGGGGGAGTGGGGAAATAAGAGGGCATGTCCTGAGTCATCCTCATTAGCCATGGCACTGCTGTCCTCCACCTCCTGCGAGTCATCCATGCTGCTTGGCCCTGCCACCGCACTGTCCGCTGTTGCTGGAGCTGACACTTGTGCAGCTGCTGCTCCACTACCTGATGGCGCCCCTAGGAATAAAGTAGCATTTGTCAACTGAGTGGAAATGTCTTCCTGTCACTACAATAAATGCATTGCACATGTCATTTTCATTACTCTGATTCTTTCGTAAGGTGCATTGCAGTTTTATGTGCACTGTTAAATGTTCCTACATTAGCTGTCTACATTTCCCATCATGCATTGCTCATTTATTTTGCTAGCAGTACTGGACTGGGGTTTGGCTGTACATGGGGGCCAATGGGGAGGTGTCTGGTAGGGTGTGTCATGCTGTGCATGTTTCTTACCTTTAGCTTTGGCTCTGGCTGAGCTGTCCATGTCCCCAACTCCAACCACACTCTCCCTCTCAATCATTGTGGACACCAGTTCCTCCAGTTCAGTGAGGGGGGGCGTGGGGTTCCTGCCGCCACCGGTCAGTCCTGCCTGATTGTTGATCTCCGCCAATTTCCTCTTGGTGAGGCTCCGGATATCATAGAACCTCTTCTTGAGGTCATCCATGCTCCTGGGAGTCACACCAACAGCATTGACCCTCTCACTGATGGCACTCCACAGTTTCCTCTTTGTTGACTCAGGGACTGTGAGGGACAGCCTCCCATACAGCTGCCTGTGGACCCTCACCACCTCCTCCACCAATACTTGCAGCTCCATGCTGCTGAACTTGACCTTGCGCTTTCTGTCAGCCTTCTGGCTCTCAGAGCTGCTTGCCATTTCCACTGTGTTCACAGATCTCCAAAAATCTCTCTGCTGCTCACTCTCACTGCTCAGCTCTGGCTGCCTCTCCAGAAAGTTCTGATGAGTTGCACCTGCCTGGGTTGCCACTCCCTGCTATGGTGGGGGAGGGAGCTTCCACCTCATTGGCTGCTTTCATTAGTTTCACTTCCTTGTTTGCCGATCACGTGTTTACCGATTCGGTATTTACAGAATTGGTATTTACCGAATCGGGAAATACCGATTCGGTATATACCGATTCGGTTTTGCCAATGCATTCCTATGGGCCTTTTGGGCCATATGGTTGTATTGCCATTACCGATTCGGTATCTACTGAATCGGTCAATACCGAATCGGTAAGTGTCGAAACACGATACCGAATGTTACCGATTCGGTATTTTACCGATTTTTTTTCTCTACATATCATTTTCTGATTTCAGAATACCGATTCGGTAAAAATCGGTATTTTAAAATCGGTAAATGACATTTACCTACATCGGGCCCATAGTTCCTAGATAGGGAGGGTGCTTCAAATAGGCACTTTTATCACCTGTTTGCACTATCATTGTAATATGATTCCTCCTTTTGTATTTTATGGAATTGTAACCATGCTGACCGTATTATTTTTAATCATATGTATGCTTATGTTGATTAAAATACTGCGCTTGAGATCACGTCGTTAAAATAAACATTTTAACCTTATCGTGTCTCTATTATACTCCTGTTGTGGACTGGTATGAAAGTATAACAGAAGAGTGTTCTCACTTCCCACCATTCCTGAGATGGTCCTAAGTCGCATGTTCTAGGTTGTCTAATCATTGGTTTCTTTGCTATAGGACGAAGAGCTAATGTGACACTGATTGCTAGTCTGGTAGGGGATTTTGGGTACTAAGGTGAGTTTTGGCACAGCCTAATTCACTGAGGTCCTAAGTCTCTGTGCACAGTTCTGTGTCTGAGCAGAATCCCTGTAATAAACCCTGGTTGAGAGCTCTTGTGGAGTACTTCCTTCCTTGATCAAAAGAAATATTTGACTATTACCAAACGGAGCAAATTTGATCTCACGTTTACACACATTTTCTAGACAGGGCCTGTGTACTCACTCTCTAAGGCTTTAGAATTGGTTTTGGACAATTGTCTTTCAAATCTGCTTACCAGACAGAACCTCAGACACAGCCTTTGAGCAGGATGACAATTCTTGCAGCAGGCAGCAATAAGCCTCGCTACAAGCAGGACTATTTAACACATGGCACAATGGAGTATGAGAACTCAACACAAGCCTGTTGTTAACCTTTGTGAACAGTAATCAGGGACACACAAAAGGGCAGGTCCTGCATTGAAATGGTCTCGCCTTAAACAACAGACACCGCAGTGCCCTCCAAAAGGCAGGAGTCCAGCATGACTAATTAGTAGACCTTGCCTAACAAGGCCCTGATTGAATTTCTAAACATAGACAGGTCTCCGTCCTTCCTTCCTCACTTCAGTGTCTGCTCTCTACTTCCCAGCCACAGGAATGCAGGCAATACACTTCTACTTTCTAGGATTGCTGTCATCATCCTCCATCTAATGTACGCTAAACCAAGGGCTTCAAAAATAGTCCCACTGCTCCAGAGGCATAGGTAGAGGGGCAGTGGGTGCAGACCGCCCCAGGTAGCATGAGTTTTGGGGGCGGCGGCTGGTCCCCCTCCTCCCGCTCTTACCCACGGTCGACATGGCGGCAATAATCAGCAGTACCTCTCAAACCCCCCTGTTAGAACTGGGAGTCTCTAGTTGGCAATGGTATACACCTTTGGCCAAAATAGCGACCCTTGCTTCTAAGTCAGGGAAAGAGGATTACACTACTGGATAACCCCTGCTCACCCCCTTGGTAGCTCGGCACGAGCAGACATGCTTATCTGAGAGACAGTGTATTAAGTATTTGTGAACACACACAATAATACAGTAAAAACACTACAGATGGACACAACACAGGTTTTTATAAGTATTCTTTGTACAGACTTAAGACAAGACCAAAAACAACCAAAATTCCACAATACTGTCCTTAAAATAGACTTAAAAATGGTAGAAGTTACTTAGTTCAAGTTGATGATAAATGTGGCACAGTTCTCACAAAAGTACCTGGATGCTTAACGCAAAACAAACAAAAGATTAGCAGGGATGGAGATGCGTCGGCTTCTTGCTTCAGGGGAGAAGATGCATTGCGCCTCAATGCTTGCGCAGAGTAGGGGATGCGTCTTGGTCCTTACCAGAGAGGAGTTAATTTGTTGATTCTCGTACTGCGTTCTGGTTACGTTGCGACAAGATGGAGCCTCGATGCGATGCGAAAATCCTGTGTGATGCGATAAGATGGCGCCCTTGACACAATAAGATGAAGACAATGCGTGCACACCCTGAAGCCGTGCGGTGACTCTGTAGCTTTGGAGATGTGACAGGCCCTGCAACATGCTTCTCCGGTGGTGCAATGGTGACCTCTGCGGCGGCGACACGCTTCTCCGGTGATGCGTTGGGTAACAGCTTTGACGAAGGCATGCTTCTCTGGTGATGCGGCGGCGGCCTCTGCAGCAGCGACACACTTCTTCGACGATGCGACGGCAACAGCTCTGACTGCAACACGCTTCTTCTCGTTGAGTCGCACTTCCAGCGACAAGCAGGCTTCTGCAGACAGAATTCCCAGCTAGGAAATTCATAGGGAAGCTGGTGGTGAAGTCTTTTGTCCATGAGACTTCAGCAGGAGGCAAGCACAAGTTCAAGCCCTTGGTCTAATATTCTGCAAGATGATGAAAGTTCTTTGAAAGTTCCTTCTTCTCTCCTTGGAACTGAAGACACCACTGTAGGCCAACCCAGCAACACAGCACACTGGCAGGGGGGCAGTCCAACTCCTACAGCTTCCTTGGTTCTTCTCCTTGCAGAGGTTTGCCTTGTTGTTGCAGAAGTGATCTAAAGTCTTGGAGTCTGGGTCCCCATATTTATACTGTGAAGTCCTTGGTCCTCTCAAGGCAGAGGGGCCTGTTCTAGTCCAAACCAGTTCTGTGCAGTCCTGGAGCACCTTGTTTACAGGACTCCTTCTTTCCTTTGGCAGGGTGGGCCAGGGTCATCAGACACACCACAGGAGGTGGAGCCAGCATTGTGAAAGGCAGGCACAGCCCTATTCAGACCCAGGTGCTACTCATCCCACCCATCTCCATGCAGATATGTCAGCAGCACCTACTTGGTATGCAAATCACACAGAAAATGGGTTTTTGTTAAAACAAAAGGTTTGTCACTTTCTACTGAGACTATGCTGCGCACTCCAGAGTGTATTAGGGTTTGTAAAATGGGATTAGAGCAGCGTATGGGTGCGATTTGGGCATATATATCATTTACCCAGCTTCCAGTATACAGGTGCATATAGCCCACCTATCGCACCCCAATTAAATAATCATAATCTGAAGTGATAATTTTTACTTTTTACTTTCAAAACCCAATCTTTATTGTTCCTCAACTGAAGAAAATAGTACTATACATCGGGAGGTCTTTCCTCTACGTCTACCTACACAGTGAGATCCTAGTCTTTCCTCTATGTCTATGTACTACACATAGTGAGGTCGTTCCTCTATGCCCACCTACACAGTGAGCGCCTCGTCTTTCCTAAATGTCTACCCCTCTTCTCCCACTGCAGAGGCTACTCACACAATTGAAGGAGTGGTGCCAGCTGGGACATGGCGGGAAGTATTTACGCCTGAGCACACCGAGGGTGAACATCCACGGAGATCCGATGCATACCAAGTAGGTGCTGATGCGGGGACCGAGCTTCACCCAAGTAAGTAGGTACTGTAAGGACTTGCTGACTTTCGAGGCCACAGGAGATCCTCTATTTGATCTCTAGGCAACTTCACTCACCTTTTTGTATGTCTCCTCTTTAACTTAATAGAAAGCGTTTCTAAGCCAACCCCAATGCCGGATACTCATGAAGCTTTGCTCTGATAATCTCAAGAGTAAGCATTTGTATTCTTGTAACTGTCCGCCACCAATTCGGTAGCATGGCGTGATTCCGCTATTGATTATATGCACATATAGCTTTTACCGATGACCAACTACCACGTCACAGAACGTACCACGCCACTATTTTAGCATTATGGCTACTACATGGACACAACAGCATTTAAGCACATAAGATACATGTGCATTCTGGGATGCTAATTTCCATTTATTATGTGTTTGTTTGTATTGTTTTATGTCCTTTCTTTTTACAGGTACAAAGCACAGAGGGAAGCACCCTCTTACCCATATTGTACCTTAGCGAGTACAACACATAGCGGGTCACTTACACTCAATTCCTGACCCTGCCTTTTTAAAATCACTTCACAAGCACTTCACACACCTATAGGTCCTGAAGAAAGCCAGCTCAATATCAAGGACTGGCTGAAACATGTTGACCACACAGGATGTGGGAGACCATATATAACTCCACAACATCCATTGCCTTGTTGTTAACACTGCCAAGGGCCCTCTAATAAAATTACCTAGTATAGGTATTGGGACACGAGGACAGTTTTTAATTCAAACTCACACACTATCACTGCACACTCATTTACCACGAAACCAGCTCCACTGTAAACAGGCGTTGAAGCAAACCCGGGACCCATTCGGTGTCACTGGGTGGGGCCCAATGATGAAGCATGCCACCAACTAGGTTGGTGGGTGAGGACTTTCAAAAGAAATAATATTTCTTTCTTCCGTACAATATCTCTATGCCTGTTAAGGCTAGTTCTCATAGATAATACATATATTTCAGGGAAGTGAACTAGCTCTGCTGTTCCTCCCTCTCCCCTTGATACCAAATAACTAATTATTAAATGAGCATGAAATCTGTATCCAAACATCTTTCCTTTCTTCTTTCTTTTTGATCATTCCACCAGTCTATCATTCCTCTGTTGAGTGCTCTTCAACCATATTTGTCTACGTGTGTCCTTATCTTTGTTTTCTATATGTTCCGGCCTCTGTGTGTTGGTTTGTAGACAGGGATAGCTGACTTTACACCTTCTATTTCATCAACATTCTATAATACCCTCCTCTGTATTTGTGTTAGTTAAAGTAGCCAGAAGGGTGTTTCAGTAGTCAAGTTTATCACCTATGAAGCTGGAGCCACTGCCACTTGGTCTGCCCGATTAAGAAGACATTTGGGTTTCCATATCATCTTCAATCGGAAGTTGTGACAAACTCAAACCACCCCTAAACTGTAAATCAAAATGTTGCTGTGGGAATGAAGTGAAATACACCAGTCTCTTAGCCTGGCCGACACAACTTTGAGGTTATGACAGAATCCCAGTAGGTAAGTGCAGGGGGCAGTATAGGAGCCCAACAATAGTCCCACAATCCAAACAAGTAATATATAACTCTCCCTAGCTATCACTAACCTGAGACATCTGAAAACAGCACTGTGAGGGGGTAAACAATTTCAAGTTAGCCTGGAAAGTCTTTGACGTGACACTGCTGAAGGAATATAAAGAGGCACCGTAAACAGAAAACTTCTGGGAAAAAGTATTTGATGTTTGGTATGAAGATAATCTCAAGTGGAGAAGCCCAAGTAGAGGAACACAGGTGAAGAGCAAAGCCCAAGCAGAGGCTTGTTGTCATCAGAAGGGACGAAAGGCAATCATATAGATACCCTGAGTGTAGCTTTTATATAGTGTGGATTCCCTGAATCCTGGGATCCTCAATTCCTGCAGACGATCCTTCAATCTCAGGATTCTCAAATCAAGAATCAGTCTGCAATTCAGATGGGGTTTACAAAATTTTGGAGGGCCTGTACCGGGAAAAGAATTGACTGGGCTGGTGATGTGGGTACCAAGTGGGCACCACACTAGTGACAATCCAGGGTGGCATGATTCCTCTCACACCTCTGCAGACAAGATCTGAGTGACAAAGCCCTGAGCAAAGGTTGGAAGGTGTGGCCAATATTTCCCAGGACCAGAGGTGGATGGGAGTCAGGCCGAGCACCTATGACAAGCTCTGATAAGTGGCAGAATGGGCGTGTCGTATTTTACGTATTTACATTGGGAGAATTGGGTTGTACCTAATTACTGAGGTAACACACAAAGAATGCCTAACTTCTAATAGATTTTCATGCAAAAATTGGAATGAATGCAATTTACACCAGTTTATATTCTACCAAATTATATTTAAATTACACTGTTAGTGTGGACAAAGAAGCAGGGTTAGATTGTGTGGAGCTGCCTGTAATTTGAGCTATTTCTGTATGTTTTGCAATGCACAGACTATTGATACGTTTTACCTAACTGATGAAGATTTTCGCAATATAATATCTAGACTACTTATTAGTTAGCGCATCAGAATCAAGGCAACACAGAGAGCTGCTATTGTTGGTTAAAAGTTAAACAAGGCAACATTCCATGTTTTATTTGGCAGAATTGTCAAATACAATCATTAGTATGTTGATTGCATTAGTGTTTACAATAACCTAGCTTATTTTACATTAACAAATACATGATTTTCAGAACCGCTTTCAGAAAGCTAAGCCCAACCGTGGGGGTTGATGTCGTTGCCTTGATGTAGGAGCATGTATACCCGGGACCGCTAAACCTGAAACATGTCCTATCCTCTCTGGCAGGAGGGAAGCGTTCGGAGTCCTGGAATGTATCACATTTGTGCACACCCGCAGTGGCTCCAGCGCAAGTCAGGTGAGTGAGCCGTATGCGGTCTCAGTGGCTGCATTTGATGGGTGCAGGCTCTCTTCCTCTCAGTCTAGCTCCTGCAGTGATCAGAGATTTCCTACCGCTTATCCTCCAGGTAAGTGTTTGCTATCTTCCGATGGGTTGTGGGTGGCTACAACAATCCTGTTCTGGCTCCCACGGTATTCTCACTTCTTCAACAGTGTAGTACAAGTCACAGACATTGTTGCTTCTGGTGACCTCCGACGACACACAGGTTCACCGCCATTCAATGTCCATGGGCGCTGGCCCGGTCAACACTGTGAAGTTATCTGTGTCAGCCCCTCCTGGCATATAGGGTCATCACAGCACTACCGCACAAAGCTCCAGCCCTTAATGCACAGCAGTCTTGACCACAGTGGCCTCTCCTAGCTTATGGGGTCACAAGGCTTCAGCCCTTACCTCATGGCAGTGCTTCACACAGCTATCTTCAAGGCAGCGCTCTCCTGGCATATGGGGGCACCAGTTTGTGTCCCCCACATCCTATAGGAATGCAGCAATCCATAAGTCTGTCTGGGGGTTATCTTTATCTCCACCTTTTTTTCATCATGCAAGTCTGAGTCTCACAAAATTTGAACCAGGGCCATCCATGGATTGTACCATCCACGGGCACATATACATCCAGTGCATGTATACAGCATGCACTCAATGTACAGCACCTTTTAGAGGCACACATATGTCCAGCAGTTTCATTCAGCATGCCTGCACAGCACCACTCATAGGCATAGACACCCAGCACTTCTACATATCATGCATGCATTGCATTCTTCATGTATTGTACCACTCACAGGCACACATGCACCCTGCATGTGCATTTATCTGCCTCGCATCGTACAGCACTACATCCTTCAGGTACTGTCCCACTCATAGGCACATGTGCAACCAGCACATGCATACACCATGCACGTATTGCATTATCCTTTTATTGTACCTTTTCCAGGCACACATACACCAAGTGTAGGCATACCACTTCTGTGTTTCTAGGCACTTCACCCCAACCAGATATAGGCCAAGGGTGAGTTAAGCACAGAGCGATGGGAACTTTAAAAAGTGAGTGAGCCTGTAGACCTCAATCCAGTGACCCAGGTTAAAAAAAGACCTGTCCAATCCTACAGATCACTGCACAGTATGCTGCCACCACCTGACACCATAACTCCTGGTAAACGCAGTAGCCTTCCACCAATATGATAGTTGTGTTTTGGGCACCTATCCCGTTTCATGAAGACCACAATCCGTGAGACAGGCGAATGTCATGGTGCACACACATGAGCCATGTCTGCCTATGACAACACAAACTAGCATTAGGGATCCAGCCTTCAGTACTGCTGGGAACCACGTCCATTACCATACAAAGGACCTTTCCGTCTCAACAACTATAAATATGTATGCACATTTAATTCTGTTATTTCAGTCTGAATACATGGTAAGTGAATGTATGAAAAGCTGTTCCAAAACTCGATATCTTGCCTTATGGTGCTGTCCAGGAAAATTACTGAGTAGAAAATGAAACTAAAGCAGAGTAGAATTTCAAACATGACCATATTATTAGTGCAAGGTAACATTTCTTCCAGAAGACAAGGACATATCAGCTAAGTAATGTCTCAGAGCAGCCCTTTCTTTCTCTGCTCAAAGGGAGCGTGTTCGTGATTCCAAAAGGTCCTGGAGACTTTAATAGCATACCACAAATCAATAACATTTTAAAATCAATGAAAAAGCTGATGGAAAATCAATGTAGTTAGTTGCAAATGGGAGTGATTTGCTGCCATCAGTTAGAGTGGGCACACAAGCATGCTGCTGTTGTTCAGAGTAGTGTACGCCTACCGAATAAATGTGCAAGGTATGCTGTCAAACAAGCAAACAGCAAGCTAATCGAAAAGTAGTATAAACCTCCTTTAAACTTAATTTTAGTACTATTGGATAGTCAAAAAAAGACATGCTTCCAATTATCAACAATTCCAAGTAGTCAAAGAAAAGTAAGCATTGAATAGGCTAATAGGTTTGGCTATGGTAAGAACAGAACGTGCAGAAAAGCGTTTAACACACAGGGCCAAATACACACATGCATGCAGAGAAGCAGAGAAAATAACATATTTACATGTATCCATGAACACACAGATTAGAAGGTAAGCAAGACTCCTCGAGCACAGAGCAATATTGACACAAGCACACAAAAACAAGCATACAAATTCCCAAGTACATAGGCGACACACTTACAGTCACAAACAACACACATGCATGCATGCACGAAAATGAAGAATGTAAGGGAGCAATGCTTACCAAGAGGTTCCTGGTGCCCACCACTGGTACTCATGTTTTGTAGTGTCAGTATTATTTGCATGTGAAACAGATGGATGTTTGCTCACTATATCGGCAACTCTTCGCGCAAGGCTGTCTTCTCAATGTGTACAGAAATATTGGAGACTGAGGCTAGGCAACCTTCTATCAGCATCGGATTGTTAACGTGGGCACTCGGGCAAAGCCCGAGGGGCCGGTGCCAAGTTCAAACTGTGGGCTGCTTTTGGAGCAGTCTGGGGGGAAGATTTTGGCGGGGTCGCTGTTGTTCAGATACAGTCAGTGGCCCAGTGGGTGTCTGAGTGGCCTTTCTGGAGGTAGATGGGCGCTCGTTACCTCATGTTTAGCAACAGGCAGAGGTGTCACTTTCTTTCTCTCGCAGGGCTGGACCATTAATGCATGCATAGCTAGCGGGGCAGGGGCCCTGAGCAGAAGTGGTCTCACTTGTTTTCAGTCACCAGTATAAACAAATCTGTGGATTTTTTTGTATCCCCCTGTTAGAAATGGGATCTCTGGTTGGCTGAGGCATGCGCCAAAGCCAGACAGAGACCACCACTGTAGCCAGGGCAAGGGAGTTACACGCCAAGATAACCCCTGCTCACCCCCTTGGCAGCTTGGCACAAGCAGTCAGGCTTATCCCGGAGGCAATGTGTGAAGCATTTGCGTAACACACAAACACAGCAGCGACACCCTAGGCACACCACAAAAAGGAACTCCACACAAGGTTATACATAAAAATAACCTTTGTATTACCATAAACACATTAGATCATAATCACACATATACACTGTGCCAACTGGCACTGGGAAGTATTTACAGGGGATTATATACACATGACAGGGCCACGTGGGCCACTGCCAGAATCAGCACTTAGTAGAAATAGCCACTGGCACCTACTGTCCACCAACAGTCAGGGTGCCCTGCCTAGGTAGCTAGAGCAAAGGGGACAGGGGCACAGCCTAAGTGCTGGGCAGCTGTTGCAGGGAACATGAACACCAGCATGCCCCCTGAGCCCCTCACTGGGACTCTATTACAAGGTACCCCTGGTGGAGACACTGAGGCTCTGTGGGTGATGGGGCAACACGGGCCTTAAAACAACTGTGGCTTCGTTGGAGCCATGAAGACCCTGGGGGCAAGGGGACAAAAATGCGGGCAAGGACCTGGGCCCCTCGGGACCCGTTAAACAATTATGTGCCTCCTCTGTGGAGCCACGTAGGCTCGGATGACTATTGCCAACCGTTGGAGCAGCCCGCTGCTACACGGAGCCGCTCTTGACTGCAGGCGGGACACTGTGCCTCAATCAGGCACCACGAACATGCCCAGAGCTCCCCCTAGCCCGTTTACACTCACCGGGCTGCTGGGCGTCCCTCGACAGCCGGACACGCAGAGCTCTCACCGCGACTGTGGGAGTCCTGCCTCTGGAATTCCCTCAAGCTTCGTTAGGGCAGTCATCGCGGGGCTCTCCCTCATGCATGGAAGCTCTGCAGGTTCACCGGTCACGGCTCCTCCGGTTTCTTATGCCAGAGGGCGGACTTTCCTCTGCTTCCGGGACCTTCTCCTGGGCCACGCGGGATTGGGTGGCCTACGCAACTTCCGGATGTGCCGCCCCCAACCAGGCAATGGCGCCTGTCTTCCGGGTCACTCTGGTAGCGGCCCGGAGTAAATTTTGCAAAGTGAATCGGGTGAAGCGGTACAATACGGGGTAGGCTCCCGCTCTGCTCCGCTCTGCTACGAATACCCGCTAGGGGTATTCACAAGCACAAAGTCCCTGGCGGGGTGGGCACCCGGTAGGGATATTAACATGGCAGATGTGCGGGGTGGGCACCCGCTCAGAGTGAAGAAAGACGGGGTAGGCTCCCGATCATAGAAGTCACTTGCCGCCGCGGCAATGACGCGGGGTGGGCTCCCGCCTGGCAATTAAGCACGGGGGAATCCCTATGCCAGGGATTCCTTCTTGATGAAATGCAGCTCAGCGCTGCAAAGCCCCCACACGCTCCACTTCTTCTGGGGGCAAGAAATACAGTGCTCCTGGAAAATAAAATGCTCCCAAAGCGCTAGCATCAAGGTCCAGGGAAAGTCTTTCAGAGGGCGGGGGGGGCTGGGCCCAGGGGCCAGCTCACAGGGCCCTCCAGCAGGGAGGCAGCACCCAGTGGCGGTTCGTCCTGGAGCCCAGCAGCAGCAGCAGGCCCCCCTCAAGCTAGAACAAGACAGAACACTTTACATGGGGTCACAGCCCCTTTTTGTACACACATTTCCTTTGTCTAAGGCTTGTAGTGCAGGGGGAGAACCAGTTACAACTGGTTGTGGAGCATTTTGTTTTGCTCAGCCCCTTTCCCTATTCACAGGACAGGCTAGAGACATCAGACACACTACAGTGAGCGGAGCCAGAATTGTAGAGGGAAGGCACAGCCCTATTCAGGTCCCAGGTGCAACTCCTCCCTCCCATCTACATGCAGATCGCCCTATTTACAACCGGGCAGACACATCCTGGCTCCTGGAGCTAAGCACACCAGCCAGCTCCAGCCAATCACAGCCAGACAGGCAATTCACATTCACTGCACACAGACATGCCAACTTCTAGAAGTGATTCTAGAAAGGGTAACCCAATCAACTCTTGTAGGCTTGGGCAATGTTCAATACAAGGTAAAGTCATCTACAAGGGATTTGTTTGATCACTATCATTCACATTACTTCTTGAAACCCTAATCAGTGAGATTGTCACACATGAACTATCTCGCAGGTGTCCACAGGACAACACTTATGAATCTCTTGGAGCAAAAGTAACACAAGGAAAAACGTATTTATATAAAAAATATATATATATTTAATTGCTGGATTGCAAATTAATTAAAGGGGATACATAAAATCTTGAGTCTAATGCAAAATGTCATGAAAGAAAGTATAAATCAATTCAACAAAACAGTTCATAACAGAACAACCACTCCTATTAATCAGGTGAGAGCAACTAGAAAACATAGATCATTATAGCTCTTCCAGACATGAATTTCTTAGGAGATGGTGTGCGGGTCGACATTTCGGTCTTTGTAGCTGTAGTCTCTAAGACCATCATCAGGAAAAATGTTTTATTGCAAAAATAGGGTGCCCCAGGGTTATTGGGGTGATCGGATCTATGGAATTGTGAAGGAAAATTTGTCTCAGAATCTTTTCTTGACTTGGAAACGTCAACCCGCACACCATCTCCTAAGAAATTCATGTAGTGTTTCTTAGCCCTGTGGCTCCTCTTGGTAAACACGTGTCTTGGGTTCAAATTGCAGTTGTTTTGCACACAAATCCCTCACCTCAGCAGAGCGCAAGAACAGCTTGTTGTGCCCAGGGAGGCAAATCCTGGGACTTTTTCTCAGGCTTGTCGCAAAACTGTTCTGTGCTTTTGCTATAACTTTAAAAGCAAAAAAATCTGGAAACAGGAGGGGGCGGCATTTTTCAAGTCTCGCCTAGGGTGGCAAAACACCTAGAAACGGCCCTGGGTAAGGGACTGGTGAGTCACGGAGCATATCCAGGTGGTATTAGGGATCCTGCTTCTCACATGCACCCTGCCACTGTTCTTGCCAGGATCAAGACCACAAACGTTCAGCTTTTCACCCTTCATGACAACAGGGGAGAGAAAACGATCTAGTATAACTGATCAACCCCAAACAGAAATAGTAGCAAGTAATGTATCCATAAAAATAAACAGACTTCGAAGGTTACTATAATTTTTCGGATAGAAGTTATCATAATTAAAATTGGACATCAAAATGTTCAAACTTTTTCCCTTTTCATCAATAGTGTATGTGTGTTTGATGAGTTATTAAGTAAAGAATGCCTTGACACCTTAGCGATATTGCCAACCACACAAGGCCACCTTTAGGTCGCCAAGATATGGATGGATTGCAGGCGCTTTAAAAGTGGAATATCTATCAAGGATAGGCTCCTCCAATATCCATGTCTCCTGGAATAAAATTTGATCAAAAGATCTCACAAAATAAGCCCGTTTATCATTATATATTTTAGTAGATTACCCTGCAATAGTCCAGGATAAAATATTTAAATATCCCTTTATAACAGAAAACCATTCAACAGGTCGTGTTGAACTCTGATAAGGAGAAGTAGAAAATGAAATCTTGGAATCAGGACCTAATACAGTATTACTGCTGGAATTAAAATGTCAGTCCTTACTACCTAAAGACTCTAAAGGAACACCAGGTGCCTATAATCTATTTATTATTTTATTTTATTTTAATTATTTATATAGCGCAGCTGATACCTTGCAGGCTTCCTGGCGCTGGAGAATACTCTACTGAAGAAGAGACCGAAAGTATATATAAAAGCGGGGGAATCTAAGGGAATAGCCAGGTCTTGATACGCTTCCTAAATGGGAGAAGTTGAGGGATCTGGCGTATGTCAATGGGCAGGCTGTTCCATAATTTGGCCGCTGCGACCCTAAAGGATCTACCCCCCGTTCTGGCTTTGTTGTATCTGGGCACCTTTACCAGATAAGCCGAGGATGATCGCAGATCTCTGGTAGGAGTATACCATAGAAACAGGGTTTGCAGGGGTCTAGGCCCGAGTCCATGCAGAGCCTTGAATACAATGCAGAGGGACTTGAAGGCCACACGCTGCTTTAGGGGTAGCCAGTGCAGTTCGGCCAGTGCCGCTGTGGCTGAAGACCTTCTCGACCAGCCAAGAGCCAGTTTGGCCGCGGCTGATTGAATTCGTTGCAGCCGGTCCAGTAACGTGACCGGAGACTCAAGGAGCAGGGCGTTGCAGTAGTCAAGGCGACTGAGGATCGTACACCTGACTACCAACGCCCGGGCTTGTGCAGGGAGAAGTGGCATAATTTTTCGCAGGGAGCGTAGCAGAGCCGTGCAGATCCCCACTGTTTTGGCCACCTGGGTTTCCATACTCAGCTTGTTATTGAGCATGACTCCCAGGTTGCGGACCGAGGAGACAGGTTTAGGTTTCTCCCTTGTCTCAGGCGGCCAGAAGTCGTTCGGGAACTGGCAGGATAGATTGGTGCCAGCACAAAACAGAACCTCTGTTTTGGAGGAGTTGAATTGGAGAGAGTTTCTATGGAGCCATCCAGCCGTCTCTCTAAGGCAATCATGGAAGGAGGTCAAAGGGATGGAGTCTTCTCCTTCCCAGGAGAGAATGAGCTGGGTGTCGTCTGCGTAGTTAATTGTTTTTAACCTAAATGACTTAATTAATGTGATCAGCGGTTTAAGGTACACATTAAAAAGGATGGGACTGATGGAAGATCCCTGGGGAACTCCCTGTGGCACAGGTAAGAAGGCGGATTGGAATGGGGGGAGGGAGACAGCCTGTCTCCTGTCCCGCAGGTAAGAGTGAAACCAAAGCAAAGCTGTGCCTTCCACACCAGCTTCCCTAAGTCTCAGCAGCAGCGTCCTGTGGTTGACCGTATCGAATGCGGCAGACAAGTCCAGCAGTATTAGTGCTACTGGCTGGCCCCTGTCTGCACGCATGCGAAGATCCTCCATGGCTGTTAAAACCGCAGTTTCGGTGCCATGGGCAGGGCGAAAACCGAACTGGAGATCATCTAAAAGGTTGTTCTGCTCAAGATGAGTGGAAAGGCGGGAGCTGACCCATCGTTCTACTACCTTCACAGGGAAGGGCAGTAGGGAGATGGGTCGATAGTTAGAGAGACAATCTGGGCTTAGGGAGGGTTTCTTCAGGAGCGGCGTGACAAGCGCCTGTTTCCACGGAGTTGGGACGTAGCCACATTGCAGAGACTGGTTGCATATTTGGCGCAGGATGCCAAAAAGTTCTGTTCCAGAGCTTTTCCAAATTTTTGGAGGCAGAGGATCAAGCGGGGAGCCCGAGGTGATTCCGAGCGCCAGGCTTTCAAACTCGGGTTCAGATATCGAGGTGAATTCTCGCAGTCTCGCCGTCGAGCTGGAGGCTCGAGGTGACAGGTCGTGAAGGCTAGCGCTGGCTCCCTGAGTGTTGGGATCTCCCAGTGAGGGGGGGGTCTTCAAATTCTGAATGATGGTATTGATTTTATTAATGAAAAAAGTTGCCAGATTATCACAGAGGGCTTGGGTGGGAGGCTGCGTCGACATGGCACAGTCTGGGTGAGTTAGATTTTTAAGTATCTGAAAAATACTTTTCGAGCTGTTGGTGGCGTTGGTAATGGTAGAACAGTAGTAGTTAGCCTTTTCCTGGACAATGGCAGTTTTGTACGCCCGAAGGTTGTCCTTCCAGAGAGTTTTATTGGAGTCGAGATAACCTTGCCTCCACTTTCTCTCTGATTGTCTGCAGGCCAGTTTAAGGGCTCTCAATGAGTCATTAAACCAAGGGGCGGCTGCTCTTCTCCTTGGTTTGCATTTTTTCAGAGGGACAAAACGCTCTGAGGTATTGGTGATATTGGTGCAGAAGGACATGTAATTGTCCTCCACCGACTGAGCGGTGGAGAAGCAGTCTTCCACCTCGAATACGGGGCTGGCCAGTCTGAGTTTATCTAAGGCTTTCCAATCTCTGTACAGAGGGTCAGGTGCGGTGTTGAGTGACGGTTTGCTGGCTCTGCCGCTGGCTATGTGAAATTTGATAAGCGCATGGTCGGTCCAGCACATAGGCAGGATGTCGCTCAGGAAAGCTAACTGGGGGGAGGAGAAAATTAGATCAAGCTGATTTCCAGCAGAGTGTGTGGGTTTTCTGACCAGTTGAGAGAGTCCCATGCCTTCACAGGAGAGTAGGAGATTGTTTAGGGCAGAGTCCAAACTGCCATTAGGCCAGAGGTTAAAATCACCCAGAACAATCAACTTGTTGTGGGAGGTGGCCATGTTAGTAAGGGTCGTAAGGAGCGACTGCTGCTGTGTAGAATTAAAAGATCCCGGCGGGCGGTAACATATCACAGCCGTGAAAGTTATTCCGGAGAGACAGTTGATTGAGAGACCAAGTATTTCCGTACCAGCCACTGGGTCCATGTCAAGTGTTTTTATGGACCAGGAGGCTCTGTATATTATGCCAACTCCACCACCCCGACCCTTGGGTCTAGGGAGATGCAAGATTTTAAAATCTTGTGGGCACGCCCAGTCCAGATCTATATTACAATCGGAGTGGGTCCAGGTCTCAGTCATGAATAGGGCGTCAAGGTGGTGATTCTCAATAAGCTGAGATATTTCATTGGCGTGTTTAGGCAGTGACCTATGCTTAAGGAAGGGAGAGTTTGGTTTCATAATCAGCTGGTAGGAGGGAAAGCCAGTGTTAGTTATAAAAGTGTCTACGGTACCAGCCTTAATTTCACTATCTAATGCTCCTAAACCTTAGGAGCATAACAAGATGGCACAAAAAATAAACATTTTAAAAATTAACTACAATGCAACCACCATGGCCCTTCTTAGGAGATGTATCTACCGTTTGACCTTAACAACCTCATCAAATAGCGATGGCAGACTCCCAAGCTCTTGCTGTAACCAGTGTACGCTTGTACTCTTAAACTGCTCAAAATAATCCTCACTCTCTTTGTTAACAGGAGGCTCATTGATAAGGACCGTAACATGTGGAGAGCAGCTTCTGGAGGAAGATGGAGGGTGTGAGTAGAAGGGTTAATACATTGAATAGATGTAAAATGGCTTATCGCCTCAGCAGTGGGCTTTGGAGCTACATATATGTCAGGGGGCAGAGGGCACACTGATGCAAAGGAAACAGAGGGAATACCAGTCCAATTAGAAGAGCCGATGTCAGGTGGAATTACAAAGCATGGGTGCAGAATATAAGGACCAAGCTACAGACATAGTGTGAGGCGGCAACAGAATGCATTTCATGCGCATGTTCTGTGGAGCGATAGAACAAGATTTGCCTCATTTCACCTGTATCATATCAAAAGATTGAGCAGAATCTGTGACTCTAGCTTTGATTGTCAGATGTTTGTGAATTTGATCAAAATAAGGTTCCAGGACAGCTAACAGACTAAACAATATTTATCAAAGGCTGAGATAAGTTGCAATTGGGTATGCCTGAAATATTTCTTTGTTATTGAGGGGATGTATAGGAAACAGGATCTTTCTTTTATTGTTACCCCCACGTTTTGCCTGGTGTCAGTATATTATTACTGTAGTTTCCTAGGATCCTGCTAATCAGGACCCCAGCATCTGTGCATCTCCCTCTCCCAAAACTGCTTTGGTAAGTACTTTGGTACCTCCACAATTGGCTACTGGTGTACTCTTAGTCCCTAGTATATGGAACTAAGATGCCCAGGGAATAGGTATGACAGGAGTCTCCCATGGACTGCAGCATGTATGGTGTCACTGATGGGAGTCCACTTGAACTCTGACTACAGGCCTGCTATTGCTGCCTGTGTGAGATGGTGCTTGCACCTCTCATGACAGATATAAGTTTTCTTATATCTGAGGTCACTGCACTTAAAATCTATAAGTCAACCCTATTGTAGGCCCTTCAGTCCTGAGGGTGGGGTGCTCAGTTATAAGTGTCAGGGTACCCCTGCATGAGCAGGACACCACTACAAACCCCGGAGCCGATTCTCCAGGCTTTGTAAGTGGGGTCAGCCATTTTGAGACATATAGTGGACATCGGTCATTATGAGATATCTAACTATATAATGGCTGTACCGAACCTGGTCAAAGTTTGGTACTAAACATGTTGGAATCATACCCTAACACCGATTCCGGTGTTGGAGGTATGATCCCATGTACTGGGGGGGCCCTCTCAGTTACAGCCTTTCAGGGTATGCCAGTAAGCTTGTGCTGCCGGCAACCACCAATGCTGTTCTGCCTTCCTGCTGCTGAGCTTAGCTCGAGCGGGGAACGTAGAACAATAGGTTTCCTGTCACAGGAACATGTGACCACCATCCAGACAGGAATTAGTATATTGGGCTGGGGTGAGGGTGCTCTCCAGAGACACCTCCTGCATTGAAGGTCGTATTTGGTGCCCTCCTTGCATACAACTGTTTGAGCCAGTTCAGGAACCCTTAGTTCCCACTCTGACGCAAAATTGGACAACGGCAATGGGAGTATCCTCCTCTCTGACCAGCCCCTCCTCTGGGGGGATCCCTGAGTCATTCCAACAAGTTTACGTGGGTGGGACCTCAGATTCGTCTTGGAACAAGACTCACCTCTGAAACCAAGAAACTTTTCGACTGTCTGGACACTTGGACTTCACTGGATTTTGCACTGAAACTGCATCAAGGAAGACTTCTTCTGCTTCTGGTCTTGCTGTTTTGCAAGTATTCTGCCTTGTCTGCTTCTGTGCTTTCCTCAGGATCTCCAGGGACCTGTGGGCATTAAGGACATATGAAGTAATCTCTCTTGGAGTGAAGGAGCCACTCCCCTGCATCTGCCCGCACTGCATGGACTGCCCGGTCTACCGCTCCTGACGCCATATGGGCTTCCCGAGGCTCAGCAACACAGATGGTGAATCTGTGGCTTTCCAAAGGCATGACCTGTCTTCCCTGCAATTTGAAGGACTGTTTCATTTGTTGGAGCCGCTGGGTCCAAACCCCTGTGCACCAATTCCCTGCTTGCTAGGGGCCTGCTCTGACTCTCCTGCACATGGTGAGTCTCCTAGACCTTGCTGGTCCCAACAATTGCATCTTTTTTCTTCAGTGCCAGTTGCAGCTAGCAAGGCTTGTTGGTGCTCCTGCTGGACACCGACATCAATTAATCAATCAATCAATCAATCAGACATTTATAAAGCACACTACTCACCCTGGAGGGTCTCAAGGCGCTGGGGGGGGGGGGTGGAGGGGCAGCTACTAATCAAACAGCCAGGTCTTGAGGAGTCTCCTGAAGGTCAGTGAGACAGCTTGTGTACAGCTTTGACAGCATCCTGGGTCCTGATAGCTGCAGCGACAAGGTCCTCATAAACTCTTCTGAATTTCCTGCCAATGATGGGCATAGTGCTTCCGTGCCTCCTAGTCATCTCCGAGTGGCATCGACTTTGTCACCCGCTGCATGCGGGTTCACCTTTGATTAAAAAAAACGCCCTTCTATTCCACTGGACATATTGACAGACTTCTCAAGAGGCTTTTCTTCTTGAGTCGCTCATTGTCTTCTACAAGAGGTTCTGAAGTCACTTCAGCCCTATGCACCCAGCTTCCCTTGTTCACGTAACCTAGTTCCTGGGGAGTCCATGGGCTGGCTCTCCAACCTTCCATCCTCCAAAGGGTTTCTTCGGGTCCCCTGGGAGGGGTCCTTTTTCTTTAAAATGGAAACCACTACTTCTCTATTGACTTCTTTTGAGCACGCTGCTGTGTTTTCACTTTGCACACAGCCTCCTTGGAGTTCGGGGTACTTACCTTGGGTGGTTCCTGGTTCTCCAAGCTCTTCTCAGTCCTTTGGTCTAAGTCATTTTCTCTTTTGCTGTTCGCATTCCACTTATTTAGTATATGGTTGGGTCTCCCCCTGGAGACCAGTGTTTATTTGTGCAACTTACCTGATTTCTTTGAAGTATTATTATGTGTAATGTTGATATCTTCGGATAGGAGATATACCAATGGAAAGTGATTGTGTTGTTTTAATAAACAGAATTTCTTTTCACAAACACTGTGAGGTTCTTTTTCACCCAATCTACACCCTTGATTAAAAGTGGTACAATAAGATACTTTATACTCCTTTAAGATAAGCCTGAAGGCTGTCCTCCACAGCAGGTCATCAAAGACTATTAAAATCATCACAAGGGTTGCCTGGATTAGGGCAAGGTGCATCACTCCTTTAAGTGTGCAACACATACTAAGCCAGCCGCCTACAGGATGGAAGTAGAATTTTATCATGAACAGGGAGAGCTGGCACTTTGTTGGGCTGAAAAAAAATGCTTTTGCCGAATTCCCTTTGCTCTGTATGATTTAAGTTAGCATTTGCTGCGCCATTTTTATTTAGCCGTCATTTTGAGCAATGATTGAAACTAACTTCTGTCTCATTTTGTGTCTGCCTCACCGAAAAGTAGCTGCCAATGTATCCTCTGTGAGTGTATTTCTCCAAAGTTGAGTTTTGCTGTGCTAATGAATAGACCATTTTTATTATCGCATACTTTTCTGACTAGATAGGCCTGCTCCCACCGCTCAGAGCAGGCAAGATAATGTGTGCCCAGTCCCAGGATTGCATCCCATCCTTCATGATTCTCCTTTGTTCACCAGCTACTAACTGGAAAATTCCAGTCTGGGCGTGTCTTTATGGATGTTTTGGAATTGTACTTTATGCATTGCCATGTTGACTGAAGTCAGTCCCTCGGCAGCAATCTAAGGAGGCTGGTCAGACAGGACTCCACTCGAGTGAACTTTCAATAAATGTTTTTGGTATGTATTCTCTACTGTCTGACCGACTCTTCATTTGTGAGGAAGGCTGAGAGGTGGTCGCGAGTGACCTGAGTGGCCCAATCGGGTCACTTCCTTCAAATGTATCCATGGTGCCTGCTTCTATGACAAGAAAATTATTTATTACACATGGGCTGACCACAAGTGTGCCATTTGAAACAGAATTAACAGTTTTATCATAAATAGTGTCTTTCAGAATGTCTTGTGAGGAAGACACACAATTCTTACTTTCCCTGATTTGGTCAATTATGGCACTCATATCTCATGCTACAAATTGGCAATAGAAGTAAGGCACTCATGCTCATGCTACAAATTGTTGATAGTAGTGAAGCCTAAAGTTGTCTTTAACTGGGAGCTATCCCCACAAACAGAAGTGGTCTTCCTTTTGATCATGATGGAAAAGGAAAGCAAACAAGGAGCACAATAGTTACCTGCTCACTGTAAGTTAAATACAAACGTGTGATTAAAATTCTGAGAAAAAACAACCTGTTGGGGTTCCGAACCTCTTCTAGGCTATAATGTGCACACATGGCTCGATCTTGTCCAAGACTTTGCCCTGGGCACAGCATGGTCGCGTCCCACACGGTGGAACATCAACGCGCTTTACCCTAGGCGAAGTACTACGCTACGCTCACGTAGTTTGCGAAGTTTGCTCTACTTTGCACTACGTGAATTGCACGTAGCACAGTGCAAACACGCATAGCATAGCCTAGTGCAGCAGTCATTTTTTGCTTGCTCGCAGTCCTCAACGTCAAGTTGGCGACTGCAAGCAAGCAAAATGACATCCCTGCAAGACTTTTTCTTTGTTCGCGATCTGCAACACCAAGTTGCCGATCGCGAGCGTGGAAAATAAACCTCCCGGCGAGATTCTCAACGCGGGGCGATCAGGTTTCTCATTGCGAGTGGTCGCGTATGTTCGCGACCGCTCGCAATGAGAAACTACCAGTCAGCTTTGAGAAAGCTGCTGCCCGAGTAGAAATCTACTCGAGCAGCAGAACACGACTGCTTGCACTGTGCAAGATGCGGTTTGCACTGATTGCACAGTGCGGACAAGCATCCAGCACTGTGCAATCAGTGCGAACAGCATTTTACACAGTGCACTATGCAGTTTGCGTAGCTACGCGTAGCTCACGTAATGCGAAGTGCACTTCGTGTAGCTACGCATAGTGCTACTACACAACCTACACCCACACACAAACTATGGTCCCAGATGAGTGTCATGCCGCCTCCTTGCTCCCCATGCACAGCCCTATGGTGTCTGTAGACCAGACCAGGAGATCTCTTTAAGCTGTCCCATGCAGTGAGATCCCATAGCCCTATTTAGGCTCCCAAGGTGGAAGAGTTTCCTCGTCATCCTCCTCGCACCCCCACACGTACTTATGGTGTCTGTAGTCCAGAAAATCTCTTTAAATGTGTCCCGCATACCTGGAGCCGAATGTGCTATTTGATTTCCGAGGTGATAGATGTGTCTCCTCCTCCCTCCCCCAACAGCCTTATGGCGCCTGTACACCAGATCTGGAAATATCCCCAGGCACATCTCCATTCAAGTCGAAAGAAGTGCTATTGGAACACAAACTCGATTGCAAAGTGCTCCCCTGTTGCACTTTGCTTTCTTGGCAAGTCGAGGTAGAGTAGTGCAAGGCTTACTCGAGGAGGTGACCGGGTTTAAAAAATTTGAACTTAGTAAAACATTACAATGCCCCTTTATAACTGAATGTCCTTCCAGGGCTTTAATTTCTGAAGGTACCTTTAAATCAACCAGAACAAAAAATATACATTAAATAATGCTAAACAAAGAAAATCCTTTACCCCTCTTTCCTAGCAAGAGATTTGACCCGAAATGCTATCTTAAAATGTGCAAGTCCTATAGTTTCTTTTAACATCAGGGTCTATGGCTAGAATTAGCAGGTGATGATGTTTATGTTTAACCAGCCTTCCATCACAAATACTGGCAATAGGCTTCCCCGCCAATTACCATTTGGGTATGAAGGCACAAGCATGTTACTGAGTTCAGATCTTTAGAGCCATCACTAGCTGTTTCCCAGTGATGCACAAACGAAACAGTAGCTTTTATCAGACTTGTAAAAGATAGAAAGACGACCAATACAACTTAGCACAAATGCCTTCCCAATGTTAGATTAACACAAACATACATATACACGCAGAGTCAAAATGGTTTGCACCATGCTTTCTTTCAAATGTCCCCACAATCATCACACACATTATACAAAGGCATATATACATACAGTCTTCACACACATTCTAGACATTTGGAGGCCACTAACACCAGTCAATGAACACTAGTTAATTTAAACTGGCAGAGAAAATTAAGCAACTTCTCAAAAGCAAAGAAAGAATAAGGCCTGTCCCTTCGTTACTGACCATGCGCCCACACCTGCCATTTGCGCAAAGGCTGGTTAGAGGTGGTAGTAGTCAGTTTCTGAAAGAGAAGGGCAATTTGAGTGCTTCCTCGACCTCAGAAGTCAGTTCTACTCATTTAATAGGGAGTAAAATTAGTGGGCCTCACAATTGTCTAGCTTAGTGAGGAAAAATGGCAGTAACTTCAACAAACAAACTTAGCTCTCCAGAACTTTCCAATGAACCAGACTGTAGGAAATGTGCCCTTTCAGAACTGCTGGAGAACTCATTGAAGTTTACCCCTGCCATCCAGTAATATGGGGCCTGTGTTTCCCCTTTCACATGGTGAACTTAGCATACCTCTGATTGGCATATTTAACCTACCTGTGTGTTCCTAGTATAAGGTACAGTGCCTTTAAGTCAAATGTCGCTATTGAACTGCATCACCAATTGTGCCATCCATTACTGTGACAGTGCAGACATGACTGGAGGACTACCATTTGAGCCTGGCTGTTGCAGTTTTAAACTGCAAATCCGACCTTTCAAAATAACCCCTTTTGACTGGTCAAAACCTTCCTTTTAAATATTTAAATGCCACCCCTATGTAGGCCATTTTGCCCATAAGGCAGGGTGCATTGTATTTGAAAGTAGGACAGCACCCACACTGCCACTCACAGGTACTGCAACACACTCCCTTAGAATGGGATGGAGCCAGAGACCTAAACTAACATCACATGGGATCTAATGTTAAATAAATAAACTAATTATAAATTATAAAAGAAATAAAAAATGTAGTTACATTTTTAAAACACATATATATTTAAAACATAATTATCCATATATATAAAACGAATGGATGTCTTTCGGTCTGTCTGTCTGTCTGTTTGTCCTTTATGCATTACTACACCATTCATCCGATTACCATGAAACTTTGGGAAGTTGTTGAGTACACTCCAGCGACGGTTTCTGGCATAATTCTTTTTAAAATATCGGCCCCCCAGGGCCCTCATAATCTTTCGAATACTGATGTACGCACCAGACGGAAAAACAACAAATCGTGTATCCACAAGCACTCGAATAAATAAATAGAATTGAAACACCATTCAACCAATCGCCAGGAAACTTTGGGAAGTTGTTGAGTACACTCCCGCGAAGGTTTCTGGATTAACATTTTTTTAAATATCGGCCCCCCCAGGGCCCTCATAATCTTTAGAATACTGATGTACGCACAAGACGGAAAATCAAAAATCGTGTATCCACAAGCACTCAAATAAATAAATAGAATTAAAACAGCATTCATCCAATCGAAACTTTGGGAAGTTGTTGAGTACACTCCCGCGAAGGTTTCTGGCATAAATCTTTTTGAAATATCGGTCCCCCAGGACCCTCATAATCTTTTGAATACTGATGTACGCACCAGACGGAAAAACAAAAAATCGTGTATCCACAAGCACTCGAATAAATAAATAGAATTAAAACGACACTTTGAAATGTTTTCCATATTAAAATGAATAAGTTTCAATAAAAATGACACAATGTAAATTGAATGTTATCATCACGAGTTTCCTTGAATTTCCATTCTTCGGAGATCGCAGCAATGCGCGACCGGTAAGCTAGTTGTATTAATATAAAATTTAAGAATATGCTTATTTCAATATTACAATTAATTTAATATTTTACATTTTAGTAAAAAAAACTTAAAAAGGATTGAAAATAATTATATGCATACATTTTAATAAACTTTATTATATATGAAATAAAAAAATAATGTTGCTGTTGGTGGGATTTTTTCGTATACTTCTTTAAGAAATATTATTTAAATAAAATCAGGAGGTCCCACCCTGGGCTGCCCACACCTCAAGGGGATGAGAGATGGCATTTCAGGGGGGGGCGACAAAGAGGTAAAGTATGTACTGTATGCATAATAGGAATCTAGCAAGAATTGTGAGGTGGTTTGAACATTAATAAAACTTTCTTTGGTGCCTGGGGCATAGAAAAGGTTGCGAACCCCTAAGTAAAATGACATATTTTATTTAATTATGTTTTTATTTAATTATATAATGCACATTGATGTAATTTAAAATCATGTTTTAATATTGAATCATTGTATATTTTGCAAGATTAATGGACCTTTATCATTTCCCCTATACGTTCCGATGAGGACATCCCCCCAAAGTAGGGGAGGTATCCACCCACATGTGAAACGTTACTATTGGTAACTTCATACACATAAATCCTGATATAGGATGCTTTACCCGGAGGTTGAGACATGTAGGTCTGAACATAGGAGTAATTTTACACTTAGAAATGGTGCATTGCAGAAACTTGTAAAGATTCTATCGGTGCAATAATAGGTTTACACATGAGTACATTTACACAAGTACATTTTCCTTTGTGAATCAGCACTCAAGAGTCAAACTGCATGCTAATAGTGCCCCTGTGGTATGACATGGATTCCTCTATGGCAGTGGTTCATAAACTTTTTTGACCTGCGGCTTCCTTGATCTATAGGCCATTGGCTTCGGCTCCCCATTATGTCACTGTTTTTCGGGTGGGAGGATGTAAGCCCGAACTCAGAAGTAGTTTCATTTTTTCCATGATAATAATTGGGATGAAGCGGATGAACATATTATAATTATATTTGTAACAGAATAAAAATGAAAGCAGTCATTTAAATAAACTTTAAGTGTTAAGTGACTGTAAGTGCATAGAAACATTCCTGCGTCTTCAGGTGCCTGTGTTAATCTCACTGTGCCTGTGCCGTGATCTTACTTGACTCTGTTAGTGCTTCTATTCAGCTCCTTTTCCCTCCATCTGTTTTGGTGCATCTCTCTGTTTGTACGTATGTGTTGGTATTTTTGGAGCAGAGGCCTAGCTGGAGCACAACGGAGCACTGAAATGTGAACTTACCCTTGTGCCTAAGATGTTTTGATTTAGCTCATTGTCCCTGAACATGCTTAGGGGCCCATCACTTTTGTAAAGGCACCTAGATGCTCCGTTATTATCCCTAAAGATGCTTAGATGCACCACCATGGCCCATAAGGAAATGGTCAAAGGTACTCACTGTCTTTGATTTGAAATGGCTTGAATGCATGGCTACTCTGTCTCAGAAGGTGCTTTGATGCACATCCTAGTCTGAGTCCCTGAAGGTGCTCAAGTGCACCCTTATCCCTGAAGACAGAGGTACCCTTCCTCTCTGTGTCACTACCAGCTGTGACAATCCCATGTGCACTACTTCTACATTTGAGATATCCCCTTCCTGTATGCTCCTTTCATATGCGAGACCCTCTCTCCAATGGCTACTGGAAATGTGAGGTGATGAAAACAACATATATCACACATCAGGGCATAAATACAAAGCAGTTAAGTAATGCATAACACAGAAGAATTACCCAAAGCATAACCATATCTATATCACCATAAGTCCCCTGTATCGCAGAAATCACAAAGCCATGCCATAAACCTACAAGTAGCAGCAACCTGCACTCCAAATACATGGTATATGGTACAGTGCACAACACCAAGGCGATAGGGACATCTGCACACCTACCACAATGAATTTGGTAATTTAGCAACTTTGTTTCTCAATGACGCTGGGCCTCCATTGAGAACTCTCTCCGGCATTGCTATCACTGCCAAACAAATGCCCCCAATGTAGGAGCTAACATGAGGGGATGGCAGACAGGGCACAGAAGAGGGGAGAACTCACTAGGTTCCCCTCAAGTAAAGTTTCAGACGGCAGTGACTCTCAAACACATGGTGCAACTGTAGCTGCTCTGACACTTTAATCTGGACTACCGCAGCTAGGGGGCCTGGGGAGAACACAGGGGGCTTCAGGCCTGGAAGTGCGGGGGAGGTTTCGGACTGTGCTGCATTTCACTTGGGCAGAAAGTATCCGGCATTCAGGAGCACTGTGGCTCGCACAGGGAATCTGCGAGGTGGGGACTGGAGGACACTAGTCGGAGCTCCTCATGGTAAAGCACTTCAATAGTGAATGCGGACCCATCAATGCTTGCCGGTCACCACTGATAACTGCCCATAGTCACTGATGTCTTTCTCTCTGGCCACTCCTCACAGGGGAACAATGCTGCACTCCCTGCGAGTTCAGCCGACGTTTGGAAGTTCAACTCTCGACATGTTTTCTTTCGGTCGTGAGCAGCATTCACCAAACGCTATATGAGGAAATCAGTAGTGCTTACCCCAATGGTTCCCAAACTGTGCCAGTAAGACTCTCTCTCCTTGTGTGCTCCTGCCATCTGTGAGGTCCTTCCCATCTGTGCTGCCACCACTTGTGATAAATACACACTTCAGTGTGATGCTGCCAATGGTGAGAACGGCTCCCTGTGTGCTTCTGCTGTTCGGCCTCTCTGGTGCTCGAGCTCTTGTCCATGGGCTGCTATGTTATATTATCAGAGGGCTGGGGAGGGTGGGTGGTGCAGTGTAAGCCTGCTAGGAGGCAGCCGCCGTAGAACTGCAGCGCTGTTTGTGAATGGGACACAGTGCTGTGCTTTTCACACTCATTCATTGCTCATTAGTGCCTGCTGGGAGGCGTACGCACCAGAGCTGTGTGTGAGTGAGAGGCTGATAGAGGGGCTTTCTTAACTCCCCCACGACAGTCCCAAATGGGTTATGTAATCTACAAACTTTAACCTGCTACCTTTTCCACTTTCTCAAGCTGCGCGTGGCACCCCTGACTACTTCTAACGGCGCACCAGGTTGCCGCGGCGCAGTTTGGGAACCACCGCTCTATGGGCATGTGTCATAGGACTCCTTTGTACCACCAAATCCCAATCCTGTACCTTTGGTTGAGCTCCAATCTTTGTTGGCAACATGAAGCCTCTGCTGGCACCTGACCCTAATGAGTGCACGCCTCAGCAGTTTGCCTTCGCTTTCTCAGGGACTTTAAGGCTGCTTAAAAAACAGGCATGTACAACTTCCAACTGTATATTCCACAAGTGAATCACTTCTCGTTTCCTATTGCAAATTTGACAATAAAATAAAACAGCAAGCAGATACAAATCCATTTATGATAATACCAATATGGAGGTCAACCTTCCAACTGGGCTTTCTCATGTATGACTATTTCATGCCCAAAGAGTTAATTGATTATTATTTTAATGACATGAAGCCATGATCCGTGTTTTTTTTTTTTTTTTTTTGCTGGACCACATCATCCATTTAGGTCAGACACTGACACAGTGACCTTATGGCCTCAATTGATACTAACTTGTCTTTTGGCCTCCATTCTCTTGACTTATCCTGTCTGCTAGATCCACTTTGACATGTGCACGTCGAGGCAGTGTCATCTCTAGTTCACTTCTGAATATGTTCTTATCCCTTCCAGAGACTGCAGCTATAGAACTAATGAATGAATGGATGAAAGAATGTGGAATTTATAAAGTGCACTGCTGCCCATTTGGTGTCCTGGAGATAATAGCTAGTAGCCGGGGGATGGTGCACTACTTTTTTTTAAATAGTCTGTTCCAATTTGTTGCAACAAATTGGTCAGTATTACAATGGATTCTGGTCATTCAACACAAGAGTCTCTTAGACTATGCATTGGCCAGCAGTTGTGCTGACATATGTATGTTAACTCTGCACCTGATTATCATGTTTACTTTGTCACATGTTTCTTGGGGCAAGAAAGAAAGGGTTTCATGTGTGTCTAGTTTTGCTTGGACTCCATGGATATTTATGATAATCATCCATTGAAAGTGAACTCCATTGACAGTCTTTTGTTGACAGCATCAGTTAAGTATGCTTGGCAAGTTGCATAATAGTGACCCTGACATGGGCAGTAGCAACAAAGGTATGTAGGGGCAGATTTACTAACTGTTGGCACAATGCAACGGAGCAAGACAACTTGCTGCGCTGCAGAAAATAAAGAAGGCAGGGATGCTCAATGTTTGCGTACATATGGAGCATTTCTGCTCTTTCTCGGCACTGGTGGACTTGTGGCTGTCAAACGGCAATGCATGGTGCAAGGGTGCCTGAGTTATGGGCAGGATTGTTTTTACGTAGTAAAGGTCATCTTCCTGGAATCCTCTGAGCATTTTCCTCTTTCTACGGCATAGAAAGAGGAAAAAAACAAAGATAAATAAACATATTTCTCCTCCTTAGGCCTAACCTTGGAAAGCATAGCATGTTGATGCGTTCCCAGAATTACTAGGGTTAGTAAAAATGGGAATGTACCAAAAACCATAGTGGACGTGTGGGAGCATCCAGGCTGCACCCATTAAATATAAATACAAAATGTAAACCAGCGTCTATAGAAAAAAGACAACAAAAGAAGAAGTTCCTAGGCAAGATTTCAAAATGTGTTGCAACCTAATGACATATATCTTAATATGTATTGGATTCCCATCAATCACCAAGCCTGGTGATAAGCTTCATCATTTGGGTATCCTTTTAAGATGATATGACAGTCAAGCTCCATGTGTATCAGAGCTCTCGAGTGTCAAAGGATGTGTTTAACCAAGATGAGCAGTATTGCGTTTATGGGATCGAGTATCATAGTGCAGTGCAGAAAGTGAAGTGTAAAAGAATATAGAGTACAGTGATGATAAAATTGATGCGTGAACAAACTGAAAATTTATTATTGTTAGTCACGATCAATAGTTAAAAACAAAACTCTAGGGCCAGTTCTAACAAATAGCTGCCCTTAGCAGGAATGGTCAACATGTTTCAGCACTTCCAGGCCAAAGATAAAGCCATGTGCTTTCGTCAGGACCTTATTGAGAAAAAAGCTACTGCTATTACAATACTGGAAAAGGATATAATGTGAGTGTAACATCTCACAACCCTGGAATCCTCACAGTGTACGTGAAATTCTTGTTAAGATGGAGGACAAAACCTCACCCCACCTGGCAACAGCTCAGGGTAAAGGAGGCACCGCTCTTTCCGTCGGTACCTCGGACGTACACTGTGAGGATTCCAGGGTTGTGAGATGTTACACTCACATTATATCCTTTTCCAGTATTGTAAATAGCAGTAGCTTTTTTCTCAATAAGGTCCTGACGAAAGCACATGGCTTTATCTTTGGCCTGGAAGTGCTGAAACATGTTGACCATTCCTGCTAAGGGCAGCTATTTGTTAGAACTGGCCCTAGAGTTTTGTTTTTAACTATTGATCGTGACTAACAATAATAAATTTTCAGTTTGTTCACGCATCAATTTTATATTCACTGTACTCTATATTCTTTTACACTTCACTTTCTGCACTGCACTATGATACTCGATCCCATAAACGCAATACTGCTCATCTTGGTTAAACACATCCTTTGACACTCGAGAGCTCTGATACACATGGAGCTTGACTGTCATATCATCTTAAAAGGATACCCAAATGTTGAAGCTTATCACCAGGCTTGGTGATTGATGGGAATCCAATACATATTAAGATATATGTCATTAGGTTGCAACACATTTTGAAATCTTGCCTAGGAACTTCTTCTTTTGTTGTCTTTTTTCTATAGACGCTGGTTTATATTTTGTATTTATATGTTATTTTGGGCTGCATATTCCAGTTTGTCTTTAAACCTTGGCCTCTGACCCTACCTTATTTTCTTTGTGTGCGTTGTTCCACCCATTAAATGCCTTCCCAGCACAAAGTAACACAAGGCACTGACTTGGGCTGCCTTGCATTACTCCAGATGTAGTATGCCACTCAGAGCCACGCAAGGTGACTCCACGTGGCATTGTAAATCTGACTTAGGGGCTTGGGTCGCCTTGCGTGATGCAATGGCGACACAAAACCTTATAAATCTGGCACGTAGTATTGAAGTTTGTTTGCCATATTTTCCCCAGTTATGGCTTCTGGGTGTGCTCTTTGAAGATGATGGCAAAACTGATGCCCAAGTTGTTAAGAGACTTTCCATGGCGCATTTGTTTAATGTGCCTCTTGCTGCATTGGTGCTTACATCTAAAGCCAAAGGAAATTTAAGCTGAATGTTAGAAAATCTTTACAGGCAACTAGGATTTGTCAATATGTAATACAAATCAACCACCGTTCCTACTTAAATCAGTCACCCATTTGCCACTCTAAGCGAAACCTCAAGTGTCCCATCACCTTCATCACCCACTAAACTAACCTTCCATACCTCGCTCTCTGCTCCCATGGTCCAGGTGGTCGAACAGGGGCAGAGCTTGTGAATGGAGGGCAAGGACCAGCAATGAGTGGCAACAGAGTGAAAGCGGCAGGTTTGTGAGATCTTCGTCAGAAAACGTGGCCTGTACTGTAGAATACTAGCAGGGCACATCTACGCCACAAATATATTTTGTTGGTTGGCATTGCTGCTTAATGTCCAAGGGGCATATTATCAAGGCAGGCGAAATGAAATTATCGCCGCTTTTGCTGCCGTTTTTCGGCCGCAAAGCGGCGATAATTTCATTGCCCTATTAGCAAGCTGTCGCTAACGGATATATGACGGTACCACGCGTACTTTTACAACGCGTACCATTACAACGCTACTTTTACCACGCAAGTCGTTACAACGACTTGCGTGGAGGGGCGCTGGATAGTAAATTTTTTTATTTACTATTCCAACTCCAGTCCCCGTGGACTCTAGGGAAAGGAGTTGGATAGTATATTAAACTATTTACTATCCTGGAGCGCCCCCCAGCGCAAGTCGTTGTATCGACTTGCGTGGTAAAAGTAGCGTGGTAACAGTACCGCGTTGTAAAAAATGCGTGCTAACCGTTGTATACCGTCGCTAACATTAGTTAGCGGCAGCTTTTAGGTGATAGAGAGCGGTTTGGGGCCTGATTTGCATGTCAGCGATATTTATCGTTAATGACATGCAAAGTGGGCGTACGCAACCAGTTAGCGACTGAAAGCAGTCGCTAACGTCGCTATCGCCTATTAGCAAGGCAGGCGTATCGATAAAAAAATGTGCACTAAGCGCGAATATCGCTAAAAACTAACGCCTGCTCAGACCAGTTCTTAGCCAATATATCCAATGGGAGATGGATATTAAGGCTAAGACCATATTGGCGATGATGCGTGAATATCGCAGATTTTCCAGCGATATTCACGCATTTCGCCGCTATCGCCAGTTATTTTATCGCATTGGAGATAAACGTTGCTAATGGCACGTTATCTCTGCGATAAAATCTGGCGATGCTTGGCGTTAAAAAAAATGTCGCTAAGCTTCTTCAGCGATAAATAGCGCTAGTTGTTGATAATATGCCCCCAAGTTCTTGTAGTCGATTTAAACATCTGTCAATAATGCTCTTTTCTGGGTGCAATGTTAGCGGGTGACCTTGATATTCAAGAAGGGAGATTTTATCTTCACACAGTTATCGTAGACAGGTGAGGGACATGACATGTTTCACCAGCCCTGCACCTGGTCAGCATGAGCGAGAGAGTACTGCGCAATTCCTGACTCCCTTGAGTCACATAGTTGGGCCTCAATAGGGAAATGACATTGTCAAACTTTAAATCCTATTTTCTTCAAATGAGGAGTGCTAAAATAGGGTTGGAGCAACAACTTCACAGAGCCACAACAACAGTTTTTTTTATCGCCTGACGCCTGTTTGGATAATGTAGGGAAGAGTGATGGTAAATTTCTGATGGGCATTGAGCCAGTGTAAAACTCGATTTTGGTCAATTGATACCAGGTACCTTTCGGTTTGGTGGAGAATATACTTCTGTATACAAGCCCATATTCATATTCAGTTTTCATAAGCTCCAGGTAACATACCGCAGAGTTGACAGCAAGTGTGACTCAGTAAGATGGATACCATCAAACATTATCTGAAAGGGGGTGTGTAACAGCATAGGCTTACTCAAGACAAATTTATTGTTGCAGCATTTCCCTTCTTAATAATAACAGAGTAACAAACAAAGGGGCATATTATCAAGACAGGCGATACAATTATCGCCGCTTTAGAGGCAGAAAATTACCACTAAAACGTCAATAATGGGCTTGATAATATGCTCTATGGAATTCCAATTGAAGCCCATGTTAGATGTCCTTCATATTTAACATGGGCTTCAATTGGAATTCCATAGAGCATATTATCAAGCCCATTATCGCTGTTTTAGCGGCAGTTTTCTGCCGCTAAAGCAGTGATAATTTTATCGCCGGTCTTGATAATATGCCCGAAGTCTTTACTGTCATTTGTTGACGCTGAAGTTCATTCTGTATAGCATTCAGGCCACTTCTCTGAGACGAGCAAGCATGGTAATGACCCAGAATTAATGGTTACTGCACAACATGTGCGTGGTTCGTTCTGCCTATCTCTGCTATTGGAGGAACGGTGAATGTGTGTAACACTTTCATGTCATTTTTTGGACAGCTATGAAGCAAGGTTTATTTTGATCCTGAGTTATTCCACTACTGCTCGAATGCTTTAAGTCAGTGGCAGCAGAAACCTACTCAGATGTGCTACGGTTGTTTCTTACCCTGAATAAAGCTTATCTTTTCTAAGATCTGCTCCTCATCACATGCCCCCTTACAAGCACAGGCAATGGAGAATATGGTTCAAATCAAGATGGGGGAGAAAGAAGCAGAGGTTCATTAAGGTTCCTATTCATATAGACCAAAGATCATGAGAGGGGAATGAACGCCTTATATCTTTTAAGCCAGAGTCTCTAAAAAGAGTTCTTGAAACCCTCAACCATGCTGTCACGGCCTGCAGTGTATGTTTATCTCTGCTAGCGTGATCTGGTGGATAGCGTTATCATCGGGTCTTTATCACTAGAGTGTCCCATTCTCCAAGTGATACTACATCCTCCACAAGAAGGGGGACTGTTTATGTAACGACAGTGGCATGTGCTTAAAATTATCTCTTGTCTGGTAGGAAAGTTTTTAATAAAAAACTGAACAAGGATAAAGTTAAAAACCATAATTGTTGACAGCCAAAATGTTAGGGTGCTTCAATGATATGCACAAATTGTGAGCAAGTTTGGTCACTCACCCAACTTCTACTTTAAGCACACTTTGCTCTGAGTAAGGAACAGTTACTGGTTATACATTATACCTATAACTGAGAAGGGACGACAAAAAGAAGACAAAACATACAATATATTATTTGTGGCTCCTGAGGTTAGGTAGTAATCCCTTAAGCACCCGGTGTGACCATTTAACATATATCTTCCAATCATCCATGACTGTATGTGTTTCTGATGAAATGCATACCTAAACAAGCATTGAAAAAGCCAATAGGTCTCGTCAACCCAAGAGCCATTAGCGTGGTCTATGTCAATGTCTTTGGACTGTTCCAAATATGTTACATTTATGCTACACAGAGCATGCTGCAAATCTCAATACTTCTAGGCAGTAGAGAATAGAAGTTATTGTTACCATGGAATTAAGACATTCTATTCCAGCAAGTAGTTCACACAAGGGCTATTTTAACAGCTGGAGACTGGTGTTTTAGGATGTGTTTAAAAAACGCAGGGCAAGCATTGGCAAAGCAAATAGGTTTAGCCTATGTGAAATCTATTAGGTTTTTCAATGTTTTTTTACATGTTGTCCATCAAACCATAAACATTGATACCCATAGGAGAGAAGCTAAGTACTAAACTAATAGACATCTACAAACCAGTTTCAAAAGATCAAGTTTGGAGGAGAGCCTGCTGGAGCCATGTTTGTGAACAGGCAACATTTTCAATGAACATAAGGTGGGTTCTTCAGTTTGAAATAGTTTAACATGTAAATCCATAACAAGATCCTAGCGATGCAGTCACCTGAAATAAGCACTTTCTTTTATGTCTACACCTGCTGGGGTCATTACCTCCAGAGATACTGTGTGCGCAAGATACCCGTCAATGCAACACATCAAAGGCAAGCTATCATGCAAGGCACGAAGACGGAGAACGACAGACATCCAAGCAGCAACCCTCGAGTCCCCAATGCAGAGGCTACTTCAGGATGAACACTCGGGTCAGGAAAGCAGCTCCTGAAAGTTTGCACACATTCTATGGGGTATATTCACAAGAATGGGTGCTAAACATCACCAAAATATGCGAACGCACCTTTACACATTGCAGCCGATCGCAGGAAAATAACCCTGTGTTAACGTGGAATTCACAACAAGGCGGTAGCATGCGATAGTCTTCCGAAACCACGGCCAATCTCCGCGATACAACCACCTCGACGGATATAAAAACACAAACCTCAATGTGAAAAAACATGCGTTGGGCTGGAGTTCTGGACTTTTTGGTTCCGTCCAGAGGTGTCAGGGATAACACCCGAAGACCCCGGAGTTCAACCTGCCTCGGTGCACAAACAAACAGAAACACAGGCTTCTCGATGGTGGCGTCAAAGACCAAAGGTTTATTACTGCAGGGACACAGAAGTCACAGAAACTACACATGGGCAGTATCTAGGAGCCTGTTCAATTTGTACAAAGAGGGTTGCTCCTTATATACTGAATATTGGGCTTCAGGCAAATTCTTTACATGTTAGTACATTCCAAAACCTTTGTATTTTAACCAATAAATATTTGGCGTTGCACAGGAATCGTCAACAATATCTGATGTCAAAACATTACGAACGAGGGGTTCCCACTATTCCATCATAATCCCATGTCAACTTTTCATTCAAGACCTGGACCGCCTCATCGTAAATTTCGTTACCTCCCCCTAATAAAGGCCCAGAAGGAAAAGAGCAGAGCCAGGTGCAGAAGATAGAAAAGTAGGATAAGAGATGTTTGTGGGTCGTAAATGGGCACGTTTACCAGTTTCGGCCGCCTAATCATGATCAGGCCAACGAACACGGGAACCAGTATAGCAGGACTGGCCTCAGGCTGGGGAGGCAGCTCTTGCCGAGTCATGCTGCCACAGCGTTGCTGGCCTAAGGTGCACGTGTCACTAGCAAGGTGAATTGCCGGCTAAAGCCTACGTGTCCTTAAGTGAAAAGAGGTCATTGCGTGTCCATTGACTATGTGAGGGCAAGGAATACAAAATGGCTTCCTTGTTCTAAGATGGATGCCACGGGTAAAACAGAAATGTGTTTGTAACAGGAGTGCTCTTGCTCGTAGCATAGCGAAAACACCAGGATATACTAAATGGATCATTTGCGGTTCACTGATACCAAAATTATATATTTGCGACTATGTTAAAAACACGGGTTCAAATCGTCACGGAACCTCAGACCCTCCTTTTGCCCTTACATAGGCAATTACTCAGTCTATGTCAGAATCTAACTCTATGCTCATTATGTCAGTGACATGTTGTTGCATCATCATCCTGTCTCGTGCCTTTTCTCCTAATGCAGGTGGTCTTCTGAAACAGGTTGCAGCACAGAGACTACACAAAGCGGGACCACATTGGATAATAAGGCAGCATGAGAACAGAAATACTAGGATGACACCAATGACCATCAGAACCTTCCATCCCCACGCTGATACCAGAGTCCAAAACCACTCCATGAAGGACCAGTTTCCCTTATCTACGTGTATAGAGTCGGAAATCTTGTGTAGCTTAGAGATCGCTTCATAGACGGTTGGAGCATTATTGGGAATAAAAACACAGCAGCTCGATTGGATCATTCTGCATACCCCACCTCGATCTGCAAGTATTACGTCTAGAACCATACGGTTCTGCAACGTCATGAGACGATCCGCCTGAAGCTCAGCTGTCAAGTTACTAAGGGCACCAGCAGTTTCTGTAATAGTAGATTCAACTACCCGTGTTAGTTGACGTAGATTTCTACTATTAGCCATAGGCCCCCAAAATGGAAGGAAACCTTTGAAGAAGTCTCCAGCTTCCTGACCAGCGGTATCTTCCTTGCTGAAGACACCTCTTGCTACTCTGGTCTTGTGATAATCTGAAGAAGCAGTGTATGTCGGAGGTAACAATCGAGCAATATAACATGAACCTGAGAAGTCAGCAGGTAGCCATGTATACGCTCTGTCTTGACAGATGAAGTAAGTACCCCTAGCAGTAAGGAAGGCAGGGGAGGAGTTAGACGGAAATACGTAAGTCTCAACGCACTCACTCCTCCCTAGCTGAGCTCTCAGATTTCTCCCATTTCCTTGCAAACAGACCTGACCTCGGTGAGGCACGACCCAGACTGAAGTGGAGCTTTTACGCTTGCTTTCTCCCAAACTAAGGCGATACTCAGTAGAGTTCCAACTCAAATACACCCGTAATTCATCTCTAGGGTAAGATGGAGTATTATTGACGTCTTTAATCATGTCAATAATTCCCTGGACTAAAGCTTTGTTGGCTGAGTTGTATTTAGTGGACCGTGGTGGACGCGGAGGATAGGTCTCAAGGGCATAGGAAAAAATAGTCTGAAAGGCCTGAAATGATCCATTATAGCTAAAAGGCAAAACTAGATAGGGAATGCCTTTATCCATAGTGTGAGGTATCAAGCCACACACCCAGCAGTCTGTAGTATTAACTACCAGTTGGTGTTGATGCAAGAGCTGTACAAATGTATTGTTAATAAATTCTGAGCGTCGAGCTTGTTCGTGTTCAGGAAATGAGTGAAAAGAATGCATAGAAGAAACCGTAGAAGTAGTAGGATCAAGGGGAGGTACTGTAGTTACCGGCATAAAAATCAAATGCACACCAAAGATGATTCCACCCACCAACGTTACCAAAACAATTAAAAATGTAACTGCACATTGCATTAGAAAGCATTTGCTGTGAAGTATTCTGTACAGTCTATTTCTGCGCACATAAATTACATTCTTTCGTTGCAGCTCAGGAAGCTCCATCTTCTACAATCCGCTCGTGACCACTGATGATGTGTACGTAGATGAAAATGCCTCTATCAGCCCTGGGAGTTCCCAGAACCAACAGAAAGATCGACCTTGTGTCTGACCCCCGCAGATTCAACTAGGCACACAGCCACGACCCTACGGCTACCCAGACGGCAAGGCAAAATTTAAAACAACAAAAAATAGTAAACTTCCTGGCTGGAGGCAATGTATCAGAAAATTCAAATGTGAAAATAGGCAGTTTCCTGCTTTATTTGTCCATATTGCGAGGTCGCAAGTTGTATCTCAGTTTTGCAGGAGCTGTCTGATCTGGAAACAATGTATTTTCAGCTGACGTTGCAATGTTCGCGTTTGCAGATGGCAAATGTTCAGGGTTCAAAAGAGCAGTTTCAGGAGGAGAGTCAGAGTTTGATGTATCCGTGATCAGTTCTGCATCACTGAAAGGGATGAACCTGGGTATTTGTTCTGCTTCAGAGGCACTGATTCCTTTCTTTACCCAGTTGTCGTAAGGAAGTGGCAGAGGCACACGTTTGACATGTGTCGTGTGGATCCAATTCTTCCTTCCGGCCACTCGAATAGCAGTTCTCGTCGCCAATAGGACTTGGAAAGGGCCAACGAATCTGGGCTGAAGATTTTTCGTTCTTGCAAAATTTCTAATGACTACTTGATCCCCAGGTTTCAGCTGATGACCTGGACTCTCCGGTGGCTTTGGCAATGCATCGAAAACCTGTTGGTGAATAAGGCTCAATTTAGCAGTCAAGTCGAAAAGATAATCAATTAACATTGGGTATTCCAGCTGCTTAAATTCTTTCGGTCTAGGTACCCCCCAAACATTTGCAGGACGACCAAAAATTATTTCATATGGACTGAGCCCTACTCTAGAATGTACTGTTGCTCTTGTTGATAACAAAGCCAAAGGCAGTGCATCTGGCCAGGGCAAACCCGTGGATGCTTGTATCTTAGCAAGTTTCAGTTTAAGGGTGCCATTGTAACCCTCAACTAAACCCGCGGACTGGGGATGATTCGCACTGTGAAACTTTTGTCTAATCCCTAGGCCGGCACACACACTCTGCATAACTTTCCCTACGAACTCACTTCCGTTATCTGACCATACAATCCGTGGCATTCCGAATCTGGGGAAGTATTCTTTAAGAAGGATCTTGGCAGTGGACAAAGCAGTATTGTCCTTCAGTGGGTATGCTTCGATCCATCTGGAGAACGCACAAACTACCACTAGGACGTACTTTAGATTATTACAACAATCCATGTGAATGAAGTCTAGCTGGATCACTTCAAAGGGGCAGGAAGGAGGAGCGAAGTGACCTGCAGGTGTGGGGATTCCCTTGCCAGGATTATGCATCAAGCATACCATACAATTTCTCACCACTCTCTCTGCACACTTACTAATCCCATCATTCTTCCAAACTGGAGCCAACATCTTACAAATCCCTTTAGAGCTGATGTGCGCTGCTCCATGTGCCATCGTTACTACTGCAAGCACATACGCATCAGGCAACATCCAACGCTGTTGTTCCGACAAGTCAATCCAACACCCACTCGAGTCCAATTTACCCGTGCTCTCTTTCCATGCACGCTTTTCCTCCTCAGTCGCCTCTTTCTGAATTTCTTTCACGCTTTCCACTGTGTCCTCACACATTCCAGACTCAGAAATCCATCTTGCAGACGTTGCAACATACATTCTACTCATCATATTTCTAGCTGTCTGTTTTGCAGTCTCACCAGCAAAAGCATTCCCACGACCAACATCATCCGTGATTGCTTTATGAGCACTGCATTTCACAATCGCAACTTCAGTCGGCAAGGTTAGAGATTCCAACAAGTCATTAACTAGTTGGCCATGTTGAATCTTAGTCCCATGGGACGTAATGAAACCTCTCTCTTTCCACAAACGGCCAAAACTATGGGCCACGCCGAACGCGTACTGACTATCTGTGAACACATTCACTCTCTTTCCCTTAGCTAAAACGCACGCTCTTGTCAGCGCGATCAATTCTGCAGCCTGGGCAGAAGTCTGACTTACTCTCGCAGTCTCCACAATCGTACTCAAAGTCGTTACTGCATAGGCAGCAGTCACATCACCATTCTCCAATTTGAAGCAAGACCCGTCAACACACAACGTGCCATCTGGATCTGATAATGGAGTGTCTTTTAAATCAATTCGTCCTTTTGTTTCTTCCTCAGTTCTGAAACAACAGTCGTGTGGTTCGGAATCACTCGACTCTTGACTAGTCGGCAACAATGTTGCTGGATTCAATACATTGCATCTTTTGATCTGAATATGACTTGCTAGCAATGTCAGTTCGTAACCTGATAATCTAGCACTGGTAAGGTGCTGCGTCTTGGTTCGGTTCATGAGTGTATCCACAGCATGAGGAACCATAACCACTAGCATGTTGTTCATTACCAAACCAGCAGATTGTCGAATGGAGGCTGCAGCTGCGGCTGTAGCTCTCAAGCAACTAGGCAACGCTCTAGCTACTGGATCTAATGTTGATGAAAAATACGCACAAGGGCGTTGTTTATCACCAAATTTCTGTGTCAAAACACTCAACGCACAACCTTCTCTCTCATGGACATAGAGCGTGAATGGTTTACTGTAATCAGGTGTACATAATACAGGAGCTGAACACAGTGCATTTCGTAACTCAGAAAAACTCTCCTGACATTCGGCAGACCATGGCACTGGACTCGGAACATTTTTCCCAGTCAAAGCTACCAATGGTTTCGCCAAAAGAGAAAAATTTGGGATCCACTGCCTACAATATGAGGTAATACCTAAAAAGGCACGTACTTCTCTCTGCGTGCTAGGAACATTCATCTGTGTAATTGCTTTTATTCTCTCTGGGGTCAACTTCCTTCCCTCCTTTGACAAGAGATGACCTAGGTAGGTCACTTCTTGGCAACAGTATTGCATTTTTGAAGGTGACACCTTATGATTCAAATTTGACAAATGATGCAATAAAGAAATTGTAGCTGTTTTGCAAGTTTCCTTGTCATCGGCAGCCACTAGAAGATCATCGACATATTGTATTAAAGCAGAACCAGGAGGAAGTACAAATGAGTCTAACTGGCTTTTTAATGCTTGACTGTAAATGGATGGGCTTTCACAATAACCTTGTGGAGCGCGTTTAAACCTGAAGCTTCGTCCTCCTAGAGAGAAACCGAAGATATCTCTGCTTTCCTCGGCTATCGGAATGCTGAAAAAGGCATTTTTCAAGTCGATAACCGAAAACCATGCCGCTGTAGCAGGAATCAATGTTAACAATGCAGTAATGTCTGGAACCACAGGAAACTGTGGAATCACAATTTTATTAACCTCTCTAAGATCAATTACAAATCTATATACTGGAGGTTTTGTTGGGTCAGTTCGTTTCAGAATGGGCAGTACAGGACTATTACAGACATTACCTCTAGTTTCCTCTATAACGCCTTTCTTGATCAGATCTTGTACTATCAGTAGGAGCGCACGCTCACCTTCAGTAGAAATTCTGTATTGTGGAATTCGTGGAAATTTTACATTCGCTTTCAAAGTTACTACATATGGTGGAATTTCTAAAAGACCTACATCATTAGGACCAGTCGCCCAAAGAGTATCAGGGAGAGAACGCAGCTCTGGTGGGAGCGCATCCATCGACAAGTACATCGGAGAAATTATTCTTTTACCCAACGTAAGCTGTACTCCTTCTGGAGAACAGTACAATGTCGCATATAGGCGTTTTAACAAGTCTAAACCAAGCAGATTTTCATTACAACCTGTCGTCAAAATCAGGGGTGCTTTCAATTGTCGCGGTCCAACAGAAATAGACAAAGGACCAGAAACAGGGTTGTGAACAGGGGCGCCTGAAAACCCTACTGAAACGTTTGTTGAGCCAGACAAAGGTGCGCCAGGGAGTTTTGCATGTATGATAGAACTTTTTGCTGCACCAGTATCCAACAGAAACGGTTCGACTATACCTGATGTTGCTACTGCGACATAAGGCCCACTCTGATCTACTGGAACTGATACTACTCCCTCTCTTTGTCCATGGCTGTCCTAGTACTCCCTTGGCTGAACTTCCTCACTAGCTTCATAGTAATCTTCAACATGATATTGTTGAGACCTATTCTGTTGGGCAGATTGTCCATTTCGTTGGTCGAAATAATTAGAAGGGCGATCACTTGTCTGTGGAGGCATAGCACCTCTTCCTCGACCTCTAGCATTCTGCATATAACCACCACGACCTCTCTGAGCTGCCGCAGCATTATTTTGTGCCCGTACCGGACACTCAGTTTTATAATGGCCTTCCATTTTGCAATAAGCACACTGATTCCATTGGTACTGCGGCCTCTGAGAATTATACTCCGTTCTTTGATATGACCCTTGCTGTGTATTGGTCTGATTGGTGCGAGGCGGATATGCTTGCTGTAAAAGAACTTTAGTTTTTAACTCTTTCGTCTTTTTATCTGATTTTTCTTTCTCCTCTTTGTCCCTATTTTCATAGTACTGGGCAGTAGCAAGTATTTGCGCAGTCGTAGAGACAGCCCACGCACTTTCAGAATTTTTTAATTTACCACTAAGTTCTGGCAACAGATTGTGCACAAATTTATCAACAAATAATCTCTGGCCTCCTTCTGTGCTCATATCCTGACCACTATGATCCACAAAAGTCTCCTCGAATCTTGTGAAAAAGTCGGAGACGCTTTCGTCTTTCTTCTGTTTGCACGCGGACAATTTGTCCCAGTTAACGCGTAATGCTGGCATTAGGGTTTTCATTAAATCGATTATTCTACCAGGCAAATTAGCAATTAAGGGCTCAGGTTTAGAACCACCTATTTGTTGACCATCCGCTGCAATTATAGCTGCCCAATCACCACCTAGGGCAACTGGATGATTCTCTTTACGAATTTTAGCCCAAATTGGTTGCGGTACTACATTACCAAATAGCAGATCTATGTCAGCTAGATTTAATACACAAGCGTCAACTGTCTGAGCCAACTCTTTGTAGTACCCTGCAGGATTTTTACGCGGATCTGGCAAGGCCTGTTTCACTGCTAATACTTCAGCTCGCTTCCATGGAATATGTATCCATACTCTCTGGAATTGGGCCGGAGCGGCTGCAATACCAAGGTTTACATTAGCTTGCACAGCTTCACGCCAAATTGGTGGAACCTCTCTCATTGGATATTGACGATTTTGTTTCGTACTACGTTTCTCTGACTCCCTCGGAGAACGAAGGGATGGGTCATTCCTATAACTTAAAACCAGTTCCATCGCTTCTTTTATATTTTGTCCAACTATCATACCTGCAGCAAACTCTTTCTGAACATTAATTAATTCTTCTAGATTTGATTCAGGGTCATCCTCTTCTTATTCCTCACGTAGAAGGAAGCACATTTCATCAAACACATATCGTTGTGTCGGTTCGTTCCATTGCATAAATGTATCTAATACATCTTGTACATTATATCTTCCAACTTTCGAAACCCATCTAAGAGCAGTGGAATCTAGTATTCCTCTTTCTTCAGTACTGGGAAGCTGACTACGTCTCTGCACAGAGTCAGAGGTAGGAGTCTTAATCAGAGTTTTATAGAAGGGAGATAGAATGTTAGAGACAGAATCAGTGATTCTTCGACGAACAGAAAGTGGAGTCATAATATTAGCAGAAGCAGTAAATAGAGTAGCAGTTGGGACAGATAGATCAGGAACAGTAGGAGTAGCGGGCAAAACAGCTTGTGAACTAGCAGTTGTGAGCGATACAGGTATAGGTAAAGAAGCCGGCAACCCTGAAAGAGGGGGTGCCGAAGGAACATTAATATTGACCACAGGAGGTACAGGAACTTGATTCAGAGGAGCAGCAACACCAGGTTGTCCAGCAACCGGTACTTGAACATTCGGTATAGGTGGAGCCGTAGCACCCTGTGCATACGGTGGGGGTGATCGTAATAAGTAAGACAACAGGGGATCCTTTTCAGGGTCCTCTACTATCTTAGCTGTGCTCGATGGCAAAGCAGGATAGCACTTGTCTATTGCTAAATTATGCTCTCTATTGGCCACCTCCATTGCCTTCTCAGACTCGTTGAGTTGCAGCTGCTTAGCAGACTGTTCTAAAGTCAACTCTTGCTCTTTCTGTTCTTTCTTCAACTTTTTAATTTCTCTTTGTTTAGATTCTTTTCGCCAATAACGGAAAGAATCAAACATTGCCGGCCGGGCTTTCTTCTTGAATAATTTCGTTTCTAAATTATCAAGAACTTGAGGTTCGAAACTACCATGCAGTGGCCAACTAAGGACACCATCTTTCTCTGTGTAGTGGATCCATACCTCGTTATAAGAGATAGGGCCCACACCAAATTTGCAATATAGATCATAAAGGGGAGTTCCAATCGGAGGAACCGAACACGAGTCCTCCAACTGGGAATCACTGTTGCAACTGAAACAAGACAACATACAATTTTTCCGACTTACCATTTTATAACCCGGAACACAAAACAGACGAAACACAAATTAAAAGAAAGGTGCGCACTTGAACCAAGAACTTAGGCCTACCAGAACAGACAAACGTACCGATACCCGAACTGAACTGAATGATTATCGTAACCAGAATAACCAGCGATAATCTTATGAAACCGAACCAAACCAAAAACTAAAAGGATTATCCAAACAGGAGCAACCCTTACGAAGTAACCAACTATCAACCACTTAATACTTAACTGAGGCACTGAAGACGTCACCAAGGAGAAACCCGTCACGTCTCGCCGTACTAAGGACTGCACCTCGGGTCCAAGACAGGGCGACGGTCAAGGCAACGAACCACTGCAGCCGTCTGAACGGGAACCCTCGTGGAAGAGAACGTCGGGCCACTTTTGCGATATGCCGGGATCGATGAAGTGGGGCGCCTCCCTCTGAAATCTTCACACGAAGCTTCTCGAACTCTTCAGGCTTTTGGACCGGTACCGAATGACGTCGCCCCACGTTGGGCGCCAATTGGAGTTCTGGACTTTTTGGTTCCGTCCAGAGGTGTCAGGGATAACACCCGAAGACCCCGGAGTTCAACCTGCCTCGGTGCACAAACAAACAGAAACACGGGCTTCTCGATGGTGGCGTCAAAGACCAAAGGTTTATTACTGCAGGGACACAGAAGTCACAGAAACTACACATGGGCAGTATCTAGGAGCCTGTTCAATTTGTACAAAGAGGGTTGCTCCTTATATACTGAATATTGGGCTTCAGGCAAATTCTTTACATGTTAGTACATTCCAAAACCTTTGTATTTTAACCAATAAATATTTGGCGTTGCACAGGAATCGTCAACAATATCTGATGTCAAAACATTACGAACGAGGGGTTCCCACTATTCCATCATAATCCCATGTCAACTTTTCATTCAAGACCTGGACCGCCTCATCGTAAATTTCGTTACCTCCCCCTAATAAAGGCCCAGAAGGAAAAGAGCAGAGCCAGGTGCAGAAGATAGAAAAGTAGGATAAGAGATGTTTGTGGGTCGTAAATGGGCACGTTTACCAGTTTCGGCCGCCTAATCATGATCAGGCCAACGAACACGGGAACCAGTATAGCAGGACTGGCCTCAGGCTGGGGAGGCAGCTCTTGCCGAGTCATGCTGCCACAGCGTTGCTGGCCTAAGGTGCACGTGTCACTAGCAAGGTGAATTGCCGGCTAAAGCCTACGTGTCCTTAAGTGAAAAGAGGTCATTGCGTGTCCATTGACTATGTGAGGGCAAGGAATACAAAATGGCTTCCTTGTTCTAAGATGGATGCCACGGGTAAAACAGAAATGTGTTTGTAACAGGAGTGCTCTTGCTCGTAGCATAGCGAAAACACCAGGATATACTAAATGGATCATTTGCGGTTCACTGATACCAAAATTATATATTTGCGACTATGTTAAAAACACGGGTTCAAATCGTCACGGAACCTCAGGGCCAAAGCGCGATGAGGAAATCAGCGATAAGCAGCGCCAGGCCTGCAACACACACATGGCAGGCAGAAAAAATCACTATTTTTTTTAGTTCAAAAGAAAATTTTATTAAGAGAATGAAGGGTGTCATTAAAAAAATGAAATAAAAAGGCAAAATATGCATAGAAATCATCCAAAAAAAATTGCTACAGTAACAATAAATGAAATGAGCATAAAATAGAATAAATAAAGAGAATAATACATGACAATGAAGTAAATAAACAATTAAGTAGCGAAGAAATAAAGAACGTTAAGGGGATTTACGGAGGTTTCGAGACTTCCTGCGGGCTAGGCTGCAAATGAAAAGAGCGAGTAGCACAAATATCAAGATACATTGTAACAGGGGACCACAAATCTTGTCGCTTAGTAGCCATATGCAGAGGATATACAAAGGAGGTGTCCAATCTGTGATTATGACAAACATTGTACCACCAAGCTCTAAATAAAATCTTTGAGAAATCCTTCCAATTAGCTGTGATTTGTTGGAATGCAACTGCTATCAATAAGTCAATGTTATTAACATTAAGCGTAGTAATGTCCCAGCAAGGAGAAAGACTTCCCAAAAAAACATGGGTAAAAGAAAAGGGAAGTTGAGTGCGAAAAATCAAGTTGATTTGGGACCATACCTGTTTCCAGAAATTATTGACATGAGGACAAGCAAATAACATATGAAACAAATCTGCCTTCGGGGTATAGCATGTCCAACAGACATCTAATAAGGTATTAAATCTTTTGCTTAAATCTCGTGGCGTGAGAAGAAGTCTGTTATATAAGAAAAATAAGGTCTGCGTTATGTTAGCAGCACTAGATGTTTTGCGAATTTTGATCCATAATTTATTCCATAAGGATACTGGCCAATGAATTGCAAAGTCACATTCCCATAATTCTTCTGTTTTGGATTTTAACCGGACAGAGTCTGTGTTGGTATCATGAAGATACTTGTATATGGTGGAAGCCTTGGAGGTAATTTTCAAAAAGTTATGCAATTGTAGTAGATAGTGGGGTGTATGTAGTCATGACCGCTTTTTTGAGCAAAAAGTACTTGTGAATGAAAGAAGAAGGTAAATTGAATCATTGGCTGAGTGATGAGAAAGGTAAGATATGTGACTGTGAGAATAGTTGATGGATCCAAATTAACCCCTTTTGGCGCCAGGTTTTCCAATAAAAAGGTTTATTTTTGATAAGTAAACTTTTATTATGCCATATGGTAGAATTAAGGAAGTCTTCCACCATATTGTAAGTAGGAGTTGAAGAAGAAAGAAGCAATTTGGATGTTAATTTGATTATAGGCGTGGACAGTGATTGTGGATTACTTGAAAAAGGGAGGTATTCAGCAAAGGTGTAGGGAGATAAAAAGAGACGTTCGATTGTGGTCCATAAAGGACAATCCTCTGCAGGGTAACGCCATCAAAGGGAAGCTTGGCGTAAAAGAAATGCCTTCTGATAAGCCGGTAAATTTGGAAAATTACTCCGCCGCTCGACTTAGGTTGCATTAATCTAAAAAGAGACATTCAGGCTTTCTTTTTATTCCATAAAAAGGAGGAGAGAATGGAGTTAATTCTGTTAAAAAAAATTTAGGGATGGGAACCGGGATATTGGAAATAGTGTACATAATGATCAGAGACAGCATCATCTTTATAGTATCGAGGCGACCCCACCAAGATAAATAAAGAGGGTGCCATCTAGCAGTCAAATCTGAAATCTTTTGAATACATTTATTTATACAAAGACATACAGTATCGGGAATGGAAGAAGTGACATGCAAACCTAGATATTTAATGTGAGTAGGGCTCCAAGTAAAGTTAGAGGGACTGAAATCAGGCTTAAAAGTATATTTAGTTAAAGGTAAAATCTCACCCTTGTCATTGTTTAACTTATATCCTGAGATTTTGGAATATTCCTGAACCTCAGACAGAAAAGCAGGGATTGATTCATCAGGTTTAGAGAGAAAAAGTGAAATGTTGTCAGCATACGCTGTAAGTTTGACATGTGTTTGCGATGAGTGGAAGCCATGTATATTAGGGTTCTGACGTAATTTAGAAAGAAAGGGTTCAAGGGCAAGATTAAAGAGAAAGGGAGATAAAGGACAACCTTGACGCACTCCTCTACCTAAGTTAAAAAAAGGGAATATCAAACCATTAGCGCAGACTGCTGCTCGGGGATTAGAGTAAAGGAGGGAAACTAGGGAAATAAATTTGGGGCCAAAACCAAACCATTTAAGGGTATAAAAAAATACAACCATTCAACTTTATCAAACGCCTTTTCAGCATCAAGGGCGATCGCTGCAAGAGAGTGATTTAAGCGTGGAGTTTTAGATAAAATGTTAAAAAGGAGTCTTGTATTGTCTGTTATAAAACGTCCTTTAACAAACCCAGATTGTTCCTTGCCTAATAAATTTGGTAAGAAGGAGTCTAATCGAATTGCTAAAGCCTTGGCAAAAGTTGTATAATCAATGTTTACCAAGGAAATTGGCCTATAGTTTTTACAGTGTTTAGGGTCTTTACCGTCTTTGGGTATAAGACATATGTGCGCTTCAGAGAAGGATCCTGCGGAAGTACCTAACGCGGTGAAGGAGTCTAATAGAGATTGCAATCTAGGTAGAACAAGTTTAGAGAAATGGAGGTAGAATTCAACCGTGAACCCATCTGGTCCGGGTGCTTTGTCTTTTTTTAAGGCATTGAAGAGCTTTTAGTAGTTCTTGCAGTGAGAGGTCCATCTCCAGGGGAGAAAGATCGGGAGGTGTATGTTGAGGTTTATGTATATTGGAGAAAAAATGCGCTGCACATACCATTGCGCAGCAATCACAAGAGTCCGCACATACCAGACTCGAGCCTGCACACCCCACGCATCAGGAACTACCAGGGACACATACATTCCCCATGCATTCCTATGGGAGGGCAGGCCAATCTCACACACGCACTCAGGGAGCGTACGCACTTTACACTGCGCCACAGTGTCAAAGTGCGCAAAGACCAGAAATCACTATAATTATTTAATAATACCAGGCAAAAAAGTTCAGGGGTGAACCAAGCCCAACACAACCCCCTTCCAGCCAAAATGCAGGGCAGGCCAATCACCATTGTGATCGACTTCCCTGCTTTGGCCGATAGAACACGGATGCGGGCCAGCACTGCAGGGACACCCTCCGGTTCTACGCCCTGTTCCACAAGACAAGCACATACTTTAAAAAAAACTCCAGGCCCAACTAGGCTACCCCACTGGTACTCCTTAGTTGTCCACGGCTAGGACCAGGCCCTAAGCCACCCAGATACCACTGGTTCCTGCCAATCCACAGAGTGGGCGGTGGTAACCCCTGGCATACAATAGCCATTCTCCACTCCCTTTCTCAGGGTAGTTCCAAACTACCACTGATCCTTCAACCTAGGGTCCGCAACCTCAGGCTTGACCCGAGGTCACGGGCAAGAATGCCCCACCTTACCTCTACTTCTAAAGCACCCTCCAGAATACAACTCTCCCACCTGGGATCCACATTCACCGGATGCACAGGGGTCAGACTCCCTCTGATCCCCTTCCAGAATTCTGCACCCTCCCAACTGGAGCAGTACTGCCAGACACCAGAACTACTGAAACCCTGTTCACTGCTGTTCCATGTTCTTCAAACACTCTGGGAGATCCTCCTCAAATGACCTATTGGTACAGCCTAGGCCCCCGACCTGACTTTCCCTTCAGAAACATTCCAGGCCCTGAGACTGGGTTTCGGGCACCTGGATCCACGCAGTCCCACCCACTCCTTCTCCTCTGAGACAGGACGTGAGCCCCTACACCGAGACCTAGCTGGGCTACACTGAACCTCTTCCACCACACTGGGCTGGATGACACCTCAGCCACTCCTTTTGGAATCACTCCATCCCCTATGTCTCTCTCCTCCCAAAACCTTACCAACTCCAAAATTCTGTCTCTAAACAGACCACAGAAATCAAAAGCAGGCTCCACTTCTGCAGACATTCTTGGGAAACGTTCAACACACGGGACTTAGGTATCTGAGCAAAACAAGAGCACACAAGTATTCAGCAAGCTCCCCATCCAGAGAACTCACACCATTCATCCACACACGCTCCCCCCCCCCAGACTGGTAAGGCAGTTTCTACCACCCCTGATTTCTCAACCTGACCACACGTGACACAAGAACCATTACTCCAGGAAAGGGACAGGGAACACACACACTGGACACATTTTCACTGCCACCACTGGATCCCACCCTTCTGGTGAATCCAGAAAACACATTTTAACAGAAATGACATTTTTAGCAAACTTAAAAACAATAATCCCCTTTCATGTGACTATCTAAAAATGCAGAGTTTTGTAGTGGGGCCAGTTATCGCTGTGGTACTGCGCAAACACAAGTCCATATCCCACCGCTAGCCAACAATGTTAGAAATGGGATTTCTGGTTGGCTAAGGCTTGCGCCAAAGCCAGGCAGAAACCGCCATTCCCACGTCAGGGTAAGGAAGTCACCCGCCAAGACAACCCCTGCTCACCCTCTTGGTAGCTTGGCACAAGCAGTCAGGCTTATCTCAGAGGCGATGTGTAAAGCATTTGCGCACGCACCCACCAGCAACAGCATCCAAGCCCCCCACAAAAGGAACTCCACACAAGGTATATGTAAAAATAGCCTTTGTATTGCAAAACACATTAGATAGAAACACACACTTTACAATGTGCCCACGGGCAGAATTTACAGGGGACTATGTACAGGACAGGGCCACAGGCACCACTGTCAGGAATATGCACTTAGTAGAACTAGCACTTAGAACATATAACAATCAGAAGCTTCACACATGATGCATAGAACATTCAGAGGTGTAGGAAAGACACATGATGTATAAACATACATTCAGCGGTGTAAGGAACAAGGCACATGACGCATCAAAACACATTCAGAGGTGCAGGAGAAACACATGATGCATAAACACACATTCAGAGATGTAAGAAGAAACACATGATGCATAACCACACATTAAGAGGTGTAAGGAACAAGGCACATGACGGATTAAAACACATTCAGAGGTGCAGGAGAAACACATGATGACTAAAACATTCAGAGGTTTCTTCCTGTCGGCCCCGGGGGTCTCCCCACTTCCCGGGAGCCCCGAGCCGCGGGAGCGCATTTCCTCGCTTCTTCCTGTCGGTGGCGGCGGGCAGGACTTCCTGCCGGATCGCCGGGCCCGCCCCCGTCCCGGCCAAAGCTGCCTGACTTCTGGTTTTCGCGGAGGGCCGCGGCGGTGATCTCGGGGCATAAATGAGGGGTGGGCACCCTCGAATCAAAGTATAAAATAAACAGTAAGGTGTAGGGTGGGCACCAGCGCCCAAATAATTAAATAAACGGGATGGCACTCGTAAAATAAAAACATAACGAGACTCAGGCACAATGCAGGGTGGGATCCTGGGAGGCACAAAAAGAGGAGGGGGGAATCCCTACGAGGGGGATCCCCTCGGGAAGGGCTGCAGCGCCGCACTGCTCAGCCCCCAAGCTCTCCCTTTCCCAGGGAGGTCAAATCAAAGCGCCCAATCCCCACAATGAGGCGCAGGAAGGCTACAACAAACTTTGGCAACTTCCATAAAGGACAAAATGGGTCCCAGAGGTCTAGGATAAAAGGTGGAGCACAGCAGCTCCCAGAAAAGGAAATTCTTTCAGCAATTCAAGGCATCCAGGAGCTGGGCAGGGCCCAGGGAGGCAAGCCTTCCCCTGGGCCCAAGCAGCAGCACGCCCCTGGTAGATTCCAGTCACAAACAAGAACATTTTGTAAGGGGACACAGCCCCTTTTTATACAGTGAATTCCTTTGTCTCAGGGTGCAGGGTGGGGGAAAAACCAGTCACAGCTGGTTTTGGAGCACTCATGATATGCTCAGCCACCCTTCCTATTCACCAGGCAGGCTAGGGTCATCCGTCGCACCACAGGGGGCGGAGCCAGCATTGTGTGGGGAAATCCCAGCCCTATTCAGGTCCCAGGTGCACCACTCCCTCACATCACACATGCTAATCTCAACACTCACCACCGGGGCAGACCCATCCAGACTCCTGGAGCCAGGCTCATCAGCCAGCTCCAGCCAATCACACGCCAGCACACTCACTGCACAGACAGGCACACTTCTAGAAGTGGCACTTCCATATTAGACACAAACAGGCTGCACACACCATTGCGCAGCATTCAATCACACGAGTCCGCACATACCAGACTCGAGCCTGCACAACCCACGCATCAGGAACTACCAGGGACACATACATTCCCCATGCATTCCTATGGGAGGGCAGGCCAATCTCACACACGCACTCAGGGAGCGCACGCACTTTACACTGTGCCACAGTGTCAAAGTGCGCAAAGACCAGAAATCACTATACATTTTTATTAATACCAGGCAAAATAGTTCAGGGGTGAACCTGCCAGAAGGGCCAAGTCCAACACATCTTCTGTGGACTTCTTATTAAATTGCATTTTAGCATTAATGAGGGCTGTTAAACAATCTTTAGAGTGGGAGGTATAATAAGAGTGTTACAATTTCTTAATCTTCTGAAGAAGATCCCCAATATATTGACGACTAATTTTATGCCGTTTCGCGACATAGCCAATAATGAAATCTCTTGCAGCTGCTTTAAAGGTGTCCCATAAGGTGGAAGGTGAAATAGAAGGAGATTGATTAATCTCAAAAAATTCATCAGAGAAATTACTAAAAAAATCTGTAGATTTTAGATTGAGAAGGAGAGTGTTATTAAAGCGCCACCTCTTAGTACCAGGGGTTTTGGGTAGGATATCAGTAGATATTTAAACAGGGGCATGATCTGAAAATAGAATAGGACCAATCTCAGCATTAGTAAGAGTTTGTACTATGTGGTGAGAGACAAAAACATAGTCAATCCTTGATTGGGAGTCATGGGATGGGGAATAAAAGGTGAATTCTTTAGTGGTGGGATTGCACAGACGCCAAGCATCAATAAGTTTATGTTGCGAGATTGCCTGAACAAAGGATTTGTGAGATTTATTAGGAACACATGTAGCTTTGGACAATCTATCAATAAAAGGGTCTAAAATTTGATTACAGTCGCCTGCCAAAACAAAATTATCATCTATGGATTGAGTTATAATTTTGGCAAACATGGGCCAGAAAGAAGGGTTACCACATGTAGGAGCGTATACATTCAAAAGAGAAATTGGAACACCCTTGAGAGATAGTTTAACATTTCAATTTGGAAGATTCAACATCAGAGAGCTGAGTTTCCTGTAGGAAGGCAAAATCAACATTTAATTTAACTAAGTGGGACAAGATTCTTTGTCTCTTGATGGGGGAGTATAAACCCTTAACATTCCAAGTGATAATTTTTAAAGTCATAAAGCATTATAAACTCAACAATCCGGAAAAATAAGATAGAAAAGAACCAGAAGAAAGCCCATTTCATGTAAAAGATAACAGTATGTGGAAAGTAGAAGAGGATGAAGAGTGATGGAAAAGTATGAGACAATACCAAGGTAAGTAAAAGAGTCAGAAATGATTACAAGATAAGAGAAACTATGATGGAACAAAAAGAGAATAACACCTAATAATGCAAAACAGAGGAGAAAGTTTAAAATGAAACACATACCTACAAGAAGGGAACGGGTAGAGAGGAAAAGTGAGGAAAAGACGATCAGAATAATACGGGGAGGAGGGTGGAGCCACAAGGGGTAGGCGACATCACCGGGGATCAGCAAACGGGAGACCAGGGAGACATCGCAGAACGAGCACACATTTTTTTTCTATGGAGACAAAAACAAAAAAGAGAAAAAACAAAAAGAACAAAATTGAGAAGAAGCAGCCGAATAAAACATGAACAGGGTAATCAAACTGTTACAATGAACAAGCATGCAAAGAACCATGAACAGTAATGAATAAACATGTCAGAACAGAAAAGAACAAACCACGAGAGCATAAACTCTGCATGAACAATCAAAACAAGGATAAGCACGGAAAATCTTCAGGTATTAAATGAGGAAGAGGGACCCGAAGAGTCCATGTGGGTCGTCTTGCAGGAATTAATGAAGCTTTGTAAGCTAACAGCGTCTTCATAGGTTTGTTGTCGTGTTATTATGAGTAACTTTGAAGGGGCATGGACGGAAGAGGCCATAACGAGCTCCCATTGCATGTAGGTCAGATCTCATATTCAGAAAAGCTTTACTTCGGTTAGCCGTGACTTTGGCATAATCCTGCGCAAAAAACAAAGATGAACCAGACCAAGTAATTTTAGGAGAAGCTTTAACTGCAGAAAGAACTTTCAGCAAGTCAGTATATTCAAGAAAATAGAGAATCACTCCCCTCGGTCTCTGTGTCGTTGATGCTTGGGATGATGGCCGACCCAGGCGACGTGCACGCTAAATATTGAGAATCGTCTCATCTGGCATATGCAGCACTTTATGAAGGAATGATTTAAAAAAGGTGATGGGTCGGACCCCTCAATGCCTTCCCCAGGCCGTAGATGCGGAGATTATTCCGTCTATTACGATTTTCAAGATCTTCGACTTGTTTCTGGAGTGTAGAAACTTGTGAGTGAAGATGAGAAACAGTCACACAGGTTTCTTTGAAGGAAGAAACGTTTTGCTCCACTGAAGAGAGCCTTGCCTCAAGTTGGGACCAATTGTACATCAGAACCTGCAATTTAGAATTAGTTTCTTCCAATGAAGGGTCAAAGAGCTCTAATTTCTTCCAACAGTAGCTCCATGGACACCAACGAGGTGGACTTGGGTGGTGAGGGAGGGCCCTTTTTCAGCCGCTTAGTGTTGGATTTCCCTGAGACACCTGGTGAAGGTTCCATTTTAGTTCAGGGTGCGGAGAGGAAAACACCAAGGAATCTTCCAGTCTAGAAAACTCAGAAAAAATCTTTGAGTTTTTTACAAAATTACACGTTGATTTGAGAGAGGGGGACTTGAACGCTTTTAATCTGCCCATAAAAGAACATTCAGAACGCTTCTTTCCAAATGAGTGTAGACAAATAGTTCCCAGAGGAATTAAGGCAGCAACAAAGTATACATATCCAGAGAAAGAAAGAACAAAAAGAAAAAAGAAAAAAAAAAGTTCAGCACCAAAAAAGTGAAGAAATCTATAGACAGGCAGGAGTAGTAAAATACGTGAAAGTCCTCTACGAAGTGGAAGAGTATAAAAATCCCAAGTTGTTGTTATGTGAGATCAGCTAAAATGGAAAAAATTGCAGTATGCCATAGGAGCTGAATGCATAGAGCCACTGGTTAAGTCCTGGGCGTGCCCTGTGAGAAAAAGAAGAATTAATGCTCAAGTGAAGATGTATTGTGAGGAACTCACTATGTAGAAACAAAATGGCTGCTCATTATGAGGAGAAGAGCCAAAAAGACATTTGGGAGCTGGAAATTAAAGGCAGAATTAAAAAAAGACGACATCTGTGACAAAATGTACTTCCCAGCTCCACTTCCCATGCCTCTCATGTGGAACAAAGTATTTTGGACAAACGAGGGCTAAATGAGGCCATAACGGTAATAAACGGTAGGAAAACGCGAAGCCGCGCAAAAAAAAAAAAAATGGTGGCTGCGGTGAAACGAAGCCGCGTTTCCATTCACTTACGAAGTTTCGTCACATGAAGGAGCTTAGATGTCAGCCAGTTATCCTGCTATCAGGATTGTATAACTTTTTACCTGGGGTATTTGACCATCTTTCTACCTCCTACCTGATAGCTGCGCAGCTTGTTCCTGCCACCCTATCGCCGCATTTTCCCTCGCTGCCCCTCTCTGCCGTTTAGGAGCTGAGGGGCATTGTGGGACTGGGAGGCAGTGCACTAGTCTGGTGGCCATCTTGGAGAGGCAGGCTTGCTAGTCAGCGGACTAGGCTTTCCTTGGGGAACTTAATCAGGTACTCCTCTTCTCACCTCTTAAGTTTAAGAGGAAACTTTAATGGCGGATGCTTAGGCAGGTACCACTGCCCCAAGAGTAACTTTCGCTGCCCTAGATGTGGGTGGGATTTAAATAAGGGCCTAATGAAAAGAGCCCCCTTGGAGCGGAACCTCCAGTGTACTATGAAGAGTGATAGGGGACCTACTGACAGCAACTTTACTTGTGCGCTGCTGAACACTCGGTCCGTGAGCAAACATGCTCTGGACCTATTTAATATTCTATCAGAATGCAAACCCGCATGCCTGTTTTTGACGGAGACCTGGCTGGGCGAGCTCTCCGGCCCGGACATTGCCAACACTCTTCCCCCGAATTATTTCATGATCAGGAAAGATCGGGGAGTTGGCAGAGGCGGAGGAGTGGCTTGGTGATAGATAGTCGCGATAAATGCTCTATTGTCCCGACGGATGATATTTATGGGGCAGAGGCTTTGGGCTTCTGCCTGACTCTTTCACCTTACCAATCCTGCACGGGATTGCTAGTCTATAGACCTCCAGGTCCGACTGGGGCTTTTCATGAGGAGCTGTATACTGTGATATCATATCTTCGTGTGAAATTTAAACATTGCACATTGTTGGGCGACTTTAACATTCATATGGATCAGGCAGATGCAGCTGACACCATGAAATTATTTGATACCACTAAACCATTAGGCTTACTGCCCTATATTGTGTCCCATACTCACAACAAGGGACACACTCTGGATCAAATATTCTCCACTGTCCCGATGGTAGCAGCCGTGCCTAAACCAGTGTTGTGGTCTGACCACATGCTGGTGAGTTTTGACATCTTGGGTAAATCCAGCCCCACGATTAGGGGTCCTGGCCGCCAATCTCAGCCCCAGCGGGCTCTTGGTCGGATATCGGCTGATATGGTGAAGCAGCACCTAACGACACATCCGTGCGAGCTCATGGGCTGTCTTAAGAATGATTTAGAGCGTTTTCAAACATGGCTCGTGCAATGTCTTGATGAATTAACACCTTCTCAGTCGATGCATAAGAACTCGTCGCTTGCCTCAGCACCATGGTTCATGCCGGCACTCAACATCAGCAGGAGGCAGTGCAAGAAGGCTGAAAGAGCATGCGATCGAATTATGAAGAACCTCTTAAAAGAGCTTATAGATAGTGTGTTAAAGCCTATCACAAAGAAATCTACCTGGAAAAAAAGGTTTACTTCGCCAGGAGGATAGATGAGGCAATTAATACTAGTAAAGAAATCTTCACGATCATGAAGGAATTTACATCTCCGGCCTCAATGACAACCAAGTGCTCTTTCTCGGAGCCATGGGTCTTGGAATTAGCCGGCTTTTTTGCTAATAAAATCCGTAACATTCAGCTCTCGTTTGGGCCGGCTGCTCTAGGAATGACCGGTAATGTCCCTCCCCTTTCTTTACCTACGGGATGGGACAGACCCACGCTGTCTGAGTTTCCGCCTATCAGTCTTAAGACTTCGCTGGATCTCCTATCCAAAATGATATCTGGCTCTCCGTTGGACCCCTGTCCCGCTAAGTTTTTAGCCAAAATTGTGCAGGCCATTAACCCCATCATTAATCCTATCCTAAATCGCTCACTTGAACCTATTGTCATTTAGAAAAGAGCTCAAGACCTGGCTGTTCTGCCAATAATTCCATTTGCGTCTTTCGTTTGGTGCCTTTTGTCGGGTCTGTCAGCGCCGGGACACTCTGTTTGAGTAGCTGAGCGCTTTACAAAACCCTAATTAACATAACATAACATAACAAATGTTCCGCCAACCTTCACACGCACATTCCTGTCCCCATTTTCAGTAGAGTCAGGGTAATTCCGCGTCTGTCATCCAGCGCCCCGGGAGCCTCACCCTTTAGCCGCCATCCACGGCTGGCGCCAAGCCATGCCCCCAGAAAAAAATCACTATAAAAGTAGAAAAAACACCCAAACACAAACTGACCAACACCCAAGCACCATGGAGGCAGCCGGAGCAGGCGCAGAGGACGAGCACAACTCCACAAGCACCCCGGATGACCAGCCTGGGATCTTGGGGACAGGGAAGGGCATGGACATGAAGAAGAGGTAGACGAAGTTCAGTACATAGGAAAACAGGATCCTGATTACGAAGGTGATGGAACACCATCAACAACTGTTTGTCACCTCCAACATGTAATTGGGAACCAAAAATGGGATATGGCGGAACATCGTGGACAAGGTGAATGCCATTGGAGAGCACAGGTGGTCAATGGACGATGCCAAGAGGTGATGGATTGATATCAAGTGAAAGACCGAGGAGAAACTCGCAGCCAACCAGAAGGCAGCAATGCAGACTGGAGGTGGGAGCCCAGCGTCACAGCTCATGCTGGATGACATGGAGGAGCTGCTGTTGACAGTCATCAGTGTGGAGACTGTGGCCGGAGTCAGGGAACCGGACACTGCTCGACAGGACACAACGAGGTGTGGCGCTGCGGCCAGGGCGACTGACGCTGGAATCTGGGGACCACGGTTCGATCCCCGGCTCCGGCGGCAGGTTAGCCCAGCACCATGTGACTCTGGGCAATAGCTCGCTTAATCTTCCCGACGGCCCCCAGCGCCTAGAGACCCTTACGGGTGATTGTGCGCTTTACAAATGTGGACTTTACTTTTACTTTCACAACCACAACAAGGTGAGTGACCACAGGGTACTGGGGGGACAGGTGGAGAGGGCCACAATGGCACACATGCACAATCAAGCAGTGCCCATCCACAATGACTCTGGGTCATGCCCCTGATCTACACATTGTCAAAATGTACAATGCCATGCTGTCTAAATGTCAACATGTACTATGTGGCTACATACATGTGGACAGAGCATAATACACCATCTCCCCTTCACATTACAGGGGCACTGTCAACACACCCTGCAGAGCAGTCCTAGCCACTCTTCACTGATGACGAGGAGGACAACACCAGCATTGACACCTAAGCCCTCAAACACATCATGGACATCATCCGCAACTCACCTCTAGGATCAGGGCAGCCAAGCTGCAGTGAGGTGACTCCATCCACTACCCAAAGCACCCAGTAGGAGGCACCCACAGCCCTGGCACTCTCCCAAGCTCCAGAGGAACAAACCATGGCCTTCCAACGCCGTGTGCTGGAGGGCCAGAGGGAGACGGCTGAGCAGGTGCGGTGGGGTTCAGCCTCATGGCTACCAAACTGGATGCCATCCATGGGTGTCTATGTTCCATCAGGGACTAGCCCGCACCATGGTCCCCAACGTGCCCTGACTGACATCGCTGAAATCATGACGCATAGAGAAGAACAACTGTCCGCTCAGACTGGCTCCAGTGATTCCAGCCATGAGCTGGCACACATGCAGAGGCTTATGAAGGACATGGTGCAGATGGAGGCAGAAAGGATGGCAGCAACCTCTGCACATCAGCGAAATGTAGCTGGGATCTACCATGCCCTGCAGATCCTAATCATGGAATTGCTGCCACAAGGCGTGGCGCTGATGAATGCTGCTGCCCCCACACCATCCACATCTCTTCCCCCTTGTGTGTCAGTGCCTCACAGTGCGGCAGGTGTTTCCTGATGTGCCACTGCCACACAGTGCAGCCGACAATCCTCCTCCGGCCCCTGATGTGTCATTGGCACACAGTGCCGCAGCCGGTACTGCAACACCCACAGGTGGGTGTCATGAATCTCCACTTGGTTCCAAACCAATTTAATGGTCGGAACCGATTTATCTTTAAAATCCCGCCCCATTCACGTGCACCAGCACGTCCTGTGTGTGATTAGTGTTCATTACCTGTTTTCATGTATGTAAATATATACTTGACACTTTTATGCATATCGTTTTTTCACTATACATTTAGTCACTGTTAAACTTAGGAATGTTGTTTAAATGTATTCGTACTCTGTGGTTATTTCGAGGATTGGAACAACTTCATTGTCGCCTGGTTAGTCTAAAGCCTCTCTGTGAACTCTGAAGTCGTTCACTGTAAAGCTACGTCGAGCGCATCTGCTCGCTGCGGCCTTACGCGAACGTGCGCACTATTTCTTCTTGATGGGGTCTCCTATCTAAACCGCACCCAGGCTTCTGGAAGACGCTTTGCCTTCTGATTTGGTTAGAAGGAGGATCGAGTCTGGGGGCTCCTGCAACAAACTTACCTGGAAGAAGGAATTAATCTTCAAGAAGTCTTCACTTTGACAATTCATCGATTCCTGTTACCTGCAAAGACAGAGACAAGGAAATACAAGATAAGTACATTTTGTGTATTTAAGGACAGGCGCCCTACGCAAGCAAGTCTAGACAATTTTTGGAACAATTTCGTTTTTCTGAAGACAAGGAGGACGACAGAAGTTATTAAAACAAAGAAACTGGTGAAAGAAACTTTTTGGATTTCTGGTTAATATTTGGAAAAAACAAGGAGCAGGATAAAGGACATTGCAAGAATATACATTGTAATGCATTTTGGAAAGAAGTAAAAACTGTTTTGAAGATCAAGTAATTTTGATTAGGTGTTTGCATAGGAGGTTGTTTTTTCTTCTTTTGTGTTGACAACAGGTTTGGACACAAAGAATTACAGAAACCCTAATTTAGACTCTGAATGAAAGCAATTGCAAGTAAGTTTAGGTGTGAGAAGAGTATTTAAAAGGAATGTTTTAAAGAGAGTTTCTTAAGTGTTATCTCTTCATTTTTTCTTAGTAATTCATTGCTTCAACCTTCAACTAAAAGAACTCCTAGCAAGAACTCAGACGACTCCTCTCCACACTCAAGACAAAGAAATACTGGACTAAGGACTAGACAACTCTGATCGCAGGTAGGAGTCTTAGTTAGATTAAGGAGCAATACAAGAACTTAATAAAAGATCTATTGATAGTATTTTTTTAAAGAATTTTAAAGGTTAAGGTTAGGTTACAATTAAAGTCCTTGCTACTTGTTGTTTCGCAGGTCAACAGCAAGAATCCTTTCTACAACGTCCAGTACCGGCCCTCCTCCCAAATTTCTAGTTTTATTCTAGCTGTAATTTTAAAATCAGCAAGTTTATAGTTAGTTATTGGGGACGTTGGTCCCTTGCGTCTCTGCGAAATCTTCTACGTCATCCAAGGGATTCCTGAACAGAACAAGGTAAGGGACGACGTAGCTTGGTTTGACAGAAGGCAAAGCCCACGTATAATATTTCACCCAGACGCAATGGACCAAGTAACCTTACAGGATATAGCAGCAGTCCTAAAAGAATTAAAGGATGAAAACCTTTCTTTACGTAGGGACATGTCAGCATTACAGATGACCATTCAACAAAAACCACTTTTAAAACCAGCCACATTTCAAGGTGCTACTTCTGGGGCAGAACCTCAAACACAAATTCAAGTGGTTACTCCTATTCCTACTCCTTTAGCTCAGCCTGAAAGATTTTATGGAGATTGTAACAAGTTCTCCATATTTCTGAAACAGTGTCATTTACAGTTTTTAGCTAAAAAATCTGCTTTTCCGGATGACTCTTCTAAAATAGCTTTTATGTTATCTTACTTTGGAGGAGATGCTGCTTTGTGGTCAGTTCCTTTGGTAGAAAAAGATGATCCAATTTTATATTATTTCAAAAATTTCAAACGTGCATTAAAAAAGATTTTTGCAAAACACGTTTTTGTACAATCTGCTGATAATGATCTGTTAAATTTAAAACAGGGATCTTCTGATTTGCTTCATTATATTTCGCAATTTAATCGTTTGGTCCTAGAAGCTAAATGGCCTTACGACAAGAGAGTTTCAATTTTTTACAGAGGTTTAAGGGATGATTTAAAGGATATGGTTACACAGATCCTAGAACCTCCTGATGACATCAATGAATTAATTGATTTAGTAGTAAAATAAACCATCGCCTAAGTGAAAGAAAGGGAGAAAAAAGGTAAGAGCGACCACAAACTTTTGTTTGTAAAAGAATAAAACATGACTTTTCGAGAGACAGGACCCAAACTTGATCCAGTAGAACCAATGCAGATAGGTTCCTTTAGGGGTCCTTTATCTAAAGATGAAAAGGATAAGAGGAGAAAATTGACTCAATGCCTTTATTGTGGCAAAACAGGCCATTTTGTTAGGGATTGCCCCACAAAACCCAATAAAGGTAAACTAAAATCTTCTGAAATAGCCTTGATACAAGAGCAATCGGAAAACTAGTAAACTCGATAAAGGATGAGGTCAGTTTATCGAGTGCTATTTCTAGTTTGGCCTCTACTGTTCCACCCATTGGATGTAAACATGTTTGCATCATAGTAGAATTACGGAGTTTAGTTCAATCATCTCCTTCTAGAAAAGTTGAAGCAATTATAGATTCTGGAGCAATCGGTAATTTCATAGACACACACTTTTTCTCTCAATTAGGATCTAGATCAATTTTAAAAGAGCACTCCGAAATAGTAAGGGCAGTAGACGGAAAAGAACTGACATGAGGACCTATCAACAGACAATCAGAAGTTTTAGAAATGGACTGTTCACCTATTCATAGAGAAAAAATCCAATTTGATATAATTGATGCCCCACAATTCAATTTGATTTTAGGAATTCCCTGGTTGATTCAACACAATCCGAATATTGACTGGGTTAGTAAGACAATCACCTTTTATTGCTGCCATCTCCCGCCGCACCCCTGGGCCACGCCCCTTTCTCGAGGCCACGCCCCCTGATTACTTAAGGCGCGAACTGTCAGCGACCTACAGAAAGACTTTACCTCCTGAGGCGGAAGCCGGGAGTGTCACTCTGCATTTACTTCTTTTAAAAACTATTTGAGAGTCACCATTTAATTGTTTGTTTGCTTTTAAAATTTGCACTGTGATCCTGGCTGGAAGCGCGAGTGTGTTGACTGAAAAACCCCTACCTTCCTCCAGCACAGCCCTTGCCACACAGCCGATCTTAACGCTGCCGAGGCAACCTAGATACACAAATCTTAATGCCATCTCTCGCCGCACCCCTGGGCCACGCCCCTTTCTCGAGGCCACGCCCCCCTGATTACTTAAGGCGCGAACTGTCAGCGACCTACAGAAAGACTTTACCTCCTGAGGCGGAAGCCGGGAGTGTCACTCTGCATTTACTTCTTTTAAAAAATATTTGAGAGTCACCATTTAATTGTTTGTTTGCTTTTAAAATTTGCACTGTGATCCTGGCTGGAAGCGCGAGTGTGTTGACTGAAAAACCCCTACCTTCCTCCAGCACAGCCCTTGCCACACAGCCGATCTTAACGCTGCCGAGGCAACCCAGAGACACAAATCTTGCTGCCATCTCCCGCCGCACCCCTGGGCCACGCCCCTTTCTCGAGGCCACGCCCCTTACGCCTCAAACGCTCGCACAAACATAAATTATGTGTTTCCTTCGGTCGCGCAGCGGACGAGCGCAGCGGGCGCGCCGAAGGCCTAAGGCAAGCCCGTCTGCGCCCGTCCGTGCCAGCTCCATGCCTAGGGCCAGCCACGCTGCTACTCCTCCAGCAACGCAAAGGCTCACCTGGACTAGGTCACAGCTTCTGGACATTGGTAAGAAAACATGCTCCCCGTCCAAGAGATGCGACTTCCCCCTTCCTAATCCTCACTCTCTGCAATATCAATGTGACTACTGCCATTTCAATCTGTGCCCCCACTGGACTCGCCCCCAGGCTTTTATTACCAGTCACGCCTCTCTCATTAAAAACCACTCTATGGGACTAGTGAATTGCCGCTCCTTACCCGGTCACTCCACCGATATCTGGCTACTACTTTCTTCCACCACTTGGGATGTCCTATTCCTAACGGAAACCTGGATTAAAGATTCCTCCAACCCGGACATTTCTCTTGCCATACCCCCCGGCTACCACTTCACCGGCATCTGCCGAGAAGGTCCCAAAACAGGTGGGGGAATCGCTGTAATCCTAAAGAACCATCTGAACATCACGGCCAGAAAAATTCCGAACATTAAACCCATAGAGGCACTTTACTTCTCGATCACAGACTCCACAGCGGCCATTGCCTCTGGGATATTAGTATACAATCCCCCAAACACCCCCCAAACAGCCATCTCTGACCTGCTGGCAACCATCGCTGATCTCTCCATTAAACACCCCCACATCCTGGTACTGGGAGATTTCAACCTCCATGTTGACATAAGCAGCTGCAATCGCGCCAGCCATTTCCTCCAATCAATGGAAAACCTAAACCTATCACAAAAAGTTAAGGGCCCCACGCATACCGCAGGTCACACTCTCGACCTCATCTTTTCGAACCACGAACAATTGACCATTCTTCAAAGTATGCCCGTGACTTGGTCAGACCACTTCTTAATCCCTTTTGTGATTCACTCAACCCAAGTTAACAAGAAAGAGGTCGCCATTAGAACTCAAGGAAGGAAATGGCATAAAATATCTTGCCCTACCCTAGAACTTCACTACCATAACAACGTGAACCCTTGTCCTGACGACCTTGATATAGCGGTGCACACATTTAACAATGATCTAATAGCGGCCATTGAGAAACTAGCCCCTCTACAAGCCCTCACCTCCCGCAGACAAAAACCATCAGCTCCCTGGTTTTCCCAGGAACTCAGAGAACACAAAAGCAAATGCAAAAGGATGGAACGAAAATGGCGACAGGCCTATGACTTAGAAGCCAAAGCGCTCTACAAATCAGCCCTAAAAGAATTTCGTATAATTAAACGCAATACAATGAGAACCCATTTCGCAGAAGCTATCATAAAAGCAAAAAATTCTTCCAAAGTCCTCTTTAATATTGTGAAAGATTTTACCAAGCCCAATGCAATGGCCACCGCTGATCCCCCCTCCCAAGAACTATGTGAAAACCTCTCAGACTGCTTTGAAAAAAAAATTTCAAACATAGCGCAAAATATTCTGCAGAATGCCACCTTTTTCACCGAGGAACCTACCACCTGCAGTAAATTTTTATTCTCCGCGTTCACCCCTATCACGAAGGAACACGCCCTGAATCTTCTAACGAAATGTAAATCTGGCTCACCTTTAGACCCAGCCCCGGCATCTATCATGAACGAAATTGCCCCTCTCATTATTGACCCCCTTCTCGAAATCTGGAACTCATCCCTGCGGTCAGGCTTGGTCCCTTCAACCTGGAAACACGCCATGCTTATACCAATTTAAAAAAAAGCGGGCATTGACCCTGCCTGCCTCAGCAACTACAGGCCAATTTCACTACTACCCAAGCCTGCAAAGGTGCTGGAAAAAGTGGTCCAGGAGCAACTATCCCACTACCTTGAGTCCAACGCCTTGTTTCATGATAATCAATCCGGATTTAGACCCAACTTCAGCACAGAATCAGCCCTTCTTGAGGTCTCAGAGTCAATTCGAGAATGCACGGATAGGGGAGAGGAGACTATGCTGGTCCTCCTCGATCTATCCGCTTCATTCGACACCATCTCCCATGACACTCTCCTCTCACGCCTACAAGAGGTCGGAATAAGTGGAATTCCCCTCACCTGGATTAGATCTTTTCTCACCAACAGATTTCAACAGGTGATGCTGAGCCCCTTTTTCTCTGCCAAAAAACCTCTCATCTGGGGCGTGCCGCAGAGTTCTGCGCTCAGTCCACTCTTATTCAACGTCTATTTAAAACCCTTGGCCAAAGCAATTGAACTGTGGAGCGTCAAAGCTACTTTTTACGCCGACGACACGCAATTGGTGTTCTCCTTCAAAGACCACACCGAAATAGCCTTCCGCAAATTCCGCCAATGCATGATAAACATCGCCTCCTGGATGTCAAATAACAACCTAAAACTGAATACGGACAAGACCGAGGTCCTATTCTTTAATCAAAAATCACCAATCCCCTCCATCCTCTGGTGGCCATCTGAATTGGACCCCCCCCCTGAACCTGTTCAGACAGCCCGTAACCTTGGCGTCCAATTCGACACGGCCCTCTCCAGCAAGGTGCAAATTAATAAAGTTACTTCCGCGTGTTTCGGCAAATTACGCATGATAAAAAAAATAATTCCTTATCTTCCATCTGACTCCCGAAAAACAGTTATCCACTCCCTCATCACAGCGCACTTGGATTACGCAAATAGCCTATACGTAGGGGCTCCAGCTTACCTCATCAACCAACTTCAGAGAGTACAGAACGCAGCGGCCAGGTTGATTTGCAATATCCCATTTCGCCACTCTATCACCCCTCATCTGATCAAACTTCATTGGCTCCCGGTAAGACTCCGCATCCAATTCAAAGCCCTCACCCTGGCCTTCAGAGCGATGAACGATCGAGGTCCTCTCTACCTACGTCACAGAATTAAGCCCTCACTAGCCACCCGGAACCTCCGATCTAACCACCTCCGTCTGATGTCCTGTCCCCGCTTTCGATTAGCCCGCACGGGTGGAAGAGGCTTTGCAGTAACCACCTCCAAACTCTGGAATCAATTGCCCATTGAATTGAGATTCTTGACATCAGAACCCCTTTTCCGAAAAAAACTCAAAACCTGGCTCTTCTCCCTTATCTAATTAACTTTGCAATTCTCAGTAACCCCCCTCCTCCCCCCAGTAGAAGGTACTTCTTTTAGCGCCAGGACACCTCCGTTGGAGGTAGCTGTGTGCTCTACAAACTACTAAATAAATAAATAAATAAATATTCCAATCATTGTGCAAATCATTGTTTCCTTTTGGAGAAAACGAAAGATGTGATCCAAGGATTTAAATTTAATACTGAGACTACTAGTGTTTTGGCATTGGAAGGAGTACCTCCAGTTTACTCAGACCTTTTAGATGTTTTTGACAAAAAAAAGCTAATACTCTTCCTCCACACAGGGACTTTGATTGCAGAATTGATCTGGTTCCAGGAGCAACTCTACCCTGTAGTAGAATATATGCCCTAACCGAAAATGAAAATTTACATCTTAGAGAATATCTTGATGAATATCTTGCAAATGGTTTCATTCGTCATTCAAAATCACCTGTGTCTTCTTCTCTTTTTTTATTTCGAAGAAGGGAGGGGATTTGCGCACGTGTATTGACTATAGAGCCTTGAATAATGTAATCATTAAAAATAGATATCCCCTGCCTTTGATTCCCACATTATTAGATCAAGTAAAAGACGCAACAATTTATACAAAATTGGATCTACGCGGAGCATACCATTTGGTGAGAGTCCGAAAAGGCGATGAATGGAAGACAGCATTCCGCACAAAATTCTGCCTTTTTGAATATCAAGTTATGCCTTTCGGACTTTGTAATGCTCCTGCCGCCTTTCAATTTTTTATAAATGAGGTTTTGCATGAGTTCATTGATGTATGTTGTGTGGTCTATATGATGACATTCTCATGTTTTCCAATTCTGAAGAAGAACATGTGAAGCAAGTTCGCGCCATTCTGAAAAAAACTACTTTTAAATTCACTATTTGTAAAATTAGAAAAGAGTCTGTTTCATGTTACCAGAGTTGAATTTCTAGGTTATGTCATCAGTCCTAAGGGTATTGAGATGGATCCTAAAAAGGTAGAGGCAGTTGATTCTTTGCCCTGTCCTACTACAGTAAACCAAGTCCAAAGCTTTTTAGGCTTTGCAAATTTTTATCGTCGCTTTATTCAAAACTTTTCTCAAATCATCACACCCATTACCAGGTTACTGAGAAAAGGAGTAAAGTTTGTCTGGTCAGAACAAGCTGAAAAATCTTTCCAGGATTTAAAGAGAAAATTTACAACAGCTCCAATTTTAAGTCACCCAGATCCTAGTCAGCCTTTTATTGTGGAAGCAGATGCTTTGCAATTTGCTCTAGGAGGTATCTTATCTCAAAGAAGCATAAATACTGGACAAATGTATCCTATTGCTTTTTATTCCAGGAAATTGTCTGAAGCGGAATTAAATTATGCAATAGCAGACAAAGAACTTTTGGCCATAAAAGCAGTTTTCGAAGAATGGTGCCACTATTTGCTTGGTGCTCGTCACCCTGTAACAATTTATACAGACCACAGAAATCTACAAGCTCGAAGATCAGTAAAGGCATTATCTGCTAGACAATTAAGATGGTCAATGTTTTTTAATGACTACAATTTTGTAATCACGTACCGACCTGGAAAAGAAAACTTAAAAGCTGATGCTTTATCCAGAATTGGTGATAGTAATGGAGAATCTTCTTTGGAAACTCACCCGGTACTTCCCATGTCATGTTTTCAAGCCAGTCTGTCTGTTTGTGATGTTGTAACTGAAATTAAAGAAGAATTAAAAAAGAAGGGTGTGGATGAATGGAAAAAAGAACATCCTTATCTACAAGAAAGAGACAATTTGATTTTTGTACATGATTTAGTTTTTGTGCCTACTGACTCTATTAAGAAAGAAATTCTTCATTTTCATCATGACACGTCTTTGACTGCTCATCCAAGCATTGTCAAAACCTACGAATTATTCAAAATAACTTTTTCAGGCCATCTATGTTTAGAGATGTACAAGATTTTGTAGAAACTTGTAGTGTTTGTATTCAAAATAAATCATCTCATCAGGCTCCAAGTGGTCTTTTAACTCCACTTCCTATTCCACCGCACCCGTGGCATACTATCTCTTTAGATTTTATTGTAGAGTTACCAGTCACAAAGAAAGGTTTTACTACCATCTTAACTATTGTATATCAGTTCTCTCGTATGGCCCATGTTATTCCTTTAAAGAAATTACCAACAGCAATGGAATTAGCACATCTTGTAATGACAAATATTATACGTTTGCATGGAATTCCTTCAGTGATAATTTCTGACAGAGGATCTCAATTCATCTCTCGCGTTTGGCGAAGTTTGGGTTCTCTTTTAAAGATGGAAATTCGCTTATCTTCAAGTTATCATCCTCAAACAGATGGTTTAACGGAACGCACCAATCAGACTATTGAACAATTTCTTCGTTGTATGTTAACTAATGTAGAAGAGGATTGGTCTGATCTCTTGAGTCAATTGGAATTTGCTTATAATAATGTGGATCATTCATCTATTGGGATGTCTCCATTCTTCTGTAATTTCCGTTTTCATCCCAATAGTTTTCCTAACGAATTAAAGGGATTGAATCCAGTACCAGCTATTGCAGACTATGTTTCCAAATTATCAGCTATTCAAGAACAGGCCAAATTCAATTTAGCACAGGCAAAAGAAAATCAGAAGAAATTTGCAGATAAACACAGATCTAAACAACCTGAATACTCACCTGGAGAAAAGGTTTGGTTAAGTACCAAAAATTTGAAGATATAGGGCAATCGTAAATTCAACCCTAAATGTATTGGTCCTTTTTCAATTGAAAAAATGATAAATCCTGTTAGTGTCAAATTGGTGCTTCCATCAAAATATCAAGTTCATCCAGTGTTTCATGTGTCTTTGATATAACCTTTCCATCCTCAAACTCGTTTTGTTCAACCCCCTTCATCAATAACTGTAGAAGGTCATCCTGAATATGAGGTAAGAGCAATTTTGGATTCTAAAAGAGTTCGAGGAAAACTTTTTTATCTTGTGGACTGGAAAGGCTATGGTCCCGAAGAAAGGTCATGGGAACCTTTGGAACATTTAAAACATGCACCTAAAGTGGTAAGAACTTTTCATGTAAGACATCCTGAGAAAACAAAACCTATGTCACCAGTCTTAGGGGGTATCTTGAGAAGGGAGTACTGTCATGAATCTCCGCTTGCTTCCAAACCAATTTAATGGTCAGAACCGATTTATCTTTAAAATCCCGCCCCATTCCCGTGCACCAGCACGTCCTGTGTGTGATTAGTGTTCATTACCTGTTTTCATGCATGTAAATATATACTTGATACTTTTATGCATATCGTGTTTTCACTATACATTTAGTCACTGTTAAACTTAGGAATGTGGTTTAAATGTATTCGTACTCTGTGGTTATTTCAAGGATTGGAATAACTTCATTGTTGCCTGGTTAGTCTAAAGCCTCTCTGTGAACTCTGAAGTCGTTCACTGTAAAGCTATGTCGAGCGCATCTGCTCGCTGCGGCCTTACGCGAACGTGCGCACTATTTCTTCTGGGTGCGGTCTCCTATTTAAACCGCACCCAGGCTTCTGGACGACGCTTTGCCTTCCGATTTGGTTAGAAGGAGGATCGCGTCTGGGGGCTCCTGCAACAAACTTACCTGGAAGAAGGAATTCATCTTCAAGAAGTCTTCACTTTGACAATTCAGCGATTCCTGTTACCTGCAAAGACAGAGACAAGGAAATACAAGATAAGTACATTTTGTGCCTTTAAGGACAGTCTAGACAATTCTTGGAACAATTTCGTTTTTCTGAAGACAAGGAGGACGACAGAAGTTATTAAAACAAAGAAACTTGTTAAAGAATCGTTTTGGATTTCTGGTTAATATTTGGAAAAAACAAGGAGCAGGATAAAGGACATTGCAAGAATATACATTGTAATGCATTTTGGAAAAAAGTAAAAACAGTTTTGAAGATCAAGTAATTTTGATTAGGTGTTTGCATAGGAGGTTGTTTTTTCTTCTTTTGTGTTGACAACAGGTTTGGACACAAAGAATTACAGAAACCCTAATTTAGACTTTGAATGAAAGCAATTGCAAGTAAGTTTAGGTGTGAGAAGAGTATTTAAAAGGAATGTTTTAAAGAGAGTTTCTTAAGTGTTATCTCTTCATTTTTCCTTAGTAATTCATTGCTTCAACCTTCAACTAAAAGAACTCCTAACAAGAACTCAGACGACTCCTCTCCACACTCAAGACAAAGAAATACTGGACTAAGGACTAGAAAACTCTGATCGCAGGTAGGAGTCTTAGTTAGATTAAGGAGCAATACAAGAACTTAATAAAAGATCTATTTATAGTATTTTTTTAAAGAATTTTAAAGGTTAAGGTTAGGTTACAATTAAAGTCCTTGCTTCTTGTTGTTTCGCAGGTCGACAGCAAGAATCCTTTCTACAACGTCCAGTACCGGCCCTCCTCCCAAATTACTAGTTTTATTCTAGCTGTAATTTTAAAAACAGCAAGTTTATAGTTAGTTATTGGGGAAGTTGGTCCCTTGCGTCTCTGCGAAATCTTCTACGTCATCCAAGGGATTCCTGAACAGAACAAGGTAAGGGATGACGTAGCTTGGTTTGACAGTGGGGCAGAGCACACTTCCTAGGACGAGGATGTGGATGGGATTGTTGACAGAAGGAGGCAGTAGCATTCATTTCTGCCACATGGCCTGTTTCTGCTTGATGCCGCACTTGGCCTCATGATCTCCCACTGATCCCTGATCCACTCTGCTGCTCTCACCTTGTGGACTATACCCTTCCTCTTCTGCAGTACCTGTCATCCCCAGGTGGACTCTGGCTGGCCCTCCACGGGCCCATATTGTGTGGTGTGCTTGGCATGAACCGCTCCAGCTGCTAAACTCCACTGGATGTGCAATAAACATCCAGTAAAGCACTCCTGTGTCATATCACTCATCATTCCTGCATGTATGTTTGGATGGAAGTAGGGACAGTGATTTCCATTACGTCAATGATGCTCATGTAGTGGGATGCCAATCACTGTGTGCTACATTGCCTTTTGTGTCCCGGGTGCAGTGGACACTACAACAGGGACACACACATTAATCACTTTCTGGTCCAGACATGGACTGAACCATGCCCAGAGCCCCCAAGTCATTTTTGGAATCCCTGCGCTTGTCCAGCATATACCAGGCCAGACCACTCCACTTACACTCCGAGGGGGAGCCAACATAGCTGCCTGTCACAGACGTACTTGCTCGTGGTGTGCAGGTCACTGGTCTAGTTGTCAGCATGTCACAACCACTCCCTGAGGGCAGGTCTGCACACACACCACACCCATTCGGCACAGGCGTCGCAGGCCATGTGACCCCGCAAATATAAGGGCCCGACAATGTCACATTCCCCTCTGCCAGTGGTGACTGGATGATGGACACTCCATGGTGCTCAATCATAAAGGGCCCATGATTTGCTGCGCACAGGGTTGGTGGCACCCGAGGCCTTGTGGCCGACACAGGCCTACCATCAAGTGGCACTGACTGGCATTGCACAGGGTTAGTGGCACCCGAGTCCTTGCGGCCAACACTGGCTTACCACCACGGGGCGCTGACTGGCGTTGCACAGGGTTAGTGGCACCCAAGGCCTTGCAGCTGACATGGGCCTACCACCACGTGGCGCTGACTGGCGTTGCACAGGGTTAGTGGCACATGTAATTGCTGAGCGGGTGTGCAGCCTGCGATGATGATGTGTGTACTGATGTGGTCTCCGCCATTGATGACTCATGACTCCGCATCATGTCTGGGACCTGCTTTGCCGCGGCATGATGTGGACCATGCCATGGTGGCGTGACCGGGGCCTGGAGCTCACACAGACACGCGGTGTGCCTACTGATGGACACACCAGTGGCAGCAGGTGAGCAGTGGGGCCTGTTTGTGCAGGGGCTGCAGTGTCTCTCTCTCTCCGTTAATTTCTTTCCTTCTCACTCACTCTCCCTTTCCTCTTTCTTTCTCTCTCACTCTCTCTCCCTTTCCTCTCTCTCTCTCTCTCTCACTCCCTCTCCCTTCCCTCTTTCTCTCTCACTCCCTCTCCCTTCCCTCTCTCTCTCTCGCTCCCTCTCCATTTCCCCTCACTCGCTCCCTCTCCCTTCCCTCTCTCTCTCTCACTCCCTCTCCCTTCCTTCTCTCTCTCACTCCCTCTCCCTTCCTTCACGCTCTCTCACTCCCTCTCCCTTCCGTCTCTCTCTCACTCCCTCTCCCTTACCCCTCTCTCTCTCACTCCCTCTCCCTTCCCTCTCTCTCTCTCCCCCACTCTCTATTCCTTCCTTTCTTTCCCTCTCTTTCTCTCTCTGGCTCACTTTCCTTCTCTGTTTCTCTGTCTTGCTCCTTTGATGTGCGCATGACACACGTCCTGATTTTGTGTTTTCTTTACCAGGCTGTGTCGTCGAGATTGTCCCTGGCGGACCCGACAGGAGTCTTCCACATTGCTGTTCTGTGTTGTTTCAATAAAGTTTTTATTTGTTACTTCTGTGCTGTGTGACTGTTTCTCGTTCTTCTGGCCACACATCTGTGTATTTATTTTGGCACTGTGCGTCATCATGCGTTTGTTGTGGCTCTTGTGTTGTGCACGGTATATGTATGTCCGGGGGGCAGGGGGGGCTGGTAGGGTTGCGGTGGGTGTTGTGGCCCTTATGGGTATCGGTTTTGCATGATCATTGTCTCCATGGCATTTGTGGGTCTTCAGGTATGGCTCTTGGCTGGGCTCCCTTTTATGCTGCAGGTAGTCGTCCTCCTTAACACCAGCAAAAGGCAGGTGTTAATTCCCTGCTGCGACCGCGGCTTATCGCCTGCTTTTGTTTCGCATTGCAGATCTGGCAGTTCATTGTAAAAGTGGTGTTGTGGTTTTTTCGTGTGTTTTTATCGGGAATGCCTACTCTGCGTCTCATTAGGGTTAGTTGGTGGTGTCCACGGTGGAGATGAATTTTGCAGTTATCGCGGTAATACAGGCGATGTCTGCAGTTTGCACCAGCTTGTGAATTAAGTGTTAATTCTATCTCCCCTTTTGATGCATTAAGGTGGGGATAATTCGGAGTTGAATCCTTGTGAATATCCCCTACATCTTGTATGTGATATTATAATCACCCGCTTAAAAGAAGGCGAAATTGTAGCAAATATCCGATTGGGGCACACATCTACACCTTCGATCCCACAAGCAGTCAGAGATCACACGCTGCACGTCCTGCCCAAGCAGCACATTGACACATTAGATTACTAATACAAAAGTAGTCTTTAGAAATGAATGCACTGCTTTTTTTTATTTGGTCATTGAAATATTTGAAATCTCTCCCTCAGTCTCAAGTGATGTTTTCTTACCTTTTCACCTTCAGCTGCAGGCACTCTCCCTTGATCCCTTGTGCAGGCTGACGTTCGTACAAACAAAATGAAAAGGAACATTTCCTGATTAGCTAATGGCCCACTTGAGGTCCATAAGCCTGTCTGTTTGTGGTGCTATAGGAGGGCCTGACTTCACAACCTGCAAAGCGGGCCAGAGCTTGCTCTGGTGCCTTTAATCGCACTTAAACACTTGTGAGTGAATTTGGGTGATTCTGGGCAAATTACTTGTAAATACACATGCAATGGAATTCCAAATACGTGTAATGCACTGCCCCCTGCATAACCACTGCTGTTCCATGCTCTGTCTGGGTTTCATACTATATAATACCAATATAAGTCTAATTAAAAATCAGCACTACAGCAATGGGCAGCAAATGTTAATTGTAATAAAAACTACTCCCAGTATTAATGGGTCTGCTCCCCCTCTTTATCTATTAGGTTTTCATGATGACATATCAGCAGATTTCACCTGCAAGTTTTACGGAACCTGAAAGAACATGTATGGCTGGTGGACAGAGGAAAGTAAAAAAAAAACAATGTGTGTGCCCCAGACAAGAGCCAAATTTCGGGGGGGCTGAAAAAGATTTTAGGAGGGGGATTAATTCTTCCAGCCATAGGCAGAGTGGCTCTAAGAAGGGGTGAAAACACAACAAAAGCCTCATTAACAAGTAAATGCTCTTTTAAAGACCTGTGAAGTACTCGGGCGCAGCTGCAATTGGAGGGTCGCCAACCCAGGAAGCTGTCTCAGCCAGGCTGCCACACACTACGGGGGGAGGGCTGGAGCCCGGTGAGCCCAATGGGTGTTGCGGGCCTGGTGTGCCCAGGCCTGCGCTTCTAACCCCTACCACAAAGCTAGTACTACAAGTGCGCATGATATAGTGGTATGGTTGGAGCTCGTGCTGTTTGGCCTTGACCAATGGAAGTGTGAGACAAACGTTTAGGGCACATGTGGGGTGAGGTTTGCATGCCCTATATGGGATGTTTTGCCCACACTTAATAAGGCCACATACTTAACTATCTTGTAATGCACTAAAATTAGAAAATTAAAATTTGTGGTTTAGTGTTTAACCTTGCTTGTATATGGGGAAAGCCAGAGTGTTTTGCCGCACCTTCTCCTCTGACATTTTTGTTGGCGAGCATAACGGGGTGTTGCCAAGTGGCTGCCTCCCGGCACGATCTGTGTTTCAGTTCTTTTACTCTTGATTGGCAGTGATCGGGGTTTGCCTGTTAAGCCAATGTCAAAGGTGCCTTTAAGCTGACCACGATGGTCTACTTGAAAAATGAAGGGGAAGTGATTGTGGTGAAGCACAGGGCAAGAAGCCACGGGGGCGGGACGGGATAAGAAAAAGAAAATGGCACTCTGTCAGAATGATAACAACAGCGCTCCGGAGGGCTTGTAAACGAAAAAAGAAAAACTCCCTAAATTGGTCATAAAACGAGGGGGAGTGGAGGTTTAGTGTACTTGTCCCCTGCGCCCCAGAAGTAGTTAAAACGGAAAGAGACATTACGCATGTATGCCATACACAAATGAGTATAAAGAATAACGGAGTGGCATGGGATCCAGCAAATGGCAAGCCTGTGGGCAGGATGAAGCCCACAAAGCAGATACTTCGGAGCAGATTTACAATAAACTAACCCAGTGCTGTGCAGCAAGTCATTTTGCTACACCACGCTGCGGTAGTTTGGAAGTACAGGGATGCAACATATTTACACCAACATGTTGCATCGCAGTGCTTCCCCCTGGACTGGCGCACAAATGGCTGCCATGTGCTGATGCAGGCACCCTTGCATCATGGTGCAAGGATGCCGGCTCACGGAGAAGATTGTTTATGTGCAGGAAGGGTTTCCTTCCTGCACATAAACAATCAGAAATGGCATTTTCCAAATTCTTTGTGTGCTACATTAGCACACATAGAACTTGTAAAATGTCATTTATTTAAAGGATTGTTTATGTGCAGGAAGGGACACCTTCCTGTACATAAACAATCATTAGAGGTTATTTCCTTGTCCTATGATTGCTGCAGATTGCAGCATGCATAGAAAGAGGAAAACAACTAGGTGAAATGAATACATTTCTCCTCGTTGTGCCTTCCTACGCTTCCAGATTTACAATTTCTTGTAAATCTGGAAATGCGTCTGGTTCTATGGGTGTTGCGTGGGAACACCCACTGCAACACCTATGGAACGTCCCTCTCATGCAAAGTGCTGCATGTAAAGGGGCCGTATTTACAAGGACAAGAAAAGCCACTATTGTAAATATGGGGCAGAAAAATGCTCTGCCAGTGCATCATAAAAAGTGATGCACTGGCAACTGAATTGGCTTGTAAATCTGCCCCAGAACGTCTCGGTTCAAGACAGTGCATGCATGCTATCTAGAGCCAAGACCTAAAAAAGTGGCACCCCTTTTTCCCTTTTTACTCATATTCTTTTACCCCCTTTTTCAGATCTGTAATACCCATATGTCTTGTACCCTCTAGCTCAGCACCCATTTTTTATTTTACTTTTTACTACTTCTCATCCCTTATCTACTTTTCTCCCCATCCTCTACAACCTCCCACTGTTACCCTATTTCCTTTCTCGTGATGACACAATCCCTTTCCTCAAAAGTATACATTTTTTGTGTAAAAGGTAATCTGTTATTTGACATGTTTCCAACATGAAGTTTCACCTGCCTGCCTTTCTTCATATGGAAAATTGTTCATTTGGAAGTAAATACATTTACGAACATTTACCTCATAACAATGTAGAAAGGTGCCTTCACATTCATGAAGAAAATGTGTGTCAATATAGCGATTAGAGAAAATGTGCCTTTATTAAATCTGCAAAAAGAAACATGTGGTTTATTTCTGCAGAAAGCTCCCATTTACACTGTTCTTTCACTGCTAGGACTCAATATTTTGCTTTATTCTTTTCTTTCCCTTTAATAAAATAAATGTCTTTTGTTAAATGCTGATTCAACATTATTGAACTGCAGAACTTAACATCTTCTTAATTTGTGCTATTTGCAGTAGAACTTATTTCTTTCTATCCTCACACCATATGACTTCATCATATTTTTGAGTTTCCTTTGCCACATGCTTATAAAAGTATATTGAAGAAAGAAAATGTGTGCTATAAATTTAAATTATGTGATTTAACTAGGACATGCTAGATAGTAATGTTTCATTTCAAAGAGCAGTTGATTGTTACACAATGGGACACTGAACAGCTAACAGAGTAGGTTTGCAAAGCTTCTCATTGGAACCTTCCTAAATGTATATTTTTCTAATCTGATGCAGCCGCATTCAAATAAAATCGGTGCATATTAGCAAGAACCTCACTAATATTATTGCCGTTTTAGCGGCAGGAAACTGCCACTAAAACAGCAATAATGGGCTTGCTATTATGCGTTATAGAATTCCAATAGAAGCCCAGGTTAGATGCGCAGGACATCTAACCTGGGCTTCTATTGGAAATCTATAATGCATATTATAAAGCCCATTATCACCGTTTTAGCGGCGGTTTCCTGCCGCTAAAATGGCGATCATTTTAACAAGGTTCTTGCTAATATGCCCCAGAATGTCAATATGGACAGTTACTATGGAATGAGAGAGAGAAGATGACGGACTGTCAAAAGATTCTTCTTCATGGACTCGAAATAATTTAAGCACCTGTTTTTGCAACATATGTTTTGTGCTTTCTATATATTACATGTTCCTGGTTAGAGAGTTACAGAATTCAGGGCATTCCATGCACATCTCCCCCCGCCATGCCCTCTAGCACTTGACTATGGTAGAAATTGCAGTAAGCTACTGCTAATGTTGATTTTATGTTATTCTTATGTTTTTTGGAGACTGCCTCCATGCTGATCATAGCTACTGCTGTGAATATTTCCTACTATCTGTTTTAACGGATGGTACTGCATCTGTAAGGTAATTTGCCTGAGTTTCCAGACCTACTCTTTATGGGGAGTTTGACCTTTTTAAAGCTATTAGCCTGATGCTCCAAATTTTCACTTGATCTTTTTCAAAGGAACTCTTTATGGGGTCTGGCTAGGATAGCTTAGGTCCTTTAGATTAAGATAGGATTTAACTCCTTTATGGAACATGCTGTTATTTTGTATGCTAATTTTAACCAAACTTGTTCTTGATATTTCTGGAACCGGACTTGTTTGACTAACTTAAATAAAAATACCAAAATATGAACTAATCTCTTAATGAGAAAATGAGGCTTTTAAAACTTCACCAAACCTTTCCCCATCATTGACTGAACGTTACATTCTATAGGTTGATCATTTATTAGGAAATATATTTGGGTTGTGCTCCATTCTGACACGGTGGCAAAGATTCATTGAACAGATGATGTGCAGATATTGGAGATCCTCTTAAGTTTCTAGGTGGAGCTGTTAATAAATGTTTTATGAGATTTCCGGACTCACAAATCTGGTAGCAGAGGATAGGTTTAACACCCTGGATGGAGTTATAAAATACTACCCAAAAATCTTAATTGAGATTTATGATTCCTGAAACCAATGTCCAGAACTTGAATATTGGACAAAGCAGTATTCAAAGGCAATTGCAGTTTATGAAGGTGTGAGTATCAGTAATCAAAATGTGTTGTGGTTGTGTGTTCTTTAAAGGTGTGAATGTTTGATTAGAATGAGTGAATAAGAAGAAATAGTCGACAAGTTGTTTAAAAGGTGTTCAAAGATTTCAGACTCGTCATAGTTAAAAAATCCAAGGATATTACAAATTAATTTGAAAACTTGTTTGCAGTATTGAGGTGTGGTACATGAGGTACCATCACCTACACCAGTTGCATAGAGTTATTAAGTTTGTTGTGACTGATTAACATTGATTTGTGATAGTTGAACCTAATTGCGCAAACGGGAAACTACATTGGTTTGGGTGATTTGACACTGGCAGAGAATTCACTTGCGATTGTGAAGTGTATTCTTGGATGATTATAATACTTATTTTTTCTTAGTAGAACATAACAAGAAGGTGTTTTAAAAGTCAATAATTCCATTTGTGCAAGTATGAAGAAAATTGCAAAGGAGGGTGAGCTGCTGCGAGGAGTGAGGTTGCGCGTCATGGTGTTTCGGGCTGGGATTGGTCGGTTGGTGTGTTTTCAATCTGTGATTGGTTGGTGATGTTGCCCTGCCGCGCTGGGATTGGGTCCCTAAAAGTGAATACTGTATTTGAATTTGCTATCAAGAACTGTGAAAAGAATTAATGGAATTCAATTGGTCCAACAGGAAATTAACTTATACGGAACAAAATTGTAACACTTTGTTCAATCGTGTTGTTTCAAAATAATTTGTCATTATGAAATGTTTCAGGGAAATTAAGAATTTGGTGGGAGGGGGTGTTATAATTCTAGCACACAAAGGGGAAGAGGCACCTATTGAAGGTAAGCCTGTATATATTAAGACTACCAAGCATGGATTAAATATATATGCTTGGTTTCACTAGTGAGTAGAATCACAGAGAAGGAGGGTGCATTGAGCTTTCCTAGATATAAGACTTTTAACACTAACATTCTTGAACATTTGAAGGGAAGATTGTATAAAATGAAGCTGCCACCTAGACCCCTCCAATATGAAACATTTAATGCTTGGGAAAGCATTGTCAGGAACAGGGCCAGACTGGCTACCAGGCGTTTTTTGCTGGGGTGACAGGGTCAGGGCGGGGTTCAGGTTCACTGCGGAGGGGCTGATTTTGTTGCTGGGGAGCTGCCGGTGTTTCTAAATGGATACTGCAAAACAAATAGCTTTAAAGCATACTTTTTAAAACATTTGTTTTGCATTCTTTATTAAGGAAAGCCCGGTAGCCACTCCGGCCCAGGTCAGGGAGAAAGGGAGGGAAAAGTACCAGAAAAGGACTATTAGGGCAGTGAAAAATCATGTGAATGCCCGATGGAATGAAGAGCTGTGTAGAATGATAAAGGCTATTATAAAAGGAACTAGATTGCATCCAGTACTTACCTCAGAGGCTGCTAAGAAAGGAAAGGACAAAGTTTCATTCAAGAGAGAAGGGGATGAGTCAGATACTGATTCAGGTAAATAAATATTGGAACAAATGTTGACTTTGAGACCCCCAACACATGCGATTCCTGCAGATCAAAGTGAACCAGGTGCTAGTATCAGTTTGGCAGTGCCTACTGTTCCCACACATCCAGTTGCAACTCCAAATAAATGACCCTTACAAATATTGCAAATTACCTCACCCGTAATAGCTCAACCAAAAGTTATGTTCTAACTGTGACTACCACAGCTGCAGTGACCAGTATAGCACCAGTACCTGTTGTAAACACTCAACCTGTACCCAGGGTAGTAGCAAGTGCTCCTCCCCTTGTGTAGACAACATCTGAGGCTCAGCTAGTTAATGGTTAATGGTGCAAACATTAATCATTGGATGGAAGTTAGTACTCACAGCCCCAGTACCATCAGCAGAAATCGTTGTGACTGAGGAGGGATATACACAAGCCTGTTTTGATGAAATAGCAGGACCTTTTAAGGCAAAGAATGCAGGAACACCTGAGAAATCAGAGGTTGAAATAGGGAAGCACTTAACATTTCTCAACAATCAAATGATAGAACTAATGTACTTGTGCAAAGAGGTTATGCGAAGGGCAGCCTTATTTAACGACATATTAACGGAGAAAGGTCAAAAATGCGAAAAAGTCATAAAAAATATGTGCATCTACACAGGAGTTATATGGTTCAATTGGATGACCCAACATTTGAGAATATGAGAATTACACTATTTTGGTGACGGGAAACGGGTAAGAGCAGTAGAGGAGGAACAAGCATTGGTAAATGCAGGAAAATATGCTACAGTCAATAGAAATAGAGGAAAAGTAAGTAGCACGCACATGAACCAATGAGAAGCCAAGAAAGAGATGAGGTGGCATGTAAGTCTCTTTTAAGTTTATATTAAAAATGAATAGATTTCTCAATGTGCAGGTGAAACCTAAAAAGGATTCCTGATGGAACTAATTGGAAGTCTTTGTAACTCATCAATTATGGGTGTGCAGAAAACCAACGGTAAATACAGGATAGTTCCAGCTTTACAAAAGGTAGATGAAATAGAAGTGCCCTGTTGTCCTGTGGTACTGAATCCAGCTACAATATTGTTTCAGATCCTACACTGCAGAGTGGCTTACAGTTATCTCCTTATGCAAGGCTTTCTTCTCAGTGCTACTGCACAAGAAAAGCCAAACCCATTTTTCATTTAAATTCCAGCAGAAGGTATTAAAATACCTAAGTTTGGCATGCTGATTTCTCCTGGGTCTGATAGAGGAATGCACTTCAACAATTAAGTGATGAAAGTGATCTGCACAGAATTACAGATTGAACAAAGATTACACTGCATTTACAGATGAGAAGCTTCTGGTATTGATGAAATGATAAACAATACCATCAAGTCTAGATTGACCAAAATCTGTACATCAACCTCCCTCAAATGTCCAGTCACTTTACCCTTGGTGTTGATGAACATCCGGAATACCCCTGACAGGAAGACGGGGTTATCCCCCTATGAAATATTGATGGGCAGAGCTATGAGATTACCTGCAGTTCCTGAAAATGCTCTTTTGAGTATCACTGATGATATATTGGATCACTGCAAAGGATTTGCTGATGGGGTCCTTTCTGTTTCTCATCAAATTTCAACTGCCACACAAGACCTGCATCAAGGAAAGCGCCACAACTTCAATCCTGGTGATTGGGTCAGGATCAAAAAGCACGTTCTTTAAGACTTGCTTTGAACCCAAATGGAAAGACCTCTTTAAGTGATTCTCACTACACTCATTGCACTTTAGTGAACTGGAGTCCTGAGTTGGATTCATGCTTCACATGCCAAAAGAGTGAGCAATCCAGTAGAAGTACCTCTGGTCGATGATCGTGAACGACGAGCTTTGGTGGTTACACCACAAATTGAGAGACCACCCAGACCAGCTGCAGTAGTGTCAGTCTAGCCACTGGAAGAGGAAGGGGGTTGAGATCAATTGACGGGAAGTCAAATGCAAGTACCAGAAGTAACACTAATGGAGGAGAAGTGGAAATCGAAGCACAAAGTGAATGCCCTGCCAATGTAGTACTGAGACAAGAAGAAGATCCAGGCTAAGGAACCAGCACTGGAACAAGGAGAATTAATTGGCAAGTGGAATCGACTCAAAGCTATGAAAACAAAAATCTAAGGAGAACTTCTTCACTAGCATGATTCCAAATCAGCAAAACCTAAGAAGATCAAAAAGAGCATGAGTGCCCTGTCACAGAAACTCAGCACCTGAAAGGTCATACTACGTAAACACTACTTTGAATGTCACATTGGAAGGTTTGTGCAATGTGAATCCTGTGCTATTTGAACCTCCCTGAAAAAAAAGAAAATGAGACTGATGGAATTAATCTGAAGAAAACTTGAAATTAAATGGAACTGAAGAAAGAATATTTGAACCTTGCTTATTAGATGTTTGTTGTTTTAGTTCTATGTTTTTCAGAAGATCAACCCAGGCCTGAGTTGAAAGTTACAAAATAATTGGGGCAATATTTTAGAAGAAGCCAAGGTAGGGTTAAGGATTGACTGCTGAAGAAAATAATATTAACTGCATCAAAGAAGCTGCATAAAAAAACGTTCTGCAAGCTATTGGAACTAACTCAGAAAATGTGTTGCTTTAAAAATAAATGTAAATATAACATGGGTTACATTTTCATAATAACTGTAATAATGATCACTATAGTACTAATTGAAGTTTATGAACACACTAACTCAATAGCCGCAAAGGATTGTTACGTATGTGCACACTTACCAACTTCAGCTTTAGAAGAAGTTACCTATTACCACATACCTTTATCCTATCCTATTTCTTGCAGCATCTTACAGTCATTAGTTTATAGTCAAAGACATTTTTAGTATTTTTATTCTAATCATGATCTATTACTTTTCAGTGTACCAATGAATAGAGAACATGAACTTACACTCACATGCAAAGGAAATGGATGCAGCTTGGTATTTTTTCTTTCCCCATAGACCCATGGAAAGTGTGAAGGCTTACAAAAACAAGTTAACCTGTTTAATGCAACCAAAAGAGAATGCATATATGATGGTTTTAGAAAAGAGATGCACTAACATGACACGAACAACCAGTGGTGGCTGGTGACATTTCAAAGTGGCAGGGCATAAAGGTTGGAAATTAATTTTACGTAGTGAGCTAGTCCAGCCAACCTAAGGGTGAACAGTCCATGCATCATTCACCCAATCATCCCCCTTAACTCATTAGTTCATCAATGTTTCCATTATCCACTGCATTCATCCATTCGTGTCGACATACATCCATCCTTTTAGAGACTATCCCATTCACTCATACACCAACCCATCCATCCATGTATCCATTCACTAGAAAAGCATCCATTCATTTGTCCATCATATGAAGCATTCATCCATTCATTCATGTATGCATCCACACATCCTTCTGGATGCACTCTCCTGTAACTCTTCCACCCACCCACCATCTATGTATATATTATTTTACCACTGGTAAATCACAAGAGCATCCAGCCATCCCCAGACGATCTCCCATCCATCCATCCATTTATCCATTTTGTAGTGAATATATCCTGTGTTTTCCACGTTATGCTTGGGATTTCACTCCAGGATTTAATTTCAGTTGAACCCCTAGATCCTCCTTATTGGGCAATTTTTTTTCCTATTTCTGCTTCCCTTACTACCCGTGCACTACAAATTAGATTACTCTAGGAGAATGTTTTCATGTGTTGCCTCAACAGTGTATATTTGACTGTATTACATTTCTTTTTATAATGCTCCAAATGTTCTTCTGTTGAAAAGAAGCAGGTAATAACCATGAAAATGAAATGCGCCTCTCATGGCAATTGTGAGTGACACAAGCCAGCCCAATCCCCCAAATGTGTGAGACTCATTCACGTCAAAGAACTTAGGGGCATATTACCAAGGGCAAGTATCGCTGCTTTCTCTGCGAATTGTGCCGAGAAAGCGGCGATACTGCCAGAGCCCTATTAACAAGGGCATTTTAAAGCCTGCCCCAAGCCCACTTTGCATGTCGGCGATAAACATCGCTAATGACATGCAAAGTGGGCATTTCCACGTCCAACCACATGAAAAATGTGGTTGGAGGTGGGAACACCCTATTACCAAGGAAGGCGATGTGAGGAAAAGACCTGCGATAAACTCATTTATCGCAGGTCTCCCAACGCCTGCTCTGACCAGGCGTTAGGCATTGATAACATGGGGGTGTGGATCATAAAGCTGAATCCACCCCCCCATATTATCAAGGCCCACATTAGCGCATGAAAACAACATTTGTTTTCATGCGCTAATGTGCCATATCACCGACTATCGCCGGATTTCTATTCGCCTGCCTGGTGTGCATTGATAATTGCTCGCTAAAAAGGCGATGAAATCCGGCGATAGCCGGCGATACGGGATTGTGCGTTGTGCGTTTTCTAACGCACTCCTCGGTAATATGCACCCAAGACTCTGATGACCATAAGTATGCAAATGTGTAATACAAGGGCAGAGCTGGTGGGGAGTACAGTGTCTCTGGAGACAAAAGTGTCAAGAACAAGAAAAGGAGTGCGCTTGGGGTATGAAGGGCTGTAACTAGCTAGTTTTACTCATTTATCTTCGTTCTAGTTTCTTTGCACCCGCATCTTTTGAATACACCGAGCAAAGGGCAGGTCCGGGCGAAGAGATAGTGCTAAGCCCTCCCAGTATCATACAACGGGCCCGGAGTCCGAGAAAGGCTCCGTGGACAAGCCTTTACTGCAGAGTTCACGCCAGGGATGAGACATGGCGGAAGCTGGGTCTTTCCAATGCACCTTTAAATGCATGATGGGGAAATACACACATGCGAGAAGAGCAAGAATCCACGGAAAAGTGCCCACTTGTCACCACTTCATGCCTATGACCGAGGAACAAATACAGTCATCTCAGCACATCCTTAGCTGTTGTCATGCAGTATTTGGCCACTCTCTCTAGTGTAATGGATTGTCTAATAAAGAGTTTGTTATTAAAATAATAAATTAAATAGTGTGATCTTATTTTTGCACATATTTTCTAAGAAACGTAACCTTGTTATATTCCTGTTCCACTTCCATACTCATCAATATTGAGTTTTTGTGGCTGCTCCATACTGCTCTTCTGCACAGCAATTAGAGCACCCAATCTAATCTGCAAAACTGTTCCTGCCCCAGCCCTAGCTGTGGCTCTAAGGGACACCAGTCTGTGCGTTTAGGGCAGTCTGTCATTGTCGTCATCCACAGATTTATTTATTTATTTATGCGATTTTCTATAGCGCGAACTTTACCCGAAGGTGTCAGAGCGCTTTACATAAGCACCAGTTACATGCGTTACAAAAAGGATACACACGGAAAAAATTTGCAAATGTACAAGATGTAAAGTCACACAAGGAGGCGATACACTTTGATATACTCTAAGATGGTATAAAGGTCTACTGCATATACTAGTGATTACTCTATATACATAGGGAAGGGATAGACATGGATATACTCTAGGAGTCACATAGAAATGGAAGAGAGCACAGCGGTCTACTGCATATACTAGTGATTAGAGTTATCTCTATATACATAGGGAAGGGATACACATGGATATACTCTAAGAGTCAGGAGGGGAGGTAAAGGGTGGGTTTTCCCTCAGTGTAGCCCCCCCCGGGACCTTTCTGAGCACCTGTGGCCCGGGTCTGATTATGATGGTCCAGAGACTGGGGAGCGACAGAGCAGCATGGGTTTCCCAGTGCTGCCGCATGGGGAGATCAGAGCAGTCAGGGGGGACTGGGCAGACAGAGTGAGAGGAGAAAAGCGATGGAGAGAGAGAGGAGTGATGATGTGAATAGGACAACCAATCCAGGTGATGCTCTCATACTGTTTATGAAGGTAAACAGCATGACAGCAGCACCAGGATGAGAGCGAACAGGTGAATGTAACGCTACATGAGAGAAAGAAAGGCTGTGCCTGTGTTCCCTAGGCTCCCTAATATGGTGTGAGTTCAGGAGGCTTGAATCGTGCATGTCAGGCTGGACAAAACAAGATACCCATTTAACCCTACATGGCCACTATACTGGATGAGGAGCAAGTAGTCTATTGCTGGATTGGCCACATCCTTCTTCAAGACACCCAGCCACAACAGAGAGTGCGCTGCGAGTGCACTGGCCAGGATTAATGTGACGTGGCACCTCCGAGGCAGGCAGTGAGTCAACAAACCAGCCCTAAGACTGAGACTGCCCCCGGAAACTACTGATGAAAGGAGCCATGTATTAGAGAATGCTTGGAAGAAAGAAGAAAACGATTTTAGAAAGAAGAGGGTTTACGCTAAACTGAGATATGACAGCCAACCCAAAGGGAAAATTTGTGTGTACAGAAGACGGACTCCCAAAACAATTAGACATGTAGGGATTAATAGTTGTGGACACACATTTGAATTACCAGGGGGATCTTGGCACATTTTACAGGGAGACAAAAACTCATTGCAGGTGTATATTACATTTGTGGACAGAATGTTTACTTCTTACTGCCAGCTAACTGGGAGGGAATCTACTATTTAGACATACTAATTCTAAAGTTTTACCATATGAAGGGTTTAGATGCAGTGACATTAACACCCACACACATACAAAAACACAGTACTAACACAGGAACTGGCCTAGTAGGAGCCGTATTTAAAGCTGTCAATCCACCTCTAGGCATAATCTTAAATGTTGAAAAGATTAGAAAGCTGGCAACAGTTGTTGAAAAAATGGCAACCAGCACATCCGAAGCTTTGCTTGTAATTCATACAGAAGGAATTGCTATACAGTCGATGGTTTTCCAGGAACCGACTTGCCTTAGATATCTTACATGCAGAAAAGATGGAGTCTGCAAAATGCTTAAATTAACTCTTTGCTGTACATAAATACATAGAGTAGGGAAAGAACATCTCAGGTTTAGAACCTGAAGTATGTGAATGGGAAACACCAAGTTTATTTGAAAAGTTTAGAAAGTGAGTTGCTATAATTGAAAATTGGTTTTCAACAGCAGGAAAGGGTATATTGAAGGCTATTCAAATGCCACCAGTAATAGTGGAGCTTTGTCTGTGCACTGTTCTTGAGCTGTAGACATATATTAAGCAAAGGAAAGGAGAGGTTGGAAAACAAATGAAATGAGTAGGATTTGGTATTGAGGGGCATTATGAATGATGATTACATTACCTCTTCAAAATTTGAGGGGCTGAAAAGAAAAAGACAATACACAACTGATGACAAAAGTACCCTCTGAAATGAACTAAGATGGGAAACCTCGAGATGTTGGATTGTGAAGTTGAACATTTGTACGCAACTTTACCTTACAACTATGTAGAAAGGTGCCTTTACATGAACAAAGAAAATGTGTGTCAAGATAAAGGTTAGAGAAACTGTGCCCTTATTAAATGTGCAAAAATAAAAATGCTACTTATTTCTGCAGGAAGCTCCTATTTCTATTCTTATTTCACTGCTAGGCCTCAATATTTTTCTTTTTTCCTTTCATTTCCCCTTAATAAAATAAATGCCTTTTTGCAAATGTTGGTTGAACTTTATTGAACTGCAGAACTTAACATCTTTGTAAATTGTGCTGGTTGCTGCAGAATGTATTTCTTTCTTTCCTCACACCATGACTTCATCATATTTTTGATAGTTTCCTCTGCCACATGCTTATAAAGAACAAGTATAATGCAGAAAGAAAATGCTTGCTATAGATTTTAATTACATAATCTAACCAGGACATGCTAGATATTCATGTTTCATTTCATAGAGCAATCCATTGTTACCCCATGGGGAACTGAACAAGTGAACAGAGTAGGTTTGCAAAGGTTCTCATGAGAACCTTCATAGGTGTTTTTTTGTAATCTGCTGAAGCCACATTTAAATAACATCATGTCAACATGGACATTTACCGCGGGAATCGAGAAGGAAGATGACACTCTTGGAAGATTCTTCTTCATTGGCTAAAAAATGACTTAAGCACCTGTTTTTGCAAAAATGTTTTGTACTTTCTATGTAGTACATGTTTCCAGAGTTGTGGCATTCGATGCATTCTATGCACATCTTCCCCTGCCATGCCCTCTAACACTTGACAGTGCTACTCTTGCCTGCAATTGCTTTAAGCGACTGCTAACAGTAATTTTTCATTAATCTAATGCCTTTTTGGAACGTTTCTCCATGCTGATCATAGCTACTGCTGTGATTGTTTCCTTCTCTCTGTTTGAGCGATTGCTACTGCAGCTGTCAGGGAACTCTGCTAAATTTCCAGAACTACTCTTTATGGGGAGTTCAACCTTTCTACAGCTGTTTGCCTGATGCTCTATATTTTCACTTGCTCTTATCCAAAGAATCTCTTTATGGGTTGTGGCTAGGATAGGTTAAGTTCTTTAGATTAAGATAAGAACTCATTCCTTCATGAAACACGCTGGTATTTTGTATGCTAATTCTAACCAAAGATTTACTTGATATTTCTGTAATTGAACTAATTTGACTAACTTAAATAAAAAGACAAAAATACGCACTAATATCTTAATGAGAAAATAAAACTTTTAAAACTTAACCAAACCTTTCCCCATCATTGAACATTAAATTCTATAAATTGAGGAAGAAATGTATTTGGATTGTGTTCCATTCTGGCCCAGTGGCTTAGACTCATCGACCTGAAGTTGCGCGGATATAGGAGATCTCCTTAGTAAGTTTCAAAGTGAAGTTGTTTATAAACTTTTTATGAGATTTCCACACTTCCATTAACATGACGATATACTGTCACCTAATGCTGATACTACAGTCAAATGCTCATTCACAACCATCTTCTTATGCAGTACGCGTAACTGCAGTAAATTTGTTACCTGGTAAAGACAATGTTCTGTGCTTGTTCTACTCGGATGTATGACGTTATAACGCATACTTTTACTCCGCAGACCATTACAACGCGACTTTTACACCGCATACCGTTACAACGCATAGCGCCTTGGGGCGCTGGATAGTGGTAAGTATAATTTACTATTCTAACTCCAGTCCCCGTGGACCCTAGGGAAGGTGTTGGATAGTAAATTATACTTATTACCTATCCTAGAGCGCCCCCCAGCGCAATGCGTTGTAATGGTATGCGGAGTAATGGTCGCGTTGTAATGGGTCTGCGGAGTAAAAGATCCGTTGTAACGGGTGTATACCGTTCTACTCTTACATTTTTTCTTGGCGCTGCTCATCCATGAATATATTTCATCATATGTGGTTAGATCATGAAACTTAAAAAGGCGACATCCTGGACATTAGTTTCACTCTCTCTTCAATGTTCCCATATTCAGGTTGAAGATTGCAGCTACGGATTACAATCTGAGCGATGTACAGACTTGCTTTGTATTAGACCTGGCATTTTTGGCGTGGTTTCCCCTGACGTTTTGCCTCTATCTCTTGTATTTTTGATGTTGTGCTGGATTTTGTTTTTGCTGCTTTCGATGCTTGGGCACTTTGCTACTTCTGATCATCGTCAAAGTGCAAGTGCTTCCTATGCAAATTGTTACTGTGATTGGTTCTCCCTGATTGGCATATTTGATTCACCGGTAAGCCTATATTAATGTGCATTGATTGTGCCAGCGCCTGTAAGTCAAATGGTACTAGTGGGCCTGTAGCACTGATTGTGGCCCCCACATGAGTAGCCCTGAAAAGGTATAGCAAGCATGATACTGCAGTGCCTGCAAACAGTTTTTAAACTGCCATGTCAACCTGGCAAGTGCACTCACTTACCAGGCCCTAATCTTCCCTTCTCTTACATGCAAGGCCCCCCTATGATAGGCCCAAGGTACCCCCTCTAGGCAGGATGCAGTGTATGTAGAAGACGGGCCATGTACTGAGGTGTGTGACATGTTCTGATAGTTGTTCAATATTGTAAGGCTATCTGTCCACATAAGATAGAATGGGTAATGCTATGTAACATCTTGCAACATATCTTCCCATAGGGATTAGTTAGAAAGACAGAGTTTGGTATCCCTAAACTCAGAATGTTATAACACAACTTTTAGTAAAGATGGTATTTAAATTGTGTGTTTGAAAATACCACTTTTAGAAAGTGGCTATTTTCTTGTTCAACCATTCTGTATGCCTCTGCCTGTTTGTGGATTGCCTGTCTGGGTTTGAAGTGGCAGAGACAGAGGATGTGCATTCAGTATAGAAAGGCACGATGGGTTGAGGTGTGCCTGGCCCTTCCTGGATGACTCAGCCCTGAGCCGAATAGACCTTGGCTGCATATAAAAATGTGGGAGGGGATTTGCCTTACACCTGAATAGGGCCTGCCTCCCTTGCACAATCCTGTCTCCACCCCCTGCCAGGAAGCTACACCAGCAAGGGCAGAACTTGTTTGGACTGGGCTCAGAGCTCCTCTACACAAAGACATCAAAGACATTTTGGGGTATAAGTATGAGACCTAAAACCCCAGAACTTTAGATCATTCCTGGAATTCAAGACGGCCCTTTGCCAAGGGGAAGAGCTGGAGAGACTGAGGAGAAGTACTGCCCCTGTGCTGTGTGGGGTTGGCCTGCAGTTGCTGTTTCTTCCAAGGAAAGGAGAAGGACTTTGCTGTATGCTGTGTCCCTGCTTGAAGGAGATCTGCAAGGGCCTGTGTGTGCTGGCCTCCTGTTCGGAAGTCTCAGGGACACAAACACTTCACCCCCCAGCCTCCATGAACTCTGCTGCTGGGAGTTCTGACCTGCCAGGAGGTGCCTGTGCCAGGTTTGGACCTCTGGAGGTTGTTGCTGCTGGTTGGGAACTGGAAGAAAGAAGAAACTTGAAGATCTGCAAAAATCGACACATCGCTCATCTTGCGGCTGTTTTTGCATCGCATTTCCACGGTGCAAGAAGAATTTCCATGCATCGCCGCCCTGCTGCGAGAACCAACACAACACCTGTCGCCGCTGCAAGAATCAACACATCGAGGAATCGCAGCTGAATAAAACCGATGCAGCGATGCTCGACGCTGCCACATTGACCGCCGAAGCATCCCGGATTTCCACGCATTGCAACCAGTGTTCCCTTGAACGTGTGCGCCTGTGCACGCGCACACCTCAGGTATTTAGCAAGTGCTCCAGGAAGGGAGCACTTGCTAACTGTCTTCAGTTTTCTAGAGTGTGGCTCTGGGGTTTGTTGTGTATTCGTGTTAATTGCAGAGTCCATAAGGAGCTGCAATTAACATGAATGCTTTAAAAAAAAACGCACAATCGTCCCAGCAGCCACACTCTAGGAAACAAAAGAAATGCAGCACCAAACACAGCGTGTGCTTTTAGAATCACCTAAAAGCACACACTCTGTTTGTAGACTGGCTGCATTTCTTCTCTTAATAGTGCTGAGCTGCGGGGTGATTGTGTGCCTTTTTGGTAAAGTTTTCATGTTAATTGCAGGTCATGAAGGGCACTGCCATTAACATGAAAACGTTAACAAAAGCACAAAATCACTCAGCAGCTGTTCTCTATTAAGGGAAGAAATATAGCAAGCATCCAAATGCGACATTTGCTTCCAGGGACCAGGTGACATATTTGCGGACCAACGGCCCGGGCAATGAACATGTAAATAGAAATAAAGTGATTATCGTGAACAAACAAGTGAGTGAAGTGATAGATTGTGAAAGCCTTGCTTTTACTTCCTCTCCTTATCTCCTAAGGCTCAAGATCCTGCCGTGTCAGAAGGGAGGCATCCAGAGGGCAGAAGATATGCATTCTCTATCCTTAACTTGTACTTCTGGGGGGTAGCCATCAGCGTGGACTCTCAAACTCCCGCAGCCCGACTGTTCCTCTAAGGGCCTACACAACAACAACCCTTCCCAACACACCACAGGAAGAGCAATTGACTGGAGTGGAGCAGCTGCAACCTTGGGGCCTCGATGTGCATGCAGGGTGAATACAGAGTAATGTGACTGTATGAGTGCAGGGTGAGTGAAGTGCCCGTGTGACTACAAAGTAAGATATGTGACTGTACGAGTGCATGGTGAGTGGTGTGCTTTTGTGCCTGCAGAGTGAATTATGCAAGTCCACTGTATTAGAGCATGCCGAAGGATGTGCCTGTGTGAGTGAGTGTGTGGAGGTTCATTAGTGTGCCACTGTAAGAGCTGGGGTGAGTGATTGGGGTGCATTGGGAGTGATGTGTCTGTGTGAGCTTACAGTGAGTTGTGTGACTATGAGTATACTGGATGAGAGTTGTGAATGCACTCAGTGAGTGGTGTGCACTAGTGAGAGCAGGGTGAAGGCGTTGTATGAGGGTGCTATGGCAGACTGTGTCGAAGGCTGCGGAGAGGTCGAGTAGGATGAGGGCAGCTGTTTCTCCGTTGTCCAGTAGAGTTCGAATGTCGTCTGTTGCTGCGATGAGGGTGGTTTCGGTGCTCTGTTCGGTTCGGAAGCCGGACTGTGAGGGGTCGAGGGATTTGTTGGATTCAAGGAAGGCGGAGAGCTGACTATTGACGGCTTTCTCAATGACTTTGGCAGGGAATGGGAGGAGCGAGATGGGGCGGTAGTTCTTAAGTTCAGTGGGGTCTGCTGTGGGTTTCTTCAGAAGGGCGCTGAGTTCGGCATGTTTCCAGCTTTCCGGGAAGGTAGCGGAGTTGAGGGAACAGTTGATGACATCGCGGAGATGGGGTGCGATGATGGAGTCTGCTTTGTTGAAAATGTGGTGGGGACATGGGTCGGTTGGCGATCCTGAGTGGATGGAGTTCATCAGGCGGATGGTGTCTTCGGTGGTGATTGTGTTCCAGGTACAAATGTTGTTAGAGTGCGGTTTTGGTTCGGAGGTGGGTGGAGTGGACTGGTCTTCGGACTGGTTATGAAAGCTGTTATGTATGTCGGCGATTTTGTTGTGGAAGAATGAGGATAGAGAGTCGCAGAGGTCTTGGGAGGGAGTGATGTCGTTGGTGCCGGCGGTGGGGTTGGTAAATTCTTTGACGATGTTGAATAGTTCCTTGCTGTTTTGGGTGTTGTTGTCAAGTCGATCCTTGAATGCTGATTTCTTGGTGGATCGGATCAGTTGGTGGTGTTTGCGGGTGGCGTTCTTGAAGGTGGCCAGGTTGTCAGTGGTTGAGTTTTTTCTCCAGGCTTTCTCTAGCGTGCGACAGAGCTTCTTGGATTTTTTGAGGTCATCGTTGAACCAGGGGGCTTTTTTGCTACCTTGCTTGATTATATGGTTTTTCAAGGGTGCTAGTTCGTCGGCGCTGTGGGTGATCCATTGTGTGAGGTTGGTGGCTGCTTGGTTTGGGTTCGATGATTTGGCAAGAGGGTTTTGGTGAAGCGATGTGAAAAGATGGTCGGTGGTGATTTTGTTCCAGTTTCTTCGAGGAATGGGTTGTTGGGGGTTGTGGGTCGTGGTCTTTTTGTAGTTGAAGTGAACGCAGCTGTGGTCCGTCCAATGGAGAGCAGTGGTGTGTTCGAAGGAGATGTGCTTGCTGGAAGTGAAGATAGGGTCGAGCGTGTGTCCGGCAGAGTGGGTGGGGGTGTTAACAAGTTGTTTGAGTCCGAGATTGGCGAGGTTGTCCAGGAGGGTGGCGGTGTTGTTGTCGTTCTTTTCCAGGTGGAAGTTGAGGTCTCCCAGTAGTATGTAGTTCTCGGAGGGGAGGGCATGTGGGCTGATGAAGTCAGTGATGTCTTCGCAGAATTGTGTGCGGGGTCCTGGTGGTCTGTAGATGAGGGTGCCTCTGAGTGTGGTTTTGGGGTCGGTGTGGATCTGGAAGTGAAGGTGTTCGGCGGCTGCGAGGTTATCGTCGGAACTGGTCGTGATGCGGATGGTGTTTTTATGGACGATGGCGATGCCCCCTCCTGTTTGGTTGATGCGATCTTTTCGGATGATCTTGTAGGCGTCTGGGATGGCTATGGTGATGTCGGGCGCTGATGAGGCGTTCATCCAGGTTTCTGTAAGGAAGGCGACGTCCGGAGATGTAGTGTCGAGTAGGTTCCAGAGTCTGTGGACCGAGCGGGTGTTGAGCAGGATGCACTTTAGGTGGTTAGTGTTGCAGCTCTGTTTGGAGTTTGTGGATTTGGAGTGTGATCTGATGCAGACGAACGTGCAGGTGTGGCAGGTGAAGGGTCCATGGGTGTGTCCTGGGGCAGCTTGGTAGCATTGTGGTGTGCGGCCGGGGTTAAGAGGGTTGCGGCGTCGTATGTTATGCGGGTGGAATGGATTTTGCGGGGACCAGGGGGTCTGGCGCTGGGCGCGGTCCAGGCGCGGACGGGCGTAGACGGGCTTACCTTTGGAGCACCTTCAGCGTGCATGGGGCGTGTCTGCTGCGCGTGAACGCTGCGGGCAATAGCATCTGACATAAGCGGATGTTGGAGGGGGGTGGGGGCAGCTGGGAGGCATGAGCGGGGTGGAGGGCCGGGCTGGGAGGCAAAATCAACAACAACAAAATGGCAGCGAGCCAACAACCAAACACGGGTATACAGTGACCCCAAATCGCTATGTAAAGTCACAAATTAGGCACACAGGCACAAGTTAAACACGCAGGTAAGGCAGCAATGCACAATCGATTAAACAATGAAAGCGCAGCTCAATAGTAAAGCGCTACGATAAAATTACATTCAGGCACATAGATAATTGCAGGAGCAGTGTAAGCAGAAGCGCAGTTGTTTCCAAAAGGTGAAAAACAGTTTGCCAGTATAGTGCTACGATACCAGTATCGGGGCAGGGCAGGGAGCAGCGTGAGGAGCGGCCGCTTCTGTGGAGCACAGGGCGGTCACAGCGCTAGTTCTGTAGAGTGGAGCCTGATCTATCTGTGGGAGGGAGGGGCAGCTGGGAGGCGTGAGCAGGGGTGGAGGGCCGGGCTGGGAGGCAAAATCAACAACAACAAAATGGCAGCTAAGCCAACAGCCAAACACGGCTATACAGTGACCCCAAATCGCTATGTAAAGTCACAAATTAGGCACACAGGCACAAGTTAAACACGCAGGTAAGGCAGCAATGCACAATCGATTAAACAATGAAAGCGTAGCTCAATAGTAAAGCGCTACGATAAAATTACATTCAGGCACATAGATAATTGCAGGAGCAGTGTAAGCAGAAGCACAGTTGTTTCCAAAAGGTGAAGAGCAGTTTGCCAGTATAGCGCTACGATACCAGTATCGGGGCAGGGCAGGGAGCAGCGTGAGGAGCGGCCGCTTCTGTGGAGCACTGCTGGTGTAGTATGTCATTGGTGTAGCTACAACCCACCGGTGTGTCCAATCTTCGAAGCATGTGTGTGCTGCTGGCCACCAAATGGGTGGTGTGATTGTGAAAAAACAGCAGGCAAGACCCGCTCCATGGATCACCCACGTGATGGCTGGTACCTCCAGAGTAGACTCACAGGAAGGCTGGTTGGGGCATGGCTAATTGATCTGTTAAATTCTGGCCTGCCTGCTCAGCGCTGTTCATGAATATTCTATCTCTGATGCATAGCATTTTAAATATGATGGCGCAGTTGCATGCTCATGTATGTTAGACAATTTTAGCTTGCTGAACGGTGCTGCCTCATTGGCAGTGTGCTTCAATTGCAGTATTGTCAGAGGGGCCTGAGAATGCGTGGCTAATGCATTTTAATGCGGTGATGCGGACACTAGCGTTAAAATGCGTTAGTCGAAAGCCTGATGCAGCGCTACCCTAACCCAGCCCTGAAACTGAGAAAAGTAAAATTATAATACCAACGCTATTTTAACTTTATTTCACTTTTTTTAAACAAAAGTTTCGAGTGATATTTGGCGCGGCACCCACACGCGCGTCTGGTTACTGGCGCACATAGCCTTGGTTGCAGCGCACATAGACCTTACATTGCCGCACACAGAGGAAAGAAATTAGAGGGAACATTGATTGCAACTGTGCGGCAAGTCTTCTTGACACATCCCCCGCGGACCAGAATCGTCTTGGAATCGATGCATCACTTTCCCCTACAGACCTGATTCGATGCATCACTTCCCCTGCTTGCAGCAGTATTGTCACATCAGCTCCCCAAGGTCTCATGAACTGACTCATCGTGTTGTGTTTCCGACACTTCCCATCTCTGCGGCTGGTTGACCTTGTGAATTTTGACGCAACTTCAGGTACTTTGTGTAAAGGTCATGCGTCCATATTTGTGTATGGTGCACGTTCTTAAAAAGTTTTTAAAGTCATATTTTTAACTGTGTATGTTGGATTTTTGTCGTTTTGGTCTTGTTGAGTTTGGATAAAGATACTTTATTTTTGTAAACTGGTGTGGTGTCCATTTGTGGTGTTCTCACTGTATTTCTGTGTGTTTTGAGTACAAATACTTTACACATTACCTTTGGGATAGGCCTGTCTGCTTGTGCCATGCTACCCATGGGGTGAGAAGGGGTTATCTAAAGTGTGTATCCCCCTTACCCTAACTAGAAGCAAGGGTCCCTATTTGGACAAAGGTACCTACCTCTGCCAACTAGAGACCCCATTTCTAACACTTTGTATAAATCAACCACTAAAGGCTTTGGATTGTGGGGGTTAAAGAGGTTCGCACCAATGTTTGACTAACTGCTACCTTGAACCTATAAAAGGACATTAGATTATGTTTTATCTTGTTGCATTTGCTGTGCATTTGAAGACAGAGGATTAATGTTAGTCTTCTCTCCTGCTCGCCTTTGTCCGACTCCAGGTCGGAACAGAAAGCAGGCAGCCATTCAGCCAGGCTCACACCCCTAAGCCAACCACAACACTCCAATGGAGCATTGTGATTGGTCCGAGCTCCATGAGACAGCGCTCAGCCAAGGGCTGTAGGGGTGGGCATGTATTTCCATGCAGGCTGTAGTGCAGCCTGCATGGCGAACAGGGGAGTGCTCATGACTGTTTTGGAAGGTCTGAGAGGGCCCACCAAACAGTCATTGCATACATAAGTATCTACCACTCCTCCCCTGCAGCTCTGCCCCACCCCCTCACGCACTGCCACAGCAGGAGGAAAAAATAAAATGATAATAACATTCAGTTATTATCATTTTATTTTTCCTTTCTTTGCTGCTCCTGGCAGTGAGGCAAAGCTCCTCCGCCTTAGCGGAGGAGCCGCCACTGAATGTTAAGCAAAATCTGATGATAAATTGCGGTTTGTTTTAACAAGGAAATTGATGTTTGCTTTATCTTTCTCTAACTGCAAGGTGAGGGGGATTTTTCATGTACACCAAGTGATATTCTTGCAGGATTACAGAGATTGTGAAATGAAAGTCTGCGGGATGCCAACTGTTTCTAACACACAACATAATTTAAGGAGTTGTACATGAACTATACAATATTTCGAAATATATCATCTCCAGGGAAAGTACAAATGAGTTATGTTGTGTCTTTTGGTAGTTCTGAAGTGTTATGAGAACAAGGATTTTAATTGGATCAGAATAAAGCAAGACACTTGTGTTAAGCGTACATGATAAATATGCACTGAAACCTGATTTGAACACGTTATGGTTGGTAAGCCATGGGCCTTATTTATGAAGGTCTTGAGCCGCCGGTGCGTCACTGTTAAAATGGGAAAAAGTGACGTACCAGTGGCGCAAGGCCTTCATAAATGAGGCCCCATATGTTTAGCAGTAAGTGACAGTATCCTAGCATACAATTCTTTAATCATATATTCAGGGCATGGTGCTCCAGAATACACCACTGGGCTCAATCTGTTCCCCTGCCAATCTCCTGCTGAAAGGGCATGCGCCTTTGCTACACTAGTCCTTTGTATAATGCCACTATTTTTCACTATCCCTATTGAGTGAGGTAGCATTGATGGGAGCATCCCCACTCTCAAAACTGTTCGCGCTCCACTGGTCAGATGTGCATAATATGTAATGCAAGCCCAATATTAATAGTTCTATCTGTTAAAATGGCATATGGTTGTAAAATACATTGTCAACATACACCAAACTGATCAGTGCTAAGGAGACAAGCATGCTATCTTACAATACCAGACCTTTAGGTATAATTTGGGAGAAACCCCGCCAAGCGTTGATGCTGCTTCTTAATCAGGAGCCTCCTAAAATAAATTGACCACTAGATGGCACTAATATATCAGTAATTGTTTTTTTTATCTCTGAAGGCACGTCATCAAGGTTGTTTGCAGATTCGCCGGATTATGCTGTTTGTTGTAATTCATTTTATTGGACCTGCAGAAATAAAATATCGAAGGTGTGAAATTTTAATTTTGGGACGCGGTTCTAAGCAGTAATTTATGGTCGTGAACGCATGCCTAAATATGGAGGCAATTATAAGCTACGCACTACTGCTGTTCAGAACAATATTCCTTAATTTTTATTCAATTTTGAGTGTTGGGTTAGATTTACTACTGCTTGGTACACGTATTCCTTTTAATGTGAATACATTACTTCTCCACATGTGCAAATGTAACCATTCAAAGGCATTAGTCAGACTGGGTAAGGATAAATGTGATTTATTGTGCTGATTACTCCCTGAAACATTTTTGCAAAACTAACGCTTAAAAGGAAACTTGATTTTTCACCAGTATATTTTCAAACACCTATGAGCCAAGAAAAGCACATTTAGCAAATTGACATTTTAAATAATATTTATCCAACCTTCCACGGGGCATATTATCAAGGAACGGCGTTAAAAATATCGCTGCTTTAGCGGCAGGAAACTGCCGCTAAAACGGCGATAATGGGCTTGATAATATGCCGTAGAGAATTCCAATAGCATCCCATGTTAACACCAGAACATGGGCTTCAATTGGCATTCTCTACGGCAAACTATCAAGTCCATTATCGCCACTTTAGCGGCAGTTTCCTGCTGCTAATCCGGCGATAATTTTAACGCTGTTCCTTGATAATATGCCCCCACCTTCTTCAAGAATGAGGGCACGTACACGAAGACTGAAAAATCAGGAGGGCATATTAGCAAGAACCTCGTTAAAATTATCGCCCTTTTAGCGGCAGGAAACTGCCGCTAAAACGGCGATAATGGGCTTGCTAACAGGCATTATAGAATTCCAATAGAAGCTCAGGTTAGTTAGATGTGCAGGACATCTAACCTGGGCTTCAATTGGAATTCTCCACGGCATATTATCAAGCCCATTATCGCCATTTTAGCGGCAGTTTCCTGCCGCTAAAACGGCGATAATTTTAACGAGGTTCTTGCTAGTATGCCCCGAAGACACGTTTCGGTTGTTCAAAAGCATTTTTCAATTTAAGGACATCACCAAGACTGATTACAGAGATATGAAATGATTTTTAACGTTTTTCATGGCAGGTTTTTTAACATCCGCTTGGATAGATCCCTTTAAATGTTTTTACTAGCTGCTCTCCCAGCTTCCAGTCTACATGCACTACATGCAACGTTTTGCACACTTAAACTACTTTGCACAGTTTTGAGCTGACATATAGCCTCAGGCATCATTCATGACTCCTAATCTTTCATGGCACTTATTTAAAATCGACTTTACCTATGCTCGTGTTTAAGACTATGGGGCTTATTTACAAGCCCCTTGTGCCGTGGGTTAGTCACTTTTTGTGATGCACTAGCTGTGCATTTTGTTGTCCCATATTTACAAGGACAGGAAAAGCCACCTTGCGTGGCTTTTCTTGTCCTTGTAAATACGGTCCCCTTGACATGCAGCACTTTGCATGAAAGTGGCGTTTCATGGGTGTTGCTTTGGGAGTTCCCACACAGCACCCATGGAACCTGACACATTTCCAGATTTACGAGAAATCGTATTGATAGAGCGCGCGAGGTCACCCAGCCAATGATTCCGCCGTTTCCGGCTTCAGGGCCCATATACTTCCAATTCACACTATTCATTGACAGGGCGACTTCACGGGCTGCTACCAATTGTGTGTGTTCCCTACTGTTATTACTTAGTGTACCCGACTTACAATCCACCGACACGGGTACCTATAACTTCAACGGATCAGGGGCCTAGCTGTAAAAGGAAAGGCAACAAATGCAAATTCAAATGACATTCAATACTGTTTGTAAAAGGACCACGGACAACTGGAAGTTTTAAAATGTTTATCTAAAGTTCGTTTTCGTCAAGCATTAAACTTACAAGAATAAGGCAGTCAATAACCAAGATAATGAAAAGTACATAACTATAGAGAAATAAAGTCAGGGTAACCATTTAAATGTAATTATGAGATAAAGAAAAATGCTATGCATTCAAGGCAAGGAGTTTTCAGACAGTTTAAGTAAGGCCGTTCTAGACCATATCAGAAAATGACAAACTGCAATGCAAAATATGATTTCCAAAAGGTAGGATAGCATAGGAACAATTTAAGAATATATGCACTTGACTTTATGATTCAATAGTTTGCGGCAAAAGCATGGAAAAATCAACATGTGCAAAGGTGTGTCTTTATTAAAGCAAAGACAGAAAAATAGAAAGGTGCAAGTTTAAAGAACTTAGAGCAGTATTTACCTAGACTGGTGTGGAAACCAAACCCTGGCCACGGGTCAGTTTAAGGACAGGAAACCCTCAAGGAAGGATACCCCTCAAAGGACAGCAGGTGCAGAATGGACACCCAGGACAGGACAGGATACCCTCAGATTAGGAATCAGGACAGGACCTCAGGACAGGACAGCAAACCCTCAGGACAGGACCGCTCAGGACAGGACCGCACCCGCAGTTTGGAAGCAACGCCTGCGCTCCACCCTCTCTGCAGCTATCGATCAAGACCCCGATTGGGTCAGCGAACTCCCAGCAAAGTGCTTCGCCAGCACTTTAAGGTTCAGTAGAACCTTAGTCTATGGTCAATTTCGGACAGAGTGCTCTGCAGCGCTCTGTATCTTCAGTCACCTATTGAGTACGATGGGTCAGTGACAGGTCAGCTAAACCAGACAAGTCGGACAAATTCCCTAGGTGAACCCAGGGTAGATATACTGTTTTGGGACAGGGTACCACCCCCCAAATGTTGCAAAGTGTCAGAATCCCCAATTTCAATTGGTCCTAAGGTAGGATTTGGGTAATACACCAATCATAACACACTATTTGGATGCTTCATTTACATATCTGGGTACCGCCTAGCGAGATTGGGGTTCCCATGAGAAACTGCATAGAAATACAATAGATATATTACATTGTTTCGGAATAAGAACATGTGATTCCGTCCTGCTAGGGTTGCAGGTCAGTTCTCAGGAGCATCTTGCCCATCACTGCCAACTGGCGGTGTTCCATCAGCCAAGGTTGTCGGTGCCCCAGAAAGTTGCACATGCGTAGAAGGGACCTCCAAGATGGCTTTTGGTGCAGTTAGACCCCCATTCCCCGCGGTACATGAAAAGTAAGCGAAAACAAATTAATACATAGAAATAACATTATGAAAACACATCACAGGGTTTGTACTTTCAACTTATCACTATAAAATATACTTATGCAGTCTAAATGTTAGCTACATATAACAGGCACAAGAGCAGTGGCACGAGCAGTACCACGTTACTGGCAAAGCTATGTATTACGCATGCGCATAAATTTCCCTCCAACTCTGCAGACACGTCAGGACACGTGAGTGTGACTGACGCATGCGCAGTAACTAAATACAAGCGGCGGCCATATTTTACGGACATGGATTAAATGCATTAGGAATACACATAGGCAAGCTTCATAAACTTTGCTTAAACTAAATATAAACGTTAGTAAGACGTACACTTATTACCTTGTTACACACAAACGAGGTTCATGAATACAGCAAGTCGCAAAATATGCGAAGCTTTGCTTCATCAATCCCCTCTTTGATGATATTTACTATCATCACAAAATTTTAATGGAACCAGATGCCAACTTTCTTTCACACTTTGTACAACTCTATCTCTTCCAGCAATTTCTCCAGTTTTTCCCTTTCAGTTTTAGTAGGGTGAGAATTCTTCACCTTTTTATAGATCTGATTATTCACTTCCTCCAATTCGAGCTCATCCACACTTCGTTTCACCCCTCTTGCATTCACTTCATGCTTTCTGGTGTGCTTTCGGCATTTGCAACAGACAAATATGAAAAATAGGATGAGACCTATAATTCCAATTGGCATCAGTACTTTAAACAATAAGCCTTTACCTATACTAGCGAACCAATGACCTACATTTGAGAGACCATCTACCAGTCTCTTCCAGGCACTATCAACCTCGAGTGGTCTGAGTTCCTTTGCCAAATTAGTAATGTTTCTCACATATCTTTTGAGCTGCACACTTTTGTCCGGAATATAAGTGCAACAATGTTGCGCCTTCAACATCCGGCAGACTCCGCCCTCTTTCGCCAATAAGGTATCAAGAGCAAGTCGATTCTGTAAAACCATTGATCTGATCGCAACCATTTCGGTATTGACCAGCAGAAATCCATGAGCTGTCTCAGTCGACAACACATCCACTATAGTGGACAATTTGCAAATTCTGTGAGTGTTCAGAACCACTCCCACTCCAGGTATCAGTGCACTGAAAATACTACCCATAATCTCACCTATACTTTCTCTTTTACTACGCACCAAGCCAATAGTATTTTCACTGCTTCCAGCAACTCCATTCACATGGTATATTTTCGGGAAGACAATGCCAAAATAGCAGCTTCCATACCAGTGATCCGGCAATTTGAAATAAGCCTTGTCCCCACAAATATAATAAATTCCAGGAAACACAGGCTCTGACCCATTTTTGAAACCCCAACCTCCAATTACCTTGTAATTATGTTCGCATTCACTGGAACCAATGAAAATGTTACTATAATAGCTAGTCTTCTCGCGGTGAAGACATAGCTTGCCTTTCTTTTCAAAATCCAGCAACAGAGCAGGACCCGCCCCACCAGTTGAGGTGCCTTCCATGTTCTCTGCCCATCTCGGCTTTTTCTGACTTTCGTCATTAGCCTTCTTTTGTATTTTAATTCTCCTTTTCTCTGCCATGTTTAGGAACATCTTTTCCTGCTCATGCAAAGAACAAGTCAAGTTATCTCTGTGTGCTTCACCTATGTCAATATCACCAATAGTCAGGAAATAGTCTCCCATATATCGTATCACGTCACTTTTGGTATGTACAGGATTCAAGTTCCCACGTATAGGAAGCTCAGAAAAGATCACGTCATTATTAGAGTAATAGTACTGTAACGGTCCTCTTTTGTAAAATAAACTAGCTAAAATGCTACAGGAGATTCCGTATGTCAGCGGCAAGTGATGGTATGTCACGCCTTCAGCTACAGAGGTAGGTAGCTTCATGCAGACATAGCAATCTTCAATTTCCATAGTCTCTACATAGTGTATTAATAAGTTTGCGAAAACATTTAAGCGTGTCCTGTTTTTAATTCTATGATAATGTAGTTCTCCCTCATCTGATGCTTTTAAGTCTTGTTTTGTTTGTCTCAGTGCTCTCTCATGTCTAGCTACACTCTGTGTTGTCAGCTCTTCACTGTCAGTATTTACAATTTCAGTAGGGACAATATTAGTATCTTTGCTTACAGCAAAGGGAATGAAAATTGTTAGTCCTATCCAGAGTAATATCAGGACAACTATACTACAGACACATACCTTGCAGCAAGTTTTGCAACCGCTGCGACTAGGTCTACCATTCACATTTGAATCAGACATTTTGGCTTCAGAAGAAGTTTCTCAACCCCTCTTTGTGTCTCTACACAAGTATCTTACTTTGTGCAAATTCACGGTGGCTCTTCTTCCTCTTCGTCAGAGTACTCAGGGACGGGCTCTCCGTCGCTTACGTCAGTGATATCGAGATCTTCAAGTTCTTCTAACACAAGTGTCCATTCAGGTGACTTGTACTTTTTGTTTTGTCTCTTTATCCGATCACTCCTTCTTTTGGAAGTGTCTTCTGGTTGTTCTGCTATGCGAGCACTTCTCCTTTCTTCTGCACGTTTTTCTTCTACTGTTTTTATTCTCAGTCTCAATTTCTTTATGTATCTAGGCTCAAGATGCTTTCTTTTCTTAAGTCTTTTTGTTGGTACTTGAACTTCGTTCCCTTCTCTTGCCCTTTTGTTCTCATTAACTGTTGGCAATTCTGTCTCAGTTTCTTCTTCTTCTATCTGACTAATTCCAGGGCTAGCATCTGTTTCTTCTGCCTGGGTACTAATCTGGCCTTGTTCAGGTAAATTGTGTGTTTGCTCTTCAAGTGTCTCTGACTCTGTTTCCTGAACACGTTCTTCTAATTCTATCTGATCCTGTTCAAGCACTTCGATCTCTGGACTTTCTTCTGCTCGAACTATTACACTATGTCTAGTCTGTCCCTTCCCGATATCAGGTGTCAGTGGAGGAGTATCAATCACTTGCTCTGTATTCCTCACTTGTTCAGGATCCTTCACTTGTTCAGTATCGGGCACCGGCTCTGCAGCATGCACTTGTTCTGTATCAACCACGTGCTCTGTCCCTGTCTGACCTTCTCCTTCCTCAGTTTTGATGTGAATCTCAAGAGTCTGAGGTTCTTCGCCTGTGCCTTGCTTTTCCTCTCTAGTCCACTCTCTACCTTCCCAAAGTCGTTCACTTGTTCGAATGGGGTCTTCGGTGAGATCAATCAAGGGAATCCACTCCTCTGGCCATATGCTCGGCAGCTCGTCTTCAGCTACTTCTGGCTCATCTTCTTTGACCCCTTCAGCAGGCTGGGCTCCTGGTAGTTCGTTGTCAACTATTCTTGGGCCAACGTCTGCTGATTCTGTAGCTCGACTGGTACTGGGCTGTACGTCGTCAGCTACTTCTGGTCTGGCTCCTGCAGAGTCCTCTGCGGGACGTCCTTCTGCTTCAGGCACTTCGTCTGGTGGTACCTTCTGGGTGTGGCTGGCGTGTATCCAACGCGGAACCCCTGCACACTTGACTGCTGTGGTAGTAACCAGAATCACCTGACGTTTTTCTCCCCATCTTGGCTCCAGGCAGCTCTTCCGAGTATGCTTCTTTATCTTCACCCAGTCCCCCGGGACCAGTTTGTGGAGAGGAGTCGTTGGATTGAGGATGGCGTCTTCTCCGATCTGGCGAGAGATAGAACGCACTTGGTCACCCAATCTCTTGCAGTATTCAAGCACCAAATCATCAGTAATACTCAACAGTTTGCTTCCTGGCACCCATGCTTGTCTCATCACTCTTCCCATAATGATTTCATGGGGACTTAGGCCTGTCTTGCGATCAGGAATACTTCTGAGTCCCATCAGGACCAGGGGCAGGGCCTTCACCCAGGTCAATTTTGTTGCATCACACAGTTTTGCTACTCTGTTCTTGATAGTTCCATTTATTTGTTCCACTACTCCAGAAGCCTCTGGACGGTAGGCACAGTGAAGCTTTTGTGAAATTCCAAAGGCCTTACAGAGTTCGTCGATCACTGCATTCTGAAAATGTGAGCCTTGATCTGATTCAATAGTGACTAGAACCCCGAACCTAGGTATCAGTTCTTTTAATAAACACTTAGCTACTGTTTTTGCGTCATTTTGGGGAGTAGGGAAAGCTTCCACCCATTTTGAAAATAAACAGACCATGACAAGGACATACCGCTTCCCTTCACAACGGGGCATGGTGATGAAATCAACCTGTATCCTTACAAAGGGACCCCCGGACCTCCCAATTTTTCCCAGTTCCACCACAGTCCTCTTCTCTGGGTTCATCTTTTGACATGACAGGCACCTCTGGCAGAGGGACTCTGCTACTTTCCTGAACTTTTTACTGTACCAAGTCTGTTGGAACACTAGAATCATGGCATCCCTACCAATGTGTGATCTTTCATGTATCAACCTCGCCATTGTGCTAAGTAGGTGTCTAGGCAACACAGGCATACCAGTTGGACCTAAAATGACACCATCCACACGTCTTGGTCTACACCCATCGTCCTTCCACTTCTCTCTTTCTTGCCAAGGTGCCGCCTGCTGCCACTCTTTCACTTCATCCCATGTAGGCACTTCCTCAAACACTTGAAGTTGGCAGCTGGTTCCTGGCCCCCCTCGTTTTGGATTTACGATATACCGATCTCTTGCGCACCATTGGGCCACTCGATCAGCATAATCGTTTCCTAGTGATACCTTGTCCATGCTCTTCTTATGAGCAGCACATTTTACCACTGCCAGTTCCTTTGGTAACTGGATTGCCTCTAAAAGGTCCTGAACAACCTTTCCATTTCGAATAGGGGTACCTGATGAAGTCAGGAACTCCCTCTGTAGCCACAACTGGCCGAAGTCATGCACAACCCCATAACAGTACTGACTGTCAGTATACACTGTTATGCGCAGGTTCTTCCCAATTTGGCAAGCTTTTATCATAGCAATCAATTCGGCTACTTGTGCAGACTTTATATGATATAGGTAACCTGCTTCCTCAATTTTCTCTAAGGAGACTACCGCATAGGCAGCACTCAGGCCTCCTTGTTCATGCCTTAGACATGAACCATCTACAAATAATTCTTTGTCATGCTCAGGCAATGGCGTTTCTTTTATGTCTGGGCGTGGCTTAGTGTTGAATTCTGTTAAGTCTATGCAATCATGTTCATCATCCACCCCCCCCTCCATATCCTTTGGGTCGGGAAGTAAGGTGGCTGGGTTCAGAATACTGCACCTAACGATGTTTACATTTGCAGCACCCACAAGAATCCTCTCATATTTAGTCAGCCGACTAGGGGTGAGATACTGAGTTTTTGTTCTGGTCAACAAAATTACCACTCCATGTGGGACATACACAGTTACCGGATGTCCCATGACAATGGACTCACTCTGCTCTAAGCTTGCGCAGGTAGCAGCTACTGCTTTCAGACAACCTGGTAATCCAGCAGCCACTGGATCCTGGGTGGCAGAGAAATATGCCACAGGCCTTCTCGTTGTGCCATGATCTTGTGTCAGGACCGACAATGCAAAATTATCACGAGTGTCACAGAACAGGGCAAATTCTTTGGAATAGTCTGGCATTCCCAATGCAGGGGCTGTACACAGACAATCTCGCAGTTTCGTGAAGGCTGTTAAGCTTTCATCATCCCATTCTACAACATCTGGAGTTCCTCTCTTGGTCATTTTTATCAAGGGCCTAGCTAGGACTGCAAATCCCAGAATCCACTGCCTGCAGTATCCTATCACACCCAGGAACATTCTGATCTCTTTCTGAGTACGGGGTAACTGCATCTTTTGTATTATTCTCACTCTTTCTGACGTCACTTTCCTGACCCCTTTCTCTATCTGGTGCCCCAGATATTTCACTGATTTTGCACAGAACTGTAATTTGTCAGGGGCCACTTTATGTCCTTTCTCACTCAGATGATTCAGGAGGGCAATGGTGTCAATCACACAATCCCTATGACTTTTAGACGCCACCAAGAGGTCGTCTATGTATTGCACTAAGACAGAGTTTCCAGGTAAGACCAAAGTTTCCAAACATTTTTTCAAGATCTGATTAAAGATAGAGGGGCTCTCTGTGTACCCTAAGGGACCCTGTTCCAGCAATACACGTGACCATTGAAGGCAAATGAGAAAAGAAATTTGCTATCTGGATGCAAGGGAATGGAAAAGAATGCATGACATAGGTCTATCACAGTGAACCATTCAGCATCCCAGGGAATCTGATACAGAATCACTGCTGGATTCGGGACAATAGGGCAGCAGGGGACTACTATCTTGTTGATTTTTCGTAGATCCTGCACTACTCTGTACTTGCCACTAGGCTTTTTAATGCCCATAATCGGGGAGTTACATGGGCTACTCATTACTTCCTGTATGATGTTTTCTTCTAGCAATTTCTGTATTTCCAGAGTAACACCAGCTTTCACTTCTGCATTCATTCTGTAGGGTTTAGTATTGGGGTATACTGCATTGTCCTTGATGGCTATCTGTATGGGGTCCACATTTTTCATTAACCCTACATCTTTCCCAGTAAAGTCCCACACCTCTGGCTTCACTGCTTCTTGGAGTTCTTTGGGTAAATCCTGCATGGTCATTCGTTTAATTTCCGAGTCAGGGCGGACTAACATTATTTTGTAAATGCCGTCTCCATCTGGGGTCTGAATTTCAACACCCTTTGGTGTGCAAAAGATGGTACAGTTCATTTTGCACAGCAAATCACGTCCCAGCAAGTTCACTGGACTGGTGTCGCAAACGACAAATCTATGCATTTCCTTAAAGTTTCCAATTGAGATCTCCATGGGCTTGGTAACAGGAGTACTAATCAATTAATTAGATACACCCACTACTTGGATGGCTTCTCCCGAGAGGGGTAGGTTTGGAACGTCCACTGTTCTCACAGTAGAACGGGTAGCACCAGTGTCCAACAGAAAGGTGACATCATTTCCGTCAACCTTTCCTTCAATGTATGGTCCCGACTGGTCTACCGGCAAGGAGGCGCCAAGTACGCACTCCTCGTCCTCCCCTCTCAGGCCCCGTCAGTACTGGTCATCACAAAGGAAGGTATCATTTAATAGATACTGCGAAGTTGCTGCATTTCTGTTCTCATTGCTTTCCCAGACTTCTATCTCATCTCCCTCTGCTTGTTTTCCCATATATACCTGCTTTGGTGCGCGGGGCACCTGCACTGTCTTTACCTGTGGTTGAGTCTTTCTTGGTCTTTCTTTCTGCGTCTGTGGAGTTAAATCAGGTGTTTTGGGGTTATCATCGGGCAAGTAAGGACACTCGTTACGCCAGTGTCCAATTTCGCCGCACTGATGGCAGGGAAATTTCTTCATAGCCTCCTCCCTGCTCATTCTGGGCCGGGGCTTACTTCCTCCCCCACCCCCAGGACCTTCGTTCTTAGCATTTTTGACCATTGTACTCAACTGCTTTTCCTGCTGTTCTGCAAGCTTCACCTGAGCCCACATCACTTTCTCCTTGAGAGCCTTTTTCTTTTCTGCCATTTCGTCCTCGCAGTACTTTGCGTACCGCAGGACCTCGTCTACCTTTTTGGTATGCCAACAGATTTTATTATCTTTTATCCACTGACAAATTTCAGGCCTTAAACCGTTTACAAACCTGTAAATGAAATGCGTCATATCCTTCATTTCGATGTTATCTATACCACTGTATGTTTTAAACACCTGCAACAACCTTTCATAATAGGAGTGCACTGTCTCCTCTCTTTCCTGCGTTGTTCTATCTATCCTGGTCCAATCAGTTTCCTTTGCTGGCACCTTGTTTTTCAAATGCTGAATCACTTGTTCATATTTTTTCATCACTTCAATTGACGGCTCCCCTGTTGCGGAGTCCCTCGGGTACTCCTCACTAGGCCAACCTATGCCTATCTTACACTCGGTCCATAGATCGACCGGGACCACAATATCGTAAAACCCATCGAGGTCTTTCCACAGACATTTTTGCACCTTTACGAACCTTTCCACTTGCCGGTACCATTCAACCGGCTTCTCGCGCAGTTTCGGGAAATCGTTAGTAAAGGACACAATATCCTGTCTGGACCATGGAACGTGCACATACCTCCCACCTGGTACCTCACGCATGGGGCATAATGTTTCAGGCTTGTCTACTTCTCTTAAAGGGAACTCAGGGGTAGCTTGTCTGGATCGAGCCTCATCTTTCTTTCTTGCCCACCTGCTTCTCCACCTTTCCACATCTCCCCATTTTTGCAAAACTGCAAGCAACTCTTTAATCTGCACCTTCTTCCCTGACACATTCAGGTTCTCTAACTCCTTGTCTGAGAATTCAGCTCTGTAAGGCTTTTGTAAGGGCTTGGATCTTGAAATATCTACCCCCATACTAGCTGCGGTGTCTGTCAGCTTTTCGTGGAGCACCCTGGTACTTCTGGTAAGGCTTTTACACATGAACAGCAATTCTTCTTCAGAATAGGTGTTTAATCTGTCTAACCCCACATTTCCTGCCATCAATTCCTCTATTTCTACCCTCAGCTTGTAGAGGTCTAAAGGTTTCTTTTGCGGAGCCTGTTTTTCTAAATCACGACTCCAACTTTCAATCTCTTCCGGAGTTACCAAGGAAACACTCCTAGTCCCTGTTGCTGATTCTAATTTAATTTCTTTCGCATCAAAAGGATTATGCCTCTTCTGCACTCCCTTTCCGGTCTGTTTGTTTGGCAGATCCAAGAACACAACTTCGGACTCGCACTCACTGGACTGATCGTCTATCAGTAGGGGCTCTTGCCTCGGCGGGGCCATTATCGGGTTCATAACTGGAGGGTTCGAACTTCCTTGACTATTCCCATACAACGGGACTACTGGTCCGATCGTTACCGGAATAGTCAAAGCCTCAGGACTGGTATTTAACTGGGAGATTTTCTGAATTATTTCTGTCCTCTGTCTAGCTAGGACTTCTTGCTCCCTTTCATCTAGTACTCTTCCTAATGTCCGGTCAGGTATCATCTGTGGGGTCAGGTGAGGGGTAAGACTCGGGGCAGTAGGATGCGTTTCACTTGGTCCTCCGCCATAATTTGGTTTTGGGAACAAAGTTCCTGTGCCAAATGACCTACGCTCTTCCCCATATGGAGGCTGCAAAAAGGGTACTCCTGAACTTACTGGCTTTTCTTCGTTTTCATACAGAGGTCTGGGAAAAAATGTTCTTTCACGGGAATATTTTTCCTCTGAGCTCTCGGGCATTCTAGGATATATATTGCGTACCTCTGCGGGTCCGGGATTTTCAAAATAGGGCAACACCTGGCCACCTCCCCCCCTACATAGGGATCTGTCCTCCTCCTTAATAGATGGACGCTGGGGATTCCCTCCTGTACTGGAAAGTCGGGCTCCCTCTTCATAAGGGGGCGGACTTCTCGTAAAGATGTCATCTAACAATTCATCATCTGACTCTCCAAGGGCTCCCCAATGCTTACATTTTTCTGTCTTTTTCTCTTCCCCCGAAGGGGTACATGCTGGCATCATGGGAAACAGACCCTCAACAATCATGCTCTGTCTCCACTGTTTCATCCTCTTGTCCCTAGTCTCCTGTTTCAGCCTTGGGTACCACTTGGTCAGACCTTTGTCCATCCGGGGTTTCTCTCTTTCAAAAGCCTCAATCTCCCATTCCTCTAATGCCTCATACTGCGTTAGTCTCGGTCTGGGATGTAATTCATTCATGCGGGTTCTCAAATTGAATAAAATCCTACCATTGAAGGTACCGTCTAACGGAAAAGCCAATATTCCGTCATCTTTTGTGTACCTTACCCAATTCTCCAACCACACACAGGTATTGTACCCTCGGTCAAACATCATGAATGAGGCAGGAGTATTCGGTGGCGGGATAGTAACACCCTCTCTAGATTTAATCGGTTTGTCCGTTTTGAAATAATTCTTTACCCTATTTACAAGGGACATCTTTCTCTTAGCTCCGTACATAATATCGTATCTATTAGCTTTCCACTGATCCCTTTCAAACCCTTGGTTTCTTGGATCGGGTCTAGTCTCTGGACAATACGAGTGCCACATACGATTTTTACGCTTAACTCTGTTTACAAATTCACCTCCAATCAGAACGCGTCTTGCAATTCCGTGCGACCAATGAGGTGCACGCGTTCAAGTATTTTCGGCCAATGGGTGCGCGGCCCCTTCGTGAGACTGTTCTCACGCTCCGGCGCTTCACCCCTCCTTCACAATTCCAGCCCCGCTACCCGCCCGCTGCTTCTACCAATCCCAGCGCGGCATGGAGTGACGTCAGAGGTGCTTCGCGACTGACTCCCTCCCTTCACAAGGTAACGGAAACTTTCTTTCCTTTTAAAGTGCTCAGTGCTTGGTTAATTTACAACAAATACACATTCGCCACAGTGCTCAAGTGTCTAGACAGGATAGCTTTGTTTTACTGCAAGTAAACTACTTCCATTTACTTTTCACGCGCTGCGGGTAGATCTCTTCCGCCTACCCTTCACTCTAGCATCGGTGAACCTTTTATTCCCCTAAACTCATCCACTTCTCCGGGATATATCCGAGTCTAAGGTTTCCCAGCGGACCCCTCTGCTTTCACCCAAGCTCCGAGGAACCTGCTACTCTTCCGATGTGACCCTTACTAGGTTACGCCACTATGGGAAGTTTGCCAATGAACCTCGTTACTGACATTTATTCACACATGTATTCAGAAAACCCTAGTTAGTGCTTCCCGGTTATCCTAACCTGCACCTAACTTTCCTTAAGCCTGTGACCTCAGGACAATGGATTCTATTCACCACTTGCCCTTTCAATTCCCCGGGGAGTTCGGACAACACAATACGAGACGGTTTACAAATGCATGGATTAATACATATAACAATATAAGAACAAGAATAATAATGAAAAAACAATTCATTGATTTCAGCAGCGTATTCACAAGAGAGTGATCGGTCCCGTCGGAACAGCCGCTCTTATAGCAGCATTAATGTACTAGCAGCTACCGACTTAACTAGTCTAACTAGTCCTACCTAACCTTTAGCTAGTCCCTAACCATCCTCTGATCTACCAGAAAACTGATAGAGCGCGCGAGGTCACCCAGCCAATGATTCCGCCGTTTCCGGCTTCAGGGCCCATATACTTCCAATTCACACTATTCATTGACAGGGCGACTTCACGGGCTGCTACCAATTGTGTGTGTTCCCTACTGTTATTACTTAGTGTACCCGACTTACCATCCACCGACACGGGTACCTATAACTTCAACGGATCAGGGGCCTAGCTGTAAAAGGAAAGGCAACAAATGCAAATTCAAATGACATTCAATACTGTTTGTAAAAGGACCACGGACAACTGGAAGTTTTAAAATGTTTATCTAAAGTTCGTTTTCGTCAAGCATTAAACTTACAAGAATAAGGCAGTCAATAACCAAGATAATGAAAAGTACATAACTATAGAGAAATAAAGTCAGGGTAACCATTTAAATGTAATTATGAGATAAAGAAAAATGCTATGCATTCAAGGGCAGGAGTTTTCAGACAGTTTAAGTAAGGCCGTTCTAGACCATATCAGAAAATGACAAACTGCAATGCAAAATATGATTTCCAAAAGGTAGGATAGCATAGGAACAATTTAAGAATATATGCACTTGACTTTATGATTCAATAGTTTGCGGCAAAAGCATGGAAAAATCAACATGTGCAAAGGTGTGTCTTTATTAAAGCAAAGACAGAAAAATAGAAAGGTGCAAGTTTAAAGAACTTAGAGCAGTATTTACCTAGACTGGTGTGGAAACCAAACCCTGGCCACGGGTCAGTTTAAGGACAGGAAACCCTCAAGGAAGGATACCCCTCACAGGACAGCAGGTGCAGAATGGACACCCAGGACAGGACAGGATACCCTCAGATTAGGAATCAGGACAGGACCTCAGGACAGGACAGCAAACCCTCGTGACAGGACCGCTCAGGACAGGACCGCACCCGCAGTTTGGAAGCAACGCCTGCGCTCCACCCTCTCTGCAGCTATCGATCAAGACCCCGATTGGGTCAGCGAACTCCCAGCAAAGTGCTTCGCCAGCACTTTAAGGTTCAGTAGAACCTTAGTCTATGGTCAATTTCGGACAGACTGCTCTGCAGCGCTCTGTATCTTCAGTCACCTATTGAGTACGATGGGTCAGTGACAGGTCAGCTAAACCAGACAAGTCGGACAAATTCCCTAGGTGAACCCAGGGTAGATATACTGTTTTGGGACAGGGTACCACCCCCCAAATGTTGCAAAGTGTCAGAATCCCCAATTTCAATTGGTCCTAAGGTAGGATTTGGGTAATACACCAATCATAACACACTATTTGGATGCTTCATTTACATATCTGGGTACCGCCTAGCGAGATTGGGGTTCCCATGAGAAACTGCATAGAAATACAATAGATATATTACATTGTTTCGGAATAAGAACATGTGATTCCGTCCTGCTAGGGTTGCAGGTCAGTTCTCAGGAGCATCTTGCCCATCACTGCCAACTGGCGGTGTTCCATCAGCCAAGGTTGTCGGTGCCCCAGAAAGTCGCACATGCGTAGAAGGGACCTCCAAGATGGCTTTTGGTGCAGTTAGACCCCCATTCCCCGCGGTACATGAAAAGTAAGCGAAAACAAATTAATACATAGAAATAACATTATGAAAACACATCACAGGGTTTGTACTTTCAACTTATCACTATAAAATATACTTATGCAGTCTAAATGTTAGCTACATATAACAGGCACAAGAGCAGTGGCATGAGCAGTACCACGTTACTGGCAAAGCTATGTATTACGCATGCGCATAAATTTCCCTCCAACTCTGCAGACACGTCAGGACACGTGAGTGTGACTGACGCATGCGCAGTAACTAAATACAAGCGGCGGCCATATTTTACGGACATGGATTAAATGCATTAGGAATACACATAGGCAAGCTTCATAAACTTTGCTTAAACTAAATATAAACGTTAGTAAGACGTACACTTATTACCTTGTTACACACAAACGAGGTTCATGAATACAGCAAGTCGCAAAATATGCGAAGCTTTGCTTCATCAGTATACCTGGAAATACATCTGAATGCTACGCCTCACCGTGGGAGGCGTAGGGAGGCGCAACGAGGAGAAATGTATTCTTGTAAATAAGCCCCTACATGTATTGTTTGCACAGCCACTCTACTTTTGCACACCTATGATCTAGCATTTGTCATAGACACTGTTCACAAACTTGCAATGGTTATGGTATTTATTAGATATGGCCTAAATATCTGCTTTATCTTGAGCCGGCTTATGCCCATGACAGCAACTTTTACAGTTTTCTCTCTCTTCTGATAAAACCTGACTTACATTTAAGCTTTGTACATGTATTATAATTATCTGAATTAATTACGCAATAAAGAAATACATTGCGTACTGAGTGAGGCCGGAGGCTTAACGCGGAGTGGCAAGGTCCCAGCCCCAAAAATCACCAGACTCCCCAGGGAGCATTTCCCTCTGCCTCGTATACGACTTCCCAATCACAAGTCTGGGGGCTTGTCCATCTGGCACTACTGTGCCACCTTCTAGGTTTGCGGTTTCCACGAGGTGTCCAACCCACTCTTGGTACGTGACAAAGCTATTGAATATTTCAAATTATATATATATATATATATATATATATATATATATATATATATATATATATATATATGTTATTCACTGAAAAACCATAGGTTTCACATATGTTATACTTAGCTGAACATTTCACTGATACAAAACCCTTGAAATTCCCCCATTAGAGTTAGTTCAGCTAACTATAACTTGCGCGCCCACAATGCACTGCTGATGACGTCACATATTACATCACTCATGACATGGTCAGTGACATCACTCATGACATCTCAAATGACATCACTGATGACATATATATATATATATGTATATATATATATATATATTACCTGCTGGCGGTCGCCAGTAGGTATATATAGTTAGGATTTTTTCCCTATGGGATTTTTGAAAATTCTATGTCTAATAACTTTGGCGTTTGTGGACGGAATTGGCAGAAATTTTCTGGAAAATGGAACATTTTGTTTCTGAGCAGCCCTTGGAAATTTGGGGGGGTTTCGTCAAGGGGGGGCCGAGAAAAAAGGGGGGTCCCAAAGCGTGTTTTTAACATTGAGTTTTCCATAGGGCGGTTGGCCTCACTTTTAGCCCGAACGGCTGAATGGATTTGCATGAAACTTGGCAAAATTGTAGGGACTGGTAGCCCGATGTGCCTTTTCTAGGTCTCAATATATGTGCTCCAGTGGATTTTGAGAAATTAACGTTTAAAAAAAGATATATATCTGTAAGCGCGCTCCGGGCAGCGCTCCGGTCCGCGGACCTTAAGCGTACCGGAACTTCGCGTAGCTAAGCTGATTGGCTCTCCGGTGTCTGTCAACATTCTAAACAGTCCGGAGCGGCCGCCATCTTGTCTCTCGGTAGGATTGAGAGACAAGAGGAGGCCAAAACAAAGGCGAAAATGACCATAAGGGGGCATAGTAGATCCTCCCTGACCCCCTAGGTTTAATGTGGAGGTTTTAAAAGGGCCCCGCGGGGCAAAAAAAACAAAAAAAATTTTTTGTTTTTTTTTGCGTGGGGAGCGCCCGGTCCGCGAACCGGGAAGCGTTCTGGGCAGCGTACTGCAATGAAAAATGAATGATAGACTTTTCAAATGCTGTATGTTAATTGATTGTTGTTTTTGTTGATTATTTTTTATTTTTTTTATTTTTTAAGCATTTTTTTTATTGTGATTGTGTTTCATAATTTATTAAACTTTCTAACATTTCATTGTCAGAAATTTCATAATTATCATGGAATATACATTGTAGTCTCTGAGGGTGTAAAATTTCCTCATTTGCAAGGAGGTTATCTACTGCTTGTACACATTGCAGTAGTTCATTGTCCCAAGTTTCATCGAAAAATTCAGTGTCAATTTGATCAATTGTATCAATCAATTCTTGGCTGCTCTATTGCAGGTCCATTTCAAAAGAAACTTTGTTTTCGCCTTCCATTTTGCCTGAAATTTGGATTAAAAAAATATATATTAGTAGAGATAGGGCAATGTTGGGAATAATTTTAGATAGGCATTTTTTATCAGTGAATTTATCTTTGGGCAGTGTATAGTATCAGAGTGGAAGTAGGAATATAAAAAAGTGTATGTGATTTAACGTAAGTAAATTCATAATTATACAAGAGAAGCCTAACTCCATCCATAACTATAACAGAGAAGTCTCTCTAAATCTATAACTACTACAGAGGGATAGTATATATCTATCAGAAAAAGTTTACCATATTAACTTATAGTGCACAATATACTTCAGTTTTAAAAATAAAAACTTACCTTTAGAAAGAAGTTGAAGGAATTAGTGAAAATACTATTGAAATGTACAGCAAGAAGTAGTAGTCAAAATGGCTGTGTTTTCTTCTCTTCCTTTATATATATTCAGGTACATAGCCAATCAAATGTCAGGTAAAAAAAGTAGAAAATGAAAGTAACATTTTAATTGGTTGTCAATTCCAACACTTCAGATGTGTTTTGTGAAGTAATTTACCTCAGGGTATTTAGAGAGGTCTACAGGCTAAATGGTTAAATGGAATTTCAATCAAATTTGTGAAAATGGTAGGGATTGGTATGTAGTATGAGCTAGTCTATATTTGGTGAAATTGTCTCCAGTGGCTTTTCTGTGAACTACTTTCCCACCTTTTTTGATGGTGCGCTTCCCAGGGAGCGACCCGGTACGCGAACCGTTGAGCGCCCCGGTTCGCGAACCTTAAGCGTAACGGGAGTCCACCATTTTGTGTTTCGGTCGAATTAAGATACAAGATGGAGGGCAAATAATGTTCAGAATGGGTAGAAGGGGGCACGGTAGACTTATCTTGACCCCCTAGGTTTTGTGAGGGTGGCTGAGGAGGCCCATATGTGCGAAAAAAAAACATTTTTTTAAAAAATTTCGCGAGGTTAGCTCCCGGTTCGCGTACCGGGAAGCGCCCCAGGGAGCGTACTTTGTTGAAAATTAGTGAAAAATGTTAGAGTAAAATAATAATTGTGAGTGATCAGATGTAGGGTAGCTCTGAGAAGAGCTTTTGGGTTTATGGTACATTTAGGTACTTATAAGTAGGTACCAATGCACATTCTTAAATTCAGAGTGAAAACTCTGTTGCCCTCATCTGAGAAGTGAACTCCATCTCCTCTGTAGATATCTTGCATGTAGTAACGCAAGTTATTGTTGTACAGGGAGCCCATTCCATGGTCTCTCATGTAAGCTGAAACAGATTTGTTTACATGCTTCCTCGACTTCTCAATTTGTGGACAAAATTGGTTTGACCACCTCCATTTCTGTCTTTGGCATATATTTGAATATACCAAGGCAGTCTGAGGAAAAAGTGCCATTAATTGCTCAAAGGTGTCCTTTAAAAGCATTTCCAGACCTACACCAGTCAAAGTGCCCAAGTCATTACCTCCACAGTGCACAATTAACAGGTCAGGTTTGGGCAAATGCATAAAGGTTTTCACCAATGGTATCAATTGGTGACATTTTAATCCTCTGTGGCCAAACCACTTAATTTCCACATCTTGTAAATTGAGGTTAGGTAATTTCCTGTTTCGTACCTTTGAGCCCAGTGAATATAACTATGTCCAACAATCCAGACAGAAAACATGGTGAGAGAAGGTTCTCCTGCAGTCAGATGAAGTGTGGCAATGAAATGGCAGTTGAAAAAATGAGAGTTTAAAATGAAAAAAACTGTGGAGTTTCTGTGTTCATGAAGCAGTAACAGTGATTGGTGGATTTTGATTGCTGAAAACAGAAAGTTAGGGTGCACGGATGTAATGTAATGTAATGTAATGTAAGCACACATTTTTATAGCGCGGCTATCGCTCCGAGGAGCATCTTGGCGCTCCACACCCAACCCTGATGGAGATGAGTTGGTAGACAGAAGGCAGTGACACACTGTACAATTATTACACCAAAGCTCTGCAGGCTGCGTCAGAGAGCGAAAAGATCCATGTTTTCAATGATCTTCTGAAGTCAACCTCCTTGACTATACAACGGAGCTGAGCTGGAAGTTTATTCCAGGCTTTTGAACCCAGCACGAAGAGGGACTTCCCTCCCTTAGTGGCTAATCTAAATCTAGGGACAACTAAAAGGTTTTGATTGGCAGACCTCAAACATCGCGTTGGCGTGTAGTGTTGAAATCCCCTCCGAAGATATTTAGGGCCTTGGGACTGAAAGGCTCTGAAAGCAATCACGAGAATTTTAAAAAGAACTCGCTTATGAATTGGCAACCAATGTAAAGTTTTTAGTGCTGCCGTGGCCGATGATCTTTTTGGCCAGCGTAAAACCAGGCGAGCTGCAGCATACTGAACCATCTGCAGCCTATGCAGCACCGTTTTATTGGTGCCTGCATAAAGACTGTTGCAGTAGTCCAGTCTGGATGTTATAAGGGCCACTGCAACAGTCTTCCTGGCCTCTAAAGGCAGCAAATCAAAAAACTTCTTCAGTGATCTGATGATCTGGAAACACGAGCCCGCCACGGCTACTGCCTGCGGTTTAAAAGAAAGTTGGGCATCTAATTTGACTCCCAAATTTTGTGCAGAGGCAATAGTGTTAGGGGGAGCTTCAGCGCCCTCAGGCCACCATTGTGAGGGGGAAAACATGTTTAGAGGACCAAAAGATATTATTTCTGTCTTCCCCGAGTTACACTTGAGGTGATTGTTGGTCATCCACTCAAAGGTAGCCCGGAGACAGTTCCTCAAGTTTTCTTCTGCCCCTGGCAGCTCCCTGTCCAGCACCAGGATCAACTGAGTGTCGTCAGCGTACGCTATGACTTCAATCCGATAAGACACAATCAGCTCTAACAAGGGGACCATATAAAGATTAAATAAGACAGGACTCAAACTAGCGCCCTGTGGGACCCCTGAGTTGATAGTCTTTTCCTCCGATTTGTAGTCACCTAGTACTATTACCTGACGACGCAGAGACAGGAAGTTAGCAAGCCATGCCAGCACAGTTCCACCCACACCTGCATTCTTCAAGCGGTCGATCAAGATTGGATGGGCGACCGTATCGAAGGCCGCCGATAGATCGAGTAAAATCAAGACGGCCTTCTTCCCCTGGTCCAATGCCATGCGTAATGTCTCGGCCGAGAACAAAAGAGCGGACTCAGTCGAGTGCTTGGACCGAAACCCCGATTGATTGGAGTGAAGGATGTTATTCTCCTCTAGGAAATTTGACAGTTGATGATTGACAAACTTCTCCGTCAGTTTAAATACTGCCGGTAATAGGGAAATTGGTCGCAGGTTAGACAGGGTGGTTGGGTCTGACAGGGCTTTCTTTTGCAGCGGCATAACCGCTGCGCATTTCCAATCCTCTGGGATTACAGCAGTAGCCAGCGAGGAGTTAATGATACTGTTGATTATTGGATTTAAATCCGCAACCAGAGTTCGAAGAACTATGGGCGGGCATGGATCAAATGGGGAACCAGATTTTATGGCCGAAATGGCTTGGTGTGAGTCCTCCAAAGAGACCTGTGCAAATGATTCCAAGCAAGAGGTCCTGGATGTCAAGGCGTCTGTCCTCATTTTGTCCGGACTAGGCGGAATGGGGGAGCTCGCTGGAAAATCCCTGACAATATCCACGACCTTCTTTTCGAAATAATCAGCTATATCATTACACAATGATTGCGAGGAGGGGATCTCCTGGGAAAGCGCAATGGGATTAGTAAAACTCTTAACTATCTTGAAGATTTCCTTCTGTCCCCCTTCAGAGGAAGAAATAGCCTTCAGATAGTAGTTTTTTTTTGCCAGCTTAATTGCCACGTGATAGTTGTTACGTGCAACTGTATAGATATGACGTGCAGCTGGCTCATATTTCCTTCGCCATCTGCGCTCCAGGGATCTTACTGCACTTAATTCCATTCTCAGAGCTAATGTAAACCAAGGGGCGCTCTTTTTATTTATGGAACCATGTGTGTAACCACACTTTTTCCTTGCATCTAGGGATGAGCCAAAAGTTGATAACCAATCGCAGTATTGCTGGTTATCTGTTAAAGTGCAACCCGTTAAACCGGGTTTGCTAGCCCTCAGCTTTTCAATGAGCAATGGACGCGCCAGGGCATTAATCCAATTTGGCTTGTGGTCGGCCGTACTTGAGTCTGCCTTAGGAATCGGAACCTTCTGTTTTGCAGAAAGGTTGAATGGAATGAGTTTGTGATCTGACCATGTCAAGGTGTATGGGGCCTTAACAGACAAGCTCTCCATGTTAGTACAGATGCAGTCCAGGACATGGCCCGCTGCATGTGTAGGTTCCGATGTCAGCAGAGTAAGGCCGAGTGTGTTTATGATATCCATAAAATCACTAGTTCCTGGCTCTTTAATGGAGTCCAGGTGAAGGTTAAGGTCTCCCAATACTGTACAATGTGCGAACCTAAGAGTGAGCTCGCTCAGAGTGTCTCCCACACTGTCCAGAAAAGCTGTCCGCGGGCCAGGTGGACGATAGATTAGAGCACCAGAAAAAGAGAGGGTGTCATTAATAGTAAGACAGAAAGGATGTGTTCTTTGAAAGATGTATTTTGAATGGTCAATAAAAAATCATTAAATGAAAGAATGCACTGGATATGCAGGTGCACTGAGAGTTCAGAGTTCAATTGCAACAAAGTTGTGTGAACTTGCAAACACCAGAAGTCTTCCAAGAGGTGGTTGCCATGCAGAAAAGGCAGAAAGGGCAGAGGGGGGAAGGGTTTTCATTTGAAAAAAAGTGAGGGAAGAGTTTTGATTGGGTGACATGAGAGATATGTGTGAAGAATTACAGCATTTCTGTGCTTTTGATAGCTGCAGACTCTGGAGTGCATACCTTTTGCTCTGCTGAAGACAAATTGGTGTGTTTCTGAGACTGTTTTCAAACTCAAAGTATTTGCTAAGGTGAGAAAATATTTCTTTAATTTAGATAGAGAATAGTGTGCTTTTAGGAGAAAATTATGAATTATGTGGCGCAAATTGCTTGTAAATATGCTCCCACATGTGCATGGAAAATTTTGATTTTGAATGTTTGTGTTACATAGCCATGTTAAAAGTGATACAAACATGCTGCAAAGGCAATCAAAAAACGCTTTTATGTGTCTTAAGGACATTTTAAGTAATTTTCCCATGTGCAGTGTTTTGAAATTATGATTTGAAAATCGTTTTTGGGGAAAAGGAATTGTTTTTAAATTTATGACAAGGACATAATGGTGTATGCTTCTTTATACGGCAATTGACTGTCCCTGATGTTATTTTTCCCATTTTAATGTAAGACCTTTCTCTGTGGCGCAAGTTGCTTGTAAATATGCTCCGACCTGTGCATGGGAAATTTAGATTTTAAATGTTTGTGTTACATAGCCATGTTAAAAGTGACCCAACCATGCTGGAAAGGCAATAAAAAACACTTTCATGTGTCTTAAGGACATTTTAAGTAATTTCCCTGTGGGCAGTGTTTTCAAATTATGAATTGAAAATCGTTTTTGAGGTAAAGGAATGTTGTTAAAATTTATGTGCGCCATATGTCCACAAATTTCGTTTTCAGGGGTGCAGCAGGGTGTTCTTGAGACGCCCCTGCACCTTTGGAAAAATTCCTAATTTGCGATGAGCTAATTGCTAATCGCAAATTGCACCTTCATTCTTATGGGCCTCCTGCTCCATGGAAATGAATGGGTAATTTGCAATTAGCAATTTGCTCATCGCAAATTAGGAATGGTAAAGAATCGCTATTTATTCCTTAAAATTCGCTATTTTGGAAATGCAAAATAGTTATATGATACATATGGCGGTTGATGTCTAACAAGATAAGAAGCTTAGGGATACATTTATGATGACTGGCGCAATGAAGTGGACATCACTTACTTCATTGGTAGAGCTTTACATGTATTATGTCCTCTGTATTCTTCATCAAGCGTAACTTTAATCTGCAATCCTGAGTAGGCCTCACCTTAAACAAACCTCTGGATAGGCCACACCTTATCGTCATCCTGAATTAATCATTTAAAATGCTAGGGACAGATTTATGATAGGTGTATGCCTCTTTTGCGCCACTTACAAAACACTGTCCACGGGGAAATGACTTAAAATGTCCTTAAGACACATGAATGTGTTTTTTTAAAGCGTTTGCAATTTTTTGTGGTGACTTTTAACATGGCTATGTGACTCAAACAGTCAAAATCTAAATTCACCATGCACAGGTGGGAGCATATTTACAAGGAATGTGCTCCACGGGGAAAGGTCTTATAATGTAATATGGGAAAAATGACATCAGAGACACTGAAATGCCTTATAGAGAAGCATACACCATTATGTCCTTGTCATAAATTTGCAAACCATTACTTTTCCCCAAAAACGATTTTCAAATCATAATTTGAAAACACTGCACATGTGGAAATTACTTAAAATGTCCTTAATTCAAAATTTGCTATTCCTTATTTTGCGATTGCACTGAAGGATTTCCAAATTTTGCGATTCCTTAAATGCAATGTATCAAACAAAAAATATGTAAAAAATGATATTAAGGATTTGGAAACTACGACCAACTTCTAATTTGTGGTAATTTGCGAATTCTTTTCAAAAAGCATTTTTTTCCAAAAAACAAAAGGTGCCATATGACGCCTATACATGTCCTTAGGGCATGTATGTGTGCCATATGCCCCCAAATTTATTTTTCAGGGGTGTAGCAGGGTGTTCTTGAGATACCCCTGCACGCTTGAAAAAATTCCTATTTTGTGATGAGCTAATTGCTAATCGCAAATTGCAACCTTCATTCCTATGAGCCTCCTAGCCCATGGAAGTGAATGGGTAACTTGCAATTAGCAATTTGCTCATTGCAAATTAGGAATGGTAAAGAATTGCTTTTTTTTCCTTAAAATTTGCTATTTATGAAATGCAAAATAGTTTGATGGTACATATGGTGGTTCATCTGTAACAAGATAAGAAGCTTAGGGATACATTTATGATGACTGGCGCAATAAAGTGGACATTACTTACTTCATTGGTAGGCCTTTACATGTATTATCTCCTCTGTATTCTTCATCAAGCGTAACTTTAATCTGCAATCCTGAGTAGGCCTCACCTTAAACAAACCTTTGGATAGGCCACACCTTATTGTCATCCTGGATTAATCATTTAAAATGCTAGGGACAGATTTATGATAGGTGTATGCCTCTTTTGTGCCACTGTGCGTCACTTTTATGATGCAGCGGCGGTGCTAATTTGCAATTAGCAATTTGCTCATTGCAAATTAGGAATGGTAAAGAATTGCTATTTATTCCTTAAAATTTGCTATTTAGGAAATGCAAAATAGTTTGATGGTACATATGGTGGTTCATCTGTAACAAGATAAGAAGCTTAGGGATACATTTATGATGACTGGCGCAATAAAGTGCACATTACTTACTTCATTGGTAGGCCTTTACATGTATTATCTCCTCTGTATTCTTCATCAAGCGTAACTTTAATCTGCAATCCTGAGTAGGCCTCACCTTAAACAAACCTCTGGATAGGCCACACCTTATCGTCATCCTGGATTAATCTTTTAAAATGCTAGGGACAGATTTATAATAGGTGTATGCTTCTTTTGTGCCACTGTGCGTCACTTTTATGATGCAGCGGCGGTGCAAAAGATTTGCTATGAGGCGACAACATTACAAATTGATGCATTTAGGCAGATATGTCATGGTGTAAAAAAAACGTACCACATGAAACCGATGCAGCAGTGATGCAAAAGATGCACCATGTCGCAAGACAGGCCTCACTTGGGGCCATATGTATCAAGCTAATTAGCATTCGCAAAGATCAAAATTCTACGAATTTCGGCCTTTGCGAATGTTAATTAGACAAATGGTATGTATCAAACAAGTTTGATGCAAAATAAGGAGTAGCAAAATTTGCTATTCCTTATTTTGCAATTGCACTGAAGGATTTGCAAATTTTGTGACTACTTAAATGCAATGTATCAAACAAAAAATATGTAAAAAATGACATTAAGGATTTGGAAACTATTGTGGTAAATTGGTGGTAATTTGTGAATTCTTTTCAAAAAGCTTTTTTTCAAAAAAACAAAAGGTGCCATATGACGCCAACACATGCCCTTAGGGCATGTATGTGTGCCATATGCCCCCAAATTTCTTTTTCAGGGGTGCAGCAGGGTGTTCTTGAGACACCCCTGCACCCTTGGAAAAATTCCTAATTTGTGATGAGCAAATTGCTAATCGCAAATTAAACCTTCATTCCTATGAGCCTCCTAGCCCATGGAAATGAATGGGTAACTTGCAATTAGCAATTTGCTCATTGCAAATTAGGAATGGTAAAGAATTGCTATTTATTCCTTAAAATTCGCTATTTAGGAAATGCAAAATAGTTTCATGCTACATATGGCGGTTCATCTGTAACAAGATAAGAAGCTTAGGGATAGATTTATGATGACTGGTGCATCACCAGGGATGTGTCAGTCATCCTGCGCCGCTGTTCCGCCACCCATGGTGTGCTGCATTTAGAATACGGGGCATCATGGGGCAAAAATGGCACAGATGCGTGACGTATCTGTGCTGTAAAGGTAGTGATTGCTGGAGTTGTATCGCAAGTGCGATGCAGCTCAAGCAAGGCTCAGGGGTGCCCCATCTCCACAATGTTGCGTCAAGACCTATGCCTGCTTAAAGCAGGCGCAGGGTTTTGACGAAGCTTTCTCCTATCTGATTGTAAATACGGCACACCATGGGTGGCAGAGTAGTGGTGCACGTTAACTGGTGCATGCCTGGGGATGTGCCATTTAACATAAATCTGCCCCTTTACATTTAAGTATGGGCAGGACACACAGAGTCGGTGATGCTTATCCAAGGTTAAGAAGAGATGAGTCCTGTTCACTGAAAATTTAGACATAGTCTTCACCTGCTCAGCATTGCTGGACATGGCTAAATAATAGCTGCAAAATATTACTCTTGTTAAACAATTTTACTATTATAATCTCTGAGATTTGTCTCTTACTCTGCAACATCTCATTGTTGTTATCTTTCTTTAAAGATAAAGACAACCTCAACATGAGCGACAATCTGCAATCAGTTGATTTTGACCTCATCATTGAACTTGTAATTGAAACATCAGTGGATGTTGATCCCTTGGATGATTTAAATCCTGAGGATGAAGAAGAGCGTGATGAGGATGCAGATTTGTCCGAATTATATGACATAGGATGGGAAGCTGACCTGCTTGAGCCTATGGAAATATAAACATTTATTTTTAAAATTTATAATTAATAAAAAGTAAAAAGGTAAACCGTTTAATTTAAAAATAAAGACACCTTCAAAAGCAGGTTATGTGTAGTGTCTTCAATAAAATATTAAAATATGCTCATAAAATTAGATCAGATTCACATATAAAATAGCACAGGTAACATAAATATAAATGTCATTTCTTTTCTGCTATTTCTGTATTGTAAATTTGCAAGGACTAAAAAATCTTCTATTTAAAATGTCAAGTAGTGTGTTAAGTTTTTGATCACTGTTATTGTTTTACTGTTTGGTAATAATGGTTAATAAAAATTTTTATTATATTTTACCACAGATTCAACTGCAGATCATTTCAAGATTTCACCATGCCAACAATAGAAAGACAGAGAAAGGCTGCAAAACGTCAAAGACAGCAGGTGAAAGAAAATAAGCAGCAGTCCTCTAACAAAAAGATTTGTCAAGTCACGAAGAAAGCACCGGGTAAGAGCACAAAATATTTCATAAGAAATATGTGTAGTAAAAAAAATATTACTACAGAAAATGTTTCAGTCCATAAAACGAGAAGGAATTCAAATGGAAAGGAAAGGCCAATCAAAAATGTTACTGCTAGAGCAAGAGATAACTCTGTGCATGATAGTAGAAGGAAACAACAGTTTAGGGAGATTCGTAAACGAATGTTCCGCAACAGGATAATTGGCAATTTGTTAAAAAATATTAAGAAAGGTCAACAGAAACTGGTTTTTTATAAGAGAAAAAAAAAAGTTGAGAAAGTTATTGATCAGGCATTTGAAATTAAACGTAAGTTATTTATTTTGATAATCAATAGAATTAGGAAGCTAAACAAGGCAATTTATGATTTCAAAAGAAATAGTAGATGGAAGAGAATAGTTAATCGTAGTAATTTTTGTGAAGTTTTTTCTGGAGAATGGATGCATAGTTCAAGCTGTGAGGCATTTTTTAATGAGGAGAGTTATTTCCAGGATAATGATTTGGTGCATGCAGTTGACACCAGTGGTCGTGCTTATGAAGTGAAAGATGGTTGTCCAGTTGAAAAAGAAAAACTTGTGACAACAGAGGCAGAAGAGGTGTTAGGTAATGAGGTTTTAGGAAGACGTGCTAAGGGTCCTGTGTACACCTGGAAGTGTAGTAGTATTTGCAGTGTGCGACAGGATTCCATCAATTTGCTTTGTGATTTTGTACGGTCATTTAATAAGAAAAGTTTGAAGCAGAAAATAAGGTTGTTGCAAGAATTAGATCCTTGCAGAGTAAGAGAAGTGACAGGTTTGCATGGTCATTCACTGGCTTGTCTTTCCAGGAGAGTATGCCAGAGTGTTTTTCATCATTTCAGGATGCTAGCAGTGCATCATAATAAAGTGAGGAAATTAGTTAGAATGTTGTATTATGCTAAGAGTCCAGCAATTATGCTTAAACAATTATGCGCTGCTCTTTTGCATGGTTCTGAAATAGATGTGAAGAATATATGTGAAGAAATTGAGTTTTGTTACTTTGGAAGTAAAGAGGAGAATGTTGAAATTGAGCAAGAAGAAGAGGGTCATGTGGAAGATAGTGTACAGGTTTCCAGTACAGATAATTTCCAGAGGGAAATTGCGACGTTTGAGGTGAAATCAAGTGAGAGGCCTAATTTCACTTGTGTGTGTTGTCGACGCACTTATTATAAGAATCAGACTAAGTTAGTGGATTTATATGCAAAAAGTGAAAGGGAAGATAATAGTGAATGGAAGGATTTCGCAACATACTTGATGGTAGAAAATTGTTTTGATTTGGGATTGGATCAACGTGTGTGTACTTATTGTTCTTGCAAATTAAATCAAAACCAGATGCCTGCTAGAGCAGTTCATAATAATCTGGAATTGGTTGAGATTCCTTCTGAATTGAAGGATTTAAATACTTATGAATCTATTTTGATTCAAAGTATCCATCCCTTTCAGGCTATTGTAAGAATGGAGCCAAAGACAGGGAAATTGCCTCCATCAGATTTACAGAGAGGATTAAAGGGAAGAGTTGTTTATTTGCCTCTAGATTTGAAGAAAAACATTAACACAATTGGAGTAGGAAAAGTGGAAGAGGAACCTCTGGTTATCTTAGTTAATGGGGTTCCGACAAAGAATAAGAAAATATGGCAAGATTTAGTAGATGTTAGGAAAGTTAAAAAGGCAACATTATATTTGAAAAAAAATAATAAATACTATAAGAATGTATATGTTGCAGAAGAGGAAGTAAGTGAGGAAGAGGATAGCGATTTGTGTGCTGGTCAAATTGAGAAAGTAGAACCCTCTACTAGTGAAGAAATATATGAACATTATAGTGTTCATCCTTTGCATTCCAAGGAAGTCATGGGGAATGCTATTGAGTTGTTTCAAATGAAACAAGCCAAAGGGAGTCCCATTAGTGTTTGGGAGGAAAGTTTGGAAGCTCGGTGTTTCCCACAGCTTTTTCCAACAGGTCAGGGAGGAAGATATGATGAGCGACCTCATCAAATTCCTGCTTCTGAATACCGGACTTTGCGATTGTATGCAGGAGATGCTAGGTTTCGACAATGCATTCCCTATTTGTTTCATCTCCTGTTTGAAAGCGATCTGTCTGGACTGTCATATGCAGTGAACCACATCTTGAAAAGTGGTATACACATGCAAAACATCTCGGCAAGTGACTTTATGGATAAAGTCAATGTCCAAGACAGTATTTTGGATTCTCACCTGATTAATCTCATGGCGTGTCAGCGTGGTACTAATGAGTACTGGTACCGTCGTCATGGTGATTTAAAATGTATGCTGAGGAACTTAGGTACTCCCACATGGTTCCTCACTCTGAGCTGTGCCGAGTATGGCTGGGAAGACTTACTTGAATTTCTACGAGAGGCAAATGCTAACGTAGATAACATCGAATTCAAGACACCCGGAGAACTGTGCTCTTTGGATCCAGTCAATGTATGTAGGTACTTCAATCATAGATTTGAAGCTATGATGTCTTTCATCATGAATAAGAAGAATCCACCTCTTGGAGAGGTGTTGGATTTCTTCTGGAGAAAGGAGTACCAAGCAAGAGGTGCTCCTCATATACATATGTTGCTGTGGATCAAGGATGCACCTAAATTTGGAACGGATCCAGAAGACTCAGTGATGAGTTTCATCCAACAGTATTCTACGTGTGCTGTTCCAAACGCAAAGGAGAAGAAAAGCCTAAGAGAAAAAGTTCTGCGTTTCCAAAGCCATCGATGTGGAAAGTACTGCCGTCGTAAATTCCGAAACAAGGACAAGTTCTACACCAAATGTCGTTTCGGTTTTCCACGACCGGTGATTTCTAAAGGAAGAGTAAACAGTTTGATGTCTTCGCTGCGACATAATGTCATGAAGAAATCACCTAAAAACACATACAATTTGAAGAGGAACGAAGAGTCCAAGTACATCAACGACTACAACCCGGTGATTTTGTCCATGTGGAATGCTAACATGGATATACAGTTTGTGGCTGATAACTGTATGGCTGTGGCTCGGTATGTGACGTCTTACATCACCAAAAAAGAGAAGACAGAATTGAAGGATATGTGGGAGGACATTTCCCATGAAAAGAGCCTCAGCAAGAAGTTGTACAGTTTCAGTCTGAAGATGTTGTCGCATCGAGAAATTGGAGCTTACGAATGCTCTGACCGGTTGTCTTCAGCAAGTCTCTATGCCAAGTCCAGGAGTATCGTTTGGGCGAGTCTTGGTCTTGCTGCAACGCGTAATCGAGTTCTGAAACCTGTGCGGGAAATTGAGTATTTGGCGGAAAAGGAGCCAAACAGTGCCGACATTTTGAAGACCAACATGTTGGATACATATTATCCAAATAGAAGCAGTCACCTCGACAATGTTTGTCTGTATGAGGTTCTTCAAAATTACATATTCAAGAAGATACTGAGAAAGGAGTGTATGCTGTAATAGGAAGTGAGGGATGTCTGGTCAAGCAAAGAAAATGCCACTTGGTAAACCATCGAAAATTGAGTGGCGAATCTCCTGAAAAAAAGGAGTTTTTCTATTTAGCACTTTTGCAACTTTTCAAGCCTTGGCGTGCAGAAGAGGAACTGCTTGGAGATTTCCTCTGTTACGAAGACTCTTTCAATGCCGCCAAGGAGACCATAGAATGTCCTGCTTTTCCCAAATATGTAGAAATGTTGAATGCGGAAATTGAGCAGGAAGCAACGATTGCAGCCGAGATTGCCAGAGACAGTTCTCAGGACAGTCAGAGTTCTGCTTCATTGAGTCAGGATCCACTAGGAGGACCTGTTATCGAAAATGAAGCTGCCACTGCCATGAATGAAGTGGAAAGAGCCATGGCACATGCTCAGGAGGATGCGGTTAACTTAGAAGAGTTGGAAAGACAACTCAACGTTGAGCAGAGGAAAATATATGACGAAGTTACCATGCAAATTGATCATGGATTAAGTCATGACAAGAAAGAGTGCTCATGTACGTCGTTGAAGCCTGTCCGACTGTACGTGAGTGGAGAAGCGGGAACTGGAAAAAGTTTCCTCATTAAAGCAATTTCATGCTATTTGCAGGAAAGGACAGAGTCATCGCTGTCTTGTGTTGTCACCGCTCCAACTGGACTGGCAGCACATAACATTAAAGGGATTACTTTACATCGTTTACTGATGCTGCCAGTGGAGCATGACAACAAATTACAATATCACAAGCTATCTGGAGATGCTTGTTTTGAAGTTTCAAGAATCTTGAGGAAAATGAAACTTCTTATCATTGACGAAGTAAGCATGGTTTCCAATGTCATGCTTGCCTTTGTGCATTTGAGGATGCAAGAAGTTCTCAAAACAGAGTATGATGTGTTATTTGGTGGCAAACACATCATTGTTTTCGGAGATCTTCTGCAGCTGACACCAGTGAAAGGGCAACCTGTGTTCAAAATGCTCACGCATGAAGATACCAGGAAGTGCCTAGGCAGCATTGGCAACGTCAATATATGGTTAAACTTCAATTATGCTGAACTGCATGAAAATATGCGTCAGGCGAAGGATGAAGTTTACAAGACTATTCTACAAGATGTTAGAATTGGAAAAGTGACCGAGCATGGGAAAGAAGCTTTACATGCACGATTACTGTCAAATTTATATCCAGAACAAGATGTTGTGCCTGAGAATATTTTTCAGAAAATTACTGATAAGAAATCTGGAATATGTTTGATGCCAACTCTTGCAGAATGTGCCAAATTCAACAACAAAATGTTGCATTTAGAAAAGCAAGAGATTGTGAAACTGGAAGCTATTGACAGAGTAGAGCATATGGGATCAACAATTATTTTGTCTGAGAATCTGAAAACAAAATTGGATTCATTAGAGAAGAGTATATCTAAAACTGCAGGTTTTGAAAAGACTCTGAATGTGTGCTTGAACTGCCGTATAATTTTAAGAAGGAATTTACATGTTGAAAGAGGTCTGGTAAATGGATCAATGGGTAATGTTGTTGATTTTGTAAAATACAGAAATAGAGATGGAATTGAATTTTTAAAAATTAAATTTGATGGCATTGAGGAAGTACAGCTAATTGGTCGTTGCTCTGCTAGATTTTTGCTTGTAAAAGACTTATATGTTCGCCGTAAGCGGTTTCCTGTTTGCTTGGCATATGCGGTGACAATCCATAAATCGCAAGGTTTAAGTGTAGACAGTGCATTGGTGAATATTGGCAGTTCTGTGTTCAAGGAGGGTATGGCATATGTGGCATTGTCACGAGTTAGAACTTTATCGGGATTGTACTTGATTGAGTGTGATGTCACAAACATTTGTGCTGATCTAGATTGTGTTAAGGAATACAATAGGTTAAGAAGAGAGTATGCGCCACATTTGCCTCAGTATCCTTTGTTTGAGAAACGTGTGGTAGGCCGGAAACGAAGAAATGTGACCAATACTGGGGAGGTTGTAGCAAAAAGACGAAAAGTCGATGAACCTAAAATTACAAGCAGAAACAAAAAGGATTCTGTTGAAGATGTTGTTGGTTTTCAATTTGAAAACAGTTCTGGTGTCAACTGCTATGCTAATGTAGTGGTTAATGTTTTGTTTTCTCTAGAAAATGTAAAAGAAGAGATTGTGGTCAATTCTGATCAAAGATTTTGCAGTTTGTTAAATTCTGTGTTAGAGAAATGTAGCACTGATAGAAGAAACATAGAAAGTGTGTCTGAAATTCGAAATCTGTTAGACAGATGTTCAGGCCAAACACAATTCTCTCAAAATATTCAGCAAGATTGTCAGGAGTTTTTAATGTATATGCTTGATGTATTACATGCTGAAGGTGTAGATGTAGATCAGCTGTTTGGGCTTTCTTATCAATGGCAGCATGACTGCGAGAACTGTATGGTATCAAGTACTACTAGTGTAGACTCAGAAAGATTTATATATTTAACTTTGCCAGACAGTAAATCAGTCTCCTTTAATAAGCTAGTAAAAGCAGCTGATCACAACATGGAGTGTAGCCAATGTAAATCTGAAATGATGTCCACATTATTTATACGAACATATGGCCAGTATGTCATTTTAATGTTCCAACGATGTAGGCCTGATGGAACAAAATTGACAACTTTAATTAAAAATTTTGTAGCTTCGCAGTTGTCAATATCAGGAAGGACTTTTGTAACTGCAGCAATTATATATCATGACGGCCCTTCAATAACATCAGGACATTACACAGCTTATTTAAAGTCTAGAAATGGCTGGTCATTCTGCAATGATTCTGTTTTAATTTTCACAAAAAAATTGCCGTATGACCTTAAAAACTCTTACCTGGTGTTTTTAAAACCAAAATTTTAGGGAAATAATCTCGGGATGTGCTCTGTGGAATTTCAAGAAGTTCTAATGGCTCCTACACAATTTGGCCTTGAGGATAAGTGTAGTTCAGAGACATAACTTCTAACCATAGGACTGGACGTCATGGAGAAATACGTGCACTTTGAATGAGTTCAGAAAAACTGTTTCTTTTTATAAGCTAATTGAAGCAGCCAATCAAAACATGGAGTAGAGGGAATGTAAGTCTGGAATGCTGTCTACTGTTTTACATTGCTTTGTGATTAAAAGTGATGTAGAGAATTAAATAATTGTAGTAGTCATAGAGGTAGTGTAAGTCTGCTTCATAGTAAGCAGTATCAGTGTCATAGGAAATGTAGAACATGACTGAGCAAGAAGGGGAAGATATTACTATTCCAGGATTGTGAAAATGATCTTCAACATTTTAATTCTGAAAGTTGCGGAAATGCCAAATGACGGGATTGGCTTACAAGAAATCCAAGAGTTATAAATGGCTCTGACCAGATTTGGCCTTGTGGAAACTTGTGGTAGAGAGCAAGAAGTCATTTATTGCATGTAACGTGTTTTTAAAAACGATGGAGATTTTCTTTCAGAAAGTGGCGGGCTGAAAGTAATAACAGCACAAAAGAGTGTAAGCTGTTCATAGGACATCCTTCGCCATCATGGAAAGTAAGTTAACTTTAAGGAGTTCTGAATTTTGATTTCTTATGTTATTTATTTATTTATTTATTTATTTAGAGTTTTATATAGCGCGGACAAGACCCGTGGGTATCAGAGCGCTTAACATAGACAAGATTACAAAATTACCGATTGACATTATAATAGCCATTGTAACAACAAACATATATGAGGTAGTAGGCGACATGTTAACAGTGGTGCTTATATAAGTATCTTCTTAAAGTCTGTAACGTAAGCCTTAAGAGGTGCAAAGATACGGCTAGAGTCATAGTCATATCCTCAGGCTCGGTGAGGTAGGTTACATAGTGTTATCAGTGCAATTCCATGGTTAAATAGCAATAAGAGTTGAATAGGTTTGGCATGTGGTAAGGATTAAATAGGTAGCTAAGTAGGGTAGGTAATTATATCATTAAAGGTGTGAAATGTATTGTAGAGATTACGTATAGTTGAGGTAGTCTTGAAGTGTATAGCCGCTGTTTGAACGGGACTCGGTCATTGTCTAGTTGATCTTCCTGTTATTCAAGATGAGTCCGACCTTCTTTGTCTTGAGTGTTCATACTAATGGTCGGTGGGGATCTCTATGTATGTTATTTACTCATTAAGTGGTTCTTCAGTTCTCGTTTGAATTTTACAAAATTTTGAATCATCCTGATGTTAGGGGGGAGGGAATTCCAGACTCTGGGGGCGGCTCCGGAGAATGCACGGTCATAGGTCTTTTTCTTGTGGAAGAAGGCCGGTCGTAGTAGCAGCTCCCTCGCGCTTCTAGTTGGTCTGTTACCTCCTGATAGCTTAATTTTCTTGGCTAGATATATTGGCGTGTTGAGGTGAACCGCTTTGTGGGTAATACATGCCATCTTCATTTTAATTCTCGCTTCGTACGATAGCCAGTTTAGTGCCTTTAAGTGGGGCGATATGTGATCGAACTTTCTCGTTCCCGTGATGAGTCTTGCCGCAGCGTTGAGGCAGGCTTTTAGTGGTGCAGTGGATGTCTTCGGTAGGCCAGCTAATGTTGTGCATCCGTATTCAATTCTCGAGATCACTAGTGATTGGGTAGCCAGTTTTAGATCTGCTTCTGAGATAAAGGGTTTCAATTTTCTTAGATAATTCAGGTGGAAACGGGCGCTCTTGGCCATTGTGTTGATGTGGTCTTTCATGTCGAGGTTCTTATCTAACGTAATTCCTAGTGATTTAGCTGAATTGATTAGGGTCGGGGTACAGTTTAGAGCAGTCACCAGTTTAGTCCATTCTTTTACCTCTGGTTGACTCTTTGCAGGTGATATTAATAGGAATTCTGTTTTGTCAGCATTAAGTTTTAGATGATTGGCTGTTAGCCATTGTAGTGCTCCCTTTAGTGTTTCATTCATTAGGACAATGTCATCCCGACAGGTGATCTTCATATATATTTGCGTGTCGTCTGCGTACATGTGATAGGAGATCTGTGATTTTCCAAGAATCTCCGTGAGGGGTTCTACATACAAGTTGAATAGATCTGGGGATAACGTCGAGCCTTGTGGGACTCCTAATGTGTTAGGGCACGGGGATGAGCTTACTTGGTTGACCAGGAATAGTTGTGTCCTGTTCTGAAGGAAGGAGTTAAACCATTTCAATACGTTTCCGGATAAACCCATCCTGTCTCGTAGCCTGGTCAGCAGTATTTCGTGATTTACAGTGTCAAATGCTGATGACAAGTCTAGTAGGATCAATAGGCACGCATGATTTTGGTCTAGGGCTTGTAAGGCATCGTCAACAATATGCAGGATCGCCGTTTCAGTGCTATGTCCAGTTCTGAAGCCAGATTGGCAGTCATCTAGTAGTGAGTATTTAGCGATGTGCTGACTCAGTTGACCCTGCACGCATTTCTCAATAAGCTTGGCAAGTAGCGGGATGTTGGTCACAGGTCGATAATTCTTCGGGTCTGTTGTATCCGCTGTCGGTTTTTTGATGATGGGAACTACCTGTCCCGTTTTTAGGCAGTCAGGGAGAGTTCCTTGAGCAAGTGACGCATTTATTATCTCAGTCCAGATCGGAGTTAGGGTGTGGCTGATTTCTCTAACACACTTTGCCGGTAGAGGATCTTGATAGTGGTTGTTCGGTCTGAGTTCAGCTAGCGTTTTGGCGATCTTTCCCTGGTCAAATAGTTCAAATGTGTCCCAATTTGCCTTATTTTTTGTTTGAGGACCTTCAGATGCCGTCTTAGCCTCGTTTAGGGTCATGATGTTAGCTGCTGCACTTGTGAGCTCAACTTCTAGTAGTTTGTTTTTTTCTGTGAAAAATGTGGAGAATTCCTCGCAGCTTATGGGAGTTTTCGAGCTCTCTTGAGTCGTTTTGGTTAGTTTATTCGACTGTTGTTTTAAGATCTCGAAGAGTTTTCTTGGTCTATTTGTGGCGTTGTCGAGTTCAGCCCTTATAAATTCTTTTTTGGTGTTGATTATCTTTTTGTTATACTGTTTCCTAGTTTTTCTGAGGTCTTTCAGCTCAGGGGAGGAGGGATGTTGTCTCCATTTCCTTTCTGCCATTCTCAGTTTTCGCCTGTCTTCGTTCAATGCCTCGCTAAACCAAGGATTTTTTGGCTTTTCAGAGACGTTTTTCAGTTTTTGAGGCAGGGTGTCATTGACTATATTACCGATCGAGGCTAAGTAGTGATCCGTCAGCTCATTGACATTGACATTCTGCCTATTGTTACGAGGCTTCAAGTCTTTTTCGCATCTTTCTACCAGTAATTCAATATTGGCTTCTTTTGTATCACGAATCAATTTTTTGCACTTGCGGGGTTGCACGGTCCTACCCTTTTTCATTGTGGGTATCGCGAATGTTATGGCGTGATGGTCAGACCAATCACACGGCTCTATAGCAAGGATTGAGATCTCTTTGTTTCTTGCAATAATCCAGTCTAGAGTCGCTCCTTTTGAGTGAGTGGGCTGGGTGCATGCTTGCATGAGGTTTAGCTCATTTAGGAAGTCTTTAATCGCATTAACCATTTTGTCATTGCCATCGTCCCAATGGAGGTTAAAGTCTCCTAGGAATATGTTGTTGGCCTCCGAGTTAGAGTTGGCCGTTATTATCTCTATTAGTTGCTCTGTGAACTTTGTGTTCTCTCCTGGTGGGTGGTAGAACGCGTGTAGGTTATAGCTTTGGTTATTTATTGATCTTATGTTAAGACCAAGATATTCACAGGATTCTATGGGGTCGGATTGGAATTGGTTGACCTTAATCTCGGCCCGGTGAATGCAAGCTATAAATCCTCCCACTTTCCTTGGTCGGTCTAACCTGACAATGTTATAATGAGGTGGTACTAGGAGATCAATGGTAGGAGATGATGATTCACTGAGCCATGTTTCCGTGAGGATGGCCAGGTCAATTCCCTTGTTTATGATGAGGGCAGCTATATCTGACGCATGTTTCGTTGCCGAACGACAGTTAAGAAGTAGACATTTCAGGGCTTTCTGTGAGTTAACGGGGTCTCCATTATCAGTGTCGGTTGTGATCACCTGAATATGTTGTAAGTTGTGGAGAATTGCTTTCCTGTCGTTCTTTCTGGACGCTCTATTAGAGTCAATGGGTACAGTTTCGATATATCCCTCCTTTCCCTGAGCCGGTTTTTCATAAGATCGGAGTAAGGCCAGGGCTTCTTCATTTGTTAAGGGGTTAGTCCTGTTTGGTCTGTTGGGTCGGAGTACGAGATTCTGGATTTGTGCGACCTTTGTGTGCGTATTTAACGTAGTCTCCCAGATTTCCTCCATTGTCTTTGCGATGTTCACCGATACTTGTGCCAGGTTGCCTATTAGTTTCTTGAGCTTATTGACTTCTTTCAGTGTTCGGGTTGATTTCTTGTGTGAGATTGGCCTGGCTCTCCGTGCAAGGACTGTCCTCATTCCCACTGATCTTTCCGTTGTAACCTTAGTTTTGTTATGATTCTCGATTTTATTCGGGGTGTCTCCATTGCTTCTTATGTTATTAGGTGCAGAGGGTGTTTTTGCGGGTACAGATCTATGGGACTCCGGACTCCGGACCGGTTGGGGAAGGTCGATACCCTCTACCCTGTTCTTTTTGTAGTTATCTTCGTAGGCGGTCTCATTCGGAGCTGAGCCATCCTCTCCAGGCGTTGTGGCGTCATGTAGTATCGGTAACGGCATTTCTTTTGGTGCATGGTTCTTCTCATTGTTTCGAGGGTTCGGGGATACAGTTATCCTTTTAATCACCTTCTCCGGTATGGCCATCACAGTTTCAAGTAGATCTCCGGCGTTAGGTATAAGTTCGTTCTGGCCGCTCGTTTGGTCAGCTTCTCTGGTGACAGAGTTGGTTGTGTCAATTGTGATGTCTGGTGAGGTCATGTTTTGTTGCTGATTGGGTCTTTCTCCTTGGCGTGTTGGTTGAGGTGGATCTTGCAGATTTATGTTTGGTATGCCATCAGTATTGGAAGAACTGTTCTGTACTATATTGGCTACTCGTTGTGTTCGAGGTGTCTGGTGTCTTGAGTTTTCTACTTCTACTTTTAAGAATGAGAATACTTTGTCAAATTTTACTAGTTCTCTGTCAGCTGCTTGGATGAGTACAATTCCATTTTTGTATATAGTTATGTTTAGGATAGCATTGCACCATGCTGAAGGTTTGCTCCTAATTTTAGTGCCGTGTGGGATGTTGGTCGTATTTTCGATATTTAGTCTTTTTGTCACGACATTACGCCAGGTAGCCGTCCTTCTGGTGAAGAATATCAGGTCATTTATGATGATGCCCCTATCTGTGCTAAACGAGGGGTCCAAGAACAGATGTTCCGGATTGTTCTTCAGTAGGTTGTGTTTGGCCTTTTTTGCCGCGTTCTTCGAGATCTTGTGTGGATATGTTATGACTTGCGCGTTCATGTCTTCCCGCTCTGTGTACCTGACCGCCATAATGGTTCTTAGTTCGTGTAGGTCTGTAAGTGTTTCACGGTTCTGTCCTATCAAATTTCACAAGTTTTCTTTCTTACATTCTAGCTGTCCTTATTTCCTCTTTCCAGTGTCTTGCCTGACCTCATTCTTTCACTTTGTAGATTGCTACTCTCTTAGTCCTTTTTCTTTTTTCTCACACTTTGTTCTCTTTTTCTTTCCTTATTAACATATGAGTCTTGAGTGAGGGTGTTTTGTTGTTAACGCAAGTTGTTCACTGTTCCAAGATGGCCGTTTGTTTCTCTATCTAAGTGAGAGCTAAAGTCCTTTCTCACTTTCAATTGCTTGAGGCCCTTTCTCAATATCCTTTCTTTGTAGTGGTTCCAGTCAGAGTCCTTTATGTTGTATGGGTGTTTTAAACACAATCATTTTGATTGTGTTTTTTTTTCCCCGCTGTTATATGATGAATACCTTCAAGTCACTGTTTTTAGTGAATTTTGATACATTCTGAGAACAGCAAAAATAAACCATTTAACATGTATAATTAATTCTGTACTGTTTGCATTTATGATGTATATGTAGAACTGTGTAGGAGGCATGGAGAAGGTGAGGCTTCTGTAAGTGTCAAAGTTGTTGCATGCAGTGCTGCACTTCTGCGTATTCTTTCATATGCTGGACTACATCTGCACAATGAGATACCTAAGCAAAGGAAACACAAGTGATGTGATTGTGAAATGAGCAAAATAAATTGCACGTATTTCATTTACATCACCTGTGTTTCCTATCATTACGAATCACATTGTGCAGATCAAGTTTAGGTCTGTCCAGGGAAACATAGGAGGTTTGGACTTTGTTGAAGAGTGCAGTGGACATGACTCACTTCATTGGTAGACCTTCACATGTATTATCTCCTCTGTACTCTTCAACAAGTGTAAATCTCATCTGCAACCCTGAGTAGGCCTCACCTCAAACAAACCTCTGGATAGTAGACATCTTATTGGCATCCTGAAGCAATTATTTAAAATTTTAGTGTCTTGCGACACTTTTCTGAAACAACAGCAATGCAAAAGATGCACCATGTTTTAAGATAGGCCTCACTTCATCTGCATCAAGATACTGTTAGTTTAAAATGTATATCTTTAGGACTGTGTAGGGGGCCTGGAGAAGCAGAAGCTTCTGTAAGTGTCAAAGTTGTTGAAAAACTGTTTGTCCTTCAATCTTTTCCCTTGTCTTTTCTAATTTTTAAATACATGTTTTAATATTTTTCAAATGTTTGTTCTCTCTTTCACAGATTGAAAGTATAAAAACAAAAAGTGAGTAATTTAACGACAATTATAAGGTAAATGTTTTGTATTCTTTTCGTTACATTTCTATCACATTCACCTACTATTAGTTCCACAGCTTCATTTCTTTAACCCTCAGTTTCCTGCCTTTGCTACTTTCCTCATTCCTTTCTCTATTACCTACTTACTCAACTCCTTCCACTCTTTTCCTCAGTCCCTCTCTTCTCATAGTTCCTCAGTCTTGTTCACTCACTCCGTCTCTATTACTCTTAGTGTCTTTGACTGATCACTCTATCACTACTTGTTCATAATGCTTTCTCTGTGTAGTTGAAGCACACTAAGGGGAATATTATGAACACAGCCAATAAAATTATTGCTCTTTTTATTGGCAGAAAACTGGTGCAAAAGTGGTTTTAGCGGCAGTTTTCTGCCACAAAAGCAGCTTTAGCGACACATTTCTGCCAATAAAAGCTGCAAAACTTTTATTGCCTATGTTGATGATATGGCTCTATGTTACTTACATTTCTTTGCTGTTTCAATTAATCTTTTTCTGTTATTTTTTGTTTTCTGTTTTCTATTTTTTCTCTCTGTTATTCCTCATGTTTTAATCTCATTTTGAACATTCACTCACATTCTCCAAGAAACTCTTCTTTGTTAATGTTATACTCTCTTTTTTTTTCTTTCACTTCGTTATCTATTTTGTTTTTCACAATTATACCCTCTTCTGTCTTTTCTTCGGTAAATAGATCTATTAAACAGTATCTCTTCTTTACTCCCTATAGCTGTCTTTTTTTTAACATCACTCTCTGTTTACTTTCCTTATACTTACACTTTTTTTTTTTTTTTTGGTTAGCTCCCGGTCCGCGTACCGGGAAGCTAACCCGGGAGCGAACCAAAAGAAATAGAGCTTGCCAGAGTGCTAAACATTCTAGCAATTTTTTTTGAAAGGGAAGGTAGTTCTGAAAAGAACTTTTTTTTTATATTTTTGTTGTTTTATATATATATTTTTTTTTTTAACATTTTTTGTTTTTTTTGTATTTTTTGAACGATTTTATATTTATTTTGGTTTTTTTTGGGGGGGGGGGAAACAACAAAAAACAGGCGTTGAAAAGGGCTCAACAGGAGCAAAAAAAAATTACTGGGGGCGGTTAGGGCAATCATGGTGTTCATACGCCAGGTTGAGTGCATTGATGCTCATGTTGCCACAAGCTAATAATGCACGACAGTGCATACATAAGTGAATCATGTGCCCCAAATTTTCTTGAATATTTGGCACAGTTTCCCGTGCCTCTTCTGGTGTTAGAGAAATCGGTATTGTTGGTCTGGCCACAGGAGTTGGTCTTGGATTGTCAAGCATATCCCTTATTTCCGCCCGGCTGTAATTTAGTGGATGCTTCCTTGTCATGTGCCTGTGCATTGTGTGATTTCCATAGCTATATTTTTTGTCCGTCCCTCTGGACAATTGTTCTTTGCATATGCGGCAGGTGACATACCTCGCATTGACTTTTTTTTGGCCACGAGGGATCGAATAAAACTGCCAGATGAAACTGGCTTTCTTTCTGGAAACCCGGGGCACCTCTTCTAAGAACTGTGGTTCTTCTCCCTCCTCATCCATTTCTTCATCTTGCTCCTCAGTGTTGGTAATGACCTGGGGAGGTGGTTCTCTCTTCCCATGAGGAGGTGGAGGTGGTGGTGGGGGTCCACCAGCTGAAGCTACCAATGAAGCCATTTTCCAACAAGCAAAATAGGTCTTCCTCTCACAATGATGAAAGTCAAAATGAGGAAAGAAGGAGGGGTTTTCATCATTTGGGAAAAACAATACTTCTCAACCAATGAAAAGTGTTATTTTTAGGTCACCTGACCTAGCCTTACATCATTATGAAACCAAAAGTGAAATGAACCAATGAAAAGTTTTATTAACAAGTCACATGACCTCTCACGCTCATGTTACGCGCTGCGGAACGCGCCCCGGTTAGCTTCCGGGTCGCTAAGCTTCGCGCCCCGGTCCGCGCCCCGGGACACTTCCGGGTGCGCTAACGCGGTACGTCACAAGACGCATTACGCGGCAACGCGATACGTCGCGTTTTCGCAAAGCGCCGCGGATCGCTTCCGGGGAGCTGCGTTTCGCGCCTCGGTCCGCGCCCCGGGGCACTTCCGGGTGCGCTAACGCAGTACGTCATAAGACGCATCACGCGGCAACGCGATACCGTCACTATGTTGATTTTTTACCGGTTCGCGGACCGGGTCGCGGCATCAAATTGAGCTAACGGGAAGCTTCCCGGTCCGCGGACCGGGAGCGAAACAAAAAAAATATTTAAAAAAAATTATTAATAAACATATAAAATATATTTTTGGATTTAAATAAGAATACATTTTACAGCTATAGATATTTGCTATTAAAAAACCATTGAAATTCACTGAAAAAACCATAGGTTATAAACCATATATAGTTAGGAATTAGCATTTACAAAACCTTGAAAATTCACTGAAAAAACCATAGGTTATACACCATATATAGTTAGGAATTAGCATTTAAAAAACCTTATTTTACTCACACAAAACCATTGAAATTCCATATATAGTTAGTTGCACTAACTATATATCGCGCACCCGCAATCCACTGCTGATGATGTCACATATTACATCATTCATGACATGGTCAGTGACATCACTGATGACATCACTGATGACATCTCAAATGACATCACTGATGACTCCACTGATAACATCTCATTTGACATCAATGACCACATCACTGATGATATCATTCATGTGACAATACAATGCATCTCCTCACATTTTAATATAACCTCTGTTTCACCCAGTGTTAAATACAGAGTATAATTTTTGAAACCATTGACACACCAATACTAGTTACTACATATGTACTCACTGATTCCTACGTCTACACACACATTCACTCATTCACCCATACAATCATTCATACATACAATCACTCATCTTTACAACACTATCATATGCACTCATACACCTATACAGACACTCACACTCTGCCACTCATCCATGGAGTTACTCACACACCTAGTCAGTCCTGTAAAGAATCAATCACACTTCCATTTTCTTGTCTATACAGTTAAACATAGAGCACCTTACATTTTCAAACATATACTAACACATACTTACCTTGTTATACAATCATTGATATAAGTACACATTGATCTGCACAGAGTCACACACCTCCCAGCCAGCCACACACACACTCAGTCTCCCATACAAATACTTGGACAATCAATCAATAACCCATATAGTTACTCATATAGCTACTGATCAACACATGCAGCAGTTTACAGAACAACAGACATAATGATGCACAAATTAAGACAGTTTAGTCACTAACCCATGCACTCAGTGAGATACATTTAATCACTCACTCATACAGTCAGTCATGCACCTACTAAATCCTTCGTCCAGACACTTATACATCCACTCATTCTTCAATATGTAAGACATATTTAAACTTTACAGAAACATAAAATCACTGGATGTTGTTATCAGTGATGTCATCAGTGATGTCATTTGAGATGTCATCAGTGATGTCATCAGTGATGTCACTGACCATGTCATGAATGATGTAATATGTGACATCATCAGCAGTGGATTGCGGGTGCGCGATATATAGTTAGTGCAACTAACTATATATGGAATTTCAATGGTTTTGTGTGAGTAAAATAAGGTTTTTTAAATGCTAATTCCTAACTATATATGGTGTATAACCTATGGTTTTTTCAGTGAATTTTCAAGGTTTTGTAAATGCTAATTCCTAACTATATATGGTTTATAACCTATGGTTTTTTCAGTGAATATATATATATATATGTACATATATATATATTCACTAAAAAAACATAGGTTTCACAATCGTTATAGTTAGGAATTAGGATTTAAAAAACCTTTGAAATTCACTGAAAAAACCATAGGTTTCACACCAGTTATAGTTAGCTGAACATTTTACTCATACAAAACCATTGAAATTCCCACGTTATAGTTAGTTGGACTCACTATAACTCGCGCGTCTGCAATCCACTGCTGATGATGTCACATATTACATCATTCATGACATGGTCAGTGACATCACTGATGACATCACTGATGACATCTCAAATGACATCACTGATGACATCATCCATGTGATAATACAATACACCTCCTCACACTCTAATCTAACCTATGATACACCCAGTGTTAAATACAGGATACCATTCCTGAAACCATTGACACAGTAAAACCACTTACCACACATGCACTCACTGATTTCTAGGTCTACACACACATCCACTCATTCACCCATACAATCTTTCATACATACAGTCACTCATCAATACAAGACCAACATATGCACTCATACACCTATATAGAGACTCACACACTGCCACTCATCCATGGAGTTACTCACACACCTAGTCAGTCATGTAAAGAATCAATCACACTCCCATTTCCACAACTATACAGTTATACACACAAAACCTTGCTTATTTAAACATAGACTAACACATACTTACTGTCTTTTACAATCACTGATACAAGTACATATTGATAGATACAGTCACTTATGCAATCCCAGGCTGTTATATATAGTCATTTATATATGACAACTTTCACATGCACTGTGTTTTACATATGTACTTACTTGGACATGTAGCACTGAGATATCCATTCAGTCACCAACACACCCATGCACACAGTAAACTGCCTATACAGCTGTTTCCTCATGCACTCTTGAACCCATACACCAAGTGAATCAACTGCTCACACATCTATGCACAGAGTCACACACCTCTCAGCCACCTCCACTCACACTCACCCTCACATGCAAATACTTGGGTTACCAATCATTAACCCATATAGCCAGTCATATAGCTACTAATCAATACATGCATCAGGTTACACAACAACAGACATGATGATGCACACATTCTAACAGTTTAGTCACTAACCCATGCATTCAATCAATCAATCAATCAAGGCATTTATATAGCGCGCTACTCACCCGGAGGTTCTCAAGGCGCTTGGGGGAGGGGGGGTCTGCTACTGATCGAACAGCCAGGTCTTGAGTTGCTTCCTGAAGGAGAGGTGATTTTTGGGTCAGGCAGAGGTGGATGGGGAGGGAGTTCCAAATCTTGGCTGCCAGGTAGGAGAAGGATCTTCCTCCCATGGTGGCTCTTCGGATGCGTGGGACGGCGGCGAGGGCATGGCTGGTGGTGTAGAAGTTCAGGCGGTTGTTGAGGTACCTGGGGCCCCGGTCGTGGAGGGCCTTGTGTGCGTGGGTGAGGAGTTGGAACGTGATTCTCTTGCTGACGGGGAGCCAGTGCAGGTCTCTCAGATGTCCGGAGATGTGGCTGTGTCCGGGGATGTCCAGGATGAGACGTGCGGAGGCATTCTGTATGCGTTGGAGTCTTTTCTGAAGATTAGCTGTGGTTCCGGTGTAGAGGGTGTTTCCGTAGTCCAGTCGGCTGGTGACGAGTGCCTGGGTCACCGTCTTCCTGGTTTTGGTGGGGATCCATCGGAAGATCTTTCGGAGCATGCGTAGGATGTTGAAGCATGAGGATGAGACGGCGTTGACTTGTCTGGTCATCGAGAGGGAGGAGTCCAGGATGAAACCCAGGTTGCATGCGTGGTCCATTGGTTTGGGTGCGCTGCCCAGGGCAGGGGGCCACCAGGAGTCATCCCAGGCAGAGGGTGATGATCCGAGGATGAGGACTTCCGTCTTGTCTGAGTTCAATTTCAGACGGCTGTTCATCATCCACTCGGCTACGTCTTTCATCCCTTCGTGTAGGTTGGTTCTGGCGGTGGCTGGGTCGTTGGTGAGGGAGAGGATCAGTTGGGTGTCATTAGCGTAGGAGATGATGTTGAGGTTGTGTTGGCGTGCGATGGCTGCGAGGGGGCTCAAGTAGACGTTAAAGAGGGTGGGGCTGAGTGATGATCCTTGTGGTACGCCGCAGATGACTTCGGTGGCCTCGGATCTGAACGGGGGGAGGCGGAGTCTGTGGGTTCTTCCAGCGAGGAACGAGATGATCCACTCTAGAGCCTTCTCATGGATTCCGATGTTACTGAGGCGCTGTACTAGGGTGCGGTGGCAGACGATATCGAATGCTGGTGAGAGGTCCAGGAGGATATGGGCCGCTGTTTCCCCGTTGTCGAGTAGGGCTCGGATGTCGTCAGTGGCTGCGATGAGGGCGGTCTCGGTGCTGTGGTTGGCTCGGAAGCCGGACTGCGAGTGGTCTAGGGATCCGTTCATCTCGAGGAAGGCGGCAAGCTGACTGTTGACGGTCTTCTCGATGACCTTGGCAGGAAAAGGGAGGAGCGAGATGGGGCGGTAGTTCTTGAGGTCGATGGGGTCTGCTGATGATTTCTTCAGGAGGGCGCTGAGTTAGGCATGCTTCCAGCTCTCCGGGAAGGTGGCGGTGTTGAAGGAGCAGTTGATGATATCCCGGAGTTGGGGTGCGATGACGGAGTCGGACCTGTTGAAGATGTGGTGGGGGCATGGGTCGGTTGGTGATCCGGAGTGAATGGTGTTCATCGTGTGGATGGTGTTTTCGGTGCTGATTGGGGTCCAGTCGCGGAGGGTGCTGGTGGGAGGCATCGGCTCGGTGGTTGGGTGCGTGGTTTGTGGTCCGAAGCTGTTGTGTATATCGACGATCTTGCTGTGGAAGAACGAGGCGAGGGAGTCGCAGAGGTCTTGTGAGGGAGTGATGTCGTTGTTTCCTGCGCTGGGGTTGGAGAGCTCTTTGACGATGCTGAAGAGTTCCTTGCTGTTGTGTGCGTTGTGGTCTAGTCGTTCCTTGAATGCTGTCTTCTTGGTGGTGTGGATCAGCTGGTGGTGTTTGCGGGAGGCGTGCTTGAGGGCGGTCATGTTGTCAGTAGTCGGGTCTTTACGCCAGGCTTTCTCGAGGATACAGAAGTTCTTCTTGGATTTCTTGAGGTTGTCGTTGAACCAGGTGGCTTTCTTGCTGCCGGGCCTGCTGGGATGGTTTTTCAGGGGTGCGAGTTCATCAGCGCAGTTGGTGATCCACTGTGCGAGGTTGTTGGCTGCTTGGTTGGGGTCCGTTGAGCTGGCGGGAGGGTTCTGGTTCAGGGATGTGGTGAGCTGGTCGGTGGTGATAATGTTCCAGTTCCTGCGGGGAACCTGTTGCGGGTGGTGGTGAGTCGTGGTTCTTCTGAAGCTGAAATGGACGCAGCTGTGGTCTGTCCAGTGGAGTCCGGTGGAGTGGCTGAAGAAGATGTACTTGCTGGAGGAGAAGATAGGGTCCAGCGTGTGTCCGGCGTAGTGGGTGGGGGTGTTCACCAGTTGCTTGAGTCCGAGGTTGGCGAGGTTGTCCAGCAGGGTGGTGGTGTTGTTGTCGTTGTTGTTCTCCAGGTGGAAGTTGAGGTCCCCTAGGAGGATGTAGTCGGGAGAGGCGAGGGCGTGTGGGCTGATGAAGTCTGCGATGTCTTCGCTGAATTGTGCGCGAGGTCCTCGAGGTCTGTAGATGAGGGTGCCTCTGAGGGTGGTCTTGGGGTCGGTGTGTATCTGGAAGTGAAGATGTTCGGCGGCTGAGAGGTTGTCGTCGAAGTTGGTCGTGATGCGGACGGGAATTTGCAGGAATTGGCAGGTGAAGGGTCAGTGGGTGCATCTAGGGGTGGCTCTGTAGCAGCCGGGGATCAGGCCAGTGTTGAGAGCGTTGAGTGTGGCGGCATCGTAGGTGCCGCGGGTGGGCTGGCATCTGCGGGGGCCAGGGGTTCTGGCTCTGGGCGCGGTCCAGACGCGGACGGGCGCAGACGGGCTTGACTTTGGCGCACCGCGCTGCGCGTGAGTGCGGACTCCGCCATAAATGGCGTAGTGGGAGGGGTGGAGTGGGAGGGAGGAGCAGCTGGGAGGCGGGAGCGGGGTGGCGCGGGGAGGGGATCGGGTACACAGGCAAAAGGGGGGGCGGGGGTCGCAGGGGAGCAGCAGCAGGGAGCGGGGAGGGCGAGAAGACGGCGAGAACCGAAACTAGAACAGGGAAAGAAACAAGCACTGGAAGCGAGCAGGGACAGGCAGGTAGGGAGACCGGGCACACTCATGGGGAGGTGCGCGGCGGGTGGAGCGACCGTCACCGACCAGAGTCAGGTCAGGTCACAGCTCCCCATCGCGCTACAACCACTTAAGTATCCGGAGGGAGGGAGGAGCAGCTGGGAGGCGGGAGCAGGGTGGCGCGGAGAGGGGATCGCGTACACAGGCAAAAGGGGGCCGGGGGCCGCAGGGGAGCAGCGGCAGGGAGCGGGGAGGGCGAGAAGACGGCGAGAACCGAAACTAGAACAGGGAAAGAAACAAGCACTGGAAGCGAGCAGGGACAGGCAGGTAGGGAGACCGGGCACACTCACGGGGAGGCGAGTGGAGCGACCGTCACCGACCAGAGTCAGGTCAGGTCACCGCATGCATTCAGTAAGGCACATTTATTCTCCCACTCATACAGTCAGTCACGCACCTACTAAATCCATTTTCCAGACACTCATACATACACTCATTCTACAATATGTTAAACACATTTTTAATTTACAGGAACACACATTTACTGGATGATGTCATCAGTGATGTCATCAGTGATGTCATTTGAGATGTCATCAGTGATGTCATCAGTGATGTCATTGACCATGTCATGAATGATGTAATATGTGACATCATCAGCAGTGGATTGCGGGCGCGCGAGTTAAAGTGAGTCCAACTAACTATAACATGGGAATTTCAATGGTTTTGTATGAGTAAAATGTTCAGCTAGCTATATCTGGTGTGAAACCTATGGTTTTTTCAGTGAATTTCAAAGGTTTTTTAAATCCTAATTCCTAACTATAACGATTGTGAAACCTATGGTTTTTTAGTGAATTTCAAAGGTTTTTTAAATGCTAATTCCTAACTATAACGCTTGTGAAACCTATGGTTTTTTAGTGAATTTCAAAGGTTTTTTAAATGCTAATTCCTAACTATACCGATTGTGAAACATATGGTTTTTTCAGTGAATTTCATAGTTTTTTTAAAAGCTAATTCCTTTATATATCGAGTTTGTAACCTAAGATTTTTAAACTGTTTTTTTTTTATTAGCTGTTTTTTATAACTATTATTTTTGGGGGTGTTTTACAAATTTTTTTTTACAAACTATTTTTCATGTTTTTTTTTCATTTTGTCTTGGAGCGCTCAGGGTGAGCGCACCGGTAAGCTCACCCGAGAACGCAGCAAGAGCGCTATTTCCACGTGCGTAAAAAAAGCTAGCAAAACGTCATGCCTACGTTCGCGCCGCGTAAGAGCCCCTGGAAGCGCTCCGGTGCGCGCAGCGTAAGCGCGTCAAGTCATGTGACCTTAAAATAACTCTTTTCATTGGTTGTTAACAGTTTTTTTACAACTAATGAAAACCCCACCCATATCCTTCACTTCTTCTTTCACTTTGGAGACAGCAAGACCTGTTCTTTTCTGTCCTACCATTTTGTGTAAAGAATGGCTGCCAGAGCACCAAGCAGCAGTGAGGAGTCAGATGACTTCATTCAGGAAGAGCCTCCTCAGCCCAAGGTCAAGGAGCATTTTATTTGGAAGTTTTTTTCAATACCTGCAGGATTAAAAAAGGTGAATGCTCCTAAAGTGGAATGCAAAATCTACAAAACTGTGCTGTCCCGAGGAGACCCCAGAAGGAAGTACAGTTTTGGCAACTCCACCATGATTCGCCACGTCCAACGGAGACACCCCCAGAACTATGCCCGGGAGAGTGTCCGAGAACTGGCACGTAATCCCCCAAGGGATGGTGCCTCTACATCTACTGGAGGAGCCACAACATCAGGGAGAGGACGTGCAGCGGAATTGGAGATGATTCCGAACATAAAGCCTGTTTTTCGTGACATTACTATAAAGTGCAAGCAATGCGATGACATGCTTTGCTATGGTGAGCAGAGCATCAAGCTCATTGCACGCAGGAGGCAAGAACACCGCTGCCCTCCCCAGCCCTAATTTTTCCCCCTTTTTTTGCTCCTGTTGAGCAGTTTTGCATTCCCTGTTTTTGTTTTTGTTCTGAAAAAAACATAAAAAAGAAGAAAAAAACAGTTCTTTTTAGAACTACCTCCAATTCTCAAAAAAGAGCTGTATTCCTAACAAATTCAAAAGGAGTAACTGAAGTGGAGTGCAGTGAGAGAGGAAAGGAAAATGAGTGAGAAAGCAAAGAAAGGGACGAGAGGGGGAGGGAAGTGAAGTAGGGGGACTGAAAGAAGGTGAGTGAGGAAAAGGGGAGTGAACAAGGGGAATGAGGATAACTGAAGAAAATGTAGTAAAGGAACGGGGGTGTGGAAGGGTAAGAAAAGAGCAGTGATGTTGAGGAAATAGTGGTGATACAGACTGGATAAAGGCAAGTGAGTGTGAGACAAGGGGAGTAAGGGAGTGAAGAGACAAAGAAAGTGAAGGAAAAAGTGAGAGTAGAGGACTGAGTGAGGGAGGAAAGAAACATAAGTGAGGGATTGTGGCTGAGTTATAGGGAGTGAGCATGATAGAAGAGGAGTGAGAGACTAAAGGGACGGAGAGAATGAGGCTAACAGAGAGAGAAAGAGGGAAGGAAAGTGTAGAACTAACAGGACAGAGGGAGTAAGAGAAGGAGTTAGTGAAGTGGAGTAAAGAGAGTAAGGGAAGGGAAAAGTGTGAAGGAGCGAAAGAAGGGAAGAGACAGGAAGGAAAGTAAAGGAGAAGGTTTGAAAGAAGGTGAGTGTTGGATTGTAGATGAGTTATAGGGAGTGAGTGTGACAGAAGAGGAGTGACAGACTAAGGGGACGGAGAGAATGAGGCTAACAGAGAGAGAATGAGGGAAGGGGAGTGTAGAAGTAAGAGGACAGAGGGAGTAAGAGAAGGAGTTAGTGAAATGGAGTTAGGAGAGTAAGGGAAGGGAAAAGAGTGAAGGAGCGAAAGAAGGGAAGAGACAGGATGGAAAGTAAAGGAGAAGGTTTGAAAGAAGGTGAGTGTAGGAGTATGCGTAAGTTATAGGGAGTGAGCGTGATAGAAGAGGAGTGAGAGACTAAAGGGACGGAGAGAATGAGGTTAACAGAGAGAGAAAGAGGGAAGGAAAGTGTAGAACTAACAGGACAGAGGGAGTAAGAGAAGGAGTTAGTGAAGTGGACTAAGGAGAGTAGGGTAAGTGAAAAGAGTAAAGGAATGAAGTAAGGGAAGAGAGAGGAAGGAAAGTAAAGGAGAAGGTTAGAAAAAAGGTGAGTGTGGGAGTATGGCTGAGTTAAACGGAGTGAGCGTGATAGAAGAGGAGTGAGAGACTAAGGGGACGGAGAGAATGAGGCAAACAGAGAGAGAATGAAGGAAGGGGAGTGTAGAAGTAAGAGGACAGAGGGAGTAAGAGAAGGAGTTAATGAAGTGGAGTAAGCAGAGTAAGGGAAGGGAAAAGAGTGAAGGAGCAAAAGAAGGGAAGAGACAGGAAGGAAAATAAAGGAGAAGGTTTGAAAGAAGATGAGTGTGGGAGTATGGCTGTGTTATAGGGAGTGAGCGTGATAGAAGAGGAGTGAGAGACTAAAGGGACGGAGAGAATGAGGCTAACAGAGAGAGAATGAGGGAAGGAAAGTGTAGAACTAACATGACAGAGGGAGTAAGAGAAGGAGTTAGTGAAGTGGAGTATAGAGAGTAAGGGAAGGGAAAAGTGTGAAGGAGCGAAAGAAGGGACGAGACAGGAAGGAAAGTAAAGTAGAAGGTTTAAAAGAAGGTGAGCGTTGGATTATAACTGAGTTATAGGGAGTGAATGTGACAGAAGAGGTGTGAGAGACTAAGGGAATGGAGAGAATGAGGCTAACAGAGAGAGAATGAGGGAAGAGGAGTGTAGAACTAAGAGGACATAGGAAGTAAGAGAAGGAGTTAGTGAAGTGGAGTAAGGAAAGTAAGGGAAGGGAAAAGTGTGAAGGAGCAAAAGAAGGGAAGAGAGAGGAAGGAAAGTAAAGAAGAAGGACTGAAAGAAGGTGATTGTGGGAGTATGGCTGAGTTATAGGCAGTGAGCGTGACAGAAGAGGAGTGAGAGACTAAGGGGACGGAGAGAATGAGGCTAACAGAGAGAGATTGAGGGAAGGGGAGTGCAGAACTAAGAGGACAGAGGAAGAAAGAGGAGTTAGTGAAGTGGAGTAAGGAGAGTAAGGGAAGGGAAAATAGTAAAGGAGTGAAGTAAGAGAAGAGAGAGGAAAGAAAGTAAAGGAGATGGTCTGAAAGAAGGTGAGTGTGAGAGAGGAGTGAGGAAAAGGGGAGTAAACGTGGGGATTCAGAATAAGTGAGGCAAGCGCAATTAGGGAACAGAGGTGTGGGAGCATCAGAGAAGAGTAGTGAAGTTAAGGAAAAGAGTATAGGGAAAGTAAATTTTGTACATCAAACTTACCTTATAAGTAATGTAAACTTAATTACATATTTTCATTAAAATATATATCTGTGAAAGACAAAAAAAAGTAAGTTATAATATTTATAATATATATTTTACAATACAAGAGACAAAGTAGGAGATTAAAAGTCATAAAAGGTTAGTAAGAGATAAAGTAGAAGTGAAGGACTCAGAAAGAAAAACAAAGGAATGGTGAAGGTCAGAGAGAGTTAAAAAGAAATGGAGAGAGAGCAAATTACTAAAAGGATAATGACATGGATACATTCAGTGACAGTGAACAAGAGCAGGAGAGAGAAATAAACTGAAGGTGAGTAAGATCCTAAAGGAATATGCATTAGGAAAACTAAAGGCAGAAAGGGGAGTAAAGAAAGGGGAGTGAGTGACAGAGAAGCAGGAGTGAATAACGGTGGATTAATGACAATGAGGCATGGAAGGTGAGTGAGGGTGAATGTAGGGTTGTAAGACAGTGAGGAGACAATGGGAGTGAAGGTAACAGAGAGGGAGGACAAGTGAGAATATGAGAGAACAGAGGTGAGTCAGAGAAAGAGTGACTAAACGGGAGTAAGGTGAGTAAAGGAAGGAGAATGACTGAGGGAGCAAAGGAAGGGAAGAAAGGGAAGAAAACTGAAAAAAAAGGGACTGGGAAAAGGTGAGTGCGTGACGAGAGAAAGAAGAAGGATATTTAAAGATGATGAATGAGGATAACTGTAGGAACTGAAGTAAGGGAACAAGGGTGAGAGAGGGTGAGTGAAGGAAAGTGAGGTTGATGAAAAAGGGAAAATAAAAAGAGGATAAAAGCAAGTGAGCTTGAGACAAAGGATGTGAAGGAGTGAGAACATAGAGGTAGTGCAGGAAAGAGTGGCAGAAAGGAACTGAGTAAGAGAGCAAAGAAAGGTAAGTAAGGGAGTATGGGTGAGTTTTAGGGAGTAAGCATGACGGAAGAGGAGTGAGAGAGTGAGAGGATTGAGAGACTGAAGATAAGAGACAGGGAGTGAGGGAAAGGGAGTGAGGATGTGAGAGGACAGAGGAAGTGAGAGAAGGAGTGAGTGAAGTGTAATAAGGTGAGTGAGAGAAGGAGAATTATTGAGGTAACAAAGAAAGGAAACAAGGGGAAGGGGAGTGAAGTAGAGTGACTGACTGCTGGAAAGTAGTGGATGGGAGAGAGGGAAAGGGCCGTGAAGGAGTGGTTAATGAGAATAAGTGAGGAAAGTGGAATAAGGGAAGGAAGGTGAGGGAGAGTGAAAAAAGGCCAGTGAGGGTGAGTTAAGAGGAGTGATTGAGGGTGGAAATAGGTAAGTGAGCATAAGAGAATGGGAAAATAATATATATTTAATATTAGAAAATACAAAATAATTTCAACAACATGTTACATGGTTTATTTTTGCTGTTCTCAGAATATATTGAATTTCACTTAAAACAGTGACTTCAATAGTACTCATCATATAACAGCGGGCAAAAAAAACCACAATCAAAATGATTGTGTTTAAAAAACCCATACAATCTTTTCTTAAATAATGTAAAATTTTGAAAAAACATATCTACACTCACTTTTGTTCTATCTACTTTTCCACGAGGCCAAATAGTATATGGAAAGTCCTTTTCTTTGGAAATTAGTCAAGAGTCTTCTTAATCTCTCATTTACCTAAGTTTCTGAAAGAAAAGCTCCAACATCTTTTACATTATGAAACAATAGTTTTATTTCCACCTCTAGCTTACTTTTTACTAATATTTTCTATAATACTCACAGCACATACTATGTGAAATACATATACTACCTCTATCAGAACTACATGTTTTTGATGATCTTCATCACTGTCACTTGGAAAGTAATTTTGAACAGCAGCAAACTAAATTTTAATAACTGCTGGCTGTAATCTTCATAGGCCAATTACCCTTCCCTAAAATTTCGGTTGTAAGAACACTAGGTAAGAATTTTGTAAGTCAGAAGGCAAACGTTGTTTGAAAGTCAATTGAGTATCATTACAGTGATTCCATCCTTTATGACACTGTAAATAAGCTGTGTAATGTCCTGATGTTGTTGAAGGACCATCATGGTAAATAATTGCTGTAGTTGTAAAGGTTCTTCCTGAAATTGATAATTGAGAAGCCACAAAATTTTGTATTAAAGTTGTCAATTTAGTTCCATCAGGTCTACATCGTTGGAACATTAAAATTACATACTGTCCATATCTTTGTATGAATAATGTTGATAGCATTGCAGATTTACATTGAGTAGAGACCATGCTTTGATTTGCTTGTCTAACTAGATTATTAAATGACACTGATTTGCAGTCTGGTAAAGTCAAATATATAAATCTTTCAGTGCTTATTGTAGTACTACTTGAAAAGGAGCAATTGTCGCAGTCATGCTGCCATTTATAGGAAAGGCCAAAAAGATTTTCTACATCTACACCTTCATCTTGTAAAACAACCAGCATATACATTAGAAATTCCTGACAATCTTGCTGAATATTCTGTGAAAATAGTTTTTGACCAGAACATATGTCTAAAACATTTCGAATTTCAGAAACACTTTGTATTTTTGTTCTATCACTGCTACATTTGTCAAACACAGAATTTAATAAACAACAAAATGTTTGATCACGATTTTCAGCAATCTGTTCTTGTACAGTTTGGAGAAAAAAAACAACGTTAACCACTACATTAGCATAGCAGTTGACTCCAGAACTGTTTTCAAACTGAAATCCAACAACATCTTTACCTGAATCCTTTTCCTTTCTGCTTACAATTAATGGTTAATCTACTTTTTTCTTTTTGCTACAACTTCACTACAATTTTCATCATTTCTTCTTTTTCAGCATACCACACGCTTTTCAAATAGAGGATATTGAGGTAAATTTGGAGCATACTCTCTTCTTAACCTATTATATTCTTTTACACAATTTAGATCTGCATTTATCTTTGTCTCATCAAAATCAATCAGGTACAATCCAGATAAAGTTCTGACTCGAGATAAAGCAACATATGCCATACCCTCCTTGAAGACAGAACTTCCAATATTCACCAAAGCAGTATCCACACTTAAACCTTGAGATTTATGAATAGTCACTGCATATGCCAAAGAAACAGGAAACTGTTTTCGGCGGACATATAAACTTTCACAAGCAAAAATCGAGCAGAACAATGACTGATTTGTTGTACTTCTTCAATACCATCAAATTTAATTTTTATAAATTCAATTCCATCTCTATTTCGATAATTCACAAAATCAACAACATGACCCATTGCTCCATTTACTAAACCTCTTTCCACATGTAAATTACGTCGTAAAATTATACGACAATTTAAAGATGCATACAGAGTCTTTTCTAATCCAGCAGTTTTAGATATTGTCTTCTCTAAAGAATCCAATTTTGATTTCAAATTTTCAGACAAAACAATAGTTGCTCCTTCATGTTCTAGTTTATCAATAGCTTCCAGTTTCACAATCTCTTGATTTTCCAACTTTAACATTTTGTTGTTGAAGATGAACCGTTCTTTTAGAGTTGGCATCAAGCATATAACAGATTTGTTTTCAGGAATTTTCATAAAAATATTCTATGGGAGAATGTTTTCTTTTGGAAACAAATTTGAAATTAATCGTCCATGTAAAGCTTCTTTGCCATGCTCAGTTAGTTTTCCAATTCTTACATCTTGTAGAATATTTTTATAATCTTCATCCTTTGCATGTTGCATATTTTGTAGCAGGTCTGCATATTTGAAATTTAACCATATGTTAACATTTCCAATGCTTCCTAGGCACTTCCTGGTATCTTCATGCGTAAGCATTTTAAACACTGGCTGTCCTTTCACTGGAGTTAGTTGCAGTAGATCTCCAAAAACGATGATGTGTTTGCCTCCAAAAAACACATCATACTCTGTTTTAAGAATTTCTTGCATTCTTAAATGCACAAAAGCAAGCATTACATTTGATACCATGCTTACTTCATCAATGATAAGAAGTTTCATTTTCTTTAGGACTCTTGAAACTTCACAACAAGCTACTCCAGATAGCTTGTGGTATTGTAATTTGTTATCATGCTCCACTGGCAGCATCAATAAGCGATGTAAAGTAATCCCTTTAATGTTGTGTGCTGCCAACCCAGTTGGAGCAGTAACAACACAAGAGAGCGATGACTCTGTTGTTTTTTGCAAATATGTTGCAATCGCTTTAATCAGGAAACTTTTTCCAGTTCCTGCTTCTCCACTCACATACAGTCGGACAGGTATAAATGATGTACATGAGCACTCTTTTTTGTCATGAGATAAACCATGCTCAATGTGTTCTGTGACTTCGTCATATATTTGTCTCTGCTCAACATTTAGTTCTTTTTCCAAATCTTCTAAGTGAACTCCATCCTCCTGAGCTTGTTCCATGGCTCTTTCAACTTCATCCATGGCAGTGGCAGCTTCATTTTGTATAATTGGTCCTCCTAGTGGATCCTGACTCAATGAAGCAGAACTCTGACTATCTTGAGAACTGTCTCTACCAATCTCTGCTGCAATTGTAGCTTCTTGCTGTATTTCCTCGTTCAACATTTGCAGATAATTTGAAAAAACAGGACATTTTATGGTATCCTTGGTTGCATTGAACGAATCTTCATAACTAAGAAAATCTCCAAGTAGTTCCTCTTCTGTACGCCAAGGCTTAAAGAGTTGCAAAAGAGCTAAGTAATAAAATTCCCTTTTGTCTGGAGATTCACAACTCAATTTTCGATGATTAATCAAATGGCCTTTTCTTTGTTTCACTAGACAGCCTTCACAACCAATTACTGCATATACACCTTTATTGATGTCTTCTGTGACGTTGTTTTTAAAAGTATAGGTTTGCAGAACTTCATAGAGACAAACGTTCTCAAGGTGAGCACTTCTATTTGGATAGTATGTATCCAACATGTTTGTCTTCAAAATATCTGTACTGTCTGGTTCTTTCTCTGCCAAATACTCTATTTCTTGTACAGATTTCAAAACTCGGTTTCGTGTTGCAGCAAGACCTAGACTCACCCAAATGATTGTTCTAGATTTGGCATATAGACTTGCTGATGATAACCGATCAGAACATTCATATGCTCCAATTTCTCGATGCGACAACATCTTCAGACTGTAACTGTATAATTTCTTGCTTAGACTCTTTTCATGTGAAATTTCCTCCCACATTTCCTTGAGTTCCGTCTTTTCTGATTTTGTTATGTAAGACGTCACATATCGAGCCACAGCAATAGAGTTGTCAGCCACATATTGAATACCCATGTTAGCATTCCACATGGACAAAATGACTGGGTTGTAGTCAATAATGAATTTGGATTCCTCATTTCTTCTTAGATTGTATGTATTTTTGGGTGATTTTCTTGTCACAGTATGTCGCAGAGAAGACATAAAATTGTTGACTCTTCCTTTCGATGTTACTGGACGTGGAAATGCAAAACGACATTTCGTGTAGAACTTGTCCTTGGATATGTATTTCCGACGACAGTATTTCCCACAACGATGGGTTTGAAAGCGTAAAACTTGATGTCTTAAATTGTTTTCTTCTGTACTTTTTGGAACAGCACATGTAGAATACTGTTCAATGAAACTCATCACTTTCTCATCTGAATCTGTTCCAAATGTTGGTGCATCTTTAATCCATAACAGCATATGTATATGAGGAGCACCTCTTGCTTGATACTCCTTTCTCCAAAAGAAATCCAACACCTCTCCAAGCGGAGGATTTTTTTTGTTTGTAATAAAAGACATCATAGCTTCAAACCTATGATTGAAATATCTGCATGCATTAACTGGATCCAAAGAGCACAGTTCTCCAGGTGTCTTGTATTCAATATTTTCAATGTTTTTATTTGCCTCTCGTAGAAATTCAAGTAAGTCTTCCCAAGCATACTCAGCACAGCTAAGAGTGAGGAACCATGTAGGCGTTCCTAAGTTTCTAAGCATACATTTCAATTCCCCATGACGATGGTACCAATACTCGTTAGTACCACGCTGACATGCCATGAGATTAATTCGCTGAGATCCCAAAACACTGTCTTGCAGTTTCACTTTATCCATAAAATCCCTTCCCGAAACATTTTGAAGATGTGTTCTACTTTTCAGTATATGGTTTACTGCATAGGAAAGTCCAGACAAATCACTCTCAAACAGTAGATGGAACAAATATGGAATGCATTGACGAAACCTTGGATCTTCTGCATATAATCTTGAAGTCCGGTATTCAAATGCAGGAATTTGAACAGGTCGGTCGTCATATCGTCCACCTTCACCTGTTGGAAATAACTGTGGAAAACAATGAGCTTCCAAACTTTCTTCCCATTCACTAATGGGACTTCCTTTGGCTGTTTTCATCTGAAACAAGTCAATAGCATTCCCCATTACTTCTTTGGAATGCAATGGATGAACACTATAATGTTCATAAATTTCTTCACTTCTAGAGACATCAACTTTTTCTATTTGCCCAACAGAGACATCAGTGTCGTCTTGTACAGTTGTTTCCTCTTCTCCCACATACACATTTTTATAGTATTGATTATTTTTTTACCAGATACAACGTTGCCTTTTTGACTTTCCTAACATCCACTAATTCTTGCCAGATTTTCTTACTTTTTGTCGGAACACCATTAACTAGAATAACCAGAGGTTCCTCTTCTACTTTTTCGACACCAATTGTATCAATATTTTTCATAAAATCTAGAGGCAAATAAACAACTCTTCCCTTTAATCCTCTCTGTATATCTGAAGGAGGCAATTTCCCTGTCTTAGGCTCCATGCGAACAATAGCCTGAAAAGGATGCACACATTAAATCAGAATAGACTCATAGGTATTTAAATCCATCAATTCAGAAGGAATGTCTACCAACTCCAGATTATTACGAACAGCTCTAGCAGGCATTCTGTTTTCATTTAATTTATTATAACAATATTTACAAATACGTTGATCAGAACCCAAATCAAAACAATTTTCAACCAACATATAAGTTGCAAAACCCTTCCACTCATTATTATTTATCTTTTCGCTTTTTATATATAAATCAACTAATCTAGTCTGATGCTTATAATGAGTTTGTCGACAACACACACAAGTAAAATTAGGCCTTTCACTTAAATTGACCTTAAACTTTGTAATTTCATTTTCAAATTTTTCTGTACTTAAAATCTCTACATTCTCTTCTACATTACCTTCTATTACTGTATCAATTTCTGCACTGACCTCTTTTTCACCAAAGTAACAAAACTCAATTTCATCACAAATGTTTTTGACATCTAATTCAGTTCCATGCAAAAGAGCACTGTTTAACTGTTTTAGTTTAAGTGCTGGACTTTTTGCATAATACAACCTGCTCACTAATTTTCTCACTTTATTATGATGCACTGCTAACATCCTAAAATGGTGAAAAAACTCTGACATACTTTTCTTGAAAGACAAGCCAGTGAATGCCCTTGCAAACATGTTTTTTCTCTCACTCTACAAGGATCTAACTCTTGTAAAATTTTCATTTTTTGTTTCAAACTTTTCTTAGTATATGTCCATAAGAAAGTGAAAAACAAATCAATTGAATCCTGTCGCACACTACAAATACTACTACAATTCCAAGTATACACTGGAGCCTTAGGACATCTCCCTAAAACTTTATCAGCTAACACCTCTTCTGTATTTCTAGGCACAATCTCTTCTTTTTCAACCGGACAACCGTCCTTCACCTCATATGCTTGACCACTGGTGTCAACTGCATGCACCAAATCATTATCCTGAAAGTAACTTTCTTCATTAAAAAATGGCTCACAACTTGAACTATGCTTCCATTCTCCAGAAAAAACATCACAAAAATTAGTCCAATTAATTACTCTCCTCCACTTACATTTTGATTTGAACACATTGATTACCTTATTGAGTGTACAAATTCTATTCATCGCTAAACTAAACAATTTATTTTTCACTTTAAATGCTTCATCCACAATCTTAACTATGTTTTTTTTTCTTGTAAAAAGCGGTCTTTTTTGATACCTTTTTACATTTTTTAATAAATTAGATCTAATTCTGTTATAAAAAATTTGTCTACGAATTCTCACAGTGTGATCTTAGGCACATGCCCGGGATGTTACATGTAATGAGTAATTAATGTTATGTCTTGCTTATATATAGGTGGCCTGTGTTTTGCCTGTAGAGACAGGGAAATAATATGAGCAGAGACACATATACTGCTTGCAGAGACAGACATGGTAGATTACATGTAACATGCTGGTCATGTGCCTAAGATCACACTGTGAGTCAAGCTTGATTTTAAATGGCTGTGGGTGAATAATGTGCTTAGTTGATGTCTTTAAAAATATGGAAATACATGTTTTTTAAAGATATGGTAGATTACATGTAACATGCTGGTCATGTGCCTAAGATCACACTGATGGGTGAATCAAGCTTCAGTCACAGTGTGATCTTAGGCACATGCCCAGGATGTTACATGTAATGAGTAATTAATGTTATGTCTTGCTTATATATAGGTGGCCTGTTTTTGGCCTGTAGAGACAGGGAAATAATATGAGCAGTGACACATATACTGCTTGCAGAGACAGACATGGTAGATTACATGTAACATGCTGGTCATGTGCCTAAGATCACACTGTGAGTCAAGCTTGATTTTAAAAGGATCTGGGTGAATAATGTGATTAGTTGATGTCTTTAAAAATATGGAATACATGTTTTTTAAAGTCATGGTAGATTACATGTTGCATTGTGTACATGTGTCTAAGATCACATTGATGGGTGAATCAAGCTTCACTCACAGTGTGATCTTAGGCACATGCCCAGGATGTTACATGTAATGAGTAATTAATGTTATGTCTTGCTTATATATAGGTGGCCTGTGTTTGGCCTGAGGAGACAGGGAAATACTATGGCCAGAAACACATATACTGATTGCAGAGACAGACATGGTAGATTACATGTAACATCCTGGTCATGTGCCTAAGATCACACTGTGTGTCAAGCTTGATTTTAAATGGATGTGGGTGAATAATGTGCTTAGTTGATGTCTTTAAAAATATGGAAGTACATGTTTTTAAGAACATGGTAGATTACCTGTTACATCCGGGTCATGTGTCTAAGATCACACTGATGGGTGCATCAAGCTTCACTCACAGTGTGATCTTAGGCACATGCTCAGGATGTTATATGTAATAAGAAATTAATGTTATGTCTTGCTTATATATAGGTGGCCTGTGTTTGGCCTGTAGAGACAGTGAAATAATAAGAGCAGAAACACACATACCGCTTGCAGAGACAGATGTGGTAGATTACCTGTAACATCCTGGTCATGTGTCTAAGATCACACTGTGAGTCAAGCTTGATTTTAAATAGATCTTGGTGAATAATATGCTTAGTTGATGTCTTTACAAATATGGAAGTACATGTTTTTTTAAAAACATGGTAGATTACATGTAACATGCTGGTCATGTGCCTAAGATTACACTGTGAGTCAAGCTTCTTTTTAAATAGATCTGGGTGAATAATGAGATTAGTTGATGTCTTTAAAAAACATGGAAGTACTCATTACATCTAACATCCTGGTCATGTGTTTAAGATCACACTGTGAGTGAAGCTTGATTCACCCATCAGTGTGATCTTAGGCACATGACCAGGATGTTACATGCAATCTACCATGACTTTAAAAAACATGTACTTCCATATTTTTAAAGACATTAACTGAGCATGTCATTCACACAGATCCTTTTAAAATCAAGCTTCACTCACAGGGTGATCTTAGGCACATGACCGGGATGTTACATGTATTCTACCACGTCTGTCTCTGCAAGCAGTATGTGTGTTTCTGCTCATATTATTTCACTGTCTCTACAGGCCAAAAACAGGCCACCTATATATAAGCAAGACATAACATTAATTTCTCATTGCATGTAACATCCTGGTCATGTGCCTAAGATCACACTGTGAGTGAAGCTTGATTCACCCATCAGTGTGATCTTAGGCACATGACCAGGATGTTACATGTAATCTACCATATCTTTAAAAAACATGTACTTCCATATTTTGAAAGACATCAACTAATCACATTATTCACCCAGATCCATTAAAAATCATGCTTGACTCACAGTGTGATCGTAGGCACATGACCAGCATGTTACATGTAATCTACCATGTCTGTCTCTGCAAGCAGTATATGTGTTTCTGGTCATATTATTTCACTGTCCCTACTGGCAAAAAACAGGCCACCTATTTATAAGCAAGACATAACATTAATTTCTCATTACATGTAACATCCTAGTCATGTGCCTAAGATCACACTGTGAGTGAAGCTTGATTGACCCATCAGTGTGAACAAAGGCACAACGACTAGGATGTTACATGTAATCTACCATGTCTTTAAAAAACATGTACTTCCATATTTGTAAAGACATCAACTAAGCATATTATTCACCACGATCTATTTAAAATCAAGCTTGACTCACAGTGTGATCTTAGGCACATGACCAGCATGTTACATGTAATCTACCACATCTGTCTCTGCAAGCAATATGTGTGTTTCTGCTCATATTTTTTCACTGTCTCTACAGGCCAAACACAGGCCACCTATATATAAGCAAGACATAACATTAATTTCTCATTACATATAACATCCTGGTCATGTGCCTAAGATCACACTATGAGTGAAGATTGATGCACCCATCAGTGTGATCTTAGACACATGACCAGGATGTAACATGTAATCTACCATGTTCTTAAAAACATGTACTTCCATATTTTTAAAGACATCAACTAAGCACATTATTCACCCACATCCATTTAAAATCAAGTTTGACTCACAGTGTGATCTTAGGCACATGACCAGGATGTTACATGTAATCTACCATGTCTGTCTCTGCAAGCAGTATATGTGTTTCTGGTCATATTATTTCCCTGTCTCTACAGGCCAAACACAGGCCACCTATATAAAAGCAAGACATAATATTAATTACTCATTACATGTAACATCCTGGGCATGTGCCTAAGATCACACTGTGAGTGAAGCTTGATTCACCCATCAGTGTGATCTTAGACACATGTACACGATGTAACATGTAATCTACCATGACTTTAAAAAACATGTATTCCATATTTTTAAAGACATCAACTAATCACATTATTCACCCAGATCCTTTTAAAATCAAGCTTGACTCACAGTGTGATCTTAGGCACATGACCAGCATGTTACATGTAATCTACCATGTCTGTCTCTACAAGCAGTATATGTGTCTCTGCTCATATTATTTCCCTGTCTCTACAGGCCAAAAACAGGCCACCTATATATAAGCAAGACATAACATTAATTACTCATTACATGTAACATCCTGGGCATGTGCCTAAGATCACTGTGACTGAAGCTTGATTCACCCATCAGTGTGATCTTAGGCACATGACCAGCATGTTACATGTAATCTACCATATCTTTAAAAAACATGTATTTCCATATTTTTAAAGACATCAACTTAGCACATTATTCACCCACAGCCATTTAAAATCAAGCTTGACTCACAGTGTGATCTTAGGCACATGACCAGCATGTTACATATAATCTAACATGTTTGTCTTTGCAAGCAGTATCCTTGTCTCTGCTCATATTATTTCCCTATCTCTACAGGCCAAACACATGCCACCTATATATAAGCAAGACATAACATTAATTACTCATTACATGTAACATCTTGGGCTTGTGCCTAAGATCACACTGTGAGTGAAGCTTGATTCACCCATCAGTGTGATCTTAGGCACATGACCAGGATGTAAAATGTAATCTACCATATCTTTAAAAAACATGTACTTCCATATTTTTAAAGACATCAACTAATCACATTATTCACCCAGATCCATTTAAAATCAAGCTTGACTCACAGTGTGATCTTAGGCACATGACCAGGATGTTACAGTTAATCAACCATGTCTGTCTCTGCAAGCAGTATATGTGTTTCTGGTCATATTATTTCCCTGTCTCCACAGGCCAAACACAGGCCACCTACATATAAGCAAGACATAACATTAATTACTCATTACATGTAACATCCTGGGCATGTGCCTAAGATCACACTGTGAGTGAAGCTTGATTCACCCATCAGTGTGATCTTAAGCACATGACCAGGATGTAAAATGTAATCTTCCATATCTTTAAAAAACATGTACTTCCAGACAAAAACCAAGCACATTATTCACCCACATCCATTTAAAATCAAGCTTGACTCACAGTGTGATCTTAGGCACATGACCAGCATGTTACATGTAAACTACCATGTCTGTCTCTGCAAGCAGTATATGTGTCTCTGCTCATATTATTTCCCTGTCTCTACAGGCAAAACACAGGCCACCTATATATAAGCAAGACATAACATTAATTACTCATTACATGTAACATCCTGGTCATGTGCCTAATATCACACTGTGAGTGAAGCTTGATTCACCCATCAGTGTGATCTTAGGCACATGACCAGGATGTAAAATGTAATCTACCATATCTTTAAAAAACGTGTACTTCCATATTTTTAAAGACATCAACTAATCACATTATTCACCCAGATCCTTTTAAAATCAAGCTTGACTCACAGTGTGATCTTAGGCACATGACCAGCATGTTACATGTAATCGACCATGTCTGTCTCTGCAATCAGTATATGTGTTTCTGGTCATATTATTTCCCTGTCTCTACAGGCCAAACACAGGCCACCTATATAAAAGCAAGACATAATATTAATTACTCATTACATGTAACATCCTGGGCATGTGCCTAAGATCACACTGTGAGTGAAGCTTGATTCACCCATCAGTGTGATCTTAGACACATGTACACGATGTTACATGTAATCTACCATGACTTTAAAAAACATGTATTCCATATTTTTAAAGACATCAACTAATCACATTATTCACCCAGATCCTTTTAAAATCAAGCTTGACTCACAGTGTGATCTTAGGCACATGACCAGCATGTTACATGTAATCTACCATGTCTGTCTCTGCAAGCAGTATCCTTGTCTCTGCTCATATTATTTCCCTATCTCTACAGGCCACCTATATATAAGCAAGACATAACATTAATTACTCATTACATGTAACATCTTGGGCTTGTGCCTAAGATCACACTGTGAGTGAAGCTTGATTCACCCATCAGTGTGATCTTAGGCACATGACCAGGATGTTACATGTAATCTACCATATCTTTTTAAAACATATACTTCCATATTTTGAAAGACATCAACTAATCACATTATTCACCCAGATCCATTAAAAATCATGCTTGACTCACAGTGTGATCTTAGGCACATGACCAGCATGTTACATGTAATCTACCATGTCTGTCTCTGCAAGCAGTATATGTGTTTCTGGTCATATTATTTCATTGTCTCTACTGGCAAAAAACAGGCCACCTATTTATAAGCAAGACATAACAGTAATTTCTCATTACATGTAACATCCTAGTCATGTGCCTAAGATCACACTGTGAGTGAAGCTTGGTTGACCCATCAGTGTGAACAACGGCACAACGACCAGGATGTTACATGTAATCTACCATATCTTTAAAAAACATGTACTTCCATATTTTTAAAGACATCAACTAATCACATTATTCACCCACATCCATTAAAAATCATGCTTGACTCACAGTGTGATCTTAGGCAGATGACCAGGATGTTACATATAATCTACCATGTCTGTCTCTACAAGCAGTATATGTGTTTTAACTCATATAATTTCACAGTCTCTACAGGCCAAAAACAGTCCACCTATATATAAGCAAGACATAACATTAATTACTCATTACATGTAACATCCTGGTCATGTGCCTAAGATCACACTGTGACTGAAGCTTGATTCATCCATCAGTGTGATCTTAGGCACATGACCAGAACTTTACATGTAATCTAGCATGTCTACAAATAACATATACTACCATATTTTTAATAGCAGTGTATCTTCATTAAATGAATCATATATCAGATTACACACAGGCACAAAGTAACGTGAGACAGAAGCAAAGAATACTCTTTAAGCTAATTGAGGCAAACTGTTACAAGGCACAGGTGACATTATTGAAAAATGTGAAAATGTTTTCTCTTCTTTCAAACAGAAAGTCAGTGTAATGCTTCTCCAAAATTTAAAAAGCAGACTTTTTTCCAGAAAAGATTTTGCATACTAAATCGTTTTTGACACAAAGCACAGCTCATTTAAATGACCACTACAGAAACAAATCAGAAACCTAACTCATTTTCAAAATACATTGCTAATATGCACCATTTTATTTTTAAACAGCATTACAAAAAAATGACACAAAATGCAAGAATAAAGAAGCACAATATGCTTCTTAATCTTCCCCATAGTACATACAGCACTCTATCTTTATTAAAAGAATCATTACTCACATTTAAAAATGCTTTGAAAGATGTAGAACAGTGTCAGTCACACTCAACAGATTTTCTTAAGCAGAATCTCTGAATAATGCTTCTTTCACTGGAGCCTGAGAATAATGGCACAGATTCTTACTCATTTCAGACCCATATTCTTGTACATAACCAATCAAAATTGTTCCCACAAAATTTCAAAACTAAACTGCACATTTTAATTGGTTGTACATGTGAAGACTTTGAAACTCACATGACATTCACCCATCCCCCCAGTGCTCATTCACCTTGTTACCATGGTAACTCCCTCCTAACCCAGCACACAGTTCAGAAGTTCATCATACAATGTTGCAAAAGAATACAGCAAGGGTGTTTGACCTCTCAATATACTAGCTAATCAAATGCAATCTTTCTTTAAATAACTTTTTCTCAACCATTGAAATGACTTATTTAAAAAAAAAAGCAAGCACCCTAATTTCCAGTGAATATTTTTAAGAAAGCACCAATCATTTCTGGGTTTTCAAGTGCACTGAATCTCAACCACTTTTTTTTTAATAAATCCTACTTTCAAACTGCCATTTCATTTCCACAACTCATCTGAATAGAAGCACATCTACCTTCAAGATGCCAAAAGTCTGGTTTGTGGGTCATAGCTATGTCTTCTGGAGTGAAAAATTTTCAAGCAACAGAGGGATTTACAACCTTGATTTAACAAATGTGGACATTGTGTGGATTGGACATAGAGGATTAAGAAGTCACCAATTAATACCATTGATAAAATCCTTTATGCATCTTCCTCACCCTGACCTTATAATTGTGCACTGTGGTGGCAATGACTTGGGCACTTTGACTGGCGTAGGTCTGGAAATGCTTTTAAAGGACATCTTTGGGCAATTGATGTCACTTTTTCCAAAAACTGCCTTGGTATATATGCCAAAGGCAAAAATGGAACTGGTCCAACCAATTTTGTCCACAGATTGAGAAAGCAAGGAAACATGTAAATAAATCTGTTTCTGCTTTCCTCAGAGACTATGGTATGGGTTCCATTTACCACAACAACTTGCGTTACAACATGCAAGGCATCTATAGGAGAGATGGTGTACATTTTACAGATGAGGGGAATAGAGTGTTCCTCTTGAATTTGAGACTCTGCATTGGTACCTACTTGTAGGTACAAAAAACACCCACATAAAATAACATCTCTTTTCAGAGCTAACTTACCTCTAAACACTCTACATTTTTTTTTACTCTATTTTTTTACACTGTTTTCCCCCGTGGTGCGCTCAGGGTGCGCGTACCGGAGAGCGTACCCGGGAACGCATCCAGCGCTTACCCCGCGAAAAAAAATTTAAAAATTGTTTTTGGGCCCTTGAGGGTCCTTCTAAGCCTCCCTCAAAAAACCTAGGGGGTCGGGGGGTGTCTACCCTGCCCCCTTTTAATCATTTCCCCCTTTTTTTTACCTCAGGTGTCTCGGTTTTCCTGAGACACAAGATGGCGGACTCTCCGGATTGTTAAGAATGTTGACAGACATCATACAGCCAATCAGCTTTCCGCTCGCGCACTCCCATAGCGCGCCGGGTGCGCTCCCCGGTACGCGTACCAGTGAGCGCTCGGAGCGCGCCTATTGATATATATGTTTTTTTTAAGTTGCTTTTCATAAAAGCCACTGGAGCAATTTCAAAGAAATCTAGAAAAGGCCCTATAACATACCAGTACCTATCATTTTGCCAACTTTGGTGTAATTCCATTCATCCGTTCGGGCTGTACCCTTGTCTAAATGTCCTATGGAAAATTGCATGGGGAAAACACATTTGAAAGTATTGAAATTTAGAACCAATCAAAATATTACTTTAGTTTTGAATTTGTGTGTGATGAAGTTTGATTGGTTATGTATATATCTTAAATGAGAGGAAAACACGGCCATTTTGTGATACTCCTGTCTTAGGTACTTTTGAGAGGAATTTTGGCTGCTCAATTTCTGGACTTTCAATTACACAGTACTTACTCTTCTACTTTCAAAAAGGTGAGTTGGTAATATCTAAAGGGAACTATGTTGTACACTTTAAGATAATTTGGAAAATGTTTTCTGTTAGTTATTTACAGTCCTTCTGTTATAATTATGGATTAAGATAGGCTTCATCACATGCAGTGCTTTATATTTCTAGTTCCTGCCTGATACTATACACTGCCCAATTAATTTTAAAGAACTAAATACTTGATTAAGCTACTTTTATGTTATGTATTACTAAAAACGATAATTGAAAATGATTACTTTTTTCTGCAATTTACAGCAAGAAATTTGAAAATAAAATGAATCAAAATGAGGAGACCAAGGAAATTTCATTTGAAATTTCAACAATATTTATTGAAATTCAAGATGACACAGAAATTTTTTGGGATGAATATCTTAACGAAGAATTAATCGAATGTTTGGATACAATAGAATCATCATGGCACACTTATAAGAGGACATTCCTGATCATATGATTGAAGAGGAAATTCCAGATGAGGACATGCTACAAGTTCTATTAAATTATGAACATTCTGAACAATAAATTAATATTTACAAATTCAAAATTAGTTGACATATATCTAAGTTATGAAGTAGTAGCGAAGTGATTGTATTGAAGTGAATTTTAGACTCTGAATCGGTACCTACTTGTAGGTACTTAGATCACCCACATAACACAACAGCTCTATTTAGAGCTACCCTAGCTCTAAGCACTCCAAATTCTTATTTAACACTATTTTCTTTCAATATTTTTCCCAGTGGTACGCTCTGGGTGCGCGTACCGGTGAGTGTACATGGGAACGCACACAGCGCTTACCCCGCGAAATTATTTTAAAAAAAAAGTTTTTTTGCCCTTCAGGGTCCTTCTAGGCCCCCTCAGAAAACCTAGGGGGTCAGGGGGTGTCTACCCTGCCCCCTTTTAATCATTTCCCCCTTTTTTTTAACCTCTTTTGTCCCCATTCTATCGAGACACAAGATGGCGGACTCTCCGGACTGTTTAGAATGTTGACAGACATCCAACAGCCAATCAGCTTTCCGCTCGCGCACTCCCGTAGCGCTCTGGGTGCGCTCCCCGGTATGCGTACCGGTGAGCGCTCGGAGCTCGTCTATAGATATATATGTGATTTTGAACTTAATTTTCAAAAAAACCACTGGAGCAATTTTCACCAAATATAGCAAAGGCACATCTGCGTACCAGTCCCGACAATTTGGCAAAGTTTCGCGTAATTCCGTTCAGCGGTTCGGGCTGTAGACTTGTCAGACCGTCCTATGGATATTAACATGGGGAAAACACGTTTTGGGGCTCCCCTTTTTTCTCAGCCCCCACTTCACGAATCCCCCCGAAACTTTCAGGGAAGGAGCGGAGCTGGCCAAAATTTTGGAAAATTACACACAAATTCCTCAAACGGCGCCAGAGTTATTCCCAATAGAATGTTGCGGATTTCCTATGGTAGATAGGTCCTAACTATAACTACCTACTGGCGACCGCCAGTAGGTAATTACAGAGAATGCACCACAACCGTCAAACATATACTGTCCGCCCAAAGCAGACCCATAAATTGTCCAGAGAATGACAAGCAAATTCCATAAAACAACTTCACCAAATGGGAAACATTATCGGAAGGCATCTACGGAAAATAATCGAAGGGAGGAGTGGTTTTCTGCGAAGGCCTTGGCAAAGCGTCACTTAGAAGAGAGATATTACATTCTAACCACATGTCCAAATAATCAAGGATGCATGCATTCTTGCAGTAATGTACTTAAATGCGCCTTCGGGCCTGTGAAAAGCGTGGGAAAAACAAAATGCAACTGCAGCTACATCAAAGCACGGCATCACATCACACAAAGTAAGAAACATAGAGGATATATGTACAAGGCAGCGGCGGAGAAAGGCGTTAGCCGTCAAGGCTTAATGCCTCTCTCTTCCACTTCTAAAACGCAAGGCTGCACCATATTTACAAGAATGTGGTGCAGCCTTACTTTCCTCCTACTTTGCACCAGCGCAGGCACCCTTGCACCATAGTGCAAGGGTTTCTGCATGCGGGGGAGGCTTGTTTATGTGTAGGTTGTTTATCCCTTGATATTTTGCTTTTTTCATGTGTGCTGAACAAGGCAGCACACATGGAAAAAGCAAAAACGAGGAGAAATAATGCATTTCTCCTCAATTCGCCAACTTAAGGCCAGGTTTTACCTGGTCTTAATTTTGGCGCTGCCTACTATGTATGACACCCTTGTACATAGGGGGCAGCATAAAAAACAATGTGGGATATTCTCAAGAACGTGCGATAATCCTTGTCAAAATAGGTTAACGCAAATTTTCATATCCCCGTCTATCGCGGGAAAATAACTCTGTGTTAACATTGTATTCACAACACAGCGGTAACATGCGATAGATTCCTGATAACTTATCAAATATCCATGATAAAATCACTGGGACGGTGATAAAAATCTAAACCCGAATGTTAAAAATGTTGCGATGGGCCTCAACTGCAAGTCCCACAAGTCAAGCGGTAAAAATCACTATAAAAGCGGCAACAAAAACACAAACAACTGCAAAGCACCATGGAGGTAGCCGGAGCAAGTACAAAGGACAAACAGAACCCCACAAGCCCCACGGTGGACCAGCCTGGGACCATCATTGGGGAGATGGTGGCAGGAGTTGGGGGACCGGACACTGCACAACATGACCTGAGCCAACAGCAACAGGGTGAGTAACGGCCAGGTACTGGGGTGACGGGGGAGATGACCACAATGGCACATATGCACAATTAAGTATAGCACATCTGCGGACAAACCATGCTCAAGAGTCACAACTCCGACGCAGAGTCCAATTTACCCAAGTCTGCAATATCTCAGCACTGGTATAAGCACAGAAGTGAAAGGCACGCCGCCTGAAAGGGATAAGGGGCAGCCAAATCAGTGCTGAAAGGGCAACTCACCCACAATGCAGCACACACACATAAGAATCAGAGCACCTCAACATTGATAACAATGTGATACAAACTGCAACGCTTTCACAACAGAACAGAGGACACAACTGTTGCCGCTTGTGTGTAGAAAATGGCCATTCGCATTTGGCATAGCAGGAAACTGTGAGATGACAATGTACAAGTACAACCTCACATCTGTGATGGTATAGAAATGGCAACTCTCCTGCATCAAATAGGCATCTCCTCACAAACAGTCACAATGTACTTTGTCATGCAGTCTGTTAGTAAACTTGTACAATGCGTGAACATACATATGAACATGATGTCAACTGCATCTCCCCTTCACATTGCAGAGGGAGAATCAACACCTCCGGCAGAGCAGACCCAACAACGCAGCACTGATGATGAAGAGGACCTCCCTAACATCGACACCGACGCCCTCCAACAGCTCATGGACAGCTCCGGCACCCCACCTCCAGGAGCAGAGCAGCCCAGCTGCTTCAAGGAGACCCCACCACCTGCTGTCTCTCAGGGCCCCCACGACCAACACATAGCATTCCAACGCTGAGTGTTAGGGTGCCAGGAGAAGATGGCTGATCAGCTGCGGTTGGGGTTCGACCTCATGGCAGTCAAACTATATGAAATACGGGGGTGTCTAAGTCCCATCATGGACCACTTACAGTCCCTAACGGACAACCACTGTCCACTCCATGCTCTCCAACAATCCATGGCTGACATCACTGGAGTCATGACTCTGAGCCAAGAACAACTGTCGAGTCAGAGTGGCTCCAGGGATGTCAGCCGGTAGTTGGGACACATAAGGAGAATGATGGGAAGCTTGGAACGGATGCAGGCTGAAAGAATGTTTGCCACGGCTTCACACCAGCAAGATGTAGCTGTGATCTTCCATGCCCTGCAGATCCTCTTCATGACATTGCCACCACAAGGCCTGGCGCGGATGAATGCTGCTGCTATCACTCCATCCACATCTCCGCCCCCTGAAGTGTCAGTGCCACACAGTGTGGCAAACATTCCAAATCCGGCCCCTGATGTGTTACTGCCACACCACACAGTGATGCTACAATTAATAATATTGCGTTACCTTCTTATATCATGATAATCATATGACTTTACATTCCATGTCGCGCGCCCATCCTCCTTCTAGTTTCAATCTTTGTTTATTGCAAAAGTCTAGAATATGAGAGAAAACACCAAGTTGCTCCAGTATATGTAATGTTAGTTCAAGTCTGCTATGCAAGACAACCCTGAGGCCACATTATCACCTATTCCCAAATTCCCATGCTCCTACAGGGCCCCATGGTCCTGCTGTGTCTCAATAAACTCCATACTGTCCAGAACTAGTATACCCACCAATCACTACCTGTTAATAGACCTCAAGGTTAGTAGCATGATACTAAATAACTCCTTCTTTTTGCACTGTCCCATATCAATTCATCTCTCTTTATGCCCTCTGTCTCTATGAACATTTCCTCAAAAAAAACTGTGCACTCTCCAATTACGTTCCATGCTTCCTTCTAGCTCGTCTCCAACAGTGCCTTTTTTTCGTACACCGTCATGTCCAAACTGGTTTTTAACCCATTCTTTTATACTCCACTTCCACCAATCAGTGTTCACTCAAAGTCTCCAGTGTGTTCCCTTTCTGGTCCATGCATCTTTCAAGCAATCTATAGCCTTGTTACTCAGTAGATTCAATCTACCGATCATTCAATTCCTGATATATTCAGCCTAGTTTCTATTTTGCTAATTCAAAATCTACTTCCACCAATCAGCATTCCTTCTGTTTTCTGGTTCAGGTTTCCTTTCTGGTCCTTCTTTCCTCCAGCCAATCAAGTTCATTCTCACCTGCGCGGGTGCCGCTTTCCACCAGTCCTGCCTGACCCAAGGCGTCACGTTATCAATCAGAAGGTTCTATCTGCCATTCAAACGATTCTCGATAAATTCTGCTTAGTTTCCATTTTGCTAGTTCTAAATCTTCTTCCAACAATCAGCATTGAAATGAAATGAAATGAAAATAGAATTTATAAAGCGCTACAGTTGCCCTCAGGCGTCCAGGCGCTGTGACTAAACAGGATTGCCCTCAGGCGAACAAACAGAGATTCTGGTTACTGAAACAAAAAAGTTTTAAGTTGCTTCCGAAAGCTGGTTAGGTTGGAATTGCTTCTCATGTGCAGAGGGAGGGTGTTCCATAGTCTTGATACATTATAATAGAAGGAACGTCCTCCTGCTCTGGCTTTAAAGATTCTGGGAGTCTTGGCCAGAGATGCAGACGAGGAACGAAGCGCCTTGTTGGGCAGATAAGGTAAAATCAAAGAACAGTTGATTTCTGGGCCCATTTTCCAAAAAGCCTGATGGGCGATGCACAAAGATTTAAACTTTACTCTGTCCTTGACAGGCAGCCAGTGCAACGTTCTTAACCCAGCTTTTATTGAAGTTCTTCGTGGGACTCCAAGTAGCGCACCAGCAGCACAATTTTGGGCGCGCTGAAGTTTTTTTAGGGTGTAGTCCGGTGCTCCAAGATAAAGGGCGTTGTTAAAATCCAGACGGGATTGAACAAGGCCCTGTATGATTATCTGCTTGGCCTCAAATGGAAGAAGGGGAAGGGTTTTTTTGATCACCCTAAGGAGGCCGAAGCAGGTGGCCGCCACCTTGGTGGCCTGTATATTGAAGCTCAGCGACTTATCTAGCCATACCCCCAGACTTTTGATGTTATCTCTCGGGGCAGGGCACGTCCCCATGCTCGCGGGCCATAGCAGCTCCGAGGTGGAGGGGGCCGCCGGGCCCAAAAGCATGAGCTCGGTCTTATCGTCATTGAGCTTCAGACATGAGCTCATCATCCAGCTCCTCACCTCCTCCAAACACACTGCTAAGTTAGGCGGTGATTGGAGGCCACTCTTCTGTACAAGGGAAACCACCAGCTGGGTGTCGTCCGCATAGGTAATGATGTTGATACCATGCGGACGAACAATCCCAGCCAGCGGCCTCATATATGCATTGAAGAGCGTAGGGCTCAATGATGAGCCCTGAGGAACTCCACACCCCAAAGGCCTGCTCGCTGAGACGGATGTGCCGTCAAAGACCTGGAAGGTTCTGTTAGATAAAAAAGACTTGAACCAGACCAGGGCTTCTCCAGACACTCCTAGGTCGGCGAGACGGTTCAGCAGAATCTTATGATGGACCGTATCAAAAGCGGCACTCAGATCGAGGAAGATCACTGCCACTGACCCCCCACGATCCAAGATCCGTCTCGCCTCCTCAGTCACAGCCAATAGAGCAGTCTCTGTCCCATGTTTTGGGCGAAAACCCATCTGGGAAGCATCGATGAGATGATTTCCCTCGAGAAACTTCATCAAGGTGGTATTAATGTGCATTCATTCTGTTTTCCAAATCAGGTTTCCTCTCTGGTTCTCCTGTCCTCAAGCCAATCACGTTGATTTTGCTAGTTCAAAATGATATTCCACTAATCAGCATTCATTCTGTTTTCCGAATCAGGTTTCCTCTCTGGTTCTCCTGTCCTGCAGCCAATCACATGCATTCTCACCCACTCGGGTGCCGCCTTCTGCCTGTATTGCCGGACCCAAGGCGTTGCCCTCACATTCATTTGATAATTCTCGAGCCTTCCTTTTTCAACTAATTCAGCCCATGGCAAGACACCACCCCCTATGTAATCTGCACAGTCCGTGGCATATTCTACACAACCTTAAACTCTTATCACTATGGGTACACGGTCCTATTAAAAAATCCAAGATTTTAACACAAAATTGGACGTAAATTAGCTGTATCCTTTCCTAATCTTAAACATTCATTCACCCTGTCTAAAGACAACACTTAGGGGCCGATTAGGATGGCGGTTTTTCCGCATCCTCCGGGCCGGCGGAAGTGTCCGCCGGCCTGGAGGATGCGGAAAAACCGCGGCGGAGACTCCAAAGACCCACCGCCAAATTAGGATGGCTGGTGGGTCTGGAATTCCGTCCGCCGCTTTTCCGCCGCGGTCGGAGCCGACCGCGGCGGAAAAGCCATAACATGGCAGGCGGTGTCTATGAGACACCGTCCGCCATATTATGATGTGTGTGTAAATATGCTTTTCCACGGCGGCATTGCCGCCATGGAAAAGCATACGGACCTTCACTTCGGGGGCCCGTTGCGGGCCCCCTGGGTGAAGGGGTGGTGGTGGGTGCACATGGGGGGTACCTATGGTACCCCCCTGCATTTGCGTGCACAATGCAGCAGGCACCGCGCGGTGCCTGCCGCTTTGTGCACGGAAATGCTGTGCATGCATTTTTTACATTGGGGCGGGTGCAGCTTGAAGCTGCACCCGCCGCAATGTTAGAGATAGAGGATGTGACCGCCACCCTGGCGGTCACATCCTAATCAGATCGGAGGGAACGCCGCAGCCCATGCGGACGTTCCCTCCTCCTCAGGGGTCGCGGACGGACTCAAGTCCGTCCGCGATCCTAATCGACCCCTTAGTGTTCCTCTCATCATTCCTGTTCCAGCCGTAACAAGCCATCATACAGATCTTCACTTTTCAACTTGATATACATAACCGCAAATAATCAAAATCAACATGACTTACCCACAGTAAAACACCACATCCATGTTTACTACTAATACTGTAATATAAATTCTTATTTTCTCTTCCCACTGCACTCATTATCCACTTATAATTCCATACCATCCAACTCCAATACCCTCTACGTCTCAACACTGTATCAAACAACATTACCCAGCACATGCTTCCTTTCCCAATTCTTACTATCAAGATACGAATCTCAGTAATTCCTGTTCTTTCTATTCGGGTAAAACACCCACTCTCTATCAATCAACCTGGTCCCATTTGGTGCCTGTTGGAAAAGAAACTCCGAAGGGACACCACCTGACATCCTAGTCACCTCAATATTATTAGTCGGCTTGTTAGGGGAACATTGATCGCTATAACTGTGGTCCATTCACCCACGACTCTTCATCACTACCAGTGGTTCAAACTGTGCTACAAAATCTTAAATAGAGAATAATGGAACTTGTTCAATATTATATCCTCTATCATCTGACATTACCGGACATCCCAGTCACCTAATTAATACTGCTCAGTTCTATCTTGTCATTAGGGAAACAATGATCGCAATAGCCACAGTCCATTCACTCATGACCTTCCATGGTTACCAGAGGCTCAAACACATGCTCAAAAAGCATCATAGAAAATAATGAAACTCATTATCACTGTTCTGGCCTTTCTCTACAGATCTTCATCTGCCGATCCATTTTGCCTTCTCTTGACGTATTTTAAGCTCCCAGTCACTGCCCCCTCCCATTCTGTCAGCTACAACCCTTTGAGTCCATGAAACTTAAAACCAGTCAAGGCCGGATGATTATCCTGAATATGTTGGTAAATGGGGGATCTAATATCACTATTTATAATTGCACAATGATGTTCCTCAATCCTGGCTTTCAGAGCCCTCTTGGTGCTTCTCACATACATTTTGTTGCATTCACATTTGATTACATAAATTAAACCACAACTGTTGCAATTTATGAATTCAATGATACAATATTGTTTGTATTGTATTTGAAATACTTCATACAATTCCTCCCCAAATCACAAATAATACATGAACCACAAGTATAAAAACCATTTGGTTGGCTTGGCAACCAGTTAGTGGCTGGTTCTTGTACACGTTCCAAATAGTTTCTTGCAATCAAGTTCCCTATAATAGGGCTTTTCCAATATGTCACTACTGGTTTGTCGGTAATGATGTCAGTTAAACCTGGGAGCCCCCTCAAGAGATTTCAATTCCTGTTCAGAATACTAAAAATCCTTTTATGCTCAGTATTATAGGTGGAAATGGAGGCCAATTTCCCCTGTGCTTCTCGCATAGGTCTTTGCACCAATGTTTCCTCTCTTTTGAATCCCTGAACTCATATTTTTGCTACATCTAAACTTGACTTAGTGTATCCCCTGGCCACTAGTCATCGCCTCGAAGCCTTGCTACCCTTTCTCAAGATCCTCCTCTTTGCTGTAGTTTCTTCTGGTTCTTATCATTTCCCCAAAGCGGATACCCCTAGTTACTGCGGGAGGATGTGAACTATCTGCTCTTTAAATAATATTGGTTGCGGTGTCATTACAGAAAAGTTTATTCTGGGTGGTATTACCTACTATGAATAACTGAACGTCCAAAAATCAATATGGCTAGAGTTGTGACACATTATGACTATTTGTATTCAAATATTCCAAGGATTCCCTCAATTCAATGCTAGTTCCTCTCCAGATCATCAAAATTTCGTGGATGAACCTTCCCGAAAATAGGATCAGGTCCATCCATTTACTCGCATTCTTTGACAAAGCATGCTCCAACTCAAACCACCCCATGAAGAGGTTGGCATATGAGGGAGCAAACCTGGATCCCATTGATGTACCCCTGATTTGATGAAACCACTCCCCTTCAAACAGGAACAAATTATTCTTGAGTATCAAATCACTCATTTCTAAAATCATATTTTAATGTTCCTGCAGACTCGCACTCCGCCCTCCTAAACCACATCTTGCAATGTATTAAGGACATCCATCATGTCCCTAATACATTGCAAGATGTGGTTTGGGATCAGGACATGAGTTTTGTGACATTAGATGTGGTGGACTATTACACCTATATTGAGAATAATAAGTAAAATGTAGGGCTAAGTCCCTTTTTAGGAGGGCAGGGTGCGAGTCTTCTTCTAGATACTAGAAGAAGGATGGACACACCGCATGGAATTTAAAGTCATGTGATTATCTTGATATTCTAAGGTAGCACAATATTATTCATTGTAGGGTGCAGAAGTAAAGAAAGTTGTAATGTAGAGGGTCTACAATGTATACTTTGTGCATGATGTAAAATTTATGAAGCAAATATAATGGACAGAATGGGGACACTGGGTTCTATGTTTTGGAACTAGCAACTGAATTACTTTAAACTTGTAAATGAGCATGTCTTTTTTGATTTTTAGATTGGATATATGTAGGGAGTTTGAACTAATATATTCATTGTAACTGATTGAAAATTTATGTTATGGTGAAGTGTAAATATGTATGTTAAAAATTATTACTGACTGGCTTGTTTTCAATTTACAGCCCTGATGATGTTCGTGTAGGACGAAACACGCTGGCTGGATAAATTGGATAATGTATCTTTGTTTTGAAAAATTGGATTGAATAATAAATTCGGAATTGGCTTTCCAATTAAATAAGATTCCCTTGGGATTGTCTTGATTGGATACACATAGAATGGACGATATATTAGTGCATTGCTTGGAACGCGATCAATATTTGGATGAATCACACACTCCTTTTGTATAGATTGTAGTTATTGATGGTGGCCTTGGCGGTAGGACGACATAAAGTAGGGTGTGATCAGAGCTTTGCGAATAAGTATCCCAGATCAAACACCTGTGCGCACTTTACGCCACCCTCACCGCCAGTTTGTGTATTATCAATATTTAATCCTACAGAGTCCCCTTTTTTCAAGGCTACCTGTGAGCAGTTACTGGTGTCCGCAAAAAAACAATTTAAATTGACTTTATATTGGAAGATAATCTTGCTGAGAATATTGCAAGAGGGAACAAAATATTTCAACTCGCTCTCGAAACGCACCCACTTAAATAAGAACATCCAATCAAAAAATAAGAAATAAAACAATTTCATGTTAGCTGTTAGCAATTGAACATCACTGGAAATACAGTGTAGAAAATTCTAGATGCCTACATAATATCCACATTCATGTAATGTGCATAACATTCAATCATTCCTGGCTTTTAAGCAACACTACTTTGCATTCTAGGACATATAGTTTTCTTGATCCCACTGGTAGTAGGAGTTTGAAACTGCCAACATGCACATTGGCATTTACTAAAGAAAACAAGATCTGGTTCTGGCTATCACACTTGTACAAGAAGGGTTAAAGTGCCTGATTCACAAAAGTAAATCTTTAAGCTGTGGGCTGTGGGCCAGTTCAGGATAAGATTTGAGTATCATTAGGATATTGTTAATGCCCTGCGTTACTTTATTAAGTTGATTTTGCATTTGAGTTAGCCATTCCTTTAGTTCAGTCATTGGCACGGGGTTAGTGAGGGGAGAGAGGAATGAATGAGGTGAGGCTTAGCTTGTATGAGGCATTTTAATTTCAGAGGGTATAGATAGGTTGGTGAGGGCAAAGGAGGAGTTGCGATGTGCTTCTACTCTGTTTTGGTCAGGGTTGGTGTTGGGATTCAGGGAGTATCTTTGTACTTTACCCTTCGTCAAGTCGAATGAAATAGCAGGCCATTTGGGATTGTTGGGTGCAGGCGCCTCTAGGTCTAGGTGGGAGGGAGAAGGGGGTAGGTTTGGGTCAGGGTTGACAGAGGTGTTGAAGGTTTGCAGATTAGGGCTGTTGGTATTGCTAAGAGTTGGACTGCTCTCCGTAGTTGACTTAGCTGGGTGATCTACCATTCGAGGGTGAGGGGATGTGATGTGTTCGAGGTGGTGGAGGAGGGAGGTTATGTTGGGGCAGTGACGTGGGCACAGAGAGTTATGGGGAGGAGCAGGGATGATAAGCGGGTCTTGAGTGTTTGCCATCCGGTGTTATAGTCTGAGGTGGAAGTTGGATTGGGAGGTAGAGGTTGGCCTTGACGTAAATGGTGTTCTGCAGTGTTGAGAAGATGGAGTCGTAGGAACGTAGGTTGAGTAATTATCTTGGATCATGATATTTCCATTCCTTTATATGGTTATGGTGGCTTTGTCCTTGAAGGTGGAAGAGTTGGCAAATTGCCAGTTTTCGGACATATGGGATGTTGGCGGATTTTGTAATATTAAGGAGGTTATTTAGGGTAGAGCACCATTTTGCTGGTTGATATGTGTGGAAGAGGAGATTAGTTTTCCTAAGCCTTTTGGAGTAATTGTTGGAGATATCAGCTATTAGTGCTTCTGGGTGTTACTTGATCATTATGTGTTTGAGGTATTTGGTGGCATTACCCAAGATTCAGGAGTTAGATTACGATGAAGGAGAAAAGTGTAGAGATTGAGGATGCTGTGGAGGTGTGCATGTTTATGTATTTGTAGATATCAGTAATTATATAGGTGTCTACATTTCAGTTGATGATGAGAAGAAACTCTGACTCTTCATGGATGTTCTCAAGAAAGAAAGGCCAAAAAGTTATTTATTTATGTGTCACTGGTCGTGGGGAGGAGAGGGTGCATGAGCAGTAGGGTTGAGCATTAGTGAGCAGCAGGCCCATCAAGATGGCCAGTGTTCTGGGTTTTTTAGTTGGTGAGTGTATACCCAATCCAAGATGGCCGCCGCTGTAGGTATTTCAGTCTTCTCTCTATTGTTCTATCCAATCCACGATGGCTGCCGTTCCTGCTGTTTCAGTTCTGTTTCTGTGGTAATAAAGAGGGGCTGATAGGGACCTTTTCAGTTTGTGGAGTTCCCTTGATCTTACTGAGATTCTCTTGTGTGAGCACCCATATGGCTGCCAAAAGCAGGGGTATGGGAACCCAGTAACCCCAACCGATAGTGTGCAGCAGGGTCCACTTCACATGACATTCTATTCCAAAGGTTGACTCCCTTCCGGTAGGAGCTGGGGATTTTACCGTGCTCACTGGGTAAGTTTACAATGTTAGCGTCAGTGGTTCCTTCCACATAAGGCACAATTGACTGCCGTCAGCATCCGAACCTCATTTGACTGCTTTCTCTACCAGAGCAAGGAGGTCCATTAGACCGCCAACCACTCCGCCTTCGAGATGTCCTGAGAAAGCACCGTATTGAGGATGATTTATATTGAGTTATGGAGCCAGCTCAAGTGCAGAAACGCAGCTCCGAAATAAGACACATATGTGTTGTGTCTCATCAATTTCACAGGGCCTGTGGGTCAGACTGGGACTGAGGCATAGATTAGTTTTGAGATTACAAGCTGTCCCATGCTTAGACAAAGCAGTACATACTAAGTACACTGCACGGCTCAGGTTTAGGTCACCAGTGGCTGACTAAATACTGAGTGTGGAGCTCCTGTCTGGGAACACATCTCCTACACCACCTCAGCAGGGATCATGTTGCGATTCAGACCAAGGCAGGCAGGGGGTCCTTTATCTTCATTGTTGCTAGTCATGGCTTCTGTCTGGCTCCAGAATCGGGTCAATCCGCATATTGCCTAGAGCTTAGTCAAGTGCACTGATGTCATAAATATATTCATTTCGACCCTCATAGCTGGGGTCTGGAGTCCTGGGTATCAGGTTGCTTTGCATTCTCTGTACTGTGAGGTCTGGTGGCGCAGGGGCAGAATGGAGTACTGAACCAATGCATCAAGCGATGGCAGATCTGCTGAAATGGGTCTCAGGTTGATGAGTTTCTGCTCCCCTTGGTCTGTGTGTCTACCTGATCGATTATGGTCAGTTTGGATTGAGGATGGTGGGGAGTTTTAGGGATAGAGATCCCTACCCTCTGGGAGCTCAAAGGAACCCTCCTGTTCAGTCGGCCATCTTGAGTCGCATGTTGGTTTCAGCTTCACTTATGCGTAAAACAAATTAGGAGTTTGATGACTCCTCGGCATGCCCTATCTAATGGGGCAAACATTCCATGGTCCAACCCTACCCACTTTGTCAGTAGTTCCTTTCAGCCTAAAATGCCATTTGTCAAGGCATTTTTGAGATGGTGAAAGACCTCAGCCACACTAAACCTGGGTTCTTAAGGTTGGAGGGGTGTTTAGCAAGTGGGCTAATATGATCCTAGTGTCCTCTCATATATAATACTAAATCCAGTTTGAGGCAGGCACTGGACCAACAGCCCAGAGACCCAGAGACAATAATCAAGTAGAACAAAAGCAGGGTCGTCCAGCAACCAGACATTGGATACACAATAAATGTCTTGCCATCCTGTTGTATTCCTTTCAAATGCACCCCAAGATTTGCATATAGCTCTACAGACCTCTTTTGGCATGGTTTCACCAGTTTTTTTTTAATTCTGACTGCCTGTTTTTGATGGTGTGCTGAACTTCGTTTTTAGGACCCTGGGCACTTTACCACTGCAGACCAGAGCTAAAGTGCATGTGCTAGGTGTCTAAAATGTGATGCCATTTTGTTTTTCCATGATTGGAATATTTGATTTACCGCTATGTCCCTAGTGCAGTATAGTTCAGTTCAGTTCATAAACTTTATTCGGGTACCTTGATACCCATAAAAGCACAATGTAATAACAAGTTAAAATAACAATCGGAGAGTTAGAGAACACACGGCGGTATAAAAGTTTACAATGGTATTACACAACATTTTGATTAATTAAATTTACAGATCAGGAATGACTTCATTGGTAATAAATATATGAATAAATTACTAATATATTAGACATTAAATCATCCTACAATTATACAAAAATAGAGTCTCAGGGATCAGACATGGACTTGAGTTCTCTAATAGCAATTCTGAGGAAAGTGCTTATACGAAAAATCAGATCTTCATCGTCCAGAGTTACTATGCACAAATAAGCCTTATACAAACTAATAGGCCTTCTCGTTTTAAAAAATGGATTTAAAAGCCACTTAGAGTATTTGATATCATACTTACAAAAGAATAAAACATGTATGATTGATTGACCACTCTTTCCATTGCAAAGGCATGGTGTGTGATTGAGGTTGGGGTGGTAACCAAGAGGAAAACACAGTGCAAATCTGACAGTTCCTGCTCGTAGACGAAATAATAGGCTCCTTTCCCAATGACTCATGGGTAAAGTGAGATATATAGGCAAAGGGTGATAATACTGTTCAATGCACATATAACTAAGAGAAGGTTTCATAGATTCCAGATCAATCCGTTCTGTGTTATATAAAGAATAGAGGGCATCTCTTAATTCCTTTTTAGACGCAGTTTCAGCTGTACTTGGATCTAAGAAAATAGATTCCTTATTGATCCTGTACAGAATTTGTTGCACTCCACTCAACAAAGGGATATCCATCCCTTTCTCACACATAACACAGTCATTAATAATCTCTCGAGTGAGGGAGGAAGCCTGGTTCTTCCATACTGATAGCCAAAAAAGAGCAGGTCGAGCACGTATAAAGGCAGATATAAAATTAAGGTTAAGTTCTCTGTGATATATATATTGTGAGGTAGAGATTAGGATACCCAGCAGTTACCTACAAAACCTATTTTCTTCCTTCAGGATGCATAAACTGTTTACACTACCCCAAATCTCAGCCCCATATGTGGCCACAAGAGTGCACTGTAATTTATAGATTTTTTTAATAGCTAAAATGGCTCCGGTGGTTCTAGGACAAGGAAGACCAAGAATTGAATTGGTGGCCTTTGAGAACTTGCTCCTGGAATGGGCAAGGTGCTCATTCCAGGAGCCGTTCCCAGCAAAGGCCAACGTAAGATAAAGGAATGTGCGAGTGCATGTCAGTTTTAGGCTAACCACTGAAACAGAGCTTATCTCTAGCTTCCCAGGACCACAGCACATTATAAGCAATTTTTTTAAATTAGCACCCAAATCCAAGCCGTCCATTTATCTTACAAAATTTTGTACTAAAATGCGCAGAGAATTTGGAGTGCGGCCTATGAGCACCGCATCATCTGTGAATAATAACACGGGAAGACGTTTCCCAGTAATTATGGGAACATCATGAGTTGCAGTTTTCAGAGAGCTATTCAACCCATTGATGTGGATAATGAAGAGAAGGGGGGCCAAGAAACAACCTTGTCTATCACCCCTTCCTACCTTGAAAAGTCCCGAGACCTCTCCACCCATGCCAATCCTCCACTGTGCCTGGAGATCTTTATGAAGGTACGCTAACAAATGTACTAAAGGCTCATCCAGCCCATATGCCAATAGGATTGTCCAAAGCTTTGACCTTTGACAAGGTCAAACGCTGTGGAGAGATCCATAAAGGCCAAATAGACCAGAGACTTCTGTGTAATGGTGTATTTCCAAATAACCAAATTAAGGTTAAGGCATTGTTCAGTTGTACCCACTTTTCTCGGAAGCCTAGCTGGCATGGCTCTAAAATGCCATTTTCTTCTGTCCAGGTTAGAATTTTCTTACACAGAACTCTCCCCAATATTTTTAGGGTATTATCAACCAATGACATTGGTCTGTAATTACTCGGCTGGGACCTGTCTCCTTTTTTAAAAATTGGGACTTTAATACTCTTACCCCATGTATCAGGTAAAGTGGCATGAGTTAGACTATTAAAAACATTCAAAAGTAGCAGGCCCAAAAATCTGGGTTTCAATTAATTAGGTCAATTGGCAACCCGTCTGGCCCAGGTGCATTGTTCCCTATACTCGGGTGGATGGCCTCTTCTACTTCTATGATTGTTAGCTCTATGGTAGCCAATGGACCAAGCTCATAATGTTTTGTCTCTAATTGGGGGGTGGCATACATTTCGAGAAATTATTTTTCCAGGTCTCGCTGCAAATGTTACAGCTGATGGGGATTGATAACTGGCCCATTGAATGGAGGTCCCTTACTGTGGACCAAAATATATTACCCTTTTTTATACTAGCTGCCTTACAAAGGGTTTCCCAGCATTCAGTTAGGAGAACTTTCTTCCTATTCGAAATCGGCGTATTATATTCCCTTCATGCCAGCTAAATATCTATAGCACACCTCAGATTGGCTGACAGGACCCTGTGTAAATTCCTATCGGTCAATGTACATTCTAGTGCAGTATACTAGATGTGCCTATGGCCTGTAAATCAAATACTGCTAGTGGGCCTGCAGAACTGTTTGTGCCACCCCATGGGTAGCCATTCAAACGTGTCTCAGCAGTGCCACTGCAGAGGCTTAAAACTGCCATGTCAACATGCAAGTTCACCTACTTGACAGGCTCAAACCTTCCCTTTTATTACATGTAAGGCACCCCTGAAATAGGCCTTAGGTACCCCAATGGGCAGGATGGAGTATATGTAAAGGGTAGAAAATGTTCTAAAGAACTGCTACATTTGTTTTTTACAACAGTAAGGCCTAACTTTCCCATAGATTGGCATTGGAGCTGCAGTGTAACATTTTACAAGTGTATCTTCCAATGAAGGCCAGATAGAAAATTGGAGTTTGGTGTCTCTACTCACAATTTGAGAACACATCTTTTAGTGAAGTTGGTTTTCAATTGCAGGTCTGAAAATGCCACTTTTAGAAGGTTGGGGTTTTCTTACTTTAACCATCCTGTGCCTCTGTCCATCCCTATAATACATGCCTGGGAGGGATGACAGTTGGACTTTGTGAATTCACTTTAGACAGTCACACACAAAGGGAGCTGAAGTGTGCACTACATATACTGATGGCCCATCACCGGGCTGAAGGGTCTTCCTGAGCTAGAGTGTTAGGCGAGGTCGACACTGTGACTATCCCCTCAAAAAGGCTGCATACCCCCCTGTGGAGTGTCTGGAGCCAGGGCCAGGAAGGGCAGGGTCTTGTGCACTACAAATAACTTTTTTTGAAGTCTTCCTACTTCAAAAGCTAAAATGGGTTTAAGTACTGCACCTCTAACAACATGTAGTCAGGACACTTCTGCACTGAGGACATTCTTCCAGAAAGAAGAGTTGTAGTTCAAGGAGGGACCACCACATTGCTGCTTGCTTTGCTGTGTTGGCCTGCTGTCTGCTGCTTCTTTCCATGAGAGTGAGAGTACTGGACTTTACTCTCTGTATTCTGATTTCTAAAGTTCTCCAAGAGCTTGACTGATCTTGCCTCCTGTTGATAAAGTCTCAGGGACATCAAAGACTTCACCTGTATATTACTACCAGAACTTGTGCTGCTCTGCTGTGAGGCCTGACCTGCCAACTGGTGCCAACTACAGTCATGGTCCTTTGAGGTGATTCTGGGGCAGCAACCAAGAAATTGACGGATCGACTCCAAGCATCTGTTTTAACCCTGGGCGGGCAACTTCGCTGCGCCCACGAAGTGGGCGTAGTGTTGCCTACTTCGCCCTTTGCAAAGTAGGCAAAGCAGGAAACACTACGCCCACTTCGTGGGCGTAGCGAAGTTGCCCGCCACCCGCCTCCCTCCCGCCATCCCTAAATGCTTAAATTACATTATAAATGAATTATAAAACCACTTACCTTGTCCGCCGTGTCCCCGGGGCTCCCTCTCGTCATCGCGCCGCCGGCGCCGCCATCTTAGATACTAATGCGCATGCGCGGGCAGCCGCGCATGCGCATTAGTATCCAAGACGCGCGCGCCGGCAGCGCGATGACGAGAGGGAGCCCCGGAGACGCGGCGGACAAAGTAAGTGGTTTTAGAATTCATTTATAATGTCATTTAAGCATTTAGGGAGGGCGGGAGGGAGGCGGGAGGGAGGCGGGTGGCGCGTAGTGGGGCTACGCGAAGTGCGTGGGTGGGCGTAGTTTTTTGCCCACTTCGCGTAGCTTCGCGAAGCCCCACTACGCCCACTACGCCCACCGTTAGTCTGTTTGTAACAGGTGCATCCCTGCACAACCGACGCATTGCTGCTACCTGCACCGAAGTAGTGGACACTGCTCGCCGAGTGCGTAATTCAAAGACCTCGACTTTCAAAGCAGCCCCAACTTTGCTTACCCACCACCTCCAAGAACTGCTGCTGCAGGAGTCTTAAGCATTGCATATCCGAACTCCATGACGCACTGCTCAGACTCCGACGCAGCCCAGGCCCTGCATGACTATTGACCGACGCATCACTTTCAGCCCAGCGGTTCAATTTTTCCGTCGTGGAATTGACGCAGTGTGCTCTTGACATCAATGCATCATTGACCTTGGGTCACCTTTAGAAACCAAGGCCTCATACCCGCAACCGACGTATCACCTCCTCTGAGCAATGGATCGTCCCCAAGCGTGGAAGCTCAACAACCCTGCACTGCCTTGAGGGATCAATGTGTCACCTGCGTCAGCCATTACTCACCTCCTCTGCGTTACACATCTTCTTTAAACCTCTTTGGTACTGCTAGGGGGTCTGCGTGATTCCTGTAGACAGCCCACGCTCCATAGCGGTCAGACTTTTTGGATTTGTCGCAGTCAAGCGCGAACAGATAGCCGCAGTTGGAGCTATAGACTTCGGAACACTGCATTTTGATTTAGTCTTTAAAGATTCATAGCTTGAGTAGTGCTTGAGTAGGTAAATGCTGGCTATTTTTCTAAACTGGTTGGAGTACTTTTGTGGTATTTTCACTGTGTTAGTGTGTGTGTGTGTATGTGTGTGTGTGGGGGTGTGTGGGTATGTGTGCATGCATGCATGGGTGTGTGTGTGTGTGTGTGTGTGTGCACATAAACTTTACATATTGCCTCTTTAGCTTATCCTGACTGCTCTGAGCCAAGCTAGCAGAGGGTGAGCACAGGTAAACTTAGGGGCATATTATCAACGGCCAGCGATAATTATCGCTGGCCGTGCTTATTGATACATTTTTGATCACCGAATTCTGGACCCTTCCCAGTCAGGGTTCCACAGCAACCACAGCACCGAGACGGCCCTCATTGCCGCCACTGACGACATCAGGACCCTGCTGGACAATGGTGAGACTGCAGCACTCATCCTTCTAGACCTCTCCGCCGCCTTCGACATCGTCTGCCACCGCACTCTACGTGCATGCCTCCACGCAGCAGGGATCCGAGACAAGGTTCTGGAATGAACCACCTCCTTCCTCTCCGGCAGAACCCAGAGCGTCCATCCACCTTCCCCCTTTCTGTTCCAAAGCCTCCAAAATCATCTGCGGCGTACCCCAGGGATCCTCCCTCAGCCAGACACTGTTCAACATTTACATGGTACCGCTCGCACACGTCGCCCGACAGCATGACCTCAACATAATCTCCTATGCCAACGACACTCAAATGATCCTCTCCCTCACCAAGGACCCCATCACTGCCAAAGCCAACCTCCACGAAGGAATGAATGCCGTCGCCAACTGGATGAAGATCAGACGTCTGAAGCTGAACTCGGACAAGATGGAGGTCCTCATCCTCGGCTCCAACCCTTCAGCCTGGGACGACTCCTGGTGGCCGAAGGCACTGGGGGCAACCCCGACACCCACCGACCACGCACACAACCTGGGAATCATCCTCGACTCAACGCTCTCAATGACCAAGCAAGTCAACGTCGTCTTCTCCTCCTGCTTCAACACACTCCGCATGCTCCGCAAGATCTACAGATGATCCCGACAGATACAAGAAAGACAGTCACCCAGGCCTTCATCAGCAGCAGACTCAACTACGGAAACACCTTCTACGCGGGAGCCCCGACCAAGCTCATCAAACAACTACAACGCATCCAAAACGCCTCAGCATGACTGATCCTCGACGTTCCACGACATGGCCGCATCACCCCCACTTGAGAAACCTGCACTGGCTCCCCATCAACAAGAGGATATCCTTCAAGCTCCTCATCCATGTACACAAAGCACTCCACAAGACCGGACCAGCCTACCTCAACAGACGAATATCCTTCTACATCCCCAAACGCTAGCTCCGCTCCGCCGACCTCTCACTCGCCACCGTCCCGCGCATCCGAAGAACAACCACCAGCGGGAAGCCTTCTCCCACCTCGCCGCCAAGACATGGAACACCCTCCCACTGAGCCTACGACAGACTCAAGACCTGCTGACCTTCAGGAGGATACTCAAGACCTGGCTGTTCGATCAGTAGCGGTCCCCCCTCCCCAGCACCTTGAGACCCTCACGAGTATGTAGTGCGCTTTACAAATGGTTGATTGATTGATCACAGGCTATCTCTGGACTTTATCGCCCTGGTAGCACGTTATTAACAACGCGTTTCTCCAGGCCAATAAAAATTCCAGATATAGCCAGGCTATCGCCGTTTGGCAGGGAAGATCGCTGGTTTTCCAGCGATGTTCTCTGCAAAACGGCGATAACCTTGCTGATATGACCCTGTGGTCGTATCAGCATAATCCACCCCCTATGTAAAGCATAGATAAGTCAGGATTTGGGCAGACGTTAGTTTTTGGCAAAAACCGCTGTTTTCGCCAAAATCTAATGTGTGCTAAAATCCTGTGGGCTGCCTTGTAAATTTCGCGATGTGAACATCAGTGATATTTTACAAGGTAGTCCATCCGGGGTACGCCCAGTGATGCCCACTTTGCATCTCATTAAAGATGCAAAGGGAGGCATTGGGAAAAAGGGTGCTAACATGCGATTAGCGATAGTTTTATCTCCGCTGTTAAGATAAAGCCCTTGTTAACATGCCCCCAAGTATGTAGTACACTTACCCTGACTAGTCTATGGGTCCTTATATGGGCAAGGTGCAAACCACTGCCAACTAGAGACCACATTTATAGCAAACCCCCACCTTACATATTCTGTGAAGTCCAGAGGAGTCATCTTTGCCAAATCGGGTCCATGTAATGTTTGCTCCTGGGATGTATTTCTGACCATTCTGGTACCTATTCAAGACAGAGCACAGGCGGAGAGCTGGTAGAGACTTAGGGCCTTATTACGAGTTTGGTGGTCCTCCTGTTGGGACACCACTGCTGCGCCGACAGGACCACCAAGCCCGTAGTGTGACCTCCTGGTGCATTATGAGTGTAATCCATGGTAGGCGGGTGGGTCTGTGGCAGGCTCACAGCAGTGGTCTGTTAGACTCATAGGAGATCCTTAACAGCAGGCCGCCTCCATGACAGTGCCTGCAGCACATTCCTGCATGGTGTGGCTTGCACCATGCCATTCATGAAACACCATGCAAGAATGGGGGTGCGTTTCCAGGGAACGCAACATATGCCCCCAGTCATGCACCCCCAAGCCTACAAGCGGCTATGGGCCCTGTTAGGACTCCCTTCCTTGCATGTACGCCCACCTTTTCATGACATGCTAACCACCATGAAATGGGCGGTGGATATTTAAATCGGAATATGCAGAGTAGTGTCGGCACTCCACCACCAGCATATTCCATCAGCATATTCCTGGTAATTTCCAGACCACTGCCGCAGCTGGATCCTTGATCCCAGATTAGCCGGCAGTCTCATGTAGGTCCAACCCGCACACTCATAATACCGTGGGTGGACCGTCAGTTTGGCAGGGGTAGGAAGGCCCAGTCTTGGTTTTTGGCTCAACATCATATGATTTTAGACAAATCACTTTATCTCCCTATACCTAACAATTTGAAATGTATTTGTGGTAATTTCGCCTCTTAATCTGATGTCTCTTAACCCTATGCAATGTACAGCTCACCGTTGCTTTTGACTTTTAGGGGAACTTTCAAATTTGCTGTGGAGACCCTACCTGGGACGCCGTCATCTGCCTTCACCTTTTCGCCTCTGCAGCTACGACTGGCCGCACCCGCTTCGCGGGTGCCGCTGCACGGCTCGTGATTTACCGCCTACAACCATTGCCTTGGGACCTGGAGTGTGTGCCTGGGGTGAGGCTCGAACATCACAGGGGTGTTGCGCTGCAGGCACTCGCTTTACCAGGAGTCCCTGCCTGACCTCTGTCAGCTGGTCTGCGCCCCCTGCTAGCCCCGCCACCCGGACGACACGAAGCATAAATCAATCTCCTTTCCCGGTTGTGAGTGGGAACTTTCAAATTTGCTGTGGAGACCCTACCTGGGACGCCGTCATCTGCCTTCACCTTTTCGCCTCTGCAGCTACGACTGGCCGCACCCGCTTCGCGGGTGCCGCTGCGCGCCTGGTGATTTACCGCCTACAACCATTGCCTTGGGACCTGGAGTGTGTGCCTGGGGTGAGGCTCGAACATCACAGGGGTGTTGCGCTGCAGGGACTCGCTTTACCAGGAGTCCCTGCCTGACCTCTGTGAGCTGGTTTGCGCCCCCTGCTAGCCCCGCCCCTTGGACGCCTTAGAAACGTAATATAACTGCGCTACTCGCTCGCTGCGTGAGAGCGCGCGGGAGCGCCGGGCGAAGCCCGGGCCAAGGGCGGGCCCATTTAAGCCCGTTAAAGACCGGGTAAGACTGGACTGGGCCACCCCCTTTACGTTTGAACTTTGATACTACTTACTCTGAACTTTGCTGTTTGGACATTACCTTCTGCCTTTCCCCTATTGCTATATCACTGTCACCTCCTACCTACCAACTATGTCTACTAGAGGTATTAGGAGTAAAACGGCACAGGGGAACGCACTTATAACCGGCCCAATTGCCCTCTTTATAACAAGGGCGAACGAGGCTATTGATCAGGGTATAATCCTACTCGAACGTAGGGTATCGATGGATTTGGCCATGGCCAAGCGCTCCTCGTTAGGTTCTATAGCTGTAGCTAACACACCCACACAGCATCAGGAAGTTCGGCCCCTGTTGGTAGTGCAAGCTGATTTTCACGCAGAAGCACACATTCAGGCAGAAGCACACAAAATGCCAAGTACGGTCGATTTGTCAGCCTCACTCGAGCTATCGGACTCTGAATCATCTTTGCTGCTAGAAAACACCCCCGCTTTATTTGCAAGTCTGACCCGGGAGGACCCTAGTTTAGCTCCTAGTGGGGTTTGAGGGAGGGTGCGATTCCCAAACAAAAAACCAAAAAGAAATCGCACAAAGCAAAACACCCTAAGACACACCCAAAGCATAAGGAGCAATCTATAACTCACCCAGTAGGACAAGCCAGTCCATCAATAAGAGAGTTAAACACTATACCCACAGAAACTATTAACCTCTCCACGAATACTGCAAATATTAGTCTAAACTGCACCACGGACGGAGGGTGCAAAGTATGTGCAATAAGCAACCAACTTTTAGTCAGATTAGGCGATTTAGTTAAAACGTACCTGCATCCCATTGAACAGTCCCTTATTAAGATAGAAAAGCAGATAGCCACCCTGACCAAAACCCCAAATTGCCCACAAGGGGGAGGGAACGGCTCAAACAGGGGGTCTATTAGAGTGTACTAAAACTTCCAAGGTTGGCGTGCAAGCAACAAAAGACCCAAAAACCCCCGCTGATGTAACAACTGCTAAATCAAAACTACCACCAGTAGGGGCTAAGAAAACCCCAATGACAAAAAAAAAAAAGTGATAACAAAAACACCAGTGGCAACAAAAAATCCTGTGGTACCCAGTACTCCAGTCCCCCCCACCATTTTGAAACACAACCAAGCTAAGCCTCCAGGAAGCAAAACTACTAATAACAGACAAAGGGGGAGGGGTGGGTACCCAATACATTTGCCACCAGAATCAAGTCCCTTCGTGGTAATTATGACCGGGGTTCCCGAGCTGAGTTCCAATGTGGAGGAACCAGAATGGTCTTTAAAAAATAAGGTGCTGCATTGGTTATCCACAAATAGACCTCTACCACCATATTCTACAACCAGAGTGTCTGCGGTTCGTAGGGTCACGTGGATAGGCAATGAGCCGAAAAGACTCTCTGGTGACTGCGTCATAGTTAACTTTGACAATCCTTTTACAGCTGAGCAAATTTGCTCCTGGGGTATGCAAGTCGATAATGACGGGGTCGACACAAAAAGACTTGCTTATTTTTATCCTCCAAAACCACGCTATAATGACAGCTTATCCTGGAACTGGACCCATGTTGGAAGCCGGCATAGGCGAAGAGACTGGATTAATTGGTCAGGATACGATGCTAGAGATTCAGCCCCCTCTATAAGTTGGAGAGGACCACCAGTCGCCAATAGATACGACTGCCTAGAAATGGTTGATTGACCACCATTGGCTTGTGATCAGTCACATAAGGGCCCCCTACCCATAAGACTCCAAACCCCATCCCCATCTATTAATTCTGTAAGAACTTCCCGCCCAAGTAAAGCCTTGGCGTTGATGAAGGATGTATCCATACTTACCCTTCAAATGACTCCTGATTTCCAACAGTCCCACGCTAACCTAAATGAATTAAATGAGTTACTCGGTAATGGGGGGAAGACTCTTTACGCGAGTGCAGCAGAAGTAGGTTTACCTAGTGCAATTCCATCTACGCACAATGATTTAGCTACTAACCCCTCTGTAGCCTCGTGGCCTGATCTGCTCCCTCCGCCTGGTACAAGACCCCGTAACGCTCATCCTGAAATTATTGCTCCGATAAACCTAACACCGACCTTATCAGTAGTGTTTTGGAACGTTGCTGGTCTGCGTTCCAAGACAAAACTTAAATCTTGGTCGGACGTAGTTAACGCACACCAAATAGCATGCTTTCAGGAAACCTGGGCTGTTGAAGCCATCCATATTGTAGGCTATAAAACTTATCACATCCCAGCTAGCTCAAAATCCTTGGGCAGACCAAAAGGTGGCCTTGCAGTATATATTTCCAATAAACTATCTGAAATGGATATAACTGTCCTATTGTCGGGTGAAAATTTTCAGATTTTAAAGGTTTTACTTAATCAATGTATGTTGTTTTTTCTGGTTAATTTTTATAACAATCTTCATCCTAATGACTGTGTTAATACTTTGACCGAGATTACATCGTATGTAAGGAAACAGAGGAATAGGTTCATTACTTCAATCCCGTATGTGATTTGGGGGGGGCGATTTTAACGCACAATTATGCAACAACTATAAGAACGGCACATGTGGCCTACAGGATGATAATGGTTGCCCTATGACCCATTTTTCCCACATGAAGTTAGGAAACTGCCTAAATGACTGCTTGTTTTCCTTGGAACTGGAATATGCAAATGACCTTGTAGACCCACCCGTTGACTTTACTCCAACTTTTCACGGTAGGGATCTTTCAAGTGTCATCGACTATATTCTATGTTCACAGATAATTAAGGGTCAACTTAAAATTTTAATATAGGCTCTGATATTACTAGCGATCATTTTCCCATTAGTATTGATATAATACTCAAAAATCCCCTTCCTCATACATCTAGGGACAGTGTATTGAATCAACAATCCCTGTCTATGGATAGAGTAAATGGCTTCTCTGTAAAGTGGTCCAAGACCGACCCAGAAGCAATAACTAGAAAAGTGGTAAGCAGAGCTTTACCATGGATGAACAACTGTTTATCCACAGACTCTTCTCCACAGCTCATACTAAGCAGCTTTTCGGAAATTATCAAAATTATACGAGATGAGTTGTCTCGTAAACAAAAATCCAGAAACCTAGACTTTAAAGGCTGGTTTGACTCTACCTGCTGTGTAGCTTTAACTAATCTAAAAAAAGTGGTTCACAAACAACCTAGAGATCGCGCTGAAATTTCTAAACTCAGAAAGAACTACAATCAAGCGCTTAATAAACGTAGAAAAAAAATCAAAAAGAATTTGTGGGCCCAACTACACGTGAGCTGCCTACATAAAGACAGCTCACTGTTCTGGCGCACAGTAAAATCTCCTTTTCTGTCAGAAGCCACATCTCCTCAGCACCTTGACGTGGCAGTGACAGCAAATGAGTGGGTGGTCCATTTCTCAAAGATTTTTAGTAGTCCCCCAGAGGTTACCAGTGCTGAGGTGTGCTCATCAGGTAACCCTTCCACGGAATCCACATTCCCTGTTGACCTCCTTTTTGACCACAACGAGGTCATTACGGCGTTGTCAACCTCAAAAACTGGTAAAGCTCCCGGACCGGACGGGGTCCCGCTGGATATCTTTGCACATAATCTAGAACTCTGGACACCCCTTATCACAGTGGTCATGTCAGCAGTTACAAAAACTGGCTTAATAGACTCATGGTCCACCTCCATTCTGCTCCCTATATTCAAGAAGGGCGATAGTAACAACCCCGCTTGCTACAGGCCTATCTCCCTCCTGGACTCCTTGGGGAAAGTCGCTGGTCGGCTGGTCCTGGAACGCCTACAGGATTGGGCATCCTCTAACAACATCTTGACTGATCTCCAGTACGGTTTCCAGGAGGGCCTTGGCACTGTAGAACAAGCGCTGAATTTGGCCCTTCTAATTGGTAAATACGTGGGGGCCAAAAAAGGTAACCTTTACCTAGTTTATGTTGACCTTAGTTCAGCATTCGATTGTGTTATTCACACCAGGTTGTGGTCTATACTAGGTAATTTGGGGGTGGATCCCCCTCTTATTCAATTTCTCCGCGAGCTCTATTCTGACGCTACTGCGTGCGTCAGATATGGCATCGGCGGAAAATTAACATCAACATTCCCTGTTGTTAAAGGAGTAAGACAGGGTTGTGTCCTGGCTCCCTTTCTCTTCAATTTATACACTAATGGCTTGGAAGCTGCCATGCTTGAAGGCTGCCAGGACCTCCCAACTATTAATCACCGCCTCATTCCCGCTCTGTTATACGCGGAAGACGCATTGATTCTAGCCAGAACATTAAACCAGCTACAAAAACAGCTAAATAAGTACTGCCACTTCATGCTATCCTTAGGCTTAAAAGTCAACAAAAATAAAACCTTTGTCATGCATCTCTGCCCCAAGGCGAAAAAACCGAAGTCAGTTTTTATAGATCAAGACAGGTTGGAATGCACCAGAGAATATCCCTATTTAGGAATTTTAGTTGACAACAAACTTTTGTGGAAACTTTTCTAGGAAACTGGGCAAACCAGCCCCAGGAGAGCTGCTAAAAATTTACCATGCCAAATGTCACAGCGTAGCAACCTATGGAGCATGGGTATGGGGGTACACTGCTACTGCTATCCTCCAAATGGTTCAGAATGGGTTCTTAAAATATCTTTTGGCTTTACCACAAAGTGCCCCATCGTACGGATGCCATGTCGAGCTGGGTATAGATTACCTGACAGACAACATCAAATGCCAGCCGATCCTGTTATGGCATCGTATTTGGTTTAAAGAGCAATGCCATCTTACCCGTTCTCTGATAACTGACTGCCTGTCTTTGGCAAACTGGAACAAAATCCCCTGGCTTTCCTACGTCTCTAACTTCCTTAATGACTTGAATCGTACATCCTATTTCTCAGACCCTTGTTCATTGGCTGATATCAACAGGAAAGAGCTAAAAAAAACTGTGTTTAAGCCACCTGAGAGATTTGCGTCTTACACAAGAAATTACGAAAACTTCACATGTACAGATTCTGTCTGTCCAGACTGTTTTTGGAATCCAGCCTTATTTGTCTTATTATTTAACAAACCATGAAAAGTATGTTCTGACTAGGTTTCGTTTTGATTCCTTTTTACGCCTAGTCACTTTTCCAACAGCAAAGGACTGGTCGCACACCCTTATGAAATGCCCTTGTGATGGTATATCAACACAATCAACAATTCATGTAATTCTGTTTTGCAGATACTATGATATACCTCGCAGGCGCTGGATCATTCCTTTGCTACGGAAAATGGGACTAAGAACTTGTCGGCCCGCTTATTTAGCCTTGCAGTTCCTGGATTCTCAATATACCGCTAAATGCATAGCTTGCTTCTTAAAGTCATGTCTTAAATTTCGTTGTAATCTTTGAAGTATTTCGCACCATTTATATGAATTGTTTATAATTATGGTTTTTATGTTTACTGTTTTTAATGTAACATCCATTGATTTTTTATATGTTTATCGTAATACTATATTTGTGTACTTTTTATGGTTACGTGATTTGTAACCGAATAAAAGTTTATGAATCGAATCGACTTTTAGGCTTGTGCTTTATAAATACCAATACACAGATAAAACAATTTGTGAACAATTAAGGCCCATAACGTCTGGTGGATCCAGAGGGCAAGAAAGTTGCAGAGAATCACTTTACATCAAGAACACCAAATACCAAAAAGCTCCGATCCTTCTCCTGTTTCCTGCGTCGTTGTTACATTACAGAGCCCTACTCTTCAAATTGTAAAATCCCCTCCTTCTACAAAGATTTGTATTTATTATTTTCCATTAGTCACTCTTTCTTGTTCGAGGGAGGTCCAACTACCCCTCTTGTTAATTTAATATATTTAATTTTTCAGTTTATATTCCATTAGTAATACGCGCACGCTAATGTGCACGTGCTTTTTTAAGTTCCTGCATTATATGATGAATATATGGCAACGTTCATCCCGGTGGAACACTTCGTAGCTGATTTTGCGCTCTACAAATTAATTGAAATTAAGAAATGTTTGTTTCAGTGCATTTACATGGACATACATATATTGTGCTTAATTATTGTGCTCTGCGATGCCTTTATTAAGGTATCATGAGGTATCAGTCTAATCAAAATCCAAAGTAATAAGATTGAAACAAAAAAACGTACTGATTCGGTGGGTTATGTGTTTTTTTTGTATGCTAGTTGAGGATATCAAGAGAGGCCCCAATTCTCAGAGGGGCCTTGCATAATCTATGACAATTACAAACCTATGAAGCAACTAGCCTAAGATATTGTTTAGTGTGCCTTACCACATTTTACAAGGAGCAGAGAGCATTTCAAGTTGCCTTATTCCACTCACTGTATTATGTGGCATCACATATTTGTAAATGTCAGTTCATTTATTATCACAAATGTCAAAAATAGCCCTAAAAATAAGAAACTCATTCAGGAAAATTCCTGTTCTATGTGAAATCAATACATGTGAGGAAAGGCTCTTGTAGCTTCAAAAACAGATGTAAAAAAGAGGAAATTGCTATAAATAATATATATTACTATTACTCCTAAAATGGAATTAGATTAACTCATTAATTCAGCAAAAGTGACTACCTCCCGTTGTTTGTTGTTCAAAAACCCAATTTCACTGCAATTAACATTTTACTGTAAGGAGATCAATTTAGCAGCCGGGGCTACCAACCGAGTCATATCCATAACGAGAAGTGCAGTCTGCCAGTGTGGCACCACATTCATAAGGATAATGTTTGTATTATTAAAGAGACAAACGATTTAGTCCCCTGTTGAGGTTTTTATTAGAAATCTTGCATTAATTTCCAGCCATACATCAAGGCATCTTATATAATTTACAGTGCCTGTAAATCGGGATGTTTTTTCTGAGCAGTATGGCAGAATAACGGTGAGGATCAGCATGCCTTCAGTACCGAGTGGACATTGACATAAATGTTTAAATTTCAAGTGTTAATTTATACTTTTGCGTCCTGACATTTATTAAGATATCTATAAATAGCAGAGATGCTTAAGTGCGTCCATGCTGTATCAATACCACTCAGGATACAACAGGGGGACATCAATCGTCCAACCTATGAGACAAACTTGGAATATTTTAAAAAGAAATCACTTAAGAGTCTGGAGAACTTCACAATTCACTATTATGATCTGTGAATGGGCTAAAAAAACAACAACTCTGTCCTGACCTCTAATTCCGGAAACCAGTTCATACATTTTTCATTGAGGACCTGACACGGGTTTATTTGAGTAAACTTAGGCATTCATTGTAGAACATTGGAGAATGTTCCCATTACCTGATCTGAGGATAAAGGGGTTTCTTAAATAAACACTTATGTGCCCAAACCTGCAGTAAAACGGCAGAATAAAGTGGGTTGCCCCCCCATCCAGCAATTACTGGAAAGGGGTCAACAGTGTGGACTGAAATGTCCTTGCTGACAGAAGAGGAGAAATATGGTGTCCTTCTCCGAGCAGGTCCTACCTGGACTCACATCCACCCCAGGATGATAGAATATATAAATATTGCTCAGTACCTTGTAGAATCTCTTAAAGGCTAGGCCATTATTCCCCTACCTGCCTCAGTAGTCCATAATCCTTCTCAAAATAAGACCACCAAAAGGTTAGATTTGCTTTACTTGGTGTTTCTGCAGGTAACAAGGAGACTGTAGTCAGACAACAGGTATGGCCCACCAGACAAAGAATGGTGAAGACTACAGAGGTGGAGCTGTTTATGTTGGTAGCCCAAGTTCTGAATGAGACACCGCAGCTGTTAAGATGTGTACTACAGGAAAAAGTACGAATGACCAAGGTAGAAGTGAAAAATAATGGCTAGAGACATTAATATAAAATGCTTATTTGGGAAGCTAATTTTGTTTGGCACTGTTGGTGGTGCCCTTATAAAACAAGCACTGGCATAGCCAATAGGTCTCGCCATTGGGACCTTGTAAGTGGATGAAACTGTACAGAGGATATCATATCCCTGCCGACCCTACAAACGTAAAAAAAATTACCACAAATACCCCAGCATCCTTTTATAAGCCCACGGCAAACAAAAGCCACTCATCTATGGTCCTTCAGATGTGTGGACCCATGGAAGAGTAAACGGCAACACGCACGATGCATAAACTGATGAAAAGTGGACCGCAGAAGGGAGGGGTGCTCCTGCTCCTTGGTCCAGCTCAGCCCACCTTTCCCCCCTGCCCAGAGTTCGGCTGCTGCTGGCAGCAGCCTCTCTCCTCCTTCCTGGACTTGTGACGGTGCATTCAGCCCTTGTGCTCCTCTCTAAGGTCCATCATTTGCAATGCACGAGGGAGGGCAGAAAACTACCACGGCTTCCTAAACTAAACTTTTCTTTATCGTTTATTGTCCTAGTCCAACTTTTCGTGGCTTGCAAAAGTTTACAACCACACCACGAAATAATGCGAGAGAAAATGAAGAGTGTAAAAGTTAATGTCTTCAACACACCAACAACCCCCCCCCTCCCCCTTCTCACGGAAGTACAAATGAGGCACGTCAACACAATCTATGTGCTTATCTTTAAACGGTCCTAAATCCTCAAGATTTATGCTATTCGCTGATTCATTTTGGAGCAATCGTAAATTATTCACCATCATTTGAATGAAGCCCAGGACTCACCTTTTTGTGTGCCTCAAGCTTTGAAACGTAGACTCACTCATGAGAATCTTCAATGGGCTCTTTAGTGCCTTAGACAAACAAATCGTGCTTTTTTCTCTCAATATTACATGTTTTATCGCCAAATTCTCAAATATCGTTACGCTATGCATCACACTATCTGCAAACAAAGGGCACGTGGATATTTGTTGCACGATATTCTTTGGAGTAATAAACATAATACTTACTACAGAATTACACATTGTGCGTCGTGACTTAGGGCCATATGTATCAAAAAATCATTTTGAGATTCTCAAATAGCGATTTGTTGTGAATCACTAATTGAGAATCGCAAAATGCTATGTATGTAGGATTTGCAATACATTTTGCGAATCCTACATATTCCTTAATTGCGAATCGCAAATTACAATTCGCAATTAAGGAATACCTCCCCATTCATTCCTATGGGCCTAGAGGCCCATAGGAATGACTGGGAAAACATTCTCAATTTGTGATTAGCAATTAGCGAATCGCAAATTGAGAATGCAATTTCAAGGGTGCAGGGGTGTCAACAGGACGCCCTGTTGCACCCCTGAAATAAGCATGGGTGCACCTGTGGCGCACATACATGCCCTAAGGGCATATATGTGCTTCACATTGCACTTTGAAAAATGCTATAAAGTGCATTTTTCAAAGAAATCGCAAATTACCACCAACTTGAAGGAAAGGAAAAGTAAAACAATGAAATATGACTATCTGAAATCCCTGATGCACCAGCACCTGGCAAATACTGTGAGACGTGCTGTCACGCCTGTAAAATCACTGTCCACGAGCACACTTCTGTTTCGCCACAACAACGCTCCTGTGATGTATAGGAAATGCATAGGGACAATCCACCAGTCTTCTGTTCCGGTCCTGGTTTACCTAGTATCAAAGTACAAACGTACAAAACACACACGAGGGAGGAAACTGGGAGCTTAACAGACAAAATTTTAAAAAAAGAGCGAGCTGGAACCATCTGTTAATGGTTTCAAAGCTCGCTCCCGCAAGGGAATCGTCAAACGTGCATGCGTTGCTATTGAAAGAAATGAAACGCGTGCACGTTTTTGGCTGCAAAGCTGAATCGATTTCAAAAGGTCTTTTCCCTATGCAGCGCATGCATGCTGCGGTGGCAGACCTAAAAAGAGGAAATACTGTGTTTTTAGAGTTGTGGTGATAGACGTTAGCTGAATGTTGGCCAAACATATTGTTACGCATATACAAAGAGTGAGGTTTGGGTCAGTAACTAGCTCATAATTGAATGACTTCACTGTCTATCTCACTTAGCTGCTCTTGATTTGTTGGCTTTCCTGTTTGTCTCTCCCAGGAGCATTTCGGGTTTCCATTGTTCTGATTGAATGTGTTGTATTCTTTCATTGCTTAGTTAAGCAGGATATTTTTAATTATTCTTTTCATTGCTCTCTAGGAGTCAAACGCCTTCACCTCCTGTGGGGTGTCTGATGTTCCTGCCCTGCATGGTGAAAGGAAAGGAGCAGTTTGGTAAACAAAGTGCTCAGGCACTGGTTTGGACTGGGCCAAGGTCCCTCTCCCCTCAGAGAACAAAGGATTTTGGGGTATAAGTATTGGGACCCTGAGCCCATGAGATAAGATCACTCCTGGAACTGACAAGACGAAACCTCTGCTGAGGAGAAGGAACCTGAAGAATCTGAGGAGAGACTATTCCCAAGCTGAAGTGCTGCTTGGGGGATTGGCCTGCAGTGGTTGCCTGACTGCCAAAGAGAAGAGAAAGGACTTTGTGGACTTTACCTTTAATTTTCAACTTGTGCAAAGATCTTGCTTTCTCCCTTTTGTTTTGTTTACCACTTCACATCCTCCTTTCTCCAAATTCTGCATTTTATTTGTTGTTTCTATTCACAAACCCTTCACACACACTCTACCATTGATCCCCAAGCACTCTCCCACATGATCTTTTAAAATAAATTTTTGTTGGAAGGCTTGTCAGCTGCAGCTTTCTATGGGGTCACTTGTTTCTTAACCGCATGCGTGCGGTAGGATTTCCGCCCGTACGCTGGGTTTTAGGGATTCGCACTTTACATGACGAGCTGGGCTCGTCATGAGCGTGCGAGGAGGCTACCTCATGACGAGCCCAGCTCGTCATGAGCGTCGAAGGGGTTAAAATGAACTTTCAAAGACATTGATTTGTTATTTTAAAACATTTACAACTCCACGATGGGGTCTCCAATCTTGGAATGGTAAGTTTAAATAAATTCCATCAGTGTCTATCTGCAAACATGCGAATTTGTCATGTGCACGATTGCATCATGAGTAGTGTTAGACCTGGCATCATTGGAGTGAGTCTCCCTTCCATTTTTCGCTGTTGCCGCATGTGTTTTTCTGGTAATAGATGCTTTGGGCACTGTGCCACTGCTGTCCAGTGCCACAGTGCAAGTGCTCCCTACTGTAAATTGATGTATTGATTAGTAGTTCCCTGATTGGATATTTGGTTTACTTGTCAGACCCTAGTACAGTGCACTGAGTGTGCCCAGGGTGTGTAACTCCAAATGCTGCTAGTGGGCTTGCAGCACTGGTTGTGCCACCCACAGAAGCAGCCTTCTAAAACATGTCTAAGGTCTGCCATTGCAGAGCCTGCGTGCAGCCTGGTCCTGTCATGCTGACTGGGCAAGTGCACCCACTTGCCAGTCCCTAAACCTTCCCTTGTCTTCATATTAGTCACCCCTTTGGTAGGCCCAAGGGCAGGGTGCATTGTAAGCATAAGGTAGGACAAGCACTGATGTGTGTGGCATGTCCTAATAGTGAATTACAGCCATTTTCGTTTTTCACTATTGAAAGGCTACCTGTACTACATAGGCCAGAATGGGCTGATAGAATTGTTACATTCTATAATCCTAACATGTCTAAGATCTGCCATTGCAGAGCCTGCGTGCAATTCAATTCAATTCAATTCATTTTATTATGATTTGGAATTCCAAGGAATTCCACATAACATTACAATAAAACATTAATTCATAAAAAACAGTATTAAAAAGTACAAAGAGTTACACCATTAAAATCTTATCTATGGGAGATAAATATTAAATGAAAGCAGCGGCAGGATTTCTATAAAGTACCGTATAAAGTGCACATGCCATCTACAATATGCAGACGTAAAGAAACCATAATCCTAATCCAGGCCTAATACCTGAATCAACCCTTTTAGCTTAGGCCAAAATTACTAAAATCATATACATTTATGCAATTATTATCCAATATACAGGCAGTAGTTAACAAAAGCAATTAAAATATTTCTTATGTCGAGGACAGAGAACAGTGTTAACAGCAGATGATTTGTGCAAGATGATACTAAAAGTGCAAATATATCAAGATAAAGTGCTAGTGCATCGACACCCTAATCCAGGACAGAACTCAGGATGATTATCTAGCAACAATGTAGCCAAATTAACTCGGAACAAAGAACTGAAAAATTTAAGTAGCAAACAAAATTTGTTAAAACACACTACTAAACAATGATACTTATCCGATGTTGCAAGTATTACAAATTCTTAAAGTGCTTGAAAAGTGCTAAGACAAGGGAAGTTATACAAGGAACTACATGAACCACTGTACCCCCTACTTATAGACTTTCTAATATATATTTAAAAATTCTTTAAAAAAACAGAAAATCTTAAAACATATCTGTTTTGACGGGGGATGCAGAAGAAAGTTGCGTGCCTGATCTGCTGTTGAAATATTATAATGTAAAAAACCAGGCCTTAGAAATTTGCGTCGCATTGAACTAAGTGCTGGGCACACAATCAAAACATGATTAAAATCTTGGATGCCTCCATTGCATAAATCACAAATTCTTTCATTTTTGGGGATACCCTCCCAAGCTCCTGTTACTATCCTCAGCGGCAACAAATTCATTCTTAGGAGTAAAATCACTCTGCGTACACCATGTTTCAAGTTCCAAAGAACATACGGCTGAGGATTTTTTACAATTGAACTCTCCGCTAAGCAATCCAGTTTACCATTCCCTCGGCATATTTCCAGATCTCTTTCTCGTGAGATCACATATATGTTTTTTTTAATTATATGCTTTAATTCTATTTTGTTTAAACCTGCTGCCCCTGTTATGTCCAAACCAAAGGTACTTAAAGCTTTTAAATAGTTTCTAAAAATTACACTTTTACACAATAAGTTATCAAAAATTTCCTTGTTCAGAGCTAGCCTTAATAGATTTTCTTGACCATTTATCAAAGCATTACACCACCTTAAAGACCCTGCCAATGACAAAACATATGTTGAGAGGAGGCCAAATTCGAGCCTAAGAGCCGCAATTAATGCGGCGTGACTCAGGTTACATATTTGGCACCAGATTTTGCCTTCCACTTAATCGAACTTAACCCACTAACATTCGTCAATTGTTTCACTGGCATAATTCAAGGTCGGCGGAATCTTTATTTTGTACACTGCAATAGTATGTAAAAGGTGTCTTTTCCCGCATTGCTTATACAAGCGGTTAATTGCCGAAGCTTGTGAAATAGCTTTACTTTTGCAGTGATCTAAATGTCTGATAGCAGAGCACCTATTTGTAAAAAAATGTCCTAAATAAGGATAAAATTTCACTATTTCCATATTTTCATCTCCCAAATACCATTTCACATTTGATCTAACCTTACAGCCTTTCTGACTAAAAATCATCACCTTACTCTTAGAAGTGTTTATTTTAAAAAAATATTCTTTAGTGTACCTGACCTGCTCCGTCAAACGTCTTTGCAACCCAATTGGAGTTAGATCCATGATGATTGCGTCGTCAGCATACAGTAAACAACCTAATTTTAGATCACCCACTTGTGGAGGGTCCCTTTTACTCTCCCCTACCCGGCTAGGGAGGTCATTTATGTAGATTGAGAAGAGTAAAGGGGCCAAGAGGCACCCCTGCTTCAGCCCATTGTGGGTAGTGATTTTCTTTGATAGGCCTTGAGTCCCCCCCAACAGAACTTGAGTCCACGTAGAGGAGTGGAGAGCAATTATTACTCTTAACAAATTCCCTGGGATCCCCATCCTTATCAATTTCCTCCACAGCGTCCCCCGGTCTACCCTATCAAACGCTGTGGAGAAGTCAATGAATGCAGTATACAGTGGTATCCTCCGCCCCGCAGGATATTTATCAATTAAGGTTTGCCGTCTAGGGTGCCACTATTCTTCCGAAAACCAGACTGTTCAAGGGGAATCAAGTTACTACCGAATACCCACTCTTGCAAGTGGACAAGGATGCTTTTTGCAAACAGTTTTCCCGTTGCGTCCAAAAGGGAGATTTGCCTATAGCTTGCAGGTGAATTTTTAGGGCCTTTTTTATATAGACGTAGTATTATACTGCCCTTCCAGGAATTAGGGATATCCCCGAACTTATAACAATGGACGAACAGGGGATGTAACAACTTTGCCCAATCGCCGCAGTCTTTTTTTATTATCGCTACAGGGACATCATCCGGCCCCATTGCCCCGGAGTATCTCGCCCCCTTAATGTATCCCTCAAGTTCGCTCATTACAGGTGCTTCTACCTCTTCTACGGATGATGCAATCCCATTAAACCCCTCAATCCCAACATCTGTAGGATTGGGGTCGTACAATAGGGATATATAAGTAGACCATTCAGATTCAGAGATCAACATGGGCTGGGATTTTACTCTACTGTCACAGTATTTGGCAATCAATGCCCAGTACTTTCTAGTGTCCCCCGAGGCTGCCACTTCCCGAAGGTTAACCCATTTTTCGTCTTCAGAGGCCCTGCGAACTGCAGCTATTTTTCTTTTCCGGGCCTGTTTTAATCTGTATATCTCTTTTTGTCTTGATGGCCATGGGTCTGTAAATTGCAATCTAATCAACCCATTTATCTTATTATTAAAAGTTTTAATTTCATTAAGAGGAGTTACTCTGGGTGCAGCACCCTCACCTTTCATCTTTATTCCCAGCTTTCTGACAGCAGTCATGACTCTTTCATACCTCACAATCGGGTTCTCCCAGATTAAACTGAACGCAATGTTCTTAAATACCCAATGTAGATTCGGAAGGTTCTTATGTGACCAACAAGTACGACCATTACTTCGAGAGTATGTTACTATCTCTTTCCCCTGGTTCCATAGTTCGGGTTTCTCGAAGTTTAAAGAAATCTTAACAGCCAATATATTGTGGTCACTCAAATTAGTTGGGAGAACCTTAAACTGGGAGCATACCCCGAACAGTTGAAATGACACTGCCATATAATCGAGAAGGGAATTTCCATGTGACCCGTGAAAGGTGAAGGCTGCAGGAGAGTCCTCTGGGAATCTGCCATTTAATACTATAAGGTCAAGAGCCTGCGTGCAGTCTGGTACTGTCATACTGACTGGGCAAGTGCTCCCACTTGCCAGTCCCTAAACCTTCCCTTGTCTTCATATTAGTCACCCCTTTGGTAGGCCCAAGGGCAGGGTGCATTGTAAGCATAAGGTAGGACAAGTCCTGATGTGTGTGGCATGTCCTAATAGTGAATTACAGCCATTTTCGTTTTTCACTATTGCAAGGCTACCTGTTCTCCATAGGCCAGAATGGGCTGTTAGAATTATTACATTCTATAATCCTAACAGACTCAGAGAACATGGTAGAAATTCGAGTTTAGTATGCCTGGACTCAGAATAATAAAATACATATTTTAGTAAAGTTTATTTTAATATTCTGTGTTTGCAAATACCACTTTTAGAAAGCAGATATTTGCTTGCCTAACCATTTGAGCCCGCCTCTGCTAGGTTGTGTATTCCTTGTCTGGGTTTGTGTGTGACAGGGCTGGGGAATTCCAGGAGACAGGCTGGGGCTGTCCGGTGGTGAATAGGGAGATCTGCATCTAGATGGGAGGGAGGAGTTGCACCTGGGACCTGAATAGGGCTGGGCCTTCCCTCTACAATGCTGGCTCCAAACCCTGTGGTGTGTCTGATGTCTCTGCCCTGCACACTGAAAGAAGAGAAGGTAGACTGTCAATAAAGTGCTCCTGGACTGTACTTGCCTTCCACAATGCTGGCTCCACCTCCTGGGGCGCGTCTGATGTTCCTGCCCTGCATGGTGAAAGGAAAGGAGCAGTCTGGTAAACAGAGTGCTCAGGAACTGGTTTGGACTGGGCAAAGGCCCCTCTCCCCTCAGAGAACAAAGTATTTTGGGGTATAAGTATTGGGGCCCTGAGCCCATGAAATTAGATCACTCCTGGAACTGACAAGACAAAACCTCTGCTGAGGAGAAGGAACCTGAAGAAACCGAGGAGAGACTATTCCCAAGCTACTTGGGGGATTGGCCTGCAGTGGTTGCCTGACTGCCAAAGAGAGGAGAAAGGACTTTGTGGACTTTACCTTTAATTTTCAACTTGTGCAGAGAACTCCAAGGGCTTGGAAGAGAGCTTGCCCCCTGACCGAAGTCCCAGGACCAGTGGACTTCACCAGCCGTTGTGAATTGCTGCTGTTCCAGTGGCTACAGAGGCAGGGAGCTGACACCGACTCTCACGACCGGCCTGGTGTCCTGTAGGCACCGCATTGAGCACCGTCCACCTTGAAGCTCTGCGCTCACCGACTCCGTCTCGCCGCCGTCAACGAGCCATAGCCTGCACCGCGACTGGAAGGACACTGCAACGTGCAACGCCTCGCTACACCGACTCGAACTGGTCTGACCGACACGTAACTGCTGCTGACTTCGAGTCCTGTGACTGCACCGGAGTTGGGCACCTCCTCGCAGGCTTTGCGACGTACCGCCCGACTCGCACCGCTGTCCGGACTGACTGACGCCAGCTCCCAAACTCCGGCTCTGTCGCCGCACTGTAAAGCTGGGAGCACCACAACAAGCAACCTCCGCCTTGAACAAATCAAGCTCCGAGCTCACTGACTCGACGAGCCGGAGCCTGCACCGCGACTGGAAGGACAGCATGTCCTGCAACTCTTTCTTTTTCTACACCGTGACGAACCCTGGAACCGGCTCGCACACCTGTGCTGGCCGTCTCAAGGAAAAGGTACTGTGACTGAGTCTGTCGACATTTCAGTGGGCCCGGTCCACCGCGGTCCGCTGCATTTGTTAGACTCTGTGTTCTTTTCAGCAACGCTGTAGCCGGACAAGGCTACCGACTCACACAGAACCTTGAACTAAGCTTTTTAAACCTGAACTCTTGAAATTTGATAGTACTGTGGATTCTTTTTGTCGTTTATTGGTCTTGTGGTAACTCTATATAAAGCATAACTTATTTTTTATATAAACCTGTGTGGTGTTCATTTGTATTTTTATTTATTTATTTTGAAAGTTTTATATAGCGCGAACAAGATCTTTGCAGATATCAGAGCGCTTTACAAGGACACGGGGATAAAAATACAAAGTAATAAGGAGTATATACAAAGTAATATTTGAGGTAGTTAGGTACAAGGTGCTTAGTTACATAGGTAAGTCAAAGAACATGAAGTAGGTCACAGGTGAGGTAGTGTCGGTACACGGTGCATAGACAAACAGTTGCGTCAATAATATAAAGTACAAAAATAAGTGGCATATACTTGCTTAAGCGTGTTTAAAATATTTAGAGCTTAAAGGTGGGCATAGTTGAGGTGGGTGTGTGCAGGATGTATAGTCCCACAGGTGCGACAGTAGTAGAGAAGTAGGGATCGTTGAGGTGGTGTGAGTAAAGTGTGCAAAGTCAACCAGGTGCGTCAACAATATAACAATATACATAGTCACACAGGTGCGTCAAACATTATAACAAAATACAAAGAGTGAGCGTATACAGTCAAGTAACTCGATAATACAGGTAGTACAATAGACCAGGGAGGTCGGGCAGGTCTTACAGAGCAGATTCATGAGTGATACGGAATAGTAGATCATGTGTATTTTGCCATGAGGATCGCTTTAACTTCTTTCTTAAAAAGTGTGTGGGAGGAGATGAGCCTTGTTTCAGGAGGGAGTGAGTTCCAGATCCTGGGTGCCATTCCTGAAAAGGAGCGTTTATATGTTTTTTCCTTCCGAAATCTTCGAGGTTTCAGCAAAATATTGTTTGTGCTTCTAGTAGTTCTAGAGCCACCCGAAATTGTCAGCTTTTGAGTGAGGTAGGCGGGTGAGTTCATGTGAACAGCCTTGTGTGTCATGCATGCGATTTTCAGATGTATTCTGGCTTCAAAAGGTAGCCAGTTCAGTGATTTAAAGTCCGGGGAAATATGCGAGTGTTTTTTTGAGCCGGTGATGAGTCTCGCTGCGGCGTTAAGGGACGCTCTTAGGGGTGCCGTTGTAGTTAGGGGGAGCCCGCAGAGGGCGGTGCTACCGTATTCTATGTGCGGGATGACTATAGATTTTACTGCAGTTTGGAAGTCTTTGGCAGGAAGGAAGGGTTTAAGTTTTCTCAGGGTATTGATTTGGAAGTTCGCTCCTTTGGTTGCCTTGCTGATGTGCTGCTGCATGTTGGGATTGGTGTCAAGTGTTATGCCTAAAGATTTTGCTGAGTCTACGATGATGGGCTGTACATTTAGAGCCGTTAAGTGCTTAAGCCATGTTTGAGCCGTGGATATTTTAGCGGGAGGTGAGATCAGGAGGAACTCGGTCTTGAGAGCATTGAGTTTGAGGTGATTCTCAGCAAGCCAGGATTGGGTGTTTCTGATCGTGGTGTTCAGAAGCATGATGTCCTTGGGAGATTGTATTTTGAGATAAAGTTGGGTGTCGTCGGCATACATGTGAAAGTGAACATTAGATGCCTGTAGCAAAGTAGTGAGAGGTTCCATAACTAGGTTGAACAGTGTTGGGGAGAGGGAAGATCCTTGAGGGACGCCTAGCGATACAGGTACCGGAGAGGACAGCAGGTTGTTGCTTTTGATTCTTTGTGTCCGGTTGTGTAGAAATGAGGTGAACCACTTGAGAACAGTCCCAGATATGCCCATTCTTGTGTTTAACAGTTCGAGTAAGTTCTCATGTTTAACTGTATCGAATGCTGAGGAGAGATCCAGAAGGATGAGGAGGCAGGTATCGTTTTGGTCTAGGATTTGGAGGGCGTCGTCCACTATGTGAGTCATTGCAGTTTCGATACTGTGCCCTGCTCGGAAGCCTGACTGATGAGCGTTTAGGAGATCAAACTTATCTATGTGTTTAGTCAGTTGTAGCTGTACGCATTTTTCCAACAGTTTAGCGAGAGTGGGAATGTTTGTAATAGGGCGGTAATTGTTTAGATCAGTGGGGTCTGCTGTTGGTGTTTTTAGTAGCGGTGTGACTTGCCCTACTTTGAGGGCGTTGGGGATGGATCCTTGTTGAAGAGAGCTATTGATAATCTTAGACCAGAGTGGGAGAAGCCAAGGGGAAAAGTCTTTTACAGCGTTAGCAGGAAGGGGGTCAGAGAGGTGATTGGATGGTTTCAAGGTGCTGAGCAGTCTGCCAATTTCTTCTTCGGAGTAGGTACCAAAGGATGACCAAGTAGCATTGTTCTTTGGTTGAGGCACTGCTGTGTGTCGGGGGTTGGAGTGCAGGATAGCGTCATTGAGGAGATCGCTTCTTATTCTCTCAGTTTTTTGGATAAAGAAGGCAGAGAAGTCTTCGCAGGAAGGTGTAACGCCCATGGAGCTGAGTGTCTGGGGTTGCTCTTTGGATTGTGTTCTGACTAACTCAAACAATTTTCTTGGGCGGTTTTTAGCTTGGGCGAGCTGGAGGCTGAAGAAATCTCTTTTTGAGCGTTTTATTTTCCTGAAGTAGGCGTTTCTCTGTTTCTTTAGACTTTTTAGGTGCACTGCAGAAGGGGCTGACCTCCAGGTGCGCTCTGCCATTCGCATGGCCCGTCTATCCTCATTGAGGCTTCCGTCATACCATGGGTTGGAAGTCTTCTTGGACGAAACTCTTTTCAGTTGCATGGGCGCCGCCTCATTGATTATTGTTGGACATAGTATTGAGATAGTGGTCAGTCAGAAGTTGAACGTCCGTAGCGCCGGAAGGGGGAAGTAGGAGATTGCAGCTGTTAGGCGGTAAGGAGTTTGGGTTGAGTTTCTTCAAGTCTCTTTTCCACGCTTTGTGCTTAGGGGGTTGAACTGGGTTAAGTCTAATTTTTACCTTGATGAGGAAGGAGACAATATGATGATCTGACCAGTCACAAGGTTGGATTGACTCCAGTTGAATAGCGCCCTCTTTGGAGATGATAAGGTCAAGGATAGAACCTCTCTCATGGGTCGGGCTATTGCATATTTGGTTGAGATCAAGTGCGTTGAGAAAGCTTTTGAGGCTGTTTACCACTGTGTCACTGCTGTCATTCCAGTGGAGATTGTAGTCGCCAAGGAAAATTTGGGTGTGCTGCCGTCCTGAGTTGGCTGATATTGTATCCATGAGTTGTTGGACGAAGAAGAGCTTGTCCCCAGGTGGGTGGTATATAATGTGTAGTGAGCATACCGGTTTGCTTTCGCTGATGATATCAAGGCAGAGGTATTCACAGGAAGTAAGAGAGGGGACGGCCACTTTAGAGACTGAGAGGTTGCTTCTGTAGATGCAGGCAATTCCACCGCCTGTCCTTTTGGCCCTGTCAAGTCTAATGATACAGTAGTTGGGGGGGACTAGGATATCCAATATAGGTGTAGAGGAATCAGACAGCCATGTTTCAGTCAGAATGGCTAGGTCCGGTTCCAGGGACATGATGAGGTCGGCGACCTCCGTGGAATGTCTTTGGGCCGATCTGCAGTTGAGAAGTATGCATTTAAGGCTAGGGGTGCAAAGGGTGGAGGACGATTCTATAATGAGGGGTACATTAGTGAGGTTGTTGGGGACAGCGCCTCTGTTGTTATCCTTTTGGTGCCTGAGGGGGTTAGAGATAATCGTTGGGATGGACATGTTGTTGGTAGCTAGTGGCTTTTGGGGAGCCGGGACGTAAGAGTGGAGAAGGGTGTGTACGTCATGGTCTGAGATCGTGTTGGTAGTGCGTCTGGGGCGATTGGTGGTATTGCAAGAGGGGGTAGAGGTCCAATGTGGGGAAAGATGTGTGATGAGGCGAGTAGGAGGTGAGGAGCAAGTGTTGTTAGGTGTAGAAGGAGTATTACTCTTGGTGGTGATGTGATTGCAATTGTTATTGCGATTGTTGGCATTGCGAGGGGGGATAGAGGTCCGGTGTGTGGAGTGTTGTGTGGTAGGGCGAGTAGGAGGTGAGGGGGAAGTGGTATTAGGTGTAAGGGTGGTGGTGGGAGGGGGGTGTCTGGGGTGTGTGATGAGCAACTCTTTAATGGAGTGTAATTCTTCTTTCAATTGGAGGAGGGTGGACATAATAATGTCCAAGGTGGTGATGGGCGCGGTGTTGGGGGGGGTACTGGCGCTGAACCGGCGAATAGGTTGCTGTAGACAGGGGGGAGTCCGGGTGGAGAGGTGGAGCTGATGAAGGGGTTGGGGGTATTAGCGAGAGGATAGGTGTTATTGGGAAGGGCATCAGTGCTAGGGGGGGAAGGGAAAATGGGGGCGATGTGAAGGCTGGCTGTTGTGGGGGAGGAGGTGGGATAGTGAGGAGTGAGCGAGGGGGGTGGGAGGTTGAAGGAGGGGTGCAGGCTAGGCGTGGTGGGGGTGCTAAGTGTGGGGGGGGAAGTCGGAGAGAGAGTCATGTTGTGTGGGGTGCCAATGGGGGAGGAGGGGTGTTCTGAGAATATTTGTGCGGGGACGGGACGGGAGTGCAAAGTGTGGGGGGGGGACGGGAAGATGAGCGGAGGTACGAAGGTTAGTAGGGGGGCTGGGGAAGCGAGTGGTGTTGAAGGGGCGAGGTCTATGTCTGTGTTTGAGGGGCGGGGAGGGGTAGCTGCGACGGGCGGGTGATTGACTGTGGAGCAGGGTGTGAAGGTGAGGTGAGTGTCTTCCTGTTGCTGAACTGGGTTAGGAGAATTAAGGGTGGGTGCTGTGACATCAGGGGAGGTAGGACAGGAGGTGATATGCGTGTAAGTCCGAGGGTTGGAAAGGTGCTCTTTGAGAGAGGGGAACAGGTTGTCAAGTAGTTCCAGGTTCCTGTCTGTCGCTTGAATTAGGACAATCCCGTTGTTGTAAATAGTGATGGTGGTTCTGCCTGGGAAGAGTTGGGACGATGTGATGGAGAGTGTTAGGCCATGTGCGGATTTCCTGGTGGTGGAGACGGTGAGTAGGGTGAGGAACACTTTTTTCCATTGAGCTCTGCGTGTGGTGTGGAAAATGATGTCGGTGTTCAAGGGTCCATTGACCGATGAGAAGTAGGTGTCGGCAAAGGGTGTTTCTGGGTGGGACCTAAGGAAGTCGTGTTTAAAGCGTTTAGCAGCTTTTTTGGTGAGCACGGAAGGGTAGTTTATTTTATATGTGTGTTTGCCGATGAGCTCCATGTTGGTATGGTAGCAATGTAGCGCGGGGGGGGTGAACAATAATGATATGCAGGAGCAAGATGCACATGCAAACACAACAGGTTATCTGGATCAGAAATGGCACTAGCGGGCAGAAATGTCACTAGTGAGACGACCAGCATATGAGAGGTAGCAGTCGGTGCATTACAGGAGAGAAAAGTAAAGTGAATACAGGTTGCATAAATGTGCTGGATGCACGCTGCCAATGCCAACACCAGGTTACGCGTATCAGAAATGACCCTAGGGAGCAAAAGTATCACTACTGAGCGACTGCATTATATATATGAGGTAGGTAGCAGTCGGTAAATTACAGGAGAGAAAAACTGAAAAATTGGTGCAGGTTGCAGAATTGTGTAGAGTAGTAGTGCAGAGTACAATTGGAGGAATAGTTCTGAAAAACTATAGACCTAAAATATATGCGGTAGCATAACAGGAGAGAAAAAATGAAAAATGGGTGCAGGCTGCAGAATTGTGCAGAGTAGTGCAGTGTACAATTGGGGGAATAGTTCTGTTAACAAGTAAACCTATAAATAATATATAATGAATATAATACTTATAAAGCAGAATGCAAATGCAGGCAGTCGGTTACATGACACAGATAGGTGTGAATCAGAGTACAGTAGATCAAAGAACCGTAGTTCAAAGTACAGTGGTTCAAAGTACAGTAGTAGTAGTTGGGCTTAGCCTAAAGAGGTGAGTTCTTAGTGTCAGCTCAGATAGTGAAATAATTGATAGCCCAGCAACAATGACTAGTCCAAGATGGCGATCCGAGAGAGAGACTGTACAAAAATGGCCGCCACATAGGGGGAAAGAGACATTAGTCCTCTGTTTATTGTTCTTGCTTTGTGAGCAGGGAGAGCAGTTTCGTTTTCATACTGTGAGGGAGTCTTATCTTGAGGGAGCCTCGTGGGCACAGTAGGTGATTTATGGCCTTAGTTTTTAGTTTTTTAGACCCCCGCCATTTTGTACAATGGAGTTTTAGGAATGAGAACCGGGAAATGCAAATAAATACCTTCTTTTGTTGTTAAAGACTGTGCTTAGCTCTCGCGGGTCCGCTGCGCGATAATGTGACTCCCCAGTGTCTGCATCTGATTAACAAGCCAGCGTACATTTGTAGTGTTGTCACTGCGTTACTGCATGTGGTCACAACTGCTGAACTTACATCGCCTCTGAAATAAGCCTTGACTGCTCATGCCACACCGCCTAGAGAGTGAGCAGGGGTTATTTTGGGAGAGTAATTCCCTTGCCATAACTAGAGGAGAGAGGTCTCTGCTTGTCACAAGTACCTACCTGTGCCAACTAGAGACCCCCAATTCTAACAAGTAGTTATTGTGGAATTATTTTCTGTTAATAGGAAAGTCATTTCAAAATGTTTGCTGGACAAGCATGCACATATGTCTTGATGCATGTGTTTGCTTGCCTGTGCTAGCCAGCATTAGCAACGCCAATAGTTTAGCCAAAATGCAAAACCCGTTGGCTTTCCCAATGCTTGTTTTATTTGATGCTAAAAGCCAAGATGAACACCAAAAATGCTTGAAGGTACCATACATTTGTTAAGATGAAAAAGATGGACAAGTTTAAAGAGGCACTCGAGATTTAAAAAAGTTTAACTGACATAACAAGCTCTAACAAAGCCAATAGGTTTTGCATCTTAGAGCTAAAGTAAACATATTGATACTTTGCTGCTATTTACAAGATTTATTCATGTCCAGCTACATCAGTGAGGCTTTAAAGCCTGCCCCGTTCCAGCTGTCGCTATTGCCAGTGTCCAGGATCCCAATACCTCATTGCATTCCTGGGCACCATGACAAAAGTGACAGAACCAGATAAATTGCACCCCATAACATACCTCCTTTCTTTACACAATAAAGAATCATTGTAGGTATAAAACATATAATTACAATTGAAACATGCTTTCTATTACAAAACTACATAATTATCTATTATAAAATTGCAAACATGTCCTACATAACTACCTCTTACTAAATTACATGTATGTTCTATTACTATTTTTCCCCTAAAACAACTTAAGGTTATGTTACATAATCCTGAAACCTATGAGGAATGCAATGCTGTCGGCTGCCTCTACCTTGCACATTAACACTTTCACATAACTCCACTGCTCCACTCTTTCCCACCACATTCACCCTTTCTGTATCCTCCATCAACATGTATCCATCTGTTTCTCTCCTTCCTTACCTTTACACCTTTTCCATGCCCCATTACTCCTCTTTCAATACAATGCCACCCTCTTCTTATTCAATCTCTGCCCATTTCTTTGCACAACATGCCATTCGTGCCCTTTGCACACTTCCACAGGATCTGAAATGTTTTTTACTTCATCACTCCTTCTTCCCAGCTTGACTTTCACATAGTCCCCTTCTTTAATCCTTCCACCATTCACATGTAGACTCCCTTTTTCCTAGTTCCATGCCCACTCATCCACTGTGGTTACAACTTTGTCCTAGCTTCTCTTCCCCTCATCCACCTAGCTCCTCATAAGCCTCCCGACTATACGGAACACTGAAGGTAGACTCATCCTGGACCTCACCAAATAGACCTACATCACCTCCCCCTGAGAAACCTCTACTGACTCCCCATCCAGAAGAGGTGCCATTTCAAGATCCTCATATACACCAACAAAGCTCTACAGGATCAACGAACATCCTACTTTAACCATCGACTGAACTTCTACCTTCTCACAAGACACCTACGATCTGCTTCACTTGCCCTCACCCACATCCCCCATGCCCATCACAGCCTCAGTGGATGCTGCCCCTTCCCCTACATTACCACCAAGAACTGGAACAACCTGCCCCTCTACCTTTGAACAGCATTCTCCCCGGCGGAATTCAGAAAGAAAATAAAGGCCTGGATGTTCAACAGAGACATGGCACCCTCAGCACCCAGTGACAGTGCTGTGCTATAGAAATGTTGACTGATTGATTGAGTCTCACAAAAGGTGTTTTACCCATAATTCCATTTTCTGTGGTATTTTACGCCCATACCATTTTATCCCCTACATTCTCAACTTTCTTCCTACTACTCACTACCATCTGTATGGTACATTTAACCATGGGTTCACACGCTCCGCCATGTCACTGCCTTGTGGGTTGTATATTGATGTGCGCACATGTCTGATACCATGCTTGCGCAAAAAGCCCTGCATAATAGTGGAGGTAAATTGCATACCATTATCTATCATCAGCACTGCCAGACAATCTTCTCTCAAAAACAGTCTTTCAAAATTCTTACCACATTCTCAGAAGTTAAGTTTCTCAAAAACTCCACTGTCACCCACCTGGAAAAGACATCCACCAATAACACTGCAAATCTTTCAGAATCACTCAAATGATCAATGGGCCTATGAAGTCCAAACATGCTTTCGTCCATGCACCTGCCCCATCACTCAAAGAACCCATACCTTCCACTCCAACCTTAATCCTTTCTGACTCTCCCTACACAAACTACACTTTTCAAACCTAATCCTTCACATCATTGTTAATGCCTAGCCACCAAAATCTTTCTTTCAAACTTTTTTTGTTAAGGATTGCCCTAAATGGCCCTCATGCAGCAACATCATCAACTTTCGTTTAAGTGCCTCAGAAGGGACGTATCTTCCACCCATCAACAACAAGGCATATGCTGCTCTAGGCGCAACTCTAATTGCAACTTCACGTAACCTCGCAAAGAAGCTTTCATATCACCTTCCAGTCACTACCCTTCCCGAACAGTCTTTACAAGATATTTGAAAACTTCATCTTCAGCAGAGCTGTTTCCCATTCTTCCCACATGACAGTAACAAGGTCACTTTCCACCCCATCCTCTACACTTGCTACCACACACGCCATCTCACTTTCTCCCTATACCTCCTTGTACATCTCTTGATGCAACCTTGATGAGCAGTCAGAGGCTCATTTATAAGCCCCTTGTGCTGTCGGGGCGTAACTTTTAACAAGGGGAAAAAGTGACCTACTGGTTGCAAAAGGGGCTTGTAAATCACACCCCTCAGCCTGTACATTCTTACACCCTGGAACATACTTCACTTTGTACTGATACCCCAATAACCTTGACGCACAACGTGCTAACCTCACGGAAACCTTATCTGCACCTCCTGGTTTAAATACCTTCACCAATTGTTCGTGGTCCATTCGTAATGTGAAACAGACACCCCACAAATGCATGCAGAAGCACTCCACACCCCATACAGTCACCAATGCCTCTTTCTATGACTCCATAATTGCGTTCCATCTGATTCAGGCACCTTGAAGTGAACGATACTCCCCACTTGTGTTGCGACAGGACCGCACCAGTCCCATGGGCACTGGTAACAACTGCCAAATTACTCTTGTTTTGAGGATCAACTGGGGTTAAAATTTCTGAAGCAGCTATTTCAGCTTTGACCCCTGAAAATGCTTGCTCTAGTCTTTCACCCCACACAAGTTCTCTTCCCTTCCTTAGCAATTCCCTTAACGCTGCCATTTTTTTTAGAAAAGCCATGTAGAAATTTTGCATAGCTCCACCAATACCATGAATGAACACAAGTGATCCTTTCCCTTCAAGGTTGGGGCTAATTTGGTCGACTTTAATAAATCTTCCTTGGGTCTGACCCCCTCACTTTCATGCGGTATATCCCAAGTATTCTATTTCTCTTAACAAGAACTCACACTGTTCCTTACCCCTTCTTTCGGAAGAACATCGGAAACTGACCGTGCAGGCTTTAATCGGGTCCAGGCTGGACTACGCTAATGTTCTTTACCTGGGCCTGCCAGAGTATCTGCTGCAGCGGCTCCAGGTTGTGCAGAATGCTGCTGCGAGAGCCATTTATGGCTTAAATAGGCGAGCCAGTGCTGCGTGTCTTTTGCAGTCCCTACACTGGCTGCCTATCCGCAAGTGGATCACCTTTAAAGCATTAACCCTGGCCTACAAAGCCCTCCATGCTGGGGGAGCGAAGTATCTCCAAAGGAGACTTGCCTTTTATCACCCGGCCCGCTCTCTCAGATCGGAGTCATTGTTTCTGGCGGCAGTGCCACGTGTAAGAAGAGCCCGTATTGGAGGCCGCTCATTCGGACTGCTGGCACCACAGCTGTGGAATTCTCTGCCGCTGACACTTCGGGGTGCCACCAGTCTACTTGCTTTCAGGAAAGGTCTAAAGACCTGGTTGTTTACTCTCTAGGTTTTCTTTTTTTCTTCTTTTTATTGGGCTTTCCACTTTGTTTTTATTGCTGTGTTGTGTTATTTCATCGTAGGTCTCATTACTAAAGCGCCGGGACACTCTTTTTGAGTAGCCGTGCGCTATATAAAAATAAATATAACATAACATAACATAACATAACATTACGAAGTGTCAATCCTGATTCTTTCAACACTTTTAACACCTTACAAAGGTTCCTATTGTGCTCTGCCTATGTTGCTCCAAAAATGAAGACGTCAGCCTTAAAAAAATGTACATCAGCAACATCTCCAAACAACGTATTCATCATATGTTGGAAAATGTTTGACACAAACGCCAAACCAAAAGGGAGTCTAGTGAATTGAAATACACCTTCCAGCGTGATAAATGCTCTTTACTTCTTGGATTTTGGAATATGTAACTTGATCTGATGGTACACTGATTTTAAATCTAATCTCAAGAAATACTTTGGATCATTGAGCAACAATATAATTTCTGAACCACTCAAAAGGGGAAAACTATTCATCAATATACATTGATTCAACGATCTTAAGCTTTGGAAATGGAGGGGACCCCTACTAATGATAGACTCACTACTGGTAGGGACTAACAATAATTATTTTGAAAAAGAACAGTAGTGAAGTACATTAACTCAGGTGCCTGAGCCTAGGGAAACAACACAATTTACATGCACAGATGAAGTTAGCAAAGCGGTAGATGTAAACTCAGTTTACATCTACCGCTTTGCTAACTTCATCTGTTCACTAATCATTTCTGATTTATTATATTATTTCTAATATTTTTTCATTGTTGTGTTTGCTCATTCCTTCTGTATTGTAATAATCATATATGTTGCACTGACTAAATCTTTGAATTGTATTTTTTTAATGTAAACTAAATCAAAATGAAAGAAAAAAAGATAAACGAATTTATATAAAAAATATTTTTGAATATATATCACGCTTGGTCTTGTTCAATCATCTGGAATCATAGCCCCATGGCACTGTGCATGTAAATTGTGTTGTTTCCCTAGGCTCAGGCACCTGAGTTAATGTACTTCAACGATCTTAAGTCCACACAAAATCTCAAATAGCCATGCCCTTTCTTGGTGATCACTATCGGAAATAGCCGTATCAACACCTTTATTGGCTTGATCACTTCCTCTCTTTGCATGTCATTCAACATTTTTTTTAACTCACTCCGAACTGCTATGGGAGACTTATGCACCATGTGTTTTACTGGTTTGGCACCCTCCTTGATCTTTAGAGCCTCAATGCAATTCTTAAACACCCCCAAAAAATTATCCAAACCTTCCTCATCCTGAACCACCAAAACGTGTTCACTGGACCTAGGATCTAACACAATATGCAAATCATACTTTTGCACTAAACCCAGTATAGCTGGATCCTCCTAGGATACATACATTTTTCCTACTACCTTTCTTCCTTTAAACTCAAAATTGGATTCCACAAATCCAAGATTATGTATGTTGTCTCCCCACAACATTTGGTTTGAATGTCACTGGGTTATAGCTTTAAACCTGCCCATTCAGTATCTTATTTTATTCAGAATGATAGTATACATTTTCCCTGGGTCTATTCATTTCAAATTTGCCTCTTGTTCTTTTCTCTCTCTTCTTTACCATCAACAGACAGTACTCATTCAAGTGCTCTGTCCTCCTCCACCCATGCTACTTTATTTTTATGTAATCTTTGCAGAACTTCACCAAATGTCCTTTCCTGCCACACGTATTGCACCCCTTGTCCCTTGTGAAACATCCTCTGTAATACAGCAGCGTGCCCCATTCTCTGTCTTTATCATCCACATCCTTAGATGTTCTTGCTGCTCCTTCTTTCTTGCTCAATATGTTGACTTCTCCCAACTGCCTTGTTTCCATCTGTTAGATTTCTTTCAAGCAAGCATCTGACTCCTTGACAACTTTTGCTATTCCCATTGGGCCCTGCAATGTTGGAATTCTCACAGCTTATAGCCACACCTGCATTATTTTATTCTTGCTATGCACAATAAATTGGTCCCCAATCATTTCATTAGGTATGCACCAATGTCACATTTTATGACTAACCCCCTTAGCCCTGTAACAAATTGGTCTATGGATGTGTTCAGGGGCTGTATATAGAATTTGTGGCATTGCACTTACTGATTTTTCAAAATAAGTCTCTAACCTTTTCTTAGCTTCCAATTTTGGATCCTCAATTTCTTCACTGTCCGCTCCCGATACGACAGGCAAAAACATAAAAAATATGATGCACTTCCTGTTTTTACCATTAGCACTTTTTTCCATGTTGCTCAAATTCTCAAACCATTAATTGCCTCTAAATAATTTTTGAAATTCCGCAATCCACTCCTCCCATTCAAAAGGGGGAGCACCAAATTGCTGAAGAAACATGGCAGGAGCTACCACTGCTTGACGTTCCATAATGGTTTTAGTTGTGGTCCTTTATTTGTCTCAGTGGAATTAAGTTTTCCCACTATTAACTACACTATAGTCCTTCTTTATTGGTAATAACTCTTTGCCCACCATGTAGCCCTGCCTTTCTGTGAAATTAGCCCTTCCTCCTTTTCTGCTGCTCCAAATGGTCATCAGCTCCACCCTCCAAACAAGGAAAGTGGTGCAGAATTGTGCTGCGCCACAACTTTATGAAGCAGAGTTGGGGGTATAGCAAAGGCTTATGCTTCAGTAAGCCTTGCTAGCTTGAAGTAGGGCCCCTTATTCACGTGTGTGAATCACATACTGTCTTCTTCTTTGGTGGCTTTACGCTGTTGTCTTGCCTCAAGTTGAGGTTTCCTTGCCTCATCCTCTGATTTCCTGGCCTCGCACTATGGGGCCCATTAGGATGTAGGGAGGATTGCCCCCGCCAGGCTGGCGGTAGCCACCGAAAGCCTGGCGGGGGCAATCCGCAAGACATCCTTCCCTGAATTCCCCCGCCATATTAGTATGGTGGGGGGACCACGGCGGAAGAAAACACCGCCCGCCACTTTTCCGCCCCGGTCGCCTTGCGGCCAGGGCGGAAAATGTTGAATATGGTGGCGGTGTCTATGAGACACCGCCAGCCATATTACAATGGGCATTTTGCAATGCGGAAAGGAATGCAGTATTCACTCTGGGGGCCCCCTGTGGGCCCCCAGAGTGACGGCCAAAGGGGGGTGGCACACGGGGGGGACCGGTGGTACCCCCCTGCATTTGCATAATCGCAGCAGCAGGCACCGCGCGGTTCCTGCCGCTTCGATTATGCAAATGCGTGCATTTGTTTTTAACATTGTGGCGGGCGGTGCAGTGAGCACCGCCCGCCACAATGTTAAATTGAGGAATGCGCCCGCCACTGTGGCGGGCGCATTCTAATGCCAATGTCGGGACCCTCGCCGTTTAGGTGGGCGTCCCGATCTCTGTTAGGGTGGCGGGCGGACAAAGTCCACCCGCCATCCTAATGGACCCCTGAGTTTTCCTCGAAAATCCATTTATTTGTGAGACTCACAGTATCACACCCACGCTGCTTACTTGGAAAAAATCGGAGAAGTTCTGGCACTTCTTCACTATAAACTGATGAATGTCATAACACCCTGGTCATGGCCCCAGCCAAGCAAAGGCAGATATTTAGTTCATTAAGCTTGGGTTCTGACCCACTGTAGCTGGATAATTTAAGGCAGGCATTCGTGGCTAAATTGAAGTAAACACGTTGATACATTTCTGCTATTTCCCAAGATTTATTGATGCCCAGGTCCATCAGTGAGGGTTCCCTGCTTTCCCCATTACAACTGTGACTGGTGCCAGTGTTCAGGATTCCAATACCTCATTGCATTCTTGAGCACCATTACAACAGTGACAGAACCAGATAAACAACACCCCATAAAAAGAGCTATTGGCTTGGCAATGTTTTGTAGCCATATTGTACAGCAGCATGGATGCTTTGCAATGTGGCTAAAAAGAATTAAAAAAAGCGCTATGAAGCAGCCGGAGCTAATGCCTTTCTTTTTTAAAAGTGCATTGGAACTAGATGCATCATAGTCCCTTTTTTAATATTACTTTTAGCTATAATGCACAGCATGGCTACACATCTGTTGGAAAATGGCTCTCTCTGAAAGTCACGCCAAACTGTTTGCCTACCTCCTTCTATTTTTCTGGCCTATTTGTTGGCTTTAGGACTCTGAGCACTTTATCACTGCTGACAAGTGCTAAAGTGCAAGTGCTTCCCCTCTAATCAAGGTAACATTGGTGTATACCCTGTTGAAATATTTAGTTTACTTGTAAGTCCCTTGTAAGGTGATATACAATATACCCAGGGCATGTCAATTAAGTAGTACTAATAGGCTTGGAGCACTGACTGTGCCACCCACAAGTAGCCTTTCAAACCTGTCTCGGGCATGCCATTGCAGGGCTTCTATGTGCAGTTTACTGCCACTTCGCCGTGGCATTTAAAACTACTTGCCAAGCCTTATTTTTCCTTTTTATTACAAATAAGTCACACCTATAATAGGCCTTAGGTTGTCCTAATGGCGGTGTGCTTTGTAAGTAAGAGGTAGGACATGTACTTTAACGTTTTGCATGTCATGGTTGTGACAAACAGCTACATTCATTTTTCACTGTGAGACCTACTCCTCTCATAGGCTAGCACTGGGAATTCCTTAATACCCTTTTAAGCTGTAATTCATGATTAGAAAGGTGTAGCTGCATCATGTTTTGTATCTTTGAAATGGTAAAATAAATCAGGTTTAATGGTAAAGTTGGATTTTACATCACCATTTTAGGAATGCCACTTTTAGAAAGCTTATCAATAACACAAAGGGTAAGGCTCTATAGCAGCAAGGCTGAGCACTTCTAAACCAACAACCACAAAGAATTGCCAATACTGCTGCTTATTCGAAATCTAATTCAGCAAGATGTGCGGATCAACTATCAAACCATCTTAAAGCTCATCAGTAGCTTTTATTTCTCATCACTTATTTTCACAACATTTTCAGGATTTTTCAATATAGAAAATATATCAACACTATACACTTGACTACTATACAAAAGATCATACACAAAAATGATTAAAAAAATTGTTTCTGGAATTCAACAATTCTCATCATTCTCGCCACCCCACTCGTTACACATTCAAACCTATCATACCTCAAAAAGAAACAATATTATACACACATACTGCACACCAAACATTGTTGCTTACAAGTCTTGTTTGAAAAAATGACTGTACAATTTTCACAAGATTTTTTACATTTCAAAAGCCCATTAATTTGAAATGAATCCAACTGAATGAACGTGCTATTTACACGACACAAATGTTTGGTGGCTCCAAAGATCTACGCGTTTCGAACCCCCGTTAGTCTAGGGGTTCTCATCAGGACCAAATCTCACTATATATTAGCTTGAAGCAAGTATCATAAATGTATCTCTTTAAGGCGATGAATAAATGAATGCGACAGCGCTGCTCCTAATAATTGTAGTTGATCAAGGAGGCATCCCTTTTTATGATGTCAAAAAGCCGAATCTCGACCAGGCAGACTATGTAATGCGGGTCGCGTCGTGCTCCGTAATTACTGTTCTCCACGGGTACTCTTGCCACAAACCTCTTCTCTTTCCGGTATTTTTTCCAATGAGCTTGGAGAGCAGAGAAGCCCGGCCCACCTGCCCACCCTGCCCACCTGCAAAGCAAACATAAAATGGTAACAATTAAAGTTGTTACCATATTATGTTTTTGTTTCTCACACTGCTACAAATCAGTGGGGTGACACTCCTCCGCCATAGCAGAGGAGCCTCCCCTGTATGGATGGCAAAGATCGTTATGTGATTTTTACTATTCTCCAATTTAAACTGACTGTGCCCCATCACTATTTCGTTAAAGCAACTTTGAACAGTGGCAAACTGATAAAGGCACTTTTTCAACTCCATTATATTTGTATAGTTTGCCACTGCTATGCACATGCATGTTGTTGTGCACATGCTGCTGCTTGTGCTGCTGTTTTTTTTTATTGTTGTTGCAATTCTCTACAGCGCAAACTCAGCCCAAGGCCATTGGAGCCCTTTACATGAGCAGCACTTGCATGTTTTTGGGCTCTAGGAGTTAAGGGGCATATTCTCAAGGAGCTATCACCGAGTTAACAGCACTTTATCGAAGCCAAAGTCGCAATAAAGTTATCACCCCATTCACAAGTTGGTGCTAACAGCCCATAGCACCAGTTTACCTGCGATAGCAGCCGCAAAAAACATCACCACAGATGATCCCGGCAACTATTGCTAATGAGATGCAAAGTAGGCGTTCCTGTGCCAAAAGCCACGACAACACCACTTTGCAACATTCTCAACGACCAGCCAGATAGGCAAAAAGACCAAGGAACAAGCGATAAGGCGCATTAGCAGCAGGTAACTAACACCTGCTCTGACCTGGTGCAAAGTCAGACCAAAACCTGCACCAGAAAAGAGAGGCCAGCCCAGAGCCACACCTGAAGAACAACAGATGCTATGGAGCCACTGAACATGCGCGACGGACACCCAAGAGGGCCACAAAACCCACCACCACCACCACCAGGACCCCCTACAAGCCAACGCCCACCCCGGACCAACACTGAGGCAGCGCAGACAAAGACAGCGACCCCAGGAAATGCACCAACCACGCAAACCCAACAGCAGAGAATTTCATTGCCCACAAAATGCTCAAAGGGACAAACCACCTCCGCATCCTGACCACCATTGGCCACCGGCTGACGGTACCACACAGCGGACAACCAACATCCCACCTCAGACAAAGATGCTGGCCGTGATGCACGTATTGGCCTCTGGTACCCACCAACCAACAACCGCCCGAGTCGGCAGAGTCACACAGCCAGGCCAATCCAGGTCCCTCACAATGCCCATGGATGACACCATCATCTTGGTACCCCTCAATCTATACATCCCACACACTGCGCAGGAACAGCTGGAGACCAAGCAAGGCATCTACCCCACAACTGGATTCCCCCACATGTCAGGGGGCAATTGACTGCACACATGTTCCACGTGTGCCCCCTGGCAACACTGCACACAATAAGCGCTACAGAAAGTGCACGTATCCCACCAATGTGCAGGCAATAGTGGACCACCGGGGAATCTCCGCCAATGTCGCCACCATCCAACCAGGCAGTGTGTATGATTCATACACTTCCGACAGTTCATCATCAACCTGCGCCATCAGGAGGGCACCCACGATAATGCACTGCTCATTGGCTAATACCAACTGTACACATCACACACGTCAAGTCCACAATCATGCAACTCACAACACAGGAAATGCACACGTCACAAGCTCACATACAACATGCACACCCACCAGACACGACAGCACAACTCACTGTGGGAACGTGACCCAGCCATGTACATTAGCCATATATGGCACGGAACCTCAGCCACACAATAGCAAAATGTCGGAAGAGGTGGGGACCAGTCATGTGCAAAGGAGGCATGTGACAGATGAATGAGAATGTACACAATGCCAAGTGTGGCATGGAGTGATGGCCAGACTACGGTATGCAGACCACAGACACATATACATGTCGACACACACTGCTGGTGTCTGGAGTGTAGTGGACAGTGGATGCAACCATATCACCCCTGCCAGTGAGGAAGACCGCAGGACTGTAGCTTGTTATGTTCCCCCACATAAGCATGAGCAGAGTGGGCTGCCCCAGCATACGCCTGGCCAGCATAGGGGTTTGAATAAAAGGCACGTAACTCTGGGCGCGGTCCTCTTCGGGAATGCCCAATGTCTCTGCCAGGGCGGTGCCTCTCATCCCACTACGAGGCTGATGCCGTCGCCGTGAGTGGGGTTGCCTGCGATCCTGTGTGCCTGCTGCACCCCGGGAAGCTGATCCCCGAACCTGTCTGAGCCGCCCCTGCACCCCCAGGTCTCAATGCCCACCTGCTGACACCGGCGTGTGTTGAAGAGGGCTCAACAAGTGCTGATGCACACTCCAAGCCCAATGCCTGCAACGCTGGCAACCTGCTACGACATTCACGGCCTCCGCGAGCAAAGCGCGCAGGACTCCTTTCTCATTTATATACTCTACCACCTGACACTGCGGACTAGTAGGTCACACATTTGGAACAGAGTATTGATTACACCATGGCAGAGGATGATGTTGATGGCTGACTTGAAATCATGATACTCCCTTCGATGTGGTGCCACCAAGTCTGTGCTTAGCGATACAAAAGGGGATGATGGACGGAGCGTTTGAGCAAATAAAACACTCACCCCCAGTCAACTGATCTGGGTTTAATCCATCACCATTCTTTAGCTCACCCAGCCACGCCAGTTCAGACATGGCTATATGCAAATCAGTCTGACCCTGTGCCTCATGGGAACAGTCCAGCCCGAACTGCCAAGCCATGTCTTCCCTTGACCAGAAACAAGCATCCTGGGACCGGTTTAGGATTCCTAATCCTCATCAGCCAGGCTATCTTGAATCCAGTGGCCAAGTGAGCAAGGGACTCACATCTGAGCATACCCTGCCACACTTAGGGCGAACAAAGCGATACAAAAGGGGATGATGGACGGAGCGTTTGAGCAAATCAAACACTCACCCCCAGTCAACTGATCTGGGTTTAATCCATCACCATTCTTTAGCTCACCCAGCCACCCTAGTTCAGACATGGCTATATGCAAATCTGTAGCATCACAACCACACATGCATGTGGGCCCATGTGGACTACTGCCCGCGACCTATGCTGTGCTCGAGTAGGTCACACATTTGGAACTGAGTCTTGATTACACCATGGCAGAGCATGTTAATTATGGCTGAGTGTATGTCACTATACACCCTTCAACGTGGTGCCTGTTTTAAAATATATATGAATAGCCATACAAATTCCTGTGTATGCACTTCAAAAGATATCATGCTTAGATAGATCACATTAACATGAGGCCTGGAGCTCAAAATGACTTCCTATCTGACCTTGACTGGACAAGCTTCAACAAGCTCTTCTGTACTTCCTTAGAGGTCACTTTGCTTGTCCTGGCTACATGATATTTCTTAATCTGGTTGTGCAAGTTGCTTACACAGTGCTGAGCCAGCCTTTCTGGTCTGCCCATACGTGGCTGCTTATAATTTGCATGGTGCAGACATTGCACACCCATGTTTGCCATATTTGGCTTGGTGCCTTACTCTAGTTCCGCTGATACTGCATTTCATACTGTATATAACACCTAGAAACTGGTCACTCTGGGAAGAAGCAGTCTGAGAGCCCCTAATGTGGCAGATTTAACTTCTTCCTTGCTAATTAGCAATGATGCATGCTTTTGGTACCAATACATACATTTCACTCTGTTTCTGAGTCAACCTGCTATGTCTAGTGAGTTTCATCCATTTGCTCTTGGTGCCAGTATTCTCCCATCAAAATGGTGTCAGAAGTGGGATCATTGGAGGACTGTAATGTCACCAGTTGGTAAGTGAGATGTAAGCTAAATAAATAACTTGCTTAGCTGCAAGTGACCCTTCAGTCTTTCAAATGTGTATTTAACACATGGTATTAATAAAAGGGGCATTGACTGGCATTTAAAATAGAAAGGGGACTGTAAATGTAAATTGATACTTGTATAGCGCACTACTCAGCTGCAAGGGTCTTAAGGCGCTTGTACGAATACCACTGTGGAACCCATCCTAGCTTTCCCTGTGAGGTGTCCACTCCTGGGCACCCCCAAGGTGGAGGCCAGGCATCCTTAGCGTTGTGGGGGCCGTTGTGGAGATTAAGCAAGCTATTGCCCAGAGTTGCAGAGTGGGACTCCATGATTGGAATAAGCACCGAGGCAAGAATGATCAGGTCGATGGAATTTTTGAGCCCAAGACCAGCCGAGGCGAGGAGTTGAACCCTGGTCCCGGGCTAGACCTCTGCATCAGGGTCTGCCGCTCTAACCATTGAGCCACACTTCTCCACGTAGAGAATGTTTTTAAAATATTCTCTGTATCAATACACTAATTGATATGTGGCATACACTGCAGGAGAGCCTGGGTTAGAGAATAATTTATGTGTACCTACACATATAAGAAATAGTGAAGCAGGTGACTGATAAGTAACTAAGTTACTTTATGTAAATAAATATTGACAAATGGCTAACCCTTTGGGAGTTTTATAAAATCCATTTTCAGGAGACCCTATGCTAGTAGGGGGTATTGATTTTACCCACAAAATAACCCCTCCCAGAATATAGTGAGTGGAGCTTCTGATTTGCTGGTTGCACCGGAACACAGGGAATCATTTTGAAATATGGGTAGTTATTTCATGGATGAATCAATGCATTTGAATGGGGTATTGATCTTCAGTACTGGACCTCTAAGTTTCCTTGATTTATATTTAAAAAATGGTGCGCATTAGTGCATGAGAGAAGGAAATTGGTTTTATATGTGATGGCTCTGGCTGGTCCATTACTGATGATTTCCCTCTTTTTAACTCATCATATCCCTCACCTAACAACTTTTCCCTTGTAGGAGACCTTTTGAATTTATCTTTCAGGGTGTAAGCGCACATTGTGAGTAAAAAGCAAAATTTCACAAGACAGGATCTCAGATGAAAATAAAAGGTAAGCTCACTAGAAAGCTGTTTGAAAAACCGTCAGGAGAGAAACATTCAAATGAAGGTAAGAATATGAATTATAGAAAATATGTTAAGTGACTGTACTCTACTATGGACAGTGAAGCAGTTACAAAGTATAGCATATAAAAGGAGACTGGATTTGCATACATTGTCCTGTATTTCATAAAAGATATTTTGTGTTTGTTTATGTACTTAGTAGATGTATTAACAGGGGTGTAGAAGTTAATAAAATATCTACTTGTCCATGAGGCAGGTAGATTCATATATTTACTTGTCCTGTAACAAAATCCTCTTGTCCCTTTTGTACCATGCAATGCTGCAACACATTTATGGCAGCAATGTCTTTATATAAAAGTTCTGATACAGCATTTCGGATTATGCCAGGGCTCATACCATAGTAGGGTTTGAATACTAGCAATTCCCTTATGTTGCCACGTTTCTGCAGGTCTACATACTGGGGCTGAAGTTAGTGGTAACAATAGTTCCAGGGTTGGAATGCCCTTTTGAGTCTGTGCAAACCTACTAACTTGCATGTTTAAGGGTTTTCACCAATTCTTCTTAATTCTTTTCTCATAATGAGAAAGGTTGGAAATTTAATCTTGAACAGTGGCAGACGTAAAACTTCTTCCAGGGATAGGAAAAGTGGTTGGAGGAAAAGTGAAATTGTAAACATTCCGATTTACACATGAGCAAATCTGCACATGCAAATTTGCTCAGGGAAAATGCAGTTCGCAAACATTTTCTAGGAGTACTATTTCTTGGCCTACTTCTGTAAATTCTTCTGAATTCAAGGAAACAGCATTTATGCAAGTATATATGCCATGCATGCACTTTGAGACTTTCTTTAATAATTGGGCCTCTAATTAGGATTGGTGTTATCCATGACCTTTTGCGTATATTAACATTTTGCCTATCAGTTTCATCACTGTGAGTGACAGTATTCTGCTCTTTCACAAGGAGCATATTGACACACAAAGTAGTCTTGTACAGTGTCCAGAACTCCTGTGGCAATGTGTACTTTTTGAGACCAAAAAATGATTTTTGCTTTTGCCAAAGCTTGTTAGAATGGTGAGGGCCCAGCAGCTCCAATACTGATATGGGTTTAGAAAAACCATGCCTGAACAAGTCACGCATTGAATAAAAAAAATAAAAAAGACTGACCTCCAATTTCAGACCTACTGGCTTTGGCAATGCTTGTTTATTTTTGTTTTCTATAAATGTATTCAAAATGGTTCAAATGATTTTCCATTATGAATATTTTTGGGAAATACTAGCATACATCATTATGTTAATAAATAATGCTGCGAAGATATAGGGCCAGATGTAGGTAATTCCCATTTACCGATTCTAAAATACCGAATCTTACCAATTCGGTATTTCAGAATCGGTAAATGGGATGCAGATAAAGATTCGGTACATTTTACCGAATCTGTAATATTAGGTATTACTGATTCGGTAAATACCGAATCGATATTTACTGAATCGGTATTTACCGAATCGGTAATTACCATTCATTTCTATGGGCCTGGAGGCCGAATCGGTAATTCCCATTCATTCCTATGGGCCTGGAGGTATTTACCGAATCGATAAATACCGAGTTGGTATTTACCGAATCAGTAATAGGGGGACCATTTACAAGGGTGGCAGGGTGTCACAAATATGGCCCCTACATCTCAGATGCCTAATACCGGTCGGTAACGGCCGAAATTCGGTAATTCCGGCTGTTACCGACCGGTACTTGGCTACCTACATCTGGCCCATAGTACCTAAAATATTACAGTAGTTTATCAAAATGTTTTTCCTGCTTACATTTTCTGTGAACGTTTTATTTTGAAAGCAAAGAATAATCACACTTGCTTTCAATCCTCTACAAATATTTACATATACTAAGAGAGCATTCTGGGGATGACTAATATGCCAAAACATTGTAGGTTATTCATTTTTAAATGCCCCAAACACCAAAGTCGAAATTGAACAAAAATCACTGTTTAAAATTAGTTCTGCCACTAAGAGCAGCTTTCTCCAGGGTCACTTTGAATTAGGAAAGCCTTGCACACAAATAAGACAGCTGGTGAGGGTTATATTTAGAAGCCTAGCAGGGCTCAGAGCAAGGTTTTCCTTTTTGACATTTTGACCTCTAAAACTTTTTGAAAGATGAGATGGCAGCGCAGGAAGAGAAGGAGAAGTTTGCTTGCTTTTTTTTTAGCAAAAGCAAGCACTTTAGGCACTCATATGATAAAAAGGCTATATAATGGCATATGTGAGCTTTGATTTAAATATAGCCCTGCCATGTATATAAAAAATATGAGGTTTACTGTGTAAGGGCTGAGATAATGGGATTTAGTTTGAATTCAATCGCCCTCATGTTACACTTGTACATTTGCTAAATGAATTGGTGGTTGGTTAATCATGTTTTTTAGCTCTCAATGTACTAGTTACCTCCTCAGAGTTTGTTTATGCCCAGTTGCTACAAATAGGGGTTGCTAGTGTTGACAGAAGTGAAACCTGTTTCAGGTTTCCTACTGTCAAAATGGAGGAAGGAGGTTAGCTCCTCTACAAATTAAGGGTAGGCAAATGTATGTTTTCTCTCTCTTTTTCTCAAACTCTTTTGAGCTTGTCTAAACTGTCTACGAAATAGCCATGAGACATTTAATTGACTATTCAGTAATAATGTTTTAAAAACTGTTAGCATTAATAAAATGAATATATATATGCTATGTTACTACCCATCCTGATATTTTTATGAAAGGATGAGTAGTCATAAGCACTTTATAATGGCATTTCAAGAACACTCAAAATGTCAGTAGTGCAAGCTGAATTTATCATTGATGTTGATTAGATTTGACTCTCCTTAGATACATGATATTAAATATTAAAAGGCATTCACATTATATGAGTAATTGGTGGCTGCTCAAAGGATGAGCTGCTGTAAAATAAAAACTGCTAACAATAGGTTTAGACTGGTTTGGAATATTTAGCACTGTTGAAAATTATTCTGTGTAAAGTATATATCCAGATTTCAATGTCCACATTAAGATTTATCCCCAACTTGTTCAAATATGTTGTGGCACCACATAAAAAGTGTGAATATTAATTTATCTAACAACACCAATATTACTGTCTCTTAGTGACAAACTTAAAATGTAGTATGGCCTAATGGCTGCAGTGTCAAATACAAAGGCTTTCGAAAGTAATGCAAAGAGTAGTTCTAGAGACCTGAATTACATTGCACGCCTTAATGCACAATAGTTCTGGGTGCATTATACCAGTTCTTTAGGTGCTAGGAAGCACACTGCACACGAATAAAAATAGGTATAAAAAAATGAACAGCAGAAGTTAGATCCTACCTTTCAAATATCATGACAGGCAAGGAGCAGAAATGTTTTTTATTCATGCTTCTCGAGAGGTACTTTCAAATGTGATAGCCACATGGAGTAATGCCGCTCAGACAAGGAAGAACAGGTTTAAGGGTCAGGCCAGTTCTATAGTTAGAACTGACCACCACTACCAAAAGAGAATGTCCATGCAGGGAGTTTTGAGCATGTTTTATCTGAGGTTAGCCACTGTGTGTGTGTACAGGGCTGTGTTTGATTGAACGGGGAACATATTCCGTTTCAGAAGATTTGCCTCTATTTTGGCCTACAGCAAATAAAACATGTTAAGCAAATGCAAACTCCAGTGCAACTTGTTCTAAATAGAAAAAACATAGATAAAATACCTGCTTGTAATGTTGAAGAGTAGTTTAAACAACTTAAATTCTTTGGTGTCAATTACATTTCCTGATTCTAACATTATAGGATTAAACACCACAGGTAATTTACAAATAAGATCATAGCAATTTTTTAAATTGCTCATTTATGAGAATGTTAAAATAAACTTGGCTCTGAGGATGTCTGAGGTTATAATGTGCCTAGGGAAATTAGGGTCAAAAGTAATTCTCAATTTATGGTAATAATATTAGGGATATCGCCACTAGTAATTTAACTACATTTAATGAATGAAATAATGTACCTAGTTGTTCCAATGAAATGTTGTCCTCGATTAAGCCTTCCTGTAACTAGATTGAACACCACAGGCCTGTTTAGGATATCATTGTTTTCTTGAGAAATAATACCTTTGTAGGAGATATGCAGGGTGTGTTTATTCCACTGAATAACATTATCAAGGGGTGCAGTGTAGATACCAGAGAGTAGATAAGAGTATGGTATCAGTTTTATTGCTGCACAGTGTTTCAGGATGAAGATATCAGACATGCCCAAGGAGAATCTCATGTTTCCACTAAGGTGAAAAATGGTTCCACTAATGTGGGAGATAAAGGGATACATTTCACAACTTTAAAATAAATAAATATAATTTTGCAACAGTATATATATATATATATATATATATATATATATATATATATATATATATATATTTATATATATATATATATATATATATATATATATATATATATGTATATATACATATGTTGTTTTTATAAATGGAATTTACTCACAAATGCCTAATGATAGGTTAGAACAGGGCACTTACTGCTTGCAGCTTCAGTAAGGATTCTCTGTTGTATGCACCCCCTGTAGAGCACGTGTGGATATATTGAGAGATGATGAATGATGCTGTTAGCCTGCAGTTTGTTATATATGAAAAGGAAATGGATGGATGTACATATAACTAACAATAAGGTTATAGAGCTAGGGAATGGAGAGGTTTTGAAAAATGCCCTCACCATAAAGTGATATTTAAAATAAATAAAAATTGAAAAATAGAGAGGGTGGTGAAAACATGCTGTCCCCATAAAGTGATTACCTTATGAACTTGTGGTTCCCTTAGAGCCTGTCGTGCTTGGCAGCAGTACTATATTATTATTTATACCTGTAGAGGCAGAGTATGTTTCTCTCCTCAGTGGGTTTTAGCATTAAAGTCCTTCTACAGAGTAAAAGCCTCTTTGCCGTCATACTGGGATACCAAGTCCACTTTGTTCACTGCGAGTCCCAATGTCAATGCGCAGGCAGGAAAGAGAGTCGAGAAGCGAAGAACTTAGGCGTCTGGATTGACAACAAACTTTCGTACGACAGCCATGTCAAAAAAACTGTAGGAAAGTGCTTTGGAGTCATGAGAACTCTCAATCGTACCCTGGATCTTCTCCCTCTAGATTCCAGGCGTACCATGACTCAGGCACTTATAACCTCCCGTATAGACTACGGCAATGTGCTTCTGCTGGGTACCTCCGAAAAGAACATCAGAAGATTGCAGGTCTTACAAAATTCAGCTGCACGTTTAGTGCTAAGACTTCTCAGAAGAGCACCTTCTAAACCCACCTTGGCTACCCTCCATTGGTTGCCAATCAGGAAGAGAATCCTATTCAAGGCACTTCTCTGGTGCTATAGGATTATCTCTCAGAAAGCCCCATCCTATCTGTCCGATCTAGCCATGTCCTACGAGCCCAACAGATCCCTTCGTTCCAAGGGAATGGGTTTGCTCAAGACTCCGCGCACAAAAAAAGCTAGAATGGGAGGTCGCTCTTTCCGTTCTTTAGCAGCCAACAGATGGAACACCCTTCCCATCAACATTAGACTAGCAAATAATGAGTCCTCTTTCAGAAAACTGCTGAAAACACATCTATTCGCCCTTTAGTTTCCCCCTCCCCTTTCTCCTCCCTTGACTCGATCTCCACGTCGCAGTGACACGCCGGGAGGCGTCACCAGGCGCTTTACAAACCCCTTTAATAATAAATAATAATAAAAAAAAGAGAGACTTGGGCCACCTATGCCTGGAAGGTGTTAGCATCGTCTTGCAGTAGGCTGATGGCCTCCTTGTGACATCTCCATCACTTGAGGCCTGTGAAAGCCAGTGACAAAAGACACTTTAGCGCTGTTGAACTACCTCCAGGAGAGAAGACACAAAGCCTCATTGTCAAAATGCCAGTGCTGCTAAAAAGAGGCGACTTACCTGGGTTTGGTGATATTCCAAAGTACACACCGCATATCACCTGATAGAATTAAATTGTTTCAGGGCATTCAGCTCATGCCCACCAAGAAAGGAATGATGTCCTTCCTGGGGATAATGAAGTGCTGCCACCAATTGGTCCATGAATGCAGATGCTATGACTGTTACAAAATGAACTTGCAAACTGTTTCAAGAAATTGAAAGAGACATTGTGTACTGCGCCATCATAGGGACTGCTTGACTACAAACTGCCTTTCCATCTCCATTTCAGAGCAAAATAACATTGCAAATGAAGTAATGCTGCCAATGGTGTGATGAAAAAGCTGGAAAAGAAAGGCATTTGGGACACAACTATATGACTTTGCTTTCTGCAGTGATTAGGGGTCAGCAGATGTGATGGTGGAAAGGACGGCTCTCATTGTGTTGGACTATACCTAGGTGTCTAGGTGCCACATTTGGTATGGTTGTTGTTGTCTGGATCGACACAACATTTTCTGCTGGAACGCATACAGGTTATTAATGGCACCCCAATGTTGTCTAATTGTAATGTCATAATAAGATGCCCACCTGTTAATTTGGCAAAAGTATTACCTGCAATAAGTTATTCTGATGAGATCCATTGTCTTAGAAACAAATGAGACCCTAAGTATGTTGGTGTTGAGATTGTAGAAAACTGCACCACGCCAAGATTAGACACCATTAAAAAAAAGCAGGCAATAGGAATGGTACACTGATGGTTCCTCTAGCAGAATGATAGACACTGATTACAGAGCAGGGTATGCTATAGCAATAGCTGAAGTGCAGCTCTGCCACTTGGAACATCTACCCAATAAGATGAGTTGTATGCTGTAACAAAGCAATGACTCACATTATGCTTTGCCGTTCTTATTTGTGGCCAGCTGTGGAAGTATCTCGGATTCATAGGAGAAACAGGGCATCTTATTAAAAATGGTCATTTAGTAAGGATCTTATTTACAGCAATACTATTATGCACCACGCTAGCGGTAATAAAATGTGAACCCTACACAGGAGCTAAATCTAAGTTAGCCAAAAGTGATGCCATTGCTGACAGAGCATTACATGAAAGCATGTTACAGCCAGTGCAGATGGGACTAATCAACAAAGCATTCCAAAAATACAGCTCATTCAGAGACAATTGTTGTTAGCTAACGTAAAGGAAGCACAATGGTCTGCAACACCAAATGAACATAGAGGGAGGATTGATGATGGATGTGAGCCGAATAATGAAGAGAGTATGGGCCTACCAGGATGAGATGCCTGTGTCCCCGCTCAGTATGTTCCTTTCCCTTGCAAGACTGGAGAAGGGACCCTCTGATATTGCACAAGGGATGATGAATGCACAGATGCATGTTGCTTCCCAGTGAATGGATTTAAATATTTGCTGGTGTGGGTGGATATATTTTCAAAATTAATGGAGGTGTATCCAACAGGGAAGAATAATGTAGCAACTTGGGCACAGTACTTCAGTAAAGCCATCTCACTAAGGATAGGACCCACCAGGGCATAAATAGTAATGAAAGGAGATAACTTAGTGACTACATTTATGCTGAAGAGGTTGTTTTGGGGAATAAAGTATCACATGCATACCCCATACCACCCTCCAACTTGAAGCCAAGAGGAGTAAATGAACTCCAAAATAAAAAAAATAAAAAAATAGATTATTATTAAAAGCAACTGATGGAACAGGCCTGAAATGGCCTGATGCTCTGACTTTAGTACTGCCTGCAACGAGGCAAAGACTTCTAAAGCGATTATGGATACATGGTCATTGTAAGAAAAATAAAAGCTGTTTCTTTTAGTTTTAGGTGGACTGGGCCACAGACGGTGAACTAACGCCAGGAACGGATTGAGGAGAGAAGATGCAAGGCAGTACCCCAACTCCTGAGAGGACGGTACCAGAAAGTGATGACCATCTGTCACCAGAGGACCTCCGCAACACAGCAGTCAAGAAGAGGACAGACCAGACTATTCTACGATCCATAGGGGCCCATCATAAAGTGTCAAAAGGACGCAACATCAACTGATGCTGTTGAGTGAAGTATACAACGCGGTCTTAAAAAAAGGTGAAGGTCTGCACCTGCAGAAAAATAGATTGAAGAGGACAACTCAGGGCAGGTCCGTGAAACCGCCCCCGAATAAGACGACTGCAGGCCAGGAGGAGAAGCAGATGACCGCTCACTGCATGCCTTTAAATTACTGACACTTGAAGAAAGTGCCCAGGAACTGAGTGACTAAAGTGACACTGTAGCACCAAGCATTGCACAGAGAAAAATATTTGTTGGACACTTACTGCTGGTATCGCAACAGCCTGATGATATATTAATGATCTCATCAGGATGTATCAATGTGACAATATATGCATTTTATGCAAACACTGTGTAATGCCATCCAAAGATATGTAACTAATGTTTACTTTATATATATAGGCACGGGATTTATGACACAGTGGAGCGCGCATATATATATATATGCGCGCTCCACTGTGCCATAAATCCCGGGTCACTCGTCGGCGGGTGCTTCGTACGCGATGGCACTCGCATTCAATATCAGGCTCAAAACTCCGTTTTTATCCGAAAACAAAGTGCAGCACTCAGGGGGGAAAGGGCAAGATTTTCTTTATTCCGCCGCTTTCAGCAAAAACAAACGCGTTTCGAACGTAAGTCCTTCGTCAGTGTCTGCACGAAGCCTCGTGAGACGACTACTTTTAACTACGTGTGGAAACATTTGGCTACGTCATTGCTATATGGCAACAACAGAGAAGATGGTGTTGAGATCGCATAAATGCACTAGTGAGAGTGGCGGCCATCTTTAATGTTCAAAATTGAACTTGTTTCTATGAACAATCCAAAGTAATCTTGCTGTATATCGGCAGGTGGCCGCACAACTGGTATAAGATGTAATATTGCCGTGTATCGGCGAGTCACCAGTATAAGCCTGATGAAATCAACTGCTCATAAGCTGGTGTCCCAAATTAAGGCTGTATATCGGCAAGTTACCAGTTACAGTCACATTGAGCATGTCGCGATCACATCATTCCAAATTCATACAATACAACCAAATGAGCCTCATACCCCTTATAAAAATGACATTGCCGGTGCAGTATTGCAGTCGCATTATGTGAAGAAACAGCAAAAACACAGTTACTACATTTCAATGATGTTTAAGTTCTCTTTACAGATATATAGGACAATGTGCTACTTTTTATCAAATTAGGTGCACCAACTTTTTATCAATTACCCAAGGTGCACAAAGACCTCAAAAGTCCACCAGGAAGACCGATCGTCTCCTCCAAGGGAGGGCTTACTGAGAATCTCTCGGTCTATATTGATTCATTCCTCTCACAATCAGTTGTGCAGCTGAAATCATATGTAAGAGACACGAAAGACTTCATAGAACAGATCAGTACAATCGAATGGGACACCACCTATGTACTTATAACTCTTGATATCACAAGCCTCTACACTTCTATCCGACATGTGCAGGGTGTGGAGGCAACTAAATACTTTTTGGATAAAAGAGCGATAAAGTACACTGAACATGGGGTGATGCTAATTGAACTTTTAGAATTCTGCCTGACACACAACATTTTTATGTTCCAGGATGACTATTACAAACAAATCTCCGGGACTGCGATGGGCACCTGCTTCGCCCCCAGCTACGCAAATTTATTCGTAGGCTGGTGGGAGGAGCAGGTGGCCCTTGCAGGTGATAATACCAAATGGGCAGAACACATAGTTGTGTGGCGTCGTTATATAGACGACCTTTTTCTTGTATGGAGGGGCTCCTTCAAAGAGGCAGAAGAGTTCATTAGAGATCTGAATAGGAATAACTTGAATCTGAAGTTCACCAGTGAGATGAGTAGGAAGGAAGTTCACTATTTGAACTTGAGGGTCTTCATAAATGAGGGGGCATTAGAAACATCACTTTACAGAAAGCCCACGTCGGGCAATAGCATCTTACATGCCAAGAGTAGTCTCCCGTCACCTCTAATTCGCAGTATACCATATGGTGAACTACTCAGACTCCGACGCAATTGTTCGAGAGAGTCTGATTTTGTTCTCGCAGCGAAGGAATCTATGAAGAGATTCACAATTAGAGGGTATGACCCTTCTCTTTTAGACCAGACCTTCAACAGAGTCTTAAAAATCCCAAGAGCAAGCCTGTTGAGCAAGAAAGATAATAAAATGCAGTCGGACATAAGTAACAAATTTAGAATGATAACCACATTCTCCGACAATGCTAATTATCTGAGAAGGATTTTGACAAAAAACTGGCACATATTGCGATTAGATCCCACTATAGGGAAGGATGTTCCACCTCGTCCCTTAGTAACGTTTCGCAAGTTAAAATCTTTGAAAGATAGACTTGTACAAAGTCATCTTATGGCCCCTAAACCCAAAAACAGTGGCACCTTGAAAGATATGGAAGGTTTCTTCCCCTGCAGCAAATGCAAAGCCTGCGAAAATAGCAGACGTGTTCTATCATATAACGTTCCAGGTCTGAAACATCCTAGAAAGATCAAAAAGTTTATCACATGTCAAACCCCTTTTGTTGTGTATTGTCTGACCTGTCCTTGTGGTCTGAAATATATTGGTAGCACGATTAATAATGTGAAAATGCGTATCCTTGAGCATCAACGTGCTATCACCAATAAGGACACAACATATCCGGTGGCCCGGCACTTTGCCAAGGAACATCACAGTAATAGGAATCTATTACAATATTTTGGCATTGACCATGTTCCAGCTAATCCAAGGGGAGGTGATAGACTAAGGAGGCTGCGCAGACTGGAGTCACGCTATATTATTGATTTGCAGACAAAGAGTCCACTGGGCTTGAATATGGGGGAAGAACTTATGGTACACCTAATTTGATAAAAAGTAGCACATTGTCCTATATATCTGTAAAGAGAACTTAGACATCATTGAAATGTAGTAACCGAGTCACCGAGACCTGGCTCCAGGATACAGACACAGCCATAACTAATCTGGCTTGTCCCCCAGGTTACTCACTTTTTACATGGAACCGGCTGTCTAGAGGTGGAGGTATTGCCCTAGCTTTAAAATCTACTTTTGCGTGCTCCTGGACTGGTCTACACATTGCAGGTTGCGAAAGCGCCCTGTTTAAGATCACTATCAGTCCTCAGTTCACGCTGTCTGGGATGGTCGTGTACCGCCCTCCTGGCAGCGATGTAGCTTTCAGGGGAGCTTTCCCTGAGGCAGTGAGTACGCTAGCTAGTGATTGCGCTAATTTCTGCATCATTGGTGACCTCAACCTCCATTTTGACACCCAACAGTCCGCGTCCGTCAGTGGTTTCCTGGCAGATATGGAGGCCCTTCAGCTGACCCAACTTGTCACTCAACCCACGCACGTGGCAGGGCACATCTTGGACCCATTCTTCACCAACTTATCGGATGTCCAAGTCTCGGCTATTTCTCCAGTGTGTTGGACTGACCATTATTTGGTGTCCATGTGGCTACCTCTCCCCGTAACCCCTATTATTCCACCTCCAAAGTGGGTTCCGCGGCGGCATTGGAATAAGCTCAGGCTTGAGGATCTTCATCGTATCATGGCCGATGAGCCACTTGGCCCTCTGTCTGACGCTAGTCTGGGCTACGACCAATTTTGTAGCTGGATTACTAAGGCGCTTGACAGATTGGTGCCTGTTACTGCAAGTAAATCCAGCTCCAGGCAGTCGAGCCCTTGGTACGACAGTGCCCTCCGCGCTCTGAAGAGCTCGTGTAGGCGGACAGAAAGGGAGTGGCGGAAAGCGTACGATGCCGTTAAAAAAACCGCGTACTTGGCCGCTGTTAAGCTCTACCATCGAGCCATCTGTAGAGCCCGCGCGGCGTTCTACGCAACGGAATTCCGTAATAGCCATAACCCCTCGAAGACCATCTTTAAAGCCTTAAAAGACTTGATGGCTAAGAGAGCTGCTCCGCCTGTGGATGGTTCCACCTCACAGTGTGAGATTTTGGCTGCTTTCTTTTTGGAGAAAGTTAAGAACATCTATTTGTCATTTTCCAGCATGACATTACCACTTTCTCCTCGGAATGACCTCTGTAGCCGCCTGGTATTACATTCTCTCCCTATCCTCTCCTGGGATGGGTTTGTTAAGCTGGCACAACGTGTCAAGTCCGGCTCCCCGGCGGACCCACTCAGACCTGCTCTCTTCAGAGATCCGTCTTTTCAGGGGCGCACGGCAGTGTGTTCATTAATCAATCTCTCCCTGACTTCAGGCACTGTTCCTGCCAAGTGGAAGCAGGCGGTGGTTTCCCCGATCCTGAAAAAACCATCTTTGGATCCTCTAAAACCGGAAAACTATCGCCCGATCTCATTGCTTCCCTGGCCGGCCAAAGTCATGGAGGCCCATGTTAACCTAGCCTTATCTGAGCATCTGGCCCTGGCCAATGTTCTCGATCCTACGCAGAATGGGTTCCGTGCTGGGCACAGCACGGAGACCGCCCTTCTGGCAATGGTGGAACATCTGCGGAGTGTGTTGGATGCAGGTCAAACGGCAGCGCTTATTCTATTAGATCTTAGCGCTGCCTTTGACACAGTGTCCCATCGCATCCTCCTACACCGCCTGGAGAACATTGGCATTTGTGGCCTCGCTCTGCAGTGGTTCCGTTCCTTCCTCAGCGATCGTTCCTTCTGCGTTGCCACCCCTCCTTTCCAGTCCAAATTCCATCAGTTGGACCTGGGGGTCCCCCAGGGCTCCTCGCTGAGTCCCACGCTTTTCAATCTCTACGTGCGGCCGCTGGCTGATGTCGCCAGGCAGTGGGGCCTTACTATGGTCTCATATGCCGACGACACACAGCTAGCGGTCACGATCAGCGGGGATGCCGAACTGGATGCCCCCAGGTTCCGAGATGGGCTGAGAGAGGTGGCCAGCTGGATGAATAACAACTGTCTCCAGCTGAACGCAAAAAAAACCGAGGTGATGATCGTGGGAAGAGGAACGGACTGCTGGGGGGACAATTGGTGGCCTCAGGAGCTCGGGCCTGCCCCCATACCGGTGATGGAGCTCAGAAACCTGGGAGTATGGCTCGACCACACCTTATGTTTTACCACCCACACTAAGAGAGTGGCAGCATGCTGCTTTGGTGTTCTGCGCGGACTGAGGCCGGTGCTTAAATTTTTTTAATGCCCCGACGAGACAGTTGGTCATCCAAGCGACGATCATCTCCCGGCTGGACTATGCCAGCTCGCTCCTGCTGGGAGCTAACCAAGCTGAGATCGTCCGCCTGCAGCGCGTCCAGAACGCGGCTGCGAGAGCAGTGGTGGGCCTGCCGAGGTCATGTCCCACGTCCAACACTCTGAGGTCCTTACACTGGTTACCAGTGAAAAGCCGAATCCATTTTAAGGCACTCAGCCTTGCTTTTAAAATTTTAAAAGGATCGGCACCTGAGATCCTCAATAACCTTATATCCCCCTATGTCCCGACTCGCTCCCTCAGATCCCTAGGGCAATCCCTTGTGGTTACCCCGCGTTTCAGGCTTAGCCGGATGGGCGGCCGCTCCTTCCGTGTGAGAGCTGCGGCTCTCTGGAATTCGCTTCCTTTGGAAATCCGCCTTTTAGAGGATCTTCTAGCATTTCGCAGGGCCGTGAAAACCCACTTGTTTTAATTTTCTTATGTTGACTTCTCACCTATTTTTTCCGCGTTGTGTTATGTTCACCTTTTCCATGCGCCAGGACGCTCCTTCGCTGGAGCAGCTGTGCGCAAAATAAATGCAGCTAACATAACTGTGTTTTTGCTGTTTCTTCACATAATGCGACTGCAATACTGCACCGGCAATGTCATTTTTATAAGGGGTATGAGGCTCATTTGGTTGTATTGTATGAATTTGGAATTATGTGATCGCGACATGCTCAATGTGACTGTAACTGGTAACTTGCCGATATACGGCCTTAATTTGGGACACCAGCTTATGAGCAGTTGATTTCATCAGACTTATACTGGTGACTTGCCGATACACGGCAATATTACATCTTATACCAGTTGTGCGGCCACCTGCCGATATACGGCAAGATTACTTTGGATTGTTCATAGAAACAAGTTCAATTTTGAACATTAAAGATGGCCGCCACTCTCACTAGTGCATTTACGCGATCTCAACACCATCTTCTCTGTTGTTGCCATACAGCAATGACGTAGCCAAATGTTTCCACACGTAGTTAAAAGTGGTCGTCTCATGAGGCTTCGTGCAGACACTGACGAAGGACTTACGTCCAAAACGCGTTTGTTTTTGCTGAAAGCGGCGGAATAAAGAAAATCTTGCCCTTACCCCCCTGAGTGCTGCACTTTGTTTTTGGATAAAACAGAGTTTTTAGCCTGATATATATATATATATATATATATATATATATATATATATATTCCACAAAGCACCTCCGATTAAGGAGCCTCCAACCCTTCAGGGCGGCCTCTGAAAGGCGGGCTCGGAGAAGCCCGTCTCACCATCTCGCAAATGAACCAAAAGCAGAGGCCCTTCTCCGAGGAAACAGCTTTATTCAGGGAAAGCGGCACAGGTAAGCTTCCATTCACCTACATGTTTCGGCGATTAGCCTTGCTCACGGACAGGAAGGTAACCACAAAGTGCATTAGTGCACGCCTTTAAATAAGTCTTGACATCACGTGACATATCTTGGAATACAAGTCCCGAAATGCACCCGGAGCTTATACTTGAAATCTTGATTACATAGAATAATTCTTGTTTTCTGGGCACAATAAATGTTGCGCTCACTGCAAGAAGCCGGTGCATTCCTCAACAGTCGAACTGGAATGATCTTTGTCACGGAGTTCACAATACAGGCATCATGCTCATTTCTGTTGACGCCCTGTCCAAAAGCTCGAGTCCTCAGAGCGATTAATGCAGGGTTAAGCCCACATTAAATCCCTTCCAGCGCTGCACGTTGAATGGCAAATTAGCATACCACAGTGGGTCCGCAGTGCAGCGAGTGGGTCATGCTCCCTTAATTAAGTTCCACAAAGCACCTCCGATTAAGGAGCCTCCAACCCTTCAGGGCGGCCTCTGAAAGGCGGGCTCGGAGAAGCCCGTCTCACCATCTCGCAAATGAACCAAAAGCAGAGGCCCTTCTCCGAGGAAACAGCTTTATTCAGGGAAAGCTGCACAGGTAAGCTTCCATTCACCTACATGTTTCGGCGATTAGCCTTGCTCACGGACAGGAAGGTAACCACAAAGTGCATTAGTGCACGCCTTTAAATAAGTCTATATATATATTACCTACTGGCGGTCGCCAGTAGGTATATATAGTTAGGATTTTTTCCCTATGGGATTTTTGAAAATTCTATGTCTAATAACTTTGGCGTTTGTGGACGGAATTGGCTGAAATTTTCTGGAAAATGGAACATTTTGTTTCTGAGCAGCCCCTGGAAATTTGGGGGGGGTTTGTCAAGGGGGGGCCGAGAAAAAAGGGGGGTCCCAAAACGTGTTTTTAACATTGAGTTTTCCATAGGGCGGTTGGCCTCACTTTTAGCCCGAACGGCTGAATGGATTTCCACAAAACTTGGCAAAATTGTAGGGACTGGTAGCCCGATGTGCCTTTTCTAGGTCTCAATATATGTGCTTCAGTGGATTTTGAGAAATTAACGTTCAAAAAAAGATATATATCTGTAACAACGGACCGGGAAGCGCTCCGGTTCGCGGACTTTACGCGTAACGGAACTTCGCGTAGCGAAGCTGATTGGCTCTCCGGTGTCTATCAACATTGTAAACAGTCCGGAGCGGCCGCCATCTTGTCTCTCGGTAGGATTGAGAGACAAGAGGAGGCCAAAACAAAGGGGGAAATGACCATAAGGGGGCATAGTAGATCCTCCCTGACCCCCTAGGTTTAATGTGGAGGCTTTAAAAGGGCCCCGCGGGGCAAAAAAAATATTTTTTTTTTGTTTTTTTGCGTGGGTAGCGCCCGGTTCGCGAACCGGGAAGCGTTCTGGGCAGCGTACTATAAGGAAAAAAGAATGATAGACTTTTCAAATACTGTATCTTAATTGATTGTTGGTTTTGTTGATTATTTTTTAATTTTTTCTATTTTTTAAGCAATTATTTATTATTGTGATTGTGTTTGAAAATTTAATAACATTTCTAACATTTAACTAGTTTATGAATTACATATAAAAATGATTAAAGACTCAAACAATTTTTTATTATTACATACAATTTTATTTTTCGGATTGTTTTTCAAAATTTAATAGAACGTCTAGCATTTGACTGTCCGATATGTCCTCTTGTTGAGTGAACATAAGTTCCCACATTTGACCGTCATCATAATGAAGTAAATGATCCACAGATTCTACACATTGAACTAATTCATGGTCCCGTGATTCATCCATGAAATCTGAGTCATCATTGTCCTCAATATCTTTTTCTGTGTTGTTCTCCAGAACAATTTCGAAGAAAACATTCTGCTCACCTTCCATTTTATTGCTGTAATTTGCATAAAAAATAAATATATCAGTAGAGATGGGGCACTGTTGGGTTTAAGTTCAGACAGGTACTTGTGAGTTTATAACAGAGAAGTAATCTATGGGCACTGTATGGTTTCAGGCGTGAAGTAGTACTATTAAAAAGTGCCTGTGAAGAAGCCTAAGTAAATTCATAATTATACCACAGAAACCTAAATCAATCCATAATTATAATAAAGAAGCCTTTCTCAATGTCTAACTCTTACAGAGGGATAGTATATAACTATCTGAAAATGTTTTCAAATTTATAAAATAATATCTCACCTTCTAAAAAGAAGTTTAAGTTGTGAGTGAAAATGATCTTGCAATGTAGTTCAGGAAGTAGTAGTCAAAATGGCTGTGTTTCTCTCTCTTCCTTTATATATATTCAGGTACATAGCCAATCAAATGTCAGGTAAAAAAAGTAGAAAATGAAAGTAACATTTTAATTGGTTGTCAATTCCAACACTTCAGATGTGTTTTGTGAAGTAATTTACCTCAGGGCATTTAGAGAGGTCTACAGGCTAAATGGTTAAATGGAATTTCAATCAAATTTGTGAAAATGGTAGGCATTGGTATGTAGTATGAGGTAATCTATATTTGGTGAAATTGTCTCCAGTCGCTTTTCTGTAAACTACTTTCCCACCTTTTTTGATGGTGCGCTTCCCAGGGAGCGACCCGGTACGCGAACTGGCGAGCGCCCCGGTTCGCGAACCTTAAGCGTTACGGGAGTCCACCATTTTGTGTTTCGGTCGAATTAAGATACAAGATGGAGGGCAAATAATGTTCAGAATGGGTAGAAGGGGGCACGGTAGACTTATCTTGACCCCCTAGCTTTTCTGAGGGTGGCTGAGGAGGCCCATATGTGCGAAAAAAAACATTTTTTTAAAAATTTAGCGAGGTTAGCTCCCGGTTCGCGTACCGGGTAGCGCCCCAGGGAGCGTACTTTGTTGAAAATTAGTGAAAAATGTTAGAGTAAAATAATAATTGTGAGTGATCAGATGTAGGGTAGCTCTGAGAAGAGCTTTTGGGTTTATGGTACATTTAGGTACTTATAAGTAGGTACCAATGCACAGTCTTAAATTCAGAATGAAAATTCTGTTGCCCTCATCTGAGAAGTGAACTCCATCTCCTCTGTAGATATCTTGCATGTAGTAACTCAAGTTATTGTTGTACAGGGAGCCCATTCCATGGTCTCTCATGTAAGCTGAAACAGATTTGTTTACATGCTTCCTCGACTTCTCAATTTGTGGACAAAATTGGTTTGACCACCTCCATTTCTGTCTTTGGCATATATTTGAATATACCAAGGCAGTCTGAGGAAAAAGTGCCATCAATTGCTCAAAGGTGTCCTTTAAAAGCATTTCCAGACCTACCCCAGTCAAGGTGCCCAAATCATTACCTCCACAGTGCACAATTAACTGGTCAGGTTTTGGCAAATGCATAAAGGTTTTCACCAATGGTATCAATTGGTGACATTTTAATCCTCTGTGGCCAAACCACTTAATTTCCACATCTTGTAAATTGAGGTTAGGTAAATTCCTGTTCTCTGCATACCTCTGAGCCCAATAGATGTAACTATGTCCAACAATCCAGACAGAAAACATGGTGAGAGAAGGTTCTCCTGCAGTCAGATGAAGTGTGGCAATGAAATGGCAGTTGAAAAAATAAGAGTTTAAAATGAAAAAAACTGTGGAGTTTCTGTGTTAATGAAGCAGTAACAGTGATTGGTGGATTTTGATTGCTGAAAACAGAAAGTTAGGGTGCATGGATGAGTTGTTTGAAAGATGTATTTTGAGTGGTCAAGAAAAAATCATTAAATGAAAGAATGCACTGGATATGAGGTGCACTGAGAGTTCAGAGTTCAATTGCAACATTGTTGTGTGAACTTGCAAACACCAGAGGTCTTCCAAGACGTGGTTGCCATGCAGAAAAGGCAGAAAGGGCAGAGGGGGGAAGGGTTTTCATTTGAAAAAAAGTGAGGGAAGAGTTTTGATTGGGTGACATGAGAGATATGTGTGAAGAATTACAGCATTTCTGTGCTTTTGATAGCTGCAGACTCTGGAGTGCATACCTTTTGCTCTGCTGAAGACAAATTGGTGTGTTTCTGAGACTGTTTTGAAACTCAAAGTATTTGCTAAGGTGAGAAAAGATTTCTTTAATTTAGATAGAGAATAGTGTGCTTTAAGGAGAAAATTATGAAGAAAGTTGTGTTCTTCAAATGTTGCTTTGTCTCAAGTGTTTTACAAATAGATTTTGTTTCTTTGAGAAAATGTAATTGGAGAAAATGTGAAGTATTAGTACTGACAGGGTGTTATTGTGCATAGGAGCTGTGGAGTCTTTTCAAATTATGACTTGAAAATCGTTTTTGAGGAAAATGAATGGTTATAATATTTATGACAAGGACATAATGGTGTATGCTTCATTATAAGGCAATTGAGTGTCTCTGATGTTATTTTTCCCATTTTAATGTAAGACCTTTCTCTGTGGAGCAAATTGCTTGTAAATATGCTCCCATCTGTGCATGGCAAATTTAGATTTTGAATGTTTGCGTTACATAGCCATGTTAAAAGTGACACAAACATGCTGCAAAGGCAATCAAAAACGCTTTTATGTGTCTTAAGGACATTTTAAGTCATTTCTCCATGTGCAGTGTTTTGAAATTATGATTTGAAAATCGTTTTTGGGGAAAAGGAATGGTTTTTAAATTTATGACAAGGACATAATGGTGTATGCTTCTTTATAAAGCATTTCAGTGTCTCTGATGTCATTTTTCCCATATTACATTAAAAGACCTTTCTCCGTGGGGCACATTCCTTGTAAATATGCTCCCACCTGTGCATGGCAAATTTAGATTTTGAATGTTTGTGTTACATAGCCATGTTAAAAGTGACCCAACCATGCTGGAAAGGCAATCAAAAAACGCTTTCATGTGTCTTAAGGACATTTTAAGTCATTTCCCCATGTGCAGTGTTTTCAAATTATGATTTGAAAATCGTTTTTGGGGAAAAGGAATGGTTTGTAAATTTATGACAAGGATATAATGGTGTATGCTTCTTTATAAGGCATTTCAGTGTCTCTGATGTCATTTTTCCCATATTACATTAAAAGACCTTTCCCCGTGGGGCACATTCCTTGTAAATATGGTCCCACCTGAGCATGGTAAATTTAGATTTTGACTGTTTGAGTTACATAGCCATGTTAAAAGTGACCCAAAAACTTGCAAAGGCTTTAAAAAAACATTTTCATGTGTCTTAAGGACATTTTAAGTCATTTCCCCGTGGGCAGTGTTTTCAAATTATGACTTGAAAATCTTTTTTGAGGTAAAGGAATGTTGTTAAAATTTATGTGCGCCATATGCCCCCAAATTTCTTTTTCAGGGGTGCAGCAGGGTGTTCTTGAGACACCCCTGCACCTTTGGAAAAATTCCTAATTTGCGATGAGCTAATTGCTAATCGCAAATTGCACCTTCATTCCTATGGGCCTCCTGGCCCATGGAAATGAATGGGTAATTTGCAATTAGCAATTTGCTCATCGCAAATTAGGAATGGTAAAAAATCGCTATTTATTCCTTAAAATTCGCTATTTAGGAAATGCAAAATAGTTTGATGATACATATGGCGGTTCATCTGTAACAAGATAAGAAGCTTAGGGATACATTTATGATGACTGGCGCAATGAAGTGGACATCACTTACTTCATTGGTAGAGCTTTACATGTATTATCTCCTCTGTATTCTTCATCAAGCGTAACTTTCATCTGCAATCCTGAGTAGGCCTCACCTTAAACAAACCTCTGGATAGGGCACACCTTATCGTCATCCTGAATTAATCATTTAAAATGCTAGGGACAGATTTATGATAGGTGTATGCCTCTTTTGCGCCACTGTGCGTCACTTTTGTGATGCAGCGGCGGTGCAAAAGATTTGCTATGAGGCGACAAAATTACAAATTGATGCATTTAGGCAGATGTGTCATGGTGTAAAAAACACCGTGCCACATGAAACTGATGCAGCAGTGATGCAAAAGATGCACCATGTTGCAAGACAGGCCTCACTTGGGGCCATATGTATGAAGCTAATTAGCATTTGCAAAGGCCGAAGTTCTGTGAATTTCGGCCTTTGCGAATGCTAATTAGACAAATGGTATGTATCAAACAAGTTTGATGCAAAATAAGGAATAGCAAAATTTGCTATTCTTTATTTTGCGATTGCACTGAAGGATTTGCAAATTTTGTGATTTCTTAAATGCAATGTATCAAACAACAAAATATGCAAAAAATGCCATTAAGGATTTTCAAATTACCACCAACTTCTAGTTGGTGGTAATTGCGAATTCTTTTCAAAAAGCTTTTTTTCCAAAAAACAAAAGGTGACATATGACGCCCATACATGCCCTTAGGGCATGTATGTGCGCCATATGCCCCCAAATTTCTTTTTCAGGGGGTGCAGCAGGGTGTTCTTGAGACACCCATGCACCCTTGGAAAAATTCCTAATTTGCGATGAGCTAATTGCTAATCGCAAATTGCACCTTCATTCCTATGGGCCTCCTGGCCCATGGAAATGAATGAGTAATTTGCAATTAGCAATTTGTTCATTGCAAATTAGGAATGGTAAAGAATCGCTATTTATTCCTTAAAATTCGCTATTTAGGAAATGCAAAATAGTTTGATGATACATATGGCAGTTCATCTCTAACAAGATAAGAAGCATAGGGATAGATTTATGATGACTGGCACAATGAAGTGGACATAACTTACTTCATTGGTAGGCCTTTACATGTATTATCTCCTCTGTATTGTTCATCAAGTGTAACTTTGATCTGCAATCCTGAGTAGGCCTCACCTTAAACAAACCTCTGGATAGGCCACACCTTATCGTCATCCTGAATTAATCATTTAAAATGCTAGGGACAGATTTATGATAGGTGTATGCCTCTTTTGCGCCACTGTGCGTCACTTTTCTGATGCAGCGGCGGTGCAAAAGATTTGCTATGATGCGACAAAATTACAAATTGATGCATTTAGGCAGATGTGTCATGGTGTAAAAAAACCGTGCCACATGAAACCGATGCAGCAGTGATGCAAAAGATGCACCATGTTGCAAGACAGGCCTCACTTGGGGCCATATGTATCAAGCTAATTAGCATTCGCAAAGGCCAAAATTCTGTGAATTTCAGCCTTTGCGAATGCTAATTAGACAAATGGTATGTATCAAACAAGTTTGATGCAAAATAAGGAATAGCAAAATTTGCTATTCCTTATTTTGCGATTGCACTGAAGGATTTGCAAATTTTGCGATTCTTTAAATGCAATGTATCAAACAAAAAATATGCAAAAAATGCCATTAAGGATTTGCAAATTACCACCAACTTCTAGTTGGTGGTAATTTGCGAATTCTTTTCAAAAAGCTTTTTTTCCAAAAAACAAAAGGTGCCATATGACGCCCATACATGCCCTTAGGGCATGTATGTGCACCATATGCCCCCAAATTTCTTTTTCAGGGGCTGCAGCAGGGTGTTCTTGAGACACCCCTGCACCCTTGGAAAAATTCCTAATTTGCGATGAGCTAATTGCTAATCGCAAATTGCACCTTCATTCCTATGGGACTCCTGGCCCATGGAAATGAATGGGTAATTTGCAATTAGCAATTTGCTCATTGCAAATTAGGAATGGTAAAGAATCGCTATTTATTCCTTAAAATTCGCTATTTAGGAAATGCAAAATAGTTTGATGATACATATGGCGGTTCATCTGTAACAAGATAAGAAGCTTAGGGATACATTTATGATGACTGGCGCAATAAAGTGGACATTACTTACTTCATTGGTAGGCCTTTACATGTATTATCTCCTCTGTATTCTTCATCAAGCGTAACTTTAATCTGCAATCCTGAGTAGGCCTCACCTTAAACAAACCTCTGGATAGGCCACACCTTATCGTCATCCTGAATTAATCATTTAAAATGCTAGGGACAGATCTATGATAGGTGTATGCCTCTTTTGCGCCACTGTGCGTCACTTTTCTGATGCAGCGGCGGTGCAAAAGATTTGCTATGAGGCGACAAAATTACAAATTGATGCATTTAGGCAGATGTGTCATGGTGTAAAAAAAACGTGCCACATGAAACCGATGCAGCAGTGATGCAAAAGATGCACCATGTTGCAAGACAGGCCTCACTTGGGGCCATATGTATCAAGCTAATTAGCATTCGCAAAGGTCAAAATTCTGCGAATTTCGGCCTTTGCGAATGCTAATTAGACAAATGGTATGTATCAAACAAGTTTGATGCAAAATAAGGAATAGCAAAAATTGCTATAACTTATTTTGCGATTGTACTGAAGGATTTGCAAATTTTGCGATTCCTTAAATGCAATGTATCAAACAAATAATATGCAAAAAATGCCATTAAGGATTTGCAAATTACCACCAACTTCTAGTTGGTGGTAATTTGCGAATTCTTTTCAAAAAGCTTTTTTTCCAAAAAACAAAAGGTGCCATATGACGCCCATACATGCCCTTAGGGCATGTATGTGCGCCATATGCCCCCAAATTTCTTTTTCAGGGGTGCAGCAGGGTGTTCTTGAGACACCCCTGCACCTTTGGAAAAATTCCTAATTTGCGATGAGCTAATTGCTAATCGCAAATTGCACCTTCATTCCTATGGGCCTCCTGGCCCATGGAAATAAATGGGTAATTTGCAATTAGCAATTTGCTCATCGCAAATTAGGAATGGTAAAGAATTGCTATTTATCCCTTAAAATTCGCTATTTAGGAAATGCAAAATAGTTTGATGATACATATGGCGGTTCATCTCTAACAAGATAAGAAGCTTAGGGATAGATTTATGATGACTGGCGCATCACCAGGGATGTGCCAGTCATCCTGCGCTGCTGTTCCGCCACCCATGGTGTGCTGCATTTACAATGCGGCGCAGCATGGGGCAAAAATGGCACAGATGCGTGACGCATCTGTGCCGTAAAGGTGGCGCATTGCTGGAGTTGTATCGCAAGTGTGATTCAGCTCCAGCAAGGCTCAGGGGTGCCCCATCTCCACAATGTTGCATCAAGACCTATGCCTGCTTCAAGCAGGCGCAGGGTTTTGACGTAGCTTTCTCCTATCTGATTGTAAATGCGGCACACCATGAGTGGCAGAGCAGCGGTGCACGTTAACTGGTGCATGCCTGGGGATGTGCCATTTAACATAAATCTGCCCCTTTACATTTAAGTATGTGCAGGGGACACAGAGTCGGTGAGGCTTATCCAAGGTTAAGAAGAGATGAGTCCTGTTCACTGAAAAATTAGACATAGGCTTCACCTGCTCAGCATCGTTGGACATGGCTATATAATAGCTGCAAAATGTTACTCTTGTTAAACAATTTTACTATTATAATCTCTGAGATTTGTCTCTTACTCTGCAACATCTCATTGTTGTTATCTTTCTTTAAAGATAAAGACAACATCAACATGAGCGACAATCAGCAATCAGTTGATTTTGACCTCATCATTGAACTCGTAATTGAAACATCAGTGGATGTTGATCCCTTGGATGATTTAAATCCTGAGGATGAAGAAGAACGTGATGAGGATGCAGATTTGTCCGAATTATATGACATAGGATGGGAAGCTGACGTGCTTGAGCCTATGGAACTATAAACATTTATTTAAAAAATGTATAATAAATAAAAAGTAAAAATGTAAACCGTTTAATTTAAAAATAAAGACACCTTCAAAAACAGGTTATGTGTAGTGTCTTTAATAAAATATTAAAATATGCTCATAAAATTAGATCAGATTCACATATAAAATAGCACAGGTAACATGAATATAAATTCCATTTCTTTTCTGCTATTTCTGTATTCTAAATTTGCCAAGCACTAAAAAATCTTCTATGTAAAAATGTCAAGTAGTGTTTTAAGTTTTTGATTACTGTTATTGATTTACTGTTGGGTAATAGTGGTTAATAACATTTTTTATTATATTTTACCACAGATTCAACTGCAGATCATTTCAAGATTTCAGCATGCCAACCAAAGAAAGAGTGAGAAAGGCTGCAAAACGTCAAAGACAGCAGGTTAATGAAAAAAAGCAGCAGTCCTCTAACAAAAAGATTTGTCAAGTCACCAAGAAAGCACCGGGTAAGAGTACAAAAACATTCATAAGAAATATTTGTAGTAAAAAAAATATTACTACAGAAAATGTTTCAGTCCAGAAAAAGAGAAGCAATTCAAACGGAAAGGAAAGGCCAATGAAAAATGTTACTGCTAGAGCAAGAGATAACTCTGTGCATGATAGTAGAAGGAAACAACAGTTTAGGGACATTCGTAAACGAATGTTCCGCAACAGGATAATTGGCAATTTGTTAAAAAATATTAAGAAAGGTCAACAGAAAGTGGTTTTTTATAAGAGAAAAAAAAAAGTTGAGAAAGTTATTGATCAGGCATTTGAAATTAAACGTAAGTTATTTATTTTGATAATCAATAGAATTAGGAAGCTAAACAAGGCAATTTATGATTTCAAAAGAAATAGTAGATGGAAGAGAATAGTTAATCGTAGTAATTTTTGTGATGTTTTTTCTGGAGAATGGATGCATAGTTCAAGCTGTGAGGCATTTTTTAATGAGGAGAGTTATTTCCAGGATAATGATTTGGTGCATGCAGTTGACACCAGTGGTCGAGCTTATGAAGTGAAAGATGGTTGTCCAGTTGAAAAAGAAAAACTTGTGACAACAGAGGCAGAAGAGGTGTTAGGTAATGAGGTTTTAGGAAGACGTGCTAAGGGTCCTGTGTACACCTGGAAGTGTAGTAGTATTTGCAGTGTGCGACAGGATTCCATCAATTTGCTTTGTGATTTTGTACGGTCATTTAATAAGAAAAGTTTGAAGCAGAAAATGAGGTTGTTGCAAGAATTAGATCCTTGCAGAGTGAGAGAAGTGACAGGTTTGCATGGTCATTCACTGGCTTGTCTTTCCAGGAGAGTATGCCAGAGTGTTTTTCATCATTTCAGGATGCTAGCAGTGCATCATAATAAAGTGAGGAAATTAGTTAGAATGTTGTATTATGCTAAGAGTCCAGCAATTATGCTTAAACAATTATGCGCTGCTCTTTTGCATGGTTCTGAAATAGATGTGAAGAATATATGTGAAGAAATTGAGTTTTGTTACTTTGGAAGTAAAGAGGAGAATGTTGAAATTGACCAAGAAGAAGCGGGTAATGTGGAAGATAGTGTACAGGTTTCCAGTACAGATAATTTCCAGAGGGAAATTGCGACGTTTCAGGTCAAATCAAGTGAGAGGCCAAATTTCACTTGTGTGTGTTGTCGACGCACTTATTATAAGAATCAGACTAAGTTAGTGGATTTATATGCAAAAAGTGAAAGGGAAAATAATAGTGAATGGAAGGATTTCGCAACATACTTGATGGCAGAAAATTGTTTTGATTTGGGATTGGATCAACGTGTGTGTACTTATTGTTGTTGCAAATTAAATCAAAACCAGATGCCTGCTAGAGCAGTTCATAATAATCTGGAATTGGTTGAGATTCCTTCTGAATTGAAGGATTTAAATACTTATGAATCTATTTTGATTCAAAGTATCCATCCCTTTCAGGCTATTGTAAGAATGGAGCCAAAGACAGGGAAATTGCCTCCATCAGATTTACAGAGAGGATTAAAGGGAAGAGTTGTTTATTTGCCTCTAGATTTGAAGAAAAACATTAACACAATTGGAGTAGAAAAAGTGGAAGAGGAACCTCTGGTTATCTTAGTTAATGGGGTTCCGACAAAGAATAAGAAAATATGGAAAGATTTAGTGGATGTTAGGAAAGTTAAAAAGGCAACATTGTATTTGAAAAAAAATAATAAATACTATAAGAATGTATATGTTGCAGAAGAGGAAGTAAGTGAGGAAGAGGATAGCGATTTGTGTGCTGGTCAAATTGAGAAAGTAGAACCCTCTACTAGTGAAGAAATATATGAACATTATAGTGTTCATCCTTTGCATTCCAAGGAAGTCATGGGGAATGCTATTGAGTTGTTTCAAATGAAACAAGCCAAAGGGAGTCCCATTAGTGTTTGGGAGGAAAGTTTGGAAGCTCGGTGTTTCCCACAGCTTTTTCCAACAGGTCAGGGAGGAAGATATGATGAGCGACCTCATCAAATTCCTGCTTCTGAATACCGGACTTTGCGATTGTATGCAGGAGATGCTAGGTTTCGACAATGCATTCCTTATTTGTTTCATCTCCTGTTTGAAAGCGATCTGTCTGGACTGTCATATGCAGTGAACCACATCTTGAAAAGTGGTATACACATGCAAAACATCTCGGCAAGTGACTTTATGGATAAAGTCAATGTCCAAGACAGTATTTTGGATTCTCACCTGATTAATCTCATGGCGTGTCAGCGTGGTACTAATGAGTACTGGTACCGTCGTCATGGTGATTTAAAATGTATGCTGAGGAACTTAGGAACTCCCACATGGTTCCTCACTCTGAGCTGTGCCGAATATGGCTGGGAAGACTTACTTGAATTTCTACGAGAGGCAAATGCTAACGTAGAAAACATCGAATTCAAGACACCCGGAGAACTGTGCTCTTTGGATCCAGTCAATGTATGTAGGTACTTCAATCATAGATTTGAAGCTATGATGTCTTTCATCATGAATAAGAAGAATCCACCTCTTGGAGAGGTGTTGGATTTCTTCTGGAGAAAGGAGTACCAAGCAAGAGGTGCTCCTCATATACATATGTTGCTGTGGATCAAGGATGCACCTAAATTTGGAACGGATCCAGAAGACTCAGTGATGAGTTTTATACAACAGTATTCTATGTGTGCTGTTCCAAACGCAAAGGAGAAGAAAAGCCTAAGAGAAAAAGTTCTGCGTTTCCAAAGCCATCGATGTGGAAAGTACTGTCGTCGTAAATTCCGAAACAAGGACAAGTTCTACACCAAATGTCGTTTCGGCTTTCCACGACCGGTGATTTCTAAAGGAAGAGTAAACAGTTTGATGTCTTCGCTGCAACATAATGTGATGAAGAAATCACCTAAAAACACATACAATTTGAAGAGGAACGAAGAGTCCAAGTACATCAACGACTACAACCCGGTGATTTTGTCCATGTGGAATGCTAACATGGATATACAGTTTGTGGCTGATAACTGTATGGCTGTGGCTCGGTATGTGACGTCTTACATCACCAAAAAAGAGAAGACAGAATTGAAGGATATGTGGGAGGACATTTCCTATGAAAAGAGCCTCAGCAAGAAGTTGTACAGTTTCAGTCTGAAGATGTTGTCGCATCGAGAAATTGGAGCGTACGAATGTTCTGACCGGTTGTCTTCAGCAAGTCTCTATGCCAAGTCCAGGAGTATAGTTTGGGCGAGTCTTGGTCTTGCTGCAACGCGTAATCGAGTTCTCAAACCTGTGCGGGAAATTGAGTATTTGGCGGAAAAGGAGCCAAACAGTACCGACATTTTGAAGACCAACATGTTGGATACATATTATCCAAATCGAAGCATTCACCTCGAGAATGTTTGTCTGTATGAGGTTCTTCAAAATTACATATTCAAGAGGAACATCAAAGAAGATACTGAGAAAGGAGTGTATGCTGTAATAGGAAGTGAGGGATGTCTGGTCAAGCAAAGAAAATGCCACTTGGTAAACCATCGAAAATTGAGTGGCGAATCTCCTGAAAAAAAGGAGTTTTTCTATTTAGCACTTTTGCAACTTTTCAAGCCTTGGCGTGCAGAAGAGGAACTGCTTGGAGATTTTCTCTGTTACGAAGACTCTTTCAATGCTGCCAAGGAGACCATAGAATGTCCTGCTTTTCCCAAATATGTAGAAATGTTGAATGCGGAAATTGAGCAGGAAGCAATGATTGCAGCCGAGATTGCCAGAGACAGTTCTCAGGACAGTCAGAGTTCTGCTTCATTGAGTCAGGATCCACTAGGAGGACCTGTTATCGAAAATGAAGCTGCCACTGCTATGAATGAAGTGGAAAGAGCCATGGCATATGCTCAGGAGGATGCGGTTAACTTAGAAGAGTTGGAAAGACAACTCAACGTTGAGCAGAGGAAAATATATGACGAAGTTACCATGCAAATTGATCATGGATTAAGTCATGACAAGAAAGAGTGCTCATGTACGTCGTTGAAGCCTGTCCGACTGTACGTGAGTGGAGAAGCGGGAACTGGAAAAAGTTTCCTTATTTATGAAGCAATTTCATGTTATTTGCAGGAAAGGACAGAGTCATCGCTGTCTTGTGTTGTCACCGCTCCAACTGGACTGGCAGCACATAACATTAAAGGGATTACTTTACATCGTTTACTGATGCTGCCAGTGGAGCATGACAACAAATTACAATATCACAAGCTATCTGGAGATGCTTGTTTTGAAGTTTCAAGAATCTTGAGGAAAATGAAACTTCTTATCATTGACGAAGTAAGCATGGTTTCCAATGTCATGCTTGCCTTTGTGCATTTGAGAATGCAAGAAGTTCTCAAAACAGAGTATGATGTGTTATTTGGTGGCAAACACATCATTGTTTTCGGAGATCTTCTGCCGCTGACACCAGTGAAAGGGCAACCAGTGATGTCATTTGAGATGTCATCAGTGATGTCATCAGTGATGTCACTGACCATGTCATGAATGATGTAATATGTGACATCATCAGCAGTGGATTGCGGGTGCGCGATATATAGTTAGTACAACTAACTATATATGGAATTTCAATGGTTTTGTGTGAGTAAAATAAGGTTTTTTAAATGCTAATTCCTAACTATATATGGTCTATAACCTATGGTTTTTTCAGTGAATATATATATATATTACCTACTGGCGATAGGTATATATAGTTAGGACCTAGCTACCATAGGAAATCCGCAACATTCTATTGGGAATAACTTTTGCGCCGGTGGAGGAATTTGCGTGTTATTTTCCAAAATGTTGGCCAGCTCTGCTCCGCTCCTTCCCTGCAAGTTTCGGGGAGATTCGTGAAGTGGGGGCTGAGAAAAAAGGGGGGTCCCAAAACATGTTTTCCCCATTTTAATTTCCATAGGACGATCTGACAAGGCTACAGCCCGAACCGCTGAACGGAATTACACCAAACTTTGCAAAATTGTAGGGACTGGTACGCAGAAGTGCCTTTGCTATATTTGGTGAAAATTGCTCCAGTGGTTTTAATGAAAATTAACTTCAAAAACACATATATATCTATATGAGCTCACCGTACACTTACCCGTAAACTTACCCGTACGCGTACGTACACGTACCTCTTGTGCACGAGCTGCATGCTGATATGCTGCCACTGTCTGTCAACACTCCAAAACAGAAATTGTGGGCAGCCATCTTGTTCCTCGGTAGAGTGAGGTACAGGAAAGCAGAAAAAACAAATGTGTAGACCTCAAAAAGGGGGCAGGGTAGAAGCACCCTGACCTCCTAGGCCTGCTTAGGGGGTCCCACAAGGACCCCCAAGGCAAAAAAAAATAAAAAAAATTAAAAGTCGCGGGGTACGCGTACGTATGCGCACGGTACGCGTACCCCGCGACATTTAAAAAAAAAAAAAAAAAAAATTTCGGGCCTGGAGGGTCCTTACGGGACCCCCTGAGCAGGCCTAGGGGGTCAGGGTGCTTCTACCCTGCCCCCTTTGCGAGTTTTCCACCTTTGTTTCACTGCTTTCTTGTGCCTTGGTTCTACCGAGGCACAAGATGGCTGCCAACACTTCCTGGTTTGGAGTGTTGACAGACAGTGGCAGCCAATCAGCATGCCTTCCCGAGAAAGCTGCATGCTCATTGGCTGTCAACACTTCTAACCAGGAAGTGTTGGCATCCATCTTGTGCTAGTGTTGACAGACAGTGGCAGCCAATCAGCATGCCTTTCCGAGAAAGCTTTATGCTCATTGGCTGTCAATACTTCTAACCAAGAAGTGTTGGCATCCATCTTGTGCTCGGTAGACTGAGGCACAAGAAAGCAGAAAAACAAACGTGTAGAACAGAAAAAGAGGGCAGGGTAGAAACACCCTGACCCCCTAGGGCTGCTCAGGTGGTCACACTAGGATATTAATATATTTAAACGTTATCCGCTAATAGAATTAGCATTTAAAAAACCTTTGAAATTAAAAGAAAAAAACATAGGTTTCAGGCCTTATATAGTTAGGAATTAGCATTTAAAAAACCTTTGAAATTCACTGAAAAACCATAGGTTTCAGGCCTTATAAAGTTAGGAATTAGCATTTAAAAAACCTTTGAAATTCACTGTAAAAACCATAGGTTTCAGGCCTTATATAGTTAGGAATTAGCATTTAAAAAACCTTTGAAATACACTGAAAAAACCATAGGTTTCAGGCCTTATATAGTTAGGAATTAGCATTTAAAAAACCATTGAAATTGCTCCTTAATAGTTAGTTGGACTAACTATATTTCGCGCACCCGCAATCCACTGCTGATGATGTCACATATTATATCATTCATGACATGGTCAGTGACATCACTGATGACATCTCAAATGACATCATTGATGACATCACTGATGACATCATCCACGTGAAATTCATATACAACTTTTCCTTCTCTAGTAAAAACTTTCATCCCTCTTTGTAAAATACAGAGTATTAAATTTAAATCCATTGACACAGCAATAGAAGTATCTAAAAACCCACTCAGTGATTCCTAGATGTATACACACATCTAATCACTTACCTGTAGATTCACTCATACATGCTGTAAATGAAAAATAAAACACTATCAAAAATACTTAGACACCTATATTGACATTACACACCAGCACACAACCTATTCACATATGAAGTTATCCTACTCACTTATGCAGATAATGGATCATACTTACATACTTACTTAGCTACACACTTATACAAACACCACTTCATAGTAAGTCATACTTAGTGTATTATAAAATCATTATTACAAGTATACAGTCACTCACACAATCATTGAGTCTTATGTATACTTATACTGTCACATACACTGCCAAATGTTAGAGTATGTAGTTTTAACTTCATATATCTACTGAATCAACTATTCACACATCTTTGGGCAGTCACACACCCCCCACCGAACCACACACACATTCACTCCCCCATAAAAATACTCAGTTAACTAATTAATAACTAAAATACACTTTCACATAGGTAGTAAGCAACTGGAGAACCAGTTTACACAACAACTGACTAGGTGATGCAGATATTCACACAGTTTAGTCACTATCCACTATATTTAGTGAGAAAATATACATTGTTAAAGTAAACAGTCAATTACACTGCTACTAAATCCTCCATCCAAATATTTATTTTTATAAATCCACTTATTCTTCAATGCAAATTGCAATATATATAATGCATATTTAAATAAACAACTAAACCACATTCACTGGATGATGTCATCAGTGATGTCATCAGTGATGTCATTTGAGATGTCATCAGTGATGTCACTGACCATGTCATGAATGATGTTATATGTGACATCATCAGCAGTGGATTGCGGGTGCGCGAAATATAGTTAGTCCAACTAACTATGTAGGAGCAATTTCAATGTTTTTTTAAATGCTAATTCCTAACTATATAAGGCCTGAAACCTATGGTTTTTTCAGTGAATATATATATATATATATATATATATATATATTCACTGAAAAAACCATAGGTTTGACACTAGTTATAGTTAGCTGGAAATTTTACTGACATAAAACCATTGAAATTCCCACGTTATAGTTAGTTGGACTCACTATAACTTGCGCGCCTGCAATGCACTGCTGATGACGTCACATATTACATCACTCATGACATGGTCAGTGACATCACTCATGACATCACTGATGACACCATCCAGTGAATGTGTGTCTTTCTGAAAAATAAATATGTTTTATATATGTATATGTAAAGGTCGATGGACGAATAAATGTTTAAATAAGTGTCTTAATCGATTTTTTTTTATTGATTGGTTAACTGGCTTATTAAGTGTATCTTAGTGAATACATATATTAGCGAGTATTGTTTAAATATTTAAATGTTTGTATCAGTGTTTCACTTTGTGTATAAGTGGCTGCATGGGTTGGTGAGTAGCTACATGTGTGTGTATATGGGTTACTAGATTTTTTTTAGTATCAGTATGAGTGTCTGTATGGTTTGGTGGGGGTGTTACTTAGCACATAGATGCATCAATGACTGACTCACTGTTTGTATGTGTTTTGAAGACAGCATATGTGCAGGACTGTATGGGTGGATGAGTGTGTATATGTGTGTGTTAGTGAGTGAATGACTGTCTCACTAGTGTCTTTATCAGTAACTACATATGTTTTAATCTAGTATATGTGAGTATTGATGTATATAAGTGAGTATATGTGAGAGTGAGAGACTGAAAGAGTTCTTGTTTAAATAAGTATGTGTTTCTATAAGTGATTGTTTAAGAGAGTATGTGTACGTTTCCTTAGAAGTAAGGTGGTAGTGTGTGTATAGCTGTATATGCAAATAAATGGATGTTCAATAGTTTATTTGCATGTGTGATTATGTGTGGGAGTAACTTTTGGATGACTGTCGGTGTGTAACAGGATGTATAGGTGTTTCACTACATATGATGAGTGAATATATGTATGAGTGACTATATAGTACTGTTGGTGAATGAGTGGATGTGTATATAGATGGTGGTATTACTGAATTGGTTGTTGTAACTGGTATGGGTATCTCTATTTTTTTGAACATTTTAGTTTCTATTTTTGAATATGTGTTTCAAGGGTTACATTACACTGAAAGGAGGTCTGTCACTCTGTCACAAGGATGGTGTCATCAGTGATGTCATGAGTGATGTCACTGACCATGTCATGAGTGATGTAATATGTGACGTCATCAGCAGTGCATTGCAGGCGCGCAAGTTATAGTGAGTCCAACTAACTATAACGTGGGAATTTCAATGGTTTTATGTCAGTAAAATTTCCAGCTAACTATAACTGGTGTCAAACCTATGGTTTTTTCAGTGAATTTAATAGGTTTTTAAATGCTAATTCCTAACTATAACTGGTGTGAAACCTATGGTTTTTTCAGTGAATTTCATAGGTTTTTTAAATGCTAATTCCTAACTATATAAGGCCTTAAACCTATGTTTTTTTCAGTGAATTTCAAAGGATTTTTTAATGCTAATTCCTAACTATATAAGACCTGAAAGCCCACCAGGAATCTCCAGTATGCGCCAGGGGACTGCATTGCAGAGAGGTGTAATGAAGCCATGCCCCTTTTTACACCTCTCTGCAACGCAGCCCCCGTGCATGTTTGAAGAGGGGGAACTAATTCCCCTTGCATACTGGGGGCCCCTGGGTGCCAACTAGCCCACCTGGAACCTCCAGTATACGCCAGGGGGCTGCATTGCAGAGGTGTAATGAGGCTATGCCCCTTGTTACACCTCTCTGCAACGCAGCCCCCTGCCGGGTTTGCAGAGGGGGAACTAATTCCCCTTGCATACTGGGGGTCCCTGGGGGGCAACTAGCCCACCAGGAGCCTCCAGTATGCTCCAGGGGGCTGCATTGCAGAGAGGTGTAATGAGGCCACACCCTTTTTTACACCTATCTGCAACGCAGCCCCCGTGCATGTTTGAAGAGGGGGAACTAATTCCCCTTGCATACTAGGGGTCCCTGGGGGCCAACTAGCCCACCTGGAACCTCCAGTATGCGCCAGGGGGCTGCATTGCACAGAGGTGTAATGAGGCTATGCCCCTTTTTACACCTCTCTGCAACGCAGGCCACTGGCGCGTTTGCAGAGGGGGGACTAATTCCCCTTGCATACTGGGGGTCCCTGGGTCATATCTGCCCAAACACCGATATTCCGAACGATTGAAAATGACTTTTCTTGAGAAACATTTGGATTTGGATTATCATGTCCTATACTTTGGAATTTTTGAAAGACTGACTTTGAGGATGCTATAAATTACTCAAGTCTGCCCGAATTGTGTGGGTAAAATTGATACCTAGTCACTTTGAATAAGAATGTACTTACGTCTCGTCTAACATTTGGAAGAAATATCTAGTTATATGACAACAGGATACCGACATAACTTGAAGGAAATAAGAACGCCCTGAAGAAGTTCTGTTGTACAGAACGAAACGTTTCGGCTGGCTGTGGTACATAAACTTAAGGAAAATAAAAGCATTTGAATATACACCAAGATTCAGCGCTTCAATAAGGACTCTAAGTGATATGATTTGATTGGACTTATTGTGCAAGTGGTGCTGTGCCAAACTTTGGAATATTCTCCACTACTCTCTACTACTTACTCTCTCCTACTCCACTACTCTCAAATACTCACTCTCTACTACTCATTCTCTACTACTCTACTACTCTCTACTACTCTCTCTCTACTAATCACTCCCTACTACTCACTATCTACTACTCTCTACTACTCACTCTCTACTACTCTCTCTCTACTACTCACTCTTTACTACTCACTCTCTACTACTCTCTACTACTCACTCTCTACTTCTCACTCTCTACTACTCTCTACTACTCACTCTCTACTACTCTCTCTCTACTACTCACTCTCTACTACTCACTCTACTACTCACTCTCTACTACTCTCTACTACTCACTCTCTACTACTCTCTCTCTACTAGTCTCTACTACTCACTCTACTACTCACTCTTTACTACTCTCTACTATTCTCTCTCTCACTCTCTGCTACTCTCTACTACTCACTCTCTACTACTCACTCTCTACTACTCTCTACTACTCACTCTTTACTACTCTCTACTACTCACTCTCTACTGCTCTCTACTACTCTCTACTACTCACTCTCTACTACTCACTCTCTACTACTCTCTACTACTCACTCTACTATTCCCTCTACTACTCTCTACTACTCACTCTCTGCTACTCTCTCTACTGCTCTCTACTACTCTCTACTACTCACTCTCTACTCTCTATTACTCACTCTCTACTCTCTACCTCTCTACCTCTCTCTACTTCTCTCTCTACTAGTCTCTACCTCTCTACCGCTACCTCTCTACCTCTACCTCTCTACCTCTACACCTCTACCTCTCTACCTCTCTCTACACGCACACATATACACATATATATGCATATGCATTTATATATATGTATGTGTATGTATATACATAAATATATAAACATATATAATCTGTATATCTATATAAATACAAATATAAATGCATGCATACATATACATATATGCATACAGATGCATGTTATTTACATGAAAGTTTAAAAAACACTAATAAAAGCAAAACTAAAAAGCCACCTCATTACAAACAGAATGGCTTTAACTTAAACGAGGGCGAGATCTATTGCATTTTCAATGCTTGTTTACTTTGGTTCCATCAAGAAGGCATTCAGATGTGTCACACATTTGCCATAAATTCTGAATGTTAGCACTCTAGTTACTCATTAGATCACTGTAGTAAAGCTACTGCTCACCAGGGAAGTCTGCTGCTGGTATTCAAAGTCAAAGTCAAAGTCAAATTTCTTTATTTCGGCATGAATGCCATGAAAGAGTCAAGCACAAATCATTACATTAATTAAAACATTTTTGTGTATAATGAAAAAGAAATTTTTTTAAAACGTCATAAATATACATATCTTACACAAGTAAAACAAAACTAAGCACAACCTTTGGGGTATACCAAAAATCCTCCCTTAATTAATAGGTCACCTGCTAATTCTATTTTAGGGATAAACTTCATTTATAACTGTTGTCCCTTTTTTTTCCTTAGGAAAAAGATTGAGTGTAAGAATCGACTAACACTAAATATTATTACTTGGTTTGTATTAGTTTTGAATATTCTTAGGGCCTGGTTACATGATCTCAGACCCAACAGTAAGCATAGTGGTTTAATCCATCTTATTCTGGGTGATGCATAAGCGGGGCAGAAGAAAAACATGTGAGTTTCAGTTTCAATCTGGCTGCAGTCACACATGGCACAAAATTCATCAGCCTCCAGGGGTAGAGCATTCGGCCTCCTTGACCATCGTGCTAAAGTTGATTTGGTCAACAAATTACCATACCTAAGTTTTAGGAATAAGGTTTTGGCAAGGGGGGGCTCGATTTCATCAAGAAAGGTCTCAAATATTGGCTCATCCTTGAAGCTGAGAAAATTTGTTACCAGGGTTCCAGCAGCCGAAACATGTGTTGCCTTGTTAACCATGAAACTCCAAAATGCCCTTTTTAGTATTAATTTTGGATTAGATGGTAAATATTCCGGATTCTCCCAGAAGTGATTTAAACCTATTTCAGTGAGCCAAGTTTTAACATGTTTTAACCATGGGATAGTTAATGAATTGCCGTACTCCATGATTTCCTTTAGGCCATCCCTGTAATCCTGCAGTTCGGGCACCCGCCACAATCTGACCCAAAGCATCAGTGGGCGGATTATGGTATAGTGGTCAGTTCTTTTGACATTTAGATCCAATTCAAGAGGAATTAGGGGGGTACCTCTTGGGACCCTTACCAAACTCCTCATAAAATTGTTATCCAAGACGCGAAAATAATCTTTTGACCCTGGCCCCCAAATTTCTGCGCCATACAGCGCTGCCGGTTGGACCTTGAATTTAAATAGCTCGTCTACCGGGGACACCGCTTTACTGGTGCTCAAACTTTGTTTCCTAAGGATTGGCTTTGCATTCTGAATGAATGCCAGCTTACTTTTTTCCCTTTGGGCTCTCCAAGAGAAATTAGAGTCTAAAGTAACCCCCAGATAGGAAAAATGTGAGACCGATTCTAGTTTTACACCGTCCAGTGTTAAACATCCTTTGTCTGGTTTTGGTGGATTAAGGGTCATACATTTGGTCTTATTCCCATTTATCTCCAGACCTTTCTTGCTACAATAATCACTAAAAGAATTAAGTAGTGCTTGGAGACCTTTTTTAGTTTGGGAAATCAGGATAGTGTTGTCAGCAAACAATAGTGATGTTACCCTTTCTCCATTCAGTTTTGGTGAATCATTTATACATCCCTCTAGATGTTTAGGGATGTCGTTCACGAAAAGTGAAAAGAGTGTAGGGGCCAAAACACAGCCTTGGCGAACGCCACGCTCGATAGGAATTTTTTGGGTCAATTCCCCGTTTGGGCCCCATCGGATTTTCGCAAAATTCCTTTCGTGCAGTTCTTTTATCTGGACCAATAGGCTATTTGGCAATCCTACAACATTCAATGTTTTCTATAGAAGATTGCGCGGCACTAAATCAAACGCTGCTCTCAAATCAACGAAAGCAACGTATAGATGTCCCTTTTTAATGTGTACATATTTCCAATAGAGACAGCAGAATCTGAATATCTGGTTGATTGTGCTTACTTTACAACGGAAGCCAGCTTGAAATTTTGTTAAGATTGCATTCTCCTCCATCCAGTCACTGACACGAGTTAATATGTGTCGTGAATAAATTTTCTGGAGAATGTCCATCAGGCTGATTGGCCGGTAATTAGAGGGGTCCATCCGATCCCCTTTTTTATAGATTAAAACAATTTCAGCCCCCCGCCAACTTTCAGGGAAATCTAGGCAAAAGGATAACATGTTGCACAAGTAGTTTATATATGGTGCCCAGACTGTTAGATCATGTTTATATAGATCACCAGGGATCTTATTCAAGCCTGGAGCTTTGCCAGTCTTTACTAGGTTAATTGCCAACTCTGTTTCGGCTAGTGTAAAGTCCAGGCAATCAGTGGGGTGTTCAAGGCATGGGGCATCCACGTCGGCTTCGACATCCTCATACTTTTTGTAGAGGTTAGTGAAATGGTTAACCCATGTTAGCTCGTCCAGATGGACGTCCTTGACCACTCTCCCTACATGGTTCCCATTGGCTACTAGTCTCCAAAAACCTGCGCTATCATTGGTTTTGACAGCCAGCAGCATAACGGCCCATAATTCTTCCTCCCAAGCTTTTCTGGAGGCCTTTTGAACTGACTTGTAGTTATTCCTTGCTATTTTTATATCAGGTAAAGTTTTAGATTTAATAGCTGATATAAGAGCCCTTTTGGATTCCCTACAGATTCTATCATACCATGGTTTGCTGTGGGACAGATTCTGTGTCTTTTGTTGGTTTTTCTTGGACATTTTAGTGACAAGCATTTTTAAATCGTTAACATTTTTTGGGTGCAATGACATAAAATAAATAGGATTTCCCTCTGTAACTTGGGGACCTATAAATGAGCCAGAGGACCCTGCAAAGAGTGTGTATATATCAGCCAGGATCTCGCCATGGTCCAATATAAATGGCCATTTGAGGACTCATCTGTTGTTACTGACATGTGTCTCAGTGTTGTCGCCGTTAACTGCTAGCGATGTACCCACAGCACCCTGGAACAAGTGGAGAAGTGTGGCTCAGGGGTTAGAGGCAGCAGACCCGGAAGCTGAGATCGGTCCTGGACCAGGGTTCAATTCCCCGCCTCGGCGGGTCTTGGGCTAAAAATTCCACGGACTCGATAATTCTCGCTCCGGTGCCTCCTCGACTCACGGGTTCACACTCTGCGACTCTGGGCAATAGCTTGCTTAATCTCCACAACGGCCCCTCGCGGCGGGATGCCTGACTTTCACCTTGTGGATACCCTGCTATCTCACAGGGGAATACCAGGAAGGGTTCCCTAAGCAAGCGCCGGGACACCCACTGCGGGTAGCTGTGCGCTATATAAGCTCAACTACATTTACATTTACAAGGAAGCTTCTATTGAAAGGCTCAGGGGAAAGTGATCACTTTCTGACCTGTCCTTTACCTCGAGATCCGGGATACAATGCCAAATAGGGATAGAGACAATCACAAAGTCTAAATTGCTCCTATAGTTATTTCTACTGAAAGTTGTTTTTTTCAGGATATCAGACGGCAGCCGTCCATTACAGGCCCTGAGACAATACTCCGCACATATTTTTGTTATTTGGACTGCCAAAATCGAGCATTTAACCAGTTTGGCGTTCTCTAGTGCAGGAATTTTATTCGCTTGATCCTCATCTTCCAAAATGTCACTAAGCCCCAGGACTGGTTCGTAGTTACAATTTAGATCTCCGGCCAAAATGACGTGATCGTTTTTGCTATCCAATCCACTTAGAAAAGAGTCTAATTTGACTAGTGTAGGTGATTCTTTTGATAGAGATATTGGTCTATTGTAGACATTTATTAAGTGGAATTTTTTCCCTTCACGTGTGGTGATCTTTAGCGCTAATATATCGGGTGAGTTTGCGTTTACCACCTCAATCTGTACCCTCAAGTTGACTTTCACCCAAGTTAATAGGCCCCCCGATGGCCTTCCACTCCTAGATGGGGTGGCACCTATTCCAAAGGATTTGTACCCTATTCTGTGGGGTGTTACCACCGCCCAGGTCTCCTGTAACAGACAGAAATCATAAGTGTCAATGAATCCTGCCCATTCTGGGTCCCTTAGGTGTTTTGAAACTCCAGCTATGTTCCAGGAGACTAACTTTAGAGGCTCCATCACATCGACCAGGGTCGCAGATTGTGCCACCAATGTTATTGCCTCAGTTATTGGCGTACATGTCAACAAATCTTCTACAGCTCCTAGAGCATTAGGACCTCTTCCGCACTCCCCCCAAACGCTTTCATCCCTCAATACTATATTTGTCACTGGTCTATTCGCTACAATTAGACACCCTGGGATAACTCCTGTTGCTTGATCTTGACGATATCCCAAGGATCCCAAATCTTCAAACTCCCTGAAAGATAGCGCTGGGGCCAAGTTATGTTGCAAGCAGCCATCCCCACGTATACTTATGGGGCCTGGGAGATCGTCGTGCCCCGTGGGTCGCTGGATATTATCAGTCGATCTCGGAACTGCCGTTTCCAAACTTACAGCCGGGCTACTTTGGAGTATTGTGGTGGTTAAAAGGTTAACCCCAGCAGTCCCCAACCCTTCTGCACCAGCATCAATACCATCCATTCTAATGGGGTTGTTTCCACTTCCATCATTCCCTACACTCACAGGGCGTCAATCGCAATCGTCTAGGCCATTAAAAATATCATACCTATTGATGGTCTCTAATGGCGTAAATGGATTTAAATGCTCCATTCTCCTATTGGAAGAAAAATTGGACCTAGTTGGTACAAGGTTCCAACCATAGGGATCTGGGACCAGCAAGGGATATGGTGCATATAAAGTCTTCCTGGCGTCCTGTACGGTTGAAGAATGAGCTTGTATTTGCGGGAATTGAGGAGGATGGTACTGAGATGGAAAAACCACTGATCTTGGATAGAAATATGTCAGTGGTCGGGGAATGATACGATTGTTGGTATTGCCTGGGGGCCAGTTTAATATAAAGTGGACAGCATTTGGGTCCCTGAAATTCACTACCACCACATCGCCCTCGATGTCCTTAGGTCTACCACCCAACCACTGAGTTTGGCGAACATGTACAATGTCGCCGTTGATATTACTTGAGATTGGCCTATTTAGCCTAAGCCAATGAATGATCTTATTTTTCAGTTGGACATAACCTTCCCGCTTGTTTTCTTCCAGCACGGGGACCCCTGTAAGGACTACAACAAAAGGTACTGCTTCCGGTGGAAGTTCTGGGAGTGGGGCCCTATTTGATCTCCCCTGCGTGTGCCTAGTTCCTTCTGCTTCCCTTGTTGGTCTCCTCAGTAGTGTGTCTCCTAGGCCCTTTGATGGTTTTCTAACTAAGGCAGCCGGGGTCTGGGCAGGTTTGGGTTTTGGCAGAGTAGGTGGTTGTCTATCATCTTTGTTGACAATTGAATTCATTTTAGTTGGGGTCTTGTTTATAGCAGGAACAGGGGCAGATGTAGTGGGTTGGACAGACAATGTACTGGTTTGTGTAACATTGTTTGCAGCTAATAAGGTAGAAACTTCCTTCTTCCCCAATTCCTGCTCCATTTTCCCAAGTCTTTCTTCCACCTTATTCAATCTCTCTATAATTGCTAGAGAATAGCTCCTTATTAAACTTTCAATACTTTCCAATGTGACTGGGTTTTGGACTGATTGGGACATGATGGCATCTGGGCGAATAATAGTGCAGGCCTCCTCATCTGTAAGCAGAGTAGCTAACGGTGGGGTCATTAAATTTCTGATCTCAGGTGCAGCTATTGGGGCCTTGTCACTCCCGGTAATGGTCTTTGCCTTTTTGCCAAAGTCTGAGTGGCTTAGTTTTTGTTGTAGGAATTCCCCCCTTTTCCGCCTTTTTTTTGTAGGGGGTGGGCCATAATTTCTAAATGGCGGAATAATTCTTTTAGCCCTGTTCCGTGTATTCATGCAGGGCGTGGGTACAGGAGTGATCAGTGCCTTGATTATTTTAGGAGTACTGTTGTGATTAGTGGGCGAGGGGCCATTTATGTTTAATTTAGAGGAAGTACTAGGTGTAGATGGACAATCACTAAATACTAAAGGCAGGTTATCCAGTAATAATAGACTTTCATTACCATTTGGGCTCCCTTGATCAATAGGGGCAGCAGGGATAGGTGACTGTGACACTAGCCTAATCTTCATACTTTCTACAGAGCGACGGCGTTCCGCTCGTCGTTCTGCTAAAGTAATTTCCTTGGGGACATCTCCCACTGACTTTGTAAAGTATTTGTCCAGAGTACCATTAGACGTGCCCCCTGCCTTGTCCAACATGGCTATGCCTGTACTTGGAAGTGGAGATGACATTTGTAACAGACCGCCGAGTATAACTGAACAAGCAGAGTAGACTTACTTAGGACTTACACGAGGAAAATAAAATCGATCAAGGGGTTATGCCCAGTCCAGTCTCTTCAGGCCTCTGAGGGCCACAGAGGGCCCGCCCTTGTCCCGGGCTTCTCCCGGGACGCTCCCGCGCGCTCCCGCGCCGCGGGCCTGAGTAAATGTCTTTATGCAATACAATGTAAGGGGGGAGGAGCATGCAGGGAGAGCGGCCCAGGTGCTGCAAATTGGGTCTGGCGGGCGCCCCTGGGACTTGAAGTCCTGCGCCCGCACTCGCTCGCAGCCCCACACACAAATCACCCATAGACGCTTCCTCAGGTGAAGGATGATGATAGTAATGGCAGTCCAACCTCGCTGGTGAAAGTTCGGCTCCCTCACGAAACGGGACCCGCGAAGCGGGTTCCGCGAGCAGTAGGCTGAAAGAACACAGTTAATCCACAAACGCGATGTCCCAGCGTGTGCGCTGCAAAACAGGGTCTGCTGGTATTCAAAGTGCATGTTTCAGTCTGCATGTCAGAATTTCTTTAATAAAATTGAAGAGGATTTGAGAAGTCACTCAAAATGTGCCCTAATTTTTCTTTCTGCAGCACTAATCATACTTTCTATGGCAAAATATACCCCCTCATTTTGTTCCTTTTTAAATTAAATGTTTTAAGAGTTACCACTTTATTCCAATCAAGATGGCTTCGGGTGTGCCATACCTTTGTAATAAGTAGGACTGTTAGCGCTCTAGTTGTTCTTTAGAACACTCTGGGACATTCTGTCATTGGGCTATACTTGGGCTACATCTGGGTGATATTTGGGCTACATTTGGGCTCTTTTGTCTCTGGTGGCCATCTTGGGAGACTGCATGTCAGAATTTTTTAATGAAATAGAAGAGGATTTGAGAAGTAACTCAAAATGTGCCCTAATTTTTCTTTTTGCAGCACTAATAATACTTTCTATGGCATAATATACCCCCTCATTTTGTTCCTTTTTAAATTAAATGTTTTAAGAGTTACCACTTTATTCCCATCACGATGGCTTCAGGTGTGCTATACCTTTGTAATAAGTAGGACTGTTAGCGCTCTAGTTGTTCTTTAGAACACTCTAGGAGGCTGCAGTAGAACACAAAGGAATCAACTGACAGTCTCTGTCCTTGTTGGATGTACATGTTTTACTGAGAATGTCAGACTTCATTCTCACATGACTGAGAAAGATAATGTGAATTTACAGAAAATATGCTTTCAGTTTAGCTTATAGATCCCCTTCCAAACCACTGTGGGAAAATCATGAGATATTAGTTTTCTTTCAAACATGATTCATGATATCACAGCAGAAGGCTTTTTCACATGGTAAAATCACCTTAGAACACACCACAATTCCTAAAATGAGTATGGTACCATCAACAAATGATTTATAATGTAACTAAAGTCCTAAAAACCTCTATTAACTACAATGCTTTTTAATGAGGTGCTATCATGTATATTGGTCCCAAGATGGCTGCCAACACTTCTTGGATGAAGTGCTGACAGCCAATCAGATCAGATGTGTGGTTAGGCTCCGCCCAGATATATATATTTTTTTTAACCTAAATTACTAAAAATCCACTGGAGCACATATCTTGAGACATAGCAAAGGCACATTGGGCTACCAGTCCCTACAATGTTGCCAAGTTTTGTGGAAATCCATTCAGCCGTTTGGGCTAAAAGTGAGTCCAACCGCCCTATGGAAATTAACATGGGGAAAACACCTTTGGGACCCCCCTTTTATCTCGGCCCCCGCTTGACGAATCCCCCCCAAACTTTCAGGGAAGGAGCAGAGCGAAGTGGACCATCTTCTTTGGGAAATTTGCGAAGATTCGTCCACCGGCGCCAAAGTTATTCCCAATAGAATGTTGCAGATTTCGTATGGAAATCATCCTAACTATAACTACCTACTGGCGACCGCCAGTAGGTAATATATATATATATATATATATATATATATATATATATATATATATATATATATATATATATATATATATATATATATATATATATATATATATATATATATTGGTTTTACACTAATGTTGGATAGGTCAATCCAAAAGGGGGGATTGTTGTAAAATATATATGAATAGCCATACAAATTCATTTGTATGCACTTCAAAATATATCATGCTTAGATAGATCACATTAACATGAGGCCTGGAGCTCAAAAGGGCTTCCTACCTGACCTTGACTGGACAAGCTTCAACAAGCTATTCTGTACCCCCTTAAAGGTCACTTTGCTTGTCCTGACTACATGATATTTCTTAATCTGGTTGTGCAAGTTGCTTACACAGTGCTGAGCCAGCCTTTCTGGTCTGCCCATACATGGCTGCTTATAATTTGCATGGTACAGACATTGCACACCCATGTTAGCCATATTTGGCTTGGTGCCTTATTCTTGTTCCGCTGATATGGGATTTCATACTGTATATAACACCTAGAAACTTGTCACTCTGGGAAGAAGCGGTGTGAGAGCCCCTAAGGTGGCAGATTTGACTTCTTCCTTGCTAGTTAGCAATGATGCATGCTTTTGGTACCAATAAATAAATGTCACTCTGTTTCTGAGCAAACCTGCTATGTCTGGTGAGTTTGCCAGTATTTCCCCATCAGTGCCACCAGGTCTTAGTCATACATCACAACCGCAAGACTCTGTGGGCCTACTAGGACTACTGCTCTTGGCCTACGCTGTGCTCGAATAGGTAACAGAATTGGAACTGGACATCGATTATTCAAAGGCAGAGCACATATCATTGCTCGCAAGGTGAGGCGTAAGTGGATGAAGCGTTGCATTTGGTAGGAAAAAAGGATCGTAGTTACGGAGCTGATAGAACACTACCGACGACTGCCCTGGTGTCACTAACTCTGTGCATCGCGAGCGAGTGGGCCACAGCCGAACGCTGCCTCCGGCCTACACTGCAGTCCAGTAGGTCAGAGAGTCTTGATTTTGCAATGGCGGAGTTCATATCAGTGTACCAGCATCATCGCAGACTGCATCCCCTCTCATCCCCGGTGCCATTAAGTCTGTTCCCCGACATTCATGGACACTCTCTGGTCGGAAATTGGTGGCATCTGAGTCTATGGACTAGGGGGTAGTTTTCATCCTCATGTAGCTGATACCGATTTGGTGTTGGCAACAAGATTGTCGCATTAATCTCCTCAATTTGCTACTTCAGGATAACATCGGACCTCTGCATCATGCCCTGGAGGACACCTTCCACTGTCCCCCGCAACCCTCCACCACATTCACCTTCAACATCGATAAGGACCCACTCAGTCTGCGTGGCCCTACCTCAGTGGACAGCAAGTCACCGTCCCATGGCGGGGTGCCTATGCCGGCCGCTGTGCATCTGGGGCAAGTAACTCTGTGCAGCTCAAGTCAGGGAGTCTGTTTGATTCAATATGTGATGGCCTCTGAGATGATAGCCTTAGGGTCGTCAGCACCATGTGTGTGTGGCCCTGCACTGTCCGCTGCCTCCGGCCTCAACTGCGGTCCACCAGGGCTCACACATCCAATTGAGTCCTGACCGGCCCAGACGTGGCATCACCACAAGAGGCACACGCCACCATCGCCAAGACCACCTCCAACCGCCATCTGCCAGAGTCGAAACAGTGGTACTGACAGACTAATGGAGCTGCTTGCACCTGTTGTGGATGCCATCATCTGCCTGTTACCCTGCTCAGCACTCAAAGTGCCACTAATTCATTGCGCCGCAACCCATGGACCATCACTGATTAAGTTTTGTGCTGTGAAGAGGTTGCGCAGCAATGTCACCTCAGGCAGTGTGGGAGACCTGGGACGTTGATGTGGAAGATGATGCAGATCTAACACACCCTACTGTGTCTGCATCAGGAATATCCCAGAGGGACACAATACAAGACATTTTCTTCACATGAGCGCGCTCAGCTCTAGTGCCCCTACCTCAGTGCACTGCAACTCAAGGACACTTCTGTGTGTATGTTGGGTGACCTCTGTACTTGCTCCGGCTCCCTCCATGTTGCTCCGCAGTTGACTCTGTTATGCAGGTTTCTATGTTTCCTTTGCACTGGTGTCCACTGTTCAGGTTGTTGCCAGAACCAAACACTCCGTGCGGGCTGGCTTACACTCACCCCACACACATCCAGCACAGGGATCACTGTACATGTGGCCCTGCCAATAAAGGGGCCAGGCTCACGTTCCCATAGCCAGTTCGACATTATATCTGCGTGTGTCCCTGTGGTATTGTTGTATGCATGAGGGTCCCGGGTCCTACCACATTACTATGTGCTGTGTAGAGCGGATACAACCATGTCATCACAGGCAGCAGGTTGGAGCTTGGAGATGTAGCTTTATTGATAGCCACTCAATTCGTAAGGGGAGTGGACTGGGCCGTCGTACGCAGAGCCAACAAGGGGTGTGACTGATGTTTTCATGCCCATGGCGTAGTTATGCACTGGGTATGTGCATCTGCATGTGCCAATGGCAGTGTGGGTCTCCTCTGTGGGGTGTAGGTGGTCCCTGAAGGATAAAGGACACCCACATCTGTGATCTAGTTTGCCTTCCATGGGTTCGGACCCCACTCGCACCTGTTCGGCCACCTCCTTTTGGCGTTCTGACACCTGGCATTGGGGTGTCATGTGTCCCTCTGCAATGTGAAGAGGAGATGCACGGTGACATTGTGTTGAGATGTATGTTGGCACATGTATGTTGGCACATTGTTCTTGTTTACCTGCAGACTGTATGATAATGTACATTGTGACTGTTTGGGAGGTGCAATATTTGGATGCGGGACCATGTACATTTGGACTACATGACAGATATGAGGTTGTATGCATACTTTTGCATTTCACAGTTTCCAGCTCTGTCAGATGTAGTAGGCCTGTTTCTGTGCGTGTGCGGACCCAGTTGTGTCCTCTGTTATGCAGAGTCATGTTTGCGCATTGTACCACATTGTCGTCAATGTGGGTGTTCTGGTTTTGCTATGTGTGTGTGCTGGAGTGTGCTACGGGGAACATGGACATGATCCTGGGTCATGGTGGGTGTGCAGTGTGCCCATCTCCCCGGTCCCCCAAGTCCCTGGTCGTTACTCACCCTTGTGATGTTGTGCCAGGTCCTCCTGAGCTCTGTCCGCACTCCCGACTCCTTGCACCGTCTCCACACTGATGACTGTGGCCTTCGTTTCCGACAGCTCCTCCTGTGGCTCAGGACTCCCGCCTCCAGTCTCCATTGCTGACTTCCTGTTGGCAGTGGCTTTGTGCCTGGTTTAGATTTTAACATCATGCCAGCGCCTCTTGGCCTCCTCCATTGGCCTCCTCGACACTCTGACTGCATTCCCGGTAGTCTAATTGTGGGCCAGTTGATGGTAGTGATCTGTCACCTCCGTGACGCTGATCTGGTTTTCCTGCGGACTGCACCCCCTATTCCTCTCCCTCTTCTCCCTGGCCTTCCCTGACCTCGTTGTTCCTTGTTGGTGGTCTGTGGGGGTTGTGGGGTTCGCGATGGACTCTGCGCTCGGTCATGGTGCATGCCTGTTGCTACGCACTTTGGATTGTTTCTGGTGTGTTGTATTTGTAGGTTTTATAGTGCATTTTCCTGCCAGAAGTGTGGGGTTTGAGGCCTGTCGCTGGTTTTCGCTGCATTTTGTACCGCAATTGGCCTCATCGCAGGATTTTTTGCATTCGCGTTTCGCATTTTTGCGGCGTGGTGTTGATTTTTACGCTGACATTTGATGCGTTATCTGGAGACTATCGCATGGTACCGCCGTGTTGAGAATGCTTTGTTGACACCGCGTAATTTTCCCGCCATAGACTGCGATGTTGGAAGTTGCGTTAAGTTACTTTTGCGATGGTTATCACACGTTCTTGAGAATATGCCCCAATGTGTTGTATCCACAATCACAGGGATGATGAGCTAACGCCAGACTCCATCCTGTTACCAAGTCCCAAAGTTGCTTCTAAGGCCACACTCTCTCCCGAAGAGAGACGACTATCAAAACTGTCTAGTCTCAAATCGTCCTAATGCTTATTTTTCTACCACCCTACACTTACAGAGCCCTGTCTCATAATATGGGCACTGGGAGCACTAATTTACAACACATCCTCAGTACAGTGATGTGCTGATGGGTGTCTTAAGTAGTTGAATAGCTGGATCAGTTCTATGTTACCACCCTGGACCGTGGTAAATTGTTGCTTGTCACAGGTATCTTCAAAATATGTTCTGCTTTAGGCTGCAAATGCGTAGTGGGCAAAAGAACGATGGATTTAACCCAGATCTTTTGACTGGGGAGAATGTATGCATTGTCAGCATTGCATCCATCATTTGTTTGCTGTAACACTTTAGGCTGAAAATGCAGCAGCATTTGTTGACACATGACTCCTACAACAAAATACGACGCTACAAATATATGCTGAGACACTCTTATCATACATTACCAAGTACAGTTTTCATAATTCGGTGGAAAAGGTCTTTGGATCATGCACTGCCCTAACATACCCCCAACGATATGAAATAGCACCAGCCAAAAATATTTTGTGAAACCAGCTTCCACTCTCTTCATCTTACGTTTCTTGTCTTTCACTTTCTTTCTCCCTTTATCCCTTTTTCCTTGGATCAAAGTCAAAAGATGAAAATAAGTACCTGTTCCCTAAAACAAGTGCCAGTGTGGGCTTTCGCCAAAGCAGTAGTGATGCAGCATACAACAGTTGCGGTCGGTGGTGGAAGTAGCTGCCGGGCGGTGACGTGGAGAGGGGCAGGGGCAGGGTGGGGTGTAGTAATCTATGGATTATGGAGGATTACTGGTAAGTAAACATATAAATAAATAAAACAAATTTCGTTGTGCGCCCTGCATCGCCAAATGCGATACAGTGCACGCAACAAAATTCGTTTTATTCATTCTATGTTTACTTACCTGTAATCCCCCTTAATCCATACATTACTATCTCCGACCCTGCCCCTCCCCCTTCCCATGTCACCACCCGGCAGCTACTCGCACCACCGACTGCTACTGGCATACAACAAGGTGGAGCAAATGTAACTCAGCTGCTGCCACATGTTTTCTGCAAAGTGGATTTGTCCACCTTTAGAATTTATTTCAGAGTGGGCGCCCCCTCTGGGCACTGTGATATTGTCATAATTATTTGAGATCTAGATTTGAGCACAATTGTCTTTGCACAAGTGCACGTGAGCACAAGGCTGCTAGACACACATTAAGCTCTGGAAGTCAGGATACCAAGCTCATTCTTATTTTTTCAAAGAAGCCATTGAACAGAAAAAAACAAGATATTACAGAAATTATATCTTAACGGTACTGTGTGCAGCCTGCAATCTTTCAAGACTATTTCTTGCGAGAGCATTTGCAGTCCCACTGTAATGTGTCCTGCCTTTCCAAGGAAGAGGTGCATTATTATTTCAGATCACGGTGCGTGAAGGTAAACCTGTAAAGTTTGTTGAAGTCGAAAAGGAAGGAATGTTAATTTAGGTTGGATACACTCATTCTGATATGATGTAGAGGGAGCGAAAGGGAAATTCAAGGTCAGTAAAATGAGAAATTCTAGTTTTCTGTGTTATATTCATTCTAATAACAATTTCATTGTGTGAAAGAGAGATAAAGGATTTGAAAGAAGAGGTAGGAAACAAAAACAGATACTGTCCTTGAGAGAAATTCACTCCAAATCAGGGATAATGGTGAGCACTTAGCCCTATTATATATGCCTATGATCAGTGAAGTGGTTCTGTAGGCAGGAAAGAGAGATGTCTCTACGTGTAAACAACTCAGAAGTTTGCAGATTTAGTTTGACGTTCACTATGGAAACCGCAGGCAGATTCCCTTTCTGCTCTCCTCTGTGTTATTGAAGATTGTCCGCTGTTTGGGCAGGGTGTGTGAGTCCTTCAATTCTTCGCCTTTAACCCACAACACATCTGCAGCACTGTATAATTAACACTTCACTGATGATGTCATCCAACAAACAAAAAATGTGCCATTATCCATTCATCTTTTCAGTTCCTATCACCAGTCACTCCTACCATTACTCAGAATGTTTGACTACAAACATGCCAACAAAAATAGCCTACCTCGTTTCAAATGCACTTACACCTACATGATTTATGGGTCCAGCAAAAGCTCCTCTCTAATTTATTTGCTACTAAATACGAAGGTCAATTGACGGATTACTCTGTGTGCGAAACTCTCGGTGCACACCCCCAATTTTAAGTCCGGCAGACCGCCAGGTTTATGCGATCCGATTTTTGGTGGGTCATGAAAGTCCTGGTCTTCGGAAGGCGAACAAATTATAAATAAAGATGTGTTCACAATTTGCATGTTCTGTTAATATTTGCTATGCTTCTAAGACAGGTTAAATGTGAGGCTATGTTTTCTGACAAATTGCTCCCTACTCTTTTAACATGGGGATTAGTGTTTATGTTTCTTTCTCTGACTGGATTTTTTTTTTATATATTGCTATTTTTTTTATTGTTTTGTTGTACAGTACAGACTATAGACTGCATGGTACCGCAGAAACAGACACATGCATCGTTACTGTACAATATTAAGAAAAGAAAAGTAAATAAAGTAACATAAAATAACTGCTCAGATAATTTAGTGGAAAAAAAAAATGTCCAATCAAATCCGCAAGTATACATATGATCCCCCTAATTCCCGTGCAGGATTAATAACTGTAGAATCGGTCAATAATGGACAAAGTGCATTATTAAATCACATAGGCAATCATCAATTAGAATAGAATAAGGGTCCCCCCTGAATGGCTGTCCCGCTCTGAAGGTAAGTGTAAGCCGTGGAGTCTGGGTAATCAGTTTTTTCCCTTAGAATAGTCTCAAGGGTATATATATTGCTCCATGGTTGTTGGTAAACCTGTGGTAAGTGTTTTGTGATATCTGTAAAATTCACCACAGCAGGTAACCTCAATCACGACCATGTCCAGATTGAGGTTCACAGTCCAAGGAAAGCAGTCTATTGGCACCCTGAGGCATTCCGGGTTGGTCAGGAGCGACAGAATGGACCAAACTTCTTATCAAGTGTCTGTCGGTTGTTAAGTTTGTATGTTATCTTTCATGTGAGGCCATGGCTTGCATATCAAAAAGCCATGTTTGATAAGAAGTTAACATTGTAGTTTTCCAGTGGTGTAGTATTTCTACTTTCGCCACAGCCAAAGCTGTGGATAACCAATAGGGCGGCATAATGGGGCAGGGATGACGAGGTCGAAGTGCCATGAAGTAAAGCCAGTAAACACGTCAGTGCGTTGGCACTCCCAGTTCAGTCTGGAGCAGGTCCCAGACTTGTCCAGAATAATGGGAGAGAGATGCACAGTCCCATAAGATATGTACAATGTCGCAGTCAGATGCGGAGTGGGTTGAAGTTTTAAATTCAACTCTGTGACAATCTTGCTGGGTACAATGAGTGCGAAAGGAAAGCACTTTTACAAAGTTGGCATTTTCTTGTCCTAGTCATTTGGTGCCTGCAGTCTGTTTCCTGAGTCACATGGCTGGGTATATTTGTCAGTTGGCCTTTGTGTATTTCTCCCAGACAGCCACACAATAGAGGGACTAGGTGCACCTCACAGGCACGATGAGGGGGTCGGAGCTGTGCACAGCCCCACTTGCACTTAAAAAGACTGTGCCTCAGCTCTCATAAAAATAACTTCACATTAGCCTATTCTGTCTGTTGATAGCCTGGGACGAGGGCAGGGAGACAAGTAATTCCTGACACTTCTGTGGGGGAATTCTCCAAAAGTTTCAACCACTTTAAAGGGCATACCAGGTCTAAAAATAAGACCTTCAGACCAATTCTTCAGTTCACTTCTGGACCTGCAGAATGAATCTCAGAGGACTACCTGCGGCTGTGACCTGCTGTGTACTTCAGAGCACTGCCTTGATGCACCAGGAATGACTGCCCTGCTGCCTGACGCTTGCTTTATACCCTCAGAAGACTGCCTTGCTGCTTGAGATCTGTTTTTCTACTTGAACCTAGGACTTTCAGAGTAAATCAAAGAGCTAGTTGGCTGGTTCCCTGATCAGAACCTTATGGACAGAAAATGCTCCATCCTTCTTGAATCCGCAATTGGACCCAGCCTGAGTGATTCCTGACCTTCCAAGTGGTGCCCTTCCAGTCCTGAACCGTTGAAAGTGATGCTAAAGGTGCCAGATAACCCAAATCAAAAACCTGTGACTTAAAAATCGTTCTGTCACAAAGTACTCTGAGAACCAACAGGAGACCAGGATCTATATGCTCACCAATCCACCCAAGGTGCATTGCTGGTCAGCCTGACTTCGTAGCAACTCCTACTATGTTCTTGTCCAGCAGCAGTGGCTCCTCACAAAAGAGGTGGAGGCCTCGTGGAGCCCTCACCTGTCGCAGCCTGCTGTTGGAGATTTTCTACTTCCAAAATGGCTTCATTGTGGTCTGCTGTAACTTTGAACTTTGCCCTAGTCTTGTGAGACTAAATGTCCACTGTTAGCACTTTGTTGTTTTAGGCACTATTTTCACTTGTAAACATTCATAACTCTGGTTCTACTGATCAGATTTTTGTCATTTTTTATGTTGAATTATTTGTTGAAATGTACTCTATATTTCTAAATTAGTGTAGGATTTTTCTTGTGTTGTGTTTTTACTTTATTACAGTTTTTGTGATGCATAAATCCTTTAGACAATGGCTCTAAGTTATGTCTGACTGCTTTTATGCCAAACTGCAAGAGGGCTACGCTCAGGTTAATTTAGTGTCTTTTTGTGGTTCACCCAGACAAGGTATTGGGCTGTTGCTTGAGTAGGGTTATACCCCCCTCAACAAACAACCCACTTTCCCACAAAAGTGCTCTACCACATTATGCTTTACTAATATATTTGTGACAGTGTGCTCCAAAATGCCCCACAAGCTACATACTACACCCTTACCACTCTCCTGAAGAATACATTTGCTACACTTGTTTTTTGGATAAAGTGATAATTTTTCACAATCCCTATTACTTCAGTGATGTAACATTGATGTCAGCAACTGCAGTCTGAAAATTGTTTCAGCACCACTGGTGCAAAGTTGCTGAAATACATCCCTCTGTCCAGTTTTAAAATAAACCCTTGCAAGTATTCCTAAGCAAGACTGCTGGTGAACCTTCCAATATTTGTTGCTGCTGTGTTTTAACTTCACAAAGCTAGCTCACTATACATGATCGTACTAAGTCATCCCACCTGTGTTATCTTTCGCACATCATATGAGAAATATGAATCTGGCGTAACAGCCAGACCAGTCGACTTTGGACCTGGGAATCAAAGTTTGAGTCCCGGTGTTGGCTCAAAGTCCTTTGTTTCTAGGAAAATCACTTAATCTAAAATGCTTAAAATAAAATGAATTTCAGTTTGTGTAATGTATTCTGGTGTTCATGTAAAGAGCTCCAGGGCCCTTTGGCTGTGGTCGTGCTGCTGAAGCCGCTGAGGGAAGGAGTTAAGCGGAAGGAGGGACATATATACATCCCTTCCTGTTGCCACAGGAAAGTTAAAGTTAAGTAGGCATTTCCACGAGAAATGCATTTTTTGTGCCACTACCAACCTTGGCACCATTTGCCAAATCTCCCCAAAACTTACCAAATATGTGCTTTTTTTGCCTAGTTTGAGCATGGAAAGTTTCAGGGTGATTCGTCAAGCAAAAGCCAAGAAACAGGGGTGTCCCAAAACACAAATTCCCCATGCATTTTCCATAGGCTCCTTTAGGCAAGGTTACAGCAAAAACTGCTGAAACTGAATTACCCCAAATTTAGCAGGAAACTAGATCTTGATCCACAGATTGTGCTTTTTGAGACTTCTTTCAGTAGTTTTTTAGAAATGAAGGGTAAAAAAATATTCCTGTATCTGGACACTTGGGTCCGCGAAAGGGTAAAGAGACTCACACGGGAGCGCCAATTAAAAAATAGAGCATTCTGGTTGGCTCAGGGAGCTTTTTTCCCTTAGGCCAATTCGCTCCTGAGGGAGTCAGACTCCAACGGGAGCAAGCTCTCTGATTGGCTGCCAGCAACGTCAGAAAAATGTCCATTACAGGACTTAGGGCCAGATGTAGGTAACTTCAATTTACCGACTCATAAATACCGAATTTTACAGATTCGGTATTTATGAATAGGTAAATATGAAGGAGGGAGATGTAGGTAATTTTTAAATTTGAATTACCGAATCGGTAACATTCGGTATTTACCGATTCGGAAAGTACCGAATCGGTATTTCCCATTGATTCCTATGGGCTATGAAGCCCATAGGAATCAATGGGAAATACCAATACGTTATTTACTGAATTGGTAAATACCGAATGTTGCAAGGGTGCAGGGGGTGTCACTTTGACACCCTCTAGCACCCCAAGTAAAGGCATGTGTGACATGTGGCACACATACATGCCCTAAGGGCATGTCTGTGTGTCACATTGCACAGTGTGCATGCACAGATGTGCATGCACACCTGGATTCGGTATTTTACCACACAATAGGATTGTGTGGTAAAATACCGACTCTTAAGGGCCTGTGGCACTCTCAGGAGTGTCACCTACATTTGGATTTACCGAATCGGTAAAATTACCGATTCGGTATTTTACAGAATCGGTAAATTTACCGAATCGGTAAATTTACCGATTCTGTAAAACAATGGCCCCTACATCTGAAAACCCAAATACCGGTCGGTAACGGCCGAATTCGGCCGTCACCGACCGGTATTAGGGCTCCTACATCTGGCCCTTAGTCCCTTATCCTAAAGTGTACAAAAAAAAGCTATAAGGGGGCAGGCTAGGGTGACCAAAAAGGACTCCCCCCACCGCCGTCACCCCCCACCCCCACCCGAGGTCAAAATTGGAGGAAAAAAAACAGCCGTTTTTGCTGCAATCCTGCAAAAATCCAGTAGAATTGTTAAGAAACGAATGGCGGCCTGTGGTCCCCCTCCCCAAACCCAAGCCTTGAAAGGCCTCAGGGACACATCCCCAGGTGCCAATTTACTTAATTAAAGCGGACGGGGCTGTGCTTCCCACTCCCCAAGCCATTGTAGGCCAGAGGAGTCCACCCTTGGGTCTCACATTTGCAAACATTGGGAGGGGGTTATGAGGCCCTCATCCTCAAGCCTTTAAAAGGCCCCAGAGGCTTCCTCCCCCGGGGCCAATACACTTTTTAAGATAGAGAGGAGACACACTGCCCCCCTCCTTGCGTCATTAAAATACTCTGGTGCCCCATTGCCCAGGGCAGGCTCACTTGCTGTGTCCCCTCAGGGAGTTTCTATCTGTGATGACATTAATGATGCTCATATTATTCTGAGCTATATTTTACTTACTTTCAGGCCTCTAATACCATACCAGTTTATAGAGTAATATATACATAAGAAGCTTGGATTATGTCACCAGTGATGCCATAAATGATGTCATTGTACATGTCATGAGTGATATAATATGTGAGGTCATCAGCAGAGTATGGTGGGTGTGAGAAGGTGTCTTTGTAAATGCTGTCCACTAATTAAAGTGGGCACCCTGTACCAGTCCACACGACCATTATGATGTATGAGGTAAAAGATAACCTTTAGAAAGCTATCCTAGAGGTAGCTGTGGAGAGCAGCCTTCAGGCTTAATCTTGAAGGAATGTAGAGCAGCTTGTTTTACCAGAATATCACCTCCTGAATAACTTAATGAAAGGAGAACGACACAGTAGTTATATAAAAATAGATATTTAATAATATAACACTCTCCACTAATCTCTACACGAGATTAGAACATAAAGCTCACAATACTTAATCAATAGAACATTCGTAAGTAGCACAATACACAGCGGGCTCCAGGGGGAGACCGAACCATATACTAAAAAAATGGTATAACAATCACAACTTGACTAGACACAGTACCTAGTGCACGTAGAATCACTGGGACTCTGAGGAACCACCCAAGGCAGTGACACAGGGACCCCATGGAGGACGGGCGCAGAGAGGAAACACGACTGTGTGCTCCGTACAACTCTATTGGAAAGTCATGGTTGCAAAGTTACAGTTTAAGGACACTTCTACAAGGACTTCAAGCAAACCCTTTGGAACATAGGAGGGTTCTAGAGCACACCCACCAGTGACTACCAAAGTACCCTTGTTACCTATTCCAGGAGAGCTGGGTGCAAAGGGGTCAAGTGGTGTCGGAAACCTTTGTCATTTCAATGGAGAGCTACAAAGAAGTGCTGCTTCCAAAAAGGCGAAGAGTGTCTGGTGGAATCCAAGCCTGGATTCTAGGTGAGAGGAACCTGAAAGCAGAGGGGACAGAGTCTGGGTCACGTCAGGTGACCAGGTGCTCGGTAGTGGAATGCCCGCCGATGTCAGGTGCTTCAGGTGCAAAGAAGGGATGCTTGACTCTGCAGCCACGGGGACCAGGACATGTTGAGGTTGACCAGGATCCGGAGGTGAGCTTGCCCACAAAGGATTTTGATGCCTATTTGGGGTAATGAGGATTCCACATTATCAAGGGCTATAATCAGCGACTGCCTGTCTTGTGATAAGGGCATGTCAATCCCATGGTTATCTTACATGAAAAAGTCACTCAATGAGGTTGGTTTATCTCATGCTTTTTCTGCCTTTGCCTCATGTGTATCTATCAATAAAAGACAGGTGTCCACATTGTTGCTAGCCCAACTGCATGATAAGAGGGTTGAGGAGAAAACACAGAAAACAACTATTGGAAAGTCTTTGTTCCTAAACGTCTAGCTGTGGAAAGCCAGAAGGACCTGGGAGCGCTCCTTGCTATTTAAGTTTAGAGCGGACACAGTAAAATATCTACTCTGTTTTCCTCTAGGGTATCAGCCCAATTTAGATGTGATTGTATGCCCATGCAATAATGATGTCACTCAGTAAATGTTCTTTTCTGAGTGAAATGTATTTTCTTCTGTAAATTGTATGTATTATAGACTTAACAGTTTTTTGGCTCCACTATTGAGATCTAGAAACTTGAGACATTGTGCCTGAGCTTATCTTTTGCTCCAACGCCTTTAAGATGAGGAAACTTGCACTGCTGTAACTTGCTTTCATTGCGCTGCTGTACAGTCATGTGAAACTATGCACTTCAAATCCTGCTAGCTATCTCATGGGCTGCTACTTTGAAATGAAAGGCACTATACACTTTCCCTCTCGGACGCCGGCATCGAGGTACCGACGGACAGAGCTGGGCCTCCCCTTTTTCCCGAGTGGGTTCCGGGTGAGGTGAGGCGTACTCCCACATAATGCTGGGAGATACATATTATTTTGGACTTCCTACAGTATTCATCTGGGCTCAGAGGAACTGGTAGGATTTATCCAATTGTACATTAGCGTGTTTCACTAAAAAATTTTTGATTTGCAGTCGCAGTTTCCCAAATGGTCCTGAAGAAAGCTAAGATCAATAGTCAATACAGCTGAAACATGTCGACCTCCACTCACTTTGCCTACATATAGTTATTATTTCAAACTATTTTGGCATATTTTAATCTTGACCCGAGTGCCATACTGATTAAAATTAATTCTGGTCCTTGGAATCAATTTTACTTTCACGTTTTTCACTTTAATTTCTTGCACTGCACCCCATTAGCATCACCAGTGAAGCCCAGTGGTCTGTATTTACAGCATGTTAATCCATCTCCGCACCATGACTAGGTGCAATGTTTGAGAATTGGATTGGTGACATCTCCCACATGACGACATTCCACCATATGGGTGGGCTGATGGGAATTTTTTCCTAACAGACCCGGGTCATCACTTTTAGTGCTACTAATGGTTTTGGGGCACTAGTTCCAGTTGCGGCATACTTACAGGTTTCTGACCAGGCCACTTTTTGTTTATTGACTATACACTTTACCCATATTACGTATGCAGATTTTTAACACTTGGTTTTATGCAAGGCACTATTTTAATTTTTATCAAATATGGATCTATTTGTTTCTTTGTGCTTTTATGGTTGTATTATCAACCGAATAAAGTTATTCTTTGGGGGCTTGCAATATACACACATAGGCTCAGTCATACATGCACCTGTTTCTCTAACATACCATATTCATGTGCATATGAATTTCTGACACAATGTATTTACCCGTATCCTGAACTCACATACTGGAACACATTCACCCACACAGTGGATTACTGGCAAACTCATCTTTGACTCACTCCCATACTCAATCAACTTGGACTCACTTGCACACTCATCTTGCACTCACTCGCCCTCATCGCCACCACCGATGACATCAGGGCCCTGCTAGACAACGGCGAAACCGCGGCCCTCATCCTCCTGGACCTTTCAGCTGCCTTCGACACAGTCTGCCACCGCACCCTACGCACACGCCTCCACAACGCAGGAATCCGAGACAAGGCCATGGATTGGACCACCTCCTTCCTCGCCGGCAGAACCCAGAGCATCCACCTCCCCCCTTTCCACTCTGAAGCCTCCAAGATAATCTGCGGCGCACCCCAGGGATCATCCCTCAGCACGACATTGTTCAACATCTACATGGCCCCGCTCGCCCACGTCGCCAGACTGCACAACCTCAAGATCATCTCCTACGCCGACAACACACAGCTAATCTTCTCCCTCCCCAAGGAGCCCCTCACCAGCAAAACCAACCTCCATGAAGGATTGAAAGCCGTCGCAGAATGGATAAAGAACAACCGTCTGAAGCTGAACTCGGACAAGATGGAGGTCCTCATCCTCAGCTCCACTCCCTCAGCCTGGGACGACTCCTGGTGGCCGACTGCCCTGGGAACAGCATCAACGCCCACCGACCACGCACGCAACCTGGGGTTCATCCTCAACTCAACACTGTCCATGACCAAGCAAGTCAAAGCCATCTCATCCTCCTGCTTCAACACCCTCTGCATGCTCCGCAAGATCTACAGATGGATCCCCACCGACACAAGAAAAACGGTTATCCGGGCCCTCGTCAGCAGCAGGCCGGTGCTACGGAACCGCCGTCTACCTGGTAGCCCCGGCCAAACTACTGAAACATCTGCAACGCATACAGAACGCCTCGGCCCGCCTGACCCTCGACATCCCATGACACAGCCACATCACACCCTACCTGAGAGACCTGCACTGGCTGCCCGTCACCAAGAGGATCACCTTCAAGCTCCTCACCCACACACCCAAGGCACCCCACAACACTGGACCAACATACCTCAACAGGCTCACCTTCTACATCCGAACCACCAGCTCCGCTCTGCTGACTACGCCCTCGCTACCGTTCCCCACATCCGAAGCGCAACCTCTGGCGGCAAATCATTCTCCTACCTCGCCGCCAAGACCTGGAACACGCTCCCCATCCTCCAATGGCAGACCCAAGACCTACTAACCTTCAGGAGCTTCTCAAGACCTGGCTGTTTGAGCAATAGCAGTATTCCCCGCCCCCTCCCCCCCCAGCGCCTTGAGACCCTCACGGGTGCGTAGAGCACTTTACAAATTACCTGATTGATTAATTGACTCGTCTCGCACAGTAGTGTGCTCACACACTCATCATTCATCCTCGGCTGAGTTATGAAGCACAGAGATCATTCTGATCTGACCTGATCCAACTAGCTACATACTACGACCGGTGACCACTTCTTGATATCTCGCAATGACATAAGATATGGGATGCTTTTAACATAGTTCACTCCAACAGATATCTCCACCATTCTCTCCTCTTTAATCTATGCCTGCTCAGGACCAATAACTTTAATCAGTAGAAACATCTCAGAATAGACAACTCAGTGCAGTAACCACCAAGGTGGGGTTGTGAACAAAACAAATGCCATAAAGGGACCATAAAGGGACCTGCAGAGAGATTAAACCAAAATAGCATGTATATTTTGTACATCTCTTAATCCATCAGATTGCTAAGCAATGTGTCACATTACACTATAAGCTGCATGCACCCCTTTCAGTTTTCCTCAAATACACAACATGGAAAAACTTCCCAAATAGCATCAAAATAAAGACATCACCCTTCCAACCACACATCCTACAAATGGTGTAGTTTACTACTCATGTAGGCAAGAACTTCAGTGCTCCACACAGGGGTAGGCAGCCCTATATAAATATTACAATACAATACATTCATGACATCTCCATCCCCTCATCTCCTGTCTTCTTCGCTCCATTTCTTTAGCTCCCACCTCCTTGCAGACATTCATTTGGTTCATGCCTTCTTGCATCCATCCCTACATCTCCTGCATTCTTGACTCTTATCATCCTCATCCAACTGTTGAGTGATTACCTCCTTACTTCCATCCCTTCTGCTATTTCTTCTTCTATATTTCTCTTGAGTACTCACCTTCTTCTTGCATCCATTCCTCCAGCTCTTCACATTGATAGTTGGTGTAATATGTTTCAGCTACAGTAGTGTTTAGTAATGATGTTTTGTATTTTCCTTCCTTCGAGGCAGTAGTGGTGCACAATTACAATCTTTGTGGTGTGCACAAAAATATTCCTACCTCACAGTTGTGCAGACTACAACAACATTGCCTTTCTACAATCCAATTTAACTTAAAGAAATGAGTAAACAGCTAAGTATTTAAGCGGTACTCATAAGCAGCACCAAATTAAATTAAACCAAGAGCAGTTTAAAGACAAATTCATGAAACTTGAACCTATGTTTAGGTCTTCGGCTTATCATGGTACATCATCATCTCATGCATCAATTCCAGAAGGTGATGCAGCTGCATCATCAAAAGGAGACAAAGCAGCATTGACACAATCAAAATTGGTCCCACCACATGACCAAACATTACGGTGCCCTGATCAAACCACATATATACTTTTTAGCACTAAAGCACCAATTGCGCCAGCACTGCAGGCAACAACTACAGTAAGTGAAAAAAGCTGTGTCAGCAGTGCCTCCTTCTATTTCAGAAGGAAAGGGGAACAATGCAAGTACACCAGCTGCATCTGCACTGTTAGCAGTGACTGAAGGAAGTTCAGAAGCTGAAAGTATGCCATGACTAGATGAATCTCCGAGTCTGCTATTACAAATGACTGAAGGAGGTGCAGAAATTGTAAGTGCACCAGATGTGTCACTGCTTCTACCAATGGCTAAATAAAGTTAAGAAACTACAAATATGCAACTTGTTTCAAGAGTATTGTCAAACACTGAAGACGTAAGTGAAGGCATTATGAGTGAGGATGTATTACTACATATAGAAGAACTAGAATCAAGCAATAGTCAGTTTTGCAAGTATTTTTACCCAAGTGAAAGAGGGAACTTTTTAGACAACCCTTGGCATGATACAGAGTTACAAAAGTTTGTTATTAGAAGTGGCCCATTTAAGCCTAGAGGACCCTTCCCACAAGATAATAAAAACAGGTGCTTTTCCACCAAATACTACTATAATGCAATTAGGACTGGAGATAAAACCCCAAGACTGTGGTTGTGCTACTCTTTAAAAATAAAATGGACAGTGCATACTTTGAGAACTGACATTCTATCAGCAAGCATGGTATATTGCTATAAAAGATTGGCAAAGTATATCTCAAAAAATTAATGCAAAAAACACAGTTGATGGACAGAATGTAGAACAATGTCATACATTCACCCCAGTACAAGGATCTGGGCCTAAATCCATCGTTGTTTTGCACTCCACACCACCCAGGGTTAGACACTGGCTATATGCAAATCAGCTCTGACCCTGTGCCTCATGGGAACAGTCCAGTCCGAACTACCAAGCCATGTCTTTCCCAGACCGGAATCAAGCATCCAAGGACCGGTTTCTGGCTATCAGCCTTCATCAGCCTGGATAGCTTGACTCCAGTGGCGTGGAGAGCCTGGGACTCACGTCTGAGCATACCCAGCCCACTCGGGGTGAAAATTGCAAAAAACACAGTTGATGGACAGAATGTAGAACAATGTCATACATTCACCCCAGTACAATGATCTGGGCCTAAATCCATCGTTTTTTTGCACTCCACACCACCCTGGGTTAGACACTGGCTATATGCAAATCAGCTCTGACCCTGTGCCTCATGGGAACAGTCCAGTCCGAACTACCAAGCCATGTCTTTCCCAGACCGGAATCAAGCATCCAAGGACCGGTTTCTGGCTATCAGCCTTCATCAGCCTGGATAGCTTGACTCCAGTGGCGTGGAGAGCCTGGGACTCACGTCTGAGCATACCCAGTCCACTCGGGGTGAAAATTGCAAAAAACACAGTTGATGGACAGAATGTAGAACAATGTCATACATTCACCCCAGTTCAAGGATCTGGGCCTAAATCCATCGTTTTTTTGCACTCCACACCACCCTGGGTTAGACACTGGCTATATGCAAATCAGCTCTGACCCTGTGCCTCATGGGAACAGTCCAGTCGAACTACCAAGCCATGTCTTTCCCAGACCGGAATCAATCATCCAAGGACCGGTTTCTGGCTATCAGCCTTCATCAGCCTGGATAGCTTGACTCCAGTGGCGTGGAGAGCCAGGGACTCACGTCTGAGCATACCCAGCCCACTCGGGGTGAAAATTGCACAAAACACAGTTGATGGACAGAATGTAGAACAATGTCATACATTCACCCCAGTACAAGGATCTGGGCCTAAATCCATCGTTTTTTTGCACTCCACACCACCGTGGGTTAGACACTAGCTATATGCAAATCAGCTCTGACCCTGTGCCTCATGGGAACAGTCCAGTCCGAACTACCAAGCCATGTCTTTCCCAGACCGGAATCAAGCATCCAAGGACCGGTTTCTGGCTATCAGCCTTCATCAGCCTGGATAGCTTGACTCCAGTGGCGTGGAGAGCCTGGGTTTCACGTCTGAGCATACCCAGCCCACTCGGGGTGAAAAATGCAAAAAACACAGTTGATGGACAGAATGTAGAACAATGTCATACATTCACCCCAGTACAAGGATCTGGGCCTAAATCCATCGTTTTTTTGCACTCCACACCACCCTGGGTTAGACACTGGCTATATGCAAATCAGCTCTGACCCTGTGCCTCATGGGAACAGTCCAGTCCAAACTACCAAGCCATGTCTTTCCCAGACCGGAATCAAGCATCCAAGGACCGGTTTCTGGCTATCAGCCTTCATCAGCCTGGATAGCTTGACTCCCGTGGCGTGGAGAGCCTGGGACTCACGTCTGAGCATACCCAGCCCACTCGGGGTGAAAATTGCAAAAAACACAGTTGATGGACAAAATGTAGAACAATGTCATACATTCACCCCAGTACAAGGATCTGGGCCTAAATCCATCGTTTTTTTGCACTCCACACCACCCTGGGTTAGACACTGGCTATATGCAAATCAGCTCTGACCCTGTGCCTCATGGGAACAGTCCAGTCCGAACTACCAAGCCATGTCTTTCCCAGACCGGAATCAAGCATCCAAGGACCGGTTTCTGGCTATCAGCCTTCATCAGCCTGGATAGCTTGACTCCAGTGGCGTGGAGAGCCTGGGACTCACGTCTGAGCATACCCAGCCCACTCGGGGTGAAAATTGCAAAAAACACAGTTGATGGACAGAATGTAGAACAATGTCATACATTCACCCCAGTACAATGATCTGGGCCTAAATCCGTCGTTTTTTTGCACTCCACACCACCCTGGGTTAGACACTGGCTATATACAAATCAGCTCTGACCCTGTACCTCATGGGAACAGTCCAGTCCGAACTACCAAGCCATGTCTTTCCCAGACCGGAATCAAGCATCCAAGGACCGGTTTCTGGCTATCAGCCTTCATCAGCCTGGATAGCTTGACTCCAGTGGCGTGGAGAGCCTGGGACTCACGTCTGAGCATACCCAGACCACTCGGGGTGAAAATTGCAAAAAACACAGTTGATGGACAGAATGTAGAATAATGTCATACATTCACCCCAGTACAAGGATCTGGGCCTAAATCCATCGTTTTTTTGCACTCCACACCACCCTGGGTTAGACACTGGCTATATGCAAATCAGCTCTGACCCTGTGCCTCATGGGAACAGTCCAGTCGAACTACCAAGCCATGTCTTTCCCAGACCGGAATCAAGCATCCAAGGACCGGTTTCTGGCTATCAGCCTTCATCAGCCTGGATAGCTTGACTCCAGTGGCGTGGAGAGCCTGGGACTCACGTCTGAGCATACCCAGCCCACTCGGGGTGAAAATTGCAAAAAACACAGTTGATGGACAGAATGTAGAATAATGTCATACATTCACCCCAGTACAAGGATCTGGGCCTAAATCCATCGTTTTTTTGCAGTCCACACCACCCTGGGTTAGACACTGGCTATATGCAAATCAGCTCTGACCCTGTGCCTTATGGGAACAGTCCAGTCCGAACTACCAAGCCATGTCTTTCCCAGACCGGAATCAAGCATCCAAGGACCGGTTTCTGGCTATCAGCCTTCATCAGCCTGGATAGCTTGACTCCAGTGGCGTGGAGAGCCTGGGACTCACGTCTGAGCATACCCAGCCCACTCGGGGTGAAAATTGCAAAAAACACAGTTGATGGACAGAATGTAGAACAATGTCATACATTCACCCCAGTACAAGGATCTGGGCCTAAATCCATCGTTTTTTTGCAGTCCACACCACCCTGGGTTTGACACTGGCTATATGCAAATCAGCTCTGACCCTGTGCCTCATGGGAACAGTCCAGTCCGAACTACCAAGCCATGTCTTTCCCAGACCGGAATCAAGCATCCAAGGACTGGTTTCTGGCTATCAGCCTTCATCAGCCTGGATAGCTTGACTCCAGTGGCGTGGAGAGCCTGGGACTCACGTCTGAGCATACCCAGCCCACTCGGGGTGAAAATTGCAAAAAACACAGTTGATGGACAGAATGTAGAACAATGTCATACATTCACCCCAGTACAAGGATCTGGGCCTAAATCCATCGTTTTTTTGCACTCCACACCACCCTGGGTTAGACACTGGCTATATGCAAATCAGCTCTGACCCTGTGCCTCATGGGAACAGTCCAGTCCGAACTACCAAGCCATGTCTTTCCCAGACCGGAATCAAGCATCCAAGGACCGGTTTCTGGCTATCAGCCTTCATCAGCCTGGATAGCTTGACTCCAGTGGCGTGGAGAGCCTGGGACTCACGTCTGAGCATACCCAGCCCACTCGGGGTGAAAATTGCAAAAAACACAGTTGATGGACAGAATGTAGAACAATGTCATACATTCACCCCAGTACAAGGATCTGGGCCTAAATCCATCGTTTTTTTGCACTCCACACCACCCTGGGTTAGACACTGGCTATATGCAAATCAGCTCTGACCCTGAGCCTCATGGGAACAGTCCAGTCCGAACTACCAAGCCATGTCTTACCCAGACCGGAATCAAGCATCCAAGGATTGGTTTCTGGCTATCAGCCTTCATCAGCCTGGATAGCTTGACTCCAGTGGCGTGGAGAGCCTGGGACTCACGTCTGAGCATACCCAGCCCACTCGGGGTGAAAATTGCAAAAAACACAGTTGATGGACAGAATGTAGAACAATGTCATACATTCACCCCAGTACAAGGATCTGGGCCTAAATCCATCGTTTTTTTGCACTCCACACCACCCTGGGTTAGACACTGGCTATATGCAAATCAGCTCTGACCCTGTGCCTCATGGGAACAGTCCAGTCCGAACTACCAAGCCATGTCTTTCCCAGACCGGAATCAAGCATCCAAGGACCGGTTTCTGGCTATCAGCCTTCATCAGCCTGGATAGCTTGACTCCAGTGGCGTGGAGAGCCTGGGACTCACGTCTGAGCATACCCAGCCCACTCGGGGTGAAAATTGCAAAAAACACAGTTGATGGACAGAATGTAGAACAATGTCATACATTCACCCCAGTACAAGGATCTGGGCCTAAATCCATCGTTTTTTTGCACTCCACACCACCCTGGGTTAGACACTGGCTATATGCAAATCAGCTCTGACCCTGTGCCTCATGGGAACAGTCCAGTCCGAACTACCAAGCCATGTCTTTTCCAGACCGGAATCAAGCATCCAAGGACCGGTTTCTGGCTATCAGCCTTCATCAGCCTGGATAGCTTGACTCCAGTGGCGTGGAGAGCCTGGGACTCACGTCTGAGCATACCCAGCCCACTCGGGGTGAAAATTGCAAAAAACACAGTTGATGGACAGAATGTAGAACAATGTCATACATTCACCCCAGTACAAGGATCTGGGCCTAAATCCATCGTTTGTTTGCACTCCACACCTCCCTGGGTTAGACACTGGCTATATGCAAATCAGCTCTGACCCTGTGCCTCATGGGAACAGTCCAGTCCGAACTACCAAGCCATGTCTTTCCCAGACCGGAATCAAGCATCCAAGGACCGGTTTCTGGCTATCAGCCTTCATCAGCCTGGATAGCTTGACTCCAGTGGCGTGGAGAGCCTGGGACCCACGTCTGAGCATACCCATCCCACTCGAGGTGAAAATTGCAAAAAACACAGTTGATGGACAGAATGTAGAAAAATGTCATACATTCACCCCAGTACAAGGATCTGGGCCTAAATCCATCGTTTTTTTGCACTCCACACCACCCTGGGTTAGACACTGGCTATATGCAAATCAGCTCTGACCCTGTGCCTCATGGGAACAGTCCAGTCCGAACTACCAAGCCATGTCTTTCCCAGACCGGAATCAAGCATCCAAGGACCGGTTTCTGGCTATCAGCCTTCATCAGCCTGGATAGCTTGACTCCAGTGGCGTGGAGAGCCTGGGACTCACGTCTGAGCATACCCAGCCCACTCGGGGTGAAAATTGCAAAAAACACAGTTGATGGACAGAATGTAGAACAATGTCATACATTCACCCCAGTACAAGGATCTGGGCCTAAATCCATCGTTTTTTTGCAGTCCACACCACCCTGGGTTTGACACTGGCTATATGCAAATCAGCTCTGACCCTGTGCCTCATGGGAACAGTCCAGTCCGAACTACCAAGCCATGTCTTTCCCAGACCGGAATCAAGCATCCAAGGACTGGTTTCTGGCTATCAGCCTTCATCAGCCTGGATAGCTTGACTCCAGTGGCGTGGAGAGCCTGGGACTCACGTCTGAGCATACCCAGCCCACTCGGGGTGAAAATTGCAAAAAACACAGTTGATGGACAGAATGTAGAACAATGTCATACATTCACCCCAGTACAAGGATCTGGGCCTAAATCCATCGTTTTTTTGCACTCCACACCACCCTGGGTTAGACACTGGCTATATGCAAATCAGCTCTGACCCTGTGCCTCATGGGAACAGTCCAGTCCGAACTACCAAGCCATGTCTTTCCCAGACCGGAATCAAGCATCCAAGGACCGGTTTCTGGCTATCAGCCTTCATCAGCCTGGATAGCTTGACTCCAGTGGCGTGTAGAGCCTGGGACTCACGTCTGAGCATACCCAGTCCACTCGGGGTGAAAATTGCAAAAAACACAGTTGATGGACAGAATGTAGAACAATGTCATACATTCACCCCAGTACAAGGATCTGGGCCTAAATCCATCGTTTTTTTGCAGTCCACACCACCCTGGGTTTGACACTGGCTATATGCAAATCAGCTCTGACCCTGTGCCTCATGGGAACAGTCCAGTCCGAACTACCAAGCCATGTCTTTCCCAGACCGGAATCAAGCATCCAAGGACTGGTTTCTGGCTATCAGCCTTCATCAGCCTGGATAGCTTGACTCCAGTGGCGTGGAGAGCCTGGGACTCACGTCTGAGCATACCCAGCCCACTCGGGGTGAAAATTGCACAAAACACAGTTGATGGACAGAATGTAGAACAATGTCATACATTCACCCCAGTACAATGATCTGGGCCTAAATCCGTCGTTTTTTTGCACTCCACACCACCCTGGGTTAGACACTGGCTATATGCAAATCAGCTCTGACCCTGTGCCTCATGGGAACAGTCCAGTCCGAACTACCAAGCCATGTCTTTCCCAGACCGGAATCAAGCATCCAAGGACCGGTTTCTGGCTATCAGCCTTCATCAGCCTGGATAGCTTGACTCCAGTGGCGTGGAGAGCCTGGGACTCACGTCTGAGCATACCCAGCCCACTCGGGGTGAAAATTGCAAAAAACACAGTTGATGGACAGAATGTAGAACAATGTCATACATTCACCCCAGTACAAGGATCTGGGCCTAAATCCATCGTTTTTTTGCACTCCACACCACCCTGGGTTAGACACTGGCTATATGCAAATCAGCTCTGACCCTGAGCCTCATGGGAACAGTCCAGTCCGAACTACCAAGCCATGTCTTTCCCAGACCGGAATCAAGCATCCAAGGATTGGTTTCTGGCTATCAGCCTTCATCAGCCTGGATAGCTTGACTCCAGTGGCGTGGAGAGCCTGGGACTCACGTCTGAGCATACCCAGCCCACTCGGGGTGAAAATTGCAAAAAACACAGTTGATGGACAGAATGTAGAACAATGTCATACATTCACCCCAGTACAAGGATCTGGGCCTAAATCCATCGTTTTTTTGCACTCCACACCACCCTGGGTTAGACACTGGCTATATGCAAATCAGCTCTGACCCTGTGCCTCATGGGAACAGTCCAGTCCGAACTACCAAGCCATGTCTTTCCCAGACCGGAATCAAGCATCCAAGGACCGGTTTCTGGCTATCAGCCTTCATCAGCCTGGATAGCTTGACTCCAGTGGCGTGGAGAGCCTGGGACTCACGTCTGAGCATACCCAGCCCACTCGGGGTGAAAATTGCAAAAAACACAGTTGATGGACAGAATGTAGAACAATGTCATACATTCACCCCAGTACAAGGATCTGGGCCTAAATCCATCGTTTTTTTGCACTCCACACCACCCTGGGTTAGACACTGGCTATATGCAAATCAGCTCTGACCCTGTGCCTCATGGGAACAGTCCAGTCCGAACTACCAAGCCATGTCTTTCCCAGACCGGAATCAAGCATCCAAGGACCGGTTTCTGGCTATCAGCCTTCATCAGCCTGGATAGCTTGACTCCAGTGGCGTGGAGAGCCTGGGACTCACGTCTGAGCATACCCAGCCCACTCGGGGTGAAAATTGCAAAAAACACAGTTGATGGACAGAATGTAGAACAATGTCATACATTCACCCCAGTACAAGGATCTGGGCCTAAATCCATCGTTTTTTTGCACTCCACACCTCCCTGGGTTAGACACTGGCTATATGCAAATCAGCTCTGACCCTGTGCCTCATGGGAACAGTCCAGTCCGAACTACCAAGCCATGTCTTTCCCAGACCGGAATCAAGCATCCAAGGACCGGTTTCTGGCTATCAGCCTTCATCAGCCTGGATAGCTTGACTCCAGTGGCGTGGAGAGCCTGGGACCCACGTCTGAGCATACCCATCCCACTCGAGGTGAAAATTGCAAAAAACACAGTTGATGGACAGAATGTAGAAAAATGTCATACATTCACCCCAGTACAAGGATCTGGGCCTAAATCCATCGTTTTTTTGCACTCCACACCACCCTGGGTTAGACACTGGCTATATGCAAATCAGCTCTGACCCTGTGCCTCATGGGAACAGTCCAGTCCGAACTACCAAGCCATGTCTTTCCCAGACCGGAATCAAGCATCCAAGGACCGGTTTCTGGCTATCAGCCTTCATCACCCTGGATAGCTTGACTCCAGTGGCGTGGAGAGCCTGGGACTCACGTCTGAGCATACCCAGCCCACTCGGGGTGAAAATTGCAAAAAACACAGTTGATGGACAGAATGTAGAACAATGTCATACATTCACCCCAGTACAAGGATCTGGGCCTAAATCCATCGTTTTTTTGCAGTCCACACCACCCTGGGTTTGACACTGGCTATATGCAAATCAGCTCTGACCCTGTGCCTCATGGGAACAGTCCAGTCCGAACTACCAAGCCATGTCTTTCCCAGACCGGAATCAAGCATCCAAGGACTGGTTTCTGGCTATCAGCCTTCATCAGCCTGGATAGCTTGACTCCAGTGGCGTGGAGAGCCTGGGACTCACGTCTGAGCATACCCAGCCCACTCGGGGTGAAAATTGCAAAAAACACAGTTGATGGACAGAATGTAGAACAATGTCATACATTCACCCCAGTACAAGGATCTGGGCCTAAATCCATCGTTTTTTTGCACTCCACACCACCCTGGGTTAGACACTGGCTATATGCAAATCAGCTCTGACCCTGTGCCTCATGGGAACAGTCCAGTCCGAACTACCAAGCCATGTCTTTCCCAGACCGGAATCAAGCATCCAAGGACCGGTTTCTGGCTATCAGCCTTCATCAGCCTGGATAGCTTGACTCCAGTGGCGTGGAGAGCCTGGGACTCACGTCTGAGCATACCCAGTCCACTCGGGGTGAAAATTGCAAAAAACACAGTTGATGGACAGAATGTAGAACAATGTCATACATTCACCCCAGTTCAAGGATCTGGGCCTAAATCCATCGTTTTTTTGCACTCCACACCACCCTGGGTTAGACACTGGCTATATGCAAATCAGCTCTGACCCTGTGCCTCATGGGAACAGTCCAGTCGAACTACCAAGCCATGTCTTTCCCAGACCGGAATCAAGCATCCAAGGACCGGTTTCTGGCTATCAGCCTTCATCAGCCTGGATAGCTTGACTCCAGTGGCGTGGAGAGCCTGGGACTCACGTCTGAGCATACCCAGCCCACTCGGGGTGAAAATTGCACAAAACACAGTTGATGGACAGAATGTAGAACAATGTCATACATTCACCCCAGTACAAGGATCTGGGCCTAAATCCATCGTTTTTTTGCACTCCACACCACCGTGGGTTAGACACTAGCTATATGCAAATCAGCTCTGACCCTGTGCCTCATGGGAACAGTCCAGTCCGAACTACCAAGCCATGTCTTTCCCAGACCGGAATCAAGCATCCAAGGACCGGTTTCTGGCTATCAGCCTTCATCAGCCTGGATAGCTTGACTCCAGTGGCGTGGAGAGCCTGGGTTTCACGTCTGAGCATACCCAGCCCACTCGGGGTGAAAATTGCAAAAAACACAGTTGATGGACAGAATGTAGAACAATGTCATACATTCACCCCAGTACAAGGATCTGGGCCTAAATCCATCGTTTTTTTGCACTCCACACCACCCTGGGTTAGACACTGGCTATATGCAAATCAGCTCTGACCCTGTGCCTCATGGGAACAGTCCAGTCCAAACTACCAAGCCATGTCTTTCCCAGACCGGAATCAAGCATCCAAGGACCGGTTTCTGGCTATCAGCCTTCATCAGCCTGGATAGCTTGACTCCAGTGGCGTGGAGAGCCTGGGACTCACGTCTGAGCATACCCAGCCCACTCGGGGTGAAAATTGCAAAAAACACAGTTGATGGACAAAATGTAGAACAATGTCATACATTCACCCCAGTACAAGGATCTGGGCCAAAATCCATCGTTTTTTTGCACTCCACACCACCCTGGGTTAGACACTGGCTATATGCAAATCAGCTCTGACCCTGTGCCTCATGGGAACAGTCCAGTCCGAACTACCAAGCCATGTCTTTCCCAGACCGGAATCAAGCATCCAAGGACCGGTTTCTGGCTATCAGCCTTCATCAGCCTGGATAGCTTGACTCCAGTGGCGTGGAGAGCCTGGGACTCACGTCTGAGCATACCCAGCCCACTCGGGGTGAAAATTGCAAAAAACACAGTTGATGGACAGAATGTAGAACAATGTCATACATTCACCCCAGTACAATGATCTGGGCCTAAATCCGTCGTTTTTTTGCACTCCACACCACCCTGGGTTAGACACTGGCTATATACAAATCAGCTCTGACCCTGTACCTCATGGGAACAGTCCAGTCCGAACTACCAAGCCATGTCTTTCCCAGACCGGAATCAAGCATCCAAGGACCGGTTTCTGGCTATCAGCCTTCATCAGCCTGGATAGCTTGACTCCAGTGGCGTGGAGAGCCTGGGACTCACGTCTGAGCATACCCAGACCACTCGGGGTGAAAATTGCAAAAAACACAGTTGATGGACAGAATGTAGAACAATGTCATACATTCACCCCAGTACAAGGATCTGGGCCTAAATCCATCGTTTTTTTGCACTCCACACCACCCTGGGTTAGACACTGGCTATATGCAAATCAGCTCTGACCCTGTGCCTCATGGGAACAGTCCAGTCGAACTACCAAGCCATGTCTTTCCCAGACTGGAATCAAGCATCCAAGGACCGGTTTCTGGCTATCAGCCTTCATCAGCCTGGATAGCTTGACTCCAGTGGCGTGGAGAGCCTGGGACTCACGTCTGAGCATACCCAGCCCACTCGGGGTGAAAATTGCAAAAAACACAGTTGATGGACAGAATGTAGAATAATGTCCTACATTCACCCCAGTACAAGGATCTGGGCCTAAATACATCGTTTTTTTGCAGTCCACACCACCCTGGGTTAGACACTGGCTATATGCAAATCAGCTCTGACCCTGTGCCTTATGGGAACAGTCCAGTCCGAACTACCAAGCCATGTCTTTCCCAGACCGGAATCAAGCATCCAAGGACCGGTTTCTGGCTATCAGCCTTCATCAGCCTGGATAGCTTGACTCCAGTGGCGTGGAGAGCCTGGGACTCACGTCTGAGCATACCCAGCCCACTCGGGGTGAAAATTGCAAAAAACACAGTTGATGGACAGAATGTAGAACAATGTCATACATTCACCCCAGTACAAGGATCTGGGCCTAAATCCATCGTTTTTTTGCAGTCCACACCACCCTGGGTTTGACACTGGCTATATGCTAATCAGCTCTGACCCTGTGCCTCATGGGAACAGTCCAGTCCGAACTACCAAGCCATGTCTTTCCCAGACCGGAATCAAGCATCCAAGGACTGGTATCTGGCTATCAGCCTTCATCAGCCTGGATAGCTTGACTCCAGTGGCGTGGAGAGCCTGGGACTCACGTCTGAGCATACCCAGCCCACTCGGGGTGAAAATTGCAAAAAACACAGTTGATGGACAGAATGTAGAACAATGTCATACATTCACCCCAGTACAAGGATCTGGGCCTAAATCCATCGTTTTTTTGCACTCCACACCACCCTGGGTTAGACACTGGCTACATGCAAATCAGCTCTGACCCTGTGCCTCATGGGAACAGTCCAGTCCGAACTACCAAGCCATGTCTTTCCCAGACCGGAATCAAGCATCCAAGGACCGGTTTCTGGCTATCAGCCTTCATCAGCCTGGATAGCTTGACTCCAGTGGCGTGGAGAGCCTGGGACTCACGTCTGAGCATACCCAGCCCACTCGGGGTGAAAATTGCAAAAAACACAGTTGATGGACAGAATGTAGAACAATGTCATACATTCACCCCAGTACAAGGATCTGGGCCTAAATCCATCGTTTTTTTGCACTCCACACCACCCTGGGTTAGACACTGGCTATATGCAAATCAGCTCTGACCCTGAGCCTCATGGGAACAGTCCAGTCCGAACTACCAAGCCATGTCTTTCCCAGACCGGAATCAAGCATCCAAGGATTGGTTTCTAGCTATCAGCCTTCATCAGCCTGGATAGCTTGACTCCAGTGGCGTGGAGAGCCTGGGACTCACGTCTGAGCATACCCAGCCCACTCGGGGTGAAAATTGCAAAAAACACAGTTGATGGACAGAATGTAGAACAATGTCATACATTCACCCCAGTACAAGGATCTGGGCCTAAATCCATCGTTTTTTTGCACTCCACACCACCCTGGGTTAGACACTGGCTATATGCAAATCAGCTCTGACCCTGTGCCTCATGGGAACAGTCCAGTCCGAACTACCAAGCCATGTCTTTCCCAGACCGGAATCAAGCATCCAAGGACCGGTTTCTGGCTATCAGCCTTCATCAGCCTGGATAGCTTGACTCCAGTGGCGTGGAGAGCCTGGGACTCACGTCTGAGCATACCCAGCCCACTCGGGGTGAAAATTGCAAAAAACACAGTTGATGGACAGAATGTAGAACAATGTCATACATTCACCCCAGTACAAGGATCTGGGCCTAAATCCATCGTTTTTTTGCACTCCACACCACCCTGGGTTAGACACTGGCTATATGCAAATCAGCTCTGACCCTGTGCCTCATGGGAACAGTCCAGTCCGAACTACCAAGCCATGTCTTTCCCAGACCGGAATCAAGCATCCAAGGACCGGTTTCTGGCTATCAGCCTTCATCAGCCTGGATAGCTTGACTCCAGTGGCGTGGAGAGCCTGGGACTCACGTCTGAGCATACCCAGCCCACTCGGGGTGAAAATTGCAAAAAACACAGTTGATGGACAGAATGTAGAACAATGTCATACATTCACCCCAGTACAAGGATCTGGGCCTAAATCCATCGTTTTTTTGCACTCCACACCACCCTGGGTTAGACACTGGCTATATGCAAATCAGCTCTGACCCTGTGCCTCATGGGAACAGTCCAGTCCGAACTACCAAGCCATGTCTTTCCCAGACCGGAATCAAGCATCCAAGGACCGGTTTCTGGCTATCAGCCTTCATCAGCCTGGATAGCTTGACTCCAGTGGCGTGGAGAGCCTGGGACTCACGTCTGAGCATACCCAGCCCACTCGGGGTGAAAATTGCAAAAAACACAGTTGATGGACAGAATGTAGAACAATGTCATACATTCACCCCAGTACAAGGATCTGGGCCTAAATCCATCGTTTTTTTGCAGTCCACACCACCCTGGGTTTGACACTGGCTATATGCAAATCAGCTCTGACCCTGTGCCTCATGGGAACAGTCCAGTCCGAACTACCAAGCCATGTCTTTCCCAGACCGGAATCAAGCATCCAAGGACTGGTTTCTGGCTATCAGCCTTCATCAGCCTGGATAGCTTGACTCCAGTGGCGTGGAGAGCCTGGGACTCACGTCTGAGCATACCCAGCCCACTCGGGGTGAAAATTGCAAAAAACACAGTTGATGGACAGAATGTAGAACAATGTCATACATTCACCCCAGTACAAGGATCTGGGCCTAAATCCATCGTTTTTTTGCACTCCACACCACCCTGGGTTAGACACTGGCTATATGCAAATCAGCTCTGACCCTGAGCCTCATGGGAACAGTCCAGTCCGAACTACCAAGCCATGTCTTTCCCAGACCGGAATCAAGCATCCAAGGATTGGTTTCTGGCTATCAGCCTTCATCAGCCTGGATAGCTTGACTCCAGTGGCGTGGAGAGCCTGGGACTCACGTCTGAGCATACCCAGCCCACTCGGGGTGAAAATTGCAAAAAACACAGTTGATGGACAGAATGTAGAACAATGTCATACATTCACCCCAGTACAAGGATCTGGGCCTAAATCCATCGTTTTTTTGCACTCCACACCACCCTGGGTTAGACACTGGCTATATGCAAATCAGCTCTGACCCTGTGCCTCATGGGAACAGTCCAGTCCGAACTACCAAGCCATGTCTTTCCCAGACCGGAATCAAGCATCCAAGGACCGGTTTCTGGCTATCAGCCTTCATCAGCCTGGATAGCTTGACTCCAGTGGCGTGGAGAGCCTGGGACTCACGTCTGAGCATACCCAGCCCACTCGGGGTGAAAATTGCAAAAAACACAGTTGATGGACAGAATGTAGAACAATGTCATACATTCACCCCAGTACAAGGATCTGGGCCTAAATCCATCGTTTTTATGCACTCCACACCACCCTGGGTTAGACACTGGCTATATGCAAATCAGCTCTGACCCTGTGCCTCATGGGAACAGTCCAGTCCGAACTACCAAGCCATGTCTTTCCCAGACCGGAATCAAGCATCCAAGGATTGGTTTCTGGCTATCAGCCTTCATCAGCCTGGATAGCTTGACTCCAGTGGCGTGGAGAGCCTGGGACTCACGTCTGAGCATACCCAGCCCACTCGGGGTGAAAATTGCAAAAAACACAGTTGATGGACAGAATGTAGAACAATGTCATACATTCACCCCAGTACAAGGATCTGGGCCTAAATCCATCGTTTTTTTGCACTCCACACCACCCTGGGTTAGACACTGGCTATATGCAAATCAGCTCTGACCCTGTGCCTCATGGGAACAGTCCAGTCCGAACTACCAAGCCATGTCTTTCCCAGACCGGAATCAAGCATCCAAGGACCGGTTTCTGGCTATCAGCCTTCATCAGCCTGGATAGCTTGACTCCAGTGGCGTGGAGAGCCTGGGACTCACGTCTGAGCATACCCAGCCCACTCGGGGTGAAAATTGCAAAAAACACAGTTGATGGACAGAATGTAGAACAATGTCATACATTCACCCCAGTACAAGGATCTGGGCCTAAATCCATCGTTTTTTTGCACTCCACACCACCCTGGGTTAGACACTGGCTATATGCAAATCAGCTCTGACCCTGTGCCTCATGGGAACAGTCCAGTCCGAACTACCAAGCCATGTCTTTCCCAGACCGGAATCAAGCATCCAAGGACCGGTTTCTGGCTATCAGCCTTCATCAGCCTGGATAGCTTGACTCCAGTGGCGTGGAGAGCCTGGGACTCACGTCTGAGCATACCCAGCCCACTCGGGGTGAAAATTGCAAAAAACACAGTTGATGGACAGAATGTAGAACAATGTCATACATTCACCCCAGTACAAGGATCTGGGCCTAAATCCATCCTTTTTCTGCACTCCACACCTCCCTGGGTTAGACACTGGCTATATGCAAATCAGCTCTGACCCTGTGCCTCATGGGAACAGTCCAGTCCGAACTACCAAGCCATGTCTTTCCCAGACCGGAATCAAGCATCCAAGGACCGGTTTCTGGCTATCAGCCTTCATCAGCCTGGATAGCTTGACTCCAGTGGCGTGGAGAGCCTGGGACCCACGTCTGAGCATACCCAGCCCACTCGAGGTGAAAATTGCAAAAAACACAGTTGATGGACAGAATGTAGAACAATGTCATACATTCACCCCAGTACAAGGATCTGGGCCTAAATCCATCGTTTTTTTGCACTCCACACCCCCCTGGGTTAGACACTGGCTATATGCAAATCAGCTCTGACCCTGTGCCTCATGGGAACAGTCCAGTCCGAACTACCAAGCCATGTCTTTCCCAGACCGGAATCAAGCATCCAAGGACCGGTTTCTGGCTATCAGCCTTCATCAGCCTGGATAGCTTGACTCCAGTGGCGTGGAGAGCCTGGGACTCACGTCTGAGCATACCCAGCCCACTCGGGGTGAAAATTGCAAAAAACACAGTTGATGGACAGAATGTAGAACAATGTCATACATTCACCCCAGTACAAGGATCTGGGCCTAAATCCATCGTTTTTTTGCACTCCACACCACCCTGGGTTAGACACTGGCTATATGCAAATCAGCTCTGACCCTGTGCCTCATGGGAACAGTCCAGTCCGAACTACCAAGCCATGTCTTTCCCAGACCGGAATCAAGCATCCAAGGACCGGTTTCTGGCTATCAGCCTTAATCAGCCTGGATAGCTTGACTCAAGTGGCGTGGAGAGCCTGGGACTCCCGTCTGAGCATACCCAGCCCACTCGGGGTGAAAATTGCAAAAAACACAGTTGATGGACAGAATGTAGAACAATGTCATACATTCACCCCAGTACAAGGATCTGGGCCTAAATCTATCGTTTTTTTGCACTCCACACCACCGTGGGTTAGACACTGGCTATATGCAAATCAGCTCTGACCCTGTGCCTCATGGGAACAGTCCAGTCCGAACTACCAAGCCATGTCTTTCCCAGACCGGAATCAAGCATCCAAGGACCGGTTTCTGGCTATCAGCCTTCATCAGCCTGGATAGCTTGACTCCAGTGGCGTGGAGAGCCTGGGACTCACGTCTGAGCATACCCAGCCCACTCGGGGTGAAAATTGCAAAAAACACAGTTGATGGACAGAATGTAGAACAATGTCATACATTCACCCCAGTACAAGGATCTGGGCCTAAATCCATCGTTTATTTGCACTCCATGTCTCCTGAGACAAATGTTTTTTCGTGCCAGCCCTAGAAGGTAGATCGGGCAGGGCAAAGGGAGGGCTAGCTTTATACGTTGATCTAGATCTAAAAGGCACCTGGACACAACCTTCCTGGACATCACATACTCTTCAGGCAGCTGTATTCCAAGGGCAAGGGCTGAGGTTATTGATATTTAATTTCTACAACTCAGGACCTGTAGATGGGAATAACGTAGTTATTCAGGAACTAGAGAGTAGACTTAACCAAGAAACTGAGCAAAGGAAAGTGGGTGGGGAACCAATTGTCCTGGTTATGGGTGATTTTAATTGTCATCTATGCCTAAAACTTCTCCCTGTAAGTCCTGACTGGTCATCTTGCCCGATAGAAAGCAGACCACATTTTGAGCATAACAAGGAGGGAACAGCACTAATGAAGTTACTAGACACTTATGCTCTCACACATACAATAGATTTGGTCGTCCCGGGGAAAGAGGGTACTCTGATACCAACATTTAAAGGCCGAGGATGTTCATCTAATATAGATTTTATAATGATATCTATTTTTGCTAAAGATCAGGTTAAAGAGGTGAGAACGGACTGGAGTCCTTTTAGTGACCACAATCCCCTAATTCTCGAACTTATATATAATGGTCTCTCAATAAGGAGTGATCTGGCAGACATTGAGATGCGGCCAACGGATCAGGGGAGACGATTAAGGTGGTCAAAAATCAATGCCCAGGAATTCTATAGAACCCTAACAGACATAGGCTACAAACAGATACAAGATTGTTTAGAACCCACAGTAGAGGGTAGCGAGGTGGTTTTAGCGTTCGAGTCCCTAACCAATGTGGTTGATGGACTATTGAAAACTAAAGGTCCTACAAAGAATACAACACAACCACGATGGTTTGACACAAATTGCTCTCGGGCATTGAGAGATCTAAAATCCTGTCTCAAAATTCTCCCAAGGGACAAGCAGAAAGTAGCCCTCTGTAGACATATTTACAAAACCACGGTCAAACAGAGGAAGATTACGCTGCACTAGTGGAGTGAGGCAGGGGTGTATTCTTGCTCCCTTTTTATTCTCACTGTACATAAACGACCTAGAAAGAACATTGGCTGACCTGAAAACTGATTGCCCCAAAGCTGCAACGCGTCACATCGGTACTGCTGTACGCGGATGACGCTGTCCTGCTTGCACGGACAGCACTGAGTCTGCAACATCTTGTTGATGGATTTGTGAAGTTCATGGACAAGTTAGATCTGTCCGTGAACTTGAGCAAGTCCTTTGTGATGGTGGCGGGCAAAAAAAACCTAATACATTTGTATTTAAAATAGGGGCCCAGATTCTAGAAACCGTAAGCACATTCTCCCATTTGGGTCTTCTATTTGATGGGGAGCTTAAGTTTGATTCCTTAATTGAGGAAAGGTGCAGAAAACTGGTTTCTGCAAACGGTGCGATATTAAACTTCGCCCGCAGGCTGGGTCGCTGGTCACCAGAACAAATAATGAATTTATATAGAGCCGTAAGCACTGCAAAGGCTATGTACGGGGCAGAGGTCTGGGGTTTTAGGGAAACAAGACAATTACAAGTAGAGGAAGATAAGTTCCTACGTAGGATCCTGAAGACACCACAGAGTATCACAGCAAAAATTGTACACACTGAGCTTGGGATCCCATATATTACCGACCAGGCAAAGCTGAGACCTATTTTGACTTGGCTCCGAATCTGGGTAAACCCGGAAGCGGAACTAAGCAGGATAATAGTCAGAGATTGTTTACAAAAAGATAAGTGTCTCCAAATCCCATGGCTAAACTATGTCAAGGACACACTAGGGAGCATAGATCAGCAGACACTTTTCATGGATTCGACCTCGATTGTCACATCTTGCAAATATCGGATTAAAAAATTGTTATTAGTAAAATATGAATTGGGCAGATTAAATTTTGATTTATTAAAAAGATCAGTAGCGGCACACTGCCTAGTAAGTAATGGGGAGGGTATGGAACCATATTTATTTCTGATGTACAACCAGCAAGATAGATTTCTAATGTGCCGTTTTAGGCTCAATGTGTTACCTAAAATGTTATCTTATCCTTCAGGTTTTACTTTAACAATTGAGCAGAAGGGTGCCTGCGGCTGCGACAATAGGTCTCCGCAGGACACCCTTCATTTTGTACTTTTATGTTCCTTTTATCAAATTCCTCGTCGTAGATTTCTTGTGGATATTTTAAAAGAGTCAAAATTCCGTCATGCTAAAACTGCATTACTTTTTCTGCAAAGAGCAAATGATATGCGCACCCTATGCTCTATTATGAGTTTTCTAAAAGTTGCAGTAAAATTAAGAAATACGAGAGGTTGAGCAATGATGTACATAATGCCACATGTTTTAATTGTATAAATTGGTTTTAATCCATTGCGGTTCAGAAATGTAAATAATGATTTTTGTATAATGAATTTTTATGATGGTTTTTAATCATCGAAATAAAGATTTACTGAACTGAAGTTGTCTGTGTTTTATGCTATAATAGACATTGTTGTTAATCAGATAAAAATTTGATTTGCTGGAATTAACACCATAATAAAATGCTTTCATTGTATGAAGCAATCAGAAATCCTCAGATCTAGTGAGGAGGTGTTTGAAGCAGCCATGACCCTGGCAGCTCATTACGAAGAAGATGTGACCCTAGAGTTTCCACAATAACTCATCTCATTAAAAGCAGTGATGAAAGAACAAATACAACTTATATCAGACAGCATAATAAAGGATCTGACTGACCTTTTATTTTTGAAAAACAATGCAATTCTGTCCAGTGTATTGGATGTCGCAACAGCACTTGCACTTTTTCTTACAATTCCAGTTACTATAGGAAGTGCAGAAAAGTCATTATAAAGAGTTTGATTTTTATGCTGCTGAACGTGTTATTGTGTTACCAGTCACTTTGAAATATTTGCACCTTCATGCTCAAACCAAAGTGGGATATGTTGACAAAACTGGTTTTATTTTTGTATGTTGGTGCTTGCTGTATTTGTTATTGTTTTAACAGTCACTTTGAAATATTTGCACCTTTATGCACAAAACAAAGGGCCATAGTTTAATTAAACTGGTTTGATTTTTGTAAGCTGTTGCGCCTGTTTTTGTTTGACAAGTCACTTTGAAATATATGTGCCTTTATGCACAAACCAAAGGGGGAATTGTTTGACTAACCTTGCTTCATTTTTGCTTGCTACTGGGCTTCTTTTTATCATGTACTTTGAAAGTATTTTCACTTTGCTGCACGAGGGAAAGGAGATTGTTTTACAAAATATGCTTGATTTTTGTATATTGCTGGACTGGTGATTGTTTAATTATGCACTTCTTTTGCTTTACCAACTATAATTCATATAGATTCTGTCTTAAGGTATTGCTAATGTGTTTTTTTCTTTCTACATGACGTGCTATTTATGGTGTTGTTTGCACTTGTCAGTAATATGTGTGCCTTAAATCTTGTTATTAGCATTATTTACACCACATACATCATAAATACTAACAGACAAACATATGCAGCAATGTTCTGAAGCATCCAAGCAGTTTTCATCGTCAGCCTAGTTTGCCAGCCTGTTTTTGTCCTGCTTACTAAAAAGCCATAATGGTAGAAATTGGAATTGCTACCTCAGTTCATTTTAAATACTATAGAGTGGTTAGTATCATGCACAACCCCTGACAAACATCACTTCTAATTCAGATCCTATGTAGATGTTCTGTGTTCTTCAGTGATAGGCAGTTCCTGAGACAATAGGACCGCTCTTTAGAATTGTTCTGTTTGCTGCCTCAGTCTGCTCTTGACGATAATGTTACAAATTGCATAGCTTATATGTTAAGAGTGTTTCTCACTTTCTTAGAACTTTGAGAAAGACAATATAGAGACATTTCATTAAATGTTAGAGGTTTCAATTCAAAATATACCAATTTATGGGGAGTTGGAACAAAGTCATAGGTGGTGGGCCAGAGGTACACCGCCATGTACTTGGCAGGGGGTATCCATTAAGTTTCATTTTGCCACTGACTTGAAACAGATTAGGATATACTGTGACCCAATAGTGTTTTTGGTCCTTCGCCTTTCAAACAACAGTTGAAGATGTGTCTTTATCCCAAGGCAATTGGCAGACAATGAAAAAGGGTTAAGAATTACAATAACTGTTTCAAAGAACCTTTACCTTAACCTGAACCTTAGGATGTTTCCGTGTACTAGCGCCAGAGTCTTAGGTGTTCTTGATATGGGTTATTAGAGATTAGGTAAATCATGAACATGGCACTATTGATGAAGAGTGTGATGCGGCATCATGCCAAGGAAATGTATATACACCACGATGCACTATCCCCTCTCGTAACAATCTTAAAATTTTCTAACTTTTTTCTTTACCCTCCTCAATCCATCATGAGTGACTACAGACAGATGCTACCACATGTTCCTATGAAGCATGATAAAATAATAGTCGGGTGAGAGACTGATCTGCCTTGAATATCGCTATTTTGAACCCCTTATGATTGCATTGCTGTGGGTTTCACATTGTATTGTGCATTCAGTGTGCAGTTTGTCATATGTTCATCAAATACAGGTATTGTATGCTAAGCCACATCTTACCAAACATTATTTATGGAGGCAATAAAATAAGTGGAACTATTTGTTAATTGTTGTATTCCTTTGTAATTCCAAGCACTACTGGGTGCGATGCATATGGCCTAAATAAGCCTTCATACGTTATGTATGTCTTCCCAACTAAACTTAACAGATGGGTAGAGGTAGGACTAGACGTAGATAAAGATTATAGGTTTAATGTTGATGCTGACAAAAACCCATTCCCCAAAGTGGCCAGTGAGACAAATTGACTATTATGGAGACTCATGGACTATAATATCCATAAACATCCAGATACACGATTTTAAGGATAACGAAACCCAAAATAAAGGGTAAAAGGGGTGACGCTTCGATGTTTTTCTTTGTTTGAAACCCCATTAGGATAATATCAAAAGTACTCCCTCTGAAAAGGTTGAGCTCATCCTGGTTTATAGGGACCAGTATGAGACCCTTTGATGGTTGAACGTCTTAAAAACTAAGAAGACTAGTTAATAGACGGGTTCCATTTTCCATTTTCAATTCGATTCCTTTCAATTTGCTGTGTATTTGAGTGATAACATTCTCATTTAGTTGACATTCCACATCAGTATCTTGACTACTGCTGTCCCTTAGGAACTGGTGTTTGTGTTGATTCTTTGGTTTTCTCCTTATTTAGTAGTAGCAGTAACCTATTGGGTCATTTGTATTTAGAGCATCCTAGCCCACATAACTATGCTCTACACATGCATACAGGAGTCACCCTCTTTGATGAGGTTTAGAATGCATGCATTAGGGGCTGTACATCCCATCATCAGTGCTGCATCTGTTCAAAATGTTAAGGGCTGCCACTGACCATGATATCTAGTAAACAGAAGAAATTCTGATGGTAATTTCTTTTAGAGCGAATAATGCAAAATCGAGCTATAACATAATGATTTGTATTAGGACAAATTAGTATAAGCATCAAAGTTTCATAAAAGTTGTGAATAAAATAAGGATTAATCAGGGGGTATTGATTGCAAACGCATTGGGCCCGATTCACAAAGGTAAAGTGACACGAAAGTTTAACTTTACGACTTTCTGTATTCACACTTGTAAATGCTCCTTGTGAATACCGAAAGTCATAAAGTTAATCTTTTAGTATTCACAAAGGGCATTTACGAGTAATAAATGCCCTTTGTGAATACCAAAGTTCATAAAGTTCAACTTTTGATATTCACAAAGGGCATTTACGAGTAGTAAATGCCCTTTGTGAATAGCAAAAGTCGTAAAGTTAAGACCTTTGTTATTCACAAAGGACATTTACGAGTGGTAAATGCCCTTTGTGAATACCAAAAGATTTTTGTCTCACTTTACCTTTGTGAATCGGGCCCTTTCAGTAATTTGTGCCTAAAAACTGAAAGCAGATGAGGAATTCCACAACGCGTTTGGATGTGTAGACAGGACAGAAGTGCAGTCATTCCCTTTAATTGATTTGTTTTTAGGAGACTTACAGGCACATGCATCAAAGGATTTTGCGATCGCAAACAGTGCGAATCGCAAAAATCGTCCGTTTGCGATCGCAAAATCCTCTTTTGGAATGCATGAAGGGTCAAGGCCCTCGCAATTTAAGAATTCGCAAATATTTGCGAATTCTCAAATTGCGATTGCATTTAAGGAATCGCATTTTGCGATTCCTTAAATGCAATGCATGAAACATTAAAAAATTGCGAAATCGTAATTAAGGGGAGCAAATTACCATGAGGTTGTACCTCATGGTAATTTGCGAAAACTTTGAAAAATGCACATTTGTGCATTTTTCATAGTTTCATGTTGTGCCCACACATGCCCCTAAGGGCATGTGTGGGCACAACATATGTGCACAGATTGATTTCAGGTGTGCAACAGGGTGTCCTTTGGACACCCCTGCACCCTTGAAATCGCATTTTCAATTTGCGATTCGCTAATTGCTAATCGCAAATTGAGAATTTCTTCCCATTCATTCCTATGGGCCTTTCTTGATGCATTGCTTTTTGCAATTCCTTAATTGCGATTCCTTATTTTTCGCAATTAAGGAATCGCAAAATGCAATATTGATGCATGTGCCTGTTAGGGCCTCGAACGGCCGATTCGCAAATGTATGAATCTCAAATTGCAATTCGGTAACACGTTACCGAATCACAATTTGGAATTGCGAATACTTACTGATTCTGTTTTTGGAAGGGGCCTGTTTTGGGCACGCCTTCCAACTAGCAAATTGAAGTGGTATGTAGTAATGTTTTGACACTGAATTCTGTGGACACTAACATTTTTCTTTTTTTACCAACTACTAAGAGGACGTGGTAACTATTCACAAATCAAAGGGATCCCCAAGTGACTCCTTCCCATTTAAGAATGTCAACAAAAGTCTTTTTTAAGAACAGGCTACTCCTAAAAAATTTAACGTTTCATTTTCTATGTTTTATATGCATCCCATTCTCTTTTTACTAAAACGAGCTGCATGTAAAAAAAAATAATATATCCTTTATAAAAAAGCAATCACAGACATGGTGAGCTGGAAGCACGCCGAACTCAGCGCTCTCCTCAAGAAACCCACAGCGGACCCCACCGAACTCAAGAACTACCGTCCCATCTCGCTCCTCCCGTTCCCAGCCAAAGTCATCGAAAAGACCGTCAACAAACAGCTGGCCGCCTTCCTCGAGACGAATGGATCCCTCGACCCCTCACAGTCTGGCTTCCGAGCCAACCACAGCACCGAGACCGCCCTCATCGCGGCCACCGACGACATCCGGACCCTGATGGACAACGGAGAAACAGCGGCCCTCATCCTCCTTGACCTCTCCGCGGCGTTCGACACTGTCTGCCACCGCACCCTAGTACAGCGCCTCGGCAACATCGGAATCCAGGAGAAGGCACTGGAATGGATCACCTCCTTCCTCGACGGAAGAACACAGAGAGTCCGCCTACCACCGTACAAGTCAGAGGCCACCGAAGTCATCTGCGGCGTCCCCCAAGGATCCTCGCTGAGTCCCACCCTCTTCAACGTCTACATGAGCCCCCTCGCGGCCATCGCACGCAAACACAACCTCAGCATAATCTCCTACGCCGACGACACCCAGCTGATCCTCTCCCTGACCAACAACCCCGCCACCGCCAGAACCAACCTGCACGAAGGAATGAGAGACGTAGCCGAGTGGATGACGACCAGCCGCCTGAAACTGAACTCGGACAAGACGGAGGTCCTCATCCTGGGCTCCTCGCCCTCCGCCTGGGACGACTCCTGGTGGCCCCCCGCCCTGGGCACCGCACCCAAACCGACTGACCACGCACGGAACCTGGGCTTCATCCTGGACTCCTCCCTCTCCATGACCAGACAAGTCAACGCCGTCTCCTCATCATGCTTCAACATCCTACGCATGCTACGGAAGATCTTTTGGTGGATCCCCACCAAGACCAGGAAGACCGTCACCCAGGCCCTCGTCACCAGCCGACTGGACTACGGCAACGCTCTCTACGCCGGAACCACCGCCAAGCTCCAGAAGAGACTCCAGCGGGTCCAGAACGCCTCAGCCAGACTCATCCTCGACCTCCCATGAAACAGCCACATCTCCGGACATCTGAGAGACCTGCACTGGCTCCCCGTCAAGAAAAGAATCACATTTCGTCTCCTCACCCACGCACACAAAGCCCTACACGACCAAGGCCCGAGCTACCTCAACAACCGAATCAACTTCTACGCTCCCAAGCGCCACCTCAGATCAACCAGCCTCGCCCTCGCCGCAGTCCCCCGCATCCGAAGAGCGACAACAGGAGGAAGGTCCTTCTCCCACCTGGCCGCCAAGACCTGGAACTCCCTCCCGACGGACCTGCGCCTGACCCAAGACCACTTCGCCTTCAGGAAGAAGCTCAAGACCTGGCTGTTCGAGCAGTAACGGCACCCCCCCCCCCAGCGCCTTGAGACCCTACGGGTGAGTAGTGCGCTCTAAAAATGTCGTGATTGATGGTGGGCAGCAAACCTCAGCTGGTCAACATCCGTGTGATGGCTGTAATTCCTAACGGCTATCAAACTATGACCTATGTCATTAATATTCATCATGTAGGTCGATTTGTAAACTACTAGGAATCGCATTCAAAAGATAAAAGTTTTCGTATATTCGGAATTGTGATTTACTAATTATGATTTGGTAAGAATCATATTTTGGAAATCACAATTCTAGAATTTTGCACGTATAGCCCCAAGTCTTCTCTCTCCTATTTCAGGGCTGTCACAAATATTCTTCCATTGTCTGAAAAAACAACCTTCCATCAATATTTATGAACAGGTCGGGGGCACCCAAAATGAAACCCTCAGTTCTCCATCACTCTGGTTCACTCATATGTGCTATGAATGCACCACCCAGGCCATATACATGCAACCAAACATGCACTGAGATTTTAGCTCCAGGACATGGGTTAGCATGTAGCAGCATACCTTTATACAAGTAACACAGATGAATGGTTCAATATGTAGACTTAGTGCTTCATTTATTTGGCCAACTGTCAGACTGCAACCCTAATTAAATAGCGCTGCAGTTGTGGGTAATGAAATGTCTCTGGGCAGGGTGGGGAGGGCAGTGGGCACAGGCTCAAAACGCATAGCTGTTAAATCAAATCACCTACCTTACACGCTGCTCACATATATAGATAGTCCAAATTGGACAGTAGATGCCCAAACACTAATGCAAGATTTATGGAAGTTAGGGTTGTTGCAAAACTGTGGATACAAGTTTAAGAAAATGTATCATCCCTACATTGGACAATGACTTTATGACTAATGTATTAATCATTACTGTTGTGTCCTCTGTTTATGTGGTTAAGTACTCTAGTGATCCTTGGCAGACTCCTTAAAAGTATTATGTAATCTAGTGGGTGTGGCTGGGTGTGGGTAGTCAAGTTTGTGACGCAGTACATTCAGTTAACTGGTGCATACTGAAGAATAAAGAAATGCAAACCAGAGCTCTGTGTGTGGTGTGGTCTGTTACATGCTCCTGGGATGAGGAAGAAGCAACAACTAGTGACAAGATAGGGAATACGAGCCCACCCCTCACCCCCAGTGATATAAGACTGCTCTCCCTGAGAGTTTGTTGTGGTCCAGCAACCTGCTTGTGCGTGCCACGTGTGCCTCAAGAAATGATCTACAGGTGGCGTATGTGGAACTAAAGCACAACTCCAGCTTTTGAGAAGCTCTCAAAGAAGGTGAAGGCCCTACAGAGGAGCACGGTCAGCAAGACTGCCAAAAATCCACTGTAAGGCCAAAAGAAGAGATACTGTGCCACAGCATAACACAGAGCCAGCACCGATGCAAAGTAGTAACACTAAAGACAGTGACAGCAGGTACGAAGTAAACGCTGCTAAAGCATGACATCATCGATGGCTCCACTGGTCCGATGCTGAAAAGGGAATGACTCCTGACCGTGAAAATGTACAAGCTTTGTCATCTACTTGTCCTCCAGAACATATGACCATGCTGTGATCCTCATCCGTCTTAGGCATGTCCAGCTACTACTCCAGATACATTCATGATTTTTCCACTGTAAGTGGCCCTTTGAGAAAACAAAGTGAGATGTTCCTTTTGAAATGTCATCTGAATGTGTAAAAAGCCCACAAAAACTGAAAATACATGATGGTTTCATACTAAGAGGACCAAGACTAATTATTCCTGAAAGCCTGAGGCAACAAGTTATTGAACTGGCACAAACAAAGGACATTGTGGCATTGCCACAACTAAAAGAGCCCTCTGGGATCGATTGCAGTTCCCTCACCTCGACGAACGAGTTGAAAGGAAGCTTAAAGCTTGTCACTTATGCAACTGCCTGACTCCCAAAATGACTCAACACCCGTTGACCATGTCTGTTCTATCCATGCAAGCTTGGGGGAAGACTGCAGTTGACTTCTTCAGACCCCCTCAACAATGGACATCATCTCATGTTAATTGTCGATGAGCAGTCATATTTTACTCCAGTGGAACACTTATCATCAACCACACATGACGGGAAATGTACATTTCAAAGCAGGCCTTACATTGCAATGCCTCTACAAAGCAACTTTTACAATTCAGTTGACATTACAACACATGCCATTACAATGCATTGTAAGGTGAGTAATGGAGGTAAGTTTATATTTTTGATTATTTTTATATTTGGGTATTATCCAAGTATTAGGGAAATTGGGGTTTTGAGTGGGGGAGTATTTTAATATTTTATTGTTGGTTGTTTTTATTTTTATAAAATTAATGCATGGCACCCCGCCCCCCCAACCCCGCTGGGATGGGGTGGTTGGGAACCTGGCTATGTTATAATACTCAGGTATTTCATTTAATTTTTGTGGATTCATTAATATTTAGTTTACAAGTTTGTAATTTAAAAAATATATATATAAAAAGAATTAATTAAAAGGGGTTGGTTTTGGATGGGATAGTGTATCAATACTCAGGTTTTATTTTTAAAACTTGAGTATTATTTAAAATTTAGATTAGTTGTTATTTTTCAATAAATAACATATATCTAAAATATATTGTATTTAGAAAATATATATAAAATGTCCTTTGCACCTATCCTCTGGGACGGGAAGCGTGGGAAACATGGGTTTTGGGCGGGGGAGTGTATTAATGATCATTTATTAATTTTAATACTTGAGAATTGATGAATATTTCTTTTTAGTGATAGAATATTTTAATATTTTTTTTAATTAATAAAAAAGGCTTTGGCACCTATCCTCAGGGACAGGATGCACGGGAAACAGGGGTTTTGCATGGGGTAGTGTATTAATGATCAGGTATTAATTTTAATACTTGAGAATTAATTGATATTTATTTTTAGTGATAGAATATTTTAATAATATATATTTTTTTTAAATAATAAAAAATGTATTTTATTGTAGAATTTTTAAATAAATATTTAATATTAAAATTAATAAAAGTGATATGCAGACAAACCCAGGGAGTTTCTGGGTAGGGGGCATTTGATATCCAGTTTTAATTGAAAGCTATCATTAAAAAATTAATATATATTTTACATTTAATTTAATGTAATTCTTGAACATAAAAAGTATATTAGTTTAGTTTAAAAATTAAAAAAGCATAAAAGTACAACAGGATTTACATAAATAGACATTGAAATTTTTTTAAAACATACATTCAAGTAATGAAAAATGTAATAGTTAACAAAACAATCAATTGACACATTAATAGTATTGTAGGTAATTGTATTGCATTTAAGAAATATATAATATAGTTATGAAAAAATAATCAAGAAATGCATAAAAAAAGCTTTACTTGTATTCTTTTTTTAAAATAAACATAGATTTTAAACAGTATTGTAACATATAATTGTTCTTTTCTTTGTAGGTTTTCCCATGGTTTTCCATTGAAGTAAATGAGAGAAATTGTCCTTTTTACGGAAAGAGATGGCGTTGCTGCATGTACGTAGATTTTGTCATTGCAAGGATCATCCTAGTCCAGATCAGAATGAAGAAAGAGCTGCTACCAGGTATGGCAAATTTTAATTATTAAAAATAGATTAAGGGTGGCATAGTTTATTGTAAGGAGAGAGGGGGAGGTTGTAAGAACTAGGGTAGTTGTATTTTGATATTTTTGCATGGTTTACTTAAGGTTTTTCTAAACAGATAGCATTTGGAGGCCCACTTTGTGTTGATTGCTTTCTTAACACTTTTTATTTAATAGAATTATTTTAAAAGAATGATTACTTTTTCTATTAAATAATCGTGTTATGAAAGCAATATTTTAGAAATTATTTTGATGCAACGGGTTTTTGAAATTAAGGTATTGCGTCATCGCGGTTTTACCGATAGGTCGAAGGAACATGGACACAGACTTCATGGATTGCAGAAATACTTTTTGGGACATTTTTGAAACATGGATATATAGTTTTTGGGACTTATGCTGGATTTCGGTCGAAAGTGGATTTCATCGATGGATTTTTTGGTGTGATTTTTTCAAAACATTTTTACTTTTTCATGTTCTTTTAACCGGAATTAGATCGAGAGAGGATTGCAAGGATAGATTTCTTGTTGCATTTTTTTTGCCAAACAAGTATTATTTTTTGGGGGGGTTTTCTGTTATGCGTTTTTTGTAGTTGAGCACAGTATAGTTTTCAGCATAACTTTTGCTGTAAAGCATGGCTTTGCCAAACTATGTCCATTTTGGTTAGTTTAACTCGGGTCATCACGGATTATGGATTATTTACTATGGATTAAAAGACTGCTCAAGATTCTTGAGATTGGGATTGTGCGCAAGTCCAAGAGTTGAAAAAAGAAGACAACTCAAGGTAAAAAACCCAACTTTTAATTTATAATATACATTTTTCTTTTTAAATGCCAATTGAATTAGGGAAATTCATTGTCAAAACAGGCAAGTAAGGTGGTTTAGGTGTAAGTATAGATTAGAAATGTAGGATGTGTGCAATATTATCTAGGTAGTCTGAAGGCACCCTCAACAAAAATTGTTGAATTGCACCCAATAGTCGCTCGGACAATTCTTATGTTCTTTTAGAAATTCGTGGGTTCAGACTACCAGTTAATGATTGCACTATTCTTCTTTATTGGAAGCTTTGCTCTTTCTTCAAAATTTCCAAAATATGATAGAAGTTAGGATGTAGTTTACCTATAGATTTGTTGAAGGAGTTGTGCCATCCCTCTATGGCATTATTTGTTTATGATCCTCCCTATATATAAGCAGGTCGAGTAACAGTTCCACCACTTCACATGGAAACATGGCTTCCTCCTGCAGCCTGATCTGCTTAGATGACCAATACATGTGTCTTCAAAGTAATTTAGCAGGGGTGCAAATTTGTCCTTGTTTGCAGTAAAATAGTCAGATTCAGTAACCGATGTGCAGCATTCATCTACACTGTCAGGAGGAACAAAGCAAAGTACTATTAGTTTCTTTAATTCAAATAGCATTTATTGTCTGATATGTGAACCTCAACCAAGGATGTTTTTTGAATTTTTCACCAATAAGCCTATGAAAAGTGAAAAAAGCATCCTTTAATTTGGGTATCCATGAACATTATGGCAATTGTACTAATCATAGGTAATTCAAAGAAAATTGACACTTTTCTTGGACTTTTGTTTGTGGGTTTTAGCTTTCATCACTGACAAAAATTCTGTGTATGTTGAGGTTTGTTTATCAGGGAGTAAACTGTACACTAAGGGCACTACTGTATGATTAATGTAGGCATGAACAGTGTATATTTGGGTGAATGAATGGGGCGTGGATCTAAACGTCCCATCCATCATCCAAATATCACTACTCTCTAACGTAACAAGATTATGGGGTGTGCTAAATATCAGAATTCTTTTAAGAGGGTTTTTGTTGTCATGCAAAAGAAAGGTTTCACTTGTAATGGTTACCCAAAGTTCAGGAGGAATGTCAGTATCAGAGAAGGTTTGGGATGTTACACGTAGGGGGTTACTTGCCTGTTTTTTACACTGAATAATTCTATGTAGGTTCGTAGGTTCGGAATTGTAGGCATACAACTTGCTACGTGTGTAGGAATGTTTTATGATACCTCCCTCAAAACTGAGCCATAGGGTTTACTGGAGGTGGATGCCAGGGCTTTCATTTCATTTATATTTTCTCTTATCTCTATCTCCATTGCAGAGGCAGAGTGGTTATGCTTATAGGAGAGTGGGGTCTGCAATCCTATGGTCACCCCAAATTTTTGCTTTTTGCTTCACTGGTTTACGACTTTCCCTGGCTGTGGGCCTGCTAATCAGACCCACATCCTAGCTGGTCTCTCTCTAAATTGACACGCATGTACATTAGGTGCATTTACCAATTGGTACTGGGCCACCTTATCAGTCCCTGTACCCAGGGCATAGGTGTACCCAGGGCCTACCAGGGGCTGAAGCATGTATTATGCCACCCCTGGCTGGCCATCTAAATCTGACACAACTGGCTGCATGACAGCTGGGGCAAGGTGGTGTAAACACCCTTTGCTGTAGATATAGTATACCTATATCTAACCCTAAAATGGACACATATATTCCTATCAGTCACTCCTATGGAAGACCTTATCAATCCTGAAGGCAGAGTGCTTGGAAGTATGTGAGATGGTGCTCTGGCATGAGCTGAGCCCGTTTGCAGCTTGCGGAACCAAGTCCTAATAGCTGTTCCATGATAACGCTATACCATATACTCTGAAATGCATTATCAACCTCGCGGTTAAATGCTAACTCTGGTATAACATTATCAAAACATGTCGAGTAAGGTGTCATACGATTTGGAATACTACCCCCTCGCCAATTCTGGCGACGGGGGTAGCATTCCACCCTTCTAGAGGGACACGACATGTATGTAACTGTGAACCCCGGTTAAAGTTAACTCGAGCCTCAGCATCACAAAATGGATGCTGCCACCACAGACACAAGTCTGACCTCCTGCTGCTGGGGGTCCTTCCAGCGAGGATGGCTTGGACAAAGGGTTTCCTGCCTTGGGAGGTGCTAGCACCACCCCAGACAGGATTTTGTGTATTGAGGTAGGGAGGCCTGAAAGGAATGAGACATGCCTGGGGCACATAAGGTGCCCTGTGCATACACCGGTTCAAACCAGTTGCTGGGGCATCCCTGCCCCAGCTCTGGCGGGAAACCGGACAAAGGATAGGGGGTGTAGCCACCCCCCTTCCTGGTCCCACCCAGGGGAGGGACCTAGTCAGTAGTGCAGCCCCCTTTAGGTGAATAAAGGTAGGAGCTGGTCCCATTCCAAATTAGATTATCCTGAACAATTCAACAAGAAGAAACTCTGGCCTTCGACGTTCTGCTCCACAGAAGACTGAAGAATCTCCCTTGTGGACAAGGAGTGTCCACCCTGCAACTGCAGGCACCATCAAGCGTCCAGCGGCTTCACTTTGTTGTCTTCCCCGAGGATCCAGACTTCAGAGCCCGACGAGACCTGGATTCCCAGACCTCTCCGACCTCTACCTACATCTGCAGCAAAGCTGAGACCCGTGGGTGCGACGAGACACGTGGGACCGGCCATCTTGAACGAACCTGCACTTCGCTTCCAGCACGACTCCCGAGGTAAACTCAACCAAGTGCTTTGGGGACTGAGAAGCCCCAACCCCGAGCAGCCCTCCAGCATCCACGAGATCTGCGTGGGGCCCTTCTGCTTTGTTGCTGCTCGACGCGTTGTCTGGTCATTTGCCGGCTGGCTAGAGGCCTCCCAGACGACGAACCTTCAAATCTTTGCTGCTGGTCTGGTTGCTCCAGACTGGCCCTTGCTCCCTTCCAAAAGAGGGGCACCCCGGACTCTCCTAGTCCGCACCAGATGTCTTTTCTCTTCACCGCGTGGGTTGCCTTTGCCAAGGCCTGTTGAGTCCAATCCCGGATCCGACACCGCTGACAGCGAGAGCCTGCGTGGGACAGCTCATGCCTCCATCCTGGTTGTCGAAGACACCTCCTGGTCCACGTGGCTGCAGAGTCAAGCGTCCACTCTTCACCTGATCGCGAAGACGACATCTGGTTCCTTCCTGGTTCCACTCCAGTCACTGGCTAGTGACTGTGAACATTGTCCCCTCTGCTTTCAGGTCTCCTTCTTCAACAATCCACCCTTGGATTGCACCGGACATCTTCCTCCTGGTCGCCTGCAGCATCTTTTCTTTCAGGCTCCATAGACTTCAACGCGAGAACCCGACGCACTTTGACACCTATGCACCCGCGGCCCGTGGGTGAGGTAACAAGAGCATTTTGGTGCTCAAGGGTAGTTTAACTGTCCTAGTGTCCAGTTCCACAGTCGTTTTAGTCCTATCTGGTCAGGATTGTCCGTACTCACCTTTAACTTGAACTGTACTGTCCATAGACGTTGTTACGCATCTCGCGTGTGAGTTCACGCTCTGCACACGCATTCCGTGGGCCTCCTATTACTTACCTGAAGTTAGTATAGCGTGGTCCCATCGATCCTACAGCCTATGGACAGCTCCATTCCTTTTATCGACTTTCACATTCCACTTACTTAGTATATGGTTTGTCGTGCCCCTAGGGCACCATTGTAATTTTGTGCAACTTGTAGTATTTTTCGTAAGAGATTGTCATGTGCTTAGCCCTCTGACCTCATAAAGAGTTCAGAGGTGTTGTTATTAATAAATATACTGTTTATTTTCATAACAACCTTTGTGGTGTCCTTTCACTTGGTATTTAAGGGGTTATATTGTGGTAAAACAGCTGGCTTCACATGCCAAAAGAGTTTAGCCTAAGACTGCTTTGTCCATGCTACCATTAGGATAGCTGGTCTATGAGGTTGACTTACAACCAATCACCATAAGGGTTGTTTGGACTGATACAAGGTGATCACTAGAACTAGTGAGCATCATATATCAGGCCAACTTCTCACATTGGTGTGCAGCGGTTGGGATTTGAGCTTGCTGTTGTTTTTACCACGTATAATCTTAAAATATCATTTGAAAGATCACCTAAGGTACCTAGGTACATTTATTTATTTATTTATTTATTTATTTTATAAACTTATATGGCGCAAAACAGCTACCCAAAAAGGGTATCCCGGCGCCTAAGAACACAACACGATGGATGGGGTATACGGCAGAGGTCGTTCAAGATTACTGGTCGAACAACCAGGTCTTTATCTCTTTTCGGAACCTGGAAAGACTTTGCTCCTTTCGTATATGGATTGGTAGTGTGTTCCAGATGGAAGGAGCTTGATGGGAAAAAGATCTTCCTCCCATCCTGGCCAACTTAAATCTCGGTACACAGAATTTTTCCGCTGATTTGGAACGTAGATTTCTTTTTGGAATGTAGGGAAGGGCTAGTGCCTGAAGGTATTTGGGAGCGATACCTGCTTTGATTTTAAACATATAGTTTAAGGCCTTAAACCTAATCCGATTTTCCACCCTCAACCAGTGCAGCTCACGCAGGTAGGGGGACACGCTGTTGTTCTTAGGTATACAGCAAAGGAGTCGAGCAGCCGCATTTTGTACAAGCTGCAGTCTCTTTGTAACTGCCTTGTTTGCACCCAAATACAGGATGTTCCCGTAGTCAAGCCGAGATGTAATTAAGGCATTGACTACCGTTTTCTGCATGGGGATAGGGAGCATCCAAAGGATCTTCTTGAGCCATTTCATGATAGTAAAGCAGAGGCCCACTACTTTGCTAACCTGTTGCTTCATGGACAGTGAATTGTCCAGGATTACTCCCAAATTTCTTGCATGAGGCACTGGTATAGGAAGATTGCCCATCTGGGCAGGCCAGTGTGATGTGCTCCAAAGCTCTGGCTGCTTGCCCAGAAGGAGAATATCCGTCTTGTCTCCATTTAATTTCAACTGGTTAGTTGTCATCCAGTTGAAGATGTTCAAAAGCCCATCTTTAAGGAGAGACGCAGATGATGTTTGGGGTTCAGACAATGAAAAGACAATTTGAGAGTCGTCTGCATACGTCATGAAGGTGAGTCCCGCTTTTTCCACAAGATCTGCTAGGGGTCTAAGATAGAGGTTGAAAAAGAGCGGGCTAAGGATGGAGCCCTGTGGTACTCCATGGGGGGAGTTGAAATGTCCAGAGCATGCAGCAGCCGATGCTATTTGATATGTCCGTTGGCTCAGAAAGGATCTAATCCATTGCAGAGCAGCTCCACAGATTCCATTTTTTTCCAGCAAAGTGAGTAGCCTTTTATGCGACACAGTGTCAAAGGCTGCGCTTAAGTCAAGTAGAATAAGCGCAACCATCTGCCCATCATCGAGAAGTTGCCTAATAGGTTCAGAGATTCCCAATAGGGCAGTTTCTGTAGAGAAACCCGCTGGGAATCCTGACTGGCTAGGGTGAAGAAGGGCATTCTCTTCTGAAAAAAGAGTTAAGGCTGAGTGCACATGTCTTTCCAGACATTTGGAAAAAGCTGGAAGGAGTGAAATTGGCCTATAATTGGCCAGTTTGTCCGGATCTGCTGTAGGTTTTTTCAGCAGTGGAGTCACTATGGCATGTTTCCATGCGGTGGGTACTGTGGAAAGCTCTAGAGATGAGTTTAAAGTGTCTGCAATCATTTCAAGGGCGGGCGTGTCCAATAATTTTATTATGTTGATGAGAATGGGATCCTTTGGAGAACCAGATTTAATTGTTTTCATAATGGAAATAAGAGTATCAATTGGAATGGGTGGCCATTTTTGGAGGGTCTGATTTACGGTCGGAGTATGCTCCCACTCTTCCTTAGAGGCAGTGTCAGGAATGTTCTTATCTATCTCAATGATTAATTTATCGATTTTATCAGAGAAAAATTGGGCTAAGTCCTGACATTGCTTCTCATTTAAAGGACACGATGGGGCAGTAGTTTGAGCCCCAGCAAGATCTTTAAATGTGTTAAACAGTATTTTGGCTTTATTTGCGGCTCCCGTAATGGTATTGGCTACATATGTGGCACGTGCTTTTTTGCATGCAGTGTGGTAGAGATTTCTAGCTGTATGGTACCTGGTTTTTTTGTCAGGATCGAAATCTTTACGCCATCCTCTTTCAAGTGCCTTGCATTTTGATTTTTCCTCTTTAAGTGAGTCATTAAACCATGGGGCAGAGGGACGATGTATATTACCCTTGGTATTAGAGGTGGGTACACAGGACTCTACCGCATTTGTAAGCCATTGTTGAGTGGCCATAGCAATACTTTCCATATTTTGGTTTTTATTAGGCGGGTACATGCTGAGTTCTACATTAAGTTTGGAGATATCTAAGGATTTCCAATTTTTCCTTAGTGAGGGCAATAACATGGTTTGGTCAGCGGAGGTACTGAGTGATTTAAAATTGAATTTAATTAGAAAATGGTCTGACCAACATACAGGGATGGTATCCATCCAGGTGAGTTGAGGGAGATTCGAAAATAAAGGGTCAAGTAAATGTCCTGCCTTATGGGTAGGCCCTAAATTGATGAGATGAATATTAAATGCTGTGAGATCTTCCAACAAATTGGCACATGTTGTATTTGATTTATCTTCTAGATGAAGATTTAGATCTCCGATGATAGAGAAGTTTTTAGATACTAGAAGGAGTAATGTGATTGGCCAATTCAGCAGCCCATTTAGTGTCGTTTCTGGAAGGCCGGTACATAAGAATGCCAGACAATGTGAAATTGGGATTTAGGCAGATTTTAAAAAATGCAGCTTCACACTCAGGGATTACTAATGGCTCGAATGTACATTTAAATTTTTTATTATAAACAATAGCGATTCCACCAACCGTTTTGCGGGTTCTGTCCATCCTGGCAATCGCATAGTTGGGAGGAAGGGCCGTAGCTACGTCAGGGCCAGAACCTGCATGTAAACAGGTTTCTGTAAGAAACAGAGCGCTAGGTTTATCATCCATTAGCAGATCAAAAATGTCTAACCTGTGCATGGGCAAGGAGCGACAATTTATACTATAGAACAGGTAGTTGTCGTTAGTAGGGAGGGGCTGCTTGACTTGCTTACTGCGTCTAGTTCTACGAGGGGGGTAGGGTTGAATGGATGAAATTGTACAACTGCAGTGGGGGCAAGTAGCTGTTCCCAAGTGAGGGATTTCGAGCAGAATGCAGTTGTCATTCGGAGTAGGGCGCAGAGCTTTCAATTGGTCAGATGACATTACCTGTATAGGGCTAGGTTGAGGGGCATAGCCATCTGCCCTGTGCCCCGTCCTGGCACGGACGGGCACAGACGGGCTAGTCTTAGGTGTGTCTTCGGCATATAACAAACTTAGAAATACTCTGAGTTCTACTGAACCAGCTGTTGTAGTACAAAGGGCCTAGCACACCCTGACTACAACTCTTAGCAAGGGATCAGTAGGAAACCCCATAGAGTAGGTAGGTGCATCACTTACACCTCACTAGAAGCATGTCTACCCATGGAGAGTCTTCAGAGACTCCCCATGTGGTTAGTGACCCTCCACAGGTCCTTTCCAGATATGCAGCTCTCAGTTTCCAGGAGATGAGACAATTATGTACCTCCAGGAAATTGAAACAGGGTTCTAACCCTACCACACCTTTTCTGTTAGGTCTCTTAGAGACATATGATGCTAGAAGGGCTTCTAACACAGATGGGAGCATGCCAGCCTTAGAGGGTACCCTTGGAGATCCAGACCTCCCTGAAACAGAGAATGTAGAAGAGGAGGAGGAAGAAAAGGACACCTCTGGGGATGAGGCAAACAAAGGTCTTGAGGTAGTCAGCAGACTAACCAGGGCCAACTTAGACCTATATAGGGAAGGATCTGGGGGACCCCCAGTACTGACCCTAAGCAGGCCTAACTTTGGAGCTAGGAGAGATAGATCTCATTCTAGGGACTCCAATAGATCTGTGCACTCTCATGCATCTGCTCAGAGGAGGATGACTTCCCCTCAGAGGAGAGAGCATGAAGCAAGGATGAGACAGGCTAATCTGAGGATCCAGAGGGAAGAACTTGCCCTGGCCAAAGAGAAGCTTGCTTTTGCTAGAGAGCAACAGTTGAGTGGGGTAGTCCCCACTGGTGGCAGCACTATCCCTAGGGATAGAGACAGGAGTTTTGATAATAGACACCTGAGTAAAATAGTGCCCTCCTATACGACAGGAGATGATATCCACAAGTGGATAACTGCTTTGGAGAGAGCCAGCAAAGTACAGCAGGTACCCCAGAGTCAGTGGGCAGCTGTATTGAGGCTCTCCTTTGAGGGTAAAGGTAGAGACAAGCTCCTCACTGTTAGAGATGAGGATGCAAATGATTACCAAGTCTTGAAAACTGCTCTGATTGATGGGTTTGGCTTAACCACTGAACAGTACAGGTTGATGTTCAGGGATATCCAGAAAACTCAGGCTCAAGATTGGACTGACTTTGCGGATTGTGCCACTAAGGCTCTGGAGGGCTGGTTACTGGGAAGTAAAGTTACTGATTACACAGGATTGTATAATCTAATTATGAGAGAGCAAATCTTAAATAATTGTCAGAACCAGTTCTTGCATCAACACTTGATTGACTCAGATCTGACCTCTCCCCAAGAATTGGGAAAGAAGGCAGACAGATGGGTCAGGACAAGGGTCAAGCAGCAGAACCAGAACCAGGGTGGTGGCCAGAAGAAAGAAGACCAGAAGGGTAATGAGAATAAGCAAAATGACCAGAAGTCTTCAACAGGGCCCCAACAACCTAAGGAGGGTGGGTCCCAAACTTCCCAAAAGAAGAAGAATGATGGTCCTAAGAAACCATGGTGCCAATACTGTAAATGTAAGACTCACTGGTTTAGTGAGTGCACCAAGAAAGGCCAAACTCCTACCACTACTGTCCCTAAGACACCTGCAAACCCTAGTACAGTTAGTAGTGGTAGTGTACCTCCCAAGGCTATAGTTGGGTTAACCCTGGGAACTGAGGTGGGTTCTGACTTAGTTAGAATTCCTACTCAGGCAGTTCTTGTTTGTACTGGGGACATGGATATGACCCCAACTGTAAGTCCTAGTACTCTGGGCAAATACAGACAAACGCCTTTAATCAATGGAAAATTGGCTCAGGCCTACAGGGACACATGTGCCAGTGTCACCATGGTGACACCAACATTTGTGGACCCTGACCAGATCATGCTAGGTTCAGATTACCTAGTGACCAATGCTAGCAATGTCACTACCAATCACAGTATGGCAGTTGTTAATTTCTCGTGGGGAGGGGTAACTGGCCTCAAAAGGGTTGTAGTTAGTTCAGACCTCCCAGTAGATTGTCTTTTGGGCAATGATTTGGAATCCTCACTGTGGTCAGATATGGAGTACAGGACTCATGTAGAAATGCTAGGTCTCTCCTCACATGTCCTTGCTGTGACTAGGTCACAGGCCAAGAAATGCCCAGCTGAACAGTGCTGGATCCTGGAAGAATGGACCAGACACTACCCAAGAGAAGGAATGGTAGGGTTAAGGCAGAGCCTTCCCCCCTGCCTCAGGTTGAGGATCAGCCCTCTCAGGAGGCTGACCCAGAGACCCCAGAAGGAACTGTCCCAGAAGAACTTGAGCCTGATCAGGTTGAGTTTCTTGGGACAGGGGGACCTTCCAGGGCAGACTTGAGGCAGGCCCAATTAGACTGTTCCTCTCTTGAACCCCTCAGACAGCAGGCTGCTGCTGAGGCTGCAGGGGATGCTACAGGTGCCCATAAGGTATATTGGGAAGATGGACTCCTATACTCTGAGGCAAGAGACCCCAAGCCTGGTGCTACCAGGAGGCTGGTCATTCCCTTGTCTCTTAGAGGTCTCCTTCTCACCTTAGCCCATGAGATTCCCCTTGCAGGTCACTTAGGCCAGAACAAGACTTGGGACAGGCTTGCCCCACACTTTCACTGGCCTCATATGTCTGAAGACACAAACGAGTTTTGTCACTCATGTGTCACTTGCCAAGCCAGTGGCAAATCAGGGGGCACAACAAAGGCCCCACTTATACCACTACCTGTGGTGGGGGTTCCCTTTGAAAGAGTGGGGATTGACATTGTTGGACCAATGGACCCCCCAACAGCATCTGGGCACAGATTTATACTGGTGGTAGTGGATCATGCCACCAGGTATCCAGAAGCTATTCCCCTTAGGACCACTACAGCTCCTGTTGTGGCCAGGGCCCTACTTGGAGTTTTCTCCAGAGTGGGGTTTCCTAAGGAGGTTGTCTCTGACAGAGGTGCAAACTTCATGTCAGGATACTTGACTGCTATGTGGAAGGAGTGCGGTGTCAATTATAAATTCACCACCCCCTATCACCCACAATGCAATGGGCTTTTGTTGAGAGATTCAACAAGACCCTCAAAGGGATGATAAAAGGATTACCTGAAAAGCTCAGGCGAAGATGGGATATCCTTTTACCCTGCCTCCTGTTTGCTTACAGAGAGGTCCCACAGAAGGGGGTTGGTTACAGTCCTTTTGAGCTTCTGTTTGGGCATCCTGTAAGAGGACCCCTATGTCTTGTGAAGGAAGGATGGGAGTTACCTCTCAAAAAGCCTAAGCTTGACATAGTGGACTATGTACTTGGTCTCCGCTCCAGGATGGCAGAGTACATGGAGAAGGCATCTAAAAACTTTGAGGCCTGCCAGGAATTTAAAAAAGCTTGGCATGACCAAAAGGCTGTCCTAACTGTGTATCATGCAGGACAGAAGGTGTGGGTGTTGGAGCCAGTGGCCCCAGCAGCTCTCCAAGACAAATGGTCTGGATCCTATACCATCATTGAGCAAAAGGGAGAGGTCACCTACTTGGTGGACATGGGAACTCCCAGGAAACCCCCACAGGGTGCTTCATGTGAATAGGCTCAAAGCATTTGTCAACAGGGAGGACATGGGCTTGCTCATGGCCACAGATGAGGGGCAGGAGGAAGAGAGTGACCCTCTCCCAGACCTGCTCACTCAGAACCCTGATGATGGGTCAGTAGATGGTGTAGTCTTTTCTGACAGCCTCTCTGCCCATCAACAAGAGGATTGTAAACAGGTTCTTCAATCCTTCAGGCAAATGTTTTCACTGACCCCCAGTCAGACAAACTGGTGCACACATGAGGTGGACACTGGAGACAGTCTGCCTATAAAGAGTAAAATCTACAGGCAACCTGACCACGTCAGGGACTGCATTAAGAAAGAAGTCCAAAAGATGTTGGAATTGGGAGTCATTGAACCCTCAGAGAGCCCTTGGGCTAGTCCTGTAGTTCTAGTGCCTAAACCTCACACCCAGGATGGTAAGAGAGAGATGAGGTTTTGTGTAGACTACAGGGGTCTCAATGCTGTCACTAAGACAGATGCCCATCCAATACCTAGGGCAGATGAACTGATGGACAAGTTGGCTTCTGCAACTTTCTTAAGTACATTTGACCTAACAGCTGGTTATTGGCAGATCAGGTTAGCTGAGGATGCCAAGGCCAAAACAGCATTTTCTACCCCAGGAGGTCATTACCAATTTGCGGTGATGCCCTTTGGTTTGAAAAATGCACCTGCCACTTTTCAAAGGTTGGTGAACCAAGTTCTCACTGGGTTGGATGACTTCTGTGCAGCATATCTAGATGATATTGCTGTCTTTAGCTCCACCTGGGAGGATCACCTGATCCACCTGAGGAAAGTTTTGGAGGCCCTGCAAAAGGCAGGCCTCACTATCAAGGCTACTAAGTGCCAGATAGGGCAGAGTCAGGTTGTGTACCTGGGCCACCTTGTGGGTGGAGGCCAGGTTCAACCCTTGGAGAGCAAGATACAGGCCTCCAACCACCCAGACACAGGTCAGAGCTTTCTTGGGCCTGTCTGGTTACTATAGGAAGTTTGTCAAAAATTATGGGTCCATTGTGACACCACTTAATGACTTGACAAGCAAGAAAATGCCAAAGAAAGTTCAGTGGACAGTTAGCTGTCAGAAGGCATTTGATGACCTAAAGCAGGCCATGGGTACTGCACCTATTATCAAGAGTCCTGACTACTCCAAAACCTTCATTGTCCAAACAGATGCATATGAGTTGGGTGTGGGAGCTGTTCTTTCTCAACTGAATATTGATGGTCATGACCAGCCCATTGCTTTTATAAGCAGAAGGCTGACCCCTAGAGAGAAACGTTGGTCAGCTATTGAGTGGGAGGCTTTTGCTGTGGTTTGGGCCCTGAAGAAGTTGAGGCCATACTTGTTTGGAACTCACTTCAAGATTCAGACCGACCATAAGCCCCTCTTATGGCTAAACCAGATGAAGGGTGAAAACCCCAAACTTCTTAGGTGGACCATTTCCCTACAGGGGATGGACTTTACAGTGGAGCACAGACCAGGGACTGACCATGGCAATGCAGATGGTCTCTTCAGGTATTTCCACTTAGAACAGGAAGACTCACCTGGTCAAGGTTGGTTTAATGTCCCTAAGTTTGGGGGGGGGGGTTTAGTAGGAGAGTGGGGTCTGCACTCCTATGGTCACCCCAGATTTTTGCTTTTTGCTTCACTGGTTTACGACTTTCCCTGGCTGTGGGCCTGCTAATCAGACCCACAGCCTAGCTGTTCTCTCTCTAAATTGACAATCATGTACTTTAGGTGCATTTACCAATTGGTACTGGGCCACCTTATCAGTCCCTGTACCCAGGGCATAGGTGTACCCAGGGCCTACCAGGGGCTGAAGCATGTATTATGCCACCCCTGGCTGGCCATCTAAATCTGACACAACTGGCTGCGTGACAGCTGGGGCAAGGTGGTGTAAACACCCTTTGCTGTAGATATAGTATACCTATATCTAACCCTAAAATGGACACATATATTCCTATCAGTCACTCCTATGGAAGGCCTTATCAATCCTGAAGGCAGAGTGCTTGGAAGTATGTGAGATGGTGCTCTGGCATGAGCTGAGCCCGTTTGCAGCTTGCGGAACCAAGTCCTAATAGCTGTTCCATGATAACGCTATACCATATACTCTTAAGTGCATTATCAACCTCGCGGTTAAATGCTAACTCTGGTATAACATTATCAAAACATGTCGAGTAAGGTGTCATACGATTTGGAATACTACCCCCTCGCCAATTCTGGCGACGGCGGTAGCATTCCACCCTTCTAGAGGGACACGACATGTATGTAACTGTGAACCCCAGTTAAAGTTAACTCGAGCCTCAGCATCACAAAATTGATGCTGCCACCACAGACACAAGTCTGACCTCCTGCTGCTGGGAGTCCTTCCAGCGAGGATGGCTTGGACAAAGGGTTTCCTGCCTTGGGAGGTGCTAGCACCACCCCAGACAGGACAGGATTTTGTGTATTGAGGTAGGGAGGCCTGAAAGGAATGAGACATGCCTGGGGCACACAAGGTGCCCTGTGCATACACCGGTTCAAACCAGTTGCTGGGGCATCCCTGCCCCAGCTCTGGCGGGAAACCGGACAAAGGATAGGGGGAGTAGCCACCCCCCTTCCTGGTCCCCCCCAGGGGAGGGACCTAGTCAGTAGTGCAGCCCCCTTTAGGAGAACAAAGGTAGGAGCTGGTCCCATTCCAAATTAGATTATCCTGAACTATTCAACAAGAAGAAACTCTGGCCTTCGACGTTCTGCTCCACAGAAGACTGAAGAATCTCCCTTGTGGACAAGGAGTGTCCACCCTGCAACTGCAGGCACCATCAAGCGTCCAGCGGCTTCACTTTGTCGTCTTCCCTCGAGGATCCAGACTTCAGAGCCCGACGAGACCCGGATTCCCAGACCTCTCCGACCTCTACCTACATCTGCAACAAAGCTGAGACCCGTGGGTGCAACGAGACATGTGGGACCGGCCATCTTGAACAAACCTGCACTTCGCTTCCAGCACGACTCCCGAGGTAAACTCGACCAAGTGCTTTGGGGACTGAGAAGCCCCAACCCCGAGCAGCCCTCCAGCATCCACGAGATCTGCGTGGGGCCCTTCTGCTTTGTTGCTGCTCGACGCGGTGTCTGGTCACTTGCCGGCTGGCTAGTGGCCTCCCAGACAACGAACCTTCGAATGTTTGCTGCTGGTCTGGTTGCTCCAGACTGGCCCTTGCTTCCTTCCAAAAGAGGGGCAGCCCGGACTCTCCTAGTCCGCACCAGACGTCTTTTCTCTTCACCGCGTGGGTTGCCTTTGCCAAGGCCTATTGAGTCCAATCCCGGATCCGACACCGCCGACAGCGAGAGCCTGCGTGGTACAGCTCGTGCCTCCATCCTGGTCATCGAAGACACCTCCTGGTCCACGTGGCTGCAGAGTCAAGCATCCACTCTTCACCTGATCGCGACGACGACATCTGGTTCCTTCCTGGTTCCACTCCAGTCACTGGCTAGTGACTGTGAACATTGTCCCCTCTGCTTTCAGGTCTCCTTCTTCAACAATCCACCCTTGGATTGCACCGGACATCTTCCTCCTGGTCGCCTGCAGCATCTTTTCTTTCAGGCTCCATAGACTTCAACGCGAGAACCCGACGCACTTTGACACCTATGCACCCGCGGCCCGTGGGTGAGGTAACAAGAGCATTTTGGTGCTCAAGGGTAGTTTAACTGTCCTAGTGTCCAGTTCCACAGTCGTTTTAGTCCTATCTGGTCAGGATTGTCCGTACTCACCTTTAACTTGAACTGTACTGTCCATAGACGTTGTTACGCATCTCGCGTGTGAGTTCACGCTCTGCACACGCGTTCCGTGGGCCTCCTATTACTTACCTGAAGTTAGTATAGCGTGGTCCCATCGATCCTACAGCCTCCGGACAGCTTCATTCCTTTTATCGACTTTCACATTCCACTTACTTAGTATATGGTTTGTCGTGCCCCTAGGGCACCATTGTAATTTTGTGCAACTTGTAGTATTTTTCATAAGAGATTGTCATGTGCTTATCCCTCTGACCTCATAAAGAGTTCAGAGGTGTTGTTATTAATAAATATACTGTTTATTTTCGTAACAACCTGTGTGGTGTCCTTTCACTTGGTATCCAAGGGGTTATATTGTGGTAAATCAGCTGGCTTCACATGCCAAAAGAGTTTAGCCTAAGACTGCTTTGTCCATGCTACCATTAGGATAGCTGGTCTATAAGGTTGACTTACAACCAATCACCATAAGGGTTGTTTGGACTGATACAAAGTGATCACTAGAACTAGTGAGCATCATATATCAGGCCAACTTCTCACAATGCTCGGTGGTCCTTTCAACAGTATCACCAAGAGTAACCACTCTGCTTGTGCAATGGGATGAGTAATAATGCATACACCTCAAATGACGCCTAGGCTCAGTTAATCTCTCCTTACAATAAACGTAGCCATTGTAACTTAACAGTCTATTTCCCCTGCTTGATTGCAAATATTCGGTTTGTTTTCTTGCTGCCATTCTCTGTAGAAAGAAGAAAAAGAGAAAAAAATAGTTTTAGTGATTTTAAGTGTGGTTGCTTTTAAAAAATATTTTGCCTGCAATTGAAAAGTTAGTGTACATTAATTATTTTACAGCTTTGTTTATCAAAATTGTACCAGGATTTAGTTGCATTGGCTTGATAATGTTGGTTTGGAATTGTTTGCTGCTTTGATACCTTTGATGAAAAAAAGGTTAATTTTGGATAGACTTGACAGAATGAAGAAGGTTACCTTTTTTGATTTTTCTGTTGTGTGGTTGGAAAGTCCTGGTGTAGATGCTGGTTTTCGTTGGATTTTTCTTTCAGATGTTCTTTATGTGGTGTTTGGAGCTTTTGATTCTTTGGTTCAGAAAAAATTGAAGAAATGTTATGAGTTTTTTGCTTGGAAAATTGTAATTTTGCAAATAGCCTGCAAAGAAATAGATTAGTGTTCATGTACTAGAAAAAAGTCATTTTGCTTTTGTTTCTGAGGCTCACATTTTTTATGCAATGATACCTTTTCAAATAAAATGCTTCTTTACTTGAAACAATTGCTTTGTACAAGTAAGAGATGAGATATGTATATGTATGAAATTATAAATATATATTTTTATATGGTTGGATTTAGCAGTGTTCCTTTGCCCTCGTCCTGAGTAGGCCGATTAAATATCAGAGGCTGAAACACGTCCGCGTCGATGATACTACTGTGGTGGAGTCCTTATTGAATATTTTATAAAATATGTTTTGTGACACAAGAGAGCTTCAAAGATAAGGGTTATTTTGCTTCTGTGGACCCACCATTTGGCTACCCTCAAGTGGACTGCCTTAAATAAATGGGCAGACACTAATGGTATGAACATATTTTTAGTGTATTGGAAATATTATGTTGTCTATATTAGTATTCATGTTGTGTATATATTTTTCTTCATATACAGTTGTATGTCTGTGTAAATTTAAGTTGAAGACCGGTTCCATCATGTATGTGTGCCCTATATCAAATTAGATGATACATTTCTATAGGATTGAAGGACTAAGGTGAGGATAATTGATTGTTCCCTACACTTTAATACAAGTAACATATTAATTCCTATCATTGTTCTCTTATATATGATTGTGTTTGTTACCCAGATACAGGAGGGTGAGTTTGGTATACCCCTTTGATATATATACATCTTTACTTGTAACCTGCAACAAAAAAAAAGTGGTTTTGGAAAATTTTGACCTTGTATGGTTTGGCTTCTTCAGTGCTAATGGGCTTGTTTTGATTATTGTGGTTGAGGATGTCTTCCTCTACTCTGGTTGGTTTATATGATTTAATCTGTTGAGAAATGTAAAGACAAAACTGCTTGATTGCATTCTTGACAAAGAACAGAAATGAAAATGTGAAATTTACAGTTTAAATTTACATTTTTTAATTGAATTACAATCAATTTTCCCCCACCTCCATCCAGCACTTTCAATGAGGCAAGCACCGGTCAGAGTAGGAATAGTTAATTTGCCCCACCACCATCCAACACTTTCCCTGATGCAAGCACCTGTCGGAGTTGGAATAGTTAATTTGCCCCCACTCCCATCCAACTCTTTCCCTAAGGCAAGCAACCGTCCGAGCTGGAATAGTAAATTTGACCCCACAGCCATCCAACTCTTTACCTGAGGCAATCGACTGTGGGAGTAGGAATCATAAATTTGCCCCCACCAACGTCCAGCACTTTCCCTGAGGCAAGTGCCTGTCATAGTAAGAATAGTAGATTTGCCCCCACCACCATCTAGCACTTTCTCTGAGGCAAGTGCCTGTCGGAATAAAAATAGTACATTTGCCCCCACCGCCATCCAGTACTTTCCCTGAGGCAAGCACCTGCCGGATTAGAAATAGTAAATTTGCCCCCACCACCATCCAGCACTTTCCCTGAGGCAAGCACATTCCGGAGTAGGAATAGTAAATTTGCCCCACCGCCATCCAGCACTTTCCGTGAGGCAAGCACCTGTCGGAGTTGGAATAGTAAATTTGCCCCCACCACCATCCAACTCTCACCATGAGGCAAGCATCTGTGGGAGTAGGAATAGTAAATTTACCCCCACCAACATCCAACACTTTCCCTGAGGCTAGCACCTGTGGAAGTTGGAATAGTAAATTTGCCCCCACCAGCTTCCAGCACTTTCACTGAGGCAAGCGCCTGTGGGAGTAGGAATAGAAAATGTGCCCCCACCACCGTCCAGCACTTTCCCTGAGGCAGGCGCCTGTGGGAGTAGGAATAGTAAATTTGCCCCCACCACCGTCCAGCACTTTCCCTGAGGCATTGCCTGTCAGAGTAGGAATAGTAAACTTGCCCCCACCACTGTCCAGCACTTTCTCTGAGGCAAACGTCTGTTGGAATAGGAATAGTACATTGGCCCCCACCACCATCCAGCACTTTCCCTGAGGGAAGCACTTGCCGGAGTAGGAATAGTAAATTTGCCCCCACCACCGTCCAGCACTTTCCCTGAGGCAAGCACCTGCCAGAGTAGGAATAGTAAATTTGCCCCACCACCATCCAACACTTTCCCTTAGGCAAGGACATGCAGGAGTAGGCATAGTAAATTTGCCCCACCACCATCCAGCACTTTCCGTGAGGCAAGCACCTGTCGGAGTAGGAATAGTAAATTTGCCCCACCACCATCCAGCACTTTCCCTGAGGCAGGCGCCTGTAGGAGTAGGAATAGTAAATTTGCCCCCACCACCGTCCAGCACTTTCCCTGAGGCAAGCGCCTGTCAGAGTAGGAATAGTAAACTTGCCCCCACCACTGTCCATCACTTTCTCTGAGGCAAGCGCCTGTTGGAATAGGAATAGTACATTTGCCCCCACCGTCATCCAGCACTTTCCCTGAGGCAAGCACTTGCCGGAGTAGGAATAGTAAATTTGCCCCCACCACCGTCCAGCACTTTCCCTGAGGCAAGCACCTGCCAGAGTCGGAATAGTAAATTTGCCCCACCACCATCCAGCACTTTCCCTTAGGCAAGGACATGCCGGAGTAGGCATAGTAAATTTGCCCCACCACCATCCAGCACTTTCCGTGAGGCAAGCACCTGTCGGAGTAGGAATAGTAAATTTGCCCCCACCACCATCCAGCACTTTCTCTGAGGAAAGCACCTATCGGAGTTGGAATAGTAAATTTGCCTCTACCACCATCCAGCACTTTCCCTGAGCATGTTCCCTGAAACAAAGTCATGAAGGTGAAAAAATAGTAATTTTAAAACATAACACTGATCAGTGTCTGCTAATATAATATTTCTGATATCAAGAAAGTTTTTGGGGGGTTCCGATCATTTTTTACAGTTTACTTACATTTGATTCTGTAAAGGTTTGTTTGTTCTACGTAGCTATTTGATGTTGGTGGATGTCCAATCTCTGTTAATATCAAAAGGAACATTTTAATAATCGTTTTTTTTTTGTTTATGGACTTTTTACTTTTAAATACATTTTGTTTTTTATTTCACTCACTTTTCAAAGGAAAGACAATTTCTTGATATCTGCTGTAGATTAGGGGCTGATTTTCAAAATCAGTAAACGCTGTAAATAAGTGATACAAATATTGTAAGTACTTGAGAATTAGGTGTTATTATTTGGAAGCTGTTTACTTCTAAACGTATACTTACTTCGGTCTGTAGAAGGCAGTGTTCAACTGGAAAGTAGGCAAAATTATCCTGCTACTCCTGCTGTGTGTCTTCACCATGGAAGTCAGTTTGCCACAGAGTCAAAATGTTGGATGGCTTCTTTTATATGCTTTTTGGGTGTAAACAAGAGGTTAAAAGAAAATATGTTATGGAAACAGTTTTTTTGCGTGTTTCACAACCTGACAGAATGTATATTTATTTTGTCATTTGTAAAAATGTTTGTATAGACGTTCCTTCTCGAATGTCAGCCATTTTGAGTAGATGCTGGCTCAGGGTCTGTAATAAAAATAGTTAAAGGACTGCCATTTTATATGCTTCCAGTTGATTGTATATATAATCTCCTTTTGACTCTGAGATTAGTTTTAAAAGAATGCTGTAAATATGTTTAATTTTCGCCATTTTTTCAAACATGTTTTTAGATTGTACTAATAATACCCAGGTATTTAATGGATAGGTTTTATAAAAACACCCGAGTAACAAAATTAGTACCTGGGTATTCATCATCTCCCCCACCCAAAACCCCTATTTCCCTTGCATCCCGTCCCAGGGGATGGATACAAGAAATGAACTAACTGAAAATGTAATAATAAACAATAAAAACATATTATGCATTGTAATATATGCCTTGTATTAGTATGCATTATAATGGAATGCGTTGTAATATTAGTTTTAATATATCTCAATGAACATGCGTTGTAATGCTATACATTGTAAAAAAGTGCATTGTAATGGTATTTGCGCTATAAAAATGACGATGTAAAAGGATGCACTGTAATGGTATGCACTGTAATGTCATATATTCACACATGACAGAGTCATCTATAAGTTTGATGACATTTTCAAAACATGGGGTATACCTTTCATTCTCAAATCTGACTATTGTTTTCCCTTCATCAGCAGAGAGTTCAAAGGCTTTCTTTATAAAATTAACATCAAACATCAGAAAGGTACATCTCTCAGGCCACAGACAAATGACATTGAGCGTTTTATGAGTACTTTGAAAAAATGGTTCAATGTGCTGCACTAGACGGCATCAACCTCAAGTCTGCTTTATGTCCAGCCCTTCATGCCTATCATTCCACTCCTCATTCCACGACTGGAGAAAGTCCTTCCACCTTGCTGTTCAGGAGAGCTCTTGGAATGAAGATACCACAGTGGACCACCAGCCTTTCCATAAACCCAGTTGAGATTCATGTCACTGACATCTCTCGCAAATGCAAAATGGAGGCTTATGTTGAAAAGCGCTAACGTCTTTAAGCACAGTTTTCGAGAAAGGAGACCAAGTTCTTGTCCAGCAAAAGCGGACATGCAAGACGGACACTCCATTTGATGCTGAACCACTATAAGTTGTGAACAAAGGACATATGGTAACTTCCCAAAGAGCTGGAAAAATCTATAACCAGAGACTCGTCACACTTTATGCCTTTGCCTCGATGTTCATCAACTGCAGACCTCACAAATAAGGCAAGTCTGCCTGAGTGTTCAAGTCAAGCATCTGACTCTTCTCCAGAGATGCCAGATAAAATTGCCCCTCCACTATATCATAAAACTAGATCTGAAAGAATGGTGTGAGCATCTTGACGTCTCATTGAGGAGATATAATGAGTATATATTTGTTCATACTTTTTATTTAACAAAGGAGGAGATGTTGTGTCCTGTGTTTATGTGGATGAGGACTCTAGTGGTCCTCAGCAGACTCCTTACAGGTATTATGTAATCTGGTGTTTGAGGCCAGGTGTGTATTTAATAAAGTTTGTGTCACATGCGTGCAGTTCAGTTAACGTTTGCATGCTGAAGAACAAAGATTTTCAAACCAGAGCTCCATGTGTGACGTGGTCTGTTACATGCTCCCCAGCTTGGGAAAACACTACTGTTACAAACACAGGAGAACTTTACCTATTATGATGAGTCTTGTTATGAGCACAGGGAAACCTCTTATAAGGCTTAAACTCATTACCACTGGAAGGATATACACCTGGGAAGGGATGGTGTTTCTTGATTTGATATTATGTGGGGAAAATAGATGCATTGGTACATTTCGCTAGGGTCATTTCTTTTTATTACCATGGAACCCTCTCTGGTCTTATCAGAGTGGACTCAGGGACAGGCAGGCAATTTAATATAACAATGGGTTGCATTAAGTGAATAACCTGCTTCTCCGTGGTGGTGTATGAAAACCATGATACAGGACAATGTAAAACAAACTGTATTCTGGTGTACCTCTTCTTTATGTGCCTCTGATCATCCTGCAATTTCTCATTGTCTTTCCCAATATGCGTTTCTCAACAACATGATGGTGAGATGCTGCCACATAGCCTGCTGCTGAGCTGGCCATTGTTTTAGTTGCAAGCTGAATAATTGGCCCTCGTGATCCATCACATAGTGGAGCACCAAGTCTGCCTAATCCTCAGTAAAATTAATTTTTCACTTCAGCATTTTGGGCCTCCATCTTGTTTGTGTAGTGTGACAACACCGTTTAGCAGCAGGGTAAGAGGGCCAAGAATGCTTATCATCACCTAATTATGTGCTCGGGTTATTTTTTATTGTTTGCCGGTGGGTTATGGTGCCTCTGCTTGCATATCATTCTTACTCTACCCATTTGTAGTTTTCCACTAAGCACTATTATGTGATGTATGTGTGATCGGAAGCAAGTGTGCAAGTTCTTTGTTCTTTGTTCATAATATTACATGCCTGTGCATTCCCAATCCTATATTTAAACCAGTGTTGAATATACTATTGTAAAGTTAGACATACTCAGGGTAAAACATAATTAGAATATGAAATTGTGGGTGGTCCTTCATATGTCTTTATACAAATATGTGACTGCTGCTCGAGTCAGCAGAACTCGCACCCTTACGTTCACTCAACAAAGTACATTTATCGAAGCCTACATATGTAATAAAAAATATTGATTCTTAAAAACCTTACAGAGAGGGGCTTTTGGTCATCCCTCTTGATCTATTTGTTTGTTCCACTATTATTAACATTTTGCCTCCGCAAAACCACAGTACAGAGCACGGGACAATATGTCAGCCCACCTCAGACAATTAATCTCTTGCACTATGACTAGCACCATTTTACGTGCCCACATATAACATCTACCTAGAAAGATGTGCATTTCACTCGTGGGCCAATGCGTATCCTTTTTATATTTTTAGCTATACTCATGCTTTACACTATGGGGAATATTCACAAGGAGCTATCTCCAAATTAACTGTACTTTATCGCAGCCAAAGTCGTGATAAATTTACCCCACCATTCACAAGCAGGTGCAAACAGCCCACAGCACAAGTTTTCCCGCGATAGCAGCCGCAAAACACATCGCCACAGAGGACCCTTGCAACTATCGCTAATGAGATGCAGAGTATGCGTTCCCGTGCAAAAAGCTGCGACTACACCACACCTCAACATTCACAACGACCAGTCAGATCAGTGATAAGAAAAAAAACGCGCGATAAGGCACGTTAGCAGCAGGAATTTTACACCTGTTCTGACCTGGTGTAAAGTCGGACGGCAGCCTGCACCACAATAGGGAGCCCTTCCCAGGGCGTCATCAGAAGGGCAACAGATGCCATGGAGCAACTGAACATGCAGCATGGATACCCAAGAGGGCCACAACACCCACCCGGCACACACACACATCCCCCCGGACCACCACAGAGGCAGTGCAGACAAAGACAGAGGCCCCCAAGGAAACGGACCTGCCTCATAGGCTCAACATCTGACAATGACACTGTCCACCACAGGCTGAAAGGAACAACCATCCTACGCATCCTGGCCGTCATCTCCCAACAGGCCACCTGCACCAACACAGCGGACAACCAACAACCCGCCCCACATCAAGCTGCTGGCTGTGCACCACCCGTTAGCACCTGGCACACTCGAAACAACACCCGCCAGTGTCGGTGGAGTTTCACAGCCAGCCACATCCATGACCCCCCAAATATTGTTGACATCACCATCATCTTGGCACCCCAGTCCCCGTACGGCCAACACAATGCACAGGAACTGCTGGAGACCAAGCTAAGGACCATATGCCATAGACGGATGCACGAACGTGTAGGGAGCAATCCATTGCACACATGTCCCACCTGTGCCCCCTGGTGACACAGCACACAATCAGCGCAATTGGAAGCACATGTCACATCAATGTGCAGGCAACATCCAAACACCGTGGGACCTTCACCAATGTTGCCTCCAAATACACAGCCAGTGTGCATGTTCCCTTCACCCTCCGACAGTCCAACAGCAACCAGATATCCCAGGATGGCACCAAGGGAAATGCACAGCCCCTTGGCAACTTCCCAATTAATACCCCACTCACCTCAACTCCACAACCATGCAATCCACAACTCTGGCAATGCACACCTCACTAGTCCACAACCAAGACGCACAACAACATGCCCACCCACCAGACACGACAGAACTCACAATGGAAACCTGGGCAAGCCGTGAACATGACCAATCTACGGCATAACACCTCAGCCACACAACAGACGAATGTGGGGAGAGGAGGCAACCAGGCATTTGTGAAGGATTCAGTAGAACCACGATTGGGAAAGTACACAATGCCAAGAGTGGCGGCAAAGTGCTGAACAAACCGCAGTATGCAGAACACACCCATATCCACGGTGACATACACCTCTGCTGAATGGAGTGAAGGGGACAGTGGACGCAACCATGTTACCACAGCCAGTGGGGGGGCCTTGCAGAAATGTTGCCTGTTACTCCCCACCCGTAAGCGTGAGTAAATTGGGATGGGCCTGCGTACGCCAGGCCAGCGTAGGGCTGTGAATAAAAAGCCCAACGTCTCTGCCAGGGCGGTGCCTCCCACCCTGCCACGAAGCCTACGCCGTCCTCATTAGGGGAGTTGCCTGAGATCCTGTACACCTGCCATACCCCGGCCTGCTGGACCACAAACCATTCAGGACCGGCCCTACGCAGCCAGGTCCCACTAATCGGCATCCGACACCGGCATGTATCATGGAGGGCCCACCACGTGCCAGTATAAGCTCCAACCTCGAGGCCCGCGACACGGCCAGCCTTTCAGACCACCGCTGTCCCCCCAACACTGACCCACATTACTCCTTTCTCATTTACATATTCTACAGGCGACCTCAGCGGCCCAGTGGGTCCCATACGGGAGACTGTGTCCTGGCTCCTGAATGGCAGTGAGCCAAATCCAGGACAGCGGCCACAGCACCAGACCCCCTTCGATCAGAGAAGCATAGTACCATATGCACATCTTGCGACACATGCAGCCACAAACCCTGTCCAACGCCATCCAGCGAACCGTGCTGCCACAACCTCTGTCCAGCTCCAGCCAGCGAGCCGTGCTGCCACAAACCCTGTGCAATGCCAGCCGGTGACAGGTGGATGAGGAACCAGGACTACACTGCGGAGTTCTCACATCCAGCACCTAGTCATTAATCACGAATGGCTGAATCCACACCAGTGGTCGCACGGAGAGGAGTAAGAGGAAGATGCAGCTCAGTCCAGACGAAAGTCGGGTCACAGTCATGGAGGTGACCGAACACGTGGTGCCACTGAACCTGAACTACGGAGGCCGGTGGGGCCACCAAACTATGCCGGCGACACTCTGTGAATGGCCCGTGCTGACCTCTGCCTCCGGCCTACACTGCTCTCGGCTTAGGCTGTGCTCAAGTAGGCCACAGATTTGGAACTGAACATCGAATATGCAAAGGCAGATTACACATCATTGCACGCAAGGAGAGGCCTAAGAGGATGTCTCCTTGCATCTTGGCGGAGAGAAAAGGATCATCGTTACGGAGGTGTTCGTACATTACCGACAACTGCCCTGGTGTCACTAGCGCTGTGCATCACGAGCCAAAGACTCGGGGCTGTGGGCCACTGTTGACCGCTGCCTATGGCCTACACTGTGGTCCATTAGGCCACGGAGTCATGATTTAGCAATGACAGAGTCTATATCAGTGTACCGGCATCATTGCAGTCTGCATCCCAACTCAGCCCCGGTGCCACTAAGTCTGTTCCCTGACATTCATGGACACTCTCTGGTCGAACAGTGGTGGCGTCTGAGCGTATGGACTAGGGGACAGTTTTCCCCCCCATGTAGCTGATACAGAATGTGTGGTGGCAACGGGCTGTCTCATTCCACTCCTCCAATTGATGCTTACGGGTAAAATCAAACCTTTCGGTGTCTTGTCCTGGAGGACACATTCCACTGTCCCCTGAAACACTCCGAAACATAATCCTCGGACAATGATGGTGGCTGGGTGCCTGTGTCGGCTGCTGTGCATCCGGGGCCACTAACTCTGCTGGTCAAGTCCGGGACCCCTTCTCCGGAGACAGGCTGTCCCCTGAGAAGTAGGCCTCGGGATCATCAATGCCACGACTCTGTGGCCTTGCGCTGTACTTAGCCTCTGGGCTCAAATGCGCCCCACCAGGGCTCACACACCAAAGCGATTCCAGACTGGCCAGGACGACGCATCACCACAGGAGGCACAAGCCACCACCGCAAGGACCACCTCCAAACGCCATCTGCCAGAGTTGAAGCGGTTGTCCTGACAGACTTCGTGGTTGCTCAGGCCTGTCATGGATGCCGTCATCGGCCTGCTCAGCACTCCAGGTGCCAGTGACTCAGTGCACCGCAGGCCATTGTCCGTAGCTGATTGTGTTTTGTGCTGTGGAGCGGTTGCGCAGGTATGTCACCTCATACAGTGTGGGGGCCCTGAGACGTTGATTGTGAAGATGATGCTGGTCTGACACACCACTGCATCTGCATCAGGAATGTATCGAAGGGACACAATCCAAGACTTTATGTGCACATGAGCGCGCTCATCTCTACTGTCCACAGCCCAGTGCACTGCGACTCACAGACACTTTTGTTTGCATGTTGGCTGTCCTCTGGACTTTATCCAGCTCACCCCATGCTGCTCAGCAGTTGACTCTGTATTGCATGTGTTTTCTGTTTGCATTGCACTGGTGTCCAATGTCCAAGTGGTTGCTAACACCAGACACCAGACATTCCGTGTGGGTTGCCTTACACTCACCCCACACACATCCAGCACAGGCTTCACTGTACATGTGGCCCTGCCAATAAAGGGGCCGGGCGCATGTGCCCATAGCTAGTTCAACATGATCTCTGCGTGTGTCCCTGTGAGAGGAAGAGTGGAGAATGGCTATTATGTGCCAAGGGTTACTACCCCCCACTCTGTGTATGGGCAAGGACCAGTGACATCTGGGTGGCCTAGGGCCTGGTCCTGGCCGCGGACAGCTAGGGAGTACCAGTGGGGTAACCCAGTTGCTCCGGAGAGCTTTCACAGAAGGAACCACATAGGTTCACCGTGGCGTAGAACAGGAGGGTGCCCCTGCAGTTGCGGGCCCGCGTCCGTGTTCTATAGCCCCAAGCAGGGAAGCACATCACGGTGGTGATAGGTCTGCCCTGCGTTTTGACTAGAACGGGGTTTTGTTGGACTTGGCCCTTTTGGCAGATTCACCCCTAAACTTTTTGCCTTTTCTGTGACCTGATTTTGGTAGTTTTTGGCCTCTGCACACTTTAGCACTGTGGCCCAGTGTAAACTGCGTGCGCGCTCTGAGTGCGTGTGGTGAGATTGGCCTACCCTCCTGTAGGACTGCATGGAAGATATGTGTGTCCATGGTAATTCCTGGTAGGAGAGGAGTGCAGGGGCGAGTTTAGTATGTTTGAACTTGTGAGAATAAATGCTGCACAATGGTGTGCGCAGATTTATGGTGAGTGGTGGAGAAATGCCATTTTATAAGTTGGCATTTCTGTGTGCTATGTGTCTGCTTGCCTGATGTGAATTGCATGACTGGCTTGTGATTGCTAGGAGCTGAGAGGTGTGGGTGGCTCCAGAAGACAGGGGGAGTCAGCCCAGTGGTAAATAGAGAGATCTGCATGCAAATGGGATCGAGGAGTGGCACCTGGGACCTGAATAGTACTCTGCCTTCCCTCCACAATGCTGGCACCACCCCCTGTGGGGTGTCTGATTACTGAGCCCCCCATATGACAAAGGGGAGAGGGGCTAGGCAATATAAAGTGCTCCAAAGCCCCTCTAAACCAGTCCTAACTGGTATCCCCAAGCACTGTGCTGTGACACAAAGGAAAAGGGTGTATAAAAGAAGGGGCTGTGACACCAAGAAGTGGTTCTCTGTTGTGCTGTTCCTGACTTGAGGGGGCAGCAAAATAGAAAAGGACAGAACCCTGCCAGGGCTAAATTGTAAGGTCCTACTCGAGGATCCTCATGTTAAATGAGAGGTGACAAGGGTAACCATATCAGAGCAGACATAGAATGACACAAGGTCCAAGCAAGTCTCTATGAAAAATAGATATATTTTATTTATAGTTGATCGAACATAGATTATAAATATACAATGGGTCACAAGAATTTATAAATCAAAATCATTTAATCAAATCCCACTTTCTCCCACAGTCATCCAAAGCAAATACTCTCATTCATAACATCATTCAGCACATTATTTACACATTCATACACAAACCAACAAGGGGATGCATGACAGTCCGTGGGGGAGGTTTTTCAATGGCCAATCGGACTGAAACTATAACATGGAGGCAGGGCACAATAGATAGGATGGAAAGGCTTGCGCTACATAAAAAGCCATCCACGTAGTTCACGCCGACGCGCGTTTCGATGCGGTGCCTATTTAGGCTGCATCTTCGTCAGGGCGAGGAAGGCCATGGGGGAGGGCAGGACAAGATCACTGCGAATGAGAGAGGATTTAGTTAAGGACACAGGTTCATGTACATTTAATCATATAACATTTTCCAACATAGTTGTTATCAAGCATTTACAAACATTTCTCACAGTTGATTATCGAAACGGATTTTTTTTTTTTTAAAAAGGTTACACAGTTTGTATATACACTATAGAAAAAAAAATTTTGTTGGAGAACACTCATTTCTATTGTTAGACAAATTGGTCTAGTTCTATGTCAGCGCTCTGATAGGTAGGCGTCACTCATTGTATTGAAAAATTCCTCTAGGGACATGTGCTCACAAGTTTGATCAAACATTCAGACTACTATTTCAGACATACAAGGGTATCTATCTGTATATGAGGGGAGCCCAAGATTTAAGCTCTTATACGGGGGTAAACTCTTTTACGGGGGTAAACTAGGTGGTTCCTGATGGCCAGGAACAGGTCTCTGATTAGCCACAATGGAATACATCACATTACATGATTTAGGAGGATTACCTTTTTCCACACCAAGAGGGTACAGGGCGTTGGGTTGGCGTCCCGAAGTAATCAGATTCTATTTCAAATGGGGACGCTGTGAAAATATAGGACAGATTCACCATCCGGAGATGATCCTATGTTGGATAGAATAAACAACATTTCAAATAAGGTATAGAGAGGGGGGCAGGACAGTGATGGGGCAACGTCTTAAAGAAATGTAATAAGGTGACACAATGCACCGATCTATGGCCAGCGGAGGATTTTACCTTAAATTCGGTGGCGTAGATAGTCTCACAGTCGATTATAGGTCAAGCGATGAGACATGCCCCTGCGGTCCTACCACAATGAAAATAAGGTTTCCTGTTAGGTAGCCTAGGGGGATGGTACAACGTAATCCCAAGCAGGGTCACTTCAGAGCAAAGGATATCTAGATACCTGATAAATGGGGACGAAAGTTGTAGGGCAGCGTCCTCAGTTCTAATAGAAGCCGGACAGATAACAGCCGATTCCCGGCAGGTCCTGTAAGGTAAGACTAGATCTCATAGAGTCGCTAATAAGATACAGAGATAAACTACAGAGGAGATCAAGACTCAATTTGGGTTCTCTGGTTACCTTGTTAGGAGATGGTACAAATGCACTGCAATACTGTGTCCTCATTTCTAGTGATAACTCTCCAAAATGGGTTAAAATCATAGGCAATCCTGTAAAGCAAAATAAAATGAAGGCCTCCGGTTGGCTCCGATGGATATATAAGGAAAGCCGCCTCAAAATTACGCCTCAGCAAGGAGAATTAAATTGCCATAGAGTTTTACCTCAACAAAGGGAGTTAGGTTACCTTATTAACAGAAGATAGACGCAGACCGCGGGACAGCATGCTCTTTAGTAGTCCGTCCTCCTAGATGTAAGTTAATATATCGGAGGGTCCTGTAATTCAAACAGGGGTGCTCCGGTCAATACAAATGGCACAGATGAAGGCTAATAAGTCGTATAGTGGATAACATTCTCATTACCTCAGTTGGAGATGCAATGCGCGGATCGCTGCGCAATGTCCTCTGTTCTGAAGAGTGCGGTCAGGGCAGGGCAGATATCGTAAAGTGTCCTGCAATATATAAAATGACTTAATGCTAAGCGTAAGTAGGGCCCATCGGGTGGATAAGGTCAAGGCTAAATTAAGTTTTAGGCGCGGGCGCGAATTACCTGGTTCCAATCGGGTGAGGGCGGACCGCGATGCGGCGTCTTCTCAGGGTGCCGGAATGGCAGACGAGAAAGAGATGCCGGAAAGTTGTTTATATATAGCGTGGGGTAATTTAAAGATACGTCTCAGGTGTGTCTGTATGTGCAGACAGTGCCGACGGTCTGCACCCAGAACCACGTCAGGAGCACCCTTCCTGCGCATCGTCTCCCGAATCACGGGAACCACTTGAACTACTCGAAGAGAATAAAACACTTCCCCTTTTGATTAAATAACTGCCTTTTATCCCGGTTTCTTGACCTTCACTCAATTGGGATCTTCAAATTTCATACTTCAAAGTTCAACCTACATACGGAACAGTAACTCAGGACTGGACCATTCGTCCAGACGATTATCTGTAGTACACCTGGTCTCGAGCGGAGCCGGGTTGGAAATATCACCGGCACAGCGACCTGTGGCCATATACTCTCCGACTACAGCCCTGAGGAGTCGCCAAAAAACTCTGTAACCTTTTGGCGACGAAACACGTGTCGGCTGGCCATCCACAACATTAAAGAGGAACCAGTTCACCATTTGTCCTCCTTTTCTGCGAATATGGATTCTGAACTTTTAAATGTCCATTGAGACATCATTTCTGTACTTTCTTTGGTTGTGCAACGGACCTCTTTTCTTGTACTTAATGTGTGTCTTGGCACACATGTTTGGAGGGGTTTAGGGTCTCATCCCCCTCATCTGTATGCACGCCTGAACATTTATTTCTCTGTTACTCCCGTGAGCTAGTGCGCCCAGTATTTCCCTCAACTAAAAACCCTGGTCTTATTCGTGTCAGTGCCGACGGACTGGACAGGTCCGCAAAATTTGAGTGGCGGCCATTTTAAAATGGGACAACAACAGAGGCTGAATGACAACGGCTCGTAATCCTAGGAGGTAATAGCGGCAGCCATTTGTGAGAAAGGAGAAAATTTCAGAAACGAGGTCTTTATTTAATACAGGGCAGTGTAGTTACTACTATAGAGTATGGACAAAACTGATTTCAACAGAACCAATTCCAGAAGGGGCAGAAAATCTTCGAGGTAGACTATGGGTGCCTCATAGGAGCGCATTTCGCCATAAGCATTCCTCGTTATGGCCCTTAGTCACAGAATTAAACATGAACATCCAGAATACTTCTCTTTTTTTACGGAGATTGACAGGGTCAACTCCTGGTAGAGCCACAATTTTTTCTAAGATGAACCATCGGAGATCTTTTTCCGTGTGGTCTTTTTCTAGCCAGTGAGCGACCAATGGGGCAGAGGTTTTCTTATTACGAACGTTACACTTGTGCTCCCCAATTCTCAGGCGGCACTCCCGTCCAGTTTCTCCGATATATGGGAGATGACATGGACAGAGGATAATATAAATGACATTGGCCGTCCTACAGTTGGTCATTCTTTTGTTTCGGGCTATCGAGATGGTACGCTCAGTGGTGCTGATAGACTCTCCTACTATGGCATGTGGACATGCTTGGCATGTGCCGCATCTATGATTGCCATAAATGGGTTCAGCGTTAGTGATAGCTTTTTGGGTACTGGTAGGGTTCTGCAATATCTTTCCCCTGACAAGATGGTTTTTCAGATTTTTGTTTCGTTTGAAAGCAAATATCGGTCGACTGAGAGGGATGTGGTCCTTTTCCAGATTGAGTAAATGCCAGTTCGAGTTAACAATCTGTCGTATTTTGTGGTTCATGTTGGTATGACGTGTGACATAGACTAGTTGTTCTAACGGGTCCGATCTCTTAGGTTCGAACATCGCATCACGGTTGGTGTATCTGGCTCTTTTGAATGACTCTTTTATGAGTTTTTTGGGATAGCCGCGGTGGATCAATTTTTCTTTCAAGATATCCGCCTGGGATAGATAGTCACTTATATCCGTGCAGTTTCTTCTGATACGAAGGAACTGGCTGTACGGAATGCTATTGTGGGGATGTACTGTTTATATACACTGTATCTTTAAGGACACAGGGTTCTCCACGAGCACCATGACGCTCGTGGAGTCTCCTGTGTTCTCATGGCTAGAACTCCCGGATGGCAGTTGCTGCCGGGAGAGCTGTTGTCAGGATTGAAATAAAGGACTCTGCTCTCATCATCACAGAGTATCCATCATCTTTTCACTGACGACGAGGATCCTGCACTTCAACTCTCCCAAGAGTTGTCCGTAACTCATCAAAGAAAAACGGAAGCACCCGCGACGTCTGGCAAAAGAGAAAGCAGTGGAAAAAGAATTCGGAACGACGCCAAGCCGACATATCAAAGAAACGTGAGTCTTTGACCCTGCTGTGCAATATTGTGCTGTCAACCTCAAATTAAAGCATATTCGCTATTAATTATCTAAAGCGCACCTCAGCTAAAAGCATTAGCGCGAGCGCTACTCTTGAAATACAGCACGAGCGCTGCTTGTAGACATTCTGGGATTGACGCGTTTAAAAAGATAAACGCGAGCGCAGTTTCCTAATGCTCAAAGCGAACGTCACTCCAGGACAATCTAAATTCCATGCGTTCTTACCTTGAACTGTGCTACCATGGAAACTTAAGTGCATTGTGACACGCACAATGTCTCTACAAGCAAAGCAAAGCGAACAAATTGTTGTTTTATAATAACAGCTTGTTATATAAAGTCAATAATCACCAAATAACAAGGGAAAACAAAGAATACCATTTCTACAGTTTCAAAAAGAAAATAAATAAATAAATAAATAAAAGAAGAACACAGCACAACAAACATAAATTCAAAATAAATAAACAATTGCACAGCAGGCATTCTCACAAACCACTAAATATCTCAAATATTTAGTAAAAATAATAGACTTGAGTTACGTTGTTTTGTTTTGAGGCAGCAGCTCCCCACGCAAATGGAAAAGGTAGCCTCGCCACCTCCCTTTTTGCAATCTCCAGGTCCTCCCCCCATGCCCTGGAAACAGTGGATAGCTACATTTGACGCATATATAGAAGCCATCGATGGTGATACCTTCACATCAAAAAAGAAGAAAGCCTTATTAAAATATAATTTGGGCCCTGAAGGAAGATCCATTCTGGAAACCTTACCTCTTGAAGAAGTGAGAATATCCATTACAAGTGATGATGGCGATGCGCAAATATTAGACGAATACGCTTCTCTAGTCAAGACATTAGACAAAAGATTCAGTCCTAAACGAAACACTGTGTTGGAACGTCACAAGTTTTTGCAACGTGCACAATTACCCGGAGAGTCCATAGACGATTTTGTTGCAGCCTTAAGGATCCTAGCAGTTAACTGTAACTATAGAGAATTTAGAGATGAAATCATAAGGGATCAACTCATTGAACGCACTCATGATAGAAAAGTGCGTGAAAAACTCTTATCGTCCAATGACCCTGATCTAGAAACTGCTTTGACTCTTGCCAAATCTGTTGAGCATTCACAATATTGCCTAAAAGAAATGAGTACTCCTGCATCACCTCTGACAACCTCAACAGAATCTTCTGACATTAGTGCCATCAGCACCAAAGCACCAGTCAGAATTTCAGAACGAAGGACATCTAACCCGAATCGTTCTCAAATTCCTTCGTTTTCCAGTTCTAACAAGCCTAGGAATGATGCGCAAGGATTATCCTGTTATCGATGTGGGAGTAGAACTCATTTAGGAAATTTTAAATTTTGTTTCGCAATTAATCAATCTTGTTTTAAATGTGGCAAGAAGGGTCATTTAGCACGTATGTGTAAGGCAACCGGAGTTCAGAAAAGTTCTTCGCAAATGGTGAAAAGTATTAATGAACACTTAAGTGTAGATGAAGAGGATGAACATTATGAATTACTAATGTTGTCTTCTTCTCCCATGAATGCGGATGGTGTTGTTGAGATAGCGACTATGAATGGATCTCGTAGACGAAAATCCCCTGTTTGTTCCATAAATGTGAATGGCGTATTGATCAAATTTCTAGCAGATTCAGGTTCTCCATTCTCCATAGTTAATGTCAAAGATTTAGACATGTTAGAAAAAATTTCACTATCAAAATCTTTCATCAAAATGTTTGCTTATGGGGGAAAAAGAGTAGATGTATTAGGAAGGTTTAGAGGAGAGATTGATTTCAAAGGAGATTCTACATCCGCCATCATTTATGTTGTAAAAGATGGTACCAATTTATTGGGTTGGCATGAACAAGGTGAGCTTGGTATGATCCTTGATCCCAATCATCAAGACATGGTTTTATCAAGACGTGAGGCCAAGCAATATTATGCCTCTTTGCCTGATTCAGAGTTAATAAATTCACTAAGTGTTTCTGGTGAAAGTGAATGGGTGCAAGAATTTCCAGAAGTTTTCTGCGACAAATTAGGAAAACTCAAAGGTTTCCAGCACCAGATTATATTAAAAGAAGGAGTTAAAGCAGTTGCACACAAAGTTCGCAAGGTACCCCTAAGTATGCGAAGTGAGTTAAAGGCTGAACTAGACAGATTATGTCTCTTAGGTGTAATTGAACCTATAGAGGCATCAGAATGGTTATCTCCTGTAGTTTTAGCCCGCAAGGCTGATAAGTCTCTTAGAATGTGTGTGGACTTGCGCGACTTGAATGCCTGCATTTGGATAGATCGGCAACCACTACCTAATATTAATGAAATGTTATCCACATTAGAGTGTGCCAGCTATTTCACTACCCTAGACATTTTTTCGGCATACCACTAAGTTGTTTTAAGCGAGGATTCAAGACACCTAACGTCTTTTGTAACTCCAGAAGGTGCTTTCCGCTATATGAGGATGCCGTTCGGTCTGGCGTCGGCTTCCGCAGTTTTTCAACGCCTTATGGGAAACCTGTTCAAAAACACTGCGGGAGTCGTCTTCTTTCAAGACGACATTCTCATTTATGGCAAATCTGTGAGTGAACACAATAACACAAGAGTTGTCCGTAACTCATCAAAGAAAAACGGAAGCACCCGCGACGTCTGGCAAAAGAGAAAGCAGTGGAAAAAGAATTCGGAACGACGCCAAGCCGACATATCAAAGAAACGTGAGTCTTTGACCCTGCTGTGCAATATTGTGCTGTCAACCTCAAATTAAAGCATATTCGCTATTAATTATCTAAAGCGCACCTCAGCTAAAAGCATTAGCGCGAGCGCTACTCTTGAAATACAGCACGAGCGCTGCTTGTAGACATTCTGGGATTGACGCGTTTAAAAAGATAAACGCGAGCGCAGTTTCCTAATGCTCAAAGCGAACGTCACTCCAGGACAATCTAAATTCCATGCGTTCTTACCTTGAACTGTGCTACCATGGAAACTTAAGTGCATTGTGACACGCACAATGTCTCTACAAGCAAAGCAAAGCGAACAAATTGTTGTTTTATAATAACAGCTTGTTATATAAAGTCAATAATCACCAAATAACAAGGGAAAACAAAGAATACCATTTCTACAGTTTCAAAAAGAAAATAAATAAATAAATAAATAAAAGAAGAACACAGCACAACAAACATAAATTCAAAATAAATAAACAATTGCACAGCAGGCATTCTCACAAACCACTAAATATCTCAAATATTTAGTAAAAATAATAGACTTGAGTTACGTTGTTTTGTTTTGAGGCAGCAGCTCCCCACGCAAATGGAAAAGGTAGCCTCGCCACCTCCCTTTTTGCAATCTCCAGGTCCTCCCCCCATGCCCTGGAAACAGTGGATAGCTACATTTGACGCATATATAGAAGCCATCGATGGTGATACCTTCACATCAAAAAAGAAGAAAGCCTTATTAAAATATAATTTGGGCCCTGAAGGAAGATCCATTCTGGAAACCTTACCTCTTGAAGAAGTGAGAATATCCATTACAAGTGATGATGGCGATGCGCAAATATTAGACGAATACGCTTCTCTAGTCAAGACATTAGACAAAAGATTCAGTCCTAAACGAAACACTGTGTTGGAACGTCACAAGTTTTTGCAACGTGCACAATTACCCGGAGAGTCCATAGACGATTTTGTTGCAGCCTTAAGGATCCTAGCAGTTAACTGTAACTATAGAGAATTTAGAGATGAAATCATAAGGGATCAACTCATTGAACGCACTCATGATAGAAAAGTGCGTGAAAAACTCTTATCGTCCAATGACCCTGATCTAGAAACTGCTTTGACTCTTGCCAAATCTGTTGAGCATTCACAATATTGCCTAAAAGAAATGAGTACTCCTGCATCACCTCTGACAACCTCAACAGAATCTTCTGACATTAGTGCCATCAGCACCAAAGCACCAGTCAGAATTTCAGAACGAAGAACATCTAACCCGAATCGTTCTCAAATTCCTTCGTTTTCCAGTTCTAACAAGCCTAGGAATGATGCGCAAGGATTATCCTGTTATCGATGTGGGAGTAGAACTCATTTAGGAAATTTTAAATTTTGTTTCGCAATTAATCAATCTTGTTTTAAATGTGGCAAGAAGGGTCATTTAGCACGTATGTGTAAGGCAACCGGAGTTCAGAAAAGTTCTTCGCAAATGGTGAAAAGTATTAATGAACACTTAAGTGTAGATGAAGAGGATGAACATTATGAATTACTAATGTTGTCTTCTTCTCCCATGAATGCGGATGGTGTTGTTGAGATAGCGACTATGAATGGATCTCGTAGACGAAAATCCCCTGTTTGTTCCATAAATGTGAATGGCGTATTGATCAAATTTCTAGCAGATTCAGGTTCTCCATTCTCCATAGTTAATGTCAAAGATTTAGACATGTTAGAAAAAATTTCACTATCAAAATCTTTCATCAAAATGTTTGCTTATGGGGGAAAAAAAGTAGATGTATTAGGAAGGTTTAGAGGAGAGATTGATTTCAAAGGAGATTCTACATCCGCCATCATTTATGTTGTAAAAGATGGTACCAATTTATTGGGTTGGCATGAACAAGGTGAGCTTGGTATGATCCTTGATCCCAATCATCAAGACATGGTTTTATCAAGACGTGAGGCCAAGCAATATTATGCCTCTTTGCCTGATTCAGAGTTAATAAATTCACTAAGTGTTTCTGGTGAAAGTGAATGGGTGCAAGAATTTCCAGAAGTTTTCTGCGACAAATTAGGAAAACTCAAAGGTTTCCAGCACCAGATTATATTAAAAGAAGGAGTTAAAGCAGTTGCACACAAAGTTCGCAAGGTACCCCTAAGTATGCGAAGTGAGTTAAAGGCTGAACTAGACAGATTATGTCTCTTAGGTGTAATTGAACCTATAGAGGCATCAGAATGGTTATCTCCTGTAGTTTTAGCCCGCAAGGCTGATAAGTCTCTTAGAATGTGTGTGGACTTGCGCGACTTGAATGCCTGCATTTGGATAGATCGGCAACCACTACCTAATATTAATGAAATGTTATCCACATTAGAGGGTGCCAGCTATTTCACTACCCTAGACATTTTTTCGGCATACCACCAAGTTGTTTTAAGCGAGGATTCAAGACACCTAACGTCTTTTGTAACTCCAGAAGGTGCTTTCCGCTATATGAGGATGCCGTTCGGTCTGGCGTCGGCTTCCGCAGTTTTTCAACGCCTTATGGGAAACCTGTTCAAAAACACTGCGGGAGTCGTCTTCTTTCAAGACGACATTCTCATTTATGGCAAATCTGTGAGTGAACACAATAACAGGGTAAGAACGGTTTTGAGAATCTTAAAAGATTTTGGGTTGACATTAAGAAAAGACAAATGCAAGTTTCTCAGAGATAGTGTAGATTATTTGGGTCATCACATCTCAGCCAAAGGAGTAGAACCCAAAATGAAATTGTTAGATGCCATTCAGAATGCACCAGAACCATCCAACAAGGATCAACTACGTTCCTTTTTAGGGCTGATCGAATATTACGCCAAATTTGTTAGAAATTTTTCTGACAGGACTGTGTCTCTAAGAAATTTATTGAAAAAGAACGTTAAATATGTTTGGTCACAAGAATGTGCAAATGATTTTACCTTACTGAAAAATGCCATTGTACAGGCGCATCCCCTCAAACTTTTTAATGTTAATGATCAGAATATTGTAATTACAGACGCCAGCAATGTGGGACTGGGGGCAGTACTTTCTCAAAAAAGAGTAGATGGTAAAGTAGAAGTAATTGCTTTTGCCTCCAGAACCTTACGCGGAGCCGAAGGCACGTATTCCACCATCGAAAAAGAGGCATTGGCCTTATGGTGGGGCGTGCAACATTTCAGAAATTTTCTCTGGGGTAATCACATAACACTCAAAACTGACCACAAGCCTCTAGTTGATCTCTTCACTACGAAAGGTGGTGGGAGGGCTACTCCTCGCATTGCTAAATGGCAATACAGGCTTAGTGAGTTTGATTATCACCTAGAATATGTTCCCGGAATTAGAAACAATGTGGCTGATTGTTTATCCAGATTGCCTCTTCCCCATGAGACGTTAGAGCAGAGTGAAGAAGATTTGGAGATGGTGTGTGCAGTGAGTTCTGTATCTGAGGTTGGCATCGCTTTGTCAGAAAATGAGTGGAAGTCAGCAGTAACTGAAGATAAGAATTTATGTTGTGTAATGAATTACCTGATCAATGGTTGGCCTGATGACAAGATCCTTTCTTCAGATTTATTACCTTTTAGGAGAGTTCGTGATGAATTGTCTTTGCTTGATGGTATTTTACGTAGGGCTGGTTTACTAGTGGTTCCAGAAACTCTTTGTGGAAAAGTTTTAGAATTGGCTCACGTTGGGCATTTGGGCATTCGAGCTATGAAAAGGAGGGTGCGTGAAGATTTTTGGTGGCCTGGTGTAGACAAAGCAATTGAACGATGTGTGCGTGATTGTGGTGCTTGTATCCTCAGTGACAAATCTCAAGTTACAAGTCCTTCTCCTGTAACTCCAATACAGGTTAAAGAGCTGCCTTGGCACAAATTGGCATTTGATGTTGCGGGTCCATTTTACAATCTAGGAGTAACTCCAAAGTATGCTTTAGTCTTAATTGACTACATGTCAAAGTGGCCAGAAGTCAAATTTGTTGAGTGCATAAATTCCACCACGGTTATAGAATTCTTCAAAAATGTGTTTTTGCGAGAGGGTGTGCCAGAAGAATTAGTAACGGACAATGGCACTCAGTTAGTATCGAATGAAATGCAAGAATTTTTAAAATCTCTTGGAATCAAACACATACTCACCTCATTATATCACCCTTCAAGCAATGGATTGGTTGAAAGGTTGAACCGTGAAATCAAGGATCAGTTACAGCTAGCCAACGTCAATGGTTTGAATTGGAAGAAGGTCATTACTGACATGTTGTGGGCATTGAGAGTCACTCCCCATACTAGCACAGGTGTCTCACCTTTTACTTTACTCAGAGGGAGAATAGCTGGTTCAGAACTAAACAAAGATTGGATGTCGAGAAAAAACATTGATACTATCAAACTCGCTGGAGTGGCTGATGTTAGGGCTGGTACCCAGGCCAAATATACTCAAGGGAGTTGTAGATTATCTCCTGTACGCTCGGGGGATTGGGTTAGGATCAGAAAACCAGTACTTTTGTGTAAAGGATTGGCTCGGTTTTCTCCTCCTGTTCTAGTCAAGGAAGTGAGGGATCATGTAGTTGTACTGGAAAATGGCAAAGTTTGGAACAAATCTCGTGTTTCCATTATTCCTAAACATAAAGTTGAGTTTGTGAAAGACAAATTTGGATTGAAATCTAACTCAGATTTACTGCCAGTTAGTACTGTTCCTACAAATCAGTCCGCTCAGGACACCAATTCTGCTTCAAATGACATATTGACTAGACGATTTTCCACCAGATGTAAAAATATTCCTGGGAAATTTCATGATTTTGTGACTTATTAAATCAATTCTTTTATTTTCAATTTGGGGAAGGGGTGGGTTAGTGTTTTGTGATTTATATTGTCATTGTTATTAATTGAGGGAAGGGGGATGTGTGGGGATGTACTGTTTATATACACTGTATCTTTAAGGACACAGGGTTCTCCACGAGCACCATGACGCTCGTGGAGTCTCCTGTGTTCTCATGGCTAGAACTCCCGGATGGCAGTTGCTGCCGGGAGAGCTGTTGTCAGGATTGAAATAAAGGACTCTGCTCTCATCATCACAGAGTATCCATCATCTTTTCAGCTATCTCGTTGGTTTTGTGGATGGAAGCTGGAGTATTGTAGTAGTGTGTTTCTGGCAGTTGGTTTAGTGTATAGCGATACCTTTAGAAGGTTGTCATGATATTCGACCCATAGGTCCAGAAACTCTATCCGCTCGGCACTATAGTGGCTGGTGAAGCGTAGGTTGGGGTCAGCCGCATTTAGCCACGCGATGAATTCCTCCAGGGATAGGTGGTCCCCCTTCCAGATTAGGAAGATGTCGTCGATAAATCGGCGCCATCCCCGTACATTCTCATAGAAGGGGGCCACTTCATTGAATATGTTTACGCGTTCAAACTCCCCCATGTACAGACAGGCTATACTCGTGGCACAGCTGGCCCCCATGCTGACCCCTGTGGTCTGTTTGAATAGGGAATTGTCAAATTCAAAGTAGTTCTCATGTAGGACTAATTCGGCCTGACTTGAGGGGGGCCTGCTGCTGGTCTCCAGGAGGAACCGCCACTAGGGACTGCCTCCCTGCTGGAGGGCCCTGTGTGTTGGCCTGCGCTGGTGGCTTGCAGCACGAAGCTGAAACATTTGGGATCCCCCCCACATCGCCCTTTATTTTGCAGGAGCCCACCCCGCATTTTTGCAGCCTCCAGGGCTCGTTTGTAACCAGCGGGTGTGCACCCCGCGTGGTTGTGCCGATTTTCCCAAGTGTCTTTGTGTACAACGGGAGCCTACCCCTTCTTGCACCCACACAAAGAAATCACTGCCACAGCCCGGTGCAACCAGGAAGCCAGGCACCCACTGCCTGACTCGGGGCTGGCCAATAGCGGAAGGAGGCCTTGGCCGCCTATCCCTGTGCAGTCACATGAGAAAGGTGCCGGAAGGGGTGCGGGCCTAAGCGGGGCTCTCGTGAGAGCCCCGCAGTTACACAGAAGCTGGAGCAGTGCATGCCCCAGGCCAGCCGCTCCCACCGGCTGGAGAGGGAGGCCTGAGGAAGCAAGGAACGCTCCGGTGTGAGCCTCCGCGACATGAGCCTGCCCCCAGCTACAAGGAGAAAAACCCCGGTGAGTGGAGCTCCTAGTGGAAATCGGGGCCAGTGCCCTTGCTGCTCTTCAGAGCTGCCCCCGCAGGAACGCAGGCAGCTGCCACGGAGAGACACCCTTGTTGTTATAGAGCCCCAGTGATTGCCAGTGCCAGGGTTTGCTGATTTTCACAGTGGCGCCGTAGTTGCAGGCCGCTGTGTTAGGTGCCCCAGGGGGGTTCCGAAAGCACCATAGTGCCAGCCCCATTCTCTTCCAACGATGGGGGCATTTGTTTCTAAGAGTCCCCTGAGTGGGGCTCCCCCAGGCACAGTGGTGCCCATACTTCTTTCTTTTGGGGGCTGAATCTAAGCCCCGCTTTGGGGCTCCTTTAGAATGTGTAGTGCCAGTGCTTGTTTTACGGTTTCCCCAGCTGTCCTGCGAGAGCCCAGGCAGCTACAACACTTTGGGGCATAGTTGATTTTCAGAGTCCCAGAGCGGAACTCCCATGTTCACAGTGCCCGTCCTTTTCATTTGCACAGCTGCACAGCAATTAGTGGGCAGCTGCCACATTTAGGAAAGTACTTTGCGTACTTTTGATTTTGCTGCTTTTACAGCCAGTCCTGACTTGGCGGGACATAGGACCTTTGAGCCCCTGTGAGAGGCCAGGTGGCCCGGGGCCAGTTCCAGGCTGTGTGATCCTGATTGGGGCCCACTGTGTTTATCATGATTATTACCTAAAGTGTTTATGCACCATGATTATTGCCTAATGTACTTTTATGTATAAGGTTGGTGCATAATGTGTAAGGCTAAGGAGGTTTGGGCCTAATGTAGTTTTCTGCCTAAGGCAATTCATGCGTATGTGCATCCTCTGTTTTACGTTGAAGGATCTCATGCTAAGTTCCTGACTTTACCAGTAGTTTCTGGTTGTGCAGTACATTTACTATTTGTGCTACATTTACAATTGGTGATTTGTGATGGTTGCGACAGTGGCCCCATTGGCCAAGTCGTGTGTAAATAGTCCCCTTTGAATATTGCCTAGTGCCAGTTGGCACAGTGTATATTATGTGATTATGTTTCTAATGTTTTTATGACAATACAAAGGCTATTTATTTATATAACCACGTGTGGAGTTTATTTTGTGGTATGCCTAGAGTGTTGCTGCTGTGTGGGTGTTGCACAAATGCTTTACACATTGCCTCCGGGATTAGACTGACTGCTCGTGCCAAGCTACCAAGGGGGTGAGCAGGGGTTATCTTTGGCGTGGAACTCTCTTGCTCTGACCAGAGTGGTGGTTTCTGTCTGGCTTTGGTACAAGCCTTAGCCAACTACAGATCCCATTTTTAACATTGGTGGTCAGCGGTGGGGATAGGACTTGCGTTTGCGCAGTACCACAGCGACAACTGGTTGCTCTAAAAACTCTGCATTTAGATAATCACATGTTTGGGTTTATTGTTTCTGAGTTCTAATTTATTATTCTCCTAAAAGTGTCATTTTTGAATTTCGTACCCTCGTTGCAGCTCTTGCACCTAGGTTACCTGTGTTTTACGTGTCTCTAAGCATCCTGCCAAAATGGAGTCTGCTTTTAATTTTTGTGGTCTGTTTAGATACAGTATGTGGGAGTTGGTGGAGTTCTGTGAGTAGAGAGACATAGCAGTGAGTGGGTCAGACACCCAGTCAAAACTGCGTGAAAACCTGATCCAATGGCGAAAGGATGAATGGGAACATGAGCATGATGAGGAGGAGATGGCCCGGGCCGCACGCCAAGAGGGTGGTGGGTCTGATGGGAGCCCTGAGGAATCTGAAGAGGAAGAAGAAAGTGACAGGACAGGGACACCAGTAGATAGTGGGGACGCCATAGATAGGGAGTCCCTTGCTGGGTCCAGTGTCGGGGTCCAGTGCCTGTTAGATCTGGGGCTCTCTAGTTGGCAATGGTATTGACCTTTGTCCAAATAGTGACCCTTACTTCTAAGTCAGGATAAGGGGATTACACTCCCTAACCCCTTCAGCGCTGATGACAATGCCAGCTAGTCATGGGCGTTACCTGCGCTACGCGCATGACGAGCTGTCTTTGTCACGTTACGCGCGATTTTCAAATTTCAGCGCACAGCGGGAAAACCCGCTAGCGCGGTAGAGGTTAATAACCCCTGCTCACCCCCCTTGGTAGCTTGGCTTGAGCATACAGGCTTATCTCAGAGGCAGTGTGTTAAGCATTTGTGAATATACACAGTAATACAGTGAAAACACTACAGATGGACCCAACACAGGTTTTATAAAAATAAGTATTTTTTATACAGACTTAACACAGACCACAAACAACAAAAATCCACAATACAACACTTAACATTGCTTTAAAGATGATAAAAGTTACTTAGTTCAAGTTGATGATAAATGCGACAAAGTTCTCAACAAAGTACCTGGATGCGTAACGCAAAGTAAACAAAAGGCTTGCAAAAGGGGATTTGTGTCGGTACCGTGATCCGGGGTAGATGATGCGTCGTGCCTCAATGCTTGCGCAGAGTAGGGGATACTTCGTAATGCGTACCGGTGCGGAGGTGATGCGTAGATTCTCGGCCTGCGGGACCGTTGCGGTGCGCAAGATGGCGCCGCGATGCGATGATCTGGCTGCGATGCAAGAAGATGGCGCCCTTGATTCGGCGATGCGATGACGATGCGTAGACGCCCTGGTAGCCTTGCGACGACTCTGTACTTTGGAGCCGCGACAGGCCCTGCGACGTGCTTCTCCTGTGATGCGATGGGGACTTTCTCCATGGTGTCATGCTTCTCCGGTGATGCGACAGCAGGCAGCTTCAATGAACATACGCTTCCAGGGAGATGCGTCGAAGGCTCGCTTCTCCGGCGTTGCGACGATTTCAGCTGCGGCGGCGACACGCTTCCTCCCGATGCGTCGCGCTTCCAGCTCCCAGCGACACACAAATGTCTGAAGTTGAGAATTCCAAGTAAGGAAATTCAGAGGGGAGCTGGAGATGAAGTCTTTTGTCCCTGAGACTTCAGCAGGAGGCAAGCACAGTTCAAGCCCTTTGAGAATATTCTGTGATTGACAAAAGTCCTTTTAAAGTTCTTTCTCCTTTCCTTGGCAGTGAAGCAACCACTGCAGGCCAACTCAGCAAAGAGAACACTGGCAGAGGGGCAGTAAAGCTCCTGCAGCTTCCTTGGTTCTTCTGATTGGCAAAAGGTTTCTTGTTCCAGAAGTGATCTCATTTCTTGGGATCAGGGTCCTAATATTTATACCTCAAAATCCTTTGTTCTCTGAAGGCAGAGAGGCCTCTGCCTAGTCCAAGCCAGTTTCTGGGCACTTTGTTTACATGACTCTCTCCTTCCTTTCACTGTGCAGGGCAGACACATCAGCCGCCCCACAGGAGGTGGAGCCAGCACAGGGGAGGGAAGGCACAGCTCTGGAGCACTTTGTTGACAAGATTCCTTCTCTCCTTTCACAGTGCAGGGCAGAGACATCAGACAAGCCACAGGAGGTGGAGCCAGCATTGTAGGGGGAAGGCCCAGCCCTATTCAGGTCCCAGGTGCAACTCCTCCCTGCCATCTAGATGCAGATCTCTCTATTCACCACTGGGCTGCCCCAGTCTGCCTCCTGAAATCCCCCAGCCCTGTCACTCACAAACCCAGACAAGGAATACGCAACCTAGCAGAGGCAGGCCTGGACAGTTAGGCAAGAAAATACCTACTTTCTAAAATTAGTATTTTCAACCACAGAATATTAAAACCAACTTTACTAAAATATGTATTTTATTATTCTGAGTTCAGGCATACTAAGTTAGAATTTCTACCATGTTCCCTGAGTCAGTTAGGATTATAAGAATGTAATAATCTAACTGTTCATTCTAGCCTATGGAGAACAGATAGCCTTGTCATAGTGAAAAACGAAAATGGCTGTAATTTACAATTAGGACATACTACACCCATCACACCATGTCCTACCTTATACTTACAATGCACCCTGTCCTTGGGCCTACCATAGGGCTGTCTAACATGAAGCAAAGGGAAGGGTTAGAGATTGGCAAGTGGGTGTACTTGCCAAGTCGACATGGCTGTACTAGACTGCTCACAGGCCTTTCAATGGCAGGCCTGAGACACACTTTACAAGCTGCTTCTGTGGGTAGCATAACCAGTGCTGCAAGCCCACCAGCAGCATTTGATTTACAAGCCCTGGGCACACATGTTGCACTGTACTAGGGGCTGACAGGTAAATCAAAAAACCCAATCATGGAATCACCAATTAGTACATCAATTTAACATAGGGAGCCCTTGCACTGTGCACTGAATAGCAGTGGCACAGTACCCAAAGCATATTACCAGCAAAAACATATCTGAACAGAGGAGGCAATCCGTCAAAAATGGAAGGGAGACTCACGCCAATGATGCCAGGTCTAACACGTGTCCCCTCCAGCCGAAATGTGGGGAGAACTACCCTTCCCCTTAGTAGTTCTCTTCACTAAGGCAGAGAAATCTGGACAGACCATCAGCGTTGGCGTGTTCTGTACCACCGTAAAGTCCATACCCTGTAGGGAAATGTCCATACCCTGTAGGGAAATGGACCACCTCAACAACTTTGGGTTCTCACCCCTTATCTGCATTAACCAACGAAGCGGCCTGTTGTCGGTCTGAACCAGGAAGTGAGGCCCAAAAAAGTATGGTCTCAACTTCTTCAGTGCCCAGGCCACAGCAAATGCCTCACGCTCAATTGCACTCCATCTCTGTTCCCGTGGAAGTAACCTCCTACTGATGAAGGCTACAGGTTGGTCTAAGCCCTCTTCATTAATCTGTGATAGAAAAGCCCCCACACTATGCTCTGAAGCATTGGTCTCAACAATTAATTATTTTGAGAAGTTGGGCACCTGAAGCACGGGTGCTGTGCACATGGCAGTCTTCAGGGCGTCAAAACCCTTCTGACAGGTGTCAGTCCAGTTCACTTTCTTGGGCTGCTTCCTGGAAGTTAGCTCAGTCAAGGGTGCAACAATGATGCCATACCCCTTGACAAACATCCTGTAGTGCCCCATGAGTACTAAAAAGGCTATCACCTGTGTCTGAGTCTTAGGGGGTTCCCATGCCAGGAGGGTATCAATCTTGGGTTTTAGGGGCGCCACCTGTCCGCTTCCCACCTACAAGTACAGCACGGAACCATGCCCGATCTGGCACTTACTCACCTTGATCGTGAGGCCTGGCTTGCGCAGTGCCATCAACACTTCCCAGAGGTGGTGCAGATGTTCTTCCCAACTGGCGCTGAACACTGCAATGTCATCTAGGTAGGCGGCACTGAAATCCTCCAGTCGAGCCAACACCTGGTTGACCAACCTCTGAAAGGTGGCTGGGGCATTCTTCATCCCAAAGGGCATACCCCGGAATTGGTAGTGCCCATCTGGTGTGGAGAATGCTGACCTCTCCTTAGCCCCGTCAGTCAAGGCGATCTGCCAGTACACAGATGTCAGATCAAACATGCTGAGGTACCGAGTAGTCCCTCATCGATCAATGAGCTCATCAGCTCTGGAGATGGGGTGTGCATCAGTCCTGGTGACTGAATTGAGCCCTCTGTAGTCCACACAGAACCGGAGTTCAGGTGTGGCACCTGGCGAGGCAGACTTTGGGACGAATACCACTTTGCTGGCCCAAGGACTGTTTGAGGACTCAATGACCCCTAAAGCAAACATCTTGGAGATTTCCTCCTTAATGTAAGCTCTAACCTTGTCAGTCACTCTGTAAGCCTTGTGCTTCACAGGAGGACTGTCTCCAGTGTCCACATCATGGATGCACCATTCAGTGACACCGGGAACCAAGGAAAATAGATCAGAGAACTGCCCCAACAGTTGGCGACGATCTTGCTGCGGATCAAGGGTCAGTGTGGCAGAGAGGCTGACGCCATCCACTGACCCATCTTGCTCTGTTGCAGACAGAAGGTCAGGAAGAGGCTCGGTCTCCTCCTCCATTCCATCATCTGTCGCTAGGAGCATGCCCACTTCGGACATCTCTAAGTGGGCCTATAAGCGGTTAACATGCAGGACCCGCAAGGGGTTCGTGGGAGACCACGAGTTCACCAGATAGGTGCCATCACTCTTGCGCTTCACCACCTCATATGGACCGGTCCACCTGTCCTGGAGCGCACAAGGTTCCGCAGGGGCCATGACCCAAACTTTCTGTCCTGGCTGAAGCTCAATCAGAGTGGCATTCTGATCGTAGCACCGCTTCATCTCATCCTGGCTGGCTTTCAGATTTGCCTGAGCGAGATCCTTGAATCGCCGAGTCTGGTTCCTGAAGGCCAGCATGTAAGTATATACATCCTGGGGAGGTTTCCTGGGAGATTGATCCCAGCCTTCCTTGACCAGACTCAAAGGTCCTCTTACCGGGTGACCATACAAAAGCTCAAAGGGGCTGAACCCTAGGGACTTTTGTGGCACCTCACAGTAGGCAAACAGAAGCCATGGCAAGAGGACGTCCCACTTATGCCTCATTGGTTCCTCAAGACCCATGATCATGCCTTTGAGGGTCCGGTTGAATCTTTCAACCAGCCCATTATGTTGTGGGAGGTAAGGGGTGGTGATCTTATAGGTAACACCACACTCCTTCCATAGACACTTCATATAATTAGAAATGAAGTTTGTACCTCGGTCAGACACTACCTCTCTGGAGAAACCCACACGGGAGAATATCCCCATCAGTGCACGTCCCACCACAGGGGCTGTCACTGTCCTGAGCGGAATGGCTTCAGGGTACCGGGTAGCATGGTCCACCAAGACCAGGATAAACCTGTTGCCCATGGCTGTCTTGGGGTCCAGTGGCCCCACAATGTCAATGCCCACCCATTCAAAAGGGGTAATGACTACAGGGAAAGGTTGGAGAGGGGCCTTGTGCCTCCTCCCACTTTTCCCACTTGTGTGCCAAGTTTGACAGGTCCTACAATTAGTATCTTAACTCTTCCGCATCTGGGGCCAATAAAAGTGGGAGACAAGCCTTTCAAAGGTCTTGTTCTGCCCCAGATGACAAGCTAAAGGAACATCATGAACCAAACCCAGTAGGAAGGCTCTGAAGCGCTGGGGTACCACCAGAACACGGGCTGACCCAGGCTCAGCAACCTTAGGCTTGCTATACAGGAGACCGTTCTCCCAGTAGATCCAATGTGATCCAGACTGATCACCTGCTGCCTGGTTTGTTGCCTGTTGCCTCAAACACACAAGAGAAGGGCACTTCTGCTGCTCTTCACAAAATTCCGCCCTGGAGGGACGCCCTTCTTGCTGCCAATGGGTCAGCTCAGGTAGGTTCTCCAGTTTAGAAACTTGCTCCCCTGTATGTTCCAGGGCATCCCCCTCAAGGTCTGCCTCCTCCTAGACCGTGGGAACAATGGGGGCTGGTTTCCCACGCCCCCTACCTCTTCTCTTTAAGGCAGGTCCCTGGGCCATACTTTCAGGCTCCAGGGTCTCTTGAACACCCTTGGCTGCCATGGACCGAATGATCACACACTCCCACTCAGGCAGACAGAACATCTCTAAATGCACCTTCTTCTCCACCTTAACCCAATGGGAGCTTTCCAGATCATTGCCTAACAGACAATCAACAGGCATTGTGGGCCTCACAGCTACTTGAAGAGTACCAGAGACCCCCCACTCAAAGGGAACTTGTGCCACTTTGCAATGGCTCTCTGTGTTGTCAGCGGCAACAACTTGGAAGAATGCATTGGGGATCACCTGCTCTTCAGACACCAAGTGACACTTGACAATTGTCACACTTGCTCCGGTGTCTCTCAGAGCTGCCACTCTATGGCCATTGATGGTCACCCACTGCCTGTATTTCTTAGTTTAATCAGGCAGCTGATTTCTAGGGACCATCTCAAAGTCTACTAATGAGACAAGTGGCATTTCTGCAGGACCCCACCCACCTTGGGCACCCATCTCCTCCCCACCCAGAGCTACACTGGCCATCTGATGGGGGGTGCACGGGGTGGCACATACTGACCCTTTTGGGGACACTGGCGATCATACCAACGGTGTCCCATCTGCTCACACTGAAAGTAGGTAACAAGTCCTCTATGAACATGTTTACCTGTCGGGGGTCCTGACTTCTTCTCAAGGGGAGGTTGGGAACCCTTACCATGGTTCCCTTGGGAATGACTTTGAGGCCCTTTTTGGAACTCCCTCTGTTTACCCTTGTCCCCCCCACTCTTCTGCTGGGGACCACGCCCACCTTTGGCGGAGCCTCCCACAAGACCCTTGTGGACTCTGGTACTAACCCATCATCCGTCTATTCAGCAAGCTTTCTAGGGTCAGTCAACTTGCTATCAATATGGTGCTGGCGTAGCTCTGGAAAACAATTAGCAGACAAGTGTTCCCTAGCAATCAAATCATAGAGCGCTTGAAAAGGATCAACATTGCTACCCCTCACCCAACCATCCATAGCTCTGTAAAAGAAAGACACATTTTCTACCCAAATGGTTCCCTCCAACTTCTTACAATTTCGGAACCTCTGTCTATAGAGTTCTGGAGTTAAACCATACCTTGTCATCAGTACTTCTTTCATGTGGGCATCAGACATTACACTGGGCAAGTCTAACAAATTATCCCTATCTTTAGTTAAAAAGCGGCCCCACAACCCCGCTCCCCAATCCTTCTCAGGGACCCGGTGGGCCAACATTGCTATCTCATAGGCTGAAAACCACTGCCCAATATCTTCACTTTTGTGGAAATCTTTGATGACATCCTTGGGAATATGTACCCTGCCTTCTGAAGGTACAGATGGTGCGCTGCCACCAGAGGGATTGATTTCTAAGCCATTGGCCTTGATTTCTAACTCCCTCAACATTCTCTCCTGTTCCATTCTCATTCTCTCCCTTTCCAAAGACAACCTGTTATTCTCTGTTTCCCTCTGTCTCTCCATCTTAAGCTTAGCCAACTCCAGCTTGAGTGCCCTATTTTTCTCCCTGTCTTCCAACTCTATGGGGGACGGGTCTGTGGAAGAGATACTGCTGCCAGGTGGAGAGATTCGCCCTTCCCCTGGCTGAAAACACTGGCCTCTCAATGGGCCCATCTGCAACCCCAACTGGCTCCACCACAAGATCTGGGGCATTTCTTGCTTCTACCCAGGCCCTCAGCGCCTTCTGGTAGTCATCCTTTTTAGAAATGCCCAGTGTAGCAACTTTCAATTTCCTGCACAGATGTTAGAGCTGTTTCACAGTGTAGGTATCCAACCTCTCTCCCTCAAATTCAAGATCCATAGATGCAACAGATGCTGGTTTACTCATGGTAGTAAGAATTGGGAGTTTTCAGGAAAAACTAACAGTCCAAGGAAAAAGATTCTAAAAAAAAGTATGTGATCGCGTTTGGTCTGCACTCACTAGTAGTGTACACCAATCACTGTATATGAAACACAAATGCAAAGTCCAAATCCTCACCACTGACCACCAGTGTTAGAACTGGGGGTCTCTAGTTGGCAATGGTATTTACCTTTGTCCAAAGAGGGATCCTTACTTCTAAGTCAGGATAAGAGGATTACACTCCTTAATAACCCCTGCTCACCCCCCTTGGTAGCTTGGCATGAGCAGACAGGCTTATCTCAGAGGCAGTGTGTTAAGCATTTGTGAATATACACGTAATACAGTGAAAACACTACAGATGGACACAACACAGGTTTTATAAAAATATGCATTCTTTGTATAGACTTAACACAAGACCACAAACAACAAAAATCCAAAATACTACACTTAAGATTGCTTTAAAGATGATGAAAGGGATCACTTACATAATATTGAATACAAAAATATAGACTTACCAAAATATCGATGACAAAATATAGAATGCAAAAATATTGAATTCCTAGCTACAAACAGGTAAGTACAAAAGTATCGAATCAAAAATATCGTTGTAAAAAATATAGTTAGTCAAAATATCGAATTTTTTTAAATGTCTTAAAAGTAATTTAAAATTAATGAAATAATAAATATAATTAACTAAAACATACTTAAAAAGTACTTAAATAACCTTAAAAATATTAAATATTTAATTTAATTTATTAAAAAAACATACAATTTTGGGGGCGTGGCTTAACCACCGACCGGCATGGCTGCTTGAGCTAGGAGCTCCGCGCCTGCCTCTGAGGTTTTATCCTGCGCTGATGCCCGGGAAGGGGCGTTCGTGCCCTGGAGGGGCTCCCTGAGGCCGTGGTGCCACCGCTGAGCGGACCGGAGACGGGCGGCGGGGTCCGCTACCAGCGCTGAGGCGGAAGCAGCTGCGGGCCTGAGTGCAAGAGATCGGCCATCTTGGCGGGGACTGGTCTCGCGTCTTCATCCCCGGCCTTGCGTGATCCGGAGGCCGACGCGAAGGCAGGGCGGCCATCTTGCGGCCGAACCGGAACCTCGTAAAACATCGCCGCTGATGGCAGAGGCCAGGGAGGACTGGCGGAAAAGACGGCGACTCCTGCGGAGGCCGAGCCCACTGAGCGGAGGCCCCGACAGATTGTGCCGCCCGGGGCAAAGATCCTGCGACGCTGCGGGGAGCTACTTGCTGCGCTCCGGCTGAGCCCATGCATCGGAGGCATCAATGTGCCTGGCCAGCTGTGAAGCATAAGGCAGGGAGATGGCAGTGGCTTAAGTACTTCACAAATAGACATGGCAACACACCCTTGAACTGAGCAGCCGCATCGGCCTGGGAGCCTGCTTATGAGGGGAACCCATTGTGATAGGACTGGGCAGCACCAGAGAGGGGGGCTCGCTGCTGACTGCGGACTCACCTGCTGCTGGGCATCTACGGCCGGACGCCAGCTGGCAGCCTATTGGTGGAGGAGTGAATAGGCCCCTGCTGTCCAGAGGCTGGGAGCGTGGACTGTGGTCCAGGGGTGGTGAGACCGGTGGGAGCACTATGCCTGCCACCTCGCCCTGGCGGACGACGGTGAGATGCGTGGCGCAGCTGGGATCGTGCGAGGAAGACGTGGGGACACGGGGCGTCCCTGGATCGTTGGTGGCGTGGACAGCTGGGGCGGCGCCGCGTTGGGACCGAGGTGTGCGGTGGGGCTACACTGCTGCAGTGCTGTCCGGACGCGCTGGCACTAGAGGCGCTGTATGAGAAGGTGCCCGCTGAAGGGTAACGCCTCACCCCTGGGATACCGGCCTGCGCTGGAGGCGGCTTTACAGAGCAGTGCCCAACCTGGCTGTACAATTCAGGCTTCTGAGAGGTGAGGGAGTGGCCCAGCGTTAGTGCCACTGTCCTGAAGAATCTGGTGTCGTATATCCCCCGCTCGACGGCTTCTGGGACACAGCACGCGGTCAGAACCATGGGGAAGCTGAGGGCGAAACCTGGGGCGCCACCCCCCGATCCCGCGGAGGAGGTGTTGGAGGGCCGGGATCAGGAGTCCACCGGAGCACAGGCATCGGGACTGCAGCAGCAACAGCTGAAACAAATCCTGAAAGCCATCACGGACACAAGGGAGGCGTTATACCACGATATAAAGCAGGTATCCACGAGCTTGGGACTACTGCGGGCTGACCACGGTAAACTAGCTGACCGAGTCAAGTCCGCGGAACTTGCTTTGGAACTGCTGGAGCCAGCTCACAGGGCGACTGATGCGGCGGTGGGAGACCTATTGCGGAGGGTGCAACAGCTGGAGAAGAGAGCAGAGGACGCTGAAGGTCGCAACAGACATAATAACGTGCGAGTGGTGGGCCTGCCCGAAAAAATCGAAGGGGATAATATGGTTGCGTACGTCGAGAGCTGGCTGCGGGAGGTGGTGGCCCCTGAGGGACTATCACAGTTCTACACTCTGGAGCGGGCCCGCCCACCGGCCGTCGGTCGCCCTCCCCGACCAGTGGTGGCGCGGTTATTGCATTTCAAGGACTGGGATCACCTGTTACAGAAGGCACGAGCGATGGGACCCTACCGGGTGGATAATGCGTCTGTGTCCATTTATCCTGACTACTCCTATGAGGTTCAACGCAGTCGCTCCACTTTCCTAACGGTCAAACGGGCCCTCATAGACGAGGGCATACAATACTCTCTCCTTTTCCCAGCGTGCCTGAGGCTGTTAATAGACGGCAAATCGTTGTTTTTTGACTCCCCTGAGGATGCTTGGAGCTGGCTGGAAACGTACAGGGCCGGTGAGGATGGCGACGGGATGTTGGAGAAGACAGCGGAGACTGGCCTGAAGCCTCGTATGAGACAGCGGACCAAGGGACGCGCAGCTTTTACCCGGACACCATCGCAGTCGCAGACGGAACTGGACCATCAAGCGGCTCTCCAGGCAGTATCCGCCATTTGGGGAGCAGTGGTCGCGGAGCCTGTGGTGACCTCGGGGTCCCAGCCGGGGTCCGAGGAATTGGTGACTGAGGGATCTGATGCGGACAGCCGGGCCTTGCCGCATGTCACACTGGGGACTGCAGACGGCCTACTGGACGAATGATTCTTGTGTGCCCAGCCTATGTACAGTAAGAGGGTGATGTTCAACAGTTGGGCTGGCCTAGAGGGCTGGGAGCCGGGGGAACCTGCCGTCAAGATGAGTGGCTGTTTTCACTGTTTTTCATGCCAGGAGAGGTCAATGCAATTTATGTTTGTTGGGGGGTCCCTCCGGGGTGGGGCGTCGTGCACCTGGGGGATTACTAGTGAGGGCTGAGCGTAGAATGAGCAGAGTGGTATCTAGGCCTAGGTCGTTCAGGTGTAGAGTCACCCCGCCCCATACTCACGCTAGTTGTGAGACTCTGGTATTTGCCAGAGTGTTGCCGCTTTCGGACCAGGTTTAGATGGGTAACTGCAGTTTAGCGCCTGTTCTGGGAAAGGGAAGGTGGGGGGTTGGTTGGGGAAGTTTGGGGATTGGGGGTGTTTTCATTGTGCCCACTGGGGAGTGGGGAAAGCTATGTTTTTGTGCATTCAGGTATGGGGACCCGCCTTGAATTGAAATGCATTACCTGGAATGTACGGGGGCTGAACTCCATGAAGAAACGGTATAAGGTGCATGCATACTTGGTACGCAGAGGAATACAAATAGCTTTCTTGCAGGAGACCCACATTGTTCAGTCTGAAGGCCGAGCGCTACAGCGCAGATGGAGAGGTCAATTGTTTTATACTACATATTCTGCATATTCGTGAGGGGCTTTGATTTGGGTGAGGGCGGGTGTTCCTTTCCAGCCTTTGACCACAGTGCTTGACCCGGAGGGGAGGTTTGTGGCTGTGCATGGACAAATGGATTGAAGGGAGGTAACCCTGTGTAGTGTGTATGCTCCGAATGTGGACCAGCCGGCCTTTTTCTCACGTCTGTCTGGGACGCTGGCGACCCTCCTGGCTGGCCCGGTGTTTGTGGGGGGCGATTTCAACTCGGTTGCTGATGTCGATCTTGATCGTTCACATCCTCTGCTGGCTCAGTCACCAGTGCATAGAATAGCGAAGGTGCGGCGAGAGTGGCAGAACGTTTGGGGGCTAGTAGACGCGTGGCGGACACACCACCCGACGGACAGGGATTATTCGTTCTACTCAGTACCCCATGATTTGCATGTATGGATTGACGGTATCCTGTGCTCGCCGGAAGCCCAGGGGATGACCCATCATAGTGAATATCTAGGAAGGACGCTTTCGGATCACAATCCCAAAATGATAGCAATGCGGTGGACTATACAGCGTCAGGCGAACCCCACGTGGCGTTTGAACCCCTTGACCTTGGAAGATCCTGTTTTTAGTGCCGAGGTCAGTAAGGGCATAGAACATTATTTCACTGAAAATACAGGTACGGCGTCCAGTAGGGCTCATGAATGGGACGCGTTTAAGGTTGTGATGAGAGGAGTGTGCATCTCGGCTACGGCGGGTGCCCGCAAGACTTTGTTGCGGGATATCGAGCGGGAGGAAGACCGGCTCTGCAATGCGGAGAGAGAGAGCTGTACGGATGCGGCAGGTCAGGAGGCAGTGCTGGAGGCGCGAGAAGCGGTAGCCACTCAGGTGGAGCGACTGCGCTGTCTAGATTATAAGGAATACATGGTGCGGGCCCATGCGGAGAGGGACAAAGTGGGTTCTCTGCTAGCTTGGCTAGCGAACCCGGCGGCCCGGGGCACCCCAATCTTATCTCTGAGCACGACCACCGGGACACTGGTGTACTCTCAGAAGGAGATAAACGACCAATTCCTTAATTACTACACCTTGCTCTATCGCAGTGCGATGTCAGATCTGCCGGAGGATGTCTATGATTTCCTATCGGCGGCTCAACTTCCACGATTGGAACCGGCACAAGGCGATAAGCTGGGGGAGGCTATCTCCTAGGGTGAAATCCGGACCGCAATCAAGCACATGGTGCGGCGAAAGACGCCGGGGGCAGACGGCCTCCCGGTGGAGTTTTACGCAAAGTATGGTAACCTTTTAGCGCAGAGGCTGCACTAGGTCTACCGGGAAGCTTGGGATCTGGGGCGGCTACCTGCGACTGCCAGGGAGGCCATTGTAATACCTTTGCTAAAGAAGGGTGGGGATGCCAGCTCCCGCTCGGCGTATCGCCCACTCTCTATGCGCACGGTCGATTATAATATCCTCAGCAAAATACTTGCAACACAGCTCTTGGACCAGATGACAACCCTGGTTCATCCAGACCAGGTGGGCTTTATTCCCACTAGGAACACGGCGACGTGCATACGTCGACTGCTCAGAGTTATGGAAGGAGGTTGCCATGAGGCCTTGAACGCCACAGTGCTTTCCGTTGATATAGAGAAGGCCTTTGATAGTGTGGAATGGCCCTATATGTTTCAGGTCTTGAGGGAGTTTGGCCTGGGTGATCGGTTTATCCAGTGGACCACGCTGCTCTACAACTCGGCCACCGCCAGGGTCAGGACGGGTCGGACTGTATGAGCGGCATACTAGGTAGGGAGGGGCACTAGACAGGGATGCTCCTTATCCCCACTACTGTTTGCACTCGCGATTGAACTGCTAGCTGCGCACGCCAGGTTGGGCAGATCGTATGAAGGTCTGTCCTTACAGGGAGAGGTCCATTACATCTCTCTGTACGCGGATGACCTGCTGATGTTTCTGTCGGGCGGATGAGTCACTACGAGGGGCTAGAGCGCTGCTTCGACGATTTGGCCACCTGTCGGGTCTCCGAGTGAATTGGAATAAAACCTGTCTATTCCAGTTGACCCCGGATGGGCGGCAATCCCCGGCGGGGGAAGACCTGAGGTGGGAACCTCACTGCCTACCTTATTTGGGCACCCATATTTATCACACGCAATCAGACCTTTTGGAAGGTAACGTGCACAAGGCGATACGGGGCCTCAGGAGCAGCATGGAATTTTGGAGTACTCTCCCCCAGTCGGTTGCTGGCTGGGTGGCACTCTTAAAGATGGTGGCGCTGCCGCGATTGCTTTACTTTTTCCGCACGCTACCTGTGTGGATTCCGACTTCGGTTTTCAGGACACTCAGGGCTCTGACCACAGGTTTTATATGGGGCTCGGGTAGGCGACACGTTGCGCTTACCACCCTCATGCGGCCACTGGCTGAAGGGGGATTGGCGGTGCCTGACTTCGAATGGTATTATTTGGCAGCACAGCTGCAGTGGCTCACGCTGGCGGTGGCTCGGGAGTTCCGGGGACCTGCGGGGCAATGTGGCAGAGTGATTCCTCAACACGTCCTATCTTTCATAGTCCTCCAACAGAAGATCGACCTTGCCCAGCTCACTCTGGAGGAACGCACTCTCCGCTTGTGCTGGAATCGGAGTCAGAAACGGGTGGATTGTTCTTGTCCGTATGCCATGGAGATATCATTGGGCATGTTGACGGCCCTCCCTCACGGGGGAAACTGGTCCGCGCTAGCGGTTTGGAAGGAGCTTGGCCTCCACATGGTGGGGGATCTATATAGAGACGGCACATTGTTGTCTTTCCAGGAGCTACGAGATGATTCTGAATTGCCTCGGGCGACTATTTATTGCACGCTGCACTGGTGGTGGGGTTGCAGCACCGTCGGAAGATGGGGCTGCAGGAGCCTCCGACCTCGCTGGGCTGCCAGTATGTTACGATGGCGGCGGGTACGTTTAAAGCGGTTACTTCCCTCTATCAGCGCTTGTCACGTGAATGGCTCCTGCCCCTGGACACCCTGAAAGGTAAATGGGAGATGGACATCGGCAGAACCATACCGGAGATGACGTGGCCCCAACTGCTACGGTGGGCCTGGAAGGGCACGCGTAATGCCCGGTTTCAGCTGGTACAGTTTTATACACTGCATAGGGAGTATTTGACCCCGGCCAGGATTCTACGGTACTTTGGTGCTGCCGGCTCGGCATGCCCGAGGTGTAACGCAGACGGCGCTGATTTCCTGCACATGTTCTGGGCTTGCGCGGGGTTGTGAACCTATTGGGAAGAGGTAGTGACGTGCCTGAACAACGTAACTGGGCGGACGTTAGAAGCAGAGATGGCGACTTGTTTGTTGCTCTGGTTCCCGCACACCCCCAACACGAAAGTTACTAGCAAGTTCTATGACTTAGGGCTGATTATGGCAAAAAGGGAACTTACCATGCATTGGAAGGCAAGAACGGGCCCTAGCTACCAGCGGTGGCGGCCGAGTTTCTCGACTTGGGCGAGTAACGAAGCGACGCTCCGCCTGCAATTGGCTAGGCGCTCCGCGAATGACAAGGCGTTAGAAACGGCGAGAGCTTGGGAGGCGCTGGTGACCGAGTTGCTTGCCCCATCCGCAGATACTGACGAGGAGGATGGAGAGGTGGGCACTGGGCTGGTTCGGGGAGACCAGCCCTCAGCACCAGACGCATAGAGATTGCACTGAGTGTCGATGCAGTGAGTGGGTGAACTGGAGGGAAGCCTGACCGCGATCCAGGGCTAGCGATGATTGTGGATTCGGATGTGGGCGTGGGGCCTTACCTGTCTCCGCGAGAGCACTTTAACCTGAAGCAGCATTTGTTTTCTCCTGGATCAACTGGCTATGAGGTTGGATGGCTGGTTGCTATCCTTATGGCCGACCTAAGTGAGGCACACTGACGGGGGAGGGAGGAGTAGGGAGGGAGGAGGGTATGTGGAGCAGAGGGGAGAGAGGATATTTCGATATTTGCGGTCCAAGGAAGACATGGCTTGGCAGTTCGGGCTGGACTGTTCCCATGAGGCACAGGGTCAAGACTGATTTGCATATGGCAATTGAGGACTCCTTCATGGTCTTGGGAGATTTGAATTTCCATTTGGAAAATTTTTATGATTCCGAAACCGCTTCTCTTTTGGCTGATTTTGCTACTCTTGGTCTGACCCAGCTGGTTACAACATCCACACACGAGGCTGGTCACACTTTGGATGGCATTTTCACCAATATTAATGAGATAATAATAAATGAAATACTACCCCTTACTTGGTCTGATCACTTTGCTATTATGAGTAGCATCAACATTAACCAAACCAAAAAGACTAATCAACATCTCACAATGCAAGAACCTTTTAGGGTTTGGAAGGATATTGATCAGGCTATATTAAGGACCTCCCTTATTGATACATGGCCAATTATCTCGGAAGATGTTAATGTAGCTGTGCAACAATTTTCAGACTGGCTAGGGTCAGCGTTAGATATAGCTGTCCCATTAAAAACATTTTCTAAAAACAGAAAGATGCCCTCAGCACCTTGGTTTACGGAAACATTAAGAAGACAAAAACAGATTTGTAGGAGCCATGAGAGAATGTGGCGAAAAGCCTATGATATCGAGAGCAAAATACAATATAAGCAGACGCTAGCTGTCTACAAAAAACTGATTTTTGAGACCAAAAAGAATTTCTATGAGGAACAAATAGAAATGGCAAAAAACTCTAGTAGACAACTGTTTGAGACAGTAAAATCATAAGCGGGTCAATCACAGGATTTGGCTCCCCCATCCTCTTAGGCTTTTTGTAATGCCTTGGCAAATATTTTCTTTTCCAAGGTAAACGACATCTACGTCGATTTTGCAATTATTAATAAACCAAAAGACTTGCAAAGTCATCCTCCTAATAGGCAAATTGAATGCTCCTTTACCGAATTTAAAGAGGTACAGAAGGATCAAATTACAGCTGTTATTGGGTCAATTAAATCAGGATCGGCCTTGGATCCATGTACTCCTAAGATTTTTCCTCCTATAATTGACTTAATAAGTGATGTCACCATGCAAATCTGCAATGCGATGTTCATATCAGGTGTTTTTCCTGACAGATTAAAGAACACGCTACTTAAACCACTTCTGAAAAAACCAGGTCTGGATAAAGAGTCATTAAAAAATTATAGGCCAATTGCCAGCCTGCCTTTCCTAGCCAAGGTGGCTGAGAAAATAATGAATGCTCAGCTTTCAGAGTATATTGAACACAATGACCTACTTGATGAGTCACAGTTTGGCTTCCGGAAGATGCATGGAACTGAGACTGCACTCATCAAGGCAGCCGATGACATCAGGGCCATAAGAGACCAAGGTGGCACAGCGGTATTGGTTATGTTAGATCTATCCGCCGCGTTCGACACGGTCAATCATTCCACCTTGATTGACCGTGTCGGGGAGCTGGGTGTTCACTCTACGGCGCGAGCATTGCTTACCTCATTCCTGGCTGCAAGAACTCAGGCAGTAACCTTGGGGCCCTTTAGATCGGCTAATCTAGCACTACCATGTGGAGTACCGCAGGGCTCATCTCTAAGTCCGACCCTTTTTAACATTTATGTGTCGGACTTAGCTAGGGTGATTAAGATCTACCAGATGAGTCTCACCACGTATGCCGATGATACGCAATTGGTGCTGGCCATCAACAAAGATGGAGAAGAAGTAGCAGCTCGGTTTCAGGAAGGCATGTTGGCAATTAAAGAATGGATGGCCAGTAATTGTTTAAGGCTGAACTCAGAGAAAACTGAGGTGATTATTTTTGGTAAGCTTTTTCCTATCTGGTCATCCATTTGGTGGCCGCCGCTCCTCGGAGTTTTACCATGTCCTGTGCAGAAAGTTCGAAATCTAGGAGTCATGTTCGACGAGAAATTAAATTTCGTCGATCATGCCAATCAAATAACGTCCACTGCCTTTTTTAAACTTAAAATCCTTAAAAAAATAATTCCATTTCTCTCAGAATCCGGAGGGAAAACGGTGGTGAGTGCACTTGTTTTGTCAGCCTTGGACTATTGCAATGGCTTATTTCTCAATGCTCAAGCCCGGGTGGTTGCAAAGCTCCAACTTATTCAGAACGCTGCAGCGAGACTGCTATCTGGGACTCCTAAATATAGACCAATTAAACAGGTTATTAGGAGCTATCATTGGCTGACGGTTAAAAAACGGATTAAATTCAAAACATTGTGTCTCACCTTTAAAGCAATTCAGCAGCATGGACCCCAATTCCTCAAACAGAGACTCCTGCTATATCGCCCCAACAGACAATTAAGATCAGTCAATTCTTTTCATCTGCTGGTACCAAGAACGAGGACAGTTACTTGGGGAGATAGATCTTTTACCATCGCAGCAGCTAGACTCTGGAACACTCTTCCATTAGTTATAAAATCTACCCCCACGCTGCTACAGTTTAGAAAATTGGTGAAGACATGGTTGTTTGACCAATACCTTGATCTTTCTATTTAATCCCACGATTGGAATTGTAATCGAGCATATTGAGGCACCTATGAGTTTTAGCGCCAAGACGCCCATGGGCATATGTTGCGCTTTATACATTTTAAAAATAAATAAATAAATAAATATGGCCATGTCTGAATTGGGGTGGTGTGGTGAGCAAAAAACGATGGATTTAGGCCCAGATCTCTGTTCTGGGGTGAATGTATGACATTGTTCTGCATTCTGTCCATCAACTGTTGTTTTTGCATTTGTCACCCCGAGTGAGACGGGTATGCTCAGACGTGAGTTCCGTGCTCTCCACAGCACTGGAGTCAAGCTATCCTGGCTGAAGACGGCTGATAGCCAGAAACCGGTCCTAGGATGCTTGATTCCGGTCCAAGCAAGACATGGCTTGGCAGTTCGGGCTGGACTGTTCCCATGAGGCACAGGGTCAAGACTTATTTGCATATGGCCATGTCTGAATTGGGGTGGTGTAGTGAGCAATAAAACGATGGATTTAGGCCCAGTTCTCTTTACTGGGGTGAATGTATGACATTGTTCTGCATTCTGTCCATCAACTGTTGTTTTTGCATTTGTCACCCCAAGTGAGACGGGTATGCTCAGACGTGAGTCCCGTGCTCTCCAAACCACTGGAGTCAAGCTATCCTGGCTGAAGACGGCTGATAGCCAGAAACCGGTCCTAGGATGCTTGATTCCGGTCCAAGGAAGACATGGCTTGGCAGTTCGGGCTGGACTGTTCCCATGAGGCACAGGGTCAAGACTGATTTGCATATGGCCATGTCTGAATTGGGGTGGTGTGGTGAGCAAAAAAACGATGGATTTAAGCCCAGATCTCTGTACTGGGGTGAATGTATGACATTGTTCTGCATTCTGTTCATCAACTGTTGTTTTTGCATTTGTCACCCCGAGTGAGACGGGTATGCTCAGACATGAGTCCCGTGCTCTCCACACCACTGGAGTCAAGCTATCCTGGCTGAAGATGGCTGATAGCCAGAAACCGGTCCTAGGATGCTTGATTCCGGTCCAAGGAAGACATGGCTTGGCAGTTCGGGCTGGACTGTTCCCATGAGGCACAGGGTCAAGACTGATTTGCATATGGCCATGTCTGAATTGGGTGGTGTGGTGAGCAAGAAAACGATGCATTTAGGCCCAGATCTCTGTACTGGGGTGAATGTATGACATTGTTCTGCATTCTGTCCATCAACTGTTGTTTTTGCATTTGTCACCCCGAGTGAGATGGGTATGCTCAGACGTGAGTCCCGTGCCCTCCACACCACTGGAGTCAAGCTATCCTGGCTTAAGACGGCTGATAGCCAGAAACCGGTCCTAGGATGCTTGATTCCGATCCAAGGAAAACATGGCTTGGCAGTTCGGGCTGGACTGTTCCCATGAGGCACAGGGTCAAGACTGATTTGCATATGGCCATGTCTGAATTGGGGTGGTGTGGTGAGCAAAAAAACGATGGATTTAGGCCCAGATCTCTGTACTGGGGTGAATGTATGACATTGTTCTGCATTCTGTCCATCAACTGTTGTTTTTGCACTTCTATCCTGTGGCAGCATGAGCCATCTGTGAACTGGCAGCCTTGATATTGTCACTCTCAGTTGTTTTTTGATGCACAAACTAATAAAAAATGTGTTAAAAAAAACAATTGTATTTTTAATACATATATACATTAATGTAATATTAATAAAAAATATACAATTTTTTTACCGTAGGATAGCGGGAGGGTAACATTTACTATTAACACTCCAGTGAGTGCAACAGTAAGGAAACCGTTGGATAGCGTAGGGATAAAAGAAATTACTATTCCCACTCCAGCGAGTGCAACAGTAGGGAAAGCGTTGGATAGCGGGAGGGTAAAAATTACTATTCCCACTCCAGAGAGGGCAGCAGCAGGGAAAGCGTTGGATAGCGTAGATGTAAAAATTACTATTCCTACTCCAGAGAGTGCAACAGTAGAGAAAACGTTGGATAGCGTAGAGGTAAAAATTACTATTCCCACTCCAGAGAGTGCAACAGTAGAGAAAGCATTGGATAGCGTAGGGGTAAAAATTACTATTCCCACTCCAGAGAGTGCAACAGTAGGGAAAGCGTTGGAGAGCGGGAGGGTAAAAATTACTATTCCCACTCTAGAGAGTGCAGCAGCAGGGAAAGCGCTGGATAGCGTAGAGGTAAAAATTGCTATTCCCACTCCAGAGAGTGCAGCAGTAGAGAAAACGTTGGAGAGCGTAGAGGTAAAAATTACTATTCCCACTCCAGAGAGTGCAACAGTAGGAAAAGAGTTGGATAGCGTATGGGTAAAAATTACTATTCCCACTCCAGAGAGTGCAACAGTAGAGAAAGCGTTGGATAGCTTAGGGGTAAAAATTACTATTCCCACTCCAGAGAGTGCAACAGTAGGGAAAGCGTTGGATAGCAGGAGGGTAAAAATTACTATTCCCATTCCAGAAAGTGCAACAGTAGAGAAAGCATTGGATAGCGTAGAGGTAAAAATTACTATTCCCACTCCAGAGAGTGCAACAGTAGGGAAAGCGTTGGATAGGCTAAGGGTAAAAATTACTATTCCCACTCCAGAGAGTGCAACAGTAGGGAAAGCGTTGGATAGCGTAGGGGCAAAAATTACTATTCCCACTCCAGAGAGTGCAACAGTACGGAAAGCGTTGGATAGCGGGAGGGTACAAATTACTATTCCCACTCCAGAGTGCAACAGTAGGGAAAGCGTTGAATAGCGCAGGAGTAATATTACTATTCCCACTCCAGAAAGTGCAACAGCAAGGAAAGCGTTGGGTAGCGTAGGGGTAAAATTTATTATTCCCACTCCAGAGAGTGCAACAATAGGGAAAGCGTTGGGTAGCGGGAGGGCAAAAATTACTATTCCCACTCCAGAGAGTGCAACAGTACGGAAAGCGTTGGATAGCGGGAGGGTACAAATTACTATTCCCACTCCAGAGTGCAATAGTAGGGAAAGCATTGAATAGCGCAGGGGTAATATTACTATTCCCACTCCAGAGAGTGCAACCGTAGGGAAAGCGTTGGATAGCATAGGGGTAAAAATTACTATTCCCACTCCAGAGAGTGCAACAGTAGGGAAAGCGTTGGATAGCCTAGGGGTAAAAATTACTATTCCCACTCTAGTGAGTTTAACAGTAGGGAAAGTAATAATTTAATATATTAATACACATAAATTAAATATCAATACCAATATAAAATTAATTGAAAATAATTACCAATGTTAAATTATGTAATAACTAATTAATTAGAAATACAAATAAATAGTAGTTATTAAAAGTAATTACCTATTCATGATTAATTAACAACTAATTAATTTTCAATAACAAAAACTAATTAATAAGAAAAATTAATATCAATTATTAATTATTTAACAGTAAATTATCAATACACAAAAAGTATTTTTAATATGTAATTACAATTAAATTACTTCCCACCCTATTCCCCTATAAACCCACAATCCGCTACAGAAAATAAATTAATACAAATATTGTAATTTTCAATTAATCAATTAATACAAATTAATTACCAATTAATAACAATTAATTACCAATTAAAAATTAATAAACAATAAAATAAAAATCAATACCAATAAATAAATAACAATGTGTTACTTAATTACAATTAAATTACTTCCCACCCTATTCCCCTATAAACCCACAACCCGCTACGAAAAATAAATTAATAACATTAACTTTATTATCAATTAATCAATTCATAAAAATTAATTACCAATTAAAAATGAATTAACAATAAATTCAAAATGAATACCAATAAATAAATAAAAATATTTAATTAATTACAATTAAATTACTTCCCACCTTATTCCCCTAGAAACCCACAACCCGCTAGAGAACTAAAACGCAAAATTAAATTAAAAATAATGAGTAATTTCTAAAAATTAATATTTAATTTAATATAATTAAATTACTTCCCACCCTATTCCCCTAAAAACCCACAACCCGCTACAGAATTAAATTATGCAAAAACCCTTTTCACACATATACTAACATACAAAACACTTTAAAAAACTTCGATATTATTAAAAATTCTATATATTTTAACACCTATATTATATACTTCGATATTTTGACATTCTATGTTTTAAAAATCGATATTATATTACTTACCTTCAATTCGATATTTTTCACCACTATATTGTGTCCATTCGATATTTTGTCCATTCTATATTTTTACTTCGATATTGTGGCTATTCTATATATAGTATTCGATATTATTTCTAGTTACCAATAAAAGGTACTTAGTTCAAGTTGATGATAAAAGCAACAAAGTTCTCAACAAAGTAACGCAAAGTAAACAAAAGGCTTGCAAAAGGGGAGATGCATCGGTTCCGTGATCCGGGGGAGATGATGCGTCGTGCTTCAATGCTTGCGCAGAGAAGGGGATGCGTCGTAATCCTTACCGGTGTGGAGGTGATGTGTAGATTCTCGGCCTGTGGGCCGTTGCGGTGCGCAAGATGGCGCCTTGATGCGATATGATGATCCGGTTGCGATGCGAGAAGATGGCGCCCTTGATGCAGCGATGCGATGACGATGCGTAGACGCCCTGGCAGCCTTGCGACAACTCTGTACTTTGGAGCCGCGACAGGCCCTGCAACACGCTTCTCCGGTGATGCGAGAGCAGGCAGCTTTGATGAACACATGCTTCCAGACTTCAGCAGGAGGCAAGCACAGTTCAAGCCTTTGGAGAATATTGTGTAAATGATGAAAGTCCTTAAAAAGTTCTTTCTCCTTTCCTTGGCAATGAAGCAACCACTGCAGGCCAACCCAGCAAACTGCACACTGGCAGAGGGGCAGTAAAACTCCTGCAGCTTCCTTGGTTCTTTTTCTTTTTGGCAAAAGGTTTCTTGTTCCAGAAGTGATCTAATTTCTTGGGATCAGGGTCCCAACATTTATACCCCAAAATCCTTTGTTCTCTGAAGGCAGAGAGGCCTCTGCCTAGTGCAAACCAGTTCCTGAGCACTTTATTTACATGACTCTCTCCTTCCTTTCACTGTGCAGGGCAGAGACATCAGTCGCCCCACAGGAGGTTGAGCCAGCACTGGGGAGGGAAGGCACAGCTCTTGAGCACTTTGTTGTCAAGATTCCTTCTCTCCTTTCACAGTGCAGGGCAGAGAAATCAGACAAGCCACAGGAGGTGGAGCCAGCATTGTAGAGGGAAGGCCCAGCCCTATTCAGGTCCCAGGTGCAACTCCTCCCTCTCATCTAGATGCAGATCTCTCTATTCACCACTGGGCTGCCCCAGTCTGAAATGAAATGAAATGATTACACACTTGTATAGCGCACGACTACCCGTAGGCATCTCGGCGCTTGTACGAATACCGCAGAGGAACTCTTCCTGGCCTTTCCCTATGAGGAGCCCACTCCTGGGCACCCCCAAGGTGAAGTCAGTTATCCTCAGCGTTGTCGGGCCGTTGTAGAGATTAAGCAAGCTACTGCCCAGAGGTGCAGAGAGGGACTCATGATTAAAATAGGCACCGAGGCGAGAATTATCAGGTCCGAGGAAATTGAGCCCGAGACCCGCCGAGGCGGGAATTGAACCCTGGTCCCAGCCAGACTACTGCATCAGGGTCTGTCGCTCTAACCATTGAGCCACACTTCACTACAAAGAAGTCTGTCTCCTGGAATCCCCCAGCCCTGTCACTCACAAACCCAAACAAGGAATACACAACCTAGCAGAGGCAGGCCTGGACAGTTAGGCAAGAAAATACCTACTTTCTAAAAGTGGCATTTTCAAACACAGAATATTACAACCAACTTTTAATCTAACTGCCCATTCTAGCCTATGGAGAACAGATATCCTTGCCATAGTGAAAAACGAAAATGGCTGTAATTCACTATTAGGACATACTAGACACATCAGAGCATGTCCTACCTTATACTTACAATGCACCCTGCACTTGGGCCTACCATAGGGGTGTCTAACATGAAGCAAAGGGAAAGTTTAGGGACTGGCAAGTGGGTGCACTTGCCAAGTCGACATGGCAGTATACTAGACTGCACACAGGCTTTGCAATGGCAGGCCTGAGACACACTTTACAATCTGCTTCTGTGGGTAGCACAATCAGTGCTGCAAGCCCACCAGCAGCATTTGATTTACAAGCCCTGGGCACACATGGTGCACTGTACTAGGGGCTGACAGGTAAATCAAATAACCCAATCATGGAATCACCAGTTAGTACATCAATTTAAAATAGTGATCACTTGCACTGTGCACTGAATAGCAGTGGTACAGTGCCCAAAGTATAAAACCAGCAAAAACATATCAAAACAGAGGAGGTCAGCAACAACCACGACATGGGTTTGAAAGGGAGTGGGGTACAACCAGAAGTGAAAGAAACTGGCCTGGGCACAGAGCACATACAGTCTAAAAGTACTGGGGAAGTGTAAAAATATTATAAGCAATTCTAGGTTGATAGCCAGCCCAAACCAAAGCGATGATATGTGAAGTTAATTTCCGGAAAAAGAGCAAAAGTAAGTGGGAGAGGGACATTTAAAAAGTTATATAAAAATCTTGGAAGACTACCATTTTTGCGATAGCAATTCGTCCCGCAAGTAACAGGGGGAGTCTCAGGTTGCGGATTGAGGGCCTGCTGAAGGTAAAGAACTTTAATCTCAGTTTCAAGGTGCTCAAGTGTACCACGAAGTGAACGCAGCATGACGGACTGTTTAGAGATGCATTCACCCAGGATGACCACCTAAAAACCCTCCCAGAGGGTAGAGGGGGACTCCACCAAGCTAACATTGTGCTTGAAATAATTAACAATGGTGGTGCGGACATCTTCACGGAAGACTGCATCACGGAGCGCATTCGAGGGTAGGTGCCAAGCAAACATGCGCCACATAGATGATGGGGGCTGCAGGCACAATTGCACAGGAGCATGATCCGAGAGGGTACGAGCCATGTGACCCATAAGGAGACTTCATGAGTGGCGAACCAAAGGTCCAAGCAGGACAGCACCCCGTGAGCCAGACATGCATGTGCCCTCATGCAAATCCGGATGGACATGTCTCCATACGTCAAGTAGAAAATGTTCGGAGATAATAGAGTGAATGAGAGAGGTAGCCAGAGGATTGTTGAGTGCGCAGTCCAAAGCGGTCTAAGATAGGGGAGGGAGCAATGTTAAAGTCGCCATCCCAAAGGAGAGGGCAAGGTCCCAAGGAGGATATGAGTTGCCAGATGTTAATAAAAAATTCAGGGTCATCAATGTTGGGGCCATAAATCACAGCTAGTATTACGGGTTGAGAGAAGAGGGTTACCTGTAAAATAACATATCTACCCTCGAGGTCAATAAATGATTGAGTAGTGTGCCTGGGAAATCCCCTGCGGAGGAAGGTGGAAACACCACAAGAGTAGTTGGAATAGGACAAGTGAATCTCACCTCAGTGTCACACCTGCAATCTGGATGAACCAAATTGTCATGTCTAATACTGTGCCCAAAAACCATCAGGAAAAGGGTCCTAAGAAGAAAAAACCCAACGCCCCCTGGTTTACTCAGACCCTCGCAGATAGTCACCTTCTATGTCGGAGACTAGAAAGATACTGGAGACAAACTTATGACACGGTCTCCAGAACACGTTATGTACAACAGAGGAAATTATATCTCTCTGACATAAAAATAGCAAAAAAGGAATATTACACTAAGCTCGTAACGGAAGCCCACCAAAACCAAAAAACTATTTTTACTATAGTTAAGTCATTTACCCACCCGAAAGCCCTCACCATTGAAATACCCCCCTCAGAGAGCCTATGCAATCAAATTGCAGATTTCTTTGTTGACAAAATTGTCAACATCCAGAAAGATTTCCCTCCTCCTTCGATAACCCCCTCAGAGGTAACAGTTACCTACCCTCTTCTCTCCAGTTTCAAATCGGTCTCCCTGCAACAAACTAGTAAGGCAATTCGGGCCTGTAAATCAGGAGCGCCTACTGACTCCTGTCCTCCCATCATTCTACATCACCTGATTGAGACAGTTAACCCCTACATTAATGCCATCATTAATGAATCTCTGGAATCCGGACTTGTACCGGCTGACTGGAAGAAGGCCACCGTAAAACCCCTGTTGAAAAAGCAGAACAAGTCTCCAACAGATTTGACTAACATGCGCCCCATCTCCTTACTTCCTATCCTTGGCAAAATCACGGAGCACTTAGTACATGAGGAGCTTAAAACTTTTGCAGAAGCCCATAACATCCTGCACCCCCAACAATCGGGTTTTCGCTCCGGTCACTCCACCGAAACAGCTTTGATAGAACTGGCTGATTCCATCAAATTCCTGCAGGATGAGGGCAAGCAAGCTGTCCTCATCCTGCTGGATCTCACAGCAGCGTTCGACACTATCTCGCATGTCATCTTAATCAACAGAATGCGAGAGATCGGCGTGACAGACACAGCCTTGGCCTGGATTTCGTCGTTCCTATCTAATAGGTCCCAGACCGTGTCCCTCGGTCCTCACCTTTCCTGCGAAAAACCCATCACATCTGGAGTGCCCCAGGGGTCCATATTAAGCCCTCTATTTTTTAATATCTACATGGCACCCCTTCTAGCTGTGATAGAATCACATGGGATTCTAGTCACGTCTTACGCTGACGACACTCAATTGGTCGTCACCATTGACAAACAGCGGACTGACGCAGATCTCCGGTTCAAAAACTGTCTCTCTGATGTTTTTAAGTGGCTAAACACTAACCATCTTAGATGCAACAGTGCTAAGACAGAAATCATCCCATTGGGTAAAAATCTGTCTTTTTGTCCGAAAGACTGGTGGCCCTTAGGATCAGAGGCCCCTCCTAGGGCTGTACCATCAGCCCGGAACCTTGGCGTTCAATTCGATTCATCTCTCTCCTTCGATGACCACGTCAAGATTACTGCAGGTCGCTGCTTTGGACAAATAAAATCCCTAAAGAAATTCTTTGATTTTCTCCCAATTGCAGCTAGAAAGTCAGTCGCGGTGGCTCTCATACTTTCCCGACTCGACTACTGCAATGGCCTTATGGCCGGAGTGAAAAAATCTACTCTCAGAAAGCTGCAGAGCATCCAACATGCTGCAGCCAGACTGGTTTTACAACTCCCCAGAAGGTCATCAGCGTCGGCAGCACTGAATTCGCTGCACTGGATGCCGCTGCATAAAAGAATCCTTTTTAAACTGCTCCTCACAGTTTTTAAAACCATGCAAAATACAGGGCCCCGCTATTTTGCAAATCGTTTCACGCGCTATAATCCCCCGCGCTGCCTGAGATCCTCCGGGACAAACCTGGTCCGAATCCCCAGATTCAAATACAAGACCAAAGGTGGGAAATCCTTCACTGTTCTGGCAGCCAAGGCCTGGAACAAACTACCTGTCAACCTTAGATGCACAGAAAATGAGAACAATTTTAGAAAACTTCTCAAGACATGGGTCTACCAGCAACCAGACTCCTCTGTCTTGGCTGCCGTTTAGCTTCACTCCTTTATCAAACTCCACTTCTTTCAGTTATCCGTCACAGCTTGCTTAGCGCCATGATGCTCCCTTGGGAGCGAACGTCTGCGCTTTACAAATACACATAAATATCAAATATCAAATAAATATCTGGAGGAGGTGGCCAGAAGAAGGAGGGTTTCCTGGAGGAAACAAGTGTCCACGTGTTGGCATGTGAGGTGAGCATGCATGAGGCATGCCTTGTGGAAGTCATTTAGACCCCTTATGTTCCAGGTCCGGAATGGAATGTCAGACATTGAAGAGGAAGTATGAGTGTGAAATGAGCAATACAAGAAGTGCCAACGAAAGCGAAACAGCGAGTGCCAGGTTGTGCCGAATAACATATGCTGCATTAAATAATAAAAAACGGAAGATGAAACAGAAAAGTAAAAATAACTCATCTCTGAAAAGAAGCAGCATCCAAGAACATAATACCCCCTCAACCCACCACCGACTCCAACCCCAATCAGGTTGAGTCCCCAAACTCACCCTCCCAGGGAATCCCCAACTGGGAAGGGATAAATCACAAGCACAACAGGGAGTCATCCAAGGGAGGCATGACTCTGCCAGGCATACACCCCCACTACTAGGACAGGGTGGCCAAGCCACCGATAAGGACACACATCAATCGTTGTAACAAAAACAAACAATGAAACACCCCTGCACCAGGGGAATAGCGTAATAGAATGGATCATGTATCAGACTTCGATTGACAGAGGCCCATAGTAGCTGCACAGAGCAGGGACATGGCAGACCCATGACAAAGGAGGTCGAAAACACCCAACACTATAACATGGACCACGGGCTCGTGGGCATATAGATAGCAAAAGCAAAGAGTTACTGGAGCGGTCACATGGGTACATAACAATCAGGTTGCAATAAAGAAAAACATCAGAACAGACAGAGTACAGTGTAATAATACCAACAGTGCAGACCATATTCAGTCATTGTCGCTCCTCCCACCACCGTCAACTAGCTGGGAGCCGGAGGGGGAGGAGCGTTGTTGCTTGTCCAGTTTCTTCGCATAGGCCAGGGCACCCTTTGGCTTATTGAAAACGTGCATTTGAGAGCCATTCTTAACAACCAATTTGGCTGGATAGGCCAGGGAGTAAGAGGCTTCATCTTTCTGGAGTAGCCTCTTAGCCGGAAGAAACTCACGCTGGGCGGACTGTACCGCCAGCGTATAGTCGGGATAGAAGGCGAGGGAGTTCCCCTGATTGTGAATGTCACCCTTTTCACAGGCAGCCCGAAGGACCGCATCGAGATCTTGGAAGTTCAACAATTTGGCGATGTTTGGACAGGCTGGCAGCCCCGGCGCCGGCCGCGGACACAGGGAGCGGTGGGCCCGCTCAACAATGAAAACAGAGACAAGACATCGCCAAAAAGATCACGGAGGAGCTGCTCAACAAAGTCTTCCATTTTGTTGATGGATGATTCGGGCACGCCTGTAATATGTAGCTTGCTCTTTCGGGAGTACACCTCCAAATCCTCATTCTTATACTTGATGAGTTCCAAGACTTTGTCCATCTGCAGGAACGTCTGGCGATCCCCAGTCAAGGTGTCCTCCACATCTGAGACCCTCGCCTCCACGTGGGCTAGCTACGAGTCATGAGAATCCACCCTGGCCTTAACATTGTCCAGACGGGCCGATAGTAGGTCAAGTTAGGTAGCAATGCCAGAGACGGTGACCTTCACGTCCAACATGATGGACTTGAGATCATCCTCTTGTGACTGTCCGGCGTCAGTCAGGGTAGCCGGGTCAGTTGTATCCATAGTAGCACCCTCCCGTCGGGTCAGTCAACGCTGGTTGAAGGCCAGTTTAGGCTGTTTGGGGTCCGCCTTCCCCATGGTCAGGCCGCCGCAACAAGCCAAATATGTCACACGTCCCACTGGGAATCAGTAGCAGAGAGGTTGCTTATGGGAAAGTGAGGCCACCAGCAGCGTAGTCGTCACCAGTAGAGCAGTGGGCGGACAAAGCCGGAGTGGGTCACAGACAGGGAGCAGCAGAATATGGGGAGACAGCCAGGTGTGCAAGCCAACGGGAGCAGCGCCGCAAAGGGGAGCCACTGCTGAGTAGGGATCCAAGACAGTTGGCACTCCCGAGAAATAGAGGAATGAGGCAGAGCAGGCCTGTGTCTCCAAGGCACAGCAGTCCACAGGAGGTGGAAAAAAAAACAGCCATGGACCCTCCTGCACGGTGATCCAGCACCACAGGTCGGCCGCCTGAGAGCAATTTCTGGCCACTGAGGGCCGCTGATTAGGAGAATATGATGCCCCAATTGCAGTTGGGTGCACTGTGGTGTGTAGGGAGCAGTCCAGGGTCCACCACTGAAGCCCGGCTTGGGAGCGGGAGACCCAACAGGAGCAAACAGGCAGGCACAGCAGAGCAGAGGGTGATGCCTGGAGGAATCGCCGGTTCCACCAATCAAGGGCCGCCCCCAGGCATGGACACTGGTCGGTGAGAAGCAGGGAGGCCGAGAGCCCGGGGCTCCACAGCTCCAGCGGGCTCCAGCGGGCTCCAGCTGAAGAGTGCAGGGGGGAGGAAGGGAGACAACAGCAAGCGCCCCTCTAACCGGTGGAGCCGACATCAGCAGTGAGACGCGGGGGCGCGCCCCTCACGTCGCGGGGCCCGTGGCCAGTGGAGGAGGGCGCCGATCGCCAAGAGTGCTAAAGAGCGACCACTAACAGAGAAATAGCCCACGGGCCCCGTGGTACAGCGCGCGCCACCCTACCCAGCCGCCCAAACACCCGAGCTCCACCCGCTCACCTGACAGCTGACACAGGCTTGGCGGGCTCCAGCGAAGTCACCCTCGGGACCGTAGCAGCAGTGGTATGGAGGTGGGCTCTCTGCGGCGAAAACGCCACCGCCGGCAGTGCACAGTGGAGCATGCCCCGGATTCGCGCACAGTAGTCGGGCGTATTTCGGTGATTTCTCAGGGCTGCCGCAGCAGAATCGAGCTGCAGACAGTGCAGGAGGGGTCCCACGGTGCCGGGATTCAGGATCTGTGGGCTCAGAGGGTCAGTTCGGCTCCAGCCCGGAGGATTCTATTGGATGTTTGGCTTGGCTGGCAAAGCCCACTTACAGTGCGGCCATTTTGCAGCTAGCTAAGCCACACCCTCTGCCCTGCCCCATTTTTAGCGAAGAGGAGTTGGCTGCACTAATTTAGTATAGTGCCAACCAGGGCCGGACTGGCCGTAGCGGGCATCAGACGTTTCCCCGGGAGGTTGGATGGTGGGGTGGTTTTGCAGTGGTGGGGGCTGTTTTAGTTACTAGGGCTGGTTTTGCAGTGGTGCTGCAACATCAGCCCCCAGTAATGAAAGCAGCATTGCTTCATATTTGCACCATCCCTCCCAACCAAAATTTCCTGGCCTGTATGGGTTCCCAGTCTGGCCCTGCCTCCACCTCCCATGTATGTTCGCACAATTATCATTACAGAGAGAGGTCTCAGCAGAGATACCTGTTTCTCCACACACCCTACTACACACACCAGTCACCTGAGAGAGAGGTCTGAAAGGAGAGCCCAATCACACCCAACACCCTACAATGCACACCTATTATTACAGAGAGAGGTTTCAGCAGAGAGGCCAGTCCACCCACTCACCCATCTATGCACACCTACCATCTGAGGGATAGGTCTAAAAGGAGAAGCCAGTCCCTCCCCAAACTCCATTGTGTACATCTGTCACCTCTGAGAGATAGCTTAAAGGAGAGGCCAGTCTCTCCCCAAACTCCCCTGTGTACATCTGCCACCAGAAATAGAGAGCTTAAAGGAGAGGCCAGTCCCTCTACACACCCTACTACACACACCCACCATCTGAAAGAGAGGTCTTACAGGAGAGCCCAGTCCTCCTCTCACCCTACTACACACTCCTCTCATTAAAGTGAGAGGTTTCAGCAGAGAGGACAGTCCTTCCCTACTACCCACATCTGTCATCAGAGAGCCAGGTCTAAAATGAGTGGTCAGTCTCTCCCTACGCCCTACAATGCACACCAATCATTACAGAGAGAGTTCTCAGCAGAGAGGACAGTTCCTCCACAAATCCTACTATGCACACTTGTCATCTGAGAGAGAGGTCTGAAGGGAGATCCCAGTCCCTCCCCATGCCCTACAACACACACCTATCATTACAGAGAGAGGTCTCAGCAAACTTAATGAACTATTACCAGCTAACAATCAGATGTTTCCTTGAGAAAAAAATGTGATTCTATATATTTTTTGCAGTAGTTAGACCCTGGGCGCAATACATGAAAGCGTTGTAGGGGTAAGATTAGTGTGAACATGATCAAGGATGAGATATAGTCAATATCTTTTCAAAGCCTTAATGCACCTTTGAACAGAGCCATATTTGTCTGCCAGAAAGCACTATTGTTTTGCTCTGAAAATGTGCATTGCCAGTGTTTTAGAACACTTTAATTAAATGTATGAAAAGTAAAATGATTACAAATATGGGTTTCAAGCATTTCTCACTCCAAAACCTGAAAGATCAATTCACTCAGCAGTTACTCTGCATACATAAATGGCGCTTGCCTTTCACAACCGGCTTGTCTGCAAAACATAATTTGGATGTTTAATATACGTGTTACTTTATTTGTCAAATTATACGACAGAAACCAGTTTTCACATCACATTTATAAATGAAAGTAGATTTCTACAAAATTGCAAATAAATAGTGTTCAATAGTGACTTACAATGAAGCCTAACTGAAAATCCTGATTCAGTAATGGATCTGCCTGTGAATGCTGGACCTCTGTCAATTTCCTTTCTGGCTTGGCAACATGTGCTTCTCTTGATTCGTCTTGCGTTGCTGTCTGACAATTTGCGCCTGTTTGCGGTTCCCAAGTGGAGACGCTGTGATCCGTTCCCTTCATTCTGTCCCTGGCCGACATAACACCTCCCCAGGGTGAGTACAGGAGTCGAAGGAAATGTGCTTAAGTATTTATTGTCAAACTACTAAACCATTACTCTTCGGTCTTCCTGCGCGCTCGGCTGTGGTGGCATTCAGCATTGTTTGCCACCTCGACTGCCAACAATCCAAATATCCGCGGGGCAGTAATTGAGGTTCCGTGGGATGAGCTCGACGTATTATTTGCTGTTCTTTCGAAATATCATGATTCCACACCACGTGATGCAGAAGTTATAAGAAAAGTGCACGGAGGTCAAAGGTGTATAATCTGTTTTGTCTCCCTTGTGCCAAGATAAATTCAATACATTCCAGATAGAAGTTCGCATTTTTCTAAAAATGTGTTTCAGAGGACGTACTTCTATCCGTATCACTACTTCACTGTGGGCTGTAAAAAAATTAATATTTTTCAGAATATTCATCCCCTTCATTGGAACAGAATATTTAAGTAAACTGTTCTACAAGTCAACATTACTAAACAGGGCCCCAGCCACGGAGGGGGAGGGGAGGGGGCATGAGGGGCCAGGCATGCCCATTTTTTACATATTTCAGCCTGGTCCCCCCTAAATCTGAGCCCCCCAAATCAGCTTGACTTTTAAACTTGCTTAATAGTATTAATTTTTCTTTATTTTTTCACTTACTGTTGTTATGATGTGAGTGTTGTGGCCCGAGCAGCAAAGATCTGCAAACAAACATACCACGGAAATTTAACTCGATCTGTATAGACTGTGGCACCACACCTCCAGTCAGGGAGTAGTGTGCAGCTGCAGGAGAGCTGGATAGTGCGGCTGTGGCTGACGGGAGCATCTGCGCATGCTTTTCACTCCATACTGAATACTGTTGGTTATGCCTAACTTGGTGCAGATAGAACTGCACCAAAACTGCTAATTTGTTCACCAGTTTAAAGCAATGGCCTGGCTCAGTAGTGGCAGTTTATTATCAGGCTCCCCTGTTTTTTCCCCTCACCGTACCAGCCAGTAGTGATAAGGATTTGTCGGAGTCAGTCCTGTCCTTATAGGAAGCTTAGGCAGGAATGAAGAAAGCATGGCAGAGGCAAGGAAGACCATCAAATAACATAGTTTTAGAATATGTTAAATTGGCATCGTATAATTTAAATGAAGCAGCCTGAGACAACATCTCTTTACATACATGTGTGATGACTTTGCAGCTCCAGAGAAACAACACGTTTTTCAAAAAATTTGACCAAATTGCTTTGATGAAATAACTTAATTTCATGGTTAAACTCCATAACGTTTTTAATTATGTTGATATGTTCTTTAATTGGGATGAAAAGGGTGTGGGGGTGTCTTAAATAGGCATGGCCAAAGAAATGTAATTAACATTCCTTTCCAAATGAATTGTCTCGTGTAATTAAGGTCGAGCAATAAAACATGCAACCTAATAGCCCGTGCTTCACACATTATGCCACCTAACAAATATATAGGTGCCTCTTTGTGTTTTCTATTGTATAAAAACACGTATATTGCATCGAAGGGCAAAACAATCCGACCTATTAGCTTTCCCAGAGTATGTTAGCAGTATCAAATAAATTATCAACAGCAAATATGTTGTTGTTAATAAGAAGAACTGAAAATGTGAGACTCTGAATTAATGATTAGCAAGGTCTGTGGAAAGGGTCGTTCTCTCCAGAGTATCTCAATCACTCCTTTTCTACCCCCATTACTTTCCTGTGTAAGCTGTCATTCTGGTAAGCATCAACACCCTTTTCTCCCCTCCGTCTTTCTTGAATGCTCTATCTACATATCAAACATGTTGTCTCTGTCCTCCTCTGCACCATTTTACTCTCTCCTGCCAGTAATTCCTTTTATCCACCCCCACGTCACCACCTCTCACATAAATGTAACCTATCCACTCACCTGTAAGGATTGCATTTTCTTTTTTCTTGTTTGCTGTCAATATTTTCATAGTTGACCACCCCTTCACACACTTGATCATGGAATTGAAAATCCAATTGGCACATATGTGACTATCTCTGTGGATTCTCTGCTTGGAGGCAAATCATTGTATGTGCATGTGGCCTGCACACCATTATGATTAGGGATGGGCAGAAAACTCCGCTCTGACAGCGTAGTGGATGAAGCCAGCCACACCTGCTCCCCGGGCCCGGTCCAAGCTTCCGAACCCTAGCCAGGCCGGTGAGAGCCTCCTCGGGCCCCGGTGGAGCCCTGTCCCCAGCGCCCAGACCCTCTGATGGCTTGCAGGACGGGGGGCTCATGCAGGACGGGGGGCTCATGCACCCCGGGGCCGGCCGGACGGAGCTCAAGCCCCGGGCCCGGTCCCAGCTTCCGAACCCTAGCCAGGCCGGGAAGAGACTCCCCGGGCCCCGGTGGAGCCCCGTCTCCAGCGCACGGACCCTCTGATGGCTTGCAGGACGGGGGCTCACGCACCCCAGGGCCGGCCGGATGGAGCTCAAGCCCCGGGCCCGGTTCCAGCTTCCGAACCCTAGCCAGGCCGGGGAGAGCCTCCCCGGGCCCCGGTGGAGCCCCGTCCCCAGTGCACGGACCCTCTGATGGCTTGCAGGACGGGGGGCTCATGCACCCCGGGGCCGGCCAGACGGAGCTCAAGCCCCGGGCCCGGTCCCAGCTTCCGAACCCCAGCCAGGCCGTGGAGAGCCTCCCCGGGCCCCGGTGGAGCCCCATCCCCAGCGCACGGTCCCTCTGATGGCTTGCAGGACCGGGGGCTCATGCACCCCGGAGCCGGCCGGACTGAGCTCACGCCCCTGGCCCGGTCCCAGCTTCCGAACCCTAGCCAGGCCGGGGAAAGCCTCCCCGGGCCCCGGTGGATCCCCGTCCCCAGCGGCCAGACCCTCTGATGGCTTGCAGGATGGCGGGCTCACGCACCCCAGGGCCGGCCGGACGCAGCTCAAGCCCCGGGCCCGGTCCCAGCTTCTGAACCCTAGCCAGGCCGGGGAGAGCCTCCATGGCCCCGGTGGAGCCCCGTCCCCAGCAGACGGGCCCTTGGCCGGACCCAAGGAGGGTTAAGCCCAGGCCACGTCTACTCCCCGACGGCCTGCCCGGGGAGCCCATTTTGCTCAGCTATTAAGCCCCCGTGTAGTGGGGGCTTACAGAACTCTGGGGAAGGACAAAAGTTGGAGTTAGCCCGGCCGCCAGCCCACAGGGCCATCTGGTCACCCAGCCCGCAGGGCCATCTGGTTACCCTGCCCGCAGGGCCATCTGGTCACCCTGCCCGCAGGGCCATCTGGTCACCCTGCCTGCAGGGCCATCTAGTCGTGCAGCCAGGTGAGCAGATGGCCTGGGACGACCCAGTGCCCAGATGGCCTGGGAGGCTGTCGTACCCAGTTGCCCTTGAAGTCCAGTGAGGGTGGCCGGGCGCACCAAGGCAGCCGCTCTGGAGGTTCCTTCCCCCGGGTGGCTGCTGCTCACCTCCCTGCCCGACTTGCCCTGGAGCAGCGGGAAGGGGAGGCCATCTGGTCACCCTGCTGACCCGCAAGGTATGGTGGCCCCCGTCCCCGCACCCCGGTGGGGCAGGGACAGGAAGGGGAGGCCCCCATGCCAAAGGGCATGTGGTGGAGGCAGCCTCCCACGGACCCGTGTTACCCCCTCCGCGTCCCTCCCACCGGCCCAGCGGCAGAGGGACCCACCCCTGGGTGTGGTGGAGGGAGGCGTCTGCGGGCACCCACGCACGGAGAGACAAAAGCTTGGCTCAGAGGATGACTTTCAATAGATCGCAGCGAGGCAGCTGCTCTGCTACTTACGAAACCCTGACCCAGAATCAGGTCGTCTATGAATGATTTAGCACCGGGTGTCCCATAAACATGCGGTGCACTAAGGGCGATGGAGGCGGCCCCCTTCTGTCCACGCTCCGGTCCCCAAGCGAGCGGCTCTACACACCGGCCCCCCGAGAGAGGCCGGCTATCCCAGGCCAACCTAGGCTCCATGGCACTGCGGTATCGTTACGGTTTAGGGGGGATTCTGACTTAGAGGCGTTCAGTCATAATCCCACAGATGATAGCTTCGCCCCATTGGCTCCTCAGCCAAGCACATACACCAAATGTCTAAACCTGCGGTTCCTCTCGTACTGAGCAGGATTACTATTGCAACAACAGATCATCAGTAGGGTAAAACTAACCTGTATCACGACGGTCTAAACCCAGCAAACGTTCCCTATTAGTGGATGAACAATCCAACGCTTGGTGAATTCTGCTTCACATTGATAGGAAGAGCCGACATCGAAGGATCAAAAAGCGACGTCGCTATGAACGCTTGGCCGCTACAAGCCAATTATCTCTGTGGTAACTTTTCTGACAACTCCTGCTTGAAACCCAAAAAGTCAGAAGGATCGTGAGGCCCCGCTTTCACGGTCTGTATTCATACTGAAAATCAACATCAAGCGAGCTTTTGACCTTCTGCTCCACAGGAGGTTTCTGTCCTCCCTGAGCTCGCCTTAGGATACCTGTGTTATCATTTGACAGGTGTACCGCCCCAATCGAACTCCCCACCTGCCACTGTCCCTGGAGCGGGTCACGGCCGGCGGGTGCCGGGCGCTTGGAGCCAGAAGCGAGAGCCCCACGGGGCTCGCCCCCCCGCCTCACCTGGAAAGTGAAAAAACGATAAGAGTAGTGATATTTCACCGGCGGCCCGATGGCCTCCCACTTATCCTACACCTCTCATGTCTCTTCACAGTGCCAGACTAGAGTCAAGCTCAACATGCTTTCTTTCCCCGCTGATTCTGCCAAGCCCGTTCCCTTGGCTGTGGTTTCGCTAGATAGTAGGTAGAGACAGGGGGAATCTCGTTCATTGAAGAACCGGGTCTTATGGGCCTGGCGGCGCAGGGCACGCCTTAAATCTCCGAGTTCACCGGCCTTGTCGGACAGAGACCCGAGACACTCTGTTAGGTGTAGAAAATCAGGTTTATTAGCTGCAGCTAAGCACAGTTGTCCCAGAAGTACAAAGTAGGTTCTTAGGAGACTGCCACTTTACTATGTGGCGCACAATCTTTTATAGCACACATATTTACAACGTATACTCCCAATACATACAAGGCTAACCAATAAGCAAAGTTAAAAAACAAGCTATCAAGTATCCCAAAAAAGCTCTTCTTTCAGACCCCATGTGTCAACCCTCCCCACTAGTTAATCAGTGATAGTACCTGTAATCTAATTTGCAGGTGGCAGGACATCTTTGTGTGCCTGAAAGGATAGTTGTGTAACAAGGGAATACAAGGGAAGAATAGCGAAGGCCAGTCAGATAAGATAAAGTAAAGAAAGAATAGAGAGAGGCAAACAGTCAGTCGAGACAGGGATCAATCAGTCCAGACATGGATTAGTAGACTCGGCCAGACCCTGACATCGTCTTCGTAAACAAGGGCAGGGGTTTACTTTTTAACAAAACAGACACGTAGCAGCTAGAAACAGCAAAAACACTCCTGTCGCCGTGATGCCTGAGTGAAGGCAATACAAAATGGCGACGGGACACAAAATGGCGGCCACATGCGGGACGAAGTTGGAAACCGAAGAACCTCAGCCCCTCCTTTTGCCATTACTCAGGCAAAACACAAAAAACTCAAGTTAGTCTGAGTCGATGTCGATGGCCATGAAGTCGTCAAGCTGTTGCTGCAACATCGTTTTAATGTGCTCTGTTCTCTGTGACACAGGTCTTGGGACACACATGGTGGTACAAAGACCGCAGATGGCAGGGCCACACTGTGTACAAAGACAACAAGAGAAAATGATGGCCAAAACCATTCCAAGTAAGGTTAATACCTTCCATCCCCATGTGGACAGTAGTCCCCAAAACCATCCCATCACAGACCAATCTCCTGCATCCTGGTGAATCGACTCGGAAATTACGTGCAATTTAGAGATGGCTTGGTATACTGTAGGGGCATTATCAGGAATATAAATGTAGCAACTAGACCCGATCAATTTATAGACTCCTCCGCGTACTGCAAGAACAATATCTAGAACTATCCGGTTCTGCAGAGTCATAAGGCGGTCTGCCTGAAGTTCGGCTGTTAGATTACTCAAGGCTCCAGAAGTCACATTTATAGTAGCCTCAACAACATGAACTAACTGTCTAATGTTTCTGCTATTGGCCATTGGGTCCCAAAAAGGAAGGAACCCTTTGAAAAAGACCCCTCCCTCTTGTCCTGCTGTGTCTTTAGTATCGATAACCCCTCTGCCATATCTATTTCTATGATGACCTGAAGGAGCAGTGTATGTCGGAGGGAGAAGAAAAGCCCAATAACATGTTCCTGAAAAGTTGGTGGGGAGCCATGTGTATGTGCCCTGAGATGGTACTAATGGTGAGGAAATCTGGGATGAATACATATATGTATGAGAACAAACACTCTTTTCCTGTTGGTTTTTAGTATTTTGACCATTTATCTGTAAACACAAATTTCCTCGATGAGGTATGGTCCAAATTAGTGGTGATCTCCCTTGTCTAGTCTTATCTGTGAGGCTAGTAATGTAACGAGTCACATTCCAACCATCATACGCTCGTTTCTCATCGACGGGAATCTTACCACTTTCGGAAACTCTAGCCATAGCCACTATTCCCTTTATCACAGAACTATGACTAAAATCTGCTTTACCACCATATGGACCAACAAGAGGATGTCGAAGTTGATTCTGGTATGCATTGGAAAACAGAGCCAGATAGGCCCAAGCAGAACATTCATAAGAGAACGGAAGGACTAAATATGGCATCCCTTTCTCTGTGTTATGAGGCATGAGTCCACAAACCCAACAGTTAGTAGTATTGACTGCCAGTTGATGCTGATGCAACAGCTGAATGAATGAATTGTTAAAGTATTCTGTTCTCCTAATTTGTTCGTGTTCTGGGAATGTATAAAACTGATGCGGAAAAACAGTAGTAGACAAAGGCAAGAAAACAGAAGTAGGAACAGGTGCTTGCTGCATAGTGTGAACAACCCACACAAGCCAATAAAATACATGAACATAATAAAATGCACATTGTTACGCCACGTGGACTAAACAATTTCTTATATTTACTATTCATTTTTTGGTTTTTTATAATTTTTTTCAAATTCAATATCCATTATCTAAAGAGTTGCCCACGGTAATCTTCCTAGATCACTTGGTTGTGATTATTAGCCGTCCTATGACACTGCAAGTCCTGCAGACCTACTGTCACTACTCAGGTCACAGCCTAAGACTCCTACTGTGACCCTTCAACTTGATGGATGGTAAAAAGAATGTCTCTTAAAAGTGTAACCGAAAAAATAGGAAAAGAAAACGTTCAGTTGTTCTTAATCAGTCTAGGTCTTAGGTTGTATCGAATCTTGTCAGGTACCGTTTGCTCTCGAAACAAAGTCTCTGGATTTGTTGTGTTCAATCGCAAATGTGATGGTACAGCTTCTTGCAACACGTTGTCGTCTTCTTTTTCAGATCTCATCTGATCCAGACGTGCACTACTGAAAGGTACCAACCGAGGGACCCTTTCGCCCTCACTATCACCTATACCCTTGCGGACCCACTGGTCAAACAGCAAAGGCAAAGGTACCCTTTTGCAGTGCACGCCATGGATCTAGTTCTTCTTTCCAACGACTTTCACTGCTGTACGTGTCACCAGAAGAACTTGTCGAGGCGGCCCCCAGCGAGGTTCCAGTTTCTTCTTTCGCTGAAAATTCTTCAGACAGACCCAGTCTCCGGGTTGGATGGAGTGCACTGGGTCTGCGAAGGCCTCCGGCAAAGCGTTTTGAACCTGCTGATGAAGAACACGCAATTTAATGGCGAGGTCATGTAAATAGTCAATCAACATAGGATACGGAATATCGGAATACTTTTTAGGTCGTGGGACTCCCCAAACGTTAGCTGGGCGCCCAAAAACAACCTCGTATAGGCTGAGTCCCAAACGAGAGTGTACAGTCGTTCTAGTAGATAGGAGTGCCAAAGGTAAAGCATCGGGCCAAGCAAGACCAGTGCTGGCCTGAATCTTTGCCAATTTGAGCTTGAGAGTGCCATTATAGCATTCTACCAAGCCTGCTGACTGAGGGTGGTTTGCCGCATGGAATTTCTGCCTAATACCAAGGCCTGCACACACCTTCTGCATAATTTGGCCTATAAATTCACTTCCATTGTCACTCCAGACAATTCGCGGCAAACCAAACCCCGGGAAGAATTCCTTCAAGAGGACTTTGGCAGTAGACAAAGCAGTATTATCCTTTAGGGGGTAGGCCTCTATCCATCTGGAAAAGGCACACACCACCACCAGAACATACTTTAAATTATTGCAACGTTCCATATGAATGTAATCAATTTGTAATACCTCAAAAGGATACGTAGGGGGAGCAAAATGACTTGCTGGAGTTGGGGTTCCCTTTCCTGGATTATGCATCAAACAAACGATACGTTTCACCACATTTTCCGCACATTTAGGGATTCCTTCATTCTGCCATACTGGAGCCAGAAGTTTGCATATCCCTTTCACACTGATGTGGACTGGACCATGCGCCATAGTAACTACAGGCAATACATAGGTGTCTGGTAACAGCCAACGCTGGTGTTCTGACAATTCCGTCCAACACCCTGTCACGTCCAACAATCCCGTACTTTCTCTCCACTTACTTAATTCCTTCTCTGTAGTCTCTTCTTGAATCATTCTCATACTTTCTATTGGGTCCTCACACATTCCTCCTTCTCTGACCCATCTTGCAGGGCCTGCAACATACATACGACTTGCAGGATCTCTCACTGTTTCTTTTGCTACCTCGTCCGCAAAAGCATTCCCGCGACCCACATCATCAGTGATCCTTTTATGTGCACTACACTTGAATTTGAATTTGAATTTAAAAACATTTATTGAGCGCACTTTTACCAGGAGGTTTCATGGCGCTTGAAGGTTTACGACCAGCAGGTAGCAGCAGAAAAGCATATTAAGTAGAAAAAGCGCTAGAAAAAAGAAAAGTTTTCAGGTTTTTCCGGAACTCTAAGTAAGAGGATGAGGTACGGAGCGCCAAGGGGAGGGAGTTCCAGAACACTGGTGCAAGGGCTGCAAATTTTGCCCCGCCAGCTTTCTTTTTCTTGAAGCGGGGTATGGTCAGAAGTGCCATGTGGGTTGAACGAAGTTCTCTGCCCGGTAAGTAGGGACTGATAGCTGAGCTGATGAACTCAGGAGCAGTGCCCATCCTGGCCTGGAAGGTGAGGCAGCCTAGTTTAAATAGGGATCGTTCTCTCACAGGCAGCCAGTGCAGTGCCTTCAGCAATGGGGTGGCTCGATGGTATTTGGGCAATCCATAAATCAGGCGGGCAGCCTGGTTCTGCACTAGCTGCAAGCGATGTATGGCGTAGGCCGGCGCGCCGTTGTAGATTATGTTTCCATAATCAAGGTGCGAAAGCACCATAGCCATTATGATGACCTTTAATGCCGGGAGGGAGAAGAAGCGGGATATTTTCCTAATTATCCTGAGGGAGAAGAAGCAGGAGGATATCACCGAACTAACTTGGGAGTGTACAGAAAGTTGTGAGTTAAGCAGGATCCCAAGGGTCTTGACTTTAGGGACCGGGAGTGGGGGGGCACCAAGTGAAGGGGGCCAAAATGACGGGTACCATGGACTGCAACCACCTCCGGTCAAGACCAACTCAGTCTTGTCTGGATTAAGCTTGAGGTGGTTGCAGTTCATCCAGTCCTGAATGAACAACATCACAGTTTGAACGTTCTGAGCGGACGAAGGGGAATGGGAGAGGTTGAAGATTAGCTGGAGGTCATCGGCATAGTTGAACACCGTGACCTCCAGCTGCTGCAACATAAAAATGAGGGGGTAGATGTATAGATTAAACAAAAGGGGGGAAAGTGATGAGCCCTGGGGGACGCCACACTCCACCTTGGGGGGAGCGGCAGTGAAGTCAGCAAGGTGGACAGCTTGAGCCCTGTCACATAGGAAGGATTCAAGCCATGAGAGGGCTAAGCCCTCTATGCCCGCCGCCTTGACACGGGTGAGAAGGGTGGAGTGGTCCACCGTGTCAAAGGCGGCGGACAGGTCCAGAAGGATAAGGGCCTGCGAGAGATTGGTGTCAATGCCCTCGCGAAGTCCATCCATTACCGAAATCACTGCCTTCTCCGTGGAGTGTAGCGGTCGGAAGCCTGCCTGGCGGGGGGAGAGACAGTGATTAGCTTCCACGTGGGCGCTCAGGGTGGTGGTGACGTGAGTTTCCAAGACCTTTCCCAAATAGGGTAGCAGGGAAATGGGGCGGTAATTGGAAGGGGATGAAGGGTCGACACCAGGTTTTTTCAGGATTGGAATAACGACCGCTGCTTTGTGGAAGTTAGGGACAACACCGTTGCTGAGCGAGTCGTTGAGGAGTGTGAGGGGGGGGGACAGGGCAATTTAGGTAGATCTCTCTAAGAACGTGAGCAGGGCCGAAGTCCAGAGGAGAGCCAGATTTTACCCGTTGGAGCAACGGGGGAAGAGAGTCCATGGTCAGTGGAGGAATAGTGGTCAGTTTAGAGGCAGTGGGAGGGGGAGAGGGGTTAACTAATGTTGGTGAGGGAGGGGGTATGTTAATTTTGATTTTTGCAACCTTCTCTAGAAAGAATGCATTGAGCGAGTTGCATAGATGTTGGGAAGGGGAAATCGTGGCCGTGGCTCTGTTGGATGTAGCTAATTCGTGCACCGTGGCAAAGATTTCTTTGGACTGGGACTCGGCCGTTAATATCCTGTTGGAGTAGAAAACTGCCTTGGCCTCAAGAATGGCTTTTTTGTAGGTCTGGGGAGCAGAGAGGTATGCGATTTTCAGTGTAGGGCAATAAGCTCTCCTCCAAGCTCGCTCAGCTCTCCGCGCAGCTAGCTTTTTTGCCTTAAGGTCTGAGTTGAACCATCTGTTGGCTGCGTGAGCCCTTTTAACCGTGACCCGTCTCAGGGGAGCAAATTCGTTGCCTGATTGAGTCAGCCAGTTATTGATGGTTGCCAGCTGAACAGGGGCAGCGAGGCCTGAGAGGTCGGGGCTGGTCTTAGCCAGAGACGAGCAGAAGGAAGGCATGTCAGCTTTGCCCCATTTCCTGACCCAGATGTTCTTACGGAGTAGAGGCTTCGCAACAGGGGCTAGGTCGAGGGAGAATGAGATAAGGGAATGATCAGACCAGGGGCAGGGGGAAACAATAGGGGGTGATGTGGGGACATTCAAAGCCCAAATCTGGTCCAACATGTGACCGTGGATATGAGTGGGACTGTGGATGTGAGATGTGAAATTGAGACTGTTCATGAGGTCAGTAAAGTCCCTGGAGTGTTGACTTTCCGCTGGGTCATTTGGCCAGAAGTTGAGATCCCCTAGGACTAAGACTGAAGAATTATTAATCGCCAAAGTGGCTAGGAGTTCTTGAAAGCTAGAATTAAAAGACGGGGTGAGGTGGGGGGGGCGGTAAATGAGGACACAGGTCAGGGGTATCTGATAGGAGGTCGAGTGTGCTACCAGGTAGTCCACTTCTGGGATTGGGGGGGAGGGAAGGATCTGAAAGTGGAGGTCAGTGCGAGCTATCAAGGCCACTCCTCCACCCCTCTTGCCCTCCGGCCGATCCACTCGGATGGCGGAATGTGAGGGGGCAATATAGCTAGAATATTGGGTAGGGAGTCCGCCTTGAACCAAGTCTCTGTTAGAAACAGGAGGTCGGGTGCCTGCGTGTCAATGTAGTCAGATAGCTCGTGCTGGTGGCTAACTGCTGACCTGGTATTGAGTAGTGTGGCCGAGATGTTAAAAGCCGGAGCTTGGGGAGTGAAGGGATGGTCAAGGATCGGGGATGGTGGGACATGCGAGGGTATCGTTTGTGACACAATCGTGGGAGGGGAACGGGGAGGGGAGGTAGACAAGCCAAGGGCAGACACAAGGGTTGCTACAGAGGAGGAGATGGTGCCAGGAATCCAGTAAGAGCAGAGCTGACCTGAGGAATAGGTAATCAACCGGGCAGAGTGAGGTGCCCATAGCCCCTGCCAGCCGCGGACTTCACAGTTGCTATCTGGGTCGGCAAAACAAGTGATTCCAAAAGATCATTCACTAACTGACCATGCTGTATTTTAGTACCATGTGAAGTAAAAAATCCTCTTTCTTTCCAAAGGTGGCCAAAACTATGGGCCACCCCAAATGCATATTGGCTGTCGGTGAACACATTCACTCTCTTCCCTTCAGCCAATACACAAGCTCGAGTCAGAGCTATCAATTCAGCTGCTTGGGCTGAATTCTGCCTAATACGTGCTGTCTCTACAACTGTATGCAGAGTGGTAACAGCATAGGCTGCAGTCGTTTCACCATTGGGGAGCTTAAAACAAGACCCATCTACCCATAGGATCCCATCCGGGTCCACGAGTGGTGTATCTTTTAAATCTATTCTGCTTTTCGTTTCCTTCTCCGAACGGAAAAAACAATCATGTTGTTCTTGGGTGTCTTTCTCTTCTGGAATGGGTAACAATGTTGCTGGATTCAAAGTATTACATCGCTTGATGTGTACATGGCTAGCCAAGAGCGTCAGCTCATACCCAGACAAGCGGGCACTCGTAAGATGCTGTGTTTTTGTTCTGTTCAAAAGAGTATCCACTGCATGTGGTACCATAACAATGAGGGTGTTATCTAGTACCAATCCAGCAGATTGACGAATGGAGATCGCTGCTGCTGCTGTAGCTCTAAGACAACTAGGCAATGCCTTGGCTACTGGATCCAATGTAGCCAAAAAATAGGCACATGGCCGCTGTTTGTCTCCAAATTGTTGTGTTAGAACTGACAACGCACAACCCTCTCTTTCATGAACATAGAGTGTGAAAGGATTACTGTAAAGAAGCTCTTCTGACATTCGTCAGTCCAAGGAAGAGGTTGGGGTGTGTCTACTCTCTGATGTCGGTAGTTGGCAAAAGTGCAGGGATGCTCCAGGGTAACCTGGCGCTATACAAAACCGATTTAATAATAATAATAATAATAACAATAATAATCTTTCAAAGTAAGTAATGTAATGTAAATTCACACTTGTATAGCGCTACTACCGCTCCAAGGAGCATCTTGGCGCTCAACACCCAACCCCGCTGGAAAAGATTGGTGGACTAAAGGTAACTTCGAACACATTACAAGCTTACACCAGTGCCCTACAGGCCGCATCAGTGAGGGAGAAGATGCATGTCTTCAAAGATTTCCTAAAAAGGCTCTCCTTAGCTATAAGCCGAAGCTGAGGTGGCAGTTTATTCCAAGCTCTGGAGCCTAATACAAAGAGAGATTTCCCCCCTTTAGTGGCCAATCTAAATCTGGGGGTTACCAAGAGATTTTGATTAGAAGACCTCAAGCAGCGTGCTGGCAGATAGCGTTTTAAGCCGTTAACCAAATATCTCTGTCCTTGTGACTGGAAGGCTCTAAAGGTAATGACAAGGACCTTAAATAGGACACTCTTGAGAATGGGTAACCAATGTAGGGTCTTAAGCACGGCCGAAGCAGATGACCTTCTTGGCCAGCGAAGTACAAGACGGGCAGCAGCATGCTGGACTATCTGCAGCCTGTGGAGCATTGCTTTGTTGGTACCTGCATACAGGCTGTTGCAGTAGTCCAGTCTAGATGTTATCAATGCTACTGCCACTGTTTTCCTTGCTGCAAGAGGAAGAAGGTCGAATAACTTCCTAAGGGATTTTATAATATGGAAACACGTGCTGGCCACACCTATCGCTTGCTGCTTAAATGATAATTGGTCATCAAACTTGATGCCCAGGTTTCGCACAGAGGAGATAGTATTAGGGGGAGCTTCCGCATCCTCAGGCCACCATTGCTTAGGGGAAAACAGATTCTGAGACCCAAAAGGTAGTATTTCTGTCTTCCCTGAGTTACATTTGAGGTGATTGTTATTCATCCACTTAAATGTAGCCATAAGACAATTTTTCAGGTTTTCCTCTGCACCAGGCAGCTCTCCGTGCAACACCAGGATCAGCTGCGTGTCGTCAGCGTACGATATAGTACTAATCTGGTAAGAGGCGATTAGCTCAATCAGGGGTACCATATAAAGATTGAAAAGTACAGGGCTCAAACTAGAGCCCTGTGGGACCCCTGAACTGATGACTTTTTCTTCAGATTTGAAGTCGCCTAATACCGTAACCTGACGTCTCTGGGTGCCAGCAGAGGTTTAGCCACCAAAGAAAAATTTGTAATCCACTGCCTACAATAAGAGGTAATGCCCAAAAAGGCACGCACCTCCCTTTGTGTGGATGGTACAGACATTTGTGCGATTGTTTGAATACGTTCTGGGGTCAATCGCCTTCCCTCCTTCGACAAGAGATGACCTAAGTAGGTAACCTCTTGGCGACAATATTGTAGTTTAGAGGGTGACACTTTGTGATGCATGTCAGACAAATAACGCAACAACGAAACAGTCACATGCTTACAAACATCCTCTGAATCAGCAGCAATCAGCAAATCATCCATATATTGAACAAGAGTGGCACCTGGGGGCAAAGTGAAAGCATCAAGCTGAGATTTCAAAGCCTGACTATAAATGGAGGGACTCTCACAATAACCTTGGGGTGCACGTTTAAATCGGAAACTTCGGCCTCCATGAGAGAAGCCAAAAAGATCTCTAATCTCCTCAGCAATAGGAATACTTAAGAAAGCGTTCTTGAGATCGACAACTGAAAACCAGGCAGCCGAATCAGGTATCATTGTGAGCAAGGCAGTGATATCTGGGACGACAGGAAACTGGGGCACAACAATCTTGTTAACCTCCCGAAGATCGATCACACATCGATATACAGGAGGCTGAGAAGAATCAGTACGTTTAAGAACAGGTAGAACAGGACTATTGCAAACATTTCCTCTAGTTTCCTCAACCACACCCTTCTGAACCAAATCATAAATAATAGCCAACAGAGCTCTTTCTCCGTCACTAGAAATTTTATACTGAGGAATGCGTGGTAATTTAACATTAGGCTTGACAGTAACCACGTAAGGTGGAATTTGAAGCAAACCAACATCATTCGGACCTGTAGCCCAAAGCGTAGCAGGAAGGGAATGCAATTCAGGTGGAAATTGGTCCTTGGACAAATACATAGGAGAAACCAATTTCTCACCTAAAGTAAGATGTATACCAGAGGGAGAACAGTACAATGTTGCATGAAGACGTTTCAATAAGCCCAAACCCAGCAAATTCTCACTGCAACCAGTCGTTAAAATGAGCGGGCCTCCAAATCATAAGGACCAATTGAGATAGGCAAAGGGCAAGAAACCGGGTTACGACTGGGGCGCCAGAGAATCCTACAGAAACATTTGTTAAGCCAGACAAAGGTGCCCCAGGGAGTCTGGAGTGAATAATAGAACTTCTCATTGCACCAGTATCCAAAAGAAATGAAACACTCAATGCAACAACTTCAACATAACGCCCATTATGATCCACTGGAACAGATACGACTCCCTTGCTTTGTCCATGGCTGTCCTAGCTAGAGTGAAAGTCCTTATTCTCACTCTCAGCACAATAATCGTCATTGTAATATTGTGTAGATTGAGTATTCTGCTGGTCAAAATAGTTCATAGAATTTTGAGGGGGAAATGAATGCTGTGTTTGAGACAATGCACCTCGCCCCCTACCTCTGGGTGCTGACTGAAAACCACCACGGCCTCGCAGCCCTGGAAATCCACTATTACGCTGCAATAAAACCGGATAACTATTCTTAAAATGACCTTCTTCTTTACAATAGGCACATTGATTACGACCTAACAAAGGTCGCGGAACAAAATGTTCAGGTTTCTGTAACAACCTCTGAAACTGGGGAGGCTGTTGAAATGAACGCTGAGCAGAACGAGGAGGATAAGCCTGTTGCAACAGAACCTTTGTTTTCAATTCTTTAGTCCTTTTCTCGAGTTGATCCTTTTCCTCCTTATCCATATTCTCGTAATACTGAGCAGTGGCTAATATCTGGGCAGATGAAGAAACAGCCCATAAACTTTTGGAATCTTTCAATTTATGCGACAATTCTGGAAGTAAGTGAAATACAAATGTATCCACGAATAATCGCTGTCCACCCTCAGTACTCATATCCTGACCACTGTGGTCGATGAACGTCTCCTCAAAACGGGTAAAGAAATCAGAAACACTCTCATCTTTCTTCTGTTTACATGCAGCCAACTTATCCCAATTAACACGTAAGGCAGGCATCATCGTTTTCATTAAAGTGATTATCCTACCGGGCAATTCTGTAATCAAAGCATCAGGTTTAGCACCACCTACTTGTGCTGCATCCGCGGCAGCTATAGGAGCCCAATCACCGCCTAAAGCTTGGTTGTGGTCTTCCCTACGAATCCGAGCCCATAATGCTTGTGGGACTACATTTCCCATCAACATATCAATATCGGCCAAATTCATGATGCACGCATCAACAGTCTGGGACAGCTCTTTATAATACCCAGCAGGATTTTTACGAGGGTCCGGTAAAGACTGTTTAAGCGCCAAAACTTCAGATCGTTTCCAGGGGACATGTACCCATATACGCTGGAAATTAGCTGGTATAGGCTGATTACCACCATGAGCTGGAACCGCATCTTTCCATTTTGGAGGAACGTCTCGCATAGGGTATTGTTTCACTTTTTGTCTAACTGCAGGATCAGGTTCAAGAAAAGCCTGAGAAGAAAATAAAGACCTGAAAGTGACAAGTGTCCTTACAGCATTCTCAACCTCAGAGCCCACAATAAGTCCTTTATCGAATGTAGCCTGTACATCTAACAGACCCTGGGGAGCTAAACCCAAATCCATATCCTCCCATCCTTTAACAAGAGTGTCACACATAACATTAAAAACATATCTCTGTCTGGGCGCATCCCACTGGTGAAAAGTGCTCATGATATCATGCACACTATACTGCGGACCACTCATGATCCATTTGTGAGCTAGATTGTTCAACACAATTCGCTCGTCAGGACCTGGGAGTTGACTACGGGATTGCCTTCAAGAAAGAGCAGGAGTCAAGTTAAAAGACCCAAAGAGGGGGGAGAAAAGGCCAGAAACAGTATCGACCAATCGTTTACGAGTTGTGGGGGAATCAGACAGTAGAACGGGAGACAAAGCATTAGGAGGGGTGATAGTTACAAGAGGAACCGGGTGTAAAAAAGATTGAGGTACAGGAGTCCGAGGAACGTGAGTAGGTGGCAAAGGAGGTGGGGTGGCAATACTGGAAGAGGCAATTGTGGAAGAGCCGGGACAAACGGTGGAACGACAGGTAGCTGGACAGGTGGTAACAATGGGGGTGCGTTAGCACCTTGTACGTAGGGAAGAGGCAATCTCAACAAATGGGACATTAAGGGATCTTCGTCAAGATCCCTACTCTGGGGGGAAGTAGGCAACACGGGGTAACATTTATCAATTGCCATACAATGCTGTCTGTCAGAGACTTCAATCGCCTGATTAATCTCATTATCTTTAATCTGTTGGGCCGCCTGTATAGTCGTCATACCTTTCTCTTTCTTATCTCTTTTCGCCTGCTTAATTTCTCTCTGTTTGGCTTCCTTACGCCAGAGGCGGAAAGAATCAAACATCGCCGGCCGGGCTTTTCTTTTGAACAAAATTGCTTCTAGATTATCTAATATGTCAGACTCAAAGCTATCATTTTGTGGCCACTGCAGAACACCATCTTTCTTTGTTTATCGGATCCATGCTTCGTTAAAGACAATGGAGCCAACACCATGTTTTGAATAGAGCTCATAAGTGGGAGTTCCAACCGGAGGAATTGGACAAGAATCCTCCAGCCGGGAATCCCGATTAAAATCAAGACAACAAAACTTCCTAAACTTGCTAAGACCCGGGGCCTCATTTATGAGGCCTTGCGTCCGTTTTGCGCTTCCGATGCGTCACTTTTTGTGACACATTGGCAGCATAAAATATGCCTCCTGTTGCGCACTATTTACAAAGTGACGCATCTAAGCAGATGCGTCACTTTGTAAAGCCCTGCGCTACATTATACCTGCGTCAGGTTTAATGTATGCAGGGGGGCGTTCTCCCGCAAAAAGCCTCATAGAATGTGACGCAGTGAAATCTATGAGATTTCACTGCGTCACTTCTAGGATGCCGTTGCGTCAAAATCTCGCGCCTGCTTCACAGCAGGCGTAAGACTGACGCAGGCCCTTTCACATGGGGCTTGCCCCATGTGAAAGGACGCATTGCTGGAGTTGCGTCACTTTTGTGACACACTCCAGCAATGCGTCACTTTTGCGCTTACAGATCTGTATCTGTATACAGTATCTGTAACTCCTTGCGACATGATGCGTCATACATTAAATATGACGCATCAGGTATGTCGCAAGGAGGGCGCACTGAGAAGTGACGCATCGCTGCTTTCACGCAGCGATGCGTCATTTCTCATGAATGAGGCCCCAGGCATTTTTAAGTCACTGGTCTATTTACAAACTTTAAGGGGGTTAGAGCAAATCACACAGCACAAACGTACTTACCCCATGTTTCTCGCTTGAAGTTCACTGACATGCGATTCTTCAGGACCTAAAAAAAGGAGAACGACTGTCTACAAAAACTTGACCTACATAAGTGTCAGTTTATAAAAAGCACACAAATTGTACTACCTGTTTAACACCTGCTCTTGCCTAATGATCAGAGTTAATAGGTGCCAACAGTGCCCAGCGGGTCTGACATCAGGGGAGAAGCCATTGTAACTTAGGTTCATCAGACTGTGTCAGTATGGTTAGTGCCTACCCCTCACCGCCGGGCCCGGAAGAATCGCATGCCAGTGAACTTCAAGCGAGAGACATGTTGACCACACTTCTTACACCTTAGTACTGTTTCGTACGTGGAAACTTAAGTTCCAGCGAGTACAGACTAATCTTTGTTTTAATTGTGGCAGAGGACCGCCAGAATAAATTTGTCTTCCGGTACCTCGTGCTTCATTTTACCCTCACTTACACAGTCTACTCTGTTCTGGCCCCACACCCGCACTTCACCCATAGGCAGTTGGATAAAAAGATCTCCGCCAAAGAGCCCCTCTTTGAGGTGTTGCCTGTTGGGAATTGCACCGCCTACCCAACGAGGAGCATTGCCTATGATGAAGCATGACACCCGCAAGGGTGTGTGAGGCCATTATATCCAACACAATGGATACCCTGGGTTAGTTCTCCAACGAGCACAGCCCCCTGCACCTAAGTGACCCTCTCAAGCCCCCCCAGGAACAGCCCAGTCTTCCTCTGTTGGCCGCACAATTTTTTATAGCACACATATTTACAACGTATACTCCCAATACATACAAGGCTAACCAATAAGGAAAGTTGAAAAACAAGCTATCAAGTATCCCAAATACGCCCTTCTTTCAGACCCTGTGTGTCAACCCTCCCCACAAGTTAATCAGTGCTAGTGCCTGTAATCTAATTTGCAGGTGGCAGGACATATTTGTGTGCCGCAAAGGATGGTTGTGTAACAAGAGAATACAAGGGAAGAATAGCAAAGGCCAGTTGGATAAGATAAAGTAAGGAAAGAATAGAGAGAGGCAAACAGTCAGTCAAGACAGGGATCAATCAGTCCAGACATGGATTAGTAGACTCGGCCACACTCTGACATCGTATTTGTAAACAAGGGCAGGGGGTTACTTTTTAACAAAACAGACACGTAGCAGCTAGAAACAGCAAAAACACTCCGGTCGCCGTGATGCCTGAGTGAAGGCAATACAAAATGGCGACGGGACACAAAATGGCAGCCAAATGCGGGACGAAGTCGGAAACTGAAGAACCTCATCATCCATTCATGCGCGTCACTAATTAGATGACGAGGCATTTGGCTAACCTGTACCACCTCGCGGTGGCTCATTCTGGGTTATTATGCTGTCCATCAGCGTCAACTCGGTTTTGCTTCCAACAATACAACATTCTTTCGCTCAGGAGTACAGCCACACTGAACGCTGTAATCACTGGAACTGGGATCACATATAGGCCAGAAATAGTACACATTGCAGTACTATTCCAACAATTTTAAGATTGTCTACGAACAGTTATTAGGATTAAAATATAATTAGCAGGACATCAATAATCAATGTGTGATAATTATGTGAATGCGATTATTTGAGACCTATTCTTCATTCAAGACATTTCAAAAAGTATGATGTACACACTATATCTATATTGTTATAAGCACACATATCTAAATCCAAAATACACATCTAATTAGAAAAAGCACATCTAGAAAAATTCACATCTATAAAATTCACATCTATACTAACTCTTATATAAACCTATGTGTTAAAACATTATGTTTTATACGGGTGACATGTGTGCTGCAAGAAAGTGTACATCTCAGTATAAGTTTGATACTCAATTGTCCATGAATACTTGGCACATTTTAAGAGTGCAAAAAAACGATGGATTTAGGCCCAGATCCTTGTACTGGGGTGAATGTATGACATTGTTCTACATTCTGTCCATCAACTGTGTTTTTTGCAATTTTCACCCCGAGTGGGCTGGGTATGCTCAGACGTGAGTCCCAGGCTCTCCACACCACTGGAGTCAAGCTATCCAGGCTGACGAAGGCTGATAGCCAGAAACCGGTCCTTGGATGCTTGATTCCGGTCTGGGAAAGATATGGCTTGGTAGTTCGGACTGGACTGTTCCCATGAGGCACAGGGTCAGAGCTGATTTGCATATAGCCAGTGTCTAACCCAGGATGGTGTGGAGTGCAAAAAAACGATGGATTTAGGCCCAGATCCTTGTACTGGTGTGAATGTATGACATTGTTCTACATTCTGTCCATCAACTGTGTTTTTTGCAATTTTCACCCCGAGTGGGCTGGGTATGCTCAGACGTGAGTCCCAGGCTCTCCACACCACTGGAGTCAAGCTATCCAGGCTGACGAAGGCTGATAGCCAGAAACCGGTCCTTGGATGCTTGATTCCGGTCTGGGAAAGATATGGCTTGGTAGTTCGGACTGGACTGTTCCCATGAGACACAGGGTCAGAGCTGATTTGCATATAGCCAGTGTCTAACCCAGGATGGTGTGGAGTGCAAAAAAACGATGGATTTAGGCCCAGATCCTTGTACTGGGGTGAATGTATGATATTGTTCTACATTCTGTCCATCAACTGTGTTTTTTGCAATTTTCACCCCGAGTGGGCTGGGTATGCTCAGACGTGAGTCCCAGGCTCTCCGCACTACTGGAGTCAAGCTATCCAGGCTGACGAAGGCTGATAACCAGAAACCGGTCCTTGGATGCTTGATTCCGGTCTGGGAAAGATATGGCTTGGTAGTTCGGACTGGACTGTTCCCATGAGGCACAGGGTCAGAGCTGATTTGCATATAGCCAGTGTCTAACCCAGGATGGTGTGGAGTGCAAAAAAACGATGGATTTAGGCCCAGATCCTTGTACTGGGGTGAATGTATGACATTGTTCTACATTCTGTCCATCAACTGTGTTTTTTACATTTTAAAAGTGTCCATTAAAGTAGTCAGGCAAACATTTTTCTTGAATGGAAATGCCATTTGTAGACCTAAATCAGCCAGAACAACATCATTACATTGAGGCCAGATACCACAACATCCTACTATAAAGCCATGAAATTTAACAGTTTTGCATTTTGTGAGATCTTTGATTTGCTGTGACAGATCCTGATAGTATTTCACTTTATTCTCAAACGCCAATTCAAGGGAATTCTGAAAATTTTCATAACAAATTGAAACATCAATCACTACAGCTGTACCATTTTTGGTAAACACTACATCTGGTTTTCGTAATTCTCCTTGATTGTTCTTAACATGAGGTTCCCTATATGCCATCCAACCACACCTTTTTGCTCTATCAATGAGCAATTCCAGAATTTTGGTATATCTTTTTATCCTAATGTCCTTAGTTTTAAGTCATGCACCTGAAATATGAGAAATTGTTTCACAAACATCATTACAATACCTACATGTAGCAAATGCATGATTTCTTCCCTTGGTTATGGTTTCTCTGGCATATAAAACAATTGCTCTTAACATCAACGCAGCTATGTACTGGTTTTCTTTCATTTTGTTATGCTTGCTGATCCAGAAGTTTGAGGTTGGATTACTTGCTAAGTATTTTATACCATCACCTTGGACAGGGAGATTTGCCCATTTCTCAAACTCTTCTTTTCTCCAATCATATGTTGCTAACAAATTCAAATCATATTTCAGAAAGCTACTGTCTAAAATGTTTAGTTTGTGTGTTTTGATGATGTTATCAATACTTTCATTTATATTTTCTCCTACATACATGAATGAATGCGCTATGTACAGGTCAGGAGCTGCCCTGAGATACAATAAACTATTGACTTTATTGAGACCAATTTGTGTACATAGTTTTGGTATACTGAGGCCCCCAAATGATCTTTTCGAATATAGGAGACCATCACATGTGTATGCAGGAAGGTGTAGAAAGTGTTTGACATACTTTTTTATTGTTTGATCAAGAACATTCAACGTTTTTGCTTCTGTTCCTGTCATTTCTAATTTGAATGATAGTTTAGGTACCAAGTACTGACACAACATTTAAATTTTCTGCGTGGGCTTAAGTGGTAAATTATCAAGTTTTTGAGCCCAATTGACAAGAACCTCATTCATTTTGTTGTTGCCTGTATGACCAGTGTGTGGTTCAAAGTTCAATCCAAGGTATCTCTCACTTTCTCCTGGATGAATATTTTCAATATTTTCTATTTCAAATTGCCATGGTTTACAGTTGTTAATCAGTATTTTATCTTTATGGTGAATGATATAAAATCCATGTGTCTTTTTCACATTCAGTTTTAATCCTGTAGCTTTACTGAATTTTTCAATGATCTTCAGATTTGTACTCATTCCTTCCCAGGTACTGCTGAGTACTGCAATGTCATCGGCAAAGGCGAGAGCGGTGATTTGCTCAAAAAGACCATCTGATCCAAATGTGAAGCCCTTGCCATTTTTCTGAAGATCACAGATCAGAGGATCCATGGAAATGTTAAATAGTAGTGGGAATAAAGAGTCACCTTGCTTGACCCCAGATTTCATTGTTATTTCAGGAGTTGCTTCGATGTTCTTTTCCTTGAAAGATGTTGTTGAGTCAGTGTATAAGTCTTTTATTATGTCGCTGATGTTTGATGGAACTTTTTGCCTTGCGAGACTCTGTATAATGTGACCATGGCTGACACAGTCGAAGGCTTTTGATATATCAATGAACACAACTGCTAATGAGTGACTGTTTTTTTGTGCCCCTCTTATGATATTTTGCAGGAGAGTCAGATTCTCGAGACAACCTCTCACCTTCATGAAGCCTTTTAGTCTCGTATTCAGTTCAACAAAAGATGAGAGTCTTCTAGTTAATATTTTTGTGAATAACTTCATGAATGCAGTAACGATGGTAATTGGACGCCAGTTACTGATTTTTATAAGTTCACTAATCGGTACATTCTTGGGTATCAAAATTGATCTTTTTTTTAAAAATAATTTCTGGTACTCTTCTCATCAACAACCAAGACGATAAAACTCTGGGCAGCAGTCTTGGTTGCCTGCTGTGCACTTTAAATAAGTCATTCAGACCTATCTTATCAGGCCCCACTGCTTTCTTTAGATTGGAGCTCTCAAAGGCATGAGTTATTTCGAGCATTGCTATTTCTTTGTAAAGATTTCTAATTTCATAGTCCTCTGGTATCTGATTAATCGGCATGAATTTAGGGTTCTTCTTGTTTTCTTTTTCAATTATGCTTTTGTAGTATCGAAAGATTTCATCAGCACTGATTTGGCAAGTGGCATCTTCTGCCCCATCAGTGATAATCCTGGCAATTTTCTTTTTGTCTTTTATAAACATTGCCTGGTATTCTTTATAGCTGCCCTTTGCTTTTGCATAATTTTTCTTGTGCGTCCGATTAAGCCTTCCGTTTTTCTTGTCCTTTTTTGTTATCTTGTTTCCTACTGAGGCATTCTGGGGCTCATCTTGAGCAGAGTTCATAGGCTCATTATTGATTTCACTTGTTGGTTCATTTGTTGGTACACCTGCTAGAGCAGGACTTATATCAGTGGTGTTTTCTGCGATGAAAGTCACTACCTCATCCATCAGATCCATAGCAGCATCGTGTTGCTCTATGTTTTGAGTGTACTTCTTGATTTCTGATATTCTGTCCTCCAGTTCATCAAAGTTCTTGATTTTTTGCGCACATTTTCGATTGATAAAGTCTCTGTGCTTTTCTGTTGTTACTTCCACTGTAACCTCTGGTTCATCGCAAGAGTCATTTTCAAAAACATTTGATGCTTGCAGTACATCTTTTGCGGATTTTTTGCTTTTATCTCTACTATCGCTTCTTTTTTCTGCAATTTGTTTTCTGTTCTTGTTGTCAAAATGTGGAACCATCAGAGCATTAATATTCCTCTTATTTTCATATACTATTTCCAATTCTGCTGGTAGCCGTATTTCTTCTTGTGACCATAATTCTGACCGTTTGCTGCTTGCTAGAGCTGCTAGTCTAGCCTCATTTTGCTCTCATGGATGCGCATGCAGAGCATGTTGAGAAACATCAATTTTTGTTCCAAATCTGAGGTCACAGAAGCTTCACAGGAATGGCAGCTCTCCTTTTTTAGGTATTCCTTTACATTTGGCATAAT